>NC_133172.1:25752080-28274580 GCF_040802235.1 Manis javanica | reverse complement strand
ATCTTTGCTTCCTAAATGACCTTCCCTCTGCTCTTTACCTCACAGCCATCAGGATCATTGATCTGAAAAAGATGTGATAATGGCACTTACTACTTCAAAAACGCACTGTGGCTTCTCTACAGTCAAAAGTCCAAACTCTTTAGCATGGCTCTCAGCACCTTTGGCAATCAGGTTTCATCCAGCTCTTTCTGACCCGATACACCGCAGCCCCCCTCCTCATGCTGACTGTACTGTGTTACTCAGTCTTCACTAATACCTCCTGTGGATAAGTGCTCATGCCTCCATGTTTTTGTTTAAGCTGTTTTTTCCTTCCTCTCCTGCACTGAAGTCCCAAGTAGAACACACCTTTTTCTCAAGTTTTCTTCACTCCATTCCTCTTAATCCCAGCAGAATGAATGGTTCCCTTCTCCATTTCCATATGGTGTCTGTATAACCGCTGTTAAACTCATCTTCACCTTATATCATAGATTACTTTTGACAATAGATTGGCTCCCTAAGTATGGTAGTTTGTCCTAATAACTATCATTTATATAGAAGAAAGACTAACACTTAAGAAGTGCTATGTGCATCACCTCATTTAATCTTCACACAACCTTATGAGATTGGTACTCTTAGGACAACAGCCCCATTTTACAGTTAACAGAGCTGAAAAGGTGTCACAGCTGGTACACAGCAAAACTTTAACCCCAGCCTAGATTCACCTAACTCCTAACATACTTTGCTTAACTCTTAACTATTTTGTTATATTTCTCCCTCCACATCTGTGTATCCTCAGTGCCTGCTATCCAGTAGGTTCTCTGAAAGTGCTCGTTGGCTGAATGAAGAATAAAAACTCCAGTTTACAGAGGAGTTTGGAGCAGGCTGGTAGTGTGATTTCCATTGAAAGGGAGAGTGAAGGGTATCAGTGCACCATTCATAAACAAAATGTTTAAAAGAATCTTCAAAACACATTACATACACAAAACAATTTGCTATGTTGATTTGGTCTCAGAAATGTTCAACTTGAAGAAAAAGCTTCATTTTGTAATATGCTAGCTTTTTTAACAGGACACAGCACAGTACTGCACAACTATAAAATGCCTTGAATTGATTTCTAGGATGCTGCTGCCCCCTTACTTCTGTCTTTATTATGAATGTTCTGGCAAGTCAGATAATCTAATTGAACTTTTACTGGCATATAACATTGCAGAGCTAACCATAATGCATGTAAATGTTTGAGATTGAGTACAGTAAGTTTAAGATAATTGGGGTCATCAAAGTTTGTTGCAAAAAAGAGTGTTGTTTTTTAATTCATCATAAATTGAAAAATGCTTCAAATGCCATGTACCATTAGTGCTTATATAATGAGTACATTATCAATTACGCTTTTCTTGGTTTGTCTTAAGGGTCAAATTGTACAACAGAACATAACATTTAACACTTAAAAATCTTGAGAGTAAATGTTAGTTATTCTGATAGTATATAACTCTTAAAAATCACTTGAGAGTGGTTTTACTTAATCTTTTTCTGTCATCTGATATTCTTTATAAATTTAGTGCCATATAATAGAGATGTGTTTTATTAACATCTCTTCTCTGTTATTTCTCTAGTGTTGTTAATAACAATACTTGTAGTGGAAGGGATTGCTGTGGCCCAAAAGACCCAAGGTAAAGTATTTACAGTGATAACATACTGCATGTTCAGGACAGTGGGATGGCTTATTTGAAAGGATTCCAACTTTTGAGTACTATATTCATAAGCCCTCAGGGGTGTTCCAGTGACCCATGGCTTCCTGTCATCCTATCCGCCTCAATGTAACTGGATTCAGCTGCAGTTAACTAGAGTAAATTGTTGACATAAAGTCTTGCCCTGACCCCGGAAGATGACTGGTTAGCCAGAGACGGGTAAGATTCCTCAAGGGAGGAACAACCTAAGACAGGCACAGTCGCAGGGGGGCCATCAGGTGAGAAATTGGGGATCAACAGAGGTGAGGCTTAGAACCTCACCCCCCCTGTTTTGAGAGAAATCTTCTGCATCCGTGGATGTTTTGTTGCCCTTGTCTAGCTTGGATTAACACATAGTCTACAGGCACACACCTGATCATCTACATTTGCCCTCTTACAGCACTAAACTATGTTTTCTACCTACCACTTCAGCATTTTATTAAAAATAATAATCATCATCATCATAAGGGAGAAATGTGGGATTCACATATAAATCAAGTATAAAAATCAAACGAATAATCATAATTGACCTGATTGTTTATAGTTCATGATACGTGATCAAAACTGAAAGTTTCTGTGATGCACTGTTCACCATGTAAGAAATTACTCACTATGTAAGAACTTGTTCACCATGTAAAAACTTGTTCGTTATACTTCAGAAGATTGGAGACTGTTGAGAATTAGGCTTGGGGTTGATTAATGATTGTGCATTGAGTCCCCTATACAGAATTTTATTGTTGTTAACAACCATATGACCAATAAATATGAGAGATGCCCTCTCAAAAAAAAAAAAGTCTTGCCCTGATAAATTTTAAAAATTGACATGACTAGTAGCTCCTAGCACACTATGGATTATGTCCAAAAATTAAATGAGATTCGTGCTTTATCACTAAGCAAAAATAAAAATCTCTTTCCATCAATATTTTATTCAGAATACTATAAACCTGTTTCTGATCATTCTTGTTTATGAAAGAAGATAAGCCAGTGTGATTTTTGAACCAGATTTTCATGTCAGTTTCATACATTTCCTGTACACCCTGATTTTTTTATTTTCATCAAAGTTATACATACACATGACAAAAATCAAAGCATTCTAAGAAATTAATTAGGAAAAATCAGTCCCTCATCCTGCCCTACCCCACTTCTGCTCTATGAGGATAACCACTCTTTAGCTGATTCTTTTAATATTCCCCTGCGTATTTCTAAATAACATGCTATACTGTTACTTCTTAATTATTTTAGTTTTAGATATTCGGTAATGATTTCCCACCATGGAAGAGGAGAAGTTACCTCTTTCAGATACCTGCTTTCCACCGCCAGTTATATACAGGTGTTTTTTTTCCTTTACATCTGTACCACCTGTTTCAGTATAGTTATATCAAAATTCTGGCTACTCAGGGTTTACATTAAGTCACTCATTGAGGTTTTCAGTATGAAAATTTCATCTTTCAGTTTAGGAATTTTTCCTTTCCTTTTTCTTTTGTTTAATTTTTAATTTCCTTTTCTGCATTTTCTCTGTTCTTTCAGGAGTTCCTATTATTGTCCATGGGTGTGTGTGTGTGTGTTTAATATGTTCTGTTTTCCATCTGTCTTTTTACTCTGTTTTCTTCTCAATACTCTCTCTTGAGATTACTTCAACTTTATCTTCTAAGCCAGAAGTTGGAAAACTCTTTCTGTAAAAGGCTGGATAGTGAATATTTAAGGCTTTGCTAGCCTTACAGTCTCAGGAGCAACTCTTCACCACTGTTATCATGTGTCAAAACAGCAATGGAAGCAGTATGCACGATTGGGCATGGATATATTCCAGTAAAACTGTATTTACAATAACAGGCAGCCAGCCAGATTTGGCCCAGGGCCATAGTTGCAGACCTCTACTATAAACTTTCTACTAATTTTTTTCATTTCTTCTATTCTAGAAGCTTTCTTTTGTTTTCTGAGTATTCTTTTTTTAAAGTATCCTGTTCTTGTTTTATGGATATATTCTTTTTCCCTGAAGTGATTAAATAATTTTGTTTTGTGATTTTTTTTTAAACAATATTTTGTATATAATCTTTGTTTCCTCAGAGTTGCTTTTGCTTGTGTTTTATATGTTGTTCATATTAGGGGCTCTCCTTGTGCTTGGTGATCCTTGAATGTCTGTCCTTATTAATGAGAGGAGCACTGAAATTTAACCGCTAGCCCTCTGTAAGTGCAGACAGGGCTCATTCCCTGCGACGTTCACTTCTGAGTGACCCAACATTGGGGAACCCTGAGTCTAGGTGATCATGTCTTTTTCTTTGGGCTGATTAGATTCCTCAGAGTAGAAGCTTTCCATCTCCTGCTTAGAGGCTCCCCTCTGGCCAAGAGGCTCTGGGCATTGAGTGGGGAAGACACTAGGGGTGTTCAGTATGTTCACATTCACCTAATCTCCATGTTTTCAGATTGATATTTCCATCTTCAGCCATGTCTGGTGTCCCCTAGTCCAATTACCCTGTTCTACCTTCTCCAAAGAAATAATCTCACTTTCTGGTGTGGTGGAGGAGCAGCAGCTACCTAGATTTATGGAGTAGGGAAAAGTATTGGAAATCAAATTGTTCTAAATAGACTTTTAACCAATCCTCATGTTTTTAAAAAGCTTGATTCTACCCCTCCATCCTTATCCCCTCTCCCACTTCCAGAGATGCCTAGTACTGCTAGTTGTTACTGCATCTACCTCTTTGTGCTTATGGGTTTATGCCCTTTAAAAAAGTCTGTTATGGTTCTTTAGGTGGCGTTTGAGGAGGGCAGAGTGCTAAATGCACATATTCAATCCATAATCTTTAATTAAAATCCCTTTGTAATCTTTGAATCTATTTGACTTTTGTGTTAAACTACATATAGAGGAATCATACAAGAGATAAACTCCTGGGATCCTTTTATTTTTATATTAGAACTGAATTTTATAGCATTTTAGTGATTTATCAGATTCTCTCACACGGTTCTGCCATTGTAAAATCTTGCCATTTTATTTCCCCACTCTTGCACCAGGCACACCTGTCTTCCAGCAGCACCTCTCCTGGCAGGCACAGTACACAGTCTTTCCTTCCTTTCACTTCTGCAGTAATCAGTTTGTTTTGCCAAATTTGACAGTGGTTCTTACAAAGCCAAATGCAGTATATGTATAACATAGAGTGGGCAACTGTTTGGGGAATTTGTGGGGAAGAGAGAAGAATGCTATTCTCTTTTGGTGGAATTAATGTTTTAAATGCTGTTTTTCCCTGAGATGGACAAAATATTGGAATCAAGCACATTCCTGCAACCCAGTGTGGAATTTGGGTTCGAACCAGTAATGGAGGTCATTTTGCATCACCAAATTATCCTGACTCATACCCACCAAATAAGGAGTGTATCTACATTTTGGAAGGTACTTGACCAATTTTTGCCTTTGATTGGATGAATTTCTACTTTATTGTAAAACTAAATACATTGTTAAAAAACCAATTTGAACAAAATTCTTAATATATTTGTGTTAAACTCTAGTAATTATGAATATTTCTGAATACTGAACACATTAACAAAATAACATTTGAAATTTTATAGGAATTTTAAGTCTCCTAAAATATATTCAACTAAATGCATCAGTATTTACATGAAACTTCTCTAATAAGATACTTGAACTTACTGGCTGGCATCTCTTATTAGGCTTTATGCAAATTTGTGTCCATGGTTACATAAGTTCCTGTCATTTCTTCTATTTTTCCATTGGTACATTGTATATTGTGAGCTAGGTATTAACTTACAACTCCAATTTTAATCAATTAAGTACATTTAACTAATTTAATTAATTGCATATGCCAAAGGGAAAGATTACTATAGTTCTACAGAGGGGCATTATTGTTATTAATATAAAATACAACATGATAAATTTTATATATACCAATTCTCCTTATGATCTTCTTCAGTGAAGCAGTAACAGCAGTTGTTTTCCCTTTTTCCTTGTGTTGGGTTTTTTATACTTTTTTCTTGTTCATGTTGCCCTAATTTGCTTGCTCTTATTTTCTAGCTGCTCCACGTCAAAGAATAGAGTTGACCTTTGATGATCATTATTATATAGAACCATCATTTGAATGTCGGTTTGATCACTTGGAAGTTCGAGATGGGCCATTTGGCTTCTCTCCACTTATAAACCGTTACTGTGGTGTGAAGAACCCTCCATTAATTAGATCAACAGGGAGATTCATGTGGATTAAGTTTAGTTCTGATGAAGAACTTGAAGGACTGGGGTTTCGAGCAAAATATTCTTTTATTCCAGGTAATGAAGTTATCTTTAGTTTTAGAATATTAAGTCTAGAAAAGATAAAATTTAGTCAAGTTAATCAAGTCAGGGTTTTAAATAAATTAGCAAGGTCAAGGGGAAATCAGTCCATGAATAAATAAAAACAAAAATTGGAAGTAGAGCTGAGTCACTTGAATTTTGAAGCATATCATAGATGGCATCACATTTTTTTCTTAGATTTATGTTTTATAGTGTATATAAAGGCCAAAAGCATCAAAATAAACGTTTTTAAAAATCAAATTATTTTCATAATCCTACCCAAAATTATTTTGGCAGGTTTTTCCATTGGAATGATTGGATTAACCACTTATTTGAATAACAGTCTCTAAAAAATATTGAGCAATAGAAAGAATACTGCTCTGCCCTTTGAGGTGAAAGATCTGGGTTTGGATCCTTTCTCTGCAACCTATTAACTGTAATACTATTAAGCACAGAGTTGTGCCTGAGAGTTGCTATTGGCAAATGGAAATTCCTATTTCCATTAGTTTCCATTCAACTTGCCTGAGGCTATCATAACTAATCACCACAAATGTGGCAGGTGAAAACAACAGAAATGTATTTTCTCAGAGTTCTGAAGGACAGATGTCCAAAATCCAGCAGGCCCCCTGCCCTCTGATGCTCCAGGGGAGAATCCATTCCTAGCCTCTTCCAGCTCCTGGTGGCTGCCTCAGCATTCCTGGGCTTGCGGCCCCATCACTCCAGTCTCTGCCTCCATCCTCACAACCTCTTATCTCAAAATCTACTAGATACATTTTTGCTGACTAAATAAACGCACTGGTTTGTTTGTTTGTTTGTTTGTTTTTACCATATAAAGTAATATTGACAGGTTCTGAGGATTAGGATATGGACATATATTCAGGAGGGGCTGGTCTCCATTTAGCACACTCTGCCCATCTTCCCTCTCCATTGTATGTGAGAACACTGGGGAACTGTGAAGTCCTATCCAGGGTAAAAATATGCATGTCCCTAATGCAGAAACATAAAGATATGCAAGTTATTGCTCCTGTCTTCAAAGAGCTTGCAGACTAACAAGATGAAAAAGTAACTGAGTGTAACAACTATATGATCTTTTTGCTTTTATTTATGTTTTCGTGTAAGAGATTTGTTAATTTAAAAAAATTTTTAACATAGCCATAATCTTACATAAAATCCTATATATAAAAAATTAGTGTTGACTCTTTGGTGTCTATCCCTTCAGATGTTTTCCTGTGTCTGTGTATTTTACTTAATGTACATAACATACCTGCCTTTTGCCTGAATAACAAACATTTTTTTCCTTTGGTAAACATGGAAATTATTAAGTGTTGTGTCACTATTTATGTTCTCAATGCCAAACATATAACATTTTCAAGTAAAATGTATCTAGTAGACTTGATTTCTTAGAACAGTTTTGGGTTCACAGCCTCACTGAGCAGAAAATACAGACAGTCACCATATATATCCTACCCACCCCACACAGAGCCTCCTCCAAAATCATCATTGTGCACCATAGGAACATTTGTTACAATTGATGAACCTGCAGTGATACATCATTGTCACCATAAGTCCATAGTTTACATTAGGATTTACTCTTGGTGGTGTACGTTCTGTGTTTGGACAAAGTTTAATGACATGTATCCACTACTAGAGTATCATACCGAGGATTTCCACTGCCCTAAAAATCTCTGTGCTCCACCAAATCATACCTTCTCCCCCAATGCCTGGTAACTACTGATCTTATACTGTCTCTGTAGTTTTGCCTTTTCCAGAATGTCATATAATTGGAATTACCATATGTAGACTTTTTAGATTGGCTTACACTTAGTAATATGGACTCAGGATCCTCCATGTGTTTTCATGGCTTGACAGCTCATTTCTTTTTAGTGCTGAATATTTTATTGTCTAGATGTACAACAGCTTGCTCAACCATTTTATTGAAGGATATCTTGGTGGCTCCCAAGTTTTAGCAATTACAAATAAACCTGACATAAACATCCATATGCAGGTTTTTGTGTGTACAAGTTTTTAACTCATTTGGGTAAATACCAAAGATTGCGGTTTTTGTGTCATATTAAACTTTTTGTCTTTTTAATTTTTGCTTAAATGGTTAGCTGTGATGGTTGCACAACATTGTGAATGTACTTAATGCCACTGAATTGGATACTTAGAAATGTTTAAAAGGACATATTATATTACATGTTATATACTACAATAAAGATAAATTTTTAAAAATTACAAACAGGTTTCTTTAAAAAACTTAATTTGAAAGTTCAGATAGGACTTTTGTATTTACCAAATTGCCAGAATGAAAAAAACATTAGTTTAAAATGTCTCAGGATCTTTAATAAGCCTGCAAAACCTATTTCAGGGCACAGATTACTGTATGTAACTGGGTGTTTAATTCTTCTTTCAATTGTTTTTAATTCCAGATACTTCAGGTTATCAAATTACTTACTGAAAAAAGTGGCAGGAAAATTTTTAGCTTATTTTAGCATATATTTCAGAGACTTTTCTTTTTTAATTTAATAAACTAAACCCAACTTTGCTAAAAGGGGCAAAGACACTCAGCTCTTTTGCAAGAAATGTCAAAGAGAAATTTAAATCTTAATCAGCATTGGAATAAAAAGTCATAGGAACCTCTGGCAAATGAATCAGAATTGCTTAATATACAGGCAAGAATTCTAGGATATTGTATTATTGCATTAAAATTACAGAATTATCCCAGTTACTTCCACGAAGGAACAATCCATTAAAAACTTCTGCCTCAACAGATACCACCAGTAGCTTGGGGAATATCATTTAAAAGATATTAATTTATCATCCTTGTTATTAGGCCTCATCCAGATATAACAATCCTTATACAAAATTTATTTATTATTATTGGTTTTTTTATTCATTTTGTTATCATTAATCTACAATTACATGGAGAACATTATGTTTGCTAGACTTCCCCCTTCACCAAGTCCCCCCACAAACCCCATTACAGTCACTGTCCATCAGCATAGTAAGATGCTGTAGAATCACTACTTGTCTTCTCTGTGTTGCACACCCCTCCCTATGCCCACCCACACATTATACATGCTAATCATAAGGCCCCCTTTCTTTTTCCCCGCCCTTACCCCTCACTTCCCACCCATCCTCCCCTGTCCCTTTCCCTTTGGTAACTGTTAGTCCATTCTTGGGTTCTGTGAGTCTGCTGCTGTTTTGTTCCTTCAGTTTTTCTTTGTTCTTATACTCCACAGATGAGTGAAATCATTTGGTACTTGTCTTTCTCTGCCTGGCTTATTTCACTGAGCATAATACCCTCTAGCTCCATCCATGTTGTTGCGAATGGTAGGATTTGTTTTCTTCTTATGGCTGAATAATATTCCATTGTGTGTATGTACCACATCCTCTTTATCCGTTCATCTACTGATGGACAGTTAGGTTGCTTCCATTTCTTGACTATTTTAAATAGTGCTGCGATAAACATAGGGGTGATACGTCTTTTTAAATCTGGGATCCTGCATTCTTAGGGTAGATTCTTAGGAGTGGAATTCCTGGGTCAAATGGTCTTTCTATTTTTAGTTTTTTGATGAACTTCCATTCTGCTTTCCACAATGGTTGAACTAATTTACATTCCCACCAGCAGTGTAGGAGGGTTCCCCTTTCTCCACAAACTCGACAACATTTGTTGTTTGTCTTTTGGATGGTGGCAATCCTTACTGGTGTGAGGTGATATCTCATTGTGATTTTAATTTGCATTTCTCTTATGACTAGCGATGTGGAGCATCTTTTCAAGTGTCTGTTGGCCATCTGAATTTCTTCTTTGGAGAACTGTCTGTTCAGCTCCTCTGCCCATTTTTTAATTGGATTATTTGCTTTTTATGTTTGTTAAGGTGCGTGAGCTCTTTATATATTTTGGATGTCAACCCTTTAGCAGATCTGTCATTTATGAATATATTCTCCCATACTATAGGGTACCGTTTTGTTCTATGGATGGTGTCCTTTGCTGTACAGAAGCTCTTCAGCTTGATATAGTCCCACTTGTTCATTTTCGCTTTTGTTTCCCTTGCCCAGGTAGATACGTTCATGAAGAAGTTGCTCATGTTTATATCCAAGAGATTTTTGCCTATGTTTTTTCTAAGAGTTTTATGGTTTCATGACTTACATTCAGGTCTTTGATCCATTTCAAATTTACTTTTGTGTATGGGGTTAGATCCAGTTTCATTCTCTTACATGTAGCTGTCCAGTTTTGCCAGCACTATCTGTAGAAGAGACTGTCATTTTCCGACTGTATGTCCACGGCTCCTTTATCATGTATTAATTGACCATATATGTTTGGTGTAATGTTTGGAGTCTCTATTCTGTTCCACTGGTCTGTGGCTCTGTTCTTGTGCCAGGACCAAACTGTCTTGATTACTGTGGCTTTGTAGTAGAGCTTGAAGTTGGGGAGTGAGATCCCCCCCACTTCATTCTTCCTTCTTAGGATTGCTTTGGCTATTCGGGGTCTTTGGTGTTTCCATATGAATTTTTGAACTATTTGTTCCAGTTTGTTGGAGAATGCTGTTGGTAATTTGACAGGGATTGCATCAAATCTGTATATTGCTTTGGGCAGGATGGCCATTTTGACAATATTAATTCTTCCTAGCCAAGAGCATGGGATGAGTTTCCATTTGTTAGTGTCCTCTTTAATTTCTCTTAAGAGTGTCTTATAGTTTTCAGGGTATAGGTCTTCCACTTTCTTGGTTAGGTTTATTCCTAGGTATTTTATTCTTTTTGATGCCATTGTGAATGGAACTGTTTTCCGGATTTCTCTTTCTATTAGTTCATTGTTAGTGTATAGGAAAGTCACAGATTTCTGTGTGTCAATTTTGTATCCTGCAACTTTACTGTGTTCCGATATCAGTTCTAGTAGTTTTGGAGTGGAGTCCTCAGGGTTTTTTATGTACAATATCATGTCATCTGCAAATAGTGACAGTTTAACTTCTTCTTTACCAATTTGGATTCCTTATATTTCTTTGTTTTGTCTAATTGCCATGGCTAGGACCTCCAGTACTATGTTGAGTAACAGTGGGGAGAGTGGGCATCCCTATCTTCAAGTAATTGAGATCTCAGAGGAACTGCTTTCAGCTTCTCGCTGTTCAGTATAATATTGGTTGTGGGTTTATCATATATGGCCTTTGTTATGTTGAGGTACTTGCCCTGTATACCCATTTTGTTGAGAGTTTTTATCATGAATGGATGTTGAATTTTGTCGAATGCTTTTTCAGCATCTATGGAGATGATCATGTGGTTTTTGTCCTTCTTTTTGTTGATGTGGTGGATGATGTTGATGGATTTTCGAATGTTGTACCATCCTTGCATCCCTGGGATGAATCCCATTTGGTCATGGTGTATGATCCTTTTGATGTATTTTTGAATTCAGTTTGCTTATATTTTGTTGAGTATTTTTGCATCTATGTTCATCAGGGATATTGTTCTGTAATTTTCTTTTTTGGTGGTGTCTTTGCCTGGTTTTGGTATTAGGGTGATGGTGGCTTCATAGAATGAGTTTGGGATTACTCCCTCCTCTTCTATTTTTTTGAAAACTTTAAGGAGAATGGGTATTATATCTTCTCTGTATGTCTGATAAAATTCTGAGATAAATCTGTCTGGCCCAGGGGTTTCGTTCCTGGGTAGTTTTCTTGCTTCAGTTTCTTGGCTGGTAATTGGTTTGTTTAGATTTTCTTTTTCTTCCTTGGTCAGTCTTGGAAGGTTGTATTTTTCTAGGAAGTTGTCCATTTCTTCTAGGTTTTCCAGCTTCTTAGCCTATAGGTTTTCATAGTATTCTTGTAATTCTTTGTATTTCTGTGGGGTCCGTCATGATGTTTCCTTTCTCATTTCTGATTCTGTTGATGTGTGTTGATTCTTTTTCTCTTAATAAGTCTGGCTAGAGGCTTATCTATTTGTTTATTTTCTCAAAGAACCAGCTCTTGATTTCATTGATTTTTTCTATTGTTTTATTCTTCTCAATTTTATTTGTTTCTTCTCTCATCTTTATAATGTCCCTCCTTCTGCTGACTTTCAGCCTCATTTGTTCTTTTTTTTCCAATTTTGATAACTGTGACATTAGACTATTCATTTGGGTTTGTTCTTCATTCTTTAAATATGCCTGGATTGCTATATACTTTCCTCTTAAGACTGCTTTCGTTGCATCCCAGAGAAGTTGGGGCTTTCTGCTGTTGTCATTTATTTCCATATATTGCTGGATCTCCATTTTAATTTGGTCGTTGATCCATTGACTATTTAGAAGCATGTTGTTAAGCCTCCATGTGTGAGCCATGTTTGTGAGCCTTTTTGCTTTCTTGGTACAATTTATTTCTCGTTTTATACCTTTGTGGTCTGAGAAGTTGGTTGGTAGGATTTCAGTCTTTTGGAATTTACTGAGGCTCTTTTTGTGGCCTAGTATGTGGTCTATTCTGGAGAATGTTCCATGTGCACTTGAGAAGAATGTGTATCCTGTTGCTTTTGGGTGTAGAGTTCTATAGATGTCTATTAGGTCCATCCGTTCTAGTGTGTGATTGTTCAGTCCCTCTGTGCCCTTACTTATTTTCTGTCTGGTGGATCTGTCCTTTGTAGTGAATGGTGTGTTGAAGTCTCCTATAATGAATGCATTGCAGTCTATTTCCTCCTTTAGTTCTGTTAGTATTTGTTTCACATATGCTGGTGCTCCTGTGTTGGGTGCATATATATTTATAATGGTTATATTCTCTTGTTGGACTGAGCCCTTTATCATTATGTAATGTCCTTCTTTATCTCTTGTTACTTTCTTTGTTTTGAAGTCTATTTTATCTGATACTAGTACTGCAACACCTGCTTTTTTCTCCTTGTTTGCATGAAATATCTTTTTCCATCCCTTGACTTTCAGTCTGTGTATGTCTTTGGGTTTGAGGTGAGTCTCTTGTAAGCAGCATATAGATGGGTCTTGTTTTTTTATCCATTCAGTGACTCTATGTCTTTTGATTGGTGCATTCAGTCCATTTACATTTAGGGTGAGTATCGATAGGTATGTACTTATTGCCATTGCAGGCTTTAGATTCGTGGTTACCAAATGTTCCAGGTTACTTTCCTTACTACCTAAGAGTCTAACTTAACTCCCTTAGAATGCTGTGAAAACACAATCTAAAGGTTCTTTTCTGTTTCTCCCCCTTTTTCTTCCTCCTCCATTCTATGTATATTAGGTATCATTCAGTACTTTCTGTCTATTCCTTGATTGTCTTTGGGAATAGTTAATTTAATTTTGCATTTGCTTCACAATTTAGCTGTTCTACTTTCTTTACTGTGGTTTTATTACCTCTGGTGACAGCTCTTCAACCTTAGGAACACTTCCATCTATAGCAGTTCCTCCAAAGTAAACTGTAGAGATGGTTGTGGGAGGTAAATTCTCTCAGCTTTTGCTTATCTGAAAACTGTTTAATCCCTCCTTCAAATTTAAATGATAATCTTGCCAGATAAAGTAATCTTGGTTCCAGACCCTTCTACTTCATGGCATTAAATACATCATGCCACTCCCTTCTGACCTGTAAGGTTTCTGCTGAGCAGTCTGATTTAGCCTGATGGGCTTTCCTTTGTATGTCATCGTATTTCTGTCTCTGGCTGCTTTTAACAGTCTGTCCTTATCCTTGATCTTTCCCATTTTAATTACTATGTGTCTTGGTGTTGTATTCCTTGGGTCCCTTGTGTTGGGAGATCTGTGGATCTCCATGGCCTGAGAGACTATCTCCTTCCCCATACTGGTGAAGTTTTCAGCAACTACCTCCTCAAATACACTTTCTATCCCTTTCTCTCTCTCTTCTTCTTCTGGTATCCCTATAATGCGAATATTGTTCCTTTTGTATTGGTCACACAATTCTCTCAATATTCTTTCATTCTTAGATATCCATTTTTCTCTCTGTGCCTCAGCTTCTTTGGTTTTCTCTTCTCTAGATTCTAGAGAAATATCCTCCACCATATCCAACCTGCTTTTAATACCCTCCATCATGCTCTTCAACGATTAGATCTCTGACCTGAATTCATTCCTGAGTTCTTGGATGTCTTTCCATACCTCCATTAGCATGTTGATGATTTTTATTTTGAACTCCCTTTCAGGAAGATTCACGAGGTCCATATCATTTAAATCTTTCTCAGGAGTTGTATTAATAATTTTACTCTGGACTAGGTTTCTTTGGCGTTTCATATTTGTATATGGCACTGTCTAGTGTCTAGAACCTCTATTCTGGAGCTACTCAGCCCCTGAAGCAATGTTGGGGGTCGCAGGGGAGCGGTATTGGTGCCTGGGGGGAGGAAAGAGCTGTTCCCTGCTTCCTGGCTGCTGTGCCTGTCTCCACTGCCTGAACCACTGGGCCGAGCACACAGATATGAGCTTTTGTCCCAGAGCATCCGGATATGGATCCCTGCTTTCCACAAGCGGCTGGAATCCCAGTCTCCCCAGGAACTCGGCCTGTATTAATTTTCCAACCCGGTAGTCATGCGAGTCTCGTGAAAGCACCATGAAATGTAGGTTTGTGCTCCCAGAGCAGATCTCCGGAGCTAGGTATTCAGCAGTCCCAAGCCTTCCACTCCCTCCCTGCTCAGTTTCTCTTCCTCCCGCCGGTGAGCTGGGGTGGGGGAAGGGCTTGGGTCCCACTGGGCCATGGCTCTGGTACGTTACCCCATTCGGTGAGGTCTGCTCTTTCCTCCGGGTGTATGCAGTCTGGCCCCATCCTCTTTCCTGTTGCTCTCTCAGGATTAGTTGCACAAGTATATTTTCTAACTGTATCCAGTTTTAGGAGGAAGCCTCTGTCTCTTGTCATGCCACCATCTTTAATCCTCTATTATCACTTCTTGACAAAATTTATTTTATAAGTATGAGTTTAATTAGACACAGCCACAATTTAGCTAATGATGCATTGCCTATTTATTTTGACTTTTTTTTTCTGTTAGCAGTAAAATTGTGGAATCCTCACCCACTTTATAAAAGCAATGTAGTAAAATAAGAAAAGTGCCTAGAAAATTGGAATCCTGTCCTGGCTTTGCCATTATATGAGCTAAGAAAATCATAATCTCTGTCTGATTTTTCATCTATAAAATGGAATATTACATATCTTCTTGATGTTACTGTCATTAGCATAATGTTAAATATAATGTATGTAGAAACTCTGAAGTACTATGAAATCAAATGTAGGGTATTATTGTCTAGAAATACTAAGCATTTTATTATAATTTGTCTATATTTTAACCACAAGCCATATAAAATTATCATAATACATAAAACTAATAGAAGAAAAACAGCTGCATTTTTTCCAAAGAATCTTTACATATAAAATTGTCTGATTTTGTTTTCTAATCTTTCAAAATATTCAGGTAATTAAGAGCACTGTTTTTGATGTCTGTTTCTTTTAGGAGTCTGATCTTATTTGCAAGTTTATCATATATTTATATATGTAAGATTCATATGTAAGATTTTGTAATTTTGACACTGAAACATCAGTTACTTTAGTTAATTGATTTCATAAACATGAAATACCTGGCCAATTTAATTAAATCAGTTAATTTGATATAAGCTATTGGTTCTCAGTCTTCTGTGGACTGCTTCATAGGGCAGAATATCCTGTCTGTCACTTAATTCATCTTTCTTCTCCCTGCCATTGTGAAAAAATGGCTTGCTAGCTACTATACATAACATAAAATTCTCCACTTTAACCCTTTTTAATTGTAAAAGTCACTGGCTTTGAGTACATTTACAATGTTGTGTAACTGTCACCACTATCCATTTCCAGAACTTTATTCTCATCCCAAGCTGAAACTCTGAATCCATTAAACACTAACTCTTCACTCCCTCTCTCCCAACGCCTGACACACACTGTATCTATCTGTTTGTATTTGACTATCTAGACACCTCAATAAATGGAATCATTCAATATTTGTACTTTAATATCTGGCATATTTCACTTAGTATAATTTCAAGATTCATCCATGTACCATGTATCAGAATTTCATTCCTTTTTTTTAAGGCTGACTAATACTCTTACATATTCCACATTTTGTTCGTTTATCTGTCAATGGACTACCTACTACTACTGACAAAAATTTATACGTTGCAGGTAGCATAAATAAGTTATTCATGATGGGATAAGTATAAACATCATTTTTAAAATGACCCTGTAAGTGAACACCTGACTATGCTCATAAATAGCCAGTCATCTGTAGTTGGTACCAGTGAGAGCTTTCTCTTGCTTTGCTATTAAATGTGGCATCAGACATAACTTAAGACATTAAGCTTTAAACTAATTCTTAAATATCTCAATGCCAATGATTTTCTTTTTTTTTCTGTTACAGATCCAGATTTTACCTACTTAGGAGGTATTTTAAATCCCATCCCAGGTTTAGTATATCACCTCTTTTTCCTCATGGCATTTTTGATCATCTTATTTTCCTTTGATCTTCATTCATCTGTTCTTTCTAGATTGCCAGTTTGAGCTCTCAGGAGCTGATGGAATAGTGCGTTCTAGTCAGGTAGAACAAGAAGAAAAAACAAAACCTGGCCAAGCAGTTGACTGCATATGGACGGTGAAAGCTACTCCAAAAGCTAAGGTATTACTGTGTATTGAGTTACTTCAGAGAACAGAATTAGATATAATTTGTATAATGTGTTATTTTGGTTCATATAGATATTTATTTAGATCAACTGATATTACATCTTTATAAAAATTAATTTTATTTCAGTCACATTATTGGATCCCTCCCAAGATCTCAGCATTGTTATAGTTAAATAAATTAAAATATAAGTTTCAGGAATATTGTGCATACATTAAGAATTTTAAGATCTTAAAAATCTGCATATTCCTAATTGGAGAGTGCAAGTATTGATCAGTATGACCATTGATAAATAAAAAACTTTATGAGGAGGAAAAACAGGCCTCAAGAAGTTGAAGTGTCTTGTCAAAGGCCTCAGAGTTGGTCATAGCAGTGTCAAAACCAAAAACACAAATATTTAGAGTTTTAGTTGTGTTCTCACCTTGTTCTCTGCTAATCATGTAGAGTTTCTTTTTGGAAAGCACCAAAGGGAAGGGTGTTTTTTAAAAACTCTGACAAATTGAGACTGGTTGCTAACCACTTTTGCTTTTTTGCTTTTAATTTACTTCTAGGAATATTAATAGAGTTAAAATTATACTTTATGTGTATTTGTACAAAGAAAGGGGAGAGTGACATTAAGAGAACAAACCTTTAAAGAATTATGAAAATCAAATATAGAGATATGGTGGTAGAATGGATTAGATAGCCTGAAAACCTGTTACAAAAGATGTGGAAACATTGGGTAAAATGTAACAAATATCCTTTCAAAAGTACAGATAAACTCCAAAAAAATGTAAAAAGTAATTCTTACAGACTAGAAATGAAGAGAGAACTATAAATCATATTAATAAACTGAAAACTGATGGTATAAATATAATACCCCTTGCTCACATCAGTAACCGGTGACTACTCAGAGTAGATATACCAGGAGCTTCGTATTAATACCCACACTGAGACATAAAAAGCCTGGAGTTCATGTGATCTTTGTGAGATCCCTCACATAGCGCTGGAATCCTCAAAGGGAGATGATTGTCATGAAATGAATGGTGGAGTAGAAAAAAAATCTTCCAACAGAATAGGTTGATACCAAAAATCTTAACTTTCTGAGCTTAGTCTACGGATGGGTGTGAAGCTAGGGTCTCCTCTAAAACTTTACACCTAGAAACCTGTCCTAATTAGAATTTAGGATGTGATTTTGCATTTCATGCTCAATCTAGCAACCTCTTAGCCCAAAAATTAACAAAATGGTACTGGACTCAAAAAAACATTTTGAGGTATCTGGCAAAAATAAATACAGAAATAACCATAGAGACTACAGGATTGTCATAAATAAAACACAGCTTCATAAACTTAAATTTAAATATCATAAACACCTTCATAAACTCATAACCCAAAATTAGAAAACACAGCCCACAAGTAAGACAGCAGATAAAACAAACAGCAGGAAATTTAGATCCCCAAGAACTTGAGTGTTTTGAATATCCTACAAGAAAGAATTAAAAAGATGAGAGGAAAATGACCAGATACACTTTTAAAATAACTACAAAGAACTTCCTCTAGTAAAAAGTAAAGTTACTAAAAGGTAGATCTGAGAAAATTACCCAGAATGTAGCTGTGGGGTGGGGAGGGCAGTTTATTAAGAAAACTTTCCAAAAATTGACAAAAGGTGTTGACATGCAGTGATTCCCAAAGCAAGGAAAAAAATATTCTTTTTTAATGGACACCCAGTTACACTGGCTGAGAGCCAGTTACATTACAGACAAGAAAATCTTTTAAATGACTAGAGAGAAAAGAGAGGTCGCCAACAAAGAGTAACATCAGAATCATCAATACGAAGCCAGAAGACAGTAAAAGAATGTTTTCAACATTGCTGAGAAAAAAATTAATAACTGGTAATCTAAATTCTGAAATTCCATATCCAAGTAAACTATCAATCAAGAACGTGCACAAAATTAAGATATTTCTGGGTAAAAATAATAAATGGACCTAATGCTACAGTTAGAAACCAAATATATTTTAATTTAGGATAACAATAGGAAATTTTGAAAATACAAAACCAAGAAAGGAACACCAGACTAATAGCAAAAGAGAGCTAATAAAGCTATTAAAATAAAATCAAGAAGGTCACTAATTCACAAAAAAAGATAATTTTAAGTTTTATGTATTAATATATTATCAAAATATACAAAATATGAATTGCCAATTGCTGGGAGAAATTGACAAATCCACAATTATAGTGGGTAGATTTTCAGTTCTCAGTACTTAATCATAAAAAAATTCTTGATGCTCAGAATATTTAAAATACACTGTGCCTAATGGGATGTGGTATCTTGCTCCCAACATGAAGAGAATACGCATTCTCTACAAGCACTCATGAAACTTTATAAAGACTCACCCATATGCTAACTAAAAAAAGGAAGTCTGAAATATATGCCAGTGTTTGGTATGCAGAGCATCCTTGAACAAAAATGCGATTAAACTAAGAACCAGCAACCAAAAGATAACTTTAAAGCCCTATATGTTTGGAAATTTAATGATACACGCTTAGTAATTCATGGGTCATAAAAGAAGTCAGGATGGAAAATCAAACACTGAAATTTAAAACTCAATAATGAAAATACTGCATATCTAAATTTGTGGGATGCAGCTAAAAGTACTTTGAGGGAATTTGTGACCATAAATGCTTCCTTAAAAAGAAGAAAAAGAAATTCAGTGAGCTAAGATTCAATTCAAGAAGTTAATAGAAGGGCAAAAAAATCTCAGAGTAATTTAAAAAGCAGAAATACGGAAACAAAGTTACAAAAAGAATCAACAAAACCAAAAGCTGGCCCTTTGTAAAAGATAGTAAGCATACATCTGGCAAGATTGACTTGGAAAAAAAGACAAATAATATTAGAAAAGGAAAAGGTAATGAATTAACTACAGCAGAGATTAAATACTATAAAATAGACTATGAAGACCACTGAACAACAACAAAATCCTGAGTATTTCTTCAATAAATAACTGACAAAGGGAAAAAGAAAAACATCAGGGGAATTTACAGATTAAAAGAAATGAATTGACAATTGCTGGGGGAAATTAAACATGTCATTGTTGACATGAATTAAAAGGCAAATGAACTTGTGGATTCAAATTATAAAAAGGGACATTCAGAGATAATTAGAAGTCTGAAACTGACTGGCATGTGATACAAAGAAATTATTCACTGGTTTGATAACAGGATTGAGGTTATTTTTTAATTGGTCTGTTTTTCATGAAATGGAACTGTTTTTCATGAAATGCTGTTCTCAGATTTGTCTCAAATAATATGTGAGAGGTGGAAGTGTGGAGGGATATAGTTAAAGCATGATTGGTTCAGTTGATAATTGTTAAAGTTAGGGGATGGGTTTATGATACTGTTTTGTCTGTTCTGGCATATTTGAAATTTTCCATAATCAGAGTTTTTTAGACTATAAGAGAATATTATGAATAATATTTTGCTAATAAAATTGTAAACAGTCTAATGGACAATTTCCTGAAATACGTAATGTATGTGTGTGTGTGTGTGTACATACAAATTTAAATATATATATGTAATATACCAAAATTACATCAAAGAAATAGAAACTCTTGCCACATTAACAAAATTGATTTTGTATTTAAAATATTAGCAGAAAAACTGGCCAGATTAAATTCTACCAAATACTCAAGGACAATGTCATATAAACTGTCTTAAAAACTGAAGATTTAGAAAGAACATTCTACAGCCTGTTCTATCAAAACTAAATAGATAGCATAAGAGAATTATAAACCAGGATTATTTATAAAATGAAGTGGGGAAAAAAAGACCCAAAAAACTAAGCAATAACAAACTAAAGAAAGTGGTTTTTTTGTTTGTTTTTAAGAAATCATGACCAATATGGACTTATCCTAGAAGTTTTTGGACATCTTAATATAAGAAAATCAAATGATATAGTTTATCATTTTAACAGGTTAAAGGAGAAAATCCAAATATATCAATATATGCAGAAAAAATATTCAATAAAACTTAAAACCTATTGATAAACAAAAAGCTCGAAAAATTCCAACATAGGAAGATGCATCTTCAGCATAGTGAAGACTATTACTAAAACCCTAAGACAACATCATAACTGTGGTATCTTAAAGCCATTTCCTTTAACCTCATGAACAAGTCAAAGTTGTTTATTGTCAATATTTTGCTTGATGGTGTTCAGAAATCTTAGTCAATGCAACAAGGTCAGAGAGAAAAAAATAATTTTATCAATTATAAAAATAAGTTGCTTTTCTGTACGACAACCAAAAGCAGTTTGAAAATAAAGCTTTTTAAAACGCCATTGCAATAAGAACAAGTCATAAGGTATCAGGAAGTAAATTTTAATATGATATTGAAATACATAAAAGAAGGCCTAACAGAAATCAGGAGGGAGAGAGACACACTGTTCTTGTGGATAGGAAATTCAAATTCACAAAAATGTTCATTATTCTCAAATCTATCAATTTAGGATAGTACCAATCCAGATCTCAGGAGGACTATCTTTGGATCTTAATAAGCTAGTTTTAAAATTCACATAGAAGAGGAAACAGTCCAGAAGAACCATGGTAATTTTGAATAAAAACGAAGTGGGGATATTTAACTTTCAAGATAACAGTTGTGGTAGTTGGAGAGAATGCAGTTGTCACTGGGTTGTACAAACTAGTAAAACTGAATAAAATGTGTGAAAATGGAACTACATGTATGGAAGCTTGGTATACAGTGTTACAAATGTGTAACATTCCAGATCAAAAGGAGACACTTGATAATTGACACTACAGCAACTGACTTGATGTTAAATCCCTTAGACTTGATATAAAATCAATTCCTAAATATTAAAACTAAAAGTTAAAGAAATTCTAGGAGTATAGTTCTATAACCTTTGGTTAGGAAACAGTTTACTAAAAACAGAAGACACAATGTACATACCATAATGATAAAATTAATCAATTTTACTACATTAAAATAAGCTCAACTTCCAGAACCAACCAAGAGAAGTACTACAGCTTACCTCTCTTATTAAAACTAAAACCCCTGGATGGAATATAAAAAGCAACTACATGAGCATTCTGAAAAGTAACCATAACAAGGCAAGTATGGGAAGAAAGTCAAAACTTTAATGCCCCATAAAGGGGGTAAGAGTCACATTTTTTTCCTCCTTCCTTGTCTCCCAGGCTCATTCATAGAACTCACAGTGGTACAGAGGCAGGAACTCAGAATGTGCTCTAGCCAGAGGACTGAGAAAGTCCTTACAAACTGGAGAATGAGGAGGGGTCTCTGGTTCTTCGTTTCCTCTGTACTAGTTGTTTTCAAGGTCAGCCACCTGGGAAGGTCCTGCAGTGCAGCAGCTACAGCAGCAACTAAAACCCCAATTGAAACTCCATTGCCTTTACCAGTGGGACTGGGTAAGGATATGATGATGCCTAAGAGAGTATAGAGGGGGACTCCACATTATTTTCTTCCATCTCAGTCACTCAGAACTCACAACAAGTTAGGCGGCTGAAGTACTGAGGAAAACTTAACTGTTCTGGACATCAGAGGAACTGGGAAGAGGCGACCATGTTATTCAGAGAGTGTGAAGGACGGCGTGGACAGCAGGGAGTTAGAGGCAGGAAAGCATTAATTCCAGCTCACTCCCAAGGTGTGTGTGCACAGAGCATGGCACAAAGAAACATGGCACTGGTGTCCAGAACCACATTACAGTATAAACCGCTGCCCACGTGCCTGAGTGGGGCATGCCTTTAAAACTGAATCAACACCAGAACCACCACCCGTGAAAAGTGAGACAGTACATGCAGTCTGAACCTAACTGGGTAGATTGCCTGACAAAGTAAACAAAACCCAACATTTTCTGGGGATTTTTAAGAGGACCCAAAGCCTAATACTATATTTGAAATGTCCAGGATATAATAAAAATTTCTATAGAAACAGGGAAATGTGATTAATTCTGAAAAGAAAAAACAGTCAACAAATCCCAACCCTAACAGGACCTAGATAATGGAGTCATCAAAGATTTTAAAGCAACAATATAACAATGTGAGATAAAGGTAAACACTCCTGAAATAAATGGAAAGATAGACTTCAGCAGAAAAACAAACTGTAAAGAACCAAGTGGAAATTTAGAACTGAAGATGAAGACTATCATTTTTGAAATTAAAAAAAATATTCATTGTATGGGTCCAATGGGAGAATGTAGATGATTCAGAAAAGTAAGTAAACTTAAAGATAACTCAGTAGAAACTGTCTACTCTGAAGTAATGAGAAAAAGACTTGAAAAATTAATAGAGCCTCAGGGACCTATGGTACAGTTTCAGAAGGCCTAAAATTCATGTCACTTAAGTCTCAGAAGGAGAAGAGGAAGAGATAGTTACAGAAAAAATATTTGAAGAAATAATTGCTAACAATGTCCTAAATTTGGTGAAAGACATAAATTTACAAATCTAAGAAGCAGCAACTACCAAAGAAGATAAAAATGAAAAACAAGGCCTACACACATCAAAATCAAACAACTTAAAACCAAAGATTGAAAATCTTGAGATCTGACAGAGAAAAATGATGCATTTTGTGTAAGGGAACAACTATTTGAATGACTGTGGATTTCTCCAGAAATCATCAAAGCCAAAGACAGTACATCAAAAATCTTTAATTGCTTAAAAAAGAAAAGAAAACCTGTGAACCTCAGAATTTTGTATTCAAAAATACTCTTTTAGAGCAAAAGGGCAAAAAAATTCATACCCTTATGAAGACAAACAGAATTTGTTGCCTGTCAACTTGCTATAAAATAAGTGGTGCTAAAAGAAGTTCTTTAGATAACAGAGAAATAATTCTACAAAGAATCTAGAAACTTCATGAAGGAAGCCAAATAAATGGTAAATATCTGGATAAATGTAAACCTTTTTACCAACATCAGGAACAAAAGAGGATATCACTACAGACCCCACTAACAGTAAAAAGAATAATAATAAGATACAGTGAACAGCTTTATACCCCAAAATAAGATGACTTGGATGAAATGGACAGATTCCTTAAAAGCCACAAGCTGCCCAAACACATCTAAGAAGAAATATGTAACTTGAATGGCCATATATTTATACAAAAATATTAAAATTTTCTCTTCCAGGAAATAAAAAAGGAGGAAACACTTCTAAACTCCTAAGACCAGCATTACCCTGATACCACCACACAAAGACATTATAAAGAAACTACTGACCACTATTCCTCTATGATACTGTTATTTATAATAAGAAATAAGTGTTTGGTCTTCATCATCATTTCTGGCACAGAGCTCCCAAAATCCTTGGTCTTTTCTGAGTGATTAGAGCATTAGGAGCATCTTTTGTCCTCATCCTGAAACACTCCTAAAAATGTTTCCAGGCCATAAAAGTGAAATAGGTGTCTTGTTATTCATAACTAGCTCCTTTCAACAATAGCTAAGTCTATGTTAATTAGGTAACCTTTGAAAATCTGCTAAAGATGGGGACTGGTTACCAGGGGAACCAACCATGAATGGAGAATTGAACTTTTAGTCCCACCCCCTGATTTCTGGGGAGGGGAAAGGGGCTAGAGATTGAATCAGTCACCAATGGCCAATCATTTAATCAATAGTGCATACGTAAGAGCCTCCATAAAAATTCAAAAAGAGGGTGTTCAGAGAGCTTCCAAGTTGATGAACCAGAGTGCTTCCACATGCTATTGTTCTAGATCCCAAGCCCCATCGGGACAAAAGCTGCTGTGTTCAAGACCTCATCCTATGTCTCTCTCCATCTGATTATTGATCCATATCCTTTATTATTTGTTATACCTGGTAATAAACCAGATATATGGTGAGTAAACTGGTTTCCTGAGTCCTTTAAGCTGCTAGCAAATTAATTGAACCCAACAAGGGAACCATGGAAACCTTTGATTTACAGTCATTCAGATAAAATCACAGGTGACAGCCTGAACTTGCTGGTGTCCAAAGTGGAGGACAGTCTTGTGGGACTGAGTCCCCAACCCTTGGAACTTGATGCTGTCTCTGGGTAGATAGTGTCAGAATTGAGCTGAATTGTAGGACACCCAGCTGGTTCCAAGAATTGCTTGGTGGTGTGGAGGTGTTACCAGAATCATTGCTCCAGAAAGTAGAGGCAAAAATCCTCAACAAAATATTAGCCAGTCTAATCCAGCAATTTATAAAAAATTTAATACTTTTACATGATCACAACCAAATATAATCACAACCAATTGTGTTTATCCCATGAATGCAAGACTGGTTCAGCATTTGAAAAATCAATGTAATTCACCATATAGACTAAAGAGGAAAAGCTCCATAATCATCTCAATTTGTTAAAAAAATCAGTACCCATTCATAATAAAAGTCTCAGAAAAATAAAAACAGAGCATAACTTCTCTAACCTGGTAAAGGGCACCTATAAAAACCTACAGCTGACACCATACTTAATGGTGAAAATCTGAATGCTTTCCCCCTCAAAATTAGTAGCAAGGTAACTGATTCAACACCATACTGGAAGTTGTAGACAGTGCTAAGGGGTAGACTTTAAAGCTTTAGTCATCAAGGCAGTGCGGTACTGAGAGGACAGACACATAGATCAGAGTAGAATCCAGAAATAGATCCATACCAATATAGTTAACTGATTAATTTTTTAGAGATACATAGGAGAAAGGATAGTCTAACAAATGGTACTGTAACAATTGTATAGCCATTTGCCAAAACTAAAAAAAAATGACCTACACCTAATTCCTTATACAAAAATTAACTCAAAATGGATCATAAACATAAGCATAAAATTATAAAGCTTTTAGAAGAGTACAGGAGAAAATTTTTTTGACCTTGGTCTAGTCAGAGAGTTCCTAGGTACAACATCAAGGGAGAATCCATAAAAGAAAAATTTACAAATTGAACCTCATTAAAATTCAGACTCTCTCTGTAAAAGACGTGGAGTGAAAAAAAAAAAGCCACCAACTGGGAGAAAATCTTTGCAAATCACTTGCTGAAAGACTTCTTTAATTCAGAACTCAAAACTTGTCAATAAGGAACTCCCCAATTTAAAAATGGTTAGGAGATTTGAACAGAGACTTCACCAAAAAGATTTAACATTATAAAAATTCAAATTAAAAGCACAATAAGCTTGACAGAAAAGTGATGGCAGAGTAGAAAGGCAAGGTGGAAACCACCTCCAACAAACACATAAAGCAACTACAGCAAATACAACTAAACCTGAAACCAACCCGAAGACTACAGAACAGACCACCTACGCTTGGTGAAGAAGAAAAGACCACACAGAAAAGGGTGAAGTGGCAGAGCCACCATCTGGTTGGACCCAACTCCTTTCCTCATCCCAGACCACAGGTGGGAGGAAGAGGAATGGAGTGAGAAAGGGTCAGGTACCCAGAATCTCTGCACACCTGACCCTGGAGATCTGCTCTAGGAACACGAGTCCACACTGCTTTGAGTTCTGGCGATTGGCAGGCCTGGACACCAGGGCCAACACTCTGGATGGCTGAGACTCCAACTGCTTGTGGAGGACAGGCATGCTCCACCAGTCCTGCTGAAACCCAAAACAGAGGTGGAAGTTTGAAAGGTTTGTAGCAGTGGGAGGAATGCCAGAGGGACAAGGATGGATGGAGCTGTCTCCACAGGAGAATAGGCAGGTGGAAAATACCTCCCCAGACCTCTGTCAGCCCAACAGGCCAGGCGCTCATGGGAGCCCCAGGCACTCCATCTCCCCTCACTGGCGGTTCATCCATATAGTGAAATTATTCAGCAATAAAAAGGGATGAACAATAGGTACATGCAGTAAAGTAGAGATTCTCAAATGCTTCATGCTTAGAGAAAGAATGCAGACTCATTACATACTGTGTGATTTTATTTATATGAAGTTCTGTTAAAGCTAAACTGTAGGACAGGAAAAGATCATTGTTTGCTAGGAATCAAGATTGGAGATGGATTTTGACTGCAAAGGAGCATCATGAGAGAATTTGGAGACAGATGATAGGATTGTCCTTTGTAGCCACACGACTAAGCTTTTGTCAAAGAATTTTACTATATGTTACTTGAATAAGGACCTAGAGTCTTGACATGACAGTGTCAGCAAGGATTGAGTAATGGAGATGTTCTTAACTTGCTTTAGAAGGATAAACTTCCACAACCACTGTGGAAAGCCTTTTGGCATGCTCCGGTAAAGCTGAAAATGGTCATGTCCTACAACCCAACAACTACACTTCCAGATACATAGCCAAATGAAATCATCATACATGAGCATAATGAGAATACAAGCATGTTTACTAGAGTACTATTGAACATAAGAAAATGCAGGAGCAAGCTAAATTTCCAAAAGGAGAAGGGATAAAGATTAATTTTTAAAAATGTTTAAATACAAAACAGCACTATATATTTTTATAGATACATAATTATGAAAATATAAAAATTAAACTCAGGGTTTGTAGGAAAGATAATGGGACCATAGTATTCACCTTTATCTGTAACACTGTAGTTTTTATCTTTTTATTTGACAATATTTAATAATTAAGTATTTAAATGTTTAAGAAATTAAATATTTCTTAGATCTTGCTCTTTTTTGAAATATTTCATAAGGAAATAATTCTATATTTGTGAATATTTTAGAGTGTTATCTGAAATGTTGAATATTGGACAGTGTTACACTTAATAAAAGTAAATCTTTTTTAAAGTTAAAAACCAATAAATATTACACAGTTGACATGGGCATTTGGTCAATTTTTTCTTTTGTTTGTTTAATTGATATACACTATTACCTTAGTTTCAAGTATACAACATGGTGGTTCATGCAATTACCCACATTACCAAATTCTCACACCCAGCAGTACAGCTACTATCTGTCAACACAAAAAGATGTTACAGAACCAATGACTATATTCTCCATGCTGTACTACCATCCCTCTGTCCAACATATATTATGATTGAGAATTTTTGTGCTCTTTTATCCCCCTCACCCTCGAGGGCCCTCTCACCTACCCCAGTCCCTCTCCCATGGTAACACTAGTCCCTTCTCAGTATCTATGAGTCTACTGCTGTTTTGTCCCATTTTGCTTTGTTTTTATATTCCACGTAAATAAGTGGAATCATAAGTGAAATCATAACGTATTAGTTTTTCTCTGCTTAGCTTATTTCACTGAGCATAACACCCTCTAGATGCATCCATGTTGTTGCAAAATGTCAGGATTTCTTTTCTTTTTATGGCTGAATAATACTCTATTGTGTTATGAATCACATGTTTTATCCATGCATGTATTGATGGAAACAGGTTGCTTCCATATCTTGGCTATTGCAAATAATGTGGCAATAAACATAGGGGTGCATATATCTTTTTCGATCAGGGATTTTGTTTTCTTCAGGAAAATTCTTTAGACATGGAATTGCTGGGTCAAATGTATTTCTGTTTTTAGTTTTTTGAGGAGTCTCCATACTGCTTTGCATAATGGTTGAACCAATTGACATTCCCACCTACAGTGGGGTTCCATTTCTCCACATCCTCGCTAACACTTGTTATTTCTTGTCTTTTGGAGAGTGGCCCTTCTGACTGCTGTGAGGTGACATCTCATTGTAGTTTTGATTTGCATTTCTCTGATGATGAGCAATGTGGAGCATCTTTTCAAGTGCCTGTTGGCCATCTGTATTTCTTTGGAGAAATGTCTGTTCAGGTCCTCCCCCCATTTTTAAATTGGGTTATTTGTGTTTTTTTTTTTTTGGTGTTGAGGTATATAAGCTCTTTATGTATTTTAGATGTTAACCCTTTATCAGATAAATCATTTATGAATATATTCTCCCATACTGTAAGATGCGTTTTTGTTCTGTTGATGGTGTCTTTTGCTGTACAGAAGCTTTTTAGTTTGCTATAGTACCACTTGCTCATTTTGTATTTTGTTTTCTTTGCCTGAGGAGATGTGTCAAGTAAAAAATTGCTCCTATTTGTGTTCAAGAGATTTTACCTGTTTTCTTCTAAGAGTTTTAAGTTTCATGTCTCTCTTTAGGTCTTTTGTCCATTTTAAGTTTACTGTTGTGTGTGGAGTTAAATAGTGATCCAGTTCCATTCTCTCACATGTAGCTGTCCAGTTTTCCTAACACCAGTTATTGAAGAGACTTTTTCCCATTGTATGTTCATGGCACCTTTATCATATATTACTTGACCATATATGCATAGGTATATATTTGCTCTCTCTATTCTATTGATCTATGGGTCTGTTCTTATGCCAGTACCATGCTATTTTGATTACTGTAGCTTTGTAGTATAGCTTGAAGTCAGGGAGCATTGTATCCCCAACTTTATTGTTCTTCCTTAGGATTGCTTTGGCTATTCAGCCTTTTGTGGTTCCATATGAATTTTAGAACTGTTTGTTCTAGTTCATTGAAAAATGCTGTTGGAGTTTTGATGGGAATTGCATTGAATCTGTAAATTGCTTTGGGCAGGATGGTCATTTTGACAATATTAATTCTACCTATCCATGAGCATGGGGTAGATTTCCACTTATTTGTGTCTTCTTTAATTTCTCTCAGGAGTGTCTTATAGTTTTCAGAGCATAGGTCTTTCACCTTCTTGGTTAGGTTTGTTCCTAGGTATTTTATTCTTTTCGATGCAGTTGTTAATGGAATTCTTTTCTTGGTTTCTCTTTCTGCTAGTTCATTGTTAGATTATAGGAATACAACAGATTTCTGTGTATTAATTTTGTATCCTGCAACTTTGCTGAATCCAGTTATTAGTTCAGATAGTTTTTTGGTGGAGTCTTTAGGGTTTTCTGTGTATAATATCATGTCATCTGCAAATGGTGACACTTTAACTTATTCCTTATTTATTTGAATGCCTTTTATCGTTTAGTGTTTTCTGACTGCCATGGCTGGGACTCTGTTGAATAAAAGTGGTGAGAGTGGACATCCTTGTCTTCTTCCTGATCTTAGAAGAAAAGGTTTCAGCAGCTTTTCACCAGTACATATGATGTTAGCTGTGGGCTTGTCATATATGGCCTTTATTATATTGAGGTATGTACACTCTATGCCCATTTCATTGAGAGTTTTTATCATGAATGGATGTTGAATTTCATAAAATGGCTTTTCAGCATCTATTGAGATGATCATGTGGTTTTTATCCTTTTTGTTAATGTGGTGTATGATATTGATTAATTTACAAATATTATACCATGTATCCCTGGAACAAAACCCACTTGGTCATTATGGATGATCCTTTTGATGTATATTTGAATTCAGTTTGTTATTAATTTGTTGAGAATTTTTACATCTATGTTCATCAGGGATATTGGTCTCTAATTTTCTTTTTTATGTGTGTGTGGTGTCATTGCCTACTTTTGGTATTAGAGTGATACTGGCCTCATAGAATGAGTTTGAAGATAGTCCCTCCTCTTCTGCTTTTTGGAATGCTTTAAGAAGGATGGGTATAGGTCTTCTTTAGGTGTTTGGTAGAATTCAGCAGTGAAGCCTTCTGGTTCTGGTATCTTGTTTTTGGGGGAATTTTGATCACCAATACTAGTTTATTGATGGTAATTGCTCCATTCAGAGTTTTCTGTTTCTTTCTGGGTCACTTCTTGGAAGGTTGTATTTTTCTAGTATGTTGTCCATTTCCTCTAGGTTGCCCAATTTATTGACATATAAATTTTCATCATATTCTCTAATTCTTTTTATTTCTGTGGTATCTGTTGTGACTTCTTTGGTTCTGATTTAATTTATTTGTATGCTCTCCTTTTTCTTGATAAGTCTGGCTAGAGGTTTATCTGTTTAATTTCTCAAAGATTCAGCTCTTAGTTTCTTAATTTTTTCTATTGTTTTATTCTTCTCTATGTTATTTATTCCTGTTCTGATCTTTATTATGTCTCTCCTTCAACTAACTTTGTTTTCCATTTGTTCTTCTTTTTCTAGTTTCTTTGATTGTGAGTTTAGACTGTTTATTTGGGATTGTTCTTGTTTCTTGAGGTAGGCCTGAATTGCTATGTACTTCCCTCTTAGAACAGTTTTTGTGGCATCACACAAATATTGGACTGTTGTATTTTTGTTTTCACTGGTCTCCATGTATTGCCTTATTTCTGTTTTAATTTGGTCATTGATCCATTGATTATTTAGAAACTTTTTGTTTAGCATCCACATGTTTGTAGGATTCTCTATTTTCTTTGTGTAATTTATTTGTACTTTCATACCATTGTGGTCTGAGAAGTTGCTTGATAAAATTTAAATCTTCTTGAACTTATTGAAGCTCTTTTTGTAGCCTAGTATGTGATCTATTTTGGGAAATGTTCTATGTACACCTAAGAAAAATGTGTATCCTACTGCTTTTGGGTGGAATGTTCTATAGATGTCTGTTAAGTCCATCTGATCTAATGTGTTGTTCAGTGCCTCTGTTTCCTTATTTATTTTCTGTCTGGTTGATTTATTGATGTGAGTTGTGTGTTAAAATCTTCTACAATGAATGTTTTGTAATCTGTTTCCCCATTTAATTCCTTTAGTATTTGTTTTACATATTTAAATGTTGGTTGTGTAGATCTTTACAATGGTTATATCCTCTTGTTGGACTGACCCCTTTTTCATTATGTAATATCTCTCTTTGTCTCTTGTTACTTTCTTTGTTTTGAAGTGTATTTTGTCTGATATAAGTACTGCTACTCCTGCTTTTTTCTCCCTATTATTTGTATGAAATATCTTTTTCCATCCCTTCACTTTCAGTCTGTGTATGTCTCTGGGTCTGAAACAAGTCTCCTATAGACAGCATATAGACAGGTCTTGTTTCTTTATCCATTCTTCCACTCTCTGTCTTTTGACTGGTTCATTCAGCCCATTTACATTTAAGGTATTTTTAGGTATGTAACTATTGCTATTTTATTAATTGTTTCCTATTTGTTTTTATAGATCCTTTCTGTTCCTTTCCTCCTCTCTTATACTCTTCTCTTGTTATTTGATGGTTTTCTTTAATGTTGTGCTTGGCTATATCTTTTTTTATTTTTTGTGTATCTATTATAGGTATAGGTTGATGGGTACCAAAGGCTCAAGGATAGCCTCCTGACTATAAAGCAGTCTACATTAAGTTGCTGATTGCTCTATTTCAAACAAAATCTGAATGTTCTTTTTTTCTTCTTCCTCTTCCACACTTTAGGTATTAGATGTCATAATCAAAACGGTTCAGCCTTAAAAACATTTCCATCTATTGCAGTCCCTTTAATATACCCTGTAATGCTGATTTTACTATAAATTCTTTGAGCCTTCATTTATCTGGAAATTGTTTAATCCCTGCTTCAAATTTAAATGATAATAATATTACTGGGTAGAGGATTCTTGGTTGAAGGTCCTTCTGTTCCAGTACATTAAATATTTCCTGCCACTCTCTTCTGGCCTATAACGTTTTTGCTGAGAAGTCTGCTGCTAGCCTGATGTGGTTTCCCTTGTAAGTAGTCTTTTCTCTCTCTCTGTCTTCACTACTCTCTCCTTATCCTTAATCTCTGCCATTTTAATTATTATATGTCTTCATGTTGTCATCATAGGGTTCCTTTTGTTAGGGGCTGTCTGAGTTTCCATGACCTGAGTGTCTAGTTCCTTCCCCAAATTGGGGAACTTTTTAAAAATTATTTCCTCAAAGACACTTTTTATCCCTCTGTCTCTTCTTTTGGTACCTCTATCATGGAAATATTTTGGTTTGGATTAGCCACACAGCTCTTTTATTCTTTCATTCCTAGAGATCTTTTTCTCTCTCTGCTTCTCAGCTTCATTGTTTTTGTGTTCTCTAATTTCCATCTCATTGAATGTCTCCTCTACTTGCAGCAATTTGTTATTTATTCCCTCCATTTTGTGTTTCATTTCAGTTACTGTGTTCTTCAGCTCTTGTATCTCTTTGTTGAAGTCCTCTCAGATCTTTAACACATTTCTGCAGATCAGTGAGGATATTTATGAATTTTACTTTGAAATCTTTATCAAGAAGATTGGTGATCTCCATTTCATTTCGCCCTTTCTGGTGTCTTATCCTATAGTTTTGTTTGGAACATATTCTCTGCCTCCTCATTCTGTCAGAATTTCTGGTTTTTTTCCTATGTATTAGATGGATCTGCTATGCTTCCTGATTGAGAGAGTAATGTTTTATGAAGAAGGAGTCCTGTGTTACCCAGAAGCTCAGGACTCTTTCCTCTCCAGTGCCTTCTTCTTTGCTGTGGAGTTCCAGCTGCTGTTGGTGGGCATTGTGCAGGGTCGCCTTTACTGTCTTCCAGCAATGGTTTATCTCAGTCAGCTGAGGCCGTGATTTGCCTCAGCTGGGCCTACATGATCAGAGCAGTGGTTTCTGCTGGGATAATTGTGGGTGGGGCAGTTGCAAGGTGAGTTATGCAATGGTAGTGTGCATGGACACACACTGGTGGCCAGTCACCCAGTTGCAGACCCTGGGGTGCTCAGTAGTGGCAGCAAGACATTCAGTGTGAGAGTGTATGGGCACACAGAGGGTTCTGTGGTATGCACAGTAACAATAGCAAATTATGTGCTAGGAGAGTGTTGGGGGGTTTAGGCAGTGAGTCACTCAGTGGATGTCCCCATGGGCTCACAGTGGCAGTGCAACATGCATGGTGGTGGGGCCATGTGGGCAAGCACGGTAGCCGGTCGGATGGTGGGAGAATGCTCAGGAAGTGGAGGCAGCTATTCATGCAACAGCAGCTGGTCCTGCGTGCGCCCCCTAGCAGCAGCAAGGCACACAGCACCAGGCGTGGTCACCCATGGGGCAGAAGGAACTTTTGGAGCTGGCTCCTGCAGGCTCCTCCCTAGTTGCACTGAAACAGGGACATGAAAGCAGGAAGAGTATCCCTGTGCCTGCCAGGGAGCAAAGTCAGATTCTCTGGGCCAAGTGGGTTGGCATGTTGTTGGCACACACAGGGAGGTGCCTCTAGGCTGAGCCACCAGTGAGGGGAATGAAGCACTCCTGAGAGAGCTTGATCTGCTAGGCCAAGGGAGGGTTTGGGAGGTATCATCTACCTGTCCTTTCTCCTGAAGAAACAGCCCTATCCAAACCACTCTCCTCTAGCTCCCTTCCCACTGCTGGCAAGTCCTTCAAACTGCTTTGTGTTGGGTCTTGGTGGGACCACAGGAGTGTGCCTGTCCTCCACAGGCGACTGGTGTCTCAGCCTCCCAGAGTGTTCCATTTGTCCCCAGTGTCCAGTCCTGCTAATCCCCAGAACCCAATGCAATGTGGACTTGTACTCTGGGGCAGATCTCCATGGCCGGGTGTGTAGAATTCCTGGGCTCTATTATTCCTCTTCCACCTATGGGCTGGGATGGGGGAAGGGATGGGGTCCTCCTTGGTCACAGCTTTGCATCTTCACCCTTTTCTCTGTGGTCGCCTCTTCTCCAGGTGTAAATGGTGTGTTCTGCAGTCTTCAGTTTGCTTTCAGGTTTAGTTGAATTTGCTGTAGTTGCTGCCTCTGTGTGTAGGGGGTACGTTTCCATCTTGCCTTCCTACTCCATCATCTTGAGGCTCAATTCTTTTTAATTGTGCTAAACTAAATGAGTAAATGGATTATTTTATTTAAGACATGAAAAAAAGACCACGATAACCCTTTAAAATACTCAAAATGGGTGAAATTAATGGTTTATGTTCAAGAAAAAAACCACTTATAAATATGTGTACAAAAAAAGGCATTGTTTGAGTATGCAAGTTGTGTTTTAGTCCATTGTAATCAGTGGCCTGTCCATAAAAATAGTGGCTTTCTGATGATTGAATTGCATTTCTGTTGGGGCATTCAGAAGCTCCAATAAATAGCATCCCTTTTCTCCACTGGAGTTATGAACCATTTGAGAATGTACAGATTTAGAATTGTTCTTTCATTACAGCAAAAGCTAAGGAAAACAGCTTAATGAGAGAGTTAAATTAGACTTGCTTGTTCCACCTCCCACCTAAGTCTAGGTGACTATCTCACTCCAAGGAGATTCAGCATCAACAGAAGAGACCCACTTACCAGTCACTGTTACCTACTCACTGGTCCATAGAAAGAAGGAAATAAAAAGAGGCCAAATCCTCCACCATCCAAGTAACTCACTCACTGGGAAGGGAATAAGAGTCAGGTAAGAGGCCAAGAGGGCTAGTGAAAGATCTCTCATGCAGTCTGGGAAAGAGATTACTTGTGACCCTCCACCCATTTCAATTTTTCAGAGTCATATAGTTAGAAATATTTTCTGAAAATTAATTGAACTAAACTTCAATATTTAGCTGTACCCCATAATAGAAAAGAATACCATTCTTTTCAAATGACGTATCTTAAAACTTTTTGACTTGAAAAATTATATCTTTAAAGAGCATTTACTGTGGCCTTTACAGTTCCATGCTTCTTTGGATTAAAGAAAAAGAATAAATACTTCAGATTTCTTGGTGGTTTTCCTGATATCTAGCTCTATCAATTCATACTTTTCTTAAATGTAGTCACTTATTCATTACTGGCTATGAGCAAGACTTATACTGGATATAGTTAGTATATGACCTTCTCATTGGGAGACCTTACAAACTAATGTGGAAGATGTAATTAAAGTATTAGTGATACTTGCTGCCACAGAACCACAGCAGAGTATTTTGGTTATATAAGTAATGGAGAAAATAATAGATGATAGATTCAAGAAAACATTGCTTCTATGTTAAAATGCATTTATGAAGATCTTGTGAAGTTTTTGAAATAGTAATTCTATTTCATTACCAATTTTTCATCATTCTCATGTAATTGACAAACTGCTGATTTAAAACAAGCCAACTTGGTCAGATTTTAACTCTTTGAGCTGTACTTTTTAGCTGTTCACTTGCAGTTTTTAGTTTTTAGCTGTTCACTTGCATTTTCATTTTATGAAGCCCTTAAAATTAAAAGATAAGGGAGGAGCCAAGATGGCAGTGTGAATAGGGCAGCAGAAATCTCCTCCCAAAACCATATATATTTTTGAAAATATGGCAAATACAACTATTCCTAAAAGACAGACCAGAAGATAGAGTACAACAGCCAGGCTACATCCACACCGGTGAGAACCAGCACCTCACGAAGGGGATAAGATACAAGCAGCAGCCCGGCAGGACCTGAGTGCAGCCTCCACCCCAGCTCCCCAGTGGGAGGAGAGGAGTCGGAGCAGGGAGAGAGTGGGAGCCCAGGACTGCTAAATACCCAACCCTAGTCATCCGCACCAGGAGTGCAGACACACAGTGTGTGGTGTGCTGGATACTAGGGAAATGGAACAGTAAAACCTGCAAGCTGGTTCCCACAGCCAGCGCCCCTGGGACAAAAGAAAACCAAGTGGTTTTTGAAAGTCTTAAAAGGACAGGAGCCTCACAGCTGGATGGAAGCGTCCTGGCACACTCAGCCCAGAAGCTGGGAATCCTGGGGAACTCCGGGCACCCTAACCCCCTGGGCAGTAGCACAGCTCTGAGGCCCCACATGGCAATAAACAGCCTCCTGCCTGTTCCCCCTCTGGCGCAGCCCTGCCATAGCAGAGCAGCAGCCTGAGACCACGCCCCCAGCAGCCGTACAGAGCCTCCCCCACAGCTGCCCAGGCCAGACAGACTCCGTCGGCCTGCAGCTCCCCAGCACAAGCCTCAAGGGGTCGCTGTTCTCACAGGAGAGGAAGGGACTTTGTTCTCCCAGCTAACATGTGCCAACTGCCCAAGACTACCTCTATCACCATGAAAAGGCAGAATTTGATCCAGACCAGAATCACACAGACGTAACCTGAGAGGGAACCTGGGGAGATAGATTTAACCAATCTTCCTGAAAAAGAATTCAAAATAAAGGTCATAACCATGCTGATGGAGCTGCAGAGAAAAATGCAAGGGCTAACAGATAAAGTTGGGAGGAAGAATACAGAAATAAAACAATCTCTGGAAGAACTTAAAAGCAGAATGGATGAGGTGCAACAAGCCGCTAATGTAATAGAAATGAGAGAACAGGAACGCAGAGAACCTGGCGCAAAGAGAGATAAAAGGATCTCCACGAATGAAAGAATATGAAGAGAACTGTGTGACGAATCCAAACAGAACAATATCCACATTATAGGGGTACCAGAAGAAGAAGAAGAGAGAAACAGAGAGAGAAAGTGTATTTGAAGAAATAATTGCTGAAAACTTCCCCAAACTGCGGGAGGAAATAGTCTCTCAGACCATGGAAGTCCACAGATCTCCAAACACAAGGGACCCAACGAGGAAAACACCAAGACATATAATAATTAAAATGGCAAAGATCAAGGACAAGGACACAGTATTAAAGGCAGCCAGGGAGAGATAAAAGGTCACCTACAAAGGAAAACCCATCAGGCTATCATCAGACTTCTCAACAGAAACCTTACAGGCCAGAAGAGAATGGCATGATATATTTAATGCAATGAAACAGAAGGGCCTTGAACCAAGAATACTGTATCCAGCATGATTATCATTTAAATATGAAGGAGGGATTAAACAATTCCCAGACAAGCAAAAGTTGAGAGAATTTGCTTCCCACAAACCACATCTACAGGGTATTCTAAAGGGACTGCTCTAGATGGAAGCACTCCTAAGGCTAAATATATGTCACCAGAGAAAATAAAATCACAGCAAAGAAAGCAGACCAACTAAATACTAACTAAAGGCAAAAAATGAAATCAACTGCCCACAAAAGCAGTCAAAGGAAACACAAAAGAGCACAAAATAAAACACCTAATATATAAAGAATGGAGGAGGAGGAATAAGAAGGGAGAGAAATAAAGAATCATCAGACTGTGTTTATAATAGCTCAATAAGCGAGTTAAGTTAGATGGTAAGATAGTAAAGAAGCTAACCTTGAACCTTTGGTAACCACGAATATAAAGCCTGTAATGGCAATAAGTACATATCTATCAATAATCACCCTAAATGTAAATGTCTGAATGCACCAATCAAAAGACACAGAGTAATAGAATGGATAAAAAACCAAGACCCTTCTATATGTTGCTTACAAGAGACTCACGTCAAACCCAAAGACATGCATAGACTAAAAGTCAAGGGATGGAAAAAGATATTTCATGCAAACAATAGGGAGAAAAAGCAGTGTTGCAGTACTAGTATCAGACAAAATAGACTTCAAAACAAAGAAAGTAATGAGAGAGAAAGAAAGACATTACATAATGATAAAGGGGTCAGTCCAACAAGAGGATATAAACATTATAAATATACATGCACCCAATACAGGAGTACCAACATATGTGAAACAAATACTAACAGAATTAAAGGAGTAAATAGAATACAATGCATTCATTTTAGGAGACTTGAACAAACCACTCACTCCAAAGGACAGATCTACAACACAGAAAATAAGTAAGTGCACAGAAATGCTGAACAACACACTAGAACAGATGGACCTAACAGACATCTATAGAAGTCTACACCCAAAAGCAACAGGATATACATTCCTCTCAAGTGCACATGCATAATTCTCCAGAATACACCGCCAACTAGGCCACAGAAAGAGCCTCAGTAAATTCCAAAATATTGAAATTCTACCAACCAACTTCTCAGACCACAAAGGTATAAAACTAGAAATAAATTGTACAAAGAAAGCAAAAAGGCCCACAAACACATGGAGGCTTAACAGCATACTCCTAAATAATCAATGGATCAATGACCAAATTAAAATAGAGATCAAGCAATATATGGAAACAAATGACAACAACAACACAAAGCCCCAACTGTGGAACACAGCAAAAGAGTCTTAAGAGGAAAGTATATAGCTATCCAGGCATATGTAAAGAAGAAAGAACAATCCCAAGTGATTAGTCTAAAGTCACAATTATCAAACTTGGAAAAAGAAGAACAAATGAAGCCTAAAGTCAACAGAAGGAGGGACATAATAAAGATAAGAGAAGAAATAAGTACAATTGAGAAGAATAAAACAATAGAAAAAAACAATGAAACCAAGAGCTGGTTCCTTGAGAAAATAAACAAAATAGATAAGCCTCTAACAGATTTATTAGGAGAAAAAGAATCAACACACATCAACAGAATCAGAAACAAGAAAGGAAAAAATCACAACAGACCCCACAGAAATACAAAGAATTATTAGAGAATACTATGAATACCTATATGCAAACAAGCAGGAAAACCTAGAAGAAATAGACAATTTTCTAGAAAAATACAACCTTCCAAGACTGACCAAGGAAGAAACAGAAAATCTAAACAGACCAATTACCAGCAATGAAATTGAAGCAGTAATCAAAAAACTACTCAAGAACAAAAACCCTGGGCCAGATGGATTTACTGCAGAATTTTATCAGACATACAGAGAAGACCTAATACCCATTCTCCTTAAAGTTTTCCAAAAAATAGAAGAGGAGGGAATAATCCCAAACTCATTCTATGAAGCCAGCATCACCCAAATATGAAAACCAGGCAAAGACCCCACCAAAAAAGAAAATTACAGACCAATATCCATGATGAACATAGATGCAAAAATACTCAACAAAATATTAGCAAACCAAATTCAAAAATACATCAAGAGGATCATACACCATGACCAAGTGGGAGTCATCTCAGGGATGCAAGGATGGTACAACATTAGAAAATCCATCAGCATCATCCAGCACATAAACAAAAAGAAAGAAAAAATCACATGGTCATCTCCATAGATGCTGAAAAAGCATTCGACAAATTCAACATCCATTCATGATAAAAACTCTCAACAAAATTGGTATGGAGGGCAAGTACCTCAACACAATAAAGGCCATATATGATAAACCCACAGGTACTAAACAATGAGGAGCTGAAAGCTTTTCCTCTGAGATCAGGAACAAGACAGGGAGGCCCACTATCCCCACTGTTATTCAACATAGTACTGGAGGTCCTAGCCATGGCAATTAGACAAAAAAAAGAAATACAAGGAATCCAGATTGGTAAAGAAGAAGTTAAACTGTCACTATTTGCAGATGACATGATATTGTACATAAAAAACCCTAAAGACTCCACTGCAAAACTACTAGAACTAATATTGGAATTCAGCAAAGTTGCAGGATACAAAATTAATACACAGAAATCTATGGCTGTCCTATACACTAACAATGAACTAGCAGAAAGAAATCAGGAAAACAATTCCATTCACAATTACATCAAAAAGAATAAAATACCTAGGAATAAACCTAACCAAGAAAGTGAAAGACCTATACCCCTGAAAACTACAGGACACTCTTAAGAGAAATTAAAGAGGACACTAACAAATGGAAACTCATCCCATGCTCTTGGTTCGGAAGAATTAATTTCTTCAAAATGGCCATCCTGCCCAAAGCAATCTACAGATTCAATGCAATCCCTATCAAATTACCAACGGCATTCTTCAACGAACTGGAACAAATAGTTCAAAAATTCATAATGAACCACCAAAGACCGCGAATAGCCAAAGCAATCCTGAGAAGGAAGAATAAATTGGGGGAATCTTGCTGTCCAACTTCAAGCTCTACTACAAAGCCACAGTAATCATGACAATTTGATACTGGCACAAGAACAGACCCACAGACCAGTGGAACAGAATAGAGACTCCAGACAACTGAAACATATATGCTCAATTAATGTATGATAAAGGAGCCATGGACATACAATGGGGAAGTGACAGCCTCCTCAATGGTTGGTTTTGGCAAAACTGGATACCTACATGTAAGAGAATGAAACTGGATAACTGTCTAACCCCATACACAGAAGTAAATTCGAAATGGATTAAAATGTAAGTCATGAAACCATAAAAATCTTAGAAAAAAACATAGGCAAAAATCTCTTGGACATAAACATGAATGACTTCTTCATGAACATATCTGCCCAGGCAAGGGAAACAAAAGCAAAAATGAACAAGTGGGACTATATCAAGCTGAAAAGCTTCTGTACAGCAAAGGATACAATCAGTAGAACAAAAAGATATCCCACAGTATGGGAGAATATATTCATAAGTGACAGATCCGATAAAGGGTTGACATCCAAAATATATAAGGAGCTCATGCAACTCAACAAACAAAAAGCAAATAATCAAGTTAAAAAATGGGCAGAGGAGCTGAACATACAGTTCTCCAAAGAAGAAATTCAGATGGCCAACAGACACATGAGAAGATGCTCCACATCGCTAGTCATCAGAGAAATGCAAATTAAAACCACAATGAGATATCACCCCACACCAGTAAGGATGGCCACCATCTAAAAGACAAACAACAGCAAATGTTGGCGAGGTTGTGGAGAAAGGGGAATCCCCCTACACTGCTGGTGGGAATGTAAATTAGTTCAACCATTGTGGAAAGCAATATGGAGGTTCCTCAAAAAGCTCAAAATAGAAATACCATTTGACCCAGGAATTCCACTTCTAGGAATTTATCCTAAGAATACAGCAGCCCAGTTTGAAAAAGATAGATGCACCCCTGTGTTTATCGCAGCACTATTTACAATAGCCAAGAAATGGAAGCAACCTAAGTGTCCACGAAGAGATGAATGGATAAAGAAGATGTGGTACATATACACAATGGAATATTATTCAGCCATAATAAGAAAACAGTTCCTACCATTTGCAACAACATGGATGGAGCTAGAGGATATTATGCTCAGTGAAATAAGCCAGGCGGAGAAAGACAAGTACCAAATGATTTCACTCATATGTGGAGTATAAGAAAAAAGAAAAAACTGAAGGAACAAAACAGCAGCAGAATCACAGAACCCAAGAATAGACTAACAGTTACCAAAGGGAAAGGGACTGGGGAGGATGGGTGGGAAGGGTGGTATAAGGGGGTGAAAAAAGAAAGTGGGCATTACAATTAACATGTATTATGTGGAGGGAGGCACGGGGAGGGATGTGCAACACAGAGAAGACAAGTAGTGATTCTACAGCATCTTACTATGCTGATGGACAGTGACTGTAATGGGGTTTCTTGGGGGGGACTTGGTGAAGGGGGGAGCCTAGTGAACATAATGTCCTCATGTAATTTTAGATTAATGATAAAATAAAAAAATGAGTCTTTTTCCCTTGTTGCATCAGTGTGAAACTAAATTTCCACTTCGTTTTACATCAAATTCAAGGCGTGATAAAACCATGCAAAGTAGCAGGTCCCAGTGATTGCCCATACAGTGCTCCTCTTCAGCCCTTGTGAGAAATGAGTAGGACACCATGGTGCTCGCCCTTGAGGACCCCATAGTGTAGTATAAGGACAGCTCTGTTCACAAAAAAATTTAAAGATAAGAGTGGCATAATACTGCTACCTCAGATATAGCAACTAGAACGTGAGTACTCATTAGTTGTCTTTAATGGCATAGAAGGAAATCTTTATTCTTCACTCACTAAAATTTTATTTTAATTGTAGAGTCACATAGCAACTATTTCTAAAAAGTGACCTGTGTGTGTACATGCATAGAGAAGGCATCCCCAGGGAATGAGAATATACACTCTAGAATCAGACCAGCATAGGTTCAAGGTCTTAATCTCTCTGAGCCAGTTTCCTCCCTGCCTGTAAAGAGTAATATCTGCTTCATTCAGTTCTTTTAGAGATTATGCTCAAAGTCTTTCTAAGCCCACAACCTAAAGATCAGTGCTCTCAGTCTTTCTAAACCTGCAGTCTAAAAGAAATCTTAAAAATGGGCAGAGTAATACAAGTACCAAATGATTTCACTCATCTGTGGAATATAAGAACAAAGAAAAAACTGGAGGAACAAAACAGCAGCAGAATCACAGAACCCAAGAATGGACTAACAGTTACCAAAGGGAGAGGGACTGGGGAGGATGGGTGGGAAGGGAGGGATGGGGGGTGGGAAGAAAGGGGCATTATGATTAGCGTGTATAATGGGGGGGCATGGGGAGGACTGTGCAACACAGAGAAGACAAATAGTGATTCTACAGCATCTTACTACGCTGATGGACAGTGACTGTAATGGGGTTTGTAGGGGAGACTTGGTGAAGGGGGGAGTCTCGTAAACATAATGTTCCTTATGTAATTGTAGATTAATGATACCAAAATAAAAAAATGGGTCCAGCATATGTTAAGAAATAATTTAGTGCCAGGTAGCAAGCTGCATATAAGGTTACTTAAAAACATAGGATAATACTGCTATTTTGATAACTAGTTGAAATCTTCTTGACTGACAATGTAGACATGTTATTTATGGGGAAAAATCTTTAAACTATTTAAATGTGCAATTGTAGAATAGTGGGTAAATAAATAACAGGACATCATGGAAATGATTATGGTTATGAAGAGTACAGATAATGGTTTTGATGTGTTACAACAAAAGCAGGATGTACCTTACAATTAAACTTAGGTTTTAAAAATAGGAAGAAAAACTGGAAAAAATTGATCACAGCGATTGTCAGAGAAATAACACTACGAATGATTGCTCTATTTTCCCAATTTGTCAGTACCATGAGATAGCTTTTATAAGGAAACTATGTAAGACAGTCATACCTCATGGAGTAAAAAGTGTCTTCTCTTTATAGGAAAGACACAAATTTTAGGATCCCTAATGCTCATTCTGTTGTTAGGACAACCAAAGAAACAACCATTATCCTTAGTTCTTTCAACTACTTAGGCATCAGCCTTTATCTATTGTTTTTCTGTCAGCTGTCGAGCTCAATTCAGTCTACCACGTTGACTGGGTAATAAAACTAGAAAATTCGTATATGTACCTTTTTAAGAGCAGGGTTTTTTTCTTTGTTTTAATGTTACAGATTTATTTGAGGTTCCTAGATTATCAGATGGAACACTCCAATGAATGCAAGAGAAACTTTGTTGCGGTCTATGATGGAAGCAGTTCTATTGAAAATCTGAAGGCCAAGTTTTGCAGCACCGTGGCCAACGATGTAATGCTGAAAACAGGAATTGGGGTGATACGAATGTGGGCAGATGAAGGTAGTCGGCTCAGCAGGTTTAGAATGCTGTTTACTTCCTTTGTGGAACGTAAGTAAATCCAATAGCACTGAGATTTTTTTACATAAGTTTGATTCATTCAGAGTACAATTACTGAGACTGCAAGTCACAGAGGATGTAGAAATAGGTAAGTCTTAGTTTCTACTTTCAAGGAATTAACCTGTTATGGGCAAAAAAACAGGTCACTGCATAAATTTCAACATCACATAATTATAAAAATGAAAACACATTAGAGAATGCAGAAAGTAAAGACTTCTTTCAAGATTTTCAAAATTAAGAGTAATTGTCAATGGTAGTAATTCAGCTTGGTGAACTAATAATTATGAATCCACCAAACCATTCTCATCAAAGATGTAGATAGCTGTGTTTTCTTTTTTAACTTTTTAATTTTAAGCTTACAGAAAGTTATAAAAATATTCCAGAGTTTTCATATGCCATTCATTCAGATTTCCCTAATGTAGTAAAACTGGAAATTAATGTTAGATACAGTATTATTGACCAAGATGAAGACCTTATTCAGATGTCACTAGTTGTACCATTAATGTCGTTTTCCAGTCCAGGTCCACACATTTCCGTTTGTTGTCATGTCTGTCTATCTGTGACAGTTCCTCATCTCTAATGATCTTGATGCATTTGAAGGGCACTGGCCAGTTATTCAGTAGCAATGCTCATCAGTTTGGGTTTGTCTAATGTTTTCTCATGTATTCAGTTGAGTTTATGCACTATTGTCAAGTGTCATTGAAATTATGTTGTGCCTTTATCAGCACATCACATTAGTGAGGTGGGGGTACATAATGTGAATGTGTGTTAGGTTAACTTCGACCACTGTCTTAGGTGCTGTCTGCTGGGTTTCTCCACTATAAAGTTACTAATTTTTTCCTCTCTAACAAGTCTCTTTGAAACTATGCAAATGTCATTTTGTTCACTAATTTTAGCATCCATTAATGGTTTCTACCTGTAATAGTTATTATTGCAGTGTTTATGGTGATTTTATGTTTCCATCATTCCTTCTACACTTATTAATATAACTTCACAACAAGGAAGAGCAATTCCTCTCCCCTCATTTATTTATTTATATCAGTATGAACTCATGAGTATTTATTTGATTCTATTATTAAATGTATTATATTATTCTATAATACTAACATTATTTTGCTGCTCTAAGCCCCAGCTCTGGCCTTTGGGAGCCCCTTCAAGTGCCTCCTGTATCCTTTCGATGTGCCTTTTTTTGAAAAATCACTTCCTTCCTTTCTGTTACCATAGGATGAACTAGGCTCAGCTGGTGTTTCCCTGACCCAGCCCTGGAACCAGCCCTTTATCTTTCCTTCCTACAGTGAAAAACCTGGCTCTAATTATCCATGATATATGTGTTGTTCAGTCCTAGTATACATATAAAGTAATCTTAGAATTGCTAGCCTGTATCCCTGGTTAGACATTTCCCAGCAGAGGAAGTTATTTGTGTAGGGCTCCTTTTGTCTTTATCCATTCCATCAAAATAGGCTTTTCAGTTTCTGAGGTTAGTTTCTGCCTCCATTCCTTGTGGTTGTGTGATTCATTTGTAATACACTTAGGTTCATCTGTGACTGTTAGGTCATTTTGTTTTCCCCCACATCGTAGTTACTTTAAACTGTTTTTATTTTTGGAGTACTGGAAATATTTCCATTGTCCACAGAGCTATGCAAGAAGATACACTCAGAGCTGCTCCCTCCTCTGCCAACCCAGCCCCACTCCCCTGCACTTTGCACTCCCCTCCTACTCAGTCTCTGCAGGTAGTCAATCATATCAGTTCTAGTGTATCCTTCCTGTATTTCTTTTCACACAAATGAGCTGATACTTGTGTATTTTCCTATATCCTCTTTTTGCTTGAAGGGAAGCATATTATACTCTTCACACTGCTTCTTTTACTTAACAGTATGTCCTGGAAATCACTCTGTATCAGTTCATAGAAATCATCCTTATTTTTGTAACTGCATAGTAGTACATTTTATATACTTTAGTCAATCTCCTATTTATGGGCATATGGGTTATTTCCAAGATTTTGCAATTACAAGCAGTGTTACAATGAATAATATTATGCATATGTACATATGTATTTTCATATTCCTGGAGATGTATCCTCAGGATAGATTCCTAGAACTGAGATTGCTAACTTAAAAGGTAAGTCATGTGTTGTTTACTAGATACTGCAAAACATCCTTCCAGAAGGGTTGCCTCTTTCTTGAAAAATTATTGTATAATGTATATAACATAAAATTTACCCTCAACCATTTTTACATGTGCAATTCAGTGACATTAAGAACGTTCACAATGTTGTGTGACCATCAACACTACCCATTTCCAGAACTTAAGTATTATCCCTTACTGAAACCCCATACCCATGAAATAATAACAACTCTACCGTAGCCTCGATTCTTTCTGTCTCTCTGAATTTCCCTATTCTAGGTACCTCATATAAGTGGAATCTGCAATATTTGTCCTTTTGTGTCTGACTTACTTAGCATAATGTTTTTAAAAATTTCAGTTATTTTGCAGCTGAATAGTATTCTGTAGTATGTAATACCACATTTTGTTTATCCACTCGTCTGCTGATGGACATTTGAGTTGTTTCCAACTTTTTAGCTATTGTGAATAAAGCTGCTATGAGCATTAGTATGCAAGTTATATATATTATATAACATATAAACTATATAAAGTTATTTGTTTGCATCTGCTTTCAGTTCTTTGGAGTATATATGTAGAGGTGGAATTGCTAGATCATTTGGCAATTCTACATTTAAATATTTGAGGACCCGCTACTGTTTTCACAGTGGCTGCACCATTTTACATTCCCACCAGCAGTGCAGCAAGGTTGGTCCTCATCCTCACCACACTTGTTATTTTTCTTTTTTTAATAACCATTCTAATGGTTGTAGGGTGTGTTTTTCACTGTGGTTTTTGTTTGTATTTCTCTAATGATTACTAATGTTGGGCATCTTTTCATATACTTCTTAACCAATACCAATGTCTGAATGAGTGTCCTTTGCTCATTTTTAAATTTCTCTGTTTTGTTGTTAAGTTGTAAGGGATCTTTATATATTCTGGATGTTAATCTCTCATCAGATATATGATTAGCAAACATTTTTTCCCAGTCCATGGACTATCTTTTCACTGTCTTATGGTGTCCTTTGAAGCATAAAGGCTCTCATTTCAGTGCAGTCCAGTCTATCTGTTATCTTCTTTGTCTTGCTTTGGGTGTCATAGTCAAGAAACCATTGCCAAGACAATGTCATGAAGATTTTCCTCTGTTTTCATGTAAGAATTTTATAGTTTTAGCCCTTATACTTAGTTCTTTGATCCATCCTCAGTTAATTTTTTCTATGGTGTAAGATAAGGGCCCAGCTTCATTCTTTTATGAGTGGATATACAGTTTTCCCAGGACCATTTGTTGAAAATACTGTCCTTTCCTCAGTTAATGGTCTTGGGGCCCTTGTCAGAAATCATTTAACTTATATGTGAGGGTTTATTTTGGGGCTGTCTATACTGTCCCATTGGTCTGTTTTCCTGATGCCAGTACCAATTTTCTTGATTACTGTAGCTTTGTAATGAGTTTTGAAGCCAGGAGGAGTGAGTTCTTCAACTTAATGTTCTTTTTCAAGATCATTTTAGCGGTTGAGGGCTCTTTGAGATTCCATAAATTTTAGAATAGATTTTTCCAATTTCTGCAAAAAACACATTTGGGATTTTGATAGGGATCATAATGAATCCATGGATCACTTTGAGTAGTATTGTCATCTTAGCAATATTGTTTTCCAATCCATGAACCCAGGATGTCTTCCCATTTATTTTTCTTCTTTAATTTCTTTCAGCAATGTTTTGTACTTTTTGGTGTACAAGTCTTGCATCTTCTTGGTTAAGTTTATTTCTAAGTGGTTTTATTCTTTTTGATGCTGTTGTAAATGGAATTATTTTCCTTTCTAATTGTTTATGTATAGTGTATAGCAATCAACTGATTTTTGTGTGTTGATTTTGTGCCTTACAACTTGGCTGCTTTAGTTTATTAGTTCTAAGTCTTTGTGTGTCAGGGGGATTCTACATATAACATCATGTTGTCTGTGAACAGAAATAATTTTATATTTCCCTTCCAATTTAGATGCGTTTTATTTCCCTTTTTTGCCTAATTGCTCTGGCTACAATTTACAGTACTATATTAATAGAAGTGAAAGTTGACATCCTTGTCTCGTTCCTGGTCTTAGGCGAAAAGCTTTCAACCTTTCACCATTGAGTATGGTGTTACACCATTGAGTATGGGGTTACACCATTGAATATGGGGTTTTCATATATGGCCTTTATTGTGTTGAGGAAATTTTCTTCTATTACTACTTTATTGAGGGTTTTCTCATGAAAAGGTTTTGAATTTTGTCAAATGCTTTTTCTGATTGAATTGAGGTAATCATGTGGTTTTTGTTCCCTTCTTTATGTTAATGTTGTTTATTACACTGATTGATTTTCATAGGTTGAACAGTCCTTCTGTTCCAGGAATAAATCCCACTTGGTCATGGTGTATAAACCTTTTAATATGTTGCTGAATTCAGTGCTAGTATTTTGTTGAGGATTTTTACATCACTATGCATCCAAAAGATGTTAGTCTTTAGTTTTATTTTCTTGTAGTATTCTTTGTCTGGCCTTGATATCAGGGTCATGCCCATAGAATGAGTAAGAAATAATCCTTCCTCTTCAACTTTTTGGAAGAGTTAAAGGATTGGTATTAATTTTGCAAACGTTTGGTAGAATTTACTATGAAGCCACTTGGTCCAGGGCTTTCCTTTGCTGGGAGGTTTTTAAATTACTAATTCAACCTCCTTGCTAGAAATCTATTCAGATTTTCTATTTCTTTTTTATTCAGTTTTGGGAGATTATATGTTTCTAGGAATGTGTCCATTTCATCTAGGTTAGCAGTGTCTTAATGTACAGTTGTTAGTATTTTCTTCTAATCCTTTTTTATCTGTTGGATCTTCAGTAATGTCCACACTTGCATTTCTGATTAAGTAATTTGAGTCTTTTTATCTTTCTCTTTCTTTCCCTTAGGCTGCATAACTAAAGATTTGCCAATTTTGTTGATCTTTTCAAAGAATCAGTTGTTTGATTTTTTATTTTCTCTAGATTTTTATTCTCTATATTTATCTTGGTTCTAATATTTATAATTTCAATACTTCTGACAAAGGCATAGAAGTTTGAGTTTAGTTTGCTCTTCTTTATCTAGTTCTTTAATTTATTGATTTGAGATCTTTCTCCTTTAGTGTAGGGATTAATATCTATAAATTCCTAAGTTTTGGTATGTTGTGTTTTCATTTTCATTTGTCTCATTTGTGTCATAACATTTGTCTTCTAATTTTCCCTGTAATTTCTTATTTGGCTCATTGGTTGGTTAAGAGTGTGTAGTTTAATTCCCACATATTTCTGAGCTTTCCAGTTTTCCTTCTGTAATTGATTCCTAGTTTTATTCCATTGCAATTAGAAAAGATACTTTGTGTGAGATCAGTCCTTTAAAATTAAGATTTTGTATGTGTGTGTAGCCTAACATATGGTCTAGTGTGAAGAATGTTATGTTACTGAGAAAAATGAGATGTATATTCTACTGCTATTCAGTGGAGTTATCTGTATATGTCTGGCAGATCCAATCAGTTTATAGTGTTATTCAAGACCTTTATTTCCTTTGATTTTCTGTGTGGTGGTTTTATCTATTATTAAAAGTGGGGTATTAACATCTTCAACTATTATAGAACTATCTAATTCTCCCTTAAGTTCTGGCAATGTTTGCTTTTTATATTTTGGGGCTCTAATTTTTGGTCCATATATATTTATAATTGTTATTTCTACTTGGTGAATTGACCCTTTTATCAATATACAATGTCCTTCTTTGTCACTTGTAATAGTTCTGACATTTTAATCTATTTTTGTCTGTTATTTGTATCACCACACCAGCTCTCTTTGGATAACTATTTGCATGAAATATCTTTCTCCGTCCTTTTACTTTCAAACTATTTATGTCTTTAGATCTAAAGTGACTCTTTTGTAAAACACTATATAGTTGGATCTTGTTTTTTTTAATATTCTGCCAATCTGTGCCCTTTGAATGGAGAGTTTAATCCATATACTTTTAAAGTAATTACTAATAAAAAGAGCTTACACCATTTTGCTGCTTGTTTTCTATATGCCATAACTTTGTTGTCCTTCATTTCTTTCAATACACCTTTTGTGTTGAGTTGATTTTTTGTAGTGATACATTTGAATTTTCTATTATGTATATCCTTTAGATATTTTCTTACATTTGAATTTTCTATTTTGTATATCCACTAGATACTTTCTTTTGTGGTTTCAAAGGGGATTTTGTCTTTTTATGAGTTGCTTAAGTCTTTAAAAGTCATCTTTACTATTTTGTGAGCATGTGGGAACTTTTTCATATTAAAGAATGCTGTAGTTCAGTGTAGGCACTGACCCAGCTTAAAAGTGGAAAAACTTTGAATACAGATTTTAGGATCTTTTGCTTAAACTCCTGATAATTCAAATGAACAAATCCCCACAAAGAAAGATTGGTTCTGCTGCCTTTTCATAATTTATCCCTTATAAGTTCAAGATACTATCTCATGGATTCTGTATTAAAATCATGATTTTATGTGACCATTTATAGGCATTATTACAGCTAAACTCTTATATTGTATTTTTAAAGGTACTATATGGGCATTTGGTCAGTTGTATTAGGAAGGTGATATAGCCAACCTGCATGCCTTCCACCCATATATTTAAATAACATTAACCATACGAGTTACTGTATTTGCTATGAAGATAAAAAAATGAATGAAATGCCTCTGTCCTAAAGGATCTCTAGTCACTTAGGTGTGCAACATACATGTAAATGAGGCAGATACAGGATTGACTGTTACAAAGACCATTTAAGACAGAAAACAGTGCTTCCTTGTTGAATATAAGGTTCCTTATAGCAGACAGCATCAGTTATAAAGCACACAGTCATTGAAGGTTGGTCCCTTGAGCCTTTGAGCTTATCTTTGAGAGTAGGTAGATTTTAGAAGGTGGAATTGTTAATTGAGGTTGTTATTCCAAACAGAAGTAATGAAATGAACACAGGCTTAGAAACAGCTAATGTAGTCCACAAGAAGTAGTAAAAAAAAGAACAGACAGAAATGATCCAGGAAAGGTAAAGTTGGAATTCAAAGACCTTTAAATTAGAGGCTAAATTTAAACTATGTTACAGGCATTGGGGAGTTTTGAAGGGTTTTGTACTACAGACTGACATAATCAGAGCTGTGCTTTAGTTGGGGCATGAAAGCTAGTTAGGAGGCTACTTCCATAGTGAAGGTGGGAAGCTAGGAAGGTCTCAACCAAAGCAGGGATAATGAGGATTAAGAAGAGTTGTGGAGATGGAATCAACAAGATTTGATGACTGATCAAGAATGGAAAGTAACAGAATGAGTCAAAGTTACCTGCAATTTGAGGTCTGATTGACTTGGCAAATGAAAACTGAACAGATAAAAAGGACGAAAGTGCTGAGTTATTTTGGATATGGTGAATTTCTCAAGTAGTTGGAAATGTTATTGGAAATTATCTTGTTGCCCTATAAGGTATAAACTCAGTTTGTTTTAAAAAATTTTTGAGAACCTCTCAAACTTGAAAAATAACTATACAAAGGCCATTTCACTCTTTCAAATAACTACAAAGCAGTGATTGTTACACAGAGATAGCAAGAAAACCTCTTAGCCTCCTTACTTTTTCCTCATCTATTCCCAACATCTGAACCTATGCTGTCCAGTACAGCCACATATAGCTGTCAACCACTTATAATGTGGCCAGTATAAACTGAAATGTGCTGTAATTATAAAAATGTATCCCAGATTTCAAAGACTTGCTTTGAAAGAAAGAATGTAAAATATCTCATTAATATTTTATATTTATTACATGTTAAAGTGAGACTATTTAGGATATTGCTTCAGGGCTGTCCAACACAACCCACATGTTCTGTGATTTGCTAGAAGGACTCACAGGACTGCATATATTTGTACTCACAGCTAAGGCTTAATTGCAGTGAAAGAATGCAAGACAGGATCAGCAAGAGGAAAAGAATGAGTCTGGAGAAATTCTTTCCCAGGCTTCCTTATACTCTCTCCATCCCACAGGGGGCACACTGAGCATGTTCATTTCTCCAGCAAGAAAAAGTGCAGTAACATGTACAATGTTTCTGCCCAGAGAAGCCCACTAGAGACTCAGTGCCCAAAGGTTTTTTGGGGGGCTGTTCACATAGACACTCTCTGCCTTGCTTGTACCAAAATTCTGTATTCACAGAGGAAAGCCATTTTTTAGCATAAACGACATTGTTAATACAAACTCTAGGCCCCATGAACCACCCTTATCAGTCAGGGAATGGAGGAACGTCAAGTTCCTGGAAGCCAGCCAAGGGCCGTCCTTGCACACAGACCCTTCTAAGGTAGCAGCCTCAATCCTACTATATTAACTCTTTTCTGCACAGATATATTGGGTTAAATAAGTTGTTAGTAAAATTAACTCCACTTGTTTCTTTTTAAAGACTTTTTAATGTGGCTACTTGCATTATTTTGGGCGGCACTGGTCTAAATCTTATATAAGAAGTTCTCTAATGTGTTTTAGTTATGGTGTTTTCTCTATATACACGAATGATTTTTTTATTTATACAAATCTGATAAGTACACAGGTGAAATGTCTCCTTTAAGTGGTATCTTTACACTAATCACTAAATATAAGACTAAGTCAGAGGCTGAGATAGACTTAACTTCATATCCAAAATTTAGTTTTATTACTCAAGAACAAGAAAACCAACCCTCCAGAAAAAAAGGTGTGTGGGTGATCAAAATAAAGGATTTCATGAATTTTTATAAAACACGAGTCCCATTTTGAAAATCTCCTTTTGATAAGCACCAGAGAACTAAAAACAGTACATTTTTACATACTTATTATTAATTCATATTGTTAAACTGTTTCTTTTGTTCTCTAAGCTGGTAATGATTTGTAATTGTTACGAAACAGTCTATATTTCAGAAGAGATTTATATAAATGGGCTAATACTCATGAGAGATTTCACTTCATACCTACCTATTATAGATTGCAGATGTGACTAAAATAGTATAACTTGGCTAGAATGAGTGATAGAGAATAACAATCAGAATATTTTGACTTCTTCCCAAGCACTGAATACTAGTATATACCTCACTCTTTAAGAAAGAATATAGTTTTAGGAAAATAATTTATAGCACTAGGACTGTGAAAGCAGCAGAAGATATTTTTGTTAGAATTAAATCCATTATGTGATTTTCAGTGACATATTGCCTACAGCCCCCCTGCAGGCTTAGTTGAAGTACAGAACCATCTTTCAGCCTCATTGCCACATCTCAGCAGAAGTAGAGGGGTGCTGAAATCCTAACCCCCTCCTTTTTCCCATGCCTTGACCAATTAGTGAGTAAAAGGGGGAAGTAGGAAGTCCTCAGGCTGTAAGTAGAGAGCAGTTCATTACTGGCACTATTTTTGCTATTATCTTTGTCCCTAATAAAGGCTTACAATTCAGCCATTTTATATAGTTTTGGATTGAAGCTTGTCATTAGCATCCCATGTGAATAACTGATACTTTGATTCTCATTATTAACAGTTATGCTTGTCCATTGAAAATCCATAAAGGTTAATACATTATAATTATGAACATAATTCACATTTCTACAAAACAAACTCTGACAGTATAAGTGCTGCTTTCTAAATGCTTTAAATAATGTGGAGATCATTTGTAAAGAACTCTACAATAAAAACTGAGGTTATTTTCCACTCATTTTTCAATCAATGAGAAATACTGAGCAGAAAACCTGTCTTTTTTTGCCATTTTTGCAGCTATAACAGGCCATGAATATGCAGTCACATGAAGTTCTGTGGATGAACTTTTAAGAGTTAAGGATAGTTTGACTCAGAAAATCAGAATACCTAAAAGGCACACTACTTTTGATACCTCACTCAACCCATCTTGAAAATAGCTTCTCTTCCCTGTATCCACATTTGTAAACTGGATGAAATTGGTACAATTTTGAATTCAACATGTAATATGATATAGTATGTAAAAGAATTATGGTGTGGTATATAAACAAAAAACATAAAACTCCAGTATTTAGAAATTAGGAATTCAAAAATGCTGTGTGTTCTCTAGGCCATTTGTCATATTTTAAAGGGCACACATTGTGTCATATGATATAGGTGACACAACTGGTGGGCACACTCATTTATTTTGTACTTAAGTAAAATACCACCATACATCTTCATTGGTTTTTCTCTCCTTAATCTAATGGCTTATTTATGTAACTAATACTTAGTATCCTTATGGTGAGATGTGAAACCATCACGCATTTTTTAAAGAATCATGAATACTTATTTTAATAGTTTAAATGATACCATTTTGACAAGTTAACAGTTTTGGACTAAATTACTTATTATATACTTTTTTTTGCACTTGTACTGAAAACAGAAGTAGCAACCTGACTGAGACCACTAATTACATAGTGTCATCAGATTTTATAACCAGAAGTCTGAGATACCCTGTAGTCCCTCCCATTCATTTAAAAAGAGAAAGCTGAGACCCAGGGAGGTTAAATACCTTACAGTATACAGGAGAGCTGATAACAAAATACATTTCTGTTAATTACTAGTCCACTTTTCTACTTTTTGCTTCACAGCACTTTTTCCCAACTTATTCATAGCTTTTAGCTGTTTTAGACTCTTTAGCCTTGAGAATGACCTGGGTTTATTATGCTTAAACTGTAATGAATAAGTACTCAGAAAATAAGCAAGCATTGAAGTTTAGTGTGGAGAATTATTAACTCTACATAGATAAAAGTCATGCCTAAACTCCACTTGCCTTACAGTGGGGAGGGAAAAGAGAGAAATAAATCCTAGTTCATAATGATGAACCATAGATTACTAACCTGCCCTGGAATTTGGGTGAATATTACCTTTTACCCCAAGAACAGATTATATTGCCCTGTAATAACAAAGCAATTTTGGATGTTTTCCATTTTATGTACTGAAGAATAATTCATATACAATATTGTATTTGTTTCACATGTACAGCATAGTGATTCAATATTTATATACATTACAAAATGCTCACCACAGTAAGTCTAGTTACCATCTGTCACCATAAAAAGTTGTTACAATATTCTTTTTTTTTTAATAATTTTATTTTGGTATCATTAATCTATAATTACATGAAGGACATTATGTTTACTAGGCTCCCCCCTTCACCAAGTCACCCCCACATCCCACATAGTAAGATGCTATAAAATCACTACTTGTCTCCTCTGTGTTGCACAGCCCTCCCCATGTCCCCCACACACTATACATGTTAATCGTAATGCCCCCTTTCTTTTTTTCCCGCCCTTATCCCTCCCTTCCCACCCATCCTCCCCAGTCCCTTTCCCTTTGGTAACTGTTAGTCCATTCTTGGGTTCTGTGCTTCTGCTGCTGTTTTGTTCCCTCAGTTTTCTTTTGTTCTTATACGCCACATATGAGTGAGATCATTTGGTACTTGTCTTTCTCTGCCTGACTTATTTCACTGAGCATAATACCCTCTAGCTCCATCCATGTTGTTGCGAATGGTAGGATTTGTTTTTTTCTTATGGCTGAGTAATATTCCATTGTGTATATGTACCACATTTTCTTTATCCATTTATCTACTGATGGACATTTAGGTTGCTTCCATATCTTCGTTATTGTAAATAGTGCAGCGATAAACATAGGGGTGCATCTGTCCTTTTCGAACTGGAGTGCTGCATTCTTGGGGTTAATTCCTAGAAGTGGAATTCCTGGGTCAAATGGTATTTCTATTTTGAGCATTTTGAGGAACCTCCATACTGCTTTCCACAATGGTTGAACTAATTTACATTCCCACCAGCAGTGTAGGAGGGTTCCCCTTTCTCCACAAACTCACCAACATTTGTTGTTGTTTGTCTTTTGGATGGTAGCCATCCTTACTGGTGTGAGATGATATCTCATTGTGCTTTTAATTTGAATTTCTCTGATGACAAGCGATGTGGAGCATCTTTTCATGTGTCTGTTGGCCATCTGAATTTCTTCTTTAGAGAACTGTCTATTCAGCTCCTCTGCCCATTTTTTAATTGGATTATTTGCTTTTTGTTGTTGAGATGTGTGAACTCTTTATATATTTTGGATGTCAACCCTTTATCGGATCTGTCATTTATGAATATATTCTCCCATACTGTAGGATACCTTTTTGTTCTATTGATGGTGGCCTTTGCTGTACAGAAGGTTTTCAGCTTGATATAGTCCCATTTGTTCATTTTTGCGTTTGTTTCCCTTGCCCAGGGAGATATGTTCAAGAAGAGGTCACTCATGTTTATGTCTAAGAGATTTTTGCCTATGTTTTTTTCTAAGAGTTTTATGGTTTCATGACTTACATTCAAGTCTTTGATCCATTTCGAATTTACTTTTGTGTATGGGGTTAGACAGTGATCCAGTTTCATTCTCTTACATGTAGCTGTCCAGTTTTACCAGCACCATCTGTTGAAGAGACTGTCATTTCCCCATTGTATGTCCATGGCTCCTTTATCGAATATTAGTTGACCATATATGTTTGGGTTAATGTTTGGAGTCTCTATTCTGTTCCATTGGTCTGTGGCTCTGTTCTTGTGCCAGTACCAAATTGTCTTGATTACTGTGGCTTTCTAGTGGAGCTTGAAGTTGGGGAGTGAGATCCCCCCCACTCTATTCTTCCTTCTCAGGAATGCTTTAGCTATTTGGGGTCTTTGGTGTTTCCATATGAATTTTTGAACTATTTGTTCCAGTTCATTGAAGAATGCTGTTGGTAGTTTGATAGGGATTGCATCGAATCTGTATATTGCTGTGGACAGGATGGCCATTTTGATGATATTAATTCTTTCTAGCCATGAGCATGGGATGAATTTCCATTTGTTAGTGTCTCCTTTAATTTCTCTTAAGAGTGACTTGTAGTTTTCAGGATATAGGTTTTTCACTTCTTTGGTTAGGTTTATTCCTAGGTATTTTATTTTTTAGGATGCTATTTTGAATGGAATTGTCTTCCTGATTTCTCTTTCTATTAGTTTATTGTTAGTGTATAGGAAAGCCACATATTTCTGTGTGTTAATTTTGTATCCTGCAACTTTGCTGAATTCCGATATTAGCTCTAGTAGTTTCGGAGTGCAGTCTTTAGGGTTTTTTATGTACAATATCATGTCATCTGCAAATAGTGACAGTTTAACTTCTTCTTTACCAATCTGGATTCCTTGTATTTCTTTGTTTTGTCTGATCGCCATGGCAAGGACCTCCAGTACTATGTTGAGTAACAGTGGGGATACTGGGCATCCCCGTCTTGTGCCCAATCACAGAGGAAAAGCTTTCAGCTTCTCGCTGTTCAGTATGATGTTGGCTGTGGGTTTGTCATATATGGCCTTTATTATGTTGAGGTACTTGCCCTCTATACCCATTTTGTTGAGAGTTTTTATCATGAATGGATGTTGAATTTTATCAAATGCTTTTTCAACATCTATGGAGATGATCATGTGGTTTTTGTCTTTCTTTTTGTTGATGTGGTGGATGATGTTGACGGATTTTCAAATGTTGTACCATCCTTGCATCCCTGGGATGAATCCCACTTGGTCGTGGTGTATGATCCTTTTGATGTATTTTTGAATTCGGTTTGCTAATATTTTGTTGAGTATTTTTGCATCTACGTTCATCAGGGATATTGGTCTGTAGTTTTCTTTCTTGGTGGGGTCTGTACCAGGTTTTGGTATTAGGGTGATGTTGGCTTCATAGAATGAGTTTGGGAGTATTCCTTCCTCTTCTATTTTTTGGAAAACTTTAAGGAGAATGGGTATTATGTCTTCCCTGTATGTCTGATAAAATTCCAAGGTAAGTCCATCTGACCCGAGGGTTTTGTTCTTTGGTAGATTTTTGATTACCGCTTCAATTTCGTTGCTGGTAATTGGTCTGTTTAGATTTTCTGTTTCTTTCTGGGTCAGTCTTGGAAGGTTGTATTTTTCTAGGAAGTTGTCTATTTCTCCTAGGTTTCCCAGCTTGTTAGCATATAGGTTTTCATAGTACTCTCTAATAATTCTTTGTATTTCTGTGGGGTCCGTCGTGATTTTTCCTTTCTTGTTTCTGATTCTGTTGATGTGTGTTGACTCTCTTTTCCTCTTAATATGTCTGGCTAGAGGCTTATCTATTTTGTTTTTTTTCTCGAAGAACCAGCTCTTGGTTTCATTTATTTTTGCTATTTTTTTATTCTTCTCAATTTTATTTATTTCTTCTCTGATCTTTATTATGTCTCTCCTTCTGCTGACCTTAGACCTCATTTGTTCTTCTTTTTCCAATTTCGATAATTGTGACATTAGACTATTCATTTGGGATTGTTCTTCCTTCTTTAAATATGCCTGGATTGCTATATACTTTCCTCTTAAGACTGCTTTTGCTGTATCCCACAGTAGTTGGGGCTTTGTGTTGTTGTCGTCGTTTGTTTCCATATATTGCTGGATCTCCATTTTGATTTGGTCATTGATCCATTGATTATTTAGGAGTGTGTTGTTAAGCCTCCATGTGTTTGTGAGCCTTTTTGCTTTCTTTATTCAGTTTATTTCTAGTTTTATGCCTTTGTGGTCTGAAAAGTTGGTTGGTAGGATTTCAATCTTTTTGAATTTACTGAGGCTCTTTTTGTGGTCTAGTATGTGGTCTATTCTGGGGAATATTCCATGTGCACTTGAGAAGAATGTGTATCCTGTTGTATTTGGATGTAGAGTTCTGTAGATGTCTATTAGGTCCATCTGTTCTAGTGTGTTGTTCAGTGCCTCTGTGTCCTTACTTATTTTCTGTCTGGTGGATCTGTCCTTTGGTGTGAGTGGTGTGTTGAAGTCTCCTATAATGAATGCATTGCATTCTATTTCCTCCTTTAGTTCTGTTAGTATTTGTTTCAGGTATGTTGGTGCTCCTGTATTGGGTGCATATATATTTATAATGGTTATATCCTCATGTTGGACTGAGCCCTTTATCATTATGTAATATCCTCCTTTGTCTTTTGTTACTTTCTTTATTTTGAAGTCTGTTTTGTCTGATACCAGAATTGCAACACCTGCTTTCTTCTCTGTGTTGTTTGCATGAAATATCTTTTTCCATCCCTTGACTTTAAGTCTGTGCATGTCTTTGGGTTTGAGGTGAGTCTCTTGTAAGCAGCATATAGATGGATCTGCTTTTTCATCCATTCTATTACTCTTTGTCTTTTGATTGGTACATTCAGTCCATTTACATTTAGGGTGATTATTGAAAGGTATGTACTTATTGCCATTGCAGGCTTTAAGTTTGTGGTTACCAAAGGTTCAAGTTTAGCCTCTTTACTATCTTACTGTCTAACTTAACTCGCTTATTGAGCTATTATAAACATGGTCTGATGATTCTTTATTTCTCTCCCTTCTTATTCCTTCTCCTCCCTTCTTCATATGTTGGGTGTTTTGTTCTGTGCTCTTTTTAGGAGTGCTCCCATCTAGAGCAGTCCCTGTAAGATGCCCTGTTGAGGTGGTTTGTGGGAGGCAAATTCCCTCAACTTTTGCTTGTCTGGGAATTGTTTACTCCCTCCTTCATATTTAAATGATAATCGTGCTGGATACAGTATTCTTGGTTTGAGGCCCTTCTGTTTCATTGCACTAAATATATCATGGCATTCTCTTCTGGCCTGTAGGGTTTCTGTTGAGAAGTCTGATGATAGCCTGATGGGTTTTCCTTTGTAGGTGACCTTTTTTTTTCTCTCTGGCTGTCTTTAATACTTTGTCCTTGTCTTTGATCTTTGCCATTTTAATTATTATGTGTCTTGGTGTTGCCCTCCTTGGATCCCTTGTCATGGGAGTTCTGTGTACCTCTGTGGTCTGAGCGGCCATTTCCTCCCTTAGTTTGGGGATGTTTTCAGCAATTATTTCTTCAAAGACACTTTCTATCACTTTTTCTCTCTCTTCTTCTACTGGTACCCCTATAATGCGGATATTGTTCCATATCGATTGGTCACACAGTTCTCTTAGAATTCTCTCATTACTGGAGATCAGCTTCTCTGCGTTCCTGTTCTCTGTTTTCTAGACCATTAATGGTCTCTTGCATCTTGTCCATTCTGTTTTGAAGTCCTTCCAGAGCTTGTTTTATTTCTGTATTCTCCTTCCTTAGTTCTTGCATATTTCTCTGCAAGTCCATCAGCATAGTTATGACTTTTGTTTTGAATTCTTTTTCAGGAAGACTGGCTAAATCTATCTCCCCAGGTTCCTTCTCAGGGGAAGATGTAGCAGATGCCAAAGCTGTCTGGGTTAGTCTTGTCTGGATCAAATTTTTTTGACTTTTCATGTTAATAGATTCAGTGGATTGCTATTGACACATCTATCAGCTGGGAGAGTCAAAACTCTTTCCACTTGACTCCTGGCCTTTCTTTACTGGGACAACTGCGACCCCTACTGGCTTATGTTGGGCAGTTACGTGTAGACTGGGTCTATGTATCTTGCCCAGCCGGTAAGGGGGAAGCTCCCTTGCTGTGGGCGTGGCCAGCCTCAGGCTTCTGCTCTGCTATGGCGTGTCCCCGGAGGGGTAATGGACAGGGGCTGTTTGTTTACCTCCATGAGGAGTCTCAGAGCTGTTTCCCAGGGGGTTAGTGTGCCCGGAGTTCCTTGGAATTTCCAGCTGCTGGACTGTGACCCGGGATGCTTCCGTCCAGTTGTGGGGTCCCTGTCCCTTTAAGACTTTCAAAAAACACTCGCTTTTCTTTGTCACAGGGGCACCGGCTTCAGGACCCACTCACAGGTCTTACTGTCCTGTTTCCCTAGTATCCAGCACCCCATGCATGCACTGTGTCTGCGCTCTGGTGCCAATGGCTGGGGCTGGGTGTTCAGCAGTCCTGGGCTCCCTCTCCCTCCCCGCTCTGACTCCTCTCCTCCCTCTGGGAGCTGGGGTGAGGGGCCTTGGGTCCCGCCAGGCCGGGGCTTGTATCTTACCTCTTTCACCAGGTGCTGGATTCTCGCAGGTGTGGATGTAGTCTGGCTGTTGTCCTGTGTCTTCTGGTCTCTCTTTTAGGATTAGTTGTATTTGTTGTATTTTCAAAAATATATATGTTTTTGGGAGGAGATTCCCACTGTCTTACTCACGCCGCCATCTTGGCTCCGCATGTTACAATATTCTTAACCATATTCCCTATGCTATACATTGCAAACCCCCTGATTCATTTTATAACTGGGAGTTGGTACTTCTTAATCCACTTCACCTATTTCATACATCCCCTCACCTGTATTCAGTCTGGCAGCCGCCTATTTGTTCTATGTATGTATCAGCCTGTTTCTGTTTTGTATTATTCATTTCTTTTATTCTACATATAAGTGAAATCATATGGTATTTGACTTATTTCACTTGGTATAGTACTATTTAGGTCCAAATGGCAAGATTTCATTCATTTTCATGGCTGAGTAATACCCCATTGTAAGTATGTACCACATCTTTATCCATTCATACATACATGGACACTTGGGTTGCTTCCATATCTTGGCTATTATAAATAATGCAGCAGTGAACATGGGTGCATATGTCTTTTTGAATTAGTATTTTCCTTTTCATTGGATAAGTACCTAGAAGAAGAATTGCTGGATCATATGGTAGTTCTATTTTTAGTTTTTGAGGCTCCTCTGTACTGTTTTGCATTGTGGCTTTACCAATTTGCGTTCCTACCAAGAGGGTACAAGGTTCCATTTTCTCCACACCATTGCCAACACTTATTTCTTGTCTTTTTGTTGATAACTATATTCTCACAAGTGTGAGGTGAGATCTACTTGTGATTTTGATTTGCATTTCCATTATGGCTAGTGATTTTTGTTTTGTTTTGCATGTTTGTTTGTTTTGTGATCTCTATTGACCTACATTTATCAGGTTATGTTTTGGGCTTTCTAGGAACCTAATACCTGTTTTTCCAGCCCATGTTCAGAGTTCCATTGAGAAATAGACAAAGGGAGTCAGGCAGGTGGATACCATTCAGTTTTATTATTGATACTGCAAGTGGAGAATGTGGTTAGGTATTCCAAAGCTTCCTATAACTAAACTAAAGGGAGAGCCTTCTTTTTTGAAGAAGAGAAATACTAAATTCATGCCTATTATTTTAATAATGTTCATTGTATTCTTTAAGCATTTTTATTAGGTTCATTGTATTTTATTTAAAAAACAATACTAGGGGAAACAGACTAATCCCATAAAATTTTAAATATTTCTTTTTATCTTTAACTTTTGAAAAGAAAATAAAAACTATTTGAGATCCATCCGTATAGCATAGGGTGATATTCACTTTTTTAAACTTTTTATTAAAGTATGATTGACATACACTCTTACAAAGGTTTCACATGAAGAAACAATGTGGTTACTACATTTACCCATATTATCAAGTCCCCACCCATACCCCAATGCAGTCACTGTCCATCAGTGCAGCAAGATGTCACAGATCCACTATGTCCCTTCTCTGTGATACACTGTTCTCCCCGTGATCCCCCATACCATGTGTACTAAACATTATACCCCTCAATCCCCTTCTCCCTCCCTCCCCACCCACCCCCCACTTTTGGTAATCACGAGTCCCTTCTTGAAGTCTCTGAGTCTGCTGCTGTTTTGTTCCTTCAGTTTTGCTTCATTGTTATACTCCACAAATGAGGGAAATCATTTGGCATTTGTCTTTCTCTGCCTGCCTTATTTCACTGATCATAATGTCCTCCAGCTCCATCCATGTTGTTGCAAATGGCAGGATTTGTTTCTTTCTTAGGGCTGAGTAGTATTCCATTGTGTATATGTACCACCTCTTCTTTATCCATTCATTTACTGATGTACACTTAGGTTGCTTCCATATCTTGGCTATTGTAAAAAGTGCTGCGATAAACATAGGGGTGCATATGTCTTTTTGAATCTGAGAAGTTGTATACTTTGGGTAAATTCCAAGGAGTGGGATTCCCGGGTCAAATGGTATTTCTATTTTTAGTTTTTTGAGGAATCGCAATATTGCTTTCCACAATGGTTGAACTAGCTTACATTCCCACCAGAAGTGTAGGAGGGTTCCCCCTTTCTCCGCATCCTCGCCAGCATTTTTTCTTAGTCTTTTCGATGCTGGCCATCCTTACTGGTGTGAGGTGATATCTCTTTGTGGTTTTAATTTGCATTTCCCTGATGATTAGTGATGTGGAGCATCTTTTCATGTGCCTGTTGGCCATCTGAATTTCTTCTTTAGAGAACTGTCCATTCAGCTCCTCTGCCCATTTTTTAATTGAATTATTTGCTTTTTGTTTGTTGAGGTGTGTGAGCTCTTTATATATATATATATATTTTGGATGTCAACCCTTTATCTGATCTGTCATTTATGAATATATTCTCTCATACTGTAGGATACCGTTTTGTTCTATCGATGGTGTCCTTTGCTGTACAGAAGCTTTTCAGCTTGATATAGTCCCACTTGTTCATTTTTGCTTTTGTTTCCCTTGCCCGGGGAGATATGTTCAAGAAGAGGTCACTCATGTTTATGTCTAAGAGATTTTTACCTATGTTTTTTCTAAGAGTTTTATGGTTTCATGACTTACATTCAGGTCTTTGATTCTTTTTGAGTTTACTTTTGTATATGGGGTTAAACAATAATCCAGTTTCATTCTCTTGCATGCAGCTCTCCAGTTTTGCCAATACCAGCTGTTGAAGAGGCTGTCATTTCCCCATTGTATGTCCATGGCTCCTTTATCGTATATTAATTGACCATATATGGTTGGGTTTATATCAGGGCTCTCTAATCTGTTCCATTAGTCTATGGATGTGTTCTTGTGCCAGTACCAAATTATGTTCCCTACTGTGGCTTTGTAGTAGAGCTTGAATTTGGGGAGCGTAATGCCCCCAGCTTTATTCTTCCTTCTCAGAATTGCTTTGGCTATTCAAGGTCTTTTGTGGTTCTATATGAATTTTAGAATGATTTTCTCTAGTTCGTTGAAGAATGCTGTTGGTATTTTGATAGGGATTGCAGTGAATCTGTACATGGCTCTAGGCAGGTTGGCCATTTTGACAATATTAATTCTTCCTCTCCATGAGCACAGAATGTGTTTCCATCTATTGGTATCTTCTTTAATTTCTCTTAAGAGTGTCTTGTAGTTTTCAGAATATAGGCATTTCACTTCCTTGGTTAGGTTTATTCCTAGGTATTTTATTCTTTTTGATGCAATTGTGAATAGAATTGTTTTCCTGATTTCTCTCTCTGCTAGTTCATTGTTAGTGTATAAGAATGCCACAGATTTCTGTGCATTAATTTTGTATCCTGCAACTTTGCTGAATTCAGATATTAGATCTAGTAGTTTTGGAGTAGATTCTTTCGGGTTTTTATGTACAATATCATGTCATCTGCATATAGGGACAGTTTAACTTCTTCCTTGCCAATCTGGATGCCTTTTATTTTGTTGTGTTGTCTGATTGCTGTGGCTACGACCTGCAGAAGTATGTTGGATGTTCACTCTTGAGAAACATGTATTCAGAAAATTAAAAATGAAGAGATTTTGGAAATACATTTTTTTAATTCTATTTTTGGAAGTCAGAGTGGTTAGTTGGTTTTGGGGGTGCTTCTGCCATACCTCTACAGTCAGTTTTAGTTGGGAAAAAAAATAGCTCTCCTAACTTATCAGCTTTCAGATTCTGTTACGTGTCTTTCCACTGAAATTTATGGTACTGCTATCTCGGTGCTTCTGTCTCCAGCTGGAACTTTATTTCCCAACAGAAGTAAACACATTGAATCATGATCTAGAGTAACAGATGTTTACATGTACAGGAGAAGTGTTAAATAGAGGAGTGTGTAGCGTACGATGGGTACACACTGGAGTCGCTGCCCACCTAAGAGAACTGCTGGGAACTTTCACAGAGCGAGTCGCTTGGGCTAATCCTGAAGAATGGCAGGTGGTAATCTCCAGGAAGGGAAAGATGGTGATATTCCCGGCTGAAAGAATAGCTCATACAAAATATAAAATTACATGGCATATACTCCGTGTATCTTTACTGTTTAAAGATCAGTTTTTGAAATTCCAGCATGTTTTCATTTTCCCTGTGGTAAAATCAAATAACCATTTGTAAGTGTATAGTTCAGTCACATTAGGTACATTTACGTGCTTGTGCAGCCATCACCATCATCCATCCAGAATTCTTCATCTTCCCAAACTGAAACTCTGTGCCTGTTGAGCACTAATACCCCATTCTCCTCTCACCCTGTTCTCTGGTAACCTCTGTTCTCTTCTCTTTCTCTATGAATTTGAGTACTCTAGGTGCCTCATATAAGTGGAATCATACAGTATTGGTCTTTTTCCTTATTTCACTTAGTATAATGTTTTCAAGATTCATCTATGTAATAGCTTATGTAGAATTTCATTCTGAATAATATTCCATTGTATGTATAAACCACACTGTAGTTTATCCACTCGTCCACTGACAGACATTTGTATTGTTTCCACCTTTTGGCTTTTGTGAATAGTGCTGTAAATGAACGTTGGTATACAAGTATTTGTTCAAGTCCCCACTTTCAATTCATGTGGGTACATACCTAGAAGTGGAATTGCTGTAGTGCATGGTAATCTATGAAAATTTCTAAGAAAACATCAGACTGTTTTCCACCAAACTGCACCATTTTACATTCCCACCAGCAATGCACAAGGGCTCCAGTGGGTCCACAGCCTCACCAGCCTCTTTTAATGTTTTGAAAAAATTTACCAGGCTATACACTTGTTCCATAAGAGCCATTCCAAATATATTCATATTTGGCCTTTGTCTTATTGTTTGGATTGTACCAAGAATATACATGAAAAGGCCTTTGAGGTAAGATACTGACTTTCTAAGAAACTGAAAACCAAATGTAAAAGAGTTCATAGTCTCTGTGCTTTCCATTCTTTGCAATGAAGTTCTCTTCTTTCCTACAGCTCCCTGCACAGGCAGCACTTTCTTTTGCCATAGCAACATGTGCATAAATAATTCTTTAGTCTGTAATGGTGTCCAAAACTGCGCATATCCTTGGGATGAAAATCACTGTAAAGGTGAGTCTGCTGGTGAAGGCCAACCTTTTTGAGAGGATAGTGTCTTGCCTTTCATTAAGAAAGACTTAAAATATCCTTTCCTACAACTGCTTGCATAGCTGCTTTTGCAGAAATGGAGATTTATATTATAAATGTTCTTTTAAATGGATCATAGACCTCTGGAATGTGGTAAAAGCAAAGAAAAATACTTATTCTCAGCAAAAACATTTTTTCAAAAAAGCTGTTTTTTATTTTAAATGGTTTAAAAGGCCATCATGATAGTTCCTGCCCATATGCTTTTAGTCATTTGCATTATAAAGATACCTTATTCTCAAAATAAATTAAAATGTAACCTTAGGAGTATCATTATTTTTAAAACTGCTTAGGAAAACTATTTAATAAAAATCAACTGATGGATTCAGTCTTACAATGTAAAAGCAGATTTGTTGTAAAAACTGCTTTTTCTTATTTCACAAAATTTCCTATGCTATATTTCCAATGTATACTCCCTAAAAGATAAATATGGCTGTGGTAATAAATGTCTATAAACATTATCAAATCACTGTCTCAGTTCCAAAGTTTAGTTATCTTTTATTCTCCAAGAGTTCAATAAACATCTTACTATGAAAACTTACTGTAATCTGGTATGACTGCCTAAAATACTTGACATGAACTATTTTCAAATAGTAATTCAAAAATAGTAGACCATGAAAACATACCTGAGTGGGTCAGTCAGATCATATGATTCTCTTGCTGACGGCCATCAGTAGAAATACTGAGGATATATTTAAAATTAGCAGTTGGTTAAACCTACCATAGAACGGAAAGGTAAACTTGATAGAGCAAGAGTATTGTTTTGGCATTTCCTGTACTCATGTATTTAATTTGATTTGCAAGTTATATGCATTCATGTACCTTCTGAGTAAAAAACCAAGTCCTTTTTCTGTTTTGTAATCTATCTAGCTATATTGCGATTGGCTAGTTTAACTGGAAATCATAAGAAGATTGTTTTGTTTAAAAACCTAATTTCAAATTGCATTATCTGTGGTGTATTGGACACAAGTGTCCTCTGTTACCTAAAAATACCTTACCAGTTTGTGACAGGATTCATTCATGAATTTTGAAAGCTTTGTCATTTGTCTTTCTCTTTCTGCAGAAAAGAAAAAAACAGGACTATTTGAACAAATCACTAAAACTCATGGAACAATTATTGGCATTACATCAGGGATTGTCTTGGTCCTTCTCATTATTTCTATTTTAGTACAAGTGAAACAGCCTCGAAAGAAGGTCATGGCTTGCAAAACTGCTTTTAATAAAACCGGATTTCAAGAAGTGTTTGATCCTCCTCATTATGAACTGTTTTCACTAAGGGACAAAGAGATTTCTGCAGACCTGGCTGACTTGTCAGAAGAACTGGACAGCTACCAGAAGGCACGCCGCTCCTCCACGGCCTCCCGCTGCATCCATGACCACCACTGTGGGTCGCAGGCGCCCAGTGTCAAACAAAGCAGGACCAACCTCAGTTCCATGGAACTTCCTTTCCGAAATGATTTTGCACAACCACAGCCAATGAAAACATTTAATAGCACCTTCAAAAAGAGTAGCTACACTTTCAAACAGTCACATGAGTGCTCTGAACAGGCCCTAGAAGACAGAGTAATGGAGGAGATTCCCTGTGAAATTTATGTCAGGGGACGAGAAGATTCTGCACAAGCATCCATATCCATTGATTTTTAATCTAGTAAAGGTGATATTAATGATTAAGTATGTATGTATGCCGTCTACAGAGCACCCATACTGTTTTCAGCAGCCATCCCTTTTCCCCTATCAAATCAAGGCAGATCTTCATTTCCCGTTAACTATTGTAATGGTGAAGTTTTTATTATCTCAGGCAGTCTATATATGTTAAAACAACCGAGGAACTTTCTCCATTCAGTGAAAAAAATAATCATCTATTGCTTGGTGTCATATAAGCAAAACACCAGTTAAATAGCATTTGAAGAGGAGAGTGGTCATGTTGAGCCAGGCTCAGGCTGCCTGCTAGTCTTTGCAGCAGGAACACAGCTCTTGATTGATTCAGCTCTGTCAATTTTTTGATCCCACAAAAAGTTTAAACCTAAGATTTTTCTTTACATTCCTTTGATTTTTCTTTCCTCTTATTTGTTTTATAAGCCAGTACCTTTACCATTTCAGTTTCTTACATAAATATAAGTGGTTAACGTACCACACATATTTCAGTATAGGCATCTGTTTTAGAATTTGTCAAAATAAACTAGTTACTGTGGTAAGTGCCAATTAAGACCCAGAGTTATGTTTCGTCCATCTGTTTCTTCTTGATTAATTTCTGTACTGCTTCCTTTTAATTACTGGATCCTTAGTCTTTATTTCCCGTGAAAAGTAGAGGATATGATTTATCACTTTTTAAGACATATTCTGTCTTAGTTATATTATACTAGAAAATTTCATAATCCTGAGACATATACACCATTGCCAGTTACAACTAAAAACTTTTGGAAAAGATTACATCTTCTAGAAGCCCTTTGAAATTTCCCGAGTTTGGTCACTTTCAGTGATAACTGTGAGCAGTCATTTAATTCATTTTGGGGGAGACCTGTAGTTATGTTTATTTCCAGCATTTCCCATCACCAGATCTGTGTTTCCTGATTTTTAAAAAAATTTACTTCCTCCCTTTGTATTGGCTTATCTCATGGCATATGGTAACCAAGGTTGTATGAGAGTTAAAGGAAAACTCTAAGAAACTGTAAAGCCTTTAGATTGCTTCTTACTTGGGACAATACATTTTTCTAGTTCTTACCGAGAATAACAACTTCCTTTTTTTTTAAACTGCATTTTTGACCTGTTTTTTGTTATGGTATATAAACAATTTATAAACATGATATAAAAACTCATTGTCTTTTTTTAGACTTTTGATATTATTTGATACTGTATAAACTTTATTAAATCAAGATTAAAGACCTTCATAACAGATTTTTCAGTATTCACATAAGCCACTTGTATACAAATATGCTGTGATATATCTGTATGCTATAATTTATTGTAAAGACCTTAGTAATGAGCACATAAGTTTTAGTTTCCTTTTGTTAATTGCATTTAATTTATGATGAATTTTTCACTGTGTGATATTTACTGTTCAAAATCACTACACAAGTCTTGTATTAAAATATACATGATTCTTCAATCATGATTTTTTTACTGAGATTTTGGACCTTAATATATATATGTGGAAAGGAATTCATTTAACAAATTACAACCAATACAGGCCATTTAAAAGAGATAAATTCTCATTTTCTATATTTTTGCAGTAATTTCTCAATGAAGAAATTGAAGTTTCTCTGGACTTCATTGATTCTTTTAAATATCACATGTTTTCTCAGATTAGTGACAACTGCAACCTTAAATATGATACATATATAATACTTCAAAATGTTTATTTCACATTTTTTGTTTTTTAAAACATATATAATATCCAGGAGATAGGAAAACATACACATAGTATATTCATAATTTAAATTTTTTTAAAGTCATTTACCTTCTGAAGGTAAAAAGACTTAATGAATGTAGTGTTCAGTGAACTAATATACCAGAGCCAGATTAGATAGCCAAATTCTTTCAGTGCCAATGTGGAATAGGCATTCTAGTAGGTAACATGCTATCCAACATTTGAACATTATAGTAAATACTTAATATAATAACTGTGATATCATTGTTCATTATGAAGGAACATTAGCATATTTTCTATGTTAAATTATGTCTATTAGAAAAACAGCTGTTAAATCCATCTTTAACATCTCTAGATTATAATAGAAAATAATACAGTATGCTTAACTGCATTATAGTCACTTGTAACTATATTTTTATTTTTGAAATTGCTATTTTCTTTGAAAGATCATGAAGAGGCCTACAAAATACAGAGCCTTTAAAGAAGACAGTTAACATTATAACAAAGAAGTACATGGTTTCAGGCAACTCAGCAAGTAAAGCTTGGACAGCAAATTTGGTTCTAAATTTTCTGGCTGTCAAACAAATGAAATAGTTTTTGTTTTTCACAGAAGAAAACAAACTTATCTGCAGAGGTTAGTTTTGTCTCAAAGTAAAGAGAGGGATGATATTATATTGAAAAACAGGTCCTCGATTTAAAAAAGATGCAAAATGCAGAGAGAGATCATAGTAGTAAATCTTATCCCAGTGAAGGCACATCTTAAAGTGGTTTAGGAACATTGGTTTCTGATCAATCTATCTGCAGGGATAGAACTGAGAAACCAAATGACCAATAGCTAAGCCAGCCTTAGAGTGCCATATGCTTTCATTGAACTAGAGATGGGTTATTAGATCTCACTTATTTCTTAGTCAAACATGTGGCAGTACACTATAGGGAGAGAATGGAACTAATAAATTTTAGGCATTTTTACCAGCATATGCTAATGGCTCTATACAGGCATACCTCAGAGAGACTGCAGGTTCAGTTCTAGACTGTTGCAATATAGTGAGTCAAATGAATTTTTTGGTTTCCCAGTGCATATAAAAGTTATGGTTACACTGTAGTCTATTAAGTGTGCAATAGCATTATGTCTGGGAAAAAAAACAATGTATATATCTAAATTCAAAAACACCTTATTGCTGAAAAGTGCTGACCATCATCTGAACTTTCAGCAAGTCATCTTTTTTGCAGGTGAAGGGTGTTGCCTTGATGTCAATGGCTGCTGACTGATCAGGGTGGTGGTTGGCATAGCTGAGGCAATTTCCAAAGGCAGCAGTGAAGTTTACCACATCAACTGACGCTTCCTTTCACCAGTGATTTCTCTGTGGCATGAGAAACTGTTTGACATAATTTTACCTACAGTAGAACTTCTTTCAAAATTGGAGTCAATCCTCTCAAACCCTGCTGCTACTTTATCAACTAAGTTTATGTACTATTCTAAAGTCCTTTGTTGTCATTTCAACAAACTTCACAGCATCTTCACCAAAAGCAGATCTGTCTCAAGAAACCACCTTCTCTGCTCATCTGTAAGAACCAACTCCTCATCCATTCAAGTTTTATCATGACATGGCAACAAGTCAGTCACATCTTCAGACTCTAGTAGTAACATCAGAGGTCACTGATCACAGATCAATATAACAAATACAACAGTAATGGGAAAGTTTGAAATACTGCAAAAATTACCAAAATACATGATATAAACAAGAAGTGAGCAAATGTTGGAAAATGGGCACTCATAGAGTTGCTTCATGCAGGGTTGCCACAAACCTTTAATTTGTTAAAAAAAAAAACATAGTATCTTCAAAGCACAATGAAGCAAAGTGCAATAAAACAAGGTATGCCTGTATATAGCCTTTCATCATTGAGGCCAGTGAGAAAACTACAAATTGTTTACTAACGTGAAAGCTATAGATTTCAGTAATGGAAGACAAAATTTATCCATCGTGCGAAAGTTATTAAACACTTTACAGAGAATATAGTATCCGGGGTTAAATGTACAGTAGAAAATGCAAATCTGGAGGGAAGAATATCTTCAGTTCAGGGGTGGCAGTAGGTACACCTTGACGATATGCCCACAAATGGCCGAAGCCTACTAAACCCAACATCTGACGTGTGTAGAAACAAAATATCTTTTGTGGGGAGAAATGTTCAACCTAAATGTTTAACGGAAAACAAAGGATTTCCCAGTTTCACATCACAAAATAGATTTAAAAAGTTCTTTTGACTTGTTGGCAACTTTTGTGTCAGTGTCTTTGTCATATTTCATGTAGTTATTAGGCATTCAAAGAACCTTCTAATGTCCACTTTGGACCATTTGTGTAGTTCTGTTGTCTGAGGCAATGGATCTTCCTTGCTTCAGGAATGTGTCCACTGGTGAGGCAGGGTCACAAAAGCCTGGTTGTGATTCCAGTAATTCTCAAAGAAGATTATGTTCTCTTATAAAATGGTGTTTGCTGTATTCATAGTTAGGAGGAGCCTGGAGTTCTTGAATTTTTTAAGACCCAGGAAAGATGATGTGGTCCGACTATTAAATGAGAAAACCAAAGCCCAGAGAAATGAGCACCCTCATCGCAGAACTACTCCAGTGTGCTCCCTCGCTTGTGCCGTCTCCTTGCTGTAACTGGCTCTAAGTTTCAAAAGTCAAGCGATTTTAAACAACAGCCCAGATGTTCCCTGTACACTTGTCAATCATTCTGATTTAAAATGTAATTTAACCTATAATAATTTTTTCACAAAGTATTATATTTTACTCTTTTTTCTTTATCTGTGTAATACTTGATTCCACAATTTTGTTGCCATGATTTCTTGGCATCTGCAAATTCTGCAAGACAATTACTGTGAATTCTTAATAAACAATGTTTGCTAACAATTTATGGGTTTGACACTAGACAGAGCTTCAGTGTTTTGCTTTTGTGATCTTTTCTAAATCTAAAGAAAACAATGTATACTCTAGAAATTAAACATTTGTGTGTTGTATGCATCTCTTGAGTTTGGAGAATGATTTGAATTTTGAGCCTTTATAAATGACAGGTTGACCTCAAATTTCTTTTTTAGTTCTCTGCAAATTCAGCTGTCCATGTTTTATATACCTCTACTAATAAATACAAAATTATGAATTTTCTTTTCTTTAGTAACCTTTTTCATATATTTCTGTGATTTGTTTAATGACTACAAAAACCCAAGGAGCTAATGACTGGGGTGCATGTTTACTATGTACTTTCTTGAGTAAAATTTTTTTAAACAATGGATTTTTCTTTTAGAGATGAACTTCCAGACCGTTTAAGAATTCTCATATGCTTCATCCTGGATTTGACACCTCACAGGAAGGAACGGGCCCTTGTACTAGAAATAAAACCTTTTGTTTTGATTTCCTTGCTTTTACTTCAATATCCAGAGTCTCTGGAAATGACAAAGAATATTTACTTCCATGGCAGAATTGGCATGTCCTGTCCAATAGCTTCCAATGTAAAATAATCACAGTTACAATAAAATATAAAACAATCCTCAGGTGATTACTCCACTTTCAGTGTTCAAATTAATCTTCAAATGAAGATGAGAAAAAAAAAAGATGAGTTTAGTCTCAAGTTGCCTGCAGGATCCAGCCTGCTGCATGCGGTCCCCAAAGCGGCAGTGAGGACCTCCCCAGCATGGGCTGTCAGAACGCTGTCCTTTTGCGGTGCAGAACGCATCAGTCACAGCTACAGCCTAGCAGATTTCACAAAAGGTGTACACTGAAGAGAAAGCAAAGGAAGGCAAAAACTCCTCAGAGTTTTACAATCATACAGACACAGATGAAGGAGCAAAGGTAGTTACCACTGGTCTGTCTCTAAAGTTACAGAGCAATTTTACTCTCCGTGTTATTTCAAATCAAGAAAGCTTTATCTGAAAGTGCTCTCACCTTCCATGCTTTGTCATGCTCTGTAACATCTGGTGCCAGCAGGCCACCAAGCCAGTACATACTTCATTAAAACATTTGAGTAGCTGCTGATTGCTAGGAGGAATTTCCTTCAGAAATCTAGGTATTGAGCCATGCTTTTCAAACCTTGTTCTATTCTTCCACTGATGACTTTGTCCTATTGTATTAGGCTGTGTTTCAGAGATGTAGTCACAAATTTTGAACAAAAAATAGTCACGTGATCATAGAGTTCTTTCTATACCTTGAGTTATTTTATCACTCTGTTATGTGTTAAGCCTCAGAAGACAATTTAACTCTAAAAATAGGCACAAGTAACAGAACTTGCTGCAACTGGCTCAAATATATAGCCTCTGCTGCTCACATTTCTAGGCAGGCAATCTGACTTCCTCAGTCATTAGTTTTTTAACATTAAAAAACCCACACAGCTTGTGGTAGGAGCTTCTAAGCTCCCAGTGATCCCTGCCTCTTGGTACTGTCTTGTATCATCCCCTGCGCTTGAGTGTGAGCTGGACCTAGGGACCTGCTTCTCATGAATAGAACATGGCTAAAGTGACATGTCACTTCTGAGACCAGTACCCGCTAGTACTATTCACACTTTCCTGCTTTGATGGAAGCCACTTGCCATGTTAAGATGTTCAGTGGAGAGGCCCATGTGACAAGAATTGGAGGTTTCCCGCCAATACTTAACATGGCACAGCGGCCCACAGTCCAACCACCTACAAAGAACTGAATCCTGCCAGCAACAGGTGAGTGGGACTGGGAGGGGATCCAGCACCCACTGGAGCCTTGAGATGACCTCAGGCAACACTTTGATTGTAGCTTGTGAGAAATCTTGAGCCACACCTAGAGTACTGACTCAGAAGCCCAAGGTAATACGTGTTTAAAGCTGCTAAATTGGGGGTAATTTGCTCTATAGATAACTAATATGAAGGTAGAAAAAGACATAGTTAACTAATACAAAGGTAGAAAAGGACAATATTATATCCCAACTCCACCCCTAGAATAGAAGTGGTTGATGGAATTTAACGTTTTATGCTTGCAGAAAAACCACCACAGCCATGAGCATTATCAGCTTGAAGATGGCAGCACTGAAGGAGAACTGGTCACCTTGTGCATGAGAACCTGTCAGCTATCCTACTCCCACCTGCCACCAATGAAAACTAAATTCCATTCTCCCTCTCAAGCACAGTAATAAGATACTGAGATTTGATTCTACATTTGAAAGTAAATATTAGATTACAATTAAATCCTAACTCTGGAAGTGTCTCTTTTAAGTGACTCATGAAGTCTCTTTTGATTAAGATATTACCTAAAAATAAAGGATAAAATTCTGTTCAAATTCTATATGGTGTTCCCATAATTCAGTCAATATCTTTCATACTTCTAATCACATTAACACCCAGTTTTCTGGACTGCAGATCTAGTCACAACTCTATCAGTACTTGAAAAGGTGATTCTTGGAACAACCGGTTCGGAGAGCACTGGAACCCTTGCCCACACCCTTTCAAAGGTGGAGGGAACTGTCACTAAGAAAAGAAATACAAGCCTTTCATGTCTTGCCCCCAAAATGAGAAGTGTAACCAAAACGTCTTTGCAGCAATTCTCTGTTTTGATTAAAAATAATTCCCTGGGGGAAAGAAAATACTCCTTTTTTACTATGCTTTGCTCTGGTCAAATGTTGGAAAGACCAACTCTGTAAAGTCTGTCTGAAATTGTTTTCAGTAGCTGGCAGACACCCACAGCTACCTGCCATAAAGATAAAATTGTATCTTTAATCATATCTGTGTATGAATTTTTCCTTTGAATTTGAAGCTGCTATGGTTGACATCATTTTGCCCTGTGGGTATAATTGTGTCCTAAATTCTTTTCTAATTTGAATAATTGGATCTTTGCCTCTAGTTGCTTTGAAAGGTCCACCTTACCTCTGATCTATGCAAGAGAGGCACCAAATGAATCACTAGCCTTCCCCATCGTGCCATTTATAATTCCTAGATGGCAATGAGTGAGTGTGCTACTTGAAGTTTTTCTCTTCTGCAGGATTGGAGCAAGTGCCTGCCTTCCACTAGGAGCCTTGTGAATGTCCTCTGTTATTTTAAAGTAAGGATAGCACACAACACATTTTACAAAAACCTTCCTGTCCTGCTATTGCTACCTCCTTTATTGCTGATCCAGTGTTTTGTTTTGTTTTCCCAGTACTTGCAGATGCTTGCAGATTTTTTAAGGAAATAGTACACCACCAAACCAGGTCGTCTGAAGAAACTCCCAAGTTTGTCAGTGAAAATGAGAGAAGTTGCCTGAATGGTACAGGTCAGTAGTAGACTGAGAGCTGTACAAAAACTGCCTCTCTCAAAAGCCACATCCTAAAGGATGTGTTAGGGAATGCTTCTATTTTAAGCTGGTGTTCTCACCTCTCCACCATGGAAAAACAGCTTGCTTCTCTTCCCCTCATCAGGTAGGCAAAGAAAGTGATTGCACACTGTTTTTAATTTCAGGTTTACATAAACCCACAGTTTCAGAACATTGATTTGTTGTCCTGTAATCTACACTTTAACACACTGAGCTGCATTTAGGCAGCATGCCAGATGTGTAAAGTCAGAATTTAATGACGACATTTCAGTAGCAGCCCCAGAATTTAGTACAGTTCCACTGTTGAATACTAATGTGCCACTAGCAAGAAAACAAGAGAACAAAAACAGCTTCTGTCTCAGTTACCTTTTTGTTCCTTTCTTAGAGATGGAGAAAACAAAAGCAATTAACTATTTCATGGAAACTTCATTTCATAAAGAAACTCCAGTCAAAAGCAACCCATGGTAATTGTTGCTATGTTCATTGTACTTTATCAACCAAAGGTATATTAATTTTTAGCACTTTAAAATATTAATTGTACTGCCTATTTGTGAAGATTTTCCTGAAGATTTACCAAGCATTTTTACTTTCTGAAAGTAAATAGACACATGAGAAGTATTGTGAGTAAAGCCACCATGTGATATCATTTCTGCTTCTCATAAATTACAAAATGGAGTTCCTTTTCCCTTTAAATAGAAGGGAGGGGGAGAAAAATCTAATTTTTGAAAAAAATAAATGTTCTTATCCTACAGAATGGAAATCCTCAAGCTCAGCACTGTTAAAATTTTAGACCACATGATTCTTTACGATGAAGGGCCCTGCAGGGTGTTTAGCATCCCTGGCCTCTACCCGCTGAGCTCCAGGAGTGCCACCCCCGTTTGTGACAACCTGTCTCCAGATACAGCCAGATGTCCCCTGGGGGAAGGAGGACAAAATCAACTCCTGTTGAGAACCTCTACTGTACAGAAATTAAAGAGTTTCTTTAAATCAAAACTGTCGAATTATGTTTTAAAGAAATACTTCAGGTTTATGAAAAGGTATAAAGAGCAGTGAGCACCCACATACTCACAAACCTGCTTAACCCTTCCCAGTTTCATTCCCCTCTGTCCCTCAGAGGTCGTGGATTTGGTGTTTATCATTCCCATGTAGTTATTGGGTAAAAGTTACACAGTCGCTTCCTTATTTTTGTCTCTGACCTTCTCATTTTCTCATGAATGCATCAAGTCTAAAATTATTATTTCTGCTCTCTTTCTGAACAGAACAAGAATCATATAGTGCCTTATCTCCAGCTACCCCTCTTCCATGTTGTTATTTTAGTTCTAACTTGTTTCATCCCAAATGGTCAATATTTTTGTTTTTATAGTGAGTATTTAGACATTTCTCCATGCTTATCAGTCTATCTGCACTTCATACTGTATTGCTTCTCAGGCCTTACATCTCGGATCATTATTCTTCTGCCTTCCTTTGAAAGTTATTTGTTGACACTCTACCTAGCTGTAGATCTGTCCAACTTTTACTTTTCTGAACATCTATTTCCTCCTCATTACTGTATGATAGTTTATCTGGGTATGGAAATCTACAATGACAGTTATTCTCTCTCAGTATTCATTTTATGATGATCTGGCTTCTTTTATACATCTAAATTCCTTTATCTATAATTTATATTTTCCCTCTTAACTAATTTTATAACAGTCTCTATTTTTGCCACTTCACTATAATATGTATACATCTGTATTTATTTTTATATTATTATTGTGATTCCATATGCTTCTTGAATCTAAAGATATTTATACTTTACCAGTTCTGGCAAATCCTATCTTTTGTGTCTCTTAATCTCTCAGTATTTCCATCCCTTCATACTTTCCATGGACTATCTATTCTCTTTATCCATATCTAACTTCTTTTTGACTTATGGTAGTTGATTTTCCTGGGTTCCAGTGAGTACTTAACTTGTATAATTATATTGGTTATTTCTAGAAACTCTATCTAGTTCTTTTCCAAATCTACCTGCCCTTTTCTTATAGTACCTTTTCCTTTCCTGTGTATTTTTATTCTCTTTATTTTCCTTAACAATTTTATACATAGTTTATATTTTATATTACATAATTCTATTACCTAAATTTCTTCACAGTTTTGGTCATTTGTCATTTCTGTTGACTCATACACATGGTGGTTTGTTTCTTGGGTGGTTGTTAATTTTACTGTGAGCATATCTGTAAAAAGGCTCTATAATTGTGAGAATCTGATGAAGCCTGGTATGAATATATTCTCTCCAAAATAGATTTGCATTTGCTTCTATTAAATGCCCCCCAGGGTGCTTTCAACCCAGAATAACTTTAGATTAACTTTTCATATTGAGATTTTAAAAAACCACAGATATTATAAAATTCATTATTAATTTTGTTGAAGTATATTTTACATTAAAAATGTACACAATTTAAGTATCTACTGAGTGAGTTTTGATAAATATATGCACCCATGTAGCCATCATTCCAATCAAGATATAAAACCTTTCAGGCACTCCCAAAAGATTCCCTTGAGCCTCTTACCATAACTCCCAGCAACCACTGACTTGCTTTCTGTCACTACAGTGTAGATTTATATTTCTTAGAGTTTCATATAAATAGAATTATAAGTTAGATACTCTTTTGTGTTTTGCCTTTTTCACTCAAGATAATAACAGTTCCCATTAACCTATGTTGTTGTGGGTATCAACAGTGCATACATTTTTGTGGCTGAGTAGTATTCCATAGCTGATTATACCCCAGTTTATTTATTCTTTTGCTGGTGAACATATGGATTATTCTCAATTTTTGGTTATTATGAAGAATGCCTGTGTGTACATTCATATACAAGTCTATGTATGGATATATCTGTTTATATATCATGTCAATATCAAAGAGTAGGCTTGCTAGATCATATGTAAGTACATATTGCACATTTTAAGAAACTTCCAAATTGTTTTCTGAAGGTTGTACCATTTTGCAAATTCATTAGCAATGTATGAGGATTCTATCTGCTTTACATATGCATAAATACTTGGCATCATTATTCTTTTTAATTTTAACCATGCTGATGAGTATGTATCACATTGTTTTAACTTGTATTTCCCTAAAGACTAATGATGTGGTGTTTCTTCATATGTGCTTATATATCTTCTATGGTCGGGCTTTTATACAAATATTTATAGAAGTATTTTACACAAATACACAAATATCTTGTCAAATTTTTATTGGGTTGTTTCTTATTATATAATAGTTCTCTCTATATACATAATTATATATATTATACATAATTGTATATTATATATGTTTATTATATATTGTATGTAATATTGATATTATGTATCAAGTATATATAATAAGAATATATAATATATACAAGTCCTATTTCAGATATATGTATTGTGAACTTTTCCTGGTTTTTACTCTCCTTTCTTTCTTTACTTTAAACATCATAAACTTATTTCCTAATCCACATTCAATATTTCAATTATCTAAATTTCCAATTGTTTTCACTGATAGGTAGAAATGCGTTTGATTTTTGTTTACTGACTTTAAACACAAGTGTGCTAACCTCACTTAATCAAGTAGCATTTTGTAGATTCCTTTGGATTTTCTATGTATGTGGACATAACATCTGTGAGTAAAAGCAATTTTATTATGTATGCATTTTATTTCTTTTTCTTACCTTATTACAGTGGTGCTAGGACTTCAGTATGATATTAAATAGAAGTGGTGAGAGTGGATATACTTTTATTGTTCTTAAGAAAGCATTCAGTCTTTCACTATTTAGTATTAGGTATACGTTTTTCACAGAGGCCTTTTATCATGTTGAGAAAGTTCACTTCTATTCCTATTTTACTAAGAGATTTAATTATGTACAGGTGTTGAATTTTATCAAGTGCTTTCTTGGCATCTATTGAGATGATCATGTATCTTTCCTATTTTTTATATGGTAAATTACATTGATTTTTCAAATGTACAACCAATCTTGCTTTCCAGGGGTAAATTCATTTGGTCATAGTGTATTATATTTTAAATATACTGCTAGATTAAATTTCTAATACTTTGTTGAGGATTTTTTACATCTGTGTTCATGAGGAATATTGGATGTAAGGTTCTTGTGATGTCTTTGATTTTGGTGTAAGGGAAATGAGTTAACTCATAAAATAAGTTAGGAGGTATTTTACTTCTTCCTAAATTTTCTGATTCTTGCATACAATTACTACTATTTCATCCTATAATGTTTAATAGAATTCACCAGTGAAGCCATCTAAGCCAGTTATTTTGTCTAACAATTTTTAGTGGAGAATTCATTTTTAAAAATTGATGTAGGGTATTTAGTTTTTCTGTTTCTTCTTGGGTCAGTTCTGAAATTCAAAGAATTTGGGCACTTCAATTAGTTTGTTGATTTTATTGGCATAAAATTGATCATTATATTCCTTTACTATCCTTTAAATATCTGTAGAATCTCTTGTGATGTCCCCTATTTCATTCCCAATATTAGTAATTTGTACTTTCTTTCTTTTTCTCTTATCAGTCCAGCTAGAGGTTTGCAACTTTTTTGGATGTTTTACCAAGGCCTGGACTTTGGTTTAAATTATTTTCTCTGTTGTTTGTCCATTTTATATTTTATTGATTTCTACTCTTGTAATTCTGTTTTCTTGTTTCTACTTTATTTGAGTATACTTTGTTATTTTTCTAGCTTCTTAAGGTGGAAGCTAAGATTATTGGCTTTAGACATTTCTGTTATTAGCAATGTATTTATTATTGATTTCTAACTTAATTCTTTTGTGATTAAAAAGCACACCTTGTATAATCTCTTTCATTTTAATTTATTAAAACTCATTTTATGGCCCAGCATATGGTCTCGCTTCATAAAAATTCCATCAGAAATTTAAGAAAGTGTAGTAGCTGGGTGTGGTGCTCTATAAGTATCACTAGATCTAGTCAATTGATAGTCCTAATTGCATTATTTAAGTTTTCTATATATGTATTGCTTTTCTTTTTTTATTAAGGTATCATTGATATGCAGTCTTATGAAGGTTTGACAAGAAAAATATTCTGGTTACTACATTCACCCATATTATCAAGTCTCCCCCATATCCCAATGCAGTCACTGTCCATTACTGTAGTAAGATGCCACAGAGTCAGTACTTCTCTGTGCTACCCTGTCTTCGCCATGACCCCCCCCAACATGTGTACTAACCGTAATACCCCTCAGTCCCCATTTCCCTCCCTCCCAACCCACCCTCCTCAACCCCTACCCTTTGGTAACCACTAGACCCTTCGTGGAGTCTGTGAGTCTGCTGCTGTTGTGTTCCTTCAGTTTTGCTTCGCTGTTACACTCCACAATGAGGAAATCATTTGATACTTGTCTTTCTCTGCCTGGCTTATTTCACTGAGCATAATACCCTCCAGCTACATCGATGTTGTTGAAAATGGTAGTATTTGTTTTCTAATGGCTGAACAGTATTCCATTGTATATATGTCCCACACCTTCTTCATCCATTTATCTACTGATGGACACTTAAGTTGCTTGCATGTCTTGGCTATTTTAAGTAATGCTGCAATAAACACAGGGGTTCATAAGTGTTTTTGAATCTCAGAACTTGTATTCTTTGGGTAAATTCTAGGAGTGGAATTCCTGGGTCAAATGGTATTTCTATTTTCAGTTTTTTGAGGAACCTCCATATTGCTTTCCACACTGGTTGAATTAATTTACATTACCACCAGCAGTGTAGGAGGTTTCCCCTTTCTCCACATTCTCGTCAGCATTTCTTATTCCTAGTCTTTTAGATGTTGGCCTTCCTAACTAGTGTGAGGTGAAATATAATTGTGGTTTTAATTTGCATTTTCTTGATGATTAGTGATGCGGAGGATCTTTTCATGTGCCTGTTGACCATCTGAATTTCTTCTAAGGAGAATTGTCTTTTCATATCCTCCACCCATTTTTTATAGGGTTATTTGTTTTTTGGGTGTTGAGGCATATGAGTTCTTTATATATTTTGGATGGTAACCCCTTGTTGGATATGTCATTTACAAATATATTTTCCCATACTGTAGGATGCCTTTTTCTTTGGCTGATGGTGTCCCTTGCTGTACAGAAGCTTTTTATTTTGATGTAGTCTCATTTGTTCATTTTTGCTTTTGTTTCCCTTCCCCTAGGAGATGTGTTCAGGAAAAAGTTGCTCATGTTTACATTCAAGAGATTTTTGCCTATGTTTTTTTCTAAGTGTTTTATGGTTTCATGACTACATTCTGGTCTTTGATCCATTTCAAGTTTACTTTTGTGTATGGAGTTAGACAAATCCAGTTTCATTCTCTTGCATGTAACTCTCCAGTTTTGCCAACACCAGTTCTTGAAGAGGCTTTCATTTCCCCATTGCATATGCATGGCTCCTTTATCGTTTATTAATTGACCATATATGCTTGGGTTTATATCTGGGCTCTGTAGTCTGTTCCATTGATCTATGGGTTTGTTCTTCTGCCATTGTGAAATTGTCTTAATTATTCTTCCTTCTCAGGATTGCTTTGGCTATTCGGGGTCTTTTGTGGTTCCATATGAATTTTAGAACTATTGGTTCTAGTTCATTGAAAAATGTGTTGGTATTCTGATAAGGATTGCATTGAATCTGTAGATTGCTTTGGGCAGGATGGCCATTTTGACAATATCAATTCCTATCCATGAGCATGGGATGTATTTCTATTTATTAGTATCTTCTTTGATTTCTCCCATGTAGTTTTCAGAGTATAGGTCTTTAAGTTCCTTCATTAGGTTTATTCCTAGGTATTTTATTCTATTTGATGCAATTGTGAATGGAGTCATTTTCCTGATTTCTCTTTCTGCTAGTTCAACAGATTTCTGTGTATTAATTTTGTATCCTGCAAGTTTGCTGAATTTAGATATTAGATCTAGTAGTTTTGGAGTGGATTCTTTAGGGTTTTTTATGTACAGTATCATGTCATCTGCAAACAGGGAGTTTAACTTCTTCTTTCCCAATCTGAATTACTTTTATTTCTTTGTGTTGTCTGATTGCTGTGGCTAGGACCTCCAGATATACGTTGAATAAAAGTGAAGAGAGTGGGCATCCTTGTCTTGTTCCTGATCTTAAAGGAAAGGCTTTCAACTTCTCGCTGTTAAATATCATGTTGGCTGGGGTTTTTCATATATGGACTCTATTATGTTGAGGTACTTGCCCCTCTGTACTCATTCTGTTGAGAGTTTTTATCATGAATGGATGTTGAATTTTGTTGAATGCTTTTTCAGCATCTCTGGAGATGAGTATGTGATTATGTCCTTCTTTTTTGTCGATGCGGTAGATGATATTGATGGATTTTTGAATATTGTACCATCCTTGCATCCCTGGAATAAATCCTACTTGTTTGTGATAGATGATCTTTTTGATGTATTTTTTTATTTTATTTGCTAGTATTTTGTTGAATATTTTTGCACCTTTGTTCATCAGGGATATTGGTCTGTAATTTTCTTTTTTTGTGGTGTTTTTGGCTTGCTTTTGGTATTAGAGTGGTTCTGGCCTCATAGAATGAGTTTGGAAGTACTCCTCCTCTACTTTTTGGAAAACTTTAAGGAGGATGGGTTTGATAAAATTTAGTGGTGAAGCCATCTGGTCCAGGAGTTTTGTTCTTAGGTAGGTTTTTGACTACCAATTCAATTTCATTGCTGGTAATTGGTCTATTCAGATTTTCTGTTTCTTCCTGGATCAGCCTTGGAAGGTTATATTTTTCTAGAAAGTTGTTCATTTCTTCTAGGTTATCCAGTTTGTTAGCATATAACTTTTCATAGTATTCTCTATTAATTCTGTGTCTTTCTGTGGTGTTTGTAGTGATTTTTCCTTTCTTTTTCTGATCCTGTTTATGTATGTAGACTCTTTTTTTTCCTTGATAAATCTGGCTAGGGGTTTATCTATTTTGTTAATTTTCTTGAAGAACCAACTCCTGCTTTCATTGATTCTTTCTATTGTTTTATTCTTTTCAATTTTATTTATTTCTGCTCTAATCTTTATTATGTCCCTCCTTCTACTGACTTTGGGTCTCATTTGGTCTTCTTTTACTAGTTTCATATATTGTGAGTTTCCACTGTTCATATGGGTTTGTTCTTCTTGCCTGAGGTAAGTCTCTTGAAATATACTTCCCTCTTAGCAGTGACTTCTCTGCATCCCACAGATTTGCAGTGTTGAATTACTGTTGACTTTTGTCTCCATATATTGTTTGATCTCTGTTTTTATTTGGTCATTGATCCATTGATTATGTAGGAGCATGTTGTTGAGCCTCCATGTGTTTGTGGGTTTTTTTGTTTTCCTTGCATAATTTATTTCTAGTTTCATACATTTGTGGTCTGAGAAGCTGGTTGGTACAATTTCAATCATTTTGAATTTACTGAGGCTCTTTTTGTGACCTAGTATATGATCTATTCTTGAAAATGTTCCATGTGCAGTTGAGAAGAATGTGTACCTGCTGCTTTTGGGTGTAGAGTGCTGTAGATGTCTGTTAGGACCATCTGATATAATGTTTTTTCAGTGCCTCTGTATCCTTACTTATTTTCTGTCTGGTTGATCTGTCCTTTGAAGTTAGTGGAGTGTTGAAATCTCCTAAAATGAATGCATTGCATTCTATTTTCTCCTTTAATTCTGTTAGTGTTTTTTTCACATATGTGGGTGATCCTGTGTTGAGTGCATAGATATTTATGATAGTGATATCCTCTTGTTGGACAGACCTCTTTATCATTATGTAATACCCTTCTTTGTCTCTTGTTACTTTCTTTGTTTTGAGGTTTGTTTTGTCTGATACAAGTACTGCAACTCCTGCTTTTTTTCTCCCTATTAGTTGCATGAAATACCTTTTTCCATCCTTTCACTTTTAGTATGTGTATGTCTTTGGGTTTGAAATGAGTCTCTTATAGGTAGCATGTAGATGGATCTTGTTTTTTTATCCATTCAGTGACTCTATGTCTTTTGATTGATGCATTCAGACCATTTACATTTAGGGTGATTATAGATAGGTATGTACTTATTGCCATTGCAGGCTTTAGTTTCTTGGTTACCAATACTAACAGTCTAATTTAACTCACTTGGTATACTATTACAAACACAATCTAAGTGTTCTTTTTTTCCCCCTCCATTTTCTTCCTCCTCCATTCTTTATATATTAGGTATCATATTCTGTACTCTTTGTCTGTCCCTTGACTGACTTTGGGGATGGTTGACTTGATTTTGCATATGCTTTGTTATTAATTGGTCTACTTTCTTTACTATAGTTTTATTTCCTCTGGCGACAGCTATTTAGCCTTGGGAACACCTCCATCTATAGCAGTCCCTCCAAAATACACTGTAGAGATGGTTTGTGGGAGGTAAATTCTCTCAGCTTTTGCTTATCTGGAAATTGTTCAATTCCTCTTTCAAATTTAAATGATAATCTTTCCAGGTAGAGTATTCTTGGTTCAAGGCCCTTCTGCTTCATTGCATTGAATATATCATGCCACTCCCTTCTGGCCTGTAAGGTTTCTGTTGAAGTCTGATGATAGCCTGATGGGTTCTCCTCAATATGTGATCTTTTTCTCTCTGACTGCTTTTAAGACTCTGTCCTTGTCCTTGGTCTTTGCCATTTTAATTATTATATGTCTTGGTGCTGTCTTCCTTGTATCCCTTGTGTTGGGAGATCTGTGCACCTCCATGGCCTGAGAGACTATCTCCTTCCCCAGACTGGGGAAGTTTTCAGCAATTACCTCCTCAGGGACACTTTCTATCCCTTTTTCTCTCTTATTATTCTTCTGGTACCCCTATAATGATAATATTGTTCTGTTTGGGTTGGTCACACAGTTCTCTCAATATTCTTTCATTCCTAGAGATCCTTTTTTCTCTCTGTGCCTCAGCTGCTTTATATTCCTGTTCTCTAATTTCTGTTTCATTTACTGTCTCCTCTATTTCATCTTATCTGCTTTTAAATCCCTCTATTATATATTTCATTTCAGGTACTGTATTCTTGAACAGTTTGTATCTCATTCCTGAATTCTTCCCTGAATTATTGAATATTTTCTGTAGCTTCATGAGCATGTTTATGATTTCTGTTTTGAAATCTTTCAGGAGATTGATTCATTCAGTTTCACTTGGTTTTATCTTGTGTTTGTGGGGTTTTTGTTTGAACCAGGTTCCTTTGACGTTTCATATTTTTAGGTGGCACCCTCTAATGCCCAGAAAGTCTACTCTCTGGAGCTCTTCTGACCCTGGAGCAGTGGCGGGGGTCACAGGGGAGTGGCGCTGGTGCCTGTTGGGAGGAAAGAGGTCTTTCCTGCTTCCCAGCTGCAGTGCCTGTCTCCACTGTCAGGGTCAGTGGGGCAAGCACACAGAAAGAAGCCTCTATGCTTTGCACTTGTATGTGCCATAGATGGGGCTGCCCTCTAGCTGGCCTGGCGTAATGACAGAGGCACCCAGATTGCAAGCTGGTGCCAGCCAGGAGGAAGATGCAGCAGGCTGCTTTTCACAGTCAGAGCCTCAGAGCTGCATAGCCAGGCAGGGGGATTGTAGCACCTGAATCTCCTGAAAGTTCCCAACCTACTGGGCAGAGTGTGCCCAGACAATTTTGTCCACCTGTCCTTTCTCCTGAGCAGCAAGCTCTGTGCAATCCTTGCCCCTTTAGCAGCCCTATCACCACTCAGGAAGTCTCTCAGACTGCCTGCTTTTGTTTTGCCCCATAGTGGCCAGATATGGATCCCTGTTTTCCACAAGTGGCTTGAATCTCAGTCTCTCCAAGCATTCTGCCTGTCTTAGCTTTCCAACCACCCCTCTAATCTCCAGATCACCAAGTAATGTAGGTTTGAGCTCCCAGAGCAGATCTCCAGGGCTGGATGATCAGCTGTCCTAGGCCTCCACTCCTTCCCCACTCCATTTCTCTTCCTCCCTCTGGTGAACTGGGGTGAGGGAAGGGCTTACATCCCTCCAGATCATGGCTTTGATACATTACCCTTTTTTTGAGGTCTGCTGGTTTCCCCAGGTGTAGATAGTCTGCCACAGCCTTCTTTCCTTTTGCTCTTTCGGGATTTCATGTATTTGTTATATTTTCACATTATATGTGGTTTTGGGAGGAGGTTTCTGTCTCACCTCTCACACTGCCATCTTTAGTCATATGTATTGCTTTTCAACCTATTAAGAGAGGTGTTTTGAAATCTTGAACTATAACTGTAGACTTGCCTATTTCTCATTTTGCTTCTGTCAGTATTTGCTTCATGTGTTTTTAAGTTCTGATATAAGATTGTCTTCTTGTTGAACTGACCACTCTCTCATAAAATTACCCACTTTATCCCTGAAAATGTAGACCTGTACATTGTAACCCTGACATATATTCCACTTACATTTAATATAATTGTTGATATGGTTAAGTTTTCATTTCCCATCCTGCTATATGTTTCCAATGTGTCTCAATCTGCTCTTTATTCTTTTTTCTTTTCCTGCCTTCTTTTGTACTGGATTTTTTTTTCATTATCCCACTTTTTCTTTATTTTCTGGCTTAGCAGCTATTGCAGCTTTGCTTCTTTTATAAGTGGTTGCTCTCAGGTTTTCAATACACATGTTTAACTTATACAGTCTACCTTTAAATAATTTTTCAATTCACATGTTATGTAAGAGCTCTACACCAATAACATTCCTTTCTACCCTTCCATCCTTTCCAATATCACTGTTATACATTTTACTTCTACTCATGCTATAAGACCAAAATATATTGTTCTCACTTTTCTTTAAGCAATCAATTATCTTTTACCAAAAAAATTCATGAAGGGAAATCTTTTGCATTTACCCACATATTTAGTATTTCCTGCACTCTTTCTTCTTTTGTGAAGATTTAAGTGTCTATCTGGTATCTATTTCTGCCTGAAGAACTTCCTGTACTATTTGTAGTACAGGTCTCATTGGGTTTGTCTGAAGATGTATTTTTATAAACCATGTTTGCTGGCTATGTAATTCTAGGTTGACAGATTTTTCTTGTCTTTCAGAGTTTTAAAGATGGATTATTATTGTCTTCTAGCTTGCATTTTTTTCTGACAGGAAGTCGGTTGTCATTCTTTGTTTCTGTATATAATGAGTCTCTTTTTCTGACTGCTTTTAAGATTTTTCTCTTTATCACTTTATTACTGCATTCTGGTGGGATCCACAACTGCTGCTGACACTTGGAGCTCTAAAAAGGCCCATCAGTTCAAAGTCTTGGTTGCCTTTTTGTTCAGATATGACTGGCTGACTGATATGTAGTGATCTTATAGTAGCATTAATATTTGCAAATATCAACAATTCAAGTAAAAAAGTCTGTGTGGGAACTTGCACATTTATGTGTACCTATGTGATTACTCAAAAAAATCCTCTTCCCCATGTTAAAGAAAAACACTGCCTGACAGTAGTTAAGGTGGTAAAAAAAGATTTTATTCAGGAACTATTGCAGCCCAGGAAAAAAGACTTCAGTATAGAACTAGGCTCACCTCCAAATATAGCATGAACAAGTGGAGATTTACAGCTGATTGACAGGATTGGGGTTAGTGGATGGAAAATTACTAAAAAGAAACACACCAAATATAAGGGGAAATTCTAGTTAAAGAGATTTAAACAGGATTCTTGGTGAGGACAGGCCAAGGTGATCATACATCACCCATGGGATGGTGGAGGGAGGGAATTTGACCAGGGATTGAGGGTGATTAGATATCAAATATGGGTATACTCTCTCTAAACTGGTTTAGCAAGATCCTTGCAGGCCTGACAAGACAGATGCCAAGGTTGCAGCCTAGAGACATCACAGGAACCTGACTAAAGTTTAATCAAGGAGGGAGCCTTTTGTCACCAACAGCAGAATACATTCTTCCCAAGTATACACAGAATATTCTGTAGACTAGACCACATATTAGTCTATAAAACAAATTTAAACAAATTCTCAAAAATTTATGAAGATTAAAATTACACAATCTTTTCCAACCACAATAGAATGAAACTAAAATCAAGGCAGAAGGAAAACTGGGAAATCCACAGCAATGTGGAAATTAAACAACACACTCTTATCACAGCTCTCTCAGCCTTTCTACCCTATAGGGTATCTACCATCAAGCATATTTCTTCCAATCTACTTCCCCACCTTAATGATGAAATGCTAGACATGTCCCAGCATCCTTGAGCCCCTATTCCTTGCTTTTTCTATGATATTCTTAAAGACAATCTAAGGATACACTGTTCTTGCCCCCAAGTAATGTATTTACAGTTCAAGGAAATATAAGGGTACATGTAAGAAACAGCAAATACCAGATTTACTGTCACTGAAAGGAATCAAGCCAGAAGACTTTCTGAATGTTCTGAGCACTTTTTCTGGAGGAGATCACCTGATAAGGCAGCAGACTTCCCAAACAGTGGCAAGACTCAGATTGGAGGGGGACTCCTCAAGCCAACAACAAATGGGGAGAGTCTGTTAAGTCTCTGGCTGAGACCGGCCCTCTTCCTGCCCCAGACAGAGAGGGGGAAAGCCCCCCTGCGGATGTCCCATTCACCTGCGTGTGTTCATGAAAAGCCTGTGATGACAAAGGGAGTAGGATATAGGTGCCACATTATTAATTCTGATTGCCCAGAACATGCCTACATGCTTTCAGACACATCCAGACTCCAGGATCCATGGTGCTGAGCTGGAGATGAAAGGGAATAGAACGAACTCCAAGGAAACCAGAAGAGATTAAAGGATCGCAGTCTTCAAATAATGCCAAAGACTGAGACACTCAAATTCAGTTTAATGGAGTGAATGTGGCAGATCCTATCAGACATCAATAAGATGGAGTACAACTTCAGAGAGCCTTCAATAAGAAATCAACAAGTCCTAGTCCCAAAACACTGGGGTTCCCTTGATCTTGGTCGGTGGATAGGGAGTGCTTCTTGTGGGGAGTGTTCCTTCTCTCCAGACACAGAATGGACAGAACTACAAATGGTTATGCAACTGCCTCCCCACCTGTATAAACAAAACTTTTGTATTAGGACTCTTTGATTTTTAAATTAACAACAGCCTAATACAATTCAGTTAAACAAAAAATGGAAATTTACATGGCTCACACAGTTAGGAAGAATACTGGGGAAAAACACATAATTCAGACTTTCTGCAAGAACCAGGGCCTCAGGGGCTGGAATTTAGAACTTAACACTTCCCGGTTCATCTCTGCATGTGTCTGCTTCTCAGTGTCTATCTCATTCTCTCTCCCTGCGAGCAGGCTTCCTCCACTTGGCAAGTACATGTTGACATTCTTCTAGCACCTTCATTCCAAAGACACAAAAGTCCCAAGAAGAAACTAATGGACCAATTACTGGACCACTTTCTGCAGCTAAAGGCTTGGAATACCTACCTAAGGTGAGCAAGAAGGGGATCTGAGGAAATGCTAAGTCTCTCACTGGGAGCGTTTAAATGTAATCTTCCTTTAAACTCATATTGCTAAGAAAACTTGTTCAGTCTGAAAGCAGTGAGATAAGAGGGAAAAGGTTGTTTTTTAAAAAAGATTACAAAACTATCAGAACTGATAGTTGCACAATGACACTGAGAGGGGTGGGAAAATTCAATTTTACATGTAACTCAAAGCAATACTCATAAATTTTCTCTATACGAATACAGAGCTGGAAAATGAAAATCATATGTAGTGGCCACAGACAGAGCTCTGGGTGCCCTGAACCAGTGATCAGCCTCATCTGTTACCCACTGGTAATCTCCCACCAAATGATCTCATTTTCTCAAGCCAGTGCCACTTCTGCCTGAGGCTGGAAGAGTCCATAGTGGAAAAGACACTCCTGAGATTTCAATCTCACTTGTTGGGGGTTGGAGAGTGGGGCCTTCTCCAGGCCACTGCCCCCCAGATCAAAGGGGTCTCTCCTTTTCCTCTGCTGCACGTGTCAATGAATCATCTTAATAATCTTTCATTGCAGAAGCATAATGTGAATTTTAGAAAATGAGAAAATGCTAAGAGGCACTATAATTCACAATCACAATATAGGTAGGTCACAGGGAAGTCAGTACAACACAGAGAAGACAATGACTCTACAGCATCTTAGTGCACGGATGGACGGTGACTGCAGTGGGGGGGTGAGGACTTGATAACATGGGTGAATGTTGAAACCACTGTGTTGTTTGTGTGAAAGCTTCATTAGTTGTATATCAAGGATACTTTAATAAAAAAAAAGAAAATGAAAAAACACTGAAAAGCAGTGATGAAAATAATGCATTTCTAACCATTTAGACTATTCTGTAGCCCCCTTGTATGTATCCTTCCAGATTTTTTCTGTGTGTAGACATGTATGTATGTTGTTTTTATCAAAATGAGGTCTTACTACACTTACGTTTTTTTTGTCTCAACTTTTACTTTGAAAAATTTCAAACCTACAGTAAGTTGAAGAATTAGTATAATAAGCATCTATAAACATTTCACCTAGATTCATGAATTGGTCCACTGTGCCACATATATTTTGTCTCTCTCTCTCTGTCCCCAACATATTTATATAGACATCTATGTAGATGTGCATGTCTCTGTATGCAGATATACAGATAGTTACAGAGTGAGCTACACAGATAGATATAGCAACACATATACAGGTCTGTATTAACCATTTAAGAGTAAGTTGACCCTCCCTCTAAATGCTTAGCATGTTTCCTAAGCACAAGGACAGTCACCTTCCCCACCAGGCAATCAGCACCCTCAGAAACGCCAGCACACAGCACCACTGTCCAGCCCGCAGCTCACAGAGGCCGTGCTGCCCAGTCCCGCCCGTGACAGTGGGTATTGCAGGCGGGGTTCTTTGGAGACACAAGTGGAGATGGAGTCTGAGATACAAGATGTTTGTCAGGCACCTGTGCCCACGAAAGAAAGCGGAAGCAGAGAAAGCAGTTGAACAGCAACAGTGCCCTGAAAAGCCTTGTCTGCCCAGTGGTAAAGCTCTGGACAGAGAGCTGCCCCTCAGTGTCCTGTATGGAGCCAAATGTGTTTGATAGCACCTCACGGCTCGGTCACACCATGGGGCTGCCCTGGAAAGGCCTGACCAGGGGCAATGCAGCTCTCCAGCTGCAGCAAATCCAAAGGAGCCTCACTCTGCAAACAGGCAGCAAGTTTAGGGGGAGATCTGCATGGGACACTGCCATGCCCCCCAGAGCAAGACTTTTTTTAGAAAATCTGGGTGTAATCAAAGGTCATTTGTTGCATTGTCAGTCTCCTTCCCCTGCCTTTTTCTGTCCTTTATGATAGTAACATTTTGAATGGCCCAGAGAGCTGCCCACCTTGGCCCAGTTAGTTTCATGGAATGTTCTTCATTTTGGATTTGTGTTATGGTGTTTCCTAACCTGCTTTGTACAGTCAAGTCTTCTTCCATTTTAATAAAAGTTCATAATCATGTAACACACAAACAACAATCAGATTTTCCCAACTGACTACACCCACTTCATCTGACCAGCATCAAGTCCAGGACTACAGCCTGCATCTAGGAGTTACATTCTCAACCTTGAATCCAGCACAGTATTCCTGTTTTGTGATTAAGCTTGGTGGAGAGACTGGACCATTTGTCCTGAAAAGAGCCCCATCCTCTGAGTGGTCTGGTTGCTTTTATGTGGTGTCATTTAGTTGGGCCCCTCACTTGAGCAATTCAAGGTAAGCATTTAGGCTGTAATACATAATAGGTGGGGCTGTATACTGTGAAACACTCATTATCTGATCTATGTACATGCACCGTGGGCCTTGAAGCACAGGTCTTCTACTGCGTTTCAAATGCCCACTGCTCCTCTCTCCTCTGCTCACAGCTCACGGTCCACCTCCAGCTGTTTAATAGAAGGCATCACACCCACTGGACAGCATCAGATGGGACTGAGGGTAGAGGCCAGTGAGGAAAGCTTGTGCAGGCAGGAAGCCTGTCTTCTCACCGTGACTCCATCCTCGCCTTTCTGTGTGCCTTTAGGTGAACCCTTTGACTTCTCCTCTCATACCAAAGCCACAAATGCAGCATTCCTCACCCTGCCCAGACTGAGGGCAGTGAACAGGATCCCAAGGAGTATAAATGTGGAAGTGCTTTTCACACTGGAACACAGTAAGTAAGGCGTGAAGGACTCTTTGCACCTAGAGGGCAGGACAGCAGCCAGCTCATCCCCATGATGGGATGATGTGAGCTGGATTGGGGAAATCCCCCACCTGCAACAGCGCAGCCAGAGGAACACAACCCACACATCCACCCCTGTACTTGACACTCATGATTTCCACTGTGCCAAGCAGATTGGATTCTCAGGCAGCCCATCCCTGGGAGGTAAGAAGCCAAGTCTCAGAGAAGATCACACAACCAGCCTGCTTCTGCCAGTGACTCCCCAACTCAACCTCCCTTCAGTGATAGGCAGGAGCTCAAAAGGAAGGAATAAAGAGGCTTCAGACCCCCAGTGAATGAGCTCTAGGAAGCTAGGCTGCAACCTGCCATGCAAATGGCCTGAATTTGTGTTTAGGCCACACAATCTTGGGCTAAAGTGCTCCCCAGGGTCAGAGGGAGCATCCCACACATGCCAAGGGTCCCACAAAGCTTGGAAGCAACCACTGCCTAGCTGCTGCCTGCAGACAAGGAGGCCCAGAAAGAAGCCCAGCCAGAGCCCAGTAAGATAGTGTATCTATAAACTGGGTATGAAATGACTGACAGGAAGCTGCAGCATCAGAGAGTTCATTCCCCCTCTCCCCAAGTTTTTAGGACATGGAGAAGCTTGGGAGGAGGAGCTACTGGTGTCTTAAATATTGTGAATGTTATTCCTCCCTGGAACTTCCCTTTGAGGGGCTGCAAACCAACAGCCCCATGGCCTAGTCAAGCCTGCTTCATTTAGCCAATATAGTGCTGTTGCTTTTCTATACACATGAAGGCCATTGGGTGCTCTCCACTTTGCCATAAGAACCACCACTCCTTTGTCTCAGTTCAGTCCTGTGCTAGCCTGTGCTGGCCACCTCATCCCTGGAGGAACTGAGGCTGCAACATTAGAGGCAGGTAGCTTCCCATCTTAAAGCCTGCCTCCCAGGCTAGCTGAAGTGATGGCCCCCATCAGAGAACTGAGACTCTGGTGCCCAGTAGGGGGCTAAACCTTGGGCTGAGTGCCTCTCAGCTGTCCTGCCACTGTCTGTGATCCCACTATTGGAGATTCATCCTTGAGGTTAAATGCAAACTCCCTTGGGAAAGGAGGAGGCATGTTACCTCACTAACAGCTTAGCATAATTTGGTTAATCAAATATCAGAAGAGAAAGAAAGGAAATTGGAACCAATTAAATGTTTGTTTTGTGCTAAATATGGACACACTATTCCAGTTAGCCTCCCTGACTATAAGATAGATGTTATGCCCATTGTACAGATTAGAAAACCGAGATAAATTTATTCGCTTAACTTGCACAGCAGAAAAGCACAAGCCAGTTTTTGAACCTAGATCTGAATGTGAAGTTGTGTTCTTTCCTGTACACACACCATGCCTCCTTGAGCACTTACTATGGGCCAGACACAGGACTAGACATGGCATCTGTCCTCTCCCAGCTCCCAGCCTGGCAAAGAGAGAGGTTAGCATGTGCACATGGCAAGGGCTCTGGCCCCTTTTCCCTGACCCAAAACTCAAGCTAAGATTTTGTCAGAGTGACAACTACCATGGGCAGGACATGGGATGATTTTAGGTGAAATACAACTTCGGCTATTTTGTTTCAATAGCTAGTTATATATTTAATGTAAAAATATAGCTAGCTTATCAAATATGTGGTTTCACAGACATTGCTTGCAATCAGGCTGCAGCAGCTGGCCTTATGAGGGCTGAGTAAAGGCCAGGGGACAGGAGAGAAAATTGCTCTGTGTGTATCAGATGGCCATTGTGGTCCTTCCGGGGATGAGGAGTCCCCACTACATCTCCTCTGGGCACCTGGCCTCTCCAGGTGTTGCTGAAAACAAGACCTCTTCTTAAAATCCAGAGCACCTCCAGCTCCTGGCTGCACGTGGTGGCCTCGCCCCCTGTCTCCCACCCCATGTCTCAGGTCAGCTGGTGTGGCTCAGGAGGGCAGCTAGGTCTCAGGTACCACTTCAAACACTGTACAGAGGCCAAGTAGGAGTTCTCAGAGGGAGTCACCAAGAGCTCCCCACTCCTGGTCCTGGGGCCCCGTTCAGTGCATGCATGCACACACACACACATGCACACATGAGTGCACACACACCAGCAATTTGTGTTAGAAACATCACTACCTCCTTGGCAACCAAGGCACAATTAAGGCAGCAGTCTGGGAATCTGATACTCATTGAAAAGGAAAATAGCCATAAATGATTAAGAGCAATTTGCTTGATAAGAACTCAAGAGCAATGTGGAGCCAAGATGGTGGCATGAGTAGAGCAGCAGAAATCTCCTCCCAAAACGATATACATTTATGAAAATGCAACTATTCCTAAAAGAGAGATCAGAAGACACACGACAGACAGATTACATCCACACCAGCGAGAACCCAGCGCCTCGCGAAGGGGGTAAGATACAAGCTGTGGCCTGGCGGGACCCAAGCACCCCTCACCCCAGCTCCCAGCGGGAGGAGAGGAGTTGGAGCGGGGAGGGAGAGGGAGCTCAGGACTGCTAAATACCCAGCCTTAGCCATCTGCACCAGAGCGCAGACACACAGTGCGTGGGGGGCTGGATACTACAGAAACAGGACAGTAAAACCTGCGAGTGGGTCCCCGCAGCTGGCACCCCTGAGACAAAGAAAAGTAAGAGCTTTTTGAAAGACTTAAAGGGACAGGGACCCCACAGCTGGATGGAAATGTCCCGGGACACTTAGCCCAGCAGCTAGGAATCCTGGGGAACTCTGGGTGCCCCAAACCCCTGGACAGCAGTGCAGCTTGGAGGCCTCCCACGGAGATAAACAGACTCCCACAGAGATAAACAGCCACCCACCCGTTTCCCCTCCAATGCCGCTCCACCATAGTGGAGCAGCAGCCTGAGGCTGGCCATGCCCACAGCAGCAGGGCAGATTCTTTCACAGAGGCCAGGCAAGAATTAGAAACCCTGTCAGCGTGCAGCTGCCCAGCACAAGCTGCTAGAGGCCGCTATTCTCCCAGGAGAGGAAGGCCATAAAGCAGCAAGAAGGGATGTTCTCCCAGCAACACACACACCAGCTTCCCACAACTACCTCTATCGCCATGAAAAGACAGAAGAATTTGATAAAGACCAGACTAACCAAGACATCCTCCCCTGAGAAGGAATCTGGGGAGATAGACCTAACAAATCTCCCTGAAAAAGAATTCAAAATAAAGGTCATAATCATGCCAATGGACCTACAGAAAAATATGCAAGAGCTAAGGGATGACATCTGGAAGGAGATTACAGAAATGAAACAATCTCTGGAAGGATTTATAAACAGAATGGATGAGATGCAAGAGGCCAATGATGGAATAGAAACCAGAGACCAGGAACAAATAGAAGCTGATGCAGAGAGAGATAAAAGGATCTCCAGGAATGAATCAATATTAAGAGAACTGTGTGACTAATCCAAATGGAACAATATTTGCATTATAGGAGTATCAGAAGAAGAAGAGAGAGACAAAGGGATAGAAAGTGTCTTTGAAGAAATAATTGCTGAAAACTTCCCCAAACTGGGAGAGAAAATAGTCTCTCAGACCACGGAGGCCCACAGAACTCCCAACACAAGGGAACCAAGGAGGAAAACACCAAGACATATAATAATTAAATTGAAAAGATCAAAGACACAGGCAGAGGATTGAAGGCAGCCAGAGAGAGAAAAAAGGTCACCTATAAAGGAAAACCCATCAGGCTATCATCAGACTTCTCAACAGAAACCTTACAGGCCAGAAGAGAATGGCATGATATATTTAATGCAGTGAAACAGAAGGGCATTCAACCAAGAATACTGTATCCAGCACGATTATCATTTAAATATGAAGGAGGGATTAAACAATTCCCAGACAAGCAAAAGTTGAGGGAATTTGCCTCCCACAAACCACGTATTCCAGAGGGTCTGCTCTAGATGGAAGCACTCCTGAGGCTAAATAGATGGCACCAGAGAAAATAAAATGACAGCGAAGAAAGCAGACCAACCAAATACTAGCTAAAGGCAGAAAATAAAAGCAACTACCCACAAAAGCAGTCAAAGGAAACACAAAAGAGTACAGAATAAAACACCTAACATGTAAAGAATGAAGGAGAAAGAATAAGAAGGGAGAAAAATAAAGAATCATCAGACTGTGTTTATAATAGCTTAATAAGAGAGTTAAGTTAGATGGATAAATAGTAAAGAAGAAGCTACCCTTGAAACTTTGGTAAACATGAACCTAAGGCCTGCAATGGCAATAAGTACATATCTTTCAATAATCACCCTAAAGGTAAGTGGACTGAATGCACCAATCAAAAGACACAGAGTAAAAGAATGGATAAAAAAGCAAGACCCATCTAAACGCCACTTACAAGAGACTCACCTCAAACCCAAAGACATACACAGACTAAAAGTCAAGGGATGGAAAAAGATATTTCATGCAAACAATAGGGAGAAAAAAGCAGGTGTAGCAATACAGGTATCAGACAAAATAGGCTTCAAAATAAAGAAAGTAACAAGAGATGAAGAAGGACATTACATAATGATAAAGGGCTCAGTACAACAAGAGGATATAACCATTATAAATGGTTCTATCATTGTAAGCTAGAACCCTTATAAGAGTTCAAAAACCCTTTCTGGTTGTCTGTGGGCAGTGAGATGAGCCTGGCGCCACCTGCTGGGCACCTAAGGCGGCTGCCAAGGGGTGACATTTGGGGAGGCCCAAGGTTAGAGGAAGAAGGCAGGAGGCTTCTCCATGCCAATTTACGGACTAAGAGGACATTCAGAGTCCATCCATAAGCTGGGGCCCAGACACCTTCATGGACACCTTCAGATCCCCCACCCCCCATGTCTCTTAAAATTCAAAGCCCCAAATGGCCAGCTCTGTCAGCCCAGCTTGAAGTGCAGGGGTGGCGTGAATGAGCCCTGTGCCACCCTAGTGCAGTGATTTGGGGGATTCAGCAGAGGACTCAGCTTCAGGCCAGTTGCCCTTCACAGGGGTTCCTCTTCAGGACAAAGGACCTACAGGGACCACTGCCTGTTTGGGGAACATCAAAAACTAGAGGCCTGCCTGAGCTGCCCTCAGTCCCCAAAACATGTCCTAAGAGGAGAGGCCAAGAAGGCCCTGGATGCCATAGTGAAGAGGGACTGAGACTCCAGGCCCTGCCATGCCACACACTTCCTGGGATACCCTGGGCAAGGTCTTAGCTTAAGACTCATGGTTTCAAGAGACAGAAACCCAAATCCTACCAGCCCAAGGGAAAGGGTTTATTGGAGGTTATTGGGGCTTCTCACTACCCATGTGCCTCAGAGACAGCGAGATTGATGGACTCAGATACTACAGGATGCTGCCCACTCCTCCCTGTTCTCTCCTCCCTGTTCTATCACTGCATCTACCTTCCTGATGTCCTCCACGTTGGCAGAACAGGGCTGCCATGGCTCCAGCTATCACCCGGGGGATGGGGGCAGTCTGCTTCCCCTTTATTCTAGTTGCTTTAGTTCCATCTTGGCAAGTCTCAGAGAAGGGCTCTGAATGGCCAAGCCCAGGTCCGTAGCCCATTCCTGGGCCAATAAGGTTTGCCAAGGGGGCAGGGCCACATGACAAGGCAGATACACTGGCCACCTGTATGTCTATATCATTCCCAGAAGAAATTCACTGGGGACCAGGAAGCCACTCCAGTTGGTGTCCATTACACCTCTCAGACATTTTCCCCCAGTGGACTGAGGCTGATGCTGGTGCCTACATCATGGTGGCTGGGAGTTATTGATGGCATAGTATGTATATAAAGTGTTTGCTGCCCAGAAGTACTCAACAAATGTTAGCTTTATTATTGTTGCTAGTAGAATTTTCTCTAGCCAGCTGAGGACTGAGATTCCCTGAGAAGTCTGTGGGTACAGCAGGGACTCAGCTGTTGGTCCTGCCTGAACCTGGTTTTCTAGAGTTCACTCACTGGCCCCAAGGTCAGCACAGACATGGACATGCCTGAGGTAGGTGGACAGGGTGTCTGAAGGACAAGATTCCAGGACAGCCCCTTCTCTAGGTATACCCCTCCCCAGACCTCAGTTTTATTGTCCATCAAATGGAGGAATAATCCAGACCTTCTTTCCTCTACCACAGTTGTGAGGAACAAGAAAACATGAGTGGAAGGGAAACTGCAGAATCTTATTAGCAGTTTATTATTGTTGCTATTAATTATCATCTCCAGAAAACTGCTGGGATTATGAGCCTGTGTTTCCCTCACATTTTCTCTAATGGCCATTACAATGAGGGAAGCCAAGCTGACTTCATTTGCTAATGCCAGCTACTAAATTATGCAAACCAGATCTGCTAATGAATTTCTCCCCTCTGGCTGCTGGCGCTGATTCATTTTTTCTGTGCCTTCTTGGAAGGATAAGAAGGGAAGGGGCCCTGTGTTCACTGTCCCTCCTCCACACTAGGCAGCCTGCACACACACCCTGGACATGGGCCTCATAAAATGTGACTCCCCATCCTGAGAGGCATCAAGGGGACTGAATAGATTCTTTGATAATTCAAGGTGGTTTTTAGTTTTTTTCAGTTTGAACAGAATCAAATAGCTTGTCTTAGAAGGAAGAAAAAGGCCACCGTTGAATTCATGTAAGCACACAAATGACTTCTCTCTTTCTCTCTCTGCTCTATTTCTGATGACTATTTATAGATCTGAGTCCTGTCATTGTAAATGAGGGACCTTTCTCTCCCCATCTTCCACTGCTCCTGCCCCAGCTCTTGAGGGTGGCAGGAATTGGGGAAGTTCAGATGAGACTCTGGTACTGGGCAGCCCATGCCCACACCCTCTTTAAGCTGCCTCCTGCACACAGCTGCTCCCTCCCTCCTGACTCTGAGCTCCTCCAGGACAGGGCTGGATCTAGATGCCCAAGGCCAGGTCGAGTCTGAGCACAGGGCAGGACTCACACCTGTCTGTTAGTTGGGGTACTTCATGGCAAAGTAAGAAACACCTAGCCAGAGAAGGTAATTTACCTGAAGGATCCAGGCAGCTCATAGATGAAGAGAAAGGGCTAAACAAACTTTCCCAGGTTTGGAAAGGCAGAAGCTAGGGCCACCGAAGGCCCAGGGGACAGGAACTGTGTTTTTAGGGTGCAAATCCTCTCCAGCTGTTTAGGCCAAGTGGTTCAAATCCCACAGTTCAATACTCACCATTTGACCTTGGACAAGTTCTTTAATCTCTCTGGGGTTAATTTATTCCATGAAGTGTGGGTAGCAGAGCCTTCCTTCTCATCTCTCACAGTTGTGTATATAACCAGCTGCCACCTGCACTCATGCAGTTCTTTGAAATTTAAATTAAACTGGTGGGGACCTCAGATCTCTTGTCAAGAAATCCAATATTTCCCCCCAAGATTTCTGTAACTCCTTGAGGATGTTGCACTCAGGGCCACCTCCTGCCCATGCTAGTGTCTCCAGCTCAAGGGAGATTTATGTCTTGTTCCCATGGCTGTTCATGGGTCTTTGCTAAGTGCTGACCCCAACAAGCAACTCAGCCCCTTCCTAAACACTCCCACCAGACATTTATATGTGAAGAATCTTTACTGAAAATGGGGAAAGAGGAGGTTTACACTGCCACTCATAAGAAACCATGTAAGCATATTAGACTGTCTTCAAAGACACAAGAAGGCAGTATAGCATAGCAGTTAAGAGTTCAGACTGGTATAGGTTCAAATCCCAGTGCTACCACTTACTGGGCATGTGACCTGGAACAAGCTACTTCATATCACCTCCCTACAGAATAGAGGATTAAATTATCTTGTAAGGTGCATGCATGTGAACTTGTGAAAGAATTTAGGATAGTACCCAGTACAGAGTAAGTCCATGTAGGGGTTGCTGATTATTGTTAAGAGAATGGCCTCCTGTTATCTTGCCCCACACAGCACACTCCACCTCCTCCCTTCTCTACATTGCTCCACTCTTACCCAAAATCTCCTTGCATTTCTTATGTGGTACAATTTGATGATCTCTTTGCCACACTATCACTTTACAAAACAGAATATTACCTTCCACCCCAAAATTGTTTTATCAGTGAATTTCTTCCCACAGCTAACATGATACTCAATGATGAAAAGCTAAAAGTGTTCCTTCTAAGATCAGGAACAAGATAAGGATGCCCACTCTCACCAATTTTATTCAATATAATATTGGTAGTCCTAGCCACAGCAATTAGACAAGAAAAGGAAATAAAAAGCACCCAGATTGGAAAGGAAAAAATAAAACTGTCACTTTTCACAGAAGACATGATACTGCATATAGAAAACACTAAAGATTCCACTAAAAACTGTTAGAACTGATAAGTGAATTCAGTAAAGTTGTAGGATACAAAATAAATATGCAAAAATCTGTTGCATTTCTGTACACTAATAACAACTAACCAGAAAGAGAAATTAAGAACACAATCCCATTTACAACTGCATCAGAAAGAATAAAATACCTAGCAATAACTTTAACTAAGTAGGTGAAAGATCTGTACTCTGAAAACTATAAGACACTGATGAAGTATATGGTCAATTAATATATGATAAAGGAGCCATGGATATACAATGGGGAAATGACAGCCTCTTCCACAGCTGGTGTTGGCAAAACTTGACAGCTACATGCAAGAGAATGAAACTGGATTATTATTTAACCCCATACACAAAAGTAAGCTTGAAATGGATTAAAGACTTGAATGTAAGTCATGAAACCATAAAACTCATAGAAGACAACATAGGCAAACATCTCCTGAATATGAGCATCAGCAACTTCTTCCTGAACCCTTCTCCTTGAGAAAGGGAAACAAAAGCAAAAATGAACTCATGGGACTACATCAAACTAAAAAGGTTGTGTATGGCAAAGGACATCCTCAACAAAACTGAAAAGCATCCTACAGTATGGGAGAATATATTTGTAAATGACATATCCGACAAGGGGTTAACATCCAAAATGTATAAGGAACTTACACACCTCAACACCCAAAAAGTAAATAACCCGATTAACAAATGGGCAGAGGAGCTGAACAGACAGTTCTCCAAAGAAGAAATTCAGATGGCCAACAGACACATGAAAAGATGCTCCACATCACTAATCATCAGGGAAATGCAAATTAAAACCACAATGAGATATCACCTCACACCAGTAAAGATGGCCAGCATCGAAAAGACTAAGAACAACAAATGCTGGTGAGGATGTGGAGAAAGGGGAACCCTCCTATACTGCTGGTGGGAATGTAAGCTAGTTCAACCATTGTAGAAAGCAACTATGGAGGTTCCTAAAAAAACTAAAAATAGAAATACCATTTGACCCCGGAATCCCACTTCTTGGAATATACCCAGAGAATACAACTCAGATTCAAAAAGACATATGCACCCCTATGTTTATCACAGCACTTTTTACAATAGCCAAGTCATGGAAGCAACCTAGGTGTCCATCTTCAGATGAATGGGTAAAGAAGCTGTGGTATATATATACAATGGAATACTATTCAGCCCTAAGAAAGAAACAAATCCTACCATTTGCAACAACATGGATAGAACTGGAGGACATTATGCTCAGTGAAATAAGCCAGGCACAGAAAGCCAAATGCCAAATGATTTCCCTCATTTGTGGAGTATAACAATGAAGCAAAACTGAAGGAACAAAATGGCAGCAGACTCAGAGACTCCAAGAAGGGACTACAGGTGACCAAAGGGGAGTGGTGTGGGAGGGCATCTGGGGATGGAGGGAGTAGGGGACTGAGGGGTATTATGTTTAGTGCACATGGTGTGGGGGATCACGGGGAGAACAGTGTATCACAGAGAAGGGACATAGTGGATCTCTGGCAACTTGCTGCACTGATGGACAGTGACTGCATTGGGGTATGGGTGGGGACTTGATAATATGGGTAAATGTAGTAACCACATTGTTTTTTCATGTGAAACCTTCATAAGAGTGTATATCAATCATACCTTAATAAAAAAAAAGACACTGATGAAAAAAGTGAAAACAAAAAGAAATGGGAAGATTCTATTCACATGGATTGGAAGAACTAATACTGTTAAACATCCATACTACCTGAAGCTATCTACAGATTCAATGCAATCACTATCAAAATTCAAATTACATTTTTACAGAAATAGGATGAACAATCCTAAACTTTGTATGGACCACAAATAGCCAAAGCAATCTTGAGAAAGAACAAAGCTGGAAGCATCACACTCCCTGATTTCAAACAATATTACACAGCTATAGTAATCAAAACAGTATGGTATTGGCATAAAAAGAGACACATAGATCAATACAGCAAAACAGAGATCCCAGAAGTAAATCCACACACATATAGTCAATTAATTTACAAGAAGCCAAGAATATACAATGGGGAAAGGACAGTATCTTTAATAATCATATTGAGAAAACTGGACAGCCACACACAAAAGAATGAAACTGGACCACTATCTTACACTGCACACAAAAATTACTCAAAATGGATTAAAGACTTGAATGTAAGACCTTTTAGAAACCATAGAGCTTCTAGAAAAAAACATAGGTGGTAAGCTCCTGGACACTGGTCTCAGCAATATTATTTTGGATCTGGCTCCAAAAGCAAAAATAGACAAGTGGGACACATCAACAAAATTAAAACAAAACCTATTGAATGGGAGAAAATATTTATAACCCATGCATCTGATAAGAAGTTAATATACAAAATATATAAAGAATCATACAGATAGAAAAGGTAAAAAATACAAACAATCCAATTTAAAAATAAAAGATCTGAATAAATATTTTTCCAAGGACATACAAATGGCCAAGAGGCACAGTGAAAAATGTTCAACACTAATCATCAGAGAAGTACAAATCAAAACTACAGTGAGATACTGTCTCATACCTATTAGGAATCATTATTATCAAAAAGACAAAAAAACAGAAACAAAAACAAACATTGGTGAAGATGTGGAGAAAGGGGAATCCTTGTGCACTATTGGTGGGAATGTAAATTGGTGCATCCACTATGGAAAACAGTATGGAGTTTCCTCAAAACATGAAAAATAAAACTATTATATGATCCAGCAATTACAGTTCTGGGTAGTTATCTGAAGAAAAAGAAAACACTAATTCAAAAGGGTGTATGCACCCCATGTTCATTACAGCATTATTTACAATAGCCAACATATGGGTGCAACCTAAGTGTTCACCAATTAACAAATGGATAAAGAAGATGTGGTACATATATACAATGGAATATTACTCAGCCATAAAAAAAGAATGGAATCTTGCCACTTGCAAGAACATAGGTATACCTGGAGGGTATTTTGCTAAGAGAATTAAGTCAGACAAAGACAATACCATATGATTTCACTTAAATGTGGAGTCTAAAATGCAAAAGACACAAATGAACAAAACAAAACAGAAACAGACTGCTTGAAGGGGGGAGCCTAGTAAACATAATGTCCTTCATGTAATTGTAAATTAATGATACCAAAATAAAACTAAAAGAAAAATTAGAAACAGACTGCTTGATGCAAAGAACAAATTGATGGTTGCCAGAGGGAAGGGAGAAAGGGAATGGGAGAAATAGGTGAATGGGATTAAGAAGTACAAAGTTACAGTTATAAAATAAGTAAGTCACTAGGATGTAATGTACAGAATAAGAATGTAGTCAGTAAGATTGTAATACTTTTGTATGGTGACACATGATAACTAGAATTATTATGGTGATCATTTTATAATGTATGTAAATATCAAATCACTATGCTGAACATTGAAATAAGGGACCTGGAACAAGTTACTTAATATCACTTCAATTAACAATTTGATTAATTATTAACTATTCAATTTAATTCATTTATACTTAATTTAAAAAATAATTGCTTAATGTTGGTGTCCCTCTTTAAAGTGCCAACCATTAAAATAATATATTTTTCATACTCAGTTCATGAAGATCAGATAAATGCCAAAGTGCTTTGAAAACCACAAAGTAGAGCCTACATATGAAGGGCTATTAAACCTGTTTCTTTGAGTAACCCATTACAAACAAAGCTTCCTTAAACATATCCAAACTTCTCTTTGCTTGTATTATTGACATCTGTCTCTTCAAGCACTGTCTTGTGGAAATTATAAGCTCCCACGGATTTTTTTGAAACAATCCTTTAAAGGCTCAAAAGGAACTCAGTTCCATTATCTGGAATTAAATAAACCCATCCCCAACCATCCCTTCCCACTTTTTAAACTTTTTATTGGAAAATAATTTACACATGGAAAGACATATCATTAATTCCACACCTACATTACCAGCTTCCAGCTCAAGACAGAGAACATTGCCAGCTCCTAGAAGCATCCCTTCTGTCTCCTTCAGTCACTGCCCCCAAAAGGTAACCATAATCCTGACCTCTAACAAGATATATTAATTGTGCCTGTTTTTGTACTTTATGTGAACAGAGTCATTTTGTGTGTCTGGTTTCTTTCCCCTCACATTATGTCTGAAGATTCATTTATTATTGCATGTAGTTAATATTATCATTCTCATTGTTGCCTAGCATTCCATCATGTGGAAATGCCATGATTTATCCATCTACTTTTGGTGAATGTTTGGGTAGTTTCCAGTTTGGACCTATCATACCTCACATTGCATTGGACATTCCAGTAGATGTTTTTCAACATACATATGAATGTATTTCTTTTGGTTATCTACCCAGGAGTGAAATCACTGGTATCATGTAATCATTTTAAATAGAAATTACTAAATGTTTTTCTTCCCATTCTTTCTTTCGAGTATCTGCCCTCAGATCACATTCTGTAGGGAAGTGATGTTAAGTAGCTTGTTCCAGGTACCATGCCTACAAAAATTTGAGCTTATGCTCAAATTTGGTGCTGTAATTTGAGCCTATGCTCAGAGCCTGACCTCTTAACCACTAGGCTATACCCTCTCCCTGTGTTTCTGAGAACAAAGAGTCTAATATACTCTATAAAGTGATGTGTATTTTGCAACGTAAACCTCCAGAAGAGGAACCCTGAACTTAGGAGAGCAGAACATTTTATAATGCACAGTAGGTATGTCTGCTCTTTGCTCCAGGAGGAAACACTATCACTTCAAAGGTTGTTTGCTCTACAGGCATACTGCAGAGATATTGAAACTTTGTTTCCAAACAACTGCAAGAAAGTGAGTCAAATAAATTTTTTGGTTTCCCAGTGCACATTAAAGTTATGTTTACACTATACTGTAGTCTATTAAGTGCACAACAGCATTATGCCTAAAAAATTATGTATGTGCCTTAATTAAAAAATACTTTATTGCTAAAAAATGCTAACCATCATCTCAGCTTTCAATGAGTTATAATCTTTTTGCTAGTGGAAGGTTTTGCCTCAGTGTCTACAGCTGCTGAATGTTCAGGGTGGTGGTTGCTGAAGATTGTGGTGGCTGTGGCAATTTCTTAGAATAAGACAGCCATGAAGTTGCCACACCAAGTGACTCTTCCTTTCACCAATGATTTCTCAGTTGCACACAATGCTGTTTGATGGCATTTTACCCATAGTACAATGTGTTTCAAAAGTAGAGTCAGTCCTCTCAAATCCTGCCACTGTTTTATCAACTAAGTTTCGGTGATATTCTAAACCTTGTGCTGTCATTTCAATGAGCAATTCACAGCATCTTTACGAGAGGTAGACTCCATCTCAAGAAATCACCTTTGCTCATCCCTAAGAAGCAACTCCTCATCCATTCAAGTTTCATCATGACATGGTAGCAATTCACTCATATCTCCACTTGTAATTCTAGTTCTCTTGCTATTTCCACCACATCTGCACTTACTTACTCCACTGGAGACTTGAGCCCCTCAGTCATCCATGAGGGTTGGAATCAACTCCTTCTAAACTTGTCATTGTTAATATTTTGACCTCCTTCCATGAATCACATATGTTCTTAATGACATCAAAAATGATGAAAATTGAAGATGGTGGCGTGAGTATAGCAGCAGAAATCTGCTTCCAAAACCATATATATTTTTGAAAATACAACAAATACAACTATTCCTAAAAGAGAGACCAGAAGATACAGTACAACAGCCAGGCTACATCTACATCTACGAGACCCCTGCGCCTCACAAAGGGGGTAAGATACAAGCCGTGGCCCAGCAGGACCCAAGCACCACCCCTACCCCAGCTCCCCAGCAGGAGGAGAGGAGTCAGAGTGGGGAAGGAGAGGGAACCCAGGACTGCTGAATACCCAGCCCTAGCCATCTGCACCGGGAGCGCAGACACACAGTGTGTGGTGTGCTGGATACTAGGGAAATGGAACAGTAAAATCTGAAAGCGGGTACCCACAGCTGGAGCCCCTGGGACAAAGAAAAGTGAGTGCTTTTTGAAAATCTTAAAGGGACAGAGACCCCACAGTTGGATGGGAGCATCCTGAGACATCCCAGTAGCTGGGAATCCCGGGGAACTCTGGGCACCCTAACCCCCTGGGTGGCAGTGCAGCTCTAAGACCCCTCATGGTAATAAACAGCCTCCAGCCTATTCCCCCACTGGTGCAGCCCTGCCACTGCTGAGCAGCAGCCTGAGGCTGGCCACGCGCACAGCAAACACAGAGCTTAAACCACAGCAGCTGGGCAAGAATCAGAGACTCCATCTGCATGCAGCTGCCTAGCACAAGCCACTTAGGGGTCGCCATTCTCCCAGGAGAGAAAGGCCACAAACTAGCAAAAAGGGATGTTCTCCCAGCCGACACACACGCCAGCTCCCCACAACTACCTCTATCACCATGAAAAGGCAGAAGAATTTGATCCAGACCAAAATCACAGAGACAACCCCTGAGAAGGAACTTGGAGAGATAGACCTAACCAATCTTCCAGAAAAAGATTTCAAAATAAAGGTCATAACCATGCTGACGGACCTGCAGAGAAAAATGCAAGAGCTAATGGAGAAAGTAGGGAGGGAGACTACAGAAATAAAACAATCTCTGGAAGGACGTAAAAGCAGAATGGATGAGGTGCAAGAGGCCATTAATGGAATAGAAATCAGAGAAAAGGAATGCAGAGAGGCTGATGCAGAGAGAGATAAAAGGATCTCAAGGAATGAAACAAGGTTAAGAGAACTGTGTGACCAATCCAAATGGAACAATATAGGCATTATAGGGGTACCAGAAGAATAAGAGAGAGAAAAAGGGATAGAAAGTGTCTTTGAAGATATAATTGCTAAAAACTTCCCCAAAATGGGTGAGGAAATAGTCGATCAGGCCACAGAAGCACACAGAACTCCCAACAAAAGGGAGCCAAAGAGGGCAACACCCACAGAGGCACACAGAATTCCCAACACAAGGGACCCAAAAAGGACAACACCAAGACACATAATAATTAAAATGGAAAAGATCAAGGACAAGGACAGAGTTTTAAAGGCAGCTATAGAGAGGAAAAAGGTCACCTACAAAAGAAAACCCATCAGGCTATCATCAGACTTCTCAACAGAAACCTTACAGGCCAGAAGAGAATGGCATGATATATTTAATGCAATGAAACAGAAGGCCCTTGAACCAAGAATACTGTATCCAGCACAATTATCATTTAAATATGAAGGAGGGATTAAACAATTCCCAAACAAGCAAAAGTTGAGGGAATTTGGCTCCCACAAAACACCTCTACAGGGTATTTTACAGTGACTGCTCTAAATGGGAGCACTCCTAAGGCTAAATAGATGTCAACAGAGAAAATAAAATCACAGCAAAGAAAGCAGACCAACCAAATACTAACTAAAGGCAAAAAATAAAATCAGGTACCCACAAAAGCTGTCAAAGGAAACACAAAAGAGCACAGAATAAAACACCCAACATATAAACGATGGAGGAGGAGGAGGAATAAGAAAGGACAGAAATAAAGAATCATCAGACACTGTTTATAATAGCTCAATAAGTGACTTAAGTAGACAGTAAAATACTAAAGAAGCTAACCTTGAACCTTTGGTAACCACGAATCTAAAGCCTGTGATAGCAATAAGTACATATCTTTCAATAATCACCCTAATGTAAATTGACTGAATGCACCAAACAAAAGACACAGAGTAATAGAATGAATAAAAAGCAAGACCCAACTATATGCTGCTTACAAGAGACTCACCTCAACCGAAAGACATGCACAGACTAAAAGTCAAGGGATGGAAAAAGATATTTCATGCAAACCACAAGCAGAAAAAAGCAGGTGTTGCAGTACTAGTATCAGACAAAATAGACTTCAAAATAAAGAAAGTAACAAGAGATAAATAAGGATATTACATAATGATAAAGGGGTCAGTCCAACAAGAGGATATAAACATTATAAATATATATGCACCCAACACAGGAGCACCAGCATATGTGAAACAAATACTAACAGAATTAAAGGAGGAAATAGAATGCAATGCATTAATTCTAGGAGACTTCAACACACCACTCACTCCAAAGAACAGATCCACCAGACAGAAAATAAGTAAGGACACAGAGGCACTGAACAACACACTAAAACAGATGGACCTAATAGACATCTATAGAACTCTACAACCAAAAACAACAGGATACACATTCTTCTCAAGTCCACATGGAACATTCTCCATAATAGACCACACACTAGGCCACAGAAAGAGCCTCAGTCAATTCAAAAAGATTGAAATTCTACTAACCAACTTTTCAGACCACAAAGGTATAAAAATAGAAATAAATTGTACAAAGAAAGCAAAAAGGCTCACAAACACATGGATGCTAACATGCCCCTAAATAATCGATGGCTCAATGACCAAATTAAAATAGAGATCAAGCAATATATGGAAACAAATAACAAAAACAACACAAAGCCCCAACTTCTGTGGGACCCAGCAAAAGCAGTCTTAAGAGGAAAGTATATATCAATACAGGCATATTTAAAGAAGGAAGAACAATCTCAAATGAATACTCTAATGCCACAATTATCAAAATTGGAAAAAGAAGAACAAATGAGGTTGAAAGTCAGCAGAAGGAGGGACATAATAAAGATCAGAGAAGAAACAAATAAAATTGAGAATAATAAAACAATAGAAAAAAATAAATGAAACCAAGAGCTGGTTCTTTGAGAAAACAAACAAAATAGATAAGCCTCTAGCCAGACTTATTAAGAGAAAAAGAGAATCAACACACATCAACAGAATCAGAAATGAGAAAGGAAACATCATGACGGACCCAACAGTAATACAAAGAATTATTAGAGACTACTATGAAAACATACATGCTAAGAAGCTGGAAAACCTAGAAGAAATGGACAACTTCCTAGAAAAATACAACCTTCCAAGACTGACCAAGGAAGAAACACAAAAGTTAAACAAACCAATTACGAGCAAAGAAATTGAAACGGTAATCAAAAAAACTACCCAAGAACAAAACCCCCAGGCCTGATGGATTTACCTCAGAAATTTATCAAACATACAGAGAAGACATAATACCCATTGTCCTTAAAGTTTTCCAAAAAATAGAAGAGGATGGAATATTCCCAAACTCATTCTATGAAGTCAACATCACCCTAATACCAAAACCAGGCAAAGACCCCACCAAAAAGAAAATTACAGACCAATATCCCTGATGAATATAGATACAAAAATACTCAACAAAATATTAGCAAACTGAATTCAAAAATACATCAAAAGAATCATACACCATGACCAAGTGAGATTCATCCCAGGGATGCAAGGATGGTACAACATTCAAAAATCCATCAACATCATCCACCACATAAACAAAAAGAAGGACAAAAACCACATGATCATCTCCATAGATGCTGAAAAAGCATTCAACAAAATTCAACATCCATTCATGATAAAAACTCTCAACAAAATGGGTATAGAGGGCAAGTACCTCAACATAATAAAGGCCATATATGATAAACCCACAGCCAACATTATACTGAACAGCAAGAAGCTGAAAGCTTTTCCTCTGAGATCGGAACAAGACAGGGATGCCCACTCTCCCCAGTGTTATTCAATGTGGTACTGGAGGTCCTAGCCATGGCAATTAGACGAAACAAAGAAATGCAAGGAATTCAGATTGGTAAAGAAGTTAAACTGTCACTATTTGCAGATGACATGATATTGTACATAAAAAACCCTAAAGACTCCACTCCAAAACTACTAGATCTAATATCGGAATTCAGCAGAGTTGCAGGATACAAAATTAACACACAGAAATATGTGACTTTCCTATACACTACAATGAACTAATAGAAAGAGAAATGAGGAAAAAAATTCCATTCACAATTGCATCCAAAAGAATAGAATACCTAGGAATAAATCTAACCAAGGAAGTGAAAGACCTATACCCTGAAAACTATAAGACACTCTTAAGAGAAATTAAAGAGGACACTAACAAATGGAAACTCATCCCATGCTCTTGGCTAGGAAGAATTAATACCCTCAAAATGGCCATCCTGCCCAAAGCAAAATACAGATTTGATGCAATGCCTATAAAATTACCAACAGCATTCTTCAATGAACTGGAACAAATAGTTCAAAAATTCATATGGAAACATCAAAGACCCCGAATAGCCAAAGCAATCCTGAGAAGAAAGAATAAAGTGGGGGGAATCTTGCTTCCCAACTTCAAGCTCTACTACAAAGCCACAGTAATCAAGACAATTTAGTACTGGCACAAGAGCAGAGCCACAGACCAGTGGAACAGAATAGAGACTCCAAACATTAACCCAAACATATATGATCAATTAATATACGATAAAGGAGCCATGGACATACAGTGGGGAAATGACAGTCTCTTCAACAGATGGTGCTGGCAAAACTGTACAGCTACATGTAAGAGAATGAAACTGGATCACTGTCTAACCCCATACACAAAAGTAAATTTGAAATGGATCAAGGACCTGAATGAAAGTCATGAAACCATAAAACTCTTAGAGAAAAACATAGGCAAAAATCTCTTGCACATAAATATGAGTGACTTCTTCTTGAACTTATCTCCCCAGGTAAGGGAAACTAAAGCAAAAATGAACAAGTGGGACTATATCAAGATGAAAACTTCTGTACAGCAAAGGACACTATTAATAGAACAAAAAGGTATGGGAGAATACATTCATAAATGACAGATCCGATAAAGGGTTGACATCCAAAATATATATATATATATAAAGAGCTCACACACCTCAACAAAAAAAAAGCAAATAATCCAATTAAAAAATGGTCAGAGGCTGGAGGACTTGTGCCGGGGGATGATCATCAAAAAGCCTCCACAGGGATTCGGACGATGCTGCGGTTGTGGCTGCATCCAGCCCACCATCTCCTGGACTTGCCATAAGAATGAGGAGGGAGATGTCTAGGCTGGCATGTGCATACAGTGAGACAACGATTTGACCGGATCTGTACTGTTGGAACTCAACCAGGAGTTGGGAGGGGTGCAAGTTGTAGCACTCCAAAATCTCATGACTATAGACTATCTATGGTTAAAAGAACATATGGGATGTGAACAGATCCCAGAAATGGGCTGCTTTAATTTGTCTGATGGTTCAAGTACAGTTGGACAATATCCATCATATCATAGATAAATTTTCACAAATGCCTAGGGTGCCTAAATGGTTTTCTTGGCTTCACTGGAGATGGATGGTAATTATAGATTTGCTTTGTTTATGTCACCGTATTCCTATTATGTTAATATATGTGTGCAAATTAGTTAGTAGTTTAAAACCTATACATACTTAAGGTACTATACAAGAAGATATGTCAAAGAAATAATCAATCCTCCCAAGTTTCCTTCGTATGCTACATCTATAGCTTTTCTTCTTCCTTCCTAATTACAACCCTTAAATAGAATTCGTGCCTCATATCGAATTTACCGAGTATCATAATTCCTCCAGGTGGTAAAGATACCTTGAGACAAGTGCTGGGCATAGAAGCCACAGGGCATAAATCTGCAAAGAAGTAAAAAGCTAACCTTTGCAAACAATATGGCTTCTCTCTCACTTACCAACTTTACATTTCCCTGTATGGCCCCGGAAGATGACTGGTTAGCCAGAGACGGGTAAGATTCCTCAAGGGAGGAACAACCTAAGACAGGCACAGTCGCAGGGGGGCCATCAGGTGAGAATTTGGGGATCAACAGAGGTGAGGCTCAGAACCTCACCCCCCCTGCTTTGAGAGAAATCTTCTGCATCCGTGGATGTCTTGATGCCCTGGTCTAGCCTGGATTAATACTTAGTCCATAGGCACACACCTGATCATCTGATCATCTACATTTGCCTTCTTACAGCACTAAACTATGTTTTCTACCTTTATCTTGCATCTACCTACCACTTCAGCATTTTATTAAAAATAAAAATAATAATAATAGTAGGAGAAATGGGGGATCAACATATAGATCAAGTACAAAAATCAAACGAATATTCATATTTGACCTGATTGTTTATAGGTCATATTGCATGATCAAAACCGAAAGTTTCTGTGATGACTGCCCTTGTACTGTTCACCATGTAAGAATTTATTCACTATGTAAGAATTCGTTCACCATGTAAGAACTTGTTCGTTATGCTTCAGAAGATTGGAGACTGACGAGAATTAGGCTTGAGATGGATTAATGATTGTACATTGAGCGTTGACCCCCTATACTGAATTTTATTGTTGTTAACAACCATTTGATCAATAAATATGAGAGATGCCCTCTCAAAAAAAAAAAAAAAAAAAAAATGGTCAGAGGAGCTGAACAGACAGTTCTCCAGAGAAGAAATTCAGATGGCCAACAGACATATGAAAAGATGCTCCACATCGCTAGTCATCAGAGAAATGCAAATTAAAACCACAATGAGATATCACCTCACACCAGTAAGGATTGCCACCATCCAAAAGACAAACAACAACAAATATTGGTGAGGTTGTGGAGAAAGGGGAACCCTCCTACACTGCTGGTAGGAATGTAAATTAGTTCAACCATTTTGGAAAGCCGTACGGAGGTTCCTTGAAAAGCTCAAAATAGAAATACTATTTGACCCAGGAATTCCACTCCTAGGAATTTACCCTAAGAATGCAGCAGCCCAGTTTGAAAAAGACATATGCACCCCTATGTTTATCGCTGTACTATTTACAATAGCCAAGAAATGAAAGCAACCTAAGTGTCCATCAGTAGATGAATGGATAAAGAAGATGTGGTACATATACACAATGGAATATCATTCAGCCGTAAGAAGAAAGCAAATCCTGCCATTTGCAACAACATGGATGGAGCTAGACGGTATTATTCTCAGTGAAATAAGCCAGGAGGAGAAAGACAAGTACCAAATGATTTCACTTATCTGTTGAGTATAAAAACAAAGAAAAACTGAAGGAACAAAACAGCAGCAAAATCACAGAACCCAAGAATGGACTAACAGTTACCAAAGGGAAAGGGACTGGGGAGGATGGGTGGGAAGGGAGGGATAAGGTGGTGAAAAAGAAAGGGGGCCTTATGATTAGCATGTATAATGTGGTGGGGGGCACGGGGAGGGTTGTGCAACACAGAGAAGACAAGTAGTGATTCTACAGCATCTTACTACGCTGAAGGACAGTGACTGTAATCGGGTTTGTGGGGGGGACTTGGTGAAGGGGGGAGCCTAGTAAATGTAATGTTCTTCATGTAATTGTAGATTAATGATAACAAAATAAAAAAATATATAAAAATTATGAAAACCAGAATGTTTTCTATTTATTTTGCCTAGATCCATCCAGAGGCATCATCTATGGCAGCTGTAGCCTTACGAGATGCCTTTCTTAAATAAGTCGTCAAAGTCAATATTACCTATGATCCATGGGCTGCAGAATGGATGCTGTGTTAGCAGGCATGAAAACAACATTAATCTCGTACATCTCCATCAGTGCTCTTGGATGACCAGGTGCACTGGGAATGAGCAGAAATATTTTGAAAGCAATCTTTTTTTACGAGTGGTAGGTCTTATCAGTGGGCTTAAAATATTCAGTAAACTGTCACCTAGGCCTCATTGTTCCATTTATAGATCACAACAGAGTAGATTTAGCATAATTCTTAAGGGCTCTAGGAGTTTCAGAATGGTAAATGAGAGTTGGCTTCAACTTAAAGTCACCAGCTACATTAGTCCCTCACAAGACAGTCAGCCTCTCCTTTGAAGCTTTGAGGCCAGGCATTAGCTTTCTTCTTTAGCACTCAAGTCCTAGATGGCATCTTCTTCCAAAAGAAGGCTGCTTCATCTACATTGAAAATATGTTGTTTAGTGTGGCCACCTTCATTAATTACCTTAGCTAGATTTTCTGGATAACTTGTACAGCTTCTACATCAGCACTTCCTGCCCTTTAATGCTATGAAGACACTTCTTTCCTTAAGCCTCATGAACCCATCCTCTGCTAGCTTCAAACCCTTCTTCTGCAGCTTCATCTTTTCCCTTAGCCTGCGTAAATTGGAAAGAGTTAGGGCCTTGCTCTGGATTAGGCTTTGGCTTAAGGGAATGTTGTGGCTGGTTTGATCTTATGTCCAGACCACTCAAACTTTCTCTTATGTTAGCAGTAAGGCTGTTTGACTTTCTTAACATTCATGTGTTCCCTAGAGTAGCACTTTTAATTTCCTCCAAGAACTTTTCCTTTGCATTCACAACTTGGTCTACTGTTTGACAGAAGAGGCTTAGCTTTCAGCCTAGCTCAGCTTTCTACATGCCATCCTAAGTGTAGTCATTTCTAGCTTTTGATTCAAGTGGAAGACATACAACTCTTCCCTTTACTTGTGCACTGAGAGGCCATTGTAGGGTTATTCATTGGCTTAATTTCAATATTGTTGTGTCTCGGGTATTAGGGAAGCCAATCAGTGGAGCAGTCAGAACACACACATTTATCAGTTAAATTCACTATCTTATATGGGCACAATTCATGGTACACTAAGCAATTATAACAATAACATCAAAGATCACTGAAAATAGATTACCACAACAAATCTAACAATGAGAAAGTTTGAAATATTGTGAGAATTACCAAAATGTGACACAAAGAGATAAAGTGAGCCAATGATGTTGGAAAAATGGTGCTGATAGACTTGCTTGATGCAGGGTTTCCAGAAACCTTTGATTTGTAGGAAATAACACTATCTGCCAAGCACACAATGAAATGCAAAGCACAGCGAAGTAAGGTATGCTGGTGCAAACTCCTAGAAAAGATCAGCTGAAACAAAAGCAGGCAGTACGTTGCTCATGAGATGTGTGAAAATTCGAAACCCATAGAGGGCTGTCTCCTAACACTCAGCTTCTCTGGCCTAGAGACTGGGTTCTGCCTACCTCCAGCATCTGCTGCCTCCATCACCAGCAGAGATGCTGGGGCTGTGCACAGAGCCAGAGGATCTGGAAGGGTGGCCTGGAAGGGAGACTGGTGCCATCAGGTGCCACTAGCAACTTCAAAGCCAATCTGCACCAGGTCTCCTGGGGCACACCTCATTCTCTCCTCTCATTCTCTGCTTCTCTATATCCTGTCTTGTGCATTTTATTTTATTCTCTCTCCATTGCTGCCACTTCTTCCCTTTTTCTTGCTTTTTGTGTATCTCTCCTATGTTCTGTCTCTTTCTCTCTTGATAATTTTTAACTCCGGGGCTGTGGACAACTTTAAAAAACAAGTTAAACATAGTCAGACCCACTAATATGAGGAAAGAAGCAATCCCCTGCCCAGAGATAACCACAGTGAACATTCTGGACAACACCCCAAGGTTTTCCAACATGTTACCACCAAATTGAGATCCTACATAGATGGCGCTCACACTTCCTAGACACTCCAAAGAAGAAAAGGTCTGTGAAAGGGCTGGGACTGTCTTCCCCTTGAGTAAAGGAATGAGGGAGAACTTGGGCCCATTGCTGGCTGCTCAGGGCCTTGTTCTTCTGGGACACCAGACAATCCTGAGACCTCTTTCCAAGCCCAATTCCTGTCCACAGAGTCAGGTGTAGGGGCAACTCAGGGACAGAGCTCAGCTGTGAGGGTCCTCAGGGATGGGACCTAGGGCAGAGACCACATCTGCTCCCCCAGCCCTAAGCAGGCTTCCAGGAGGAGGCAAGGCTTGTAGGCAGGGAGGAGCCTCTGGATTGTGGAGCAGAGGCTAGAGAAGAGGATGTGGGGCAGGGAGTATGTCTGTGTATATGTATACATGTGTATACAGACTCACATGGACTTTCAGCTCCGTCCCCGCAGACATCGGGGGGCCCTTCCACAGCTGCACAACTGCTTTCCTTTAGCTCAGATCTGACTAATTTCCATTCTTACATGTGCCTCAACCCTCAACTGCACCCTAGGTTGGGATGGGAGGGCAGCCTGGCCAGATGGACTGGGAGGACCTAAGGGTTGATGGAGGGCATTAGGTTGTTTATGAATTTTCATGTTACAAACAATGCATTTCCAAGTTTTTCAAAGTACAAGAAATTCAGACAGTAGCCAAGATCATAGAATAATGTCAGACATTCTCCTTTAGCCTGTCCCCATTTCAGTCCCACTCCCTGTGCAGGTGACCACTGAAAATAGTTTCTTAGTATCCTCTCAAAGTTACTCTTCACATACACAAAAATAGGAGCCACATGAAACTTTGTTTTTTAACACACCAGTCGGCAGGATTCTGTGACTTACTTTTTTTTCTGCTTACTCAACAAGGCCTCCTGGTCCTTCCCTTGCTCCCTCCTTCTGGAATTTCCCGAGCACCGTCTGAGGGGCATCCCTTGCACTATTTGCCGGGATTCCCCTCTGACCTCAGAAGGCCTGGACTTGCTCTGGTGGGGCTTGCAGGAAGACCCTCCACCATTAGAGTGGAGGGGATGTGCCGTGGTCTCTCCTCTTTGACTTGGTTTCAGAGCAAAGGAAGAGGCAAACTCAGGTACTTGTGAAACTGTCCGGTTTCCTGCAAGTGGTGAAGGAAAATCATTTCACAAGCCAGCCTGCCCTCTGGTGGCCAGAGTTGGGGGCCAGTTGTGTTTATTTCTATCAAAAAACCCTTCTCCCAGAGGCAGCCCCTGGGAATGTGCTCAGGAGGCTGTAACTGCCCCACAGTGTCCATCTGCTCTTGCTCTCCCAGCTACCAAATGAACCCCTCCCTCGAAGTCACCTCCAAGAACACCTCCTCCCAGAACATTTCCCCCAGCCCAGACCTCCCTGGAATACTTGGCACGTCCCACCTGTAACAATGTTGCTAATAGTTGCTCCCTCTCCAGGGGGTTCTCCAGGGCACACCCTACCAGGTCATCTCACCCCAAAGAGTCTGGCACAGGGCTCTCTTCACCATGGGTGCTCAGGCTGTTGCTCATGAATTTCAGATAAACCAGAGAAGACGTCAATGGGAGGGCCTGGGTCAGGGGCTCATGGATGCTGAGGGAGGTCTCCCAGAGGCTATATCTCCCAGAGGGTATCAGGATGCCAAATGAAAACACTGGATGCCCACACTAATTTTAATTCCAGATAAACAACAAACTTAAAAAAAGTTTTTAGTGTACATATGTCCCAAATATTGCATGGGACATATGTAAATTTTTTTCTGTTGTTTATCTAGAATTTGAATTTAACTGATGTCCTGTATTTCTGTGTGCTACATCTGGACCCCTACTGAGAGGAGCAAAGGCCATAAGGAGCCCATTCGGGCAAGGTGGTGGGTTGTGGGGGGAACACTGGTGAGCAGGTCCTACCTAGAGAGGCTAGGGCAGGGCAGGGGGGCTGGGTGTAATCCACCTTGGGACTAGAAAGAGGAGAACAGTAATGAAAACTTCACATGTTTACCTGGAATTTATGTCCACATCATGAGGGTGGGAGGGGCTGAAAACAAGAACCTTACCTGTTCTGAGGCTCTGCTCAAACATTCCCAGTCCCAGTCTGCCTTGGGGTCCTTCCAACCGCAAGGGGCGCCCTCTCATGCATCTTCGAACTTGTGTCTGCAAGACACACCCAGCATGCACCACACCCATAAGGGCAGAAGTTAGGTCTCCTTTGGCCATTCCCCAAAGGCACCCAGAAGGTGTCAATATCTGTGTTAAACAAATGGATTGAGGAGGCAAAGTAACTGGATACCACCTGCCTGTGCCACTTGCCAACTATTGCCTCATAGGTAAAGTGGAAATAATAACCAGGCCCACCTCATAAGGGAGTTAATTGATGCAGAGTCCCTAGAACAAGACCGGCAACATAGTCAGTGCTTGAGAAATCGTTGCCAAAACACTGCTTATTGAGAGGAGTCACCACAGATTTTTCTCATGGAAGGTACTGCATTCTATTTCTTTTGCACATCTGATGGCACCTGTAACAGCCACAGAACATGGGAGGAGGTTTCCTCCACTTCCTGAGCAGGCTTCAGGTGAGTCCACAAACGCAGTGTGATATCACATTTCCTCAGCAAAACAATCCCTTGGCCCCATCTCCCTGTGACCATGGCTGTGCATCTATGTTTCTAGTAATATTAGAACCCATTTATAGTGATTTACGGTAATTACACTGGACAAGAATTCGATGGCTATTAGACCTCTTTATTTGACTGAAAAACATTTAAGGCATGAAGCTATGTGAGACAATCAGCACCAGCACCATTACGAAACATCCTTGTATTTGGAACCAATTTGTAGTGTCATTTTTGATATCACAGATTATCTATCTTTGGATTCCAAGTCCTTGATATCTGTTTTCTCCTGCTGGTATCAGGAGGGCAGCCAGAGGCAGCAGGCCTGCTCTGGGAACAGGCAGCCGGGCAGGCACCAACCTCCTACAAATTAATTCCCAGGGGATGCCAGGGTGACTAGCATCATTCTCTACCTCCTGTTCACAGCAGACACTAGAACAAATGTAAGCACCATCTAAAGTCCTGCCTCAGTGCCCCTCTCCTTCCCTTCTTTCAGAGCAAATAGCCAGGACTGCCATCCAGCCAGCACACACCAATACCATATACTGGCTGTGCTGGGCTGGTGTTCATGCTTAACTCAGTGTTTGAATATCACCCCTGGGTAAAACCACCATGAAATTACAACAAATGAGAATCTCTCAAGCTGTGATTTTGCCATGCCAAAACAGCAGGGCTAAGAAGTAAAAAATTAATTAACAGTCTTAATATTTTATATTCCACAATGACAAATAGAACATACTCATCTGCATTTTTTACTTTCCATCTAAATGTTTTATTGTAGATATGCACTCTGGCTCCTTTTCAGATGACTTCAACCTGCCCAACCCCAACCATGGCAAAAGCAAAGTGAAAAGATTCTGCCCAGGAAGACTCAAAGTGAAGCCATGAATGAGCAATACTGGGGGCCTGAGCCTGTGCCCAGACCCCCTGCAGCAGTCTCACGGGTCCCTCTGCTGTTTCCAGGGCCCCCAGGGAAGATTTTTCTCTCTAAAAGTGAGAACAGTGGGTGCCATGTGATTCCTCTGACCTTCATTTTAATGAGAAAGAAAAGAAGGAAGCAATTACTAGGCTGAGGAGCTCAGGGATGCCCAGGTCTGGCAGGTCCAATTCACTCACCCTCCTCTTTATTTGGAAACTTGGGTTGACTCTAATGGTGAGAAATAAAGTGGCTTCCAGAAGCCTCTCTGGACAGTAATGGAGCAGAGACGTCCTTTCTTTAAATAGACACTAAAATATGCAAGAACACCTGTGTCATCTGGCTGCCCACATACTAAGTTTTGGATACTTTATCTGCTCCTGGTAATTATATCCTGTCAAACTCCAGCCATTTCACTGTGTCCATTTGGAGGGAAAATTCATTGTTTTCATGTCCAGTGGCAAACTTAGGGTTTTATTTGCACAAACAAAACAGAATATGAAACAGACACTGAAGATAAGTATGGAAAACTATTTCAGTGTTAGTGCAGGTGATTTTAGAACACCCCTCTCCCTCTCTTTCTGCCTCTGTTCCAGCTGGGGGAGCATGCAAGGCAAGAGGTCATCCTGACATTGATGGTTTTAGACCATCTTCTCTATGCTTTTACAAGGCCTGAATGGGAAACTGTTTACAGGAGAGTGATAACTCTAGCCTCCCACGAGAGAGATAGCACAAACCTAAAGGGCCAAAGGGCAGGTGTCCACCTTATTCCCCTGGTCGGGAGGCCAGGGCCTAAGGAGCCGGGGCTGAGAGAGCAGGTTTGTGTTTTGGTTAACTAATGTCTGTCCCCAGTGCTGGCCAGTAGCCTGGCCCCAGACTGTGGGTGGTGGATAAGTGGTATCTTTTAACCCTCTGCACACCCTCCCTGGGAACTTGTGTCCACATGAAATAGCCAGACATTTCCTCCGAGCCTCAGAGCTAAAGCTCCAACTGCCTTTCTGAGAGCTCCACATGGATGAGTCAAGCTCAACACATTCAAACCAAATCCAGGTGCTTCCCCAACCTGCCCTCCCCAGCTGCCTTTCCAGTATGCCTAGAAGTCTCCTGGACATAGCCCCCCATCCTCAGCCCATATAGCAGATGCTGTTGGTGTCCAGCCCATATCCCTCAGGATTGACCATATCTGGTCAGTGGCACTGGCACACTTCCAACACTTCCAGGAAAACTCATTCTTCCCAGGCATGGCAGGCTGCAAGTGCCAGGATGTTAGAACTTTCTGGGAGCAGCCTTTAACCAATGACTGATGGCTTCTTCATCCCTCTGAGATGTCTATTTTACACCATTTCACAGAGTTCCCACAGGATTAAGCCAAAGGCAGGATGATCTTTTGAGCATGCAACATGTGCAGCTGCACAGGGCCCTGTGCGTGGCTGAATACTAGGCTGTCATAATTTTGAAAATACTTCATGAGCCAAAAACCTGACATTTCCATTTTGCACTGAGCCCTACAAATAATGCAACTGGTCCAGCCCATGGAGTGGCTGGCTTGAGAAGACACTGGTTGCCTTCCCCGCTTCCTTCCCTGTCTTTCTTGCCCTCCTCCCTGCCACTGTTTTCTGACCCCCAAATAAACTACTTGAACTCAAATCTTTGTCTCCGAGTTTGCTTCTGGGGGAAGCCAACCCATGAACCCTCTTATCCATTTCTCTGGAATCTGTCCACTACACTAGGTTATCCTCACATAGCCATAGCACTCACTCTTGCCTGCACCACCGCAGTGGCCTCAGCCATTCTCTCTGGGTCTGCTCTGCTCCCTCCAACTCCTTCTCCACAGTAGCCAGAGGGTGAGTGGGTGGGTGGGTGCGTTGGTTGGTTGGTTTGAATATGGCTAATCATGTCACTTTCCTGTTGAAACATTTTAACAGTTAATTGTTGAAGCTGGGTGATGGTACATAGAGGTCTCTTACCTCCTTCTTTCTACTTCTATATATATTTTTTAAGTCCATAATAAAAGTTGAAAACAAAATCTTAATTGCTTTTTCCCTATTGCTTTTATGAACAGACAGAACCACTTAGCCCATGAGGCCGTACATGATCTGGTGGTCCTTTCTTTCTTGCTGTCTGTACATCAGCTATCCTGGCCTTTCTTTCCTCAGATGCACTGTTTCTTTTTGCCTCAGGGCATTTGTATATGCTGTGACCTTTGCCAGGAATACCTTCTCTCCTCATACTGCTCACTCCCCTACCCCGTACCTCTTTGTCTAGTTATTTAATAACCTTTTTTCTCAGCTTTTCCTGATCTTTAAAACAAGGATGATAACAGTACCTGCCTCAGAAGGTTTCCTTATAGGATTGTTAGTAGGATAAAAATGCCGGGCACAAAGTGAACTCTCAATAACCACCAGCCATTATTAGTGTTAAAATAATGCTGTTCCTTCCAGGATTTGAGTAAAGTTGACAATCCAGGAAGCCTGGCCATGTTTATCCCATGGCCCTAAGAGCCTCTGAATTTCCTTTGTTCCTGCATCCTGAAGAAAATCCAAGGCCAACAAGGCCTACAGGCCACCCTTCACCCAATAATGGTGAGAATCAAGTGAACTTTGAAGATACTGAGGGCTTGTGAGCATGCAACATGATCATCAAATACTTGGGGGACTCAAGATAAGCTATGTTCCTCAGTGAATCAGAAGCTCTGAGGCTTATGCCAGCCTGCCCAACTGGTTCCATCCAACTACTGCTGGCCTCTGATCAGGCAGCCACTCATTTAATCAGGTTTAACCTGAGGTTATCATAATTAACCAGAATACCATATACTTTCTCTCTGTGATTCAGCCAGCATCTTGAGCTGCTATGTGACCATCTGATAATGGTTAAATTGGGTATCATTATGTCCACACAAATCCCAAAGGGTATCATGTGCTAGAGTTATGGACAGGGCAACCCATAGTTACTGCTATAGATTATATGTCTCCACAAAATTTGTATGTTGAGATATCAGACCCCAAAATGATGGTATTAGGAAAAGAGGCCTTTGGGAGATAATTAGGTCATCTAAGATTATAAAATGATGAGGGTGGATTGCTCATGAATGGGATTAGTGCCCTCATAAGAGAACCAAGAAAGGTCTCTTGCCCCTTTGGCCATGTGAAATACAGAGAGATCACTGTTTATGAACCAGAAAGACGACCTTCACCAGAAACAGAATCTGCCAGCACCTTGCCCTCAATGTTCCCAGTCTCCAGACCTGTGAGAAATAAATGTTTGTTTTTTAAGACACACAGTCTGGGATATTTTTGTTACAGCAGCCCAACTGAAGTAAGACAGTTAATAAATGCCTGATAATGTCCAGTCTCTGTGCCAACCTTTTGACATCTTTGGTATCTCATTGATTCACCCCAAAGTTACTCTTCTTAGAGGTTCTGAGGCTCACAAGAGTCTAGAAACTTGCTCAAGGTCACATAGGGAAGATTCAAAACCAGATCTACCTGGCCTTAAGCCTGTTTGTCCAAGGTCTAGTGGTTCCCAAATTCAAGATTCCTGGGTCCCATCCACCTACTTCTAATTCAGTAAATCTGAGGACAGGCCTGAGAATTTGTATATTTAAGGTTTCCTGGGTAACTCTAAAGATGAGTTAGGTTTGAGAACCATTTACACAGAGCCACTGTATTTCCCCAAATCCAAACAAAATGGCCCCATGAGGCTCAATTTGTAACACTGGCTTAATTTCACCACTTGCTTTAAACAATGAGTTAACTGATTTAAATTAAATAGTGCCCATCTTATTTCAAATCAAGCCTTTTAACATCTCAATATATAAAGTCCTTTATTTATTGACTAAATCTGTCCCCAGACTTATTCTGTGCATAGACTATGTGCACTGTAAACTACTTTCACTCTGTGCCTCCTCTCACACTCTAATCACCTAGATGCAGAAATGGAGCATCTATCACCTCAGCCTGCAGAGAAAGACACTCAATACATGCCTCAGCCCAGCACACGTAGCTTAATAGGAAAAGATAGCCTTGTTGTCCTTCGATTTTACAGCAACAATTTTGGCTCCTGAAGTTCTATAGGCTCCTTTCTGGCAGGAAGATTAGACCAAGAACTGCATTAAAGATACAGTTCTGTGCCCTGCAAGGCATTAATAGACTAGAATTATGTTGGAGCTTTCTAGAACTATCTCTGCAGTCAGAACTAAGAGTCTGAACCAACTCGAGAGAGACATTGCTGCTTATAAAAAGGAGACTTGCTGAACTTATAAAGTGATTTTTATGAATTTCTTGCCCTGCTTCTGATTTCAGCACTGGAGCATGCCAGATTAAGCTTCTAACAAACACCTTTCCCAGTTCAAAAATTGGGCTTATGATAAGAACCACTTTTAATAAGTCAAGGAGTCTATATAGTGGGTTATTCATACAGACTGGGTTTCCCTATTAAACAGTATAACCCTCTTGTGTTCCACTACTCTCCACAGAAAGCCTTAAGGAGCAATAACTAACTAAATAGCTAAAATAAATGCTTAAATCCTCTGTTAAAAAGTAATAATAAAGCCATATTTAAACATTTAAAAATAGATTGCTGCCTGTCCTGATGAGTCTCTTTCCTTTAGAGTTGGCCAGAAAAGATATTTTAAAAGATCCCACAGAATTAGAATTAAAGAAGAAAAAAACTACTGGGAAAGGCAGATGATTATGGTAGTATAAATGATGCCAAAACATTTTAATGAAGACTGAAACATAGTCAATTAACTCTTGTGTACACCGTATCAAGAAACATGTTTGATCTTTTTCCACTGAATTTTGATTTTTCTTAATTTGATTTGCCTGACTGGCATCAAGACTGTGTGTTTATCAATTTCTGTTTGAAGTTTGACTTAGTCCCAGCCCATATGGCTCCAGTTGAATAATGTGTGGAGTGTGGTAGTTTTGCTTGTTTTGACATCCCATCATTTGGTCCTCGGAGGGCCAAAGACACACCAGGTCACTGCCCAGGGGTTTAGCCACTGTGTCCTTTCTGTTAGGTACTAGACAGACTACAGTGGACATGAAGAAAGACACACTGAGGAGGTACACAACCAAGCATGGGGTGGGAACAGGCAGACAGGTTTCACCAACAGGGGACTTTGCACCTACATCTTGAAGGATGAGTAAGACAACAACTGGCAGATCATAGTGTCTCAAGGACCAAATTAAGCAGCCAGCTGATGCACAGTCACTTCACTGTATGTCGCAGAGCCTATGTGGTGGCTAGTCCTCTCTCCTTGCAAACATCCTCTCCTCTTGAGTAAAGTATTATTGGCAGATTTCCCCTGGCACACATTCTCAACTTTCTGTTTGTTTTCAAGATTGCCTTTGCTAACCCACTAGACTAGTCTGTGGAGCACAGGACTGTGTGGGCAGCTATCTTGTCAGCTCTGCTGTGTCACCCCACCTGGTACTCATTTTCAGCTCCTCTAATCTTTCCTCCTATGTCAACCCACAACCTTTTAATCTCATGTTTTGTGCAGACCAGGGGGAAAAGACGTCCAATGGGCTGCCAAGCCCTGGGGGACAGGGCACTGTGGAGGATCCTTCAGGGTAAAAGGAGTTTCTGTGACCTGAGCCCACAGACAAGCCGGACATCTGGAAAGCAGTGACCTTTTCTGCCAGGGCTGCCAAAGCTTTTCCCAAATCCTTCCAAATGACACTCTTTGTGTATGGTGGGCTCCACTTTAAGTACACTCAATTTATGAAAACCTGAGTTGACAAAACACAGACCTCAGGGGCACATCAGGGTTTCTTACTCTGTTCAGCATTCAGGGCACTTACTTCCTCAGCCTGGAGACACATGCATTTCATCAAGTCTGAATATTCTTTTTTCCATAGGGTCATTTCTCACATTGCTTAATTATCCCAAGTCCTCGGGGGCATTAATTCTTTTGATGCTATGTCTGCTGATATTCTCTAATGGTGTATCAGTTCCCATATGAGCTTATCTTTCCTGGGTGTGTATGTGTGCGTGCATGTGCTCTGTGAGCTCTGAAATGCAGAAATGGCCCTACACACCAAGTCTGAGTTTACCTCCGCCGAATCCCAAATATTTCGCCTGTGATTCGTTTTTGAGTTAATTTATTGGCTCTGTATTGCTACAGGAAAAAGAAAGAGTAAATTTGGGTTCCATATCCATGTGTGGAGTAGGTTTGGGGTTTCAACTTCTCAAAGTGGTCTTTTTCTTCACCCAGAGTCCTGACAAAATAAACTTGCACTTTGGGAAGATAGGAAGTAAATTTTGTTGGAAGTATTTCCAACTCCAGGTTTATGGAAGTCAGTTCCAGCTCTCCAACACTTGTGGCTAGAGGCCATGTGTACTATATCATTGTGGCCATAAAACTGGGCTGATATCCAGTCCACCTTGTCCTGGGCCATCATGGCATTAACTGGCATGGGTACCACTCAGGGGTGAGCTCCCCTTTATTGCTGGCATCTAGGAATTTTCTTTATTTTGAGCTTCGCATTAGATTTGATTAAAAGAACATTTTTAATCTACTGTTTACAGCAGAGGAAGGTCCACATTAGTTCATTATCTCATATTCTGAAAAAAAGTAGACTTAATATTTTAAAGAGTAAGATAAATTATGACCAAAAAAATATACTAGAGCAGGTCATAGGAACTGTGCAACTATTATATTGAGCTTCCTAACAGGTAAAGGGAAACGGAAGATAAATAAGGTTCTTCTTACCAAAAAAGAAGAAAACGTACCAAGTATAAGAAGAACTTACCTTTATCTTATTCGAATTAACCCTGATAAAATAGTGGACATGGATGACAGCATGTGCCCTGAAAGGATGTGATGTAAAGTGTACTTCGCCACTGTGATGTTCTTCCAAATAAGTCCATAATTTGTAACTAAGAAAATGTCAGACAAAACAAACTGAAGACAGCCCACATTAGCAGTAATTCTCAAAACTGTCCCAGTCAGGAAAAACAAAAAGAGACTAAGAAGCTGTCATACACCAGAGGCAATCAAGGAGGCAGGATGACTAAATGTAATGTGATATTCTGGATGTGACTCTGGAACAGAAAAAGGACATTAGTAGAAATACAAGTGAAATCAGAATAAAATCTGTAGTTCAGTTAATAGTAATGTACCAAATTGGTTTCTTAGCTGTAACAGAGGTATCATGGCAATGTAAGATGTTAACACCAAGGAAGACTCGGTAAGGGGCTTATGGGACTCTCTATACAATCTTTGCAACATTTCTGTATATTCTAAAATAAAGTTTATTAATCCCACCTTCCCTGACAAGGAAGTATGGCCACGTATTTGTTTCCTTCTGTTCAATCAGAGATTATGCATGGTCTGTTCCTTATCTGAGTGGCTGGGTGTTTAACAAAGCCCATAGTAGGATTGATTCGGTCAATCCTGAGAATCTTTATTTCTCACCATTTATCAGCATTCTTCCACTGATGCCCTTTCAGCAATTTTTCAATACCTGTAAGCATTTTTAACAAAGTTATATTACATTACCTTTTTAAATAATTTTGAAGCATCTATCAAATGCTTAGGTAGAAATACCTTCTTTCCTTCACACATTTATTCTATAATTCTAGTGAAAAGAACCATTTTACTCTTTTCAAAGTGTCTCAATGCCTATAGTCCTAACATTTGCTATTCACAATCCCACCATTTTCTAGACTTTGGCATTTGATTTATTATTCTATTTTTTAAAAACAGGAAGTGGACAGAGCCAAGATGGTGGCATGAGTAGAGCAGCAGAAATCTCCTCCCAAAACCACATTTATCTATGAAAATATAACAAAGACAACTCTTCCTAAAATAGAGACCAGAGGACACAGGACAACATCCAGACCACATCCACACCTGCGAGAACCCAGCACCTCACGAAGGGGGTAAGATACAAGACCCAGCCTGGTGGGACCCGAGCGCCCCTCCCCCCAGCTCCCAGCGGGAGGAGAGGAGTCAGCAGGGAGGGAGAGAGAGCCCAGGACTGCTGAACACCAAGCCCCAGGATGACGGACCAGAGCACAGACACAGTGCATGCGTGGGGTCCTGGATACTAGGGAAACAGGGCTGCAGGACCGGTGAGCAGGTGCCTGAGGCCGACGCTGGAGAACAAAGAAATGGGAGCAGCTTTTTTTTCTTTTGTTGTTGCTGTTGTTGTTTTGGTTTGGAGAGTGCTTTTTGGAAGTCTTAAAGGGGCAGGACAGGAAACTTAGCCCAGAGGCAGGGAATCTGGGGCTCTCTGGGCACTCTAACCCCCTGGGCAGCAGGGAGCACAGACGCCCCTTACAGAGATAAATAGCCTCCCGGCCGCTCCCCCTCCAAAGGGGCTCCACCATTTTGGAGGAGCGGCCCCAGCCAGACCACGCCCACAGCAACAGCAGAGATAAACTCCATAGCAACCGGAAAGGAAGCAGAAGCCCTGTCTGCACACAGCTGCCAAGCACAAGCCACTAGAGGTCACTGTTCTCCCAGGAGAGGAAGGCCACAAACCAACAAGAAGGAAAGCTCTTCCAGCTGTCACTCATACCAGCTCTACAAACTATCTCTATCACCATGAAAAGGCAAAACTACAGGCAGACAAAGATCACAGAGACAACACCTGAGAAGGAGACAGACCTAACCAGTCTTCCTGAAAAAGAATGCAAAATAAAAATCATGAACATGCTGACAGAGATGCAGAGAAAAATGCAAGAGCAATGGGATGAGATGCAGAGAAAAATGCAAGAGCAATGGGATGAAGTCCAGAGGCAGATCATGGATGTCAGGAAGGAGATAACAGAAGTGAAACAAACCCTGGAAGGATTTGTAAGCAGAATGGATAAGAAGCAAGAGGCCATTGAAGGAACAGAAACCAGAGAACAGGAACATATAGAAGCTGACATAGAGAGATAAGAGGATCTCCAGGAATGAAACAACACTAAGAGAACTATGTGACCAATCCAAAGGAATAATATCTGTATCATAGGGGTACCAGAATAAGAAGAGAGAGGAAAAGGGATAGAAAGTCTCTTTGAAGAAATAATTGCTGAAAACTTCCCCAAACTGGGGGAGGAAATAATCGAACAGAATATGGAATTACACAGAACCCCCAAAAGAAAGGATCCAAGGAGGAAAACACCAAGACACATAATAATTAAAATGGCAAGGATCAAGGACAAGGAAAGAGTTTTAAAGGCAGCTGGAGAGAAAAAGGTCACCTATAAAGGAAAACCCATCAGGCTAACATCAGACTTCTCGACAGAAACCCTACAGGCCAGAAGAGAATGGCATGATATATTTAATTCAATGAAACAGAAGGGGCTTGAACCAAGGGTACTGTATCCAGCACGACTATCATTTAAATATGATGGCAAGATTAAACAATTCCCAGACAAGCAAAAGCTGAGGGAATTTGCTTCCCACAAACCACCTCTACAGGGCATCTTACAAGCACTGCTCTAGATGGGAGCACTCCTAAAAAGAGCACAGAACAAAACACACAATATATGAAGAATGGAGGAGGAGGAATAAGAAGGGAGAGAAGAAAAGAATCTCCAGGCAGTGTATATAACAACTCAATAAGTGAGGTAAGTTAGGCAGTAAGATACTAAAGAGGCTAACCTTGAACCTTTGGTAACCACGAATCTAAAGCCTACAATGGCAATAAGTACATATCTCTCAATTGTCACCCTAAATGTAAATGGACTTAATGCACCAATCAAAAGACACAGAGTAATAGAATGGATAAAAAAGCAAGACCCATCTATATGCTGCTTACAAAAAACTCAACTCAAACCCAAAGACATGCACAGACTAAAAGTCAAGGGATGAAAAACATATTTCAGGCAAACAACAGTGAGAAGAAAGCAGGGGTTGCAGTACTAATATCAGACAAAATAGACTTCAAAACAAAGAAAGTATCAAGAGATAAAGAAGGACACTACATAATGATAAAGGGCTCAGTCCAACAAGAGGATATAACCATTCTAAATATATATGCACCCAACACAGGAGCACCAGCATAGATGAAACAAATACTAACAGAACTAAAGGAGGAAATAGAATGCAATGCATTCATTATAGGAGACTTCAATACACCACTCACTCCAAAGGACAGATCGACCAGACAGAAAATAAGTAAGGACACAGAAGCACTGAACAATACACTAGAACAGATGGACCTAATAGACATCTACAGAACTCTACATCCAAAAGCAACAGGAAACACTTTCTTCTCAAGTGCACATGGAACATTCTCCAGAATAGACCGCATACTAGGCCACAAAAAGAGCCTCAGTAAATTCCAAAAGATTGAAATCCTACCAAACAACTTTTCAGACCACAAAGGCATAAAACTAGAAATAAACTGTACAAAGAAAGCAAAAAGGCTCACAAACACATGGAGGCTTAACAACACACTCCTAAATAATCAATGGATCAATGACCAAATCAAAATGGAGATCCAGCAATATATGGAAACAAATGACAACAACAACACAAAGCCCCAACTACTGTGGAACACAGCAAAAGCAGTCATAAGAGGAAAGTATATAGCGATCCAGGCATATTTAAAAAAGGAAGTACAATCCTAAATGAATGGTCTAATGTCACAATTACTAACAGAACTAAAGGAGGAAACAGAATGCAATGCATTCATTTTAGGAGACTTCAACACACCACTCACCCCAAAGGATAGATCCACCAGGCAGAAAATAAGTAAGGACACACAGGCACTGAACAACACACTAGAACAGATGGACCTAATAGACATCTATAGAACTCTACATCCAAAAGCAACAGGATATATATTCTTCTCAAGTGCACATGGAACATTCTCCAGAATAGACCACATACTAGCTCACAAAAAGAGCCTCAGTAAATTCCAAAATATTGAAATTCTACCAACCAATTTTTCAGACCACAAAAGTATAAAACTAGAAATAAATTCTACAAAGAAAACAGAAAGGCTCACAAACACATGGAGGCTTAACAACATGCTTCTAAATAGTCAATGGATCAATGAACAAATCAAAATAGAGATCAAGGAATATATAGAAACAAATGACAACAACACAAAGCCCCAACTTCTTTGGGACGCAGCGAAAGCAGTCTTAAGAGGAAAGTATATAGCGATCCAGGCAAACTTGAAGAAAGAAGAACAATCCCAATGAATAGTCTAACATCACAATTATCGAAACTGGAAAAAGAAGAACACATGAGGCCTAAAGTCAGCAGAAGGAGGGACATAATAAAGATCAGAGAAGAAATAAACAAAATTGAGAAGAATAAAACAATAGCAAAAATCAACGAAACCAAGAGCTGGTTCTTTGAGAAAATAAACAAAATAGATAAGCCTCTAGCCAGACTTATTAAGAGAAAAAGAGAATCAACACACATCAACAGAATCAGAAATGAGAATGGAAAAATCGCGACAGACTCCACAGAAATACAAAGAATTATTAAAGACTACTATGAAAACCTACATGCCAACAAGCTGGAAAACCTAGAAGAAATGGACAACTTCCTAGAAAAATACAACCTCCCAAGACTGACCAAGGAAGAAACACAAAAGTTAAACAAACCAATTACGAGCAAAGAAATTGAAACGGTAATCAAAAAACTACCCAAGAACAAAACCCCGGGGCCGTACTGATTTACCTCGGAATTTTATCAGGCACACAGGGAAGACATAATACCCATTCTCCTTAAAGTGTTCCAAAAAATAGAAGAGGAGGGAATACTCCCAAACTCATTCTATGAAGCCAACATCACCCTAATACCAAAACCAGGCAAAGACCCCCCAAAAAAGAATATTACAGACCAATATCCCTGATGAATGTAGATTCAAAAATACTCAATAAAATATTAGCAAACAAAATTCAACAGTATATCAAAAGGATCATACACCATGACCAAGTGGGATTCATCCCAGGGATGCAAGGATGGTACAACATTCAAAAATCCATCAACATCATCCACCGCATCAACAAAAAGAGAGACAAAAACCACATGATCATCTCCATAGATGCTGAAAAAGTATTGGACAAAATTCAACATCCATTCATGATAAAAACTCTCAGCAATATGGGAATAGAGGGCAAGTACTTCAACATAATAAAGGCCATATATGATAAACCCACAGCCAACATCATACTGAACAGAGAGAAGCTGAAAGCTTTTCCTTTGAGATCGGGAGCTAGACAGGGATGCCCACTCTCCCCACTGTTATTTAACATAGTACTGGAGGTCCTAGCCACGGCAATCAGACAAAACAAAGAAATACAAGGAATCCAGATTGGTAAAGAAGAAGTTAAACTGTCACTATTTGCAGATGATATGATATTGTACATAAAAAACCCTAAAGACTCCACTCCAAAACTACTAGAACTGATCGGAATACAGCAAAGTTGCAGGATACAAAATTAACACACAGAAATGTGTAGCTTTCCTATACACTAACAATGAACCAATAGAAAGAGAAATCAGGAAAACAATTCCATTCACAATTGCATCAAAAAGAATAAAATACATAGGAATAAACCTAACCAAAGAAGTGAAAGACCTATATCCTGAAAACTACAAGTCACTCTTAAGAGAAATTAAAGGGGACACTAATAAATGGAAACTCATCCCATGCTCATGGCTAGGAAGAATTAGTATCGTCAAAATGGCCATCCTGCCCAAAGCAATATACAGATTTGATGCAATCCCTCTCAAATTACCAGCAACATTCTTCAATGAACTGCAGCAAATAATTCAAAAATTCATATGGAAACACCAAAGACCCTGAATAGCCAAAGCAATCCTGAAAAAGAAGAATAAAGTAGGGGGGATCTCACTCCCCAACTTCAAGCTCTACTACAAAGCCATAGTAATCAAGACAATTTGGTACTGGCAGAAGAACAGAGCCACAGACCAGTGGAACAGATTAGAGACTCCAGACATTAACCCAAACATATATGGTCATTTAATATTTGATAAAGGAACCATGGACATACAATGGCGAAATGACAGTCTCTTCAACAGATGGTGCAGGCAAACCTGGACAGCTACATGTAGGAGAATGAAACTGGACCATTGTCTAACCCCATACACAAAAGTAAATTCAAAATGGATCAAAGACTTGAATGAAAGTCATGAAACCATAAAACTCTTGGAAAAAAACATAGGCAAAAACCTCTTAGACATAAACATGAGTGACCTCTTCTTGAACATATCTCCCCAGGCAAGGAAAACAACAGCAAAAATGAACAAGTGGGACTACATTAAGCTGAAAAGCTTCTGTACAGCAAAAGACACCATCAATAGAACAAAAAGGAACCCTACAGTATGGGAGAATATATTTGAAAATGACAGATCCGATAAAGGCTTGACGTCCAGAATATATAAAGAACTCACATGCCTCAGCAAACAAAAAACAAATAACCCAATTAAAAAATGGGCGGAGGAACTGAACAGACAGTTCTCTAAAAAGGAAATACAGATGGCCAACAGACACATGAAAAGATGCTCCACATCGCTAATTATCAGAGAAATGCAAATTAAAACTACAATGAGGTATCACCTCACACCAGTAAGGATGGCTGCCATCCAAAAGACAAACGACAACAAATGTTGGCGAGGCTGTGGAGAAAGGGGAACCCTCCTACACTGCTGGTGGGAATGTAAATTAGTTCAACCATTGTGGAAAGCAGTTTGGAGGTTCATCAAAATGCTCAAAACAGACCTACCATTTGACCCAGGAATTCCACTCCTAGGAATTTACCCTAAGAACGCAGCAATCAAGTTTGAGAAAGACAGATGCACCCCTATGTTTATCACAGCACTATTTACAATAGCCAAGAATTGGAAGCAACCTAAATGTCCATCGGTAGATGAATGGATAAAGAAGATGTGGTACATATACGCAATGGAATACTACTCAGCCATAAGAAGAGGGAAAATCCTACCATTTGCAGCAACATGGATGGAGCTGGAGGGTATTATGCTCAGTGAAATAAGCCAAGCAGAGAAAGAGAAATACCAAATGATTTCACTCATCTGAGGAGTATAAAAACAAAGGAAAAACTGAAGGAACAAACAGCAGCGGAATTACAGAACCCAAAAATGGACTAACAGGTACCAAAGGGAAAGGCACTGGGGAGGATGGGTGGGCAGGTAAGGATAAGGGGGGGAAGAAGAAAGGGGGTATTAAGATTAGCATGCATAGGGGGGCAGGGAGAAAGGGGAGGGCTGTACAACACAGAAAGGACAAGTAGTGATTCTACAACATTTTGCTATGCTGATGGACAGTGACTGTAATGTGGTTTATAGGGGGGACCTGGTATAGGGGAGAGCCCAGTAAACATAGTATTCTTCATGTCAGTGTAGATTAAAGATTTAAAAAAAAAGAAAGAAAGGAAGAAGAGGGGGATTACTCCTTGATAGGATAAAACTAATGGTAAATCAAAGATTAACGCATGCTTTAAATATCCTTAATTTTGATCACTTAAAGGGTGTCAGATGATCGGCTATGGAGGTATACTTTTCTGATAATATTCCTTTCTCTTAATAAAAAAAAAAAAAGCAGTTCCTGTGTGCTGACCTCCAATGAGTTCTAAACAGTGGTATAGAGGGCATGTCAAAGTGTGGGCAAAGGGTCTGTTTGTTTTTATACAGAAGATCAAAGCCTAATTTGGCTACCCAGAAAATGAACTAAGATGTGATATGAAGAAGAACTTCCAACATCAGCACTTTCTGGAAGACTCATACCAGAAGATGATCATCAAAAAACCTCCACAAATATCCAGGTGATGCTGCAGTTGTAGCTGCATCCATCCCACCATTTCCTGGACTTGCCATTGGAATGAAGAAGGAGATATCTAAGCTGGCCTGTGCATACAGTAAAACAACAAATTTGACTGGATCTATACTTTTGGAACTCAACCAAGAATTAGGAGAAGTGCAAGTTGTAGCACTCCAAAATCTTACGACTACAGACTATCTACAGTTAAAAGAACATATGGGATGTGAACAGTTCCCAGAAATGGGTTACTTTAATTTGTCTGATTTCTCTCAGACTGTTCAAGTACAGTTGGACAATATCCATCATATCATAGACAAATTTTCACAAATGCCTAGGGTGCCTAACTGGTTTTTTTGGCTTCACTGGAGATGGCTGGTAATTATAGATATGCTTTGTTTATGTAACTGTATTCCTATTATGTTAATATGTGTGTGCAATTTAGTTAGTAGTTTAAAACCTATACATGCTTAAGTTACTCTACAAGAATATATGTCAAAGAAATAATCAATCCTCCCATGTTTTCTTCCATCTGCTACCTCTATAGCTTTTCTTCTTCCTTCCTAATTTCAACCCTTAAATAGAATTCGTGCCTCATATCGAATTTACCGAGTATCATAATTCCTCCAAGTGGTAAAGATACCTCAAGACAAATGCTGGGCATAGAAGCCACAGGGCATAAATCTGCAAAGAAGTAAAAAGCTAACCTTTTCAAACAATATGGCTTCTCTCTCACTTACCAACTTTACATTTCCCTGTATGGCCCCGGAAGATGACTGGTTAGCCAGAGACAGGTAAGATTCCTCAAGGGAGGAACAACCTAAGACAGGCACAGTCGCAGGGGGGCCATCAGGTAAGAAATTGGGGATCAACAGTGGTGAAGCTTAGAACCTCACCCCCCCTGTTTTGAGAGAAATCTTCTGCATCCGTGGATGTTTTATTGCCCTTGTCTAGCTCAGATTAGCACATAGTCTACAGGCACACACCTGATCATCTACATTTGCTCTTTTACAACACTAAACTATGTTCTCTACCTTTATCTTGCATCTACCTACCACTTCAGCATTTTATTAAAAATGAAAATAATAATAATAATAAAGGGAGAAATGTGGGATCCACATATAAATCAAGTATAAAAATCAAATGAATATTCATATTTGACCTGATTGTTTATAGTTCATGATGCATGATCAAAACTGAAAGTTTCTGTGATGACTGCCCTTGTACTGTTCACCATATAAGAACTTGTTCATTATGCTTCAGAAGATTGGAGACTGATGAGAATTAGGCTTGAGATCGATTAATGATTGTGCATTGAGCATTGACTCCCCTATACAGAATTTTATTGTTGTTAACAACCATTTGATCAATAAATATGAGAGACGCCCTCTCAAAAAAATATATATATTCATAGCATTGTTTCAAAAAACTGGAAAGAACATAAATATTCATTAAAAAAATATATCTCTTTGAAAAAAAAACTGCATTCGGCAAAAAAATAAAAATAAAAATAACAGGAAGTGGAATCCAGAATCCCTCATTTATCAGTTCTTGAAGAACAATATAAACTATTGCAAAGCAACTGCAAATTTCAGGTATGATGGAAAGACTAATAATAAGTCAGTACTACGTTTGCTAATTTGCCAAGATTTGGAGTGGGTTTTTTTAATTAAATGGAAATTATAGAGAAAAATAATGTTTAATTCCATTGGTACCCTCAGAGGCATTTCCTCTGCAGTTAATGCTTGGAATGCTCCTTTACCATCTTTGCCATATCCTCTTCTAAAAGATATTTTCCTCCATGTGCAAATTATTTTATTGCAAACGTTTACTCTATTCTTATTCACTGAAGGAAGTTGTCAATATTGCCATAATTTAGAAGGACTTTTAATTTCTTACTCTCTTTCCGGGATTAAAAATAATTTCTCTACTATCTGTGCCTATTTGAAATATGCTGGCAAATCTTAGGAGACCCATGGTGTCATTTCTATAACAAAAGGAATGTAAACCAGAGCCTGAAACAGAAGTTGAAACCTGGCCACCCATTAGCCAAATCTGGAACACAGGTTTGTTTTGGTAGGCCCCATATAACTAGAAAATCAAACAATTCCATCTAAAAATCTAGATTTCATATTCTCTTGATATAGCAGTTCTGGCAACACAGGACTCACAATTCCAACTGGTTACAATTAGCTGGGCCTGCAGAGTGGCTTCCTCATTTAGCTGACAAACAAGTTCTCCAGAGTGCCACAATCCTCATCAATCCAAACTGAAGACACCCAGTTTACCCCATTGATGCATCTCTGTAGCTAACTGAATTTCTAAGTCCTGATCTAGAATATCAATTACCTCCTTAGTCTAAATAATTTTCTTTGATATGTCATAAAGAGAAAAAGAAAATAACTAAAATACGAAGCAAAATGAACCTTGTACACACCTTACATAAAACCAGTTTAAAGTCATCACTTTACACATTTGTAGAATAAGTAATAAAGAAATTAATAACATTTTACTACAAGTGTACTACTTTGGGAAAAATACTCTTGAAGCTGCCAGCCAAATTTTGGAGTTCTTATTACTCCAGAAGCAAAGTTACTGCCCAACCAGTACCCATCTTTGCAGTTGCCATGGATCCTAATGACTTTAAATTACATGCTGAGCATTTTCCTAAATTTGAAATGTAATTGTGACTAGAAAACACTAGTTCTCAGATGATGACCTGTGATCAATGGCGGTGAAAGAGGGAAAGAGAAGACAGCCTTTCCCACATCCTTTACCAGAGTGACAGCACAGTTAGAGAGATGGGAGACCTTGCTTCTAGGAAAACATAGCTTCCTTGGGGCAGAACAGCACAAACATGCTGGAGATACACACTGTCAGCCCCATTTTATTGGACTAAAGTGGACATTGATTTTTTAATGTCTATACCATGAACAAAACTGTATAAATATGAACTTTTTCCCTAAAAGCTTAATCTATAATACTACATACCCAAAAAAAAGGTAATGATTTTTTTCAGACTAATAGAATGTATGTCCTGCTTCTTCTTGACTATAATAAAATTCATTTTGTCTTAACTATTTCTAAATTATCTAGCACATCTTAGAGCCTTGAATCAAAGCCATATATATTATGTGTTGAACTCAGTCTTTTATATCCCTTTGTCAAAAGTCAGCAGGAGTTGGTAGAGCTGTATCTGGGAAGTTGGACTGAAGGCAGCAAACTACAAAGGCCAACTGTCTAGAAGGTAGAAAGGACCAATAAGAGCTGGGGACATACACACACACACACACACACACACACACACACACACACACACACACACACACACACACACACACACACACAGAGGTGTTCATGTCCTGGGACCACAGTCTGGATGTAAGCCACTTTCTGGCCCTGGGCCTTCTCAGCTGTTCCCCTTAGGGCTTCTCTCCCCAGGAGCAGCTAACAGATTCCATTGCCCTCTTGCTCAGGCCTACCAAGTACTCTGCCTCTTTTAACCCTATGAAGTGGATAGAAAGAGGAAGACAAAACTTTAGCAAATAGAGCCCTCTGAAAAATTAAATGCAGACCAGGAGGACCATTTCCAATGGATTTTTCTTTACATGATGTAGTAGGAGGGGGCTGATATGCTGGGGATGGTGGGAGGGGAGGGCCAGCTGGGTAGCACCTCAGAAAAGAACCCTAAAAGTAATGCTAAGAGAATAATAACGTTGTAGCAGAATAACAGTCCCAAAGAGAATAATACCTCTTTGCCCATCACCCCCTCCCCATCTCCATATATCCCAGACTAAAACAAAAGACACCTCAACTGAGAGCTGATAGACTGGGTAGGGGAGAAAGCAGTGGAAGGAAAGCACTGAAGATTTAGACACAGGTAGTATATGGATAAAGGGGGCCTGATGCTATCTGGTGGACAATGCAGAAGGAAACATACTAAAACCTCAGAGCAGACAGCTTTGTCCCCTGCATGGGAAGTTCCAAAACTCCAGAGAGGAAATGGCTACACAGGCGTCTGGGCAGATGTGGCTGTGGACAGTTCCCTCCCAAGCCCAAGCACAGCAATAACAGCAACAGGAGAATGGCTCTACTGATCCTGCAACTGTGTGAAGCCAGCTATACGAGCTGAAGGGACAAGGCAGAGGTGGGGACGGATGGCTCCATGGACACCTGGGAGGCAACACAGAGGATACACCCCAGCTTCCTGGTATGACACAAGCCCCTCGAGCTTAGAAACCCACAGGAAGGAAGGAACTCTACATTTCCACAACCTCAGTCAAACAGGGTTCACGAGCTATAGGATAACAGAAAAAGTTATTTTTCTTGCACACCTCAGTTGTGTGCCTACTTCAAAATGTAAATTGATCTAGTTTTTGCCAAGGAAATCATAAAACATTCCCAGCCACACACAACGGTGGTCAGTGTGTCTGACATGAATAATGCATGGTGGTGTGTTGCTTATTAGGAATGAGTAATTTATTTTGTGATCTAAAATTTAAACCCTTCAATATGCCTCCCAAGGTCATCTGATTTGGAAAACTAAAAAGGAAAACTAAAGAATGAATAAGACTATAGAAAAAGCAGAAACAGTTTTACTGCATTTTTTTCTAATATGAACTCTGTTTTGACCAAACAAGGTAAATTAGTAAGCCAATCTGCTTCTGCATACAATTTTTATTAAAATTTGGTAAAAATGGGAAAGTGCATTCTGTGTCTTTGTTTGTATATAAAATGGGACTATGTGTGCTTATATGTGCAAAGAAAGTGTCTGAGATGATAACACAAGATGTTAGTAACAGAAATTGCCTCCTGGGGAAAAGCGCTAGGGGTCTGGAGTAGAAGAGAAATAATTCTTTACTGTGAATGTATTACTTTAAAAGCAACATCAGCAATTAACCAAAACAAAGAGCCAAAGCCATTGGTAAGCTAACATCACTAGAGTAATGCAGAGGAAGCTAGTGAGCAAAGAAGAGGACAGAGCTGGACACTGCTCTGGGAGGGACATACAGTTCTCATAGTTACTGGTCTTGGATCCCAGGGGTCAAACCTTGTAAATCTTATAATAAAACCTTTGCTTGAGTAAGCTTAAGGGGATCTCTGTTCCTTGCCACTCAAAAGCCCTAACTGAAATAGCCAGTCTCTTGGGAAGGAAGGCTGATTTGAAAACAGAAAGTCTAGACCAGGCACTCCCAGCTTATCTATTTTCTGCATTAGTAATGGGAAGGAGACTGAATCACATTTTTCACTCTCTGTTTTTCACTCTTTACTGCTAGGCAACAGATATAATATGAAAGTTTTCAGTTAAGAGAAACCAAACATATTACAAAATAAATCCTCCAATGCACAACTTATAATTGATAGGGATATATTAATAACACAAGTTCAAAAGAAATGTAACAAAAATTTGATTGAATTATAAAATATACAGAAAAGGCAAAAGAGCAGATGTTTCTGATATTTCTTTCTCATCTGCTTTCTCTTGGCCATGGTACTAAAAGTTGGGCTGGATTCTGTATCATATGGCTTTTCAGGTCTATTCTGGCAAATCTTTATAGTTACTAATATGATGATGCATTTTACTTACTATTTTAGTTGAAAAATCCATTTTGTGACCTTGATGATCCATTTAAGACCTTCTAAAGTTAAAAGAAGGTACAATATGTATGGTAACTAAATGGGAATGACCTGCTGAAATATTAAATGTTTCCTTTCAAGTAGATTATCAGGAGAAGCTGCTTTTTTGAAGAAAAACAACAACAAAGCTAACAAAGTCCACCAAATACCTTCCAGCCTCAGGGCCTTTGCATCTGCTGTTCCCTCTGCCTTGAAGTTTCTTCCCTCAAAGAGGAGCTTAGCCAGTCTCCTTACCCTACTTCTGGTCTCTGCTCAATTGTCTCCTGTATAGTGAGGTCTTCCCTGGCCACCTTATTTAAAATAGCATCTCCCATTCTCAGTCCCACCTTCCCATCTCAACACTCTCTAGCCCCATTCTCTGCTTTACTTTTCCCTAGCTTTTAGCACTATTATTCTTCCATTTGTTTTTGGCATGGCTTTCTCCCATTCCGAATTGAAATCAAGTTCGATGAAAGCATTCCTCTAGGAAGAATTTGCTGTTTTATTCCAAATGCACTCCCAGGCTCTAGCACAACGTCTGGCACAGAGTAAATCCTCAACAAAAATTTATGGGAAGATTGAATGAAATCACAATGACTGCATGTTGAAGACAGGACAGGCAGATGAAGTCTTACAAAATTGATAGATATATTCCACACATTCTCCCTACTGTACATCTGAGATAAATCCTTTGCTATATATATGACACTTACAAAGGCAAGTCAAGGAACTGTACTTTAGGGGGAATAGTAGGCTTGGTGAGCATAGATTTCATCCTTATATACTTGTATCCACAGGCCCCACTGAGAGGGTGCTAATGCCACAAGTGTTCTGTTCTTAGACCAAATATGAATCTTCTACATGCTGAGTGATTTGACAAGATAAAGGTGGCTGATACTCTTTTCAGCACAGCTGATGCAAGAATTAATATATGTAAAAAGTGACCTGTTCTTTAAATTCTTCACATATTTCCTGAGGTGACAAATGGTTTAAATGATTTAGGAATATTTAGAAAGAAACTTGTGTGCTAGACAGGATTTGGTACTTTCAGTAAGAGAACAGTAACGATAACTGGGGAAGGAAAGAAAGAGAGGGAAAGGTTCCCACTGCTTTCCATGATTACAACACATGATCAGGTGTTGTAGGGGATGTAGGGAATGAAAGAAGTCCATAAAGATTCATTTAATTTTACTGTCCTTCAAAGCTAATGTAACTCTGGAAACCAGTCACCAAGTTGGAGTCAACATGTAGGTTTAGAAGCCACTTCATCTGCCAGCTTAAGATAGGCACTAAATGACATGAGTAGGCTAGAAATGAAAAAGTGGAGCTCAGGGTGAAATAAGAGAGAGGTTGTTTGTGATGAGAGCAACTGAAGGATGAGGGTATTAGAGTATAAAGGCAGAAGTACTACAGCAATGGGGAAGTAGGGCCCTGAGTGTGTACTTTTGTGCTTTGTAAGCTTCTTAAAACAGATACAATATGAAAGTTCTCAGTTAAGAGAAATCAAACTTATTATAAGATAAATCCTCATATGCCCAACTTATAAATGACAGAGATATAAGTTCAAAAGGAATATAAAACTTGATTGAGTTACAACATATACAGAAAAAACACCTGAGCAGATGCTTCTGAGCAGAACTCTAGTTATCATTTGCAATGTGTTTTTTAACACAAAAAACTTTTGTTTTATAAACAAAAGGGTTTTTTAATCAACTCATATGGAAAATGCTTGGAAACATAATATATTCAGAAAAATTCATTCACTCAGCAAACATGTAGTCAGTGTCTATGCCAGATACTTTGCTAGGAAATAAAGACAAAAGCCACAAATCCTACCCACTAAGAGCCTGAAGACTACTGGGTTAGATATTCAAGTTGCACATAATCCAGAGTGCTCAGGGTTCAGTGTACATATGTACATATATTGGAATTGGTTCGAACATGCTACTTTGTATTACCTTTTTCAGGGAGTTTATGTATTTTCTTTACACATGTGAACATTATTTCAGTGCAACATACTATGTTTGCAGATACAACTCAACACCAACTGTGTGAGACCATTGCCCACATTGATACAACTCAACACCAACTGTGTGAGACCATTGCCCACATTGATCCTCAATTTTCTCTCCTTTCATACCTCACCACAGACCCATAAGCCATTACTTTCTGTGCTGCTTTAAACTTGATATAGAATTCTGCCGCTCCTAAACATCTGACACCAAGAATACCCTGGATATCTGTTGCCTGGACTGTTGCAATAACCTCCTAACACCTGCCCTTACTACTCTTCAAATCCTTCTCAGTACAGCAGAATACACTTTGAAAATGTCCGTCACATTACTTCCCTACTCAAAATCATCCAGTGCCTTCCTATGTTACCCTGGGCAGAAGCCAGTCTGCACGATGAACGTAAGGCCATGGGTATCCTCTCTTACTCTGCCTTTCTAATTCATCTCCTGACTGATCACAAGGCGCATACTGTCTGTATACCTGCTGTTCCTTCTGCTTGGAATGGAATGCTTTCTGCAGCTACCTGGTACCTCCTTCCCGTTTCCTTTCAGACTTTACTCCAGTGTCCCTCTTTTAGGGAGGTTTTTCTCTGTTTACCGCATTTAAAGTTTCAGCACTATACCCCTTCCCCAGTATTTCCTATTCTCCTTTCCTGCTTTTTCTTCTTCTTAGCATTGATCACTATCACGCTTATTATACACTTCACTTGTTTACCAACTGGAATATAAATTCCATGAGGGTAGGGATCAGCTCTGGATTTTTTTCACTGACCATTTTCCCCCCAGGGGCTCAGAACAGTGTCTTTACCAATATTTCACTTTATATTTGTAAAATGAATACATGAATATTGTGCTTTATACAAGGGATTCATTTATTCATTCCAGACATTTGCTTACTATTGAAAAAATTCTCATTGACCAAACTCTACTCTCCCTTTCACTCTTTTCAACTAGGCCTGACTTTTGGCCTTCTGTATTTATCTCTGCATTGTCCAATTTAAACAAGAATCCGGATAAGTCAGTTTAAGAATCCCCCATCCTTCTTATTTGATCACCCTCAACATCTAATCAAGTTCTTCACCCTCTACCAGATGATGTCTGATTCAACAAGAATCCTATTTGGTTGGTTTAGCCAGCATTTCCTCCTACCCTTGTTTCCTCTCAATTTCCTTTTAACTGACCCCCACCCTACTCCTTGGGTATAAATTCCCACTTTCCCATGCTGTATTCAGAGTTGAGTCCAATCTCCTTTCCTCATTGCAAAGTTATATCCCACTGGTCCCTACATTTATCACATGATAGTCTTTCCCGTTAAGTCTTCCTTACCATGCTTTAACAAGTGTCATTTGGATACTTTTTTTAACACTATGTATAAAGCACTTTTTAAAGTAGAGGAAATAAAACAAAATATAGTTCCTGCTCCCACAAAACTTACAGAAAAGTGGGGAGGAATATTTAAACTACTTTCATATTCAGAAAACTCACTAGACAACATGTCATTAGAACTACGCTCCTTGGATTGTGCAAAAATCTACAGATGGCATTTCCTTTACCTATAGAGCACCCAGACCCTAGTAATTATAGTACTGTTTATCTCCCATCTCCAAAGACCAATGGAATCCTTCAGTAGTAGTGGTAAACCACATTCACTTCTCAATGTCCATCCAATTCTGGAATTCAGTTGCTGGAAAACAGGTCATGTTGAAACTGTCTTCATGGTGTATAGTCTGTGAGGAAAGAGGTTGTGCCCATTCTGCAGTACCTGGCAAGAGTATTCTATAAATGTTAGTTATTACAGATGACCACCTCAGCAAAGGAGAACAGTCACCATTTGTGGCCTTTCCCAGAGCAACTTACAGAAGAATAGTTACAAGTAACATATAAAATTTCATTAATCCTTTAATAAGAGAGATAAAAAGAACTGTTAAATTCTTGCAGAAGTCAGGCCACCATTGAAATGATGGCTTTCTAGATAGAGAGGGCTATTCATTTATGACCCTTCTTAGTCTACCAGTCCTCTAATGTGGCACAAAAAAAGTATTTTAATGGCTTATCTTTTTTTTTAAAGGAAGACATTTGTTTATTTGGATTAAAATTGTTATCTTTATTTGCTTTACAAACTCAACACAGGTACATTGCTTAAATGATTAAGTAATATGAAACAGACCACTCCCAACTCATTTTGCAATTTCCTACTTTTTTACCTCTAGATTTCTAAAGAATATGCCGGTGGTTCTCAGACTTTTTGTTCTCAGGACCCCTTTACAGTTTTAAAAGTTTTGAGGCCCAAAAGAGGTTTTATCTATATGAGTTACATCTATAATTATCATATTAGAAAATAAAACTGAGAAACATTTTAAAGTTATTTACTTATTCCTTTTTACATAACAATAATAAACATCCTAACATAAGAAATTCTTTTTTATGGTATCATTAATATACAATCACATGAGCAACACTGTGGTTACTAGATTCCCCCCATTATCAAGTCCCCACCACATACCCCATTACAGTCATTGTCCATCAGCATAGTAAGTAAGATGCTAAGAGTCACTACTTGTCTTCTCTGTGCTAAACTGTAATTGCTTACCTTTGATTTGCTGAAAGAAAATTTCAGAATGAGATTTCCAAGGAGACACAGACTTGAACTATAATGATTTCAGTGAGTTTCATCTCTCATAGAGATCTCCCTCAAGATTATTTGACCATGATTTCTAATAGAGGAAAAAAGGGCTCCCATTGCCAAGCAAAGAGTCCTCTAGATTTCTTCTGTGTATTTTTCCAGTTTGGCCTGAGTAGCTTGTTTCTTTATTAGGGAAATCTGCTAGCCAAGTTCATGCTAAACTACAGCTAAAGTAATGTCTCCATTTCATTGACCTAGCAACTGTAATTCAAAGCTAGTGTTTTTACAGTTTTGAGGTAGTATCTCTCCCTGAATCACAGGAGAAAGCTAATGGCTTTGAACTGAAATGGCAGATGCTGATGCTGATGGCTGTTGGCTTTGTACACTCCCTTGGGAACTCTTTAATTTCCAGGGTATTTGAATTAGTGCCTTCTGTTCTAAAGAAAAGTTGAAGTTTCTTTCCATTAAATCACCTTCCTCTAAAAAATTAAACTATCAAAAATAAATTCAAAACTTGAATGTCTTACAGAATGCCCTTGAAGAATTAGATCCTATTCCTTAAAAGCTGGGAAAGAATAACTTTTAAGGCATTTTCATCTCTGGCACAGATGTATATCTTAATTACCAGATAACAAGTATCCATTGATAAAGAACTAATTTAATAAAGCATAATACATCATCACAGTGTATGTTGCTACAAAAAAGAACCAGAAAAAATAAGAATGAGGATTATCTCTATGTACTGATGTGGATTTTCAGGATTCATTAGGTGATCAAAGCCAGTGCACAGCAATACATACAGTATTCTACTTTGTATGTTAAGAAAAAGTGGAGATAAGGATTTAAATTTATATTTGCTTGATTGTATAAAGAAACAATGGAAGGATAAGTAAGAATTATAGGCAATGGGGGTAAGGTAAACAGGGGGAGAGGACAGGGCTGGAAGCAAGATTTCTCTGTATAATTTTTATATAGTTTAGACTTTAGAATTATATAAATTATTAATGAAACATTTTAAAACTTAATTTTCTTGTAAGCACGATGTCTATGTTCATAGACTTGTAGGTCTAAGAAACATTCAAATTGAGAGAAGTAAATGTGAAAAATAAGTTGTTCTGAAAGTAATGTAGTCAAATTTTTCTATAGTATGTTAAATCAAGTACTTTTTTTCCTTCTTCATTTGAGAAACTGGTCAATCCTGCAGACTCAGAAATTTAGAGAAAAAGCATTAGGACTCTTGATTAGGCTAGAATTGGGGAAACGTCTGATCTTTTAATATAATTAAAGTTCCTTAATAAATCATCCTTGGGTTTGTGCAGCCAGATCACACCAGATTTGTAAATGTCTCAAAACACTATCAGATAGTGCTAACAAGTTTAAATTCCTGTGGATTCGTTTCAAAATTTTCATTCTCCTGAAAATAATTCTTCTGTGCCCTATGGAATTCACTGTCCATCAAAATTCCCATAGCTTCAACTCCTTTGAACACTACCTTTGCCTTCTTGTTCAAATGAAAACCTGCAGCCCTCTCAAACTGTGGCCGCTTTTCCACTTTACCCCTAGGCCTGGAAGATGACTTCAACCAGTTCCACCACAGAATAATTGCTGCAAAATTCTATCCCAGCCCTGACCTCTTCCCTGAGCTCCACTCAGGTGGAGCTTAATTCATGTAATTCAGTCTGATTCCTTAATCCACATCACTAGATAGTGGAATTTCAAATTAAACTCCACCACAATAGAATTCTTGATTCACACCATCGCCAGATCTGCTCTGTTTCTCCCTTAGTCTTTTTTATCTCTATAAATGACTCTACCACCAGCTTAGTGCATCAAGTCAAAAATCCAGAGGTCATCTTGATCTGTCTCCTTTCCAATATCCACACCAAATCCATCAAGAAGTCCTGTACTACAAGGACCCATAATCTTTTGATGGTACTCCATTCTCATTAAAACCCCATCTCCATATCAGTGGGTAATTACGTGGGCAATGGAGGGCTTATCTGTACCTGAGAGGTGAGGGGGAGGGCTAGTTTTGCTTCTGCTGGAGCAAGAGAGATGGCCCAGGACTGCAGTTTATGAGCAATAAATGGATTTTAAACTTTATTTCTCCCTTTGACTAATTTCAGTTTTTAGAGGTATTTTGCCCTGGGATTTCCTTTCCCTGGACTTATAGCAACTAAAAGAATACACAAAAATTAGACTATAAGACTATTCACAGAAGCATTGTTTACAATGTTTAAAAAAGTATAATCAATGTAAGTGTTCAAAAACAGAATCACCTTATCCTGCTTTACAAAATATAATGCCCTGCCCTACTTCTGATCAGTTAAGACCTCTGGGAGGAGAGACCCAGGCACTGGCATTTTAAAAAAGATATCCAGGTGTCCTAGCGTGCACTTACCAGGTGGACTATCTTGAGGTGAACTGACCCAGTCTCATTTCTTCATACCACCAATACACTAATGGGGAGGGGGAGGTCCCAAATTTACATGTTCCTGGACAGCTATCCCTTCCAACTCCAATTTAACTTGGGTAAGCTTAACTGCTTACTCAACCTTGTTCCTTTAATCTCTAATAAGCACTTCTAACTTAACATTAACTCTTTTACTTGTACCCCACTCCCATTTCCATATAATGTTTAATACTATCAGCTCCAAATTCAAAATACACCCAGAATCCATTCCTCACCAACTCCGCTTCTTCTACCATAGCCCAATCTTTTACCTGGGTTTTACTGCAGTTGCTTCACAACACAGCTACTAAGGTGATGCACATAAAATGCCATTAGTTTATGTCTCCTTTCTGCTCAAAACCTTTTAACCGCTTCCCATCTCACTCACAGTAAATGCCAAAAGTCTTTACAATGGACCTGATTGGGTCTCCCACAACCTCTCTGACTAATTTGCTGTTACCTAGCCATGCTGACCTCCTTCCTCTAAGGTTCAGGCATGTTCAGGCCCACTGCCTGGAAAGTTTTCCCAAATACCCTCACGGCTAACTCCTTCACTTTCTTTAGATTGAAGTTCAAATGTCACCTTATCAATGAAGCCTTCCCCAAATACCCTAAATACAAATAGTATCCAACACCAATACTCCCTATTCCTCCTTTTTCTCCAGAGCACACATCTGATCTACCGTATATTTACTTGATTTCTGTCTTTCCCGGTAGGATGTAAGTTCTTTGAGAACAGGGATTTTGTTTTATGACTATATCCCTAACCCTGAATAGTACCTGACACATAGTGGGTCCATAGTATGTATTTATTGAGTGACTATACGTAGATATATTTCCTCCAGTCAGTTTCTCTTACTACTTATAATTTAAAAGAAAATTAAACCTTCAAAATGTATTGACAAGGCAGGATTTGACAGGTTAGCAGTGGGGCTATATAACATATACACCACATGTGTAGTATGTACGTGTATGTACACACCACATACAACCATGCTGACTATCATTGAAAAATCTAGTTTAGGGACTACAATGTATTTTGAGGATTATCCAGTGATCCAGACCTCCAAATTTTTTCTTTTCAGAGTAACATCAATTCTGTGGTCCTAATATCCTTGTAAGAGCCATTAACACTTTATTCTGTACACCCTGAAAAATAATTTTAATTGGCATCATCTTCACTGTACAGTCAAAGCTTGTTAGATAAAAGGCAGAAAGCAAAACTACTGTCTGAACTGCTTGAATCATATATCCAAGGCTGTAAAGTAATGGATAACATGGTTCTGTATTCAGCTAGTTGTGAACAGTATAAATGGCCTTAAAAAAATGTAATTCACACACTCCCTCCCTAGTCCTTATCCACTTCCTCCCCACTTCAACTCCATACAGTTACACAAGTGCATCAAATTTTAAAAGAGGAATTGAACAATATAAGCCTGGCAGAAATCTGAAATCTCTCCAGCCTCAAACTTAAATCATTTGCCTAGGGAGAACAGCCCTCAGATGCACTATGACTCAGCATTTTATGGTGCCTGAAACATGAAATGAGGTAAAGGTCTTGTTGCCTAGATTGCATTAGCTAAATCTGGACCTAAAATAAATGAGCTACCTTAAAAACACCAAGTCAGTGGCTGAAATAATACAGTGCTAGCAATGACAAAGGTTTGACTCAGTATGTGATAACAGGGAGGAGAGCCTGTGTCAGCTGAAGCACACACAACTGTTCTGAAATAACTTGTTGATCTATAAAATTAGCAATCATAATACTGAGTACAAGTAACATCCAGAAATGGAGAAAATATTGTAAATTAATGAGAACAAAATAAAAATATTAACTATAGTGACTGGTTTAGAGCCAGATAAAAAAATAATTTAAAGCTAGGAAGGGAATTTACCCAGCTACTTTTTACCAGAATATCAGTTAAAACTGAACCAAGTGAGGATATTTCCCCTTGTTAAAAAAGAAAAAAAAAAAGGGAAGAAGAAAAATTGAGTAAAACTGAAACAAATAGAAAAGTCCAGATCTTTTTGACTCTGTATGGGCAGAAAGTGAATAAAATGAAAATAAGAAAAAGTATATAAAGGTTGCAATAAAGATAAAGTTTTCAGTTCATATTCTCAGGTGGAGCAAGAATTAATGGAGGAAGAATAGAATATGGTAAATTGGCAAGCAAGGAGATCTGGAGAGATAGGATCATGAAAAAGGACTGAGGGGTATTGCAGGTATTCCACATAGGCAACAGAGGAAGTTGGGGAATCCCACTGGGGAAGCAAGGAATTTAAATGAATAAATAAAATGAATAGAGATGTGGAGACAGCCTATAGGTAAATGGGCAAAAACAATTGCTAATACTTGGTTTTAGCTCCTGTTCTATGTACTCTATATGTATTAACTCTTAATCCTTAAAGCAAGCCAGTGCTATAAATATATTAAATCCTATTTTACATGTGAGGAAACAGCTCTAGAAAAGTTAACTAAATTGCTTAAAGCCACCACATTGTTAAAAAATGGCAGAGCCAGGCAACCAATCCACACAATCTACACCACAACTTTACACTACCTCTTACGAACATCTCAAAATGAGAAAAGTGAGTAAATTGAAATTATGGAGGCCTTTACCACTTAAGACCTTCTGGAGTACAGAAATAATAAATTTCCTCTAGGGAAACTATAGCCTATTAATGACATTCAGATTCGCACCAAAATACCATTCAAACCGCACATCAGACCTGTCTACAAAAGGCACAATCTAAGGGTGGTGGAAACTCAAGCTAGCAGTGTTCACTAGGCTGTGGAATCAAGAACTTATAAAGAGCAGCATTTTGAATAGCATTTGAGGAAAAAGAAGAGTTAGGTGGAAGGAGCATCACGACTTCACATCAACTACTCACCGGGGTTTTCAAGATAAATTTCAAAGTCCTTGGCTGACATTGGTGAATACGCGTAGATATATTTCCTCCACTCAGTTTCTCTCCCTACTTACAATTTACAAGAAAATTAAACCTCACAATGTATTGACAAAGCCCTCCACAATTGGATCTGGAGGAATGCCGAGGAAGAGAGATTATCCTGAGTGAGATAATTACGCTGGAGTCTTTACTACCAGTTCGGGTTTCAAAGGAGAATATCTTCTTTTCCACTTTTCATAAATCGTTAGTGAATTGGAAGCAAGGCACTCAAACTTATTCTTTTGAAATACTTCCCTCCCCCATTCCAGGCGCCTCTACATCGCAGCACGTGGTAGTAAGCGAATGTAAATCAATGCGCATCAATTACCAGAGGACTGTGAGGGCTGATTTTAAAGCTCTCAACTAACAGACCTAAACACATGATCCATATGCTACAGGTGGACAATGGTTTGGATCTGGATATCACAAACCAGTTGTGAAAGGACATGAGGCAATTGTGAAAATCTAAAACATGGGCTAGGAATTAAAGGAATTAGTTTCATTAAATGTGATGTCATTATGCGTTACGAAGTCATCGGTTGTGTATATATATATGTATGTATGTATACACACACACACAGGGTATTTATGAATAAAATGATTTCCCTTAAAACACTGGAGGTTAGAGTATGGGGGATAGATGCAAAATTCGTATAATGTAGCTAACTGTTGAGCTTTTGGGTGTATTATACTATTGGTGAATGTTCGAAAATTCCCTAATATGAACCACCACACACACACACACACACACACACACATTCCCTAATATGAACCACCACACACACACACACACACACACACACACACACTCCCTAATATGAACCACCACACACACACACACACACACACACTCCCTAATATGAACCAACACACACACACACACACACACACACACACACACACACACAGTGCTTCTTCATAGTCCCGAGGGAAGCAGACCCAGATGGTCCCGCCGCCTGTGTCTCGGATTCTGAGGACCTGTGCGTGCAGAACGGGCCTCCTTAGGGTGCGGAACCGGCTTTCTCTCCCGCCGGAAACTTGAAGCCATCAAGAAGACGGCCTCTTCATCCCCTCAGCACGGCGCATAAACGCCTTTCGGAAAGAGCCGAATTCCTGGAGATCACCAGGAAGAGCTATCCCTTTTTCTACTCTGGACCCCGACAAACGGCCTACAACCAGAGGAGGAGCGAGCAAACCCCCGGCACAACCCCACCCATGACCCCAAACCCCGCGACGGAGCGCTCGGAGGCGGGCTGTGCGCAGCGACGTCACGGCGCGCCGCGCGCCGGGTCAAAGTTCAGCCCCGCCCCCGCTTCCCCCTTGCTGTCTCCCTCGGCCTTCGCTGCTGCCGACGCTGCTGTGGGCCTGGCTCCGCTCCGTCAGCTCCGTCGCCTTCTTCCCTGAGCGCCGCGCGGCCGGCCGCCATGGCGAACGTGGCCGATACGAAGCTGTACGACATCCTGGGCGTCCCGCCAGGCGCCAGCGAGAACGAGCTGAAGAAGGTATTGGGGAGGGGGCTGGCCTGACAGGGTGTGAGCGGAGCGGGCCCGCGCGGCTTTGGTGGCGAGGCCACGCTACGGGGCGGTCCGGAGCCGGCAACAGCCGCGGCCGGCCCAGGCTGGGGGCCGCGGCAGCGAGACCGGCCTCGGCTGACCTTGGGCCGCCTGCCATGCCCGTCCGCAGATGCAGCAAATAAAACCCACCTTTGGGCAAATACGACCAAAACCCTCCCTTTCTCCCTTCCCCGGAGGGGAGCAGAGGCCGGGAGCTGCCGGGAGGCAACTGCTTGCCCAGCGCTCCCTGGGCCGAGGTCAACACCCTGGAAAAACAGGTTGGGCAGAGGCGCCCAGCGCATCCCGGCCCCGGAAGAGAAGTCCACGCCGCGGACGTCGGCGCCGGAACTTAGTCGGGGCTGGTCTAGGGCCTGGCGGGAGGGTCAAGGCCGCCCCCGCCAGAGCTGGGGATGTTTCCTGGAAGCCCCGGCCGCTGGAGCTCCTCCCTCTCTTCCACCCTTGTGGGTCTGTGTGGGGTGCATTGGTCTGTGCCAGGGAACTTAAATGTTCTGTTCCCGCTGCAGGAATAAGCCGTGGGTCCCAGCCAAACACCTCAGTGTGCACTGCCTAAAAATAAATATAAGGCCTCACTGTCGCTGTTTACAATGCTGCGAATCTTTAATCTCAGAATTTCAAAGCTCTTGAAGCATTTGATTAAAGCCCACAGCATCTTCACGGGGCTTAGGGTTGCGTATTTGCACGACAAAAATGATAATGCTCCTCAAGCAGTGGGACCGGTGGTACGGTCGAAAGTAAAGTGCACTTCCTGTTACCTTACCGGAAATGCTGGCCGGTATTATGTAATTCATGTGTCTGAATGAAGGACTGAAGTGCTGTATATCGTGATCACCTAAATGTATGCAACTTCGTTATGACTGAGGTCACTCTAAGACCCCGATTAATCCACCATGTGAAAATAAAACAAGATTTAGAAGCTTCTCTTGGCATTTTCTTGATAATACAACTAGAAGGCAAGAGCTGTCATGAGCAGGGATTCTTACCTTAGCTCAATTTTTGGTGATTTAAGCCAAACAGTCACTTCTTTAGAGTTATTGGAGTCTTCCTGGTCTGGTTACTGGCTGTCAAAGACATTTAATAGTGAAAATGTGGAATTTTTCAAAAATTTTTTCTCTGGCATTGTTTCATGGTTTGTGTTTGGCTGCCATATAAACCTATTTTCAAGTATACAAACTGCTTTGTTAGATTAAATTAAAGAATACCGAGATGGGAAATGCCTAAGAATCCTAATGAATAGAAGATATTTTTGGATGGTTATAATTTTAGAACATTGCTTCTCAGAAAAATGGATGTTAAGTTGGCACTCACAAATCTTGAAACTGTTCTTTGTATATAACTTTTATTTTAATCCTTTATTATAGGCATACAGAAAGTTAGCCAAGGAATACCACCCTGATAAGAATCCAAATGCTGGTGATAAAGTAAGTTATTTGAGACTTTTGTGCCCTGAGGTTTCAACTTAACCTTAAATTGCCCTCCTTCAAAAAAGGAATGTTATAAGAAAAGTCCTCTGTGCCCAAAGAGCCAAATTTTTATGTTGAGTATATCGATTTTGTAATGGGAATGGGAAAATTCTGGGTAGGTGGGAAATAGGACCAGAATGAAACCAAAGATAGTTTACAATTTTCATTAGATTGTGTTTTTATTAGATTATTTATTCTATTTTTATTAGGTTCTAGATTTCCTGTAGAAACAATTACCAATTTTTTTCCTTTTTTACTTTTATAGTTCAAAGAAATAAGTTTTGCATATGAAGTACTATCAAATCCGGAGAAGCGCGAGTTATATGACAGATATGGAGAACAAGGTCTTCGGGAAGGTAGCGGCGGAAGCGGTGGCATGGATGACATTTTCTCTCACATTTTTGGTGGGGGATTGTTTGGCTTCATGGGCAATCAGAGTAGAAGTCGAAATGGCAGAAGAAGAGGAGAAGACATGATGCATCCACTCAAGTGAATATCTTTTTTCTTGTTTAAAATATATTAAGTACTTTTTTTCCCCAAATTGTAATACTCAGTAAAAGAGAAAATGTATCAAAAATGTTGTATTCTTCAGAAAAAAAAATCTTCCATTTGCCTTACTGTCCTCGGGGTGACTAAATTAAATTTGATAGCCTGGATGTTTGTATTTTGCTATAGATCGTAAAGGATAGTTGGTGTTCTTACACCAATAGGAAAGTGGTTTTGTTATATGTTTCTGAGGTTGCTTGTTACTATATGGTTTTAAATTGCAGTTATGAACATTCTTGTCTTTAAAGTATTTAAATCTTCCAAGTCACTTTTATTTAAAAACTTAAAAAGTGAGTTACACTCTTTCTGGTTTGTTTATATGTTACAGTCACTCATTACTTCATCCTCAGTGTGAACTCTCCTAAATTGGTTTCCATGGAGCTTGCTGCCTTTAAGCCTGACATTAACCTGCCAACGTATGAATGGTGTCAGACCTTGATCTTAGATTGCAAACAATGAGAAAATAGTTATTTCACTCTGTAAAATTTGTGGGGTATTTTCTCCTGTTAATTTTTGGTGAACCAATACTAGTTTGACTTGTAAATGCCAGAGACTGAAGTTAAAGTGTTTACTTAAGATATTCCTTACTAGTTTATATATTTGAATAGATAAGAGGAAGTAAAGTATAAACTTTCACATTGTTTGAGCCTCATTCTTAAGTTTGTATTTTAAAAGCATTTCCTCTTCAGAAAAAATCATTTGGTTGTCATTCCAAGAGTAGTACTCATGCAGTGTGAATTAATTCTTTCGTGTTTTTTGATATAGAAATGGTCTAAGAAGTAAATAGGATCAAGAGAGTGCTTGCTGTACCTTTTTTTCTTACTCTTCTTAAATTTTTCATACTGTACAGTAAATGCAGTTTTGTTTCCTGATGTTTTAACATTATTCAGAATTTTCCTTACTATACTGTATTTTGGGTGACTTTATTATATTTAATTCTGTGATTTATTTAGTCAACCTTCTTTCAGAAGGTTGGGTTAAATGGAAGGTTCCTGCATGATGCTTGAACTTGTTTAGTTACTAGTTTAATCAGAAAATGCAGCAAGGAAATAGTTGACCTGATCCTTGTAGGTTCTAGTTTTGAGGACCATATATACTGTCCATAGCCACAAAATGAAACCTTAGTCAGTTGACTTAGTGTAAGGTATTTTTAATTCTTTCTTTTTAAAGATTTTAATGGAATTTGTTGTATCAGCTGTCACTTATATAGGATGTTGCCGGGTTTTTTCTGTAATTGTGCTGCTTTGGGTATCTTTTATATATGGCTTTATTTCTTGACAAATTCCCACGCAGGCATCAGTGTTGTGAGGCTGATAAATATAACTAAATTGCCATGTGGAGGATTGTGCCAGTGTAGCCCTACTAGTATAGAGTGCTAACTTTGCCACACCATTACCCACATTTATCCTTCCCTTGACCATGTTTGTTGACATAAGAATTTTTCTGGATTTTTTAGGTAGTCATTTGCATACTAATTGTAATTAAATATATAACTTGGAAGAGACTTAACCTATTTGTTCTCTGAAAGTGATTTGGTTAAAGGTTCATAGGAGTATTAAAGGCAGGTGCAACCAATTGCTTTTGTGTGAGGTTACGCTTTAGATACTTCCATTAGGTGGAAGTGTTGGTAATGTTTTGTCCATAGTGTTTTATTCAAATACTGCCTAGAATGAGTAAAAGTTTATAAAATAACAATTTTCAGAAAGTTTTAATACCACAAAATAGTATAGGTGCTTTGCAAAACACTTTGTTTGAAGTTTTCCTCTGTTTTAAAGTAAATCATTACTATTAAGATTTAAAAATAATGAGAAGGGTAAAACCAAAGTAAATGCATCACTGCCAGATCCTAAGTGGATACTATTTTTGAATCATAGACCCCTTTGAAAAGTTGAAAAGTTGTTCAGATATACAATTTGCTTAAAATTCAGTGGGTCTTTAAGACCTGTAAATCTCCTAGACTCTATTGAATACCTGTTATTTTCCTCCTCTCTGTCACAGTGTGGATAAGGCCACTTTCTTTCTTTCCCTTTTTTTTTTTTTTGAGATGTGCAATCTTGTGCCTCCCCATAAGTTGTGATATAACTTGGAGCCTTTCTAAATTGTCCTTGGAGGAGCAGAGCCTTGTCCTAGAGCAGGGACTCTGGAGCCAAATGTCTGTGTGATCTTCAGCAACTTAATCTGTTTGGTTTTGTCTTAAAATGCAGATAATCATTGTACCTGTTTGAGAAGGTTGGATTAGATGGCAGGCTTCTGCATGATGCTTGAGCTTGTGCAGTTACTAGTTTTATCAGAAAATGCAGCAAGGAAATTGTTGACCTGATCCTGTAGGTCTGGTTTTGAGCAACGTATGTATTGTCCATAGCCACAAAATGAAACCTTAAGTCAGTTGACTTAATGTAAAGTATTTTTTTAATTCTTTGCTTTAAAAGGTTGTAGTGGAATTTGTTGCATCAGCTGTCACTTAAATCTTTTATTTAAGAGAACTTGGCATTTGATAGAACCTAATTGTTTTCTCCCCAGAGTATCTTTAGAAGATCTGTATAATGGCAAGACAACCAAACTACAACTTAGCAAGAATGTACTCTGTAGTGCATGCAGTGGGTAAGTGTATGTTCTGGTTTATTAAATAAATTTAATCTGTTGTTTCAATGACTCATTTAGTCTATACCTGCTACAAGTTACTCATGATGTAAAACTACCCGACACAGAAAATATGCTAATATTTCTGAAAGTCTGTTTAAAAACAAGTCATTAGGGGTTGAAGATGAAGGTGAAAAACGTATAATTCCTGTCTGTCATGGCCTGTTTGAATAGTCTGTGGGCAAAAATCTAATTTATGCTTTTACTTGCTTTAGCCAAGGTGGAAAAACTGGAGCTGTTCAGAAGTGTAGTGCTTGTCGGGGTCGAGGTGTACGCATCATGATCAGACAGCTGGCTCCAGGAATGGTGCAACAGATGCAGTCTGTGTGTTCTGACTGTAATGGAGAAGGTATGCATGCCAATTCTTCTCTGCTTTTGTGTTGAAATGGATTGGGAATGCAGAAATTGGAGAGACTTGCAAATTTTCTTTTTTAATCTTATTAAAGAAAAGATACAGAGAGTTCTAAAAGAAAAATGTGAAAGTATTCCAGTTTTGCATAGATGCAGTGAACACAGATAACCAGTAAATCTGTATTGTGTTTAATGAAATGTTAGTCTTTTTTAATTCCAAAAAGATGGGCAGAGTTTTTTGTCCCTTTATATTTTGGAAGGTTATATTTGGTAATGAGGGAGATAGCAAAGTGTTATCATTCTAATAAGTAGATTTCACTGTAAGCTTTAGGTAGCTCTTAAGGATAGATACTGGGGTTGAAGCTCATCTCACAGAGGTAAATATTTTAGGCTTTGTGGGAAAAATGGTTTCTGTAACTACTGTTCACCTCTGCCCTTTTAGTGCTTTTATAAGTCACGGACAACATGTAAACAAATGGGCTTAACTGAATTCTAGTTAAACATTACAAAAACAAGGACATGCCCAGTTTGGTCTGTAGGCCTTAGTTTGCCAACCCACTGCTATTCCAGAGCAGTGCTATGCAATAGAATTTCTCTGCAATGATATGAAATATTCTGTATATGTAATGTCTAGTACAGTAGCCACCAGCCTTTGAATATTTAAAATGTGTCTAATGTGACTGACGACCTGAATTTTTTTACTTTAATTAATTTAAACTTTAAATAGCTGCACATGAATGGTAACTATCATATTGTACAGCACAGTTCTAGAGCATCCTTTCAAAATTGCTTCTGGAAGAAGCGAGATAATTTGGAGAAGCTACATATTTTATTCCCCCCATGGAGAGTCTCAGTGGATTTTATCTTAGTAAAGTTTCTTTAAGAATTCCCACCGCCAAGAAACCAAACTTGACTGAAATCTTTTGCCATGTACCATTACCATTTTGAGGAACTGGTGTTTTATAGAACATACTTTGCAAAAGCAGTGTTCTAGAAACAGTCCCTCAAGTCATTCATTATACATGACATCTAAGCTTTAAAGTGTGCCAATAATTAGCCATTAAAGTTGTGCTCTTTTACCACAATGTACTATGTACAACTTCAGTTTTACTTTTACTATACCACTAATCAGATGTTTCAGAAGAATACATACAAGAGAAAAGAGGCTGTTTTGTCTTCAACATGGTATGGAGGTAGTTAGTGCCAGCTAAAATTCAGTCATCTCTAATTGGCTTTGCAAATTCTCACTGGTAGTATACCTAAATAAAAGGGAGATCCATTATAGAACACCTGAGCCGAGTTTAGTCTATGATATAAATGAAATCCAATACCAACTATACAATGTAATAATGAGCTGTAAAGGGTATTTAAATTTTTATTTGGATGTCTCTGTCAACAGGCTTAAACTTACATGAAACTAAAACTGAAAACAAAAGATGAAGGAGCATTTTAAGCTCCAGCATCTGACCACCCATTTTGTTTCCTCAATCCTTTAGCTTTGTCTTAACTTAGAGAGTAGAGTAAGAAACCAAGAAAGTATTGTTTAAGATATATTTAAACTCCAGAGTAGAAGAGACTAGTAGCTGGGTCCTTCAGGTAAACTGTACTAGTATATGAGTTTTTGTAGTATGTAAGTACTAAAAATACTTTAAACAAAACTCAAGGTAGCAATTAAAAGACATCCAGAAAATTAATAAAGGCATTATTATCAAGACCTATTTTACTTAAGAGTGCAGTGTAGTGCTCTTGCTGGAAGGTTGAATGACCTCTCTTTCCAGGAGAGGTAATTAATGAAAAGGACCGCTGTAAAAAATGTGAAGGGAAGAAGGTGATTAAAGAAGTCAAGATTCTTGAAGTCCACGTAGACAAAGGCATGAAACATGGACAGAGAATTACATTCACTGGGGAAGCAGACCAGGCCCCAGGAGTGGAACCGGGAGATATTGTTCTTTTGCTACAAGAGAAGGAACACGAGGTAATTTCCTTTTTGCTTGTTTTGTTTTTGTTTTATCCAGAAATGGGTCTTACATGCAAGGTACAGGTTCAGTCTGTTTGTGTTCCCTGTAGCCAACAGTGAACATAAATGAGGTTAATTGATTAAGCTGAGTTCATAAGAACTGACTTGTTGAGGAGACCAACACGGCAGGAGTGGTCAGAAGCACTGTAAAAGGAGTCAGTTTTGGTCCTAGCTCAGCCATTGGCTAGCACTATAATCTTAAGTAATCCTGTTGTCTATGTATCCCAGTTTTCTTGTTTATGAGAATAAGGGCATTGGACCAGATGATCTAAGGCAGCTTATTTTTCATTATAAAACTCCTTTGATGGGTGGTGAGTGGACAGCTTCAGTCCTCAATGCTGCTATGTTGATTTGTTTTACATATTGGGTATCCAGGTGAGCTTTTCTTGTAAGAAAGGTTCTGCAGTTTAAAGAAAAATTATTATTTTGAATATATATTGTATCTGGTATGTACCAGGCAAAATTAACTGGTATAATGATGTGGTCTAGTATATGTTGTTTTGATTATACCATTGCAGTGGCGGTATTTTTTAATGTGCTATATGGTATACTGTAGACCTTTATTCATGAAGAGTGTATTTGGAGCTATTCATAGAAACATCCCTTAGAAATCACCTAAATTCTTGAGTATTATAGAAGTATTTGCCAGTATTCTGGCCTCGTACTTAATCACATAAACTTGAATTCCTCTGAAAGTCTTTATATCACAAGTCATCTGCCTTTTTACTTTGCACTAAAATTTTCTCATATTTGATGGTGATTTCTGCAATTAAAGTAAACTTTTAAAAAATCACTTCAAGAATTCAATAGAAAACAAAGCCGTATTGAGATGCAGATTCTGGCAATTTGGTGAGATTCATTCCCTCACTGGGTTGTGACTTGCTTTCCTACTAGTCTTTCTCAGGGTATACTAGTCAAATTTCTTGCCTCAGCAAAGCTGTATAAATTACTGTATGTATCTTGGCCCTTCGTGGATATTGTGAACCTCCAAATGGCAAGGGTCTTCTAGATTGCTAAAAATAGAATTTCTAGGATTCTGCCTTGGGACCTTACAGGTTGAAATGTTGGTAAGCTTAAGATTCCCTGTTAACTGGCATTTTAGCCACTTCCTCATTTGTTCATTTTTGCCTTCCATGCACACCATACTAGGCATAAAAGGTAGAAAGATAGATAGCCAAGTCATCAAGATGCTTGTAGCCTACTTACATGTAGAGTAAACTGTATTGAAAGGTGATACAAAAAGCATGCCGGTATTTTCACTGGTACATCAGTGAAACAGTGAGAGAGGTTATCAAATGCTGCCTGGCAGTGCAGCAGCAGGCGGTAGTGAGGAAGTTAGTTTGTATTTGGAAGAGAGTAAAGATGATGTTTCTGGGTTTTTAGCATGTCACACTGATGGTGAAACTTTTTTACCCCTAAGTTTAGCCCTTAATAGTGAAATGTAATTCAGTTGAGATTTTTAAAATAAAGATTACTGGAGTCTGAGACAATGGACTTAAGTTCTGACTTCCATTTACTAGCATAGGCCTCCCTGGTCTTGGCTTTGCTTACTAAAAAACAAAGATAGTCCTGCCTCCGAAGGATACAGCAGAATCAGTTGAGATAATGAATAAGCTGCTTTTCCTTCTTGGGGATGTGGGGAGGCATTCAGAAGATCACCTCTTAAAATTGTTGGTAGCAGTGGAATTGCATGTAATTTCCAACATACAGCAGATATAACTAACGTAGAAAAAAGATGTTAAAGGTAAGAATGGAAGTTCTTCTAAGTCAAAGGTTGTTCTTTCTTGGTTTTTATTATGACCAGTAAAATAAATTTGAACCTAAGATGAGATTTAAGCATCTTGTTTTATTTATACCACTGAAAATACTAACCTTCTGAAGAAAATTTGATTAGTTTGGGCTTTTTGTCACTCTGCTAATAGTTGTGCTGAAGGAATTGAATTATGAGGCCATGAGATTAGGATGAGTGCTATAACCAAGACAGTATATGCCTTCTGATCAAAAAGCACTCATTTGAGAATGTGATGTATCATGAGTATTCATCTTTCATGACAGGTGTGTGTGGGTTTTGGTGAATCGGCTACCATTTGCATTTGAACAGCAAAATCCAGAGTATCTGCTGATGTTATCCCTTCTGTATACTTTTGTTTTTCAGAAGTCATCACTTCTGTTTTACTGTCTGGTTCTTGGTCATCCCTGTTTATTAATCCTGTTTTTCAAAAACTCCCTCTCCTTTGCTTGCTTATTCTCTGTTCAGGTGCTCACATCAAATTGTCATGCCTACCCACACTTTCTGCCAGTTTCCTCCCCACAAAAAACAACCCTGATACCATATTTTTAATTTGGGTCATTTTAAGTTGAGTTCTCCTATCCAAGAACATGGTGTCCTTTCTTGTGTCCTTCTTTAACCAAAGCTGTAAGGATATTTGGTTAAAGATGTGTCTTAACAATAGCCTTTCACATTTCTAAAAGCTTTGAAACATTCTACATTAAAGAATCCTTGTTGAATTTGATTTTTCCACCCATTGTGAGAAATAAGTAAGTGCACATGGGTAATAGACATTTAGTAGATCTCAAACTTTAGCATACATTAGAATTGCCTGGAGGTCTATGTTAAAACTAGATTGCTGGCCCCGCCTCCATAGTTTCTGATGCAATACATTTGGTGTAGAGCCCAAGAATGTGCATTCCTACATGCTTCCTGGTGCTTCTTGATGCTACTGGTCCAGGATAATGGATTGAAATTAACTCTCCTTTAGGGGTAAATTTAGGAGGATAATTTAGGAAAAAAGGTTATCTTTCAGATTTCCTCTGTTTCCAAAATGAACCAGCTAGCATTAGTCTTTGGAAGAGACTTGTATTGAAAAATCTAAATAACCTTTCACTGCATTTAATTTTGTTTCACCTTAAAATTCAAAATGTAGATATTTATAAACTCCAATAAGCAAAAACTACAAATTTGTTTTTGTCCTGTGTGAAATTGGATGTATTTTTCCCTCACGTTGAAAGGTCTTGATACTTACTGAATAACCTTTTGCATTAGCTAGTCCATAGGCTTATTATAGTGTAATAATAAGCCAGCTTTAGCATTTGTTGCTTCTTTACATTCATCTAAGCAAGTTCTGAACTTTAGGTAAGGTAAAACTTGTTTGTATATGTGTAAAGCATGGGATTGAGCCTCTTTACTGGTTGAGCTTTTTATGTTGAACTTGGACCCTCCGCTTCCCCAATTGGGGAAACACTCCAAGGTCAACTGGTTCTACAGAATTCTCCTGGGCCTACTGTACCTTTTCTTTCAGAGTAAAGGTCAGGAAATGGGCTATAAATGCAGAATATACCTGGTTCTGTTTTTGGAGCCTCAGCTGTGCCTTATGAACCATTGTTTTCCCAATTCCTATGCTTTTCTTACAGGAGTGACTAGCACATTGAGAATGGTTTCCTTATGTAAATACAGGGAATTACAGATGGGGACAAGCAGTAAATAGTGGAATTAAGGTTTTGAAATTGAGTCAAAGAACACAGTAGAGCAGAGTGTGGTTCCATACATTTTTTTTTTAATTTTTCTGTGTTTTATTTGCCAGGTGTTCCAAAGAGATGGGAATGATTTGCACATGACATACAAGATAGGACTTGTTGAAGCTCTATGTGGATTTCAGTTCACATTTAAGCACCTTGATGGACGTCAGATTGTGGTGAAATACCCACCTGGTAAAGTAATTGAACCAGGTAAATCTTGGGTTTTTTTCCTGATCCAGGATTCCATGTATTTTACAATTTGTAATTTTCTATAGTAGATAACCCTCAAAACAGTGTTACAGAGCACCTTTCTTCTTGGGTAAAATTCTTAGTAGTTTCTTCTTTACTTAAATAATAGGATGTGTCCGTGTAGTTCGAGGTGAAGGAATGCCACAGTATCGTAATCCCTTTGAAAAAGGTGATCTTTACATAAAGTTTGATGTGCAGTTTCCTGAAAACAACTGGATCAACCCAGATAAACTTTCTGTAAGTATTCTCTCTAAATTTAAACAATGGATGACTTTAAGTTCAATTAAGTTGTGTTTCTTTGTCACCTTCCATTTGTGTTTGGTGTTAAGATTAGATAACACAATCTATAAAATTTTACTTTTTTAATATTTGAGTGATTGATGGGCTGTCCTAGTTATTAAAGAAGTGATTGCTGGTGTAAATGTTGATGGAGCCAAGCAGGGAATAATAATGAAGTAAAGCAAACTGGTGTGAGGTGGTGGTGGGAGAATTGGGACACCTGAAAAATAGATCCCTCACCTGAAGAGGGTAACCCCCAGCTTAGTATCTACTGGTTGTTCCGTGGAGGCAAGCATGTCTGATGTGAAATTTTCCAGTGTTTAAATGTTGACAACTTATTCTGGGCATTCTGTTTTGTTTTCTAAAGTAAGAGATGACTTGTACAAAAGCTGTCTGCAGGTTTGGTCTGTGGGTCATCAGTTTGTGATCTCTGGCTTAGAATGCAAAGACTTACCTCTTTTAACTCTCAAAGTAGTACATACCTTTGTATACCTTTTGATTGTATCAAAAGGGAAGTTGATGAAGGTGTCTTACAACTAATCTTATTTTTGTTTGTTTTAATGAAGGAACTAGAAGATCTTCTGCCATCTAGACCAGATGTTCCAAACATAATTGGAGACACAGAGGAGGTAGAGCTTCAGGAATTTGATAGCACTCGGGGCTCAGGAGGTGGTCAGAGGCGTGAAGCCTATAATGATAGTTCTGATGAAGAAAGCAGCAGCCATCACGGACCAGGAGTGCAATGTGCCCATCAGTAAACTCTGCAAACAAATTGCACAGGTGGATTTTCTTTCCACGTTTGCCTGGTTTGTTTTCAGTGATCCAGCTGGAGTGTGTGGTCAGTCCAAATGAACTGATGGACATCTGTTGGTCTATGTGTAACTTTAAAAATTGGTATAGTATCTACAGAGTGTATAATTTAAACTAACCACAAAGCTTTACATCTTCATTTCGACTGTTCTGTAGCAGAATAAAGCACTTGAAAGGAAACAACTCTCTTTTACACATGGGTTATAAGTTTTAGCCCTGGTATCTGTGCTTGATTTTTATCAGTTTTGTGTAGATTTTATGTTTAATATTTTACATTCAATCCCACATTGTAAAGTTTGTGTACAATTTGTCCTGAAGCTTTGTGTTTGGCTGCACCTGCATAAGCTGCTACAAATAGAAAAAAGAATTTCATAGCCTGTATCTATTATTTAGATGCATGGAAAAATGGGCTTTGCACACAATGGGTTTGGAGCTGACTGGGAACAATGGAAAAAATAACATTAGTTATGGTTGTAAAGGTTTTTTTTCTTTTTTTTTTTTTTTTTTTTTTTACCATCTTGTGAAAGGTTTCCGAAACTTGATAATAAAAAGCTGTTGGTGTAAATTATTCTTTGTGTTACATTTTTAGAAGGAAGAATTGCATTTTGAACTATAAAATGTTACCCTTAAACTGGAGAATGTATCAGTTCTGGTTCTTAAACAGCCCTTAAAAACCTATTGGCCTGAAGCTTCTGCCTCAGGTTCATGCCCATTTTATAGTTTAAAAGCAAATGAAAGTTTGGTATGTTGGTAGAAACAGGCTTTATTGGCTTCAACTGATGCTTTGTAGAGTCAAGGACATCTGAGTTTCAAAACTTATAAGTAATGATCCTGACACTGGGGCCAGGTTAACCTAGCCTCTATTTCCCCACAACCATCCCCTTTTTAAAAGTAACATAACAGCAAATAATTAGAACCATGTCTGCATAAAACCTGTTACAATGCTCTGTTTTCATTAAATGTTAAATTAAAGATTCTCTGTCTCCATTAAGTTGAATATTTGAGATTGGGGGAAGCATTGATACTACTAATGTTTTATAGAAAAGACTCTTGAGCTGGTATGAGAAAAATCAGGTAAAACTACTATTAAAAGGTTGTTGTATTGCTCTTTCCGTCTTTGAATTACCTTTTCATTCCCAGGGTAGGTATTTTTAGAACACACTTTAATTTTAGGGAAAAGAGACATCAGTTACACATCTTAAATTTGTAAAAGAACAAATGCAGGGAAACTGAAAACTAAAAATTTAAGGGTTTTATGCCATCCCTAAGCCTAAACAGAGTACTTGTAGTTAATTTCCAGAACTAACAGAACCCCAAATGAAAAAAAAAAAGGGGTCCTGGCATTAATCGAGGTCTCTGAAGTTTAAATTATTGCCCTATGTACTCTACCTCCATTGTACAAAAAATATTTTACAGCCAGCCTGGGCAAGATTCAAAAGCATAAAAGTTTTATATCCAAGTTTACTTCCCACAACCAAGTTAAGCATAAGAAATGCAGTGGTGATATAAAGTTTGTAGCCTTTCCAATAAAAGCTTATGAAACAGTTGTTTAGTGTAGTCTTTGAATTCTTCCCAGCAAAGAAAACCATATAGAAAGGGGATATGACCTTGCTAAGATCTGTTTTACTCAGTCTAGCTCTACTTTATATAGAGCACTTGCCTAGAGAATAAGCATGAGTCGTATCACCAGTACAAAGAATCTTTTTAGTGGTTTTATTGAAATACTCATGCCATTAAATCTACTTTTCACCAAGTATGTAATGTGGTGGTTTTCAGTACATTTCAGATTTTGGAATCTTCACTAGTAATTGCACATTTTCATCACCTCAGAAAAACGCCAAATTCATTAGCATTCACTCCCCATTCCATTCCCCAGTCCCTGATACAATCACTAATCTGGTTTTGTTTCTAAGGATTTGCCTAATTTGGACATTTTCTATAAAATGGAATCAATATGTGGCCTTTGTTGATGTGTTCATTTAGTGTGTTTTCAAGATTCACCCTTACTGTAGCATTTATCAGTTCATGCCATTGCCAAATACCATTCCATGCATATGTTCACCCATCCTTCAATTGGTGGACACTGGGTTTTTTTCCATTTGGAATACTGCTAATGAATATTTGTGTGCAAATTCTTTGCGAGGACTATTTTCAACTTAAATACATACCTAGGAGTGACATTACTGAGCCACATGGTAACTGTTAAATCTTTCGGTGAATTGTCAAAAACTTTTCTGGAAAGGCTGCACCATTTCACAGTCCTACCAGCAATGTATGAGAGTTTCATCTGTCTTATTACAGCCATCCTAGTGAAGTGATTGTGATTTTGCATTTGCCTAGTGACTAATGATGTTAAGTATCTTCGCATATGCTTACTGGCCATTTGTCTCCTCAGAGAAATGTTTGTTCAAATCCTTTGCCCATAATTAATTCAGATTTTCTTAGTTTTTACTTTTTTCTGTACCAGGATACTGTTTTACACTTGTGATACCTGCATAGGCACTTCTTGGTTGTGACAGTTCTCAGACTTTGTTTTTGTTGATCTAGACAATTTTGAGGAATACTGGCCAGGTACTTTGAAGAATGTCCCTCTACTACACAAGTAGAAGTTGTTTCTAACAGCACTAGTTGCAGGAATGAATCAGCATAATTAAAAGAAAAACCTGTTTCCTACATGGAGTTAGTGCAGACCCCATAGGTTAAGAACTCAGTCCCACAAGACTGCCCAAACTTCAGATGCCAAACTCAAGTCACTAACTTCTGTCACCCATACTTCTTGCCAGCTGGTTATAAATTAGGATTACACACAACCCACTCCTCAGGTTTGATAATTTGCTAGAATGGCTAGTAGAACTCAGAAAAACACTTTACTAGGATACAACTCGGGAACAGCATTTACTTAATGCCACAGACTAAGATCCATAAACCTAGAGTCTCTTTTCTTGCTGCCTTGACTTTTCTTTCAGTGTATTTAAGTAAACACATAAATAGCTGGAATTTCACTATAAAAAGATGCATATAATCAGAATTCTTGTGACTAATTCATCTCTAGTTGCAGGGATTTGATAAAATTCTCAAGAACATAATCTTGTACAGACTTCTAGAGAATGTTGTTAGTATGGTTCTTGTTTTTAATTTCTGAAAGTTCATGTAAATCACTGGTGGACCAGTTGTCAACGCCATCATAAGTCAGGCCAGAGATGCTAGAAGACCTGACTACTATAGGATGCTGTAGAGAGAAAAGGACCTGTGAAAGCTCTTTTGCAGTGGTAGGTTGAGAACCTTCAATCAGGGATATATTTCAGCATCCGTGGGTGGACAGCTAATCCCTTCTGGTGATCTATATATTTTCTGTTAGGAAGGCTGTACACTATCATTAAAAAATCTAGAGAACTATGTGATCTTGAGAAATGAATAATCCACTCCCCCCAAATCCCACACATGAGACTAACAATACAGATTGGTCTTTATTCTTCAAGATTTTTTTTTAATACATATAGAGCCAAATATCCCATCTTAAGTCCTCTTCCCAGATGCAACCACTTTTGTCAGTTTCTCATGTGTATGTAAAAATGGGATACAACTTATTTTACAACTATTCTTTGGTCTTACTATTCTTTTGGCATATTTGCATCCTAATAACAAATACCTGTCTTCTTTTTAATGATCTCAAAGTTCTTTGGATGAATGATTATCCATTCTTCTATTGATAAATATTTGGATCTTTTCCAATTACTTCTTTTTACAAACATGGACATGGCTAATATGTATACAATGCACAGATTACAAAATTAAGCTCCTAATGCATAAAACACTGGCAAGCAGCAGAACCTCAGTAAATATTTATTGAATGAAGGAAGTGCCTCTTGATCTTCTGACCTAAATCCCTGAAAAGGAACTCTAGAAAAATAATATATCCCTGTTACTACACCAGAATTGGGACGGAACCAAAATGTGTTTAAAATGAATATATTCCAATAGTCATAGCAAATTCTCAACTTCTTCACTACCAAGACCTCATACTGAAATATTTTGCTTCCCAAACAAGCTATGATTACTTACATTTTTACTTTATTAAACCAAAGCCATAAAATGAGGATCTATATCCTCAAAGGTATAGCTGATCCCTTGTCCCCAACCCTCTTGATGATCTTACTTTCCAAATAAGCCAGTCAATATAGGTAGCAGTGGTATGACAGGACAACATGGTGACACCCCACCCCGTTCTCTTTCTCACCCCATTGGTCCAGGGATGTCTTATAGCTAAAGCTCCTTAGGTTCTGGGTCTTCTCTGGCTTGATCTTAGACATCAGTCAGTAGCTAGATACCCAGAATCATCATCCTAGGAAAGACAGACAGTATATCTTGATAGTCTAGAGATGTCCACTGTAGTGGCCCCACTACAATAATTTATGCTTTGAATTCTTCATTTCTTGCTGTCAAAGAGAGTCAATCATTGGTTAGCTGATTGTTTAGAGGCGGCAAAAATCCAAGACTTCAAGGATGGAGAAGCAATGCTCTAGGCGAGCTCTGCCTTCACTCTTGAGAAACTCTCTGACTCCTTACTTTAGTATGCCTTTGGTCTCAAAGAGTTTGTCCAGAGTTTCCTTGTCCTTCATTTTACTCACAGAGGACTATGGACTTAATTTGTTCAACACAAGAGTCCTCAAACTAATATTTGGTCCTCATAAAATCTTTAGAATGGCTTTGCCAATGGTATACATTTTGATCTCACTAAGACATTCCAAAGCATGAGTATATAAAGATTAACATTCTGCTAACACTGACTAATACACACTTACATCTAAGACATCTTGTGATTGCAATTAATGAAAACACACCAGTCACAAGAAGCATATCTGGAGGGGGAGTAATCATAACACATTATCTTGTATCATTGAAGGTCCAAGAGTCTTTGTTCATGGACAGTCCGGGGACCAGAGGTCTACCTAAGAAACAAGAGTTGGCACAAAAGAAATCAGCTGATAAAGAGCTTCCCAGAAGGCAGTATACCCTTCTTTAAGGTCCTGAATTAGAACACCTAATACAGTAGATCCATAGAGAGACAAAAGCTCTCTTTGTTCCATGCCCATAGACCACCAGATCTCCGGCCCAGGCTAGTCAACCCCAGTTCCCTTTGTTTGCTTGAAAAGGACAAGGCAAAAACTATGTCAGGAGTGTCAGGGCTTATAATGAACTTTTTTTTTAGTACTTTGGCTACCTTCATTCAATAACCTGTCTTCAGGTACTTATACTCTGGTTTTCCTCTAAAGCCAGGAGTCAGCAAAGTATAGCCCATGATCAACTTTAGCCTACCACCCATTTTTATAAATAAAGTTGTAATGGAGTACAGCCATGCTCATTCTTTTACATATTTTCTACGCTGCTTTCATGCTACAATAGCAGGGTTGAGCAGTTACCAATAGGGGCCATATGGTCTGTAAAGCCTAAGATATTTACTATACGGCCCTTTACAGGAAATTTTGCCTACTTCTCCAAGAAATCACTACCTTCCTCACTCTTGCGAATTAGAGCCAGTTTGAGTTGGGTTTTCTGTCATTTTGCAACCTAGTCCTTCTAGTGTGGCTTCTAGTGTGGCTTAAAACACATGCCCAGAGCAATGGGCCATTCCTATCATAGATGGACAGGAACTATGTTGCTTTGACCAGAAGCTGCCACTTGTTTTCTGTCAACAGGATCAAATATTTGAAATTGGGCATTTCCCAGAAAACCGTAGGTGTACAGTCACCATCTGATAATGCCTCACTTATATATATTGATGGCAGAAAAGAACAGATACATATATATTTGATGCGAGAGCAATAGTACTGTGGATTAACAGGCTTAACAAGAGGGAAGCTTGCTGACTCCTCATCTCAGGGTGTGGATGGTGTCAGAATAGCCAACCAATGGAATGATTGATATGTGCCAGTGTTTCACATGTATTACATCATATGAAACACACAACAACCCTGTAAAGTAGAAATTATTATTGCCCCAGTTTACAAATAAGGAAGCCAGATAGAGATACAAAGGAATTTCAGAAATGTCATGTGGCCAGTATGTGATGAAGAGAGGATTCTAATTCAAGTCCAAATTCTAAGGCCTGTGCTCTTCAGCATATGCTAAACAACCAAGCCAGCAACCCTAAGCAGCAACAATTACTCACACTTCCACAAAAGTCGGAGTGGGGCTCTCATCAGCCTGGTGTGGGTCATATGCCACCCTTGAACCAGTCACTGGAGTGGGCATGGAGAACCAGTCACATGCCCAACCATGAGCTTAAAGTGCGGCAATTATTTACAATAGCCAAGATATGGAAGCAACCAAAGTGTCCATCAATAGATGAATGCATAAAGAAGATGTGGTAATTATTTATAATGGAATATTATTCAGCCATAAAAATGAAAGCCTGCCATTTGCGACAACATGGATGGACCCAGAGGGTATTATGCTCAGTGAAATAAGCTAGGTGGAGAAAGACAAATACAATATGATTTCACCTATTTGTGGAATCTAAAAATCAAACAAAACAAAATAAATAAAACAGCAGCAGATTTTTCATGTGAAACCTTCATAAGAGCGTATATCAATAATACTTTAATAAAATATTTTTTAAAAAAACAGCAGCAGACTCATAGACACTGAGAAGCGACTGGTGGTTACCATGTGGAAGGGTTGGGGTGGGTGGGTGGGTGGGGATGGGGATAAAGGAGCACAAAATTCCCAATCATAATATAAGTTGGTCACAGGGATGAAAAGTGAAGCATGGAAAACATAGTCAATGATTCTGTAACATCTTCCTATGTTGATAAACTACACTAGCCGGGGCAAGGATTTAATAATGTGGGTAACTGGTGAACCACTGTGTTGTATACTTGAAACTAATACAATATTGTGTACCAACTATACTTCAATAACACAAAGCAAAGCAAAGCAAAGCAAAACAAAACACAAAAACACTGCCCACAGGATCCCATAGGTGACCACCTCCTGCTGGTGCTTAAACATTTTTTCATCTAGAAATCCCTTTCTAGGCCTTTATCTTAGGGAGATGATGGTAGTGCCACAAGATTCAATATGAAAACGTTTGTTGAAACTGTTTACGTCTGTGAGTAACTGGAAATTATCTTAACATTCCCCACTTAATTTTGTCACAACCATTCAATGCATAGTATGCAGCTGTTAAAACACAATGTTTCAAAAAATGTTTTATAATATGTTAATTTATAATAGAAGATGCATTCGATATGATCTGTTTTTAACATATATTCCTGCATAACTGTCATAATAGAAGGTACACAAAGTTGAAAATAACGATTTTCTCTGCATTTCAATTTATGGATGTTTAAAAATGTTTTTATTATGACTGTACACAAAAGTAGAATAATATAATGAACCAGTATACATTATTTCATACATTATCAATATTTGGCCATTAATACTGCTTTACTCATTTTTTTTATTAAAGTATCACTGATCATATTGGTTTCTACAACACAATGATTGCATTAAGCAGTTGAAAACTAAATCTGATTGATCCAGCTATGCTGTAAAGACAAATAAGGGCTCACAACAGCTTAGTGATCCTTTAGAATTCTTAAGAATTCTTCTCAAGGACTAGCCAGCCCAAGTATTTTAGGGCAGAACAACATTATAGGGGAAAATCCCATCTTTAAGAGAGACACAGACTGACAGAGACAAAGAGAAAGTTAGACAGACTGATTTCCATAACCAAATACTTTTTAGGTAGTTATCTCCAGGTTACCCTGGAGGTCCCTGCTTAAAACACTGTGCCTGCATTTAAACAGCCCAAACCAGCCCAGCCACACTTACTGCTCTGAAAAAACTGGTAATAGTCACAGTATTTCCTCCTCCCTGTCCCCTTTGCTCAAAATCAAGCTGAGTGTTTTGTTTGAGCATCTGTAAAAGAAGATACCTACAACTCTTTCCTTCCCCCTATTTTTTCCTATGCATATACCAACATATGGATTGTCTGAAAGCAATAGAAACAACTCCAGCTAACTTGGCCAAAAGGGAGGATTTATTGGCCTTTAGAATCCAGGAAATCAGAAGGGCAGAAATTAGCTAGGGACTTCCAAGGCAGATGAAGAATTTCAGGACAAAACACACGAAGGCCTTTGGGCCATGGACTCTCTTTCTGATTCTCTCTGAATGTCAGTTTTGTTTTCTGAGGACCTCTTTTCCTCCATGAAACAAAATCCATGTTTGTGTTTGGGCCGTGAGTTTCATGTTTTAAAAAAATTATTTTAGCCTTTGGATAATTAGATTCTGTGTTTCAAGTTAGAATATCCTGGGAATGGATTTATTGACTAATCCAAAAACCAAGGGGTACAGACTCACTGAAGAGTAAGACAGCTCCCTTACTTGGGGGAGAGAAGAATATTCCCAGGAGATGGACAGGGTGAGTCTGATCAGACAATACTGCAGATGTCTGCTGTTACACACACATGGCAATGCAATTGCTGCTTCCAGTTAACAGTGCTTCTTGGAGAACTATTCACATCAGCAGATATCAGTGTACTCACCTGGATTAACAGTTACATGGCATTCCATTGAGGAGATATGCTAATCCCTTGTTAATGGATACTTAGACCCCCTACCCCTTTTGCTATGGCCAGCAATGCTGTCAAGAACATCCTTGAACCTGTATCTTTCACACATGGGAAAACACTCTAGGACAAATTCCCAGAGGTGGAATTTTTAGATCAGGGGATGTATGTATTCCCTCTCACCCCACCCCAATTAAGTCTTTTGAGCTTTAATTTTGATGCCGGGGTTCTTGTTTTCAAAGTCAAAGAATGAGCTTCACAAACATCCAAGGTAGGAGAACCAGGGAGAGGCTTTTATTTAGAAATAAAGTGAGAGGAAAGATCTCCTGGCTCACTCCAGGAGGGGACAAGAGAGCCTGGGGTAGTGTGTTGTCTAGGGGATTTATAGACAGTTGAGGATTTTTGGGAATTGAGGGCTTAGAGTGCAGACTTGTACCACCTGCCCTGCCCTCAAGGTGGGCTGGGTTGTTGTCTGTTTACTAGGGCTGTTTACAGTGAAGTCACCAGTTATGCTGAGATACCCTTGCAGAACACTCAAACATTCCAGGCCAAGTTGCTCCTGGCCTTTTGACCTTTAACTGTTCTCACTGAAGATGTCTATATTCTTAGTCTAGTATCTTTACCCTAGAGAATTAGTATGACCTTGACTTTACATAATGCTGAACACAGAGTTTCGATAGGGACTTTACATTATTACATTGCTTTGACTGTAAATATCCTGCCTTGCTTTTTCCAGAGGCCCTCACCCTACTCTGTCTAAGCCCATGGTCCCTGTCTCAATTTCACATAGGGTGAAATACACAAGTCATTAAGTGGAGAGTTCTGAAAGTTTTAACAAATGAGTACACCAGTGTAACTCACAGCCCTATAAAAGACATAGACAGGCCATGATGGAGTAACAGAGACTGGATTTACTCAATCACTTTAAACAACTAAAAAAACTGAAAAATAATAGCCACATGAAACAATAGGTTCCAGACATTGGACAAAAGGCAGCATGAGACAGTGTCTCTGAGAGATGAGAAACAAATGAAGGGGGCCCTAGGATGCCCCAGCTTTCTGCTTACCCAGAGCTTTCATGCCACAGTACATGGAAAGGGATCCCGACCAGTGCCTTCTTATATAAGCTCTGGTGGATATGTGAACTGCTTTAGGGTCCACAGTCTCCCTGCCAGAGGCCACTGGCTCATCTAAGTTAGGCCTGTTGGCAGTGGACCTCACACATTGTCCTTAAAAGATTTAACTACATATCTTTGATAGAAACAGTCTGAGTTAAATAAGTGGGAATAAGGAATGAAACCTATATCAGGGGAATTTTTTTTCATTTGCTTAATTCACAGTTCAGTATTTGTTTATAATTTGTATCATTTTGGATCTGTACTCCAGACAAAAATAAAGCAACTTGAAATATTGTGTTTAAAGGAATTCAAGTGTTCTATCATTAAATTATTTACTTTATAAAAAATTTGTATTTCTCTTAGATAAATAACTCACTAGGAATGGAATTTCTGGGTCACGGAGTAGACATAGGTTTTACTTGGTAAGAAGTCACTGATTTTCTAAAATGATCTTATCATTTTACATTCCCACCACCAAAATTTGTATTGCTCCACATCCTTGACATTTGGTATTGTCAATCTTTTTCCTCTTAGTCATTCTAGTGATATCTTAGTGCTCTTAATTTGTATTCTTTCCCATCCCTGATGATGTTGAGCGTTGTTCCACGTGCTTACGGGCCCTTTGTGTATCTCCTCCTGAAAAGTGCCTGCTCCAGTCTTGTTTTTCAGTTGGGCTGTCTGTCTTGTTATTGACTTTTTAAAGGTCTTGATATACTCTTGATACAAGTCCTTTTGAGATTTGTGTTCTGCAAATGTTTTCTCCTACTCTGGCTTTTCTTATCACTTCTTAACAAGTCCTTTAAAAACTAGTTGTTCTTCAGAGAAGACAAGTAGTGACTCTACAGCATCTTACTATGCTGATGGACAGTGACTGTAATGGGGTTTGTGGGGGGGACTTGATGAAGGGGAGAGCCTAGTAAACATAATGTTCCTCATATAATTGTAGATTAATGATACCAAAAAAAGTAGTTGTTCTTAATTTTTATGTGGTTCAATGTATCAATTTTTTCTTTTATGATTTCTGCTTTTTTGTCTTAAGACTATTACCTACCTCAAAGTTGCAAAGGTATTCTCTTATGTTTTCTTCTGGAAGATTTAGTTTTAGCACTTACATTTTAGGTCTGTGATCCATCTCAAATTTTGCATATGTGAGAGGTAGGAGTTGAAGTTCTTTTTTCCCCAAATGGATATCCAGGTATTACAGGTCATTTGTTGAAGAGACTCTCCTTTTCCACTGTGTTGATTTGGCAGGCTTGTCAGAAATTATTTTGTCAATTTAAGTGTGTCAAAGATATATAATGTGTGTGTGTGTGTGGTCTCTGTTATGCCAAAGTAATAAATGTATGTGAATCTGTTTCTGGACTCTGTTCTGTTCTATTATTTGTCTGTCCTTTCAGTAATACCATACTGTCTTACTATAGTTTTAAAGTAGGCATGTGGCTATTTAATGTTGACAGTGCCAAAATGCCTTTCTAAAAGGTTGTACAGATTCACACCCCTACCAACAAGTTTCTCAACTTTTACCAGCATGGGGCATCATCAACCTTAGAAATCATGGGACATGACTTATTCATTGCTGTTTCCCCATCACTGAGCACTGTGTCCACCACACAGATGCCTCGCTGTGCAAATGAAAGACAAGAGGCTTTAGGCCATCTATGAATATTGCCAACACATATTAATAAAGCTACCCAAGGTAGCCAAGAGGAGATGATCAATTGAACTCCAGGCAAATGTTTCTGAAAGTCCAAAAGACTGAGTCATTAGGATTAGGTTGCAGTAACAACAACAAAAATAATAGCTAACTCTTACACAGCACTGACTCTGCACAAGCACGTGGTCCTTGTTGTCATGGTTCAGATGACACCCATCACAGCTGCATGCCAAGCAACTAAAGGAGAGGGTGGGGAAGAAGAGGGAGAGTGGGCAGCCTCCTGCTGAGAAGTTTCCAGAAACTGCCACCTGACCCTGTGCCAGCAAGGGAGACTGGGAAATGTGGGTTTGATTTACTCAGTTCATTACTTCCCAGGTGTAGCCTGTCCTGTACAACCAAAAGAATCCTCAGTTAAGCACTGTTTCCTTGAGTGGGGTTTTGGTACCCAATGTGCATCATGATGCTGCCCCGAAAGATTGGGGGCATTTTGTTTTATAATTTTTGTTAGAAATGGCAAACACTTACCTTCATCATGAAGGGACCAAGGCCCACAAAGGTCCTGTGGCAGAGGGTACAACCCCATGTAAATATAAAGGAGCCCAGTGTTGCCAGTTTGTAGCTGGCTCCTGTGGGTCAAGATGGACCTGCACCAAAAACCTACATTCATTTTTCCTAGAGTTGTAAAAAGTTATTTAAAATTGGACCCTCTTCATAAAGACTCTAACGTAACTGGACCTAATGCATTTTTATTTCAGAAACTGTGACCAAAAAAGGTTACCATTGACAAAAAATAACTAACCAGTGCACTTTGCCTAGCAGAATATGTTCAGAAGTGTTGGGAAATGGTCCTCCTTGCCTCTAAATATATTTTCATATTGTATCTGGCATAGTGAGGCTGTATTTTTCCCTTCAATTTCAACATTGTTGAACACATATCATATTGCACTGCTCTAAAAGCAGAGATAATCCCAGAAAGCACTCAGCTAGTGAGGATACTTGCCAAGAAGTATGCCGAATGACATGCACACACATACTTTTTTCCTATTTAATGTTTAGTTATCCTGTCACCTAATGAGCAGGTATGATTAGTCCCAATTACAGACGATTACAGAGGATCGGTGGCGCCACAGCTGGTCGGTGCTGGAGCCAAGGTGCTCACCATGGTGGGCTTCACTCTGGACGGCACTGGGGAGGTCCTTGGAGTTTACGGAAAAAACCCACTCTTGAAAATGTTCCACAATAAGCCTGAATACAGGGGTGAGGGAGGAGAATACCTTGCTTATATAAAGATGTTTCTTATGTGGCTTATTTGGAAATGCAAAAACTGTATACAATTTAAATGCTTAAGAGTGCTGTGAACTCAATGATGGCTCATCCATAGAACTGACAAAGTACCATCCAAACTGCTCATCGGGCACTTTATCTAGCATGCTCTAGTATTGTAGGGGGAAAATGTTAGGATCCCAAACCACACACACACACTCATCTTAATCTGACAGAAATATTATCAGGAAAAGCCAGCAAGGGAACCTCCCAGAATATTAGGCTTGATTAACTCTGGTTAGAGTATTACAAGGGATTTCAAATTTTCTTGACTTTTATTTTCTAGCTTTTCCACATGAACATGTTTACATGGATAATCAGAATTTTTTTGAGTTGTATATTTTTTGTGTAATGTGCACTTTTAAAATGCTCCATCCTCATTCTAAGTAACACAAGGATTCTAGGTATTTTTAGTTTTCAAATTTAATACCTTAAAAGGACTTCAAAGGGATGCCCCAGTATTTGCATTCAGAGCAAAGATGGAATGGAGGAGACAAAAAACGTCAGTATGTCTCTTTTTTTGTTTAAGTGGGAGAATGAAATCACAATAGGAAATCCTAGGTGACCCGTGCCTCTTAAGGAAGGGGGCTGGGTGGATGACTGGTATTAAGTTTCATCTTCCTTTATCTCCGCTGGGGATGGGGTGTCACCTGGTTTGGGTGCAGGATGAAGGCCTAAGGCAGGACACCTGACAGGAGGCACTGAGAAGGTAGGTGGCTGTGCACACCCTCCCACACTTGACAGAGAACAGCCTTGCCCCACACCGTCCTCTGCCTCACCAAAGTACTTCTCTTAAACTCAGTACCAATGCTTGAATAGAATTTTAGTACTGAACTGTCTGGTGGCCATTCCATCTGTAGGCTTTCTGAGGACAGTGACCATATCTTACTAGCTTTGGATTCATTCCCTGAAAGTCTGAGGCTCATAAATGGGTCCTTCTCAGACATTTGCTGAGGTTGTCTATGCATATTAAAGTAAACTATACTGAAAATAATCTAGAATAATAACTGTTTTTTCCAGTCCTTATTTGTATAATAAACTGTACCAAGTTTAGTCCCCAGAAAAGATGTGTATGTATATAGCGAGGAAGGGTGCAGAGCATCTCCAGTCCCCTTAGTTATCAACCAGTAATGACTCAAACCACCTTTAACACACCTTTCCCCAGCCCCTCAAGAGCCACCAGTTCTCCAAACCCTTTCCTACAGAGCAGCTTCTCCAATGGCTCTGATGGGGCTAGTGATTCTGAGTCCCTTTTCTACCTCCTGCTCCGTGCACATGGCCAGCAAGGAACCTTTTCTTAGGGCCATGAAGACTGGTTCAGGGAAGGGCACATGGGCCAAAATAGCCAATCAAAGCCCTTCCTTGGAATTTTTCATTGTAGACTGGACAAGACAGGTTTTGCATTTCAGAGTGAACATGGGAACTGAAGTCAGCTTCCCTCCAGGACTTCAATAAATTCTTTTTTTGCTTAAGATAATTTGAGCAGGTTTCCATTTCTTCCAACTGAAAGAGTCCTACCTTTTCTTCTATTTTCCAAATTCTCTTTAATAAAGATATAAAAACTCTAGCTTTGGAAGAAAAATTAAGTTTTGAATTCTAAAACCACACATCAAAACTGATGTGGCTCTGAAGTGTGGGGAAATGACTTGTACTGCTTTTATCCAAGACCCTCTTTCTCCTCGGGCCTCACAGTGTTTCTGCTCCAGCTGCCCCCACCCCCATGAAGCTGTTCATTCTTTTACCTCCTCTAGAAAGCCTTGTATTCATTTAAACACTGTCCCACTTGAGGAGGCACAGCCACCTTAGGCAACAAAAAGCATCTCAGGGTCCTTGGGGTTGACATGTAAGAAGAAATGGAAGCTGTGACTTAAGTTGATAGTATTTGGGGGGAAATGTTCATTATTGTGCTGGGAACATAAGTTTTAAGAGTGAAGATGTACAATTAGTGACATCCACTTGATATTTAGTATTAAACTACAAAGAGAGTTAAACACAGTAACCATTTTGGACATGTATTTTATTGTTTAGAAATTTCCAGCAGTTATCATTAAGTACCTTTGTCAGGAGATGCCTATGAAATCTAGATTGGAAAACAGGGACAGCAGCATTTCCTGAAAATTCATACAACACAAGGGCAGCAAGCAGCCTGGCCCTGAGGTGCCGCTGGTGGGACACCCAAGACACAGCCCAGCATCCCCCACATGTGGATCTACTCAGACAGAAAACTTCACAGATATAACGTGTGACCCCAAACATTAAATGACTTTCTGGCAGTGCCCAAACAAGACACCAGAAGAGAAGTTGTAGAAAACCAGGCCTATCATGATCAGCATTCCTACCTGAATGAAGTTAACCTCCTAAACCAGCCGACCTTATGTTTTTATTCATTTATTTTAAAAGCAAACCAAGTGTATATATGGCATCTTTTAAAAAATCATGTAAATGCTGCAAATTTTTTAGGGGTTATTTATAATCTAAAGAGATTTATAAAAAACTACTGGACTTGTTAAATGACTACAAATACTAACTCCCCTTCCCCCCATGAAAAAGCAACTGTTATAAAAATATAAAAAATATACTAGCTTCTACTATTTAACCTTTCCACCAGAAATCTCACAACTCTGGGACACATCCTGGTTTATGTACCATATGACGAGCACAAGTGCAATTTTTCAATTTGTTAAGGAAGGAAAAGTTCCAAAACATTCCCTTTGTTACTTGAGACTGTGGCTACTTTCTCCATAGGGACTATAAGCTAGTGAGTGAGTAGTGACATTTTGAAGTTGTCTATTGTGTTCCCCTGCATGGAAGTTATAGCACAGAAGGCTTCCTTCAAAGCTCACTCCTCTTCATATTCCTCTCTACAGCTCCTTTAATTCCTGTTTGGGACTCACTGGTCCCCAGACTCCTGAGCTGGCCTTGGCTTCCCTAGCTGTCCACGGTTGAAGGCTGATGGCAGGAGGGGCATCTTGGTAAAGGAGAAGGGGGCACTAAGCCTGCAAGCAGACCACAGTGCCTACCTTCGGGGAGTGTGGTTTGGACCCCTACCCAGGTTTGCTAATGCCAGACAGGCTGCAGCTTTGGCAGATGATAGGCCCCTGGCTGGGAGAGATGACTGATGCTCAAGACAGCCTGCAGCGTCTGGAAGGGGAGCCAGCAGCAAGTGTGGAGGCAAAACACTTTGCATTCAAAGTTTTATATACTTCTAACTGATCACACATAGTCTTCCACAGCAGGCAAACTTCCAGACATCTGACCAATAGAGGGCCAGGGAATGGACCAACTTTGGTTTGAGGCAACAGATGCTACAGTAGGAGAGTGGGGTGTGTGACTGCATCCAAGTCCTTGAGGATGCCCCTCCCTCATTAGGACATTTTCAGTGTTTCATTATCCCTCCTGTCGCCAGCAGGGGGAGATGTGTGTAAAGGTTCAATGAAGCCCTTGGGTGAGAACAGTTGGTGGATTAACAGAGATGGATCCACGCCACCAAGCAGTATCCTTCCATGTGACTGGGATATTGGTTGGCTGGGCCCTGTGTCCCTGAAGTCCAGGGAGACCTCTCTGATGGAGGACCCAGCCAGAGCGTTCTCTAGATAACCCTTCACCCCCAAAGCCCTCATGTGTGCAGTCCTCACCACCTGCTGCACGCTCCCAAGTGGAGACTTGGTTCAACTGGAAGCCTGGCTCTCACCTCTCCCCTGCACAACCCTCTGACCCTGGCTGTGGCCCCCAGTGCCCGCTAAAACCTAGCTTGGCATCCAGGCCAACCCTGGGCACTACTGCCTTCATTATTTTTGTCTGAGAATCAGGCTGTCTGGCCCCAGTACAGATGGTGGGCCCTCTCTGAGCTTCCAGTGCACTTCCCGGCTCTCCTGTTTGAAGCACTAGATCTCACAGCACTGAGGGGTTTTCACAGATGATGGTGGTGAGTTTGGGGTCTGCAGTCCTCCCATGGTTAAGTCATCATTTCCTGACACCTTGTTTCTCTAGATCTGAAACATCTCACCCAATATACCCTGGTTGTTTTGAACCCCAAATGAACTTTCCAAAGCAACAATAATAACAGATTCAAAGAACACTGGCTACATATGCTGAGCAAGTCCCCTCTACTTTGGCTGCATCAGAAAAACACAGGGCATCTGTGATATCCCCAATCCACATTTGCTCAGAAGAGAAGTGCTCCCAACATCAAGGCACAAAGAAAGACGTCTCCTGGGGTAAAATGACAAGGAGGCGACTAGTGACCTTTGCGAGGCCTGAGGCAGAGTCGCTGGGGAGGGTGAGTCCAGTCTGGCCTGGGCAGGCATCAGGAGGAAGATTGGAGAACCGGGGTCTCCCTTGTGGCCTGCGGAGCCTTCACGCATACTTCTCCAGGAACTTCATGTGAAAGTCCTTCACCTTCTGCAGAACCGTCTTCAGCTTCTCCACAGGAGGGAGGATGGTCATTCTGTCAGGAGAGAGGGCAGCAGCAGCCTGAACACAAGCTGCTCTGGGACGGAGAGAGGAATGAGCCTAGCAGCTCCTGCCTTCACCTTCAGCTTGAAGATGAGGAGGTGTGGACAAGCTGTGTGGGGAGGGGCAGGCCTGTCCTATCAGCTGTGATGGCAGCCCCTGGACAGGACCGCAAACTTGCTGAACAGTTCTCTGCCCTCACCCCCACCCCAAATACATTTACTTTTTCACAAGTAACCCATAGGAACAACAGCAGTAAGACAGAGGCTGCACTGAAGCTCCCTAACACATTCACTCATCACCACCAAAGGCCTGCAGAACATTCTGATCAGTGTACAGAACTTTCTCTAGAGCACAACTTGGTGTTTCCTACAGATAGAATGCAAGACTTCACTCCTTCTAGACAGGCCTTTTTTCTCTGTCTTATAGTGGGAACCTCCAGTCACAACTGTCCTGCCAGAAGAACTCCCAAGGTCCCATGGTAATGAACTCCTCCCCCACAACACTGCCAATATGCTTCCTCACCCTAAAGGCATGTTGGATTTAACTGCTTTATGAACAAGCCATGAATTGTCAAGGTCGACCTAATAGGTGGAAAGGCCAGACAACAAAGTTTGTCCACCTGGTGCACACTGCCCACAACCTTGAACTGAGGCAAGATTTGGCTCAAGGTGCTAAGTTCATGACATTTCTGCTCTGAGCACCTACTGCAAGAGGCCTCTGAAAGCAGTGTGCATGGAGAAGTGCTCTTCTGAACAGGGCTGGCTGTAGTGGGGAAACCCTGGCCGAGCTGCTCCAGCTGCCTCAGCTCCAGGAGTTCCCCTCCACAGGGGCAGAGTCACATGGCCTGTGAAACGCATCACAGTAAGTGGAGCCAAGTCCATTGTCTCAGATGCAGCATCCTGGCAGGTGTTCAGTACAGTGGATAGCTACTGAGCACCTGGATGCTGGATGCTGCTATCATGGAGGTTAAAACAGGCAAGTATGATCATCAAAAAACTTCAACAAAGATCCTGGCACTGTTGCAGTTGTAGCTGCATTCATTCCACCGGTTTCTGGACTTGCCATTGGAATGAAGAAGGAGATATCTAAGCTGGCCTGTGCATACAGTAAAACAACAAATTTGACTGGATCTATATTGTCAGAACTCAACCAAGAATTAGAAGTGCAAGTTGCAGCACTCCAAAATTGTGCGACTATAGACTATCTACTGTTAAAAGAACATATGGGATGTGAACAGTTCCCAGGAATGTATTGTTTTAATGTGTCTGATTTTTCTCAAACTATTCAAATTCAGTTAGACAATATCCATCATATTATTGATAAGTTTTCACAAATGCCTAGGGTACCTAACTGGTTTTCTTGGTTTCACTGGATATTGCTGGTAATTGTAGGTCTGCTTTTGTTATGTATCTGTATTCCTATTCTGTTAATGTGTGTACACAATCTAATTAGTAGTTCGTTAAAACCTATACATGCTTATGTTACTCTACAAGAAGTTATGTCAAAGAAATAATCAATCTTCCCATGTTTTCTTCTGTCTACTACTTCTATAGCTTTTCTTCTTCCTTCCTAATTACAGCCCTTTAGTAGAATTCGTGCCTCATATCGAAAATCACCGAATATCATAATTCTTCCAAGTGGTAAAGATACCTCAAGACAAATGCTGGGCATAGAAGCCACAGGGCATAAATCTGCAAAGAAGTAAAAAGCTAGCCTTTTCAAAGAATATTGCTTCTCTCTCACCAACTTTACATTTCCCTGTATGGCCCCGGAAGACGGCTGGCTAGCCAGAGACGGGTAAGATTCCTCAAGGGAGGAACGACCTAAGACAGGCACAGTCGCAGGGGGGCCATCAGGTGAGAAATTGGGGATCAACAGAGGTGAGGCTTAGAACCTCACCCCCCCTGTTTTGAGAGAAATCTTCTGCAACCGTGGATGTTTTGTTGCCCTTGTCAAGCTTGGATTAATACTTAGTCTATAGGCACAGACCTGATCATCTACATTTGCCCTCTTACAGCACTAAATTATGTTTTCTACCTTTATCTTGCATCTACCTATCACTTCAGCATTTTATTAAAAAAAAATAAGGGAGAAACGTGGGATTCACATATAAATCAAGTATAAAAATCAAATGAATAATCATATCTGACCTGATTGTTTATAGTTCATGATGCGTGATCAAAACCGAAAGTTTCTGTGATATGACTGCCCTTGCACTGTTCACCATGTAAGAACTTATTCACTATGTAAGAACTTGTTCGTTATGCTTCAGAAGATTGGAGACTGTTGAGAATTAGGCTTGGGGTTGATTAATGATTGTGCATTGAGTCCCCTATACAGAATTTTATTGTCAACAACCATTTGATTAATAAATATGAGAGACGCCCTCTCAAAAAAATAAAAATAAATTTAAAAAAACAGGCAAGTAAAAACACACTGGGAACATTTCACGGTATGTGATAAAGGGAGGCAGAGTGGCCAAGATGACCCTGGAGTCCACCTAGTTTTGTTTAATCCCTGGGCACAGGGTCTCGGCGTGGCTCTGCAGCAGGTCTGAATGGGGGTGGGACTGGGTGGGGGCTATGAGTCAGGAGGATGGGGCTGTACCCATCTCAGACTCTGAAGCCACCAGCCTGTTTAATGTGAAGAAGCCCTAGTTTCCCAAGACAAACCTCGAACCAGCTCCCTGGTGAAGAGAGGATGTGGTACCTGAAATGGTAGGTGCCTTCCCTCTGCCCAAAGCCGCTGCCAGGCACCACGCAGATGCCCGTCTCCTCCAGGAGCTTCATGCAGTAGAACATGTCGGGGGCCATTCTCTGGGCCTGTGGGAGCAGGGCAGAACTTAGGATCCACTGCTGGCTCGGTGCTGCATGGAGCACACCACTGAACACTCAACACCAATCACAGTGACACGGCGAGTTCTTTCCCAGGGCCACCACCTCCCTTCCCCACTTTCTGTGAGAACCAAGGTGGAGCACTGGGCTGGGGGCAGCTGGAGAGGTCACAAGGAACCCGAGGGCTACTTCAGGGTGGCCATGGGCTGGGGTGCAAGCCCGGGCCTCAGGGAGCCCATCATTTTCCCACAGTAAGATCTGACTGAGGGGTCCACAAAGATCAGAGCCCGTAGGGCCAGCACTCCCCAGGGCAGTAAGCAGCTGCCAGCCCAACACCCCAGACCTGAGCAGCTTCCACGGCTTTGATGGGGATGAAGATCCGAGGAAAGGCGTACATGGCTCCCTGCAAGGGGTTGCAGTGGATTCCTGGGACTCGGTTAAACAGGTCCTCTGTCAGCTTAGCTTTTTTGGCCAGATTATTAAGGACAGACTCCTTCTCCTGATGAGACAGAGACAGCACAGGAGTCAAAATCTCGACATCACAGATTGGCTCTAGCACTGAAACTACCCCTTCAGTGTGGGGGTAAGAGGGCAGGTAGGCTTGCATGTGCCTGAACACAGCACACCAGGGAGTTGGGCGAAATGCCCATTCCTCTGTGGGGGCTTCCTCCACATTCAGCCTCCAAGGCTGTCATGTGCCCAGGCACATGAGTACAGGAAGTGTGTGGGGCACCTGCTCCATGGGTTCTGTTCTCATACCAGGATGGCACTTCTGAAAATGAGAAATCCAGCCCCTGCACAGCAGTGTGAATGGTCTTGGCCCTGGATGGAACACCCTAGAACATGCTTCTAGGGGACGGCCCCCTTGCTTCATTTTGGGGGGGCCACCCCTCCACACTTCCATCTGTGTAATGTGCATGGGGAATATGGCCCAGGCAAAGCAAATCAGTGACTATCTCAGAGTTGGACATGTGTCCAGAAAGTACTGCCTGAATGGGGAATGAAAGGCTGTGGCCTGCAGACAAATGGATGAATAAAATACAGTCTAGACACACAGCAGAATATTAGTTAGCCTTAAAAAGGAAGCAAATTTTGACACTTGCTCCAAGAGGGACAGACCTTAAAGACATTACACTAAGTGAAATAAACTAGTTACAAAAAGACATACTATATGATTGCATTTATATGAGGTTCCTACAGTGGTCATATTCATAGACAGTAAGTACAGTAGAAGTTGCTGGGGGCTAGAGGTGAGGGTACTGAGGAGTTAGTGTATAACAGGTACAGAGTTTCAGGTTAGGATGATGAAAAGGTTCTGGAGATGGATGGTGGTAACAATTATACAATGTGAATGTCCTTTATACACTAAACTGTTCAGTTAAAGATGGCTAAAATGGTAAATTTTATGTTCTGTGTATTTCACCAAAGAAGAAAAAGAAAGAAAAAAGATGTGAGCCTGGAACAGCTGAAAACCCTTTGGTTACGTGACCCACAAATTCCTTTTTCATTTAAACTAGTGAGAGTTGGGCTTTTATCATCTGTAATTGAAAGAGTCTGACTGGATAGCTTGGAGCTGCAAGGCATTTGTTAGGCCAGAGCCAGGCCCAAGGCCTAGAATCAATGCCATGCCCACCCATTTCCCCTTCAGTTAAGTAACAGAATCTCCCAGCGTGTTCTCAGGACACATGGGCCCTCCCTCTGGGTGCCTGCCCATCTGTAGTGCTCACAGGTGAGGAAGAGGAAGGGGTCCCTGCCCCACACACATATGCATGCGCAGTCCTCCACTTCAAAACACCAGCCAGCTGCATCCTCAGACTTAACCTCATAGCAGAAGTTCAGGAACCACAATGGCCCCTGGAAGCCATCTGGTGAGAGGCTGGCTACCATGACCCTGAATACACTGTGGATACTTGTGACCCTGGCTGCAGCAGTGACACACACAGGCCACAGCAGACTTACCCTACTGAACTGCTCAAAGGACTCCTCTCCTGGCACTGGAGGGTTCACAACAATGTCCATGGCGGCCTGCCCAGACACCGGTGGGCACAGGCGCACCGAGAGCAGCTTTACTAGCTGGCCTTTGATCTCAGGGTGCAGGTTGATCACCTCCATGTAGCCTCCTCTGTAGCCACACCTGGGCAGTTGGAGAGGGGAAGAAGACCCTCCAGTCACAGAGAGACCACAACTCAGTGCAATCTGACCATCCAGAACCTTCTGTAATCATTCCCATGGCCAACAGTGTGGCCAAGTGCTTGCCAATGGAAGGTCAACAGAAGTGATAGGTGCCGAGTTCACATCACTTCCCTACAAGGAAAAAGCAAGCTCTCTCCTTTCTCTTTCCCTTTCCCACTTCCTCCGCAATGGAGACGCTGGAGCAGCAGCCTCGGTACTAGAGATGGATGCCACATTGAGAAGGCAGAGCAGTCAAACCAGCCCTGAACCCTGAATGATCTTGTGGGGCACAGCCTGCCCCAAATGTACCCTACCTTTGGACTGTTATATTGAAGAGAGATACACTTTCATCTTGTTTCAGCCATTGTATTTTTGGGCCTCTTTGTTATAATAGCTTAGCATGAACTCTAACTAATACATTAGTCTCTGCTGCAAAGCGGCACATCACTCAGGCCTGACACTCCCCTGCACAGGCTCCAGGGGTGAGTATATGATTCTCTGGTACCAAAGGGCACAGCCTAAGGACTTCTGCTGCAACTTTTTGCTGCCTGAAAACAAAGTCAACAGAAAGGAGATGGAGCTGAGAAAGAAAATGAGACAAGGCAAGAAAGCAGAGACAGAGTCCTGTTGACATCTTTATGACACCTGATTCAGCTCTACTTCTGGACTTTTGATTTGTGTGGATTAAAAAAAAAAAGCCTCTTTGGCATAGGCCAGTTGAGTTTGTTACTTACTATCAAAAGGATCATGACTGATAGAGTCAAATCACAAGAAAATAAACAATGAGTTTTTAAAAAATGGACTTGCAGAACCAAATCAGCTCCATCAGTCACACTTTCTGGAGCTGTACCTCCTTCCCTGGACTATGATTGATAATGTTCAGACTAATGATTGCAGAAATGCAGGCACCCTGAGGCAGGAACCTAGTCTTCCCTTCCTCTGTACACCCCATACCGTCAATCTCAGAGCCTGACATGATGAGATACTCAGTAAAATGCCTATGGAATCAGGCTGCACAACTGAACTGGCAAAGACAGGTTTCCACCTCATCCCACACTGGACTTTTCAAGTGAGAACATAAATTCTGGCATTGCAGGAAGGTTTCTTCTAACAAGAGTCTAAAGGAAGACTTTTCTGCTTAATCCTCTGCTGACAAGCACAATATCAAGTTGAGCAAGACAGTGTAATCCTAGGTGCTCAGGATCTGAGGACAACAGGTGACTACTTGGGATAACCAGCATCCCAGGGACCAATTGTCATAACAGTTGTCAACAGTGCAGGTGAAGCAATGTGATAAACACACCTGAGTATGAATAATGAGTTAATAGAGGACAGATTTGTTTAGGAAAAGAGTTACACAGCACTTGAAGGGCCAGCAAAGAGGTAGCACTGCTAGTAGGATAGCCAGAAAGACCAGTATAAATCAACTCCTGCCCACATCAAATGAAGCCGAGAGCAGCTGGGCAATCTCCCACGGGGACAGCTCGCTAGACCTGGCCAGGGTATTTCTTCAAGCTTCAGTTACACTGGCCTCCAGCATAATGAGACCCCTCTCACATCCTGACACCTGGCACATAACAGAATCCCCACAAAGTTAGAGAATGAATGCCCTTGGCTGCAAATGCACTGGCCCTTCCTTAGTCTCCTTTGCAGATTTCTCCCCTTCTCCAACTACTGAGCAGTGAGGGTCTAGGCCCAGTTTTTGGACCTCTTTTATATATATACTCACTCTCTGAGATTAATCTAGCAACTCATTCACTGACATCTCCCAGACTTAAATCTCCAGCTGTTTATCAACCCTGAGCTCTAGACTCACATCCACCTCTATCCAGATATCCAATGAGAATTTGCAAATTTAACGTGTCCAAAACCAACTCCCGATCTTTCCCCAAAACCTGCTTCACCCACAGCCTTTCTCATCTATTGATGTCAATTCCATCTTTCCTGTTGTTTGCTCAGAACACTTGGAATCATCCTTGACGCCTTTCTCACCCCTACCTTTTCCATCAAGCAACTTCTGTCAACCCCACCTTCAAATATATCCAGGATCTGATGTCTTCTCCCCATCTCTACCCTGACTCACAGTACCTCACCTGGGCTATAGTAGCCTCCTAACCTGAGTTCGTGCTTCTATTCTTCCCCTACAACACAGCAACCAGAGAGAGACTAGTAAAAACAAGTCCGATGAGGCCACACCTCTGCTCAAACCTTCCAATGGCTCCCACCTCATTCTGAGTAAAAGCAGAAACTAACCTAAGTAGCCCAGATAATCAGGCCTCCTACGAATTCTGCCACTTTCCCCCTTACCACTCCTTTCCAGTCCCCTTGCTGCTCCTGGAATATGCCAGGTATGTTTCTACCTTAGGGCCTCTGCACATGCTGTTCCCTCAGGTATCTGTACAGCTCCCTCCCTTCCACTCTTTTGAATCTTAACTAAAAAGCCAACTCCTCAGCGATCTTACCCCTAGGTCCTGGCATTCCCATCTCTTCTCTAGTTATTTGTTTACCTGTCACATGATTCTAGTCATCTATCTGTTACTTCTCTCTCCTCACTAGAACATAAACTCTGTGAGGGCAGGGATTGCTGTGGTTTGCTCACTACTATGCAAGATCTGTGCTGGACTCACAGCAAGTGCTCAATAAATATTAGCTGAATGAACACACACAGGACTGAAGCTGACTCTTTGCCCGTGTTGGGGTGGGGTGCACACAGCACTTGTCTCCTCAGTCTGCTTTCCCTGGCCCCTCAGATTTCAGTTAGTGTTGGAGCAATGGTGAAAGGACTGGCAGGAACCACACTTGCTGAAAGCTGCTGTGGGTACTGTTTTGTTTTCACTGTTTACTGTAGTTAGGCTTCTTTCAAGCACGGTGTTATTTTATGCAAGCCCCTGCACAAGGGCTGTCCTCACACCCCTGGGCTCCCCCTTGGGGAGGTGTGGCCTGTCTCCTGCTTCCTAGACCAGGAGAGGCCATATATAATGGTGCCTTCTCTGTCTAGTGGGTTGACTGTAGGGTGGGGCAGAGGAGCGCTGGAACCAGTCGGCCCAGAGATAGTGGGAGGCAGATGGAGGCCAACATACTCGCCCATGTAGCCTTTGGAAGTGGAATGGAAGGAGGCAAGCTCCACGTTGCTGGAGTACTCGGGCCCCATCTCATAAAGCACCTTCTTAAAGGAATGGAATCTGCAGTCTGGAGAATACACGTTATCCTGGTACACCTGTGGGAGTGGAGAGGACAGGGACAGTCACTGAAATTCCCCCAGGGGCCTGAGCTCAAGCAGGCTGCTGCCGAGGGAGGGCACCTGATGTGAAGCCCAGGCCCCAGTGCCACTTCCAGGGACAAGCCAGAATGTGCCCAAAGGAACCTTCCAGAACAAGTGGAAAGGCCTCAGGCTGAACACCCACCTGATTTCTCCCACACTCACCTCCACCCATCTCCAGGCCCACTTTCTACCTCATCTGACCAGTGACAATACACCATGGACTCCCTCCTGCCCAAGCATGTTTTCTTCCTATTTACTTTCTTCAATAAGACTAATAATGAAAGCAGTCATGTGCCTATCCTCCCATGTCCCTACTTGACGAGCTAGTGGTGTTCCCTCAGCCCGGTGTGGCACCCACCCTGGTTGGTGGTACTGATTTTCTACCCACGTTCACTGTCAGCCTCCCCCGCTAGGCTGTGAACACGAGCAGCACCCACCTGTGTTGCTCTGCCTGCCTGCACAGGCCACGCTCATCAGGCAGCACGCTCTGCCCTTGGTGAGGAACGTCCCATATGCATTTTGAGAGCAATGAAAGTGAGGCTCTCTGGGGCACTGTGGGTCAGGGGGAAGGTCAACTGGCTCCACCTTTAACAAGCCAGGCACCGCTCTGCTTCTCCTCCTCTCCCTTTCCCCAGACCCAGACGGAAGGAGGTTTGTGCACTGATCACAAGGAAAACTTGGGTCACCCTGGTACGCCTCTCCTTTAGAATCGAAGATTTTAGGCCCATCTGCTAACCATGTCAACAGTTTGGTAAGCTGTATGTGTGTGTGGGAGGGGGAGAGGGTGCTAAGGAGCGGTGATAAAGAAACGAAGCTAGTATGCTAGAAGCTTCCACTAACCAGAAATAATGCAGAAAAGAAGATGAAGTGAAAACAAGATTTGACAGGTTTTCCATTCCTTCCTTGCAAAGCAGGAAAAAATGGGCAGGCACCGGCTCCAGAGCTGGTGTTCAAGAAGCAATAGGCATTGGATTAACTAAGATTCCCCTCCTCATAGGCTACTGTGAAAACTAAATGAAATGGTGAATATTGACACCCAAAGAGGCACAGGGCACCAGCACATGTCTCCCAGCACCCACCCTCCCTTGAGAAAGAGCACCTAAATGTGCCCCCAGGGAACAACTCCCCTGCACCTCATTTGGAGGTTTGAGAGAACAAGGACCCCACTCCTTGCTTAGGACCTAGTCAATTTGCATATTCTAAGCCCCAGGCCACAGTGATTGGTTCAGCAATGGGTCTGCCACAGGAGCTGCACCAGTAAGACTCAATTCTAAAACTTCTGCTGCAAACCACCAGGAAGAAATGCTCTCTTTCTAGGCTGAGAGGAGGGCAGGCCAGTGTGTGAGGGCAACATAAAAGAGAGACTCTGAACAGTATGGTTTGAGTCCCTGGATCCAGCCCCACACTTGTGACAATCACCATCTTTTAACTTCTTTTTAAGTTTAAAGTGGTTTGGGTTAAATTTCTGAAATTTATAACCAAGAGTCCAAACCAATATAGGAAAGATTTAGGTCCTATTCACATGGTATATAACACTTAACATCCTCATCCTTGGTTACAATCTCTCCTCTAACACCCACAAGTTCTCTCTGGCTACAGAACAATCAGGCCTGGTTCCCTCCCCTAGAAGAGAAGCTCTCTGAGGGGAGAGCTGGGTCATTCTCACCTCATCAGCCAAGAGAAAGAGCTTCTCCTCCCAGGCAAAGTGAATGACATCTTCTATGCACTTCCTGCTTTGCACCTGACCTAAAGAATTTCCCAAGAAAACCAGAATGTAGATTTAATGCTGTTTAAGTTGTCCCTAGGTGAAAACACCACCCAGAACCACTCAGTGTCCTGTGCTCCCTTCATGACCCTAAGGGATCACCCTCCCTAGCTGCTGTGTCTGGTGGGGTGTAGTCAACCTCCAGGGATCTGACTTCACTTAGGCCAAGGATATGGAGGAAGTTGTGTTTCACATTCAACTTTCCTGTTATTCTTATGAGGGGTGTGACTGTGTGTGGTAGGGCACATTTGTCTCTGTCTGAGCTGAAGGACAGAAAGGCATGGGAGTGTCATAAATAGCAGGAAAATAAAACTGAAGGGATTAAATCAATCACTTCAGCTCCCCTCTTACCACCCACTAACAGCAATCAATGGAGAGCCTCGTATGGCTGATGGGAGTAACCAACTTCTTCCCAGAGGCACATGCAAGTTCCATGAGGCAGAGGCAGGGACAGGTCTATCTGGCTCACAGGCTATCCTCAAAGCTGGCACTCAGCAGGTGCTCAGTACATATTTGCAGAATAAGTGCTAAATGACCAAGCCTGCATACCAGCTCCAGCGTCCCATCTGCAGTTCAGGGGAGCTGTGCATCGAGGAAGCTAAGGTGCAAGCACTCAGTTTCCCCTTTCAGGGTCTCCCCCTTGATGACTCAATACAGAGTGGCAACACTCACCATCCCTTTTAGAAAGTAAATGCAAACAGCAAAATAATAATCTATCAGTTCATAGAAAATGCCATAGGTGGGAAAAGGAACAAGTGCCACGAGGTGGAAATGGAAACTTTCCCCAGTGCTTCCCGAGACCTGCCATGAATCTGGCACTGGGAGTATCTGAGGTGCTCACATACCCTTTGGAAAAGCACCACTGACTTACTAAAAATGGCTGTTCTTTACTGTACATATATGTGTATCTATAGGTATGCTTATGTATACGTATGTATGTATTTGTACACATTATTTATATATACATATACACCTTGATCCAGAGTAGTGTAGAATACATTACCTGTTTAAAAAAAACCTATATGGTCTGTGCAAGAAAATCAACATATGTCTGGAAAAAAGTAGATATATCTTATAAGATCATAGAATTGATTAAGACAGGATTTTGGCCTTGATGTAAGCAGTGAAACAATTCCATTACTAAAGGTCCAACTTTTCTTCCAAGAAAGCACCAACTGGGCTTCCTATGTAGCAAGCTCAGGGTTCTGGGGTTCTGGAAGAGCAGCAACCCTAGATACCACAAGAAACTAGCTGCTATTCTGAGACAGACAGGGGCTGGCTCCCCATGGCACTGTGCCTGGTTGCAAATGCGCCTGGCCTTGCAATCTCACAAACTGTATTCTATTAAAACGCAGGCAAAGATCTGAGCACTGAGGATATCAAAACCATGTGCACATAAGGCCGAGGGGAGCACAAAGAGGAACTAAGCAAGGGGCAGGGCCTCAGGAAGCCTGCGGCTCAGTGGAGGTAATTAGACTGGCTGTCTGCAAATAATTTCACTGATGTGTGGCGTGCAAACTTGTAGACAAGGACAGAGCTTATTTCTCTCCAGTCCCTGGGAGTCATTCCAAACAGACCTGCTAAGCCAATGGGTGGACAAGCTCCTGCAGCGGTATTTCAGGAAAAGGGAGTCACATGGCTTTAGAGAGGCCAGGGCCCACCTGGGCCCAGCAGGGGAGGACACAAGATCACCTTACAGGAGTGGCTTTGAGACAGAAGGCTGGAGGGGGTCTCCTAAGTGCCTCCTACCAGAGGCTCAGCCAAAGGAATTTCCCACAAGCTAACAGGAGCATCTGCTGCTTTTACCTGCCCTTCTTTGAGTAACAGGGCTCAGACGTCCTAGGGGGAACTCCCTCTCTTTGCAACTCAGCAGGGCATGGGGCACAGACCTGGCCAATCAGAGTGATTTGACTGGTTCAGGAATGGGCAGCCAACCCAGCTTTGGCTAAGAAAGTCTGGCATGGGACTTTGAAACTATGAGTGAGGTTCTCTGCTGAGGTTGCTTAAGCTCATAGGCCATGGCTGGAGCTGCTGAAGGACACTCCAAAGACAGATCCTTCCTGAGAAGGACTCTGACCTAGCAGAGAGCAGAGCTGGCCAGTGGAGGAAGGCTCCTATGACAGCCATGCTGACTCAGCTGTGCTGCTTTACCCCGGACTTCAGTTTCATCATCCAGTCCCCTTGGTCTCAAGCTGGGCTTGTCTTAAAACTCAGAGAGCCCCGGCTTCATGTCCCGGTCCGTTTGACACTTTGGAGCCAAGTGGCCACAGAGACAAGATCATGGTCATCATGGTGGGTGTCTATACTCCATCCCTCACCTTCCAGTAGGTGACTGATTTTCATGTATTAAGACCGCAGAGAGCATAACCAGCCTCTGTCTGCTCATTGTCACTCTTTAAAATACAAAGTAAGTACATTTCCTAAGATGTAGGACTTGCTACTCCAAATTGGGATCAGAAGCATCAGCAACATCTGGGAGCTTGTTAGAAATGCAAATTATCCAGCGCCACCACAGCCAATTACATCAGAATATCTGGCTGTGGGGCCCAGCAGTTTGCTTTTTAATAAGCTAAAGTTAGAACCACTGTCCTATAGGGCTCTCATCCTTGCCTGCAAAGAATATTGATGCCTAGGCACCATCTTGGGAGATTCTAGGACTAGGCCTGGCCTTTGACATTTTTAAAAGCTCCTTTGTGATTCTGATGTGCAACCAGAATTAAGAGCACAGCTCCAGCCATCTCCCTACTGCATCGTGGGTAGAATCTTCATCCCTTCCTCCACAAAGCTGGTGTAAAAAAGCCAGTGTTAAACCAGCTGCACCCATTTTCTGCAGTCAGAAATTCAAGTGGTGCTTTCAGCTGATTGAAGCATCATTTGATGTTCCCAAGAGCAGACTTCCACAATCAGTTCCAACGCTTTTTGGCCCTGACCCAATTTATCTCAACAAAGGAGGAGAGAGGAGCCCTTGTTCTTGGCATCCAAACAGCATTGGGTGCATATGAAGCCAACAGCCCAGAAAGATCAAAACAGACAGGACTGCATTTCTTTTTAAAGAAAAACACGCAAAATTAGGACTGCTTTTCAACTTATGGAACAGGATTTTTTGGCTTGCTTGCTTTTGTTTTTAACATGGCATTTCCTTTTCAGGTCTCAAAGTACACGGCAATGCTGTGTCAAAGAGAAATAATAACGCACACACCAGCATTCTGAAAACTGGTTCAGAAAAATAAGTAGGAGTAAAGGTAAAATGAGGCCTGTGATTAATGGTGATGGTTTGTGTGTGAGTTATCTCAAGGAGATTCTTTGCAAATGCAAAAATAGGGAGAAAAAACTGTTCCTAATAATAACAATTCAACTCTATTCAAAAAAAATGCCTGCATCTGCTCACCAACAAAGGTGGCCTGAGACAAATTCTATGATTTTACATTAGCAAATCTGAAATTGGAATGGGAAACTGGGACCAAAGAGGACTTGACATTATTTCTTAACTCTTTAGTGTCCAGACATCCAGTACACCATCTAGATACCATGTCCCCCAAGAAACTGGCAAGGAAGTGAAGCACAGACCTGTCGGGTTCCCAGGGTTGATGATGCACAGCACCTTGGGGTCACAGTGGTCTTTGGCCTCCTGCACGGCCCGCCGGAGCTCATTCACATTCAGGGCCCAGCAGTTCTCCTCATCCAGGTAGTAGTTCACCTGGATGGCCCCAAGCTCAGAGATGACCGCTGAGTAGAGAGGGTACTGTGGGATGGGGATCATCACCCCTGTCCGTGACTTGCCACCCCCCGAGACCAGGATCTTCAGGATCGTCTGCAACCAAAAAGTCACATCTTACAGGATGACTGCTGCTGCCTACCCTGTGGGCCCAGCCCCAGCCTGACCAGTCACCCCGCTGCTGGCCTTCAGAGCAATCCCATGGGAGTTGCTTAACTTCCTTGAGTCTCATTTTCCTCCTACGTAAAACGAGTTCTGTCAGAAGGAATAAGCAAAATTAAATGCTTTAACGTTCTTAGCACAGTACAGGGCATGGAGTTAAAGATACAATGCTTGTTAGTATTTTTAAAAGGTCTTCTAAAGCAGTTGTCTACAAACTGGCCCTGTCTTAGAATTATTCTGACCTTACCCCTGAAACTCACTCAGTATGTCTGAGGTGGCCCCGAAACTGGTCTTGTCAGTAACTATCAGTGCCTCAAGTTGGACAGAGTACCCTGAGGAAGGGATTGTTGAAATGGGATAACATACCATCTACTACCACCAGGTGGCGCTTCAATGTGTCTCCAAAGCTGAGTGGCCCCTACCTTGCAGGATTCCTGAGAAACCAGGGCATAGGAATCCTTTGGGGCACTGGTGGAGGTGGCAATAACTCAGTTAATAAACCAAAACTCTCTTTTGGGAGAGTCCCCACATTACTCACAGGCCCAGTTCCTTGCTGGAAGAATACCACCTGATTAAAAAGTGCAATGACTTTTGCTATTTTTTCTTTGAATCTTGAGGATGCCTCCCTCCCCGCCTCCAAGACATTTTGCCTGTGTTCAGGCTTCTCTGGGAATTGAGAGGGGCCTTCACAGTAGAACATAATGGAAGATGTGATGGCTAGAGGCCTGAGCCCGAATGCTAGAATCCCAAATGCCACAAAAGACTGACTTAAAGCAGGCAGACCACTTCATGTTGGGCCTCAGTTTCCTCACAGGCTCCAGAAAGAGATTAGTGCATTTGAAAGGCTTTGGGAAAGGGTGAAAGCACGGAACGAACATCAGAAACAAGAGCCTTGGAGGCCAAGAGAAGAGGAACCCCATTATAGGAAGGGGTCAAGCAGCACACACTTCTTGAGTGGCGCAAATCAGTGAGTTGAGGGCACCTGGCACCAACCAGGTGCCGGGAGGAGCATGCTGACAGGGAATAGAAGGCCACAGACCCCTCAGACCCAGGATTTCTGACCTTCTGCTGAGCAACCACTGACACCAGCCCCTCTTCACCCTGTCCATGGCTGACCCCCAGCCCAAGCTCTTCCTCACATCATACTATGAACATACTATGCCCCCTCCCTACCAAAGTTGTAACTTAAGAACAGAAATCTAATAATGCCCCACACCTGCTTCAAATCCTTCAATGGCTCTCCATTGCTCTCGGGATAATGCCCCAAATCCTCAGCAAGGCCTCCAAGGTCCTGTGGGACTCAGGCCCCATCTGTGTGTCCAGGCCCTCCTTGTGTGTGCTCGTCCACTGTGACTCTCCATTTCCAGACACATAGCCTCCCTCCAGCTCAAGACCTCCACATGTGTGACCCTTCAGCTCAGAGCACCCTCCCTCCCCAAGTTCACGCCTACATATCCTCCAGATCTCTACCTGCTCAGTCTTCCTTGGAAAAATCTCCCTGCCTCCCTCCTCTACCCACCTCCTGTGGCACTTTGTCCTCTCCACCCAGAAGAGAAACTGAAAGCTTATGATTTGACATTTACTTATGTGGTATTAAATGCTGGTCTGATACAGTACTAAGCAGAGGCCAGATGTGTCTGGTTTCCCGTGTTCTCCTCAGTGCCTGGGAGAGGAGGAACACTGGTACTGCTGAGTGAGAGGAAGGCCAGTGCCACGAGGAAGATGGATACCCTCGAGCTCCCCAGGACTTCTTCCCAGCCGGACCTGCGGTGTGCACTCTGGAGGGAAACCAGGGCTGCAGTAGCGTCCAGGTTCACAGAAGACTTAATGAGGTAAGGATGACAGCAGGCCACTGAGGTGCGGTGGACAACAGAGACAGAGAGCCAGCCCCGTCACCCTGCTATCAAGCACACATGCTTGGACCTAACATGCAAGGCTGTTCTTCATGCGGGCAAACAGTGGATAACAAGGAGCCATCCTCTCACCCCTCCCACATACAGAAATGCCATCACTGGCTCCAGTGGTCAGGTAAATGTTGTCAGGGTCTGCAGGCATGCCACCATCTCTCCTGGTGATGTAGGCAGCCACATCTTGACGGATGCAGTTGACGCCCTGGCTAGCACTGTAAGACCCTGTAAGACAGCAAGCAAGACAGTGACCAGAGGCAGGATGTCTGTGTATTCACATAATGACCTGGAGGTGGGGCTCAACTCCCACTACTCTAGGCTCTAGAATTGGAGCATGATGCTTAACCACCTGAGCTTCATCCAACCAATCCTCTCATCTGTCACTTATCTACCCACTCACTCAGCCACCCACCCACCCATCCTCTCAGTATTTACTGAGAACCCACATGTCAAGCATTGTTCTAGGCCCTAGCCTCTAATCAATTAAGTAGTGCCCATACCTGTTTTATCCACCCTCCATGGTCTATGACAATATAAATCATTACAGCTGGGATTACTATACTTTGATCACCATTATCTACACATGGTTCCAAAGAACTTGAGAAAATGGGCTGACCCAAAGAGTACATGCCAGCCCCAAGAGTCCAGAGTCCTGACCAGCACTGAGCATAGATTGCTGGGGCTGTTGATATGATTCCCTGTACCCCCACCCCATGTCAACAATATCCTCAATCTGTGGTTTAGAATTAAAATCCAGACCCCCATTTATATGATGTCCAAAACCAGGCAAAGCTAATTTACAGTGCTGGAAGTTAGAACAGTGGCCTCCAAGTATGAACTGCAAAGGGCATAAAGGTATCTTCTGTGGTGCTGGCATGTTCATTTTCTTGATCTGGGTGGGGGTTACACAGGTGTGTACATGTACCAAGCTTATGCAAGCTGTACAATATTTGTGCATTTTACCATGTTTGTTATACCTTAGTAAAGAGTATTTTTTTAAATTATCAGGCCAATGCTCATGTTTTTAGAAAGAAATTAAAAATAGATGCACAGAGTCTGTGGAAGGAGACTCGAAATGGTGAGATTAATTATCATGGGATATGAACCAGGCGGCTGGGGCTCAGAGGCAGGAGGCAGATTTTTCGCTCCATATCCTTTATACTGCTTTGAATTTTATACCATGTTTAAAAAAAACCAGCCTGTTCCTTCTAAGGCTACTGCTAAACAACCATCAGGAGGCATGATGGGGCTTCTCTGGGCCTCAGTGTGGGTCCAGGCCCCACAACGAGGAGGTAGAAGGTTTGAGGTTCAGACTGAGAGATCCCCAGCTCTGCTGCAGCCTCTCTGATCAGCACTGGGCTCACCCTTCCCCTCTCACCACCTGTAAAATGGGGTTGCTGGACCAGTTCTCTAAGGTTCAAGTGGCAAACATTAACATGTATTAAATCTGGGTGGTGGGTACAGGGATTTTGTTATATTATTTTGGGTACTCTCATGCATTTGAAATGTTTTCTAAATTAAAAAGTAGGAGGTAAAAAAACCGGTGTTAGAGAAGCCTTCTTCAACTGGGTGATTGACTTGATTTTTCTGAGCTCCCATGCCCAGAAACCCTCTATTGCTCCTTATTTCCCTCTGCCTTCTTTCAATGCCCTTCCCTCCAGAGGCCCGGCCATTCCCACACCACCCAAGCTTCCTCTTCCTTCCTGCCTCTTGGTCACCTGCTCAGGCCTTCACCCACTGGCAAACTCTCTGCTCCTGCAGGCCAAGGCCTTCTACTCTTTTCCTTCACATCTTCTGTGATGCTCCAAACCATAATTATCCTTCAAAGTTCAGATCTAGTTTCTCTCCAGGGGGCTTGCCCTAAAGATACTGCTCCACCCACAGACTCTCCCTGCCCTATAATTTCTCCAATTACTGTGTTTTATACAGATGAAACCCTGCCTCTCCTTGTTGGCTGTAAGTTCCCCAAGAGCAGGGACCATTATCTATTTCTTCTGTGCATCTCTGCTAGTGCACCTATCCCCCTGCCAGGCCCCACCCCACCCCAGCCCTACTTAGGACCCACTGTTACAGTAGGTAGACAGCCAGAGAAGAGGAGGGAGGGGGTTGGGGTTTTGGGCCAGTGTTTACATTGGTAAGTGCTTCTTTATATTCTAAACATTTTGTGTAAACTGTTCTCATTGTACATGAGGAGTGACCATAAAACTGACTGGTTCCAACACGGAGGAGCAGCCCCTGATCTCACCCCAAAGTATACTATATGCTGATTGGCACGCTAAAAGACACACCCCTTGGTGCCACAACAGTTCCCAGGCTGATCATCTAAGGACAAAAAGAGGGCATCACCCTGTTTGTTTGGAAATCCCCCCCCCACCAATTCCAAGAAAACCCCACCCATCCAGATGAATATTCCACCCCCTGCTTAAACTCCAGCTATAAGGCCACTGAGCAGCACCCCTCTCCCCCACTTCCCAATCTCTGGAGCAGGCCTGCACTCCCTCCTTGAGTGTGTGCTTGTGCCTTGTTAGACTACTCTCAGCTTGTACCTGCACCACCTGCTCATGAATTCTCTTTCCAACAGAGCCAAGGAGATCTCCCTGGCTTCGACTGCCCAACACCACCACCATCCTACAACGATGGCAACCCTGCCCACAGTCTACAGACTCGCACCATTCCCATTTCCAAACTCCTTAGCCTCACTGTGGACCCTACACCCAGACCCTTCACTTGCTTACACTCAGGTTCTGAAACCTCAGGGCCCCTGCACACACCATTTCCTCTCTCTGCCTATGTCTGGAGGCTCTCATACTCTTCCTACCCATGAATTTGAATGCCACCTTCTCCTTAAACCTCTCCTCTACACTAGACTCCCTGGTTGTAACCCTACAGCTCTCTGCTTTTTCTCCAAGAACTCATGAAAATCAGGGATATAGTTTTTCTGTGAATTCTTTTTGTTTCTCAAATAGTTTCTTGAACACAAACTCAACCTGCCAGTGTCCCTGAGTGCCTAGAGCAGTGCCTGGTACATGGCATGTGCTTAGAGAGAGCTGGACAAGGGCCCACCCCACCAACCCCACTAGGTGCCTAGGTTCTACCTCAGTTCTACTAAAGAACCAGGACACAGCCTGAGAAATGAATCACTCACCAAACAGAAAATAAATGAAGCCCCAGTGAGAAGTAATTTTAAAGGGCATGATGAAAACACCCAGGTGAGTTCTAACACCTGTAAGTATTCAATAATTCCCTCTTGGGTCAGGTGGTCCTGGGATATAGTGGCATTTTCCATTTCCTTTACTTCTCTGGGTGGATACTCAGGTTGCCCAAGACTTAACTAAGAGCACCACCCACCATTGTGGCCTGCTGTGGACCAGGACCATGATGCCCCACCCCCTGCAGTGGGCAGAGATGGGAGTGACCCCTAGGTGTGGGGCTTCTTCAAAAAAGCCCAGGAGATTAATACAAATTATTCCTAGTTCAAGGATGAGGAGAGCACCTATCTCAACTGTCCTCCTCATGAGGTCCTTAGACTCTAGAGCTCAGTGCAAATCCCCAAAACCAAGTGTCCTCTTGCTACACCTCAAGAGAGGACTCAACACAGATGAGGCCTCCCAACCCTAATTCCTAAGCCCTGGCTGACAGAGATGCATAAACTTGATGAGGTTAGTAGGAAGAACAAAGATGCCTCCCACATCCCCCAACATCCACAGCAGACCTGCAGAAGGAAAACCCCCTCCCCCATATCTTGGCTGCAGCTTCCAGGAGCCTCAGGCCCACGGCCAAGGGGTCTTTCATGGCCTCTGAGAAGCACCTTTGTCGTCTGGGCTGTGCAGGGCACAGGAGGAAAGGAGCCTGGAGGCCAGGCCTCTGGGCCACTCTCCGCCAGCTTGCGGTTTTGGCCTTGCCACACAAGGTGTCGGCCCACACCCCACCCAGACTGACAGGAAAGCAAAGGGTGGCTGGCCCCTTCCTGAGAGGGACACCACTAAGGACAGTGCCCAGACTCAGAGGGCCGGTGGGGTGACCACAGCCACTAAGGTTAAGTGCAGAGCTCTGCATAAAGGGACAGATCAGCAAAAGGGGAGATGCAGGGAAATGACAGAGGCCCAGGCTGGCTGATCCCCCACTGAGCAAGCCACAGGACTCCCTGTCCCACGTCCTGGAACATTCAGGCACATGTCCTAGAAAAGCTTTAAGAACAACTGTTCTCCTCAGAGCAGGGCAGCTGGATCCCCTGTGTAGGCACTGGGCAAAGGAATGGGGCAAAAACAGAAAAATGAATGTGAGATGAGAACAAAGAGCCAGAGGCCCGGAGGCTAGAAATCCATCTCAGCTGGGAAGGGAGGGAGAATATTATATTCACATGTACAGGGGCCAAATTCCAGGGCCTCTTGCCATGGAGCCCTCTGGTGCTTCGTGAGCTCTGTCCAATAGGAGGCAGATGGCTAGAAATGGACTCCCAGCAGAGAGGGGCAAATGCTGGGAGAGATAGGAACACAGTAAGTGGAGCCATGGGCAACAAAAGGAAGGAGACCACCAGAAGGCAGCCAGAGCCATCTCACAGGGCTCCCCTTCACCAACAACTGACCACCACCTCCCAGACAATGCAGGAATGTGTAGCGTGCACAGCTGTATGTTTGGAGCTGGGGGCCACAGAGAGGTGGGACGAAGCTGGGGTCTGAGCTTCCATTCAGCCTCCCATTACTGAGGCCAATTGCTGGGTTTAACCTTCTGTGTGAAGGTCAGGTGTCCTGGCTCCCAGGTGTAAAACCAAAATCCTACCAAATGCAAGCTCTTGCACCTAAAGTGCCCAATCAACCAAAAAACATCAGCAAAGAGGCTAACAGAGTACGGACAAGAGGAACACAACTCATTTACTCTGCACATCAGCCGCCCCACACACATTCACACTCCCACACATAACCCTCCATTTTGGGCCAGGGCCCAGGCCCATGCTGAAAACACGGGTTCATTTCATGCCCTTGGGGGCCTGGCAAGTTGGGGCCTTACCCAGGCTGTTCCCGCCACATGCCTGTAGGATCCTCTGGGCTCGTTTCTTAGCATCTTCTGGGAAGCTGGGGCTGTCCAACAGGTTTGGATAGGTGCAGAGAGCCATCACCTGGAGGAACAGAGGCACGAGCTGGGTTCCCAGCACTCCCACACTGGGGCCCCAGGACAGACATGCAGGGCCCTGGGCAGGAGATGGGATGAGGCCAACTCCAAGAGACAGTGCTGCAGCAGGCTTCTCCACGACGGCTCCAGCCTGTGAGAGCCTAGGGGTAGATGGGGAAGAGGACATGGCTCTCTGCAGCAGAAGGAGAGATGGTGAGAGCTAGGGTACCCCATGGCCTGGGCTTGGGACCCAATAGTAGGCTGCCAGAAGAGGACCGGGGAACAGAATGAGCCTGCTACTCAGCCCCCTGGTCCCAACTCTTCCATACAGGATAGCAGCTTACACACCCAAGGCCCCAAGAGCCAGGGGTCTTCTGAGCAGGAGCCCAGGACTGAGGAGGCAGTTGAATGCTAGCTGACGGGAGGACTGCAGACTCACTTCCTACCTCACAGCCTGAGCTCCCTCCCCCTTGCCCTGGGCCCACTCCCCCCCGTTTTCACCATCACCCCCTTTCTGGGCCAGAACTGAAAACTGGATCAGCTTTCTCATCTCTGTAACAGAGAAAATCACTCTAACATCACAAATTAAGAGGATTAAGCAAGGAAATGTTTGCAAAAGTGCCAGTAAACCCCAGCTCACCAGGCAAGTCTAAGCTGGCAGCTTAGGAACAGTGCCAGGAGCACTGAGTTTGGGGGCTCACAGCTCTGACACCAGCTCGGTGACTTTGGATGGATGCCAGTTTCTTGGAGCCTGGCTTTTCTTCATTTGCACAGTGGGCAGTGATCTGGCCTGCCCTCCTCCCAGGGGTCCATGTGAAGATCAAAGGATATGTGCAAAGGCTGTAGGAGGCCAGCACCAGGTGGGAGAGGCCAGGCCTGCCACGGGACAGCAGCAGGACTGGATTTGGGAATGTCAGCCAGTCAGAAAAGGCTGAGGCAACAGGCGCCTGTTCATGCCCACAGCCCTAGGCATGTGTGCAGAGCCTCTGTCTCCCACAGCTGTGTGCTTCCAGGACAACCAAGGCCCTTCTGACCTCCTCCCAACTCCACTTCCCTGGCAGAGCTGCTGTTTGATCTGATCCATTTCCCTATCCTGGGTCCAACTTGGGCCGCTGACATGCTCATGAGGTCAACAGCAGTGGTCATGGGAGGGAGGTGCAGGGGGTCCTCAGATGGATGTCTGCCTCAGGTCTTCTCCCCCATACCTGTGTGAACCCCCCAGGGGCTGCAGGCTGGGGCCCTTCTGACCAGCCACTGCAGCAGGAGACACAGGCAGGGAAAATGAGAGTGGAGTGTTCAGCACTCAGCTTCCCTGCCTGCCCAGCCCACAAACCTTAACCACACACAAGGATCATATTTTGCTCCAAAACAGGCTCTGGTTCTCTGGGAAAAAGCTTTCACCACAGCTGGTCTCCAGCCTCTGTTCAGGACATCCTGTAGCATTCTCCCACCCTGTTTTTCCCCTTCAGCCCACCAACCCCACAATTTTGGCCCATGTGGCATACTTGTTGGAGCTCAAACTAGAGCAGAGACTTGCCCCTGGAGGCCTCGGGCATGAGCTGGGTCACATCAGCAGGGCAGCTAGGAGGGCAGCAGCTGACCACAGTCACCAACCCCTTACTGGGCTGAGGCCTTTACACACATCTCATGGAGGTCCCCAGTGGTCCCAAGCAGTGCTCTGGTGATCTCCACTTGCCCCAAACCACCCAGCTGGGAAGTGGCAAAACCAACCCTCAAACCTGTAGGGTGGCACTGGAAGCCACATGTGGACCCCCACACACCACCTCCCAGCCCACTGAGCTTCCACCCCTCCCACCCACCTCTCCAATGCCTTCAAGTCTGAACTCAGCATCTCAGACCATGCACTTGGAAGGGCATCCCAGGGAGCCTCAGACACTAGAGCAACCCTGAAAGGGGTTTAGCAGTTTTAGGCGACTGAGGAGGCTGAGGGAGAGAATCAGAGGACAGCAGGCACTAGAGGAGGCTGCTTCTCTATACCAACTCTGAGGGATTCTGGAGCCTGCTGTATCCCAAGGGGGCTAGACAGGCAAGGAGGCAGAGGTAGAGGAACTGGCTGGCCCCACCAGCCTCTGGTTCACTGCTCTCCCAGCAGCCTCTGCTCCCAAAGGCCAGCTCACCTGTCGAAGGAAGGTGATTGGCTGCTGGCCCATGGCCTGGGCATCCCCGATGTTGGCACGGATGACCTCAGTGAATGGCTTTTTGATACCCTGAGCAGAGAGAAGTGAACAGCTTGTTAGGGACTCTCCAACCCCGGATTCCAAAACCAAGCAATGCTCCCAGGATATTAATAAGCAACCCTATTTTGAGGTGTCAGGCATAGTGCCAAGCCCTTGACATATCTGGCCCCATTTAACCTTCACAACTACTCCTTGAGCAAGAACTAGTATTAATTCCATTTTATAGATGAAGAAATCGAGGCTTCAAAAGGCAAAGAAACCTGTACTAGGTTCCATAATTGATAAATACAAGTACTGGGATTTAAAGCCAGCCTCCAAGATCACCCTTCTTAAGCCTGTGCTCCACTGTCTCTCACTTTTCCAGAAGCCTGGAAGAGATTTCTAGGGCTGGAGAGCACCCCAAGGCAACTGCAGCTCCACAACCAGAGTCACTTAAGAGCCTATCCAAGAGGACCCTGGAGCCAAAGCGGTGGGAGGGAAGCAGGGATCAGCAGCAGAGGCCACCAACATCAGGGCATGGATCCCACAACTCCCTGGCTCCCCACCTGCAAAGAGCCTAAGTAACTGGCCAGAGGCACTGCGGCCACCCTCCCCTCCAGAAGACCCCCATCAGCAGGGACCTCAGGGAGTTGTTCCCTTGCAACCTGGCTTTGCAGAATGAAGCATGTGGGCTGATTTTCATATTCTAAAAAGCCTCAAGGATGAAAAGAATGGCTGAACAGCACAACTGAGGCCACTGCCTGAGCATTGTTAGTACAGTAAAGAGGTCCCAGAGAGGAAGCGCTCCAAGGCCCTGAAGACACCCTGGCTGCTGCAAAGGAGAAAATGTGGTTCCGATGGAGGACTGTGGGGATCTGGAAAGGTGGGAATTCCATACAGCTCCCTGGTAAGTCAAGAATCAGCCACTGTTAACAATCAAAAGTGGGTTCAAGGACCTTGCAGGCATCTGAAAGGATTATCTGAGATGAAAACTGTGAAAGTGGGTGGCAGAGTACAAATACCATCATCTCACAAAGCCGGACCAGGAACAAGGCTGCAGGGGTCATGCAGCAGGAAGAAGTGGGTGGGCAAGGACATGGCAGTACTGAGGTGGCCTGGATGGAAGGCCTGGCCACCTTTCCGTGTCAAGTTGTCCTTTACCTAAAGGAACCTTAAATACAAATTTTAAAGACATAATTCTATGGTTTTGACACTTGTCTTTTTCTCATTTCATACCAAAAAAACTCCAGTAATTTTTCTCCCTTTTTAAATCAGTAATACAAACCTTAAGTAAAAGCCAATGGGCTTAAGAGATGAAAGCAGCTGCCAATAAGGTTTTCTGACCCTCCTTTGCTACCCCTAAGCCTCCACTGTAAGAAATTCTCCAGGGGCTTCTCCAGCAGGAGGCATAGGGGGCTGAGGAGGTGCCACAGAAATGGCCCTGGACCTTCATAAACAGGGTCTGACAAGTCTCCAAAAGCTGTTTTAAGGAGGAAAAGAGTTTTTTAAATTCCTTTGTGTCCCTTAGTCAGGGCTGGACAATATGGAAAGAGGTCCCTGGGGGCATGGAGAAGCAGCCAAATGTCCTAAAGACCTAGGTGGGGAGAGGGAGTGCCACCCACTGCTCCGGGTGAGGCCAGGGTGAGAGCAGGCACCCTGGTGATAGGGCTGCAGGGCATGTGGCCTCAGGGTTCATCTCACAGGCGGGAGCCAAGAAGTCTGGGGATGAGTGAGCAACCCAAGCTACTGTGTGCAAAGGTGAGGGCCTGACCCACCCACTGGCATTGGTCTGGGCTCCTGGTACAGGACCCTCTGTCAGAAGGATTGAATGGCTCCCCCAGGCCTGGCTGGCTGAACACAGGTGATTTCCATGGTGTACAGTCCATTCTTTGGTAGGGAGTAAATCTGTCACAGGGGAGGTCTGGGAACCAACAAACAGCTGCGGATCCTCAGCCAGCCCACTGCAGGGAGAGAATAATGCCCGGAACTGGGCCCTGGATGTTCTCCTGTGCCCTCCCCCTGCACTGGCTCAATCATTTCAGGGCCTGCCGACAAGGGCCCTGGGAACAGTGAGGATCTCCTTCCTCGTGTCTGGATGCCTCCAGATCTGATACTTTCTATGATAGATAAGCTGGGGGAGGGAAATTGGCTCCCTTGAATAGGCAGGGAACCAATCTGCCCAGCCAAGCGCCACCACAGAGAAAGAACTTCTGGGAAGACTCCTACGTCTAGGCACTCAAGGTCTACATGGGTTGGGAAATATCAAGAAGCCAAGAGCAGACTCCCGCCCAGAGTGACTTGTTCAGGCCTGGCAGGCACACTTCATGGTGACCTTGCCTCAGCGTTGTCCCCAGAAGCTAGCCAGGTCTGTACATAGCATCCTAGTTCCCTCTCAAAGCGACCTAGAGCCCACTTGTCTAACCCATCCATGCACAACCCACCCAGAGCTGTCTCCTCGTGGGGCACTAAAATGAGGTCCTGCTCAGGACCTCCCATCATTTGGCTCAAGGCGACATCAGAGGAGTAGGCCCCAGGCTCTGGAGGCAGTGCATTTCAGAGGGTGTTAGTGAGGAGGAGAACTGTCCTTCCCAGCACACGGGCCTAGCATCACCATGAGGACCAAGGGGACCATCTATGACTAATAGGCATAAGGCCGTCTCCTACACGCAAGGAATGGCTCCCATCACTTCATGTGGCATGTGGACAGAAAGTCTTGGAAGGACAAGTGTTAAGTCATGTGGACAGTTATTTCCTAGAGAACCTCCTTCTCATTCAACAGATACTTATGGATCACCTGTGCCTCACAACAGGAGAGGCCACTACCCTTGCAGCCTCAGGCTGGTGAAGAATAAGAAATGGGAGGTGGAAGGGAGAGAGGGTGAGGCAGTCCCCAGGCCAAGAAAACCATATGAAAAGCCCCTGGACTGAGAGGACTGGGACTGGCAGGAAGTCCTACAGAGCTCTGTAAGGAGGCCCCAGGGACAGACTCTAGCTCTCTCTGAGGCCCCTGAAAATAAGTGCATTTCACAGCTGTGGACATGAGGCTCAGCACAGGGACTGGCCCCCACCATTACGGAAAAACAAGCAAAGCTGGAAGAAATGAGCCAAAGCCACACACGCCCATGATTAAGAGCTTAGGTGGGCGCCCCAAGGGCTGCTTCCTGCCCATCAAAGCAGGAAGGCTGGCTGTCGGCTCCCACTCTTGGGGTTCTGTGGGAGGGTCAACCTTAGAAGCTGAGATTTGCAAGGCAGAAGCAGAGATGGAAACTGAATGAGTTCCATGCAGGATAACTCATGACAGCAAGGCTGAGACCCAGGCAGGAGCCGCATACCCCACAGAGCACATTCCCAGACCCAGAGAGACTAAGGAGGAAAGAAAGGGAAGAGGGGCCATTGGCACTTTGTCCCACGCATTCATCAGCTTGAGAACAAAAACTCTTAAGAGTTCTAACTGGCTTCTAGCTGTTCAAATCCTCACCACTAACATCTCAAACTAGGCTTTAGAAGAAATGAATTGGCTCCACTCTTCAGAGGAATAAACTGAGGCCAAGTGCTCTGAATGATTTCTCTGAGACACACAGCACAAAAAGCAAAGCCCAAGCGCAGGCCCCACGGTGACCTGGGCACGGTGGGCAGGTTTGTCCCACTGGAAGCCTACATGACATATTTCTCTATTTTAAAGTAGCATCTAAACTCTCAATTAAATAACCAATAAGACTTGTACTTGGCACATTTAGGGTTTCTAATCATGGTTCTCAGCTGACTATTACAGTGTATCAGAGCCCCCTCCGTTCTCATCTGTATCTAGATGCAGCACACACCGAGGGTAACAGTGCTAGTCAGTTCTTCCCTCTATGGATGTTCTGCCCCGACTGTATGTACTTTTATAAACAGAAGTAAAGCCACCCGTCTCCACTTGTGCCAACCTCCTCCCCTCCCCCAGCAAGGCAAAGGAAAAAGAAATAGGTTGAGGAAGAACTGACAGATCTTTGCAAAACTTCTGCTAATTGGAGCTTATTTTTACTTGCTGCTCCCAGTTAAAACCGGGATCTTAAAAGCTGCTAAAAGAAGCTTCTCTCCCTTGGAGCTGCTGTCAGGGAGAAACAGGGCCTCCCTGAGAGCACACAGACCAAGCTAGACAAGAATGGCCTCTTTCATACCCACTTAGCCAACCTCCCTCCTCCTTCAGGCTTTCCTGAGCATTCTCTATTTCTATCACAGGACAGGACCCGCCCGACAAGCCACCCCAAAGTTAAACACCAGAGCTATGTGTTCAGCCAAACAGCCAGCACTGTTTGCACAGCATCTGGTGAAATGATTCCATAAGGCAGCATAAATGCCTTGGGAGCACTGCGAGCCATCTCAGGTTCTGCAGGACACCTTCAGATGGACAAGGAGGTACAAAGGGCAGGGGTGAACCCTGGGCCTATCAGGCCACTTCGCTCCTTTTATAGAGGGAGGAAACCTAAGCCCAGAAAGAATATGAGATTCACCCCAAGCTACCCTATGCCCTACAAATCCTTGCCTATCCCATCTCTAGCCAAATCACTCTTTATAAAAGAAGTCCAGTTTTGATCACTACAGTTCAAATAGAGATAGAAAAACTTAAGATGTGCAAAGACAAGGAAAGGAAGGAAGGTAGAAGGGAGGAAGAAGGAAAAGAAATTACTGGGAAAATGTGGCTGTCTCAGAAAGGGTACTGTTTAAGCTAGCAAAGTGGTGAGAGGCTGTCTCCCAAGACTGAAATATTTAAGCGAGGCTGTCGAGGCTGTATCTCCAGCACCCAGAGCTGGGCAACTGAGTCTCATTTTACTTAGGGGTAGGCACGGGATTATGGGGCATCTGCCCCATAGGGTATTTCCAGCCAAAATGACCAAGAAATTTGTCCTCCTCGATCATCAAACCACACCCTGTTTGAAACCCTTCCTGGTTCCCTACTTCACACCAAAACTTTGCACCATAAAGTCCTGATGCCTGCACACACGATTCCCTGACTTGCCATCTCATTCACCTCCCATATGCGTCTGCCAAACAGTGCTCTCCCAACAGCAGCAATCACTTTCCCCAAATGTCCAGAATTTCCCAACCTTCTGTCTTTGCTCACAGCCCTGCTCCCACCTGGAAAGCTTTTTCACATTTTTCTCTGCCTGTTAAAAAAAAAAAATCCCACCAATCCTTAAAGAACTGGGGGAGGAGAGGCTCAGGCCCGGAGAACTATAAGGCAGTTAGCTCCCTCAAGACAAAGATTCGTCCCTTTCTGTCCCAATCATCCTCTTGGGGCCCCCACCCAATGTGCTATTTAGCAAAAGGTAGAGATAATCCTTATTATGGAACCCCTACCAGCTCTAGAACAAGAGAAACCAGTTGTAAAGTGATAAACTAGGAACAATTTAATCTCAGATTTGTTTTGACAGGGAGCCTGCTGTCCCAAAGAAGGCCAGCTCCGGTCTGGGTGTAGAGCAGCAAAAACCCGTTTTCTGCTCCCAGCCCAACACAGGGCCAAGGAGGCACAGAAACCAAGCCTTCTGCAGGCTAGGCTTTAAGCCTAGCCCTGCAAGTAGTCAGAGAGAAACACTGGACTCTGACTTGTCCAGCTCACTAATTTGAGTCAGCAGAACTGGGTGTTCCAACAAGGTGTCAGCAGGCCATGAACTCATCAAACCCCTCAAATCCCCATGGGAATGGGGGCCTCCCATGCATTCAAAAAACACTAAATGACCAGCTTGTTCCCAAGACTTTCAATTGTGATGCCTCTGAGAGCAAGATCAAGGAATCCTCCTCCCACCCCCATTCTGGGTTATAACTATCGTGAGCAAGCAGCTGGGGGACTATTTCATCATTTCTTACAAATCTTAGCAGTGTTTACTTTCTTTAATATTACCCTTCTGGACTCCACCACCTGAATTCCACCCAGATTAGAACTCTGGTTTGCTACAGGGACATCTTTTCCATTCATCCCAGCCACCCTGGTAACAGGGAGGCAGAAACCACTCCTGGGTGTGTGGTCATTTTACACACAGCTGTGAACTCAGCCAGCAGGAGACCAATATGCACTTAGCCCCAGGGCCATCCTACCAAAGCCCAAGACTCTGACTACCCACTGGGATGACTGTGTCCTCACAAAACAATATATGGCTAAAAGTCAAAGTTCCAGAGGGGGCCTAAAGGAAGGAATTGGGCAGGACCCTCCTCCACACCCCAGCTCTTGTACAGCAGTCATTACCCGCAGAATGATCCAAAAGTTTTAGGAGGGTTAAAAGCTTCGGGAACAAATCCCAGTCTCCTCAGAGCCTTCCTATCTCCCGTCCTTCCTAACGTGACTTCCCACCACTCCCATCCTACACCCCCATTCCACTGCAGCTCCATTTTACTTTCTTCAAAGCACTTACTCACTATTTGAAATTCTCTTGTTTCTTTACTGCTTGTTGTTAGCACCCCCTTCCTCCCCACCCCCCACCGCAATAGATCTTGGTACCACTTGGGTAGGACAGCTACACAACGCACAGTGCCTGGCAGTACGGGCCACTGAATTATAATTGATGAATTCAATTCAACAAGTGAACCGCATTTGAGGGCCTAACTTTGTGCCAGCTGCTGGGCACTAGTGGGTGAAGCGATGGGAGGGCATTCCCTTGTGTTAGCCAAGCTTGGGCGAATCAAAGAGCTGGCCACCAGAGTGGGAGGAGGTCTAGCGGGCGAACCCTAGCAGCGGACAGCTGCTACTTTTCACGTCGGCGCCCCTAGTCTCCCCGGGCCCCCTGCCCCGCGGGCCCAGCGCCCGCGCTCACCCGCTGCAGCTCTAGCTCTATCTCGCCAGCCTTGAGCACGATGGGTCCCCGCACCGCGTACTCCACAGCCTTCACCTGCGGGTTCATGGACTCCAGCGTAAGGATGCGCTCGCGTCGGCTCCGCTCGGGCCGCATCTTGAGCACGGCCGAGGCCTCGGCGGCCGCACTGCTCTGACTACGGCCCCAGGGGCCCGGTGTCCGGGGGCAGCAGCCCCGCCGGACCAGTGCCGCCGCACGCTGCATCGCGCACCGGCCCAGACAAACCTTGGCACAAAAAGAGAAAAAGAAACACGTCGCGCACAGCCCAAGGCGGCACCCGTCCCCCCAACCCCAAACCCAGCCAAGGGCTCTTTCAGCGAAAGATGCCAGCAGGGCTCGGGGCTGGGTGCCCATCCCCCGGGGTCTCGGCCCCTCCACCGCGCCACTGCAGAGCCCACGCACTGCACACCAGGTTTTGCAAAGGCTGTGCCCAATGCATGCATGCAACGTGCCTATCACCTCCTGGCCACCCCTCGCCGCACCCCGCTAGCGCGCGCTCCTGAAGCTACTCCCGGGTTCCTGCGCCGGCAGCTGCATCCCAGCACCAGGCGCCCGCACCGCCCGGCCCCCTGCGCTTGCACACCCACAGCCGGTGAGTCCGCCCCGGACCCGCCCGCTGGCTCCTGGGCCTTGTAGTTTCAAAGCCGTTTCTAGAGTAGTTGTGGTGAATTGGCCGAACTACAAGTCCCGTAGTGCCCTTCGGGGACCGGCAGGAGGCGGGTGCCAACGTCTGGCCCAGCCAAAGGCTGGGCGGGCTCTTTGTGCGCTTAGAGGGAATGGAGAGCCGGGCGGGGGCCGCGCAGGGGCTGTTTGTTAAACCTATGCGAGTTTAGAGCTATTTGCAGCTTCTCCCTGGAAGCGCATCCCTGCCTTCTCTCACAACCCACCCCATTCTCGGCCCCAACACCTTCAAAGTCGCAAGCTGACAGATGGTGCAGTCCTCGCCCAGAGTTTCATCATCCAGGGCACGACAGTGGCAGCTGCCGCTCCACGGGTCCTGGTAGGAAGTGGAGGTCAGGAGTTTGGGCCTTGACTGCCACTCTGAACGGAGACCTGCTGTGGGGAAGTTGGAGTTCCTATGGCCAGGATTCTCACTGAACTTAAACCACCTGATGATGTAACTGGCCTGTTGCTAGGCTACCGCTTCCACACCTTTAGGCCATAAGCTATTATTGCAGCTATATAGAGAGCACCGCCCAGTGTTCTGGGCGGGGGCAGAGATGCTGGTGCTCGACCTGCCGCTGGGAGAACAAGCCCGGTAATAAACCCTTTCCCCGCAAAGAACGTCTTGCTGTCAATTTATTTGGTCACATTGAATCCATAGCGAACTTGCCCAGGGCTAAAACCTATTGGCAAAACCCTTGCCTACAGTATCTAAGGGTTTTTGTGAGATCGAAGGGCCAGCACCTGGCCTGTACCATGTGGCCAGCCTTTCCTGACCCCTGCATCAGAAGCCTTCCCCCACCTGCATTACCTCTTTTTATTTCCTCCCAAGCATTTGAAATTCTGTTGTTTAGTTTTTACTGGCTTGGGGTCTGCCTCCCCCATTAACCTTGTAAGTTCCAGAAGGGCAGGGGCAGCTTTTTTCTTGTTCATAGTATTCACAGCAGTTCTAAGTGTTCCCAACACATAGGCATTCCGTATGTATTGATTGAAGAATACGTGCTCAGCACAGGGTAGCTATTATTTTTGGCAAAGGTGTCTCCAGGCAAAGCCATTCTTGGCTCACCCAGAGCATGTGCAGGACAAGAGTAGGGATGAAAGACGCAGGGTCTGAAATACTAAAATCCACAGAGAGGATGTGGGGGAAGTCATTCCCCTTTGTGAGCCTCGGATTCTGTATCTGAAAAATAAATAGAATTAAATGACCTCTAAGGTCCCTTCCCATCTTGGAAACTCTGTCTAGGTATTTCAGGCAGAAAAACAGCACAGAGCTCCCTCACACCAACAAACACGAACTCACATTAGATTTGTTGAAGTAGGGGGCAGGAGGCAATTAAAACGCAATTGTGTAGGGAAAAAGGTACAAGAAAATCTGGGTTTGAGTATAGGTGCATAAGTCTTTGCCCCTTGGCTGATTTTGAGTATTTACTTAGTCTTTGTAAGACTAGTTTCCCTATCTGTGAAATAGGGTAACACACCTACCTCATGGGGATGTGAGGAAAGTTCAGTGAGGTAACTCTAAAAGCCAAGAGTTTGGAACCTTGTCATGAGAATGTCATGTACTTTGATTAAATAAATTATCAGTAAAGAGGAAGGGGTGGTGGAGAGAGCAACAGAAACCAAAGATCTCTCCGAGTAATCCCAAGTTAGGACTGTTAACCAGCTTGGCCCAACAATTCCTAGTTGTTTTGGCTTCTCAACACTGGTTCCACCCCTACCACTTGTCTCAGTGGCCAGGAATTCAGTCCCCAGGTAAAAGACTCTTTCCCAAAGAATCCACTGCCTTCAAGGACATATTCTCACCTGCTCTGCCAAGTTGGAGAGACATACACCAACACATTCCCCTCCACTTCCAAAACCCACTAAACCTTAACCTACCTGTGATGTAAACACAGTTCCTCACTGTCCATCCAAGGGTCAGTGTACTTCCTGGTGTCTCCACCCCTGATCAGAAGGGGCAGGGTTGCTGGGAGGGAGGGCAGGGTTAGAGAGGTGAGCACAAATCCATTTACACAAGTGGGAAAAACAATACCCAGTACACAACCATCTACGTAGGCTCCCATGTAATCATTGTAGAAAACAAGTTAGTGACCCAAATATGTCCTCTCCCAACCTGTCATACTGTGTGAGAACAAGGCTCCCTTGCTTTCTCATGAACCATACTTTATAATTTGCAAAGCACTTTCTTGCCTGAGAGATAAAAAGCACCCTTTAACAGGATAGACATTGATAAAGTAGAAGGAACAAATGTAACTCCCATGTTACAGATGAGGCTCAGAGATATTAAGTGACTTGTTCAGGTATGACATAATTAAGTGTAGAGCAGGAACTGTGATTCCTCACCTAGTGCTACAGGCCATACATGTAGGGACCAGACTTGTAAAGTGAAATTTGAGCTGCATTGCAATGCAATGAGCCCTTAACAGGCTTTGGGGTGATGGTTGTGGTGATGGCGATGTAGTAAGAGTGTGAACCTTCCTTTTATTTTGCCCTCAAACACCAGATTGGGGTGGTGCAGGAGTAGGCTTCTAAATTTTAAAAATACAATTTGATTGCAATGATCATGAATGCCATCCCTTTGAGCTGGATGAGAGCTTGAAATACTCAGCAAGCTCTTGATGACCCATACAGTTGGGAGAATCATATGTTTGCAAGACATGTCACCAGTCTAAATTCCTTAACTCGGCAAGTTTCTACAGGGCACTTATCATGTACCAGGTATTAGGCTGAACTCTGGGACTAAGTGAGTCACACAGATGGTGCTTGTCTGCACAGACCGTATGGTTTCTTAGGTAAGGCAGAAATCAATTAGATAACCACACACCACACACACAAACACATGATTACAAACTGTGATAACAGCTGGACAGAAAAATTAAGAGTCTTATGAGTTTTGCTTACAGCCCAGAGGGCTGAGCAAAAGTTTTTCAGAGAAGTGGACTGTGAGCAGCCCCTAAGCCTGGTAGAAGGAGGAGCAATACTGGTGGGTATGGTAGATGCAGAGATGTGCCCTCACTCTTCAAGGGAGAACTTGCCTTCCACCAAGGCATGTGACAGCAGCCAGCTTCCACCTGTCAGTGCCCTCAAGGTCTGCCTCACATGCACAGATCTGTCTTGCTCACAGTGACTGTCCTGCCCTAACTGGAGGAGCCTGCACCCAGTGACCAAGCAATACTCAGAATGTGTCTGCTCAAGGGCTTTCCCACCAGGCTGGCTAAGGCTTTGGCAGGCCTGCATCACAACTTTTCTTGCTCTGTCCTACCCTTTTTCCTCTCATTCTCTCTTACAGCAGTAGACCCCTAATATCTGTCTTGCCCATCACACTCGCTCTGTGTCAGTGGTGAGGTGACAGCATCCCAGCCTGGGACACTACAGAGCTTCATGGAGGGCAGAGGAGCTCCAAGAAGGCTAGGGTGCCTGCAGGGCTGACTGTGAGGGAGGGGCATGGCTGGAAGATGGGTCAGAGGTGAGCAGTGTTAGGACAGGCAGGCCAGGTCCTGACTGGAACAATTTCAGTTTTCATCCTAGGAATAGTTAGGACAGAGTTTCAGTTTGGGATGATGATAAAGTTCTAGAGATGGATGGTGGTGATCATTCTACAACAATGTAAATGTACTTGATATCACTAAATTGTGCACCTAAAAATGCTGAAAATGGCAAATTTTATGTTATATATATCTTACCATAATAAAATAATGAAAAATTTCCTGTGTAATGCAAGAAAATTTAGAAAGGGAAACAATAGAAATCTTAGAATGCTTATGACCTTGTTTCAGAGAAGGCTACTGAGCTGTTTCTGGGGTGTTCAGAGGCATCTGAACTTCTCTCTCTCTCACATACCAATCAGCTCTCATTCTTGTCCTTTATGCTTTCCTTTCTAAATAGGGGCCTCATTTAAAGAAAAAATCAGTCTTGAGTTTTTAAGGGAAATTCAGAGGGGATTTCATTGAAATCCCACCTGGTCTGAGTCTCTTTGAAGCAATTATTGCCTCTCTAAAAGCAAATATTGGTTGAGGTGAGCCAGGACACATGGATCAGGACATTTTCAAAATGACGTACAAAGTAGGTTAAAGATAAACTTGTGATACAAAGCCAAGTTAGACACAGGCAACTGCCATGTTCAAAATAAGTGTAATTTATAGAGAGTGAGACTAAAGAAAGACTTTTGCAAAAACAGTATTTATAGTTCAGTATTGCATTGATAACATTTCTCAAAGCAGAGACAGGCACATTGTGATCTCAGCAACTGCTCAACAATGTCAGGAGGTAATGGAGAATGAGAAGAGGAAGGCGTAGATCTGAAGGAGAAAGCAATTGTAAAAGCCGCAGGAGTGAATACAGCCTCTTTCATTTAGAGTTTTGCCAGAGTCCAGCTCCAGCGGGGGGGGGGGGGGGGTGAAGCCCAAAAGGATGAGACGGAGTGGGCGCGAGGAGAGACAGGACACGGAGTCAGATGGAGGTGGTCTCTCGACAAAGTGCCGATGACAGCTTTATTTATACTATTTTGCACAAGGATATGATTATTTTTTATTATTCTGATGATTAATTAGTAAAGGCAGTTGGTTAATAAGTATAAGCAAGCTTTTTTCTTTCTTTTACTTTCTAATCTATTCATGGTTGGTCAAGCGTTAGACAGGTGATTGTTTTTCTGTTCTTTGACCAAAACTTTTCCCATTAACATGTACTCTATTGTGTTTTACGTTTCTATGCAACACAGTTTCTAAGAAGTGCATGTGACCATAGGAGCATGCAGTATGTAGCAGCGACTATGGAGTCTATCAGCTCAGGGTGTAATACAGGTCACCTAGTGCTACAGTTAGCTAGGATTCTTTCCCACAAAAATATTCTTAAAAGCTTTAATAAATTTATAAGCAATCTAAAATCATAAACTCACATTTTCACTCTATACTTCTTTATAGGGCACAGTAGGCAGCAAACTAAATTTCCCCTTCTTATCTACATTTTTCTTTCTTCTGTGTGGATACCAAAATCTCCTTGACATATGCTACACAGCTCTTTATGACTCCACTACTGCAGGGACTAAACAAGTTCATACATGGTGAACAATGCAAGGGCATTCATATCATAGAAACTGTTTCTGTTTTAACTACAAACTTTAAACTATAAACAATCACGTCAAATGTATGATTATTCATTTGGTTTTTATACTTTATATGTGAATCTAATAAAATGTTAATGTAGTAGGTAAATGCAAGATATAGATAGAAAGCATGATTTAGAACTGTAAGAAGGCAGGTATAGATGATCAGGTTTGTGCCTACAGACCAGGTCTTAATCCAAGCTGAACAAGGGCAACAAAACATCCACAGGTGTAGAAGATTTCTCTCAAAACTGGGGGGTGGGGGTGAGGTTCTAAGCCTCACCTATGTTGGCCCCCTTTTTCTCACCTGATGGCCCCCCTGTGACTGTGCCTGTCTTAGGTTGTTCCTCCCTTGAGGAATCTTACCCGTCTCTGGCTAACCAGCCATCTTACGGGGCCATACAGGGAGATGTAAAGCTGGTAAGTGAGAGAGAAGTAATATTCTTTGAAAGGGTTAGTTTTTCACTTCTTTGCAGATTTGTGCTCCATTTGTGCTCTATACCCAGCATTGTTTTGAGGTATCTTTACTTCCTGGAAAATTATGGTGCTTGGTAATTTCACATATGAGGCACAAATTCTAGTAAAGGGCTGTGATTAGGAAAGAAGAAAAACAGACTATAGAAGTACTAGAGGGAAGAAAACATGAGATGATTAAGTGTCAACAGGGTTCTATTCAATATTCTTTCATAACTTGATTTCTAGAAAACTTTCCATCACTAGTTTCACTAGCATAAACAAGGGGGGCATTCTCAGTGGAAATGGGGTGGTCAATGTTTGACTTAACAGCAGGTTTCGGTACTTTATGCTAAGATCGCCATTTTTCCCTGCGTGTTCTATTCTTCAGGAGCACTGTCCTGAAAAGCTTTTGGGAAGCTTGTGTTCTCATCTTTTCCGTGCTGCTTAGCAAAGGTTAGCTTAGTCTTTGGCAACAATGCAAGTAAAAACAAAGCCAATAGTATAATGGAAAATAACAAAATCAAGGTGGGTAATAGAGGGAGCCAACTGCGAAGACCCCTGATTTGTGGGGGTCTTCTTCCAGCCTGAGCTTTGCTACACAGCTTGAGTAGCATGGCCCCCAGCAGTGTTTGTTGTTCCACATTCCTTGATTTCTTGCTTCCTGCTGTTGTGGGAATATGAGGACTCTGACTTTACATCTTCCATGGCAGACACTTGGGAAAGACTTCAGGAACAGTCCAAAGGACTAATAGTATAAAGAAAATCCTTACCAGCACACTCAGTGACTTAAGCTATTTAGTGCCTTAAAACATAGACAAAAGATTAAACAATGATTCAAATCTGTATTTCCAGTTGGTTTACTCTCTGAGTTTTCCCAGAGAGAAAAGATATTTATGCAATTCTAAAAGCCTTCACACTTTGAAGTTCTCATTTATTCTTTTAATTTTTGAATTCTGGTATACTTATGAGACAGGGACCATGGATGTAGTCAGAGTAGGGTGAGGGCCTCCAGAGGGGGCAGGGCAAGATATTTGCTGTCAGAGCAATGTAACTACATGCAAGGAAACCCCCCCTGCTAAAACTCTATGTTAAACATTGAGCTCTAGAATCATTCTTCAGTGAAATCAGTTAATGTTCCCCAGATAAGGAAGAGTAGCACATATTTTATTATGCTAACCATTTATAATCATGTGTAAGGTTCACTTTAGCATACTAAAAGGCCCAGGCCTAAGTACTGTCTTTCCTCCTTCAGATCTGATGAAATGATTTTGCAAGCTGGGCAACTAATTTAGCAAGTAAGCCCAGGCATAAACAACACAGTATAAGACAGGAAGGATTCCACCTTAAAGATAAGATTGCATTTTAATACCCAAGAAGTTAAGATGTTAGAAATTCTTCACTTTTTAGCAAACAATGCCTCAGCCCACCTTGGGGGCTGAGCAGGTGGCCTTGTTTCATATGACCCCAGACTAAGATGCTGGTATCTCAGGGAGAAATCATCAGAGGAAGTTGCTTGTGTTAAGTTAATTCTAAGTATTCAGAGACCACTTAAAAAGTCCACACCCCTAAGTTTTTTTCATGTTCTCTAAAAATCCTCAGCTGCCTATAAAACCCCCTAGACAACGCACCACTACAGACTCTCTTGTCCCATCCTGGTGTGAGCCGGGAGCTCTGTCCTTTCACTGTATCTCTAAATAAAAGCCTGTACCTTGCTCTCCTCCCTTGACTGCGAAGCTCATTCTTCCACTTCATGAACAAGAACCCCGGCATCACTTACACATTGTTCAGACCCCCACCTTGTGTTTTAAGAAAGGAAATGTGTTTCCTATTTTATGTCTGGGGAAATAACAGATATTTACCATTTACGTGATCTATGATTTGAGTTTAGGACCAGGGTGGCCTGGCATAAAGCTTTATTTATTAATAATATATGATTAAAATTATAGCTGTTAACTTTAAAATTAAAAGCCAGTTATTTTACCAGCAACAATGGTTTTGTTAGGCAGAAAGACAGGAAGGAGTGAGACAGGGACTATTGGCTTAGACAGAATAGGGTGAGGGCCTCTGGAAAAAGCAAGGCAGGATATTTGCTGTCAGAGCAATGTAACTACATGCAAAGAAACCCCCTACCAAAACTCTGTGTTAAACATTAAACTCTAGAGTCATTCTTCAGTGAGATCAGTTAATATTTCCCAAGTAAAGAAGAGTAGCACTTGCTTTTATTATGCTAATCATTTGTAATCATGTGTAAGATTCCCCTTACCATGCTAAAAGGCCCAGGCCTATGTGCTGTTTTTCCTCCTTCAGATCTGATGAGGTAATGTGCAAACTGGGCAACTAATTTATCATGCAGACCCAGCTGTAAACAACATAGTAAAAGGCAGGAAGGATTCCACCTTAAAGATAAGATTGCATTTTAACACCCAGAAGTTTAAGAAGTAAGATTCTTAGCTTACTCTTTAGCAAACAATACCTCAGCCCACCTTAGGGACTGGGCAGGCGGCCTTGTTTGATATGCTCCCAGACTAAGACAGAAATCATCAGAGCAGGAAGTATTGCTTGTGTTAGGTTAATTCTAAATATTCAGGGACCACTTAATAAGTCTACACCCCTAAGCCCTTTATCGGGTTCCCAAAAATCTTCAACTGCCTATAAAACCCCTAGACAATGCACCACTATGGGCTCTTTTGTCCTTTTCTGGCGTGAGCCAGGAGCTCTGTCCACTCACTGTCTCTCTCAATAAAAGCCTCTCCCTGGCTCTCCGACCTTGGGTGTTTGTGAAATTCATTCTTTGACTCCACAAACAAGAACCCCAGCATCAGGAGTGGGATGAAAAGAGGGTGGGGCCCACCAAGAACTCTGGAGGTAATCAGATAAAGCCAGAGAACCAGAAAGGACAGAGTTTATGCCCTTTGCACTGTGAGTTCAATCCACATTCTCTGAATCTGGGCTGACCTTAAGACTTGCCCTAGCTAATGCAGGTGATCAATAGGGCACAGACATGGGACAAGCATTATTAATTTTCCTAAAAAAATGCTGAGACTGATGCCGGGGTTCTTGTTTGCGGAGCTGAAGAATGAGCTTCACAAACACTCAAGGTAGGAGAGCAAGGTACAGGCTTTTACTTAGAAATAAAGTGAGAGAATAGAGCTCCTGGCTCATGCCAGGAGGGAACAAGAGAGCCCATAGTGATGTGTTGTCTAGGGGGTTTTATAGGCAGTTGAGGATTTTTTGAGAACATGAAAAAAACTTAGGGGTGTGGACTTGCATCACCTGCCTTGTCCTCAAGGTGGGTGGGTCATAGTCTGATTGCTAGGGCTGACAGCTGGAGTCACGGGTTATGTTGATACCCTTGCAGAACACTCAAACATTCCAGGCCAAGTTGCTTCTGGCCTTTCAACCTTTAACTGATCTCACTGAAGATGTCTATATTCTTAGGTATCTTCCCCTAGAGAATTAGTGTGACCTTGACTTTGCATAATGCTTAACAGAGTTTCAATGGGGACTTCTTTGCCCATTGTTACATTGCTCGGACTGTAAATATTCTTCCCTGCTTCCCGCGCCCCCCCAGGCCCTCACCCTACTCTGACTACACCCATGGTCCCTGTCTCAAGATTAGCATAATAAGAACAAGAGGGACTTAATTTAAAGAGCTAAGGTTCAACTTTTGAGAGATAATTGGGAAGTCTGATTCCTAACATTCTTTGATTATCAGCTAATTACTTACCTTAAAGCAAGGCAAGCAGTTTTAACTGAGGTGTTACCAATACTTGGGAGTGGCCACTATCTTAAGAACAAAGATTTATACAGAATTACCTAGAGGGCTGGCTATAGACAATGACATTGTCTCTCACAGGAGATAAACATCATGAAACTGTCTGATAAGCCTACACCCAAGGACCCTTTGCCTTTACTCCACTCTTGAAACTTCTCAAAAGACAGAATCCCAGCTTTTGGGTGCACCTTGTCCTCTCTGAGGTTGCACGCACTCACCTTTTTTTGAGTATGTCACTCCATCCTGCTTCAGATTAGTAGGAGGGGCTACTGAAAGTTTTGGGCTTGCAAGTTCTCATTGAAAGAAAAGAGGAGATGCAAACTCAGCAGTCCAAGCAGGTTTATTGCTGAACCTGAGAGGGACCCCTCTGTCCTGGCCAGCAGAACAAAGGAAAAAGAGAGTCTCTAACAGGTCAAGAGGCTTTTTATGGTCAGGTTTTTGGTGGGCTCTTTGAGGGGAGGGGTCAGGGGAAAGGTGGGCTTGTGGCTTGCTGATGTGTCCTCTGGGGGATGCTTGTAGCCTAGGAAAGATGACACCTAGGTCTCTCTATGATGGTGGGTGGCCTTATTCAAAAGGCGGTACTCCTGTCCGGATTCTATCGCTCATCACCTGGGTGACCTGGGCAGAAGTGCAGCTATAAAATCATGGTCCTTAGTAGCCTGCCTGAAAATATACTTTCTTTGCCTTTCGAAAGTTCTCAGAACATAGTCTCACTCCATCAAGTGTTATGCAGCTCCCACAAATCCTGGGATGGTAGGGATTCAGTTCCCGCATCATGCAGATTCAAGCAGACACTGGACACCATTGGTTTAGGTTTTGGTAAGGGATTGTAATGGAGTGCAGAGAGCATCAAGTCAGGAAAAAGAACTAATGACACTTAACCTGACTGCCTAGAGTGAGAGCCACCCAGTCTTTTCTTGTGTAAATTACCTGAGGCTTCTGAGAAATGCGCCTACCCTAAGTTAGATAACTAGAAGTGGGCAACAGCCTGGGAACGCCTGGGGATGTAACCCGTGATAAGTCACATAGACATGCTTGGGTAAGCAATTGAAGCGGGCAGGCAACTGGCACGTTCCCTAAAAAGGTTACAATGTTTCCCATTGGTTACAATATAGAGTGTGTTTTAAACCTATTAGTTGTAGAACTGTGCGGGCATTGATGTAACTGCTGTGAAGATCCTATATAATCAATACCCAAAGTTGCTTCAGGGTTGGCAGCTCGGACTTGGCCTGCATGTCAGGGGAGGTGCTGTCGACCCCAGCTTGCTGGCTGAATAAAGACTTTGCTTGGATTTTCATCTCCGCGTCTGCGTGTCTTGTTCTCTGGGAAACCCCGGAGTCCTAGACCCTAACATTTGGGGGCTTGTCCAGGATCCGTGCGGCTTCCCTGAGAACAAAGGACGGCTGGAGGCAAGGTCTAATTGTCCGACGGGGCAGTGTAATTTGAGGGTCGCCCCCTTGTGTCTGCATAAATCCATTATAAAGCGGGAGTCGCCATCCTGTGTATGGTCTCGGATTAGTGACTCCGAGTGAGAGAGTCCGGGTTGGTGGTCCTGGCCCCCGGGTTAGTGACCTTGGGTGAAGTCCAGGTGACTAATCCTGGCCGTAGGGTCTGAGTGACTCGGCCTTAGGAAAGCAAGTCTGATCGGTAAGAACCTGGCGCCCGAGGAGGAAAGGATCGAGCTCGTCACCCTGCGGCAGTCAGAGTGGATACCTTTTAGGAGAATCACGAGAGTTTTTGAGAATCCTGAAAGTGGTGAGGGTGGTGCGCACCAGAGTGAAAGAAGAACCGGTCCGAACGAGTGCGATCAGATGTGGTGTGTGTGCTTGGTGTTATCATTGATTGTTTTATTGTGTTTTGGTTTCGGTTTATATATTTTTTTGCGCTTATCACTTTAAGTTTCCTTGTTCTAAGGTTCTCCTGCTCTCTCCATTCCTCCTTTCTGCCACTACATCATTCCCCGCAGGCACGGGTTGGGCAATTAAGAGCCATTAGGGCGCCTGCCACTAGAAGACTCCCGTGACAGGATAAGGGGGTCACAGCTGTGAATCCCAGATAAATTCGTGTCCCCCGCAGAAGAAAAACTGTGCAATGACAGGCACCTGTTCACAAGCACATACAACAGTCATCTTGTTTGAAGTGGCATCTTCATCCTTCGCCTTTGTCTCCCTCATATTCTTTTTTCTTCTTCTTTTTCACTATGGGTCAGACTCAGGCTACTCCTAAGAGTCTGATCTTTTCCCATTTCCCGGAGGTCAAGGAACAGGCCTTAAATATGAGCCTTGGCATCAAGAAGGGTAAGCTCGACACCTTTTGCTCAGTCAAGTGGCCTTCCTTTAGAGTAGACTAGCTGACCCAGGGGTCTCTTTCCCTGGACCTTATTGGCAAAGTCAAAACCATAATCTCCCGACCAGACCCCGAGGGCCACCCTGACCAACTTCCCTATATCTTGGTCTGGGAAAATCTAGCCGAGAACCCTCCATCTTGGCTGAGGCCCTTTTTGGTGGGGAAACCTCATACTGACCCACTAAAGACCTCCGTCCTAGTTGCTCAGGAAAAATTAAAGCCCTCTGATCGCAGGGTCAGAAATCCTGTGTACCCGAGTGCGCCACCTGTCCTCCCCAACAGTTCTCCTCTCTACCCGCTTCTGCCAATTGACCAGCCACCCCCGTATGCGGAGGAGAGTGGTGAAGCTGCTGGGAGGATAGAAAACGAGGCTGGGGAACCCAGCAGGAACCAGGCGGCCACAGCTTCCCCAGACTCTTCAGCAGAGGGAGACAGGAGGCTGGAAAGAGCTTCCCCACACTCCCCCGCCCTGGCCCCACGCTGGGCGCCAGGTAGAACAGGAGGAATGCAGTTAAGGCCTCGGGGGGCCAGGGAACAAGAAGGGGAGGCTCCCTCCTCCACCTCAGAAGGAGCAGTGCTGGTTCTGCCTGTGCGTGCCATCGGTACAGGCATCGCTCAACAATATCAGTACTGGCCCTTTTCATCTAGTGACCTCTATAATTAGAGGACTCAGAACCCTCCCTTCTCAGAGGACCCCAAGTGTCTTATAGGTCTAGTGGAGTCCATTATGTTTACCTATCGTCCCACATGGGATGACTGCCAGCAATTGCTCCGCACTCTCTTCACGACGGAAGAGCGAGAGCGTATCCTCAATGAGGCCAGGAAAAATGTCCTTGGAGAGAATGGAAGACCCACTACCCTCCAGCCCATCATCGATGAGGCGTTCCCACTTACGTGCCCGGATTGGGACTTCGGGACTGCAGAAGGTAGGGAGCGTCTCCGTGTCTACCGCCAGTCTCTGATGACCAGTCTCCGGGTGGCCACCAGACGGCCCACTAACCTGGCTAAGGTAAAAACTATTGTTCAGGGGGAAATGGAAAGCCCAGCCACATATCTGGAAAGGCTGTTTGACACTTACAGGCAGTATACCACCATAAACCCGGAAGCAGAGGAACATAGATCAGCTGTAGTCCTCTCATTCATCAACCAGGCAGCCCCCGATATCCGGAGAAAACTCCACAAGTGGGAGGACCTGGGGGAGATCTCTATTAGAGAACTGCTGTAGCAGGCGGAGGTCTTCAACGCTAGGGAAACTCTGGAGGATAGAGAAGAAAGGCTGAGGAAAGAGAAATGGGTAATGCAGGAGAAAAATAGGAAGGAAGACAGAGAATTTCAGAAGAGGTAGAACAAGAAGCAGAGGGAGGAGATGGCCAGGATATTACTGGCCGGGGTGAAGGAGGGCCCTAGGCCACCTCGAGGAACAGGACCCAGCCAATCCCGACTAGGACGAGATCAATGCACCCTGTGTAAGAGATATGGACATTGGAAGAGGGAGTGCCCCCAAAGGAGAGAACAAGGAAGAGGGAACCTTGTTAAGACCCTGCACCTAGGAGAGGAGGATTGACGGGGACAGGGCTCGGCACCCCTCCCCGAGTCCTGGGTAACCCTGTGCGTGGAGGGGACTCCCATTGGGTTTATGGTAGATACTGGAGCACAATATTCAGTTCTTAACCAGGCCCACGGTCCCCTGAACCCAGGACGCACAAGTATAGTCCAGGGAGCGACAGGGTCCAAGAAATGTGCCTAGACCACTAGCAGAAAAGTGGACCTAAGAAGGTATCAGGTCTCTCACTCATTTCTGGTCGTACCTGAGAGCCCCGCACCGTTGTTAGGTAGAGACTTACTAACCAAGGTTGGGGCACACATTCATTTTGAACCCGAAGGGATAAAAATCATGGACAAAGAAGGGCAGCCCCTACAACCGGCGCATGTGTTAACTCTGTCCCTGGCCGACGAACATCGTCTGTTTCAGGCGGATCAAGAAAAGGGGGGCTGGGGAGAAATGGACTCTTAGTTACAGAGGTTCCCTTCCACATGGGCTGAGACCGGAGGAATTGGTCTCGCTAAACACCTATCCCCAGTCGTTGTTCAACTCAAAGCCACGGCTCTACCCATCCGAGTCTGGCAATATCCAATGCCAGAAGAGGCTAGGAAAGGGATAGCACCCCATATCCATAGACTGTTGGAGACAGGAATCCTTAAAACCTGCCAATCTGCATGGAATACACCCCTGCTTCCAGTGAGGAAGCCTGGCAGTACAGATTACAGACTAGTGCAGGACTTGCAGAAAGTCAATGAGAGGGTAGAAGACATCCATCCTACAGTGCCCAACCCTTACACCCTACTCAGCCACCTGCCACCCACGCATGTGTGGCATACTACTCTGGACCTGAAAGACGCCTTCTTTAGTATCCCACTCTCTGAAGTTAGTCAGCCTTTGTTTGCCTTTGAGTGGCAAGGGGGGTGGGGATGGAGAAGAAAAGGGCAGCTTACCTGGACTAGACTACCACAGAGCTTCAAGAACTCTCCCACCTTATTCAATGAAGCCTTAAGCCAGGACCTGGTGCCCTTTTGCAGGAGCCACCCCCATGTGACACTGCTGCAGTATGTAGATGACCTGTTGCTGGCCACAGAAACCCATGAAGAGTGTGAAGAAGCCACGGGGAACTTGCTGGCTGAACTGAGCGAACTGGGATATCAAGCCAGTGCCAAGAAAGCCCACATCTGTCAGAGGTCGGTAGTCTACTTGGGGTACAAAATATCTAATGGGGCCAGGTGGCTAACGCAGACTATGAAACAAACTATCCTGACTATCCCCGTCCCTTCCTCACCCTGGGGAGTGAGAGAATTTCTTGGCTCAGCCGGGTTTTGTAGGCTCTGGATTCCAGGGTACGCAGAAATAGCCCGACCGCTATATGAAGCGACCAAAGTAGGGCCGAGCTGGCAATGGACTCAGGAACAACAAGAGGCTTTTGACAGACTAAAAGAAGCTCTCCTCCGGGCCCCTGCCCTATCTCTGCCAGACCCAGAAAAACCCTTTATCCTGTTTATAGATGAAAAGAAGGGTGTGGCTAAAGGAGTCCTGGCTCAGCAGCTGGGCCCATGGAAAAGACCTGTGGCCTATTTGTCCAAGCGACTAGACCCAGTGGCCTCCGGGTGGCCCCCTTGTCTACGTATCCTAGCAGCTATCGCTCTACTGGTAAAGGAGGCAGACAAGCTGACTTTTGGCCAGAACCTGAGAGTAACAGCCCCACATACCGTAGAGGTGATCCTCAAGCATCCTCCAGGAAAATAGATGACGAATGCAAGACTCACCCACTACCAAGGGCTCCTACTAGATTCTCCACAAATTGCCTTCTCTGACCCAGTAACCCTAAATCCTGCCACCCTTCTGCCAGACCCAGATCTGACGACCCCCATCCATGACTGTAGAGACATCCTTTCCGAAATTATCCAGGTGCGAGCAGACCTGAAAGACACACCGTTACCAAACTGTGAGCCAAATTGGTATACGGATGGGAGCAGCTTTGTTCAGGAGGAGGTCAGGAGAGCAGGGGCAGCAGTAGTAACCCATGAAGGGGAAGTTGTCTGGAGCGCAGCTCTGCCCCCTGGCACCTCAGCACAGAAGGTGGAACTTATTGCTCTCGCTGAGGCCCTGGAAAGAGCAGAAGGCAAGCAGGCCAACATTTACACAGATAGCAGATATGCCTTTGGCACTGTCCATGTCCATGGTGCCATCTACCGAGAAAGAGGATTCCGTTTTGTGGAAGGGAAGGGACTGAGGAATCTGCAAGAAGTCCAAAGACTACTAGCTGCTGTTGAAAAACCCAAAGCGGTAGCAGTTATACATGTACCGGGCCACCAATCAAAGAAGACACCTGAGGCCATCAGCAACAGCTGGGGTTGGGGGCTTTGTACTTGGACTCCCTTGTACTTGCAGCCCTCGAAATACCCATACCTGAACTGCCCGCCTTGCCACCCAAACCTGAGTATTCCCCCCAGGATCTTGAGTGGATTAAGAAACAAGTCTCGGGGAAAGTGTTTCGGGAGGGAAATTGGAGTAGGGACCAAGAAGGTAGGTTGATCCGGCCAGAAGTATTGGGGCAGTACATGCTTGCTAATCTGCATAAGTCCACCCATCTAGGCTGGAAAAAGCTGCTCAGCCTTTTCCAGTCCGCGCAGTTGGTGTTTCCCCACCAGAATGAGGCAGCTCGTCAGATCACAAAAGAATGCAGTAGCTGTGCAATGCTAAGACCAGCCCCAAGAGGGCTGCACCCGGCAAGTACCCAGGAAAGGGGGAGGGCTCCAGGGAGGAATTGGGAAATAGACTTCACCGAAATAAAACCAGGGAAGTATGGATACAAGTATTTGCTGGTTATGGTAGATACTTTCTCTGGTTGGGTAGAGGCCTTTCCAACCAAGCATGAGACTAGCCAGGTAGTAGCAAAAAGATTAATTGAGGAAATCATCCTCAGATATGGGGTCCCTGAAGCAATAGGTTCCAATAACGGCCCAGCTTTCATTAGCAAAATCCTGCAAGGACTAGCCCTAGCTTTGGGAGTAGATTAGAAGTTACATTGTGCTTATAACCCACAAAGCTCTGGGCAGGTAGAAAGAATGAATCGGACCCTGAAGGAGACCCTTTCTAAATTGGTAGTGGAGACTGGCGGGGACTGGGTGACCCTCCTTCCCTTAGCCATCTTCTGCACTTGGAACTCCCCCTATGTACATAGTTTAACTCCATTTGAGATAATGTACGGAGCCCCTCCACCCATAACCCAGCGAGTGCAGCTTCCCGGTGTAGAGGACCCATTCCCTGACTATCTGAATGTGTTGCAAGCTCTTGCTAAAGTGCAGCAGGAAATCTGGCCCCTGATCAGAGCATATTATGAGGGCGAGAAAATTCCGAGCCCGGAACATGGCATAGTCCCAGGGGATATGGTATGGGTCAAAAGACACCGAATGAGTATTCTCAAGCCCAGGTGGAAAGGACCTTACGTTGTATTGTTTACCACCCCCACTGCTCTCAAGGTTGATAGTATCGCTCCATGGGTGCACCACACCCATGTTCGGATCCTACCTTGTAACGATCCAAGGAACCGAAAAGAAGAGTGCAAGGTGCAGCAGCATCATGCCAATCCCCTAAAACTACACTTAAGCTGAAGATGAATGAGATCCTGCTAATTAGCTCCTTAGTATGGATCTTCACGGGAGCCACATCTGTGGGGATCAGAGGCACCAACCCCCATCAACCAAGGAACCTGACCTGGATGCTGATTGCTAGTGACAATGGAGAAGTCATCAACTCCACACAACACAGTGTGCCAATCAGAACCTGGTGGCCTGACCTGTATTTCTGCTTTCGGCAGATCAACCCCATTTACCGATTCATCCCTCCAAATTTGGCTCGCTCCCATGGGTTTTATGCTTGCCCAGAAACAGGTAAAGGAAGGCACTGTAGGGAGGGCATGACTTCTTTTGTGCCAGCTGGGACTGTGTAACCTCGAAAGATGGGGATTGGAGATGGACAGTTACAAAAATCAATTCTGTCAAATTTACTTATGTCAACAAGGGCATCCCTCATCACCAGCCTATGACCCTTTACAAAACCAAGGCTTGTGACAAAATGGACCAGGATTGGGTAAGAGTTCAATTCACTGAGACGGCCAAAAACACTGAGGTATTGCACTGGATAAGTGGACTAGTGTAGGGAATAATGTATTATAAATATGGGGGGCATGCCGGCTCGACCCTCATCATTAAATTAACCGTGTCAACTCCCACCGCCGCCGTAGGTCTCAACCCGGTTATAAATCCCCAGAAACCTTCAATCCAGGACAAGGGCCTGAGCAAAAAAGATGAGAAAATGCCGACCAGAACACTTGCTCCAGAGCCCACAAGAGGACTGGGTCCATTGACCTCTGGGTTATGGGCCCAGCACACTCCCTCCGGTTAGATAATCCCATGTGAGAAATGGTGCAGGCAGTAGTAGAGACTCTTAACCACACCACTTCCTCCCTCACCGATCCCTGTTGGCTATGCTACCCAGGTTCACCCCCCTTCTATGAGGCAATCGGGATAAATGGCTCCTACACTATCAACAACTCCCATCCCACTTACTGGGACGGGAGACCGTGGAGACTTACAATCGCTCAAGTCTCAGTCGTTGGTACGTGTGTAGGCACAGTCCCGACAACCCAGAGCCAGTTATGCTCCTCCTATAATAACACTACGTGAGAGCAAAGAAAGTGGATTATACCCTCCTCGAGCTGGTGGCTCTGCTCAAAGACAGGCCTCACTCCGGCCCTATCCAACTCTGTGTTCAATGCTAACAGTGAGTTTTGTGTGCTGATGGCCATTCTACCTCGCCTAATGTATCATTCTCATGAATCTCTCCTTTCTTATTGGGAAGAAAGGCTGAGCCCCCACCGGAGCAAGAGGGAGGTTGTTACCACCCTGACCATTGGGACCCTCTTCTCCCTAGGGATAGCAGGGGCAGGCACTGGGGTTGCAGCCCTTGTGATGCGGGAAAAATGGCTCACAGCCCTGAGGCTGGCAGTCAACAGGGACCTAGAACAGCTCCGACAGTCAATATCAGACCTGGAGCAATCCCTCACCTCCTTGTCAGAGGTGATCCTACAGAACCGAAGAAGCCTGGACCTCTTGTTCTTAAAAGAAAGTGGGCTATGCGCAGCCTTAAAAGAAGAATGCTGTTTCTATGTAGATAAGACAGGTGCAGTCAGAAATTCCTTAGCCAAACTAAAAAAAGATCTTGACAGGCGGCGTAAAGAATATGAAAGCAGCAGCAGCGAAGACTGGTTTGAGTCTTAGTTCAAGCACAAGCCATGGTTTACTACCCTCCTCTCAGGGCCACTGGTCATCCTGCTGTTTTTGCTTACCATCGGCCTGTGTATAATAAACAGGCTGCTTAAGTTTTTGCAGGAGAGGTTTGACACCGTCCAACTCCTGGTCCTTCGCCAAAACTATCAGGCCCTAGACACCACTGTGGAAGATTCCTTAGTCTGATCAAGAAAAGGGGGGAAATGTAACAGAGTGCAGAGAGCATCAAGTCAGGAAAAAGAACTAATGACACTTAACATGACTGCCTAGAGCGAGAGCCACCCAGTCTTTTCTTGTGTAAATTACCCGAGGCTTCTGAGAAATGCTCCTACCCTAAGTTAGATAACTAGAAGTGGGCAACAGCCTGGGAACGCCTGGGGATGTAACCCGTGATAAGTCACATAGACATGCTTGGGTAAGCAAGAGATAACAATTGAAGCGGGCAGGCAACTGGCCCGTTCCCTAAAAAGGATACAATGTTTCCCATTGGTTACAATATAGAGTGTGTTTTAAACCTATTAGTTGTAGAACTGCACGGGCTTTGATGTAACTGCTGTGACGATCCTATATAATCAATACCCAAAGTTGCTTAGGGGTTGGCAGCTCGGACTCGGCCCGCGTGTCAGGGGAGGTGCTGTTGACCCCAGCTTGCTGGCTGAATAAAGACTTTGCTTGGATTTTCATCTCCGTGTCTGTGTGTCTTATTCTCTGGGAAACCCCAGAGTCCTAGACCCTAACAGGATATGCCGATGTTGAGCAGCAGTTCAATGAAGTTCCCTTTCCTCCCTCTGTTTTTCCTTCCTCTCTGTTTTATTCAAGAAAACCTGCCTTTATCTACCATGACTCTAGCCTGTTCCTCCCTTGGAATATATTCAAATAAAACCTTAATTGTGCTTCACTACTGCTTCATTACTGTGTCTCTGCCCTTCAATTCTTTGTTGCAGCGGGGACAAGAACAGAGAGGAACAAACTCATCCCCCCAACAGTTTTATTTGGGAATAGCAGAGAATTGCAATCCAGGACATGCAAGCTATAACAGAGCCACAGGCATGTTAGAAAACAAGAGAGGAACATTCTTTTATAGAGGAAAAGGGCCACATTGGGAAGGCTGTCCTAAGCAAAAAGAATTGGACTCCTTTACCTCTGTACCATGGCTTCTCTTTGGATGTGTTGTAATAGGCTCTCATTAGCTGGGCAGTTCTGGGGAGACAGAATGTGAAAATCTTCCTGCTGAATATTACAGTAGCTAAAACAGTAGGGTATCTGTCTCTTCTGGTTGGGTCTGAGATTTACAAGGAGTGGTGGGTGTGAGAGCATCCCCTGAAGGCCTCCAAATGCCATGTCAGTGAGGTTTCCCTTAATTAATTTTCACATAGCAAATATTTATTAAGCATTTTAAATGTGTCAAATACTATGCTAAGTGCTTTACTACCTCATTCTGTACAAGCTTTAGAATTTCCTGTTATATTTACCACAATGACCCCCATTCCCCAGATAGAAAAATTGATGTTCAAAGACATTGGGCTATGTGAGGCTTGAGGCACTGGAGGGAGGGGTGAGCACGTCAGATGAGCTCAGCCCTCACCAAATAAGGAAAGGGAGCAGCAAAGCCCCCAACCCCAGCCTAGTAAGGTAAAGAGACCCACCCATTCCAGCCTGATGACATGCCAAAATCACCAGCTGCTGCCCCCTCCCAACCTGGAAAAGGAGTAGTAACTTTCTAGTCCTTTGTCTATTGTAAAGGCCAATGATACGTGCCTTAGGCTAGCCAATCCTTGTGCCACTGTACACCTATGCTCTCCCTCCTCCTAACTTATTTATAAACTCACTGCCTGCCCTGCTGGGCACGAAATCTCCAGCCTGTGACTAACCAGACAGGCAAACATCACCCGGGATTGCGCCCTATTAAACTTTTGGCTCCTTTGTTGCCTCCTTGCCTGGTCATTTTGGCTCAATTTTACCTTACATCTGGTGCCGAAACCTGGGAAGGAGATAAGGAGCGGGGCTCCGGCCGGCCACCAGTAGCTCCCACCCCTCCTTCCCCAATCCAGGATCTCTGCCTACTTTCAGCACCTCGGACGGTGATTCAGTGAGTCCCTCCTTTCCCCCAGTCTGTTTTCCCAGTCCTGTCTCCACCTGGTTAGGTTAACTTAGAAATCGTAGCTATATCCAGGTTCTCCGGGCATTAAGCTGATCCTGGTCCTGAGATAGAGGAGACGTCCTCATCCAGGCTCCCAGATCTCTGGCGAAGAGTATGATACTTCCCTGTCTCCTCCTAACCTGAGAGAGTTTGGGACTCTGGGCTCACCAGTTTAGGGTCTCTGGGAAATGGGTAACAGACATGGGGATCCAGTCCTCTAAATTGAAGGCTCAGACCTCTCTGCAGTGTCTCATATCCAATCTGGTGACCCTAGATATAGTGGAGGAGGTCCATAACGGAAACTGGTCTGACTCTGTTCTCAGACTTGGCCCCAGTATTCTCTGGACAATCAATCTCACTGGCCCACAGAGGGAACTTTTGATTTTAGCCTCCTCACCAACCTAACTAACTTCTGTCACAGAACTGGGAAGTGGTCTGAAGTCCCGTATGTCCAGGCCTTTTGGATATTGCACTCCTGCCCTGACCTTTGCATTAAGTGTTCAATGACCCAGGTTCTCCTGGTCCGATCTCCAGTTAAAGATTGTCAGCCTCTTACTCTGCCCAGTCCTTCCTCCTTTTCAGATCCGCCAGAGGACCTCGGTTGTGCACCTCCATCAACCCGCTATCCCCTCCCCCTTACGTTGCTACCATCTTTAGGTCCCTTGTCCTCACCTGCATCTCTGCCATCTTTAGGTCCTTCATTCTCAGCCATGCCATCTTCCTGCTCCTCCCTTCTTCTGGTGTCTGCACCACCCCCTACTCCTCTCCTTCCACCTTCACCGCCCTCTTTCCCCACCAGAACAGGCTCCTCCCACCCTACGGTTCTGGAAGCCACAGACAAGACTCCTCCCAGCACAGACCTGCCTCCTTGCTCTCCCGACCCTACACCCCTCCCCACACCCACTGTTCCCCATTTGTATCCTCCTCTTCCAGAGTTGCCGCCATCTTGTTCTTCACTTCCTGTTCCCACTCCGCTGCCATCTTATGTGCCCATGCCACCTTTAGAAGCTAGTTGGTCTAGCCCTCTGGTCACTAGATCCAAGGCCCAGCGGCCGCCCCAAACAAAGACCCAGCTAGTAGCCCCTCTCTGAGAGGTTGCAGGGGCAGAAGGGGTTGTCCGGGTTCATGCCCTGTTTTCCCTAGGAGACTTATCCCAGATTGAGAAATGCCTGGGCTCTTTTTCCTCTAACCCCCCAGTTTATACCAAAGAGTTTGACGACCTAACTCGGGCCTACGAACTCACCTGGCATGATATACATGTTATCCTAACCTCCACTCTTACCTCTGCCACCTGATATTGTGCAAATGAAGCACATAACACAGATCAGGCTGAGCCAATTGGGACCACAGCAGCTTCTCTCATGGACCCACAATGGGACTATAATACTCAGCAGGACTGAATGCTCTGGTATTTACTGGGAGGTATGAATAAGATGGATCAAAAGGCCATTAATTATGATAAACTGAGAGAGATTATTCAGAGACCTGATGAGACCCAGCCTATTTTCTTAACCGGCTCACCAAGGCTATCTCCATACATACCCACCTCGATCCCAACTCATCGTCGGGGTCCACCATGCTAGCTACTCATTTTATTACCCAGTCAGTCCCAGACATAAGATGTAAGTTAGAAAAGGCAGAGGAGGGGCCCCAGACTCCACTCCATGACCTTGTAACCATGGCCTTTAAAGTCTTTAATACCTGTGATGAAGAACATGAGAGGAGGATAGCATCATGGACCCGAGCCTTTGCGGCATCCCTACAAATGGCAGAGCAGGGGTCTCATCACACCAAAGACCGGTCTGGAGCTCGTGAGCCTCTGGGATCTTGCTTCTGGTGCAGACAGGAAGGCCACTGGGCAAAGAGATGCCCCAACCCGACCAATAAACAGACCAAACCCTGCCCGGTTTGCAGTAAGAGAGGTCATTGGAAAGTAGAGTGCCCGGCTGGGGAAGGTTGTCCCCCTGCGACAGAGTCTCGCAAGAGGCAGGCTCCCTGAGAATTTCCCCTCCAGACCTTCTAGGCCTACTCAAAGACTGAAGCTGCCTGGACTCCAACACCTCTATGACCCTTGCTGAGCCCAGGACTACACTGTGGGTAGCGGGTTCCCCCGGACACCTCCCACTTTTTAGTTTAAGACCTTAAGGATGCATTCTTCACCATCCCTCTACACTCTGATTCCCAGTTACTGTTTGCCTTAACCTGGGAGGACCCAGACACCCATCAAACTAGACAACTAACTTGGATGGTCCTTCCTCAAGGCTTCATGGACAGTCCTCACCTTTTTGGATAGGCACTGGTGGAAGATCTGTCCCATCATGACATGGGAGTCAGCACTCTTCTCCAGTTGGATCGAGGCCTTTTCTACCTGCCAAGAGACTGCGTTGGTGGTGGCAAAGACGTTGGTGGAACACATCATCCCTTGTTTTGGCCTCCCAACGTCACTCCAGTCAGACAAAGGACCATCTTTCATCTCAAAGGTCACACAACTGTGGCTGACTCTCTAAATATCTCTTGAAAACTACACATACCCTAACACCCTCAATCCTTGGGTAAGGAGGAAAGGGCCAATGGCCTTCTCAAGGATCAATTTACCAAACTCTCCTTAGAGGTAAAGACCTCCTGGCCACACCTACTCCCAATTGCTCTCACCTAATTGCGAGCAGCCCCTAGGGGACCCACTGGACTAAGTGCCTTTGAGTTAATATATAGTAGACTCTTCCTTCTAAACACAGGCCTACCTACAACTCCACCCCCTCTAGCCTCCTACCTACCTTACTTCTCATTCCTAAGACATTTCCTCAGGGAACATGCAGACCAGTTGCTGCCTCAACCCACTTCCCCCTCAAATCCAGGAATCATGGAGGTTCTATAGCCAGGAGACAAAGTCCTTCTTAAAGAACTCCAACCTCGGTCACTCCAACCATGGTGGATGGGACCATACACAGTGATCCTTACCACTCCCATGGCTGCCAAGGTATTGGGACACTTCCTGTGGTACCACATATCCAGGCTCAAACGAGCACCCAGTCATGATAGGTGGAGGTCTAGAGAGACAGGGCCACTCTGTTTGTGCCTTACTTGCACTGGTGCTGGCCACAATAACCCATCAGGCTCTGGCAAACCGGGTCTGTAACCAGTGCATCATATCCGGTATGCTCCAACTACACCAATTGGTTCCCTGGACATGCTACTTTTAAAAAGTACTTTGTCAGTAGGGAGACCAATTGTACTGGGCCGCTATAATGTTAAGAGGTTTCCAAACTGGCTGCCCAGGAGGAGTTGGCAAGACCATTTGCTAGGTATGAGACCCTCCACCAAATCCCCAAGGAAAGATATCCCCTTGTCCCACCCAATGCCTGTCTTTCCATTCCTTTGTCCAGGCTGCCTGCTATGAATAAGCCTCGGTCTGTCTCTCATCTTCCACACAACAGTACTGGATGGGGCGAAGCCTGGGTAATCATGCTGGATATGTCTGTCCTGAGAGACAAAGACAACATATCTGCTGGAACCTCTGGCCACGATAGAGAGGTTGGATGGTAGAGGTGCACAAGACTATGCTAGTATATCAGTACTCACCCCTTCCCTCCAAGCCTCCTCTGGCCTCCCACCAGCCTTAACCCTGCCTGCGCTGCTCCTCCTCAGCCAGAAGTAGCCAGGTCAAGTCGGCGCCCATTATAACTGAAAGGCTGGAATGTAAGGTTGGAGGCACCAGAGGGAGGGGTGAGCACATCAGACAAGCTCAACCTTCACCAAATAAGGAAAGGGGGCAGCAAAACCCCCAACCCCAGCCTAGTAAGGTAAAGAGACCAACAGATTCTGGCCTGATGACGTGCCAAAATCCCCAGCTGCTGCCCCCTCCCAACCTGGAAAAGGAGTAGTAACTTTCTAGTCCTTTGTCTACTGTAAAGGCCAATGACACGTGTCTTAGGCTAGCCAATCCTTGTGCCACTGTAGACCTATGCTCTCCCTCCCCCTAACTTCTTTATAAACTCACTGCCTGTCCTGTCGGGTGTGACATCTCTGGCCTGTGACTAACCAGACCGGCGAACATTGCCTGGGATTGCACCCTATTAAACTTTTGGCTCCTCTGTTGCCTCCTTGCCTGGTCATTTCAGCTCAATTTTACCTTATAGGCTACTTGTAAAGATCACAGAGCTAATAAGTGGCAGAGCTAAGACTTGAACTTAAGACGTCAAAGGTTAAAAGGTCAGTCTTAGAAGACTGCTTTACTTCTGATACCAACCACAAGTGGAGTACCCAGGCTACCAGCCCTTCTGCTCAGACAACTGAAAACTCTTAAGGGCTCTGTTGCAGAGGAAGATTTTTCCTCTAGCCTTTAAGGTCTTTCTAGCTGATCTAAGAATCAAATTGACATGGGACAGAATAACAGGAGAAAAAAAAAGTTTAATTTCATACATACAGAGAACCCATAGATAAAGATTCCAAAAATAGTTGGGGAAAAAGAGGTATATATGTCATCCTGAACTAAAGAGAAAGGGGTAGAGTTCTGGGACTTAAAAGGGAAAGAGAAGCAATTCACAGGAATACGAAAGAGCAAATTTTTGGTAGACAAATGCTTGATGGGCCACACAGAAAGAATGGGACATAGAAAGGAATTTTAACAGACTTAGCCACATTCCTCCCTGTCTATCAAGCCAGTTCTCATTATAATGTATTTATCTATGGTGATAGCTCTCCTGGAGTAGTGCCTCTATCTAAATCCTTTTTCTGCACTTGGGAGTGCGAGAAAGTCAAGATTTCTGTAGAAGTCTTTTGGGCCTTGATTGTTTTCAGTTCCACACAATCTGCATGTCATAATGGCACATCTTAGGGCAGTCTGCCCTTGACTGCTACTGCTCCAAAGACCCCCAACTTAGGTTCAGTAATTCTCTGTAATAACTCATAGAACTCAGAAAAGTACTATACTTATGATTATACTTTTATTATAAAGGATACAACTTAGGAGCAGCCAAATACAAAAGATGCATAAGGCAAAGCATGGGGGTTTGGGGAGTGACACCAAACTTCTATGCCCTCCATGGGTGTGCCATCCTCCCAGCACATTGACATGTCTCCCAACACATAAGTTCCCTATGTCTCTGGTACAAGAGTTTTTATTAAGGCTTGATTATGTAGGCATGATTGATCACAGCATTAATCATTGATGATTGAACTCAATTTCTCAACTCAACTCCCTGGAGTTTAGGAGGTGGAGCAGAAAGTTCCAACCCTCTAATCCTGTGCATGGCAAGCCCCTACCTTGAAAATATCTAAGAACTCACCTTTAGCCATCTTGTTAGCATATAAACTCAGATTGGTTAAAAGGGGCTCATTGTGAATAACAAAAGACACTCTTAACACTCATGAAATTTAGTTAAATTCTGTTTTTATAAAGCCATTCTGCCAATTTATGTCTTTTTATTGGGAGTTTAATCCATTTACATTTAAATTAATTACTGATAGGAAAAGATTTTTTAGTTATTTGTTTTCTGTATGTCTTACAGTTTTTTTGTCCCTCATTTCCTCTATTACTTCCCTCCTTTGTGTTTAGTTGATTTTTTTTTTGTAGTAACATGATTTGATTACCTTCTCATTTGCTTTTGTCTGTGTTCTATAGAAATTTTCTTTGTGGTTTCTATGGAGATTATCTATGACAACCTAATATTATATTTTTAAATGCTACCAACTAACTTCAATCACATACAAAAATTCTACTCCTCTATAGCTCTACCTCCCCACACTTTAATGTCTCAAATTACATCTTTCTATATTCTGTACCCATTAATATAGATTTATAATGGATACAGATTTGCAATTTTACTCATATATGGAATTCCAAGCCAACAGGTTTTTCATTTCAGCATTTTAAATATATCATTTACTGTCTTCTGATCTACAAGGTTTCTGCTGGTAAGTCCTATGATAGTTTTATCAAGAATCCCTTGTACTCAGTGAGACACTTCTCTCTTGCTGCTTTCAAGATTCTCTTTTTGACTTTGCCTCTCTACAGTTTGATTTCTCAGTGTGGGTAAAATTGCAATATTTCCAGAGTCTCTCTTCTGGCTTTAGTGCATCTCCATATCAATAGGTGTTTCCAAGGGTTGGAGAGAATTAATCTATCTTCATATCAATAGGTATTTAGGGAGGATTTATCTAGACTGGAGAGGTTGGATGGAGCTTGCTATTCTTCTGCAGCCAGGCCAAGAGAGATGAGGGATGACTGCTTATAAGAAATAAACAGGTTTTTCCCATTTATTTCTCCCTTTGATTGATTTCAGTTTCAAAGGTATTTTGCCCTGGGATTTCCCCCCACAGAGTTACACTCATTATGGACCTTTTTGGATTTATCATAGTTGCCATTTACTGAGCTTCTTTAATTTGTATATTCATATCTTTCCTCAAATCTTGGAAGTTTTTGGCCAGTATTTCTTCAAATAAGCCCCTCACAAGCCCTCTTCTCCTGGGACTCCCATAATTTGTTAATTAGTCCATTTGGTGATGCCTCATAAATCCTTTTGGCTCTGTTCATTCTTTTTCTTTTTGCTTCTTGAACTTGATAATTTCAAATAATCTGGCAAGTTCACTGGTTCTCTTCTCTGCCTATTCAAGTCTCTTGTTGGAAACTGTAGTGAATTTTTTTGATTCAGTTATTGTATTTTCAGCTTCAGAATTTCTGTGTAGTTCTTTTTCATAATTTCTGTCTCTTTGTGGTAGTCTCACTTTGTTCATATATCATTTTCCTGATTTCCTTTAGCTCTCTGAATATTTTTAAGACAGTTGTTTTAAAATCCTTATCTAGTAGATTCAGTGTCTATGTTTTTTCAGAGATGGTTTTGGGTAGGTCAAACCTACCCGAAGGTTTCCTCTGAATAGGCCACATTTTTGTATTTCTTTGTATGCCTTGTGATCTTTTGTTGAAACTTTGGCACTTGAAAAACAGACAGCTCTTTGAGTCTTTGTAGACTGGCTCTGTGCAGTAAAGGATCTTCATTACTTAGCTTGGTATGAAGACTTCAGCTCTTTGTAGGCCTTTTCAGGGCATTGGTCTTCCCTAGGCCTGTTGAATGCTTTTTTCCCAATTCTTCCATATACTCAGCAGCTTTTAAATATTTTAATTTCCCTAAGAATCTCATTATTGCTTTTTAAAGTGTCTAAACTGTTCTATTGGATTCCTCAATCAGTAATCTCTTGATCCAGGCATATGTGGGTCTCTAGTTCCTCTGTAGCTTTCATGAGCCATGCCTACAACTTTACACAGCTTTTCCTAGCCTGAGATCTGATCTGTACCACATTTGGCCATCTGAGCTCCAAGGTAGGTAACACAGGGACCAATCAGACAGTTCCCATACAGGTTAAAATGTTGAAAATTAGGTCTGCTGTGCTCTCTGCACTTCATGGAAGAGAACTGGGGACTAGGCTGCCACTTCACCTAAACCACACTGTGCCACACTGAAGAGGGGGTGGGACAAGAACAAATAAAAACATCATGGAATGTCTTTCCATTTTGAATGTGACTTTTTCTTAATTGGGCATTTGCTTGGTTGGTTTCAGTCTTTGACTGATTTACAGAGTTCCTAGTAAGTTATTTTAGCCAGTTTCTAGTTGTTTATTTAATGTTTCCATGGCAGAAATGAAAGTATAGAGCTTTCTAGGTCACCATCTTGCTGATGTCAGTCTAAACATCTTTTTAATAATGTGTGGCCATAAATTCTCTGTGATTTCTACCAGGTAGATGAAGTGGGACAAGCTAGGGCCTGGTAAAGGTACCAGGATGTCGGTGTCTTTTATTTCTTTCTGAGACAAGGCCAGAATGTCAGAAACAAAAGGGCCTTTGTAGTTATCTAGTCTCCCCCTACCACGAAGATAGGAACAAACTGGGGCTATTAGCTGCCCAGGCCATCAGCTAGTTAAGATTTGAAATTAAGTGTTTTTCTCTCCTTTCCAAGGAATAAAATTAGCTGCCCACATTGAACACAGTTTACAGTTTGCTATGTGCTTTCCCTTTTGTCCTCTCACTCAATTTTCTAACCACCCTAAGAGGTCACTGCTATTCACAGATGAGAAAACTGGGACTAAGAGAGCTTGAGATTTCTTCTGGGCCTTGTGGGTTTTCTAATGGCCAAGTCTACTGTGGTTTTCTGGAAACCTGTGTGTGGGCGGGCCATGATGGGACCAGCTGTAAGTCCCCGCATAGCTAATGGTACATATTCAGTGTGGAGTCACCTTCTCTGCCCCATGGGCAAAGTTTGTACTGTCTCCTCCCAAAGGTGACAGGGTGAGGGATTGGAGAAAGCTGGATCCCAGGATAGGGAAGGAATTCAGACTTGTCAAAACCATTTCTGATAGATGATATAGCAGTGCTACAAGTTCCAGGTGAATGAAGATGGGAGCTGCTGGTCACAGGTTCCTTCCTTAGAAGTGCAAAAAAAAGTGTCAGCTCTCAAGACAAGAGTGAAATTCACAAGGAGGAACTTGGCTTTCCAGTTGTAAGGGCTTGGCTCTGGGCCCCTATCTTCTCTTTCTTGCCTCGGATCAGGCACTCAGTTTGCTGATTAGATAGTTGATCAGACACTTCAGTCACAAGTGCAGAGCTCCCTTTCTCACTGCCTCAGGTCACAAGTGACAGAGGCTCTTGGCTTTTGAAATTTTGGGGATATCAGAGAAAATAATGTATGGAGAAAAAAGCAAATTTTCAAAGATATAATGATTTTGTAAGTAGTCCAGAGCACCCAGGTCCCTAATATGGTCAGGGCCTCACAGAGGCCAAGAAAGGCTCCAGCCAATTCCATTGTTTAAAGTTCACTTTAATTGAGGGAAAGGTCAAAGCAGGTACAATTGTGGTATCCTTTATTTTATTTATGTACTTAGTAAACATTTTTATATAAAATTTTCAGACTCACAGAAAACTAGGATACCTGTATACCCACGAACTAGACTCAACAACAGCCAACATGTTTGCCATTTGTTGCTTTACCTGTATATAATAAACTTCATCAAACCAAAGATGCCATTGATTATAAGACATACCCTTATGTGATATAACAAAAAAAATGGTATATAACTGCCATTCGATTGTTAAAATTGTTAAAAAAGAAGTATGGGTAAAGAGTATGTATTATATATAATTTCATTATATGAAGTTCTAGATCAAGTAAAACTAATCTATGGTGAAAGAGATCATCAGAACGGTGGTTCCCTCAGTGGGAGGCAGCAGAAGTGATTGGGGAGAGGAAGGAGGAAATTTTCTGGGGAAAATATTCTGATTTTTGATAGAGTCATGACATCTTTCAAAACTACTTTAACAATAACACATCTGCATATAATACATAACACTATGTATTATATCTCAGTTAAAAAATTAAAGCAACAAAGTATGACTTGGCATTAATTTTTTTGCTAGTCATTTTAAAGAAATTAGAGTAAATTCTTCAGCCTGTGTCTCCAAAAAATAAGAACATCCTACTACATAACTAAAATACCATTATATCATACCCAAAAATTTAATAATAATTCCCTAACATTATCCTTAGTCCCTATTTAAATTTTTCTAAGTTTAATTGTCTATTTTACTTTTGTTGTTTTTAAACTTTTATTGTAAAATAAAACAGAGACAGAAAACTACACCAAACATTCACATAGCTTAGTGAATTATTATAAGGTGAACACTCTTATAACCACCAGTCAAAATAAAAGGTAGAACCTTGCTGGCCACCTCAGAAGCCACCCACATGCTCATCTCAACCACAACCACATCTTACTCAGTGACAACAATTCTGAGCAAGATTCCCTGACTTTTTGCATGCTGGTAACAGGTTGTTTCTGTGTCCTTTATACTCAGTTGGATACAAAATCTTTGGCTCACATGTTCTTTCCTTGATATGATAAACATGTGACTCTATTTTCATCCAGTATAAAGTGTTGCTGTTGAAAGCCCAGTGAAAATCTAATTTTGTTTCCATTATAATTCACTTGGCCTTTTTCCCTAGATGAAAGATGGCCAATTTAATTCTTTTTCTTTAAAGTCTAACGTGTTGGTGTTGGTCATTCTGGGTCAATATTTTCAGGTATATGTGCCTTTTCAATATGTAGTTTCAATTATTTATTTAAAGAAAATTTTATTCTTAAGACTGCTTTCGCTGCGTCCCACAGAAGTTGGGGCTTAGTGTTGTTGTTGTCATTTGTTTCTATATATTCCTTGATCTCTATTTTGATTTGTTCATTGATCCATTGATTATTTAGTAGCATGTTGTTAAGCCTCCATGTGTTTGTGAGCCTTTCTGTTTTCTTTGTAGAATTTATTTCTAGTTTTATACCTTTGTGGTCTGAAAAATTGGTTGGTAGAATTTCAATATTTTGGAGTTTACTGAGGCTCTTTTTGTGAGCTAGTATGTGGTCTATTCTGGAGAATGTTCCATGTGCACTTGAGAAGAATGTATATCCTGTTGCTTTTGGATGTAGAGTTCTATAGATGTCTATTAGGTCCATCTGTTCTAGGGTGTTGTTCAGTGCCTCTGTGTCCTTACTTATTTTCTGCCCAGTGGATCTATCCTTCGGGGTGAGTGGTGTGTTGAAGTCTCCTCAAATGAATGCATTGCAGTCTATTTCCCTCTTTAGTTCTGTTAGTATTTGCTTCACATATGCTGGTGCTCCTGTATTGGGTGCATATATATTTAGAATGGTTATATCCTCTTGTTGGACTGAGCCCTTTATCATTATGTAGTGTCCTTCTTTATCTCTTGTTACTTTCTTTGTTTTGAAGTCTATTTTGTCTGATATTAGTACTGCAACCCCTGCTTTCTTCTCACTGTTGTTTGCCTGAAATATGTTTTTCCATCCCTTGACTTTTAGTCTATGCTTATCTTTGGGTTTAAGGTGAGTTTCTTGTAAGCAGCATATAGATGGGTCTTGCTTTTTTATCCATTCTATTACTCTGTGTCTTTTGATTGGTGCATTCAGTCCATTTACATTTAGGGTGACTATTGAGAGATATGTACTTATTGCCATTGCAGGCTTTAGATTCGTGGTTACCAAAGGTTCAAGGTTAGCCTCTTTAGTATCTTACTGCCTAACTTAGCTCGCTTATTGAGCTGTTATATACACTGTCTTGTCGCGCGCCCCGTCCTCGCCGGCAAGAACAGCACGCAACAACAGCAGGATTCTTCTGCAGAAAGCTTTATTCTTCAGCTCTTTGTGAAACAAATGAGTTGGGCAGGACCCAGAGGGGAAGGAGAGGCTTGCTTATATAGTTCTCATGCTCTGACCTGGTTGGTGCGGCTCCATATGCCTTATTAGCATAACCATTTGGTGGGTCTCATTGGTCCTTATGCCAAGGCGCAATTAGCATGTAGTTTAGTGGTGTGGGATGATTTGTCATTAGGAAGTTCGGGGCCTTCCGGCTGCCCTGCATGGGGCGCTATTTTCTGAGCGCGGCTGCCAACATCTCCCCCTTTTTTGTCTAACAGAAGCTCAAGGCGGAACTTGCCAGCAGAGGCGGAGACAGAGGCCTGACCTCCATCATACTTCCTGATGCCCCCTTTTTGGAGAGGGGTTCTGGGCATCTACCCCTATGCAGTCAGGCATGCCTCTCAGAGGGGTCCAAGACCTCTTGCAGTGCTTTGCCTCGCATCCTCTGGCTGGCGTTGGGACCGCTTGGTACAAAGGGTTTGGACCCTTTTTCTCAACCCTCTTGCACCATGAGCTTCTTAAAGAAAGCTGTGATTAAGCATTGAGGTACTCGGGCCTGGTGCAGTGCCACATGGGCTCAGGGTGCAAGAGCTACCTCAAGCTAAAGCTGAGCTTCCTTCTTAAGCATATTGAGCCACACTTGGGGAGAGGCGCCAATGTCTATCGCCATTAGGGCTTGAGCAAGGATCACCTTGTCCTTCTTATGTTGATTGCGGAGTCTGCATAACAACCAGAGTAGGAGCATGAGACCTCCAAGCATGAACACGCCCATCCCAGCCATGCCCGCCCACTCCTTGACGTGGGAGAGAGCTCTGAGGAACCAGGAAGAGAGTCCTTCTGCTACGGAGATATCTAGACGGGTGGAGTTGATGTGGATAATTTCTCGCCGCAGCTCTTCTAGTGCTCCATCGAAGTCCTGGGACCAGTTTCCTGAAAGATACTGGGACAGGTCTCGTGACAGATTAGTGAAAGCATTTAATATTTCTGTTAGTGATCCTGGCTTGTTTGTGGCTCTGTAATATGGCTGCGGCTAGGCCTGCGTTGGTGAGTGGTCCTCCTATTTCTCTACAGGCTTTCAACCAAGCGTGTATCCCTTTCTGTTTCCAGGGTGTTATCGCCTGTCTGCATTCCTTGGTACATTGTTCAAATACTAATTGCTCCACTAGGGGCATTGCTTGTTCCTGATCTCCAAATATTCTGCCTGCGGCCTCCATTATACGAGCGACAAAGTCAGAAAATGGCTCGCTTGGCCCCTGAATAATTTTTGTCAAATTGCCGGACACTTCTCCTTTGTTGGTGAGGGCTTTCCATGCCTTGGCAGCGCACGTGTTTATTTGTGCGTATACCTGTAAGGGGAAGGCGGTCTGGTTGGCTACCCACTGTCCTTGGCCCGTCAGCATATCATATGACCACGCAGGCTGTCCTTCGGCCGCGTTTGCGCGTGCCTGGGTCATACTGATATCATGCCACAATGCCTTCCATTCTATGTATTGCCCCATACTAGAAAGGCATGAATTAGTTACATATTGCCAGTCTGCGGGTGTCATGGCTGTCTCTGTTAGTCTTTCAATTTGTGCTATGGTGTAGTTAGCACTGACTCCATAAGCCCGAACGGATTCTGCTAACTCCTTAACTTGTTTATGGCTCAGGGGCTGGTGAGAGCGTACGCCATTATCCTCAAATACAGGAAACATTTGTCTAATTGCCTGAAGAGTATCTGGGTGGCAAAAGGAGAGTGCGCCACTCACGTAAGGTGGCGGGGCAAAGGGCGTCGGGGGACACCCTACTTTCATTTTTTCCTTGGTCCACTTTTCAACTTTGCTGGTTCCCTTACTTCTGCACTTTGCGGTTTTATTTTCTTCCCCTTCCTCTGCGGACGTTAATTCCTCCTCAGATTCCCTATTGGAGAGTTGGAGGTCCCTCAACTCTTTCCAGGGGTATTTACTATTTTCTCCGAGGCGATCGTCACTCGCTTCTCGGGGCTCTTTCGCTTTTGCCCTAGGCGGGCTTTCTCCCTCACTCTGAGGTTTCTTTACCTTCGTTTTTGTGGCCTTTTTTCGGCCGCGCGCGCTCTCTGTTTCCCGTTCCGTTTCTGACATGCTCTCTTGGATATCTGTCAATGCTCTCTGACCTTCTTTTATTACCTTTTCACATCTCTCATCTTGCAGACAAGCTCTAATCAGTTTCCAGAGGGGCCTGGTGCCTCCCCTCAGGCTACCCTCCTCCTCCTCTCTATCAAGATCTTTCTCCAGTTTGTCCCAGCTCGGGATTGAGAGGGACCCTGAACAAATGAACCAGGGGGCCACACGGTCTATCTCCTTCACAAAAGATCCTAAGACTTTGCTGGAGACCTTCAAGTTTCGCTCTTTGAGAGCTGTCTGCAGCGCCGTGACTAATGACGGTGCATTCCCCATGGTGCCTCCTTATTTACAGAGAACCATCAACCATCATCCTAAAAAGCAGGGGCCTCTCGGAACTTACCCCTCCGGGCTTTCTTCTGACCTGCAGTTCTGAATCCTCTCCAGATGTCTGAAGGGTCCTCCCTGTGCCGGTGATGTTCTGGTTCCCGGGTTTCGGCACCACTTGTCGCGCGCCCCGTCCTCGCCGGCAAGAACAGCACGCAACAACAGCAGGATTCTTCTGCAGAAAGCTTTATTCTTCAGCTCTTTGTGAAACAAATGAGTTGGGCAGGACCCAGAGGGGAAGGAGAGGCTTGCTTATATAGTTCTCATGCTCTGACCTGGTTGGTGCGGCTCCATATGCCTTATTAGCATAACCATTTGGTGGGTCTCATTGGTCCTTATGCCAAGGCGCAATTAGCATGTAGTTTAGTGGTGTGGGATGATTTGTCATTAGGAAGTTCGGGGCCTTCCGGCTGCCCTGCATGGGGCGCTATTTTCTGAGCACGGCTGCCAACACTGTCTGGAGATTCTTTTCTTCTCTCCCTTCTTATTCATCCTCCTCCATTCTTCATATGTTGTGTGTTTTGTTCTGTGCTCTTTTTAGGGGTGCTCCCATTTAGAGCAGTCCCTGTAGGATGCCCTGTAGAGGTGGTTTGTGGGAAGCAAATTCCCTCAGCTTTTGCTTGTCTGGGAATTGTTTAATCTTGCCATCATATTTAAGTGATAGTCGTGCTGGATACAGTATCCTTGGTTCAAGGCCCTTCTGTTTCATTGCATTAAGTATATCATGCCATTCTCTTCTGGCCTGTAGGGTTTCTGTCGAGAAGTCTGATGTTAGCCTGATGGGTTTTCCTTTATAGGTGACCTTTTTCTCTCTAGCTGCCTTTAAAACTCTTTCCTTGTCCTTGATCCTTGCCATTTTAATTACTATGTGTCTTGGTGTTGTTCTCCTTGGATCCTTTCTGTTGGGGGTTCTGTGTAATTCCATGGTCTGTTCGATTATTTCCTCCCCCAGTTTGGGGAAGTTTTCAGCAATTATTTCTTCAAAGAGACTTTCTATCCCTTTTCCTCTTTCTTCTTCTTCTGGTATCCCTATAATACGAATATTATTCCTTTTGTATTGGTCACATATTTCTCTTAGTGTTGTTTCATTCCTGGAGATCCTTTTATCTCTCTCTATGTCAGCTTCTATACGTTCCTGTTCTCTGGCTTCTATTCCTTCAATGGCCTCTTGCATCTTATCCATTCAGCTTATAAATCCTTCCAGGGATTGTTTCACTTCTGTGATCTCCTTCCTGACATCTGTGATCTCTCTCTGGACTTCATCCCACTGCTCTTGCATTTTTCTCTGCATCTCATCCCATTGCTCTTGCATTTTTCTCTGCATCTCTGTCAGCATGTTCATGATTTTTATTTTGAATTCTTTTTCAGGAGGACTGGTTAGGTCTGTCTCCTTCTCAGGTGTTGTCTCTGTGATTTTTGTCTGCCTGTAGTTTTGTCTTTTCATGGTGATAGAGATAGTGTGCAGAGCTGGTACAAGTGACCGCTGGAAGAGCTTCCCTTCTTGTTGGTTTGTGGCCTTCCTCACCTGGGAGAATAGCGACCTCTAGTGGCTTGTGCTGGGCAGGTGTGTGCAGATAGGGCTTCTGCTTCCTGCCCGGTTGCTATGGGGTTTATCTCCGCTGTTGCTGTGGGCATGGCCTGGCTGGGGCTGCTCCTCCAAAATGGTGGAGCCCCATTGGAGGGGGAGCGGCTGGGAGGTTATTTATCTCTGTAAGGGGCCTCTGTGCTCCCTGCTGCCCAGGGTGTTAGAGTGCCCAGAGATCCCCAGATTCCCTGCCTCTGGTCTAAGTGACTTGTCCTGCCCCTTTAAGACTTCCAAAAAGCACTCTCCAAACCAAAACAACAACAGCAACAATTAGAGAGGGAACAGAAAAAAAAAAAAAAAAAGGAAAAAACACTTGATTTTTTTTTTGTCCTCAGGCACCGGTCCCAGGCACCTGCTCACTGGTCCTGATGCCCTGCCTCCCTAGCACCAGGGTCCTTGTCCCTTCAAGGCTTCCAAGAAGCACCCACCCACTGGTCCCGCAGGGAAAAACGCGCGATATTCTTTGTCCTCAGGCGCCGGTCCCAGGCACCCGCTCACCAGTCCCGCCGCCCTGCCTCCCTAGCACCAGGGTCCCTGTCCCTTTAAGGCTTCCAAAAAGCACTCGCCAAAAAGAGAAAAAAAAAGGGGAAAAATGCGTGATTTCGTCCGTCCTCAGGTGCCGGTCTCAGGCACCCGCCCACCGGTCCCGCAGGGAAAAACGCGGGATATTCTTTGTCCTCAGGCGCTGGTCCCAGGCACCCTCTCACCAGTCCCACCACCCTGCCTCCCTAGCACTGGGGTCCCTGTCCCTTTAAGGCTTCCAGAAAGCACTCGCCAAAAAGAGGAAAAAAAAGGGGAAAAATGCGTGATTTCCTCCGTCCTCAAGTGCCGGTCTCAGGCACCCACCCATCGGTCCTGCAGGGAAAAATGCGGGATATTCTTTGTCCTCAGGCGCTGGTCCCAGGCACCCGCTCAGCAGTCCAGCCACCCTGCCTCCCTAGCAATGGGGTCCCTGTCCCTTTAAGGCTTCCAAAAAGCACTTGCCAAAAAAAAAAAAACAAAAAAAAAAACGCTCCGGTTTCTTTCCACCCGCCGGGAGCCAGGGGGAGGGGCGCTCAGGTCCCGCCGGGCCAGGGCTTGTATCTTACCCCCTTCGCAAGGCGCTGGGTTCTTGCAGGTGTGGATGTGGTCTGGATGTTGTCCTGTGTCCTGCGGGCTCTATTTTAGGAAGATTTTTCTTTGTTATATTTTCATAGCTCTATGTGTTTTTGGGAGGAGATTTCCACTGCTCTGCTCACGCCGCCATCTTGGCTCTGCCTTGATCTTTTTATTCTTTTTTTAAATTAAGGTTTCACAAGAAAAATATTGTGGTTACCACATTCACCCATATTATCAAGTACCCCCCACCCCATTGCAGTCACTGTCCCTCAGCATAGTAAGATGCCACAGAGTCACAACTTCTCTTCTCTGTGCAACACTGTCTTCCACATGACCCCACACACACCATGTGTGCCAATCACAATACCCTTAATCCCCTTCTCCCTGGCTCTCTACCCGCCCTCCCCCACCCTTTCCCTTTGGTCACCTGTAGTCCCTTCTTGGGAGTCTTAGTCCGGTGCTGTTTCATTCCTTCAGTTTTGCTTCATTGTTATACTCCACAAATGAGGGAAACCATTTGGTACTTTTCTTTCTCTGCCTGGCTTATTTCACTGAGCATAATATCCTCCAGCTCCATCAATGTTGTTGCAAATGGTAGAATTTGTTTCTTTCTTAGGGCTGAATAGTATTCCACTGTGTATATGTACCACTTCTTCTTTATCCATTCATCTACTGATGGATACTTAGGTTGCTTCCATGTGTTGGTTATTGTAAATGGGGCTGCAATAAACATAGGGGTGCATATGTCTTCTTGAATCTGAGATCTTGCTTCCTTTGTGTAAATTCCTAAGAGTGGAATTCCTGGGTCACATGGGAACCTCCATATTGCTTTCCAAAATGGTTGGATTAAATTACATTCCCACCAGTAGTGTAGGAGGTTTCCCTTTCTCTGCATCCTCACCAGCATTTGTTGTTCCTTGTCTTGTCAATGTTGGCCATCTTAACTGTTGGGAGGTGATATCTCATTGTGGTTTTAATTTGCATTTCCCTGATAATTAGCAATGTGGAACATCTTTTCATGTGCCTATTGGCCATCTGAATTTCTTCTTTGGAGAAGTGTCTGTTCATATCCTCCACCCATTATTTGATTGGGTTATTTGCTTTTTGGGTGTTGAGGCATGTTAGTTCTTTATATATTTTGGATGTTAACCCATTATTAGATATCTAATACATTTGTATTAGATCATTTACAAATGTATTCTCTGACACTGTATGATGACTTTTTTGTTCTGCTGATGGTGTCCTTTGCTGTACAGAAGCTTTTTAGTTTGATGTAGTCTCATTTGTTCTTTTTGCTTTTTTTTCCCTTGCCCAAGGAGAGGTGTTCAGTAAGAATTGCTCATGTTTATATTTAGGAGATTTTTGCCTATGTTTTCTTCTAAGAGTTTAATGCTTTCATGAGTTACATTCAGGTCTTTGATCCATTTAGAGTTTACTTTTGTGTATGGGGTTAGACAATAATTCAATTTCATTCTCTTATATGCAGTTGTCCAGTTTTGCTGACACCAGTTGTTGAAGAGTCAGTGATTTCCCCATTGTATGTCCATGGCTCCTTTATCATGTATTAATTGACCACATATGCTTGAGTTTATGTCTGGGCTCTCTAGTCTGTTCCACTGATCTATGGATCTGTTCTTGTGCCAGTACCAAATTGTCTTGATTACTGTGGCTTTGTAGTAGAGTTTGAAATCAGGGAGTGTAATCCCGCCAGCTTTATTCTTCCTTTTCAGGATTGCTTTGGCTATTTGGGATCTTTTGTGGTTCCATATGAATTTTTGAACTATTTCTTCTACTTCACTGAAGAATGCAGTTGTTATTTTGATAGGGATTGCATTGAATCTGTAGATTGCTTTAGGCACAATGGCCATTTTGAAAATATTAATTCTTGCTATCCATGAGCATGGGATGTATTTACATTTATTGGTGTCTTCTATTAATTTTTGTCATGAATGTCTTGTAGTTTTCAGGGTATATGTCTTTCACTTCCTTAGTTAGGTTTATTCCTAGGTATTTCATTCTTTTTGATGCAATTGTGTATGGAATTGTTTTCCTGATTTCTTTTTCTGCTAATTCATCATTAGTATATAGGAATACAACAGATTTCTGTGTATTTTGTATCTGGCAATTTTGCTAAATACAGTTATCAGTTCTAGTAGTTTTGGGGTGGATTGTTTAGGGTTTTTTAGGTACAATATCATGTCATCTGCAAATGGTGACAGTTTAACTTCTTTCCTACCAATTGGGATGCCTTTTATTTCTTTGTCTTGTCTGATTGCCATGGCTAGGACCTCCAGTACTATGTTGAATAAAAGCAGAGAGAGTGGGCATCCTTGTCTTGTTACCAATCTTAAGGAAAAGCTTTCAGTTTTTTGCTGTTAAGTATGATGTTGGCTGTGGATTTGTTGTATATGGCTTTTATTATGTTGAGGTACTTGCCCTCTATACCCATTTTGTTGAGAGTTTTTATCATGAATGGATATTGAATTTTGTTCAATGCTTTTTCAGCATCTGCGGAGATGATCATGTGATTTTTGTCTTTCTTTTTGTTGATGTGATATGACATTGATGGATTTTCAAATATTGTTTGATCTTTGCCTCCCTGGAATAAATCCTACTTGATCATGATGGATGATTTTTTTGATGTATTTTTGCATTTGGTTTGCAAGTACAGTTACATTAATTATAGTTAATTGAAGTATAGTTGATATACCATATTATATTTGTTTCAAGTATACATCACAGTGATTCAGCAGTTACACATGTTATTAAATGCTCACCCCAACTATTGCAGTTACTGTATGTCAACATAGAAAGATGTTATAGAACCATTGGCTAAATCCTCCATGCTACACTTCCATCCCCATGACCAACTTATATTATGATTGAGATTTTTGTGCCTCTTTATCCCCCTCACCCACCTTACTCAACCACCCTAACCCCTTCCCCATGATAACCACCAGTCACTCCTCAGTGTTATGAACCTACTGCTGTTTTGTTATTTTATTTTGTTTTTGGATTCCACAGGTCAGTGAAATCATACAGTATTTGTCTTTCTCAACCTAAATGAAATAGTGGCTTATTTCACTTAGCATACATAATACCCTCCAGGTCCATCTGTGTTGTGTCAAATAAAATATTATTTACCCATTAAAGAAAGAAAGTTTCCTTATTAGAATTTTTAGTATTTTTCACTTGTTCCCTTGGTTTGCTTTTTTTTCTTTTGTAGTTACTCCTATTATAATATGTTGGACCTTATTTACATGGCTTCAGTATTCATTACTTTGTCTTGAATCCTATTTCTTCCCTTTTTATTTTTAATTTAAACACTTTTTTTCCCACTCTAAATTTCTACTAAGGACTATCTGTACTATGTATTTATTCTTGTTTTCTTTCTGGTTTAGTATCTTTTTTTTTTGAGAGGGTATCTCTCATATTTATTGATCAAATGGTTAACAACAATAAAATTCTGTATAGGAGACTCAATGCACAATCATTAATCAACCCCAAGCCTAATTCTCAACAGTCTCCAATCTTCTGAAGCATAATGAACAAGTTCTTACATGATAAACAAGTTCTTACATAGTGAATAAGTTCTTACATGGTGAACAGTGCAAGGGCAGTCATATCACAGAAACTTTTGGTTTTGATCATGCATCATGAACTATAAACAATCAAGTCAGATATGATTATTCATTTGATTTTTATACTTGATTTAAATGTGAATCCCACATTTCTCCCTTATTATTATTATTATTATTATTATTATTATTATTATTTTAATAAAATGCTGGAGTGGTAGGTAGATGCAAGATAAAGGTAGAAAACATAATTTAGTGCTGTAAGAGGGCAAATGTAGATGATCAGTCTGTGCCTATAGACTAAGTATTAATCCAAGCTAGACAAGGGCAACAAAACATCCATGGATGCAGAAGATTTCTCTCAAAACAGGGGGGTGAGGTTCTAAGCCTCACCTCTGTTGATCCCCAATTTGTCACCTGATGGCTCCTCTGTGACTGTGCCTGTCTTAAGTTGTTCCTCCCTTGAGGAATCTTACCCATCTCTGGCTAGCCAGCCATCTTCCGGGGACATACAGGGAAATGTAAAGTTGGTAAGTGAGAGAGAAGCAATATTCTTTGAAAATGTTAGCTTTTTACTTTTTTGCAGATTTATGCCCTGTGGCTTCTATGCCCAGCATTTGTCTTGAGGTATCTTTACCACTTGGAAGAATTATGATATTCGGTGATTTTCGATATGAGGCACGAATTCTACTAAAGGGCTGTAATTAGGAAGGAAGAAGAAAAGCTATAGAAGTAGTAGACGGAAGAAAACATGGGAAGATTGATTATTTCTTTGACATAACTTCTTGTAGGGTAACATAAGCCTGTATAGGTTTTAACAAACTACTAATTAGATTGTGTACACACATTAACAGAATAGGAATACAGATACATAACAAAAGCAGACCTACAATTACCAGCCATATCCAGTGAAACCAAGAAAACCAGTTAGGTACCCTAGGCATTTGTGAAAACTTATCAATAATATGGTGAATATTGTCTAACTGAATTTGAATAGTTTGAGAAAAATCAGACAAATTAAAACCACACATTCCTGGGAACTGTTCACATCCCATATGTTCTTTTAACAGTAGATAGTCCATAGTCACACGATTTTGGAGCGCTGCAACTTGCACTTCTCCTAATTCTTGGTTGAGTTCTGACAATATAGATCCAGTCAAATTTGTTGTTTTACTGTATGCACAGGCCAGCTTAGATACCTCCTTCTTCATTCCAATGGCAAGTCCAGGAACCAGTGGGATGAATGCAGCTACAACTGCAACAGTGCCACGATCTTTTTTGAAGATTTTTGATGATCATCTTTTGGAATGACTCTTCCAGAGGATGCTGATGTTGGAATTTCTTCTTCATATCGTATCTTAATTAGTTTTCTGGGTAGCCAAATTAGGCTTTGATCCTCTGTATAAACACAAACAAACCCTTTGCCCACACTTTGATATGACCTTTATAACATTGTGAAGAACCTATTGGAGATCACCACACAGGAACTGATTTTTTTTTAAGAGAAAGGAATATTATCAGAAAAATATACACTTCCATAGCTGATCATCTGACACCCTTTAAAGGATCAAAATTAAGGATATGTAAAGCATGCATTAATCGTTGATTTGCAGTTAGTTTTCTCTTATCAGAGAGTTATCCCCTTTTATTTTTTTTGTTATCATTAATCTACAATTACATGAAGAATATTATGTTTACTAGGCTCTCTGCTACACCAAGTCCCCCCCCACAAACCCCGTTACAGTCACTGTCCATCAGCATGTCAAATGTTGTAGAATCACTACTTGTCTTCTGTCTTGCACAGACCACCCCTTTCTCCCACCCCCCATATTATGCATGCTAATCATAATACCCCCTTTCTTCCCCCCCTTGTCCCTCCCTACCCACCCATCCGCTCCAGTTCCTTTCCCTTTGGTATCTGTGAGTCCATTCTTGGGTTCTGTGATTCTGCTGCTGTTTTGTTCCTTCAGTTTTTCCTTTGTTCTTATACTCCACAGATGAGTGAAATTTGGTATTTCTCATTCTACACATGGCTTATTTCACTAAGCATAATACCCTCTAGCTCCATTCATGTTGTTGCAAATGGTAGGATTTGTTTTCTTTTTATGGCTGAATAATATTCCATTGTGTATATGTACCACATCTTCTTTATCCATTCATCTACTGATGGACACTTAGGTTGCTTCCAATTCTTGGCTATTGTAAACAGTGCTGTGAAAAACATAGGAGTGAATCTGTCTTTTTCAAACTGGAGTGCTGTATTCTTAGGGTAAATTCTTAGGAGTGCAATTCCTGGGTCAAAATTGAGCATTTTGAGGAACCTCCATACTGCTTTCCACAACTAATTTACATTCCCACCAGCAGTGTAGGAGGGTTCCCCTTTCTCCACAAGATTGCCAATATTTCTTATTGTTTGTCTTTTGGATGGTGGTGATCCTTACTGGTGTGAGGTGATATCTCATTGTGGTTTTAATTTGCATTGCTCTGATGATTAGCGAGTGATGTGGAGCATCTTTTCATGTGTCTGTTGGCCATCTGAATTCTGTCTTAGAGAACTGTCTGTTCAGTTTCTCTACCCATTTTTTAATTGGATTATTTGTTTTTTGTTTGTTGAGGTGGGTGAGCTCTTTATATATTTTGGATATCAAGCCATTATTGGATCTGTCATTTACAAATATATTCCCCCATACTGTAGGGTACCTTTTTGTTCTATTGATGGTGTCTTTTGCTGTTCAGAAGCTTTTCAGCTTAATATAGTCCCACTTGTTCATTTTTGCTTTTGTTTTCCTTGCCCAGGGAGATATGTTCAAGAAGAGGTCACTCATGTTTATGTCTAAGAGATTTTTGCCTATATTTTTTTCTAAGAGTTTTATGGTTTCATGACTTACATTCAGGTCTTTGATCCATTTCAAATTTAGTTTTGTGTATGGGGTTAAACAATGGTCCAGTTTCATTCTCTTACATGTAGCTATCCAGTTTTGCCAGCACTATCTGTTGAAGAATCTGTCATTTCCCCATTGTATGTCCATGGCTCCTTTATCAAATATTAATTGACCATATATGTTTGGGTTAATATTTGCAGTCTCTAATCTGTTCCACTGGTCTGTGGCTCTGTTCTTGTGCCAGTACCAAATTGTCTTGATTACTATGGCTTTGTAGTAGAGCTTGAAGTCGGGGAGTGAGATCCCCCCCCCCAACTTTATTCTTCTTTTTCAGGATTGCTTTGGCTATTTGGGGTCTTTGGTGTTTCCATATGAATTTTTGAACTATTTGTTCCAGTTCATTGAAGAATGTTGCTGGTAATTTGAGAGGGATTGCATCAAATCTGTATATTGCTTTGGGCAGGATGGCCATTTTGACAATATTAATTCTTCCTAGTCAAGAGCATGGGATGAGTTTCCATTTGTTAGTGTCCCCTTTAATTTCTCTTAAGAGTGTCTTGTAGTTTTCAGGGTATAGGTCTTTCACTTCTTTGGATAGGTTTATTCCTAGGCATTTTATTCTTTTTGATGTAATTGTGAATGGAGTTGTTTTCCTGATTTCTCTTTCTATTGGTTCATTGTTGGTGTATAGGAAAGCCACAGATTTCTGTGTGTTAATTTTGTATCCTGCAACTTTGCTGTATTCCGATATCAGTTCTTGTAGTTTTGTAGTCGAGTGTTTAGGGTTTTTTTATGTACAATATCATGTCATCTGCAAACAGTGACAGTTTAACTTCTTCTTTACCAATCTGGATTCCTTATATTTCTTTGTTTTGTCTAATTGCCGTAGCTAGGACCTCCAGTACTATGTTAAATAACAGTGGGGAGAGTGGGCATCCTTGTCTTGTTCCCGATCTCAGAGGAAAAGCTTTCAGCTTCTCGCTGTTCAGTATGATGTTGGCTCTGGGTTTATCATATATGGCCTTTATTATGTTGAGGTACTTGCCCTCTATACCCATTTTGCTAGAGTTTTTATCATGAATGGATGTTGAATTTTGTCAAATGCTTTTTCAGCATCTATGGAGATGATCATGTGGTTTTTGTCTTTCTTTTTGTTGATGTGGTGGTTGAAGTTGATGGATTTTCAAATGTTGTACCATCCTTGCATCCCTGGGATAAATCCCACTTGGTCGTGGTGTATGATCCTTTTGATATATTTTTGAATTTGGTTTGCTGATATTTTATTGAATATTTTTGCATCTAAATTCAACAGGGATATTCTTCTGTAATTGTCTTTTTTGGTGGGGTCTTTGTCTGGTTTTGGTGTTAGGGTGATATTGGCTTCACAGAATGAGTTTGGAAGTATTCCCTCCTCTTCTATTCTTTGGAAAACTTTACGGAGAATGAGTATTATGTCTTCTCTATATGTCTGATGAAATTCCGATGTAAATCCGTCTGGCCCGGGGGCTTTGTTCTTGGGAATTTTTTTTATTACCGTTTCAATTTCTTTGTTCATAACTGGTTTGTTTAACGTTTGTGTTTCTTCCTTGGTCAGTCTTGGACGGTTGTATTTTTCTAGGAAGTTGTCCATTTCTTCTAGGTTTTCCAGCTTGTTAGCATATAGGTTTTCATAGTAATCTTTAATAATTATTTGTATTTCTGTGGAGTCTGTTGTGATTTTAAATTCTCATTTCTGATTTTGTTCATGTGTCTTGATTCTCTTTTTCTCTTAATAAGTTTGGCTAGAGGCTTATCTATTTTGTTTATTTTCTCAAAGAACCAGCTCTTGGTTTCATTGATTTTTTTTCTATTGTTTTATTCTTCTCAATTTTGTTTATTTCTTCTCTGATCTTTATTATGTCCCTATTTCTGCTCACTTTAGGCCTCATTTGTTCTTTTTTTTCCAGTTTCAATAATTGTGATGTTAGACTATTCATTTGGGATTGTTCTTCCTTCTGTAAGTGTGCCTAGATTGCTATGTACTTTCCTCTTAAGACTGATTTTGCTGCATCCCACAGAAGTTGGGGCTTTTTGTTGTTGTTGTCATTTGTTTCCATATATTCCTTGATCTCTATTTTGATTTGTTCATTGATCCATTGATTATTTGGAAGCATGTTGTTAAGCCTCCATGTTTTGTGAGCCTTTCTGTTTTCTTTGTAGAATTTATTTCTAGTTTTATACCTTTGTGGTCTGAAAAGTTGGTTGGTACAATTTCAATCTTCTGGAATTTACTGAGGCTCTTTTTGTGAGCTAGTGTGTGGTCTATTCTGGAGAATGTTCCATGTGCACTTGAGAAGAATGTATATCCTGTTGTTTTTGGATGTAGAGTTCTATAGATGTCTATTAGGTCCATCTGTTCTAGTGTGTTGTTCAGTGCCTCTGTGTCCTTACTTATTTTCTGCCCAGTGGATCTATCCTTTGGGGTGAGTGGCATGTTGAAGTCTCCTAAAATGAATGCATTGCATTCTATTTCCCCCTTTAGTTCTGTTAGTATTTCTTTCATATATGCTGGTGCTCCTGTGTTGGGTGCATATATATTTAGAATGGTTATATCCTCTTGTTGGACTGAGCCCTTTATCATTATGTAATGTCCTTCTTTATCTCTTGTTACTTTCTTTGTTTTGAAGTCTATTTTGTCTGATACTAGTACTGCAACCCCTGTTTTCTTCTCTCTGTTGTTTGCCTGAAATATGTTTTTCCATCCCTTGACTTTTAGTCTGTGCATGTCTTTGGGTTTGAGGTGAGTTTCTTGTAAGCAGCATATAGATGTGTCTTGCTTTTTTATCCATTCTGTTAGTCTGTGTCTTTTGATTGGTGCATTCAGTCCATTTACATTTAGGGTGACTATTGAAAGATATGTATTTATTTCCATTGCAGGCTTTTGATTCATGGTTACCAAAAGTTCAAGTGTAGCTTCTTTAGTATCTTACTGCCTAACTTAGCTCGCTTATTGAGCTGTTATAACACTGTCTGGAGATTCTTTTCTTCTGTCCCTTCTTATTCCTCCTCCTCCATTCTTTATATATGTTGGTTGTTTTATTCTGTGCTCTTTCATGTTTCCTTTAACTGCTTTTAGTGGGTAGTTGATTTTATTTTTTGTCTTTAGTTAGTATTTGGTCAGTCTGCTTTCTTTGCTGTGACTTTATTTTCTCTGGTGACATCTGTTTAGTCTTAGGAGTGCTCCCATCTAGAACAGTCCCTCTAACATACCCTGTAGAGGTGGTTTGTGGGAGGCAAATTCTCTCAACTTTTGCTTGTCTGGGAATTGTTTTATCTCTCCTTCATATTTAAATGATAATCATGCTGTATACAATATCCTTGGTTCAAGGCCCTTCTGTTTCATTGCATTAAATACATCATGCCATTCTCTTCTGGCCTGTAAGGTTTCTGTTGAGAAGTCTGATGATATCCTGATGGGTTCCCCTTTATAGGTGGCCTTTTTCTTTCTAGATGCCTTTAAAACTCTTTCCTTGTCCTTGATATTTGCCATTTTAATTATTATGTGTCTTGGTGTTGTCCTCCTTGGGTCCTTTCTGTTGGGAGTTCTTCATATTTCCGTGGTCAGTTTGATTATTTCCTCCCCCAGTTTGGGTAAGTTTTCAGCAATTATTTCTTCAAAGACACCTTCTATCCCTTTTTCTCTCTCTTCTTCTTCTGGTACCCCTATAATGTGGATATTGTTCCTTTTGGATTGGTCACACAGTTCTCTTAATATTGATTCATTCCTGGAGATCCTTTTATCTCTCTCTGTGTCAGCTTATATGCATTCCTGTTCTCTGATTTCTATTCCATCAATGGCCTCTTGCATCTTATCCATTCTGCTTATAAATCCTTCCAGAGTTTGTTTTACTTCTGTAATCTCCTTCTGGATTCTGTAATCTCCCTCTGGATGTCTGTTATCTCCCTCCGGACTTCATCCCTTAGCTCTTGTATATTTCTCTGCATCTCCGTCAGCATGTTTATGATTTTTATTTGGAATTCTTTTTCAGGAAGACTGTTTAGGTCTGTCTCCTTCTCAGGTGTTGTCTCTGTTATCTTTGTCTGCCTGAAATTTTGCCTTTTCATGGCGATAGAGATAGTTTGCAGAGCTGGCACGAGTGACGGCTGGAAGAACTTCCCTTCTTGCTGGTTTGTGGCCTTCCTCTCCTGGGAGAACAGCGACCTCTAGTGGCTTATGCTGGGCAGCTTCGCACAGATGGGGCTTCTGATTCTTGCCTAGCTGCTATGGAGTTTATCTCTGCTGTTGCCTGGGGGTTGGCCTGCCTCAGGTTGCTGCTCCAATATGGTGGAGCCACGTTGGAGGGGTAACGGCCAGGAGGCCATTTATCTCCGTTAGGGACCTCTGTGTTCCCTGATGCCCAGGGGGTTAGAGTTCCCCAGATTCCCTGCTGCTGTACTAAGTGTTCCAGAATGCTTCCGTCTGGCTGTGGGGTCCCTGTCCCTTTAAGACTTCCAAAAAGCACTCGCTTTTCTTTGTCCCCAGGGTGCCAGCTGCAGGGACCCGCTCACAGGTCTTACTGTCCTGTTTCCGTATTATCCAGGACCCCATGCATGCACTGTGTCTGTGCTCTGGTGCAGATGGCTAGGGCTGGCTATTTAGCAGTTGTGGGCTCCCTCTCCCTCCCCACTCTGACTCCTCTCCTCCAACCCAGAGCTGGGGTGTGGGGCACTCAGGTCCAGCCAGGCCGGGGCTTGTATCTTACCCCGTTCACAAGGTGCTGGGTTCTCGCAGGTGTGTATGTGGTCTGGATGTTGTCCTGTGTCTTCTGTTCTCTCTTTTAGGAAGAGTTGTCTTTGTTGTATTTTCAGGAATATATGTGGTTTTGGGAGGAGATTTTCGCTGCTCTACTCACGCCACCATCTTGGCTCCACCTTGGTTTAGTATCATTTTTGAAATAACTTTTACTTATTCTTAATTTTTCCTGAGTTTTATCTCCTAAATGCCATATTTTTCTAGTTCTGATTTATGGTAATCTTTGGTATCTTGCATCTTTTGAAATGTCTTTTAGCTAGTTTCAAAATACTAGTTTATACTTTATTCAGTTTTGTGGAAGGTAACTTCATTCATTAGTTTTAAGAGCCCATGTTGCCTACACTGCTCCAGCCCCTTCAAATCTTATTAGAGGCCTCTTATACCCATCTGATACTGGAGCAAGCAAAATCCTTGTCACCTAATTGCTTTGTTCAGATCAGCCCACTCTGCTGTCCTGTGAATACATATTTGCTGGCCTGTTAGATACCTGGTTTCTTCTCTCTGCTTTCTCCTTCATAAACATGTTATGATGCAGATCTTACAGTGCTGGTAGTGGTTGCCCTCACTCTTTTGTATTTTGAAGTTTTGGTGGGATATTTTATCATTTGGCTTTGTTGTAGATGTCTATATTTTTTGGTTTTACCATCCAGTTCTTTAGTCTGCATTTTTTTTTGATGGGGGGAAGATTAAGGGAGATAAAAAACTGTGCCACTGCAATCTCTTTTCAGAATAGTCAGGGATGGAAAAAGAGCTAATATAGCTCAGGAAGTAAATTATTACATTTTTTCCCACAGCCAGGCCAGGACCATGAGCTGTGTACCTAAGCCACAGTTAGATAATAATAGGAGAAAGTGGTTTCCAGGAAGTAAGCTATCATATTTTTAAAATCCTATACTAAAGGGAAACAACATATATTCACTTAGTGTTTCATATAATATTTCATTTGAGAGGTTCCACTGTTAATAAAAACTATATTAGCACTTATCTAAGGTAATACAATTTTATGTCTTGTCCTTTGACCCCACCTAGTATAAAGTTAATTTTTAATTATATGAATAATTTATAAATACATTCTTCCATAAGAGATTAACATACACATAAGGCTTAAGTCCTCATTGGCCCCTCCTCCTGAACCCTTGCCCCAGTGTGTTTTGATGCCTGGCTGACTTTCCCCATCTTCAACATACTTCTGGTCCATGGCCTGTTGCCTTGCTTAGAGAGCATTTAAGGTCATTTTAACATTAACCAGAATTAAATTTAATTACAAAATTGAGTCCATTAACAGCTGTTTTAGTGGATTATTGTGCTGTTTTTGTCCTTCATTTGTACAAAAATGTATAACTTCAGAATAGTTGAGAACTTTAGAAACTTGGCTCTTTGTTCTTTGACATGGTGAAGGTCTTGAGTAATGGTTTCATCCTTGAACAGCTAGCTTACTTTTCCACCACAGCATTGGTAACTAAAGGACTTTTTGACTTGGCTTTTCCAAGGTCTGTTGAGATTGTTTTGGTTAAGATGTATTATGATTCCAGTTGCAGAAAACCTACTCATGTTGGATTTATAAAAGGGGTATATTGGCTCATAGAACAAAAAGTGTGGAGGTATTTGGCACTTCAGGAATTGTTGGTTTCAGGGCTCAAATCTGAACATGGCAATACACTTTGCCCAATTCCAAGGGGCCCTGTTATATTGTATGGCATGTACCAAACTGTGCAATCGTCCTGGAGTTCTGTGCCATGGGTCCCTATCTTTGTTCTGCTTTCTCTGACTTCCCCTTGGCAGCCTCCTTTCATAGCAGTATAAAAGCTGTAGTAGCTTCTTTCCCCATCTCATCCTGTCACCAAAAGGAGAGAATAGAATACTTCTTTCCCCCAGAAGCCCAAGGAAAAGTCCCATCATGACTCACTGGATCTGATTGGGTCACAGGCCCACCTCTAAGCCAATCACTGAGGTCAGGGGAGTGCTGTTGCTGAGTGGTTCATACCTAGTCAAGTTTATCAACTTCTTCAGACCTCTTGAATGAAGAGGGAAGGAGGAGGCAATAAGGCATGGTTAACAGAGTGGGGTTGTGACAAGGGATAATTCAGCCTGGCTTATACAGCACCCTTTCTTACAAGGCAGCATATCATAGCGGTTGAGTGTGTGGACTACAGAGCCAAATGGCCTTGGTTCCAATACTGGCTTTATAATTTTAGGGCTGAATAACCTTGAACAAGTTATCAAACCTCTTTGTGCCTCATCTTCCTCATCTGAAATGTTAAAGATGATAGTAGTCCCCCATCTTCTGAACCAACATAAGATTGTTTTGACAAAAATTTATTAAATATGCATAGAACACTTAGAACAATAACGGGCATGGGACAAGATCTGAAGTCTTTACCATTATTCCAGGCAAAGGAAACAAAAGAAAAAATAAACAGGTAGGATTACATCAAACTAAAACACTTCCGCACAGCAAAGGGAACCATCAACAAAATGAAAAGGCAACCTACTGAATAGGAGAAAATATTTGTGAATGATGTATCTGATAAGGGGCTAATATCCAAAATATATGAAGAACTCAGACAGGTCAATACTAAAAAAAAAATCCAGTTAAAAATAGGCAGAGGACCTGAATAGACATTTTTCCAAGAAGACATACATAAGGCCAAGAGATACATGAAAAGATGCTCACCATCACTAATCATCAGGGAAATGTAAACCAAAACCACAATAAGATACCACCTCACACCAGTTAGAATGCTTAGTATCAAAAAAACAAGATGTAACAAGTGCTGACAAGAATGTGGAAAAAGGGATCCCTGAGCACTGTTGGTGGGAATGTAAAATGATGCAGCCACTATGGAAAGCACTATGGAGGTTTCTCAAAAAAAAACGAAGAATAGAAATACCATATTACCCAGCAATTCCACTTCTGGAATTTACCCAAGGAAAACAAAATCACTAATTCCAAAAGATACGTGCACTCCTATGCTTATCACAGCATCATATATAAGAGTCAAGATACGGAAGCAACCTAAGTGTCCACAGATAGTTGACTGGATAAAGAAGAGATAGCGGAATATAACTCAGCCATAAAAAAGATTGAAATCTTGCCATTTGTGACAACATGGATGGACCTAGAGGGTATTATTCTAAGAAATCTCAGAGAAAGACAAATACCATATGACTTCACTTCTATGTGGAATCCAAAAGCAAAACAAATGTACAAACAAAACAAATAAATTCATAAACACAGAACATTTGTGGTTGCCATAGAAGAAGTGGGTGGGGGATGGGCAAAACAGACAAAGGGATAAAGAGGCTCAAAATTTCGATTATAAAAGAAGTTAGTCACAGGGATGTAAGTACAGCACAGGGAATATAGCCAATAGTATTGTAATATCTTTGTATGGTGACAGATGGTAACTACACTTATTGTGGCAAGCATTTTTCAATGTATAATTGTACTTCTGAAACCAGTATCAACTATATTTCAATTTTGAAAAATAGCTCTTTTTCATGACACCTGAGGTGCTTACCTGCTTAAGGATGAAGCTAAACTTTTTCCCAGTCACTGGCTGCCAGAAACTCATTGAAGTAGACAATGAATGCAAACTTCATACCTTTTACAAGAAGCATATGACCTCAGAAGTTGCTGCTAACACTGTGGGTGAAAAGTGGAAAAGTTATGTGGTCCAAATCAATGGTAGGAATAACAAACAAGGTTTCCCAACAAAGCAGGGTGTCTTGACCCGTAGCTGTTTCTCCCTTCTGTAAGGAGCATTCCTGTTTCAGACCAAGGAGGACTGGAGAAAGAAAGCACAGATCCATTCAGGGATGCATTGTGGATGCCAATTTGAGTGTTCTCAACTTGGTTGTTGTAAAAAAGGGAAGAAGGATATTCCCGAACTCACTGACACTACTGTACCTCATCTCCTGGGACCCAAAAAATCTAGCAGAATCTAGAAACTTTTCAGTCTCTTTGAGGAAGATGATGTCTGCCAGTACGTTGTGAGAAAGCCCCTAAACAAAGAAGGTAAGGAATCTAGGACCAAAGTGCCTAAGATACAGCATCTTGTTACTCCATGTGTCCTGCAACACAAACATTGGCATATTACTCTGAAGAAACAGTGTACTAAGAAAAATAAGGAATAGGCTGCAGAATATGCTAAACTACTGGCCAAGAGAAGGAAGGAAGCCAAAGAAAAACACCAGGAAAAGGCTGCCAAGAGATGGAGATGGTCCTCTCTGAGAGCTTCTGCATCTAAGTCTGAATCCAGTCAAAAGTGAAAATTTTTAAGTAACAAATAAATAATATCAGACATCAGAAAAATAAATCAAAAAAGTCTTTTAAAGTGTTTGCCATTATTGAGAGAGATTTAAAGATCCTGAGGGAAGAGTAGGGGAAAGGTTCTGTCCAGCAACTGTTGAATAATGGGTAGGGTTCCGTTGGCCTAAAGCTGTGAGATACAGTGACTGGAAGTGACTCTTGACATCAACACAGTCTACCTTAGTATGGAATGAAGAATTTCCAGGTCCTATCCATTTGCATGCTGGGGTGTGGTTTGCATTGTGGAGATTTGGGGATGAAGGCATAACCATTGAATGCCTTTAAGGACAACCCATTGTGAGATTTGACTCATGAACATTGTTTTAGAACTTTAGACTCTGATTCATGATTTTGCTGCCAGTCTGAGTAGCAGTAACTGTTTTAATTTGTGTTGCAACACACTGATTTATAAAGCATTTATGTCTCTCCACTTAGCATAGCCATAACTCAGCTTGTAACTAGAGGGGAAACTGGGGACTGTGATTGAACTTTCTCTATAATGAGTATAAATTGTCCTTTCATCATAAATCCCGGGTCTCAAACATGCTAATTAATAGGATGCCGAGAAACAAAAGAGGCTTGTGTTCCAGGCCTTCTATTCAAAATGCCAAATTTTGAATTCTCTGTGCCTGTGTCTTGCTTGGCATCTGATTTCCCACAATAGCTTCCTCCCACCCCTTTCTTAGTAACAATCTTACATACTGGCAGCACATGGCTTGTGAAGCTAACATTTTTATTCTACACAGGCAGGGTGATGTAAATCTTCCTGTTTTAAAGTAATTTCTTTTGTGTGACTTTTAGAGTCTGCTTGTATTCTTAATGGTTGGCTTTGTTCTTTATTTTACAGAAAACATACTGATTCCAGTGAATTTCATCTAAGCACTCACACATTTATTTATTTAATTAATTTTTTATTAAGGTATGATTGATATACACTCTTATGAAGGTTTCACATGAGAAAACAATGTGGTTACTACATTTACCCATATTATCAAGTCCCCACCCATACCCCAATGCAGTCACTGTCCATTAGTGCAGCAAGATGCCAGAGATCCACTATGTTCGTTCTCTGTGATACACTGTTCTTCCCGTGATCCCCCACACCATGTGTACTAAACATAATACCCTTCAGTCCCCTTTTCCCTCCCTCCCCACCCATCCTGCCACACCCCTCCCCGTTGGTAACCACTAGTTCATTCTTGGAGTCTCTGAGTCTGCTGCCATTTTGTTCCTTCAGTTTTGCTTCATTGTTTTACTCCACAAATGAGGGAAATCATTTGGCATTTGGCTTTCTGTGCCTGGCTTATTTCACTGAGCATAATGTCCTCCAGTTCCATCCATGTTGTTGCAAATGGTAGGATTTGTTTCTTTGTTAGGGCTGAATAGTATTCCATTGTATATATGTACCACAGCTTCTTTATCCATTCATCTACTGATGGACACTTAGATTGCTTTCATATCTTGGCTATTGTAAAAAGTTCTGCAATAAACATAGGGGTGCATATGTCTTTTTGAATCTGAGAAGGTGTATTCTTTGGGTATATTCCAAGGAGTGGGATTCTGGGATCAAATGGTATTTCAATTTTTAGTTTTTTGAGGAACCTCCACATTGTTTTCTACAATGGCTAAACTAGCTTACATTCCCACCAGCAGTGTAGGAGGGTTCCTCTTTCTTTGCATCCTCACCAGCATTTATTGTTCTTAGTCTTTTCGATGCTGGCCATCTTTACTGGTGTGAGATGATATCTCATTGTGGTTTTAATTTGAATTTCCCTGATTAGTGATGTGGAGCATCTTTTCATGTGTCTGTTGGCCATCTGAATTTCTTCTTTGGAGAACCATCTCTTCATACCTTCTGCCCATTTGTTAATTGGGTTATTTGCTTTTTGGGTGTTGAGGTGTGTAAGTTCTTTATATATTTTGGATGTTAACTTCTTGTCATATATGTCATTTACAAATATATTCTCCCATACTGAATGTTGCCTTTTTGTTTTGTTGAGGATGTCCTTTGCTGTACAAAAACTTTTTAGTTTGATGTAATCCCATGAGTTCATTTTTGCTTTTGTTTCCCTTTCTCGAGGAGATGGGTTCAGGAAGAAGTTGCTCATGCTTATATTCAGGAGATGTTTGCCTTTGTTGTCTTCTAAGAGTTTTATGATTTCATGACTTACATTCAAGTCTTTAATCCATTTTGAGTTTACTTTTCTGTATGGGGTTAAACAATAATCCAGTTTCATTCTCTTGTATGTAGATGTTCAGCTTTGCCAACACCAGCTATTGAAGAGGCTGCCATTTCCCCACTGTATATCCATGACTCCTTTATCATATATTAATTGACCATATATGAATGGGTTTATATGAGGGCTTTCTAGTCTGTTCCATTGGTCTATGGGTCTGTTCTTGTGCCAGTACCAAATTGTCTTGATTACTGTGGCTTTGTAGTAGAGCTTGAAGTTGGGGAGTGTAATTCCCTCAGCTTTATTCTTCCCTCTCAGGATTGCTTTGGCTATTCGAGGTCTTTTGTGGTTTCATATGAATTTTAGGACAATTTTTTTAGTTCATTGAAGAATGCTGTTGGTATTTTGATAGAAATTGCATTGAACCTATAGATTGCTTTAGGCAGGATGGCCATTTTGACAATATTACTTCTTCCTATCCATGAGCATGGGATGTGTTTCCATTTATTGGTATCTTCTTTAATTTCTCTCATGAGTGTCTTGTAGTTTTCAGAGTATAGGTCTTTTACTTCCCTGGTTACGTTTATTCCTAGATAGTTTATTCTTTTTGATGCAATTGTGAATGGAGTTGTTTTCATGATTTCTCTTTCTGCTATATTTCATCATTAGTGTATAGGAATGCCACAGATTTCTGTGTATTAATTTTGTATCCTGCAACTATGCTGAATTCAGGTATTAGTTCTGGTAGTTTTGGAATGGATTCTTTAGGGTTTGTTATGTACAACATCATGTCCTCAGCAAATGCTAACTGTTTACTACTTCTTTACCCATCTGGATGCCTTTTATTTCTTTGTGTTGTCTGACTGCCATGGGTAGGACCTCCATCACTCTGTTGAATAAAAGTGTAGAGAGTGGGCATCCTTGTCTTGTTCCTGATCTTAAAGGAAGGGCTTTCAGCTTCTCGCTGTTAAATATGATGTTGGCTGTGGTTTTGCCATATCAGGCCTTTATTATATTGAGGTACTTGGCCTCTATACCCATTTTGTTGAGAGTTTTTATTATGAATGGATGTTGAATTTTGTCAAATGCTTTTTCAGCATCTATGGAGACGATTATGTTGTTTTTGTCCTTTTTGTTGATGTGGTGGATGATGTTGATGGATTTTCGAATGTTGTACCATCCTTGCATCCCTGGCACAAATCCAACTTGATCATGATGGATGATGCTTTTGATGTATTTTTTAATTCAGTTTGCTAATATTTTGTTGAGTATTTTTGCATCTATGTTCATCAGGGATATTTGTCTGTAATTTTCCTTTTTGGTGGTATCTTTGCTTGGTTTTGGTATTAGAGTGATGCTGGCCTCATAGAATGAGTTTGGAAGTATTCCCTCCTCTTCTATTTTTTGGAAAACTTTAAGGAGAATGGGTATTAGGTCTTCACTAAATGTTTGATAAAATTCAGTGGTGAAGCCATCTGTCCCAGGGCTTTTGTTCTTATGTAGGTTTTTGATTACCAGTTCAATTTCATTGCTGGTAATTGGTCTGTTCAGATTTTCTGTTTCTTTCTTAGTCAGCCTTGGAAAGTTGTATTTTTCTAGAAAGTTGTCCATTTCTTCTAGGTTATCCAGTTTGTTTGCATATAATTTTTCATAGTATTCTCTAATATTTCTTTGTATTTCTGTGGTGTCCATAGTGATTTTTCCTTTCCCATTTCTGATTCTGTTTATGTGAATAGGCTCTCTTTTTTTCTTGATAAGTCTGGCTAGGGGTTTATCTATTTTGCTTATTTTCTTGAAGAACCAGCTCTTGCTTTCATCAATTCTTTCTATCATTTTATTCTCTCAATTTTATTTATTTCTGCTCTAATCTATAATATGTCCCTCCTTCTACTGACTTTGGGACTCATTTGTTGTTCTTTTTCTAGCTTCATTAATTGTGAGTTTAGACTGCTTATATGAGATTGTTCTTCTTTCTTGAGTTAGGCCTGTATTGCAATATACTTTCCTCTTAGCACAGCCTTGGCTGCATCCCACAGATTTTGTGGTGTTAAATTATTGTTGTCATTTTTCTTCATATATTGCTTGATCTCTGTTTTTATTTGGTCATTGATCTATTGATTATTTAGGAGCATGTTGTGAAGCCTCCGTGTGTTTCTGGGATTTTTCATTTTCTTTGTGTAATTTATTTCTAGTTTCATACCTTTCTGTTCTGAGAAGCTGGTTGGTACAATTTCAATCTTTTTGAATTTACTGAGGCTTCTTTTGTGTCCTAGTATGTTATCTATTCTTGAAAATGTTCCATGTGCACTTGAGAAGAAAGTGTATTCTGTTGCTTTTGGGTGTAGAGTTCTGTAGATGTCTGTTAGGTCCATGTGTTCTATTGTGTTGTTCAGTGCCTCTGTATTGTTACTTATCTTCTGTCTCATTGATCTGTCCTTCAGAGTGAATGGAGTGTTGAAGTCTCCTAGAATGAATGCATTGCATTTTATTTCCCTGTTTGATTCTGTTAGCATTTATTTCTCATATGTGGATGCTCCTGTGTTGGTAGCATAGATATTTAAAATGGTTTTATCTTCTCATTGGATTGACCCCTTTATCATTATGTTATGTCCTTCTTTGTCTCTTGTTACTTTCTTTGTTTTAAAGTCTATTTTGTCTGATATGAGTACTGCAACTCCTGCTTTTTTCTCTCTGTTAGTTGCATGAAATATCTTTTTCCATCCCTTCTCTCTTAGTCTGTGTATATCTTTGGTTTGAAATGAGTCTCTTGTAGGCTGCATATAGATGGGTCTTGTTTTTCATCCATTCTTTTACTCTATGTCTTTTGATTGGTGCATTCAGTACATTTACATTTAGGGTGATTATTGATAGGTATGTACTTATTGCCATTGCAGGCTTTAGATTCCTGGTTACCAAAGGTTCAAGGTTAATTTCCTTACTTACTAAGAGTCTAACTTAAGTCACTTAATATGCTGCAAAAACACAATCTAAAGGTTCTTTTATTTTTCTCCTCCTTTTTCTTCCTCCTCCATTCTTTATATATTAGGTATCATATTCTGTATTCTTTGTCTATCCCTTGCTTGACTTTGGGGGTAGTTAATTTAATTTTGCATTTGCTTAGTAATTAGCTATTTTACTTTCTTTACTGTGGTTTTATTACCTCTGGTGACAGCTATTAAGCCTTTGGAACACTTCCATTTATAGCAGTTCCTCTAAAATAGAGTGTAGAGATGGTTTGTGGGAGGTAAATTCTCTCAGCTTTTGCTTACATGAAAATTGTTTAATCCCTCCTTCAAATTTAAATGATAATCTTGCCAGATAAAGTAATCTTGGTTCCAGGCCCTTCTGCTTCATTTCATGAAATACATCATGCCACTTCCCTTCTGGCCTGTAAGGTTTCTGCTGAGAAGTCTGATATTAGCCTGATGGGCTTTCCTTTGTATGTGATCTTATTTCTCTTTCTGGCTGCTTTTCATAGTCTGTCCTTATCCTTGGTCTTTGCCAATTTTATTACAATATGTCTTGGTGTTATCTTCCTTTGGTCCCTTGTGTTGGATCTGTGGATATCTGTGGATATCCATGGCCTGAGAGACTATCTCCTTCCCCACATTGGGGAAGTTTTCTGCAGTTACCTCCTCCAAGACACTTTCTGTCCCTTTCTCTCTCTTCTTCTTCTTCTGGTATCCCTATAATGCAAATATTGTTCTGTATTGATTGGTCACACAGTTCTCTCAATATTCTTTCATTCTTAGAGATCCTTGTCTCCTTCTGTGCCTTAGCTTCTTTGTAGTCCTCTTCTCTAGTTTCTACTTCATTTATTGTCTCCTCCACCATATCCAATCTTCTTTTAATACCCTCCATTGTGCTCTTGAATGATGGGATCTCTGACCAGAATTCATTCCTGAGTTCTTGAATATCTTTCCGTACCTCCATTAGCATGTTGATGATTTTTATTTTGAACTCCCTTTCAGGAAGAGTCATAAGGTCCATGTCATTTAAATATTTCTCTGGAGTTGTATGAATTTTACTCTGGACCAGGTTCCTTTGGCATTTCATATTTGTATATGGCGCCCTCTAGTGTCCAGAAGCTCTACTATCTGGAGCTGCTCAGCCCCTGAAGCAATGTTGGGGTGGCAGGGGAGTGGTATTGGTGCCTGGGGGGAGGAAAGAGCTTTTTTCTGCTTCCCGCTTGCTGTTCCTGTCTCCATTGCCTGAACCAGTGGGCCGAGCACACAGGTGTAAACTTTTGTCCCAGAGCAGCCAGATATGGACACCTGCCTTCCACAAGTGGCTGGAATCTCAGTCTCTCCAGGAATTCTGCCTGTATTAGCTTTCCAACCCCCTAATCACATGAGTATCATGAAAGCACCATGAAATGTAGGTTTGTGCTCTCAGAGCAGATCTCCAGAGCTAGGTATTCAGCAGTCCTAGGCCTTCCACTCCCTCCCTGCTCTGTTTCTCTTTCTCCCACCAGTGAGCTGGGGTGGGGGAAGGGCTTGGGTCCTGCTGGGCTGCAGCTTTGGTATGTTACCCTGTTCCATGAAATCTGCTCTTTTCTCCAGTTGTATGCAGTCTGGTGCAGTCCTCTTTCCTGTTGCTCTCTCAGGAATAGCTGCACCAACTATATTTTCTAATTGTATGTGGTTTTAGGGGGAAGCCTCTGTCTCTCCTCTCACACCACCATCTTTAATCTCTCCACTCACACATTTACTGAGGGCCTACTATGTGAAGTTGTCCTGCTAGGTGCTGATGTAATCAGAGACATTTTCCATGTCTTTTTAAGCTAGTTTTTATTCAGAAAAGTTTTACTTTTGATATCATGTCCTTTTCTGTTCTTTTTTTCTTTAAAAAAAAAAGGCACTGGTTTAGCTAAAAGACCTACTACCTGTGTGGTTACCTCCTGATCTGGAGGGTTAATGCAATGAGACCTAGGCCATCTAATTCCCTAATCCCTGCAGAACACATAAGTTTACATTTCTTTGTTTTCCAACATTCTGAGGGCATCTGTCTTCTCCTCTTCTTCTTCTTCTTCTTCATGCAGGCAGGGACTATATCTGATTGGACTTACTATGCCCAGTGTCTAATAGATAAGTTTCAAATGAATGAATGAATGAGCACATATTTACTGTGTACCTTCTATTTGCCAATCACTGTATTAGGCTCTAAGAATACCCAAATCTTGCCTCCTTGAGGATTATAGTTTAGTGGAAAGATACACACTAGGTTAGTAATCACACATGTCACTATGCAATACTAAACTGATCAGTGAAAAGAACAGGATGTTAAGAGACGGTGTGGTAGGAGGACCCAGAAATTAGATAAGTAGGACTTTTGCTTAGTAGGAATGGAGAGGGTGAGATGGAAGTGCTTTCAGGCAAGAGATCTTGAGGTACACTAAATGAGTCAATGGATACATGAGTGGGTAGATGAGGAAAGGGAACTAGCTGCCTGGTTATCATAGGTGTCTGCTGACTTGGCTTGTCTTCTGTTCCTTCTTCAGGTGACAGTACTCTATATTTTTTTTGGTGGGGGGATCAAAGTGTCCCTCATTCTCACCCTGACCTACACCTCTTTATAGCAATGAGCACTTGACCTAGCCAAATTGGTTATGTCATTTCCCAGGCCTTCTCCCATTTGATTAGTCTAGGGATGAATTTGGACCTAATCTCAGCAGAAACTGTGAAGAAGGATATATTGCAGCACTTGGGAGTTTGTGCACAAAAGGAAAGGGGAGGAATGGATGGAGACAAATAGATTCCTGGTGTTTTTTCAGCACCTGTATCCAGCCATGCCTGAAATTCATGTGGATATAGTTATATCTAAATTCACATATGTATGGCTCTTAAAGCTATTGACTAAACAATTCTCCCACCTTTTTATTTGGCTTAAGATCATTTTCATAGAGTTTCGTTATTTGCAACAAAAAGTATCTTTATTAATGCAATACCTTTAACTTATGTCACTCATTCACTAAATCCAAAGTGGGTTGGGGGGTCAGCTAAAGCAATTGTGGAAGTCATTTAGACAGAGGGAGGGGTAGCCCAAATACCAATATTTCCTGTATCGGGAGGATTCCCCATTTGTATATCCTACAGCCTGTTCCCCAGAGCCCAGACCTGTTGGTCTACATCAGTGTTTGATTATCTAGCAACAGATGCAGTGAGTGAGGGCCTGTAGAGGGAGAGACAAATAGGAATCTTCCCAGGCCATGGTTGGGCAAGGAGGCTCAGGAACCCAAGGTGCTGGAAAACCACTGCTGCTTCTGTATTTGAAGAATGTGGAACAACCCTAATTTAATAGTGGAGAGCTGGCAGGCAGACTGGCTTTTGCTGGACTGTAAATTAACGTACAGGATCAGGCAAGTTGAACTGTCAATGGTGTCTGTGAGAAGCAACACTGATGGGTCACAGCTGCCATCTAGTGCCAGACATCACCTTTTGCAAGTTATTTACTGGTTGTTTCTAGCTGGAAGGCTTTTTTGATGGCCAGTTGGAGGGCATTACCTCTGCCTTCACATCAGGAAGATCCTCAAAATCAGACTTTTGATATTATCTCTAATTTAGCTTATTATACATACAGTTCCGGAGCCAAATTAACTGGATGGGAAAAAAGGGCAGTCATTCCACAATGTTAAACTTGTGTCTCATTCCAACCTCTAGGGCACAATGAATTTGATAGATTATAGATAAATAGATGATAGATAAGATAGGGTAGGAGGTGGATGGATGGGTAGATACATACATACATACATACACACACAGATTAGATAGGTAGGTTGATAGTAGGAATATAAATCCTGTAATGGTAATATTTATGATTCAGTGTTCTGGTGGGAAACAGGTATCACACTCTAAAGGGGTGACTGGAGAGAGTTTAATGGAATGGCTATTCACAAAGGAATGAGAGATACCTAGGGAAACAATCAAGGACCAGGGAAGTACACTAGAGTTAATGACTATAGGAAGCAGCTACCACCCATAGCCCTAAGGGAGCAGAAGGAGGGAGAGGACCCAGCAGTCGCTGTTCTGTAGGAGAGGGCCTCTTGACAGGCACTATGGTTCCTCTTGCTGGTTCTTGGTTGGTTTCTTGAGAAACACACCCTAAGAGAAGGACGCATGTGTAAGTGATTTATCAAGGAAGTACTCAGAGGAAAGATGGAGAATGGAATGGGAGAATCAGGGCAGGGAAGGCAAAGCAGCCAGGCAGGGTATGATCTCAGGTCCCATGGAAGGTAGTTTCAGCCTGATCTTGCAGGGGAACTTCAGAGGGTAGGTCATGTCTCAGAAAGTCTTCCTGGAGGAAAAGAGGCTTAGCACTGGAACTCAACCTACCAGTCACTGGTCAGGTAGGAGGGGAGAAGAGGAAGCAGGGGAGTAAACTAGGCCCAGAACCTTCCATATGTTCAGTTAGAGTAAAGTGCTAACTCCTGGGCCCTGAGAGCACTACCTAAGCACAACTGAAGGTGTTGGGAATGAGAAGTGCACACTTCAAATCAGTACAACGGGATCCAAAGGGATCTGGGTAAAGCAAGGACATCTGCTTCTAGTGGGGATGGGGGGCCAGTGAGTTATGATGTGTCAGTTGACTCCTGAAGGAGGAAGACACTGAGATGAAGTTTTGAATACAATTAACTTATTTTGGGCATTGGGTAACACCCATTAAAGATGAAAGGGGCATCTCAGGAAACAGATCTGACATTCTAACTCAATCCCATAGGAGCTCTGGAGCAAAGATTGCCCTTAGAGAAGTTAAGTATTGAACAGAAGTCACTACATGCTTTCACCTTTCACCATATCCAGGCATTGGCTGGTAGGTGACTGGGAAAGGTATGGATCCTGAAAGTGGTTGTAGGGAAAACAAATTCCATGGCAAGAATAATCACCTGATCTTAATTTTGCCCATTGTATACATGTATCAGGTAATACTTAGGCTGCTGCTCAGGTGCATATTTGGATACTCATTGGCAGTAAGCAATTTTTTTTTTATGCAGCCACCCAGTGATCCCACAGCTGTGTGTTTAGAAATGAAAATTTATGTTCATATAAAAACCTGTACATGATTTTTAAAAGTTTATTCTTGGTATTTTATTAATATTAACATTATTTAATATGGAATTTTTTATTAAGGTATCATTGATATACACTCTTGTGAAGGTTTCCCATGAAAAACAATGTGGTTACTACATTCACACATATGAGTTCCCCCATACCCCTCTGCAGTCACTGTCCATCAATGTAGTATGATGCCACATAGTCACTATTTTGTCCTCTCTGTGCTATACTGTCTTCCCCATAATCCCCCCCACAACATGTATACTAAACATAATACCCCTTAATCCCCTTCTCCCTACCCACTTGTCCTCCCCAACCCCTCCCTTTTGATAACTGCTAGTCCCTTCTTGGAATCTGTGAGTCTGCCGCTGTATTGGTCCTTCAGTTTTGCTTCATTGTTATACACCACAAATGAGGGGAATCATTTGGTATTTGTCTTTCTTTGCCTGACTTATTTCACTGAGCATAATACCCTCTAGCTCCATCCATGCTGCTGCAAATGGTATGATGTTTCCTTCTTATGGCTGAATAGTATTTCATTGTGTGTATGTGTCTTACCAATAGGTTTCAGCCCCAGAAATTTTGCTATGGATTCAGTGTGACCAAAGAAATGACAGTAGAATGTTTCTTGGGGGTGAAAAGGTTTATTACCCAGCTTGTTCTCCTGGAGGTAGACTGAGCACTAGCATCTCTGCCTCTACCCAGAGCACTGGGCTGGGCTCTCTATATGGTGCAATAATAGCTTATTCCCTAAAGGTGTGGAAGCAGTAGCCTAGCAACAGTCCAGTTACATCATCAGGTGAGTTAAGTTCAGTGAGGATCCTGGCCATAGGAACCCTAATTTACCCACACTCCACCCCTCCAGGAGTCTCGCCTTACAGTCTACACTCTCTTAGTCTTCTGCAATGATCCCTGTGCAAGAAAGCTGGAGCACTGTAACCAGATTCCACAACAGCAACAGAGGATAATAACAACTTAGAGATAATAACAAAAATTAAGATACAACAAGATTTTGATACAGGTAACAAAAATTACAATAATCCTCAAGCCAGAGGAAGTCCCAATCCACAAAGACCTTAGGGGTGATAAGACACATGTTTTAATGACACCAACATAGACAAATCTTGTCCATCAGGTAGGATGCATGCAAGATAGGACTGTAGCAGGAAAGGGGTTCCTTCCAGGTCTAGTATACCATACCTTTACTCCTTACCCCATGGGGGTTACTAAAGTGTCTATATGTAGTGCTACTGGAGGTGCATGCACTGGCCATGACAAAACAAAACTCCCTGGTAAGATGCTCCTACTTTCTGGCCATTCAGAATATACTACTGTGAACTTTGGCTGCCACTCTGCTGTTATTCCAGTAATACACAGGAGACCAGCTTCCAGGCCTGGTCCCCAAGGTGCCAGGAGAACTAGTCATCATTGGTCCATGTGTCAAAAGGTCCAAGGCCACACCCACTCAATGGGATCTCCAGGGTTCAATGCAGTTGGTGCTGGCAGCAAGATATTATTCTGGTGGCCAAACCTTGCCTTCAGTGATTCTTCTTTGGATTGTATTTCCATGGTATAGGGGAGGCAGCCATATGTGTTAACGTGTCTATGGGGCTCAGGGCTCCCTTTCAGGGTCTCTCATTCAAACACTGTAGCATGGTCCATAAGCAGACTGACCAACTCCACAGACTGTTGGTATCTAACTTCAATTCAGCTTTTAACAAGCCATTGTGCCTCTCTGTCATGCCTGTTGTGGTAGGGTTGTATGGCACACGAAACTTCCATTTGATTCCCAGCTGTCGCACCCATTCTTGCAGTGTAGGTCCAGTAAAATGGGTGCTTTAATCACTCTCAATTACCTGTGGTCAGCCATAGGCAGCAAAGAGATACTCCAGGCCTCTTTTGGTCATCTGCTGGTCTGCACAACAAGGATAAAAAGCAACCAGAAGTCCAGTAGCTGTGACCACACAAGTCATGGCATACCAATATCCTTCTGACACAGATAGAGGCCCAATATAGTCTATCTGCCACCTGATGAGGGGTATAGGCCCCTTAGCTATTGTCCCATGTTGCTGTGGAACTTGGTATAAGTCCTCCTTGGAGCACATGACACACTCCTGCCAGGCTCTACTAACTTCTTCAAAGGTCAAAGGCAAGCCCCACTGATGGGCTAAACCCCACATTGTCTTTTGACCCACATGCAACAAATGCTGATGTAACCATTGGGCTACATCAGAGGCAGGCTTTCCTTCTAACCAACGTGTCTGGGCCCATTTATCTGCTTCATCATTTCCTGGGGATGCCAGTGACAAATGACCTGTCACATGGTATACTGTAATTATTTTACTCTGAGCACAGGCCCATAAGTCTTACCACAATTCTTGCCCCAAAAGGGGCTGGTGACTAACCAGCCAGTAAGCATGGTATCAGGTTGGTAGCCACAGGGTCAAGCTCTGATGGACAGCTGAGCTGTCAGTGCAGACAACTAGAGGGAAGGGCTCCTAACTGATCACAAGGCACATGGCCCACAACTCCGCCCATTGGCTGCTCTTCCCCTCACCATCTTCCATTCATATTGTCTCAGTCTTAGGATGGAAAGCTATGGCCCTCCATTTTGGGGGCTGCCCATGGCTGGAGCCATCTGTACCATGCATCTTCAGGTACAGGGGCTCTTCCCTCCTGATAGGGACTCTCTGCTACCAATGGTTCAAAAGCAAGTTCTTTCTGCTTTTCACTAGTATATGTCACCAGCCCCAATAAGCAGTGGATTTCCTCACTCAAGGGGTTAATAGAAAGGGCTCTATACTACTGTAGGTAAGCATCCCACTTGGCCAGTGTGGGTGTTTGTGCCACACCACTCCTTGGCTTTTGGGTCCAGTCTCATTCCCACCTCAAGATGGGATTGGTGGTTATTACCTTTACCAGGGCCATTCCAGTGATGGATTCTGTAGCCAGCAAGGTGTGATACACAGCAGCCAGTTGTTTTTCTACCAAAGTGTATCATACCTCTGCCCCTTTCCAGAGTTGTGACCAGAATCCAATAGGTTGGCAAGTTCATTCAAGCTGCTGCCAGAAACCACAGCCATAACCATCTTCACTCACATGAACATCCAGCTCACAGGGCCTTGATGGGTCTATCACACTCATGGCCTGAATGGCCCTGACTGCCCATTTTGCCATAGTAAAATCAGATGCACGTGTCTCATCCCAGTCCCACCTGATGTCCTTTCATACCAACCAGTGTAAAGGCTTCAGAATTTGTGCCAAGTGTGAGATAAACACTCTCCAGTAGCCTACAAGACCTAGAAACTCCTGTAGCACTACTACAGTTGTAGGGGTAGGAAAGGCCTGGACTTTATCTATAACTGCTTCTGGTATAACTTTGGTCTTACCCGACCAGATGATCCCCAAGAATTTGACAGACAAACCAGGCCCCTGAGCCTTGGTACTGTTTGCAGCCCATCCTTTCTCCTGTAAGTGTGGCAGCAGTCTACATCTGAAAGAGAATCGAACATAAGCATGACATCATCAATATAATGGTGCAGCCGCACCATTGGCGGTTTCTCCTATGTAGGCAAGTTCTGGGCTACAAGTCCATGACAGATAGTGGGGCTGTGGAGGTATCCCTGTGGAAGGATAGTGAAAGTCCATTGCCATCTTTCCCACATGAAGGCAAATTGTTCCTAAATTTCCTGCTCAATGTCAATGGAAAAGAAGGCATTAGCAAGATTTACCACATAATGGCATGCTCCTAGTTCATGGCTGAGCGTATCTATCAGACCTGCAATAGAGGAGACAGCAGCAGGCATAGGGGGTATGACTTTATTCAGTTCTCTGTAATCTACAGTCATACGCCAGAAGCCATCTGGTTTTTTTACTGGCTGCACTGGGGAATTGAAAGGACTATGGGTGGGCTTTATAATACCCACCTTTTCCAGCTCCTAGAGAGTTTCTCCATTTTCTTTATGCCCTCCAGAAAGTTTGTATTGTTTGGGATTAGTCACCCGCTGAGGCACAGGCAAAGCTATGGGCAGGTGCCTAGCATGACCCCTCAGAACTGCCTTCACCACATGTACTCTCAGTCTGAACTCATAGACCCTGCAGGATATCAATCCCCCAAATATACTCAGGGATAGGAAACAAATACACAGTATACTCTTTTGGGGGTCAACACCCTATTCCCAAAGGGATTTGGGCTTTTTCCTCTCTGATAGACTTCTCCCTGTATCCAACTATGACAGTGGGGGTCCAGGGGAACCACTCAGGGTTACCATGAGTCAGTGAACATTCAGACCCTGTGTCCACCAGAGCCGGGACACGTTATATGTTCACTGGGGGCCAGTGGTTAGCTATTTCAACATGTGGCCTCCAGTCAGCCCTGGTCCCTCAGGGCAGATACCTTGACTTTCCCCTCAGTCAAACCGTGTTCCCCAATCATCTTCCTCTTTGGGCTCAAGTGAGGTTGGTTTGCTGTCCAGCAGGAAGTCTTGCAAACATACAGGCCGGACTTGTGGCTCTGTCTCTGACCTCTGCCTCTTTGGTCTTAATAGCTGGAACTGCTGCTCTGGTTTCAGCTGTTGCCATAGTTCTAGTAAGATCCTATTTGACTTCCCATCTAATTTCCTCCCATCTGCTTCTGCCTGTGTTAAATCAACCCACATCTGGGTCCTCATAACCTTCATGGGGCCCTGTAAATTCTTCTTGTAACGGATCTTATTTCTTTCCAGAATCTCATTACTTCAGCCTCTCCTAAGTCTGCTACTGTATGTGTCACCTCACGTATGGGATGCCCTAAGTGAGGGGAAAGAATGGCCACTAGAGACCCAAAGAGGGATGTAGGAGCCATGTAAAGTACAATATTTCTCATCCCAGTAGTGAAAATCTCTTCATCTGGGCCATAATTCTCTGGAGTATAGATGGCATTTCTTATGCCTAGTTCTCGTAACACCTGTTGGAGCTCAGCATACATCTGCCATCAAACAGGATAGGATGGTAGATCACTCGGATTGGGCCACACAGCCTGAAGTGCAGCCATAAGCCAATTGAGGAGGGAGTGACTCCCTCGGATCTGATGTGCATTTTGTAATTGCTCCCTCAAGGTGGGCTGCACTGTCAGGGAAGACAGCTATCCCATCTCTGATCCTGACAGAACAATTCCATTCACCCTTAAATCCCACAGATGTAGGAACCAAGCTAATATTGACTTCGAGGGCTTCTGCCTAAACCAGGAGCCGAAATCCACCAGCTCAGCCTGAGTATAGGGGCAGAGCATAGAGTGCTCCAAGACCTGGGGAGGGGGCTGCTCCTCTCCTTGGGGAACTTCCAGCTGCTGCATCTTTATTTTCTTTACAAGCACTGGGCATGCTTTAAATACAGGAGGGGCCAGTGCCTCTGGCACCACCCCTTCATCCTTCCTCAGCTCCTCCATTTCTGGGGCTGATGGCACCTTTCTCTCCCTCCTCCGAGTTCTTCCTCTGCTACAACCTTTGCCTTTTCTACTGTGCTTCACAGCAATGCTAGCTCAGTCTTCAGAAGCTCTCTTACCTTCACCTCAATGCTTCACAGCTGATGGTCTCGTGCCACTGATGCCGGGGTTCTTGTTCATGGAGCTGAAGAATGAACTTCGTGAACAGTCAAGGTAGGAGAGCAAGGCAGAAGCTTTTATTTAGAGAGAAAGCAAGAGGACACAACTCCTGGCTCAGGCCAGGAGGGGCAAGAGAGTCCTGGGGTGGTGCATTGTCTAGGGTTTTTATAGACTGTTGAGAGACAAAGGGCTAGGGATGTACACCTGCTAAGTGGCCTCAAATACTTTTGAAGAAACCCTAAGTTTCTTATTAATCTTCCTGGTTATTTACAAGAATTTTACTGATGTGATTTCCTCCCAGGAGAGCAGCTTCCTGGTCTGGGAGCATATCACTCAAGGCTGCCTGCTTTGCTCCCAAGGTGGGCTTAGTTATTGTTTTACTTTTTAACTAGTTGGGTTTCAAGATGGAATCCTTCCTGTTTTTTACTATGTTGTTTTGGGCTTGCAGTAGTTTTGGGCTTGCTTGTTACATTGCCCAAGTTGTAACAAATCATTTGTTTAGGGCTGGGGGAAGAAAAGCAGCACTTCAGTAAAGTTAGAAAAATAAGCTGGGTCCCCCTCAGCAGGCCAAAGCAAATCTCACCATGGTTATCTTGCTTTGTCTTTTTCCAGAGGCCCTCACCCTACTCTGTCTAAGCCCATGGTCCCTCTGTCACCACCTCTGCCTGTGCTTCCCTCAGGAGTTTGCCTTTTTCCTTGATGGCCTCTTCCTCCTTCAGAACACCTGGCAGCACTGCCATCTCATTCTGTAAGGAATTTTTTACCTCTACACTGGCACCTTGCTGCCGGCATTCTCGTGCTGCCTCCTCTCGCATCAATGCCATTTCCTTCTTAAGGGAATCCACAGAAGTTTGCAGCTTGTGTTCTCATGCCACCATTTCTTGGGTCTCTTCTGTAGACCTTTTTAATACTGTGAGAAGCAGGCAACCCACAGTTCCCCCTGCTACATGGGCACGATATTTCTCAAAAGACCTACTTACTATGCCAAGCACCACCTCTACAGCCTCAGGTGTCACCTCCACTTGCCTCCAGTCCTGGGGTGGTGGCCAGTCCTCTAGGAGGCAAGCCACCTCAGACCACATACCCACTGGGGGAAAATCCACTGTCTGCCCATTCACAGGGGTAGCCTGCTGAAGCACCCTGTCAGTCCCTCCCTGCTTCTGACTGGCAGATGAGGGAGGAGATGTGATGGGTTATCAAAGACCTGAAAGGACCAGCCAGGAGACTCAAGGCATAACAGGACAAGAGTGGTGCTAAGAGGGAACCTCTCATATTTATTGATCAAATGGTTGTTAACAACAATAAAATTCTGTATAGGGGACTCAATGCACAATTATTAATCAACTCCAAGCCTAACTTTCAACAGTCTCCAATCTTCTGAAGCATAACGAACAAGTTCTTACATAGGGAACAAGTTATTAGATGGTGAACAATGCAAGGGCACTCATATCACAGAGACTGTTTCTGTTTTGATCATGAATCATGAACTATAAACAATCAAGTCAGATATGATTATTCATTTTATTTTTATACTTTATATGTGAATCCCACACACCCCTCCCATGAGGGCAGCCTGTCTTTTTCCTTGATCAACAATGAACCCTACCGACTTTCACCAATTGTCCTGCCAATGGGTTTCAGCCCTGGGCAAGTTTGCTATGGATTCAATGTGACCAAAGAAATTGAAAGCAAAACGTTCTTTGGTGTGAAAGGGATTATTACCTGGCTTGTTTTCCCAGTGGTAGGTAGAGCTCTAGCATCTCTGTCTCTGCCCAGAGCACTGGGCTGAGATCTCTATACAGCACAATAATACCTTATTGCCTAAAAGTGTGGAAGTGGTAGCCTAACATTTGATAGCAAAACATTCTTTGAGGTGAAAGGGTTTATTACCCGGCTTGTTCTTCCAGTGGTAGGTTGAGCATTAGCATCTCTGCGTCTGCCCAGAGCACTGGGCTAAGGTCTCTACATAGCACAATAATAGCTTATTGCCTTAAAGGTGTTTAAGCGGAAGCCTGGCAACAGGCCAGTTACATCATCAGGTGGTTTAAGTTCAGTGAGGATCCTGGCCATAGGAACCCCAACTTCCCCACAATATGTACCACATCTTCTTTATCCATTCATCTACTGATGGACACTTAGATTGCTTCCATATCTTGGCTATTGTAAATAGTGCTGCAATAAACATAGGGGTGCATATGTGGCAGTAAGCAACTTATGGCTGATATTGCTTTAAGAAGAGCTCCACCTGGTGCTAAGGGCAGAGAGAAACAGGAGAGTGGAGCCTGGAGCAGAGGAAAGCAGAGCCTTGTGCTAGGAAGAGAGAAGGGAACCTGGAAAAGAGGGAAGCTGGAGAGAGTAGAGATGGAACCATGAGTGGAGGCAGTGGCTGGGTAGCAGAGGCTGAATCTGGAGCAGACTGAGATGAGTGGATGGGAGTGTAGCACTCAATCTACTGCTGTAAGAATAAAGCTCAGTATGGGCCCATTTTTTAACCAAAATGTTCTGCTGTTGTTATTTGGTCTCTTTGAATTCATAGTGAACTTGCCCCAACTTGGGAACCCCCTTGTGGGGGACAAAGTTCCTATGGCTAGGATCCTCATCTGAATGTAAACTACTTGATGATGTAACTGGCCTGCTTCTAGGCTACTGCTTCCACACCCATAGGCAATCATTTATTATTGACTGAATCACTATATAAAGAGCTCCACCCAGTGCTCTGGGTAAAGGCAGAGACAGAGGAAGATTACAGTACTGCAGACTGTTGGATGCATACATAATTCTAGTGCTCAACATATTTCTGGAAGAACAAGCTGGGTAATAATAAACTCTTTTATCCCAAGAAAGTTCCATTGTCATTCCTCAGTCTCAATGAATCCATAGTGACCTTGCCTGTGGCTGAAACCCTCCTTCGGGAGCTCCAGTGGTACAGCTGGAGGCTGTCAGCAAATGGTTATCCCACAGCTGAATCGCAATTTCTATTAGAAGTGAGATCCAAATAGAGCACCTCCACAGCTGCCATACTTGAAATATAGTGTATTTGGTTGTCTTGGCCCTCCCCAACACCCAAGAGCCTGCCTGCAGGGAATACAGCAACAAGAAATAGAGAGAGAAACATGGCCCTGGTGGCTCACATGATCATATAGATTGAGTAGTGCCTAAATGCCCATCATATGCTTGGCTTTTTTGGTGAGTCTTACCAGTGGGTTCAGTCCCAGGCAAGTTCACTATGGACTCAATGTGACCAAAGAAAATAACAGCAAAATGTTCTCAGGGTGAAAGGGTTATACCCAACTTTATTTCCAGGTGGCAGGTCAGTCACTAAAATCCCATCTACTCAGAGCAAGTCTGCATGCAGCAAGCCAGTCTCTGCCTCTGGGCCCCTCTGTCCACACAGTCGTCCCACAGAGCCATCCTCTGGGCCTCTCTGCACAGCCATTCTCTGGGCCTCTGTCCTCAGTGCTGCCACCACTCCAACCTCTGCTCTGCTCTCCTGCAGTCTTGCAGCCCTGCCACCGTGTCATGCCCAGAGCACTGGGCAGAGCTCTTTATATTGTTACAGAAAATACTGAGAAAGCCTGGACTAGATCACTGATGGAAGAACCAAGTGGCACTGGGAGGTCTTGGAGTGTTGAGGCTTTATTTCACACCAGTGAGCTCAGAGGGGAGTAATCTCCCAAAAAGTCTGAGCCCCAAAGAAAGGCAAAGGGAGCAATATATATCTTTCTGCTTCTGTATCTTTAACATTCCTATATGCACAGCAAGCGAGCAGGCAAGGGGGGAGGGAGTGAACCTTGGGAACCAGTGCTCGGCCGAGCAGGAAACCAAGGGAGTCTTTGTTTATGTTGAGGAGGGGTCGAGACAGAGTGGAGCCACTTGGGCTAGGTTGCTGTCTTTGTAAATCTTCCTTATCAATATAGAGTCAAGAGCCATGTACTGCCCACAGGTGTGCAGTGAGCTAGTCAACCAGGGCCAGGTGAGAATCCTGGCCACAGGAACTCTCATTTTATCTACAGTGAGTCAATAAATACTCCTTTTGCTTAAGCCATTTTGACTTTGGGTTTTTCATTTCGGCAAAAGAAATATTCCTGATTAATATACTCCCTGAGCTTCACTTTTCTTAAACTGTAAAATGAGGCTCATAATACCACTCTGCAGGGTTAGGGAGGGAGAGGAACAATTAAAGTAAAGCACAAGCACAGAGTAGATGCCCAATATGTAGTATTTTATACCATGAGAGGAAAAAGCAAAGTAGTCAAAGCAAGGTGTGAGACACCTCTGGAGGCCCCTCTATATCCAGTGCAGGCCAACTGGGCTGAGTTCAGTGCTCAGCGAAGCAGAGATATCCATCTGTAAAGGAGGACTGGCTTCTTGAGTCACTTTGAGCCTGTGGCTTTTCTGCAGTGAGTGCTCGCTGACCCAGTGCATTATGGCCATGAAGGAGAAAAAAGAAAAGCTGTCTTTCAGGACCATGGATAAAGTGAAGGTTCCTCTGGCCAGGATTCTTACCCGGCCCTGATTGGCTAGCTCACTATACACATGTGGGCAATAGGTCATTATTGATTCTATATAAAGAGCTCCACCCAGTGCTCTGGACAACACGGTAGCATGGCTGCAAGGCTGCAGGAGAGCAGAGATGAGACTGGAGTGGTGGTAGCACCGAGGACAGACATTGAGATGGCTGTGGGAGCAGAGAGGCCAAGGGGCAGAGACTGACTTGCTGCATGCAGACTTGCTCTGAGTGGACAGGATTCTAGTGATTGACCTGACACGGTGGGAATAAAGTTGGGTGTAAAGCTTTCACCCCAAGAATGTTCCATTGTCATTCTTTGGTCTCATTGAGTCTGTAGTGAACTTTCCTGGGGCTGAAACCCATTGGTAAGACAAGGATAAAGATAGGGCCTCTCACATTTTTTCTCTTTACCTGGACAGATTTTTGTATTTATGTTTGTTATTGTTGTTTGTAGACTATTCTTTTTTCCTTTTTTGTAGACTATTCTTTTGTGGAAATATATCAAGTTTATAACAAAATAAAAAGAATAAGCATAAAGTGACCACATTTGCATCATTGTAATGAGTCCAAAATTCTTGGGGAATAAAACAAGAAAAAAACAAAGACCTCTGACCTATAGTTCAGGAGCTATTTTCAGTTTTCTGACAGAAATGGGAAATTGTGTATTTTAAAGATCTCCTGAGCTTCCCACTGTTCTTTCCTTCTCCCACCAAAAATATAAAAGCTTTAAAAGGTTCCTTGGTAGAGAATTTGCATTCTGAATATTAAAAAAATGACAGGTGTAGAGGTAGGGGCTGCTACATTTCATTCCTCCCATTTCCTTAAGGAAGCTCCTGTACTGATTACAAAAGGGAATAAAAAGTGGATTTAAATAGCCATCAAGTACTTAATACCTGTTATTAAAGAAGCTTCTGACTGGTCTAATTGCTTATTGTGAGACTAGAGCACCTAGGGCCACTTTAGCAGCATGTATGAAAGATCTTGAGGAAAGTTAGAAATACCATCAAACGCCAGTGGGAAGTAGACTCCTCTGGCACCCATCCTGGTACTTTCTTTCTGCATTAAAGTCAACTATAGACTAGATGACCTATACTGATCCTTCTCATTTTTCTTGGAGTTTATGGTCTAAGCCCATCTCTATGTCATTTCCTCTGTGGAGCTCCAGCATGCCCTGTCAGAATTAGTTACTGCTTTGGGTGATAGCCAGCAATCAGACTGGCCCCCAGTGATCCCTGCTGTCTGGATATATGCCCTTATTTAGTGCACTCCCACACTGAATAAGGATGACCTATGTAACCAATAGGATATTGCAGAGTGTAATTTGTGAAGTTAGGCGATAAAAGACATTGTGGATTCCTTTTTCTTCTCTCCTGGATTACCCATTCCAGGAAAGGTCAGCTGCCATATCATAAGGACACTCTAGAAGTCCCACAGAGAAGCCCACTTGGTGAAGAACTGAGGCCTCCTGCCATCCGCCAGTGTGGTGCTTTTAAAAGATGTCACAAATCCTTTGATATACCTCCCTTCAAAAAGAGCTCAATACCTTTCTCCTTGAGTGTGAACTAGACTTGCTGACTCACTTCTAATGAATTGAATATAGCAGACATGAGACTTCAACTGGAAAGGAATCACAAGCTTACCTTTCCTCTCTCTCTTAGATTATTTGATCTGGAGGGGATATGCTGACATGTTACGAGGACCCTCAAACATCCTCGTGGACAGATCCATGAGGGAAGGAATTAGGGCCTCCTGCCAATAGTCATGTGAGGAGCCATCTTGAAGCAGATCCTCTAGCTCTAGTCAAGGCTTCAGAAGCCTCCAGCTCTGGATGACAGCGGGATTGCAACCTCCTCGTGAGAGATTCTGTGCCAGAACCACCCAGTTAAGCTGCTTCCAAATTTATAATCATTTAAGTTTTAAATTAAGTTTTTAAATATATATTCCCAGCCCCACTAAAACAGAAGGGTGAATGCAGCTCACATGGGGATCATCCCTAGAAGACCTGGTATTGATGGCCAGACTAGATTGTATTTCTGAACTCAACAGGACATTAGGTAAATTAGAGAAGGAAAATTTATTTTATTTATTTTTCTAATATTTTCTAATAATCATATTGCCTAATGTGGCAAAACAAACCTTAATGCTTTTGTTTTTGTTTTGTTAAGACAAGCCAAAATTAATTAACAGTCAAGAGCTAAGTATGTATTATTTGCAGAGGTGTGTTGACTAATAAAGTGATGAAACTATCAAAACTTAAATGACATTTACCTACAAAACACAAAGAAATGAAATCAAAACCAAAATAATCCTTTTTTAGGTATAATTAACATTTAACATATTAGTTTAGATGTACAATGTAATGATTAATTGTGAATATATTGCTAAATCACCACCACACTAAATCTAGTTGACTTCTATTACCACGATAGTTACAAAAATTTTCTTTATTGTCAGAATAATCTTTTTAAATAGAGATTATGCAATTAAAGATACAAGGGAAAAATAGTGCAACTGTTTTGGAAAATAGTTTGACACTTCCTTAAATATTTAAACATAAGGGGAAGGTATAAGATGATGGCATAGGAAGACCCTGAAAGCACTTCCCCCTATAGACACAACAAATCTACAACTTCATTCAGAATAATTCCCTCTGAAGGAGACCTAGAAATTGGATGGACAGAACCTCCACAAGAGGCAGCACTGAGATGGGTAGTAGAGGCAAAGATGAAGTCAGACTAAGGAAAAAACCATACCCCAGGCATAGCACCTCACAGCTAGGAGAGATTTAAAAAATATGGAAATTTTAACTGAGGAGCAAGAGATTCAAGCTCCACATCATGCACTCCAACCCTTAGATCCTTTGCAGAAGAGACAAGCCCCCAAAACACCTGGCTTTGAAAACCAATAGGAAGTTATAGTATTGTGGGGAAAGAAAAACCTCTCTTAAATGGCTTGCAATTCAGAGACACTTAACCCAGAAACTAGCACAAAAACACAAGATCAAAAGGTACATGTACCTACAGATTCTGGGAAAAAGATGGCAGTGTAGGAAGGCAAGACAAAAACCTCCTCTCAAAATCACATAGAACACGAAAATACAGCAAATACAACTAGGCCTGAAAAAGATCTGAAGACTACAGAACCAACTACCTACATCTGGAGAAGAATAGAAGACCCTACAGAAAACGGTAAAGTGGCAAAGCCATGATCCAGCAGGCCAAGCCCTCCCCTGACCCTGGCCCATAGGCAGAAGGAAGAGGAACAAGCAGGGAGGGAATAGAAGCCAAGGAGTGCTGAATACCTGGCCCTGGAGATCTCCTCCAGGAACATGAGCCCACATTGCATGGTGCCCTGGTGACTGGTGGGGCTGGACAACACAGACAGGTAGAACACTCAGGGAGGCTGAGAACCCAACTGCCTGTGGAGAACAGATATGCTCTATTGGCCCTCCCTGAGAAAGAAAGCAGAGTGGGCAGTTTGAAATACTTCCTAGCAGTGAGGGGGTGCAAGAGGGGCAAGGATTACACAATGCTGTCTAATTAGGAGACAGGTCAGTGGACAATACCTTCCCAGTACACCCTCAGCACAACAGGATGGGAGCCCTCTCAGGAACTTCAGACACTCCATCCACCTCATTAGCAACATAGCCAGGAGGCTCCTAGTGGCAGTGTGTGGCCTCCTGGCCAGCAGTGAAATCAGACTTTGATCTGTGGTAGGCAGTGAGAGAAACCCCAGCTTGCTCAGCCCTATTTGTAGAAAGCTAGAGAGCTGCATGCAGGAGCCAGTCCCAGGAGCTCTTTCCCACCGGCAGGTACTGGTCCTGTTTGCCAGTGTCCCCAGCTCCATCCCACCAGTTCCCACCATTGCAGCAAGCTGGGTGGAGGGCAGCGGTGCCCATGGCACATCCAGCCTTGCAGCACCAACGTGCTTCCCTGTGCACATGCGCCACAGCTATGTGAGCTCTTTCCTCCCAGCAGGCACCGGTCCTGCTGGCCTGTGGCCTGCACAATTGCGGCAGGCCAGAGGGAGGACGGTTCTGCCCATGGCAGCTTGAGAGAGAATTCTCCCTGCTCCTGTGATCAGCTGAATGCCCACACAGCCACTATGAGCAAAGCAGAAAGGTGACACACCCACTGCATGCCAATGGCTGGGTATCCCATGTGGGATATTGAGCTTTTGGGCACTAGAGGCCTCCTCCTACACAAATATTTTACCCCATAAGAAACACTAACAAAAAGGAAGAGGCAGAGGAATTTGGTCCAAACAAAAATACAAGGAAAAACACCAGAAAGAGGGCTTAATGAAACTGAAATCACCAATCCTCTTGATGAATATTTCAAAATAAAAGTCATTAACATGCTCACAGATTTACAGAAAACTATTCAAAATCTCATGGAGAACTTCAACAAAGAGATAGAAATCCTAATAAAAAGCTACCCAGAGCTAAAGAATACACTATCTGAAATGAAATATACAATGGAGGGATTTAAAAGTAGATTAGATGATGTAGAGGAGACAGTAAATGAAATAGAAATTAGAGAACAGGAAAACAAAGAAGCTGAGGAACAGAGAGAAAAAGAATCTTTAGGAATGAAAGAATAATAAGAGAGCAGTGTGACCAATCCAAATGGAACAATATTCACATTATAGGGGTTCCAGAAGAGGAAGAAGAGAGAAAGGGGGATAGAAAGTCTCTTTAAGGAAATAATTGTTGAAAACCTCCCCAATCTGGGGAAGGAAATAGACATTCAGGTTATGGAAGCACAGAGATATCACAACAAAAGGAACCCTAGGAAGACAACACCAAGACATATAATAATTAAAATGGCAAGATCAAGAACAAGGAGAGAGCATTGAAAGTATCCAGAGAGAGAAAGATTACTTATAAAGAAAACCCCATCAGTCTATCAGCAGACTTTTCAGCAGAAACCTTACAGGCCCAAACGGAGTGGCATGATATATTTAATATAATGAAACAGAAGGGCCTCCAATGAAGAATACTCTACCTGGAAAGATTATCATTTAAATTTGAAGCAGAGAATAAACAATTTCCAGATAGGCAAAAGTTGAGGGAATTCACCACCACTAAACCATTTCTACAGGATCTCTTAAAGAGCCCACTCTAGATAGAAATGCTCCTAGGGCTAAATAGCTATTACCAGAGAAAATAAACCCACAGTAAAGGTAGTAGAGCAATTAATTACTAGGAAAATATGAAATTAAATTAAGTACTCACAATGTTAGTCAAGGGATACAGAAAGACTGCATAAAATGAAACCTAATATATAAAGAGTGGGAAGGAAGAAGAAGACAAGGGAAGAAAACAGAACCTTTGGATTATGTTTGAAATAAAGGAATAAGCAATGTAAGATAGACTGTTAGTAAGGAAGCAATCTTTGAATGGTTGGTAAACACAGATCTAAGGCATAATGGCGATAAGTACATCTCTATCAAAAATCATGCTAAATGTAAATGGACTGAACACACCTATCAAAAGACAGAGAGTTGCAGAATGGATTAAAAAAACAAGACCTATCTATATATTGCAAACAAGAGACTCATTTCAAATCCAAAGTCATACACAGACTAAAAGTGAAGGGATGGAAAAAGATAGTTCAAGCAATAGGAAGAAAATAGGAGGAGTAGCAGTACTCATATCAGAAAAAATAGATTTCAAAACAAAGTAACAAGAGACAAAGAAGGACATTACATAATGTTAAAGGGGTCAGTCCAAAAAGAAGATATAGCCATTATAAACATCTGTGCACCCAACATAGGAGCACCTACATATGTGAAACAAATACAAACAGAATTAAAGGGGGAAATAGAATGCAAGATATTCATTTTAGGAGACTTTAACACTCCACTCACACAAAAAGACAGATCAACCAGACAGAAAATAAGTAAAGAGACAGAGGCACTGAATAACACATTAGAACAGATGGAACTAACAGATATCTATGGAGCACTCCACCCCAAAGCAACAAGACACATAGTCTTCTCAAGTGCACATGGAACATTTTTCAGAATAGATCACATACTAGGCCACAAAAAGAGCCTCAGTAAATTCAAAAACATTGAAATTGTACCAACCAGCTTCTCAAACCGCAAAGGTATAAAACTAGAAATAAATTATGCAAAGAAACCCAAAAAAGCCCACAAACACATGGAGGCTTCACAACATGCTCCTAAATATCCATGGATCAATGACCAAATTAAAACAGAAATCAAACAATATATGGAGACAAATGAAAACAACAACTCAACAGCCCAAAACCTGTGGGATGCAGAAAGCCAACTCTACGAGGAAAATATATAGCAATACAGGCTTACTCAAGAAACAATAACAAACCAAAAAGAAGAATCTAAACTCACAATTAATGAAATTACAAAAAGAAGAATGAATGAGGCCCAAAGTCAGTAGAAGGGGGAACCTAAATAAAGATCAGAGCAGAAATAAATAAGATGGAGAAGGATAAAACAATAGAAAGAATCAGTGAAATCAGAAATGGGTTCTATGAGAAAATAAATAAAATAGATAAAGCCCTAGCCAGACTTACCAAGGGAAAAAGAGAGTGTACACACGGAAAAGAAAAATCACAATGGACACCATGGAAATACAAAAAATTATTAGTGAATACTATGAAAAATTATATGCCAACAAACTGGATAACCTAGAAGAAATGAACAACTTTCTAGAAAAATACAACCTTCTAAGACTGACCCAGGAAGAAACAGAAAATCTGAACAAACCAATTACCAGCTATGAAATTTAATTGATAATCAAAAAACCACCTAAGATCCAAACACCAGCTGAGTTGGCTTCATGGCTGAATTTTATCAAACATTTAAAGAAGAGCTAATACTCATCCTTCTTAAAATATTCCAAATAGCAGAGGAGGAAGGAATACTTCCAAATTCATTATTTGAGGCCCACATTACTCTAATACCAAAAACAAAGACACCACAAAAGAAGAAAATTAGAGACCACACATAGATACAAAAATACTCAACAAAATATTCACAAATTGAATTAAAAAATACATCAAAATATCATCCATCATGGCTAAGTGGGATTTATTTAAGGGATGCAAGGATGGTACATTATTTAAAAGTCAATCAATATCATACTCCACATCAACAAAAAGGACAAAAACCACATGACCATCTCAAGAGATACTGAAAAAGCATTTCAAAAAATTCAACATCCATTCATGATAAAAACTGTCAACAAAATGAGTATAGCGTATAAGTACCTCAACCTAATAAAGGCCACATATGACAAACCCTCAGCCAACATCATACTTAATAGAGAAAAGCTAAAAGCTTTTCCTCTAAGATCGGGAACATGGCAAGGATGCCCACTCATCACTTTTATTCAACATAGTAATGAGGGTCCTAGCTACAGCAATCAGACAACAAAAGAAATTAAAGGCACCCATACTGGTAAGGAAGAATTTAAACTGTCACTTTGCAGACAACATGACATTATACACAGTAAATCCTAAAGACTCCACTAAAAGCTATTAGAGCTAATAACTGAATTTAGCAAAGTTGCAGAAGACAAAATGAATACACAGAAAACTGTTGCATTCCTATATACTGAGAATGAATTAGAAAGAGAAATCAGGAAAACAACTCCATTTACAATTGTATAAAAAGGTTAAAATACCGAGCAAACCTAACCAAGGAGGAGGAAGAACTATACTCTGAAAACTACAAGACACTCATGAGAGAAATTAAAGAAAACAGCAACAAATGGAAATCTATCCCATACTTATGGATAGGAAGAATTAATATTGTCAAAATGGCCATCCTGCCTAAAGCAATCTACACATTCAATGCAGTCGCTATCAAAATACCAACAACATTCTTCAAGGAACTAGAACTAATAGTTCACAAATTCATATGGAACCAAAAAAGATCCTGAATAGCCAAAGCAACCCTGAGAAAGAAGAACAAAGCTGGGGGATTATGCTCCATAATTTCAAGCTCTACTACAAAGCCACAGTAATCAAAACAATTTAGAATTGGCACAAGAACAAGCCTTCAGATCAATGGAACATAATATAGATCACAGATATAAACCCAAACATACATGGTCAATTAATATACAGTAAAGGAGTCATGAATATACAATGGGGAAAGACAACCTCTTCAAAAACTGGGTTGGCAAAACAACAAGAAAATGAAACTGGATTATTGCTAACTCATATACAAAAGTAAACTCAAAATGGATCAAAATGGATTCATGAATGTAAGTCATGAAATCATAAAACTCTTAGAAGAAAACATAGGCAAAACTCTCTTGAATATAAACATGAGCAGCTTTTTCCTGATCACATCTCCTCGGGAAAGGGAAACAAAAAATGAACAAGTGGGACAACATCAAACTAAAAAGCTTCTGTACAGCAAAGGACACCATCAGTAGAACCAAAAGGCATCCTACTGTTTGACAGAATATACTCATAAATGATTATCCAATAAGGAGTTAACATCCAAAATGTAGACAGAGCTCACACACCTCAACACCCAGAAAGCAAATAACCTGATTAAAAAATTGGTGGAGGATCTGAAGAGATACATCTCCAAAGAAGTAATACGGATGACCAACAGGCACGTGAAAAGGTACTCCACATTACTAATAATCAGGGAAATCTAAATTAAAATCACACTGATATATCACCTCACACTAGTTAGGATGGCCAACATCTATAAGACAAGAAGCAACAAATGCTGGCAAGAATGTGGAGAAAGGGAAACCCTCCTACACTGTTGGTGGGAATGTAAATTGGTTCAATCATTGTGGAAAGTAATAAAGAGGTTCCTTAAAAAGCTAAAAATAGAAATAGCATTTGACTCATCATTCCACTCCTAGGAATTTACCCAAAGAAAACAAGTCCCCTGATTTGAAAAGACTTATACACCCCTATGTTTATTGCTGCACTATTTACAACAGTGAAGATATAGAAGCAACCTGTGTCCATCAATAGATGAATGGATAAAGAAGATGTGGTATATATACACAATGGAATATTATTCAGACCTGAAAAGAAAAGAAACCCTACCATTTGCAACAACATGGTGGATCTAGAGGGTATTATGCTTAGTGAAATAAGCCAGGTGGAAAAAGACAAGTTCCAAATGACTTCACTCATTTGTGGAGTATAAAAAAAAGCAAAACTGAAGGAACAAAATAGCAGTAGACTCACAGATGCTGAGAAGGGACTAGTGGTTATTGAAGGGGAGGGATTGTGGAAGGAGGGTGGGGAGGGAGAAGGGGATTAAGGGGCACTATAATTTGCAGGTCACGGAGAAAGCAGTACAGCTCAAAGACAACTAATGACTCTATAGCATTTTACTATGCTGATAGACAGTGATTGCAATAGAGGGGAGAAGACTTGATAATATGTGTGAATGATGGAACCAAAGTGTTGTTAATGTGAGATGATCATAAGATTGTATATCAATGATACTTTAATAAAAAAATAAAATAAAATTGATCAATCACTGGGGAAAAAAGATGTGTATACCATAGGTGAAGGAGACACACTAATCTTGGAGCACCAGCTGGAGAAGCAGGAGGCAACTGGGCCTTTCCCCAGTATCTGGGACACTGGCGGGAGCCATTGCTGCTACTTCATTCTGCTCTGCTGATCCTGGCAATGGGGGGTACCATTTTGGAATCTTATCACAAGCGTGCCTGCAACGGTTTCATCCAGGACTTGAAGTCATTCAGTGAGGCAGCATTCCTGGCTACATTAGAAGGGTGCAAGCAGCTCACACAGGAGACACCACTAGAGCACCTGGCATTGATGGCCAGAGTAGACTGTCCTTCTGAACCCAACAGATGTCTCTTACATAAGGCCACTCCTTTAAGACGGGGAAACACACCTGAACTATCTAATGCATAGAAACAAAAAGAGAGGTAAGCAAAATGAGGAATCATAGGAATATGTTGTAAATGAAAGAACAAGACAATACATCAGAAAAAGAGTTAAACAAAATGGAGACAAGCAATCTACACCCAAAAAATAGTTCAAATTAATGGTCATAACAATGCTTTCTAAACTCAGAAGGAAATTAGATGAACACAGTGATAACATCAGCACCCTGATAGAAAAATATAAAAAAGTACCACACATAGCTGAAGAATAAAATAACAGAAGTGAATACTACACTAAGAAATCAACAGCAGATTATATAATAGAGAAGACAGATCAAAGATCTGAAGGGCAGGATAGTGGAAATCACTCAAACTGAAGAGCAAAAAGAAAAAAGAATTTTTAAAAATGTAAATAATTTAAGGGCCTCTATGACAATATCAAGCATGCTAACATTTGCATTTTAGAGGCCTCAGAAAGAAGAGAGAGAGAGAGAGAAAGAATGGGGCAGAAAATTTATTTGATGAAATAATAGTTGAAAACTTCCATAATCTAGGGAATGCAACAGATATCCAGGTCCAAGAAGCAGAGAGAATTCCAAAAAAGATGAATTCAAAGAGATGTACACAAAGACACATTATAAATAAAATATAAAAACTTAGAGATAAAGAACTAATCTTAAAAATGTAGTAGGACAAAAGCAATTTTTTACATATAAGGGAAACCCCATAAGTCTGTCATCTGTATTCTCAGCAGTAATTTTGCAGACTAGACAGGAATGGAATAATATATTCAAAGTGACGAAAGGAAAACAAAACCAAGGATGTGCTACTTGGCAAGATTATCATTCAACATTGAAGGTGACATAAAGAAATCCCCAGACAAGCAAAAGCTGAAGGAGTTCATCACCACCAAACTGGCCTTGCAAGAAATATTTTTTTTATTAAGGTATCATTGATATACAATCTTATGCTCAGGTTTCACACAAGCAACATTGTGGTTACTACATTCCCCCCTATTATCAAGTCTCCAGTTCACACCTCATTACAGTCACTGTCCATCAGCATAGTAAGATGTTATAGAGTCATTACTTGTCTTCTCTGTGCTATACGTCCTTCCCTGTGCCCCCCCTATATTATGTGCAATAACATAATATCTCTTAATCCTCTTCCCCCTCCCTTCCCATGCACCCTCCCCAACCCCTTTCCCTTTGGTAACTGCTGGTTCATTCTTGGGTTCTATGAGTCAGCTGTTGTTTTGTTCCTTCAGTTTTAGCTTTGTTGTTATACTCTAAAGATGAGTGAAATCATTTTGTAGTTGTCTTTCTCCACCTGGCTTATTTCACTGAACATAGTACACTCTAGCTCCATTCTCATTGTTTTCTTCTTATGGATGAATAATATTTCATTGTGTATATGTACCACATCTTCTTTATTCATTCATCTACTGATGGACTCTGAGGTTGCTTCCAAATCTTGGCTATTGTAAACAGCCCTGTAATAAACATAGAGCTGTATATGTCTTTTTGAATCTGAGAACTTGTATTCTTTGGGTAAATTCCTAGGAGTGGAATACCTAGGTCAAATGATGTTTCGATTTTTAGTTTTTTGAAGAACCTCCATACTGCTTTCCACAACAGATAAACGAGTTTACATTTCTGCCAGCAGTACAGGAGAGTTCCCCTTTATCAACATCCTTGCCAGCATTTGTTGTTTTTAGTTTTTTCAATGCTGGCCATCCTAACAGGTAGGACATGATAACTCATTGTACTTTTAATTTACATTTCCATGATAATTAGCAATGTGGAGCATCTTTTCATGTTCCTATTGGCCATCTGAATTTCTTCTTTGGAAAATTGCCTGTTCATATCCTCTGCCCATTTTTTATCAGGTTATTTGCTTTTTGTGTATTGAAGCATGTGAGTACTTTATATATTTTGGATGTTAACCCCTTGTCAGATATGTCATTTACAAATATATTCTCCCATACTGTAGGATGCCTTTTTGTTCTGCTGATACTGTCTTTTGCTGTACAGAAGCTTTTCAGCTTGATGTAGTGCCACTTGTTCAGTTTTGCTTTTGTTTCCCTTGCCCAAGGAGATGCGTTCAAGAAAAAATTTGCTCATGTTTATATTCAAGAGATTTTTGCCTATGTTTTCTTCAAAGAGTTTTATGGCTTCATGACTTACATTCAGGTCTTTGATCCATTTCAAGGGTACTTTTGTGTATGGGGTTAGACAATAATCCAGTTTTGTTCTCTAACATGTATCTGTCCAGTTTGGCCAATACCCATTGTTGAAGAGGCTGTCATTTCCCCATTGTATGTCCATGGCTCCTTTATTGAACATTAGTTGGCCATACATGCTTGGGTTTATTTCTGGACTCTGTAGTCTGTTCCATTGATCCATGGGTCTGTTCTTGTGCTAATACGAAATTGTCCTGGTTATTGTGGCTTTGTAGTAGAGCTTGAAGTTGGGGAACATAATCCCCCAGGGTTTTTCTTCCTTCTCAGGATTGCTTTGGCTGTTTGGGGTCTTTTGTGGTTCCAAATGAATTTTAGAACTATTTTCTCTAGTTCATTGAAGAATGCTGTTGGAATTTTGATAAAGATTGCATTGAATCTGTAGATTGCTTTAGGCAGGATGGCCATTTTGACAATACTCATTCTTCCTACCCATGGGCACAGTATGTATATCCATTTATTGGTATCTTCTTTAATTTCTCTCATGCGTGTCATGTAGTTTTCAGAGTATAGGTCTTCACTTCCTTGGTTAGGTTTATTCCTAAGTATTTTATTCTTTTTGATGGAATTGTGAATGGAATTGTTTTCCTGATTTCTCTTTCATCTAGTTCATCATTACTGTATAGGAATGCAACAGATTACTGTGTATTAACTTTGTATCCTGCAACTTTACTGAATTAAGATATTAGATCTAGTACTTTTGGGGTGAATTCTTTAGGGGTTTTTATGTTCAATATCATGTCATCTGCAAACAGTGGCAGTTTAACTTCTTTACCAATCTGGATGGCTTTTATTTCTTTGTGTTTTCTGTCATGGCTAGGACCTCCAGTACTAAGTTGAATACAAGTGGGGAAAGTGGTCATCCTTGTCTTGTTCCCAATCTTAATGGAAAAGCTTGCAGCTTCTCGCTGTCAAGTATGAGGTCGGTTTGTCATATATGACCTTTATTATGTTGAGGTACTTGCCCTCTATACCCATTTTGTTGAGAGTTTTTATCATGAATGGATGTTGAATTTTGTCGAATGCATTTTCTGCATCAATGGAGATGATCATGTATTCTTTTTCAGTTTTTGTTTTTTGTTTTGGTATCATTAATATACAATTACATTAGCAACATTATGGTTACTGGACTCTGACTATTATCAAGTCCCCACCACATACCCCATTAGATGATGTGGTTTTTTTCCTTCTTTTTGTTGATGTGGTAGATGACGTTGATGGATTTTCTAATACTGTACCATCCATGCACCCCTGGAATAAATCCTACTTGATCATGATGGATGATCTTTTCAATGTATTTTTAAATTCAATTTGCTAGTATTTTGTTAAGGGCTTTTGCATCTTTGTTCATCAGAGGTGTTGGTCTGTAATTTTCTTTTTTGTGGTGTCTTTGCCTGGTTTTGGTATTAGAATGATGCTGTCCTCATAGTATGAGTTTGGAAGTATTCCCTCCTCTTCTACTGTTTGGAAAACTTTAAGGAGGATGGGTATAAAGTCTTCAGTAAATGTTTCATAAAATTCAGTGGTGATGCTATCTGGTACAGGTGTTTTGTTCTCAGGTAGTTTTTTGTTAACCAATTCAATTTCATTGCTGGAAATTGGTCTGTTCAGATTTTCTCTTTCTACCTGGGTCAGCCTTGGAAGGTTGCATTCTCCTAGAAAGTTGTCCATTCCTTCAAGGTTATCCGGTTTGTTAGCATATAATTTTTAATAGTATTCTCTCATAGTTCTTTGTATTTCTGTGGTGTCCATAGTGGTTTTTCATTTCTCATTTCTGATTCTGTTTGTGTGCATAGACTCTCTTTTTTTCTTGATTAATCTGGCAATGGGTTTATCTATTTTTGTTTATTTTCTCAAGGAACCAGGTCTAGCTTTCATTTATTCTTTCTATTGTTTTATTATTCTCAATTTTATTTATTTCTGATCTAATTTTTATTATGTCCCTTCTACTGACTTTGGGCATCATTTGTTCTTCTTTTTCTAGTTTCATTAATTGGGAGTTTAGACTGTTCATATGGGATTGTTCTTCTTTCCTGAGGTAGGCCTGTATTGCAATATACCTCCCTGTTAGTACAATCTTTGCTGCATCCCACCAATTTTGCAGTGTTAAATTACTGTTGTCATTTCTCTCCATATATTGCTTGATCTCTTTTTATTTAGTCATTGATCCATTGGTTATTCAGGAGCATGTTGTGAAACCTCCATATGTTTGTGGAGTTTTTCATTTTCTTTGCATAATTTATTCCTAGTTTCAAACATTTGTGGTCTGAGAATTTTTTGTCTGGTTGATATAATTTTAATGTTTTTGAATTTACTGAGGCTCTCTCTGTGGCCTAGTATATGATCTATTCTTGAAGATGTTCCATGTGCACTTGAGAAGAATGTGTATCCTGCTGCTTTTGGGTGGACTGTTCTGAAGATATGTGTTAGATCCATCTGTTCTACTGTGTTGTTCAGTGCCTCTGTCTCCTTACTTATTTTCTGTCTTGTTGATCTGTTTTTTTGTGTGAGTGGAGTGCTAAAGTCTCCTAAAATGAATATGTTGCATTCTATTTCCCTCTTTAATTCTGTTTGTATTTGTTTCAATTATGTAGGTGTATCTGTGTTGGGTGCATAGATATTTATAATGGTTATATCCTCTTCTTGGACTGACCCCTTTATCATTAGGTAATGTTCTTCTTTGTCTCTTGTGACTTTCTTTGTTTTGAAGTCTATTTTGTATGATACATGTACTGCAACTCCTGCTTTTTTCTCCCTATTTGTTGCATGAAATGTCTTTTTCCATCCCTTCACTTACAGTCTCTGAATGTCTTTGGGTTTGAAGTGAGTCTCTTGTAGGCATTATATAGATGGTCTTTGTTTTTTTATCCATTCAGTGACTCTATGTCTTCTGATTAAGGGTGATTATCAATAGATTTGTACTTATTGCCATTGCAGGCTTCATATTTGTTGTTACCAAAACTCAAGGGTAACTTCCTTACTATCTAATATTCTAACTTACCTCACTTAGTATGCTTTTACAAACACAATCTAAAGGATATTTTTTCCTACTTTGTATAGGGGACCTAAATAAATAAATAAAATAGATGTACCTAACAGACATCTTCAGAACACTCCACCCAAAAGCAGCAGACCTATATGTGTGATTATATAGCAGGATACACATTCTTCTCAAGTGCACATGGAACATTTTCAAGAATAGATCATATACTAGGCCTCAGAAAGAGCCTCAGTAAATTCAAAACCATTGAAATTGTACTAAAGAGTTTCTCAGACAACAAAGGTATGAAACTAGAAATAAATTATGCAAAGAAAACACAAATGCTCACAAACACATGGAGGCCTAACAACATGCTTCTAAATAACTAATGGATCAATGACCAATTATATGGAGACAAATGACAACAATAACTCAACACCAAAAAATCTATGCAATGCAGTGAAAGCTGTGCTCAGAGATAAGTATATTGCAATACAGCATTATTTCAAAAAGAAGAACAATCCCATATGAACAGTCTAAACTCACAGTTATTGAAACAAGAAAAAGAAGATCAAATGAGGCCCAAAGTCAATAGAAGGAGGGACATAATAAAGATTAAAGCAGAAATAAAATTGAGAAGAATACAACAATAGAATCAGTGAAAGCATTAGCCATTTCTTTGAGAAAAAAATAGATAAACCTGTAGGCAGACTTATCAAGAATAAAAAAGAGTCTACACACATTAACAGAATCAGAAATGAGAAAGGAAAAACCACTACAGACACAACAGAAATACAAAGAATTATTAGAGAACACTATGAAAAATTATATGCTAACAAACTGGATAGCATAGAATAAATGAACAACTTTCTAGAAAAGTACCACCTTCCAAGGTTGACCCAGGAAGAAACAAGAAATCTGAACATACCAATTACCATCAATGAAATTGAATTGGTAATCAAAAACTACGTAAGAACAAAACCCCTTGACCAGATGTCTTCACTGCTGAATTTTACAGAGCATTTATTGAAGACCTATTACCCATCTTCGTTAAGACCAAATACCCAGCCTCCTTAAAGTTTTCAAAAAAGTAGAAGAGGAGGGAATACTTCCAAACTCATTCTATGAGCCCATCATCCAACCCTAATACCAAAACCAGGCAAAGAGTGATAGGGGTGATAGGAGCAGCTTTTGTTATTTGTAACAAGCACCTTTCAAACCATACTGTAGTTTATGCTAATAAAGTGTCTCTTGGTGATAGTTTCAGAATGGGGGTTTTTGCCAAAAGAACAAACCATGCGATTAGAGGGTTGGAACTTTGACTCCATCCCTAGACCTCTCAGAAGAGAAGAGGTGCTGAAGATTGAGTTTAGTCACCATTGGCCAATGATTTAATAAATCATACCTATGTAATGGAACCTCCATAACAGCCCCTCAATGATGGGTTTGGAGAGTTGCCAAACTCATGAAAACACATCAAGGTGCTGGGGTGGTGGTTGCCCCCATGGGGCATGGAAGCCCCACACACCCTGCTCCATATGTTGTCCTATGCATCTCTTTCAACTGGTTGTTACTGAGTTGTATTCTTTTATAATAAACTGGTAATAGTAAGCAATATGTTTTACTGAGTCTTGTGAGCTGCTTTAGAAATTATTGAACCTGAGGAGAGGGTTATGGAAACTTGTGATTTGCAGTGGGTTGTTCAGATGTATAGGTGGCAACCTGGGGCTTTTGATTGGGATCTGTAACTAGGGAAGTTGTGTAGGACTGAACCCTTAATCTGTGGTGTCTGTACTAATTCTAGGTATTTAGTGTCAGAATGGAATTAAATTGTGAGATACCAGTTAGTGTCTGGGCAGTTGGAGAATTAGTTGGTGTGGGACAAAACCTGACATAGTTGGTGTCAGAAGTGGTGTTGGAAAAGTCTACAGACTATATGACTCCACTTTTATAAAATAAGCTGATTAGGCAAATCCATACAGATAGAAAATACATTAGTGATTTCCCTTTATTAATCTCTGGTGGTCACCCAGAAGAGTGCTCGAGTGCTATCATGTTTTACTTAGCACAAGAATTCTGTAGTTTTATTATATAGAAAACATGTGTGTTAGATAAGCTTTGTTCAAGCATAAGTTAGAGTGCAATTGGCCATTAGAGTGATGTTGACAAATCAATAATATTTAGTAAGTAAGGTGTCTAAATAGAAACACATATGAATATAGGTTATGCGCTAATCAGTTGCCAAAGATGGGTCTTGAGGCTTGCAGGAAACTAACCTCATATTTTCTGTAGAATCAATGGTTAAATATGCACTGATTCAGTGGTTATGGTGTCTTTATAGAATTTAACTATTGGAAATAATGAGAATTGACTCTATGTCCCTGTGTAGTTCCAATTCCCAGTGAATATGTTCTGACCCTGTGTTACCAATAAAATACAGTGGAAATTACTCTGCATGACTTTCCACATGACATAAAAGCATCACATGGCCCACCTGTCAGATGAAGATACCAGCTGACCCATACATAACCCCATGCTGAGCTGACTGGTGAAGGAGTATATCTGACAAAGTGAGTCCATAGAGTTTGGAAGAGGAGAGAGCTTATTCAAATGTGCAGATACCAATGCAAGGAGTTAAGGATCATGAGGTAAACATGAAAAAGAGTATATAAAGCCTATGGGGATTATGGCATACCATCAAGAGAAACCACCTTCATATTATGGGAATACCAGAAGGAGAAGAGAAAGTGAAAGTGAAAGTATATTTAAACCAATAATGGCTGAAAACTTCCTAACCTGGGTAGTTTAAAGGACACCCAGATTCATGAGGCCCAAAGGAGATGAAAAAGGTTGAGCCCAAAATAGACTACACCAAGACTCATTATATTAAATTGTTAAATGTCAAAAGCAAAGATAATCTTGAAATCAACAAGGAAAAGTGATGTGACATATAAGAAATCACAAAGATTATTGAGATTTCTCAACAGAAACATTTCAGGTAAAAAAAATGGGATGATATATTCAAAATATTGAACAAAAAAGTGTAAACCAGAAATATATGCAACAAAGCTGTCATTGAGAAATGAAGGAGAGATGAAAGACTTCCTGAACAAGCAAAAAATGAGAGAGTTCATCACACTAGACCTGCCTTACAAGACATGCTAAAGATAATTCTTCAAGCAGAAAAAAAGGATACTAACTAACATAATAACATATATGAAGGTGTCAGACTCCTAGTAATGGTAAATATATAGTCAAATTCAAACTCCCTAATATTGTAATGATTATTTTACAAAAGTTGAAAAAACAAATATATTAAAAAGAACCATAACTACAATAATTTGTTATTGGATACACAACATAAAAATGTACAAATTTTAAAATCAGTAACTTAAAATGCAAAGGGGGAAAAGTAACAGTGTAAAGCTTAGGAATGCTGTTAAAGTTAAGTTGTATTCAGCTTAAAATAGGGTGTTGTAAATATAAGATATTTTATGTAAGCCTCATGGTACGGAAAGGAAAAACTTGTAGTAGTTACACAAAAAATACAGTAAAGTAGTCAAAGCAAATTGCTATGAAAAATATATCAAGTCACAAAAGAAGACAGCAAGATATGAAGCAAGTAGCACCCCATGCTTATTGCAATACTATTCACAGAAGCCAAGATATGGAAACAACCAAACTGTCCATCAATGGATGAATGGATTAAGAAGATGCAATATGTATATGAAATGGAGTATTACTCAACCAGAAAAAAAGAATGAAATCTTGTCATTTGTGACAATGTGGATGGACATTGGGGATATTATGCTAGGTGAAATAAGTCAAACATATGAAGATGAATGCCATATGAGTTAACTTATATGTGGAATCCAAAAAAAATTAGAAGACAAAACAAAACTCGGATGTGGAAAACAGACTGGTGGATGCCAGAGGGGAAGTGATTGTGGAATGGGTAAAATGGGAGACGGGGGTCAAGAACTACAAACTTCCAGGCATAAAATAAATCAGTCATGGAAACGTAATATATATAATAGTGACTAAAGTCAGTAATATTGTATTGCGTGTTATCTAACTTTTATGTGGTAAAAGGAGAAATGACTTACTGTGGTTATCATTTCAAAGTGTATACAAATATCAAATCATTATGTTGTACCTCTGAAACTAATATAATGCTATATGTCAACTTTACCTTTAAAAAAAGGATGCAAGGAAGGATATATCTACAAACAGACAGAAAATAATTAATGAAATGGCAACGGTAAGTCCTTACCTACAAATACTTACTTGAATGGATTAAATTACTTAATCAAAAGACATAGAATGGCCTTATGGTTAAAAAATAAAAAACAGGATCCAATGATATGTTGCCTACAAGGAACCCATTGTAGCTTTAAAGATACACACAAGCTGAGAATGAAGGGATGGGAAAACATACTTCAAGTAAATGGTAAATAAGAGAAAGTAAGAGTAGCTATTTTTATATGAGACAAAAGAGAATTTAAGACAGAAATGGTTAAAAGAAAAAAAAGTTCATTATATAATGACAAACAATATAATCTTTATGTAATGATAAGGTGCTCAATCAAAAAATATAAAAATTATAAATTATTATGCACCCAATATCAGAGTACCTAAATATTTAAGCCAAATACTAACAGATCTAAAAGGAGGACTACACAGCAATAAGGTAATGGTTAGGAACTTTAATACCCCCTCTCAACAACTCATAGGTGAATTATATAGAGACTCAATAAGGAAAGAGCAGATCTGAGCAACACTACAGTTCACATGGCCATAAGAGACATAGCTCCATCCATCTAAAACAGCAACAGAATGGTTATCCTTTTGCAGCACACATGGAACACTTTCTAGGATAAATCATATGTTGGGCTACAAAACAAGTCTTAACAAATTTAAAAAGAGAAAACATTCAAAATGTTGTCACTGACCACAATGGCATAAAACTAGTTATAAATAACAGGAGAAAAACTGGAAAACTCACAAATACATGGAAATTAAACAATACACTGCTCAACCAATGGATCAAAGAATATATTTAAAAGTATCTTGAAACAAAAGACAATGGAAACAAAACGTACCAAAATGGATGGGTTTCAGTGAAAGCAGTTCTAAAGAGGGAAGTTTATAGATATAAATGCATCATCAAGAAAATAGAAAGATTTAAATAAATAACCTAACTTTATACCTAAAGGAACTAGAAAAAGAAGAACAAACTAAGCCCAAAGTTAGCAGAAGGAAAGAAATAACAAAGATTAGAGCATAAATAAATGAAATAGAGAAAGGAAATAAAAAAAGTCAATGAAACCAAGAGTTGGTTCTATGAAAAGATAAACAAAACTGGCAAAACTTTAGCTAGGTCACCAAGAAAAAAAGGGAGGATACAAATCAATGAAATCATAATGAAAGAGGAGCTATAACAAGTGTGATTCCACAGAAATACAAGGGCTCATTAGAGACTACTATAAACCCTTAAACTCCAACAAACTGGACTACCAAGAAAAAATGGATAAATTCCCAGAAACATTCAACCTACCAAAAGTGAATCAGGAAAACTAGAAAACATGAACACATCAATAATGAGAGAGGAGACTGAATTAGTAATCCAACAAAGAAAGGCTCAGGACCAAATGGCATCACTGGTGAATTCTACCAAATGTTTAAGAAGAATTAATGCCAATCTTTCTCAAACTCTACCAAAAAATTGAAGAAGAGGTAGCACTCTCAAATTCACTTTATGAGGCAAATATTATTCTTCTGTGAAACCCAGATAAGAACACTACAAGAAAAGAATATCTCAGGCCAATATCTCTGATGAATATAGTTGTAAAAATTCTCAACATACTAGCAAACAGAATTCAGCAGCACAATTAAGTATTATACACTGTGATCAAGTGGAATTTATCCTTGGGATGCAAGGATGATTCAAAATACACAGATCAATATATGTGATACATTGCATTGAAGGAATGAATGATAAAATCAGATGATCATTTCAATAGATGCAGAAAAAGCATTCAACAAAGTTCACATCCATCATGATAAAAACTTCCAATAATTTGGGTATAGAAGGGACCTACATCACCATAATAAAATTTATTTGTGACAAGCCTACAGCTAACCTCATACTCAATGGTGAAAGGTTAGAGCTTTCTCTCTAAGATCAGGAACAAGACAAGGGTGCCCACTTGGAGCACTTTTATTCAACATAGCGTTAGAAATCCTAGCCAGAACAATAGGCAAGAAGAAGAAATAAAAGGCTTTGGAAATGGAAAGGATAAGCAAAACTGTTTCTATTTGCAGATGATTTTATATGTAGAAAATCCTAAAGACCCCCACCAAAAATGCAGATTTAATCAGTGAATTCAGTATAGTTGCAGGATACAAAATCCACATGCTAAATTCAGTAGCATTTCAATACACTAACAATGAATTATCTGAAAAATAAAGCAAATCCACTGACAATAGCATCAAAACCAAAATATTTAGGAATAAATTTAACCAAGATGTGAAACATCTTTACACAAAAACTATAAGATATTAATGAAAGAAATTGAAGAAGACACAAAAAATGGAAAGATATTCTGGATTCATGGATTAGGAGAATTTATATATTTTAAATGTCCAAACTACCCAAAGCCATCTATACATTCAATGCAATCCATGTCAAAATTCAAATGGCAATTTTACAGAAATAGAGAAAACAATTCTAAAATTCAAATGGAACCACAATAGTCCCCAAATAGCCAGAGCAATTGAGAAAGAAGAGAAATGCTGAAAGAATCACACTTCCTGATTTCCAACTGAATTACAAAGCTATTGTAATCAACAGTATGGCACTGGCATAAAAGTAGACATAGACACCAATGGAACAGAATGAAGAACCCAGGAATAATCCCATGCATATGCAGTCACCTAATATTTGACAAGAAAGCCAAGGTACTCAGTGGAGAAATCAGTCTCTTCAGTAAATGGTGCTGTGAAAATTGGATATTTACTTGCAAAAGAAAGAAACTAGACCCCTATCTTATACCACTAACAAGAATTAACTCAAAATGAGTTAAGTTCTTAAATGTAAGACGTGACACCACAAAACTCCTAGATGAAAATGATTTTTTAGATATAACACATGAAGTACAAGCAAAATAAATAAATAAATAAACAAGTGGTAATAAGTCAAACTGAAAAGTCCCTGCACATTAAAAGAAACAATCAACAGAATGAATTGGCAGCCTAGGAATGGGAGAAAATATTTGCAAAACACACATCTGATAAGGGGTTAATATCCAAAATACAGAAGGAGTTCACATAATTAATTAGCAAAAAACAAATAATCCAATTAAAAATGGGCAAGGTACCTGAAAAGTACAGAAGATTCACAAGTGGAAACAGGCACATGAAAAGATGCTAAACATCACTAATCATCAGGGAAATGCAAATCACAATCATAATGAGATATCACCCCACACCTGTTAGAATGACTATTCTCAGAAAGACAGAAGATAATACATGCTGGAGAGGATGTGGGGAAAAGGGAACCCTTGTGCACTCTTGGTAGGAATGTAAATTGATACAGGCACTATGGACAACAGTGTGGAGGTTCCTTAAAAATTGAAAACAGTACTACCAGATTATCAGGTAATTCTCTTTCAAGGTATATATCTAAATGAAACCAAGTCACCATCCCAAAGAGATATTCACACTCCCACATTTATTGTAGCATTATTTACAGATCCAAGACATGGAAATATCCCAAATGTCCATGTCCATTGATGAATAAATGATTAATGAAACAGGTATATATATATAATATATATATATATAATATATATATATACACACACAATTGGATATATATATATATATATATATATATATATATATATATATATATATATATACAATTGGATATATACAATTGAATACTGTTCCAGTCATAAAAAAGGAAGAAAATCCTGCCATTTTCAACAACATGGATGCACCCTGAGAGCATTACGCTAAGTGAAATAAGCTGAGCAGAGAAAGAAATACAGTATTTATATGATCTCACTTATGTGGAATGAAAAATAAACACACAAGCAAACAAACTCATAGAAACAGAGATCAGATTAACAGTTGCCATAGGCAGGGGGAAGGCAGGCAGAAGGGGAGGACTGGGTGAGGAAGGTCAAAATATACACACTTCCCTTTAGAAGAAAATTAATTCTGGGAATGTAATGTATGTGATGACTATAGCTAACAATACTTTTTAAGTATATTTTAACATTGCTGAGAGAGTAGATCTTAAAAGTCCTCATTACAAGGAAAAAATTTTTATTGTAACTTCTGTGAGGTGATGGATGTTAACTAAGCCAAGTGTGGTATTTTGCAAAATATACATAAATCATTGTGTAGTATATTTTAGACTTATACAATGCTATATGTCATTTACATCTCAAAAAAATTAGGAAAAACAGCAAGATTATGAGCAACCCAATTAAAAAATGGCAAAAGTCATGAACAAACACTTCTCTGAAGAATATATACAGATGTCAAATAAATACATGAAGAAGTGCCCCACATGATGTGTCATTAGGGAAATGCAAATTAAAACAGTGAAATTCCACTGCACACCTATTTGAATAGTCAAAATCCAGAACAAAGACACCACCAAATGTAGTGAGTATATGCAGCAACAGGAACTCTCACTCATTACTGGTGGGAATTAAAAATGTACAGCCAATTTAGAAGACAGTTTGGTGGTTTCTTCCATAGATTAAACATACTCCTACCATATAATCCAGCAGTTGAGCTCTTTAGTATTTACCCAAAAGAGTTCAAAATTTATATCCACACAAAAACCTGCACACCATGTTTATAGCAGCTTAATTCATAATTGCCAAAACTTGGAAGCAACCAAAGTGTTCCTCAGTAGATGAATGGGTATATAAATTGTGGTAATTCCAGACAATAGAATATTATTTAGTGCCCCAAAAAAAACAATCTAGCAAGCTATGAAATGACACAGAGGAACCTTCAATGCACATCACTAAGTGAAAGAAGTGAGAAAGCTACATAGTGTATGATTCCAACTATATGACCTTCTGGAAAAGGCAAAACTTTAGAGATAATAAAAAAGATTAGTGGTTGCCAGAGGTTGGGATTGAACCAGGGAAGAATAGATGAAGCACAAAGGGTTTTTAGGGCAGTAAAAATATTCTGTCTATGAAGAGACATGTAGTTGTGGATACATGTCATTGTATATTTGTCCAAGCCCATAGAATGTAAAACACCAAGAATGAACCATAAGGTAAACTATGGACTTTGTATGATAACACTGTGCTGATGTGGATTCATGAGTCATAACAAATATACTATTCTGTGCTGCATTTTGATAGGGCAGGAAGCTGTTCTCATCACAAGGGAAAACATGTATGTGGGCTGATGGGTATTAATAAAATTTATTGTGGTAATCATTTTGCAATATATACATAAATCAAATGTTTATGTTGTGCACCTTAAACTCATACAATGTTATACATAAATTACATTTTAGTAAAATGGAAAAAACTAAATCCATTAAACCCTCTTCCTTCTCTCCAGCCCTTGTTAACCACTGTTTTACTTTTTGTGCCTATGAGTTTGACTACTCTAGGTACCTCATATAAGTGGAATTACACAGTATTTGTCTTTTGGCATCTGCCTTATTTGAAGCATAATGTTTTCAAAGTCTATTCATGTTGCAGCATCTATCAAAATTTCATTCCTTATCAGGGCTGAACAATATCTCAATGTATATATGTTCCACATTTTGATGGACATATGGGTTGTTTTCACCTTTTGGCTATTGTAATGAATAGTGTTATAAAAGTTGGTATACAAATATCTGTTTGAGTCTCTTCTTCAAATTCTTTTGTGTATATACCCAGATGTGGAATTGCTGGATCAATAGTAATTCTATGTTTAATTTTTTAGGAAACTGAATACAGTTTTCCACTGTAGCTGAATCATTTTACTGCCAGCAGTGCACATGGGTTCTGATTTATCCACATCCACACAAGCACTAGGTGCTTTCTGTTTTTGAGTATTTTATCATGAAAGGGTGCTGAATTTTATTAACTGCTTTTTCTGTCTCAAAATTGTCATGTTTTTTCCCCTTCAATGTATTAACCTGGTTTATCATATTTTTTCCAGTTTACTGAGTATAACTGACAAATAAAATTGTATATATTTAAAGTCTACAATGTGATGATTTGATGTATTTATACTATTTGATATAATTACTGCAATAAAGTTAATTAACACATCCGTCATGTTGCATAGTTACCTTTTTCATGATAAGAATGCCTAAGGTTTACTCTTTTAGCAAATTTCAAGTATACAATACAGTATTATTAACTTATAGTCCCCATGCTATTCATTCATTAGATATACAGAACTTATTCATCTTATAATTGAAGGCTTATATCCATTGACCAACATCTCTCCATTTCACCATCCCAGACACTGATAACCTTCATTTTCCTCTCTGCTTCTATGAATTAGACCTTTTTCTATGATTCAGTTTTGTTTTTTAGATTTCACATGTAAGTGACATCATATAATATTTGTCCTTCTCTGGTTTATTTCACTTAGCATTATATCTTCTAGGTTCATCCTTGTTGTCACAAATGGGCAGGGATTTCCTTCCTTCTTGTGACTGAATTATAACATATATGTGTATATATATATATGTACACACACACACACACACACACACACACACACACACACACACACACACATATATATATATATAATCTCACATCTTTTTTATCCATTTGTCCACTGAAAGACACTTAAGTTGTTTCCCTGTCTTGGATATTGTGAATAATGCTGCAATGAACTTTGGAGTGCAGATATCCTTCAAGACACTGATTTCATTTCATTCGTATATACACCCTTAAGTGGGATTGTTGGATGATATGGTAATTATAATTTAATATTTCAGTACCCTCCGTACTGTTTTCCATATTGGCTGGAAATGTTCATTATTACATTCTCACTAACAGTGTAGAAGGGGTCCTTTTCTCCACATCCTCACCAATACTGGTTACTGCTTGTCCTTTTGAAAAAAGACATCTTAACAGGTGTAAGGTGATATTCCATTGTGGTTTTGATTTGCATTTCCCTCATGATTAGTGATGTTGAGCACCTACCTGTTCATGTACCTGTTGGACATTTATATATCTTCTTTGGAAAAATGTCTATTCAGGTCCTTTGCTCATTTTAAATTGGGTTATTACTTTTTGTTATTGCCCTTGAATTATATAACTTCTTTATATATTTTGTATATTAAACCCTTAACATATATATATATGTTTTGCAAATATTTTTTTCTATTCTGAGGTTACCTTCTCATTTTATTGATTTGTTTCTCTTGCTGTACAGAAGCTTCTTAATCTGACATATTAAGTTGTTTATTTTTAATTTTGTTGCTTGTGGTTTTGGTGTATACTCCCCAAAAAAGTCATTGCCAAGACCAACATCAAGGAGCTTTCCCACTGTACTTTTTTGTAGGAGTTTTATGGTTTCAGATATTACATTTGAATTATTAATCCATTTTGAGTTAACTTTTGCGGGTGGTAAAATTCAGTGGTCCAGTTTCATTCTTTTCCATTTGGTTATCATTTCCCAACACCACTTACTGAAAACATGATCCCTTCCTCATTGTATATTCTTGGCACCCTTGTCAAAGATTAATTGACTATATATGCATGTGTTCACTTCTGGGATCTCTATTTTGTCCCGTGAATCCCTGTGTCTATTTTCATGGAGGTACAATACTTTTTTGATGGCTATAGGTTTGTAATATAGTTTCTAAATCAGGATGTGTGATGGTATTAGTTATTCTTCTTTCTCAGGGTTGCTTTGGCCATTCAGTATTTTTTGTGATCCACATGAGCTTTAGAATTGTTTTTTCTATTTTTGTAAAAAATGCCATTGTAATTTTGATAGCAATTGCATTGAATTGTAGACCACTTTGAATGGGCATTTTAACAATTTTAATTCTTCCAAACCCTGAACATAAAATGTTTCCATTTGTTTCTTTTTCAGTTTTTTTCATCAGTGTATTGTAGTTTCCAGTGTAGAAGTATTTCAGCTCCCTGGTTAAATTTGCTCCTAAGTATTTTGTTGTTTTGATGTTATTGTTAATGGATTGCATTTTTAACTTTTCTTTCTGATAGGTCTGAGTGTTTGTGTATAGAAATGCAACTGATTTTTTTATATTGGCATACCTCAGAGATACTGTGTGTTTAGCTCCAGACCACTGCAATAAAGTGAGTATTGCCAAAAAATGGAATCAAGTGAATTTTTTGGTTTCCTAGTAAACATAAAAATTTTGTTATACTATACTGAAGTCTGTTAAGTGTGTAGGAAGGTGTTGTCTAATTTCCATATATTTTTGAATTTTTCATTTTTCCACCTTTTATTTATTTATTTATTTATTTATTTATTTATTTATTTATTTATTTATTTTTTTTTTTCATACCATTTTGGACAGAAAAGATAACTCCCTCAGCCTTTGATTTTCTGGGAAAGTCTTTATTTCTCCCTCATTTCTGAATGACATCTTTGACAGGTAAAGTATTCTTGGTTGGCAATTTTTTCCTTTTAGCATTTTGAATACACTATCAGCTCTCTCCTGGCTCACAAGGTTTGTGCTGAGAAATACCTTATGGAGTTTCCCTTGTACATATGGGGATGTTTCAGTTTCTTATTTTTAATATTTTCTCTTTATGTTGGATTTTAGACAGTTTTATTTTAATGTGTTTGCAGAAGATCTCTTTGGGATGAATCTGTCTGGGAATCTATGATCTTCATGAACATGGATGTCCATATTTCTTTCTAGATTTGGGAGGTTTTAGCTATCATTTCTTTAAATAAGCTTTAAGTCCCCTTTCCTTCTCTTTTCCTTTTAGAACTTCCATAATGCAGAAATTGTTTTGCTTGATGGCATCTATAATTCATGTAGGCATTCTTCAGTTTTGTTTATTCTTTTTTCTTTGTTTGCTCTGAGTAGATAACTTCAAGTGACTTGTCCCTGAGTTGAAATTCTTTATTTTGGTTTATCAAGTCAGCTATTGATGTTTTCTGTTGCAATTTCATTTCATTCATTGTATTCTTCAACTCCAGAATTTCAGTTCTTTATTATTATTTCTATCTTTCTGCTAAACTTCTCACTTCATTTGTGTGTTTTCCTGATTTCAATATATCATCATTCTTTGTTTCTCTTGTTGCTCACTGAGCTTCCTTGAAACAACTCTAAGTTTTTTATCATTCAAATCATAGTATCCATTTCTTTTGGGTTGGATAAAGGAAAATAATTAGTTTCCTTTGGTTTCATATTTCTTTAGTTTTTCATGCTCCTTGCAGTGTTGCATTACTGTCCTTGTATTTAAGGAAGCAGTAACCTTCATTAGTCTTTATTGTGAAGCTTTTGGAGAGAAATAATTTGTCAGCCTGTCTAGGGATTCTGAGACTTTCTCAGACCTTTTGTATGGTCTAAGACCATACTTCTTGTTCCCTTTTTTTGGAGAGGGGTGTCATGCCTTCCTTCATCCTGCAAAACTAGACCTAATGCTGAAAGCTTTAGCTTTACTTTTCCTAGGGTGGTGGTGAATGTTCGGTTTGTTTGCTTTCTCATAATCTTGCAGAGTTGGCCAGCTTTCTGTGTGCTCACTAGCTCCCTGCCAATGCATGCACTTGCCACTCTCAGAGGGCACACCCAAGGAGCTGCCCCAAAGCAGAGGGGGTAGCATGGCTAAGATTTGGGGAGTGTTGGGGGTAAAATTGCAATATTTCCAGAATCTCTCACCTGGCCTTAGTGCATCTCCATATCAATAGGTGTTTCTAAATGGTGGAGAGATATAGTCCATCTCATATCAGTAGGTGATTACAAGAGCAAGGGAGGACACATCTGGGCTGGAGAGGTTGGGTGGGGCCCCTTCTTCTGCAGCTGGGTCAGGAAAGACATGGGTGAGCAGAAATGGATGACTGCTTGTAAGCAATAAATGGGTTTTCCCACTTTATTTGTCTCTTTGACTGATTTCAGTTTCAAAGATATTTTGCCCTGGGATTTCCCCCCAGAGTTACAGTACCTGTAGACCAATTTGGGGGATTTGCAGGGAAAGCCTATCCAGCAAAGCAGTTAGTATGGTCTGTGTTCCAAGCCCTGCCTGCTGTGCTCCCAGCCTCTCCTTGCCCTCAGTTGCACAGAATATCAGTATTCTGGATGGGGTGAGAAAGAAGTGGGCCTCTTTGCCATGACCCACACAGCTGGGGAAGCTGGGCACTCACACTCTCTCCCTTTCTGCTGTGGAAGAAATTAAAGGCCATGGGAGTCTATGTTGGCACTAAGCTGTGCCACCCTAAGGGGAGACACAGGTAAAGTGAAACTGTTCCTCTTACCCTCTTCAATGCATCCAATCTCAGCTTTTTGCTTCAGTGAAGTTTGGAAACTTCTCCACGGGCCTCCCAGATCCCACAGAGGGTACTCTCACTTATGGGTATTGTTAAAATCAGTGTTATTTAATTGGAAAATCGTAGAAACATCCTATCCTGCCATTTTGTTGCTGTGGGATTGGTGGGGTTAATACATAACTCAAGTAAGGTAGAAATCAATTGTATAAGCACACATGACTTGATTGTTTTTCCCACACACTCTGTTAATGTGTAATCAAGGACTGAGTGATGAGAACCAAAGCAGTTCTCATGGTTAGGAGCCATCTTCACACAGTTTTGGTATCCTTGAGAAGCGTTGTGTCCTTGGGCTAGACTCAAGGCTGGATAATGATGTTTGAGTTCATTGTAAGTTCATTTATTCAATAAATATGAGAAATGCCTTCTCAGCGCTGCTCTTGAGCTGTTACACCTTGAGCCCCCTGGCTGGTCCTTTCAGGTCTTTGACAACTCATCACGTCTCCTCCCTTGTCTGCGGCTTAGAGGCAGGGAGGGGACCGACATGCTGCTGTCACTTCTGTGCTTTATTTATTTGTTTCTTTTTTTAAATTTATTATTTTTTATTAGTGTTTTTAAGACATGAATCAGTGTACTGCTTCATGAATTTTGATCTATGTATACACTCATGTAAACATAACTCAGAATAAGATATCAAACACTCTCACTAATTTCTTTTCCCCTTGCACCAATTTTACCCATCTCCCCACCCACATCCACTACAGCAACCACCAATCTGTTCTCTATGTATATGAGCTTATTTCTGTTTTGTTTGTTTGTTCATTTGTTTTGTGTTTCAGATTCCATGTGATAGTGAATTCATATGGAATTTGTCTTTCTCTGACTTATTTCACTTAGCATAATATCCTCTAGGTCCATCCCAAAATATGGAATCCTTCACAAATTTGTGTGTCATCCTTGTGCAGAGGCCATGCTAATATTCACTGTATCTTTCCAATTTTAGTATATGTAATGCCAAAATGAGCACTATGGTTTATTATATCGAACCGTTTTTGTAATCCCTGCATTCTGGGAATAAATCTCTCCTTTTCATGATTTATAAACCTTTAAATATGTTGCTGAATTTGGTTTGCTCGTATTTTGTGGAGGGTGTTTGGGCCTTAAGATTTTAATGGAAGGAAGGAAGGCAACAAATGATAGTTGAGACTGAAGAACAAAAATTGAAGTTAGAAAATTGGAAAACAGATATTTTTATGATATACTTCATATTTTAACAATAGTTATCAATACAAGAGACAATGAACTTGACTTTGTGCACATGTGAAAAATTATGAAATATTTTACAAATGTGATAGAATAGTTTGAATTATGCTTATCCCTCGAAAGATCACTACATAGGAAAATCATGGATCTGGAATACTTTTCTTTCAGTGAAAGATATTTTAAATTCTAACTATTACTCTATGGGATAAACAGTTACACCTAGCCATTTATGATGATTGAATATGGATTTTGAAAATACATCATCAGTTCATTTTGGATAAAGTTAAAAATGAGCCACTAATTTACTGAAATTACTTTAAAATCTATTCTTCCATTCCCATTAACATACCTTCATAAGACAGTATTTGTACCATGAGAACTTAGAAATAGTTTAGTAATAAAATTTCCTCTGCAAGTAGCCCTTTTCTCAATCTGACTTAGTTTAGATGATCAAACAAGAAGCAATCCCATTTGTCACATTGTAAGCTTTCAACTTAAACACACTGTATTCAAAGTGTGTTTATAGTAATTGAATAGGCAGAATACAAAGTTCACTCATACTTTTGCTTTAGTTACAAGTGTAGGACAAAAAGTTACCAGTGTAAGCTTGGATTAACACATAGTCTACAGGCACACACCTGATCATCTACATTTGCTCTCTTACAACACTAAACTATGTTTTCTACCTTTATCTTGCATCTACCTACCACTTCAGCATTTTATTAAAAATAATAATAATAATCCACATATAAATCCACATATAAATCAAGTATAAAAATCAAACGAATATTCATATTTGAACTGATTGTTTATAGTTCATAATGCATGAGCAAAACCGAAAGTTTCTGTGATGACTGCCCTTGTACTGTTCACCATGTAACTTATTCACTATGTAAGAATTTGTTCTCCATGTAAGAACTTGTTCGCTATGCTTTAGAAGATTGGAGACTGATGAAAATTAGGCTTGGGGTGGATTAATGATTGTGCATTGAGCATTGACTCCCCTATACAGAATTTTATTGTTGTTAACAACCATTTGATCAATAAATAGGAGAGATGCCCTCTCAAAAAAAAAGGACAGACTTCCAAATGTAAAATAAATAAGTAACCGGGATGTAATGTATAGCATAAGGAATATAGTCAAAATATTGTAACAACTTTGTATGGTGATAGCTGGTAGCTAGAATTATCATGTATATAAATGTTGAATCACTGTGTTGTACACCTGAAACTAATGTAATACTGTTTGTCAACTACCCTTCAATAAAAAATAATTTAAAAAAATAAAAATAAAAAAAATCACCATAAAAAAAAAAGTTACCAGTGTAAAAGTCATTCACTGTAATAAGTGATTGGGAAATTTTCTTGGAGCAGTGGATAGTTCCTGAATTACATTCTATGTTACGTTTGTTCCTTTTATTTATTGAAATGTAATTTTGTCTGTGGCATTTCATATTTAAAAAATGAACTTGTGTATTTTATATTTCTTTTACTTCATTTTACCAGCACTTTATTTATTTATTTAGCTAATCATTTATTTATTTATTTATTTATTGTTTTGGTATCATTAATCTACAGTTATGTGAAGAACATTATGTTTACAAGGCTCCCCCCTTCACCAAGTCTCCCCCACAAACCCCATTACAGTCACTGTCTATCAGCGTAGTAAGATGCTGTAGAATCACTACTTGTCTTCTCTGTGTTGTACAGCCCTCCCCATGCCCCCAACACACACATTATACATGCTAATCATAAGGCTCCTTTTCTTTTTCCCCACCCTTATCCCTCCCTTCCCACCCATCCTTTCCAGTCCCTTTCCCTTTGGTAACTGTTAGTCCATTCTTGTGTTCTGTGATTCTGCTGCTGTTTTGTTTCTTCAGTTTTTCTTTGTTCTTACACTCCACAAATGAGTGAAATCATTTGGTACTTGTCTTTCTCCTCCTGGCTCATTTCACTGAGCATAATACCCTTTAGCTCCATCCATGTTGTTGCAAATGGTAGGATCTGTTTTTTTTATGGCTGAGTAATATTCCATTGTGTATATGTACCACATCTTCTTTATCCATTCATCTACTGATGGACATTTAGGTTGCTTCCATTTCTTGGCTACTGTAAATAGTGCTGCGATAAACATAGGGGTGCATCTGTCTTTTTCAAACTGGGCTGCTGTATTCTTAGCGTAAATTCTGAGAAGTGGAATTTCTGGGTCAAATGGTACTTTTGAGCATTTTGAGGAACCTCCATACTGCTTTCCACAATGGTTGAACTAATTTACATTCCCACCAGCAGTGTAGGAGGGTTCCCTTTTCTCCACAACCTTGCCAACATTTGTTGTTGTTTGTCTTTTGGATGGGGGCAATCTTTACTGGTGTGAGGTGATCTCTCATTGTGGTTTTAATTTTCACTTACCTGATGATTAGTGATGTGGAGCATCTTTTCATGTGTCTGTTGGCCATCTGAATTTCTTCTTTGGAGAACTGTCTGTTCAGCTCCTCTGCCCATTTTTTAATTGGATTATTTGCTTTTTGTTTGTTGAGGTACATGAGCTCTTTATATATTTTGGATGTCATCCCTTTAGCGGATCTGTCACTTATGAATATATTCTCCCACACTGTAGGATGCCTTTTTGTTCTATTGATGGTGTCCTTTGCTGTACAGAAGCTTTTCAGCTTGATATAGTCCCACTTGTTCATTTTTGCTTTTGTTTCCCTTGCCTGGGGAGATATGTTCATGAAGACGTTGCTCATGTTTATGTCTGAGAGATTTTTGCCTATGTTTTTTTCTAAGAGTTTTATAGTTTCATGAGTTACATTCAGGTCTTTGATCAATTTTGAATTTACTTTTGTGTATGGGGTTAGACAGTGATCCAGCTTCATTCTCTTATATGCAGCTGTCCAGTTTTGCCAGCACCATCTGTTGAAGAGACTGTCATTCCCCCATTGTATGTCCATGGCTCCTTTATCATATATTAATTGACCATATGTGTTTGGGTTAATGTTTGGAGTCTCTATTCTGTTCCACTACAGTACTTTATTTTTTATCTTAATTTAAGAAGTATCAGTGACTGAGGGATTAAAAAGGAAACTGGTCCTTCATTATGGACAGTAAGCAGCACTGGTGTAAATAGCTGGACTTTGCTCCTTGGACAGATGCTGCATTGTATTCAAATTTTCTTGATAGTGGTCCTTAGGCAATTATTTATTTATTTATTAAATAAATGAATTTTCAATCCCCGATGTTGGGTTCACAGCATTAAGAAATCTCTTTTACAATTCCTTATGCTAACTGAAAGATGAGAGGGTATGCAAACTCAACAGTCCATGCAGGTTTATTGCTGAACCTGAGAGGGACCCCTCTGTCCTGGCCAGCAGAACAAATGAAAAAAGAGGGGCTCTAACAGGTCAAGAGACTTTTTATGGCCAGGGCTTTGGTGGGCTCTTTGAGGGGAGGGGTCAGGGTGAAGTGGGCTTGTGGTTTGCTAACTTGTCTTCTGGAAGATGCTTGTAGCCTAGGTAAGATGACACGTGGGTCTCTCTGAGATGGTGTGTGGGCTTATTCAAAAGGTGGTACTCCAGTCCGGATTCTATCATTTCTGGCTCTAAGTATAGGAAGACAGGTTGCCTTTCTTTTCTTGGCTATTTCCTGCTGAGGGGGCAATGAAGGGGCTTTTTGGATATTTTGAAGCAGGAAGGCCATTTGGAGGTGTTCTTGAGTAGTTGCCCAGGAGATGGCTGCCTTTTGATATTGTAAAGAATCTTAAGGTTACTTAAGCAGGGAAGGAAAAGAAGGAAGATAGTGATAAAGGTGAATGAGGCCAGAAGAGGTAGAAGGTGAAGGTTGTAGAAGCTGAGAGTGAAAGACTTGGACTCTGGCCAGGAAGAAAAGGGTTAGAGCCCAGTGGCTGGGAAGGTCAGAGAGGTTGTGTGAATTGTGTACTTATAAGAGCTGGTAGAGGGCAATTTTTGGGATTCAGGGATAAGGAGTGCAGCTGATGCTAGGACCTGTAAGCAGAGAGGCCAGTCATTTATCACAAGGTTGGGTTGTTTGGACAGATAGGCAATAGGCTTGAGGGAGTCTCCAGCTGATTTTGTGAGTAGCCCTAATGCTTGCCCCTTTTTGCTGGTTAACAAAAGAAAGGTTTGTAGAGTCAAAGTAGGTGCCTTGAGGAGTGCTCACTCAAGAGCCCAGAAAGAAGCAGGAATTATGTCTGTCTCTGGCACCCTTTCTTGGGGATCCCTGTAGGAGGCCTCATAAAGGGATTTTGCAATGAGTGAGAAATTTTGGATCCAGAGTCTAAAATAGCTAAGAAACCCTAAGAAAGAAAGATGATCTTACTTTGTAGTGGGAAAAGGGAGATGATTAATAGCTTGGTTTTGCATGGTGGGTATGCAGTGAGTGGTAGGTGTGAGGTCAAGACCAAGGTAAGTGATCTTTTGCTGTACTAGTTGAGCTTTGTGTTCTGAGACATGGTATCCCCCTTTCCCCAGGAATCTAAGGAGGGAGATAGTGTGGGATAGAGAATCATCTTTTGAGGGGCTGCAAAGCAAGAGGTCATCAACATACTGGAGCACACAGCTCGGGGCAAGGTTTAGAGGTCATTTTGTAGTGCTTGGCCAAAGAAGTGGGGACATATCAGTTCAGACTGCCTGCTTGGCCTTAAGATAAGCTATTGGGCTATTGTCTGACTACCAGAAAATATGCTGGGAATCTTACTTCTCAATTACCTGCTTCTTAAAATGGAATCATTTCCTTAAGATGGAGTTCCTCCTGTTCTTATATAATGTTTATATTTCAGCATTCTTCTTCATAGGCAGGAAAAGTTAATCATGATGCTGTAAGAATAGAAATAGGTTAGCATAAGCATAGCCATCTTAAAGGCCTAGAAGCCATTTTCTAGGTGACTTAGAAAGAAAAACTGGAACTGGGTAAGGCCTTGAAAAACAAGTTAATCATGAGCACCGGGTGGTGGGCAGCTGTGACCCTTGGTCAGCTAACCTTGGTCAGTAAATCTTACATACCAAGCTTATCGTGCAGAACCTCCCTAACCATTGAGGAGTAGTCTTACCCTGCCCTTGCTTAACCCCAGGATATATGTCTTGCAAGAATAATGTATAGTTATAGAAAATTGCTATGAGTTAAGTGCTTTGAAATTGCTATATAAACCCTTGGCTCTGAGTGCTCGGGGTCCTTGTTGAGACCCGCTGCTTCGGGCTGACTTGGACCCCAACTAGTTGGCTGAATAAAGACTTTGCTTGAATTTACATCTCTATGCCTGTGTAGTTTGTTCTCTGGGGAAGCCTCGGAAGCCTGGACCCTAACAATGCTTGTCCCAAGTCTCTGCCCCACCTCATTCCCCCCTCAAGGAATGTGGACCCTTGAAATCTTTCAAGGAAATGTGGATGTCAGTCACTCTTCTGTAACTGCTTCCTGCTGAGTAGGGGCATTGTCCCTGCCTGTGGGTCCAGCAGTTCCTTGCTGTCAGGGAGAGGAGGGGTCATGGAGCCATTTTAGCAGAGGCAGACATGGACAAGGGCACATGAAAGGAGGATGCAACAAGTTGCGGGGCTGCTGATGCATGTCTTCATCAGCATTAGGGTGGATTGAAATCCTCTTTTGAGCAACATCTAGAGTTGGATTTTTTTGTTTTGGAGGAAACAAACTTGATGAGATTAAGAATGAATGGTTGAGTATGAGGACTAAAAATAGTAAACTTTAATTGAAATAATGGGAGAAAATTGAAACATTTGGAGTCATAGCTGGATATTTTGAGGAAACGAGTCCAGGATCTAGTCTATTTTACAATGAACAGTATTAGAATCCAATAGTGATAAGGTTGCACTATTGAAACACAATTCTTCTTTCTCTCTAAAATTACCCTCATTTTTATTAATATAAAATAAATTTAGATTTAAAACAGTTGGCCTGATTATTTACATAAGTGCAGCAAGAACAGCCATTGATGGGACAGGCTCTTTAGAGCAGATTCTTACTGAAATTATGCAAATAAAAACGTTGCCATAAAATATGAAAATGTTTGGAAGGAAGCGACTTGGCTCAGTGTCACAGAGAAGTCAAATACAGTGAGACGTGAGACCAAAGTCAAGAAAGCGAAGTTTTAATACACTCTGCATAGAATAGCAGAGCAGGCCTGCCTAAGATAAGACAGGCAGGTGTGGATGCTCATTCTGAGGCTTCTTTTATGTGGTTTGGCAGGGCAAAAAGGTCCTTGATTGACAGTGGTCAGCTCTCTAGGCTTGTTCTGATTGGTGAAATGGGGACAGGGGCTGTGCTGTGCCTGTGCCTCTCATGTTTCTTATCTGGGGGGATCCTGGACATTTCCTGAGTCACTCTTAGACCCTGTGGCTTCATCTGATTAAGTCTCTGAGTCATTTCTGGCTTTCTGGTTCTATTTAATCAACTCCCTGAGTCATCTTTCCAGGGCCCTTTCTTCTTTCCATCCCACTCATTTCTGTCTTTCTGCCTAACAAAAATAGTCACTGAGAGTTTTTAAACTCTGTGGGGATCAGGTAGATAGAGGAAGATAAATGTTTCAATTCTGCTTTAAAGGAATAATTTACTAAACTCTTGTAAGCTAGCTTAAGAGGAAAAGGTTGAAACAGACACTTGTTTTTCTAAGAGATTAATGACATTTGCATAAAATTAAAATCACCTTCAGTTTACTTAATTTTTTTTTTTTTACTTAATTTTTGTAACCAATTTTTGCTCTGCTTGAATTTAGTTCTTTACTCATTGGGGAGTAAAACAGTAACTATAGATGACAAAAGACTTAGAAATGACAATGGTTAAAGATTTGATGAGAGCTTTAAGACAATTGATATAAGGATGTTTGGGTATTTATGTAATCTTAGAAAAGACCATAAAACCTAGATGTGACTTTTTCTCCGCCAGGATGTTCAAACAAAGGGCCACATGGTGGAAGATGCTCAGGCTGAGAGTGGGGGTGGCGGTGAGGGAATTGGTAAGGGCCTGGCTATATCTGTTTGATTTGAGTTTTTTAAACCTACCAATAAAATTAAAACAAATGTAAGGGAAAGATATAACTGGCTTAGGTGACGTCCTAGAAGGAATGTTAACCCTGTAGTACTCAGCCAATGAGGAACCAGGGGAGGGACTAATGCACTAGGAGATAAATTACTGGCGCCAATCTCCCCAGGTTTGCCTGCTCCCCAGACACCTGATCTCCGAAAGTTATCATTAAAGCCTTGCTCCACTGTTCTCTTTGTCTCTGTGTCCACTTATTGAATTTGGACCAGTGAATGTGTTTCTCACAATTTGGGGGCTCATCCGGGATCCTCTTGCCTGTGCGAGGTGGGGGCTAAGCAGAATGGGAAGATGCTTCCCGCTCAGCTTTGGGCAGCCTGCTCTGTCTGGGCATTTCACTTGTGCACGGAAGTCGAGAGTAGGCCCGAGGCTGTTGTATGGAGAGAGCCTGACCGACACAGGGGAGAAAATGCAGGCACAGTGGCAAACAGGCAAGCTTGTGCATGAGCCAAGGTAGGAAAATTGGGCTGTAAGTACTGCCTTGGTGGTTAGGCATTTTTCAGAGGTCGAGTGCGCATGGCTGAGACATGTCCGAGATGTGAAGAGAGTGTGGAGTCCTGATCCGCAGTTCCATTCTCCCGCGAGGGAAATGGCCAGAGACAGATGAAGCGAATCCCGGGGTGTGTGCAAGAAACCTCCATTATGGGAGGTTGAGTACACAGGGAACTCAGACACAGGGACCTCTTGAAAGATGGGAAATGAATATTCTAGGCCTAGGGAAGCAGGGAAAGGGAACCAGATGAGCTCCCTTGAAATTCCCTCAGATAGCCTGCTGGGGTGAAGGTTAAGTACTAGGGGGATGCCTCCTGTACCAGGTTAAGGACAAACAGAAGATAATAAAATTTTGCTGCCTTGTCTGGATAAAAGCTGGATAAAAGTTATTTTTGAGAGTAATAAATCCTCCAGTTCACCTAACGAATGAGGCTGCACTCTGTTGGTTACCAAGGGTGCTTCCCATATTTCCCCTCAACACCAGAAGAGGGAAAGCTAATGAGGAACTACTACAAGAGACTTCCCAGGACAAGTCCTGGTGTTGGGGAAGTGTTGTGTATTTTCCTTCATCCTTGTCCCTGCCCCAGTGGAGAGTTGAGGGGTGGGGACACGGTGGTGAGGTGGAGTGAAAGTTTTGTTTAGAGTTACTTGAGAGAGAAAGTGCAGGCCATCTGGGCAGGAAGGGGCACCCTTGGGAGGTTGGAGAGAGAAAGTTTGAAGTTAAAAAGTTGCACACTTTGAGGGTGCTGGTGGCCTCAGGAAGAGGAGCGCCCCAGAGGTTGAGGGTTCCCCCCTCTTTTTAAAGGATTCTTTAGGAGTGTGGCCAGAGGCTGGGGTTGTAGACTTGTTAAGTGGTCTCTAGTATCTTTGAAGAGACATTAAATTTCTTATCAGTCCTCTAGATAATTCTGCAAAATTAGCTTAACACAAGAAATTGACTGCTTTAGTCCCCTCTCAGGATAGCAGTTTACTGGTTTGGGAGCTTATCAGGACTGTCTGCCCTTCTTCCAAGGGGGGCAGAGTTACTGTCTGTTTGCTAATGAGTAAGTTAAGAGTTTTGCTTCTTGACCTCCTGGGTATTAAAATGCCATCTTTGGGATGGAATCCTTCCTGCTTTTTGCTATGTTGTTTATAGCTGCGCCTGCATGCTGAATTGATTTCCTGAATTGCGGACTACTTGATTGGGGTCGGAGGAAAAAAAAAAAGAAAAGAAAAAAACCAGCATATAGGTAAGGTAAAGTTAAAAAAAAAAGGAGGCTGGGCCTGTATGATTAACATAATAAAGACAGGCTGTGCTGAGGTACTCTCCTTTATCTGAGAAATATTCAAACATTCCAGGCCAAGTTGCTCCTGTCTTTTTGAGCTTTAATTAATTTCCTCTGGGTCTTTTTAGTGGACTTTCCTGGCCTTTTTCTCTTTCCACCCTGCTCATATTTATTTAACATTGGGACCCACTTTCTTGTCACCCTCCCTGTGGGTAAAATTGAAACATTTCCAGAATATCCGCCTGGCTTTAGTATATCTGCATATCAATAGGGGTTCAGAGGTAGAAAGAAGTATGGCTTTAGTGCATTTGCATCTTTCTTCAGGAGTGGAGAAGTTCATCTCCATATCAATGGGTGATTACCTGGGCAAAAGAGGGCTTATCTCAGTACCTGAGAGGTGAGGGGGATGGCCGGTGTGGTTGCTGCTGGAGCAGGGAAGACAGATGGTCTGGAACTGCAGTTTGTGAGCAATAAATGGGTTTTGGACTTTATTTCTTCCTTTGACTGATTTCGCTTTTTAGGGGCATTTTGCCCCAGAATTTCCCTTTCCCAGACTTACAGACCCCAGCTGCATTTTTACAGAGACTCAAGGACCAAATGAGAAAGTATTCATTCAGGACTTGACTCAGAAGCTCAGGTAGGACAGGGTCTTTTAGAAGTCAATTTTGTAAGCAAAAGTTGGCCAGATATTGCTAAGAAATTACAGAATTTAGATGGATGGAATGAGAAACCTATAAAGGAATTACTGAGAGAAGCTCAAAAACTGCTTGTTAGAAGAGAGGCTAGAAGCTTTTATTTTAAATTGTTAGAGGGAGAGCCAGACTCTCTCCAAAGGACCCCAGGGGAACTGAAAATTCTAGAGGAATTGAAAGCAATACTTAGTCACCGCCCCAGTCCTGGCACTCCCATCTTTAGAGAAGCCATTTCACTAGTTTGTTACTGTTGAACAAGGTTCCATTGTAGGGGCTTTGACCCAATCCTGGGAAGGAAAGAAAAAACCAGTAGCCTTTATGTCTGAACTGTTGCACCCTGTCTCTCGAGGATGGCCCGAATGCATTCAGGCCATTGCAGCCATGGCCTTACTGGTAGAAGAGAGCAGGAAACTAACTTTTGGGGGAACCCTCATGATCAGTACTCCTCACCAGGTTCAGGCCACACCTTCTTAATCAGTGGACTGGGCGCTGGCTAATACATTCTCAAATTTTAAAATATGAAGCAATTTTACTTGCGAAAGATGACCTGATCTTAACCACAGACACCTGTCTCAATCCCACCAGCTTCCTATGTGCAGGGGAGGCTGAAGGCCAATCAGAATTAAGCCATAGTTACATAGATCTCACAGAATAGTATACTTAGTGTAGTCCATACCTTTGGAAAAATTTGAACAGAAAGACATCTCATAAACAGTGAAGGAAAGGAATTAATTAATGGGTGTAAGGCTGGAGGCACTGGAGAGAGGAAAGCGAGGACAGTGTAAATAGAACAAAGAGCACCAAATAGCTCTGTGCCATATAAGGAAGGAATAGACAGCTCTTCCGGGATTCCAGTCCCATGACGTGCTGACAAAACCCAGATGCAGACTCCCTCCATCCGGAAGGAGGAGAAAAACTCCTTGCCTCACCTCCTGGGCATGACTTCCTCAGCCTGTGTTTCAGACTGATGAACCTTGCCCAGGAATTGTGCTCAAGTAAACTGCCTGGCCCTTTGTTGCCTCTCGTTGCCTGCTTATTTTGGCTAGAATTTATCTTATATTTGGTGCTGAAACCTGGGAAGGAGTGTGAGTGTGGGGCCTGACTGGCTATCGGTGGCCCTGCCCCCTCCTTCCCTGACCTGGGACCTCAGCCTCCTCTCTGCTGTGTGGACTATTTTCCGGTGAGTCCCTCAGTTTGTCCCGGTCTGTTTCCTTTCCTAACCCATTTTCACCTGGCCCATTCAAAATCATAGCTACGTCCAGGTTAGGGCATCTGGACCACCCTCTGCAGGCATCTGGCCCACCCCTGGCCCTGCGGTGTGGGAGACGTCCTCACTCAGGCTCCCAGGACGTCTCCCCTGACTTGGCATACTTGGGACTCTGGGTGCTCCTCTCAGCGGGATTAGTTGGGGAGTGGCACCAGCCCTCGAAAGCAGAGGCTCAGACACTGCTGTGGTGTCTCATTTCTAATTTGGCTACTCTATATTTGTCCTGGGAAGTTTGCAAATGGAAGCTAGTCTTTCTTTGTTCTGAGGCTGAGCCTCAGTATTCATTGGGCAATCAATCTTGCTGGCCCCCTTAGGGAACTTTTGATTTTGGCCTCCTCACTGACTTGATTAATTATTGCCACTGGAGCATAGAATGGAGTGAAATCCCATATGTACAGGCTTTTTGGACATTGCACTCCTGCCTAAACCTTTATATTAAGTGTTTAATGACTCAAGTTCTCCTGACCCGATCTTCAGTTAAAGATTGTCAACCTCTTACTCTGCCCAGTCCTTCTTCCTTTTCAGATACACTGGAGGACCTTGGTCTTCTGCCTCTCTCAGCTCACTACCCCCCACTCTCTGCCACCATCTTTAAGTTCTTTGTCCTCCCCTGTGTTGCTGCCATCTTAAAGTCCTACATTCTCAACCATGCTGTCTTCCTGCTCCTCTCCTCTTCTGGTGGCTGCACCACCCCCTTCCCCTCTCCTTCTGCCTTCACCACCCTCTTGTCCCACCGGAACATGCTCCTCCCATCCTCCGGTTCCAGAAGCCATGGACAAGAAGCTAAAAAGAAAAGAAGCAATTAAATATCAGTAACTCGAATCTCTATATCAGTTTGTCTGTCTGTGTATATGTTTTTGTATGAAAAGTGTTGCTAACTGTAGTCGTTATGTCTCAATTTGTATGTTTGTGTGTCTAAGTGTGTAAATGAAAAATATTTTCCTACCTCTGGATGGTATTAATAAAAATTGATTTAAAAACAAGCACTTGTGAAAACTGGGCATTCTAAAACTTCCAGAAAATCTAATAAAAATATTAAGCATTAATGCTAATTTAAGTTTAACTGAAACGGACATGTCCTTATAGTTATCAGCTGCCAAAGTTTACTTTAAGTCATTTAAGTTGATGTTATCTGTTAAACATTTCAAGAAGATGCTTAAAGAAAAGCTTGACTTTGTCTAATGATTGTTAAAAGTTTTGTTAAGTAATCTAGCATGGTTGCTAAAAATAAGTAAACAAGTGTAGCAAATAAACATCTTAATAATAATATTGTATTAATGTATAACAGTATATATATATATATATATATATATATATATATATATATATATATGCAAACAGCCTGATAATTTTTGTGGTAACCAAAATTCTTAAGTTTGCTAAGTTATATAGACATATTTTGTGCCTAATGAGAAATTGTGCTGTAAAGCACAGTTTCAAAAATGATAATATACAGTTTACAGTGGCCTATTTTTCAGTGTTCACTGAAGGTTAAAGTAAAATGGTTTTAAGTTCTAATGAAAACTACTTAACATAATAAGGAAAATATTTCTGTATGCTGAAGATGTGTGTTTTAATAAGAGAAAGTATAAAGAATGGAAATTCATTTTGTTGAAGGTAAAAGAAAGTAATTGTTCTAAAGTACAGCTATTTATTTAAAGGGGGAGAACACTGAATGTAAACAGAAATTTGTAGAAAGCTTGTGGAAAAATTGATATAGTCATGCTATGTGAAATTAAAGCAAGTGAGTCTTGATATCAAGTATACAGCAAAATTAGAATTTTGTTTTCAGTTAAAAAGATGTTTTCTTAAACTGCTAGTCTGCTCTTAATGTTGAAAGATTGCAAAAGGCTTTCTAATTGTTTTATCAAAGTAGTTTCTCATGCTTAAAATCTCAATGAATTGTCTGAGTATTTAAGAAAAAGATTCTAATATCAAAGGACTAAATGTTAAACTTTGCTAATAACTGTGTAACATTATGTATTTGCCTTTAAAATCTTTTATTGTCATTCTGGTTAAATGGATAAGTATTTCTTCATGGCAACCTATAATCCTATTTAATCAAATGCCAAAGAAACTTTCTTTTGACAACTTTCCAAAATCAAATTCAAAAAAGTGCTTTTACCTCTAGTTAACTCTGATATTTTCCAGAGGGCCCCTGGAACATGTCAGAAGAATTTTTCTCCCCATTGGGAAAAATGTTTGGCTAATTTGGCTTATTTGTCTGATATATATTTACTTAGAAAGCACTGTCAAAAGGAATGATGCTAATCTTTGTTACTGAATGTTTTGTGTTACAGAAATATCCAAATTTCCTTATGACAACTGTCTTACAGTAAGCTCTCATCAGATCTTCAACCATTTTCACTTGTAAGTCTTCATCTATACTCACTGTTTTATTACTCCTAAACTAGTTTAAAAAAACTAGATTTCAGCAGAACAGGTATTAGTCACATAGGATTAAGTAAACTAAGGAAGATGATTTTGTGGGGTTTTTTTCAAATGTTGTTGATAAAGTGTTTTAAGCTTTTTCTGTGAAGCTGACAACAATTTAGTAAATGACTGCCTTTATAAGCAGAATTGAAACTTGATCTTTCTCTCTACCTGATCCCTCCAGAATTTAAAAACTCTCAGTGACTATTTTTATATTTCATGGCAGTATGTTTATTTGCACAAGTTCAATAAGAATCTGCTTTCCTTGTAAGAGGACCAATTAAAAACACTGGTTATATTACCAAGGTTTTGACTGGAACGTCATACCTGAGAGACACGTGTGTAAACTCAGATATGAACAGACAGCTTTAAGGAACTAAGATTGACTTTATAAAGCCCACAAAGCCCCTTAGAAGAATTGGCCTGGTAACTTGCTTACAGAGTTCCCAGCCAGGTGAGGAAGGAAGGTCACTTCCTGGCAAGTGCCGGAACCTCAGGAATGTCTTGGGAACCTCAAGAAGAGAAGAATTCACCCAAATGTACAGGTACTACAGGCACAAACTGATGGCAAGTCTGGCTTGGCTGTCTGACCTTGAGAGGTCTTTAAAAGTTCAATCTGAAATTCCTTACAAAAAGTTCCAGCAAAGCACATTTAAAAGATCCCATATAATCAATTACTCTTCTTGCTGCACTTATGCAAATAATCAAGCCAACTGTTAATTATTTTCTTAATCTGGCTACTTCTAATAAAAATGAGGGTGATTTTAGAGAAAAGTATTGTTTCAATAATGCAGTCTTATCTATACTAAATCCTAATACTAGTCACTGAGATGTAAACTTGATCCAGAATTCTAGTTTCCCCATGATATCTGGCTATGATTCTCAATTAGACCCTTCATATTTCTAGTTCTCATGTTCAGCCATGCATTCTTAATCCCATCAGGTTTGTCCTTCCAGAATAGTAAATCTAACTCCATATGTTGCTACTTAACCTAATAACACAATTTGTTCTATCTTGCCTAGAAGCCACAAAACTGCAAATAGTAATAGAAATGAAACCCATAATAGATGCACCAACCTTCTGAGGCCCTCTCAACTGACCAGTGAGAGAAACCTAGCTGCACCCTTTACTGCACCCCCTCTCAGCATGAAGCAGCCAGAGCAGTCATTGCTCCTTTTCCCTTGCATCCCTAGCAGCAGCTACAGTCTCTATCTGTAGAGGGGAGAATGAGACAGGGACTTAGAGAGACAGGGCTTAGAGAGAATAAGGTGAGAGCCTCTAGAGAAAGCAAGGCAGGATATTTGCACTCAGAGCAATGTAACTATGTAAAGGAGTGCAGAGAGCATTAAGAGTCAGGAAAAAAGAACTAATAAAACTTAGCTAAACCTTAACAGCAGACCATTCCAGAATAGTAAGAGATTCAATGTCTAAACTTAGAGAGAGGCCAGATCAAAGGAAGAGAGAGCGAGAGGCCAGCCAAGGGCTATTTGAATCCTGGTTTACTAAATCCCCATGGTTTACAACCCTGATATCCACCCTGGCAGGGCCCTTGCTTATTTTTATACTGCTTCTCACTTTAGGTCCCTGTATCTTAAACCGGCTAATAGCCTTTGTTAGGGAAAGAGTGAGTGCTGTTCAGGTGCTAATGCTGAGACCGCAGTATCATTCACTCACACAGCAGGAAGAAACAAACATTCCATGATTGGAATGGTCAAAGGAAAGTGGGGAAATGTAGAATCTAAGCATTAGTAAGATTAGTAAATTAGCATAAGCATAGCCATCTTAGAAACCATTTTCTGAGAGTGTGACTCAGAGAAAAAAAAAACACAAAAAAACCTGGGCCTGGGTAAGGCCTTGAAAAACAAGTTAATCATGAGCACCGGGTGGTGGGCAGCTGTGACCCTTGGTCAGCTAACCTTGGTCAGTTAATCTTACATACCAAGCTTATCGTGCAGAACCTCCCTAACCATTGAGGAGTAGTCTTACCCTGCCCTTGCTTAATCCCAGGATATATGTCTTGCAAGAATAATGTATAGTTGTAGAAAATTACTATGAGTTAAGTGCTTTGAAAATGCTATATAAACCCTTGGCTCTGAGTGCTCGGGGTCCTTGTTGAGACCCGCTGCGTCGGGCTGACTTGGACCCCAGCTAGCTGGCTGAATAAAGACTTTGCTTGAATTTACATCTCTATGCCTGTGTAGTTTGTTCTCTGGAGAAGCCTCGGAAGCCTGGACCCTAACAACTACATGCTACCCCACGATGCCCCTTGTCAGCCAGAAGTAGCCAGATTGAGTCATCACCCATTATAACCAAAAGGCTGGAATGTAAGGCTGGAGGCACTGATGGGAGGAAAGTGAGGACAATGCAAACAGAACAAAGACAGCACCAAATAGCTCTGTGCCATATAAGGAAGGAATAGACAGCTCTTCCAGGATTCCAGTCCCATGACGTGCTGACAAACCCTGGATGCAGACCCCCTCCATCCTGAAGGAGGAAACCTCTGACTGTCCATCACCCAACCCTGAGCCAATAAAAAATTCCCCACATACCCTAAGCATGGCCCACTTCCCCCTCCCTTCCCTGTCCTCTTCAAAACTCCCCAACTCCCCTCCTGGGCACAACTTCCTCAGCCTGTTTCAGACTGGTGAACCTCGCCTGGGAATTGCGCTCAAATAAACTGCCTGGCCCTTTGTTGCCTCTGGTTGCCTGTTTATTTCAGCTAGAATTTATCTTACAATGGGGAATTAATCAAGGAGGTTCTGGAAAATCTTTTACTTCCAGCTGAAATATATATAATGCATGTGAATAGTCACCAAAAAGGAAATTCTTATAAAGCAACAGGTAATAGAATTGCTGATGCAGCCACTAAAGAGACTGCATCTGAAGATGAAATTAGCCTTTTAAATCTCACTCCTAGTATCCCTAAAATTTCCCTTATCCCAAAGTTTTCAAAAATAGAAGAATAAAAGGAAATTAAGCCACAGGTGGTGGGGGTATCTCGAGATGAGAAAGGGAGGTGGACTTTACCAGATGGGAGAGAAATGATCAGCCAATCTATTAACAAGAGAGGTGATGAACATGTTACATAGTGGAAGCCATTGGGGTTCTGTAAGTCTGGGGGAAGGAAATCCTGGGGCAAAATACCCCTAACAACCAAAATCAGTCAAAGGGAGAAACAAAGTTTAAAACCCATTTATTGGTTACAAAACTGCAGTCTGGGCCATCTCTCTCTCCTGCTCCAGCAGCCATAACACCGGCCCTCCCCCTCACCTCTCAGGTACACATAAGCCCTCTGTTGCCCAGGTAATTTAATTACCCACTGATATGGAGGTGAACTTCTCCACCCCTGAGGAAAGATGCAAATGCACTAAAGCCTACTTGTTTACCTCTCTGAACATCTGTTGATATGCAGATGCACCAAAGCTGGCCAGAAATTCTGGAAGTGTTTCAATTTTACCCACAATCCACCCTTCCAGGCATCTCACCTTACAATTTACTCAATCCCCCTCTTCTGACCAATCTAGTAGCATTCAATAGCAACAGCAATAAAATCTTGATAATCCTCAAACCAGAGGATTCAGCCTATGCAGATTAAGTAAATGTATTTTACAGCACAATCTCTCACTAAGCACAAAAATACATTTCTACACTTGTTTACTCATTCCTAACAATCATGCTAGATTGCTCACAAAACTTTTACCAAACATTACACAAAGTCAAGCCTCTCCTTAAACATTATTTTCTTGACAACACAATCATAATTCTCAAGCCAGAGGATTCAGCTAGGTTCAAAGTCCCATGCAGATTAAGTCCAAAGCTCGTCCATTCCAGCCATCATGTGGCAGCTGCAGCCAGGGGGTGCATCCAGGACACAAAGACCATAGAAGCAAATAACCGTGATTGTTGGGGGCCAATTTGCTGTTATTACAGGAATACACAGAAGGCCAGCTTCCAGGCCTTTTCCCTAGGTGCCAGAAGAGCCAGCCATCACTGATCCATGTGTTGAAATGTCCATGCCACATCCATTTTACTTCTAATTGCTGCACCCATCCTTTCAACACATGTCCAATAAAGTGGGTACCTCAATCACTCTCAGTAACTGGTGACCGACCATAGGCTGCAGAGAGACTCTCTAGGCCCCTCTTGGTGGTTTTCTGATCTGCACAACGTGCAGGGCCCTCCTTCTGGGCTCAGCTAACTTCAAAAGTGAAAGAAAAGCCCCACTGTTGGGCCCACATTGTCTTTTGCCCCATGTGCAACAAATGCTGATGTAGCCATTGGGCCACATCAGAGGCAGGCTTTCATTCTAGCCAGTGCATCTGGGCCAATGTGTCTGCTTCATCATTCCCTGGGGATGCCAAAGGCAAGTGGCCAGTCACATGATATATGGTAGATGTCTGTGCCACACCACTCGGTGGCCTTTGGGTCCAGCCTTGCACCCACACTGTAATGGGATAGGAGGTTATTACCTTGGACAGAGCTGTTCCGGTGATGGGCTCTGTAGCCAGCAAGGTGTGGTACACAGCAGCCAGTTGCTTCAAGGTGACCTGGACCTCTGCTCCATTCCATGGTTGTGGCCAGGCTCCAGCCAGCAGCAAGAGCAGCAGCAGTGGCAGAAGCAGCAGCCTTAGGCTTGGGCCATGGGCCAGAGTTGGTGTGGCCAGCAGCAGTGGTGCCTCCATGACCACACTAGTGTAGACACATGGCCCTCGGTGGGAGTGCCACTTCTCTCCATCATTTCTAGGGGTGGCGCTCCCAAAGGTCACACCCATTATGACAGATTTTGGGTTCACAGGGATCCTGCCGATTATGTCAATTGTAAGTCTGGGGAAAGGAAATCCTGGGGCAAAATACCCCTAAAAACCAAAAATCAGTCAAAGGGAGAAATAAAGTTTAAAACCCATTTATTGCTTACAAAATTGTAGTGCAGCCCATCTCTGCTGCTCTGGCAGCCACAACACTGGCCCTCCCCCTCACCTCTCAAGTACACATAAGCCCTCTGTTGCCCAGGTAATTACCTATTGATATGGAGATGAACTTCTCCACCCCTGAGAAAAGATGCAAATACACTAAAGCTACTTGTTTACAGCTTTGGACACCTGTTGATATGCAGATGTACCAAAGCCAGGCAAGAAATTCTGGAAATGTTTCAATTTTAAGGACAGGTCCCCAGGCAATGTGTGATGGCTTACTAAAGGTTTATGGGTGTACTAGTATTTACACCATTACTAAAGGTTTGTAGGAGTTGCATAACGTGCCAAAAAATTAACAAGAAGTGAAAGCCAGTATCTGGAAGGAGACTCCCAGGAATAAGACCAATCCAAAGTATCCAGATTGACTTTACTGAGATGCTGAAAGTGGGTAAACTTAAGTATTTACTAGTGATTGTTGACCAACTCACTGGATGGGTGGAGGCCCACCCATTAACAACTGCAATGGCAGGATCAGTGATAAAAGTATTTTTAGAGCAAGTAATTACTAAGTTTGGGTTGATAGAAAATGTTGATTCAGATAATGGGAGTTATTTTACTTCAAAAGTACTACAGGAAATAATGATGGCACTCCAGGTACAGTGGGATTTCCATACTCCCTGGCATCCACCATCCTCTGGAAAGGGAGAAAGAATGAATCAGACTGAAGGGCCCCCACCAGTAAGATGGCAAACTTCGGGCTTCTCTTCGGGGGGTCCTCGGTTCCCGAGGCACCACCTGAAGCCCTATCACCTCTGGCTCCCCCTCCCAATCCCAGCACCTAGCCAACAGCCACCAGCCCCGTAGAAGTAACACCACAATTACCCCATGCCCCTTCCTACATAACCCAGCATCTTTCCCTAATAAAGCGGAATTCTCCGGTGAATTGCTGCTGTGTGTCGCTCCTTTCCTTTCATTGGTGCCGAAACCCGGGAGACGGGACACCCCAACTGGGCCCCATCTTCCCCCCCAACACCAGCAGCAGCTTGCCCTTGTCCTCTTTTTCCGGCACTGGCTCATCACACTCACCACTCCTCTCTGGCCTTTAGGTAAGTTTTCCCCCCCGAGTGGGCCACTCTTCCCCGAGCTATCACAGTGCCACTGACCGTGATCGTCCGGCAAGGCCCTGACACTCGGGGACGAGGAGGGAACTCTCCCCGCCTCAGACCTTCACGGCTGCGGAGGACCCTTAGGCCCCTCCTCCAACAGTCATAAACGCACTGACCATCCCTTCCATCAGTGCCAAAACATTTTAAGCAAAATTTCCCCGGGGTGGGCCACTCTTCCCCGAGCTATCGCAGTGCCATTGACCGTGATCATCCGGCAAAGCCCTGACGCTCGGGGACGAGGAGGGAACTCTCCTGCCTCAGGCCTTCACGGCTGTGGTGGACCCTCAGGCCCCTCCTCCAACAGCCATAAATTCCCGCCTCAGTCCTTCACGGCTGCAGCAGACCCTCAGGCCCCCCTCCAACAGCCATGAATGAGGTGACACCTTTGCAGATGAGAACGCTCAATTTTCCCCCTCTCCTCCTTCTGTTCCGTTCGCCAAAATCTGTTCTGTCTGCAGAAAATTCCTAGCACTAGGTACCTCGTGACTCCGGCAAACTGCCTTCTTAGGGAAGTCTGGGTGACGACCCACAATTCCTAAGAAATTCCGACTCCTATATGACTTTCCGCAGACCACCAAGGATCATCGGGGATGCCCTTTGTCTCCTTGCGGTCTGCTTCCAGTCCGAGGATCTCCGTTCGTCTTCCCCTGTTCGTCTCCTCTGTCCTTTAGCCACGGGAGCCTCCTCATCCCTCCCTGAAAGTTCACCTCTTGAATGCCTGCTTAAGCATCTGGCTACCCTCTCCCTGATATAAAACCAAAACTTCTCCGTAAATATTATTCCCAAGATTGGCCGACATACCCCTAGACAATAACAACCAATGGCCCGCAGGGGGAATTCTTGATCCTAACATCACTTGCAATCTTTTTAACTACTGCCAGCGCCTGAAAAAATGGAAGGAGATTCCCTATATCGAAGCTTTCCGCCTCCTCTTCCCCCCACCCCCTCCCAAGTTCTCCTAGCCTGCAAGCGGCCACCCCTGCAAAAGCCTCCCATTCACTCCCTTCCCCTTCTTCTCCTACAACAGCCCTTCTCCCTTCCTCCCCCACAATCTCAGCCCCCATCTCACCTCCTCCACCTTTGTCCCCTGCAGATTAAGCCTGAGCCTTTCAGCCCCCCCTTTAACTAGGTCCCGGGGGCCTCCTCTGTCTTTGCCCTCATCACCTGTTTCTCCCCTGTTAAGGACCGCCTTTGTCTTCTCACATGTTTGTAGGGAGAATGGGAAAGCACCTTCCCCCATGTCTGAACGCAGCATGGGAAAGCACAAGCTAGAGAACAACCGGTGCAGTCCTTAGAAGTTATCTGTCCACAAAAACATATCTTGTCCTCGAAGATGAGCCAAGACTCCTCAACTCTGAAAACAGGGAGACCGTGAAGATGTGTAGAAACACTGCCCCTGCTTCTAGCTATGCCCTTCCCCCACTTGCCGATGTGGCAGGAATGGAGAACAAAGAATATTCTGTTTACACATTCCATAAGCAATTAACTGGAGCCCTGCTGTAGCTCAGTTAGTAGAGCATGGGACTTTTAACCTCAGAGTCATGAGTTCAAGCCCAACTAGAGCGGCAGAGACAAGCTGCTGGGTCCATTCTATCTTTCTTTATTTTCTTTGACCCTCTTATACACTTCAGGACCTGCTTGACTAGGCGTGGCTAGACCGCGTCACTCCCCCACAGACTGAGCCAGAACCCTTCAGTCCCCCTCAGACTGGGTCCCAATGGCCTCCCAAAATTATCGCCCTCCTCCAGGAGGTAGCAGGATCCGAAGGCATCGTGTGTGTTCACGTCCCTTTCTCCTTAGGAGATTTAGCCCAACTGGAGAAACGCCTAGGTTCCTTTTCCACTGATCCCATGACATACATCAGGGAGTTTCAATGGACCCTCCAGTCTTACAGCCTCACACGTCATGACATATTCATGCTCCTGGCCAATACTCTCCTCCCTGAAGAGTGTAGACGAGTTTGGGACTTCGCCCAAACGCACACTACCGAAACCCACAGGACTGACTCCACCTATCCCCCTGGCCCCACTGCTGTCTCCGAACAAGACCCACACTGAGATTATAACACTGCCATGGGTCTCCGCTCTCGAGATATTTTTGCCTCCTGCTTAATAGCAGGTATGAAAAAGGCAGCTTGTAAAGTAGTCAATTTTCAAAAGCTCCAAGACATAATTCAAAAGAGAGACGAAACCCCCTCCGAGTTCCTAGACAGACTCATTCAAGCCCTATTACAGTATACCAGCCTGGACCCAGAAACACCTGAAGGAAGACATGTCCTTATGACATACTTCCTAGCTCAAAGCTACCCCAACATTAAAGCTAAACTCAAAACGTTAGAACAGGGCCCCGCTACCCCACAGACTGAGATCCTAACAGTGGCCTTTAAAGTCTTCCATAACCGGGAGGAGGAGAAAGAACGCCATAAACAAAAGGCTGATCAGGCGAATTTCCAAATGTTGGCCCAGCTGATAAAACCATAACCTGGGCACCCCTCTACAAACAAGCCCCCCCCCAGGAGCTTGTTTTAAGTGTGGAAAAGAGGGACATTGGTCAAGGGCATGTCTCTCCCCCAGATCTCCTACCATCCCATGCCCCAGATGCCACAAAAAGGGCCACTGGGGGTCTGATTGCCCAACCACCCGAAGGGGAGGCTGGACGAACAACCCTCATCCTAAGCCCACCGTAGTGGGGCTGGCAGAAGAAGATTGATGGGGCCCGGGGGCATCTCGCCCAACCATTTCCATCACCAAACAGGAGCCCAGGGTTACTTTAATAGTACACGGTCGCCCCATCTCCTTCCTCCTAGATACAGGAGGCACCTTCTCAGTCTTGTGAGAATACTGGGGCCCTACCACGCCAGCCATTACTACTATAGTCGGGGTAGGAGGTAAACAGTTTTTCCCATTAAACCCACCCCCTTTTATGCACAATCCTAGACAATCGCATACCTTTCTCCCACTCCTTCCTGGTTATGCCCCAGTGTCCCATCGCTTTACTGGGACGAGACATCCTTTCCCTCCTCCACGTTTCCATAACTATATCCACTCCCATAGCCCCCAGCACTCCCTTTCTGATGGCCCTCATAGCCGACGACCCCCCTCTACCCAATGAAAGCTCCGGTTCCGCCCTCATGCACCCTGTAAATCCCAAAGTTTGGCACATTACAAGCCCCTCTGTGGCCCTATGTCCCCCGGCCTCTGTCAAATTACGTGACCCCTCTCAGTATATCTGGCAGGCCCAATAACCCCTAACCAGTTCAGCCCTCATAGGCCTCCAACCCATCATTCAAGATCTCTTGAACAAAAATTACCTCAGACCCACTCACTCCCCATTTAATACCCCCATATTAGCTGTTAAAAAAGCCAACAGTTCTTTCTGCCTTGTCCAAGACCTTCACCGTATCAACATGGCCATTGTCCCTATCCATCCCTTAGTTCCAAATCAATACACCCTTTTATCACAGATCCCTGCCTCGGCATCCCACTTCTCAGTCTTAGATCTCAAGGACACATTTTTTTCTATCCCTCTGGACCCCTCCTCGCAAGATTTTTTCGCCTTCGACTGGACGGACCCATGCACAAGACATTCTGAACAACTTACTTGGACAGTTTTGCCACAAGGCTTCGAAGATAGTCCCCATATTTTTGGACAAGTCCTAGCTCAGGACCTCAAACAGTTTCATCATGATCACCCCGAGTCCACTTTATTACAATATGTAGATGATCTTCTACTCGGCAGTCCCTCGTGGGAACAGTCTCAACTTGACACTGCCTCTCTACTTAACCTTCTAGCTTCCAGAAGTTACCGGGTATCCCCCGTCAAAGCTCAAATCTCTTCCCCTTCTGTCACTTACCTTGGATTCCTTCTGTCTCAACAAAGAAAGTCCATTACCTTAGACAGAAAACGACTCCTCTCTGACCTGCCCGTTCCCAAAACCAAGACAGAAATCCTTTCCTTTCTAGGCCTGGCTGGGTATTTTAGAGCATGGATCCCTAACTTCTCCCTGTTGGCAAGACCCCTATACGACCTCAGCAAGGGCCCCCCTGAAGATCCATTATCATCCTCACCCCAACACTCCTTCATTAAGCTTCGTCAAGCCCTTTTGAAAGCTCCAGCTCTCCAACTCCTTGATTTGTCGAAACCCTTCTCATTATACATTCATGAGAGGTCCAGTCAAGCTCTAGGAGTCCTAGGCCAATATTGTGGCCCATCCTTTGCCCCAGTAGCTTATCTCTCCAAGCAATTAGACCCCACAGTTCGGGGATGGGGCCCCTGCCTACAAGCATTAGCTGCTAGACAGCTCTTCCAGAAAGAAGCTCATAAACTGACATTCAGGGCACCCCTTACCATTCTGTCCCCACATCACCTAAAAGATCTCTTAACCTACAAAAGTTTATAGACTCTCCCTCCCTCCAGACTCCTGACCTTACTGTCCTCTTTCCTCCAAAATCCCGTTCACCCCCTTTGCCATCCATACCCGTATCATGACTTCTTCCTCCTTTACTGCTCTCTTGCTTTTTTTCCCCATTCCTATTGTCTTCCCTGCCACCCCAGCCTCCTTTGTATGGTGATTCAAAGTCAGACAGACTTACTGCATCAAACAAAAGTTACTGCCCTCATTGCCACACCAGACTGCCCTCTGAAAAGCTGCTCTGAGCCTTTATACCTCCACTTTCCTCCCTTCACTAGCAGCTACCCTTATTCTCCCTACCTCTGCTTCCTCTATGACCAAAAACAAGCCTATTGCAGGCGATAGCCAGACACCTACAAGAGATGTCCCTACTAGTCTTGCGCCATTCACTACATGGGTAACTTCCAGTACTTCCAGTACCCATAGTATCACTCCTCCAACCGTTTCATGAAATATCCCAACGGCTCATTCTCCTTATCAATCCCAGATCCCTGGGACTCTCAATGGGCCGCCGGAGTCACAGCCTCAGTTTACTACGGGGGGTCCTCGACCCCCCACGGTACCCTTCATATCTCTCGAGAGTATGTTCCCTCTCTTTCCCAGATCTCTCAAGTTGCATCAGATATCAGACATTCCGAAAAAGTCATTATCCAAATTCTTGACGGCACCTCTTCATCTTCTTATCCCCGCCCCTCTTCCCATTTCTCCTACTCTTCATTACAGCTCATTCAGGACACCACCATCTTTCTCAACCACACCCTTAACACCGCCAATTGTTTCTTGTGTGCATCACTACAGCGCCCACTGCTGGCCACCGTGCCCCTTAATATTTCCAACTACTCCTTCCATGCAGAAAGACAACCCCTCTGCCCCCTGGCAGACATACCCCTATGGGAACCAGAATACGCAGATAATCTCACCATCCACCACTGTGTAGGCCCAACTCCACCCCCCTCCAGCGCACTTCACTGCCTATCTACACCCCTACCTCCGGCTCTAAGACTTTCACGCAACCGGGACACTTCTTTTGGTGTAATGGCAGTCTTTTCAACTCACTGCCTCTCAACTCCGATACACCCTGCATTCTCGTCACCCTAATCCCACAGCTTACACTTTACAGCATGACAGAATTTCTTGAGCTCCAACCTCCCTTGCCCTCACGCACAAAAAGAGCTGCTTTCCTTCCCATCATGGTCGGTATCTCTTTGATCACCTCAGCCATTGGGGCAGGGTTTTCGGGAGAAGCCTTGGGTCACTCTCTATGGGCAGTTAGAGATCTCAGTGCCAAACTTGAGGGAGCCCTGACATCCACTGCCGATTCCCTAGCCTCTCTCCAAAGACAGGTCACTTCGCTAGCTAAGGTCACCCTTCAAAACCGGGCTCTAGATCTGCTTACAGCTGAGAAGGGTGGCACCTGTGTCTTCCTCCGGGAAGAGTGCTGCTATTACATCAACGAATCCGGCATTGTAGAAACTGACATCACCAAACTCACTGACCTTGCCTCCAGCCTCCACTCTGCTTCCAATTCCAACCCATTCTCTTCAATACTAACAAACCCCCTCCTCACCTAGCTCTGGCCCATTGCAGGCCCCATAATAATCATTCTTCTCACCTGTCTCTTCTTACCCTGTATAATAAAGTTCATCAAATCCCAAGTCGGAAAAATCTCTAATCAAGCTTTCAACCAGCTTTTACTCAGGAACTACCAGCTTCTGGCCAAAGAAGATCCCTCACCCTCACGTGACCTCCTCACTACACGCTGAGATGGACCCCTCTCTCCACTGGAAACTGTTCCTGGAAACAATGGCCGCAGACGCCTGGCTCCTGACACCCATATCCTCTTGGTACCATTAGAATCAACAGGTCCTCGACCTATGGTTAGAGGGAACCTTCATTGATTTCCAAACCTGAAGAAGTCCACATCTACTCATCCTTACTGTGGGGAGTCCTATCAACCCTTTCCTCCCAATCCTCAAGCCCTCACTCCCTTCTCGGCCCCTGTTCAGCAGGAAGCAGCCAGAGAGAAAGCAACGTCCACTACCCCATTGAGGAGAAAGGGGGGAATGAAGGGCCCCCACCAGTAAGATTGCAAACTTCCGGTTTCGCTTTGCGGGTGCTCGGTTCCCGCCGGCGCCACCTGAAGCCCAATCACCTCTCGCCCCCCCCCCAATCCCAGCACCTAGCCAACAGCCACCAGCCCCGTAGAAGTAACATCACAATTACCCCATGCCCCTTCCTATATAACCCAGCACCTTTCCCTAATAAAGCGGAATTCTCCCGTGAATTGCTGCTGTGTGTCGCTCCTTTCCTTTCACAGACTCTTAAGAAGCATTTAACCAAATTAATATTAGAAACAAAGTTGCCTTGGACTAAATGTCTTCCTGTAGCACTCCTAAGGATTAGAACTGCTCCCCAAAAGGATTTGGGACTTTCTCCTTATGAATTATTATATGGACTACCATATCTGGGAAGGGCAACAGACTTGCCCACTATGGAAACAAAAGATCAGTTTTTGAGGGAATATGTGCTGGCCATGTCTCTTCTACCTTATCTTCTTTCAGGCTGAAAGGACTCCTTGCCTAGACTCCCCCACTTGAGTTCTTCACTCACTGCTTCCAGCCTGGAGACTTGGTGTTAGAAAATCCTGGGAAGATGGACTCTAGCCCAGCTGGGAAGGCCCTTACCAGGTGCTGACCACAGAGACTGCAGTGAGGATGGCTGGAAAGGTTTGGACTCATTACACCAGAGTAAAGAAAGTGACTGAGGGATCTGGGGACAAAACAGAGAATTGGCAGGTGTCCCAGGTGCCTAACCAACCCTTAAGGCTGAAACTAAAAAGAACCTAAAATGTTAACTTTAATCCTTCTAACTCTGTATTTCACAGGCAAGTCGCAGGGAGCCCTAGAATGGGAAGGAACTCCTGGTTTATCCTGTCAAACTGGTAATCAATATAACTAAAACATCAGGCCCCCAAACCATTAGGTTTGATGCTTGTCTGGTTCTCTCTTGTGGTGACCTAAATGACCAATGACAGCTTTCTGGAGATAATAAGTATCTCTGTCCTGAATGGGCAAATGTTAATAAAAAAGGCAAGTGGGCCCCCATGTCCAGGGTGGAGCAGTGTTTAGTGGACTACCCAGTTTCAAGGGTGTATGGCCCCTCATGTAGCAGAAAAATCTTTAAAAAGAAAGCTCCACTTAGCTAAAGGAATTCCTCCTGATAATTGCCAGGACAGACAGTGTAATCCCCTCTTATTTACCATACACAAACCTCAAGACTTAGACTCAGACCCTATAATTGCTCCTCGTGTTTATGGACTTGGTGCAGACGTTATTGGAGTAGATCCTGTGGGAAGGTTTGGTCTTAATTCAATTGAAGACAAGACTTCACCCATTGTGGCCACCCTTTACCCTGAGGGAAATAATAAGCCAGAGCTTCCCCATAATGACCCTAGTTACTGTAACAGATAAAAGATCTAAAACAGACTCCTGAAAGAGAGATAGGTTATGGAGACACCAATGCCTGGGTAGAATGGGTTAAATTTTCAGTACTAGTTTTAAATAAAAGTGATTGTTAATGCATGTGCTGCTGGATGGCCACAGGCACAGGTGGTCCCATTCCCTCTCAGCTGGGACACAGGCCCCCACTGGGATGAACTGCATGTTGGTCCTATGTCAAGACAAGGACGCTAGAGGAAATGAGACTTGCAAAAACTTGTCTCTACTCTTTCCTGCACTAAAGAAGTCAGACCTGAGGGCAATCCCCACTTTTTCCATAGGGAAAATGAATCCTCATCCCTCTAGGCAAGGGGAAGGTTTCACAACTCCTGTGGGGAACTTACTGACTTGTGCCCATGTCCTAAATGTCTCTAAAGATGGCAATTTCTTGAAATTACGCATCCCTGAGCTGATGTTCGGTGGTATTGTGAAAAGAGAAACCTGTGCAACTTGTTGCCATCCAACCAGACTGAGACTTGACCTTTAGTCCAACTGGCTGTTCCCTTTACCCTGGCATTTCTCTCCACACTCAATGACAAAGAAATTTTTCATTGAAATTGCAGATCATTACAAGGATCCTTTAATTCAAACGAAAGGGCAAGCTCTCAGATTCTATTTTAGCCAATCAGGACCTGGATCCTATTTCACCCAGTTGGAGCTTAGTCCCTCTCTCCCCTCCAGTCAGCAAGAACACCCACCACCCCTGGACCCTGCCAACTGACCAAAGCCATGACTCATCACCCAACTACCCCCAGGCCCAGCCAATCAGCCAGGGCCATGGCCATCACTCCCCCCAAACTGCCCTGGAAACCCATAAAACCTTTGTTCTGGGGAAAATGCACTCTCTTTCTCTGGCATCTTGCCACTGTGTTGGTGTAGATGAGAGATTGAGCTCAAGCTGGCTTGAATAAAGGCTCTTTGCTTTTGCATCGTTGTTGGCTCCTTGGTGGTCTGGAATTCGTGACTTTGGGCACAACATTTGGGGGCTCATCTGGGATCCCAGAGACCCCCAGGACTCCCGACCCAGAGGGCTCTGTGCTGGCTGGTGAGTGCACTCAGTTATCTGTCTGTCCTTGTCTACCTGTGTCTCACTCTGTCTTTATCTATATCTCACTGTTTTTGTTCGTGAACAAGCCTGTACAAGCCTGTAGGAGCTCCAATCTGTATCTGGGTCGGCATTGACTTAGGTGGACGCGCTGGTGGGTTGCCGACCAGGGATCTTGGGAGACGTCCCTTGCCCACGTCTGGAGGATGAGGTCCTCATCTGTGAGGAAAGTTGGCTGCTGCTGCAGTCTGACAGGCCCTCAACTTACTTTCCGTTTTTCCTCCGCGGCCATGGCAGATTCTTCTCTGTAGGTGCCTATTGTTTGTCATGTTTGTCTTAGTCTTGTTGACAGAAGAAGTGGGACAGATTCAGACGACCCCCTTGTCTCTCATGACAGACCATTTTTCTCAGACATTAGGGAGAGAGCTCACAGTTTGAGCATGGACGTCAGGAAGGGAAAATCTTGTGTTTTCTGTACCTCCGAGTGGGCGTCCTTTAACATTGGCTGGCTGCCGGAGGGAACATTTAATCCAACCACTCTTTTACAGGTTAAAGATATTAGGGGGAGAGCTAACAACCTCAGTGTGGAAGTCCAGAAGGGTCAGTGGCAGACTTTTTGTTCTAGTGAGTAGCCAGTTTTCAATGTTGGATGGCTGCCAGAGGAAACGTTATCATTATGTCTCAGTCTGTATGTTTGTGTGCCTAAGTGTGTAAATGAAAATATCTTTCTACCTCTGGATGGTATTAATGAAATTTAAAGACAAGCGCTTGTGAAAATTGGGCATTCTAAAACTTCCAGAAAATCTGATAAAAAAATGTTAAGCATTAATGCTAATTTGGGTTTGCCTGAGTTGGGCATGTCCTTGTAGTAATCAGCTGCCTAAGTTTACCTAAGGTCATTTAAGTCGATGTTATCTGCTAAATCTTTTAAGAATAAAATGCTTAAAGGCTTGGCTTTGTAAGGTCTTGTAAGTAATCTAGCATAGTTGTTACGAATGAGTGAACTAAATGAGTGTGCCAAGTGAACACCTTTTTAATTGTGTGTTACAGTGTGTATACCTACCTGCAGCCTGAGAATCTTTGTGGTAACCTAAAACCTTAAAGTTTTGCTAAGTTAAGAAGATATACTTTATGTTTAGTGAGAGATTGTACTGTAAAGCTCATAGTTACAGAAATTATAAAATGTTCATAAATTTGTCAATCTAAAGAATGCTAGTGTAACTGTTTACAATAGCCTACTTCTCAGTGTTCACTGAAAATTAAAGTTTCTAATGGTTTTAAGTTCTAATTAAAACTACTTAAAGTAATAAAACATTTCTGTATGCTAAAAGATGTATGTTTTAATAAGAGAAAGTATAAGGAATGGAAATTTGTTCTACATGCTAGAGAATGTGTCTTTTGATAAAAGAAAGTAACTTCTGAAGTACAGCTGTTTATTTAAAGAGGGAAAACTGAATGTAAAAGGAAGTTGTAGAAAGTTTGTGAAAGAATTGATATGGTCATGCTATATAAAATTGAGGCAAATGAGTCTCAGTATCAAGTACACAGCAAAATTAGAATTTTGTTTTCAGTTAAAAAGACTAGGTTTTCTTACCTGTTAATCTGCTCTTTCTGTTGAAAGATTACAAAGAGTTCTCTAATTGTTTTATCAAAGCAGTTTCTCATGCTTAAAGTCTCAATGAGTTGTCTGAGTATTTAAGAAAATGAGATCTTAATATTAAAAGGACTAAAAGCTAAACTGCTAACAACTGTGTAACCTTCTTTATTTGCCTTTGAGGTATTTTGTTGTCATTCTGCTTAAATGGGTAAGTATTGCTTCATAGCAACCTATAATACTATTTAAGCAAGTGCCAAATAAACTTTCTTCTGACAACTTCCCAAAATCAAATTCAGAAAGGCACTTTTACCTCTAGTTAACTCTCATATTTTCCAGAGGGCCCCTGGAACATGTCAGAGGAATTTTTTTCTCATTGGAGAAAGTATTTGACTAATTTGACTTATTTATCTGATATATACTTACCTGCTTAATTACCTGGAAAGCACTGTCAAAGGGAATGATGCTAAACTTTGTTACTGAATGTTTTTTTGTTACAGAAATATCTGAATTTCCTTATGTCAACTGTCTTGCAGTAAGCTCTCATCTTATATTTAGCCATTGTCATTTGTCTTTTGTCATGTATAGTCACTGTTTTATTACTCCTAAACTAGTAAAGAACTAAATTTCAGCAGAACAAGTATTAGTTACATAGGATTAAGTAAACTAAAGAAGATGATTTTGTGGCTTTTTGTTTCAGATATTGCTGATAAAGTGCTTTAAACTTTTTCTCTTAAGCTGACAATAGTTTATTAAATAACTATCTTTATAAGCAGAATTGAAACTTTATCTTTCTCTCTACCTGATCGTTCCAGAATTTAAAAACTCTCAGTGACTATTTTTATATTTCATGGCAGTATGTTTATTTGCATAAGTTCAATAAGAACCTGCTTTCCTTATAAGAGGACCAATTAAAAACACAGGTTATACCACCAAGGCTTTGACTGGAATGTCATAGCTGAGAGACACATGCATAAACTCAGGTATGATCAGCTTTAAGGAACTAAGGTTGACTTTATAAAGCCAACGAAGCCCCAATGAAGCCCCTTGGAAGAACTGGCCTAGTACCTTGTTTACGAAGTTCCCAGCAGCCTTACCAGGTGAGTAAGGAAAGTCACTTCCTGGCAGGTGCAGGAATCTCAGGATGTCTCAGAGACCTTGAGAAGAGAAGAATTCATCCAAATCTACAGGTACTGCAGGCAAAGCCTGATGGCAAGTCTAGCTTGGCTGTCTGGCCTCAAGAGGCCTTTGAAAGTTCAATCTGAAATTCCTTACAGAAAGTTCCAGCAAAGCATATTTAAAAGAGCCTGTGTAATCAATTGCTCTTCTTGCTGCACTTATGCAAATAATCAAGCCAGCTGTTAATTATTTTCTTAACCTGGTTACTTCTAATAAAAATGAGAGTGATTTTAGAGAAAAGTATTGTTTCAATAATGCAGCCTTATCCATACTAAATCCTAATATTAGTCATTGAGACATAAACTAGATCCAGAATTCCAGCTTCTTCAAAATATCTGGCTATGATTTTCCAGATGTTTTAGTTTTCTCCTATCATTGCAATTAAAGTTTTACTATTTCTAGTTCTCATATTCAGCCATGCATTCTTAATCTCATCAAGTTTGTCCTTCCAGAATGGAAACTCCAACTCCAGATGTTGCTACATAACCTAATAACACAATTTGTTTTATCTTGCCTAGAAGCCACGAAACTGCAAATAGTAATAGAAATGAAACCCAGAATAGAAGCACCAACCTTCTGAGGCCCTCTCAAGTGACCAGTGATGGAGACCTAGCTGCACCCTTTACTGTGCCCCCTTCTCAGCACGAAGCAGCCAGAGTGGTCATCACCCCTTTTCCTTAGCAGCAGCTAGAGTCTCTATCTGTAGAGGGGAGAATGAGACAGGGACCATTGGCTTAGACAGAATAAAGTGAGAGCCTCTGGAGAAAGCAAGGCAGGATATTTGCAATCACAGCAATGTAACTACATGCTAGAACCCCCCCCTACTAAAACTATGTTGAACATTAAGCTCTAGAATCATTCTTCAGTGAGATCAGCTAATGTTCCCCCAGATAAAGAAGAGTAGCACATGTTTTATTATGCTAATCATTTGTAATTGTGTATAAGATTCACTTTAGCATACTAAAAGACCCAGGCCTATGTGCTGTCTTTCCTCCTTCTGATCTGACTAGGTAATTTTGCAACCTGAGCAACTGACTTAGCATGCAGACCCAGCTGTAGATGGCATAGTAAAAGGCAGGATTCTTTAGCACATAGACAATATCTCAGCCCACCTTAGAGGCTGGGCATGCAGTCTTTTGATGTGCGCCCGAACCAAGGCGCCAGGGTTCCAGAGAGAAATCAGGGCAGGAAATTACCTTTAATATTCAAAGACCCCTTGCCATCCTACTCCTTTTACTAACCCTTGAGCCCTGTATCATCAACAGGCTGGTCCAGATTGTCAGAGACCATGTGGGGGCTGTCCAACGGATAAGTGCTCAATACAAGCCCCTAGTAATCTTGTTACTTCTGTTTACCTTTAGACCATGTATCCTCAATAAACTGATAACTTTTATTAAAGATAGAATTAATACAGTCCAGCTAATGGTGCTAAGACAACAGTATCAGCCTTTATCTCCTTACAACTGTAAAACCTTATTAGACCCATGATTAGGTCCTTTCTTAGGATCCAGAGAAAGAGGGGAATGAAAGGGCAAGCTCCCAGATTCTATTTCAGCCAATCAGGACCTGGATCCTATTTCACCCAATCGGAGCTTAGTCCCTCTCTCCCCTCCAGTCAGCAAGAACACCCACCACCCCTGGACACTGCCAACTGACCAAGCCACGACTCATCACCCCCAAACTACCCCCAGGCCCAGCCAATCAGCCAGGGTCACGGCCATCACCTCCCCCAAACTGCCCTGGAAACCCATAAAACCTTTGTTCTGGCGGAAACACGCTCTCTTTCTCTGGCGTCTTGCCACTGCGTTGGTATAGATGAGAGATTGAGCTTGAGCTGCTCGAATAAAGGCTCTTTGCTTTTGCATCGTTGTTGGCTCCTTGGTGGTCTTCTGGGATTTGTGACTTTGGGCACAGCACAAATGTATACATTGACTCAATAGGAGTCCCTAGGGGAGTCCCCAATGAATTTAAAGCTAGAAACCAAGTAGCTGAAGGATTTGAATCAGTACTATTTTGGTGGTCCACCATCAACAAAAATGTAGATTGGATCAATACAAAGATTCATGAACTATATTCAAGGAGTAGCTAGCCAACTAGATGCTACCAGCAGGATGGCCTGGGGAAATAGAATAGCATTAGACATGATGTTAGCAGAAAAAGGAGTCTGTTATATTAGGAGGAAAACGTTGTACTGTCATCCCAAATAATACTACCCCTGATGGTACTATTACTAAACCCCTGCAGGGACTCACCACTTTAGCTAATGAATTAGCGGATAACTCTGGCATCAGTGACCCTTTTACATACTGGTTGGAAGGATGGTTTGGAAAATGGAAAGGTATGGTTGCCTCTGTTTTAACTTCCCTTGTTATAGTTGCAGGAGTTTTAACTGCTGTAGGATGCTGTATCATCCCTTGTGTGAGAGGCCTTACTCAAAGGCTTATAGAGGGGACAATAAACAAATACCTATGACCTACACCCAAGATAATCTTATGTTATTAAAAGATAAATTGACTATGAAGAAGAGTAAAAATCTATTAAGAGAAATTTTATAAAGGATCAAGCGTGAATTAAAATACATTGCTGGGAATAAAATCAGAAATTCTTAAATAAAAAGAAGGGGAACTGTTAGGAAAGAGCATAAAACATAGATGTGATTTATTCCCACCAGGATGTTTAAACATTTAACAGTGCATTAATACTGAGTAACTTCTATCAATTTCTGGAAAATGTGGAATGCCCAATTATTACAAGCGCTTGTCTTTAAATCAATTAATTTTTAGCAGTACCATCCGCAGGTAGAAAAGTATCTTATCAGTCCTCTGTGCAATTCTGCAAAATTAACATAAGAATTTTACTACTCTAGTCCTCTTCTAGGACAGCAGCTTCCCCCTGGGAGCATATCAATCAAGGCCACCTGCCCTGCCCCATGTGGTGGAGGGTATCTTTCCAGAAGGGGATTGGGGCAGTGGGGGATTTGAAAGGAGTGAGGGAAAGTAATATTGAGCAAGGAACAATGTAAAGAAGGGGTTTGGGCTGGTGTTTCTATTAAACCTTTCATTCCAACAACCAAGATAGAGGAAGGGAGCAAAGGTCTCGAATATTCAATAAGCACAGAGAGGCTGGCCCCCTTGTCAACCAGGAGGGAAACCTGACTTCCTGCCACCACTATTGTTACCCGTAGATCCATTGGTGTCATTGTGGAGGGGGCCTGGGATCCAGGCCATGTCAATCAGTCGCTGAAGTCAAAGCCACCAGTGCTGGTCCTCTTGATGTGTTCAGTTGCCTGGAGGGGAGAGAACTCAAGGGAGGGACTGACTTCCCTAGAGGGTGATTAAGTCCACTGTGTGGATTCCGCTTTGTAGGGAGCCTGGGATTAGGGCAAGCCCTTGCCTAGTGGCCCTGACTGCCACAGAGGAAACAGTTGCTAGGCGGGTGTGGGGTGGAGCTTTCTGCACGCTTGTCAGCAGGAGGTCGAACTAGGGAAGCCAGAATCTGATATTTGGCTTTAGAATGTTTTTCTGAGTTTTTGTTCCTTATCCCGGTTGTTGAAAACTTTAAAGGCAAGGTCTACAACCTCTTTTTTGGGGGTGTTTGGGGTCCATTTTCTAATTTTTGGAGCTTTTTTACACATGTCTGGGTAAGAGTGGGAAATGAAGTGGAGGTGTAGGCCGTCAGGGGAGTTAGGGCTGGTGTGTGTGTATTTGATTATTGCCTCTGAAAGGCTGTTCATAAAGAGAGCTGGGTTTTCATCTGTCCCCTGGGTAATTTCTCTGAGGTGATCATAGTTGAATTTATCAGGGTTTTTTGAGGACCCCATCTTTTGTTCAATATGCTCCAGATTAATTGAAAAGGAGACATGAACGCAAACGGGCTTTTCAGTGCTTGCTACGTCACAGAGGGGTAGGACAGGGCAAGAAGAGGTCTGGGGAGGTATTGGGTGGGAAGGGGAGTGCGAGAGTATGTTTGAGGGTGGGGCTGGGATTTGGGGGGTTGGGTTAGAAGAGGCACACGTGCTGGAGGACATCAGAGAGAAGGAAGGGCAGGGGTGTTAAGAGGAAAAGAGGCAGATGCGCAGGAGGAAAGGAGGAGGGGGGAAGGGTCTTCAGGGGAGGCCGACAGTGGGGGACTTGGATTTTGCTGTGGCTGTTGGGGAGGAGTTACGGTAAGGTGGAGGGTAACAGAGGAGGGAAGAGGGGAGGTAAAGGCGCAATGTTGTCAGGGTAGGGGTAGGGATTTTTGTTCTGTGAGGAGAACTTTAGAGGATTTTTGTTTAGCTCTCACCAGGAGTTCTTAGAGTCAGCAAAAGGCACAGAGTATACAAAAGGCACAAGGGAGTGTTTTGGCCAGGCAAGCCTCCTGGAGATTCGGGGACAATAGGAAGATAAGTAATTGGGGAGACGGCTAAACTAGTTAGGAAAGTTTCCTGGGCTGAGGCAGGCTGTGATTAAAAAAGGAGAGGAGAAAAAAATCCTGCTGTGCTGAGAAAGAGGTTGTGGCCCTAGGCTAGGTTTCTCCTGCAGGCTAGGCCAGAGAGGTGGGGAGGCAGGTGGCTTGGATTTAGGGAACCTCTGACCATTTGCCAGACCTCTGGAGAAAGTTATCCAGATCTCAGGGAATTTGGAAATAGGAATTGCCCTCAGCTGGCCAGTGTGACCCATTATTGTTTATATTGAGGCCACATGGAGGTAGAGTAAAAGACCAGTTTTTTTGGTTTAATGTATCCTTTTAATCCCAATAAGGAAAGATAACATAGGAAAGAGCTGAGGGGGTGTCTCCTGTGTTTTTGAGAATTGCCCATTGTGGGAGGGTGAGAAAGGGTGGCTGGGCTTTGAGAAGCACGCTGGGGGACGTTTCCCAACCGGAGGCCCCTGGAGCCGGACTGTCCTGCACATCAGAAGGAAGCGTCCCCCAAGTCAGACTGCAGGGGTCCCCTTGTGGTGTTCTCAACTGGAGAACAGAGAGGAAGGGAAAGGATAAAGGAAAGAGGACCCAGAACAACTTTCTCTTGGCACCAAGAGAAAGCTGATGAAAGACCAAAGTCTTACCCTCCTGGGCATTGCGATGGATTAATGGCCGGTGGTGGACGTGTAGATTGAGGTCTGGCAAGATGGTCCCTGGACTGGAATTCGTGAGGGGGTGTTGGGTGAGGGGGGGAGGGAAACGGGGTGAGACACTGGAGGCTCTCAGGATCTAGGCTGTAGCTCGGAATGAGCTGCTTCCTAGGCTGCAAGAGAGCCCCTGCTCTTGTTTCCGGCTCCCGGGGTTTCGGTACCATGTGAAAGAAGAGAGGGGATGCGAACTCAACAGTCCAGGCAGGTTTACTGCTGAACCTGAGAGGGACCCCTCTGTCCTGGCCAGCAGAACAAAGGAAAAAGAGCGTCTCTAACAGGTCGAGGCTTTTTATGGCTAGGGCTTTGGCGGGCTCTTTGAGGGGAGGGGTCAGGGGAAAGGTGGGCTTGTGGGTTGCTGACATGTCCTCTGGAGGATGCTTGTAGCCTAGGTAAGATGACACCTAAGTCCCTCTGAGATGGTGTGTGGGCTTATTCAGAAGACGGTACTCCCGTCCAGACTGTATCACTAACATTTACTGAAGTTTATTAAATGCCCGAATCTCTGCTAAGCGCTTTATTTAACCTACCTCGTTTTCACTCAAGTTCTCCTTTCTCTCGTGAAGGGGGCGTGCCCAGCACCGCGACACGCTTTATCTGTACATTAATTGGTTGAGCTCGAAGCTCGCTACCACTGAGTCCCGACAAGCCACGCCCCCCACGCCGACCGCCGTAGAGAAGGTCCTTGCTCGCCGGGCGGCCAGTGTATTCTCCTGAGAGTCCGGGCGCGTTGGAGGACGGGTGCGGAGTGTGGGAGCGTGTTCGGCGTTCAGGCTGAGCCGGGGCAGGCCGCGCCCCTCGGCACGCAGGCTACCCTCGAGTTCGCGCAGGCGAACTCTGGCCTACGGGGATACAGCGGGCGGAGGCGTACGTTTGGCCTGCGGGGATATAGCCAGCGGAGGCCTGGCTGCTGAGGTACACGGAGAGGCGTCAGAGCCACTGCCTCCGCCGCCGCGGGAGAGAAGCTCGTTTACAACTCAAGCGAAGAAACTGGAGATGGCCAGCAAATCATGTCCCGAGTGCGACCAACAGGTGGGCGCCGGGGGCCGGGCAAGCGGGCCTGAGTGGCGAGTGCGTGCTAGCGGCGCGCCGTTTCTCGCGGCCTTTGGCTGTGGAGAGGCCGCCTTGCTGGGATCTCCGCGGGCGGGCCCCTGGGCTCGGAGGCCACGGTGGGAGCCCGAGATGAGCCAGGGGGTTGCCGGGGAAACGCCACGGGCCGCATCCCGGCCGGTGCCCACCTGGCAGTGGACCGATCCCCAAGTGTCTGTCCTGTGGCCCGGCCGCGCCGGAGGGGGCCGTGAATCGCCGACGGGCTCCCGGTTGCGACCCTCGCTGAGTGGTCTGGCCGGCTTCTGGTGACAGTGGCGGGAGGCTGGGGGAAGGACAGGAGTCCGTCCATTCTGCCCGGACGCGGATGCCTGATGTGCTGGACTCCGAATACTAGCTCCTGCCACGCAGGGTTGCTTTGTTTACGTTTGAGATATCTAAAGTGGCAAAAGGGGCCACAGTGCAATAGCGTTTCCCTCTTATTAGAGTTCAGTAAATTGGATATCTTAATATGCTTTTTAATAATTTTAATCTCAGTAATTACTCTGGTCAAAATTTTTAGTGGAACACTATTGAATACTGTCCCCATTCATCCCTATTTTTCAAGGTGGTCTCCTCTTAAAGTGGTTTGTATTTGTCTATCTTTTTAAAAGATGAATTTTCCATTCCTACCTATATATTATTTTTTCGGTTTTTAATATCTGCTTTCTAAACTAAATTCATTAGGTCATGAAATGGCTTTATTATCACCAGTGGTCTAGGGTTCAGCTATACGACCAAACTTACAAGGGCTCAGATATGACAAACACTTCATGTTATCAGAACCGCGTCAAAATTGTGGTCACTAAACATTCCAGGGGCTTTCTTGACAGCTCAGATGTAAAGAAACAAAGCCATGCTAGTAACTGGAAGAATTATTGTGGCTTAGAAATTTCATGTTTCTTAGCCCATGAATGAGGTCTTAGCTTCCAAAGTTTTGCAGGGAATGATGTAGTTACACTGTACTACTGAAGCACAAAACTCTGGCTTTTCATCAGGTTTGCTTTCCAGTCCAGATCCCAACAAGGGATCATTTGTCCATATTGCCTAATAACACTGTGGAAATTCCACCTTTATGAGACTGACAGGGTCAGAATGCTAGAAGAAGATTAACCAAAGGTCTTTTTTCTCATTAAGTTTTGTTAACCCTTTTCTAACATGTCATAATATATTTGTTGAAGAAACTGTTTTTTCCTCTTTGAGTGGTCTGGGCACCATTGTTGAAAATTAGTTGACCATAGATGGATGGGTTTATTTCTGGAGTTGCAAATTCTGTTCTATTGATCTATGTCTATTCTTATGTTAGTACTTCAGTGTTTTGTTTTTTTTTAACTGAGTTACAGGATTTTTTAAAAAACATTAAAAAATTGACATATAATTGACATACCATGTTAGTTTCAGGTATACAATATAATGACTTGATATTTGTATATATTATAAAATGATTACCACAATTACCCACCCACCCCCCTTTTTTTTACAGCAGTTTTAGCCTCACAGCAAAACTGGAAGGTACAAAGATTTCCCATTTACTTCTGCATCCATACATGCATTGCCTTCCCCATTGTAAACATCCCCCACCATAGTGGTACATTTTGTTACAATTGATGAACCTACATTGACACAGCATTATCACCCAAAGTCCATAGTTTACATTATGATTCACTATTGGTGTTTTACATTCTGTGGGTTTGGGTAAATATATCTTCCATTACAGTATCATACAGATTATTTCCCTGCTCTGAAAATCCTCAGTATTTTTGTCTGTTCATCCCTCCTTCCCCTCAACCCCAGGCATCCACTGATCTTTTTTTACTGCCTCCATAGTTTTGCCTTTTCCAGAAAGTCATGTAGTTGGATTCATACAGTATGTAGCCTTTTCAGATTGGCTTCTTTCATTTTATGATGTGCATTGAAGGTTCCTGTGTATCATTTCATAGCTTGCTAGCTTGTTTATTTTTGGCACTGAATAATATTCCATTGTCTGGAATTACCACAGTTTATATACCCATTCATCTACTGAGAGACATCTTGGTTGCTTCTAAGTTTTGGCAATTATGAATTAGGCTGCTATAAACACGGTGTGCCGATTTTTGTGTGGATATAAATTTTGAACTCTTTTGGGTAAATAGCAATGAGTTCAATTGCTGGATCATATGGTAAGAGTATATGTAATCGTGTAAAAAACTGCCAAACTGCCTTCCAAAGTAACTGTAGCATTGGATTCCCACCAGCAGTGAATGAATGCAGGCTCCTGTTGCTCTAGATGCTTGCTAGCATTTGGAGGTGTCTGTTCTAGATTTTAGCTATTCTACTAGGTATGTGTTGGAATCTCATTGTTTTAATTAGCTTTTCCCTGATGACACAAGATTTAGAGCATGTTTTCATATGTTTATATGCCATCTATATATCTCTTTAATGAGGTGTCTTTTAAAATCTTTGGCCCATTTTAAAAATCAGGTTATTTTCTTATTGCTGAGTTTTAAGAGTTCTTCATATATTTTGGGTAGCAGTCCTTTACTTGATATGTGCATTGCAAATACTTGTTTCTCAATCTGTGTCTTGTCTCTTTATTTCTTGGCAGTATCTTTTGCAGGGCATAAAGTTTTAATTTTTATGAAGTCCAACTTATCAGTTCTTTCTTTCATGAATGTGCCTAAAAAGTTATCACCAAACCCAATGTCATTTGGATTTTATCTTGTGTATCTTTGAGGAGTTCTATAGTTTTGTCTTTTATATTTAGTATGATCCATTTTGAGTTATTTTTTGTGAGGGATGTAGGGTCTTAGTCTAGATTCTGTTCTTTGATTAGCTTTTTGTCTTTGCATGTGGATGTCTAGTTGCTCTAGAACCATTTGTTGAAAAGATTGTTCTCCATTGTATTTCCTTTGCTCCTTTGTCAAAAAAAAATCAGCTAATTTACTAGACTGTTTTTCTGTTTCTACACTTTCAGTTCCTTTCCGTTGATCTATTTGTTTTTTCACAAGTACCATACTGTCTCGATTATTATAGCTATATAGTAAGTCTTGAAATTGGGTAGTGTTAATCCTCCATAATCAAATTCTCCTTAAATATTGTGTTTGCTACTGTGGGTGTTTTGCCTCTCCATATAAAGCTAAGAATCTGTTTTTCTACATCCATAAAATAACTTGTTGGGATTTTGATGGGGGATTGCATTGTATCTAGATCACTTGCAAAGAGAGGACTAACATGTTGACAATATTGAATCTTAATATCTATGAACATAGCGTATCCACATATTTCATTTTTCTTTGATTTTGTTCATTAGTTTTACAGTTTCCCATATATTAACCTTGTACACATTTTGTTAGATTTATGCCTAAAAATTCCATTTTCTGGCATGATAACTTAAACGGCATTGTGTATTTTTTTAACTTTTTTTTATTAAGATATTGATATACAATGTCGTAAAGGTGTTACATGAGCAGCACTGTGGTTATTACCTTCACCAGTATTATCAAGTCCCCACCACACACCCCATTGTAGTCACTGTCCATCAGCATAGTAACATGCTGTAGAGTCACTACTTGTCTTCTCTGTGCTATGCTGCCTTCCTTGTGACTCCCCTACATTATGTGTGCTAATCATAATGCCCCTTAATCCCCTTCTCCCTCTCTCCCCACCAACCCTCCTCACCCCCTTCCTTTTGGTTACCGCTAGTCCCTTCTTGGAGTCTGAGTCTGCTCTTTTGTTTCCTCAGTTTTGCTTTGTTGTTACACTCCACAACTGAGTGAAATCATTTGATGCTTGTCTTTCTTCACCTGGCTTATTACACTGAGTATAATACCCTCTAGCTCCATCCATGTTGTTGCAAATGGTAGGATTTGTTTTCTTCTTATGGCTGAATAGTATTGCATTGTGTATATGTACCACATCTTCTTTATCCATTCACCTACTGATGGATACTTAGGTTGCTTCCATATCTTGGATATTATAAATAGTGCTGTGATAAATATAGGGGCACATATGTCTTTTGAATCTGGGATCTTGTTTTCTTTGGGTAAATTCCTAGGAATGGAATTCCTGAGTCAAATGGTATTTCTATTTTTAGTTTTTTGAGGAACCTCCTATTGCTTTTCACAATGGTTGAACTAACTTTTACATTCCCACCAGCAGTGTAGGAGGGTTCCCCTTTCTCTGCATCCTTGGCAGCATTTGTTGTACCAATCAAAAGACATGGAGGGGCAGAGTGGATAAAGAAACAAGGCCTACAAGAGACTCATATCCTGCCCACAAGAGATTCATTTCAGACCCACAGACATACACAGACTAAAAGTGAAGGGATGGAAAAAGATACTTCATGCAAATAATAGGGAGAAAAAAGCAGGAGTAGCAGTATAACAGATAAAATAGATTTCAAAACAAAGAAAATAACAGACAAAAAAGGACATTACATATATAATGATAAAAGGGACCAGGAGGGTATAAGTATTATATATATATCTATGCACCCAACATAGGAGCACCTAAATATGTAAAACAGTAATAACAGAATTAAAGGGGGAAATAGATTGCAACACATTCACTTTAGGAGACCATAACATACCACTCACATCAATAGACTCATCAATCAGACAGAAAATAAGTATGGAAACGGGCACTGAACAGTACATTAGATCAAATGGATTTAACACATCTATAGATCACCCAGAAACAGCAGGAAACACATTTTTCTCAAGTGTACATGGAACATTCTCCAGAATAGATCATAAAAAGAGCCTCAATAAATTAAAAAAGATTGAAATTGTGTCAAGCAGCTTCTCAGACTACAATGGTATGAAACTAGAACTAAGTTACACAAAGAAAACAAAAAAGCCCACAACTACAAGGAGGCTAAACAACATGCTTCTAAATAATCAATGGATCAGTGAACAAATTAAAACAGAAATCATGCAATACATGGAGACAAATGGAAACAAAAATTCAACAGTTCAACATATGTGGATGCTGCAAAAGCGGTTCTAAGAGGGAAGTACCGAGCAATTACAGGCCTAACACAAGAAACAAACAATCCCAAATAAGCAGTCTAAACTCACAATTAAAGAAACTAGAAAAAGAACAAATAAATCCCAAAGTCAGTCAGGAGGAATGTAATAAAGATCAGAGCAGAAATGAATAAAGTAGAGGAGAATAAAACAATAGAAAAAATCAGTGAAACTAGGAGAGGGTTCTTTGAGAAAATAAACAAAAGAAATAAACCCCTAGCCAGACTTTTCAAGAAAAAAAGAGAATATACACACGTAAACAGAATCAATAATCAAGAAGGAATAATCTCAACAGATACCACAGAAATAGAAGGAACTATTAGAGAATACTATGAAAAATTATATGCCATTAAATTGGACAACCTAGAAGAAATGGACAATTTCCTAGAAAAATACAACTTTCCAAGATTGACCCAGGAAGGAACAGGAAATCTGAACAGACCAATTACTAGCAGTGAAATTAAATTGGTAATCAAAAAAACTCCATACAAACAGAAGTCCAGTACTTACTTGATCTCTTCCCAGCTGAATACCATTAAACATTTAAAGAAGAGGTAATACCATCCTTCTTAAAGTATTTCAAAAAATAGAACAGAGGGATACTTCCAAACTCATTCTCTGTGGCTAGCATCACCAAAATCAGACAAAGACAGTAAAAAAAGAAAATAAAAAAGAAGAAAAAGAAAATTACATACCAATATCCCTGATGAACATAGATGCAAAAATACTTAACAAAATATTAGCAAACTGAATTAAAAAATATATCAAAAAGATTATTCATCATGACCACATGGGATTTATTCCAGTTATGCAAGGATTATATAATATTCCAAAATCAATATCATACACCACATTAACAAAAAGGATAAAAAACACATGATCATTGCAATAAATGCTAAAATAACATTTGACAAAATTGAACATCCATTCATGATAAAAACTTTCAACACAATGTTTATAGAGGGTACATACTTTGACATAATAAAAGGCATATATGACAAATCCACAGTGAACACCATATTTAAATGGGGAAAAAAGGTGAAAGCTTTTCCTCTAATATTAGGTACAAGATAAGGATGGCCACTCTTACTTCTTTTATTCAGGGTAGTACTGGAAACCTTAGTCTCAGCAATCAGACAACACAAAGACAGAAAAGGCATCCAAAATTGTAAGAAAAAAGCTGAAGTGTCAATCATTTGGAGATCAAAGATGGCGGTGTGAGAGGAGAGACAGAGACTTCCACCGAAAACTGGATACAATTAGAAAATTTAATTGGCGCAACTAATCCTGAGAGCAACAGGAAAGAGGATGCGTCAGACTGCACACACCTGGAGAAAAGAGCACACTTTAGGGAACAGGGTAACTTACCAGAGCTGTGGCTCTGCGGGACCTGAGCCCCTCCCCCACCCCAGCTCACCAGCGGGAGGAAGAGAAACGGAGCAGGGAGGGAGTGGAAGGCTTGGGACGGCTGAATACCTAGCGCGGGAAATCTGCGCTGGGAGCACAAACCTACATTTCATGGTGCTTTCATGACACTTGCATGACTACCGGGTTGGAAAGTTAATACAGGCAGAGTTCCTGGGGAGACTGGGATTCTGGCTGCTTGTGGAAAGCAGGGATCCATATCTGGCTGCTCTGGGACAAAAACTTATACCTGTGTGACTGGTGCACTGGCTCAGGCAGTGGAGGCAGGCACAGCAGCCAGGAGGCGGGGAACAGCTCTTTCCTACACCCAGGCACCAGTACCGTGCCCCTGCAACCCCCAACATTGCTTCAGGGGCTCAGCAGCTCCAGAATAGAGCTTCTGGACACTAGAGGGTGCCATATACAAACATGAAACGCCAAAGGAACCTTGTCCAGAGTAAAATTGTTAACACAACTCCCAAGAAAGATTTAAATGATATGGACCTTGTGATTCTTTCTGAAAGGGAGTTCAAAATAAAAATCATCAACATCCTAATGGAGGTATGGAAAGACATCCAAGAACTCAGGAATGAATTCAGGTCAAAGATACAATCGTTAAAGAACATGATGGAGGGTATTAAAAGCAGGTTGGATACAGTGGAGGAGACAGTAAATGAAATAGGAACTAGAGAAGAGGAATACAAAGAAGCTGAGGCACAGAGAGAAAAAAAGGATCTCTAAAAATGAAAGAATATTGAGAGAACTGTGTGACCAATCCAAGCAGAACAATATTCTCATTATAGGGATACCAGAAGAAGAAGAGAGAGAGAAAGGGATAGAAAGTGTCTTTGAGGAGGTAGTTGCTGAAAACTTCCCGAATCTGGGGAAGGAGATAGTCTCTCAGGCCATGGAGATCCACAGATCTCCCTACACAAGGGACCCAAGGAAGACAACAGCAAGACACATAGTAATTAAAATGGGAAAGATCAAGGATAAGGACAGACTGCTAAAAGCAGCCAGAGAGAGAAATAAGATCACATAGAAAGGAAAGCCCATCAGACTAACAACAGACTTCTCAGCAGAAACCTTACAGGCCAGAAGGGAGTGGCATGATTTATTTAATGCCCTGAAGCAGAAGGGCCTGGAACCAAGATTACTTTATCCGGTGAGATTATCATTTAAATTTTGAAGGAGGGATTAAACAATTTCCAGATAAGCAAAAGCTGAGAGAGTTTACCTCCCACAAACCATCTCTGCAGTCTATTTTGGAGGGACTGCTATAGATGGAAGTGTTCTGAGGGTTGGATAGCTGTCACAGGAGGTAGTAAAATCATGGTAGGGAGGGTGGAGCAGCTGATTGTGAGGCAAATGCAAAATTAAATTGACTATGCCCAAAGCCAATCAAGAGATAGAGGAGAAGTATAGAATCTGATACCTAATATATAAAGAATGAAGGAGGAAGAAGAAGGAGGAGAAATAGAAAAGAACCTTTAGATTGTGTTTATAACAGCATACTAAAGGAGCTAAGTTAGACTCTTAGATAGTAAGGAAAGTAACCTGGAACCTTTGGTAACCATGAATCTAAAGCCTGAAAAGGCAATAAGTACATACCTATCGATAATCACCCTAAATGTAAATGGAATGAATGCACCAATCAAAAGACATAGAGTCACTGAATGGATAAAAAAACAAGACCCATCTATATGCTGCTTACAAGAGACTCACTTCAAACCCAAAGACATGCACAGACTTAAAGTCAAGGGATGGGAAAAGATATTTTATGCAAGCAATAGGGAGAAGAAAGCAGGAGTTGCAGTACTAGTATCAGACAAAATAGACTTCAAAACAAAGAAAGTAACAAGAGATAAAGAAGGACGTTACATAATGATAAAGGGCTTGCTCAGTCCAACAAGAGGATATAACCATTATAAATATATATGCACCCAACACAGGAGCACCAGCATATGTGAAACAAATACTAACAGAACTAAAGGAGGAAACAGACTGCAATGCATTCATTTTAGGAGACTTCAACACACCATTCACTCCAAAGGACAGATCCACCAGACAGAAAATAAGTAAGGACACAGAGGCACTGAACAACACACTAGTACAAATGGACCTAATAGACATCTATAGAACTCTACACCCAAAAGCAACAGGATAATCATTTTTCTCAAGTGCACATGGAACATTCTCCAGAATAGACCACATACTAGGCCACAAAAAGAGCCTCAGTAAATTAAAGAAGATTGAAATCCTACCAACCAACTTTTCAGATCACAAAGGTATAAAACTAGAAATAAATTGTACCAAGAAAGCAAAAAGGCTTACAAACACATGGAGGCTTAACAACACCCTCCTAAATAGTCAATGGATCAGCAACCAAATTAAAATGGAGATACAGCAAAATAAGGAAATAAATGACAACAACAACACAAAGCCCCAACTTCTGTGGGATGCAGCGAAAGCAATCTTAAGAGGAAAGTATATAGCAATCCAGGCATATTTAAAGAAGGAAGAACAAACCCAAATGAATAGTCTAATATCACAGTTATCAAAATTGGAAAAAGAAGAACAAAGAGGCCTAAAGTCAGTAGAAGGAGGGACATAATAAAGATCAGAGAAGAAATAAACAAAATTGAGAAGAATAAACAATAGAAAAAATCAATGAAACCAAGAGCTGGTTCTTTGAGAAACTAAGCAAAATAGGTAAGCCTCTAGCTAGACTTATTAAGAGAAAAAGAGAATCAACACACATTAACAGAATCAGAAATGAGAAAGTAAACATCACAACAGACCCAACAGAAATAGAAAGAATTATTAGAGACTACTATGAAAACCTATATGCTAAGAAGCTGGAAAACTTAGAAATGAATAACTTCCTAGAAAAATACAACCTTCCAAGACTGACCAAGGAAGAAACACAAAATCTAAACAAACCAATTACCAGCAAATAAATTGAAGCGGTAATCAAAAACTACCCAAGAAAAAAACCCTGGGCCAGATGGATTTACCTCGGAATTTCATCAGACACACAGAGAAGATATAATACCCATTCTTCTTAAAGTTTTCCAAAAAACAGAAGAGGAGGGAATACTCACAAACTCATTCTATGACGCCAACATCACCCTAATACCAAAACCAGGCAAAGACCCCACCAAAAAAGAAAATTACAGACCAGTATCCCTGATGAACGTAGATGCAAAAATACTCAATAAAATATTAGCAAGCCAAATTCAAAAATATATCAAAAGGATCATACACCACGACCAAGTGGAATTCATCCCAGGGATGCAAGGATGGTACAACATTTGAAAATCCGTCAACATCATCCACCACATCAACAAAAATAAGGAAAAAACCCACATGATCATCTCCATAGATGCTGAAAAAGCATTCGACAAAATTCAACATCCATTCATGATAAAAACTCTCAGCAAAATGGGTATAGAGGGCAAATACCTCAACATAATAAAGGCTGTATACGAAAAACCAGAGCCAACATCATACTGAACAGCGAGAAGCTGAAAGCTTTTTCTGTGAGTTTGGGAACAAGACAGGGATGCCCACTCTCCCCAGTGTTATTTAACATAGTACTGGAGGTCCTAGCCACAGCAATTAGGCAAAACAAAGAAATACAAGGAATCCAGATTGGTAAAGAAGAAGTTAAACTGTCACTATTTGCAGATGACATGATACTGTACATAAAAATCCCTAAAGAGTCCACTCCAAAACTACTAGAACTGATATCAGAATACAGCAAAGTTGCAGGATACAGACTTAACACACAGAAATCTGTGGCTTTCCTATACACTAACAATGAGCCAACAGTAAAAGAAATCAGGAAAACAATTCCATTCACAATAGCATCAAAAAGAATAAAATACCTAGGAATAAACCTAACCAAAAGTGAAAGACCTATTCCCTGAAAACTATAAGACACTCTTAAGAGAAGTTAAAGAGGACACTAACAAATGGAAACTCATTCCATGCTCTTGGTTAGGAAGAATTAATATTGCCAAAATGGCCATCCTGCCCAAAGCAATATACAGATTTGTTCCAATCCCTATCAAATTACCAACAACATTCTTCAATGAACTGGAACAAATAGTTCAAAAATTCATATGGAAACACCAAAGACCCTGAATAGCTAAAGCAATCCTGAGAAAGAAGAATAAAGTGGGGGTGGATCTCACTCCCCAACTTCAAGCTCTACTACAAAGCCATAGTAATCAAGACAATTTGGTACTGGCACAAGAACAGAGCCACAGACCAGTGGAACGGATTAGAGACTCCAGACATTAACCCAAACATATATGGTCAATTAATATTTGATAAAGGAGCCATGGACATACAATGGGGAAATGACAGGCTCTTCAACAGATGGTGCTGGCAGAACTGGACAGCTACATGTAAGAGAATGAAACTGGATCTCTGTCTAACCCCATACATAAAAGTAAATTCAGGGGGGCCATCAGGTGAGAAATTGGGGATCAACAGAGGTGAGGCTCAGAATCTCACCCCCCCTGTTTTGAGAGAAATCTGCATCCGTGGATGTTTTGCTGCCCTTGTCTAGCTTGGATTAATACTTAGTCCATAGGCACACACATGATCATCTACATCTGCCCTCTTACAGCACTACACTATGTTTTCTACGTTTATCTTGCATCTACCTACCACTTCAGCATTTTATTAAAAATAAAAATAATAATAATAATAAAGGGAGAAATGTGGGATCCACATATAAATCAAGTATAAAAATCAAATGAATATTCATATTTGACCTGATTGTTTATAGTTCATAATGTGTGATCAAAACCGAAAGTTTCTGTGATGAATGCCCTTGTACTGTTCACCATGTAAGAATTTATTCACTATGTAAGAATACATTCACCACGTAAGAACTTGTTCATTATGCTTCAGAAGATTGGACACTGATGAGAATTAGGCTTGAGATGGATTAATGATTGTGCATTGAGCATTGACCCCCCATACAGAATTTTATTGTTGTTAACAACCATTTGATCAATAAATATGAGAGATGCCCTCTCAAAAAGAAAAAAAAAAAAGTAAATTCAAAATGGATCAAAGACCTGAATTTAAGTCATGAAATCATAAAACTCTTAGAAAAAAACATAGGCAAAAATCTCTTGGATGTAAACATCAGTGACTTCTTCATGAATATATCTCCCCGGGCAAGGAAAACAAAAGCAAACATGAACAAGTGGGACTATATTAAGCTGAAAAGCTTCTGTACTGCAAAGGACACCATCAATAGAACAAAAAGGTACCCTACAGTATGGGAGAATATTTTCGTAAATGAGAGATCCTATAAAGGCTTGACATCCAAAATATATAAGGAGCTCATGCTCCTCAACAAACAAAAAGCAAATAATCCAATTAAAAAATGGGCAGAGGAGCTGAACAGACAGTTCTCCAAAGAAGAAATTCAGATGGCCAACAGACACATGAAAAGATGCTGCATATCACCAGTCATCAGAGAATGCAAATTAAAACCACAATGAGATATCACCTCACACCAGTAAGGATGGCACCTTCCAAAAGACAAACAACAACAAATGTTGGCGAGGTTGCGGAGAAAGGGGAACCCTCCTACACTGTTGGTGGGAATGTAAATTAGTTCAACCATTGTGGAAAGCAGTATGGAGGTTCCTCAAAATGCTCAAAACAGACTTACCATTTGACCCAGGAATTCTTCTTCTAGGAATTTACTCTAAGGATGCCGCACTCCAGTTTGAAAAAGACAGATGCACCCCTATGTTTATCACAGCACTATTTACAATAGCCAAGAAATGGAAGCAACCTGTGTGCATCAGTAGATGAATGGAGAAAGAAGATGTGGTACATATACACAATGGAATATTATTCAGCCATAAGAAGAAAACAAATCCTACCATTTGCAACATCATGGATGGAACTAGAGGGTATTATGCTCTGTGAAATAAGCCAAGCAGCGAAAAACAAATACCAAATGATTTCACTTGTCTGTGGAGTATAAAAACAAAAGAAAAACTGAAGGAACAAAACAGCAGCAGAGTCACAGAACCCAAGAATGGACTAACAGTTACCAAAGGGAAAGAGACTGGGGAGAATGGGAGGGTACAGAGGGATAAGGGCGGGGAAGAAGAAAGAAGGTATTATGATTAGGATGTATAATGTGGGGGTGGGGGAATGGGGAGGACTTTGCAACACAGAGAAGAGAAGTAGTGATTCTACATCTTACTATGCTGATGTACAGTGAGTTTAATGGGGTTTGTTGGGGGGACTTGGTATAGGGGAGAGCCTAGTAAACATAATGTTCTTCCAAGAAATAAAAATCAATCAATAAATTTAAAAAAAAGGAAACACTAGGGTACAATGAAGAAACAAATCGAAGATAAATATAATAATTAGCTGCAAACATGTACTAAAATGGAAGCCCCATGAGGCTCAGGATCCGCTTTGTTCACTGTTCTATCCTGGGTACCTGAAATGGGTGTCTGGCATATAGGAAGTTGTACATAATGTCTGAGGAATAAATAAAAACATTGTTTAGAACATCAAAAAAAAAAAGGTGAAGTGTCACTATTTGCAGTTGACATGATAAATAGAAAAGCCTAAAGACTCCACCAGAAAAGTAGTAGAACTAATAGTTGAATTCAGCAAATTTGTAGGATTCACAATGAGTACATAGAAATTTGTTGCATTCCTATATACTAACAACAAACTAGTGGAAAGAGAATCCAGGAAAATTTCATTTACAGTTGCATCAATAAGAATAAAATATCTAGGAATAAACCTAACTGAGGAGAAAGACGGAATAAACCTAACTGAGGAGAAAGACCTATACTCTGAAAACTATAATTCACTCATGAGAGAAATTAAAGAAGTCACCAATAAATAGAAATCTATCTTGTACTTAAGGGTAGGAAGAATTAAGATTGTCAAAATGGGCCATCCTGACCAAAGCAATGTACAGATTAAAGGCAATCCCTATCTAAATACCAACGGTATTTTTCATTGAACTAGAAAAATAATTCTAAAATTCATATGGAACCACAATAGACCCTGAATAGCCAAAGCAGTCCTGAGAAAGAAGAACAAAGTTGGAATAAGTAGTTTTCCTGAGTTCAAGCTATACCGCAAAGGTATGATAATCAAAACAGCATTGTACTGGCTCAAGAACAGACCCCTAGATCAATGCAACAGAATAGGTACCCCAGATATAAACCCACACATATATGGTCAATAATATATGATAAAGGAGCCATAAATATACAATGGGAGAAAGACAGACTCTTCAATAACCAGTGTGGGTAAAACTGGACAGCTACATGAAAAAGAATGAAACTGGATCACTGTCTAATCCTATATATAAAAGTAAACTTGAAATGTACCAAAGACCTGAATGTAACATCTGAAACCAAAAAACTCTTAGAGGAAAACATAGGCAAAAATCTCTTGAACATAGGTATGACAATTTTTTTCTGGATGTACCTCCTCAGACAAGGGAAGTAAAATAAAAAATGAACAAGTGGAACTACATCAAACTAAAAAGCTTCTGTATAGCAAAGGACACCTCAAGAGAACAAAAAGGCAACCTGCAGTATGGGAGAATTTATAAATTGTTTATCCAATAAGGGGTTAACATCCAAAGTACATAAAGAATTTATATGCCTCAACACTAAAAAAAACAAAACAAAACATTTAGCCAATTAAAAAATGAGGAGAGCACCTGAACAGACATTTCTCCAAGGAAGAAATACAGATTGTGAAAAAGCACATGAAAACATGCTCCACCTCACTAATCATCAAAGAAATTTAAATAAAAACTACAATGTGGCAGCACCCCACATCTGTTAGAATGACCACTATCCAAGGAACAAGAACTTAAGGGTTGGCAAAGATGTGGAGAAATGGGATCTCTGCTATGTTTTTGGTGGGAGTGTAAATTGATACAAACACTGTGGAAAGCAGTATGGAGGTTTATCAAGAAGTTTTTTAGTTTTTGTTTTAGAAATACCATTTGACCCAGTAGTCATTTCACTTCTAGGAATTTACCCAAAGAAAAGAAAATCACTTATTCAAAAAGACTTGTGTGCCCCTATGTTTATAGCCGCATTATTTACAAATGGCAGAGGTATGGAAGCAACCAAAGTCTCCATCGGTAGATGAATGGATAAGGAAGTGGTGATACATATACACAATGGAATATTATTCAGCTATGAACAGAAAACAAATCCTCCCATTTGCAACAACATGGATGAATCTAGAGGTTATAATTCTTGGTGAAATAAGCCAGGTGGAGAAAGACAAATACCATATGATTTCATTTATTTGTGGTATATAAAACGAAGCAAAGTAGAATGAACAAAACTGCAGTAGATTCACTGAATACTAAGAGGTGACTCGTCATTGCCATGAGGGAGTGTTTGTGGTGGGTGAGAGGGCAGTGTGAGGGGAATAAAGGGGCATAAAAAATCTCAATCATATAGGTTGGTCATGGGGATAGTAGTAGAGCATGGAGAATATTGCTAATATTTTTTTAAAATTTTGGTATCATTAATATATAATTACATGAGCAGCATTGTGGTTACTAGATTCCCCTCATCAAGTCCCCACCACATACCCCATTACAGTCACTGTCCATCAGTGTAGTAGTATAGAATCACTACTTGTCTTCTCTGTGCTATACTGCTTTCCCCGTGTGTCCCTGCTATATTATGTGTGCTAATCTTAATGCCCCTTAAGCCAGTTCTCCCTCTCTTCCCACCGCCTGCTCCAGTCCCTTTCCCTTTAGCAACTGTTAGTCCACTCTTGGGTTCTGTGAGCCTGCTGCTGTTTTGTTCCTTCAGGTTTTGCTTTGTTCTTATGCTCCACAGATGAGTGAAATCATTTGGTACTTGTCTTTCTCCTCCTGGCTTATTTCACTGAGCATAATACCCTCTAGCTCCATCCAGGTTGTTGCAAATGGTAGGATTTGTTTTCTTCTTATGGCTGAATAATATTCCATTGTGTATATGTACCACATCTTCTTTCTCCATTCATCTACTGATTGACACTAGGTTGCTTCCATTTCTTGGCTATTGTAAATAATGCTGTGGTAAACATAGGGGCGTATATGTCTTTTTGAGACTTATGTCATATGTCTTTTCGAGGGGTGCATATGTCTTTTTGAGGGAAACTGCATTCTTAAGGTAAATTCCTAGGATTGGAATTCCTGGGTCAAATGGTACTTCTATTTTGAGCACTTCGAAGAACCTCCATACTGCTTTCCACAATGATTGAACTAGTTTACATACTTACCAGAAGTGTAGTAGGGTTCCCCTTTCTCCGCATCCTCACCAACGTTTGGTGTTCCTAGTCTTTTCTATGATGCCGATCCTTACTGGTGTGAAGTGATATCAAACTGTGGTTTTAATTTGCATTTGCCTGATAATTAGCGATGTGGAGCATGTTTTCATGTGCCTGTTGGCCATCTGAATTTCTTCTTTGAAGAATTGTTCATATCCTCTGTCCATTTTTTAATAGGGTTATTTGCTTCTTGGGTGTTGAGGCATGTGAGTTCTTTAGATATTTTGGATGTTAATCTCTTGTCAGATATATTATTTACAAATATATTCTCCCATATTGTAGGATGCCTTTTTGTTCTGCTGAAACAGTCCTTTGCTGTTCCAAAGCTTCTTAGCATGATGAAGTCCCATTTGTTCATTTTTTATTTTGTTTCCCTTGCACGAGGACATGTTTTCAGGAAAAAGTTGCTCATGTGTATATTCAAGAGATTTTGCCTATGTTTTTTTCTGAAAGTTTTATGGTTTCATGGCTTACATTCAGGTCTTTGATCCATTTTCAGTTTACTTTTGTGTATGGGGTTAGACAATCCAGTTTCATTCTCTTTCATATAGCTGTCCAGTTTTGCCAACACCAGCTATTGAAGAGGCTGTAATTTCCCCATTGTATTTCCATGGCTCCTTTATCATATTGTAATTGACCATATACGCTTGGGTTTATATCAGGGCTTTCTCATCTGTTCCATTGGTCTGTGAGTATGTTCTTGTGCCAGTACCAAATTGTCTTGATTACTGTGGCTTTGAAGTAGAGCTTGGAAGTCAGGGAGCATAATCACCCCCACGTTATTCTTCCTTCTCAGGATTGCTTTGGCTATTCAGGGTCTTCTGTGGTTCTATATGAATTTTAGAACTCTTTGCTCTAGTTCATTGTGGAGTGGTGTTGGTATTTTGATAGGAATTGCTTTGAATCTGTAGATTGTTTTAGGCAGGATGGCCATTTTGACAATATTCTTCCTATCCAGGAGCATGGAATGTATTTCCATTTATTGGTATCTTCTTTAATTTCTCTCATGAGTGTCTTGTAGTTTTCAGAATAGAGGTCTCTCACTTCCTTGGTTTGGTTTATTCCTAGGCATTTTATTCTTTTTGATGCAATTGTGAGTGGAATTGTTTTCCTGATTTCTCTTTCTGCTAGTTCATCATTAGTGTATAGGAATGCCACAGGTTTCTGTGTATTAATTTTGTGTCCCGCAGCTTTGCTACATTCAGGTATTAGTTCTAGGAGTTTTGGAGTGGACTTTTTAGTTTTTTTTATGTTCAATATCATGTCATCTGCAAACAGGGGCTATTTAACTTCTTCTTTACCAATCTGGATGCCTTTAATTTCATTGTGCTGTCTGATTGCTGTGGCTAGGTCCTCCAGAACTACGTTGAATAAAAGTGGGGAGAGTCGGCATCCTTGTCTTGTTCCCAATCTTAAAGGAAAAGCTTTCAGCTTCTTGCTGTTAAGAATAATGTTGGCTTTGGGTTTGTCATATATAGCCTTTATTATGTTGAGGTACTTGCCCTCTATACCCATTTTGTTGAGAGTTTTTATCATGAATGGATGTTGAGTTTTGTCAAATGCTTTTTCAGCATCTATGGAGCTGATTATGTGGTTTTTGTCCTTTTTGTTGATGTAGTGGATGATTTTGATGGATTTTCAAAGTTGTACCATCCTTGCATCCCTGGAATAAATCCCACTTGATCATGATGTATGGTCTTTTTGATGTATTTTTGAATTCTCTTTGCTAATATTTTGTTGAGGATTTTTGTCTCTCTGTTCATCAGGGATATTGGTCTCTTCAGGTTCTTTTTTGGTGGGGTGTTTGCCTGGTTTTGGTATTAGAATGCTGTTGGCATCATGGAATGACTTTGGGAGTATACCCTCCTCTTGTACCTTTTGGAAAACTTTAAGGAGGACAGGTAGCAGTTCTTCACTAAATGTTTGATAAAATTCAGGAGTGAAACCATCTGGTTCAGGGGTAGTGTTCTTAGTATTTTCATTACTAATTAAATTTCCTTGGTGGTAACTGTTCTACTCAAATTTTCTGTTTCTTCTTGGGTCATCCTTGGAAGGCTATGTTTTTCTAGAACTTTGCCAATTTTTTCTAGTTTATCCAGTTTGTTGACATATAATTTTTCATAGTATTCTCTCATAATTCTTTGTATGTCTATGTTGTCCGTGGTGATTTTTCCATTCTCATTTCTGATGCTGTTTATGTGTGTAGACTCTCTTTTTTTCTTGTAAGTCTGGCTAGAGGTTTATTTTTTTATTTTCTCAAAGAACCAGGTTCTGCTTTCATTTATTCTTTCTATTTTATTTTTCTTTATTCTATTTATTTCTGCTCTAATCTTTATTATGTCCCTTCTTCTACTGACTTTGGGCCTCATTTATTCGTCCTTTTTTAGTTTAGTTTATTATGAGTTTAGACTGTTCATTTGGGATTGTTCTTCTTTCCTGAATAAGGCCTATATTGCAATATACTTCTTTCTTAGCATGGCCTTCGCTGTGACGCACAGATCTTGCAGTGGTGAATTATTGTCATCATTTTTCTCCATATATTGCTTAATCTCTTTTTAAAAATTATTTTGATAACAATCTACAATTACATGAAGAACATTATGTTTACTAGACTCCCCCCATCACCACATCACCCCCACATATCCCATTACAGTCACTGTCCATCAGCGTAGTAAGATGCTGTAGAATCACTACTTGTCTTCTCTGTGTTGTACAGCCCTCCCCATTCCCCACCCACACATAATGTATTCTCATCATAATGCCCCCTTTCTTCACCCCCCTTATTGCTCCCTTCCCACCCATCCTCCTATCCTCCACAGTCCCTTTCCCTTTGGTAACTCTTAGTCCATTCTTTGGTTCTGTGAGTCTGCTCCTGTTTTGCTCCTGTTTTTTTCTTTGTTCTTATACTCCACAGATGAGTGAAATCATATGATAGTTGTCTTTCTTCACCTGGCTTATTTCAGTAAGCATAATACCCTCTAGCTCCATCCATGTGCTTGCAAATGGTAGGATTTGTTTTCTTCTTATGTTTGAATAATATTCCATAGTGTATATGTACCACTTCTTCTTTATCCATTCATCTACTGATAGACACTTAGGTTGCTTCCATTTCTTGGCCATTGTAAATAGTGCTGTTATAAACATAGGGGTACATATGTCTTTTCAATCTGGGCTGCTGCATTCTTAGGGTAAATTCCTACGAATTGAATTCCTGGGTCAAATGGTATTTGTATTTTGAGTTTTTGAGGAACCTCCATTCTGCTTTCCACAATGGTTGAACTAATTTACATTCTCACCAGCAGTGTAGGAGGGTTCCTCTTTCTCCACAACCTTGCCATCATTTGTTGTTGTTTGTCTTTTGGATGGTGGCAATCCTTACTGGTGTGAGGTGATATCTCATTGTGGTTTTAAGTTGCATTTCTCTGATGACTAGTGATGTAGAGCATCTTTTTATGTGTCTGTTGGCCATCTGAAATTTTTCTTTGGAGAACTGTCTGTTCAACTCCTCTGACCATTTTTTAATTGGATTATTTACTTTTTGTTTTTTGAGGTGCATGAGATCTTCATATATTTTGGATGTCAACCCTTTATTGGATTTGTCATTTATGAATATATTCTCCCATACTGTAGGGTGCCTTTTGTTCTATTAGTGGTGTTCTTTGCTCTACAGAAACTTATCAGCTTGATAAGGTTCCACTTGTTCATTTTTGCTTCTGTTTCCCTTGCGCGGGGAGATATGTTCATGAAGAAGTCACTCATGTTTATGTCAAAGAGATTTTCGCCTATGTTTTTATTTTCTAAGAGTTTTACAGTTTCATGACTTACATTCAGGTCTTTGATCAATTTCGAATTTACTTTTGTATATGGGGTTAGACAATGATCCAGTTTCATTCTCTTACATGTAGCTGTCCAGGTTTGCCAACACCAGCTGTTGAAGAGGCTGTCATTTCCCCATTGTATGTCCATGGCTCCTTTATCATGTATTAATTGACCATATTTGTTTGGGTTAATATCTGGAGTCTCCATTCTGTTCCACTGGTTTGTGGGTCTGTTATTGTGCCTGTACCAAATTGTCTTGATTACTGTGGCTTTGTAGTAGAGCTTGAAGTTGGGAAGCGAGATGCCTACTGCTTTATTCTTCCTTCTCAGGATTGCTTTGGCTATTCGGGGTCTTTGGTGTTTCCATATGAATTTTAAAACTATTTGTTCCAGTTCGTTGAAGAATGCTGTTGGTATTTTGAAAGAAATTGCATTGAATCTGTAGATTGCTTTAGGCAGGGTGGCCATTTTGACAGTATGAATTCTTCCTAGCCAAGAGCATGAGATGAGTTTACATCTGTTAGTGTCCTCTGTAATTTCTCTTAAGAGTATCTTGTAGTTTTCAGGGTATAGGTCTTTCACTTCCTTGGTTAGGTTTATTCCTAGGTATCTCATTCTTTTTGATATAATTGTGAATGGAATTGTTTTCCTGATTTCTCTTTCTGCTAGTTCTTTGTTAGTGTATAGGAAAGCAACAGATTTCTGTGTATTAATTTTGTATCCTCCAATGTTGCTGAATTCCAATATTCTAGTAGTTTTGGAGTGGAGTCTTTAGGGTTTTTCATGTACAGTATAATGTAATCTGCAAATAGTGACAGTTTGACTTCTTCTTTACCAATCTTGATGCCTTGTATTTCTTTGTTTTGTCTGATTGCTGTGGTTAGGCCCTGCAGTTCTGTATTGAATAACAGTGGGGAGAGTGGGCATCCCTGTCTTGTTCCCGATGTCACAGGAAAAGCTTTCAGCTTCTCACTGTTAAGTATAATGTTGGGTGTGGGTTTATCATATATGGTCTTTATTGTGTTGAGGTACTTACCCTCTATTCCCATTTTGATGACAGTTTTTTCATGAATGTATGTTGAATTTTGTCGAATGGCTTTTCAGCATCTATGGAGATGATCATGTGGTTTTTGTTCTTTTTGTTGATGTGGTTGATGATGGTGATGGATTTTCGAATGTTGTACTATCCTTGTATCCCTGGAGTAAATCCTATTTCATCATGATGGATGATCTTTTGATTTATTTTTCAATTCGGTTTGCTAATATTTTGCTTAGTATTTTTGCATCTATGTTCTTCAGGAATATTGGTCTGTAATTTTCTTTTTTTTGTGGTTTCTTTGCCTGGTTTTGGAATTAGAGTGATGCTAGCCTCATAGAATGAATTAGTAAGTATTCACTCCTCTTCCATTTTTTTGGAAAACTTTAAGGAGAATGGGTATTATGTCTTCTCTGTATGTCTGGAAAAATTCAGCAGTGAATCTATCTGGCTCGGTGGTTTTGTGCTTGGATAATATTTTGATTACTGATTGAATTTCATTCCTGATAATTAGTCTGTTTTGATTTTCTGTTCCTTCTTTGGTCAGTCTTGGAAAATTGTTTTTTTTTCTGGGAAGTTGTCTATTTCTTCTAGCTTTCCAGCTTGTTATCATATAGGTTTTCATAGTATTCTCTAATAGTTCTTTGTATTTCTCTGGTGTGTGTCGTGATTTTTGCTTTCTCATTTCTGATTCTGTTGATGTGTGTAGATTCTCTTTTTTTCTTAATAAGTCTGGCTAGGGACTTACCTATTTTGTTTATTTTCTCAAAGGACCAGCTTTTGTTTTCACTGATTTTCTTCTATTGTTTTATTCTTCTCAGTTTTATTTATTTCTTCTCTGATCTTTATTATGTCCCTCCTTCTGCTGACTGGGCCTCATTTGTTCTTCCTTTTCCAGTTCCAATAATTGTGACTTTAGACTATTCATTTGGGATTATTCTTCCTTCTTTAAATAGGCCTGGATTACTATATACTTTCCTCTTAGAACTGCCTTCACTGCGTCCCACAGAAGTTGGGGCTTTATGCTGTCATTGTCATTTGTCTCCATATATTGCTTGATCTCTATTTTAATTTGGTCATTGATCCATTGATTAACTAGGAGCATGTTCTTAAGCCTCCAAGTGCTTGTGAACCTTTTTGTTTTCTTTGTACAATTTATTTCTAGTTTTATAGTTTTGTGGTGTGAGAAGTTGGTTGGTAGAATTTCAGTCGTTTTCAATTTTCTGAGGCTCTGTTTGTGGCCTAATATGTGGTGTATTCTGGAAAATGTTCCATGTGCGCTTGAGAAGGATGTGTATCCTGCTGCTTTTGGGTGTAGAGTTCTGTAGATGGCGGTTAGGTCTGTCTGTTCTAATGTGTTGTTCAGTGCCTCTGTGTCCTTACTTATTTTCTGTCTTGTGGATCTCTCCTGTGGAATGAGTGGTGTGTTGTAGTCTCCTAGAACGAATGCATTGCATTCTCTTTCCTCCTTTAATTCTGTTAGTATTTGTTTCACATATGTTGCTGCTCCTGTGTCGGTTGCACATGTGTATAATGGTTATATCCTCTTGTTTGACTGATCCTTTTATCATTATGTAATGTCATTTATCTTTTGTTACTTTCTTTGTTTTAAAGTCTATTTTGTCTAATACTAGTACTGTAACACCTGCTTTTTTCTTCCTATTGTTTGCATGAAATATATTTTCCATCCCTTCCTTTTTAGTGTGTGTATATCTTTGGGTTTGAGGTAAGTCTCTTATAAGTAGCATATAGATGGGCCTTGCTTTTTTATCCATTCTATTGCTCTGTGACTTTTGATTTTTGCATTCAGGCCATTTACATTTTGGGTGATTATTGAAAGATATGTACCTATTAACATTGCAGGCTTTAGATTTGTGGTTATCAAAAGGTCAAGGGTACCTTCTTTACTATCTAACCATTTAACTTAACTATTTTATTAAGGTATTATAAACACAGTCTGAGGATTCTTTGTTTCTCTCCCTTCTTACTCCTCCTCTTCCATTCTTTATATGTTAGGTGTTTTATTCTGTACTCGTTTGTTTTTCCTTTGACTGCTTTTGTGAATAGTTGATTTTATTTTTTGCCTCTAGTTAGTATTTGGCTCATCTGCTTTCTTTGGTGTGATCTGTTTAGCCTTAGGAGTGCTTCCATCTATAGCAGTCCCTTTAAAACATCCTGTAGAGGTGGTTTGTGGGAGGCAAATTCCCACAGTTTTTGCTTGTCTGGGAATTATTATTATTATTGTTATTTTTTTAAGCACTTTTTTTTTTTTTTGAGAGGGCGTCTCTCATATTTATTGATCAAATGGTTGTTAACAACAATAAAATTCAGTATAGGGGGGTCAACGCTCAATGTACAATCATTAATCCATCTCAAGCCTAATTCTCGTCAGTCTCCAATCTTCTGAAGCATAACAAACAAGTTCTTACATGGTGAACGAATTCTTACATAGTGAATAAATTCTTACATGGTGAACAGTACAAGGGCATTCATCACAGAAACTTTCGGTTTTGATCATGCATTATGACCTATAAACAATCAGGTCAAATATGAATATTCGTTTGATTTTTGTACTTGATTTATATGTTGATCCCACATTTCTCCTATTGTTATTATTATTTTTATTTTTAATAAAATGCTGAAGTGGTAGGTAGATGCAAGATAAAGGTAGAAAACATAGTTTAGTGCTGTAAGAAGGCAAATGTAGATGATCAGATGATCAGGTGTGTGCCTATGGACTAAGTATTAATCCAGGCTAGACAAGGGCAGCAAGACATCCACGGATGCAGAAGATTTCTCTCAAAGCAGGGGGGGTGAGGTTCTGAGCCTCACCTCTGTTGATCCCCAAATTCTCACCTGATGGCAACCCTGTGACTGTGCCTGTCTTAGGTTGTTCCTCCCTTGAGGAATCTTACCCGTCTCTGGCTAACCAGTCATCTTCCGGGGCCATACAGGGAAATGTAAAGTCGGTAAGTGAGAGAGAAGCCATATTGTTTGCAAAGGTTAGCTTTTTACTTCTTTGCAGATTTATGCCCTGTGGCTTCTATGCTCAGCACTTGTCTTGAGGTATCTTTACCACCTGGAGGAATTATGATACTCGGTAAATTCGATATGAGGCACGAATTCTATTTAAGGGTTGTAATTAGGAAGGAAGAAGAAAAGCTATAGATGTAGCATATGAAGGAAACATGGGAGGATTGATTATTTCTTTGACATATCTTCTTGTATAGTACCTTAAGTATGTATAGGTTTTAAACTATGAACTAATTTGCACACACATATTAACATAATAGGAATACGGTGACATAAACAAAGCAAATCTATAATTACCATCCATCTCCAGTGAAGCCAAGAAAACCATTTAGGCACCCTAGGCATTTGTGAAAATTTATCTATGATATGATGGATATTGTCCAACTGTACTTGAACCATCAGACAAATTAAAGCAGCCCATTTCTGGGATCTGTTCACATCCCATATGTTCTTTTAACCATAGATAGTCTATAGTCATGAGATTTTGGAGTGCTACAACTTGCACCCCTCCCAACTCCTGGTTGAGTTCCAACAGTACAGATCCGGTCAAATTCGTTGTCTCACTGTATGCACATGCCAGCCTAGACATCTCCTTCCTCATTCCAATGGCAAGTCCAGGAAACGGTGGGGTGGACGCAGCCACGACCGCAGCATCGCCCGAATCCCTGTGGAGGCTTTTTGATGATCATCTCCCGGCACGAGTCCTCCAGAGAGTGCTGATGCTGGAAGCTCCTCCTCATATCGTATCTTAGTTCATTTTCTGGGTATCCAAGCTAGGCCTTGATCTTCTGCGTAGAAACAAACAGACCCTTTGCCCACACTTTGACATGCCCTCTATACCACTGTGCAGAACTCATTGGAGGTCAGCACACAGTAACTTTTTTTTTTTTTTTTTTTAAATTAAGAGAAAGGAATATTATTAGAAAAGAGTACCTCCATAGCTGATCATCTCACACCCTTTAAGTGATCAACATTAAGGATATCTAAAGCATGCGTTGATCTTTGATTTACCAATAGTTTTATCCTGTTAAGGAGTAATCCCCCTTTTCTTTCTTTCTTTCTTTTTTTTTTTTTTAATTTTTAATCTACACTTACATGAAGAATACTATGTTTACTATGCTTTCCCCTATATGAGGTCCCCCCTAACAACCACATTACGGTTACTGTCCATCAGCTTAGCAAAATGTTGTAGAGTCACTACTTGTCCTCTCTGTGTTGTGCCGCCCACCCTCCCCTTTCTCCCTCCCCCCCATGCATGCTAATCTTAATACCCCCCTTCTTCTTCCCCCCCCTTATCCCTCCCTGCCCACCCATCCTTCCCAGTTCCTTTCCCTTTGGTACCTGTTAGTCCATTTTTGGGTTCTGTAATTCCACTGCTGTTTTGTTCCTTCAGTTTTTCCTTTGTTCCTATACTCCTCAGATGAGTGAAATCATTTGGTATTTATCTTTCTCCACTTGGCTTATTTCACTGAGCATAATACTCTCCAGCTCCATCCATGTTGCTGCAAATGGTTGGATTTTTCCACTTCTTATGGCTGAGTAGTATTCCATTGTGCATATGTACCACATCTTCTTTATTTGTCTGGGAATTATTTAATCCGCCCTTCATATTTAAATGATAATCATGCTGGATACAGTATTTTTGGTTCAAGGCCCTCCTGTTTCATTGCATTAAATATATCATGGCATTCTCTTGTGGCCTGTAAAGTTTCTGTTGGGAAGTGTGATGATAGCCTGATAGGTTTTCCTTTGTAGGTGACCTTTTGTCTCTCTCTGGCTGCCTTTAATACTCTATCCTTTTCTTTGATCTTTGCTATTTTAATTACTATATGTCTTGGTGTAATCCTCCTTTGCTCCCTTGTGTTGGGTGATCTGTGGGCTTCCATGGTCTGTTAGTATTTCCTCCTGCAGTTTGGGGAAATTTTCAGCCAAAGACACTTTCTATCCCTTTTTCCCTCTCCTTTTCTTCTTGTACCCCTATAATGCAAATATTGTTCCATCTGGATTGGTCACACAGTTCTTTTAATATTGTTTCATTCCTGCAGATCCTTTTATCTCTCTCTGCCTCTGCTTCTCTGTATTCCTGTTCTCTGATTTCTAGTCTATTAATGGTCTCTTGCACCTCATGGGGGTCTGCTCTTAAATCCTTCTAAGGATTGTTTTAGTTCTGTATTCTTCCTCCCTACTTGCTCCTTTAGCTCTTGTATATTTCTCTGCAGGTCCATCAGCATGGTTATGACCTTTATTTTGAAATCTTTTTCAGAAAGATTGGTTACATCTATCTCCCCAGTCCCTCTCTTGGATGTTGTCTGTGTAATTCTGGACTGGACCAATTTCTTCTGCATGTTCATGGCGATAGAGGTAGTCATAGGCTGGTGGTGTGTGTGTCAGCTGGGGCAACAAAGTCCTTTCCTGCTTGCTGGTCACCTTGCCCTTCTCTCCTCCCTGTGTCAGTTACCCGCCCACTGGGACCATCCTCTAGGTTAATCCCCTGAACTGCCATGGGTGAGGCAGCTGCTGGGGCAGCCCAGAGCCCTGTAGGGTGTGGCAGGCATGCTGGATGTGCTCTCCTGAGAGAACGGCGCCCCTTCACGCCTTGCCCCAGCTTCCTCCATGTGTGCCGGGCATCTGTGTGTCATTGGTTGCCTCTGGGTCTGCCCTGGGTATCTGCGCTCTAGGAAGAGACTCTGTGCGATTTTTGTGGGTGGGACAGTTCCCTGGCTGCTCCACCAATGTGGCAGGGCCACGCCGGCCATAGGGAATGAATGGCAGGCTGCTTATCACCGTGAGGGACTTCATAACTGTGTTACCACCCAGGGGGTTTGGGGCACCTGAAGTTCCTCAGGATTCCCAGCCTGCTGGGGTGAGTGTGCCAGGATGATTCTGCCCTGCTGTGAAGCCCTTGACCCTTTAAGGCTTTCATAAAGCACCTGTTTTTCTTTTTTCCCAGGGTTGCCGGCTGCAGGGATCTGCTTGCAGATTTTACTTTTCTGTTTCCCTAATATCCAGCACACCATGCAATGCGTGTCTGTGCTCCCGGTGCAGATAACTAGGGCTGGTTATTTAGCAGTCCTGTGCTTCCACTCCCTCCCCCCTCTGACTCCTTTCCTCCCACCAATGAGCTGGGGTAGGGGGCAGCAATCGGGTCCCACTGGGTCATGGCTTGTATCTACCCCCTTTGTGAGATTCTGAGTTCTCGCAGATGTAGATGTAGCTGTACTGTATCCTCTGGTCTTTCTTTTAGGAGTAGTTGTATTTGTTGTATTTTCAAAAATACATATGCTTTTGGGAGGAGATTTCCACTGTTGTACTCATGTCGCCATCTTGGTTTCTCTCTCTTGATCTCTGTTTTTATTTGGTCATTGATCCATTGATTATTTAGGAGCATGTTATTAAGCCTCCATGTGGTTTTTGGCTTTTTTGTTTTCTTTGTGTAATTTATTTCTAGTTTCATATGTTTGTTGTCTGAGAAGCTGGTTGATACAATTTCAGTTTTTTTTTTTACTTTACTGAGGCTCTTTTTGTGCCCTAGTGTATGATCTATTCTTGGAAGTGTTTCATGTGCACTTGAGAAGCATGTGTATCATGTTGCTTTTGGATGGAGTGTTCTGTAGATGTCTGTTAGGTCCATCTGTTCTAATAGGTTGTTCAGTTCCTCTGTCTCTACTTATTTTCTGTCTGGATGATCTGTCCTTTGGAGTGAGTGGTATGTTGACATCTCCTGAAATGAATGCATTGCATTCTATTTCCGCCTTTAATTCTGTTAGTATTTATTTCACAGATGTAGGGATCCTGTTTTGGGTGCATAGATATTTATAATAGTTATATCCTCTTGTTGGACTGACCCCTTTATCATTATGTAATGTCTGTCTTTATCTCTTGTTACTTTTTTTGTTTTGAAGTATATTTGTCTGATACAAGTATTGCACCTCCTGCTTTTTTCTCCCTATTAGTTGTATGAAATTTCTTTTTCCATCCCTTTACTTTCATTCTTTGGGTTTGAAGTGAGTCTCTTGGAGGCAGCATATAGATGGGTCTTTTTTTTTTTATCCATTCAGTGACTCTATGTCTTTTCATTTTTGCATTCAGACATTTATCAAAATCAAAAATTGCATTTTACATTTAGGGTGATTATTGAATGTATGTACTTACTGCCATTGCATGTTTTCGACTCGTGCTTACCAAAGGTTCAAATGTAATTCCATCAGTATCTAACAGTCTAACTCACTTAGTATGGTATTACAAACACAACCTAGGTTCTTTTTTTTTTGTCCTTTTTCTTCGTCTTCTGTTCTTTATATGTTAGATATCATATTCTGTACACTTTGTCTATCCCTTGCTTGACTTTGGGGTAGTTGATTTGATTTTGCATCTGCTTAGTAATTAATTGTTTTACTTTCCTGAGGTTTTATTTCCCCTGCTGACAGCTATTTAGCCTTAGGAGTACTTCCATCTATAGCTTTCCCTCCAAAATGCACTGTAGAGGTGCATTGTGAGAGGTAAATTCTCTCAGCTTTTGTTTACCTGAAAATTGTTTAATCCCTTCTTTGAATTTAAATGATTACCTTGCCAGGTAGAATATTCTTGGTTCAAGGCCCTTCTTTATATCATGCCACTCCCTTATGGCCTGTAAGGTTTCTGTAGAGAAATCTGATGATTGATAGCCTCATGAGTTTTCCTTTGTATGTGATCTTTTTTCTCTCTAGCTCCTTTTAAACGTCTGTCTTCATCCTTGGTCTTTGCCATTTTAATTATTATATGTCTTGATGTTGTCTTCCTTGGGTCTCTTGTGTTGGGAGATCTGTGGACCTCCATGGCCTGAGAGACTATTTCCTTCCCCAGACTGGGGAAGTTTTCAGTAATTACCTCATCAATGACACTTTCTATCCCTTTTTCTCTCACTTCTTCTCATTCCCCTATAGTGTGAATATTGTTCCATTTGGATTGGTCACACAGTTCTCTCAATATTCTTTCAATTCTTAGAGATGCTTTGCTCTCTCTGTGCTTCAGCCTCTTTGTATTCCTGTTGTCTAATTTCTATCCCATTTACTGTCTCTTCTACTCCCTCTAATCTGCTTTTAAATCCCTCCATTGTGTTTCATTTCAAATGTGGAATTTCTTAATGATTTAATCTCCATCTTAAATTTGTTCCTGAGTTCTTGAGTATTTTTCTATACCTCCATGAGCATGTTTATGATTTTTATTTTGAACTCTCTTTCAGGAAGATTGGTGAGTTCGGTTTCATTTGGACTTTTTTCTGGGGTTTGTGAGATTTTTGTCTGAACCAGGTTCCTTTGATGTTTCATATTTCTTTGTGTTGCACTCTAGTGCCCTGAAGCTCTAGTCTCTGGAGCTGCCCAGCCCCTCGAGTGAGGTTGGGGTTCACAGGGTGGTGGTGCTGGTGCCTGGTGGGAGAAAAGAACCATTTCCTGCTTCCCGGTTACAGTGCCTATCTCCAGTGTCAGAGCCATTGGGCTGAGTACACAGGTGTAAGCCTCTGTGCTTTGCATCCCTAGTGTTGTAGGCAGGGCCACCCTCTAGCTGGCCTGATACCAGCACAGTGACTGCTGGTTTGTGAGCTAGTGCTGACAGGCCCGGAGGAAGGCGCATCTGGCTGCGTAGCACAGTGGGGGGCCTTGGAGCTGGGTATCCAGTCAGGGAGATGGAGCACCTGAAGCTCCTCAAAGTTCCCAATCTGCTGGTCAGAGCATGCCCAGACAACCTTGTCCACCTATCCCTTCTCCCACATAGCAATCTCCATGCAAACCCCGCCTCTTCAGCAGCCTTCTTGTTGCTAGGAAGCCTCTCACACTACCCGCCTTTCCTTTGTCCCAGAGCAACTGGATGTGGATCCCTGTCTTCCACAAATTACCGGGATCTCAGTCTCAGTCACTTCGCCTGTCCCAGCTCCCCAGCCCCACTAACCTCCAGAGCACCACACAATGTAGGTTTGTGCTCCAAAGGATATCTCCAGGGGTGGGTGTTTAGCTGTCCTAGGCTTCTACCCCCTCCCCCTCCATTTTTCTTCCTCCCGCCAGTGACCTGGGGTCTCGGGGTAGGGCTTGGATCCTGACGATCAAGGCTTTGTTATGTTAACCCTGTTTCTTGAGATCTGCTCTGTTCTCCAGGTGTCTGGTGAAGAAGGCTGTCTGGTGAAGCCTTCTTTCTTGTTGCTGTTTTAGGTTTAGTTGTATTAACCATATTTTCATACTATATGTGGTTTTGGGTGGAGTTCTCTGTCTCACCTGTCATGTCATCATCTTGAATCAATCTCTATTGTAATATTTCTGTAACATCTTTATATGTTGACAGATATTAACCCATTAGTGGGGGGTGAGAATGTAATAATATGGGCAATTGTTGAACCACTGTGTTGTATACATGAAACCAATAGAAGATAGTAGATGGTAGACCAATGGTACTTCCGTAAAGAAAATGGAAAAAAAAAGTTAGCTAATGGCTTCTTTAGTCAATCATATGTCTTTAAAAGAAAGTAGAAGAAAATTTAAAAATGAATATATATACATACATGTTTACATATAAATTTACCATTTTAAATTTGAATAATTTGAAAAGACTAGATAGCTTTATTTTTCTTTTTAAAGGAGATTTTAGTCCATTGTGGAGCAGTCTTATGGAGTGACCAAATCTATATTGTGTTTTATACAATTATATTTTATAGACAGACAAGAAATATAGTTTTGTTGTTCAGAGCCATTAAGCACCACTAGTATGTAGTATAAATGGAACTTGGTGAGGTTTTCCAAGGTGAAAGATTATTCCTTGCTTAGTTTACAATTAAATTTATTATGTTCTGACATAATTTGACTTGAGTAATTATAAATCCCTTTGGAAGAAACAATTCCAACTTTTCAGACATTTTCAGTCATTATGGTTAAGTAAGTAAAATCTTAGGTTTACATTACATATATAATGGTTTGCAGTTTCTTCAGGTCACAAACCTTGCAAATCCTGACTGTTTTACTTGGCATAAAATACTTTCAGGAAAAAGAAATCTTGTTTTCAACATGCTGGCTTAAAGGTAAAAAGAAAATACAATGACAACTAGAAATATTCATCATAAGATGACCTCATTTCATTCGGAAAGACCTTAATTAATTATATTACATATATTCTTTTGAAAATATCAAATATTATGCAAATTAATACAGATTGTCTCATTCTTTAAACAACTCAAGGAAATACTCATGAGGATTATATCAACGTTTTGTTGCTTCTTAAATGTGGTATCTCTTTTAGTAAAAATAACTGAAGAAAATAGTATAGGTAAGGGTTTCTAATTTTTTAAAGGTTAAATTGTATTTTTTTTTTAGTTGATTAGGAAAGAATTCAAGACAAGTTTAAAAAGTAGGAAACCAGAAAGCCATGTTATGTTTTTGTTTTTTTGGCTACACTACATACAATGCCTGAAATGTACCATATGAAAAGTTTATACATTTTATACATAAAATATAAAATCTTTGAAGTTTGGAGGAGTTTTTCCATTTGAATATATTTCCCCTTTTTAGAAAATTTAGGAATATTATAAAAATGTCATAAACAAAAAAAGAACTAGAAAAGTCAGTTTATGTATAATGTTTTTGCAGACCTGTATTAGAAATACAGTTCAGAAACATCTAAACTAGTGGTCCTGAAAGAGGAGTGATATGTCTTTTAGGAGACACTCTTGTTTTTTATGTTAGCTGGGAATTGCTGCTGACATCTGTTGGGAAGAGGCCAGGGATGCTGGTAAAAATCCTACCATGCTAAGATCGTGAACAAGACAGGGGTGCCCACTATCCCCACTGCTATTCAACATAGTACTGGAGGTCCTAGCCATGGTAATCAGACAAAACAAAGAAATACAAGGCATCCAGATTGGTAAAGAAGAAGTCAAACTCACTATTTGCAGATGACATGATATTGTACATAAAAAACCCAAAAGACTCCACTCGAAAACTACTAGAACTAATATCTGAATTCAGCAAAGTTGCAGGATACAAAATTAATACACAGAAATCTGTTGCTTTCCTATATACTAACGATGAACTAGCAGAAAGAGAAATCAGGAAAACAATTCCATTCACAATTGCATCAAAAAGAATAAAATACCTAGGAATAAATCTAACGAAGGAAGTGAAAAACCTATACCCTGAAAACTACAAGACACTCTTAAGAGAAATTAAAGAGGACATTAACAAATGGAAACTCATCCCATGCTCTTGGCTAGGAAGACTTCATATTGTCAAAATGGCCATCCTGCCTAAAGCAATCGACAGATTCAATGAAATCCCCATGAAAATACCAACAGCATTCTTCAACGAACTGGAACAAATAGTTTTTAAATTCATATGGAACTACAAAAGACCCCGAATAGCCAAAGCAATCCTGAGAAGGAAGAATAAAGCAGGGGGGATCTTGCTTCCCAACTTCAAGCTCTACTACAAAGCCACAGTAATCAAGACAATTTGGTACTGGCACAAGAACAGACCCACAGACCAGTGGAACAGACTAGAGAGACCTGATATAAACCCAACCATATATGGTCAATTAATATATGATAAAGGAGCCATGAACATACAATGGGGAAATGACAATCTCTTCAAAAGCTGGTGTTGGCAAAACTGGACAGTTCCATGTAAGGAATGAAACTGGATCATTGTCTGACCCCATTTACACAAAAGTAAATTTGAATTGGATCAAAGACCTGAATGTAAGTCATGAAACCATAAAACTGTTACAAAAAAACATAGGCAAAAATCTCTTGGACATAAACATGAGTGACTTCTTCATGAATATATCTCCCCGGGCAAGGGAGACAAAAGCAAAAATGAACAAGTGGTATTACATCAAACTGAAAAGCTTCTGTACAGCAAAGGACACCACCAATAGAACAAAAAGGTATCCCACAGTATGGGAGAATATATTCATAAATGACAGATCTGATAAAGGGTTGACATCCAAAATATGTAAAGAGCTCATGCACCTCAACAAATAAAAAGCAAATAATCCAGTTAAAAAATGGGCAGAAAAGTCGAACAGACAGTTCTCCAAAGAAGAAATTCAGATGGCCAACAGACATATGAAAAGATGCTCCACATCACCAGTCATCAGAGAATGCAAATTAAAACCACAATGAGATATCACCTCACACCAGTAAGAATGGCCACCATCCAAAAGACAAACAACAACAAATGTTGGTGAGGATGTGGAGAAAGGGGAACCTTCCTACACTGCTGTTGGGAATGTAAACTAGTTCAACCATTGTAGAAAGCAGTATGGAGGTTCCTAAAAAAACTCAAAGTAGACTTACCATTTGACCCAGGAATTCCACTCCTAGGAATTTACCCTAAGAATGCAGCAGCAAAGTTTGAAAAAGACAAATGCACCCATATGTTTATCACAGCACTATTCACAATAGCCAAGAAATGGAAGCAACCCAAGTGTCCATCAGTAGATGAATGAGTAAAGAAGATGTGGTACATATACACAATGGAATATTATTCAGCCATAAGAAGGAAACAAATCCTACCATTTGCAACAACATGGATGGAACTAGAGGGTATTATGCTCATTGAAATAATCTAGGCGTAGAAAGACAAGTATCAAATGATTTTACTTATCTGTGGAGTATAAGAACAAAGGAAAACCTGAATGAGCAAAACAGCAGAAGACTCACAGAACCCAAGAATGGACTAATAGTCACCAAAGGGAAAAGGACTGTGGAGGACAGGTGGGAAGGGAGGGATAAGGGGGAGGAAAAAGAAAGGGGGCATTATGATTAGCATGTATAATGTGGGGGGTGGGGGGCGCCCGGAGAGGGCTGTACAACACTGAGAAGACAAGTAGTGATTCTACAACATCTTACTTTGCTGATGGACAATAACTGCAATGGGGAATGTGGGGGGAACTTGGTGATGGGGGGAGTCTAGTAGACATAATGTTCCTCATGTAATTGTAGAGTAATGATACCAAAAAAAAAAAAATCCTTCCATGCAGAGGAGAGCTCATATTAGCAGAATTATTAGCCCAGAACAAATAGTGGCAAAGCTGAGACATCTTGATTAAATCATTAATGCCTTTCATTTCCAAAGCATTTCACATCTGTTATTCATGTAACTTGGAGTTTACTGACTCCGTGTGAGCGTATAATATTCAGGATTATTGTTAATCTTCTAGTGTTTATAAATTGTAGTACAATCTGCATAAGAGAATTTACCATTTTAACTGTATAGTTCAGTAGCATTAAGTACATTCACAATATTGTGTAATTGTCACACCATCTTTTTCCAGAACTTTTTTTTTTATTACCCCACACTGAAATTATGGTCCCCTTAAACAATAACTCTTCATTCCTTATTCTCCCCAAATCCTAGTAACCTCTTTTATGTCCGGGAGTAAGGGGCAATTCCCCACCCGTGGCAAGTTCCCTATTAATCCAATGAAACTGAAGGAGGACAAGGTAATGGGTAGGTTGGGGTAAGGAGTTTTTATTGCTCACCACTCACTAGGTTTCTCTATCCAGTTCTTGCTTTGTCCAACTCTCTAACCGTGGCATGCGTTCCCCTTCCCTGCCCACCCCCTTCCAGTAAGAACTCCATGGGTGGGTGCTTGGTGATTGGTAAGTGCCAGATCAATTACATACCAGGAGTGGAGGGGAGGAGAGAATGGCTGTTTTCCCTACACCCTGTATCCTGAATGTGGTGCTGTTGTGGCCTATTAATTTGATATGCAAGTAGGGTGGGAAATTCTGGGTGCAAACTTCCATTTACTCCATAACTCAACCCTCTAGAATTCTTACCTTACAATCTATGCATCCCCAATCTTCTGCAAAAGCTCCTGTGTGAGAACACTGGAGCACTAAGCAGAGTTCAAAGTCTGACTCAATATTAAATCCATATCTTGCACATTCCACACGAGTCCAGCAGCTGAACCGGCAGGCAGCTCTGGGCATATTCAGCAAGCAGCAGCTGTGGATAGGTAGCGTGCACAATCCACAAAGACTGTAGAAGAAAGTAACCTTAAGGGCGGTAAAATTGTCGGTAAAATACATGTTTTAATGTCACCAGCATAGGCAAATCCTGTTCATCAGGTAGGATGCATGTGAGGGAATGTTCCTTTGATAGGACAGTGGCAGGAATGGGTTCCCATCCTGGTCTAGCATACCAGGCCTTCACCTTCTCCCTTTGGGAGTTATGAATGGGTCAATGTAATGTATGGTGGGAGCACATGCACTGGCCATAAATGACAAAACAAAACTTCCCCATAAGATACTCTTACCTTCTGGCTGTTTGGGGTACACTACTGTCATCTTTGGGGACACTCTGCTGTTACTCCAAGAACACATAAGAGGCCAGCTTCCAGGCCTTGTCTCCAAGGCACCAGAAGGGCCAGTCATTCCTGGTCCATGTGTTGAAATGTCCAAGGCCACAGCCACTCAACAACAGTCTCCAGGATTTAGTGTGTGCAGCTGGTGTTGGCAGCTCTGCTGGTCAAATCCTGGCTTCATTAATTTCTCCTTTTTTGCATGTTAAGTTGTATAGGAGAGGCAGCAATGTGTATCTGCATGTCCACAGGGTCCATTGCCCCCTTCCTGGGCATCTCAATGAAACTGTAGCACTGTCCACAAGCAGACTAAGCAGCTCCATAGACTATTGGTGTCTGACTTCAGGCCAGGTTTTAACAAACCTTTATTATGTCTCTATCATGCCTGCCCTGGTAGAGTTATATGGTACATGAAACTTCCACCTTATCTTTAATAGTCACATCGATTCTTGTAATGCATGTCCAGCAAAGTGGGTGCCTTGATTGCTCTCAGTCACCTGCAGTTGTACATAGGCTGCAAAGATACACTGTAGGCTCCTTTTGATCATTTGCTGATCTGCACAACATGCAGAAAAAGCAACCAACAGTCCAGTAGGTGTGTCCGCACAAGTCATGGCATACCAATACCCTTCTGATATGGGCAGAAGCCCAATATAGTCTACCTGCCATCTGGTGAATGGAATCAACCCCTTAACTATTGTCCCATCTTGGTGTGGGACTCGGTGTGAGTCCCTCTTAGAGCACAAGGCACTCCTACTGGGCTCTTCAAAGGTCAACAGCAATCCCCACCAATGGGCTATAGCCCACATTTTTTTTTCCCCATGTGCAACAAGTGTTGATGTAACCATTGGGCCGCATCAGAGGCAGGTTTTCCTTCTAGCCAACGCACCTATGCCAATGTGTCTGCTTCATCATTCCCTGGGGATGCCAAAGGTGAAGGGCTGGTCACATGATATACAGTAACTGTTTTAGTCTGACCAGAGGCCCATAGGTCTTGCCATAACTCTTGCCCCCAAAGGGACTGGTCACTAACCATCAGGTTGGCATGGTACCATGTCAGTAGCCACAGAGTCAAGCCCCAATAGACGGCCCAGCTGTCAGTGAAGACACCTACTGGGGAGGGCTCCTGGGTGATCACAAGCATACAGCCCACTATTCTTCCCATTGACTGCTCTTCCCCTCTCCATCCTCCATCCATATTGTCTTGGTCTTAGGATGGAAATCCACAGCCCTCCACTTCAGGGGCTGCCTATGACTGGTGCTATCAGTATGCCAAGCATCTACAGGTACAGGGAGTCTTCCCTCCCAGTAAGGCCTCTCTTTTACTATGGCTCCAAAGCAAGTTCTTCCTGCTTTTTTACTGGTCTATGTCACTGGCCCCAATAAACACAGGTGTTCTTTACTTAAGGGGCTAGTGGAGAGGGTGCTATGCTGCTATAGATATTGCATCCCATATGGCCAGGGTTGACATCTGTGCCACTCCACTCTGGCCTTTGGGTCCAGTCTTGCAACCACCCTGCAATGGGCTAGGTGGTTATTACCTTCTGGTGATGGGCTCCAAGGCCAGCAGGGCATGGTACACAGCAGTCAGTTGCTTCTCTATTAAGGTGTACCAGACTTTTGCTCCTTTCCATAGTTGTGACTAGAATCCAATAGGCTGGAGGGTCCATTCAAGCTTCTGCCAGAGGCCCTTCCCATAACCATCCTTGGTTGCATGAGCATCTGGTTCACAGGGCCTTGCTGGGTCCATCACACTCAAGGCCTGCAAGGTCTTGAGTGCTTACTTAGCAGTGGTATGTACATGTTTCATACCAGTTCCACCTGATGCTCTTTCATACCAACTGGTAAAAGGGCCTCAGAATTTGTGCCAAGTGCAGTATAAACACTCTCCAGTAGCCCAAAAGACCCCAAAACTCTTGTAATACTGCCACAGTTGTAGGGGTAGGGAAAACCTGAACTTTATCTGTGACTGCTTCTGGGATAATTTTAGTCTTGTTCGACCAGTCAACTCCCAAGAACTTTACTGAAAACCTAGGTCTCTGAACCTTGGTGTTGTTCATATCCCATCCTTTCTCCTGTAGATGTTGTAGCAGTCTAGGAACTGTCCCTTCTAAATCTGAAAGAGAATCAGAAGTGAACATATTGTCATCAATGTAGTGATACAACTGCACAGTTTGTAGTTTCTTCCATGTGGCGAAGCCCTGGGCTACAAGTCCGTTATAGATGGTGGGACTGTGGAGGTATTTCTGTGGAAGGATAGAATGTCCACTGCCAGCCTTTTCATGTGGAGGCAAACTGTTCCTGACTTTCCTGTGCTATGTCTATAGAGAAGAAAGCATTAGCAAGGTCCACAGCATAATGGTATGTCCCCAGCAGCGTGCAAAGGGGGTGTGACTTTATTCAGTTCCCTAAATCCATTGTCATATGCCAGGAGCTGTCTGGCTTTTTCACTGGCCACACTGGGGAATTAAAAGGACTATGAGTGGGCTTTATGATGACCATCTTCTGCAACTCCTGTAGAGTTTCTCCAATTTCCTTGTGTCCCCCAGGCAATTTATACTGCCAAGTATTTGTCACCTGCTGAGGTACAGGCAAAGCTACAGGCAGGTGCTTAGCATGTTCCCTCAGAACTGCCTTCACCACATGTACCCTCAGTCTGAACTTACCTGCAGTAGTCTGTAACCACAGGCCCTGCGGGGTATCCACCCTCAAGATACATTCAGGGATGGGAGAGTATACACAGTATACACAGTATACTCCTTTGGGGGTAAATGCCCTATTCGCAATGGGATTTGGGCTTTCTCCACTCTAATTGCCTTACCCCCATAGCCATCTATCACAGTGTGGGTTCCAGGAAACTGCTCAGGGTTGCCATAAATCACAGGACATCCAGCTCCTGTGTCCACCAGTGGCAGGGCACATTGTACATTCACTGGGGACCAAAGAATTGGTAATTCTACATGTGGCCTTTGGTCTCTACATTGCCCCCCAGGGTGTGGGCCTTGGCCCCTCTGTGCCCTGCTGTCAAACTGCAATGCCCAGTCACATTTCTGTGGGTGCCAGGGCCCAGGCAGGGTCTGACTACTCTCCCCCAGGAAGTCCTGCAGAGACATGGGCTGGACATGGGGCTTTGACTCCAGCTTCCATGTTTTGGACGTCAGTGGCTGGGCCTGCACTCTGGCTTTAATTGGTGTCATAGCTCTGGCAAGATTCTATTGGGCTGTCCATCAAACTTTTCTTTTACTGCCCTTGCCTTTATCAAGTCAACCTACATCTGGGTCCTCAAGACTTTCATGAGGCCCTTTGGACCTCTTCTTTCAGTAGCAGATCATATCTCCTTCTGTGCTCTTAGTGTTTCAATGTCCACCATATCTATGATAGTATGAGTAACCTCACTTATGGGTTGCTATGTGGTGGGAGGGGGGTAAGAATTGTCACTAGGGACCCTAAAAGGAATGGGATAGCTGTATGGAGGACCAGATTTCTCATCCCCATGGTGAACAATTGGGGCCCTGAGGGTCTATATTGTTGATGATATTTTTCATGCCCAACTCATGTAAAATCTGCTGGATTTCTGAATATATTTCCCAGCTAGTGGGGAAGTATGGCAAATCACTCTGATTAGGCCATACTGTGGGGAATGCGGCTGTCAGCCAATCCAAAATTACATGATTCTCTTGGGTCTAATGGGTATTTTGTAATCTCTGCCAGAGAGATGGGGTGAATTGCCAGGGAAGCCACGTACCCATTTCTGACCCAGACACAATAATGCCATCTACTCCTAAGTCCCAAAGACACAAAAGCTGCATGGGCAGAGGCTCTGAGGACTTCTGCCAAAACCCAGGAGCCCAAATCCACCAGCTTGACCTGAGTGTAGGGGAGGAACATGGATTGCTTCACAACCTGGGGAGGGGACTGCTCCTCTCCCTGCGGAACCCATGGTTGCTGTGTCTTAATTTTCTTAACTGTAACTGGTCAAGCTTCCAATACAGGAGGGGCTAGTGCTTCAGGTGGCGGCTTTGGCAACAGCTGTGCCCTCAGCCCCACCCCTTCATCCTCCCTGGGCTCATCCTCCTCTAACACCATCTCTACTATTTCTGAAGCTGAAGGCACCACCTCTTCCTTTACCTCCACTATAGCCTCTTGCAGCTCTAATTTTTCTGATATTCCCTTCCACCCCCCTAGTATGTCTCTCAGCAGCACAATCTCGGTTTTCAATAGCTTTTGTTCCTTTTTCAGAGCATCCTATGACTCATTTTCCTATTCTGCTACTTGCAGCCGAAGTGCATGTCTCTTCTTGGTAGCTTTTTCCAATTCTGCGAGAAACAGCCACCCCACATTTCCTGCCTCCCCTGGGCACTCAGTTCCCCTTAGGAGTCCCCTATTTTGTAGAGGGTCAACTCCACTGCCTCTGGCATTCCCATCCTTCCACAGTTCGGGGAGGGGCCCACTCCTCTAGGAGGCACCTTACCTCAGACCAAATCCCCACTGGGGAATCTCTGGGTGAATCCCCACCATCTACAGGGGGATTCCTGGGTAACTCCCCACCACCCATACCGGGGGTCCAGGGCTATTTCCCCCCCATCTACAAGGGCAGCCTGCTGAAGCTTATAGAAGTTTGGGTTTACCAAACTCTCCTGATTCTCCCCAAAATATGGCTCTGGGGGGCAAGGGGGTTTCTGGCCTGGGCAAGTTCACAATGAATTTGGTCACTGAAGGAGGATGGGGGACCGGCAGGTTGGGAGAAAATTTTTATTGCTCACAGCTTGCTTGGGTTTGTTAGCCAGCCCCTGCTCTGTCCATCCCATCTGGCCTTGGCACACACTCCCCTTCCCCACCCACCCATTCTGAGAGGAACTCCATGGGTGGGTCCTTTGCATTTGGCAAGCTGTAGACCAATTACATATCAGGAACCGGGAGGAGAGAATGGGTCTTTTCTCTCCATCCCTTGCCCTCACTGCAGCGCTGCAGTGACCTATTGATTTGCAAATAGGGTGGGAAATTATGGGTACAAACTTTCATTTGCCCTACACTTTTGTTCTACATTCTATGAATTTGCCTATTCTGGGTACCTAATATAAGTGGAATCACACAATATTTTGTTTTTTCTAGTATTTTTTGTGTATTATTTTAATTACTACCTTAAGTATTTTTTTGTATGTTTTTTGTTTTTCTTATGGGACAGATTTTTTTTTTCTATCTTTCAGGAATGTTTTTTTTGACAGATCAATCATTTTATGAGTCATATTTCTACTGACTGTTTTTGCAATACTGTCCCTTGTAATAAAGGATTGGGATGAATTATTTGTACTGTGGTTATTTTAATGCTCTTTTTAATCCAGGAAGCAAAGTAAGACAAGAGCTTTTTTTGTTATAGTTTGTTAAACAATCTACATCTAAGGAATTGATTTGTGTGGTGTCTTCACAAACAATATTATCAGTAAATAATATTTTGGATTTTCTTTTCAAAATCCTGGGAATGCAGCATTAGAGCATATTACTAATAATCTTCAATGCCAAGTATAAAATGTAATTAATTCTTGGATTAATAGTGACCAACTTGTCTAACCTATTTTACATTTGTTTTTACAGGAAGTTCTCTTTTTAAAAAGGTTTTGGTAGAGGTAGTTGTTCGTGTTATCTTGGAAGGTGCTAATTAGCTCATTTGCAGAAATGGTACATTAAACATTTTCATTAAGTAATGGAAATCAACATATTAATTGAATATGAGTGCATCATTTCTCATTTAACTGCTAATTCTGATTGTGGGCATTTATGATTTTCTTGATGATATGTTTAATTTTAAGTAAATTAATTAATGCCTTGAAGTTGAACAAAGATGTAAAATGAAAGAAATGACAAACATATCTATCTCTGGCATGTTTTCTTAAAAAATTAACATTTTGGTTGAACTTGAAAGAAACATGGCATGCTTAATAAAAATGAACTTGGACATTTCTGGAGTCCAGTTGTGTTTATAAATCAGTTATCAGAGTTTTTTCTCTAAATACAGGCTAGATCTGCTTTTTCAGTTATTTTACTGAAGAGAAAGAACTCTACCAGAATTTTAGTAGGCTTAGTGTTACTTTAATTAGACAAAATGTTTATGTTCTAGAGTACAAAGCATCTTGAAAACACATGAATATGAAGGACTACAACTAAGCTTTATTCAAGAAAAACAGTAGGAGGATGAACTTTTTTGCATATGGAATTATAGTTTTCTGGCTACTTATTCTTGCTGGTACTCTTTTGTTGAAAATCGTTTCTGATTTTTGTTGAATGATTCGAGGATCATCATTAGTGAAACTTTGGGGGCAATAGCTCTTCAAACATTTTTCTTGCAGGGGATTTAACTGTTTAAATATAGTGAAATGTTTGAATAATATTACAGTGAATTGAATCATGCCAACATGCTGGTTGTGATATTTTACTGTAGTTTTGCAAAGTGGGGAAAACTAGACAAAGTATTATATAAGGATCTCTCTTCAATATTTCTCATAACTGCATGTGAACCTATAATACTAAATAAAAAATAAAAGGCAAAAATGTATTTATATACTGACAAACATTCATATATATATGAATGATGAAGACTATTTTTGGTCATGATGGAGTAACAGAGATAGATTTTATTTTCCCATATGAAAAAAATACCATAAAAAACAGATGAAACATTTAAAACAAAGGTTTTCAAGACACTGCACATCAGGCAACAATGGTGACCCTATGAATCAAGAAACAAGTAGCGTGAGGCCTACAATTTCCCCAGTTTACTACCTTAAGAGAATTCCTGGCTGTGGCACAAGGCAAGGAGACTCAGGCATAGCATGGCAAACTCTTTGAGTTGAGGAGATAGAGCTGATGCCAGAGAGACCAAAGAAACAAAAAGCTGAAGCAGGTCTATAGTTTAACCCAATTAGAAATCCAAAATTTGCTAGATTTTTATACAATAAAATTTGTTAGATTTTTATATTTAGATAAATATAAAAGGGCTTTGATTGCTTTTTGTGACTGTACAAGATAGGTTCTGAGTTAACTTTAACATCTGAAGTATACCAATTGGCAAACCCTTATAACCTTAATTGCTTCTGGGGTTTAAATTATAGTTACACCTGGGATTCTACTAAACAAGGTATCCCTATGCTTTTAGGGGAGTTTACAGATACAAAGTAGAGAACAAATAGGTATATCTCACCTTACCCATCAGAACTTTTGCTTTGTCTAAATTCTGTGTAGTCGTAAGTATCTATAGAATGAAAATACCCCATAGTGGGCATACATACTCTGACAGAATTAATACACTGAAATTAAGTCAGTGGCACTTACAATCAGGTTGACCAAATGGGACCCTGTGGGCTTCCCTATCTCCTAGTTAAAATAATTACTATAGGCCAATATTAATTAAAACTGGGCTTTGAGGGTTTGAAACCTGTTATACAAGACTTACTTAGAAAAGGGGTGATTATCTTCACTGCTTCTCCATTTAATAGCCCAATTTCAAACTGATTTTTAAACTTGGGGAGAATGAATGGTATCTCACAATGGATTACCGCAACATTAATGTCATGGTCCTAACAATGAAGGCCTCAGTACCCAATACTATTGAAATTACTGACTCCTCCCAATTAATACCTCAAATACTTTGCAAAAATTTGACTAACATACTCTTATCAGTGCCTATTTCAAGAATCTCTCAGCCATAGTTGGCCTTCACTTTCAAAGAAACATAATAGACCTTTACCTAGCTACCTATGAGTACCTTAACAGCACTGCCATTGCACACAGTCTTTACAGGTAAGATCTTAAAGTACCCAACTTTCTTCAGAAGCACAACTATGACATTACAGTGATGTCATTCTCCTCCAAGGAGACTGATTTGATACACTCATTCAGGATGCACAAATACGAAGGATTTCACTGAAAGGTCATGTGCCATTTCCCCACACATAGTACAAGGCCCTGCCATCTTGTTATCTTGGAAGGTGATTGGTTAAATTCCTGAAAAGTTGTTCGATTATCTGGAAACAGCTCTATCCCTGATACTGTCAAAAAATAGCTATTGACCTTCTCAGCAATGCTCAAACAGGCCTAACATCTTATGGGCTCCTTTGGGTTCTGAAAGCAATGTATTCCTCATTTACAAATTTTTCTTAAGCCCATTTATGTTGTTTCTCAACAGGTACCTTGAATGGAGACCCTGTAGCAACATGCTCAAGAATTTATCCAAATTGCAGGACACCAGCACTCCCATTAGTTCCCTGAAAACCTCTTTACTGTAGAGGAATCTAACAACTTCCTCTCATACTTTCTGGAGTCACTAGACCACACCTTATGGCCATCAGTTGTTTATAAGCTTCGGTTGAAAGAAAATGCCTTCCTCAGCTCATGCTATACACCATTAGTGATTGTTCACTACTTAGTGATTTTCCTGGAAATAGAGGCTTTCATACACCTTGAGCCCATACCATCCATCCTCAGCTGCCCATTGTTATGCCTTGGATTATGGAAATAGCACCCTGTAAGCTCAGCAGTCATCAAGGTCTCCTTTCTGAAACAAAAAAACAGTATCTACAGTATAGACAAATGTGATCCCTCTGGCATATTATATCTGAATGAGGGGTTGGTCTCTCTTGTCCTCAGTCCTTTGCCAGATGCCACAGTGCTGGAGGATGTCACTCCACTACTTTACTAGAATAGCTAAAATTAAAAGACTGGACATAATAAGTGTTGGTGAGGATGTGGAAGTGCCAGAAGTCTCATATACTGCTGGTAGGAATGTAAAATGGTACAACCACTTTGGAGAATATTTTGGAAGTTTTCTTTAAAAGTTCAAACATATGCTTAACTATATAATCCATCTATTCCACTTCTAGCTATTTATCTAACAGGATAAAGTACATATCTATACAAAGACCTGTTATATGACTGTTCATAGCAGCTTTATTTCTAATAGCTAAAAACTGGAAATAGTCCAGATGTACATTACCAAGTTCATGGATAAACAAACTATGGTATATCCTTACATGGAATAGTATTCAGTGATAAAATGAACTTGTTACGTGCAACAACATGGACGAATATCAGATAATTATTAAACTGAGTGAAAGAAACTAAACAAAAAATGCATTTACTTATAATTCCATTTTTATAAAACTAGAAAATTCAAACTAATCTATAGTGACAAAAGATGATCTCTGGTGTTTGGGGATGTTTTGGAGGTGTTGAGGGGAAGCAGGGGCATAAGGAAATTTTGGGGGTTGATGGATATATTCACTGTCTTGATTGTGGCGATGGCTTCATGGGCATATATACATATACACATCAGAACTTATCAGATTATACATTTTAAATATGTGTAGTTTATTAAACCTTAATGAAGCTGTTAAATAATATAACTTTTTTCACTTAAAAATATGTACAGATCATGGACTACATTAGGTAATAAAGAACCTTAGAAAAGAAACAGAAACATGCAGGATTTATGAGATTTGTTCAAGTTCTCTCCCCAAGTGGAGACAGGAATGTATGTATGTATGTCTCAATACTTTTTTTTTTGTTGACTTCCATATTCTTTTCCTTCAAACTTGGCTATTGTAAATGATTATTTTTTTGTAATTGGTACTTGCCTGTTTCCCCTCTCATATTCAAACTCTTATTTTCAGTTTTGTTTTATCATCAATAATTAGTTTGTGTCTAAGTCTTGTTCCTCCCTCCCTTTGAAATGTCTGTCAAAAGTATTTTTTTTAAGCCATAACATTCCCCATGACAGCATTGCAGAACAGGCCAACAGCCTCTCATCCTGGGATTAATGTAATAATTTCCTAGCCAATCCTTTTCTTCTAGTCTCATTCATGTTGTAACTATTCTGTGGCTGACACTTTAGGAAATCATTTTTGTGCTTCAGAGTCTAACCCTGGTTACATATTAGCATGGAACTGAAAAGGAGTAGGAGAATAGGATGACTCTTCCTATCTCAAAAATTTTTGTTAAGGAGGTAGAGTTTAATATAAATGTGATTTCTACCTTCAAGTAACATTGTTTAGATGAAGAGACCACATAAACACTTGAGAAGTTTAATAAATAGTAAAATAGTAATTCTTTTTTCCTTTTTTTCTCCTCTAGGTTCCTGTTGCATGTAAATCTTGTCCCTGTGGTTATAATTTATTAATAGGAAACTTTTAAAAATAAAACACTCAGAGAAATCATCACCTTTTACAGGTAATTGGGAGTTTACCACCTTTCCATCTTATATGGTTTCTAGTATATAAATTTAAAATTAATTTTTGTGAGTCAAAAAAATTTTTTGCTGATATAGTTATAATATTAAAATTTATTGAAGTACATCTTTGCCTTTTATTAGATACAGTAAGTCAGTTATGACATGACGTTGATTTCTTCTTTATCCAGTTTAAATGTTAACTCCACAATACTGATAAGCTTCGTAACATTTAAATGAAAAGGTTTAATTTGAAAATGTTAACTGGAAGAAATGGAATCTTGGTTTTAGTATTAATATAATTTTTTAAAATACCAGTTATTTTGTTTAATTCACTGATTTAAATTATCTAAAAAATTGGTGATTTTAATTTTGTTTGAGTTTATAGATTTCTCTTTAAAGTTGACAAATCTGTATTTATTCAATAAGTGTATTTAGAGAAGGTGGATTTTTGTTATTCTTACTTTTTCCTGTGGTAAAATGTGATGTTCTGACCCTAGTAAACACAACATAGGATTAGATTTATCATGAACATTTATTGAGTGCTTAATATTTGCCAGGAACTATATATCTTGGACATAGAGCAGTAAATCTACTACCAAGGCAAGTTCAGTGCTGTCATAGTAGAGGAAGATACATACATAGGAATATATATTTGGAATATATAAGAAAAATATCAGCTAGTAATAAGGGCTGGGTAAGAAATTAAAATAGGGTTCTGCCCTAGAGGTTTATTGGAAAGCTACTTTTATTGAGTGGTCAGGGAATACATCTCCAAGGAAGTAGTATTTTAACTAAGATCTGAATAGAAGGGGCTAGACATGTGAAAACCAGGGAGGGAAAGCAAATTCTAGGCAGGGAGAAAGGTAAGTTAAAAGGGAGGGAGGAGTCAAGATGGCAGCTTGAGTAGGGCAGTGGAAATCTCCTCCAAAAACCATATATATTTTTGAAAATACAACAGATACAACTATTCCTGAAAGAGAGAACAGAAGATACAGTACAACAGGCAGGCTACATTTACACCTGTGAGAACGCAGCAACTCACGAAGGGGGTAATATACAAGCTGCTGCCTGGTGGGACCTGAGTGACCCCCCCCACCCAGCTCCCCAGGAAGAGCAGGGAGTCGGTGCAGGGAGGGAGTGGGAGCACAGGACTGCTAAATACCCAGCCTTAGTCATCCACACCGGTAGCACAGACACACACTGCGTGGTGTGCTGGATAATAGGGAACCAGAACAGGAAAAGATACAAGTGAGTTCCCACAGCCGGCACCCCCAGGACGAAAGAAAAGCAAGTGCTTTTTAAAAGTCTTAAAGGAACAAGAGCCTCACAGCTGGATGGAAGCGTCCCAGCACATTCAGCCCAGCAGCTGGGAATCCTGGGGAACTCCAGGCACACTAACCACCAGGGGGGGCAGCGCAGCTCTGAGGCCCCTCATGGCAATAAACAGTCTCCCATCCATTCCCCCTCTGGTGCAGCTGTGCCATAGCAGGGGAGCAGCCTGAGAGTGGGCACCCACAGCAACCACACGGAGCCTCCTCTGCAGCTGCCCAGGAAAGACTCAGAGGCCCTGTCGACACACAGCTGCCGAGCACAAGCTGCTGGGAGTCGCCATTCTCACAGGAAGGGAAGGCAAAAGGCAAGCAGGAAGGGATTTTGTTCTCTCAGCTGACACATGCACCAAGTGCCTACGACTACCTCTATCGCCATTAAAAAGGCAGAAGAATTTGATACAAAGAAAAGAATAACCCAGACATCCCATGAGAGGAAATGTGGGAGATAGATTTAACCAATCTTCCTGAAAAATAATTCAAAATAAAGGTCATAACCATGCTGATGGACCTGCAGAGAAATATGCAAGAGCTAAAGGAGCAAGTAGGGAGGGAGAATACAGAAATAAAACAATCTCTGGAAAGACTTAAGGGCAGAATGGATGAGGTGCAAGAGGCCATTAATAGAATAGAAATCAGAGAGCAATAACACAGAGAAGCTGAGGCAGAGAGAGGTAAAATGATCTCCAGGAACAAAAGAATATTAAGAGAACTGTGTGACCAATCCAAACGGAACAATATCTGCATTATAGGAGTACCAGAAGAAGAAGAAGAGAGAAAAAGGGTTAGAAAGTGTCTTTGAAGAAATAATTGCTGAAAACTTACCCAAACTGGGGGAGGAAATAGTCTCCAAGACCATGGAGACCCACAGAACTTCCAACAGAGGGGACCCAAGGAGGACAACAGCAAGACACATAAAAAGTAAAATGGCAAAGAGCAAGGAAAAGGACACAGTATTAAAGGCAGCCAGAGAAAGAAAAAAGGTCACCTACAAAGGAAAACCCATCAGGCTATCATCAGACTTCTCAACAGAAACCTTACAGGCCAGAAGAGAATGGCATGATATATTTAATGCAATGAAACAGAAGGGCCTTGAACCAAGAATACTGTATCCAGCACGATTATCACTTAATTATGAAGGAGGGATTAAACGATTCCCAGACAAGCAAAAGTTGAGGGAATGTGCTTCCCACAAACCACCTCTACAGGGTATTCTAGAGGGATTGCTCTAGATGGAAGCACTCCTAAGGCTAAATGGATGTCAGCAGAGAAAATAAAATCACAGCAAAGAAAGCAGACCAACCAAATACTAACTAAAGGCAAACAATGATATCAACTGTCCACAAAAGCACTCAAAGGAAACACAAAAGAGCACAAAATAGCATATAAAGAATGGAGGAGGAGGAATAGAAGGGAGAGAAATAAAGACTCATCTGACTGTGATTATAATTGCTCAATAAGCGAGTTAAGTTAGATGGCAAGATACTAAAGAAGCTACCCTTGAATCTTTGGTAACCATGAACCTAAAGCCTGCAATGGCAATAAGTACATATCTTTCAATATTCACCCTAAATGTAAATGGACTGAAAGCACCAATCAAAAGACACAGAGTAATAGAATGGACAAGAAAGCAAGACCCACTATATGCTTCTTACAAGAGAATCACCTCAAACCCAAAGACATGCACAGAGTAAAAGTCAAGGGATGGGAAAAGATACTTCATGAAAACAAGAGGGATAAAAAGGCAGGTGTTTCAGTACTAGTATCAGACAAAATAGAATTCAAAACAAAGAAAGTAACAAGAGATAAAGAAGGACATTACATACTGATAAAGGGCTCAGTCCAACAAGAGGATATAACCATTATAAATATATATGCACCCAATACAGGAGCACCAACATATGTGAAACAAATACTTACAGAATTAAAGGAGGAAATAGAATGCAGTGCATTCATTTTAGGAGACTTCAACACACCACTCACTCCAAATGACAGAACCACTAGACAGAAAATAAGTAAGGACACACAGGCACTGAACAACACACTAGAACAGATGGACCTAATAGACATCTATAGAACTCTACACCCAAAAGCAACAGGATACACATTCTTCTCAAGTGCACATGGAGCATTTTCCAGAATAGATAACATACTAGGCCACAAACAGAGCCTGAGTAAATTCAAAATGACTGAAATTCTACCAACCAACTTCTCACACCACAAAGCTATAAAACTAGAAATAAATTGTGCAAAGAAAACAAAAAGGTTCACAAGCACTTGAAGGCTTAAGTACATGCTCCTGGTTAATCAATGGATCAATGACCAAATTAAAATAGAGATCAAGCAATATATGGAGACAAATGACAATGACAACATAAAGCCCCAACTTCTGTGGGACGCTGTGAAAGCAGTTTTAAGAGGAAAGTATATAGCAGTCCAGGCATATTTAAAGAAGAAAGAACAATTCCAAATAAATAGGCTAAAGTCACAATTATCAAAATTGGAAAAGAACAAATGAGGCCTAAAGTCAGCAGAAGGAGGGACGTAATAAAGATCAGAGAAGAAATAAATAAAATTGAGAAGAACGAAACAATGGAAAAAATCAATGAAACCAAGAGCTGGTTCTTTGGGAAAATAAACAAAATAGATAAGCCTCCAGCCAACTTATTAAGAAGAAAAGAGAGGGAACACACATCAACAGAATCAGAAATGAAAAAGGAAAAAATCACAACAGACCCCACAGAAGTACAAAGAATTATTAGAGAGTGCTATGAAAACCTATACGCTAACAAGCTGGAAAACCTAGAGGAAATGGACAACTTCTTAGTAAAATAGAACCTTCCAAGACTGACCATTGAAGAAACAGAAAATCTAAATAGAGCAATTACCAGCAATGAAATTGAAGTGGTAATTAAAAAACTACCCAAGAGCCAAACCCCTGGGATGGATGGATTTACCGTGGAATTTTAACAGACATACAGAGAAGACAATACCCATTCTCCTTAAAGTTTTCCAAAAAATAGAAGAGGAGGGAATACTCCCAAACTCATTCTATGAAGCCAACATCACCCTAATACCAAAAACCAAAGACCTCACCAAAAAAGAAAATTACAGACCAATATCCCTGATGAACATAGATGCAAAAATAGTCAACCAAGTATTAGCAAACTGAATTAAAAAATATATCAAGAGGATCATACACCATGACCAAGTGGGAATCATCTCAGGAATGCAAGGATGATACAACATTTGAAAATCCATCAACATCATCCACCACATAAACAAAGAGAAGGATAAAAATCACATGATCATTTCCATGGATGCTGAAAAAGTATTCAACAGAATTCCACATCCATTCATGATAACTCAACAACATGGGTATAGAGGGCAAGTATGTCAATGTGATAAAGGCCATATTTGATGAACCCACAGCCAGCATCATACTGACCAGCGAGAAGCTGAAAGCTTTTCCTCTAAGATTGGGTAGAAGACAGGGATGCCCACTCTCCCCACTGTTATTCAACATAGTACTGGAGGTCCTAGCCATGGCAATTAGAAAAAAACAAAGAAATGCAAGGAATTCAGATTGGTAAAAAGAAGTTAAACTGTCACTATTTGCAGATGACATGATATTGTACATAAAGAACCCTAAAGACTCCACTACAAAACTATTAGAACTAATATTGGAATTCAGCAAAGTTGCAGGATACAAAGTTAATACACAGAAGTCTGTGGCTTTTGCATACATTAACTGTGAAATAATAGGAAGAGATGTCAGGAAAACAATTCTATTCCCAATTGCATTAAAAAGAATAAAACACATAGGAATAAACAACCAAGAAGTGAAAGACCTATACCCTGGAAACTACAAGACACTCTTAAGAGAAATTACAGAGGACACTGGCAAATGGAAACTAATCCCATGCTCTTGGCTAGGAATAAATAATATAGACAAAATGGGCATCCTTCCCAAAGCAATCTATAGATTCAGTGCAATCCCTATAAAATTACCAACAGCATTCTTCAATGAACTGAAACAAATAGTTCAAAAATTCAAATGGAACCACAAAAGACCCTGAATAGCCTAAGCAATCCTACGAAGGAAGAATAATGTTGGGGGAATCTCACTTCCCAAGTTCAAGACAAGTTGGTACTGGCAAAAGATGAGACCCACAGACCAGTGGAACAGAATAGAGACTCCAAACATTAACCCAAACATATATGGTCAATTAATATATGATAAAGGAGCCATGGACATACAGTGGGGAAATGACAGCCTCTTCCACAGTTGGTGTTGGCAAAACTGGACAGCTACATATAAGAGAATGAAACTGGACCATTGTCTAACCCCATACACAAAAGTAAATTCGAAATGGATCAAAGACCTGAATGTAAGTCATGAAATCATAAAGTATTACAACAAAATATAGGGAAAAATCTCTTGGACACAAATATGGGCGACTTCTTTATGAACGTATCTCCCCAGGCAAGGGAAACAAAAGCAAAAATGACCAAGTGGGGCTACATCAAGCTGAAAAGCTTCTGTACAGCAAAGGACACCATCCATAGAACAAAACGGTACCCTATAGTATGGGAGAATATATTCATAAATGACAGATCTGCTAAAAGGTTGACATCCAAAATATGTAAAGAGCTCACGCACCTTAACAAACATAAAAAGCAAATAATCCAATTAAAAAATGGTCAGAGGATCTGAACAGACAGTTCTCCAAGGAAGAAATTCAGGTGACCAACAGACACATGAAACAATGCTCCACATCGCTAGTCATCACAGAAATGCAAATTAAAACCACAATGAGATACCACGTCACACCAGTAAGGATCGCCACCATCCAAAAGACAACAATAAGTGTTGGCGAGCTTGTGAAGAAATGGGAACCCTCCTACACTGCTCATGGGAATGTAAATTAGTTCAACCATTGTTTAAAGCAATATGGAGGTTCCTCAAAAAGGTCAAAATGGAAATACCATTTGTCCCAGGAATTCCACTTCTAGAAATTTACCCTAAGAATGCAGCAGCCCAGTTTGAAAAAGACAGATGCACCCCTATGTTTATTGCAGCATTATTTACAATAGCTAAGTAATGGAAGCAACCTAAATGTCCATCAGTAGATGAATGGGTAAAGAAGATGTGGTACATATACACAATGGAATATTATTCATCTATAAGAAGAAAACAAATGCTACCATTTGCAACCACATCAATGGAACTAGAGGGTATAACGCCCAGTGAAATAAGCCAGGTGAATGACAAGTACCAAATGATTTCACTCATATGTGGAGTATAAGAACAAAGAAAAAACTGAAGCAACAAAACAGCAGCAGAATCACAGAACCCACGAATGGACTAACAGTTACTAAAGGGGAAGGGATTGGGGAGGATGGGTGGGAAGGGAGGGATAAGGGAGGGATAAAGAAAGCGGACACTACGATTAGCATGTATAATGTTGGCGGAGGCACGGGGAAGGCTGTGCAACACAGAGAAAAGAAGTAGTGACTCTACGGCATCTTACTACGCTGATGGACATTGAGTGTAATGGGGTTTGTGGCGGGGGTTGGTAATGGAGGGAGTCTAGTAAACATAATGTTGCGCATGTAATTGTAGATTTATGATACCAAAAAAAAAGTTCCAAGACGGGATTTATTCGAGGAATGTAATGTTGGTACAATGTAAGGAAGTCTATTAAGATCATATACCATATTAATAAATATAAGGAAACAATCATAAGGTTATCTCTGTAGATGTTGAGAAAGCCTTTGGCAAAATTCAGGATATTCAGTACACTCAAGAAAATTGGAATTGAAAAATGCATTTTTAACATGATTAAAGTATTGTAGTTTTAAAACTAGTATCTTATTTAACTGGAGAAACATTACAGGCTTATGCTTTAAGATCAGGAACAAAGGCAAGCATCCCTCTGTCTCCACTACTGTTTCAGCATTATATTAGAGGTAAATTAGTCAAGTAAATTAGATAAAAGAAATAAATAGGTGTAAGCATGTGTATCAAAGATGTAAAGTATCTATTTGTAGATCATAGTATGCCTGAACCCCAGGAAATCAGTAGTAAACCTAACTCAAACAGTAAAAGAATTCTGTGAAGGAGTGGATTTTAAATTAACATGTAAAAGTCTGCTTTCAAATATACAAACACTAAACAACATGTTAGAGAAAAGCCCATTTACAGCAGCAACATAGAAGATTAAATACTTAGGGATAAATTTAATAGAAAAGATACACAATCTATATGGGAAAATCAAAGACCCTTCTGATAAACACTAAGGAAGATTTAAACAAATGGTAAAACGTCCTTTTTTCTAGAATAGGGTGACTTAATATCGTAAAGTTGTCAATTCTTTCTAAGTGAATTTAAAAAATCAATGTATTTCTAATAAAAGTCCTAACTAGTTATTTTATTGAGTTAGACAAACTGATTTTAATGTTCACATGGAAAAACAAATATGTAAAAATAGCTGGGAAAATTTTCAGTTGGGTTTCAGTAAAGGTTCCAAGGAAATTAAGCAGGAAATAGTGCTCTTCGACAAATGGTGTTGTGACATCATGCTGGATATTCTCATTTGAAAGAATGAAGTTAGACCCCTATTTCACATTTTACACAAAGATTAATTAAAATAGATAAACTTCAATGTAAGAGCTAATTAAGCTATAAAACTCCTAGAAGAAAGCATAGCAAGAAATCTTTGCGAACTTGGGTTTGGCAGCGGTTTCTTAAATCTGAGACCAAAATCATAAATGGCAGAAGAATAAAGTAAAATGGACTATAACAGAAGATACAGTACAACATCAAGGCTACATTTACATCTGCAGGAACACAGCATCTCACAGAAAGGGTAAGATAGAAAGCTGTGAACCAGTGGGACCTGAGCACTCCCCCCACCCTAGCTCACTGGTGGGAGGAAAAGAATCAGAGTGGGGAGGTAGTGGAAGCGCAGGACTACTAAATAACCAGCCCTAGTAATCTGCACCAGGAGCGCAGACACACATTGCATGGTGTACTGGATTTTAGAGAAACGGAAAAGTAAAACCTGACACATAGACTACAACTGGGTCACCACAGCTGGCTCCCCTGGGACAAAAGAAAAGCGAATGCTTGTTAAAAATCTTAAAGGGAGAAGGGCTTAACAGCTGGATAAAATCATCCTGGCACACTCAGTACAATAGGCGGGGAATTGTAAGAAAATTTGGATGTAACGCAGCTCCGAAGCCCCTCACGACAATAAGCAGCCTGCCATTCATTCCTCCTGGCAGGCGCTGCAAGCGAACCTGCTGACCTGCTACAGCTGTGGAGCAACCGGAGAACAGCCCTGCCCACAGCAACCACACAGAGTCTTCTCCCAGCGCGCAGCTAACTGGGACAGATCCAGATGCTGCTGTAGGCACGCAGCTGCCCAGCACAGACAGAGGAAGGCGGAGCAAGGTGGAGAAGGCATGAGCAGTCACTGTTGTTGCAGGAGAACACACCCGGCATGTCTGCGACCTGCTGCAAGGCTCTAGGCTATCCCAAGGGCTGCCCTGCCCACAGCAGTTCAGGAGATTATCCCAGAGACTGTTCCTGCTGTGTGGGTAACCAGCACAGGTAGTGGAAGTAGGAGCAAGATCTGGAATGCAGGAAGGGGTGCTGTTTTCACAGGAGAACACACTCGGCATGTCTGCGACTGTCCACAGGGCTCTGGTCTATCCTGACGGCCACCTGCCCAAGACAGTTCAGGAGATTATCCCAGAGACTGAACCTTGTGTTTGAGCAACTGACACAGGTTTCAGAAAAGGGCAAGGTGACCAATAAGGAGGAAGGGACTTTGTTCTCCCAGCTGACACATGCGACACTTGCCTGTGACCACTTCTATCGCCATGAAAAGGCAGAAGAATCAGGGCCAGTCAGAAATCACTCAGGCAACCCATGAGAGAGGGACTGGTGAGCTAGATATAGCCAATCTTCCTGAAAAAAAGAATTCAAAAAGTCATAACCATGCTGATGGACCTACAGAGAAATATGCCAGAGCTAAGGGATGAAGTCTGGACGGAGATAACAGAAATCAAACAATCAATAGAATGACTTAAGAGCAGACTGAATGAGGTGCAAGAAGCTGTTAATGGAATAGATATCAGAGAACAGGAATACAGAGAAGCTGAGGCAAAGAGAGATAAAAGGATCTCTAGTAATGAAAAAACATTGAAGAATATTCACATTATAGGGGTACCAGCAGAAGAAGAGAGAGAAAAAGGGATAGAAAGTGTCTTTGAAGAAATAATTGTTAAAAACTTCCCGAAGTTGGGGAAGGAAATAGTCTCTCAGAACATGGAAGCTCACAGATCTCCCAACACAAGGGACCCAAGGACAACACCAAGACATATAATAATTAAAATGACAAAGATCAAAGACAAGGATAGAGTATTAAAGGCAGCCAGAGAGAGAAAAAAGATCACCTACAAAGGAAAACCCATCAAGCTATCATCAGACTTCTCAACAGAAACCTTACAGGCCAGAAGAGAATGACATGACGTATTTATTGCAATGAAACACAAGGGACTTGAACCAAGAATACTATATCCAGCACGATTATCATTTAACTTTGAAGGAGGGATTAAACAATTCCCAGACAAGCAAAAGTTGAGGGAATTTGCCTCCCACAAAACACCTCTACAGGAAATTTAAAGGGACTGCTCTTGATGGAAGCACTCCTAAAGGTAAATAGATGTCACCAGAGAAAATAAAATCGCAGCAATGAAAGCAGACCAACTAAAAACTAACTAAGGGCAAAAAATGAAATCAGCTGTCCACAAAAGCAGTCAAAGGAAACACAAAAGAGTACAGAATAAAACACCTAAAATATACAGAATGGAGGAGGAGTAATAAGAAGAGAGAGAAATAAAGAATTATCAGACTGTGTTTATAATAGCTTAATAACAGTTAAGTTAGACAGTTTAGTAAAGAAACTACCCTTGAACCTTTGGTAAACACGAATCCAAAGCCTGCAATGGCAATAAGTACATTTCTTTCAATAATCACCCTAAATGTAAATGGACTGAATGCACCAATCAAAAGACACAGAGTAATAGAATGGATAAAAAAGCTAGAGCTATCTATATGCTGCTTAGAAGAGACTCACCTCCAACCAAAAGATATACACTGACTAAAAGGGAAGGGATGGAAAAAGATATTTCATGCAAACAATAGGAAGAAAAAAGCTGGTGTTTCAGTACTAGTCTCAGACAAAATAGACTTAAACAAAGAAAGTTAACAAGAGATAAGGAAATTACCTAATGATAAAGGGCAGCCCAATAGATGATATAACCATTATAAATATATATGCACCCAACACAGGAGCACTGAATATGTGAAACAAATACTAACAGATTTAAGGAGGAAATAGAATGCAATTCATTCATTCTAGGAGACTTCAACACACTCACTCCAAAGGAAAGATCAGCCAGACAGAAAATAAGTAAGGACACAGAGGCACTGAACAACACACTAGAACAGATGGAACTGAAAGACATCTACAGAACTCTACACCTAAAAGCAGCAGGATGGATACACATTCTTCTGAAGTGCGCATGGAATATTTTCCAGAATATACCACATACTAGGCCAAGAAAATAGCCTCAGTAAATTCAAAAAGATTGAAATTATACCAACCAACTTCTCAGTTCACAAAGGTATCAAAGTAGAAACAAACTGTACAAAGAAAACAAAAAGGCTAAGAAACACATGGAAGGTTAACACCATGCTCCTAAATAGTCAATGGATCAATGAGCAAATTAAAGCAGAGATCTAGCAATACATGGAGACAAATGGCAACAGCACAAAGCCCCAACTTCTGTGGGACGCAGCGAAGGCATTTCTAAGAGGAAAGTATATAGTAATCCAGGCCTATTTAAAGAAGGAAGAACAATCCCAAATGAATAGTCTAAAGTCACAATTATTGAAACTGGAAAAAGAAGAAGAGATTAGGTTCAGATTCAGCAGAAGGAGGCACATAATACAGATCAGAGAAGAAATAAATGAAATTGAGAAGAATAAAACAATACAAAAAAATCAATGAAACCAAGAGCTGGTTCTTTGAGAACATAAAGTAGGTATGCTTCTAGCCAGACTTATTAAGAGAAAAAGAGAATCTACACATAAACAGAATCAGACATGAGAAAGGAAAAATCATGATGGACCCCACAGAAATACAAAGAATTATTAGAGAATACTATGAGAATTCATATGCTAACAAGCTGTAAAACCTAGGATAAATGGACAACTTCCTAGAAAAATACAACCTTCCAAGACTGACCAAGGAAGAAAGAAAATCTAAACAGAACGATTACCAGCAACAAAATTGAAGTGGTAATTAAAAAAGTACCCAAGAAGAAAACTCCCAAACCAGATTGATTCACCGCTGAATTTTGTCAGACATATAGAGATGACTTAATACCCATTTTACTTAAAGTCTTCTAAAAAATAGAAGATGAGGGAATATAGTCAAACACATTCTATGAAGCCAGCATCACTGTAATACCAAAACCAGGCAAAGAACCCACAAGAAAATAAAATTGCAGACCAATATCCCTGATGAACATAGATGTAAAAATACTCAACAACATATTCGCAAACTGAATTCAAAAATACTTCAAGATGATCATACACCATGATCAAGTGGGATTCATCTCAGGCATGCAAGGATGGTACCACATTCAATAATCTATCAACATCATCCACCACATCAACAAAAAGAAGGAAAAAAAGAACATGGTCATCTCCAAAGATGCTGAAAGTACATTCGACAAAATTGAACATGCACTCATGATAAAAACTCTCAAAAAAATGAGTATAGAGGACAAGTAGCTCAACATAATAAATGCCACATATGACAAACCCACAGCAAATATCATACTTAACAGGGAGAAGCTGAATGCTTTTCATAAGATCTGGAACAAGACAGGTTTGGCCACACTCCCCACTGTTATTCAATATAGTACTGGAGGTCCTAACCGTGGCAATCAGACAAAACAAAGAAATACAAGGCATCCAGATTGGTAAAGAAGAAGTCTAACTGTCACTATTTGCAGATGACATGATATTGTACATAAAAAACCCTAAAGACTCCACCCCAAAACTAGCTGAATTAAAATCTGATTTCAGCAAAATTGACGGATACAAAATTAATACACAGAAATCTGTTGCTTTCCTATACACTAACAATGAACTAGCAAAAAGAGAAATCAGGAAAACAATTCCATTCACAATTGAATCAAAAATAATAATATACCTAGGAATAAACCCAACCAAGGAAGTGAAAGACCTATACCCTGAAAACTACAAGACAGTCTTTAAGAGAAACTAAAGAGGACACTAACAAATGGAAACTCATCCGATGCTCTTGGCTAGGAAGAATTAATATTGTCAAAATGGCCATCCTGCCTAAAGCAATCTACAGATTCAATGCAATGTCTTATCTAACTACCAACAGCATTCTTCAATGAACTGGAACAAATAGTTTTAAAATTCATATGGAACCACAAAAGACCCCAAATTGCCAAAGCAATACTGCGAAGGAAGAATAAATCAGCAGGGATCTTGCTTGCCATCTTAAAGCTCTACTACAAATCCACAGTAATCAGGACAGTTTGGTACTGGCGGCTCAGAACCACAGACTAGTGTAACAGAACAGAGAATCCAGATGTTAACCCAAACATATATGGTCAATTAATATATGATAACAGAGCCATGGTCATACAATGGGGAAATGACAGCCTCTTCAACAGGTGGTGTTGGCAAACTGGACAGCTCCATATAAGAAATGAAACTGGATCATTGTCTAACCTCAATTTACAAAAGTAAATTAGAAATGGATCAAGACCAGAATGTAAGTCATGACACCATAAAACTGTTACAAAAAAATATAGGCAAAAATCTCTTGGACCTAAACATGAGCACCTTCTTCATGAACATATCTTCCTGGGCAAGGGAAACAAAAACAAAAATGAACAGGTGGGACTATATCAAGCTGAAAAGCTTCTGTACAGCAATGGACACCACCATAGAACAAAAAGGCATCTGTTAATATGGAAGAATATATTCATAAATGACAGATCTGATAAAAGGTTGACATCCAAAATATATAAAGAGGTCACGCACCTTAACGAACAAAAAACAAATAATCCGAATAAAAAATGGGTGGAGTAGCTGAACAGACACTTCTCCAAAGAAGAAATTCAGATGGCAGGTAGGTACATGAAACGATGCTCCTCAGTGCACGTCATCAGAGAAATGCAAATTAAAACCACAGTGAGATACCACCTCACACCAGAATGAATGGCCACTGTCCAAAAGACAAACAACAAATGTAGGCAAGATTTTGGAGAAACAGGATTCCTCCTAAATGTAAATTAGTTCAACCATTGTGTAAATTGGTATTGAGGTTCCTCAAAAAACTCAAAATAGAAATACCATTTGACCCAGGAATTCCACTTCTAGGAATTTACCGTTAGAATGCAGTAGCCCAGTTAGAAAAAGACCGATGCACCCCCTATGTTTATTGCAGCACTATTTATAATAGCCAAGAAATGGAAGCAACCTAAGTGTCCATCAGTAGATGAAAGGATAAAGAAGATGTGGTGCATATACACAATGGAGTATTATTCAGCCATAAGAAGAAAACTAATCCTACCTTTGCAACAACATGGGTGGAGCTAGAGGGCATTATGCTCAGTGAAATCAGCCAGGCTGAAAAAGACAAGTATGAAATTATTTCACTCATCTGTGGAGTATAAGAACAAAGAAAAAAACTGAAGGAATAAATCAGCAGAAGACTCACAGAACCCAAGAATGGACTAACAGTTAGCAAAGAGAAAGGGAGTGGGGATGATGGGTGGGAAGAGAGAGATTAGGGGGAATTAAAGCTCATGTACTTGTAGATTAATGATACCAAAAAAAAAGAAGATCATGACCCCCACCCCCCAAAAAAATAAAGCAGAAAATAACAAGTGTTGGTGACCAGGTGGAAAAATTGAAACTCTCATGTAACTGCTGATAGGAATATAAAATGGTGCATCCACTTTGAAAACAATCTACCAATTCTTCAAATGACTAAATATAAAATTGAAATATGATCCAGTAATTCTACTCTTAGGTATATACCCAAGAGAAGTGAAAGCATACATTGACTAAAAACTTCACAAAAAAATAACATCTAAAAATGGACCTTTAATATATGAAAAGAAAGTTCAAATTCACTCATAAATAGAGAAATGCAGGTTAAACCAATACCCATCAATGGCACATAAGTATAAAATTGTGTTTTAAAATTATGACAGTATATAATTCCTTGGTGAAGTGGTGGTGAAATAACAGCTCTTCTACATTGCTAGTGAGAATGAAAATTGTTATATCCCATCTGAAGACAACGTTGGCCATACCTAAAAATACTACATGTTATGTATTTACCTTTTGTCACAGCAATACCATTTGTGGTGGTCTACTGTGAAAATATTACTCTAGGAATATAAAAATACAGACACAAGATATTTACAACAGCATTATATGCAATTACATAATTTTGAAAAAGTCTAAATGCTCATACACATTAAAGGTATTAAACCGTTATATCCATGCAATTGAGTAATGGAGCTGTAAAAAAAGAAAGAGTTCTATCATCCTGTCAACTAATAAACTTTCGTTTATTTTGGTATTATTGATATACACTCTTATGAAGGTTTCACATGAAAAAACAATGTAGTTACTACATTCACAATATTATCGTGTCCCCCTCATACCCCATGCAGTCACTGCCCATCAGTGTAGTAAGATGCCACAGAGTCACTACTTGCCTTCTCTGTGCTACACTGTCTTCCCCATGATCCCACACACACCATGTTTGCCAATCATAATATTCCTCAATCCTCTTTTCCCTCCCTCCCAACCTGCCCTCCCCCACTCCTCTCCTTTCGTAACCGCTACTCTCTTCTTGGAGTCTGTGAGTCTGTTGCTGTTTTGTTCCTTCAGTTTTGCTTCCTTGTTATACTCCACAAATGTGGGAAATTAGTTGGTACATGTCTTTCTCTGCCTGGCTTATTTCACTGAGCATAATATTCCCCAGCTCCATCCATGTTGTGACAAATCATAGGTTTTCTTTCTTTCTTATTTCTGAATAGTATTCAATTGTGTATATGTACCACCTCTTCTTTGTTCATTCATCTATTGATGGACACTTAGGTTGCTTCCATATCTTGGGTATTATAAATAGTGCTGCAATAAACATAAGGGTGCATATATCGTTCTTAATCTGAGAAATTATATTCTTTGGGTAAATTCCTAGGAGTGGAATTCCCGTGTTAAATGGTATTTCTATTTTTAGTTTTTTGAGGAACCTCCATATTGCATTCTACAATGGTTAAACTAGCTTACATTCCCACCAGCAGAGTAGGAGCGTTCCCCTTACCTGCATCCTCACCAGCATTTGTTGTTCTTAGTCTTTTTGATACTAGGCATCCTAACTTGAACTTGTGTTAGGTAGTATTTCATTTTGGTTTTTATTTGCATTTCCCTGATGATTAGTGATGTGGAGCATCTTTTCATATGCCTTTTGGCCATCTAAATTTCTTGGGAGAATTGTCTCTTCATATCCTCCACCCAGTAATCAGGTTATTTGCTTTTTGGGTGTTGAGGTATTTGAGTTCTTTATATATTTTGGATGTTAACCTCTTGTCAGATGTCATTTACAAATTCATTCTCCCATACTGTAGGATGCCTTTTTGTTCAGTTGATCATGTCCTTTGCTGTACACAAACTTTTTAGTTTGATGTAGTCCCATCTGTTCATTTTTCCTTTTGTTTCCCTTGCTCTAGGAGATGCCTTCAGGAAAAAGTGTTCATGTTTATATTCAAGAGGTTTTGCCTATGTTATCTTCTAAGAGTTTTATGGTTTCATTACTTACATTCAGGTCTTTGCTGCATTTCGAGTTTACTTGTGTGTAGGGGCTTAGACAATAATCCAGTTTCATTCTCTTATATGTACCTTTCCAGTTTTGCCAGCACCAGTTGTTGAAGAGGCTGTCATTTCCCCATTGTATGTCCATGGCTCCTTATTGTATTTTAATTGACCATATATGCTTGGGTTTATACCTGGGTTGTCTAGTCTGTTCCACTGGTCTATGGGTCTGTTCTTTTGCCAGTATCAAATTGTCTTGATTATTGTGGCTTTGTAGTAGAGCTTAATGTTGGGAAGAAGAATTCCCCTTCTTTATTCTTCCTTCTTGATATTTCTTTGGCTATTTGGGGTCTGTGGTTCCATATGAATTTTAGAACTATTTTCTCTAGTTTGTTGAATAATGCTGTTGGTATTTGATGGGGATTGCATTGAATCTGTAGTTTGCTTTAGGCAGGATGGCCATGTTGACAATATTAGGTCTTCATATCCATGAGCACAGGATGTGTTTCCATCTATTGGTATCTTCTTTAATTTGTCTCATGAGTGTCCTGTTTTCAGAGGATAGGTCTTTCACTTCCTTGGTTATGTTTATTCCTAGATAGTTTATTCTTTTTTATGCAATTGTGAATGGAGTTGTTTTCCTGATTTCTCTTTCTGCTACTTCATCATTAGTGTTTAGGAATGCAACAGATTTCTGTGTATTAATTTTGTATCCTGCAACTATGCTGAATTCAGGTATTAGTTCTAGTAGTTTTGGAGTGGATTCTTTCAGGTTTGTTATGTACAATATCGTGTCCTCAGCAAACGCTAACTGTTTAACTACTTCTTTACCCATCTGGATGCCTTTTATTTCTTTGTGTTTTCTGATTGCCATGGGTAGGACCTCCATCACTCTGTTGAATAAAAGTGTAGAGAGTGGGCATCCTTGTCTTGTTCCCAATCTTAAAGGAAGGGTTTTCAGCTTCTTGCTGTTAAATATGATATTGGCTGTGGTTTTGCCATATCAGGCCTTTATTATTTTGAGGTACTTGCCCTCTGTACCCATTTTGTTGAGAGTTTTTATCATGAATGGATGTTGAATTTTGTCGAATGGTTTTTTGGCATCTATGGAGATGATCATGTGGTTTTTTTCCTTCTTTCTGGTGATGTGGATGATGTTGATGGATTTTCTAATACTGTGCCATCCTTGCATCCCTGGAATAAATCCTACTTGATCGTGATGGATGATGTTTTTGATCTATTTTTTAATTCGTTTTGCTAATATTTTGTTGAGGATTTTTGCATCTATGTTCATCAGGCGTATGGTCTCTAATTTTCTTTTTTCGTGTTGTCTTTGCCTGATTTTGATATTAGAGTGATGCTGGCCTCTTCCAATTACTTTGAAAGTATTCCCCCTCTTCTACTTTTTGGAAAACTTAAGGTAGAATGGGTATTAGGTGTTCACTAAATGTTTGATAAAATTCAGTGGTGAAGCCACCTTGTCCACAGGTTTTGTTCTTAGGTAGTTTTTTGATTACCAATTCAATTTCATTAGTAGTAATTGATTTGTTTAGATTTTCTGTTTCTTTCTGGGTCAGCCTTGGGAGGTTGTATTTTTCTAAAACGTTGACCATTCTTCGTTATCCATTTTTTTTAGCATTTAATTTTTCATAGTATTCTCTAATAATTGTATTTCTCTGGTGTCTGTAGTGAGTTTTCCTTTATCATTTCTGATTTTGTTTATGTGTAGACTCTTTTTTTCTTGGTAATTCTGCACAGGTGGTTATCTATTTTGTTTATTTTCTCAAAGAACCAGATACTTCTGTCATTGATTCTTTTTATTGTTTTATTCTTCTCGATTTTATTTATTTCTGCTCTCGTCTTTGTTATGTCCCTCCTTCTACTGATTTTGGGCATCATTAGATGTTTTCCATTTTTATTAATTGTGAGTTTAGTCTGTTCATATCGGAGTGTTTTTTCCTGAGGTAAGCCTGTATTGCAGTACACTTCCCTCTTAGCACGGCCTTCACTGCATCCCACAGATTTTTTGCAGTGTAAAATTATTTTTATCATTTGTCTCCATATATTGCTTCATCTCTTTTTTTATTTGGTCATTCAGCCATTGCTTATTTAGGAACATGTTGTTACGCCTTCATGTGTCTGTGGGCTTTTTTATTTTCTTTGCTTTATTTATTTCTAATTTCATACCTTTGTGATCTAAGGAGCTGGTTGGTACAATTACAGTCAGTCTTTTTGAATTTACTGAGGCTCTTTTTGTGGCCTAGTAAAGATCTATTTTTGAAAATGTTCCATGTGCACTTGAGAATAATGTGTATCCTGATGCTTTTGCAGGTAGAGTTTTGTAAATATTGTAGGTTCATCTGTTCTAATATGTTGTTAAATGCCTCTGTCTCCTTACTTATTTTCTGTCTGGTTGATCTGTCCTTTGGAGTGAGTGTTGTGTTGAAGTTTCATAGAATGAATGCATTGCATTCTGTTTCACCTTTTAATTCTGTTAGTATTTGTTTCACATATGTAGGTGCTCCTGTGTATAGATATTTATAATGGTTTTATCCTCTTGTTGGATTGACCCCTTTATCATTATGTAATGTCCTTCTTTGTCTGTTATGACTTTCTTTGTTTTAAAGTCTATTTGTCTGATACAAGTACTGCAACTCCTGCTTTTTTTTCCCCATTAGTTGCATGAAATGTCTTTTTCCATCCCTTCACTTTTAGTCTGTCTATTTCTTTGGTTTTGAAGTGAGGCAGCATATAGTTAGGTCTTTTTTTTTTTTTTAACCCATTCAGTGACTCTATGTCGTTTGATTGGTGCATTCAGGCCATTTACATTTAGGGTGATTTTTGATATTTATGTACTTATTGCCATTGCGGGCTTTATATTTGTGGTTACCAAATGTTCAAGATTAACTTCCTTATTATCTAAGAGTCTAACTTAACTCTCTTAGTATCCTGTTACAAACAAAGCCTAAAGTTTCTTTTTTTCTCCTCTTTTTCTTCCTCCTCCATTCTTTATATATTAGGTATCATATTGTGTATGCTTTGTCTACCCCTTGACTGACTTTGGGGGTAGTTGATTTAATTTTGCATTTGCTTAGTAATTAACTGCTCTACTTTCTATACTGTAGTTTTATTATCTCTGGTGACAGCTGTTTAACATTTCGAACACTTCCATCTATAGTAGTGCCTTCAAAATGCACTGTTGAGACAATTGTGCGAGGTAAATTCTCTTAGCTTTTGCTTATATGGAAATTGTTTAATCCGTCCTTCAAATGTAAATGATAATCGTGCTGAATGGAGTATTTTTGGTTCAAGGCCCTTCTGCTTCATTGCATTAAGCATATCGTGCCACTCCCTTCTGCCCTGTAAGGTTTCTGCTGAGATGTCTAATGATAGCCTAATGGGTTTTCCTTTGCATGTGATCCTATTTCTCTCTCTGCCTGCTTTTATTAGTCTGTCCTTATCCTTGATCTTTGCCATTTTAATTATTATATGTCTTAGTGTTTTCTACCTTACTTCCCTTGTGTTGGAAGTTCTGTATACCTCTGTGGCCTGAGAGACTGTCTCCTTCCCCAGATTGGGGGAAGTTTTCTGCAATTACTTCCTCAAAGACACTTTCTATCCATTTTTGTCTCTTTTCTTTTCTGGTAACCTTATAATACGAATATTGTCCCATTTGGATTGTTCATACAGTTCTCTCAGTATTCTGTCATTCGTATAGGTCCTTTTTCTCTCTGTGTTAGCTTCTTTGTATTCCTCTTCTCTAATTTCTATTTCATTTATTGTTTCCTCCCCCGTATCTAATCCTCATTTGAATCCCTCGATTGTATTCCATAATGATTGGATATCCATCCTGAATTTGTTCCTGAGTTCTTTAATATTTTTCTGTACTCCAGGAGCATGTTTATGATTTTTGTTTTGAAATATCTTTCAGGAAGATTGATTAGTTCAGTATCACTTGGCACTTTTTCTGGTGTTTGTGAGATTTTGCTTTGAACTAGGTTTCTTTCATGTTTCATATTTGTATATGTCACCCTCTAGTGTCTAGAAGCTATACTCCCTTGAACTTCTCAGCCTCTGTAGTGATGTTGGGCTTCACAGGCGTGCTGTGCTGGTGCATGCGTGGAGGTAAGAGCCGTTTCTTTCTTCCTGACTGCTATGCCTGTCTCCACTGACAGAACCAGTGGGCCGAGCACACAGGTGTAAGCGTTTGTGCTTTGCGTTTTTAGCTGCTGTAAATGGGGCTTCCCTGTTGCTGGCCTGATGCCAGGGTAGGGTTTGCGAGTTTGTGAGCCAGGTGCAGGCTGGCCGGGAGGAAGGTACAGCTGGCTGTGTATCACAGTGGAGGGCCTTGGAGCTGCGTAGCCCACCAGGGGGATGGAGCGCCTGAAGATCCTGAAAGTTCCCAACCTGTTGGCAGAGTGCATCCGTACAATTTTGTCTACCTGTCCTTTCTCCTGAGCAGTAAGTTCCATGCAATACTTGCCCCCTTAGCAACCCTCTCTCTGTTAGGAAGTCTCTTAGACTGCCTGCCCAGAGCAGCCAGATATGCATCCCTGTTTTCCACAATCGGTGGGAATCTCAGTGTCTCCAGGTATTCTGCCTGTCTTAACTTTCCAACCCCACTAATCACTAGAGCACCATGCACTATTGTTTCATGCTCCGAGAGCAGATCTGCAGGGCTGGGTGTTCAGCAGTCCCAGGCCTCTACTCCCTCCCTCCTCTATTTCTCTCCCACCAGTGAGCTGGGGTGAGGGAAGGGCCTGGGTTCCACTAGGTCGTCATGCCTTTGGTATGTTACCCTGTTCCATGAGGTCTGTTCTTTTCTCCAGATGTATGTAGTCTGGCATAGCCTTTTTTTGCTTTTGCAGGATTAGTTGTATTAATTATATTTTGTTATTATATGTAATTTTAGGAGGAGGTCTCTATCTCACCTCTCCTGCCACCATCTTTAATCCTCTCTAGCCATCAATACACTGCTAAGTGAAATAGGTAAAGCACATAGGATCTGGACTATGCTACATTTTTTTTTAATGGTCAGTTCCTTCCTTCCTTCCTTCCCTCCCTCCCTCCTTGTTTCCCTCCCTTCCTTCTTATTCTTCCTTATTTCCTTTTCTTTGTTTCTTTCCTTTCCCTCTTCTTCTTTTTTTTATTTTACCAAATGTACATCACATGTGGTTCAACAGTCTCCCTCTTCTTTACTCCCACCTATTCCCCTCCCCCTTAGTAACCACTAGTCACTTCTCAGTGGCTATGAGTCTAATGCTGTTTCCTTCCTTTTGTTTTGCTTTGTTTTTATATTCCACAGAAAAGTGAAATAATATGGTATTTGTCTTTCTCCACCTGGCTTATTTCACTGAGCTAAATACCCTCTAGGTCCATCCATGTTGTTAGAAATGGCAGGAATTCTTTTCTTTTTAGACCTGAATTATATTCCTTTGTGTATATGTACCACCTCGTCTTCATTCATCTATTGATGGACACTTAGGTTACTTCCATATCTTGGCTATTGCAAACAGTGAAGTGATAAACATAGGGGTGCATATATCTTTTTGAATCAGGGATTTTGTTTTCTTTGGGTAAATTCCTAGGAGTGGAATGACTAGATCAAATGGTATTTCTGTTTTTAGTTTTTCGAGGAACCTCCATATTGCTGTCCACTATCCTATACTACCTTTTGTAAAAGAAAGAAAGAAGGAGATATGACAATACACATGTATCAGCTCATTTGTAGAAAATCAGTGCTGGGAGGATAAACCAGAATCTAAAGTGATTGGTAATCTATAGTGGGTAGGTGGAAATGGAGAGCAAAGAAACATGGAGATGGAACTGAGTAGCAGGAGTGAAGAATGAATGATATTGAAGGGGTTGGGGAAGAAAAGACCTAACCCAAATAATTTTGGGAACTACCATCTTGACTGGATACTGTAATGTTAAAGACAAAAGGGCTTATACAGTAATGTTGTAATCTAATCAGTAAGTGTATTTTTCATAGGGTTATACGCTCAGAGTTGTGAAACTGCCTTATTTGTGTACTCAAACTGAACAAATAAGTATATATGATTTAGATGATAACTGGGTTTCTCATAAATAAGGAAAGGAGTAGGCTAACATCAAGTCCGTCAGTTTAGATTGGAACATGAGTTATCAATATATGTGTGGGTTATATGCACACATTAAACCCACACACAATAGGTAAGTAATACATACGTAATGTCTTTAGGTACTGCCAAATTTCCCCTCAGTAAGGGTATAACAGTTTGCATTCTCACTAGAAGCAGTGACACCCAGCAGTAATGAATAAACTTAATACCAATTTTATTTCTAAGTATAGTTTTCCATAAAAGGAAGTAGGGCTCTTTAGAGAAGTGGTAGATTCCAGGACAGAGATAGGGAAAATACTTAAAGTGCCTGTAACATCTTTAGGCATGCCAGATAATAACAAAATACTTTAAAAGGCAGGGTGGGGGTGGGATATTGTTGAAAGAACATGAGCGCCTGCCAGAAGGGACCTTCTAATAGCCAGTGCTGGAACTAATAGCCAAATTTGAGCAAAAGAAATCATGATATGATTGGATTATAATCTGTAGGGTAATAAATATCCATGAATCCATATTGGTATAAATTTAAAAAATGGGGAAAAGGGACAATCTTCCTTATAGTAGAATTCCAGTTAATAACTGTGGAAGGATTGAGCAAAGTAGAAAGTCAGCATTAGCTGAATACGCTACTAATTGTTATGGACAAGATCCACTGATGGATGGTAAAATGAGTGAAAATTTGTGTTAAAGTAAAATTTGTATTGATTCAAAGTATCCAAGATCTTCATTAATCACAAAAGGAAAGATAGTAATTTTATAGGGATGAAACTTGCCACAATTTTCCTTAATCAGTAATCAAGGACAGTATCACAATAATAAAATATATTGACCTATGAAAACTATGATTTGATGCACTGATAAGGATACCTTATTTCTGTGTACTCTTGCCAAAAATGCATAACCTTAGTCTAATAATAAAAAAACCTAAATAAGATGCATTTGACCAAGTAACTCTTCAAAAGGTTAAGGTCATGAAAGACAGGGAAAGATGAGGCACTGTGAAACTGGACGAAACTAAGGAGACATGACAACTAAATACAATGTGAAATTTTTCTTTAACAATGGCCTGTTCTTGCTTGATGAAATCTATTTCTTTGTTTCCTCTTTGAACATTTAAGGCATGCTTTCAAATGTCCTATTTTAGTTTGTCTTAAAATGTCTGTTTCAGATTGTCCCATTATATTGTATGTATGGTCTGAGATAGGAATGCTCTTCATGTGCCCCTTCACCACTATGGCTTTGACTGTATTCCTTTTATGCATTTGGGAAATTTTCTCTTTTGCTTTTGGATTAGGCTGTATTAAAACAAGTTTTGTTTTATGGTTGTATCTTAACTAGCATGTTTGTTTGAAGTGAAAGAGGTGGCATCTTGCCTCAGTTAAATCTATATTAATGGGAAATCTCTTCCCTATTTTTATTCCATTAGGAACAATGGGGTAATTGCTTTCAGTATATTAAGGATTAAAATAAAGCTACTTTCCTAATAATTGTCTTATATTTGCAACATACATTTTCTGTTTCTTTTTGATAACAGTAAAATATGGTTGAGGTCAGATATTTTTATAATAGATTAATTATTGATTAATTAGAAATAGCTTAATTTAGAATTTAAGTGAGGGCAAAAAGGAATAGAGACTCCTTCCCTTTCCACTACACTGTTTTGGAAGCAGAGAGGAGGAAAAAGGCAGGAAAGTTGCTATGGAGGATTATGTACTTAAAAGAAGTTTGAATTAAAGTTGCTGGAAAAAACCCCCTTTCTTCCCCAAGATTCATCCCAGACATTGTCTATACATGAATTCTGCTGAATCCCTCTTCTTACTTTTTTAAAAAACCCTTTGGTTTGTTTAGTGAAATGTATTTTATTTATGGTTTTAGTTTTTATAAATACACTAGGCAGTGGACTCTTAGTGTCATTTAGAATATATGACTACTACAAGGAAAATTCGAGCTTAGGCAGTTTTTCCACACTCCTAAAACATGTTATTTTTATTCATCTATACCAAAATTAAATATGAAATAAAGAGTGAAATACAGAGGCAAAAGGAGATAAATTCTATAGTAAGTAAGGACTTAGAAAACATAAAGAGGTTGTGCAGTAGCAGTCACTCAGATGATACAAGACAGGGAAGAAGAACACCTAAAAATTCTTCTGTTAGAAAACATAAGAAATTTTTATTTATCAACCCATTTTGGGAGAATTATTTTCTAACCATTAAACTGATCTGAGATTTTATTTGATAGTATTGAAACAATTATTTGGTATTCATTGAGTTCCTGAATTTAAAAGCACAACTCGTTTTGGTTCAAAAGCATTTTTTCCATGGTAGATGCTCGTAAAATTACTGGAAATAATATTGCTACTGGAAAGCCAGAAGACTTAAAACTAATACCCACCTGATATAAACTGATGGCAGCAGAATACAATGATAAAAACATGTATCCTCCAAATGGAATTGCCCATATTTGACCAATTAAATCTTGCCCATGATTGTTAAAGTTGAGATCAGGTCTATTTTCAGTTGTGCTCTTTAGAATAGATAATATTATTCTGTTCAGTTTCTTGATGACTATTTGTTGTTTATTTTCTTCACAGAAGTGAACAATACCATATCTTTGAAAGAATTGCGAATACTTTTTTTATATGAATTTAAACTAGGACATAGTGCAGCCACAGCAAGTATAAACATCAGTTCTGTGTTTGCAGAAGGCTCTGTTAGTGAGAGGACTATCCGGTGGTGGTTTGAAAATTTTTGTTCTGGGGATCTGAGTCTGAAAAATGAGCCTCAAGGGGACCCAAATCTGTTTTAAATGAAGATCAATTGAGAGCCATGGTGGAAGCCAACCCCAAAACAGCAATTCGAAACCTTGCAGCAGACTTAGGGGTTTCAGCTACAACAGTTTCTCAACATCTGGCTGCAATAGGAAAGGTAAAAAAAAAATTGGACAATTGGGTAGGTACTACACCAGTTGATGGATGATCATAAACTGAGATGGTTAGAGATATGCTCATTCCTTAAGATTTGAAAAAGCAAAAGACCTATTTGGGGTAGTATCATAAGCTTTGATAAAAAACATTAAATTGAAAGTAAGCTGGACTGTGAGTAGATGTTGATGAAGTTCTCAAACATGTTAAAATCATCATTGCAACCAAAAAAAGGTTCTGGAATAAAGCCAATGGGTGGTCTGCAAAAAGGATATTTTGTTCGTAATTTTTAACCCATCTTTTTAACCCAACAGGTAGCATTTAGTGTCAAGAAGTTGAAATTATGTACCTAAAATTGATCTAAAAACACTCTGCATTTGTTAGCAGAGGGATCTATGCTTTTCAGTTACATTTGACCACAGAAATCAGAAATCACCATAGGGAAGTTACTGAGTTGGACTAAGAAGTTTTACCACATCCATCATATTCACCTGACCTTTTTTCAACATAGTGCCATTTGTCATTTGGAACTCTTTCTAAGAAACTGTATTCTCCAATAAGGAAACAATAATTTGAGAATTTGAATAAATTTTAGCAATGCTGAATTTTATAAATATTTCTCCAAATATTCAGTATTTGGGGAAACATCATTTGGGGAAACAGTTAATGGTAACAGGGCATGTTTTGGTTGAATACAGCTTTTCTTTTTCTCAAAATATAATATTTCCTTTTGACCTATAAAAGGCAATTTCATGTGGTTCTATAATCTTAATCTGGTTCATATGATCATTTCCCAGACCCTGGCAGATCATGAAGACTGAAAGGTACTTAAAAGTACTGTTAAGCTACAAGCTGTTCCTGCGTTTTGGGCTTCTTCACTGAAGAATGTGGAGCAACCAGAGTATATGTGTGTGTGCAAGATGCTTAGGAGTCAGCCATGCAAAGAGCTGGTAAAAAGGGTTTCAGGGAGATGAGAAGCCTCATCAAGGCTCTCAGAAAATAGTTTTTGAATAAAGAAATGAAAACATGTTTCTAACACCAAAAACCATGCACACAGCAGACATGGTATAGAAATGCTTTTGGAAAATAATACTTACCGTGTCACATAGAGTCAGTCCCTTCTTTCATATGTTTTCCATTTCAGTTACATATTTTTTAAAAATATAGGTGGCTTATCAGATTCTATAATTAATGACCTCTATGATTTTGTAGCTACATTGCAGTTCTTCTTTTTCACATCCAGGGATTAGTTTGGGTAAAGATAACTGGATGGTCCTCTTTTCTTTCTCCCTCCTGACAACCTGCTGTGTCTATCCCATGGAAGAAAGGAGAGTTAAGGAATTCTGAAAGGTAAGAGGTGAGGAAGATTATCCTGGAATGGATCTTACGTGGAAAGAGGTAGAGAGAAACGAGAGACAGACAGATGGTGGGAGGAAGGAGGAGGAATGGAGGGAGAGATGGAATGGAAATCCTGTAAAGTACAATTGACTGTCAGCAGATTAGAGACCACACATGGGGTGCTTTACTGCAAATTAAAAAAAAAAGGTGTCCCTTCATTCGAGTAGAGGGGCCCTCAAGTTTGACACATGGCTTGGTGAGCAGTACATAGGCTGCTTTCAGTCCTAATTTCAGTACCCTTAGCTGGATGCCTTGGTCTGGACTCACCTGCTCATTTTACCTCTCTGTCCTTGGATTTGTCAAGCAATCTATTCAGTGCTTCTGTAGACTTCCTGTTTGTACTCTCAAGAGAGTGGAGCTTCTGATTTAGCTCGGACTGATAGGATAGGAGGAATAAGACCAGAAGTTGGGAAGGACTTACTCATCCATCCATCCACACATCCATATATCCACTCACCTACCCACCCACCCCAGTCCCCTCCCCTCTCCCCCCCTCACAAGGGTGAGACAAAATGGTCACAGAGGGTGAGAGCAGTGTCTTGCCTAATGTGAAAGAAAATAGGGTCATTAGTTACTTAGTCTGGATGTTAATTGTGTGGCCACCCAACCTTCCCTCAGTTCTCAGACCCCTTGTCAGACTTCCAGGGCTGAATGCTAGTCTTTGGTCTAAAACAGTCTGTGGTTGTCCTTGCCCAGCTCAAGTAAGTGGTTCAAGGATGGGTAGGAAAGCCAAACAGAAGCAGTGAAGAAACATGAGGAGACAGGAAAAGGAGCAGATAGATGTAGGATGTTGTTATCTTAGTAATCTTCCTTTCCAACTCTAACGGGGTGTAGACAGAACAGAGTGTAGACAGAAATGGGCTCTGTGGTTCTGTGAGCAAATGGATCCAGCTGTGTCTGAAATAGTACTACTGTTAGTGTTCTTTGGGATATGTGAGCTAGTAAATACCCTTTTTGCCTAAGCCACTTTGAGTTGAGTTTTCCATTTTGGCAAAAGAAAGATTCCTGACTGATATGCTCCCTGAACTTTACTTAACTGTAAAATGAGGCTTATGATACCACATTGGGAAGAAAGAGGTACAATTAATATAAAGCACAAGCACAGAGTAGATGCCCAATATGCAGTATTTAATACCATGAGAGGAAAAACAAAGGAGGCAAAGCAAGGTGTGGGACACCTCTGGAGGCCCCTCTGTATCCAGCATAGGCCAGTTGGGCTGAGTTCAGTGCTCAGTGAAGCAGAGATACCCATCTGTAAAGGAGGACTGGCTTCTTGAGTCACTGAGCCTGTGGGGCTTTTCTCCAATGAGTGCTCCCTGACCCAGTGCATATGGCTATGAAGGAGAAAAAGAAAAGCTCTCTTTCAGGACATAGATGAGGCACTGATCTTTGTCTGCTTTGGCTGTTATTTGTACCTTTTTTTCTTTTTTAAATCATAGGTGACTCCTTTTTGGAAGTATGGAGTGTAAATGCTGTGAACAAAAATCAGCACAAAATGACTACATTTTCGTCATTGTGGTGACCATCTCTCCATTGCCTTGGAAAAATAGGAACTACACATTTATCTATCTATCTATCTATCTATCTATCTATCTATCTATCTATCTATCTATCTATGTATTTATTTATTCATATTCTTTCCCAATTTAATCATTTTTATTAAGGTATTATTGATATACACTTATGAAGGTTTCACATGAAAAAACAATGTGGTTACCATATTTACCCATATTATCAAGTCCCCACCCATTCCCCAATGCAGTCACTGTCCATCAGTGTAGTAAGATGCCACAGATTCACTATTTGCCTTCTCCATGCTACACTGTCTTCCCTGTGATCCCCACACCATGTGTACTAAACATAGTACCCCTCAATCCCCTTCTCCCTCCCTCCCCACCTGCCCTTCCACACCCCTCCCCTTTGGTAACCATTAGTCCCTTCTTGGAGTCTGTGAGTCTGCTGCTGTTTTGAGGAACTATACATTTATGACTCAATTTTTTTTACATGTCAGCTTATTTATTTATTAAAATATCATTAATATGCAATCTTATGAAGGTTTTGCATGAACAACATTGTGGTGTAAACTCTTTAAGAGCTATATTGGATTTTTAAGAAAAATGAGAAATTTTATGCGAAGATCTGCCAAGCATCCTAATGCTTGCATTCTATTTTCCCACAAAAGGAAGAAAAACTTAAAAGACTCTTTGGTGGAAATTTTGGTTTGAGTGTCAAAGAAAGGAGTGGAGGTGTAGGCTGCCACATTTCCCCCGCTCCCCTGCCCCCATTTTCCTGAGGTAGCTTGGGACCTGATTACAAAGTGATTTTGAATAGCCATTTTGGTTTTTCAGATACGTGATATCTGTTACTAAAGAAGGTCCTGCCTGGTGTAATTGCTTATTGTGAAACTAGAACATCTACAGCCACTTTAGCAGCATACATGAAAGATCTTGAGCAAAGTTAGAACCAGCATTAAAAGCCAGTGGAATGTGGGCTTTTCCAGTGCCCATCCTCAGTATGTTGGCTTCTCTCTTTTGCTTTCAGTGCTTCAGCCACAATAGCCTCTTTTCACTTCCTTTTACCTCAGCTAATTTGCCCATGCTATACGTTCTGTCTTAGTATTTGCTACTCCTCTTCATCTCATTAACTCTACCCAGCATGCCTGTTTCCTCCAGGAAGTCTTCCCTGATTGCCCTGCCCCATGCCTCCACAGGTCAGGTCCCCTTGCCCATGGCCTTAAAGCCCCAGTATGGTTCCTTCATAACTGTGATCATAGCAGTTATATATTTATTTGTGTGATAGTATGTGTTTATCTTCTGTGCTAGATTGTAAGATTCACAACAGAGGAATTTTGTTTTGCTCACAATATTGTAGCTCCATCAAGACCACAACATCCAGCACATAACTAGTTACTTAGTAAATGTTTGTTAAGTGAATTACTGTTAGAGCTACTTCCATGCACTTTGTAGAAAACCCTTGTATGGGTATCATTTAAATAACAAATATGTATGACAACAAATAATTGAAAACCTAATGAACAGTGGCTTAAATAAGTAGGCTTTGTTTCCTATAACTTACGAAAATTTTCAAACATACAAAATACTTGAGTTTTATAGTCAACACCTGTATGCCAACCACCTAGATTTTACCATTGACATTTTATTGTACTTTACTACTTACCTGTTCATGTAGCCATCCTTTTTTTTTTAATGCTTTGCAGTGAAAGTTGCAATAATTAACACATTTTACCCTAAACACATATTACCTAGAGTTTGATATTTGCTTAAGGTTCTTGTTGAGGTAAAATTTAAATCAATAAAATGCCCAAATCTTAGGTGTATTATTATGTTTTGACAAAGGCAGTAAGTTGTGTAGCACAAATCCCTGTTAAGATACAGATAATTATTACCATCAGCCCAAAAGTTCCCTCATACCCCTTTTTATTTTTATTATACACTTACCCCCCCAAGAGACAAACACTGCTCTGATTTTTTTCTACCATAGAATAGTTTTGCCTGTTCTAGACTGCCTATAAAAGGAGTATGTGCTCTTTTATGTAAGGCTTCTTTTAGTAAGCATAATGTTTTTGAGGTTCATCCATTTTGTCTTATTGTATCAACACAATAATTTGTACCCTTTAAAAGTTGATTTATATTCCATTAAATGAACATACCATAATTTATCTTTTTACCTGTTTGACAGATATTTGTGGTTTTTTTTTCCAGTTTGGGCCTATTATGAATATTCTTGAACAGCTCTTTTTGTGGACATGTTTTCATTCTTCTTGGATAAATACCTAAGACTGGAAATATTGGGTCATTGGCCATATTTATACTTAAGTTTTCCTAGACTTTTTTACAAAGTGATTATACCATTTTATATCCCCTTTCACTTGATGTTATTAGTCTTTAATTTTAACTATTCTGGTGGGTGTGGAACTGTGTCTTATTTTGAGGTATTTTCCCACTTTCACATTACAAGGAATCTAGGGAGGCAGGCCAAGGCCATGGCTGGGGTAGCTATTCAGCAGTGCTGTATGGGACCCACGCACTTTCTAGCTTTCTGTTCCGTTTTAGTGGATTTATCATAATTGCATGCATGGCACCTGGGGTAGGCAGCCTCTAAGATGGTGCCCAGAGATTCCTGCCTCTTGATATTCTTGTCCTTGTGTAATACCTTATTGAGTGTGGGCTGGACTTACTGACTTGCTTATAATAGGATACAGCAAAAGTAATGGGATACTGCTTCTGAGATTAGGTTATGAAAAGAAGGTGGCATGTTCTCTCATATCACTCATTCTAGTGGAAGCCAGTTGCCATGCTTTGAGGCAGCTTTGTGAAGAGCCTCTGTGTGTGAGGGACTGGGGCCTGCCAACAATCAAATGAGTGAGCTTAGTAGTGGATTCCCTCCTAGTTGAGAATTCAGATGAGACTGCAGAACCATACCTGGATTCCTAACCCACAGAACCTGAGATAATACTGTTTTAAGCCACTAAGTTTTGGAGTAATTTGTTATGTAATAATTGATAACTAAAAGAGCACTTCATTATCTTATTGTACATGTCTGCTTTAAGGCCTCATGTTCACAGTCCCGACGGGAAAAGTGTGAAAGGACAAAGTTTTTTACATGAATGTGTACATTCTTACCCAAAACTCAAAACCTTTCCAAAAATCCCACTCCGCAGACCTTAGTTTATATTTTGTTGGCCAGAGAGAACAATACATGACCACTCCTAGTTAGAAGATGGCTAGAGAGAAGGGGGAACCTGGATGGAATTGATATCAGCCAACTGTCAGTGTCTGCCACATTAACCATTTCAAAAATCCCACAGAGTTAAATACCTCTTCCTTAATATCCACCCCCACCAAGTGTCCTTTTTGGGAGATTTCCAGAAAAATGGACCTATTCAAATGAAAGTTTCAGAAAACTCAGGCCCTGGGTTCTCCTTCAGGGAAAATGGAGATACTATTTTCCTCTACTACTATTCCTCCAGTCCTTTGGAATAGAAACTTGACATTCATACTATAAATGTCCCTGACCACTCCTCCCCCATAAAAATAAGCTCCTTAAGTTTAGCTAATATGGCCTTCATATTTTTGAATCCTGTCCTCTTACTTTACTGTTTTTCCTCTCCCAAGTCTTGAGGTCTGAAGCATTTTGCTGAACCAGTCATTCTCAGTTTCAAATCTAATCCTGTATCCCCTAGTTTAAAACCCTTATTGCTCCACAATCCTTAGGATGAAGCCTGAACTCCTTCCCATGGTTGCAAAGACCCTGCATAGCTGGCTGGATAAAGCACATCTCTCCAGCCTTAACTCTGCCCTGCACTTGGTATGCTCACAAAAAACTCCTGACCTCCCTGCCTTTGCTTACTGTATTGCATCTGCCTGGTAGGACTTCACCATTGGGCAACTCCACCTGACATCCTTGGGGTTTCAACTTTGGAGACACTTCTTCCAGAAAGCCTCCTAGGCCTGCCAACACCCTCAACAGTGGGTCAGGTGGCCCCTTAAGTAGCTGCGTACAAATCCTTTTCCCTTTTTGTGGGGGAAAGGCCATACTAGGTTAACCTACTAGAAAATCCAAATAATACGATAGGATATTGTACAGAAAAGTAGGTCTCCTTCCTATCCCTGGACTCCAGTTCCTTTCCCAGTTTCTTAATGAAGATGCAAATAAAAATATATTTTAAAATTGTTTAAAAAATTTTATTAAAATGCTCTGTACTTTGTTTTTCCAATTTATGTTGTATTTTGGTGACAATTGTATCACTTCTTATGAATCTCATTCTTTTGAAGGGCTGCAGTGATACTCTGTTTTATGCATACATTAATTTACTTAAGCAGTATTTGATGAACTCCTGGGCTGTTTCTGATTTTGCTCTGACAAACAACATCTGCACAAATGGTTTTGAGCACATTTCAAATCCAAATGGTTGAGAATATCTTTTTAATTAGGGGTGAGATTGCTGGATCAAAGGCTAGGTGGAATTTAAATTTTGATATGCTTGAAATAGTCAACTGATTTACTCCTCCCATCAACAACCCAACTCCGTTGTATTTGAATGTTAGACCGTCTACATCACTAGACTGCGTGTTTTTTGAGGGCTGGAAATACCTAGTTATTCACATTTGTCTGGCAGAATTGGCCCTCAATAAATATTTGACCTAACGAGTTTCGTATCTTGTAGCTCCGAGTCCAGGGCGTGGCACGTAGACTCATCAGATGTCTATTACAATTCTTTCTGCAAACATTTACTGAAGTTTATTAAATGCCAACATCTATGCCAAGCTCTTTAACCCTTCACTTGTTTCACACTAGTTCCTTGCTCCCGTAGAAGGGGTGTGGCTCAGTACTACGACATGCCCTATCTGCACATTCATTGGCCGAGACCGACGTCCGCCACTGTTGAGTCACGCTCCCATATGCCCGCCCGGCCGAGAGAAGGTGTGGCCAATGTGCCGCCTGGCGACCCAGCCCACCTCCTCGTGAGAATGGGGACGCGCTCGCGGACCGGTGTGGAGTGGGTGGGAGGGCGCTCCGCGATTTCGGGGATCCGGCGCACGCCTCGCTCCGCCCCTTCGGCAAGCAGGCCTTGCGCGAGTTCGCGCACGCGCGAGCTCTTCTACGGGCCAGAACCTCGGTCTGGCCTGCGGGGACCTGGCGGTTGGAGGCCAGGCTGCTGAGGTACTAGGGGTGGAGCCCGAGTCGCCGCCACTGGAGAAGAGCATGTCTGCCACTCGAGCCAAGAAAGTGAAGATGGCCACCAAATCATGTCCCGAGTGCGACCAACAGGTGGGCGCCGGGGACCCGGTACACAGACCGGTGGGGCGGGTTCGCGCGGGCGGCGGACCGTTGACGGTGGCTGTTGGCTGTGGAGAGGCCGCCTCCCTGGGTTCCTAGCGGCGGAGCGGGCGGGCGGGCCACTGGGCTCGGAGGCCACGGTGGGAGCCCGAGCTGAGCCAGGGGGTTGCCGGGGAAACGCCACGGGCCGCATTCCGGCCGGTGCCCACCTGGCAGTGGACAGACCCCCAAGTGTCTGTCTTGTGGCCCGGCCGCGCCGGAGGGGGGCGTGAATCGCCGACGGACTCCCTTTCGCGACCCTCGCTGAGTGGTCTGGACGGCTCCTGGTGACAGTGGCGGGAGGCTGGGGGCAGAGGCCCAAGGACAGGAGCCCGGTCCATTCTGCCCAGACGCGGATGCCTGATGTGCCGGACTCCGAGTCCAGGCTCCTGCCGCGCAGGGTTGCTTTGTTTCCGTCGTATGTGTGTGGTGGGCCCCCAAAACTGTCCCCACCGCGACCTGCGTGAACGCTTAAATGTGGCAAAAGGGGCCGCAATGTATTTCGGCGAATTTGGATTTTTTTCCCTCCTAGGTATATTTTTAGCGTAAGTAATCATGAATCCTATTTTAGTATCATTTTTAATAGAATATTACTGAATAATGAATGCCCCTGTTGAAACTTTTCCCTTCTGGGCGCTCCTCACTTCCCTTACCCACCACGGTACACACTATTAAAATTTTGGCGTTTCTCGCTTGCAGATCACTAAAAAAATATGTGTGTGATTTCATGAATTTTAAGTGACTGCTTTCTACACAGGCTTAATGGTTTCATAGCTGTAATTTTTAAAACCTCATTGTTTCTTAGTTTAAGCATGCCTCATTCTTTGTTAGAATAATAGACGTTCCTGTAAACCTTTCACTGTAAGAGTTAAAACTCTTTCAATTAAAACCATTTGTAAGGGCCTGTTTCATGCTACATGTAGATCTATCTGGGTGTGATTCTTCTTTTTCCGCTGAGAAATTTTTTCAAAATGACTACCTCTCTCCTCCCCTTTTCCCTCCCCCTACTTTCTTTAAGAATCAGGAGTAATTTGAAATGACTTATTTTTTAATAAGCTGATTTTAGTTCAGTCTTCAAGGACTAATCCTATAGGTTGATCAAATCTTATAACAAAGTTATGTGTTTTATTAAATATCATTTATGAAAAGTGGTAGAAATGCTGATCAGAGAAAGATTTGCAAGGAGAATTACAGTTTATTGATATTACGAGTTTATTGAGTATGCAGTATAAAAACACTTTTGTCAGGTTTTTCCCCAGAGCTAAACTTCCATTCTTGCTGTTTAAACCAGATTTGTTAAATTCTCACAAAATTGGACTTTGCAATTTAAGACTCTTTGCAGGAGATTATTTCAATACTTAAATCATTTCCATTTATTACAGTTAATTGTGTAGAAGTATAACTTGTACATGGTATGCATTATGCATTCCAATTTCTGTAGGGCATAAATTATTGCAAATCCTGACCTTGTTTTACTTGTCATAAAGTAACCTTTTGGGGGAAATAACCAGTTTTTAATATCCTGGTTAAAGAGGAAAGGATAATAAACTTGTAGGAGTCTCTGTAACTGTTCAATAAAATGTGATCATTTATTTGGAAAGATTTTTTAATTTTATTATACACACACAATCCCACTTTCAGGTGCCATTACAAAGTACCATAGATTGGGTGGCTCAAACAACAGTAACTTACTATCTTACAGTCCTGGAGGCTGGAAGTCCAAGATCTGGCTGAGAGACAGAGCTTTCTGGTATTTTATAAGGGCACTAATCCCATGACAAAGGCCCCACCCTCACAACCTTATCTAAATCTAATCACCTCAAAGTACCATCACATTGGGAGTTAGGGCTTGGGTGTATAAATTGGGGTTGTGGGGAGGACACAATTCATTGCAGGTTATGACCCTTATAGCAAGCTACTACCTAATAATATTAAATGTTTGTTCATTTGTCCTTTATTCTAAATTCAGCATACATGAAGACTAATGAAAATTTCTGATGATTCTTAAAAGTAATTTATCTTTTACTACAAGGAACTGTATTGAAGAAAATAATTGATCTAATTTTTTGATCATAAAAGCCTGTTTAAGAAAAGTAGAAGTTACAAATGAGAAAAAAAGTTATAATACAGAAAGCCATTAAAACAATATTGGAATACTGATGTTAATTCTAAGTTGCCTCATGAATATTAAATTAAAATTTAGATAGAGTTTATAAACATAAATGTAAACTCTTTAACATTTGAGGAGGTTACCCTAATTGAGTAGATTTACATATGTTTTGTGTGAAGTTTAAAATCTGATCAAGATCAGCAAACAAAAAGACCTAGATTTTCAGTTGCTTTATGACATACAGCCTTTACATGCCTCTGTTGGAAATGTAGTTCTGATATAACAGCATCAGACTCACAGACTCCAAGAAGGGCCTAGCAGTTACCAAAGGGAAAGGGGCTGGGGAGGTTGGGTGGGAAGGGAGGGAGAAGGGGAATAAGAGGCATTATGATTAGCACCCATTACGTAGGGGTGGGGCACGGGGATGGCAGTATAGCACAGAGAAGACAGGTAGTGGCTCTACCATCCTACTACGCTGATGGACAGTGACTGTAATGGGTTATGTGGTGGGGACTTGATAATGGGGGGAATCTAGTAACCACAGTGTTGCCCATGTGATTTTATATTAATGATACCAAAAGAAAAAAAAAGAAGATATAGTTCTGAAACATCTAAACTTTAATACTTTAGATTTTCAAAGGGTTTCACATCCACAAACTTAAATTACTATGTCATTTTGTGTAGTAGTAGTCAAGATTCTTGTTAGTTTTCTGGCATCTTTGTGTTTCTGTTAGTGCCTCTATTTTTAAGATAGATTAGCTTTTTTCCCCCATTTATAGGAAATTTAATGTGACATATAGCAAACATGTCTATTTCTAGGTGGCTTTGATTCTCTCAGCAGCAAAGAATGTAAATGAGTTCTCTGTTATTTTTGAGCTTTATAAAATCAGTGAGACAATATAAGATTTTATTTGTTGCAGGGTTTTTTTTAACCTGTTTTACTTGCAAAAGATGTAAAAACTTCAGTGTACTCTTTAAGGAATAAATTGATGTAGAATAAGCCATCAGTAAACAAAATTTTGTGTTTTTTTTTCATTATAAAGTCCTGAGAGCATAGCATGAGAACTTTCATTGCTATTATCTTTGGCATTACAACTAAAATTTGAGGGACATTTAGGGTGTTTGTTTAAAATCCAATTTATATTATAATTTGAAGAGATTGATATTACTTAAATAGTCTGTCCTTTCTAATTCTTTTTATAGGATCTGGGTTGTGCCGGTAGTTGGTTGTTTTTTTCCCAAGGTTGGAGTGGGGGAAGGAACTTTCCATTTTAAAAAGGAGTTTAGGTTGACTTAACTCAGTAACCAGAATGTATTTTGAGCATAAAACACTAATTAAGGGATGAAAAATCAACCTATCAATTGAATTAGTCAGTGTTTATTCTTCATCCTGAAGCCAAATGTACATTTCTCATCTAATTGCAGCACTCTGTTATTTCTGGACAAGGGTTGCTAATAATTTTCTCGTGTATAAGACAGATACCTAAATTTAAGTTTATTGAGTTCAGTAGCTGGAAGAAAATGCTTGCTGAGGAGCAAGGATCTTTTGATTAAGAACATCAGATGTTTCTGTGTTTTTTGGATAGCATTAATTTAAAACAATTTAACAGTACTGTGGATGCCCTTAGTGATGTGTTTAGTGTAAAGGAAATGAGTCAGTACTTGTGAGCCTGATTTCTGTGAAGATGTGAAATTTTTAATCTGACACATACATATTTTGGGCAGATTTTACACTATTAAAAATGTAACATTACATTTTCTATCACAGTTTGAAAGAATCTCATCACATTAATAAAACAAGCTGTTAGACATATCTGGAGTTCATTTATTTTTATAGGATTCATTGTTATTTTTACTTAAATATAAACTAGAGAGCCTTTGTTCAGTATTTTTATGCCAAAAAAAATTCCAGAATATGAAGTATTCTTTAGATAATTGATAAAAAGCTTTATAATTGTAACTGAAGTTTTACACAAATAAAACAACAAGCAAACAAAATTAATCTTACACAGGGAATTGCAGTTTTCTGACTATAATTATTCTGTGAGTACTTTTTGTAGAGATTAATTTCTGGTTTTAAGTGAACATGTCTTAATTCCAAAGATCATTAAAGTTAATACCAGTGAAAAGATTCTGGGGAGAAATCTGTAATTTCTTTCAATGATTTTCAGTAGTATTTGACTTAAAAAAATATTTATAGACTTGAAATGGAGAAAGGAACCACTTACAAATATTTTACAGACTCAGAAGCCTAAAGAGCTTAACTGTTTTATCCAATGTCCTTCCTGGAGCTGACACTGTAAGACCCTAGATCTCAACTCCTACTTTCTCTACAGTCTATTTTGTTTGTACTATACTTTTGCTCCTCAAACTGGTTGTTGTATACTATTCTTTTTGTCAGTGGTAGTTGGCATTTTACCCTCTCATTTTAGAACCTGAATCATTTGCAGTTCTTTCCCTTTTTGAAATATCTGTAAGATCTACCTTTTCCACTTCTATCCTCACAATTCTAGTAGGGCCCTAATAATCTTATGCTGGGATGCTTAAATGACTTCCCTATCATGCCCTCTTTTCTAATTTGTGCCCCATATAACTGCTTTCAAACGAATATTTTAGGAAATGCTACCTTTTATCACATGTATTTTCTTTGGCTGTGACCTTATTATGGTTTTCTATTGGTTACTCATATCAGCATGTGTTTATCATACATTTACTATATTCATATTGTAACAAAAAGGTGAAAATGTATAGGACACAATACTCATCTCAAATAGTTTGTTGTAAGGACATGGTGGGGTTTAAATAAATCTATGATTCCTACTTCAAGTAATCTATCATTCAGTTCAGGAGACTACATAAACACTGAGAAGAAGCTTAAAATCACAAAAATAGTAATGATATACACTTTTTTTTTTTTCCTACAGGTTCCTGTTGCATGTAAATCATGTCCTTGTGGTTACATATTTATAAGCAGAAAACTTTTAAATGCAAAACACCCAGAGAAATCACCACCTTCTACAGGTAATTGTGAGTTTGCCACATTTTTAGCTTTTTGATGTAGAAATTTAAAATTTCTGTGAATTTAGTTTATATTTTGTTGAAATTAAAAATCAAAATCTCTTGAACCATGTCTTTGATTACTAGCTATTGAAATCAGCTTATGACATTAGTTTGCTCTTTATTCCATTTAAATGTTAACTTCTTTACAGTTCTAATTAAGCTTGCAACAGATTTTCTGTGTTTTATTTTTGGAGGATGGAGAGCCTTTGAAAGATTTTAAGCAAGGGAGTGACCTAATCTGATTTTTAAAAATTAAAAAAGAAACTAAATTAAGGTATAATTGATATTCAATAAATTGCACATATTTAAAGTGCACATATTTAAAGCTTGATAAGTTTTGTCATATGTTCATACTAATTAAACAATCACCACAATCAAGATAATGAACTATCATTCCCAAGATTTCTAGTACTCTTTCATAATCTTAGTTCTCTTTTCTAATCTCTCCTTGGTTTTCCTACCCCCAGATAACAACTGATGTGCTTTCTGTCACTATTCTATAACATCATATAAATGGAATCATACAATATGTATTCTTTTTTGCATGGTTTCTTTCACTGAGCATAACTTACAATTCAGCCATGTTGTCATGTATTTCAAAAAGAATTTATTCCTTTTTATTATTGCTTAGTAGTATTCTTTATATGGATATGCCACAATTTGTTTATTCACTGGTTGATGGACTTTTGGGTTTTTCTCCTTTGTAGTGCTATAAAATTTGTAGTAGCTTTGAAGTTTTTTTTTTAAAATAGTGACTGGAAAAATATAACTTGATTTTGGTGTCAGTATACTTTTTAGACATTTTGGGTATTTTTTATAAATCCCTGATGTAGAATATCTGAAAAGTAATTTTGTTTGAATTTTACTTTTCCATTAATGAGACAAAATTGGATTTACCCAATGGATATATTTATTAAAAAATGAAATTTTGCTATTTATTCTTTGATAAAATCAGAACTTCATACAGTGATGATCCCCAAATAAGGGTAGGTTGATTATAAGTATATATTGAGTACCTGCTTATTGTATATGCTACACTGTTCTAAGCCATGGGCATAAAGTAATACATGAATCTACTATCAAGGCAGATTTACTACTCTCATGTAGCTTACATTTTTGTGGACGGGAGATAGACATTGAAGAAATAAACAGGAGAATATCAGTTTGTAAATACCTTGTAGGAAATTAAAATAAAGTGCTATTCTAGCATGAAACTAGAAAGCTACTTTTTGCTTGAGTGATTAGAGGAGGCTTCTCTAGGAGGTGACATGTAAGCTGAGGCTGAATAGGAACAATGGGCTGGCCATGTTAAGATAAGAGAGAAGAACATTTTTGAAAGATGAAATAGCAAATGCAAAAGTTCTAAGGCTGGAAAAAATTTGGTATATTTTAGGAGCAGAAAGGCCAGTGTGGTTGCAGTATAGACAGTAGGAGCAGGAGAGCATGGTAGATAAGGCCAGGAGGATAGGTAGGGACCAGACTATGTAAATGTAAAGCTTTATAAACCAGAATAAGAAGTTTGGGTTTTGTTCTTAAAATAAAATGAGAGGAGAAGCTATCCTTAGGATGTGGGATGGGTAAAGGGAAAGTATTACGTTCTGATATGCCTTTTGGAAAGATCATTATAGATGTATAGAGAATAGTTTGTAAAGGTACAAGGCAGAAGTGGCTATTGCAGCATGTTGATTTGAGGATGCTGAATTAGACAAAGAGTATCTATCGTAGCAGATGATTCAATAATTATTTATATTTATGTCTGTGAGAGGTGTGTTTATCCTAGGTCTATATAGATAGAGGTGGCAAGAAAGTCATTTGATTCCGTTTCTGTCTATTTGAGTTTTGACTAATTCAGTGGTTCTTACAGACTGTTGCTGGGTTGGTTATAGAGGAGTCATCCAGAGAACTTGTTGAAAATGAATTCCTGGATCTTAGTCCCTAAGAGTTTGTTTAAGGTGTGAGAACTCTGGAATGATTCATTCAATAGATGTTAGCCCATAATTCTTTGTATTTCAGCTCAGTTCTGAGTCTCCAAAATGAGTAAGATATGGCCCATGCCTTTAAGTGGGACGAATGTGTGTTTTTTGGTTTTTTTTCAGTTCACATATTTTTTTAGCCCCTTCTATATACCAGTGGTTCAGGGGAAAATGAGGCAAGGAAGAAACCCAGCAAGGTCACAGAGAAGGGACAGATTAAAAAGAATTTTTTTAAATTTTGGTATAATTAATGTGCAATTACATCAGCAACATTATGGTTACTAGACCTCCCCTATTATCAAGTTCCCACCACATACCCCATTATAGTCACTATCCATCAGCTTACTAAGATGCTATAGAATCACTACTTGTCTTTTCTGTGTTATACTACCCTTCCCGTATCCCCCCTCCAGCTACATTATGTGTGCTAATCGTAATGCCCCTTTTTCCCCCTTATCCCTTCCTTCCCACCCATCCTCCCCAGTCCCTTTCCCATTGGTGACTGTTAGTCCATTCTTGGGTTCTGTGAGTCTGCCGCTGTTTTGTTCCTTCAGTTTTGGTTTTGTTCTTATACACCACAGATGAGTGAAATCATTTGATACTTGTCTTTCCCTGCCTGGCTTATTTCACTGAGCATAATACCCTCTAGCTCCATCCATATTGTTGCAAATGATAGGATTTGTTTTCGTCTTATGGCTGAATAATATTCCATTGTGTATGTGTACCACATCTTTATCTATTCCTCTACTGATGGACACTTATGTTGCTTCCATTTCTTGGCTATTGTAAATAGTGCTGTGATAAACATAGGGGTGCATCTGTCTTTTTCAAACTGGGCTGCTGCATTCTTAGGGTAAATTCCTAGGAGTGGAATTCCTGTGTCCAGTGGTATTTCTATTTTCAGTTTTTTGAGGAACCTCCATACTGCTTTACACTGTGGTTGAACTAATTTATATACCCACCAGCAATGTAGTAGGGTTCCCTTTTCTCCACAACCTCGCCAGCATTTGTTGTTCCTATTCTTTTCTGTGTTTGCCATCCTAACTGGTGTGAGGTAATATCTCATTTGTGGTTTCAATTTGCATTTCTCTGATGATTAGCGATGTGGAGCATCTTTTCATGTGTCTGTTGGCCATCTGAATTTCTTCTTTCGAAAACTGTCAGATCCTTGGCCCATTTTTTAAGTGGATTTTTTGCTTTTTGTTTGTTGAGGTGCATGAGCTCTTTATATATTTTGGATGTCAACCCTTCAGCGGATCTGTCATTTATGAATATATTCTCCCATACTGAAGGATGCCTTTTGTTCTCTTGGTGGTGTCCTTTGCTGTACAGAAACTTTTCATGAGCCTGTTGGCCATCTGAATTTCTTCTTGGGAGAAGTGTCTGTTCAGCTCTTGGCTTATTTGCTTTTTATTTGTTGAGGGGCGTGAGCTCTTTATATAATTTGGATGTCAACCTCTTATCGGATATGTCATTTATAAATATATTCTCCCAAACTGTAGGATACCTTTTTGTTCTACTGATGGTATCCTTTGCTGTACAGAAGCTTTTTTGGTTTGATATAGTCCCACTTATTCATTTTTGCTTTTGTTTCCCTTGCCCAAGGAGATATGTTCATGAAGAAGTTGCTCATATTTATGTCCAAGAGATTTTTGCCTATTTTTTTTCTAAGAGTTTTATGGTTTCATGACTTACATTCAGGTCTTTGATCCATTTTGGGTTTGCTTTTGTGTATGGGGTTAGACAATAATCCAGTTTCATTCTATTACATGTAGCTGTTCAGTTTTGCCAACACCAGCTGTTGAAGAGGCTGTCAATTCCCCATTGTATATCCGTGGCTCCTTTATTGTATATTAATTGACAATATATGCTTGGGTTTATATTTGGGCTTTCTGTAGTCTGTTCCATTGGTCTGTGGGTCTGTTCTTGTGCCAGTACCAAATCATTTTGATTACTGTGGCTTTGTAGTAGAGCTTGAAGTCAGGGAGTGTAACACCTCTCCCCAACCCCCAACTTTATTCTTCCTTTTCAAGATGCTTTGGCTATTCGGGGTCTTTTGTGGTTCCATATGAATTTTAGAACTTTTTACTCCAGTTCATTGAAGAATGCTGTTGGTATTTTGATAGGGATTGCATTGACTCTGTAGATTGCTTTAGGCAGGATGGCCATTTTGACAATATTAGGTCTTTGCATCCATGAGCACGGGATGTGTTTCCATTTATTGTTATCTTCTTTAATTTCTCTCATGAGTGTCTTGTAGTTTTCAGAGTATAGGTCTCTCACTTCCTTGGTTAGGTTTATTCCTAGGTATTTTATTCTTTTTGTTGCAATTGTGAATGGAATTGTTTTCCTGATTTCTCTTTCTGCTAGTTCATCGTTAGTGTATAGAAATGCAACAAATTTCTGCATATTAATTTTGTATTGTGAAACTTTGCTGAATTCAGATATTAGATCTAGTAGTTTTGGAGTGGGTTCTATAGAGTTTTTTATGTACAATATCATGTCATCTGCAAACAGGACAGTTTAACGTCTTCTTTACCAATCTGGATGCCTTTTCTTTGTTTGTGTTGTCTGATTGCCGTGGCTAGGACCTCCAGAACTACATTGAATAAAAGTGGGGAGAGAGTCATCCTTGTCTTGTTCCTGATCTTAAAGGAAAGGCTTTCAGCTTCTCGCTGTTAAGTATGATGTTGGCTGTGGGTTTGTCTTATATGGCCTTTATTATGTTGAGGTACTTACCCTCTATACCCATTTTGTTCAGAATTTTTGTCATGAATGGATGTTGAATTTTGTCAAATGCATTTTCAGTATCTATGGAGATGATCATGTGGTTTTTGTACTTCTTTTTGTTGATGTGGATGATGTTGATGGATTTTTGAATGTTGTAGCATCCTTGCATCCCTGGAATAAATCCTACTTGACCATGATTGATGATCTTTTTGATGTATTTTTAAATTTGTTTTGCTAATATTTTGTTGAGTATTTTTCTATCTATGTTTGTCAGGGGTATTGGTCTGTAATTTTCTTTTTTTGTTGTGTCTGCCTGTTTTGGTTTTAAAGTGACGCTGGCCTCCTGGAATGTGTTTGGAAGTATTCCCTCCTCTTCTACTTTTTGGAAAACTTTAAGGTGAATGGTTATTAGGTCTTCAGTAAGTGTTTGATAAAATTCTGCTCTGAAGCCATCTGGTCCAAGGGTTTTGTTCTTAGGTAGTTTTTTGATAACTAGTTAAATTTTGTTGCTGGTAATTGGTCTATTCATATTTTCTGTTTCTTCCTAGGTCAGCCTTGGAAGGTTGTATTTTACTGGAAAGTTGTCCATTTCTTCTGGGTTATCCAGTTTGTTAGCATATAATTTTTTATTGTATTTTCTCATAATTCTTTGTATTTCTGTTGTATCCGTAGTGATTTTTCCATTCTCATTTCTGATTCTGTTTATGTATGTAGACTCTCTTTTTTTCTTGATGAGTCTGGCCAGGGGTTTATCTATTTTGTTTATTTTCTCAGTGATCCAGCTCTTGCTTTTATTGATTCTTTGTATTGTTTTATTCTTCTCAGTTTTATTTATTTATGCTGTAATCTTTATTATGTCCCTCCTTCTACTGATTTTAGGCCTCATTTGTTCTTCTTTTTCTGATTTCCTAAATTGTGAGTTTAGACTCTTCATATGGGCTTGTTCTTTCCTTAGGTAGGGCTGTATACTTTCCTCTTAGCATAGCCTTCTCTGTGTCTCACAGATTTTGGGGTTTTGAATTATTGTTGTCATTTGTCTCCATATAGTGCTTGATCTCTTTTTATTTGGTCATTGATTATTTAGGAACATGTTGTTAAGCCTCCATGTGTTTGTGTGCTTTTTCATTTGCATAAATTATTTCTAGTTTCATACTTTTGTGACCTGAGAAGCTGATTGGTACAATTTCAATCTTTTTGAATTTAACGAGGCTCTTTTTGTGGCCTAGTATATGATCTGTTCTTGAAAATGTTCCATGTGCTCTTGAGAAGAATGTGTATCCTGCTTCTTTTGACTGAAGTGTCCTGTAGATGTCCGTTAGTTCCATCTGTTCTAATGTGTTGTTCAATGCTTCTGTCTCCTTACTTATTTTCTGTCTGATTGGTCTCTCCTTTGGAGTGAGTGATGTGTTGAAGTCTCCTAAAATCAATATATCCATTCTATATCCCCCTTTGATTCTGTTAGTATTTGTTTCACATATGTAGGTGCTTCTTTGTTGGGTGCATAGATATTTATAATGGTTATATTCTCTTGTTGGATTGACTCCTTTATCATTATGTAATGTCCTTCTTTGTCTCTTGTGACTTTCTTTGTTTTAAAGTCTATTTTGTCTGATACAAGTACTGGTACTCCTGCTTTTTTCTCTCTCTTAGTTTCATGGAGAAGAGTATAATTTTGATTATCTCTGGAGTTTATCAAGTATTTGATGAAGGTTGTCAATTGGATCTATAGCAATTCAGTGTTAATTAGTAGATAATTTGTAGAAGAAATGAAAAAAATATATATGGAAAGATAATCAGTGTCACTAAAAATCACAGAAATGCAGTTGCAATAAAATATTCTTTTGCCCACTTTCTGTTAAAAATGTAAAGGATTTCTCTGTGCTTTTGTGATTGAGGCAAAACGAGAACTCTTGTACTAGTACTAGTGGTGATAGTGAAGTGGTACAGCCTTTTTGAAGAGCAGTCTGACAGTAGCTAAATGTTTTAAATGCACATAACCTAGGATCTAGAGTTCTGTATTAATAGGTGTATAACCTAGAGATAAAATTGCTCTTAATAGACAATGAAATATTTTATAGGATTTTCAGGAGAATGGTTAATTAAGTACAGCACATCTTTTAGGGAATAACAAGTACAGGCTTACCTCATTTTATTGTCCTTCACTTTACTGCACTTCATAGATAGTGTGTTGTTTACAAATTAATAATTTGTGGCAACCCTGCATTGACCAAGTCTGTCAGTGCCATTTATCCAACAGCATTTGCTCTCTTCATGTTGCTGTGTCACTTTGTGGTAATGCTCCCAATATTTAAATATTTCATTATTATATTTGTTATGGTGATCAGTGATCTTTGATATCACTATTGTCATTGTTTTAGGGTGCCATGAACTGTGCACAGGTGAGATTGCAAATGTAATTGATAAATGTTATGTGTTCTGATTGCTCAACCCAACTGGGCGGTTTCCCTGTTTCTCTCCTCCTTGGGCCTCCCTATTTCCTGACAGAACAATATTGAAATCAAGCCAGTTAATGACCTTACAATGGCATCTAAATGTTCAAGTGAAAGGAAGAATCAAATGTGTTCATTTTAAATCCACAGGTAGAAGTGATTAAGCTTATGAGGAAGGCATATTGAAAGCTAGGCCTTTTGTGCCAAACAGCCAAGCTGTGAATGGAAAGGAAAAGTTCTTGAAGGAAGTGAAAGCACTACTGCAGTGAACTTTTGGTAAGAACTTCACTGAACAAATGATAAGAAAGCAAAACAGCCTTATTGCTGATATGGAGAAAGTTTGAGTGGTCTAGAGAGCAGGTCAGACCAGCTACAACATTTCCTTAAGCCAAAACCTAATCCAGAGCAAGGCCCTAACTTTTAATTCTGGGAAGGCTGAGGAAGTGAGGAAAGGTTTGAAACTAGCAGAGGTTGGCTCATGAGGTTTAAAAGTAAGAAGTCATCTCCATAACATAAAACTGCCAGTGCTGATGTAGAAGCTGCAGCAGGTTATCCAGAAAATCTAGCTAAGATAATTCATACGGGTTGCTACACCAAACAATAGATTTTCAAATGTAGATGAAACAGCCATATATTGGAGGAAGGTGCCATCTAGGGCTTTTCATAGCTGGAGAATTCAGTGCCTGGCTTCAATGCTTAAAAAGGTAGGCTGACTCTTTTGGTTAGGGGCTAATGCATCTGGTGAGTTAAAGTTGCAACCATTGTGGGTTTACCATTCTAAAAGCCCTAGGGCCCTTAAGAATATAGTAAATCTACTCTGCCTGTGACCTATAGATGGAACAACAAAGACAGATGACCGCACATCTGTTTACAAAGTGTTTACTGAATATTTTTAGCCTGATGAGTCCTCAGAGAAAAAGATTCTTTTCAAAATGTTACTGCTCATTGATAATAAGCGCCTGGTCATCCAAGAGCTTTCATGGAAAACAATATTAATGTTCTCATGCCTGCTAACACAATATCCGTTTTGCAGCCCATTTGTCAAGGAGTGGGTTTAGTTTACAAGTCTTATTATTTAAGAAATACATTTTGTAATGCTGTAGCTACAATAGATAGTGATTCCTCTGATGGATCTGGCAAAGTAAATTGAAAACCTTCTGGAAAGGATTCACCGTTGTAGATGCTGTTAAGAACATTTGTGCTTCATGGGAAGAGGTCAATATTAACATTAACAGAAGTTAGGAAGAAATTGATTCCAACCCTCATGGATGACTTTGAAGAGTTCAAAACTTCAGTGAAGTAAGTTTTGAACTGCAGATTTAGTGGGAATAGCAAGAGAAATAGAATTAGAAGTGAAGCCTGAGGTTCTGACTGAATTACAGCATCTCATGATAAAACTTGAATAGATGAGAAGTTGCTTCTTATGGATGAACAGAGAAAATGGTTTCTTGATTGGAATCTATTCCTGGTGGAGATGTAAAAACTGTTGAAATGACAACAAAGAATTTGGGATTTTACATAACTTAACTGATAAAGCAACAGTAGGGTTTGAGAGGATTGACTCCAATTTTGAAAGTTCCACTGTATGTAAAATGCTGTCAAATAGTTTTGCATGCTACAGAGAAATCATCTGTGAAAGAGTCAATTGATAGAGTAATCTTCATTGTCTTAAGAAATTGCCACAGCCATGCCAACCTTCAGCAGCCACACCCTGATTAATCAGCAGCCATCAATATCAACGCAAGATCCTCTACCAGCAAAAAGATTATGACTCTGAAACTGAGATAATGGTTAGCGTTTTTTAGCAATAGAGTATTTTTTACTTAAGGTATGTACATTTTTGTATTATATATAATGTTATTGCACACTTAATAAATTACAGTATATGGTAAACATTTACACTGTGAAACCAAAAGTTCACGTGATTTGCTTTATCGCATTATTCATTTTATTGCAGTGGTCTGGAACCAAACCCGCAATATCTCTGAGGAATGCCTATATATGCTAATTAGAAAGAATGATACAGATTTTTATGGACTGACATGGAAAATCTATAAAACAATTTAAGAAAAAAGTACAAAACAGTACATGTATGAACTCATTTTTTTTTTTACAAAAATTTTTTTTTTTTTGTGATGAGGACTTTTAAGACTTACCTTAGCAACTTTCAAATAGACAATACAGTTTTAATAACTATAGTCACCATGCTGTATATTACATCCCCATGACATACTTACTTTATAACTGGAAAATTGTACTTTTCAGACCCCCTTCACCCATTTTACTACCCAGCCCCCATCTGTGGTAACCACCAGTCTGTTTTCTGTATCTGTGAGCTCAGAGTTGTTTTTGTTTTCTGTTTTTAAGATTCCACATATGAGGTTATAATGGTGTCATTCTCTGCCTCACTTATTTCACTTAGCATAATGCCCTCAAGGTCCATCCATGTTGTCAAAAATGGGGAGATTTCATTTTTTTAAATGCTGGATAGTACTCCACATTTTCTTTATCCACTCATCTATCATTGAACACTTAGATTGTTTCCATATCTTGACTATTGTAAATAAAGTTCAATGAACATGGAGGTGCATATATCTTTTTGAGTTAGTGATGTCATTTTCTTTAGATTAAATACCCCAAAGTAGAATTACTGAATCGTATGGTAGTTCTATATTTTGTTTCTAAAACCCCACAAAATGATTTCTACATGTATTATTAATCAGTAAATGTATAAATGGATAAATCACTAGATAACAAGAATTAAGGAAGACTTATTTGCATAATTAAACACTTAAAAAAGAGGAATCATCTTTAATGTTCAAATTGCACTTTTTTTTGGTTTAAAATAACTTTTATTGCCCAGGATGTTTTTCTTGTGTCTTTTGATTTTTTTTCTGTTTGTTGTCTTTTTAATAACTATAAATTCAAGCTTAGGGAAGTTTGTCTTGGTCTTGAAAAACAAAACAACAAAACTTAAATCATTTGCTAACCTGATCTCATTTTAAGAGAGAGATAGCAGTTATCTTTTAAGGATGAAACTTATACTATGTATGATGCAGGTCTAAATCTGGTGGTACCGAAAGGACACAATAGCATTGTTGACAAAATTATGATCTGCTGGTGGCCTTTGTGGAAAAGAAGCCCTTGCAAATTTCTAAATAACAGTAAACTCTGTTAGGAAATTATAAAGAAATGTCTTAAGAGCCAAAAGGGAATCAGATTAGTAAAATGCCTCAACTGAGTTTGAATAAAATACTGGATTTGAGAGGTACTGGAACTTGCATATGTAAAAATAGGGGGTCATGCTTACAATGGTCTCAAGTTCGAATAAACTGCCATGACAATACACCACTTCACAGGTCAGGGGCTTTTCCAGGGGCTTTTTTTTCCTCAGTAGGTGCTGGCAGAAGTGCTCAGACACTTTCCAGTGTAGATGTCTAGCCCCAAAATATGAGAAAGGAAGAGAGATGGAATGTATACCTTAAGAAATTCTGTGGGGAAAAACGCCCCTCTTCATGGCTCCAGTTTTCCTCATATGCAGAGAAACAGAGCATTTGGGGTGCCTGAAGTGGAACTCCTTATGTGGAATGTTTTCGGGTCAACTGGACCAGTTGACTACCCAGTCTGCACTTTTCTTAAAAGCATCACCCTCTTTCTCTCAAGTGCATTTCTACATCAAACATAATCTGCCCATCTTCTTGTGGGAAAAGGCTGTCACAGTGAGAACTGCCTCTTGAAGTACTCTGGCCAGATTCATGTTGTGCATCCAAAGGAATCTTCTCCGTGTCTCCATTGTGAATAGAGGATGAGAAAGGTACATATTCCAGCCCCCCATTTTTCCCATTGCCATTGCTGCTGCTGTTCATCAGTAGCTCCACTCAGAAACTGTCGAGCCAGCTGGGAGGGGCAAAGGCTCCTTACCTTCCTCACCATTGTTTTGCAGGGGCAGCGGCTGCTCTACTCACTGAGACAACATTGTTGGGCAGTGGCTGCAGCAGGGAAATTACACTTATTTTAAAAGTGAAATCAAAGCTGTAAAAGTTAGTTACTAATTTCAGTGGGTCGAAACCTCTTGCTTATTATTGTAGCCTTGTGATATGCAGGAGAAAAATACCAGTTAAATAGATTTATCTAGGCTTTAATTGCTCAAAGCTCACATTTTTCAAATATACTAATCTATCTTCCTGACATACAAAGAAGTAAGGAGGTAGGGCACTAGACCTGTATAGAACTTTAACTGAAATTATATGTAAATAATATCTATTTTAGAAATATTTAGAAATTAAAAGATTTTTATAAGTTTAAAATTCATTTTGATGAGATGAAGAGTAAATATTATAAATAAAGCTGTATTAAGAAATGCTGAGTGTTTTGTGTGAGCCCATAGAACTCCAAGGTGATGAATTACTCTTTGGCACCTTTCCAAATGAGTTAGGTATGTATGTTTCTTTTATCCTTGGGGTATTGGTTTTAAATGGAGATAAATTTTTAAAAATTAGCTGTCTCATTCATGTAGGATTTCACTTCTGAATTGAATGGGTGAGAGTTTAAAAAGTAGCCTGGAGATTGAGTCTTAAACTGTCAATTTGAAATTTCTTTAAAAAGGAGATAACTTGTATTTCCTAAAATTGAGAGTATCTCTACTTGTGGACCAAATCTTGAGCACTGTAGTAGTAGTTACCTATCCAAATATTTGATCAGTCTGTAACTACTGTAGTAGTTATCTATTCAAATATTTAGTGAGTCATCAAATACTGATAGAAGTTTTTAGTGAAAACAAACTCAGTTTATTCCAAATCTTTAAATTTCATTTTTCAGATGAATGTTCCAGATGGTTAGTGTAAGGTAAAATCGAGCCAAAATGACCAGGTGAGGAGGCAAGAAAGGAGCCAAAAGTTTAATCGGGCACAATCCTGGGCAATGTTTGCCGGTCTGGTTAGTCACAGGCTAGAGAAGTCACACCCAGCAGGGCAGGCAGTGAGTTTATAAAGAAGTTAGGGGGAGGGAGAGCATAGGTCTACAGTGGCACAAGGATTGGCTAGCCTAAGACACGTGTCATTGGCCTTTACAGTAGGCAAAGGACTAGAAAGTTACTACTCCTTTTCCAGGTTGGGAGGGGGCAGCAGCCGGGGATTTTGGCAAGTCATCAGGCCGGAATTTCTTGGTCTCTTTCCCTTACTTAGGCCAGGGTTGGGGCCTGAGCTCATCTGACGTGCTCACCCCTCCCTCTGGTGCCTCCAGCCTTACATTCCAGCCTTTTGGTTATAATGGGTGCTGACTCAATCTGGCTACTTCCGGCTGAGAAGGGCAGTGCAGGTAGGGTTAAGGCTGGTGGGAGGCTGGAGGAGGCTTGAAGGGAAGGGGTGAGTACTGATGTACCAGCATTTGGTTTACCGCAATGTGAGATAGTTCAGCCAGGCATTATTGTAGGAACTTAAAAATACAAGGAGCTGCTGACAGAAGAATAAATACAACAGTTAGTGGGGTTATAACAGGGAGGAGCCAAGGTAGGAGTTGAGACTGCCACCATCCAGAGAAAGGATTTTTAGTTAGGTCTTCTCTGCATTTTTGAAGGTTTTCTTGTTTAGTTAGGTCTTCTCTGTGTTTTTGAAGGTTTTCTTATAGTTGTTTGATCCTGTCTTTGACTATGCCTGACCTGTTGACATAAGACCAACACTCTTCTTTTAGGAACAGGCATATTCCCCCTTCCCCAGCTGTTAGTAAATCTAGGCCTCTCCGATTTTGGAGGACCATGTCGGCAAGGGAGTCTAGTTGTGTCTGTAAATCTAAGACCATGTCTGCCACTTGTTGTATGTCTTCTATTAGTTGTGACGATAGTTGTTTATAAAAATGAAGCGAAGCGAGCTCTTCATGTAACTGTAGATTAATGATAACAAAAAAAGTGATGGACAGTGACTGTAATGGGGTGTGTGTGGGGGACTTGGCGAAGGGGGGAACCTAGTAAACATAATGCTCTTCATGTAATTGTAGATTAATAACAACAACAACAAAAATGAAGTGAGGGCCCTAGTCCCACTGCCCCCATCCCTACTGCCACAGTGATGCCTAGGCCAACTATTAATGGTATGAGTTCGATTGCCCTCTTTGTCCGTGTAATAGAGGAACCGATTGGGGGTTTGGCAGGCTTTGATTTCCGGGTGCTATCGAGACAGAAGGAAGTAGAATCACCAGGGTTCAGGATCCAGACCATCCCAAGGCTGGGTAGATGGTGGCTCCACACTGGACGGCCAGCCCATTCAATGGAGGGCGGACGGTCTGATTACTGGAAATCACCAGGTTCCTGGAGCAGGCCTGTGGAGGGACCCAGCCTACCCCAAGGGAGTCATTTTGTGTGATACATTGGATTGCAGGAGAGTCAGAGGGTAAAGGAATGACAGGACGGTGAGGGGGGGACAACAATAAGCATTGTGTAGGCTGTGTAGGAGGCTTCCAATTCCCGGTAATGAGAAACACTGAGACCCAAGTGGGACCAGATCTCAAACACAGCCAGCAGTCTTTGACTAGACTGGGGTTTGTGGAATTAAGTAGAGAGTGGGTTTTATTGAGGACTGAGAGAAGCCCTGGGTCTGCCTGGTAAGGGCCTCGAGGTTTGGGAAGATGGGGTCTTACTACTATTGGCCTACTAAATTATTGGATTAGTTTTTCTGTGACCCACTGAGTGTTTTGTTTTTCTGCATAGTCTTGTGTGCCTCCACTGTCTGACCTCTCTTGTCAGTGGCTGGAGGTTCCAGCAGATATGTTGTCCTTGTCTCTCAGGACAGACATATCCAGCATGATTACCCAGGCTTTGCCCTGTCCAGTACTGTTTTGCGGAAGATGAGAGACAGACCGAGGCTCGTTCGTAGCAGGCACCCTGGATGAAGGAATGGAAAGATGAGCATTGGGCGGGACAAGGGGGTATCTTTCCTTGGGGATTTGGTTGAGGGTCTCGTACCCAGCAAATGGTCTTGCCGACTCCTCCTGGGCAGCCAGTTTGGAAACCTCTTAACATTATAGCGGCCCAGTACAATTGGTCTCCCTACTGACAAGGTACTTTTTGAAAGTAGCATGTCCGGGGACCAATTAGTATAGTTAGAGCATACCCAATATGACGCACTGGTTACAGTTCCAGTTTGCCAGAGCCGAATGGGTCATTGTGGTCAGCACCAGTGCGAGTAAGGCACAAATGGAGGGGCCCTGTCTCTCTAGACCTCCTCCTGTCATAACTGGGCGCTCATTTGAGCCTGGAGCTGTGGTACCACAGGGAGAGACCCAATAGCTTGGTAGCCATGGGAGTGGTAAGGATCACGTTGTATGGTCCTGCCCACCATAGTTAGAGTGACCGAGGTTGGAGTTCTTTAAGAAGGACTTCATCTCCTGGCTGTAGAACGAGATTCCTGGATCCGAGGGGAAGGTGGGTTGAGGCAGGAACTGGTCTGTGTGTTCTCTGAGGAGATGTCTTAGCAGTGAGAAGTAAGGTAGGTAGGAGGCTAGAGGGGTTGGAGTTGTAGGCAGGCTTGTGTTTAGAAGGAAGGGTCTCCCATACATTAACTGAAAGGCACTTAGTCTGGTGGGTCCCCTAGGGGCTGCTCACAATCGGGTGAGAGCAACTGGGAGTAGGTCTGGCCAGGAGGTCTTTGCCTCTAAGGAGAGTTTGGTAAGTTGACCTTTAAGAAGGTCATTGGCCCTTTGTACCTTACCCGAGGTTTGAGGGTGATAGGGTATGTGTAGTTTCCAGGAGATATTTAGAGATTCAGCCACCAGTTGTGTGACCTTTGAGATGAAAGCTGGTCTGTTGTCTGACTGGAGTGACCTCGGGAGGCCAAAATGAGGGATGATGTGTTCTGCAAACATCTTTGCCACCACTGACGCAGTCTCTTGGCAGGTAGGAAAGGCCTCAATCCAACCTGAAAATGTATCAACCATGACCAGTAAATATCTGAGCTTTTTTTTTATATCCATTTTATAATCATTAATCTACAATTACATGAAGAACATTATGGACATTATGGTTACTAGACTGCCCCCTTCACCAAGTCCCCCCCTACAAACCCCATTACAGTCACTGTCCATCAGCATAGTAAGATGCTGTAGACTCACTACTTGTCTTCTTTGTGTTGCACATCCCTCCCTATGCTCCCCCCCACATTATACATGCTAATCATAAGGCCCCCTTTCTTTTTCCCTGCCCTTATCCCTCCCTTCCCACCCCTCCTGCCCAGTCACTTTCCCTTTGGTAACTGTTAGTCCATTCTTGGGTTCTGTGATTCTGCTGCTATTTTGTTCTTTCTGTTTTTCTTTGTTCTTGTACTCCACGTATGAGTGAAATCATTTGGTACTTGTCTTTCTCCATCTGGCTTATTTCACTGAGCATAATACCCTCTAGCTCCATCCATGTTGTTGCAAATGGTAGGATCTGTTTTTTTTATGGCTGAGTAATATTCCATTGTGTATATGTACCACATCTTCTTTATCCATTCATCTACTGATGGACATTTAGGTTGCTTCCATTTCTTGGCAATTGTAAATAGTGCTGCAATAAACATAGCGGCACACCTGTCTTTTTCAAACTGGAGTGCTGCATTCTTAGGATAAATTCCTAGAAGTGGAATTCCTGTGTCAAATGGTATTTCTATTTTGAGCTTTTTGAGGAACCTCCATACTGCTTTCCACAATGGTTGAACTAATTTACATTCCCACTGGCAGTGTAGGAGGGTTCTCCTTTCTCCGCAACCTCACCAACATATGTTGTTGTTTGTCTTTTGAATAGTGGCGATCCTTACTGGTGTGAGGTGGTATCTCGTTGTGGTTTTAATTTGTATTTCTCTGATGACAAGCGATGTGGAGCATCTTTTCATGTGTCTGTTGGCCATTTGAATTTCTTCTTTGGAGAACTGTCTGTTCAGCTCCTCTGCCCAATTTTTAATTGGATTATTTGCTTTTTGTTTGTTGAGGTGTGTGAGCTCTTTATATTTGAATGTCAACCCTTTATTGGATCTGTCATATTCTCCCATACTGTAGGGTACCTTTTTGTTCTATTGATGGTGTCCTTTGCTGTACAGAAGCTTTTCAGCTTGATATAGTCCTACTTGTTCATTTTTGCTTTTGTTTCCCTTGCCCAGGGAGATATGTTCGAGAAGAGGTCGCTCATGTTTATGTCCAAGAGATTTTTGCCTATGTTTTTTTCTAAGAGTTTTATGGTTTCATGTCTTACATTCAGGTCTTTGATCCATTTTGAATTTACTTTTGTGTATGGAGTTAGACAGTAATCCAGTTTCATTCTCTTACACATAGCTGTCCAGTTTTGCCAGCACCATCTGTTGAAGAGACTATCATTTCCCCATTGTATGTCCATGGCTCCTTTATCATATATTAATTGACCATAAATGTTTGAGTTAATATCTGGGGTCTCTTCTATTCCACTGGTCTGTGGCTCTGTTCTTGTGCCAGTACCAAACTGTCTTGACTACTGTGGCTTTGTAGTAGAGCTTGAAGTTGGGGAGCGACATCCCCCCCCCACCCCCCCAATTTATTCTTCCTTCTCAGGAGCTTTGGCTATTCGAGGTCTTTGGTGTTTCCATATGAATTTTTGAACTATTTGTTCTAGTTTGTTGAAGAATGTTGTTGGTAATTTGATAGGGATTGCATCAAATCTGTATATTGCTTTGGACAGGATGGCCATTTTCACGATATTAGTTCTTCCTAGCCAAGAGCATGGGATGAGTTTACATCTGTTAGTGTCCCCGTTAATTTCTCTTAAGAGTGTCTTATAGTTTTAGGGGTATAGGTCTTTCACTTCCTTGGTAAGGTTTATTCCTAAGTATTTTATTCTTTTTGATGCAATTGTGAATGGAATTGTTTTCCTGATTTCTCTTTCTATTAGTTCATTGTTAGTGTATAGGAAAGCTACAGATTTCTGGGTGTTAATTTTGTATCGTGCAACTTTGCTGTATTCTGATATCAGTTCTAATAGTTTTGGAGTGGAGTCTTTAGGGTTTTTTATGTACAGTATCATATCATCTGCAAATAGTGACAGTTTAACTTCTTCCTTACCAATCTGGATTCCTTGTATTTCTTTGTTTTGTCTGATTGCCATGGCTAGGACCTCCAGTACTACGTTAAATAACAGTGGGGAGAGTGGGCGTCCCTGTCTTGTTCCCGATCTCAGAGGAAATGCTTTCAGCTTTTCACTGTTCAGTATAATGCTGGCTGTGGGTTTATCATATATGGCCTTTATTATGTTGAGGTACTTGCCCTCTATTCCCATTTTGCTGAGAGTTTTTATCATGAATGGATGTTGAATTTTGTCAAATGCTTTTTCAGCATCTATGGAGATGATCATGTGGTTTTTGTCTTTCTTTTTGTTGATGTGGTAGATGATGTTGATGGATTTTTGAATGTTGTACCGTCCTTGCATCCCTGGGATGAATCCCACTTGGTCATGGTATATGATCCTTTTGATATACTGTTGAATTCTGTTTGCTAATATTTTATTGAGTATTTTTGCATCTACATTCATCACGGATATTGGTCTGTAATTTTCTTTTTTGGTGGGGTCTTTTCCTGGTTTTGGTATTAGGGTGATGTTGGCTTCATAGAAAGAGTTTGGGAGTATTCCTTCTTCTTCTATTTTTTGGAACACTTTAAGGAGAATGGGTATTATGTCTTCTCTGTGTGTCTGATAAAATTCCGAGGTAATTCTGTCCGGCCCCAGGGTTTTGTTCTTGGGTAGGTTTTTGATTACCGTTTCAATTTCTTTGCTCGTAATTGGTTTGCTTAGATTTTGTGTTTCTTCCTTGGTCAGTCTTGGAAGGTTGTATTTTTCTAGGAAGTTGTTCATTTCTAAGTTTTCCAGCTTCTTAGCATATAGGTTTTCATAGTAGTCTCTTATAATTCTTTCTATTTCTGTTGGGTCTGTTGTGATGTTTACTTTCTCATTTCTGATTCTGTTGATGTGTGTTGTTTCTCTTTTTCTCTTAATAAGTCTGGTTAGAAGGCTTATCTATTTTGTTTATTTTCTCAAAGAACCAGCTCTTGGTTTCATTGATTTTTTTATTGTTTTATTCTTCTCAATTTTGTTTATTTCTTCTCTGATCTTTATTATGTCCCTCCTTCTGCTGACTTTTGGCCTTATTTGTTCTTCTTTTTCCAATTTTGGTAATTGTGATTTTAGACTATTCATTTGGATATGTTCTTCCATCTTTAAATGTGCCTGGATTGCTATATACTTTCCTCTTAAGACTGCTTTCCCTGCATCCAACAGAAGTTGCGGCTTTGTGTTGTTGTTGTCATTTATTTCCTTATATTGCTTTATCTCCATTTTAATTTGATTGCTGATCCATTGACTATTTAGGAGGGTGTTGTTAAGCCTCCATGTTTTTGAGAGCCCTTTTTGCTTTCTTTGTACAATTTGTGTGTAGTTTTATACCTTTGGTATGAAAAGTTGGTTGGTAGAATTTCAATGTTTTTGAATTTACTCAGGCTCTTTTTGTGGCCCAGTATGTGGTCTATTCTGGAGAAGTTCCATGTGCTCTTGATAAGAATGTGTATCCTGTTGCTTTTGGGTGTAGAGTTCTATAGATGTCTATGAGGTCCATCTGTTCTATTGTGTTTTTCATTGCCTCTGTGTCCTTCCATACTTATTTTCTGTCTGGCGGATCTGTCATTTAGAGTGGATGGTGTGTTGAAGTCTCCTCAAATGAATGCATTGCATTCTATTTCCTCTTTTAGTTCTGTTAGTATTTGTTTCATATATGCTGGTTCTCCTGTGTTGGGTGCATATATATTTATAATGGTTATATCCTCTTGTTTGACTGAGCCCTTTATCATTATGTAATGTCCTTCTTTATCTCTTGTTACTTTCTTTGTTTTGAAGTCTATTTTGTCTGATACTAGTACTGCAACTCCTGCTTTTTTCTCCCTATTGTTTGCATGAAATATCATTTTCCATCCCTTGAGTTTTAGTCTGTGCATGTCTTTGGGTTTAAGGTGAGTCTCTTGTAAGCAGCATATAGATGGGTCTTGTTTTTTTTCCATTCAGTGGCTCTATGTCTTTTGTTTGGTGCATTCACTCCATTTACGTTTTGGGTGATTATCGATAGGTATGTACTTATTGCCATATCAGGCTTTAAATTGGTGGTTATCAATGGTTCCAGGTTACTTTCCTTACTATCTAAGAGTCTAACTTAACTCACTTAGTATGCTCTTACAAACAAAATCTAAAGGTTCTTTTCTATTTCTCCTCCTTTTTATTCCTCCTTCATTCTTTATATATTAGGTATCAAATTCTGTACTTTTTGTCTATCCCTTGATTGACTTTGAGGATAGTTAATTTAATTTTGCATTTGCTTCATTATTAGCTGTTCTACTTTCTTCACTGTGGTTTTATTACCTCTGGTGACAGCTGTTCAACCTTACGAATACTTCCATCTATAGCAGTTCCTCCAAAATAGGCTGTAGAGATTGTGGGAGGTAAATTCTCTCAGCTTTTGCTCATCTGGAAATTGTTTAATCCCTCCTTCAAATTTAAATGATAATCTTTCTGGATAAAGTAATCTTGGTTCCAGGCTCTTCTGCTTCATGGCATTAAGTACATCATGCCACTCCCTTCTGGCCTGTAAGGTTTCTGATGAGAAGTCTGATGTTAGCCTGATGGGCTTTCCTTTCTATGTGATCTTATTTCTCTATCTGGCTGCTTTTAGCAGTCTGTCCTTATCCTTGATCTTTCCCATTTTAATTACTATGTGTCTTGGTGTTGTTTTCCTTGGGTCCCTTGTTTTGGGAGATCTGTGGATCTCCATGGCCTGAGAGACTATGTCCTTTCCCAGATTGGGGAAGTTTTCAGCAACTACCTCCTCAAAGACACTTTCTATCCCTTTCTCTCTCTTCTTCTTCTTCTGGTATCCCTATGATGCGAATATTGTTCCGTTTGGATTGGTCACACCATTCTCTCAATATTCTTTCATTCTTAGAGATCCGTTTTTTCTCTCTGTGCCTCAGCTTCTTTGTATTCCTCTTCTCTAGTTTCTATTTCATTTATTGTCTCCTCCACTGTATCCAGCCTGCTTTTAATACCCTCCATCGTGCTCTTCAACGATTGGATCTCCGACCTGAATTCATTCCTGTGTTCTTGGATATCTTTTCTTACCTCCATTAGAATGTTGATGATTTTTATTTTGAACTCTCTTTCAGGAAGAGTCATGAATTCTATATCATTTAAATCTTTCTCAGGAGTCATATTAATAATTTTACTCTGGAAAAGGTTCCTTTGGCGTTTCATGTTTGTATATGGCGCCCTCTAGTGTCCAGAAGCTGTATTTTGGAGCTGCTCAGCCCCTGAAGCAATGTCGCAGGTCACAGGGGAGCGGTATTGGTGCTGGGGAGAGGAAAGAGCTGTTCCCCGCCTCCCGGCTGCTGTGCCTGTGTTCACTGCCTGAGCCAGTGGGCCGAGCACGGAGGTACAAGTTTTTTGTCCCAAAGCAGCCCGAATCCCAGTCTCCCCAGGAACTCTGCCTGTATTAACTTTCCAACCCGGTAGTCATGTGAGTCTCATGAAAGCACCATGAAATGTCGGTTTGTGCTCCCAGCGCAGATCTCAGGAGCTAGGTATTCAGCAGTCCCAAGCCTTCCACTCCCTCCCTGCTCCGTTTCTCTTCCTCCTGCCAGTGAGCTGGGGTAGGGGAGGGGCTCAGGTCCCATGGAGCTCTGGTACGTTACCCTGTTCGGTGAGGTCTGCTCTTTTCTCCAGGTGTGTGCAGTCTGACGCCATCCTCTTTCCTGTTGCTCTCTCAGGATTAGTTGCGCCAATTAAATTTTCTAATTGTATCCAGTTTTAGGAGGAAGCCTCTGTCTCTCCTTTCACGCTGCCAACTTTAATCCTTATCAATCAATATCTGAGCTTTTTGTGTCTAAGCATGTGGATAAATTCGATCTGCCAATCCTGTTCAGGTAGCGCTCCCTGCAGCTGGTGGAGGGCCACACAATGTTTGAGGGCTCCTTGAGAAGAAACATGATGACAGGTGGTGCAAGCCATATGTACCTGGTTAATGGTCTTTCAGAGCCGAGGTGGGGCAAAGATAGGGGAGAGAAACCTGTACATAGCCTCTGGACCAAAATGGTGGAATTGGTTAACTGTAGATACGATTTCCCTGGCCTAGGCCTGGGGAAGGGCTATTCTGTCCTTAAGATGTATTCATCTCTGTTTTCTCCCCATTCCACCCTGTTCTAAAAGTTGTTGTTTTTTCTGTTTGGAATAATTAGGAGGTATAGACGGGGAGAGAAACAATACTGGGGAATAATCAGGACCTGAGGTTAGTTGTTGGGCAGTAGTATCAGCTAGAGCATTCCTTTTAGTGACCAGATCAGTACCTGTCTTGTGTCCCTGGCAATGAATAGCCACCTCCTTGGGTTCCTGTAAGGCCTGGAGTAGGTGATGAATTGTTTTACTATTTACAATTGGGGTCCCTTGGGTAGTGAGGAATCCCCTTTCCTTCCACATCGCCACATGACTGTGTGCGATTAGGAAAGCATACTTTGAGTCGGTGTAAATGGTTACCCTAAGACCTGCTGCCAACTGTAAGGCTCGGGTGAGGGCTACTAATTCTGCCTTTTGGGAGATGGTCCCCATTGGCAGGGGAGCCACCTCCACTATTTCTGAGGAGGAGAAAACTACCACGTAGGCCGCCCACTTGCACCCATTTGAATCCCTGACTGAGCTTCCATCCACGATCAGAGTTAAGTCCAGGTCAGTGAGAGGCATGTTCTGGAGATCCTCGCACAGCAGTTGAAGGGTTTCCACCAGCTCTGTGCAGGAGTGGCTGGGTGTGGCAGACAAACCAGCGGGAGGAAGGAGGGTGGTTGGGTGTAATGATTGTGAGAACTGTAAAGTTAACTGGGGGTGTTCAATAAATAGAAGGTGAAATTTCTGCACTCATCATGGGCTGAGAGAGGCCAAGGATTTGTGGCCCAGAAGGTCCTGTAAACGATGAGAAGAGTATACGGTTATCACCTGTAGGAGGGTTAGTTTCAGAGCTTCCTTGGTGAGGCATGCTGCCACTGCCAGGGCTCTAAGGCAGGGGTGCCACCCCTTAGCGGCGGGATCCAGCTGTTTTGACAGGAAAGTGACCAGTCGGTGTCCAGGTCCTACTGGCTGGACCAGCACCCCAGTTGCTAGTTCCGTCTTTTCTGTAGTATATAAGAGAAAATGTTTGTTAGAGTTAGGCAGCGTAAGCACGGGTAAGGAGAGGAGGGCATTTTGCAGTTCTTCAAAAGCATGGGCCACTGCTGTAGGAGAGGTGAGTGGCCCAGAGTGCATTTCTTTTGCAGCAGGATACAGAGGCTTAGCTAATAAGGCAAAGTTAGGGACCCAGTGTCGGAAAAACCCCACCAGTTTGAGAAACAACAAGATCTCAGTTCCTGAGGTGGGGGGTAGAAGAGCTCTAATGGAGGCTGTTTGGTTCACTGTGAGTGCTCTGAAAGAAGGAGTTAGGGCCACTCCAAGGTATGTAACTTGTGGGGTGGATAACTGAGCTTTTGATGGAGAGACTCTATATCCCCGCTGAGCCAGGAAGTTTAGAAGGGAAGCCGTGTCTTGAACAGAGGCCTCTTTTGTGGCGCTACATAGGAGGAGATCATCAACATACTGGAGGAGAGTGCTGACTCATGTGTCATGATGGTGCAGATCTTCCGCCATTCTGAAAAGGTGAGGACTGTCCCTGAAGCCTTGAGGGAGGACCATACAAGTTAGTTGTCTAGTTCAGCGGGTGTCTGGGTCCTCCCAGGTAAAGGCAAACAGTAACTGGGAATTGGGGTGTAGAGGGATGGTGGTGAATGCATCCTTAAGGTCTAAAACTGTAAAGTGGGAGGTGTCCGGGGGAACCTGAGAGAAGAGAGTATAAGGGTTAGGGATGACCAGGTGATTATCCGCAGGTCTTGAACAAGCCAGTAGGCTCCCAATGGCTTCCTGACTGGATGGATGGGAGTGTTACAGGGAGAATTAGTTGGTACCAGAAGCCGTGGGAAAGCAGATGGTTAATGATAGGTTGGATGCCTTTGCAATGGGCTTGGGAAATAGGAAATTGGGGCCTAGAAGGAAAGGAGGATGGGTCCTTGAGGTGGATTAGGACCGGAGCATGATGGCTCACCACTACAGGAGTAGAGGTGTCCCAGACCATTGGGTTAACTTGGTCGATGGTACAGGAGGGTCCATGGAGGCCTCAGGGCCACAACTTATACAGGCTAGGGTGATGACTGAACTCGGTTGGGGATGACTAAGCAGCAGGGAGATCGAGGCACCAAGCTTGGATAGGAGATCCCTCCCAAACAAAGGGATGGGACAGGACAGGATGACAGGGTAAGAGATGGCCCTCAAACGTGCAGGCTACCAGACCTGTCTCCAGAGGCTTAGAGGGGATTCCTGTGACATCCATGACTGAGACCTGGGAAGGATGTAAACACTTGTGAAAGAAAGGTAAAACAGTAGGTAGCCCCCGTGTCCACCAAAAAGGAGACAAACTTACCTCCCACCCACAGCCTGGCCCTGGGCTCGACAAGGGTGATAGGGGTGTTCGAGTCTAGGCACCTTCAGTCTTCGAGTAGGCCCAGTAGTTCTGGAGGGGAGTCCCTCAGGGGGGCCTGCCTCTTGTGAGACTGTCACAGGGGGCAACCTTTCCCAGCCGGGCACTCTACCTTCCAATGACCTCTCTTACTGCAAACTGGGCAGGGTTTAGTTGGCTTATTGGTTGGATTGGGGCATCTCTTCACCCAGTGGCCTTCCTGGCCACACTGGAAGCAAGATCCCAGAGGCTCACGAGCTCTGGACTAGTCTTTGATGTGATGAGACGCCTGTTCTGCCGGTCGTAGGGATGCTGCAAAGGCTTGGGTCCATGATGCTATCCTCCTCTCATGTTCATCACTGATATTTAAGACTTTAAAGGCCATGGTCACCAGGTCACGGAGTGGAGCCTGGGGCCCCTCTTCTACCTTTTTTAACTTATGTTTTATGTCTGGGGCTGACTGGGTAATAAAATGAGTAGCCAACACCGTGGATACCAATGATGAGTTGGGGTCGAGGCGGGTATGTATGGAGAGAGCCTCGGTGAGCCGGTTAAGAAAACAGGCTGGATTCTCATCAGGTCTCTGAGTAATCTCTCTCAGTTTATCATAATTAATGGCCTTTTGAGCCATCTTATTCATACCTCCCAGTAAATACCAGAGCATTCGTTCCCACTGAGTTCCCCCGTCTTGGGTATTATAGTTCCATTGGGGATCCGTGAGAGGAACTGCCTCCATCCCAATTGGCTCAACCTGATCTGTGTTATGTGCCTCGTTTGCACAATGTCGGGCAGCAGAGGTAACACGGTCATATTCTTCAGAGGTAAGAGTGGAGGTTAGGATAACATGTATATCATACCAGGTAAGTTCATAGGTCCAAGTTAGGTAGTCAAACTCTTTGATATAAACTGTGGGGTTAGAGGGAAAAGAGCCCAGGCATTTCTCAATCTGGTATAAGTCTCCTAGGGAAAAAGAGGCATGAACCCGGACAACCCCTTCTGCCCCTGCAACCTCTTGGAGAGGGGCTATTAGTTGGGCTTTTGTTTGGGGTGGCCACTGGGCCTTGCATCTGGTGATCAGAGGGCTAGACCAAGTGACTTCTAAGGATGGCCTGGGCACATAAGATGGCGGTGGGGTGGGAACAGGAAGTGAAGGACAAGATGGTGGCAACACTGGAAGAGGAGGATACAAATGGGGAACAGTGGGTGTGGGGAGGGGTGTAGGGTCAGTAGAGAAAGGAGGTGGGTCTGTGCTGGGAGGAGTCTTGTCCGTGGCTTCCAGAATCGTAGGGTGGGAGGAGCCTGTTCTGGTGGGGAAAGAGGGTGGTGAAGGTGGAAGGAGAAGGAGGGGGTGGCACGGACACCGGAAGAAGAGAGGAGCAGGAAGATGGTGTGGCTGAGAACAAAGGATCTAAAGATGGCAGCGACACATTTGAGGACAGGACCTAAGGATGGTGGTGACGTGGGTGAGGACAAAGGGCCTAAAGATGGCGGCAATGCGTGTGAGGACAAGGGACCTAAAGATGGTGTCAGCGAGAGGGGGAGGGGATTGTGGGCTGAGGGAGGTGGGCAACTGAGGACCTCCAGCGGATCTGAAAAAGAGGAAGTACTGGGCAGAGTAAGAGGCTGACAATCCTTAACTGGAGATCGGGCCAGGAGAATCTGTGTCGCTGAACTCTTAACATAAAGGTCAGGGTGGGAGCACAATGTCCAAAAGGCCTGGACATACGGGACTTCAGACCACTTCCCAATTTGGTGACAGAAGTTAGGTCAGTGAGGAGGCTAAAATCAAAAGTTCCCTCTGTGGGCCAGTGATATCGATTGTCCAGAGGATGCTGGGGCCAAGTCTGAGAACAGAGTCAGACCAGTTTCTGTTTACGGGTCTCCTCCACTATATCTAGGGTTGCCAGACTGGATATGAGACACTGCAGAGAGGCCTGAGCCTTTGATTTACAGGACTGGTTCCCCATGTCTGTTACCCATTTCCCAGAGCCCCTAAACTGGCAAGCCCAGCGTCCGAAACTCTCTCAGGTTAGGAGGAGACAGGGAAGTATTGTACTCTTCGCCGTAGATCTAGGAGCCTGGATGAGGATGTCTCCTCTATCTTGGGACCAGGACAGGCTTAATGCCCGGAGAACCTGGATATAGCTACGATTTCGAAGTTAACCAAACCAGGTGGAGACAGGACTGGGAAAACAGACCGCGGGAAAGGAGGGACTCACTGAATCGCCGTCTGAGGTGCTGAGAGTAGGTGGAGGTCCCGGATCGGTGAAGGAGTGGTGGGAGCTACAGGTGGCCAGCTGGAGCCCTGCTCTTTATCTCCTTCCTGGGTTTCGGCACCAGATGTAAGGTAAAACCGAGCCAAACTGACCAAGCAAGGAGGCAACAAAGGAGCCAAAAGTTTAATAGGGTGCAATCCTGGGCAATGTTCGCTGGTCTGGTTAGAGCCCAGAGATGTTGCATCCAACAGCGCAGGCAGTGAGTTTTATAAAGAAGATAGGGAGGCAGAGAGCATAGGTCTACAGTGGCATGAGGATTGGCTAACCTAAGGCACGTGTCATTGGCCTTTACAGTAGACAAAGGACTAGAAAGTTACTACTCCTTTTCCAGGTTGGGAGGGGGCAGCAGCCGGGGATTTTGGCATGTCATCAGGCCGGAATCTCTTGGTCTCTTTCCCTTACTAGGCCGGGGTTGGGGGCTGAGCTCATCTGACGTGCTCACCTCTCCCTCCGGTGCCTCTAGCCTTACAGTTAGTGACCCCAAGGATGCTATTTTGCGTTTAATAATCATGGATATATCTTTTTCATTTATAATTTTTAATATAAAAACCACAAAGAAAAAGTAAACAAATTCTAAATAAGATACTAGTTCAAAAAAGACTTCCTCTAAAGGTATGAAAAAATATTTAAAACTGAAAAACTAGAATAGCTTATAGCTTATTAGAATTGTATATTTCTCAGTAGGTATAAACTTTGGGTTAAGATCAGTCAAATAAATAATAACTTCCCCCCCCCTTTTTATTTGGGGAAGGAAAAAAGGGCTAGAAAAATTAGGCTAAACTTTCTTTTCAAATTATCCTATAAGAAGCAAAGGCTGATAAGAGGTAAAGAATCTATGAATGACATTCTTAAGTTTTTTTTTTTGTTTTTTTTTTTTGAGAGGGCATCTCTCATATTTATTGATCAAATGGTTGTTAACAACAATAAAATTCAGTATAGGGGGGTCAACGCTCAATGTACAATCATTAATCCATCTCAAGCCTAATTCTCGTCAGTCTCCAATCTTCTGAAGCATAACGAACAAGTTCTTATATGGTGAACGAATTCTTACATAGTGAATAAATTCTTACATGGTGAACAGTACAAGGGCAGTCATCACAGAAACTTTCGGTTTTGATCATGCAATATGACCTATAAACAATCAGGTCAAATATGAATATTCGTTTGATTTTTGTACTTGATTTATATGTTGATCCCACATTTCTCCTATTATTATTATTATTTTTATTTTTAATAAAATGCTGAAGTGGTAGGTAGATGCAAGATAAAGGTAGAAAACATAGTTTAGTGCTGTAAGAAGGCAAATGTAGATGATCAGATGATCAGGTGTGTGCCTATGGACTAAGTATTAATCCAGGCTAGACAAGGGCATCAAGACATCCACGGATGCAGAAGATTTCTCTCAAAGCAGGGGGGGTGAGGTTCTGAGCCTCACCTCTGTTGATCCCCAAATTCTCACCTGATGGCCCCCCTGCGACTGTGCCTGTCTTAGGTTGTTCCTCCCTTGAGGAATCTTACCCGTCTCTGGCTAACCAGTCATCTTCCGGGGCCATACAGGGAAATGTAAAGTTGGTAAGTGAGAGAGAAGCCATATTGTTTGCAAAGGTTAGCTTTTTACTTCTTTGCAGATTTATGCCCTGTGGCTTCTATGCCCAGCACTTGTCTCGAGGTATCTTTACCACCTGGAGGAATTATGATACTCGGTAAATTCGATATGAGGCACGAATTCTATTTAAGGGTTGTAATTAGGAAGGAAGAAGAAAAGCTATAGATGTAGCATATGAAGGAAACTTGGGAGGATTGATTATTTCTTTGACATATCTTCTTGTATAGTACCTTAAGTATGTATAGGTTTTAAACTACTAACTAATTTGCACACATATATTAACATAATAGGAATACGGTGACATAAACAAAGCAAGTCTATAATTACCATCCATCTCCAGTGAAGCCAAGAAAACCATTTAGGCACCCTAGGCATTTGTGAAAATTTATCTATGATATGATGGATATTGTCCAACTGTACTTGAACCATCAGACAAATTAAAGCAGCCCATTTCTGGGATCTGTTAACATCCCATATGTTCTTTTAACCATAGATAGTCTATAGTCATGAGATTTTGGAGTGCTACAACTTGCACCCCTCCCAACTCCTGGTTGAGTTCCAACAGTACAGATCCGGTCAAATTCATTGTCTCTCTGTATGCACATGCCAGCCTAGACATCTCCCTCCTCATTCTTATGGCAAGTCCAGAAGACGGTGGGCTGGATGCAGCCACAACTGCAGCATCGTCCGGATCACTGTGGAGGCTTTTTGATGATCATCCCCTGGCACAAGTCCTCCAGAGAGTGCTGATGCCGGAAGCTCCTCCTCATATCGTATCTTAGTTCATTTTCTGGGTATCCAAGCTAGGCCTTGATCTCCTGCATAGAAACAAACAGACCCTTTGCCCACACTTTGACATGCCCTCTATACCACTGTGCAGAACTCATTGGAGGTCAGCACACAGTAACTGCTTTTTTTTTTTTTTTTTTTTTAAATTAAGAGAAAGGAATATTATCAGAAAAGAGTACCTCCATAGCTGATCATCTGACACCCTTTAAGTGATCAACATTAAGGATATTTAAAGCATGCGTTGATCTTTGATTTACCAATAGTTTTATCCTGTTAAGGAGTAATCCCCCTTTTCCTTCTTTCTTTCTTTCTTTTTTTAAAATTTTTAATCTACACTTACATGAAGAATACTATGTTTACTATGCTCTCCCCTATATCAGGTCCCCCCTAACAACCACATTACGGTTACTGTCCATCAGCTTAGCAAAATTTTGTAGAGTCACTACTTGTCCTCTCTGTGTTGTGCAGCCCACCCTCCCCTTGCTCCCTCCCCCCCATGCATGCTAATCTTAATACCCCCCTTCTTCTTCCCCCCCCTTATCCCTCCCTGCCCACCCATCCTCCCCAGTTCCTTTCCCTTTGGTACCTGTTAGTCCATTTTTGGGTTCTGTAATTCCACTGCTGTTTTGTTCCTTCAGTTTTTCCTTTGTTCCTATACTCCTCAGATGAGTGACATCATTTGGTATTTCTCTTTCTCCGCTTGGCTTATTTAACTGAGCATAATACTCTCCAGCTCCATCCATGTTGCTGCAAATGGTTGGATTTTTCCACTTCTTATGGCTGAGTAGTATTCCATTGTGTATATGTACCACATCTTCTTTATCCATTCATCTACCGATGGACATTTAGGTTGCTTCCAATTCTTGGCTATTGTAAATAGTGCTGCGATAAACATAGGAGTGCATCTGTCTTTCTCAAACTTGATTGCTGCGTTCTTAGGGTAAATTCCTAGGAGTGGAATTCCTGGGTCAAATGGTAGGTCTGTTTTGAGCATTTTGATGCACCACCATACTGCTTTCCACATGGTTGAACTAATTTACATTCCCACCAGCTGTGTAGGAGGGTTCCCCTTTCTCCACAGCCTCGCCAACATTTGTTTTTGTTTGTCTTTTGGATGGCAGCTATCCTTACTGGTGTGAGGTGATACCTCATTGTAGTTTTAATTTGCATTTCTCTGATAATTAGCAATGTGGAGCATCTTTTCATGTGTCTGTTGGCCATCTGTATTTCTTTTTTGGAGAACTGTCTGTTCAGTTCCTCTGCCCATTTTTTAATTGGGTTATTTGTTTTTTGTTTGTTGAGGCGTGTGAGCTCTTTATATATTCTGGACGTCAAGCCTTTATCGGATCTGTCATTTTCAAATATATTCTCCCATACTGTAGGGTTCCTTTTTCTATTGATGGTGTCTTTCGCTGTACAGAAGCTTTTCAGCTTAATGTAGTCCCACTTGCTCATTTTTGCTGTTGTTTTCCTTGCCCGGGGAGATATGTTCAAGAAGAGATCACTCATGTTTATGTCTAAGAGGTTTTTGCCTATGTTTTTTTCTAAGAGTTTAATGGTTTCCTGCCTTACATTCAGGTCTTTGATCCATTTTGAGTTTACCTTTGTATATGGGGTTAGACAATGGTCCAGTTTCATTCTCCTACATGTAGCTGTCCAGTTTTGCCAGCACCATCTGTTGAAGAGACTGTCATTTTGCTATTGTATGTCCATGGCTCCTTTATCAAATATTAATTGACCATATATGTTTGGGTTAATTTCTGGGGTCTCTAATCTGTTCCACTGGTCTGTGGCTCTGTTCTAGTGCCAGTACCAAATTGTCTTGATTACTATGGCTTTGTAGTAGAGCTTGAAGTTGGGGAGTGAGATCCCCCCTACTTTATTCTTCTTTTTCAGGATTGCTTTGGCTATTCAGGGTCTTTGGTGTTTCCATATGAATTTTTGAATTATTTGTTCCAATTCATTGAAGAATGTTGCTGGTAATTTGAGAGGGATTGCATCAAATCTGTATATTGCTTTGGGCAGGATGGCCATTTTGATGATATTAATTCTTCCTAGCCATGAGCATGGGATGAGTTTCCATTTATTAGTGTCCCCTTTAATTTCTCTTAAGAGTGACTTGTAGTTTTCAGAGTATAAGTCTTTCACTTCTTTGGTTAGGTTTATTCCTAGGTATTTTATTCTTTTTGATGCAATGGTGAATGGAATTGTTTTCCTGATTTCTCTTTCTATTGATTCGTTGTTAGTGTATAGGAAAGCTACAGATTTCTGTGTGTTAATTTTGTATCCTGCAACTTTGCTGTATTCCGATATCAGTTCTAGTAGTTTTGGAGTGGAGTCTTTAGGGTTTTTTATGTACAGTATCATATCATCTGCAAATAGTGACAGTTTAACTTCTTCTTTACCAATCTGGATTCCTTGTATTTCTTTGTTTTGTCTGATTGCCGTGGCTAGGACCTCCAGTACTATGTTAAATAACAGTGGGGAGAGTGGGCATCCCTGTCTGGTTCCCGATCTCAGTGGAAATGCTTTCAGCTTCTCGCTGTTCAGTATAATGCTGGCTGTGGGTTTATCATATATGGCCTTTATTATGTTGAGGTACTTGCCCTCTATTCCCATTTTGCTGAGAGTTTTTATCATGAATGGATGTTGAATTTTGTCAAATGCTTTTTCAGCATCTATGGAGATGATCATGTGGTTTTTGTCTTTCTTTTTGTTGATGTGGTGGATGATGTTGATGGATTTTCGAATGTTGTACCATCCTTACATCCCTGGGATGAACCCCACTTGGTCATGGTGTATGATCCTTTTGATATACTGTTGAATTCTGTTTGCTAATATTTTATTGAGTATTTTTGCATCTACATTCATCAGGGATATTGATCTGTAATTTTCTTTTTTGGTGGAGTCTTTTCCTGGTTTTGGTATTAGGGTGATGTTGGCTTCATAGAATGAGTTTGGGAGTATTCCCTCTTCTTCTATTTTGTGGAACACTTTAAGGAGAATGGGTATTATGTCTTCTCTGTGTGTCTGATAAAATTCCGAGGTAAATCCGTCCGGCCCCGGGGTTTTGTTCTTGGGTAGTTTTTTGATTACTGTTTCAATTTCTTTGCTTGTAATTGGTTTGTTTAACTTTTGTGTTTCTTCCTTGGTCAGTCTTGGGAGGTTGTATTTTTCTAGGAAGTTGTCCATTTCTTCTAGGTTTTCCAGCTTGTTGGCATATAGGTTTTCATAGTAGTCTTTAATAATTCTTTGTATTTCTGTGGAGTCTGTCGTGATTTTTCCATTCTCATTTCTGATTATGTTGATTTGTGTTGACTCTCTTTTTCTCTTAATAAGTTGGGCTAGAGGCTTATCTATTTTGTTTATTTTCTCAAAGAACCAGCTCTTGGTTTCGTTGATTTTTGCTATTGTTTTATTCTTCTCAATTTTGTTTATTTCTTCTCTGATCTTTATTATGTCCCTCCTTCTGCTGACTTTAGGCCTCATTTGTTCTTCTTTTTCCAGTTTTAATAATTGTGATGTTAGACTATTCATTTGGGATTGTTCTTCCTTCTTCAAGTGTGCCTGGATTGCTATATACTTTCCTCTTAAGACTGCTTTTGCTGCATCCCACAGAAGTTGGGGCTTAGTGTTGTTGTTGTCATTTGTTTCTATATATTCCTTGATCTCTATTTTGATTTGTTCATTGATCCATTGATTATTTAGTAGCATGTTGTTAAGCCTCCATGTGTTTGTGAGCCTTTCTGTTTTCTTTGTAGAATTTATTTCTAGTTTTATACCTTTGTGGTCTGAAAAATTGGTTGGTAGAATTTCAATATTTTGGAGTTTACTGAGGCTCTTTTTGTGAGCTAGTATGTGGTCTATTCTGGAGAATGTTCCATGTGCACTTGAGAAGAATGTATATCCTGTTGCTTTTGGATGTAGAGTTCTATAGATGTCTATTAGGTCCATCTGTTCTAGGGTGTTGTTCAGTGCCTCTGTGTCCTTACTTATTTTCTGCCCAGTGGATCTATCCTTTGGGGTGAGTGGTGTGTTGAAGTCTCCTCAAATGAATGCATTGCAGTTTATTTCCCTCTTTAGTTCTGTTAGTATTTGCTTCACATATGCTGGTGCTCCTGTATTGGGTGCATATATATTTAGAATGGTTATATCCTCTTGTTGGACTGAGCCCTTTATCATTATGTAGTGTCCTTCTTTATCTCTTGTTACTTTCTTTGTTTTGAAGTCTATTTTGTCTGATATTAGTACTGCAACCCCTGCTTTCTTCTCACTGTTGTTTGCCTGAAATATGTTTTTCCATCCCTTGACTTTTAGTCTATGCTTATCTTTGGGTTTAAGGTGAGTTTCTTGTAAGCAGCATATAGATGGGTCTTGCTTTTTTATCCATTCTATTACTCTGTGTCTTTTGATTGGTGCATTAAGTCCATTAACATTTAGGGTGACTATTGAGAGATATGTACTTATTGCCATTGCAGGCTTTAGATTCATGGTTACCAAAGGTTCAAGGTTAGCTTCTTTAGTATCTTACTGCCCAACTTAGCTCGCTTATTGAGCTGTTATATACACTGTCTGTAGATTCTTTTCTTCTCTCCCTTCTTATTCCTCCTCCTCCATTCTTCATATGTTGTGTGTTTTGTTCTGTGCTCTTTTTAGGGGTGCTCCCATCTAAAGCAGTCCCTGTAGGATGCCCTGTAGAGGTGGTTTGTGGGAAGCAAATTCCCTCAGCTTTTGCTTGTCTGGGAATTGTTTGATCCCACCATCATATTTAAATGATAGTCGTGCTGGATACAGTATCCTTGGTTCAAGGCCCTTCTGTTTCATTGCATTAAGTATATCATGCCATTCTCTTCTGGCCTGTAGGGTTTCTGTTGAGAAGTCTGATGTTAGCCTGATTGGTTTTCCTTTATAGGTGACCTTTTTCTCTCTAGCTGCCTTTAAAACTCTTTCCTTGTCCTTGATCCTTGCCATTTTAATTACTATGTGTCTTGGTGTTGTCCTCCTTGGATCCTTTCTGTTGGGGGTTCTGTGTAATTCCATGGTCTGTTCGATTATTTCCTCCCCCAGATTGGGGAAGTTTTCAGGAATTATTTCTTCAAAGAGACTTTCTATCCCTTTTCCTCTTTCTTCCTCTTCTGGTATCCCTATAATACGAATGTTTTTCCTTTTGTATTGGTCACATATTTCTCTTAGTGTTGTTTCATTCCTGGAAATCCTTTTATCTCTCTCTATGTCAGCTTCTATACGTTCCTGTTCTCTGGCTTCTATTCCTTCAATGGCCTCTTGCATCTTATCCATTCTGCTTATAAATCCTTCCAGGGATTGTTTCACTTCTGTGATCTCTTTCCTGACATCTGTGATCTCCTTCCGGACTTCATCCCACTGCTCTTGCATTTTTCTCTGCATCTCATCCCACTGCTCTTGCATTTTTCTCTGCATCTCATCCCATTGCTCTTGCATTTTTTTCTGCATCTCTGTCAGCATGTTCATGATTTTTATTTTGAATTCTTTTTCAGGAGGACTAGTTAGTTCTGTCTCCTTCTCAGGTGTTGTCTCTGTGATCTTTGTCTGCCTGTAGTTTTGCCTTTTCATGGTGATAGAGATAGTTTGCAGAGCTGGTACAAGTGACCGCTGGAAGAGCTTCCTTCTTGTTGATTTGTAGCCTTTTCCTGGGAGAATAGCGACCTCTAGTTGCTTGTGCTGGGCAACTGTGCGCAGACAGGGCTTCTGCTTCCTGCCCAGTTGCTTTGGGGTTTATCTCCGCTGTTGCTGTGGGCTTGGCCTGGCTGGGGCTGTTCCTCCAAAATGGTGGAGCCCCGTTGGAGGGGGAGCGGCCGGGAGGCTATTTATCTCCGTAAGGGGCCTCTGTGCTCCCTGCTGCCCAGGGGGTTAGAGTGCCCAGAGATCCCCAGATTCCCTGCCTCTGGTCTAAGTGACCTGTCCTGCCCCTTTAAGTCTTCCAAAAAGCACTCTCCAAACCAAAACAACAACAGGAACAATGAGAGAGGGAACAGAAAGGAAGAAAAAAAAAAAAAAAAAGGAAAAAACAAGCGATTTTTTTTTTTTTTTTTTGTCCTCAGGTGCCCGTCCCAGGCACCCGCTCACTGGTCCTGCTGCCCTGTCTCCCTAGCACCAGGGTCCCTGTCCTTTCAAGGCTTCCAAAAAGCACCCACCCACCGGTCCCGCAGGGAAGGAACGCTCGATATTCTTTGTCCTCAGGCACTGGTCCCAGGCACCCGCTCACCAGTCCTGCCGCCCTGCCTCCCTAGAACCGGGGTCCCTGTCCCTTCAAGGCTTCCAAAAAGCACTCGCCAAAAAGAGAGAAAAAAAGGGGAAAAACGCGCGATTTCTTCCGTCCTCAGGTGCCGGTCTCAGGCACTCACCCACCGGTCCCACAGGGAAAAACGCGGGATATTCTTTGTCCTCAGGTGCCGGTCCCAGGCACCCGCTCACCAGTCCCACCGCCCTGCCTCCCTAGCACCGGGGTCCCTGTCCCTTCAAGGTTTCCAAAAAGCACTCGCCAAAAAGAGAGAAAAAAAGGGGAAAAACGCGCGATTTCTTCCGTCCTCAGGTGCCGGTCTCAGGCACCCGCCGACCGGTCCCGCAGGGAAAAACGTGGAATATTCTTTGTCCTCAGGCACTGGTCCCAGGCACCCGCTCACTAGTCCCGCCACCCTGCCTCCCTAGCACTGGGGTCCCCGTCCCTTCAAGGCTTCCAGAAAGCACTCGCCAAAAAGAGGAAAAAAAAAAAAAAGGAAAAACGCGCGACCTCCTCCGTCCTCAGGCACCGGTCTCAGGCACCCGCCCGCCGGTCCCGCAGGGAGAAACGCGGGTTATTCTTTGTCCTCCGGTGCCGTTCCCAGGCACCTGCTCACTGGTCCCGCCACCCTGCCTCCCCAGCAACAACGGGGGCCCGTCTCTCTAAGGCTTCCAAAAAGCGCTCGCCAAAAAAAAAAAAAAAAAAAAAAACTGCTCCGGTTTCTCTCCACCTGCCGGGGGGAGGGGCGCTCGTGTCCCGCCGGGCCGGGGCTTGTATCTTACCCCCTTCGCAAGGCGCTGGTTCCTTGCAGGTGTGGATGTGGTCTGGATGTTGTACTGTGTCCTGTGGTCTCTATTTTAGGAAGATTTTTCTTTGTTATATTTTCATAGCTCTATGTGTTTTTGGGAGGAGATTTCCACTGCTCTACTCACACCGCCATCCTGGCTCCGCCTCCTTAAGTTTTTTATATAAGGAGAAAAAAAATAGAGAAATGATTATTACCAGTACTTTTTATATACCCAAAGTGATTGGACATTAATTTAGTAGTAAGTGATCCTGAAGTCCAAATTACTTGACAATGAGGGTTTGGTTTTATTATTTCAGAGAACATTGTTTTTTACATTCTAATTACTTAAAATTGCTATACATTCACATATGAAACATAGCTTTTATATAGTTTTTATTTTGCCTTTATTCTGTGCCTGTACTTTTAGGGTTTTAATCATATAGTTTATATAATGGTACCCATCTATTTCTCTCTGTATATCTTTAAGACATTTTTAAATGGAATTCTCTGACTTCTAATTAAGGCTGACTGATTTTAGGTCTACTGCACAGCTGTCATACTAAGATTTCTTTTTACTGAATACCAGGGATAATTCCACTTTTTCTTCAACACTTTTTTTTTTAAACCATGGGTTCTTATTTCTGAAACAAATTTTCCAGATCTGAAAACATCTTTCATATGTTTTCATAAATATGGTTCATTTCCTATCTTGCATTGTGGAGAGTGCTTTTATTTTGCACTTAATACTTAAATGATTTTTTATTCATCTTTGATACTTAGTGATTTCTTTCCATCTAAACGCACAGGTCTTCAGTTTAGGGTAATTTTTACCTATTCTTCCTCTTTTCCCATTCATTCTCTTTTGTTTTCCTTCTGGCATGTTTATTGAATGATATATCACGGACACCTTCCACACAAAACTTGACTGACCTGGATTGGACAAATGATTTAGTAGAGAAAGGTGAAGTTGGCACTACAGGTCTAGTAGTTTGATGATAGGACTGATGCTCTTTGTTTCATCCTGAGAAAATGGCTTCCATCGTCATTGTAACAAAGTAGTTGTTGTATGTGAGGTATCCCATAAGCATTCCAAGCGGAAAAAGAGGAAAGGGAAAAGAAACAACGGAGAATGTCAGCCATGCTTATCCTCTTAAGAGGAAAATCTCTCTGGAAAACCTTACCCAATTTACATGCATTGGCCAGAACTAAATTCATGACCACTTCATCTTCAGGAGAGTCTTAGAATTGTGTTATTTCTTAGCTGGGCATTTTGCCCCTCTTGAACAAAGCTGACTTCTATTCTTGATGAAGAGGGGAGAGTGAATATCGGGTAGATAATTAACAATTATGTCATAGACGAGTATTATTAGGTTGCTTGGATCTCCCCTTCATTTCACTTACTGTCACATATTCTTTTTGTCTTGTTGCTATTCCAGGAAATTTCGTTGATTCCCCTTCCTATATCTGGAATTCAGTCTTCAGACATACACATTATTTAGTTTGTCTCTTGCATTTTAATTTTTAGCAGTTCATCTTGTTTCCTAACTTCTTTCTCTCCTTTTTTTTTGGTCGTATCTTTTATTATGGTAAAATATACATAACATGAAATTTAGTATTCTAATCATTTTAAGTATGCAGTTAAGTGGTATTAAGTACATTCTTATTCAGTACTTAACCAGTAATCACCACCATTCATCTCCAGATTTCTTTCCATCTTTCCAACTGAAACTCTACCCAAAACAGTAACTCCCCTTTCCCATCCCTGCCCTGCCGCTGGCAACCACCGTCGTTTCTGTGCCTGTAAAGTTGACTGCTAGTTACTTCCTGAAAGTGGAATCACACAGTATGTATCCTTTTGCTCTTTTCTAGCTTATTTCATTGAGCATAATGTTGTCAAAGTTTGCCCATGTTGTAACCTGTGTCAGAATTTCCTTACTGGATAATATTCCCTCATGTATATACCACATTTTGTTTGTTCATGCATTGATGGTTAATCAACAAGAGTGGCTTCCACCTTTTGGCTATTGTGAATAATGCAGCTATGAACTTGGGTGAACAAATATGTGTTCAATTTCCTGCTTTCATTTCCTTTGGATATATGCCCAGAAGAAGAATTGCTTAATCATATATTTCTGTTTAATTTTCTGAGGAATTGCTTTATCATTTTCCACAGAGGCTGTACCATTTTACATTACCACCAGCAATGCACAAGGGTTCCAATTTCTCCACATCCTCACCAACACTATTCTATGCTTTTGACAATAGCCATTTAAATGGGTATGAAGTGATATCTTGTGATTTTGATTTGCATTTCCTTTATGATCAGTGATGTTGAACATCTTTCCATCTGTTTATTGGCCATTTGTCCATCTTTGGTGAAATGTCTAATCAAGTTCTTTGGTTAGTTTTGAATTGGGTTGTTTTTTGTTGTTGAGTTATAGATGTTCTTTTTATTTTGGGTATTAACCCTGAAAGGAAAGGAGCAATACACAGCAGCAATTCACTGGGGAAATCCACTTTATTAGGGAAAGGTGCTGGGTTATATAGGAAGGGGCATAGGGTGATTGTGGTGTTACTTCTACAGGGCTGGTGGCTATTGGCTAGGTGCTGGGTTTGGGAGGGGGGCGAGAGGTGATTGGGCTTCAGGTGGCGCCAGCGGGAACCGAGGACCCTGAAGAGAAGCCGGAAGTTCGCCATCTTACTGGTGGGGGTCCTTCATTCCCCCCTTTCTCCTCTATGGGGTTGTGGACGTTGCTTTCTCTCTGCTTCCTGCTGAACGGGGGTGGAGAAGGGAGTGAGGGCTTGAGGATTGGGAGGAAAGGGTTGATAGGACTCCCCACAGTAAGGATGAGTAGATGTGGACTTCTTCAGGTTGGAAATCAATGAAGGTTCCCTGTAACCATAGGTCGAGGACCTGTTGATTCTAATGGTGCCAAGAGGATATTGGTGTCAGGAGCCAGACGTCTGCGGCCATTGTTTCCAGGAACAGTTTCCATTGGAGAGAGGGGTCCATCTCAGCATGTGGTGAGGAGGTTACGTGAGGGTGAGGGAGCTGGTAGTTTCTGAGTAAAAACTGGTAGAAAGCTTGATTAGAGATTTTTCCGACTTGGGATTTGATGAACTTTATTATACAGGGTAAGAAGAGACAGGTGAGAAGAATGATTATTATGGGGCCTGCAATGGGCCAGAGCCAGTTAAGGAGGGGGTTTGTTAGTATAGAAGAGAATGGGTTGAAATTGGAAGCAGAGTGGAGGCTGGAGGCAAGGTCGGTGAGTTTGGTAATGTCAGTTTCTACAATGCCGGATTCATTGATGTAATAGCAGCACTCTTCCTGGAGGAAGACGCAGGTGCCGCCCTTCTCGGCTGTAAGCAGATCTAAGGCCCGCCGGTTTTGAAGGGTGACCTTAGCTAGCGAAGTGACCTGTCTTTGGAGAGAGGCTAGGGAATCGGCAGTGGATGTCAGGGCTCCCTCAAGTTTGGCGTCGAGATCTCTAACTGCTCATAGAGAGTGACCCAAGGCTCCCCCAGAAAATCCTGCCTCAATGGCTGAGGTGGTCAAAGAGATACCGACCATGATGGGAAGGAAAGCAGCCCTTTTTGTGCACGAGGGCAAGGAAGGTTGGAGCTCAAGGAATTCCGCCATGCTGTAAAGTGTAAGCTGTGGAATTAGGGTGACGAGAATGCAGGGTGTGCTGGAGTTGGGAGGCAGTGAAGTGTGCTGGAGGGAGGTGGAGTCGGGCCTACACAGTGGTGGATGGTGAGATTATCTGCGTATTCTGGTTTTCATAGGGGTATGTCTGCCAGGGGACAGAGGGGTTGTCTTTCTGCATGGAAGGAGTAGTTGGAAATATTAAGGGGCACGGTGGCCAGCAGTGGGCGCTGTAGTGATGCACACAAGAAACAATTGGCGATGTTAAGGGTGTGGTTGAGAAAGATGGTGGTGTCCTGAATGAGCTGTAACGAAGAGTAGGAGAAATTGGAAGGGGGGCGGGTATAAGAAGATGAAGAGGTGCCGTCAAGAGTTTGGATAATGACTTTTTCGGAATGTCTGATATCTGATGCAACTTGAGAGATCTGGGAATGAGAGGGAACATACTTTCGAGAGATATGAAGGGTACCGTGGGGGGTCGAGGGCCCCCCGTAGTAAACTGAGGCTGTGACTCTGGCAGCTCATTGAGAGTCCCAGCGATCTGGGATTGATAAGGAGAATGAGCCATTGGGATATTTCATGAAACGGTTGGAGGAGTAATACTGTGGTTACTGGAAGTCACCCATGCAGTGAATGGTGCAAGACCAGTAGGGGCATGACCCGTAGGTGTCTTGCCATCGCCTGCAATAGGCTTGTCTTTGGTCATAGAGGAAGCAGAGGTAGGGAGAATAAAGGTAGCTGTAAATGAATACTTTGGTGGAGGGAGGAAAGTGGAGGTACAAAGGCTCAGAGCAGCCTTTCAGAGGGCAGTCTTGTGTGGCAATGAGGGCAGTAACTTTTGTTTGATGCTGTGTGTAAGTCTGCTTGACTTTGAATCGCCACACAAAGGAGGGTGGGGCGGCAGGGAAGACAATAGGAATGAGGGAAAAAAGCGAGAGAGCAGTAAAGGAGGAAAAAGTCATGATTCGGGTATGGATGGCGAAGGGGATGAACGGGATTTTGGAGGAAAGAGGACAGTAAGGTCAGGAGTCCGGAGGGAGGGAGAGTCTGTAAACTTTTGTAGGTTAAGAGATCTTTTAGGTGATGTGGGGACAGAATGGTAAGGGGTGCCCTGAATGTCAGTTTATGAGCTTCTTTCTGGAAGAGCTGTCTAGCAGCTAATGCTTGTAGGCAGGGGCCCCATCCCCGAACTGTGGGGTCTAATTGCTTGGAGAGATAAGCTACTGGGGCAAAGGATGGGCCATAATATTGGCCTAGGACTCCTAGAGCTTGACTGGACCTCTCATGAATGTATAATGAGAAGGGTTTCGACAAATCAAGGAGTTGGAGAGCTGGAGCTTTCACAAGGGCTTGATGAAGCTTAATGAAGGAGTGTCGGGGTGAGGATGATAATGGATCTTCAGGGGGGCCCTTGCTGAGGTCGTATAGGGGTCTTGCCAACAGGGAGAAGTTAGGGATCCATGCTCTAAAATACCCAGCCAGGCCTAGAAAGGAAAGGATTTCTGTCTTGGTTTTGGGAACGGGCAGGTTAGAGAGGAGTCGTTTTCTGTCTAAGGTAATGGACTTTCTTTGTTGAGACAAAAGGAATCCAAGGTAAGTGACAGAAGGGGAAGAGATTTGAGCTTTGACGGGGGATACCCGGTAACTTCTGGAAGCTAGAAGGTTAAGTAGGGAGGCAGTGTCAAGTTAAGACTGTTCTCACGAGGGACTGCAGAGTAGAAGATCGTCCACGTATTGTAGTAAGGTGGACTCGGAGTGATCATGATTAAACTGTTTGATGTCCTGAGCTAGGATCTGTCCAAAAATATGGGGACTATCTCGGAAGCCTTGTGGCAAAACTGTCCAAGTGAGCTGTTCAGAATGTCTTGTGTATGGGTCCGTCCACGTGAAGGTGAAAAAATCTTGGGAGGAAGCGTCCAGAGGGATAAAAAAAATGCAACCTTGAGATCTAGGACTGAGAAGTGGGATGTCGAGGCAGGGATCTGCGATAAAAGGGTGTATGGATTTGGAACTAAGGCATGGATAGGGACAATGGCCATGTTGATTAGGCGAAGGTTTTGGACAAGGCAGAAAGATCTGTTGGTTTTTTTTTAACAGCTAATATGGGGTTATTAAATGGTGAGTGAGTGGGTCTGAGGTAATTTTTGTTTAAGAGATCTTGAATGATGGGTTGGAGGCCTATGAGGGCTGAAGTGGTTAGGGGTTATTGGGCCTGACAGATATACTGAGAGGGGTCACGTAATTTGATAGAGGCAGGAGGACATAGAGCCATGGAGAGGCTTGTAATGTCTCAAACTTGGGGATTTACAGGGTATATGAGGGCGGAACCGGAGCTTTCATTGGATAGAGGGGGTCGTTGGCTATGAGGGCCATCAGAAAGGGAGTACTGGGGGCTGTGGGAGTGGATATAGTTATGGAAACGTGGAGGGAAAGGATGTCCTGTCTTAGTAAAGGGATGGGACACTGGGGCATAACTAGGAAGGAGTGGGAGAAAGGTATGGGATTGTCTTGGATTGTGCATAAAGTGGGGGGGGGGGCTGTTAATGGGAAAATCTCTTTACTTCCTACCCCGACTACAGGAGTAATGGCAGGCGTGGTAGGGCCCCGGTATTCTTGCAAGACTGAGAAGGTTCCTCTTGTATCTAGGAGGAAGGAGATTGGGCGACCGTCTACTATTAAAGTAATACTGGGCTCCTGTTTGGTGATGGAAATGGTCGGACGAGAAGCCCCCGGGCCCCGTCAATCTTCTTCTGTCAACCCCACTACAGTGGGCTTAGGATGGGGGTTGTTTGTCCAGCCTCCCCTTCGGGTTGTTGGGCAATCAGACCCCCAGTGGCCCTTTTTGTGGCATCTGGAGCATGGGGTGTTAGGAGATCTGGGGGAGGGGAACACCCTTGACCAATGTAAACAAGCTCCTGGGGGGCGCTTGTTTGTAGAGGGGCGCCCAGGTTGTGGTTTTATCAGCTGGGCCAACATTTGGAAATTGGCTTGATCAGCCTTTTGTTTACGGTGTTCTTTCTCCTCCTCCCGGTTATGGAAGACTTTAAAGGCCACTGTTAGGATCTCAGTCTGTGGGGGTAGCGGGGCCCTGTTCTAACTTTTTGAGTTTAGCTTTAATGTCGGGGTAGCTTTGAGCTTGGAAGTATGTCATAAGGACGTGTCTTCCGTCAGGCGTTTCTGGGTCAAGGCTGGTATACTGTAATAGGGCTTGAGTGAGTCTGTCTAAGCTACGTCCCGGAGGCGGGCGATAATTTTGGGAGGCCCTCGGGACCAAGTCTGAGGGGGACTGAAGGGTGCTGGCTCAGTCTGTGGGGGAGTGGCGCCATCCAGCCGCGCCTAGTTGAGCAGGTCTTGAAGTGTGGAAGGGGGGCAAAGAAAATAAAGATTGAAAGAACTGGGAGGGCTGACGCTCCCACGCGTTGCCAGCCAGCAGCCCAGCTGCTTGCCTCTGCTGCTCCAGTTGGGCTTGAACTCATGACTCTGAGGTTAAGGGTCTCATGCTCTACCAACTGAGCTACAGCAGGGCTCCAGTTAGTTGCTTATGGAATGCGTAAACAGAATGTTTTTTGTTCTCCATTCCTGCCACATTGGCAAGTGGGGGAAGGGTATAGCTAGTAGCAGGGGCGGTGTTTCTACACATCTTCAAGGTCTCCCTATTTTCCGAGTGAGGAGTCTTCGCTCGTCTTTGAGGACAAGATATGTTTTTGTGGACAGATAACTTCCAAGGACTGCACCGGTTGTTCTCAAGCTTGTGCTTTCCTATGCTGCGTTCGGACATGGGGGAAGGTGCTTTCCCATTCTGCCTACAAACATGTGAGAAGACAAAGGTGGTCCCCAACAGGGGAGAAACAGGTGATGAGGGCAAAGACAGAGGAGGCCCCCGGGACTTAGTTAAAGGGGGGCTGAAAGGCTCAGGCTTAATCCACGGGGGACGAACGCGGAGGAGGTGAGATGGGGGAGGACATGGTGGGGGAGGAAGGGAGAAGGGCTGTTGTAGGAGAAGAAGGGGAAGGAAGTGAACGGGAGGCTTCTGCAGGGGTGTTGGCTTGCAGGCTAGGAGAACTTGGGTGGGTGGCGGGGGGAGGAGGAGGCGGAAAGCTTCAATATAGGGAATCTCCTTCCATTTTTTCAGGCGCTGGCAGTAGTTGAAAAGATTGCGAGTGATGTTAGGATCAAGAGTTCCCCCTGCGGGCCATTGGTTCTTATTGTCTAGGGGGTATGTCGGCCAATCTTGGGAGCAATATTTACGGAGAAGTTTTGGTTTTATATCAGGCGTCAGGGAGAGGGTCACCAGATACTTAAGCAGGCATTCAAGAGGTGAACTTTCAGGGAGGGATGAGGAGGCTCCCATGGCTAAAGGACAGAGAAGGAGACAAACGGGAAGATGAACGGAGATCCTCGGACTGGAAGCCTACCGCAAGGAGACAAAGGGCATCCCCGATGATCCTTGGTGGTCTGTGGAAACTCGTATACGAGTCGGAATTTCTTATGAAGTGTGGGTCATCACCCAGACTTCCCTAAAAAGGCAGTTTGCTGGAGTCACGAGGTACCTAGCGCTAGGAGTTTTCGGCAGACAGAACAGATTTCGGCGGACGGAGCAGAAGGAGGAGGGGTGGGGGGAAATGGAGCGTTCTCATCTGCAAAGGAGTCACCTCGTTTATGGATGTTGGGGTGGGGGCTGAGAGTCTGCCGCAGCCGTGAAGGCCTGAGGCGGGGATTTATGGCTGTCGGAGGAGGGGCCTGAGGGCCCGCCGCAGCCGTGCAGGCCTGAGGCAGGGAGAGTTCCCTCCTTGTCCCCAAGCGTCAGGGCCTTGCCGGACGATCACGGTCAATGGCACTGCGATAGCTTGGGGAACAGTGGCCCACTCTGGTGGGAAAAGTTACCTAAAGGCCAGAGAGGAGTGGTGAGTGTGATGAGCCAGTGCCAGAAAAGGAGGACGAGGGCAAGCTGCTGCTGGTGTTGGGGGAAAGATGGGGCCCAGTTGGGGTGTCCCGTCTCCCGGGTTTCAGCACCAATGAAAGGAAAGGAGTAACACAGCAGCAATTCACTGGAGAAATCTGCTTTATTAGGGAAAGGTGCTGGGTTATATAGGAAGGAGCATGGGGTGATTGTGGTGTTACTTCTACAGTGCTGGTGGCTATTGGCTAGGTGCTGGGTTTGGGAGGGGGGCGATAGGTGATTGGGTTTCAGGTGGCGCCAGTGGGAACCGAGGACCCCGAAGAGAAGCCGGAAGTTCGCCATCTTACTGGTGGGGGCCCTTCAAACCCCTTGTACGTGTTTGCAAATACTTTCTTCCATTCTATGAGGTGCCTTTTTACTCTGTTGATAGTATAAAACTTTTGTACACAAAAGTTTTAAATATTGATGAACTTTAAGTTGTCTATTTTCCTTCTTTTTTGTATATGCTTAGTGTCATATCCAAGAAATCATTGTCAAATCCAGTATCATGAAGCTTTTGTCCTGTTTTTTTCTGTAAGCATTTTATAGTTTTAGCTATTATATATTTTTGACTTCAGTCCATCTTGAGTTAACTTTTATATATAATATAAGGAACTAATTTTATTTTCATGCATGTGGATATCCAGTTTTCCCAGTACCACTTGTTGAAAATACTGTCCTGTCCTCCTTGAATCATCTTGGCACTATTATTGAAGATGATTTGACTATATATTCAAGAATTCACTTCTGGGCTCTTTTGTGCTATTCTATATATCATATGGCAGTAGGACTCTGGTTACTGTAGCATTCTTAAAAGTTTTGAAATAAAAAAGTGTGAGACATCCAACTTCATTCTTTTTTCAAGATTGTTTTGACTATTTGGGGTCACTTGAGATTCCTCATGAATATACAATGGAGTTGTCTACTACAAAAGAATATTTATGATATAATCTCTCAGATGTCTCTGAAGGTATGCATTAGAATATTAAAAATTATTTTTTGTTTCCTGAACTACCTTCATTCTTCCTGTTTTATCTGGTTCCTTCTCTCCCACAATTGTTATTTTCCTCAGATAGCTGGTAATCCTTAATGCCTATTGATATTTATAAATGAAGGTCCTGGTTTATCAGAGTAGATAACTTAGGTGAATGTCCTACACTGTTTTAAAAGTCTGTTTTGACAATAGCTGTCTTTTAGATGTCAATTAGGTAAGCTGGGACTGCTGTTTAATTCCATGATTGCCAAAAGAAGGAAAGCTTCATTCTGGGGCAGAATGTGAAATCCCTTATTGTATTTAATTTTTATAAGGAGCTGCCATTTTCTTCTTCTTTCTGTTTCAGAGGTTCAAAATTCCCTGAATGTTGCTTGGTTTCCCAGAGCTTTACCTCGTCAGTTGCTGTGTATACATAGGCACAACTGTTCTGCAGTGATCTTATAGTTAGATTATCACACTGTGGCTTGCTCCCTCTTATTGCACTTTTTGTCTTGTCCTGGGAATAGTATCTATGAAAGAACAGCTGTCCTTTCTGTATGTTGCTCCTGGAGAAGGGGGTTCCCCGCTCCAGGGAAGTTCACTATGAATTCACTGAGACCAAATAAAGATAGCAGAAAGGTGGGGATTAAAAGGGGCTCACACCAAGTTTATTCTCACTACAATCACCTAGCTATATATATCTGGCCACCTGTAGGTATGCAAACAGGCTCTTTTATGTATACAGTGGGTGGTATTAAGCCAGGTGAGAATCCTTGTCATAAGATTTCCATTTGTCTCTATACTATAGCAGCCATCTCTTTTATTCCTATTTTGGATTATAGTTTCTTCTGTTCTGGTTTCTTAATCAGAACCTGCCAGTTTACTAGTTTGTTGAAATTCTATAATTTCAGATTATTAATAGCACAATTTTATTGTTTCCAACACTGCAGATTACTTTTTTCCCCTTTTCCTTTCATCCATTTTTACTCCCATTTCAATGGGATTTTGAGAGTATGGTGAGCTAAATGCATGTGTTCAGTCTGACTTTATTTTCTTAGTTCTACTTAGTATGTATAGGTAACAGCCTAGGTTATGTGAATAAGACAAAGACATTCCAGCTTTCACCAAGTTTATACTTTGCTGAGAGACATATTGAGCATGTAAGTAAATAACACATTATAGTAGTAGTAGATTATAGAAAGTAAGTTGGTCTGAAACACTCACAGAGGTGACCTATAAATTGACATCTGAAGGAAGCCTTGTCTCATCAAGAGCCTTGGGAAGAGAGCTCTATGCAGAAGAATTAGGAAATGCTAGACTCAAGGAGAGAAAGGAACTTGTTTTATTAAAAGGACTGCATGTCTGGAGTACAGTGAACAAAGTGGCTAGTGATATGCAGTGAGACTGGAGGCAAATGTCAGGTTTTTGGGAAGGAAAATTAACTTTATTTTTATTCTTATTCATTTTTATTTACTTATATATTTTCCAAACAGAAGGTTTCACAAATTTATTGCTGAAGCAACAGATTAGTATAGAAGCATATAAACAAAGAAAAATAACATTTTCTAGCCAACTATCCAGGTAGTATGTTTACAGAGTGATATGATTAAGAACAAGTTACCTTGATATAGCTTACATATTGTGCCATCTCATGTAATTCCGTATAGACTCAGCTTTCTTCTTCTCCCTTTTGGAGTTATGCCAGGTTTTATTACCAGTTTTCATCCGAATGCATTGGGGAATGAGATGATTCTGCTTTTGTTTCTTGGCCAGGATTCACTTGATTCTTAAAGTCTTGTGAGTAGATGTGGCAAGGAACAGTGTCAACAGCACACATGATGATGGTGGGGAAAAAACTGATTTTATTTTAAGTAGAGTGAAAGCTAATGAAAGCTTTTAGCATGGGAACTATACAGTTTGATTTTTTTTAAAGATAATTGTGGTAGCTATGTAGGGAATGCATTTGGTCTGTTGCCTATGGAGGTGGAAAGAAAAGAAAATCTTGGGGATATATTTTGAAGGAGTACCTGTGAACCTCTGTGATGATCTTAGAAGGAGCAAGCTGAGTCACAAATGACTACAAGTTATTTGGCTTGTGCAACAGATTGGTACTATTTAGTAATAAAGTTTGGAGGAGGGAAAATCAAGTTATTTTTTTATATATTTGTAATGGTTGTGAGACATTTAAGTAAAGCTGTGAGGTAGGCAGTCTTGAGCTTTGTCAAAGCTGAAAGTAATAATTCTGGAGCCATCATAACAACTGTGTAATGTTTTGGGTCTGTGTATCATCTAGAAAGAATGTAAGTAAGAGAAGAAGGCTCGGAACAAACTGTAAGGCTGGAGGCACTGGAGGGAAAGGTGAAGACAGTGCAGGTAGAGCAGAGACAGCGCCAAGTAGCTCTGTGCCGTATGGGGAAGGAACGAACAGCTCTTCCTAAATTCCAGTCCCATGATATGCAGACAAACCCCAGATGCAGACCCCCTCCATCCGGAAGATACCTCTGGATGTCCATCACCTGACCCTGAGCCAATAAAAATTCCCCACCTACCCCTAGTGTGGCCTGCTTCCTCCTCCCTTCCCTGTTCTCTTAAAAACTCTCCACCTCCCCTCCTGGGCGTGACTTCCCCAGCCTGTGATAGCCAGACTGGGAACATCACCCGGGAATTGTGCTCAAATAAACTGCCTGGCCCTTTGTTGCCTCTTGTTGCCTGCTTATATCAGTTAGAATTTATCTTACATTTGGTGCTGAACCTGGGAAGGAGCATGAGTGTGGGACCCCGACTGGCCACTGGCGGCCCTGCCCTCTCCTTCCCCGACCCAGGACCTCTGCCTGCTCTCCACTGCGTGTACTATTTTCTGGTGAGTCCCTCAGTTTCCCCCTGTCTGTTTCCCTTCCTAACCCGTTTTCACCTGGTCCATTCGAAATCATAGCTATGCCCAGGTTAGGGCATCCAGCCCACCCTCTGAGGGCATCCAGCCCACCCCTGGCCCTGCGGTGTGGGAGACTTCCCTAACCCAGGCTCCAGGATGTCTGTGGGCATCTGGCCCGCCCCTGGCCCTGAGGTGTGGGAGACGTCTGTCACCCAGGCTCCCAGGATGTCTCCCCTGACTTGGCCGCGCTTGAGATGCTGGGTGCTCCTCTCAGTGGGATTAGTTGGGGAGGTGACGCAGACATGGAGAACCAGCCCTCAAAAACGGAGGCTCAGACCCCGTTGCGGTCATTTCTAATTTGGCTACTCTGTGTTTGTCCTGGGAAATTCGCAAATGGAAGCCAGTCTTTCTTTGCTCTGAGGCCAGGCCTCAGTATCCCTTGGATAATCAATCTCACTGGGCCCCTGAGGGAAATTTGAATTTTGGCCTCCTCACCAACTTGACTAATTGCCACCGGTGCACAGAGTGGAGTGAAATCCCGTATGTGTAGGCTTTTTGGACTTTGTGCTCCTGCCCAGACCTTTATGTTAAGTGTTCAATGACTCAGATTCTCCTGGCCCGATCTCCAGTTAAAGATTGTCAGCCTCTTACTCTGCCCAGTCCTTCTTCCTTTTCAGATCCGCCAGAAGACCTTAGTGTCCCACCTCTCACAGCTCTCTACCTCCACCCCTCTCCGCCACCATCTTTAAGTTCTTTGTCTTCCCCATGCTATCTTAAAGTCCTACATTCTCAACCATGCCGTCTTCCTGCTTCTCTCCTCTTCCGGTGGCTGCACCATCCCCTCCCCCTCTCCTTCTGCCTTCACCACCCTCTTCACCCACCGGAACATGCTCCTCCCACTCTCCAATTCTGGAAGCCACAGACCAGAAGCTAAAAGGAAAGAAAGCAATTAAATATCAGTAACTCAAATCTTTCTATCAGTTTGTCTGTCTGTGTATATGTTTTTATATGAAAAGTGTTGCTAACTGTAGTCATTATGTCTCAATTTGTATGTTTGTGTGTCTAAGTGTGTAAATGAAAAATATTTTCCTACCTCCAGATGGTATTAATAAAAATTGATTTAAAAACAAGTGCTTGTGAAAATTGGGCATTCTAAAACTTCCAGAAAATCGAATAAGAAATATTAAGCATTAATGCTAATTTAAGTTGAACTGAAACAGACATGTCCTTATAGTTTCAGCTGCCTAAGTTTACTTTAAGTCATTTAAGTTGATGTTATCTGTTAAACATTTCAAGAAGATGCTTAAAGAAAAACTTGACTTTGGTTAAAGTTTTGTAAGTAATCTAGCATGGTTGCTAAAAATAAGTAAACAAGTGTAGCAAATAAACATCTTAATACTGTATTAATGTATAACTGTATAATTATAACTATAACTATATATATATATGCAAACAGCCTGATAATTTTTGTGGAAATCAAAATTCTTAAAGTTTGCTAGGTTATATAGACATATTTTGTGCCTAATGAGAAATTGTGCTGTAAAGCACATTTTCAAAAATGATAATATACATTCATAGATGTATCAATCTGAAGAGTGCTAGTGTAACAGTTTACAGTGGCCTATTTTTCAGTGGTCACTGAAAGTTAAAGTAATAGTTTTAAGTTCTAATGATAACTACTTAATATAATAAGGAAAATATTTTTGTATGCTAAAGATGTGTGTTTTAGTAAGAGAAAGTATAAAAAATGGAAATTCGTTTTGTTGAGGGTAAAAGAAGGTAATTGTTCTAAAGTACAGCTATTTATTTAAAGAGAGGGAACACTGAATGTAAAGGGAAAGTTGTAGAAAGCTTGTGAAAAAATTGATATAGTCATGCTATGTGAAATTAGAGCAAGTGAGTCGATACCAAGTACACAGCAAAATTAGAATTTTGTTTTCATTTAAAAAGACAAAGTTTTCTTAAACTGTTAATCTGCTCTTAATGTTGAAAGATTGCAAAAGGCTTTCTAATTGTTTTATCAAAGTAGTTTCTCATGCTTAAAATCTCAATGAATTGTCTGAGTATTTAAGAAAATGAGATTCTAATATCAAAGGACTAAATGTTAAACTTTGCTAATAACTGTGTAACCTTTTATATTTGCTTTTAAAATCTTTTATGTCATTCTGGTTAAATGGGTAAGTATTTCTTCATGGCAACCTATAATCCTATTTAAGCAAATGCCAAAGAAACTTTCTTTTGACAACTTTCCAAAATCAAATTCAGAAAAGTGCTTTTACCTCTAGTTAACTCTGATATTTTCCAGAGGGCCCCTGGAACATGTCAAAAGAATTTTTTCTCATCGGGAAAAATATTTGGCTAATTGGCTTATTTGTCTGATACGTATTTACTTAGAAAGCACTGTCAAAAAGAATGATGCTAAACTTTGTTACTGAATGTTTTGTGTTACAGAAATATCCAAATTTGCTTACGACAACTGTCTTACAGTAAGCTCTCATCAGATCTTTAACCATTGTTATTTGTAAGTCTTTTGTCATCTATACTCACTGTTTTATTACTCCTAAACTAGTAAAAAACTAGATTTCAGCAGAACATTAGTTACATACAATTAAGTAAACTAAGGAAGATGATTTTGTGGCTTTTTGTTTTAAATGTTGTTGATAAAGTGTTTTAAGCTTTTTCTCTTAAGCTGACAACAGTTTAGTAAATGACTGCCTTTATAAGCAGAATTGAAACTTGATCTTTCTCTCTACCTAATCCCTCCAGAATTTAAAAACTCGCAGTGACTATTTTTATATTTCATGGCAATATGTTTATTTGCAGAAGTTCAATAAGAATCTGCTTTCCTTGTAAGAGGACCAATTAAAAACACTGGTTATATTACCAAGGCTTTAACTGGAATGTCATACCTGAGAAACACATGTGTAAACTCAGGTATGAACAGACAGCTTTAAGAAACTAAGATTGACTTTATAAAGCCAACAAAGCCCCTTACAAGAACTGGCCTAGTACCTTGCTTACAGAGTTTCCAGCAGCCTTACCAGGTGAGTAAGGAAGGTCACTTCCTGGCAGGTGCAAGAACCTCAGGAATGTCTTGAGAACCTCAAGAAGAGAGGAATTCACCCAAATGTCCAGGTACTGCAGGCACAACCTGATGGCAAGTCTGGCTTGGCTGTCTGACCTCGAGAGGCCTTTAAAAGTTCAATCTGGAATTCCTTACAAAAAGTTCCAGCAAAGCACATTTAAAAGATCCCATATAATCAATTACTCTTCTTGCTGCACTTATGCAAATAATCAAGCCAACTGTTAATTATTTTCTTAATCTGGCTACTTCTAATAAAAATGAGAGTGATTTTAGAGAGAAGTATTGTTTCAAGAATGCAGTCTTATCTATACTAAACCTAATACTAGTCATTGAGATGTAAACTTGACCCAGAACTCTAGTTTCTCCATGATAGCTGGCTATGATTCTCAGTTAGACTCTTCATATTTCTAGTTCTCATATTCAGCCATGCATTCTTAATCTCATCAAGTTTATCCTTCCAGAATAGAAAATCCAACTCCAGATGTTGCTACTTAACCTAATAACACAATTTGTTCTATCTTGCCTAGACGCCACAAAACTGCAAATAGTAATAGAAATGAAACCCAGAATAGAAGTGCCAACCTTCCGAGGCCCTCTCAGCTGACCAGTGATGGAAACCTAGCTGCACCCTTTACTGCTCCCCTTCTCAGCATGAAGCAGCCAGAGCGGTCGTTGCCCCTTTTCCCTAGCAGCAGCTAGAGTCTATCTGTAGAGGAGAGAATGAGACAGAAACCATAGGCTTAGACAGAATAAGGTGAGAGCCTCTGGATAAAGCAAGGCAGGATATTTGCAGTCAGAGCAATGTAACTACATGCTGAGAACACCCCCCCACCACGCCCCTTGTCAGCCAGAAGTAGCCAGATTGAGTCATCACCCATTATGACCATAAGGCTGGAATGTAAGGCTGGAGGCACTGGAGGGAAGGGCAAAGACAGTGCAGGTGGAGCAGAGACAGCGCCAAGTAGCTCTGTGCCATATGGGGAAGGAACAAACAGCTCTTCCTAAATTCCAGTCCCATGATGTGCAGACAAACCCCAGATGCAGACCCCCTCCATCCAGAAGGAAGTGACTTCTGGCTGTCCATCACCCGACCCTGAGCCAATAAAAATTCCCTACCTACCCCTAGCGTGGCCCAGTTCCCCCTCCCTTCCCTTGTTCTGTTAAAAACTCCCCGCCTCCCCTCCTGGGCGTGACTTTGCCGGCCTGTGATAGCCAAACCGGGGAACATCACCTGGGAAATCGCACTCAAATAAACTGCCTGGCCCTTTGTTGCCTCTTGTCACCTGCTTATTTCTGTTAGAATTTATCTTACACAAACTCCTAGGGCTTTAATATTAAGAGTCAAGAAAGAATCTTGGGGAAAAGCTGAGGTAGGAAACCTGGAAAGCCTGAAAATCAATTGAAGAAATAATTTAAAGAAAATAGTAGTAATATTTGTTGAATTTTGGAGAGATGATATTAATATTGATAGGGAAAAATTTACAAGGACAGCAGTCTAGTCCAGGTGGCTCCCTTTTTTTTCTCTAGTTAGCAAAGACAGCAGAAATTCCTGCTTTCCTCCTCCCCTTCACTCCCCAGCACTTACTCCCTAACCTCACTCCCTAAACTTACTCCCCCTTGCTTGCTCGTTCGCTGTGTGCATAGAAATGTTGCAGATCTGGAAGTAGAAAGATATATATTGCTCCCCTTGCCTTTTTTCAGGGCTCAGACCTTGGGAGATTACTCCTCTATGAGCCCTCTGGTGTAAAATTAAAACCTCAACACTCCAAGACCTCTGAGTGACGCTTGGTTCTTCCATCAGTGATCCATTCCAGGATTTTCAGGTTTTTATGTAACTATGATTAAAGAGAGGTGTTTATTATATTTGATAACAGAGGTTTTTGTCCTTGATCAGTTTCATTGAGTAGGGAACTACACTGTAATGGTGAGTGAATGGGAGGTGAGAAATTGATGGCAGAGAGTATATAGACCTCTTTTATAAGAATCTGGCTGTGAATAAGTTTGCAGAGATGAGTGGGTAGCCGGAGGAACAAACCTAAATTCAGTGTTGAACTTTAAAAGGCATACTATAAAAAGCTTTACCTATGCTATTTCTTTCAACTTTTTTTGAGAAATTCTAACCATACACAATAGTAGGCAATAGCCAACGTGTGCCCCACCCACACCCACATCAACTCCTTTTCTTGCACATTATTTTTAAGCAAATTGCATAGTTTCCCTTATAAATATTTCATTATATGTTTCTCAAAGATAGAAAACATAAACACAATAAAATTTTAAAGTAATTGCTTAATATCAAGTATCCATCTGGTGTTGAAATTGTCAAGTTTCTCATAAATGATCTCTTAAGGTTATTAAAAACAGATTCCAAAGAAGGTCCACACATTGCATATGGGTAATATCTTATTTTAGCTTTTTTCTATTTCTCTTCCATTCTTTGCAAATTGTATATTAAAGAAACTGTAATGCCTGTATATTTGGATGTGATGTTCAGGTCTCCCTGGTTTATAATAACACATTTCTCAAAAGACTTCTGTTTTTCCTATAAATTGTAATTTGGATCCAAGGGGCTTAATGAGATTTTTTTCTTTTTGACAAAACTGCTTAATAGGTATTTCTATCAAGAGGCATTTGGAGTCTGCTTATCATTGTTTTTGTGATGTTAGCTGCTGTTGATGTTTGGCATGTAGATGAAACTTCTCTTTATCTGCCCTTTGATTACCCAGTTTGAATAAAAAAGGCAGGGTAAATGCTTTATTCTTTCTCTTTAAGTTTTAGTGAGTTGGTTCTTTAGAATCTATGGTGGCCCAGTAGTTGTTTCTTTTGTTTTTGTATTGTCATGTATTCCTGGTTTTAAATATATTGATGTTTCAGTCTACTACAGTTATTATTTTATTGACCCCCGGATTGTCCTTTATGGTTAGGGGAGCCTCATCAAGATGGCACTTGAGTCCTTTAACAAGACCCTGGTTGTCTTTAATAACTTTCTTGCAATCTGGACTAATTAAATGTTCTTGTATAATCTGGTATATATCTTATCTGAGACCTGAAATTAATCTCCAAAGATGTGGTATTTGGAAATGACTATTACTATTTTACTTGAAAAAAACAACTATAGTAACCTATTACGCATATACTTATATTACAGTCTTTTAAATTATTCCCTTTAATTCTCAGTGAAAGGAAAGGAGTGACACACAACAGCAATTCACTGGAGAGTTCCGCTTTATTAGGGAAAGGTGCTGGGTATATAGGAAGGGGCATAGGGTGATTGTGGTGTTACTTCTACGGGGCTGGTGGCTGTTGGCTAGGTGCTGGGATTGGGAGGGGGGCGAGAGGTGATTGGGCTTCAGGTGGCGCCGGCGGGAACCGAGGACCCTGAAAAGAAGCTGGAAGTTTGCCATCTTACTGGTGGGGACCCTTCATTCCCCCCTTTCTCCTCTATGGGTTTGTGGACGTTGCTTTCTCTCTGACTGCTTCCTGCTGAACAGGGGCGGAGAAGGGAGTGAGGGTTTGAGGATTGGGAGGAAAGGGTTGATAGGACTCCCCACAGTAAGGATGAGTAGATGTGGACTTCTTCAGGTTGGAAATCAATGAAGGTTCCCTGTAACCATAGGTTGAGGACCTGTTGATTCCAATGGTGCCAAGAGGATATGGGTGTCAGGAGCCAGGCGTCTGCGGCCATTGTTTCCAGGAACAGTTTCCAGCAGAGACAGGGGTCCATCTCAGCATGTGGTGAGGAGGTCACATGAGGGTGAGGGGTCTTCTGTGGCCAGAAGCTGGTAGTTCCTGAGTAAAAGCTGGTTGAAAGCTTGATTAGAGATTTTTCCGACGGGATTTGATGAACTTTATTATACAGGGTAAGAAGAGACAGACGAGAAGAATGACTATTATGGGGCCTGCAATGGGCCAGAGCCAGGTGAGGAGGGGGTTTGTTAGTATTGAAGAGAATGGGTTGGAATTGGAAGCAGAGTGGAGGCTGGAGGCAAGGTCAGTGAGTTTGGTGATGTCAGTTTCTACAATGCCGGATTCGATGATGTAATAGCAGCACTCTTCCCGGAGGAAGACGCAGGTGCCGCCCTTCTCGGCTGTAAGCAGATCTAAGGCCCGCCGGTTTTGAAGGGTGACCTTAGCTAGCGAAGTGACCTGTCTTTGGAGAGAGGCTAGGGAATCGGCAGTGGATGTCAGGGCTCCCTCAAGTTTGGCGTCGAGATCTCTAACTGCCCATAGAGAGTGACCCAAGGCTCCTCCCGAAAACCCCACCCCAATGGCTGAGGTGATTAAAGAGATACCGACCATGATGGGAAGGAAAGCAGCCCTTTTTGTGCGCGAGTGCAAGGGAGGTTGGAGCTCAAGGAATTCTGCCATGCTGTAAAGTGTAAGCTGTGGGATTAGGGTTACGAGAATGCAGGGTGTATCGGAGTTGAGAGGTAGTGAGTTGAAAAGGCTGCCATTACACCAAAAGAAGTGTCCTGGTTGTGTAAAAGTCTTAGAGCCGGAGGTAGGGGTGTAGATAGAGAGGCAGTGAAGTGCACTGGAGGGGGGTGGAGTTGGGCCTACACAGTGGTGGATGGTGAGATTATCTGCGTATTCTGGTTCCCATAGGGGTATGTCTGCCAAGGGACGGAGGGGTTGTCCTTCTGCATGGAAGGAGTAGTTGGAAATATCGAGGGGCACGGCGTCCAGCAGTGGACGCTGTAGTGATGCGCACAAGAAACAATTGGCAGTGTTGAGGGTGTGGTTGAGAAAGATGGTGGTGTCTTGAATGAGCTGTAACCAAGAGTAGGAGGAATAAGAAGATGAAGAGGTGCCATCAAGAGTTTGGATAATGACTTTCTCGGAATGTCTGATATCTGATGCAACTTGAGAGATCTGGGAGCGAGAGGGAACATACTCTCGAGAGATATGAAGGGTACCGTGGGGTGTCGAGGACCCCTTGTAGTAAACTGAGGCTGTTACTCCAGCAGCCCATCGAGAGTCCCAGGGATCTGGGATTGATAAGGAGAATGAGCCGTTGGGATATTTCATGAAACGGTTGGAGGAGTAATACTGTGGTTACTGGAAGTCACCCATGTAGTGAATGGTGCAAGATCAGTAGGGGCATGCCCCGTAGGTGTCTTGCCATCGCTTGCAATAGGCTTGTCTTTGGTCATAGAGGAAGCAGAGGTAGGGAGAATAAAGGTAGCTGTAAATGAATACTTTGGTGGAGGGAGGAAAGTGGAGGTACAAAGGCTCAGAGCAGCCTTTCAGAGGGCAGTCTTGTGTGGCAATGAGGGCAGTAACTTTTGTTTGATGCTGTGTGTAAGTCTGCTTGACTTTGAATCGCCACACAAAGGAGGGTGGGGCGGCAGGGAAGACAATAGGAATGAGGGAAAAAAGCGAGAGAGCAGTAAAGGAGGAAAAAGTCATGATTCGGGTATGGATGGCAAAGGGGGTGCACAGGAGATGCGGAGCTTCAAGGGATCAGAGGGATGAGGTGTGGTAAGAGTAGACAGCGTCTTGGGCTGTATCCGAAGGACTCTGGATTGTGACTGATGGGTCTTGGGTGTTCAGAGAAGGTGGGTCTTGGGTATTTGGTTTCAACCTGGAGATATGAATCCAAGGGGTGACAGAGTTATCAGGCAGTGAGAGCTTGGCGGCCGAGGGGGTGCAGAGAATAACTGGGTGTGGACCTTCCCATTTCGGGGTGAGAGAGGGCTGATCCTCTGGTGGCTTATAAAACACTAGTTGGCCGGGCTGTAAGACAGGAGGATTTTGGGAGGCGGATGGATCAGGAAGGAGCCAATCCTGATATTTCCACAATTCAGTGCGGAGGAGAGAGAGTAGTGGAAGGGCTATATTGGGAGGAATTGGTCCTTTGTGGAAGGGAGCCCCAGGGGTAGAATCGGGCGGCCGTACATGATCTCAAAGGGCGACAAGAAGGAAGGTTTCTTTGGGAGGGCTTGAATGCAGAGTAGAGCTAAGGGAAGTAAGCGAACCCAGTCAAGGTGTAGTTCTAGAGATAGTTTGGTCAGGATGCCTTTTAGAGTCCTATTGGCTCTTTCTACTTTTCCTGAAGCTTGTGGTTGATAAGGACAATGTAAATGCCAGGGGAGCGAGGGCGACTTGGAGAGGTTCTGTATAATTTGGGCAGTGAACTCAGGGCCGTTATCTGATTGGAGGGAAGTGGGCATCCCGAACCTAGGAAAGATCTGGGTGAGGAGGATAGAGGCAACTACGGACGCTTGTTTGTTATTGGTGGGGAAAGCTTCGACCCATCCTGAAAATGTATCTACTAGCACGAGTAAGTATCTGGTATGTCGTACAGGGGGCATGTTAGTGAAGTCTATTTGCCAATCTTCAGCGGGGACATTACCCCTTGCTTGATGAGCCGGGAAGGGTTCGGCTTTGAGGGGGGTATTAGGGTTAGTGCTTTGGCAGATGGTGCACTTGCAGGGATTTGGTTAAGTAGGGTTTTGTCTTCAGGAGAGAGAGGAAAAAAAGATTGTAAAAAATGGATCAAGGATTGGGGGCTGGGATGGATCAGGTCATGTAAGAGGCGGAAGAGAGACTCTTTGTCCTGAGAGCAGAGGGCGTCTTGTGATAAGGCTAAAACTGCAAGGGCAGACGGATTATTGTCTGGTGCGTTTTCTGATAGGGCAATTGACCGGGCTACTCTGTCGGCTTTGTTGTTACTTCTTGCAATGGGGGAGTCATCTTTTTGATGTGATTTGCAGTGGACTATGCCTAGTCGGTGTGGGAGTTGTGAAGCCTCTAGAAGTTTAGTAATTAAGGCTAAATTAGTTATGGAATTCCCTTTTGTGGTGAGGAGGCCTTGTTCTTTCCATACTGCCGCGTGGGACAAGAGAATGTGGAATATGTACTTGGAGTCACTGTACAATGTGAGAGACATGTCCCGGGCCAGAGTGCAAGCTCTGGTGGCTGCAATGAGTTCAGCCTGCTGATTGGTTGTACCAGGGGGTAGGGCTTGTGCTTCAATGACATCTTCGAGGGAGACTACTGCATATCCTGAGTAGTGGATGCCCTCATGTTTAAAGGAGGACCCATCAGTAAACCAGATGAGGTCGGTGTGTGAGAGGGCTCCTTCGGAGATCGTGTAGTGGCACGGAAGGAAGTTGTGAAGGGCTTCCAGGCAATCATGCGAGGGAGTATGAGGAGACTAGGGCAGAGGAAGAAGAGTGGCCGGATTCAGGGGCGGGCAGGGGAGGAAAGAAATGTTTGGATTTTGGAGGAAAGAGGACAGTAAGGTCAGGTGTCTGGAGGGAGGGAGAGTCTGTAAACTTTTGTAGGTTAAGAGATCTTTTAGGTGATGTGGGGACAGAATCATAAGGGGCGCTCCGAATGTTAGTTTATGAGCTTCTTTCTGCAAGAGCTGTCCAGCGGCTAATGCCAGTAGGCAGGGGGCCCATTCCCGAACTGTGGGGTCTAATTGCTTGGAGAGATGAGCTACTGGGGCAAAGGATGGGCCATAATATTGGCCTAGGACTCGTAGAGCTTGACCGGACCTCTCATGAATGTATAATGAGAAGGGTTTTGACAAATCAGGGAGATGGAGAGCTGGAGCTTCTACAAGGGCTTGACGGAGCTTAATGAAGGAGTGTTGGGGTGAGGATGATAATGGTTCTTCAGGGGGGCCCTTGCTGAGGTCGTATAGGGGTCTTGCCAACAGGGAGAAGTTAGGGATCCACGCTCTAAAATATCCAGCCAGGCCTAGAAAGGAAAGGATTTCTGTCTTTGTTTTGGGAACGGGCTGGTCAGAGAGGAGTCGTTTTCTGTCTAAGGTAATGGACTTTCTTTGTTGAGACAGAAGGAATCCAAAGTAAGTGACAGAAGGGGAAGAGATTTGAGCTTTGATGGGGGATACTCGGTAACCTCTGGAAGCTAGAAGGTTAAGTAGAGATGCAGTGTCAAGTTGAGACTGTTCCCACGAGGGACTGCAGAGCAGAAGATCATCTACATATTGTAATAAAGTGGACTCGGGGTGATCATGGTGAAACTGTTTGAGGTCTTGAGCTAGGACTTGTCCATAAATATGGGGACTATCTCGGAAGCCTTGTGGTAAAACTGTCCAAGTAAGTTGTACAGAATGTCTGGTGTATGGGTCCGTCCAGGTGAAGGCAAAAAAATATTGGGAGGAGGGGTCTAGAGGGATAAAAAAATGCGTCCTTGAGATCTAGGACTGAGAAGTGGGATGCGGAAGCAGGGATCTGCGATAAAAGGGTGTATGGATTTGGAACTAAGGGATGGATAGGGACAACGGCTATGTTGATGATGCGAAGGTCTTGGACAAGGTGGAAAGATCCGTTGTTTTTTTTAACAGCTAATATGGGGTATTAAATGGGGATTGAGTTGGTCTAACGTAGTTTTTGTTTAAGAGATCTTGAATGATGGGTTGGAGGCCTATGAGGGCTGAAGTGGTTAGGGGGTATTGGGCCTGACAGATATACTGAGAGGGGTCACGTAATTTGATAGAGGCGGGGTGACATATGGCCATGGAGGGGCTTGTAATGTCCCAAACTTTGGGATTTACAGAGTGTATAAGGGCAGAACCGGAGCTTTCATTGGGTAGAGGGGTGTTGTCGGCTATGAGCGCCATCAGAAAGGGAGTACTCGGGGCTGTGGGATTGGATATAGTTATGGAAACGAGGAGGGAAAGGATGTCCCATCCTAGTAAACGGATGGGACACTGGGGCATAACTAGGAAGGAGTGGGAGAAAGGTATGGGACTGTCTAGGATTGTGCATAAAAGGGGGTGGGGTTTTAATGGGAAAATCTGTTTACCTCCTACCCCGACTATAGGAGTAATGGCTGGCGTGGTAGGGCCCCGGTATTCTCGCAAGACTGAGAAGGTGGCTCCTGTATCTAGGGGGAAGGAGATGGGGTGACCGTCTACTGTTAAAGTAACCCTGGGCTCCTGTTTGGTGATGGAAATGGTCGGGCGAGAAGCCCCCGGGTCCCATCAATCTTCTTCTGCCAGCCCCACTACGGTGGACTTAGGATGGGGGTTGTTCGTCCAGCCTCCCCTTCGGGTGGTTGGGCAATCAGACCCCCAGTGGCCCTTTTTGTGGCATCTGGGGCATGGGGTGGTAGGAGATCTGGGGGAGGGGCACGCCCTTGACCAATGTCCCTCTTTTCCGCACTTGAAACAAGCTCCTGGGGGGTGATTGTCTGTAAAGGTGTGCCCAGGTTGTGTTTTTATCAGCTGGGCCAACATCTGGAAATTGGCCTGATCAGCTTTTTGTTTACGGCGTTCTTTCTCCTCCTCCCGGTTATGGAATACTTTAAAGGCCACTGTTAGGATCTCAGTCTGTGGGGTAGCGGGGCCCTGTTCTAACTTTTTGAGTTTAGCTTTAATGTTGGGGTAGCTTTGAGCTAGGAAGTATGTCATAAGGACCTGTCTTCCTTCAGGTGTTTCTCGGTCCAGGCTGGTATACTGTAATAGGGCTTGAGTGAGTCTATCTAAGAACTCGGAGGGGGTTTCGTCTCTCTTTTGAATTATGTCTTGGAGCTTTTGAAAATTGACTACTTTACGAGCTGCCTTTTTTAGACCTGCTATTAAGCAGGAGACAAAAATATCTCGAGAGTGGAGACCCACGGCGGTGTTATAATCCCAATGTGGGTCTTGTTCGGGTACAGCAGTGGGACCAGGGGGACAGGTGGGTTCAGTCCTTTGGGTTTCGGTAGCATGCGTTTGGGCGAAGTCCCAAGCTCGTCTGCGCTCCTCAGGGAGGAGGGTATTGGCCAGGAGCATGAAAATGTCATGATGCATGAGGCTGTAAGACTGGAGGGTCCATTGAAACTCCCTGATGTATGTCGTGGGATCAGTGGAAAAGGAACCTAGGCATTTCTCTAGTTGGGCTAAATCTCCTAAGGAGAAAGGGACGTGAACGCGCACGATGCCTTCGGATCCTGCTACTTCCCGGAGCGGGGCGATAATTTTGGGAGGCCCTCGGGTCCGAGTCTGAGGGGGACTGAAGGGTTCTGGCTCAGTCTGTGTGGGGGAAACAGGTGATGGGGGCAAAGCCGCGATAATTTTGGGAGGACCGAATCTGAGGGGGCAAAGATGGACGAGTCTCTTGGAACTTAGTTAGAGGGGGGCTGAAAGGCTCAGTCTCAATTTGCGGGAGGGGGGAAGGTGAGGGGGACGGAGGAGGAGGTGGTGAGGTGCAGGAGGAGATGGTGGAGGAGGGGAAAGGGAGAGGTGGGAGGCTTCTTCGGGGGTGGAGGCAGCAGCGGCGATAGAGGAAGGGGGATGGGTTGTTGTAGGAGAAGAAGGGGAAGGGAGAGGATGGGAAGCTTCTGCTGCGGGAAAAGAGGCAGCGGTGGTGGCGGTAGAGGAAGGGGGAGGGGCTGTTGTAGGAGAAGAAGGGGAAGGGAGAGGATGGGAAGCTTCTGCCGGGGGTAAAGAGGTAGCGGTGGCGGCGGTAGAGGAAGGGGGAGGGGCTGTTGTAGGAGAAGAAGTGGAAGGGAGAGGATGGGAAGCTTCTGCCGTGGGGAAAGCGGCAGCGGTGGCGGCGGTAGAGAAAGGGGGAGGGGCTGTTGTAGGAGAAGAAGGGGAAGGGAGAGGACGGGAGGCTTCTGCCGTGGGGAAAGAGGCGGCGGCGGAGGGTGGAGGGGTTGTAGGAGGGGGTGGGGCTGAAGGGGGAAGTCTGTATGGCGGAGGCTCGTCGGCCGGGTGAAAGGTTATTGAAGAGGTACTGGGAGTGTGTGGAGGGGAGGGAGACGGCTTGCAGGCTAGGAGTACTTGGGGCGGGGAGCAGGTGGTGCAGAGGCTGGGATTTTGAGCTAGGAGGCGAAAAGCTTCGATATAGGGAATCTCCTTCCATTTTTTCAGGCGCTGGCAGTAGTTAAAGAGATTGCGAGTGATGTTAGGATCAAGAGTTCCCCCTGCGGGCCATTGGTTCTTATTGTCTAGGGGGTATGTCGGCCAATCTTGGGAGCAATATTTACGGAGAAGTTTTGGTTTTATATCAGGTGTCAGGGAGAGGGTAGCCAGATGCTTAAGCAGGCATTCAAGAGGTGAACTTTCAGGGAGGAATGAGTAGGCTCCCATGGCTAAAGGACAGAGAAGGAGACAAACAGGGGAAGACAAACGGAGATCCTCGGACTGGAGGCAGACCACAAGGAGACAAAGGGCATCCCCAATGATCCTTGGTGGTCTGCGGAAACTCGTATACGAGTCGGAACTTCTTGGGAAGTGTGGGTCGTCACCCAGACTTCCCTAAGAAGGCAGAGTGCCGGAGTCACAAGGTACCTAGCGCTAGGCGTTTTCGGCAGACTGAACAGGTTTCGGCGGACGGAACAGAAGGAGGAGGGGGCGGGAAAGGGAGCGTTCTCATCTGCAAAGGAGTCACCTCCTTTATGGCTGTTGGTGGGGGGGGCTGAGAGTCTGCTGCAGCTGTGAAGGCCTGAGGCAGGGGTTTATGGCTTTTGGAGGAGGGGCCTGAGGGTCCGCTGCAGCCGTGAAGGCCTGAGGCGGGGATTTATGGCTGTCGGGGGAGGAGCCTGAGGGTCCGCCGCAGCCATGAAGGCCTGAGGCGGGGAGCGTTCCCTCCTCGTCCCCGAGCGTCAGGGCCTTGCCGAACGATCACGGTCAATGGCACTGCGATAGCTCGGAGAAGAGTGGCCCACCCCAGGGAGATTTTGCTTAAAAAGTTTCAGCTGAGGCGGGGGTTTATGGCTTTTGGAGGAGGGGCCTGAGGGTCCGCCGCAGCCGTGAAGGCCTGAGGCGGGGAGCGTTCCCTCCTCGTCCCCGAGCGTCAGGGCCTTGCCGGACGATCACGGTCAATGGCACTGCGATAGCTCGGGGAAGAGTGGCCCACCCCGGGGAGATTTTGCTTAAAAAGTTTCAGCTGAGGCGGGGGTTTATGGCTTCTGGAGGAGGGGCCTGAGGGTCCGCCGCAGCCGTGAAGGCCTGAGGTGGGGAGCGTTCCCTCCTCGTCCCTGAGCGTCAGGACCTTGCCGGACGCTCACGGTCAATGGCACTGCGATAGCTCAGGGAAGAGTGGCCCACCCCGGGGGGGAAAACTTACCTAAAGGCCAGAGAGGAGTGGTGAGTGTGATGAGCCAGCGCCGGAAATAGAGGACAGGGCAAGCTGCTGCTGGTGTTGGGGGAAGACAGGGCCCAGTTGGGGTGTCCCGTCTCCCAGGTTTCGGCACCAATGAAAAGAAAGGAGCGACACACAACAGCAATTCACCAGAGAGTTCCGCTTTATTAGGGAAAGGTGCTGGGTTATATAGGAAGGGGCATAGGGTGATTGTGGTGTTACTTCTACGGGGCTGGTGGCTGTTGGCTAGGTGCTGGGATTGGGAGGGGGGCGAGAGGTGATTGGGCTTCAGGTGGCGCCGGCGGGAACCGAGGACCCCCCGAAAAGAAGCCGGAAGTTTGCCATCTTACTGGTGGGGATCCTTCACTCAGGATATGAATTTTCTGATTTATTTTGCCTCTTTACCCACCCTGGTTTTAGGCATTTTGGAAATTGTCTGTGTTATTTTGAGGTCAGGTATGTATTAAAGCAAGTGTTTTTTGTTTTTGTTTTTGATTTGTTTAGAGAGGGATAGCTTCTCACACTAATTAAATCACCATATTGAGTAACTTACCCTATTGTTGTTCCATTTATGGAGCCACACACTTAGAATGTCAGAAATGACTTCATCTGTGGCTAAAGTGAAAACTATTACTTCCCAAGTATTGTATATTTTCTATGGATGCTTTCTTTTTGCTTTTTACTAAGGTCAGTTTTCTTTCTGCTTATTTGTCATATTTCAGTCTATAATTTGAGTAGGGGTGAAAAGGAATGGAAATTTTTTTTTCTTTTTCTAATACTTTACCATTTTTAGCTTGGAAGCAGAAAGAAAAAAAAAGTTCACTGTGGAATTTTGTGAACTTTTAAAGGCTGATATTAAATGTGCCAAATAAAGAAACCTGTCTTTTGGTACGCAATTCCTCCTATCTCATGTGTTAATGTGGATCTGAATTCTGTTGAATTTCTTTTTTTCCTATGTGGATGTGAAGAACATAGATGTTGTTTTATAAAATACACTAGGTGGCAAACCCTACGACTGTTTAGAAAGAAAAAGAAAACAATGAGAACTTGGGCAAATAGTTCATGCTAAGCCTTAAAATATATTGCTTATTTCATCCATACAGAAAACAAGCATGAGGCCAAGAGGAGGCGAACAGAGAGAGTTAGGCGAGAGAAGATAAATTCTACAGTAAATAAGGATTTAGAAAACAGAAAGAGGTCTCGAAGTAACAGCCATTCAGATCATATCAGACGAGGAAGAGGAAGACCAAAAAGTGCATCTGCCAAAAAACATGAGGAAGAAAGAGGTATGAATAAATTCAAGAAGTGTTTTTTTCAAGTATTATGTTTTTCTAAGGTATTAGGTTGTAGTGAAGAAAGTGTTTGGTAGGCATTGAACTCCTGGACTTAAAATCTTAACTCATATTTACTTTGAAAATATTTCCACTAAGGTAGATGCTTGTTTAAAAAAGTGAACATAATTTTATTTCTTACTGGAGTACTAAGGCCTTACATTAGGTAAAATTCACCTTTCTATAAACTGATGATTAAAGATTTTAGAGATAGTCATTTGTTTATGACAACGGGAGATGGTTAAAATGGTTGAATTTTTTTTTCTTAAGGTAAGTGAGTTCTGTTAAGATTTATTTCAAACTGTTATACTATGAGTTTTAAAAGTTACTCTAATTTTTAAATTGCTCGTTTTGTGTCCCCTAGTTTGAGGCAGCTTTTGGATAGTTAGGTAAATTATTCTTTGTCCAAAACATACTTACATTCTTCTTAACAGAACTTCTCCTTTCCTTTGATAAGTAGTATATCTACTAATAACTTGTTTTTAACTATTAACTAAAACTTCATCTTCTTTTTCCTTGACTTACACATCTTTAAAAAAAAAAATTCCAAGAGTACACAAGAGTAGAATGAATAGGATAATGGACCCCCATAAGCCCCTGAATATCTTTTTTAAATTGAGGTTTTCTAGCCAGTCATTAATGAAAAAATGAATAATTGCTCTTTATAATTCTTTAAAAACTGTGTCAAAATACTTTCATCTTCAGTGAAGAGCATTTATAATTTTTCATGTTATTTGTGAGTTATGCTTTGCTTTTCTTCAGGTATTAGTCTTAGGTATTTAAGCATAAATATAAATTTCTCCTATTTTAAAATAGAGAATTTTTTAGAATTGAGAAATTTTCACCATTTCTGTTTTGTATGCGTTTATTTGAAAAAAGGTACTACTGTTAGTGGCATAACTTCATTGGCATAACTGTCTCTTGCTTTTATCAGAATTAAAGATTTCTTAGTATTTGGGTAAAGGAATAAGGCTTCTGTCATATTTGGCTGTATTTCATGAAGACTGTATTTAGATACTCCTTAATTCCTTGGGTAATTTTACTGCTTTTTCCTCTTTCCTTTTATGCTGCTCTTTCCAGTTTGTTATTTTTTCAATTTGAATTGCTTCATTAACAGTGGGATGATCAAGAAATTATGCTAAAGACTTTCAGAAGGAGAACTAAGAAAAGTCAACAGAAAAAAAAAAAAGGAAAGGGAAATACTGCTTGGCTCAGAAAACATTTTTTTCAGCTGAAGTGAAGGGGATATAACCCAAAGAATGGAGAAGGAATGTTTCTGATGGTGGGTGAGAGAAGATGAGAATACAGATAATGACAGTCTTTTTGTTGGGGAAATGAAGTCTGTGTAGTTATGCTAGGACTCTGTATATGCAGTTTTGAACTTTTTCATGTTAACTTGAAAAAAGAGTTTGAATTAGCTATAAATTTTTTTTCAGGTATTTTGTTGAATAAAAGTTTTCTGGAAAACTATTTCTAGAGTAAGATGTGCTTTTAATTTGTTTGCTTTTAATACAAACATGAAAGTACTCAAAGCAATTTTTGTAGAATAAACTGGAATCTTTTAATATAGGTGGAGAGGGGCAGCTAACTTTTTCTGTAAAGAGCAGATAATAAATATTTTAGGCTTGTGGGCTATACAGTGTCTGTCACAGCTACTCTGCTCTGTCATTGCAGCTGGAAAGTAGCCATAGACAATATGCAAGATTGGTCATGCTGTGTTCTGGTAAGACTTTATAAAAACAGGTGGTAGGCCAGATTTGGCCCCTGGGTTGTATTTGCCACCTTGAGGCAGACCATATTCTCTAAATACAATACAGATAGGAAGTATGAACTTTTGAAATGTGTATGCATTTTAGAATAGACTTCTTTGATATACTTCTTAGTATTAAGTAGCTATTTAGATTAGTTCAGTTTTTATTGATTCCCTGCTTTTTGGCACTTGAAAAATTTAAAGCAACATTTGCCTTTAATAAGGAAAAGTTGACAATGTATCTAAAAACACATTTTCAATTGACTTTATTGCTTTCTCTATTTTGAAAAAAGGAATAGGAAGTAGAATGGAAAAAGCTTGTTAGACATCTAAATAGCATATCTTTATAAAACCATAAAAACAGTCAAACAACAATTTTTAATTGGTTTAAGATAAATTTTCATTTTATTTGAGGGGATTATGATTATTCTGGGTATAGTAATATAGGACAATTTAACTGATTATATTTGGTAATTCTCAATATTTTTTTTGTAGATAATTATTTTTTATTGAAGGGTAGTTGACACACAGTATTACATTAGTTTCAGGTGTACAACACAGTGATTCAACATTTATATACATGATAATTCTAGGTACCAGCTATCACCATACCAAGTTGTTACAATATTTTGACTATATTCCTTATGCTATACATTACATCTCAGTTACTTATTTATGTTACAATTGGAAGTATGTACTTTTTTTTTGTTATTTTTGTATTTTTTAGAGGGCATCTCTCATATTTATTGATCAAATGGTTGTTAACAACAATAAAATTCTGTGTAGGGGAGTCAATGCTCAATGCACAATCATTAATCCACCCCAAGCCTAATTTTCATCAGTCTCCAATCTTCTGAAGCATAACGAACAAGTTCTTACATGGAGAACAAATTCTTACATAGTGAATAAGTTACATGGTGAACAGTTACAAGATCAGTCATCACAGAAACTTTCGGTTTTGATCATGCATTATGAACTATAAACAATCAGTCCAAATATGAATATTCGTTTGATTTTTATACTTGATTTATATGTGGATACCACCTTTCTCCCTTAATTATTATTTTTAATAAAATGCTGAAGTGGTAGGTAGATGCAAGATAAAGGTAGAAAACATAGTTTAGTGTTGTAAGAGAGCAAATGTAGATGATCAGGTGTGTGCCTGTAGACTATGTGTTAATCCAAGCTAGAAAAGGGCAATAAAACATCCACGGATGCAGCAGATTTCTCTTAGAACAGGTGGGGAGAGGTTCTAAGCCTCACCTCTGTTGATCCTGGTAATTCTCAATATTTTATAAATGAACATTTAGAATTAATGTACATTTCATGTTAAAGATTGTGTATTGAATAAATACATCTAGCTCTGCATCCTCCCCAAATCCTAGTAAAATGACAGTAAAGGGATTTTTTTTTTAAGGACAAAATCCCACAAGGACAAGGAATGGGAGAAAGAACAAACTTTTGGAACGTGATAACTGCTTTAACAGACTCATGAGACCTAAATTGTAAGCTCCCTTGGGGAAAGCTAAGAAAGAATCTGATTTTTATTACACAACTGCCTTAAGGTCAGGAATCTGTGCATCAGTTATGTCTGGAAATATAGAGGTGAAGGTGAGGCTAAAAACTAGACTGTTTGAAAGAGTATCTTTTAATAGCCTGCTAGGGCTGTTTACCTTGTCTTCCCCTCCTTCCAGATTTATCCTTTCAAAAAGATAAGACAAAATGGTCTCTGGTCTAGGGCATCATTGAGGCAAGGTACTGTATTAAGATCAGGATGATTGGGTGAAGATTGGGATATAATAAGTACTGAGTTCTCTGGACAGGCTTTTATATTCCAAGTAAGAGATTAGAGATATCCTCTTTGGGGAATATGAAGAGCCTAAGAGAAAAGGCCTAAAATAAAGATACTTAAGGAATATCACAAAGAAATGGCTCAGACAGCTCATCCTGAAGTGATGACTATAGTCAAGTTCCATATATGTGCATGAGCTAATCTGTTTTATTTGGTCATATTCTTAAATATGAGCATATTACCAAGAATTACCCAGATATATGGAGAAAAGAGTCTTGTATGAAAAGCTAAGACCAAATCAACAGGGAAAAAAAAACTTGGATAGTTTTCTTTTGTAAGGAAAAAAGAAAAGATTAAACTGTTATTAATATTCTAGCAAGAGAAGGTATTGTAGTCATGAAATAAGACCAAGATGATTATTTGAAAGGAAATGGCAGATATCAAAAAAATACCTGAAAATAAACTAAAAAATATTAATTAAAAAGTATGTGAATAAACATATGACTTGGGGAAATGAAAAACTTTAACAGGCTTATAGACAAAATGGAAGAAATGCACCAGAATGTGATAACACAGTAGGAAAAGAGACAAAAAGATAAAATCAGAAAGATAAGAAATTTAAAGGACCAGTTTGAGATCATCTATGAATAAGTGATGTTGCAGAAAAAGAATATACAAAATGGAGAAGGATGTTATCAATGAAAATTCAAGAAATTTTCCTACATCTGAAGGACAGTGAGTTTCCATATTGAAACAGCCCACCAAATTCCCCACCCAACAGATATGAAGTAGAGATTATGTCAGAGATATCAGAGCATATCATCATAAATCATATCTCTTTGGTCAAAGGAAAAATCTTTCTCAAGTGTTCAGAGAAAAAAGAAAGAACATCAAAATGGTATTGGAATTAATACAGTGGAATGCCACCCAGCAAAGAACAAACTACTCTTATGTAAACAGCATCAGTGCATTTCAAAAACATTGAATGAAAAAGGTACTAGACATAAAGCAGTACATACTATATGATACCATTTATATGAAGTTCAAGAACAGTCAAAATGAATATGTGGTGATAGAATCACAACATCAGTTGCTGGTGGTTGGTGAGGGATAGACTGGAAAGGAATATGAAGAATTTTCTGTATCTTGATTGTGGTGTGAGTCACATGGATATATGTTTGTGAGAAATCATCCAGTTGTACACTTAAGATCTGTACATTTTGCCATATGTAAATTTAGCAATAATTTAAAAAATATGTTAAAAAAGGTAATGAGTTTTCTTAACAGTGGCACCAGTAGTTGAAAAACAATTTTTGCTTTCATCATACTAAGAGGAAATTTATGTATTCAGGGTCTCAGAAAATTTGCTACCTGTATCTACCTGTAGCTTGAAGCTACTACGAGATAAATGCCATCAAAATGAAGAAGTAAACCAAGAAAGTATCTTGGGATCCAGACCATAGGTTCCAACTCAAGAGATGAGAATTTCCTGCCTGATGCTGAAAGAGAGCCCAAGATGATAATTGTGTAATAGGCCTATAGAGCAACCATTTCAGATTGGAACAGATGGAAAGACTTCGAGAGATTTTTTCAAGAAGATAAAATTGATTTAACACTTAATATGTGAAACATTCTGGAAAATTTAACTAGGAGAGTTTAGGTTCAACTAGTAATGAAAATTAAGCAAATGAAAAAGGAGAATCTCAAGAGAAAACAGTATTCAAGAAAAATGAAATCATTTACCCAGTCTGAATAATGTAAAGAATGAATATAAATCTCACCAAATTGTGATATAACTATAGTAGGAAAATGGGATGGAAAGAGTATGGTGGGGACAAGAGATGGAAAACAGTAAAATCGTAATTTTCTGTGGTAGAAAATCAGTAATGCCTAAAACCAAAAAACCAAGTAGCAGCATCATATAAAAATATTACTTAAAGACTGGTAAAAACAAGAAGGAACAACTGAAAAAAAAGTAGTTGCATTTGTGGAGAGTGGGAAATGTGCAGTGAGGGGAGGAGGACTTCTGTTTTTTGTAACAAGTTTTGTAAAAAGGATTTGTCTGTAAACTATATACCTGTTTAACTTTGAATAAAAAGTCAGAGTAAAACGAAACAGACAGAAGTAGAATCATGGTAGCCTGAAAAAAGAATTTGGAAGAAGGTACACAAAGATGTTAATTGTGATTTTAGTTGGCTTATAAGAGGTGATATTTAATTTTTTGTTTTTCTGTATTTTTTCAGTTTTCTGCCATGAACTTGGATTACATTTGAAATCAGGAGGGGAAAAATAGAAATAAAAGTTGGTTATTCTTATTTTCTGTAGCAGAGCTAAGGTGAAGGAGTTAATATGTTCATAAAGGCACTATTGATACTCAGAAGGGACCATCTGTGGAGTGAGAAAATTAGTTTTGATTGAGACAATGAGCTCATGTTAGGAAAAAGCAATATTTTAGATTTTACAGAAATTATATAGATATTTATATGACTATACAAATCTAGTCTCCATTTAGTTTTATAATTTAGTTCATGGTATTAATAACTTCTTTGTAATAAAAAAATTCAATTCAGAGGCATAATACTTTATAACATTTAATATACTTTGTATAATATTGTCATTTAAAGAAATACTTGAAAGCTTTACATTTAAAAGAATTACTTCATCTACTGCCTTTATATTAAGCTTTGCCTTTTTCTTTTAACAGAGAAACAGGAAAAGGAAATTGACATCTATGCTAACCTCTCTGATGAAAAGGCTTTCGTGTTTTCAGTCGCCTTGGCAGAAATAAATAGAAAAATGATCAATCAAAGACTTATTCTCTGATATTTGTCTGCAAAATGTGTTGAAACTTTCTTCAGGATCACATCAGCAAATTATCAAAACAGTTATGGACTCTCAGGAGCATTCTGACTGTATCAGTAAGGGCCATTGAGTGTGTGTGTGTGTGTGTGTGTGTGTGTGTGTGTGTGTGTGTGTGTGTGTGTGTGTGTGTGTGTGTGTGTGTGTGGTGTGTGTGTGTGTGTGTGTGTGTGTGTGTGTGTGTGTGTGTGTGTGTGTGTGTGTGTGTGTGTGTGTGTGTGTATTTTCCCTATCACTTAGCCTGTGCTACACTTCAGGAGCAAAGCTATATTGGACTGTTCTGGGATTTCCTTGTTTTTCAAGGAGTATTGTCAGTGTTTTGTGTTTGGGATATAAGTGTATTTACCAAAAAAAAGAAAAAAGCTGGATGGCTGTAAAAGATAAAGGAGTAAGGGTGGGAATGCAAGTATGAAAACTAGGTAAATAAAATGCTTGTTAGTTTTCAGGTTTGCCACCAGAGATGCAATATTTTAAATACTTTGAGAAAGAGTGACTTTTAAAAATATATATTTCAGATTATCGTCACTAACAGATTGCATATATACAGTTAATTTACTTTTAATAAATTGGCAATTGAGATTTTATTGAATGGGAAATTAAGAATATAAATGTAAACTTTGTCTTAAATTGATTTTTTTTTTACTTATTTTTATGACTTAAGGTATGAGTTATATTTTAGAGATACTTTCTAGACAGTTTAGAAATTTGGGTGCTATATGAAGAAAAACAGTTAAGGATATATCATACTTCAGATATAAATACCTTGTTTTCTTGAATGTAATTTATTTAATTGCTTAAAAAAGAAAACTTTTTCTGTGTTCAAGATGGTGCCTGTTAGCCTAAACATAAAATATATTTATTATGTGCAAAGTATTTCTTAGATAGCCACTTTTAAGCAGTAATGTTTTATCTGGATGGATGTTCACTTACACATCCTGATAATTATTTAAAGTGTTACTTAACCTCACTCTGGAAGAAAAAATAAACCTTAATATTGAAACTAATAGAGTAACTAGTGTGATATAATCTTTTTGTTCTGGTGAAATTTGTGAAATGGACTTAAACAATTTTTCTAGTGTTAAATGATAACCATTTATAGTTTACTTATTTTATACAAAATACTTTTGCATTTTTGCATATTGATTTAATGATTAACATATTCAAACATGGCCATAATGTCCCTGGACTCCCCACCCACTTAGCCAAAACCTATTTGGAAGTCCTAAAGCCTTATTGGGGAAAGCAGACTTAAAATAGACTTAAAATAGTTAGACTTAACCTTTGCTGAAGAGAATTTCCCTCTAGGTATCAACAGTAGCATTGTCAGCATTATTCTGCATCTCCCATCATCTCCCAAGAGAAAAACAGTTTTTGACTTTTTTTTTTTCTCTTTTATTTAAGTGGTAGCCAGCAGAGGGAGCTTAGGAGGTGCTTTAGGTAGGATGTAGAATTTTTCCTAAAAATTCCTTTTCCCTCAATCCCCATATTTACATGAGGTCCTACTACAGTTATCTTGTATACATTTTAATGTCCTAGTAAAAAAAAGTATATTCCCAAGAATGCTGTGATCTATCTTTGAAACCCAATGTAAGAAAACTATTTTCATTTTGAGAAAAAAGTGATTAATAAGTAAAAATGCTTGTGGACATACTTAAGTCCTCAGAAAAATCAAGAGCAGCTTATGGAGTAGGCATCTTTAAAGAATTATTGGTGTTAGAGTATACCCATTTAAAGCTGTAGACTCTTAGAGGAAAGTCACGTTAAAACAGTCATTGGATACAATAAGGGGAGGAGACTGGTGACTAGGCTGGAGCTTGCAATGTAGAAAAGTAATTTCAGGTGCTCATAATGTTAAGTCATTGGCTTAAGTAAGTTCTTTGGAAGAAGGCAAATTAGGCTTTAGTTTGTGGTGGAACCTATTTAACAAATTTCTCTAAAAATGGTATTCTCTAATAGATATCATTTATATGCTATCATTATAAAGCTGAATTTGTCTAGGTATGTTATAATGGTCTAAGAAAATAGTAATTTGTCCATGATGTTGAAGAAACTTAATCATCAGATTCCTAAGAGCATAATTATAGTAAGTTAATTACATAATCCAAAATATGCTCTGTTCTAATTCCTATAAATGATTCCATAATTAGATGAGGTCTACTGAAAATATGTTCATTCTTTTTAAAAAAAATTTTTATTAAAGTATTATTGATATACACTCTTATGAAGGTTTCACATGAAAAAACAATGTGATTACTACAGTTACCCATATTATCAAGTCTCCACCCATACCCCAAAGCAGTCACTGTCCATCAGTGTAGTAGGATGCCAGATTCACTGTTCGCCTTCTCTGTGCTGTACTGTTTTCCCCGTGATCCCCCACACCATGTGTACTAAACATTATACTCCTCAATCCCCTTCTCCCTCCCTCCTCACCCACCCTCCCACACCCCACCCCTTCGGTAACCACTAGTCCCTTTCTGGAGTTTCTGAGTCTGCTGCTGTTTTGTTTCTTCAGTTTTGCTTCGTTGTTATACTCCACAATGAGGGTAATCATTTGGTACTTGTCTTTCTCCACCTGGCTTATTTCACTGAGCATAATGTCCTCCAGCTCTATCCATGTTGTTGCAAATGGTAGGATTTGTGTCTTTCTTATGGCTGAATAGTATTCTATTGTGTATATGTACCACCTCTTCTTTATCCATTCATCTATTGATGGACACTTAGGTTACTAACGTATCTTGGCTATTGTAAAGAGTGCTGCTATAAACATAGGGGTGCATATATCTTTTTGAATCTGAGAAGTTGTATTATTTGGGTAAATTCCAAGGAGTGGGATTCTTGGGTCAAATAGTATTTCTCTTTTTAGTTTTTTGAGGAATCTCCATACTGCTTTCCACAATGGTTGAACTAGCTTACATTCCCACCAGCAGTGTAGGAGGTTTCCCCTTTCTCCACATCTTCACCAGCATTTGTTGTTCTTAGTCTTTTTGGTGCTAGCCATCCCTACTGGTGTGAGGTGATAGCTCATTGTGGTTTTAATTTGCATTTCCATGATGATTAGTGATGTGGAGCATCTTTTCAGGTGTCTGTTAGCCATCTGAATTTCTTCTTTGGAGAACTGTCTCTTCACATCCTCTGCCCATTTGTTAATCAGATTATTTGCTTTTTCGGTATTGAGGCATGTAAGTTCTAAATATATTTTGGATGTTAACCCCTTGTCGGATATGTCATTTACAAATATATTCTCCCATACTGTAGGATGCCTTTTTGTTCTGTTGATGGTGTCCTTTGCCGTACAGAAACTTTTCAGTTTGAAATAGTCCCATGAGTTCATTTTGCTTTTGTTTCCCTTGCCTGGGGAGATATGTTCATGAAGAAGTCACTCATGTTAATGTCCAAGAGATTTTTCCCTATGTTGTCTTCTAAGAGATTTATAGTTTCATGACTTACATTCAGGTCCTTGATCCATTTTGAGTTTACTTTTGTGTGTGGGGTTAAACAATAATCCAGTTTCATTCTCTTGCATGTAGCTGTCCAGTTTTGCCAACACCAGCTGTTGAAGAGGCTGTCATTTCCCCATTGTATGTCCATGACTCCTTTATCATATATTGGTGTCAACCATAATTGACCATATATGGTTGGGTTTGTATCAGGGCTCTCTAGTCTGTTCCATTGGTCTATGGGTCTGTTCTTGTGCCAGTACCAAATTGTCTTGATTACTGTGGCTTTGTAGTAGAGCTTGAAGTTGGGAAGCAAAATCCCTCCAGCTTTATTCTTCATTCTCAGGATTGCTTTGGCTATTTGAGGACTTCGTGGTTCCATATGAAGTTTAGAACTATTTGCTCTAGTTCGTTGAAGAATGCTGTTGGTATTTTGATAGAAATTGCATTGAATCTGTAGATTGCTTTAGGCAGGATGGCCATTTTGACAGTATTAATTCCTCCTATCCATGAGCACGGGATGTGTCCATTTATAGGTATCTTCTTTAATTTCTCTCATGTGTGTCTGTCTTGTAGTTTTCAGAGTATAGATGTTTCACTTCCTTGGTTAGTTTTATTCCTAGGTATTTCATTCTTTTTGATGGAACTGTGAATGAAATTGTTTTCCTGATTTTTCTTTCTGCTAGTTCATTCTTAGTGTATAGGAGCCACAGATTTCTGTGTGTTAATTTTGTGTCCTGCAACTTTGCTCAATTCAGATATTAATCCAGTAGTTTTGAAGTGGATTCTTTAGGGTTTTTTATGTACAATATCATGTCATCTGCAAACAGGGACAGTTTAACTTCTTCCTTGCCAATCCGGATGCGTTTTATTTCTTTCAGTTGTCTGATTGCTATGGCTAGGACCTTCAGTACGATATTGAATAGAAATGGGGAGAGTGGGCATCCTTGTCTTTTTCCCAATCTTAAAGGAAAAGCTTTCAGCTTCTCACTGTTAAGTATAATGTTGGCTGTGTGTTTGTCAATATGGCCTTTATTTTGTTTTGAGGTACTTTCCCTCTATACCCATTTTATTGAGAGTTTTTATCATGAATGGTTGTTGAATTTGTCAAATGCTTTTTCAGCATCTGTGGAGATGATCATGTAGTTTTTGTCCATTTTGTGTATGTGGTGGATAATACTGGTGGATATTCAAAGTTGTACCATCCTTGCATCCCTGTCCCTGTAATAAATCCTACTTGATCACGATTGGTGATCCTCTTGATGTATTTTTATTTTATTTATTTTTTATTTTTTTATTATCAATCTATAATTACATAAAGAACATTATGGTTACTAGACTCCTCCCTTCACGAAGTCCCCCCCTCCCACAAACCCCATTACAGTCACTGTCCATCAGCATAGTAAGATGCTGGAGACTCACTACTTGTCTTCTCTGTGTTGCACAGCTGTCCCTATGCCCCCCCCCCCACATTATACATGCTAATCATAAGGCCCCCTTTCTTTTTCCCTGCCCTTATCCCTCCCTTCCCACCCCTCCTGCCCAGTCACTTTCCCTTTGGTAACTGTTAGTCCATTCTTGGGTTCTGTGATTCTGCTGCTGTTTTGTTCCTTCAGTTTTTCTTTGTTCTTATACTCCACATATGAGTGAAATCATTTGGTATTTGTCTTTCTCCACCTGGCTTATTACACTGAGCATAATACCCTCTAGCTCCATCCATGTTGTTGCAAATGGTAGCATTTGTTTTCTTCTTGTGGCTGAATAATCCATTGTGTATATGTACCACACCTTCTTTATCCTTTTATCTATTGATGGGCACTTAGGTTGATTCCATTTCTTGGCTATTGTAAATAGTGCTGTGATAAACATAGGGGTGCATCTGTCTTTTTCAAACTGGGCTGCTGCATTCTTAGGGTGAATTCCAAGAAGTGGAATTCCTGGGTCAAATGGTATTTCTATTTTGAGCTTTTTGAGGAACCTCCATACTGCTTTCCACAATGGTTGAACTAATTTGCATTCCCACCAGCAGTGTAGGAGGGTTCTCCCTTCTACGCAACCTCGCTAACATTTGTTATTGTTTGTCTTTTGGATGGTGGCCATCCTTACTGGTGTGAGGTGATATCTCGTGGTTTTAATTTGCATTTATCTGATGACAAGCGATGTGGAGCATCTTTTCATGTGTCTGTTGGCCATTTGAATTTCTTTGGAGATCTGTCTGTTCAGCTCCTCTGCCCATTTTTTAATGGGATTATTTGCTTTTTGTTTGTTGAGGTGTGTAAGCTCTATATATTTTGAATGTCAACCCTTTATCGGATCTGTCATTTATGAATATATTCTCCCATACTGTAGGGTACCTTTTTGTTTTATTGATGGTGTCCTCTTGATGTATTTTTGAATTCAGTTTGCTAATATTTTGTTGAGTATTTTTGTATCTATGTTCATCAGGGATATTGTTCTGTAATTTTCTTTTTTGTGGTGTCTTTGCCTGGATTTGGTATTAGAGTGATGCTGGAGTCATAAAATGAGGTTGGAAGTATTCCCTCTTTTACTCTTTGGAAAACTTTAAGGAGGATGGGTATTAGGTCTTCATGAAATGTTTGATAAAATTTGGCAGTGAAGCCATCTGATCCAGGAGTTTTTGTAGGTTTTTGATTACCAGTTCAATTTCGTTGCTGGTAATTGGTCTGTTCAGATTTTCTGTTTCTTCCTTGGTCAGCCTTGGAACGTTGTTATTTTTCTAGGAAGTTGTCCTTTTCTTCTAGGTTATCCAGTTTGTTATCATACAGTTTTTCATAGTATTCTCTAATAATTCTTTGTATTTCTGTGGTGTCCATAGTGATTTTTCCTTTCTCATTTCTGATTCTGTTTATGTGAGTTGAATCTTTTTTTCTTGATACGTGTGGCTGGAGGTTTACCTATTTTGTTTATTTCCTTGAAGAACCAGCTCTTGCTTTCATTGATTCTGTTGTTTTATTCTTCTCAATTTTATTTATTTCTGCTGTAATCTTTATTATGTCCCTCCTTCTATGGACTTTGGGTCCCACTCATTATTCTTTTTCTCGTTTTGTTAATTGTGAGTTTTGAGTGTTCATATGGTATTATTCTTTCCTGAGGCAGGCCTGTATTGCAATATACTTTCCTCTTAGCATGGCCTTCGCTGCGTCCCACAGATTTTGGGATGTTGAATTATTGTTGTCATTTGTCTCCATATATTGCTTGATCTCTGTTTTTGTTTGGTCATTGAACCATTGGTTATTTAGGAGCATGTTGTGATGCCTCCATGTGTTTGTGGAATTTTTCATTGTCTTTGCATAACTGATTTCTAGTTTCATAGCTTTGTGATCTGAGAAACTCGTTGGTACAATTTCAATCTTTGAGTTTACTGAGGCTCTTTTTGTGGCCTAGTATATGATGTGTACTTGAAAACGTCCCATGTGTACTTGAGAAGAATGTGTATTCTGCTACTTTTCAGTGTAGAGTTCTGTAGGTGTCTGTGAGGTCCATCTGTTCTAATGTGTTGTTCAGGGCTTCTGTCTCCTTATTTTCTGTTGGTTGATCTGTCCTTCAGAGTGAGTGGAGTATTGAAGTCTCCTAGAATGACTGCATTGCGTTCTATTTCCCCTTTTAATTCTGTTAGTATTTGTTGCACATATGTAGGTGCTCCTGTGTTGGGTGCATAGAAAATTATAATGGTTATATCTTCTTGTTGGGTTGACCTCTTTATCATTATGTAATGTCCTTCTTTGTCTCTTGTTACTTTCTTTGTTTTGAAGCCTATTTTGTCTGATACAAGTACTTCAACTCCTGCTTTTTTCTCCCTATTAGTTGCATGAAATATCTTTTGCCATCTCTTCACTTTTAGTCTGTGTATGTCTTTGGTTTTAATATGAGTCTCTTGTAGGCAGCATATAGATGGGTCTTGTTTTTTTATCCTTTCAGTGACTCTATGTCTTTTGATTGCTGCATTCAGTCCATTTACATTTAGGGTGATTATCGGTAGGTATGTACTTACTGCTATTGCAGGTTTTTGATTCGTGGTTACCGAAGGTTCAAGGTTAAGTTCCTTACTATCTAAGAGTGTGACTTAACTCACTTAATATGCTGTTAAAAACACAATCTAAACGTTCTATTTTTTCTCCTCCTTTTTCTTCCTCCTCCATCCCTTATATGTTAGGTATCATATTCTGTACTCTTTGACTATCCCTTGACTGACTTTGGGGGTCGTCGATTTAATTTTGCATTTGCTTAGTAATTAACTGTTCTACTTTCTTTATTGTGGTTTTACCATCTCTGTGACAGCTGTTTAACATTAGGAACACTTCCCTCTATAGCAGTCCCTCCAAAATACACTGTAGAGACAGTTTGTGGGAGGTAAATTCTCTCAGCTTTTGCTTATATGGAAATTGTTTAATCCCTTCTTCAAATTTAAATGATAGTCTTGCCTTATAAGGTGATTTTGGTTTGAGGCCTGTCTGCTCCATCACATTAAATACATCATGCAACTCCCTATGGCCTGTAAGGTTTCTGCTAAGAAGTCTGATGATAGTCTCATGGGCTTTCCTTTGTATGTAATTTATTTCTCTCTCTGACTGCTTTTAATAGTCTGTCCTTATCCTTGATCTTTGCTATTTTAATTGCTATGTGTCTTGGTGTTGTCTTCCTTGGGTCCCTTGTGTTGGAAGATCTGTGCACCTCCATGACCTGAGAGAGTATCTCCTTCTCCTGATTGGGGAAGTTTTCAGCAATTACCTCCTCAAAGACACTTTCTATCCCTTTTTCTCTCTTCTTCTTCTTCTGGTAGCCCTATAATGCGAATATTTTTCCATTTGGATTAGTCACACAGTTCTATCAATATTCTTTCATTCTTAGAGATCCTTTTTTTCTCTGTCTCAGCTTCTTTGTGTTCCTCTTCTCTAGTTTCTATTTCATTTACCATCCCCTCCACTGTATCTAATCTGCTTTTAATACCCTCCATTGTGCTCTTCAATGATTGGATCTCCGACCAGAATTCATTCCTGAGTTCCTGAGTATTTTTCTGTACCTCCATGAGCATGTTAATGATTTTTAGTTTGAAATCCCTTTCAGGAAGATTCATGAGGTCGATTTCATTTGAAACTTTGTCAGGTGTTGTATTCATAATTTTATTTTGAACCATGTTACTTTGGTGTTTCACATTTGTATATGGCACCCTCTAGTGCCCAAAAGCTCTACTCTCTCGAGCTGCTCAGCCCATGAAGCAATGTCAGGGGTTGTAGGAGAGCTGTATTGGTGCTTGAGGGGAGAAAAGAGCTGTTGTTTCCCAGCTGCTATGCCTCCCTCCATTGCCAGATCCAGTGGACCAAGCACACAGGTATCAGCCTCTATGCTTTGTTTTTGCAGTTGCTGTAGATGGGGCTTCCCTCTGGGTGGCCTAACACCAGGGTAGGGTTTGCCGGCTTGCAAGCCAGCTGGGGCTGCATGGGTGAAAGGCACAGTAGGCTGTGTATCATGGAGGAGGTCCTTTGAACTGTGTAGCCAGCCAGGGAGCTGGAGCGCCTGATGATGGAGAAAGTTCCCAACCTGCTGGGCAGAGTGTACCTGGACAATTTTGTCTATCCTTTCTCCTGAGCAGTAAGCTCTGTGCAATCCTTACGTCTTTAGCAGCCCTCTTGTCAGAAAGTCTCTCAGACTGCCCACCTTTCTTTTGTTCCAGAGTCACCGGATATGGATACCTGCTTTTCACAAGCACATGAAAGCACCATGAAATGTAGGTTTGTGCTCCCAGAACAGACCTCTGGAGTTAGGTATTCAGCAGTCCCAGGCCTCCACTCCCTCCCCACTCCATTTATCTTCCTCTGCCGGTGAGCTGGGGTGGAGGAAGGGCTTTGGTACATTACCCTGTTCTGTGAGGTTTACTCTTTTCTCCAGGTGTATGCAGTTTGGCACAGTCCTCTTTCTTGTTGCTCTTTCAGGATTAGTTGTATTTATATTTTCATATTATATGCAGTTTTAGGAGGAAGCCTCTGTCTCACCTCTCACACTGCCATCTTTAATCCTCTTGACCCGAGTGCCTATTAAACTTTCTATCCCTTTGTATCTCTCTTCTCCTTCTGGTACCCCTATTATGTGAATATTGTTTCATTTGGATTGGCCACATTGCTCTCTTACCATTCTTTCATGCCTACTGCTCCTTTGTTCTTTCTTTTCCTCAGGTTCTTTGTTTTCCTGTTCTCTAATTTCCATTTCACTTACTGTTTCCTGTACATGATGGAATCTACTTTTAAACCCCCCCCCCCATTGTACATTTTTATTTCAGATACTGTCTCCTTTAGCTCTGAGTGGCTCTTTTTCAGGTTTTCTGTCTCTTTGTTAAGTCCTTCCTGAGATCTTGAGTAATTTTGTGTAAATCTGTGACCATGTTTATGATGTTTATTTTGAAATATTTATCAGGAAGATTCTGCCTGATTATCTGCCTGACAGGTGTTTGTTGTTGAGTCTCATTTTAGGCAACAATAGCACCTGTGTGATGGAGCTATTAAGTATACATATTAAGAATTCAGTCTTTTTAATTTTATCAGATGGAAAGAGCACTGAAAGTTTGTGTCTCTCCTGGCAAGATGTATGTTTTCTTAGCTTTAATTTTATAACAATTTAAATTTCATTGTATAAAGAACAGCATTTTAGAGTCAAACAGACTTGAGTTTATATTCTGGTTCTGCTACTTTCTAGCTGTGTGACTATATTACTTCACATTCCTAGGCCTCAGTTTCCTTATGTATTACCTCATTGGATATTAAGTAGATATTGTATGTACAGTATAGTGCTTGCCCATAATAGTTGTGCAGTAAAATACTGATATGATGAAAGAGGAGAACTGAGAATACATTCTCTGGATAGCTGTACACCAAGCTTGACACTATTGTTGCCAGAACCTTACCTGGAGTCAACCTGGACTGGAAGGAATGAGTCCTTGCAGGTTATTCTTCAAGAAATGGTTAGGTGACTTTACTATTAGGCCAAAAATTTACTACTAATAAATTCCATCTTGTTCAGTGGCAACATTGTATTAGTCTGGGAGCAAAAGCAAATGTTGGGAATGCAAAAAGAATGGTTTTGATCATTTGAGAAGGATTTTAAAATAGGAATTTAGTTCTATGTGGATTAAATGGATTAAGTCATTAATACATGAAATTTGTATTTAGCATCTCAGTACTAGGTACTCTGCTAAGCTCTGGGAACACAGTGGTAAAGGATGCAGACAAGAGCCCTGTTTTGGAACTTATATTGGGTGATGGTAGGGATATGCAATAAAAAGTAAAGAATTTAGAAAAGATAATCATATAATGATTTTCAAGGTTTATTTGAGATGGGGACATTTCAGTTAAACCCTGGATGACAAGGAGTGATATTTCTTATGCTTGGAATTCATTGAGATTCCTGTATCAGTGGATACAGAATTTCATCAAATTTAGAGATTTTGGCCATTATTCTTGCCCTCGGCTTTGGAGATTCCAATTATACATACATTAGGCCAGATGAAATCCTATGGCTCACTGATGCTCTGCCCTTTTTTTTTAGTCTCTTTTTCTTACTGCATTTCTTTTTGGACAGTTTCTATTGCTATGTCTTCAAGTTTATTAATCTTTTCTTCTGCAACATTTAACCTCCCTTTGATCTTATCCAGTGTATTTTGTATCTCAGATGTTACAGTTTTCATTTCTAGAATTTTATTTTGAGCATTTAAAAAAAATATCTTGCATGTCTCTAGTTAACATACTCTATTTTTTTCTTTAGCTGTCTGGAAAGTGGAGCAATCATAAGGCCCACCTTGTTTGTTTCCCCTCTCACACATCACTGTCCTTTATTAATTGAAGTCCAGTGAGTTGATAACTGTTCTTTAATTTATGTTGCACAGATTTTTAGTTGTTTCAGATAGGACAGTAAATCCAGTCCTTAATCTATCTTGGATCAAAGTAAAAGTGCTCTGCCTCTACTATTTAGCTCATATTTATTCTCAGATTTTTAAATGTGCAGAAAGGCTACATAATCGTTTTAACCAGTTGCTATTAGTAAAAACACTTTAGATTCTAATTATACATGTTTTCGATGTGTGATAAAGCACAAGCCCAATCTTTAGTATGTAAATTAAAGTTTGTTTAACATGTTTTTTAACATAACTGTCAAAAAGTTCTGATACTTTTTTATATATTATTAAGGTATCATTGATATACAATCACATGAACAACATTGTGGTTACTAGATTGCACCCATTATCAAGTGCCAACCATATACCCCATTACAGTCACTGTCCATCAGCATAGTAAGATGCTACAGAGTCACTATCTTCTCTGTGCTATACTGCCTACTCAAGTGCCCCCCCCCATGTTATGTGTGCTAATCGTAATGCCCCTTATTCCCCTTACCCCTCCCTTCCCACCCATTCACACCAGTCCCTTTCCCTTAGGTAACTGTTAGTCCATTCTTGGGTACTGTAAGTATGCTGCTCTTTTGTTTCTTCAGTTTTTGTTTTGTTGTTATACTCCACAGATGAGTGAAATCATTTGTTACTTGTCTTTCTCTGCCTGGCTTATTTCACTGAGCATAATGCCCTCCAGCTCCATCCATGTTGTTGCAAATGGAAGGGTTTGTTTTCTTCTTATGGCTGAATAGTATTCCTTTGTGTATATGTATCATATCTTCTTTATCCATTCATCTGCTGATGAACACTTAGGTTGCTTTCATCTTGACTATTATAAATAGTGCTGTGATAAAAATAGGGGTACGTATGTCTTTTTGAATCTGGGATCCTGTATTCTTAGGGAAAAATCCCAGGAGTGGAATTCCTGGGTCTAATGGTATTTCTATTTTTAGTTTTTTTGAGGAGACTCCATACTGCTTCCCACAATGGTTGAACTAATTTACCTTCCCACCAGCAGTGTAGTAGGGTTCCCCTTTCTCCACATCTTTATCAGTATTGTTCTTTGTCTTTTGGATGTTGGCCATCCTAACTGGTGTGAGGTGTTACCTCATTGTGGTTTTAATTTGCATTTCTCTGATGATTAGCAATGTGGAGCATCTTTTCATGTGCCTGTTGGCCATCTGAATTTCTTCTTTGGAAAAGTGTTCAGGTCCTCTGCTCATTTTTTAATTGGATTATTTGCTTTTTGTTTGTTAAGGTGCATGAGTTCTTTATATTTGGATGTCAACCCCTTATCAGATATGTCATTTATGAATATATTCTCCCATACTGTAGGATGCCTTTTTGTTCTCTGATAGTGTCCTCTGCTGTACAGAAGCTTTTCAGTTTGATATAGTCCCACTTGTTCATTTTTGCTTTTGTTTCCCTTGTGCATAGAGATATGTTCATGAATAAGTTGCTCATGTTTATGTCCAAGAGATTTTTGCCTATGGCTTTTTCTAAGAGTTTTATGGTTACATGACTTACATTCAGGTCTTTGATCCTTTTTGAGTTTACTTTTGTATATGGGGTTACGCAATAATCCAGTTTCATTCTCTTACATGTAGCTGTGCAGTTTTGCCAACACCAGCTGTTGAAGAGGCTGTCATTTCCCCCATTGTATATCCATAGCTCCTTTATCATATATTAATTGACCATATATGCTTGGATTAATATCTGGACTCTATTCTGTTCCACTGGTCTATGGGTCTGTTCTTGTGCCAGTACCAAATTGTCTTGATTACTGTGGCTTTGTAGTAGAGCTTGAAGGAAGTTGGGAAGCATAATCCCCCCTGCTTTAATTTTCCTTCTCAGGATTGTTTTAGCTATTCAGCATCTTTGTGGTTCCATATGAATTTTAGAACTATTTGTTCCACTTCGTTGAAGAATGCTGTGGGTATTTTGACAGGGATTGCATTGAATCTGTATATTGCTTTAGGCAGGAGGGCCATCTTGACAATATTAATTCTTCCTATCCATAAGCACGGAATGTGTTTCCATTTATTGGTATCTCCTTTAATTTCTCTCATGAGTGTCTTGTAGTTTTCAGAATGTAGGTCTTTCACTTCCTTGGTTAGGTTTATTCCTAGGTATTTTATTCTTTTTGATGTAATTGTGAATGGAATTGTTTTCCTGATTTCTCTTTCTGCTAGTTCATTGTTAGTGTATAGGAATGCAACAGATTTCTGTATATTAATTTTGTATCCTGCAACTTTGCTGAATTCAGATATTAGTTCTAGTAGGTTTGAAGTGGATTCTTTAGAGTCTTTATGTACAATATCATGTCATCTGCAAACAGGGACAGTTTAAGTTCTTCTTTATCAATCTGGATGCCTTTTATTTCTTTCTGTTATCTGATTTCTATGGCCAGGACCTGCAGTACTATTGAGTAAAAGCGGTGAGAGTGGGTGTCCTTGTTTTGTTCCCAATCTTAGGTGAAAAGCTTTCACCTTCTTGCTCTTAGGCATGATGTTGGCTGTGGGTTGTTCATATATGGTCTTTATTATGTTGAAGTACTTGCCCTCTATACCCATTTTGTTGAGAGTTTTTATCATGAATTGATGTTGTTTTGTCTGATGCGTTTTCAGCATCTATGGAGATGATCATGTGGTTTTTGTCCTTTTTGTTGAAGTGGTGGGTGATGTTGATGGATTTTTCAATGTTGTGCCATCCTTGCATCCCTGAGATGTATCCCATTTGATCATGTTATATGATCCTCTTGATATATTTTTGAATCCGGTTTGCTAATATTTTGTTGAATATTTTTGCATCTATGTTCATCAGGGGTATGGTCTGTAGTTTTCTTTTTTTGTGGTTTCTTTGCCTGGTTTTGGTATTAGAGTGATGCTGGCTTCATAGAATGAGTTTATATGTGTTCCCTCCTCATCTATTTTCTGGAAAACTTTATGGAGTATTGGTATTATGTCTTCTCTAAAGGTATGATAAAATTCAGTAATGAGTCCAACTGGTCTGGGAATTTTGTTCTTGGGTAGTTTTTTGATAACCAATTCAATTTTGTTGCTGGTAATTGGTCTGTTTAGATTTTCTGTTTCTTTCTGTGTCAGTCTTGGAAGGTTGTATTTTTCTAGAAAGTTGTCCCTTTCCTCCAGGTTATCCAGTTCATTAGTGTATAGATTTTTATAGTGTTCACTAGTAATTCTTTGTTTTCCTGTGCTTTCTGTTGTGAGTTTTCCTTTCTCATTTCTGATTCTGTTTATGTGCATAGGTACTCTTTTTCTCTTAATAAGTCTTCCTAGGGGTTTATATATTTTGTTTATTTTCTCAAAGAACCAGCTCTTGGTTTTGTTAATTTTTGCTGTTGTTTTATTCTTCTGATCATTATTATGTGCCTCCTTCTGCTGACTTTGGGCCTAATTTATTCTTCTTTTTCCAGTTTCAATAATTGTGACATTAGACTGTTCATTTGTGATTGTTCTTTCTTCTTCAAATAAGCCTGGATTTCTATATACTTTCCTCTTAGAACTGCCTTCACTGCTTCCCACACAAGTTGGGGCATTGTGCTGTCATTTTCATTTGTCTCCATATATGACTTGATCTCTGTTTTAATTGGTCATAGGTCCATTATTTAGGAGCATGTTGTTAAACCTCCATGTGTTTGTGATCCTTTTTGTTTTCTTTGTACAATTTGTTTCTAGTTTTATACTTTTGTGATTGGAGAAGTTGGTTGGTACAATTTCAGTGTTTTTGAATTTACTGAGGCTCTTTTTGTGGCCTAGTGTGTCGTCTATTCTGGAAAATGTTCCATGTGCACTTGAGAAGAATATGTATCCTGCTGCTTTTGGGTGGAGAGTTCTGTAGATGTCTGTTAGGTTCACCTGTTCTGATGTGTTGTTCAGTGCCACTGGGTCCTTATGTATTTTCTATCTGGTTGATCTGTCCTTTGGAGTGAGTAGGGTGTTGCAGTCTCCTATAATGAGTGCATTGCATTCCTTCTCCTCCTTTAATTCTGTTATTATTTGTTTCATGTATGTAGGTGCCCTTGTGTTGGGTGCATATATATTTATAATGGTTATATCCTCTTGTTGGACTGACATCTTTATCATTATGTAATGTCCTTTGTTTCTTGTTACTCTCTTTGTTTTGAAGTATATTTTGTCTGATACAAGTACTGCAACACCTGCTTTTTTCTCCCTATTGTTTGCATGAAGTATCTTTTTCCACCCCTTCACTTTTAATCTGTATATTACTTTGGGATTATCATATCTTGTAGGCAGCATATAGATGGGTCTTGCTTTTTTATCCATTCATTGACTCTTCGTCTTTTGTTTCGTGCATTCAGTCCATTTACATTTACAGTGATTATCAATATATTTGTACTTATTGCCATTGCAGGCTTTGGATTTGTGGTTAACAAGAGTCAAGGGCAGCTTCTTTACTATCTAGTAGTCTACTTTAACTCACTCATTACACTATTATAAACACAGTCTGAGGATTCTTTTTTCTCTCCCTTGTTTTCCTTATTCCTCCACTCTTCATATGTTAGGTGTCATATTCTGTACTCTTTGTGTATCCCTTGACTGGCTTTGTGGGTAACTGATTTAATTTTACATTTGGTCAGTATTTAGTTGGTCTACTTCCTTTTCTGTGGTTTTATTTTCTCTGGTGACAGCTATTGAGTCAGGCACAATTCTATTTAGAGCAGTCCCTTTAAAATACAGTGTAGAGTTGGTTTGTGGGAGGTAAATTCTGTCAACTTTTTAAATCTGGAAATTGTTTAATCCCTCCTTCAAATTTAAGTGATCATCTTGCTGGATACAGTATTCTTGGTTCTAGCTCCTTACCTTACCTCAGCAGTAAGGTTTCTGCTGAGAAGTCTGATGATAGCCTGATGGGTTTTCCTTTGTAGGTGATATTTTTTCTCTCTCTGGCTGCTTTTGATACTCCATCCTTGTCCTTGATTTTTGCCATTTTAATTATATGTCTTGGTGTTGTCTTCCTTGTGTCTCATGTGGGGAGATCTGTGGACTTCTATGGTCTGAGATACTCTTTCCTTCCCCAGATTGGGTAAGTTTTCAACACTTATTTCTTGAAAGACACTTCTCCTTTTTCTCTCTCTCCTTCTTCTGGTGCCTCTATAATATGAATATTGTTCCATATGGATTGGTCACACTGTCTTCTTAATATTCTTTCATTCCTAGAGATCATTTTTTCTCTGTCTGCCTCTGCTTCTCTGTATTCCTGTTCTCTGCTTTCCATTCCATTCACTGTCTCCTCTACCCCCCCTAATCTGCTTTTAAATCTCCCCATTGTTTCATTTCAGTTATCTTCCTCCTGAATTCATCCCTTAGCTCTTGAGTTTTATTCATTTGCCCCATTAGCATGCTTATGACTCCTTATTTTGAATTCTTTTTCCAGAAGTTTGGTGATTTCAGTCTCACCAAGCCCTCTACTGGTGTTTGAGGGATTTTGGATTGAACAAGATTCTTCTACCTTTTCCTTGTCCTGGAGCAATGGGAGTGGTCGCTGGGGAGTGGCTTGGGTGTCAGCTGGGGGGATAAAGTCCCTTCCTGCTTGCCGGTCACTATGCCTGTCTCTGCTGTCTGTTCTGGTTAACTGTGGGCATGGAGGGCCTCTGGGTTAATCCCCTGAACTGCAATGGATGGGGTGGCCTTCATGATGGCTTAGGGTGATGGTGGGGGTCGCAGGCAAGCAGCACTGGTTCCGCCCTGATAACAAAGCCCATTCGTGGCTCCTGGTATCAGTGCCTGTCTCCACTATCTGCCAGTCAACTGCTCATAGGAAGCAGCCTCTGTGTCTGGCCCAGTTAGCCACATGCAGGTAGCAGCCTCTGCATTAAGCTGTGTAGTTGCTGTAGGCAGGGCTGCCCTCCAGGTTCATTTGCAGCAATGACGGGGGACAGCCAGTTTGTGCATAGGTGTCAGCATGGAGGAAGGAGTGGCAGGCTGCTTATCATGGTGAGGGGACTCAGTGTTGTGGTGCTAACTAGGGGAATAGGGCACTTGAAGCTCCTGAAAGTTCCCAGTCTGCTGGGCTGAGTGTGCCAGGATGATTTTGTCTACTTGTTCCTTCTCATAAGCCCTTGTCCTTTTTAGCAGTCCTCTGACTATTGAGAGGTCCCTTAAAGTGCCTGCTTTTCTTTTTTCCCAGGGCAGCCGGTTGTGGGAACCTGTTCACAGTCTTACTCTCAGACTGCTTTTCATCCCCTCTAATCTCCAGCACACCATTCAATGTGGGTCTATGCTCCTTGGGTAGATTTCTAGGGCTGGGTATTTAGCAGTCTCATGTTTCCACTCCATCTCTACTCTGATTCTTTTCCTCCTACTGGTGAGCTGGAGTGGGGGAAGTACTCAGGTCCTGCCAGGTTGTGGCTTTTTACCTTATCCTTTTCTGTGAGATGCTGTCTTCTCCCAGATGTAGACTAGCTGGTGTACTGTTACATAAATAGATGTATTTGCTGTATTTTCAAAATATATGTGGTTTTGGCAAGAGATTTCTGCTACACTACTCATGCTGCCATCTTTTCTCCCCTGGTATTTTTTTTTTTTTTTAATTAAAAGCACTTCTGTTCCTACCAGTAAGAAAACCTCTTCAAAGCATTTTGGTATTTATTTTTCTATTATGTTATCACATTGCTGGGTTGAGCTGCCTGCCAGATGTATGTAATCAGACATCTTTTTGGTATTATACATGGACTAAGTACTTTAGAAGCCTTGTTTTAGTTTTATGTGAGTTGAGGATGCATTTTTTTATTAAGGTATCATTGATATACACTCTTATGAAGATTTCAGATGAAAAACAATGTGGTTACTACATTCACCCACGTTATCATGTCTCCCCATACCCCATTGGAGTCACTGCCCAACAGCATAGTAAGGTGCCACAGAGTTACTATTTGCCTCCTCTGTGCTACACTGTCTTCCCCGTGATTCACCCTACACCATGTGAGTCAATCATAATACCCCTCAATTCCCTTCTCCCTCCCTCCCCACCCAACCTTCCCTACCCCCTCCTTTGTGGAACCCTAGTCCCTTCTTGGAATCTATGAGTCTGTTGCTGTTTTGTTCCTTCAGTTTTGCTTTGCTGTTATATTCTACAGATGAGGGAAATCATTTGATACTTGTCTTTCTCCGCCTGGCTTATTTTAATGAGCATAATATTCTCCAACTCCATCCATGTTGTTGCAAATGGTAGGATTTGTTTCTTTCGTATGGCTGAATAGTATTCTATTGTGTATATGTACTTCATCTTCTTTATCCATTCATCTACTGATGGACACTTAGGTTGCTTCCATATCTTAGCTATTTTAAATAGTGCTGCAATAAACATAGGGGTGCATGTGTCTTTTTGAATCTGAGAAATTATATTCTTTGGGTAAATTCCTAGGAGTGGAATTCCTAGGTCAAATGGTATTTTTTTTTTTTTTTTTAGTTTTTTGAAGAATCTCCATATTGCTTTCCACAATGGTTTGACTAGCTTACATTCCCACCAGCAGTGTAGGAGTTTTCCCTTTTCTCCACATCCTCACCAACATTTGTTGTTCTTAGTCTTTTTGATATTGGCCATACTAACTGGTATGAGGTGATATCTCATTGTGGTTTTAATGTGCATTTCCCTGATAATTAGTGATGTGGAGCATCTTTTCATGTGCCTGTTGGCCATTTGAATTTCTTTTTTGGGGAATTATCTGTTCATATCCTCATTGAGGATGCATTTTTTTTATTGTGGTAAAATCTACATAAAAGTGTTTGCCATTTTAACCATTTTTAGTGTATAAATTCAGTGATGTAATGTACATTCCCAAATGTGTAACAATTGCCACTATTTCCAGAACATTTTCATAATCCCAAACAGACTTTGTACCCATTAAAGAGTAGCTCCCCATTCCCTCCAACCCCAACTCTTGGTAATCTCTAGTCTACTTCCTTTTTCTGTGAACTTCACATAACTAGAATCATACAGCATTTGCCCTTTGGTTTATTTCACTTAGCATAATGTATTCAAGGTTCATCCATATTGTAGCATGTATCAGAATTTCATTTCTTTTAAGGCTGAATAGTATTCCATTATGTGTAACATTTTGCTTATCCATTCATCTATTGATGGACAGTTAGGTTGTTCCACCTTTGGCTGTTGTGAATAATGCTACTGCTATGAATGTGATTATACAAGTATCTGGTTGAGTTCTTTTGGGTACGTACCTAGAAGTGGAATTGCCAGATTATATGGTAATTTTATGTTTAACACTTTGAGAAATCAGAAAATTGTTTTACCTAGTGGCTGCACCATTTTACATTCCCACCAGCAATGTACAAAGGTTCCAATTTCTTCATAGCCTCAACAACACTTGTTATTTTCTAGGTTTGTTTTTGTTTTGTTTTGTTTTGTTTTGGTGTATGCTTTCTTTTTCTTTTTCTTTTTTTCTTTTCATAATGCCCAACCTGATGGATATGAAATGGTATCTTATTATGTTTTTGATTTGTATTCCCCTAATGACTAGTGATGTTGAGTATTTTTTCATGTCCTTATTGGCTATTTGTATAGTCTTTGAAGAAATGTCTATTTTTGAATTGGGCAATATTTAGTGTGTGTGGGGGGGGTATGTTTTAAAGCCTAAATCTATCTGCTTTCCAAAAGATCTTCCTGGATTTTTTATATTCATTTTTATATTTTCTGTCTAACATACCTAGAAAATGCTCCACAGTACATTTTTTCATGTTTCTATGATAATTGTGTGATATGACAGATTTGTAAAGATGAAGATGGTGATTTCAAGTTACTTCCCTTGTATCTGGCCTGTTTACAAAGTGTGCTCCTTCTGTTTTCTACATGACAAACTTCCAGAAAAGAGTGGTTGACTAGCCTGATGGGAAGAGATTTTGGGGTGAGCCTCCCCAGGGTTCTAGTGGTAGACCTGTTAAACTTGTCTTTGGGTTGGATAGTTTTCTCTCTCAGTGAAATATAAAATGTAAAACAGAAACACCTTCACTATTTGATATCTAGTTGCTAATTAGATACTAAATTATCTTCCCTCTTTGTTATCTAGTTGCTTATTAGATAAATTCACTCTCTAAGTTTCATATACCATCATTAGGAGAATCTACTTCAGCTCCAGCAGCAGCAGGTCTGACACTAGCTTGGCAGGTTCTCCTTTTGGGGTAAGAGCTACATATGATTGATCCTAGAGATGTAGGTAAATGCAATCTCTGTCCTCCATTAGGAAGCTCAGGGTTAAAAGTTTTAAGTGTGACTGAGGTTGTAAAAATATAAAACACAAAAAATGTCAAAACTCATGTTTGTAGCAAAAATTTGTACCATCTGAGTACACTTATTTGTGTCTTTCATGGTAGTGCCAACATTTGAGTGCAATTAAAAGGAACAAAAGTAAAAACAATAGAAAAGAGCTACCATTTAAGGAGTACTCACTATGTCCCAGGCACTGTGCCACATGCTTTCAAAATATGATTGTGTTTAATAATTACTTAATAAAATGAAGCTCAAAGAGCTGGTTTTAAAAGTTGCTCAGGGTCACACACTTGGCAAGGGGCCTTGACACAAAGTAGCTATGTCAGTGGGGCTCCTATTTCAAAACAGAAGTACAACAGCATATTAGATAGGGAGGAAACAGGGAAATACATTTCACATAACCAAATATTATTAGAATTGCCTACGAAAGCAATATAGACATCATCTAGAAAATAGGGGATTTAAGTAGATAGACCTCTTTTTTTTTAACTGTTGGGAATATTACATAAAAGTAATAAAAGTAGAGAATGCCAAGTGCTTGTTGTAATTTTCTTGATTGATGCAGGTGTCCTCTACAAGTGTCTTGCAGGTTTTCTTTTCAGATGCAAATTTGGGATTAAAATGTTTTCATATTTTGATTACTATGGTCCCCCCCCCCCATTGGCCTTACCATATCTTCATGAAGAAAATGCCACTCCAAAGTCTTCTTTCCTGAGAGTTCTTACCATGCCCTCAGCTTTTAACTCAGCCTTGACTGGTTCTGTAAACCTGTCTTCAAATGGATTCACTTCTTCATTTGAGGTTGGGAAGTGTCCAGTTAATCGAACTTTGCTTACATCATAGCTCTTGGTTCTTGACAAACATACTTTAAGCCTTTTTTCTTTTTAGAGGGCATCTCATATTTATTGATCAAATGGTTGTTAACAACAATAAAATTCTGTATAGGGGAGTCAATGCTCAATGCATAATCATTAATCCACCCCACGCCTAATTCTCATCAGTCTCCAATCTTCTGAAGCATAAAGAACAAGTTCTTACATGGTGAACAAATTCTTACATAGTGAATAAGTTCTTACATGGTGAACAGTATGAGGGCAGTCATCACAGAAACGTTCGGTTTTGATCACGCATTATGAACTATAAACAATCAGGTCAAATATGAATATTCGTTTAATTTTTATACTTGATTTATATGTGGATCCCACATTTCTCCCTTTATTATTATTATTATTTTTATTTTTAATAAAATGCTGAAGTGGTAGGTAGATGCAAGATAAAGGTAGAAAACATAGTTTAGTGTTGTAAGAGAGCAAATGTAGATGATAGGTGTGTGCCTGTAGACTATGTGTTAATCCAAGCTAGACAAGGGCATTAAAACATCCACGGATGCAGAACATTTCTCTCAAAACAAGGGGGGTGAGGTTCTAAGCCTCACCACTGTTGATCCCCAATTTCTCACCTGATGGCCCCCCTGCGACTGTGGTTGTTCCTCCCTTGAGGAATCTTACCCGTCTCTGGCTAACCAGTCATCTTCCAGGGCCACACAGGGAGACGTAAAGTTGTAAGTGAGAGAGAAGCCATATTGTTTGAAAAGGTTAGCTTTTTACTTCTTTGCAGATTTATGCCCTGTGGCTTCTATGCCCAGCATTTGTCTTGAGGTATCTTTACCACTTGGGGGAATTATGACACTCGGTGAATTTGATATAAGGCACGAATTCTATTTAAGGGTTGTAATTAGGAAGGAAGAAGAAAAGCTATAGAGGTAGCAGATGGAAGAAAACATGGGAAGATTGATTATTTCTTTGACATATCTTCTTGTAGAGTAACTTAAGCATGTATAGGTTTTAAACTACTAATTAAATTGCACATGCATATTAATATAATAGGAATACAGTTACATAAGCAAAGCAGATCTATAATTACCAGCCGTCTCCAGTGAAGCCAAGAAAACCAGTTAGGTACCCTAGGCATTTGTGAAAATTTGTCTATGATATAATGGATATTGTCCAACTGTTCTTGAACAGTCTGGAAGAAATCAGACAAATTAAAACAACCCATTCCTGGGCACTGTTCACATCCCATATGTTCTTTTAACAGTAGATAATCTGTAGTTGTAAGATTTTGGAGCGCTACAACTTGCTCTTCTAATTTTTCTTGGTTGAGTTCCAACAGTATAGATCCAGTCAAATTTGTTGTTTTACTGTATGCACAGGTCAGCTTAGACAGCTCCTTCTTCATTCCAATGGCAAGTCCAGGAGACAGTGGGATGGATGCAGCTACAACTGCAGCATTGCCTGGATCTTTGTTGAGGTTTTTTTGATGATCATCTTCTGGTATGACTCTTCCAGAGAGTGCTGATGTTGGAAGCTCCTCCTCATATCATATCTTAGTTCATTTTCTGGGTAGCCAAGCTAGGCCTTGATCTTCTGCATAGAAACAAACAGACCCTTTGCCCACACTTTGATATGCCCTTTATACCATTGTGTAGGACTCACTGGAGGTCACCACACAGGAACTGTTTTTTTTGTTTGTTTGTTTTTAAGAGAAAGGAATATTATCAGAAGAGTATACCTCCATAGCCGATCATCTGACACCCTGTAAGTGATCAAAATTAAGGATATTTAAAGCATGCATTAATCGTTGATTTACAGTTAGTTTTATCCTATCAGGGAGTAATCCCCCTTCTCTTTCTTTTTTTTTTGTTCTCTTTAATCTGCACTTACATGAAGAATATTATGTTTACTAGGCTCTCCTCTATACCAGGTCCCCCCTATAAACCAATTTACAGTCACTGTCCATCAGCATAGCAAAATGTGGTAGAATCACTACTTGTCTTCTCTGTGTTGTACAGCCCTACCCTTTCTCCCTCCCCCCATGCATGCTAATCTTAATACCCCTTTCTTATCCCCCCCCCCCTTTATCTCTCCCTACCCATCCATCTTCCCCAGTCTCTCCCTTTGGTACCTGTTAGTCCATTTGTGGGTTCTGTAATTCCGCTGTTTTGTTCCTTCACTTTTCCCTTTGTACTTATACTCCTCAGATGAGTGAAATCATTTGGTATTTCTCTTTCTCCACTTGGCTTATTTCACTGAGCATAATACCCTCCAGCTCCATCCCTGTTGCTGCAAATGGTAGGATTTGCCCTCTTCTTATGGCTGAGTAGTATTCTATTGTGTATATGTACCACATCTTCTTTATCCATTCATCTACCGATGGACATTTAGGTTGCTTCCAATTCTTGGCTATTGTAAATAGTACTGCGATAAACATAGGGGTGCATCTGTCTTTCTCAAACTTGATAGCTGCGTTCTTAGGGTAAATTCCTTGGAGTGGAATTCCTGGGTCAAATGGTAGGTCTGTTTTGAGCATTTTGATGCACCTCCATACTGCTTTCCACAATGGTTGAACTAATTTGCATTCCCACCAGCAGTGTAGGAGGGTTCCCCTTTCTCCGCAGCCTTGCCAACATTTGTTGTTGTTTGTCTTTTGGATGGCAGCCATCCTTACTGGTGTGAGGTGATATCTCATTGTAGTTTTAATTTGCATTTCTCTGATAATTAGCGATGTGGAGCATCTTTTCATGTGTCTGTTGGCCATCTGTATTTCTTTTTTAGAGAACTGTCTGTTCAGTTACTCTGCCCATTTTTTAATTGGATTATTTGCTTTTGTTTGTTGAAGTGTGTGAGCTCTTTATATATGTTGGACGTCAAGCCTTTATCGGATCTGTCATTTTCAAATATATTCTCCCATACTGTAGGGTTCCTTTTTGTTCTATTGATGGTGTCTTTTGTTGTACAGATGCTTTTCAGCTTAATATAGTCCCACTTGCTCATTTTTGCTGTTGTTTTCCTTGCCTGGGGAGATACGTTCATGAAGAGGTCACTCATGTTAATGTCTAAAAGGTTTTTCCCTATGTTTTTTTCTAAGAGTTTTATGGTTTCATGACTTTCATTCAGGTCTTTGATCCATTTTGAATTTACTTTTGTGTATGGGGTTAGACAATGGTCCAGTTTCATTCTCCTACATGTAGCTGTCCAGTTATGCCAGTACCATCTGTTGAAGAGACTGTCATTTCACCATTGTATGTCCATGGCTCCTTTATCAAATATTAATTGACCATATATGTTTGGGTTAATGTCTGGTGTGTCTAATCTGTTCCACTGGTCTGTGGCTCTGTTCTTGTGCCAGTACCAAATTGTCTTGATTACTACGGCTTTGTAGTAGAGCTTGAAGTTGGGGAGTGAGATCCCCCCTAATTTAATCTTCTTTTTCAGGATTGCTTTGGCTATTCGGGGTCTTTGGTGTTTCCATATGAATTTTTGAATTATTTGTTCCAATTCATTGAAGAATGTTGCAGGTAATTTGAGAGGGATTGCATCAAATCTTTATATTGCTTTGAGGAGGATGGCCATTTTGACGATATTAATTCTTCCTAGCCATGAGCATCGGATGAGTTTCCATTTATTAGTGTCCCCTTTAATTTCTCTTAAGAGTGACTTGTAGTTTTCAGAGTATAAGTCTTTCACTTCCTTGGTTAGGTTTATTCCTAGGTATTTTATTCTTTTTGATGCAATGGTGAATGGAATTGTTTTCCTGATTTCTCTTTCTATTGATTCATTATTAGTGTATAGGAAAGCTACAGATTTCTGTGTGTTAATTTTGTATCCTGCAACTTTGCTGTACTCCGATATCAGTTCTAATAGTTTTGGAGTGGAGTCTTTAGGGTTTTTTATGTACAGTATCATATCATCTGCAAATAGTGACAGTTTAACTTCTTCTTTACCAGTCTGGATTCCTTGTATTTCTTTGTTTTGTCTGATTGCCACGGCTAGGACCTCCAGTACTACGTTAAATAACAGTGGGGAGAGTGGGCATCCCTGTCTTGTTCCCGATCTCAGAGGAAATGCTTTCAGCTTTTCGCTGTTCAGTATAATGCTGGCTGTGGGTTTGTCACATATGGCCTTTATTATGTTGAGGTACTTGCCCTCTATTCCCATTTTGCTGAGAGTTTTTATCATGAATGGATGTTGAATTTTGTCAAATGCTTTTTCAGCATCTATGGAGATGATCATGTGGTTTTTGTCTTTCTTTTTGTTGATGTGGTGGATGATGTTGATGGATTTTCGAATGTTGTACTGTCCTTGCATCCCTGGGATGAATCCCACTTGGTCATGGTATATGATCCTTTTGATATACTGTTGAATTCTGTTTGCTAATATTTTATTGAGTATTTTTGCATCTACATTCATCACGGATATTGGTCTGTAATTTTCTTTTTTGGTGGGGTCTTTGCCCGGTTTTGGTATTAGTGTGATGTTGGCTTCATAGAATGAGTTTGGGAGTATTCCCTCTTCTTCTATTTTTTGGAACACTTTAAGGAGTATGGGTATTATGTCTTCTCTGTGTGTCTGATAAAATTCCGAGGTAAATCCGTCCGGCCCCGGGGTTTTGTTCTTGGGTAGGTTTTTGATTACCGTTTCAATTTCTTTGCTCGTAATTGGTTTGTTTAACTTTTGTGTTTCTTCCTTGGTCAGTCTTGGGAGGTTGTATTTTTCTAGGAAGTTGTCCATTTCTTCTAGGTTTTCCAGCTTGTTGGCATATAGGTTTTCATAGTAGTCTTTAATAATTCTTTGTATTTCTGTGGAGTCTGTCGTGATTTTTCCATTCTCATTTCTGATTCTGTTGATTTGTGTTGATTCTCTTTTTCTCTTAATAAGTTTGGCTAGAGGCTTATCTATTTTGTTTATTTTCTCAAAGAACCCGCTCTTGGTTTCGTTGATTTTTGCTATTGTTTTATTCTTCTCAATTTTGTTTATTTCTTCTCTGATCTTTATTATGTCCCTCCTTCTGCTGACTTTAGGCCTCATTTGTTCTTCTTTTTCCAGGTTCGATAATTGTGATGTTAGACTATTCATTTGGGATTGTTCTTCCTTCTTCAAGTGTGCCTGGATTGCTATATACTTTCCTCTTAAGACTGCTTTCGCTGCATCCCACAGAAGTTGGGGCTTAGTGTTCTTGTTGTCATTTGTTTCTATATATTCCTTGATCTTTATTTTGATTTGTTTGTTGATCCATTGATTATTTAGAAGCATGTTGTTAAGCCTCCATGTGTCTGTGAGCCTTTTTGTTTTCTTTGTAGAATTTATTTGTAGTTTTATACCTTTGTGGTCTGAAAAATTGGTTGGTAGAATTTCAATATTTTGGAATTTACTGAGGCTCTTTTTGTGAGCTAGTATGTGGTCTATTCTGGAGAATGTTCCATGTGCACTTGAGAAGAATGTATATCCTGTTGCTTTTGGATGTAGAGTTCTATAGATGTCTATTAGGTCCATCTGTTCTAGGGTGTTGTTCAGTGCCTGTGTGTCCTTACTTATTTTCTGCTCGGTGGATCCTTTGGGGTGAGTGGTGTGTTGAAGAGTCCTAAAATGAATGCATTGCAGTCTATTTCCCTCTTTAGTTCTGTTAGTATTTGCTTCACATATGCTGGTGCTCCTGTATTGGGTGCATATATATTTAGAATGGTTATATCCTCTTGTTGGACTGAGCCCTTTATCATTATGTAGTGTCCTTCTTTTTCTCTTGCTACTTTCTTTGTTTTGAAGTCTATTTTGTCTGATATTAGTACTGCAACCCCTGCTTTCTTCTCACTGTTGTTTGCTTGAAATACGTTTTTCCATCCCTTGACTTTTAGTCTATGCTTGTCTTTGGGTTTAAGGTGAGTTTCTTGTAAGCAGCATATAGATGGGTCTTGCTTTTTTATCCATTCTGGTACTCTGTGTCTTTTGATTGGTGCATTCAGTCCATTTACATTTAGGGTGACTATTGAGAGATATGTACTTATTGCCATTGCACGCGTTAGATTCGTGGTTACCAAAGGTTCAAGGTTAGCTTCTTTAGTATCTTACTGCCTAACTTAGCTCGCTTATTGAGCTGTTATATACACTGTCTGGAGATTCTTTTCTTCTCTCCCTTCTTATTCCTCCTCCTCCATTCTTCATATGTTGTGTGTTTTGTTCTGTGCTCTTTTTAGGAGTGCTCCCATCTAGAGCTGTCCCTGTAGGATGCCCTGTAGAGGTGGTTTGTGGGAAGCAAATTTCCTCAGGTTTTGCTTGTCTGGGATTTGTTAAGTCCCGCCATCATATTTAAAAGATACTCGTGCTGGATACAGTATCCTTGGTTCAAGGCCCTTCTGTTTCATTGTATTAAATATATCATTCCATTCTCTTCTGGCCTGTAGGGTTTCTATTGAGAAGTCTGATGTTAGCCTGATGGGTTTTCCTTTATAGGTGACCTTTTTCTCTCTAGCTGCCTTTAAAACTCTTTCCTTGTGCTTGATCCTTGCCATTTTAATTATTATGTGTCTTGGTGTTGTTCTCCTTGGATCCTTTCTGTTGGGGATCCTGTGTAATTCCGTGGTCTGTTCAATTATTTCCTCCCCCAATTTGGCGAAGTTTTCAGCAATTATTTCTTCAAGGAGACTTTCTATCCCTTTTCCTCTTTCTTCTTCTTCTGGTACCCCTATAATACGAATATCATTCCTTTTGGCTTGGTCACATTGTTCTCTTAGTGTTGTTTCATTCCTGGAGATCCTTTTATCTCTCTCTATGTCAGCTTCTATACGTTCCTGTTCTCTGGTTTCTATTCCTTCAATGGCCTCTTTCATCTTATCCATTCTGCTTATAAATCCTTCCAGGGATTGTTTCACTTCTGTGATCTCCTTCTGACATCTGTGATCTCCCTCCGGACTTCATCCCATTGCTCTTGCATTTTTCTCTGCATCTTTGTCAGCATGTTCATGATTTTTATTTTGAATTCTTTTTCCGGAGGACTGGTTAGGTCTGTCTTCTTCTCAGGTGTTGTCTCTGTGATCTTTGTCTGCCTGTATTTTTGCCTTTTCATGATGATAGAGATAGTTTGCAGAGCTGTTACGAGTGACCGCTGGAAGAGGTTCCCTTCTTGTTGGTTTGTAGCCTTCCTCTCCTGGGAGAATAGCGACCTCTAGTGGCTTATGCTTCACAGTTGTGCACAGAAAGGGCTTCTGCTACCTGCCTGTTTGTTATGGAGTTTATCTCCGCTGTTGCTGTGGGTGTGGCATGGCTGGGTCTGCTCCTCCAAAATGGTGGAGCCCCATTGGAGGGGGAGCGGCCGGGAGGCTATTTATCTCCGTAGGGGGCCTCTGTGCTCCCTGTTGCCCAGGGGTTTAGAGTGCCCAGAGATCCCCAGATTCCCTGCCTCTGGTCTAAGGGTCCTGTCTTGCCCCTTTAAGACTTCCAAAAAGCACTCTTCAAACCAAAACAACAACAGGAACAACAAATGAGGGGAAAAAAAAAAAAAGGAAAAAGGAAAAAAACCGTATGATTTTCTTTGTCCTCAGGCGCTGGCCCCAGGCCCCCACCCATCAGTCCCGCCGCCCTGCCTCCCTCGTATTGGGAATAACGTACGATTTTCTTTGTCCCCAGGCGCCAGTCTCAGGCACCCGCTCACCAGTGTTGCTGCCCTGTTTTGCTGGTATTGGGGTCCCTGTCCCATTAAGGCTTCCAAAAAGCACTCGCCAAAAAGAAATAAAAAAGGGGAACAACGCTCGATTTTCTCCGTCCTCAGGCGCTGGTCTCAGGCACCCGCCCACCGGTCCCAGCACCCTGCCTCCCTGGCATCTGGGTCCCTGTCCCTTTAAGGCTTCCAAAAAGCACTCGCCAAAAAAAAAAAAAAAAAAGAGGTCAAAATGCGCGATATTCTTTGTCTTCAGGCGCCAGTCCCAGGCACCCGCTCACTGGTCCTGCTGCCCTGCCTCCCTAGCACCAGGGTCCTTGTCCCTTTAAGGCTTCCAAAAAGCACTCGCCAAAAAAAAACTGCTCCTGTTTCTTTCCACCCGCCGGTAGCCCGTAGGAGGGGCGCTCGGGTCCTGCCAGGCCGGGGCATGTATCTTACCCCCTTCACAAGGCGCTGGGTTCTTGCAGGTGTGAATATGGTCTGGATGTTGTCCTGTGTCCTCTGTTCTCTATTTTAGGAAGAGTTTTCTTTGATATATTTTCATAGATCTATGTGTTTTTGGGAGGGGATTTCCACTGCTCTACTCACGCCGCCATCCTGGCTCCACCCTTGGTTTGTTTAACTTTTGAGTTTATTCCTTGGTCAGTCTTGGGATGTTGTATTTTTCTAGGAAGTTGTCCATTTATTCTAGGTTTTCCATCTTGGTGGCATAAAGGTTTTCATAGTAGTCTTTAATAATTCTTTGTATTTCCTTGGAGCCTGTCATGATTATTCCATTCTCATTTCTGATTCTGTTGATTTGTGTTGATTCTCTTTTTCTCTTAATAAGTTTGGCTAGAGGCTTATCTTATCTATTTGGTTTATTTTCTCAAAGAACCAGCTCTTGGTTTCATTGATTTTTGCTATTGTTTTATTCTCAATTTTGTTTATTTCTTCTTTGATCTTTATTATGTCCCTCCTTCTGCTGACTTTAGGCCTCATTTGTTCTTCTTTTTCCACTTTCAATAATTGTGATGTTAGACTATTCATTTGGGATTGTTCTTCCTTCTTCAAGTGTGCCTGGATCGCTATATACTTTCCTCTTAAAACTGTTTTCACTGAGTCCCACAGAAGTTGGAGCTTTGTATTGTTGTTGTCATTTGTTTCTATATATTCCTTGATCTCTATTATGATTTGTTCATTGATCCATTGATTATTTAGAAGCATGTTGTTAAGCCTCCATGTGTCTGTGAGCCTTTTTGTTTTCTTTGTAGAATTTATTTGTAGTTTTATACCTTTGTGGTCTGAAAAATTGGTTGGTAGAATTTCAATATTTTGGAATTTACTGATGCTCTCTTTGTGGGCTAGTATGTGATCTATTCTGGAGAATGTTCCATGTGCACTTGAGAAGAATGTATATCCTGTTGCTTTTGGATGTAGAGTTCTATAGATGTCTATTAGGTCCATCTGTTCTAGGGTGTTGTTCAGTGCCTGTGTGTCCTTACTTATTTTCTGCTTGGTGGATCTATCCTTTGGGGTGAGTGGTGTGTTGAAGAGTCCTAAAATGAATGCATTGCAGTCTATTTCCCTCTTTAGTTCTGTTAGTATTTGTTTCACATATGCTGGTGCTCCTATGTTGGGTGCATATATATTTAGAATGGTTATGTCCTCTTGTTGGACTGAGCCGTTTATCATTATGTAGTGTCCCTCTTTATCTCTTGTCACTTTCTCTGTTTTGAAGTCTATTTTGTCTGATATTAGTACTGCAACCCCTGCTTTCTTCTCGCTGTTGTTTGCCTGAAATATGTTTTTCCATCCCTTGACTTTTAGTCTGTGCATGTCTTTGGGTTTGAGGTGAGTTTCTTGTAAGCAGCATATAGATGGGTCTTGCTTTTTTATCCATTCTATTACTCTGTGTCTTTTGATTGGTGCATTCAGTCCATTTACATTTAGGGTGACTATTGAGAGATATGTACTTATTGCCATTGCACGCTTTAGATTCTTGGTTACCAAAGGTTCAAGGTTAGCCTTTTTAGTGTCTTACTGCCTAACTTAGCTTGCTTATTGAGGTGTTATATACACTGTCTGGAGATTCTTTTCTTCTCTCCCTTCTTATTCCTCCTCCTCCATTCTTCATATGTTGTGTGTTTTGTTCTGTGCTCTTTTAGGAGTGCTCCCACCTAGAGCAGTCCCTGTAAGATGCCCTGTAGAGGTGGTTTGTGGGAAGCAAATTCCCTCAGCTTTTGCTTGTCTGGCAAATGTTAAATCCTCCCATCATATTTAAATGATAGTCGTGGTGGATACAGTATCCTTTGTTCACGGCCCTTCTGTTTCATTGTATTAAATATATCATGCCAGTCTCTTCTGTCCTGTAGGGTTTCTGTCGAGAAGTCTGATGATAGCCTGATGGGTTTTCCTTTATAGGTGACCTTTTCCCCTCTAGCTGCCTTTAAAACTCTTTCCTTGTCCTTGATCCTTGCCATTTTAATTATTATGTGTCTTAGTGTTGTCCTCCTTGGATCCTTTCTGTTTGGAATTCTGTGTATTTCTGTGGTCTGTTTGATTATTTCCTCCCCCAGTTTGGATAAGTTTTCAGCAATTACTTCTTTAAAGACTCTTTCTATCCCTTTTCCTCTTTATTCTTCTTCTGGTACCCCTATAATACAGATGTTGTTCCTTTTAGATTGGTCACATAGTTCTCTTAGTATTGTTTCATTCCTGTAGATCCTTTTATCTCTATGTCAGCTTCTATACGTTCCTGTTCTCTGGTTTCTATTCCTTCAATGGCCTCTTGCATCTTATTCATTCTGCTTATAAATCCTTCCAGGGTTTGTTACACTTCTGTGATCTCCTTCCTGACATCTGTGATCTCCCTCCAGACTTCATCCCATTGCTCTTGCATTTTTCTCTGCATCTCCGTCAGCATGTTCATGATTTTTATTTTGAATTCTTTTTCAGTAAGACTGATTAGGTCTGTCTCCTTCTCAGGTGTTGACTCTGTGATCTTTATCTGCCTGTAGTTTTGCCTTTTCATGGTGATAGAGATAGTTTGCAGAGCTGGTATGAGTGACCGCTGGAAGAGCTTTCCTTCTTGTTGGTTTGTGGTCTTCCTCCTGGGAGAATAGCGACCTCTAGTGGCTTGTGCTGGGCAGCTGTGCGCAGACAGGGCTTCTGCTTCCTGTCTGGCTGCTATGGAGTGTATCTCCGCTTTTGCTGTGGGCGTGGCCTGGCTGTGGCCGCTGCTCCAAAATGTTGGAGCCCCGTTGGAGGGGGAGCGTCCGGGAGGTTATTTATCTCAGTAAGGGGCCTCCGTGCTCCCTACTGCCCAGGGAGTTAGAGTGCCCAGAGATCCCCAGATTCCCTGCCTCTGGATTAAGTGTCCTGCCCTGCCCCTTTAAGACTTCCAAAAAGCACTCGCCAAGCCAAAACAACAACAGCAACAACAACAACAAAAAAATTAAATAAATAATAAAAAATGAAAGAAAGAAAGAAAAACGTACGATTTTCTTTGTCCTCCGGTGTCGGCCTCAGGCACCTGCTCACTGGTCCTGCCACCCTGTTTCCCTAGTATCCAGGACCCCATGCATGCACTGTGTCTGCAGTCTGGTGTGGATGGCTGGGGCTGGGTGTTCAGCAGTCCTGGTCTCCTTCTCCCTCCCTGCTGACTCCTCTCATCCTGCGGGAGCTGGGGAAAGGGGCGCTCGGGTCCCGCCAGGCCGGGGCTTGTATCTTACCCCCTTCGTGAGGTGCTGGGTTCTCGCAGGTGTGGATGTGGTCTGGATTTTGTCCTGTGTCCTCTGGTCTCTATTTTAGGAAGGGTTCTATTTGTTATATTTTCATAGATATATGTGGTTTGGGGAGGAGATTTCTGCTGCTCTACTCACGCTGCCATCTTGGCTCCACCTCACTTTTGAGCCTTTTATCTATAGTTCCTCACATGTGCCTTTATGGTTTTTTTTTTAACCCTATACTTTTCAGTTTATGGGAGTTCATGGCCCTTCTCTCTAAGTTGAAGCCTAAAAACAATCTCTCAACTCTGTCACTTCTACATCAGTTTTCAGCTTTCTAGGATGGAAGATCTAGTTGTTTCAGACTTATCAGAGAATTCTTGGGTCATTCAGTCATGACCCGTTACGTGGAATCCAAAATCTCATAGTACAGTCACAACTGCTGGGAATCTACTGATGTAGACTATGTTAGGGACATTCCTGGAAAAGGCAGAAATGCTTACTAACCAGGTACTTACCCAAGAGTTGCCTGCTACACTGTAGACCAAGGCACTGGAAACATTTATGAAGTCCATGTAAACAAGATGGAGAAACATGAGGTGAATCATTGGGAGTTGAGTGCAATTTCAAGCAATTGAATAACCAGACCCAAAGGGGTGGACTTGAGGTTTTCTCAGAGGCAAATCATTAGTGGTGAGCTCAGGGCTCTGCTCACACTGTCCTGATTTTAACATTTCTCTCAATGACTCAGATGAGTTTCCTGTAGAATGCAAGCACTCACAAGAGCAAAGGCTATGGTCCTAGCTTCCTTGGTGCCATCAGGTCACACTAGGAAAGTGTAGTGATTTGTCACTTTCTGGCCACCCTCAACTCCCCTTTCTGGATATACCATCCCACAGTCTTGACAGGAGGGTAAGTCCAGGGGGCTCCCATCAGGACTGTCCTGGGAATGACTGAGGCAAAGATGGGGAAATGGCTGGAGTTCTTTCATTCCTCTTGTCTCCCCACCCCCACTCCTCCAGTCTTTTCTTTATTCCCCCTGAGACTCCATTTAGTGAGCATTGGTATTTGGACATTTATTTGCTCCTTTACACTTTGTTTTTATCCTATGCTTTTGGAGATTTCCTCTATTCTATCTTAAGCCCTTCTTTTGAACATTTTATTTCAGCTATCATATTTTAAACATATAATCACTTCTCCGATTATTTGATTATTTCTTAAAATCAACCTCTGTGGGTTTTGTAAAATCTTAAATCTCTTTGAGTTAGGTTTTCTTTTACCTCCTAATTATCTTTCTTTTCACTAGAATTTGTTTTTCACATTTATATATGTTGGTCTTAAGCTACTCAATATGATAATATCTTGGTAAACTTTGCTTGTATGGCCACATGAAAGAAAGAAGGTCTGTGAAATTGGGGTGCCATTTTCCCCATATGAATCCTGACTGTGTGCTCTGGACCTGAGATGGGGGAGTAAGTGGCAACTAATTTTTTGGCTGAGGCCAAAAAATGAGAACTTTATTGTGAGACCTTAAGTTGAAGACTGAAAGCCTTACATTGTCCAATATGGATTGTTTAATGTCTTTAAAGAGCTATCCAATATGTATTTTTCTGATTTTGCCTGTAGGTAAAGCCAGCTGCTTATACTTGTTGGGTGTGTGTATTGAGGAACTGAGGGCTGGAAGTGGGAGAGAGCAGGTGGGTAGAGTTGATCCTCCACCAGAGCTTGCCCGGTTCCCTCAGGCTGACTGGCAGCCCTCCTTGGTAGCCATCCTTGCACGTCCCTGTGTCTCTCTAAGGAGTCCTTTATCTGCTAACCCTTCTAGTTATGTGCTGGCTCTCATCCCTATGTAACACCTCCTTACCCTGTTCCCCTTCAGGTATGGGTGCATTTCTTTATGTTCTTCTGTTCCTTTAATACAAAGAGTTAAGGCAGAGCATGCCTGGTTCATTAATAGTTTAAAAAACAACACACATTTACTGTTATCTTACAAGTAATATGTCTAGCAAAAGAATATAAATTAACTTATTTCCATTAAAATAAATAATTTATCTTCTATTGTTCAAATGAGTCTACAAGTAATACATAAAAATATGCTCCTTCTTTGGGATGAGAGGAGAGACAGAGGCTTCCTCCTAAAACTGGACACAATTAGAAAATATAGTTGGCACAACTAATCCTGAGAGAGCATCAGAAAAGAGGACTGCACCAGACTGCATACACCTGGAGAAAAGACCAGACCACATGGAACAGGGTAATGTACCAAAGCTGTGGCCACGCAGGACCCAAGCCCTTCCCCCACACAGCTCACCTGTGGGAAGGAAGAGAAATGGAGCAGGGAGGGAGCAGAAGGCCTGGGACTGCTGAATATCTACCTCTGGAGATCTTCTCTGGGAGCACAAACCTACATTTCATGTTGCTTTCATGATACTTGCATGAGTACTGGTTTGGAAAGTTAATACAGGCAGAATTCCTGGAGAGACTGAGAATCCAGCCACTTGTGGAAAGCAGGGATCCATATCTGGCTGCTCTGGGACAAAAGCTTATACCTATGTGCTCAGCCCACTGATTAAGGTAGGGGAGACAGGCACAGCAGCCAGAAAGCGGGGAACAGCTCTTTCCTCCCCTCAGGGTTCAATACCAGTCCCCTGCCACCCCCGACATTGCTTCAGGGGCTGAGCAGCTCCAGAGTAGACCTTCTGGACACTAGAGAGCGCCATATACAAATATGAAATGCCAAAGAAACCTGGTCCAGAGTAAAATTAATATAACTCTGGAGAAAGATTTAAATGACATGGACCTTATGACTCTTCCTGAAAGGGAGTTCAAAATAAAAATCATCAACATGCTAATGGAGGTACGGAAAGATATCCAAGAACTCAGGAATGAATTCAGGTCAGAGATCCAATCACTGAAAAGCACAAAGCAGGGTATTAAAAGCAGGTTGAATACAGTGGAGGAGACAATAAATGAAATAGAAACTAGAGAAGAGGAATACAAAGAAGCTGAGGGACAGAGAGAAAAAAGTATCTCTAAAAATGAAAGAATATTGAGAGAACTGTGTGACCAATCCAAATAGAACAATGTTCACATTATAGGGATACCAGAAGAAGAAGAGAAAGAGAAAGGAATAGAAAGTGTCTTTGAGGAGGTAATTGCTGAAAACTTCCCCAGTCTTGGGAAGGAGATAGTCTCTGAGGCCATGGAGATCCACATATCTCCCAACACAAGAGACCCAAGGAAGATAACACCAAGACTTATAGTGATAAAACTGGCAAAAATGAAAGATAAGGACAGACTATTAAAAGCAGCCAGAGAAAGAAATAAGATCAGATACAAAGGAAAGCCCATCAGGCTAACAGACCTCTCAGCAGAAATCTTACAGGCCAGAAGGGAGTGGCATGATGTATTTAATGCAAGGAAGCATAAGGGCCTGGAACCAAGATTACTTTATCCAGTAATATTATCATTTAAATTTGAAGGAGGGATAAAACAATTTCCAGATAAGCAAAAGCTGAGATGATTTACCTCCCACAAACCATCTCTACAGGGTATTTTGGAGGGACTGCTATAGATGGAAGTGTTCCTAAGGTTTAATAGCTGTCACCAGAAGAAATAAAACCACAGTAAAGAAAGTAGAACAGCTAACTACTAAGCAAATGCAAAATTAAATTAACTATCCCCAAAGTCAATCAGGGGATAGACAAAGAATACAGAATATGATACCTAATATATAAACAATGGAGGAGGAAGTAAAAGGAGGAGAAAAAGAAAACAACCTTTAGATTGTGTTTGTGACAGCATATTAAGTGAGATAACTTAGACTCTTAGACAGTAAGGAAATTAACCTTGAACCATTGGTAACCATGAATTTAAAGCCCACAATGGCAATAAGTACATACCTATCGATAATCACCCTAAAGGTAAATGGTCTGAATGCAACAATCAAATGACATAGAGGCACTGAGTGGATAAAAAAACAAGACCCATCTATATGCTGCCTGCAAGAGACTCATGTTAAACCCAAAGCCATACACAAACTAAAAGTGAAGGGATGGAAAAAGATATTTCATACAACTAACAGTGAGTAAAAACCAGGAGTTGCAATACTTGTATCAGACAAAATAGACTTGAAACCACAGAAAGTAACAAGAGACAAAGAAGGACATTACATAATGATAAAGGGGTCAATCCAACATGAATATATAACCATTATAAATATCTATGTCTCAACACAGGAGCACCCATATATGTGAAACAAATACTAAGAGAATTAAAAGGGGAAATAGAATGCAATGCATTCATTTTGGGAGACTTCAACACTCCACTCACTCTGAAGGACAGATCAACCAGACCAAAGATAAGTAAGGAGACAGAGGGAATGAACAACACAATAGAATAGATGAACCTAACAGACATCTACAGAACTCTACACCCAAAAGGAACAGAATACACATTCTTCTCAAGTGCACATGGAACATTTTCAAGTATACATCATATACTAGGCCACAAAAAGAGCCTCAGTAAATTCAAAAATATTGAAATTGTACCAACCAGTTTCTCAGATCACAAAGCTATGAAACTAGAAATCAATTACACTAAGAAAATGAAAAATCCCACAAACACATGGAGGCTTCACAACATGCTCCTAAATAACCAATGGATCAATGACCAAATAGAAACAGAGATCAAGCAATATATGGAGACAAATGACAATAATAATTCAACACTGCAAAATCTGTGGGATGTAACTAAGGTTGTGCTAAGAGGAAAGTATATGGCAATAAAGGCCTACCACAGGAAAGAAGAACAATCCCATATAAGCAGTCTAAACTCACAATTAATGAAACTAGAAAAAGAACAACAAATGAGGCCCAAAGTCAGTAGAAGGAGGGATATAATAAAGATTAGAGCAGAAATAAATAAAATTGAGAAGAATAAAACAATAGAAAGAATCAATGAAAGCAAGAGCTGGTTCTTCAAGAAAATAAACAGAATAGATAAACCCTTAGCCAGATTTATCAAGAAAGAAAGGGAGTCTGCACACATAAACAGAATCAGAAATGAGAAAGGAAAAATCACATCAGACACCACAGAAATACAAAGAAATATTAGAGAATACTATGAAAAATTATATGTTAACAAACTGGATAACCTAGAAGAAACAGTCAACTTTCTAGAAAAATACAACTTTCCAAGGCTGACCAAGGAAGAAACAAAATCTGAACAGACCAATTACCAGCAATGAAATTGAACTGGTAATCAAAAACCTAAGAACAAAACTCCTGGACCATATGGCTTCACCACTGAATTTTATCAGACATTTAGTGAAGACCTAATACCCATTCTACTTAAAGTTTTCCAAAAAATAGAAAAGGAGGGAATACTTTCAAACTCATTCTATGAGGACAGCATCACTCTAATACTAAAACCAGGCAAAGATACCACAAAAAAAAAAAAAGAAAATTACAGACAAATATCCCTGATAAACATAGATTAAAAAATACTCAACAAAATATTAGCAAGCCAAATTCAAAAATACATCACAAAGATCATCCATCATAATCAAGTTGGATTTATACCAGGATGCAAGGATGGTACAACATTAAAAAATCCAGCAACATCATCCACCACATCAACAAAAAGGACAAAAACCACAGAATCATCTCCATAGATGCTGAAAAAGCATTTGACAAAATTCAACACCCATTCATGATAAAAACTCTCAACAAAATGGGTATAGAGGGCAAGTACCTAAACATAATAAAGGCCATATATAACAAACCCACAGCCAACATTATACTTAACAGCGAGAAGTTGAAAGTTTTCCTTTAAGACCAGGAACAAGACAAGGATGCCCACTCTCCCCACTTCTATTCAACATAGTACTGGAGGTCCTAGCCATGGCAATCAGACAACACAAAGAAATAAAAGGCTTCCAGTTTGACAAGGAAAGAGTTAAACTCTCCCTGTTTGCAGATGGCATGATATTGTACATAAAAAACCCTAAAGAATCCACTCTAAAACTATTAGATCTAATATCTGAATTCAGCAACATTGCAGGATACAAAATTAATACACAGAAATCTGTTGCTTTCATATACACTAAACATGAACTAGCAGAGAGAGAAATCAAGAAAACAATTCCATTCACAATTGCATCAAAAAGAATAAAATACCTAGGAATAAACCCAAACAAGGAAGTGAAAGACCTATACTCTGAAAACTACAAGACACACATGAGGGAAATTAAAGAAGATACCAATAAATGTAAACACATCCCATGCTCATGGATAGGAAGAATTAATATTGTCAAAATGGCCATCATGCCTAAAGCAATCTATAGATTCAATGCAATTCCTATCAAAATACCAACAGCATTCTTCAACGAACTAGAGAAAATCTTCCTCAAATTCATATGGGATTACAAAAGACCTCGATTAGCCAAAGCAATCCTGAGAGGGAAGAATAAAGCAGGGGAAATTACGCTCCCTAACTTCAAGCTCTACTACAAAGCCACAGTAGTCAAGACAATTTGGTACTGGCACAAGAGCAGACCCATAGACCAATGAACAGTCTAGAGAGCCCAGACTAGACAGCCCTGATATAAACCCAACCATATATGGTCAATTAATATATGATAAAGGAGCCATGGACATACAATGGGGAAATAACAGCATCTTCAACAGCTGGTGTCGGCAAAACTGGACAGCTACATGGAAGAGAATGAAACTGGATTATTGTTAAACCCTATACAGAAAAGTAAACTCGAAATGGATTAAAGACTTGAATGTAAGTCATGAAACCATAAAACTTTTAGAAGACAACATAGACAAACATCTCCTGAATATACACATGAGCAACTTCTTCCTGAACCCATCTCCTTGAGAAAGGGAAACAAAAGCAAAAATGAACTCATGGGACTACACCAAGCTAAAAAGTTTTTGTACAGCAAAGGTCATCATCAACAACAACAAAAAAGGCATCCTACAGTACGGGAGAATATATTTATAAATGACATATCTGACAAGAGGTTTACATCCAAAATATGTAAATAACTTACACACCTCAACACCCAAAAAGCAAGTAACCCGATTAACAAATGGGCAGAGGGTATGAAGAGACGGTTCTCCAAAGAAGAAATTCAGATGGCCAACAGACACATGAAAAGATGCTCCACATCACTAATCATCAGGGAAACGCAAATTAAAACCACAAGGAGATATCACCTTACACCAGTAAGGATGGCCAGCATCAAAAAGACTAAGAAAAACAAATGTTGGCAAGGATGTGGAGAAAAGGGAACCCTCCTACACTGCTGGTGGGAATGTAAGCTAGTTCAACCATTGTGGAAAGCAATATGGAGGTTCCTCAAAAAACTAAAAGTAGAAATACCATTTGACCCTGGAATCCCACTTCTTGGAATATACCCAAAGAATACAAATTCTCAGGTTCAAAAAAACATATGCACGCCTATGTTCATCGCAGCACATTTTACAAAAGCCAAGATATGGAAGCAACCTAAGTGTCCATCTGTAGATGAATGGATCAAGAAGATGTGGTACATATATACAATGGACTGCTATTCATCCCTAAGAAAGAAACAAATCCTACCATTTGCAACAACATGGATGGAGCTGGAGGACATTATGCTCAGTGAAATAAGGCAGGCAGAGAAAGACAAATGCCAAATGATTTCCCTCATTTGTGGAGTATAACAATGAAGCAAAACTGAAGGAACAAAATAGCAGGAGACTCAGAGGCTCCGAGAATGAACTAGTGGTTACCAAAGGGGAGGCAGGTGGGAGGGTGGGTGGGAAGGGAGGCAGAAGGGGATTGAGGGGTATTATGTTTAGAACACATGGTGTGGGGGATCATGGGGAGAACACTGTATCGCAGAGAAGGCACATAGTGGATCTCTGGCAACTTGCTACACTGATGGACAGTAACTGCATTGGGGTATGGGTGGGGACTTGATAATATGGGTAAATATAGTAACCATATTGTTTTTTTATGTGAAACCTTCATAAGAGTGTATATCAATCATACCTTAATAAAAATTTTTTAAAAATGCTCCTTATAAAAATGCAATTACAGGTGGGCGGAGCCAGGATGGTGGCATGACTAGAGCAGTGGAAATCTCCTCCAAAAACACATAGAGCTATGAAAATATAACAAAGACAATTCTTCCTAAAATAGAGACCAGAGGACACAGGACAACATCCAGACCACATCCACACCTGCAAGAACCCAGCACCTTGCGAAGGTGGTAAGAAACAAGCCCCGGCCCGGCGGGACCCCAGCGCCCCTCCCCCCAGCTCACGGGGGATGGAAAGAAACCGGAGCGGTTTTTATTTATTTATTTTTTTTGGCAAGTGATTTTCGGAAGCCTTAAAGGGACAGGGACCCCGTTGCTAGGGAGGCAGGGTGGTGGGACAAGTGAGCAGGTGCCTGGGACCGGCGCCTGAGGACAAATATTTTCGCGTGTTTTTCCCCACGGGACCGGTGGGCGGGAGCCTAAGACTGGCACCTGAGGAAATCGCGTGTTTTTCCCCTTTTTTTTTTCTCTTTTTGGTGAGTGCTTTTTGGAAGCCTTAAAGGCACAGGGACCCCGGTGCTAGGGAGGCAGGGCGGTGGGACCGGTGAGCAGGTGCCTGGGACCGGCGCCTGAGGACAAAGAATATCCCGTGTTATTCCCTGCGGGACTGGAGGGTGGGTGACTGAGATCGGCGCCTGAGGACGGAGGAAATCGCCCGTTTCCCCTTTTTTTTTCTCTTCTTGGTGAGTGCTTTTTGGAAGTCTTAAAGGGACAGGGACCCCGGTGCTAGGGAGGCAGAGCAGCAGGACCGGTGAGCGGGTGCCTGGGACTGGCGTCTGAAGACAAAGAATATCGCGCATTTTTCCCTGCGAGACCGGTGGGCAGGTGCTTTTTGGAAGCCTCGAAGGGACAGGGACCCTAGTGCTACGGAGGCAGGGCAGCAGAACCAGTGAGTGGGTGCCTGGGACCGGCGCCTGAGGAAAAAAAAAAATCGTACGTTTTTTCCTTTTTTTTTTTTTTTTTTTTCTGTTCCCTCTCTCATTGTTGCTGTTGTTTTGGTTTGGAGCGTGCTTTTTGGAAGTCTTAAAGGGGCAGGACAGGACACCTAGACAAGAGGCAGGGAATCTGGGGATCTCTGGGCACTCTAACCCCCTGGGCAACAGAGAGCACAGAGGCCCCTTATGGAGATAAATAGCCTCCTGGCCACTCCCCCTCCAACGGGGCTCCACCACTTTGGAGGAGCAGCACCAGCCAGGCCACACCCACAGCAACAGCGGAGATAAACTCCATAGCAAATGGGCAGGTAGCAGAAGCCCTGTCTGCCCACAGCTGACAAGCATAAGCCACTAGACGTCGCTATTCTCCCAAGAGAGGAAGGCCACAAACCAACAAGAAGGGAAGCTCTTCCAGAGGTCACTTGTACCAGGTCTGCAAAATATCTCTATCACCATGAAAAGGCAAAACTACAGGCAGACAAAGATCACAGAGACAACACCTGAGAAGGAGACAGACCTAACCAGTCCTCCGGAAAAAGAATTCAAAATAAAAATCATGAACATGCTGACAAAGATGCAGAGAAAAATGCAAGAGCAATGGGATGAGATGCAGAGAAAAATGCAAGAGCAGTGGGATGAAGTCCGGAAGGAGATCACAGATGTCAGGAAAGAGATCACAGAAGTGAAACAATCCCTGGAAGGATTTATAAGCAGAATGGATAAGATGAAAGAGGCCATTGAAGGAATAGAAACCAGAGAACAGGAACGTATAGAAGCTGACATAGAGAGAGATAAAAGGATCTCCAGGAATGAAACAACACTAAGAGAACAATGTGACCAAGCCAAAAGGAATGATATTCGTATTATAGGGGTACCAGAAGAAGAAGAAAGAGGAAAAGGGATAGAAAGTCTCCTTGAAGAAATAATTGCTGAAAACTTCGCCAAATTGGGGGAGGAAATAATTGAACAGACCACGGAATTACACAGGATCCCCAACAGAAAGGATCCAAGGAGAACAACACCAAGACACATAATAATTAAAATGGCAAGGATCAAGCACAAGGAAAGAGTTTTAAAGGCAGCTAGAGAGAAAAAGGTCACCTATAAAGGAAAACCCATCAGGCTAACATCAGACTTCTCAATAGAAACCCTACAGGCCAGAAGAGAATGGAATGATATATTTAATACAATGAAACAGAAGGGCCTTGAACCAAGGATACTGTATCCAGCACGAGTATCTTTTAAATATGATGGCGGGACTTAACAAATCCCAGACAAGCAAAACCTGAGGAAATTTGCTTCCCACAAACCACCTCTACAGGGCATCCTACAGGGACAGCTCTAGATGGGAGCACTCCTAAAAAGAGCACAGGACAAAACACACAACATATGAAGAATGGAGGAGGAGGAATAAGAAGGGAGAGAAGAAAAGAATCTCCAGACAGTGTATATAACAGCTCAATAAGCGAGCTAAGTTAGGCAGTAAGATACTAAAGAAGCTAACCTTGAACCTTTGGTAACCACGAATCTAACGCGTGCAATGGCAATAAGTACATATCTCTCAATAGTCACCCTAAATGTAAATGGACTGAATGCACCAATCAAAAGACACAGAGTACCAGAATGGATAAAAAAGCAAGACCCATCTATATGCTGCTTACAAGAAACTCACCTTAAACCCAAAGACAAGCATAGACTAAAAGTCAAGGGATGGAAAAACGTATTTCAAGCAAACAACAGTGAGAAGAAAGCAGGGGTTGCAGTACTAATATCAGACAAAATAGACTTCAAAACAAAGAAAGTAGCAAGAGAAAAAGAAGGACACTACATAATGATAAAGGGCTCAGTCCAACAAGAGGATATAACCATTCTAAATATATATGCACCCAATACAGGAGCACCAGCATATGTGAAGCAAATACTAACAGAACTAAAGAGGGAAATAGACTGCAATGCATTCATTTTAGGACTCTTCAACACACCACTCACCCCAAAGGATCCACCGAGCAGAAAATAAGTAAGGACACACAGGCACTGAACAACACCCTAGAACAGATGGACCTAATAGACATCTATAGAACTCTACATCCAAAAGCAACAGGATATACATTCTTCTCAAGTGCACATGGAACATTCTCCAGAATAGACCACATACTAGCTCACAAAAAGAGCCTCAGTAAATTCCAAAATATTGAAATTCTACCAACCAATTTTTCAGACCACAAAGGTATAAAACTACAAATAAATTCTACAAAGAAAACAAAAAGGCTCACAGACACATGGAGGCTTAACAACATGCTTCTAAATAATCAATGGATCAACAAACAAATCAAAATAAAGATCAAGGAATATATAGAAACAAATGACAACAAGAACACTAAGCCCCAACTTCTGTGGGATGCAGCGAAAGCAGTCTTAAGAGGAAAGTATATAGCAATCCAGGCACACTTGAAGAAGGAAGAACAATCCCAAATGAATAGTCTAACATCACAATTATCGAACCTGGAAAAAGAAGAACAAATGAGGCCTAAAGTCAGCAGAAGGAGGGACATAATAAAGATCAGAGAAGAAATAAACAAAATTGAGAAGAATAAAACAATAGCAAAAATCAACGAAACCAAGAGCTGGTTCTTTGAGAAAATAAACAAAATAGATAAGCCTCTAGCCAAACTTATTAAGAGAAAAAGAGAATCAACACAAATCAACAGAATCAGAAATGAGAATGGAAAAATCACGACAGACTCCACAGAAATACAAAGAATTATTAAAGACTACTATGAAAACCTATATGCCAACAAGCTGGAAAACCTAGAAGAAATGGACAACTTCCTAGAAAAATACAACCTCCCAAGACTGACCAAGGAAGAAACACAAAAGTTAAACAAACCAATTACGAGCAAAGAAATTGAAACGGTAATCAAAAACCTACCCAAGAACAAAACCCCGGGGCCGGACGGATTTACCTCGGAATTTTATCAGACACACAGAGAAGACATAATACCCATACTCCTTAAAGTGTTCCAAAAAATAGAAGAAGAGGGAATACTCCCAAACTCATTCTATGAAGCCAACATCACACTAATACCAAAACCGGGCAAAGACCCCACCAAAAAAGAAAATTACAGACCAATATCCGTGATGAATGTAGATGCAAAAATACTCAATAAAATATTAGCAAACAGAATTCAACAGTATATCAAAAGGATCATATACCATGACCAAGTGGGATTCATCCCAGGGATGCAAGGACAGTACAACATTCGAAAATCCATCAACATCATCCACCACATCAACAAAAAGAAAGACAAAAACCACATGATCATCTCCATAGATGCTGAAAAAGCATTTGACAAAATTCAACATCCATTCATGATAAAAACTCTCAGCAAAATGGGAATAGAGGGCAAGTACCTCAACATAATAAAGGCCATATGTGACAAACCCACAGCCAGCATTATACTGAACAGCGAAAAGCTGAAAGCATTTCCTCTGAGATCGGGAACAAGACAGGGATGCCCACTCTCCCCACTGTTATTTAACGTAGTACTGGAGGTCCTAGCCGCGGCAATCAGACAAAACAAAGAAATACAAGGAATCCAGACTGGTAAAGAAGAAGTTAAACTGTCACTATTTGCAGATGATATGATACTGTACATAAAAAACCCTAAAGACTCCACTCCAAAACTATTAGAACTGATATCGGAGTACAGCAAAGTTGCAGGATACAAAATTAACACACAGAAATCTGTAGCTTTCCGATACACTAATAATGAATCAATAGAAAGAGAAATCAGGAAAACAATTCCATTCACCATTGCATCAAAAAGAATAAAATACCTAGGAATAAACCTAACCAAGGAAGTGAAAGACTTATACTCTGAAAACTACAAGTCACTCTTAAGAGAAATTAAAGGGGACACTAATAAATGGAAACTCATCCGATGCTCATGGCTAGGAAGAATTAATATCGTCAAAATGGCCATCCTCCTCAAAGCAATATAAAGATTTGATGCAATCCCTCTCAAATTACCTGCAACATTCTTCAATGAATTGGAACAAATAATTCAAAAATTCATATGGAAACAGCAAAACCCCGAATAGCCAAAGCAATCCTGAAAAAGAAGAATAAAGTAGGGGGGATCTCACTCCCCAACTTCAAGCTCTACTACAAAGCCATAGTAATCAAGACAATTTGGTACTGGCACAAGAACAGAGCCACAGACCAGCGGAACAGATTAGAGACTCCAGAAATTAACCCAAACAAATATGGTCAATTAATATTTGATAAAGGAGCCATGGACATACAATGGCAAAATGACAGTCTCTTCAACAGATGGTGCTGGGAAAACTGGACAGCTACATGTATGAGAATGAAACTAGACCATTGTCTTACCTCATATACAAAGGTAAACTCAAAATGGATCAAAGACCTGAATGTAAGTCATGAAACCATTAAACTCTTGGAAAAAAACATAGGCAAAAACCTCTTAGACATAAACATGAGTGTCCTCTTCTTGAACATATCTCCCTGGGCAAGAAAAGCAACAGCAAAAATGAGCAAGTGGGACTACATTACGCTGAAAAGCTTCTGTACAGCGAAAGACACCATCAATAGAACAAAAACGAGCCCTACAGTATGGGAGAATATATTTGAAAATGACAGATCCGATAAAGGCTTGACGTCCAGAATATATAAAGAGCTCACACGCCTCAACAAACAAAAAACAAATAAGCCAATTAAAAAATGGGCAGAGGAACTGAACAGACAGTTCTCTAAAAAAGAAATACAGATGGCCAAGAGACACATGAAAAGATGCTCCACATCGCTAATTATCAGAGAAATGCAAATTAAAACTACAATGAGGTATCACCTCACACCAGTAAGGATAGCTGCCATCCAAAAGACAAACAACAACAAATGTTGGCGAGGCTGTGGAGAAAGGGGAACCCTCCTACACTGCTGGTGGGAATGTAAATTAGTTCAACCATTGTGGAAAGCAGTTTGGAGGTTCATCAAAATGCTCAAAACAGACCTACCATTTGACACAGGAATTCCACTCCTAGGAATTTACCCTAAGAATGCAGCAATCAAGTTTGAGAAAGACAGATGCACCCCTATGTTTATCGCAGCACTATTTACAATAGCCAAGAATTGGAAGCAACCTAAATGTCCATCGGTAGATGAATGGATAAAGAAGATGTGGTACATATACACAATGGAATACTACTCAGCCATAAGAAGTGGAAAAATCCAACCATTTGCAGCAACATAGGTGGAGCTGGAGAGTATTATGCTCAGTGAAATAAGCCAAGTGGAGAAAGAGAAATACCAAATGATTTCACTCATCTGAGGAGTATAAGAACAAAGGAAAAACTGAAGGAACAAAACAGTAGCGGAATTACAGAACCCAAAAATGGACTAACAGGTACCAAAGGGAAAGGAACTGGGGAGGATGTGTGGGGAGGAAGGGATATGGGGGTGGAAGAAGAAAGGGGGTATTAAGATTAGCATGCATGGGGGCGAGGGAGAAAGGGGAGGGTGGGCTGCACAACACAGAGAGGACATGTAGGGATTCTACAACATTTTGCTAAGCTGATGGACAGTAACCGTAATGTGGTTGTTGGGGGGACCTGATGTAGGGGAGAGCATAGTAAACATAGTACTCTTCATGTAAGTGTAGATTAAAGATTTAAAAAAAAAAGAAAGAAAGAAAGAAAAGAGGGACTACTCCTTGATAGGATAAAACTATTGGTAAATCAAAGATCATTGCATGCTTTAAATATCAAATGTTATCACTTAAAGGGTGTCAGATGATCAGCTATGGAGGTACGCTTTTCTGATAATATTCCTTTCTCTTAATAAAAAAAAAAATAGCAGTCCCTGTGTGCTGACCTCCAATGAGTTCTGCACAGTGGTATAGTCGGCATGTCAAAGTGTGGGCAAAGGGTCTGTTTGTTTCCATGCAGAAGATCAAGGCCTAGCTTGGATACCCAGAAAATGAACTAAGATACGATATGAGGAGTAGCTTCCGGCATCAGCACTCTCTGGAGAACTTTTGCTGGGGGATGAGCATCAAAAAGTCTCCACAGGGATCTGGGTGATGCTGCGGTTGTGGCTGCGTCCACCCCACTGTTTCCTGCACTTGCCATTGGAATGAGGAGGGAGATGTCTTGGCTGGCATGTGCATACAGTGAGACAACGAATTTGACCGGATCTGTACTGTTGGAACTCAACCAGGAGTTGGGAGGGGTGCAAGTTGTAGCACTCCAAAATCTTATGAGTATAGACTATCTACGGATAAAAGAACATATGGGATGTGAACAGATCCCAGAAATGGGCTGCTTTAATCTGTCTGATTTTTCTCAGCCTGTTCAAGTACAGTTGGACAATATCCATCATATCATAGACAAATTTTCACAATTGCCTAGGGTGCCTAAATGGTTTTCTTGGCTTCACTGGAGATGGATGGTAATTGTAGATTTGCTATGTTTATGTCACCGTATTCCTATTATGTTAATATGTGTGTGCAAATTAGTTAGTAGTTTAAAACCTTTACATGCTTAAGGTACTCTACAAGAAGATATGTCAAGGAAATAATCAATCCTCCCATGTTTTCTTCCATATGCTACATCTATAGCTTTTCTTCTTCCTTCCTAATTACAACCCTTAAATAGAATTTGTGCCTCATATCGAATTTACCAAGTATCATAATTCTTCCAGGTGGTAAAGATACCTCGAGACAAGTGTTGGGCATAGAAGCCATAGGGCATAAATCTGCAAAGAAGTAAAAAGCTAACCTTTTCAAACAATATGGCTTCTCTCTCACTTACCAACTTTACATTTCCCTGTATGGCCCCGGAAGATGACTGGTTAGCCGGAGACGGGTAAAATTCCTCAAGGTAGGAACAACCTAAGACAGGCACAGTCGCAGGGGTGCCATCAGGTGAGAAATTGGGGATCAACAGAGGTGAGGCTCAGAACCTCACCCCCCCTGCTTTGAGAGAAATCTTCTGCATCCGTGGATGTTTTGCTTCCGTTGTCCAGCTTGAATTAATACTTAGCCCATAGGCGCACACCTGATCATCTACATTTGCCCTCTTACAGCACTAAACTATGTTTTCTACCTTTATCTTGCATCTACCTACCACTTCAGCATTTTATTAAAAATAAAAATAATAATAATAATAAAGGGAGAAATGTGGGATCAACATATAAATTAAGTATAAAAATCAAATGAATATTCATATTTGACCTGATTGTTCATAGTTCACAATGTGTGATCAAAACCGAAAATTTCTGTGATGAATGCCCTTGCACTATTTACCATGTAAGAATTTATTCACTATGTAAGAATTCGTTCACCATGTAAGGACTTGTTCGTTATGCTTCAGAAGATTGGAGACTGACGAGAATTAGGCTTGAGATGGATTAATGATTGTACATTGAGCATTGACCCCCCTATACAGAATTTTATTGTTTTTAACAACCATTTGATCAATAAATATGAGAGATGCCCTCTCAAAAAAAAAAATGCAATTACAGGCAGAGCCATGATGGCAGCATGAGTAGGACAGTGGGAATCTCCTCCCAAAAACATATATTTTTGAAAATACAACAAATACAACTATCCCTAAAAGAGAGACCAGAAGGTACAGGACAACAGCCAGACTACATCCACACCTGCGATAACCCAGCACCTCCCAAACGGGGTAAGATACAAGCCCTAGCCTGGCGGGACCCGAGTGCTCCTCACTCCAGCTCCCAGCAGGAGGAGAGGAGTTGGAGCAGGGAGGGAGAGTGAGCCCAGGACTGCTAAACACCCAGCCCCAGCTATCCGCACCCAGAGTGCAGACACACAGTGTGAGGAGTGCAGGAAACTAGCGAAATGGGACAGTAAAAACCTGCAAGCAGGTCCCTGCATCCGGCTCCCCTGGGACAAAGAAAAGCGACTGTTTTTGAAAGTCTTAAAGGGACAGGAACCCCACGGTTGGATGGAAGCATCCCAGGACACTTAGCCTAGCAGCTGGGAATCCTGGGAAACTCCGGGCACACTAACCCCTTGGGCAGTAGCTCTGAGATCCCTCACGGTGATAAACAGCCCCCTGTCTGTTCCCCCTCCAGCGTGGCCCTGCCATAGCAGAGCAGCACCCAGAGGCTGGCCACGCGCACAGCAAGGGAGCTTCCTCCATAGCGGCCAGGCAATAAACAGAGACCCAGTCTACGTGCAACTGCCCAACACAAGCTGCTAGGGGTCGCCGTTGTCCCAATAAAGAAAGGCCAGGAGCAAGTGGAAAGGGTCTTGGCTCTCCCAGCTGTTAGATGAGTCAACAGCACTCCACTGCATCTATTAACATGAAAAGGCAAAAAAATTGATACAGACCAGACTAACTCAGACATCCTCCCCTGAGAAGGAATCTGGGAGATAGATTTAACCAATCTTCCTGAAAAAGAATTCAAAACAAAATTCATAACCATGCTGATGGACTTGCAGAGAAATATGCAAGAACTAAAGAGGGAGAATACAGAAATAAAACAATCTCTGGAAGGACTTCAAAGCAGAATGTATGACATGCAAGAGCATTAATGGACTAGATTTCAGAGAACAGTAATGCAGAGAAACTGATGCAGAGAGAGATAAAAGAATATCCAGGAATGAAAGAATATTAAGAGAAATGTGTGACCAATCGAAACAGAACAATATTCGCATCATAGGAGTACTAGAAGAAGAAGAGAGAGAAAAAGGGATAGAAAGGGTCTTTGAAGAAATAATTGCTGAAAACTTCCCCAACCTGGGGAGGAAATGGCCTCTCAGATCACAGAAGCACACAGAACTCCCACGACAAGGGACCCAAGTAGGGCAACACCAAGACACATAATAATTAAAATGGGAAAGATCAAAGACAAGGACAGAGTATTAAAGGCAGCCAGAGAGAAAAAAAAAAGGTCACCTACAAAGGAAAACCCATCAGGCTATCATCAGACTTCTCAACAGAAACCTTACAGGCCAGAAGAGACTGGCATGATATATTTAATGCAATGTAACAGAAGGGCCTTGAACCAAGAATACTGTATCCTGCACGATTATCATTTTAAGTATGAAGGAGGGATTAAACAATTCTCAGACAAACAAAAGTTGAGGGAATTTGCCTCCCACAAACCACCTCTACAGGGTATCTTAGAGGGACTGCTCTAGATGGGAGCACTCCTAAAAAGAGCACAGAACAAAACACCCAACATATGAAGAATGGAAGAGGAGGAATAAGAAGGGAGAGAAATAAAGAATCATCAGACAATGTTTATAATAGCTCTATAAGCAAGTTAACTTACACAGTAAGATAGTAAAGAATCTAACCTTGAACCTTTGGTAACCATGAATCTAAAGCCTGCAATGGTAATAAGTACATATCTTTCAATAATCACCCTAAATGTAAATGGACTGAATGCACCAATCAAAAGACACAGAGTAACAGAATGGATAAAAAAGCAAGACCCATCTATACTCTGCTTACAAGAGACTCACCTCAAACCCAAAGACATGCACAGATTAAAAGTCAAGGGATGAAGAAAGATATTTCATGCAAACAACAGAGAGAAAAAAGCAGATGTTGCAATACTAGTATCAGACAATATAGACTTCAAAACAAAAGTAACAAGAGATAAAGAAGGACATTACATAATGATAAAGGGCTCAGTCCAACAAGAGGATATAACCATTATAAATATATATGCACCCAATACAGGAGCACCAACATATGTGAAACAAATACTAAGAGAATTAAAGGAGGAAATAGAATGGAATGCATTCATTTTAGGAGACTTCAACATACCACTCACCCTAAAGGATAGAGCCACCAGACAGAAAATAAGTAAGGACACAGAGGCACTGAACAACACACTAGAACAGATGGACCTAATAGACATCTATAGAACTCTACATCCAAAAGCAACAGGATACACATTCTTCTCAAGTGCACATGGAACATTCTCCAGAATACACCACATACTAGGCCACAAAAAGAGCCTCAGTAAATTTAAAAAGATTGAAATTCTACCAGCCAACTTTTCAGACCACAAAGGTATAAAACTAGAAATAAATTGTACAAAGAAAACAAAAAGGCTCACAAACACATGGAGGTTTAACAACATGCTCCTAAATAATCAATGGATCAATCACCAAATTAAAATGGAGATCCAGCAATATATGGAAACAAATGACAACAACAACACAAAGTTCCAACTACTGTGGGATGCAGCGAAAGCAGTCTTAAGAGGAAAGTATATAGCAATCCAGACATATTTAAAGAAGGAAGAACAATCCCAAATGAATAGTCTAATGTCACAATTATCAAAATTGGAAAAAGAAGAATAAATTACACCTAAGGTCAGCAGAAGGAGGGACATAATAAAGATCAGAGAAGAAATAAATAAAATTGAGAAGAATAAAACAATAGAAAAATCAATGAAACCAAGAGCTGGTTCCTTGAGAGAATAAACAAAACAGATTAAGCCTCTAGCCAGACTTATTAAGAGAAAAAGAGAATCAACACACATCAACAGAATCAGAAATGAGAAAGGAAAAATCACAGCGGACCCCACAGAAATACAAAGAATTATTAGAGAATACTATGAAAACCTATATGCTAAGAAGCAGGAAAACCTAGGAGAAATGGACAACTTCCTAGAAAAATACAACCTTCCAAGACTGACCAAGGAAGAAACACAAAAGTTAAACAAACCAATTACGAGCAAAGAAATTGAAACAGTAATCAAAAAACTACCCAAGAACAAAACCCCCGGGCCAGATGGATTTACCTCGGAATTTTATCAGACATACAGAGAAGACATAATACCCATTTTCCTCAACGTTTTCCAAAAAATAGAAGAGGAGGGAATACTCCCAAACTCATTCTATGAAGCCAACATCACCGTAATACCAAAACCAGGCAAAGACCCACCAAAAAATAAAACTACAGACCAATATCCCTGATGAACGTAGATGCAAAAATACTCAACAAAATATTAGCAAACCGAATTCAAAAATACATTAAAATGATCATACACCATGACCAAGTGGGATTCATCCCAGGGATGCAAGGATGGTACAACATTCGAAAATCCATCAACATCATCCACCACATCAACAAAAATAAGGAAAAAACCCACATGATCATCTCCATAGATGCTGAAAAAGCATTCGACAAAATTCAACATCCATTCATGATAAAAACTCTCAACAAAATGGATATAGAGGGCAAGTACCTCAACATAATTAAGGCCATCTATGATAAACCCACAGCCAACATCATACTGAACAGTGAGAAGCTGAAAGCTTTTCCTTTAAGATCGGGAACAAGACAGGGATGCCCACTCTCCCCACTGTTATTCAACATAGTACTGGAGGTACTAGCCATGGTAATCAGGCAAAACAAAGAAATACAAGGAATCCAGATTGGTAAAGAAGTTAAACTGTCACTATTTGTAGATGACATGATACTGTACATAAAAAACTCTAGAGACTACACTCAAAAACTACTAGAACTGATATCAGAGTACAGCAAAGTTGCAGGATACAAAATTAACACACAGAAATCTGTGGCATTCCTATACACTAACAATGAACTAATAGAAAGAGAAATCAGGAAAAATTCCATTCACAATAGCATCAAAAAGAATAAAATACCTAGGAATAAACCTAACCAAGGAAGTGAAAGACCTATACCCTGAAAACCAGAAGACACTCTTAAGAGAAATTAAAGAGGACACTAACAAATGGAAACTGATCCCATGATCCTGGCTAGGTAGAATTAATATCGTCAAAATGGCCATCCAGCCCAAAGCAATATACATATTCGATGCAATTGCTATCAAATTACCGACAGCATTCTTCAATGAACTGGAACAAATAGTTCAAAAATTCATATGGAACACCAAAGACCCCGAATAGCTAATGCAATCCTGAGAAGGAAGAATAAAGTGGGGGGGGAATCTCACTCCCCAACTTCAAGCTCTGCTGCAAAGCCACAGTAATCAAGACAATTTGGTACTGGCACAAGAACAGAGCCACAGACCAATGGAACAGAATAGAGACTCCAAACATTAACCCAAATATATATGGTCAATTAATATTCAATAAAGGAGCCATGGACATACAATGGGGAAATGACAGTCTCTTCAACAGATGGTGCTGCCAAAACTGGACAGCTACATGTAAGAGAATGAAACTGGATCACTGTCTTACCCCATATACAAAAGTAAATTCGAAATGGATCAAAGACTTGAACATAAGTCATAAAGCCATAAAACTCTTAGGAAAAAACATAGGCAAAAATCTCTTAGACATAAACATGAGTGACCTCTTCTTGAACATATCTCCCCGGGCAAGGGAAACAAAAGCAAAAATGAACAAGTGGGACTATATTAAGCTGAAAAGCTTCTGTACAGCAAAGGACACCATCAATAGAACAAAAAGGTATCCTACAGTATGGGAGAATATATTCATAAATGACAGATCCGATAAAGGGTTGACATCCAAAACATATAAAGAGCTCACACACCTCAACAAACAAAAAGCAAATAATTCAATTTAAAAATGGGCAGAGGACCTGAATAGACAGTTCTCTGAAGAAGGAATTCAGATGGCCAACAGACACATGAAAAGATGCTCCACATTGCTGGTCATCAGAGAAATGCAAATTAAAACCACAATGAGATATCACCTCACACCAGTAAGGATGGCTACCATCCAAAAGACAAACAACAACAAATGTTGGCGAGGTTGTGGAGAAAGGGGAACCCTCCTGCACTGCTGGTGGGAATGTAAATTAGTCAACCGTTGTGGAAAGCAGTATGGAAGTTCCTCAAAATGCTCAATATAGAAATACCATTTGACCCAGAATTCCACTTCTAGGAATTTACCCTAAGAATGCAATACTCAAGTTTGAAAAAGACAGATGCACCCCTATGTTTATCGCTGTACTATTTACAATAGCCAATATATGGAAGCAACCTAAATGTCCATCAGTAGATAAATGGATAAAGAAGAGGTGGTATATATACACAATGGAATATTACTCAGCCATAAGAAAAAAACAGATCCTACCATTTGCAACAACATGGATGGAGCTAGAGGGTATTATGCTCAGTGAAATAAACTAGGAGAAGAAAGGCAAGTACCAAAAGATTTCACTCATATGTGGAGTATAAGAACAAAGAAAAACTGAAGGAACAAAACAGCAGCAGAATCACAGAACCCAAGAATGTATTAATAGTTACCAATGGGAAAGGGACTGGGGAGGATGGGTGGGAAGGGAGGGATAAGGGCAGGGAAAAAGAAAGGGGGCATTACGATTAGCATGTATAGTGTGTGTGTGGGGCATGGGGAGGGCTGTGCAACACAGAGAAGACAAGTAGCGATTTTACAGCATCTTACTACGCTGATGGACAGTGACTGTGAACGGGTATGTGGAGTGGGGACTTGGTAAAGGGGGGAGCCTAATAAACATAATGTCCTTCATGTAATTGTAGATTAATTATACCAATATAAAAACAAAAAAATGCAATTACAAAAACATGTGGACTATAATGGGAAATTGGCTTGTTCCTGCTCCCCTACCCCACTCACCCAGTTCTGCTCTTTTTCCAGAAAGTAACTCCTGTTAATAGTGCAGTGTATTTCCTTGACTATTGCTAATGGATTTACATATCTGCATCTGTCTATCTGATTATCAGGCTATTTTTTCAGATAGGGATAAGTTTTATGCATTGTTTTGTGAATTTTACCTTGGCATATGCCTTGGATAGCTTTTCATGACAGTAGATATTGAGCTGTCATTCTTTCTCTATTGGTTGACATTTAAGTAGTTTGTAGTTTTTCTAAAAAGGCAAAATCTCTTGCTTTCCTGTTTCATTGACCTTTAGCACACTTTCCACCCAAATTGAGAAATTCTTTTCTTATCTGTAAAGAATCCCCGTTGATGAAACTAAAAAGCATAATTGTATGAAATTGGATGGAGTTGAACAGATCAAAATATATGATTATATTTAGAAGCATAGTACTAAAATTTCTTTATTAAAACTTATGTTATCCTATCCCAGTTAATGAATGGAACAGAACTGTATTGTATTTGTTTTGCTTGGAGCTAAGGAGGCAAGCCAGCTTGCACATCATCTCTCAAGTATACTAAGAACAAATGTCCAGATTTAAAATGTCCTTGTTTTCCCCCTACTGTTCTTTTCCTTCTATTTCCTGCCTAGTTTTCTTAGTTTATTCTCTATACTCTAAGTTTTTGACTTGTTGGATGTTCTTTTATTATATTTATTCATATGTTCTTGACACTGGAATCTGTTTAAACTCAAGGAGACCGTCAGAGTGTTAATTTCCAAAAGAATCCTATGTATAACAATGTATAGGAATATCTGTCGATAAAAATACACATTTTGGGGGACCCAGATCCACCCATACCACATACTCTCCACTTTTGAAGAGCAGAAATCCCTTGCATGGCCAGTTTTGTCAGGTGTTTATACTGTTTATACTGTTGCACACCAAAATGGTTGGAGAGCTCTGTGCTTGGTTAGCATTGACTTTCCTTGGCTCTGGCAGAATGACTTTTCTCTCTGTTTTCACATTTCTTCATCTGTAGAAGCCTGGAGCTTATCAGCCTCCCTCTGCAAGGTCGGGTCCGAATTCTAGCTTAAATTTGGCTTTTAACAAAAGGACAACAGCCATCATTCACCAAGCACTAAGGTACATGCAAGCACTGTTGTATTTCATATTGATTATTTCATTTAATGCCCCAAACAATCCCATGCATTAGGTTTAGAGATGTCAAATTACTTGCTAAAGTCATTCAGTGAGTAAACGGTAGAGCAGGGCTTCAAACCCAGGTCTGCGTAGCACCAATGCCTGAGCTCCTAACCTCTGTTCATGCATTTACCACTTAACCAATGAGTCCTCATGAGAGTATGAGAAGAGAAACCCATAGACACCACTTACTAGATGAGTGACTGTAGTAAGCTAGATAATGTCTCCCTTGAATCCTAATCCCTGGAACCTGTGAATGTTACTTTGTGTGTCAAAAAAGGGCCTTGCAGGCTTCTCTCTCATTTACCAACTTTACATTTCCCTGTATGGCCCCAGAAGATGACTGGTTAGCCAGAGACGGGTAAGATTCCTCAAGGGAGGAACAACCTAAGACAGGCACAGTTGCAGGGGGGCCATAAGGTGAGAAATTGGGGAACAACAGTGGTGAAGCTTAGAACCTCACCCCCCCTCCCACCTGTGTTGAGAGAAAGCTTCTGCATCCATGGATGTTTTATTGCCCTTGTCTAGCTCGGATTAGCACATAGTCTACAGGCACACACCTGATCATCTACAATTGCTCTCTTACAACACTAAGTTATGTTTTCTACCTTTATCTTGCATCTACCTACCACTTCAGCAGTTTGTTAAAAATAAAAATAATAATAAAGGGAGAAATGTGGGATCCACATATAAATCAAGTATAAAAATCAAACGAATATTCATATTTGACCTGATTGTTTATAGTTCATAATGCGTGATCAAAACCGAAAGTTTCTGTGATGAATGCCCTTGTACTGTTCACCATGTAAGAACTTATGCACTATGTAAGAATTCGTTCACCATGTTAAAACTTGTTCATTATGCTTCAGAAGATTGGAGACTGAAGAGAACTAGGCTTGAGATGGATTAATGACTATGCATTGAGCATTGACCCCCCTATACAGAATTTTATTGTTGTTAACAACCATTTGATCAATAAATATGAGAGATGCCCTCTCAAAAAAAAAAAAAAAAGGCCTTGCAAATGTGATCAAGTTAATGACCTTGAGATGTGAAGATTATCCTGGGCTCTTAATGCAGTCATATATCATAAAGTGGAGGTACAAGGCGACATGACACACAGAGAAAAGCTGATAAAGCAATGTGATCATGGAGACAGAGACCACAGTGATGTGGCCACAAACGAAAAAATGACAGCAGCTATCAGAAACTAGAAGAGACAAGGAGCAGATTTTCCCCTGGAACCTCTGGAGGTACACTGCTGACACCTTGGTTTGGCCTGGTGATACTGGTTTTGGACTTCTGGCCTCCAGACTTGTGATAGCATAGATTTCTGTTATTTTAAGCCACTTAGTTGGTGGTGATCTGTTACAGCAAACATGGGAAATTAATACAGTGATTTTATGACTGCTCTAGGCCAGTTTCCTTATCAGCAAAATGAAGATATTAATGGTGATACCTATAATTGTTAAAAGTTAATGAATGTAAAATGCTTGGTATGGTGCCTGGTACAAGGCAATTGCTTAACAGAGATTAGGTGTTACTATTATTATTATTACTAATGGGCTCTGTGTATGGGATATTCTGGGAGCACATGAGACAGAAGTGAAGCTAACCCAGCCTGTAGTTCATATGATGCAGAAGGCCATCCAGGAAGGTTAACAAGGCATTAGAGGCAAAGTTGAAATTAATTAAAAGTGACAATATATGACATTTACTGAACAAATGGCAGAAAGTTCACAAAAAATCTCCACTCTTCTCCCATCCTGCTTCCCATCCCCAATTTCTAAGAATGACTGTAACCATCAGGGAAGCACTTTTCACGTGATAACTTGTTACCTGGTAGAAAGTGACCCAGCAACTTTATTATTTCTCTGGATCTGATTCTGAATGATCATTCCAGGACATGTGAGTGAAACCAAAATAAACGATGCAACGGAGAATTCAAAGTGTAAATTCAGTTGCCTGTCAGGAATGCAGTCAGTGACCACCACACTTTGCTCTATTGTCCATAGAAGTGAACAGAGAGAGGGCTGTCCTGGAGTAGGAACCGGGGTCCCAATGTCTAAGGATTATTTCTCCCAAGGCCTTTACTAGGGCAGATCAGAGTTTGCCTTTGAGCTGTTCCCCTTTGTTCACCCAGCTCCAAGAGAGAAGTCATCTCCTTCATTGTGGGTGGCTCTGGGCTAGCAATGGAGGAGTTAGCAGCATGGCCTGGAGTGGCTCTTGGTGGGCCTGGGCCAGCTGACACACACCACTTAGGTTTCCAAGGAGCCAAGCTGTCCCCACTCACGTATGGCTGATGCACTCTGGCTAAATGCGGTAAGGCCAGGGCCCGGGGCCAGATTCAGGGCAGGAAATAGAATGCCACCTCCATCACCAGGGAAACAATGGTCTGCATGCATGACTTAAACTGGGGCCAACGAGAAAGCTTAAAGGGAAGATCAGCAAAGGAAGGGAGGAAGGGAGACCACAGGGCTGCTTGATTAGATTTTTGTCTTGGGGTATAACAGTTGACAAGCCATTTAGCTGCTCCCATGTTTAAGTTTATCTGCATATAAGATGGAGGTAACAGCATTTACGTATCTCACTGGGGACTTACGAAAACAATATTTCTGACAGACCACATGGGATCCATGGATGGAAGGTGGTATGTAAGTGCAGATGATAAACTTATTGTGTGTTTGTGTTTTCAGCAGGTGCATTAGGAGCGCATAGATCCTCTAGAAAACACTTTTAAAGTCTGATCAAAACCAAACTACAATAAAAACTAACAGTTTTAGGGGCACGGATTTTTCTTTGGTTTTGTGCGGGTTTTGGGGGAACTGCATGTGTAATTCAGACTTCGGAACTGTTTTCAAACTTACCACTGGGATTAGTAATATTTACATGTGATTAAATCATTTGAGAATGCTGTAATGGAAAAACAAATGTGTTTAATAACACAAATAATGCTATTTTTACTATTTCTGAAGAGTCCTTCTGAGTCTTTGTATGTGTGTTTTGTTCATTTAAGGCTAAGCAATTGACCTCAGATCTCCCTAGAAGGCTATTAAGTGTTTTCTGTCAGCTGGGGACTGAGGGAGCACCTCTCTCTGTTCTTCATTAAACCTCTGTGCATATTATATGTCTAAAATAATTCCCGTGGGTCCACATGATGGTGACTATTACAGAAAAACAAGTGTGTTTAATAATACAAGTAATACACATTTAAAAAATAATAATTATATAGATAAAATATAGAAAATACAGATCTTTTGCAATTCTTTCATGCAGAAGTAACCATACTGGCATATATGTATATTTTAAACAAAAAATGGGTTTTAATTTATGTAACTTGCTATTTTGCAACCTGCTTTTGCGGTGAGGTCTTCAGCTATTGGATCTGGGAAGAACATCACAGATCCCTAGAGTCTCTGGCCTGAAACAGGGAGGCATCATGGTCTGTTGAAGGCTTGCAGGGTGGTGGAATGAGGGCCTCAGAACTTTAGTCCGCACTTGCAAAAGACTTTCAAAAAACCTGTTCTCTCAGATGTCAGTCCAGTTCCTTAGCAGCCCTGTGTTTTAGCAACAGCATACATCCCCAAACTAAACACTTGCTGGTTTTACCCTGTGTGTGGATGATGATTCTGTGCCTTCCCCACCCCATCCATTTGCACCCTGCTGTCAGGTCCCCCTGTGCCCCACTCCCCCACCTCAACTTTATCGTGCTAACAGAAACTTGATTCAGGCATAACTTACAGTACAGTGCACAAATCTTAACATACTGAAATGAATACAGCAGATTGTATGTACTCATGCATACACCAATGTGAGCACTTCCCAGGATATAAAACATCTCCAACATCCCAGAAGTGGCATTGTGTCCCCATCAATTCCCCCTAGGTAATCATTCTATCCATTCTTAAACACTAATTTTTTCATGTTACTTCCCACCTAAAAACATTCCATAGAATTGTCCCTCTATCTTGTGGCTTTGGGTCTAAATGTCTCTGCCTGATTTTCCTGGCCTGCTGAATCACTAGGGCCTCTATTGATACCTCCTGGACTGAGGTCAGTGTTTGCACGATCTCTTCACCTGCTAGGCTTTATCCAAAGCTTTGTTCAGTCTGTGTCCTTATGAGAGTTGCTCTTTCCTTAGCCTCCCCAAATCTAACCCATCCTTCAAGGCTCAGCTCAAGTCCCATTTCTTCCAACAGTCCTCTCTTGCCAAAAATTTATTTGCCTCCTTCTTCTGAATTAGTTGATGCCATGTCGTTTCTGGAAAAATCTGGGGTCATGGACGCCCAGCCACTATGCCATTCCTATGCATGATGCTTGATGATCATTTCTATTCTGTAGCAGACAGTTTCCCAAACCCTCCCCCATTCTTGAGCATTATGGGGTGTCCCCAGTGCTGCCATTCCCCAGACTCAGGCCCTGCTTGGTGGCTCACTCCCTTTCTTTCCCCACTTTTGGTTCTCAGCCAAATCGTCTCCTTCACAAAGTCATGTCCCACCTTAGCACCCATTCTTCATATTTGACACCAAAAAGTCCTGAGACCAGGCTTTCCTCAGAGGGTAGGAGTAGATTGTGGGGAGAGAATTTGAGCTGATGAAGACGGAATTCTCTTAATCAGATATGGGAGGGCTGCAAACACTGTATATCATACTCTTTTGTCCCATCCCATCCTTTGTGCCTAACAGTTAATGACTATCCCACTTTCTCTGTTGTTCCAGTGTGTTAGCATTGCTCCTGCCCAGACTTTCTGACATTCCACTGCAGAGTTCTGAGTTCATGAGAGCTGGTACAGCCAAAGGGTTTAAATAAGATATTTCAGTTGAAACTTCTGCTTAGCATAGGTTCTGCCCATTGTCGTGTTCAGCAAAGTGAGATGGTTATCAAAAGCCTGCAGCCCCTTCTCTGATTCCCGTCAGGCCAGGTGAGCCAGGGTCCCAAAGTGATGTGTGTGTCTGGAGGGATGGGGAGGAAGGGGGTCCAGAAACCCTGCACAGGGAAGTCAACATAGGCCCTGGAGCTGTAGAGCCCAGTCTAAGGCACAGCTTTGCACTGACTCTCACGGGAAGCCTCAGTCTCTCCATGAGTAAAATGGGGATCATAATCCATCCACCTCAAATGAGTGTAAATGTGAGCACACATCAAAGCTCTTTGCACGTGGGAACACCCTACCAGTGAGCTGGTGGATGGGCACACAATGCAATGTGTTGACATGAAACTAGTTGGCCTGGTTCCAACTTGCAAATGTAATTGTGTTTCTGAATTGACAGTTGGCAAGTTCAGCCCCCTACAGACAAAGTCATGTTCTAGACAGAAAGATGTTTTAGCTAGATTCCTTTTAGTTGTATGTAGGCTCTGGAGTCTGGCTGCCTGAATTTATGTAGAGTTCTAACACTGACTTTGGAAAGTGGTTTCATCATTCTAAGACTCAGTTTACTTGTTTGTGAAATGGGGATAACAGTCCTTTCCTCTTAAAAGTGTTGTGAGGGGCAAAATGTAATTGCTCCTGCCCAGACTTTCTGACATTCCACTGCAGAGTTCTGAGTTAATGAGAGCTGATACAGCCAAAGGGTTTAAATAAGATATTTCAGCTAAACTGCTTAGCACAGGTTTATAATATAGTAGTCTAACCTACAGAGTTGTACCACAGTGCCTGACATATGGAGGGCTCAATAAATATTAGTGCTTTTATTATTTCCTAATAAGTGTTGCTCAGTAAATGTTGAATGGATGGATGGATGGATGGATGGATGGATGGATGGATGGATGGATGGATAAATAAATGAATGGCTGGCTGGCTGCTGGTCTCGATTTGGCTCCTGGGAGTGCTTTTTTTTCTTCTTTAATATCTTCAGACTTTTCTAGTATTTTCAACCTTGTTTAGGTGGGCAACAGTTTTGATTAGGCTTGTAGGAAAGGAATTGAAATAAAAAGGCTTCAGCTGGGAGTAGGAATGCTGACAACAGAAGGCAGTGAGATCCTGGGAGCAAACCCCCAGCCCCCTGAGATCTAGCAGGGGACCTCTCCCCAATCCAGGGCCCCTTCCCATGCAGTCATTTCCCTCTTTTCTTCAGAGAGACCAACCTTACTTTGATCCTATTCCCAAGCACAGTTCTGGGTTCATCCTGGCAGGACACTGGCTGTTGTTTTTATTGTCTTTCTGGGTAGCCAGATGAGACAGGTTTCAGACATTTTTCTAGTGAAGAATAAACAACTAACATTGTATTTGGGGGTTCCTTGGCCCCCTTCTTATCCCCTCAGCTGTCAGAGCCAAGCCTGTGAGGCCAAGGCCAATACACACACCCTCTCCAATTCACAGAGCAGGGTGGGGAGTTCCATGGCCACTCTGAGGTCAACAGTTTTGCTCTCTAGTCCTGTCTTTGCCATTGACTAAGTAGTGACCTTCGTAAAGTCCCTTCCCCTCTCTGGGCTTCAGATTCTCCATCAACAAAATGAGGGAATTGACCTTTATAGTCTCTGAGGTTGCTCCTGTCTCTAAAAGCAGCAAATAGTGTGAGTTATCAGCATAGGTAGAAATTCTGACTTTTGCTTTCTGACTGTGTGGCCTTGGATGAGCCACTTAAGTTAGCCAGATTGGTCCCTCTGTACAGTGGGGATGATAACTAGTAGTTTAACCTACAGACTTGCAGTGAGCTTGAAATAAGGCACTGCAGCTGAAGTGCTTAACACAGGGTCTGCCCATGGCCAGGCTCTGAAATTCAACTAATATCCAAAGCCTTCAGCCTCTTCTGTGACTCCTATCAGCCAGTCCAGGTGAGTCAATGTGTGTATCTGTCTGTCTGTCTGTCTATGTGTGCCAGTGTGTATGGAGGGCTTGACCTCCCCCCGAGCACTCTGGGAAGATCTGGCTAGGGAGTCTCCCTGGGGCCAGCACTGAGTTGGAGCTGTTATCTCGTTCAGCAGACTCAGGGGGTCACCCCTTCCCCAGTGCAGTGTGCCGGGCTCTGGAGGCTGTGTGTGTCTTCACTGCTTCCTGAGTATTCTTATTCAGAGAGGCAATAGCGAGAACCTCCCAGCCTGGAGATGACTTACCAGGCTCCTAGCCAGGGTGCAAGTAGCCCCAGTGAAGGAAAACAGAGCCACCAATCTGTTCTGCTGTTGAATGGGGCTTTCCTCTGCTCTGGAGGGCTGCCTGAAGCCTAAAGGTAAGGATTCCCAGCAGTCTACTGGGCTCCTGCTCCAGGATTCTGGGTTTTGAACTCAGGTCAGCTCTGCCCTAGGGCTCCCTCCCTCCCTCCTTGAACCATACTGTGTTTGTTTCACAACTGGACACTCTGCTAAGTGATGCAGGAAGTAGGCCCCCAGGGAGGCAGATACCATCCAGCAAACCAGATAAGCAAGTGAAGCCTCTGGATGCCTCTGGGACTTGGGGCAGGGTCAGAGATAAGTGGAAATGCCAGGCTTATCGTGGCTGCCTGAGTTCTAGAGAAATCATCCTGGCCGGCCAGTCCACCTCATTCTCAGTGCTCCGGGCAGTTGGGCTTCTCCAGGCAGAGTAGGCACTGAGTCGGCACAGCTGCAGGATGGGGACACTGTGCCCCTCTCCAGCACTTTGCAGTCCCTGCACCAGAGGCCAGCAACGGGCATCAGATTACACCCAGATATTTGCGGTAAGGGCAGCTCTGGACCGGTCTGCTTTGAAGTAAGAGCCTGAGGAACAATTGTTAGGGTCATGGGACAAAGGGAGCCTCAGTGACAGTTGTTCCTCAGATCTCGGTCCTCTTGGACCAAGATAGTCAGCAGGAGGCTTTGGTTGAAGGGTACAGCCTGGGGATGGCCTTTCCTAACTAATGTGGGGTGTGGTAGGCAGGCAAGGCTGAGCAGCAGCTAACCCTGAAGTTGTCCATGTTGAACTTAGTGATGCTTTCTGAGATTCTAGTTCATCTCTGGTTTCCTTCCCTGAGTTAGCTCAGCTTAATGAAGGACACATCTGCACTGCTGAGTGCCCATCAGCTAACGGTGCAGGGGAAGTGGCTGGGCTGGACCAGGTGCCTGGGGGAGCTGATTTAGGGTTGGGGAGACACTCCCCTTCCCCCTGGCCCCACCACACAGTGAGGTGACTGACCATGCTGCCGTTCTGTTGGCTGACCCTCTGGGGTGTGATAGGAATGGGGGCAGGGGTGGTGAGTTCTAATCTCTACTGGTTTCATGTACTTACCATGTGTCCCACACTATGCTAAATGTTTTACTTCATGAATATTCAAACAGCCCTGTGGTTACTGCGCTGTTATGAGCCCTCTTTACAGATGAGGAAAGCTGCATTCAAAGAGGTTAAGTAAGTTCCAGGTATGCAGCTGTCTCAGAAGGCACTTTTGTGTGCCATAGAAGAATACACCTCTCCTCAGGATGCATGGCCTCCCTCTCTCAGGATGTTGTTATGCTATTTGATTTTGTTAGAACAATAGCCTCCACTGCCATGTGCTGTGACACTTGTTATAAATATACAAATCTACAAGGTGAATGACACATTGTTCTCTCTCAGATGTGCCCTGCAAAACCTGCTTCCCAACCTGCTTCCCATCCTTCTCCCCAGCAGCAAATACACTGGAGTTTTTTAGCTGTTTCTCCAGGTGTTTGCCTCATTTCCTGCTTGCCAATTTTCTACATTATGTTGGACCTCCTCGTAGGAGAAGTGAGGATTTAACTCTCACTCTCCCCTGACTTTCCAGTCCCACCTCCAAAGAAATATGTCACTGTTTCAACATAATAAAGTGTTCTTATACCTTATTAAGGCATAATAGTATGACTAATGTAAATATTATTCCCTGAAAAAAATAATTCACGTGCTTCAATTTCATTCTTTCTTGTAAGAACTCTGATTTTCTTGGCGTCCCTAACCCTTTTGTTCCACTTGACCCTGTCTGCCAGCATCATGCTGATGGCTAACATTTGAGCACTTACTGTGTGCCAAGCACTGATCTAATTGCCTTACAAACTTCTCACTTACCCTCCTGACAACTCCATCAAGTGTAGGCATTGTTATTCTCATGTTACAGCCCAGAAAGTGCAGACACAGAGAGGTTAAGTAAACTGGCCCATGATTCTGCCTAATAATTGGCAGAGACAAAAGTTAAATCCAGACAATCTGACGCCAGGCCCATGCTCTTAACATTTTACTACATGTCTTTAATATATAATATTTCCTCCTCCTGAAGTCATCCCTTTTTGGGGCTCTCTATCTTCCTGCTCCAACTCTGGGTTTATGTTGAAATTGTTGTTTCCTGGAGCTCTATTTTTTGTTTGTTTAGTCTCTCATTTTGCTGGAGTATATCCTCAAAGCAGCTTCCTTAGAAAACTTGCATAAGTTTTTTTTACATCTTTGCAAATCTTAAAATTCTTCATTCTGCCCTCTGACAGTGGTGCAATGTCTTCAAAATTCTAAGGGGAAATCCTTTTTAATCTAGAATGTCACATTCAACCTGTCTAACATCCAGTTGTTTTTAGGGTCATTCTGATGGCAGTTTTCTGGTATGTGACTTTTTTTTTTTTAATTTGGGGAGATTTTTATAATTTTCTTTTAATCCCTGTATTCTAAAATTGCATGATTGTATTTCTTTGATAAATCCCTTCCCATTTTTTTTCATTTTTTTTCCTCCTGAAACTAGTTAATTAGATGTGAGACCAGGTAGGTCCACTGCCTAACTCTCTTGTCTTTTATCTCATAATGAACATGTCTTTATCTTTTAGTTTTATTTTCTGAGATTTATCTTAATTTCATTTTCTAATCCCTCTATTGGATTTTTAAATTTTAATCTTCATATTTTAAATTTCCAAGACCTCTCTTTATTCTGTGCTGCTGCTTTTCCGTAACACCGTCTTCTGTTTTAATGATAGAATAGGCTTTCATATTATTCTGTGGCTACTGAGAGCCTTTTTGAAACTTTCTATTTCTTGGTTACTCTCTTTTCTCTACAACTATGTTTCTGTTTATTTGGGGCTCCTCTTTTCATTTTGGGGGTTTCCTTTGAATATCTGGTGATCCTTTTTTATGTGTGCATATTTCAGAATAAGGTAAAAAACACTGGGGGGTTGAGGCTTGTTAACTGCTTGGCTTTGTTGAGGACAATCAGAAGGGTAGCTATCAAGGGACCCCCAAAGCCAGTAAGTAGAACTATTGTTTCATGGACCATTGACTTTCTCCAGAAGCAGACCCCTGATCTCCAGGTGGGGGCTCCCCAGCACTGCCCATCCTGTGCAGAGGTGGGTGAGGAGGAGAACTACTAGTGCTTTGGAATAGACTCTTCAGCCTTGCATTTCTGCTCTCCTCTTACTCCACCTAAGGTCTCAAGCCTCTGGGGTTCTTCAGGGAAAGTGGGCTGTCACCAGGAAGACCAAGGTAGAGTCTTGGGGTTCAGTGCATGCTGACCCCAGCCTGTGGTAAACAGAAGTCAGCTTGTTTTTTCTGGGACTAGATCAGCTGTCCTGCCCTTATCCAGGGAAGATGAGGAGTCTATGGCCATCTAGCTCACCTGCCTTTTCTCTGGTCTGTGTTCTCTCGACTTGGAGAGTGGAATGCCTCCCCCATCCTCTGAGCAGGTGCTGTTGCCCAAAAAGAATTGCCAGTGGCTCCTGCTGTGCAGGGAGAGTTGGGAAGCCACGAAACAGCCCTCAAGAACCCCTATGCTCATAAACTCGTTTTTCCTGTAGGTGGAGAAATAAAAGGGATTCAAAGATGATTCTCCTGGTTTTGCTCCTTTTCATCAAAGATTCAAAAATTTTTCTCTTTGGTATATTCTGAGCTTTCTTCCAAAGGATCTGAGAGCTTACTTCTTCGAATTGTCAGGATTTCCTGCCTTGTACTCATTTGATTATTCTGAGAAACCCCAGCTTCTGCCTCCTCTTTCCACTAGTCTCTCAACAGTCAGCCCCACCTCCTGCGTCTTGCTGGAGCCTCATTAGTTCATTCCTTCCATACAGTGAATGCCCACCACATGCCAGGGATATTGGTGCACCTGGGGATGGAGGCAAGCCTGAGAGGTGTTGTTCTGGCCTCAAGGAGCTTCAAGGTTGTTCTGGAACAGTGGATGATGTAGCAGCCTCATTTCTAGTATGTCTAGTAAATCTTGTAATCACTTGTTGCTTAAGGAGACCCAGGGCAAATACATATTAGCTTTTGACATGATATGTATCTGGGACATTTGTTTGTTTCCTTTGGATTCATCTGGACTTTGAAGATATCTTTCCAGGCTTTATTAACCCAGAGCTTACCTGCATGCAGGTTGCTCTGATCCCTATATCAGTGGTTGGCCTGTGGTGTGTATTGGTAGGAACTCTCTCCCAAATATTGGGTCTGTCTCTTCACACTGGTGGGGACTTCATTCCACAGCGGCTATTGGTACCTACTGTAGGACAGAAGTTGGGCTGGCTCTGAAACTTCAGGAAATTTCTCAAGGCAGCCACTTCCCAAAGTTTGATCCAAGGAACCCTAATTCCACAAGGAAGTTTTAAGTGGGAAGTGTGGGGCAGAAAGTGATCCCCTGGGCAGATGCTGGTTTCTTTCTGTGGCAGATTAGGTTTTGTTGAGTTACATAGTGAATCCCCAAGAGAGGCTGAACACAGTGTTCTCCAAATTTCTTTTTCAAAGGAGAGTTTATTTGTGGCTATGTTTTAGATCACAGTGACTATAAGAGACCAGTGCTCTTTTCAGCATGTTTCAGGCCATTCTGCCAATGACCCCTAGGATTGTGCTTCCAGAAATGGGTCTGGATTTCTACATGAGCTTCTTAGGGCAGCTTTCCCAATTGATAGAGAGATGGGTATCAAAGAGGTTTGTGGTCAAGTGGCACTTGCATAGCAAGCACAGGTTTTATGGGTGCTCAAAATAGCACAATGATCTAAAGGTGCTATTAGATGTGAGATTTCCAGGTCAAAGTTTATTCTTATGATTGTTTTTATTCAGAAGCGGGGAGCTTAAGGTGACACCAAAGTGCCCCTCTCTGGTGCCAGCACTGACTATGGCTGAACAACCCTCAGGAGACCATGTGCTGGGCCAGCCTTGGACAAATTCCCTCTCTAGCCTTGCCGTCTCCCTATGAGGGCCTGGGAGAAAATGGAGTCAGTCAGGGGCTCCCTGGTGGCCTCAGGCTCTGTGGTGCCACCTCACGCCCCAACTCAGTATCAGCCAGAGCCTCTCCTTTTGCTTTATTGATGCTTCTGTACAAGTTCTACTCAAAGGTTTTTGAGGCTAACGTGTTCAGAAACCATGGGAAACAGGCCTCTTGCTCTCTAGGGCCCTACTGCATCTGTTTCAGTTTAGGGATTTAGTGCCCGATACCCGTGTAGTCCACTCTGGCAGAGCAGAGGGCTGCTGGCAAGTGTGCCCTGAGGACTCTGTGGGGAACATGATCTGCGGGATGGCACTTGGTGAGCAGCCTAGGCCATTGTCCCTCACTTCTATTTTTAGCACAAGTGACTGGTGACTGAAGCCCTGTGTTGGGAGGGACCTGCAGGGTCATCCCATGGGCAACCTAAACACATGTTTGGGGCATCTGCAAAGCAGGGACACTGAAAATTTCTTTTTAATTTACAGAAGCATCAACATTTCATCATGGCAAAAATCAGAGTGACCTCACATTTATTTTTGGTCTTGCTTTTATTGTGAATTAGATGTGTGTATAGCAAGTAGGACACTGTCCACTCCTCTGTGCTTTGGGTGTTTACTCTGCCCTGGGGTTCCTGGAGCCCCTTGTGGAGTCCAGCTGTCAGGTACCTTACCTAAAGGATCCCTTTTCATCTAACCTTTAGTTTCAGCTACATGAACTACTGCCTGCCTGTGGCAGATTCTTAAAATATTTGCCCATCAGCACCCTCTCAGAGAGGAATGCTGCCATGATGTCAAAAGGGCCCCACAGAGAAGGGCCTGGGCCAAACCCAGCCTGTCACTCATGGCCCACAGCAGAGTGGGAGATAAGCAAAGGCTCAGAGAGCCTGGTCCTCTGGGCTCCCCGAACAACCCAGGCGATCCGTGAGGGTTGGCACTGTGAGGTGAGGCTCTAGCTACCAAGAACAATGAACATCCAGACCCTGCCGCCTAAGTGAAAACCAGGGGTCTGCAGCTCTCCCAGTTCCTCCACCTTGTCAAGGCTGCATCGGGATGTCAGGAGCACTTAAGGAGGGTTTGGAAGCCCAGGTACCACTAGTGTCAAGCAAGGCCTGTTTAACCACCATGGACAAAAAGCTTAATGTGCTAAATGAGAAGGTTGACAAACTCTTGCATTTCCAAGAAGACGTCACAGAGAAACTGCAGTCTGTGTACCAAGGCATGGGCCACCTGGAGCAAGGCCTGCACCGGCTGGAGGCCTCCCGGGTCCTGGGCCTGGCTGGGGCTAATCATACTCCACCAGCTGCCACACAGGCTGGGTGGCTGGAGGTCCTGGAGCTGGTGAGGGCTGTGCGGCAGGATGCTGCCCAGCATGGTGCCAGACTCGAAGCCCTTTCCAGGATGGTGGTGGCTGTGGACAAGGCCATAGCTTTGGTGGGGGCCGTGTTCCAGAACTCAAAGGTAGTGGATTTCATCATGCAAGGGATTGTTCCCTGGAGAAAAGGAAACCTGGCTGACAGCACTGTGGAGGTTGGTTCCTGCTTCCCTGCCCTTTGGGCTGGAAGGGAGGCCCGGGGGGCCCAGTGGGGAAACAGGCCAGGTGGCAAGGTTTAGGAAAGCTGGGGACTATTGTACCCACATTGTGCCCCTTGCATGACCTGTTGGTGGGGAAATGGAGAGACAGAATCTTAAAGGTCATAGGTGTATTTCCAGACAGGACACTGACTGACTGATTTTCCCAGGGAAAGGAAGGGGCAGTGCCCTGGGGAGGGCTGTGGGGCTTGGGTGGCTCCAGGGCACGCAGAAGCCACTGACAAGTGAGCTGTTAGAGAGGGGGGACCATGAAGCTTTTTGGACATCCCAGTGACATCTCCTTGCTCCTTTCTGTTCCTCTGCCCTGGGGTGAGAGATGGAGTGATCAGTTTACCTCTGCGGAGCCCCTATTCAGAAACCCAACCCCCCTCCCTTCTTGTCCCCAACCTTGTGCTGTGTCCTGGAGTGGGTGGAGCATGCAGCTGCCTGTGGAGAGATGAGTGTTGACAGTGACCCATGGGGGACACAGGTCCAGGGTGGAGCTGGAGCCTGGGGGTGGAGTGTGACATTTTTGGGAGCCGCTGTCCCCAAGGGTTGCATAATCAAACCTGCTGGCTAGTGGAAGTTTGGCTGGGGTGGGAGTGTTTGTGTATATGTGTGAGGTGTATGGAGGCCACACTGTTTCGGAACAGCTAAGGGTCAGCCACTCAGCAACACTCAGACAGCCTGGAGCCACCATTTTGGACCCCTGCAGTTGCCCACCAGCTTCTGGCAAGAGATAAGCTCGGGGCTACAGGAGTCTGCGCTTGACTGTCAGCTGCTGAGGCTTTCAGGGGCCAGGCTGCCACAGTTTGTCTTCCTTCCCCACCCCAGCCAGGCCAGCTCAGCTTGCTGAACCCTGCCCCTCCCTACCCTGCAGCTCCTTCCAGAGCATGCCCCCTTCCTTCTGCACCCCGACTGTAAGCCTGGCATGCAGGGGAGATGTGACCTGCTCTTGCCACTGATAATCAACCTCACCTTTAAAAAAGAAAATTAATCTAATATATGCACATGGTAAAATTGTTCATGTGATATAAAGAGCATATTCATCCCTCCTACTTCATCCCCCAGTCCCCAAGACAACCCTCCTACCCAAGCAAACATGGGTGTCAGTTGCCTGTGAAACCTTCCAGATAGATCTGTTAATCTATAAGCACATTAGTATATTGACCACCATCTCTGTTTTGTTTTTCAATTTTTTAAATCGAAATTTAGTTGATATAAAATACTATATTGGTTCCAGATGTGATTTGACTATATATATTATTAAATGCTCATCATGATGAGTCTGGTTGCAGGAGGGTATAATATAAGGATGAGTATAATGAACCCTGTAAGCCCATAACTGGAGACCAAAGTTGTTTCATCCATTCCCTTCCTACTTCCCTTTCTCCAGGTTATTTTGAAGCAAATCTGAGACATTGGATCATTTCCTCCATAAACATTGCAGAATTTATATCTAAAAGAAAGGACTGTTTTAGAAAAACATCATCACAATACTATTATCATACCTAAAGAGTAAATATCAATTTAATATTGCCTAAGTCAGTGTTCAAATTTTCCTAATCATCTTATACTTTTTTCCCCCTTGCTGTTTGTTTATTTGAGTCAAGACCCAAGTAAGGCAACTGATTATATGTCTCTTAAAGCTAATTCTTTTCCTCTAATTCATAAAAAAAATGTAAAACTTTTTATTATGGAAAATTTCAAACATAACCAGAACTAGACAGAATGGTATATCTCATTGTGGTTCTAATTTGTATTTCTTTTGCTAGAAACATCTTTCATAGATTTAAAACCTTTCATATTTTTCTGTGAACTCCCTGCTCATGTTCTTTTCCCTCTTCTCTATTTCAGTTTGTTTGCACTTTTCTTACTGATTTGTAAAAGCTCTTCATATATTAGTGGAATTAACTGTCATACATGTACCAGATACTTAGGCATTTCTGGATAGATGGCAGACAGAATTCTCTCTTTTCTGAGTTCTTGTAACATTTCTTGTCTGTTCTGCTCCACTGGTGTGTGATTGCTCTCTCTTCTGGTCTTTGGGTTTAATACACATATTGGGAACCCTCTATAGGTTTGGGTCTAGCCTTCCAGTCAGGTTGTCAGCTCCTCTTTGGCCCATGGCATGCTCCCTGCTTCCCTCTGTGTACGGTGGTCAGCAGGCATCTCACAGGAAGAGTCAGGGAATGGGTTGTGAACAGAGACACAGCCCCAAACATTTAACTTACTGTTGGTGCTGAAAATGGTGTATTATGGAGAGTTTCTGGACACTTTCTTTGTGTGTCCTAAGAGGCGGGGGCATAGTAATCATTTGTGTGATTGAATTAAATCCTAGCACTGGCTGTTAAATTTGAAAATTTTGTCAGCCCTTCATGAAGCTCCTCTTTGGATCTTCTAAAATGCCCAGGGGCACGTTTGCTTGGAACAAGAAATTAGATTATTACTAGAAACCAGATGCTCTCTCATGAAGGACAGGTTCAGGCTCAGCCAGGGGTGGGCCCAAATCACAGTCAAGCTGATCAGAAGACATCAGTCCTCTAGAATGTTGTTTGGAGGTCTCTTCTCCTTCCTTCAGATGCACCTGGCAGGGCAGGGATCAGAAGGCTGAGCCTTGAAGACACACTCAGCTGTGTGTATGCGTATGTGTGCATATGTAAGTGTTTGAGAGCCTGCGCACACCAAAGGCAGGGGGCGGGTGAGGACAACCTGAGCCCAAGGTCTGCCAAAGGACATCTGTTTGAGTCCCTCTCTACTAGTGGAGGAAAACAGGAGGCAGCTCTTGATAATGCTTCTAGTTACCCCAACTCAGGGGGGAAGGGCAAAGTCTGCAGAAAGAAGCTAAGGGACAGGACCCTGCTGAGCAGGGAGCCCAGATCACACTGACACTGTTGATGATAATCATGATGACTGCAGCTAGCATGCATTTATTAGGTACCCAGCACACCCCAGTTGCTGGGTTAGGTGTTCCTGTGTGTTGTGTTTGTACCATTAAGAGGACCAAATTTGAGATCCTGGAATCTAGAGGGATGAGCAAGTAATAGGATTGAGAGAAATGGGCATAGTGTAGGAAGAACAGTGGGACCAACTCTCCACCTTAATGTCAGGGAAATATTCAAGCGACATGAGGACTATGGTGCCCCAGTTAGAAGGAAGGAACTGCTCCAGCCTAATTTTGCCAGGTGGGCCTGGAATTACCAGATTTTCAGATTTAAGAAAAGCTGGGAACCTGGAGTTTTTTCTAATCAATTTTATTAAGGTGTAATTTACATACAGTAAATTGCACATACACACACAAAATACATACATTTTAAGTATATAGATATATATATAGATATATAAGTATATAGATATATTTTAAGTATATAGATATATATAGATATATAGATATACATTTTAAGTATATAGATATATATCTAAGTATATAGATATATAGTATATAGATATATACATTTTAAGTATATAGATATATAGTATATAGATATATATAAGTATATAGTATATAGATATATATAGATATATTTAAGTATATAGATATATGCTTTTTTTTTTTTGGCAGTTCTTTTTGTCCTATATATATATTATATATATAACTATGTGTTGCTACTTTTAAAGTCACTGGAATATAAAGTTGGTCTTATATCACACCAACACAATCAGAAGCTAGAACAATTCTATCACCCCAAAAGGGAACTTAGAATTTTAATGTAAAAATCTTCTAGATTTAAAATGTTGATAACAAATTAAAATTTTTAAAATGTAAGCCAAACAAAGTGTGTCTCAAGCTGTTTTGGGCAGTGGGCTCCCAACTGAGGCCTCTATGGGCAAGGCAAGAGAAAGGGCCTTCAGAGGTGAGTGCCATGGGCCCGGGGCTCAGCCAGGCTCAGGGCTATGATACCTGCTGCTGTGACAGGTGCCAGGAGGAGTCTTAGGGGCTGCACCAGCCAAAGTCTCAAAACCTCTAGAAGTGCCCGGGGGACCCAGCAAGGGGTAAAGCCATCTAGACAGATTTGCACTTAGAAATCCCAAGTGGCTAGACTGTTCCAGGAGTAAGCACATGCACTGGTGTGGCATGGAGCATTCAGAATTAAGAAAGAGCTGCTGAGAGTTTCTCTGGGCTGGGCTTTGAGCCTCCTTACATGATCAGCTCATTGAGCACAGACAGCTCTGTCTCAGGCAGGACAAAATCACCAGAGATACCAAACATTTATCATGCCGGGCACATTTCTCAGGATATTCCACAAATTAACTCCCCTGATCCTCCCACTAACCCTATGAGGCAGATAATATTCTTTCTGTTTCACAGATGAGGAAAGTGAGATACAGAGAAATAAAGGATCTTGGACAAGTGGTAAAGGTGGGGTTTAAACTTTGAGCAAGTCTGGCGCAAGGGTCTGAGAGGCCATGCTCCTGGCCACACTACTGTACTGTCAAGGGGTAACCATGGGCTCCACCCAGCCAGTTCCCAGGCAGACATTATTAATTGATCATGGGATGCCTTACCCCGTCCACCTATTCCCCCCCAACCCAATCCCTGACATGGATTCAAACCAAGCCAATACTGCAATTGCCGTAACTGACTGATCTGAATTGACACTTCAAGATTAAATCTTCTTTTCATCCCTGGTCCAAGTACTTGGAGGTCCAGGTAAACTAGACCCTTCTATCAGGGGCTGAGTCTGCCCCTTACGGGCAGTATGGTGACACATTAGAAAGGATTTGGTGACTTTGAGAAGCCTTCAAGGTTCTTATATCTAAAATGACAATAGCAATGTCCACCTTTTCATATCACTGTGAGACCATGTGAAGTAGCCTAGGTAATTATGTCTTAAGCACATGGTAGGGGCTCACCAAATGTCTGTGGCCTGAATGATGATGTTGATGATGATGATAGTTATGGTTGTTCTTTTAGAACAAAGAGCGAGCCGAGGAGAATGGAGCAAAACCAAAGCACACCCTGAGCACCAGAGCGGCGCAAGCTGGGGTCAAGGGGCTGCGGGCAGGTAGGTGGGGCCCCATTTGCTTTATTCCACAGGGCACCCAATGCACTCCCACAATAAAAATACCACCACCAACAACAATGTGATTACTGAAAAACTGGTGAAGCTTCTGCTTTTTTTTTTTTGGCAGTTCTTTTTGTCCTATATATATATTATATATATAACTATGTGTTGCTACTTTTAAAGTCACTGGAATAGTTCTTTTCTGTGTAAGCTATGTCACTAGCTTGATACTCAGGTTTATTTCACTTTGTTTTACATTTTTATGATTCTCTTTTTAAGTTTAATTTTCTTTTATACTTTTTTATAATTTTTTTGCATAATATTTACATGGTTCCAAAGTCAGATTGACAAAACAAGGTATATTAAGAGAACTCTAGCTTCTATCCTTGTTTCCTGCACCCTGTTTCCTCCCCAGCATATGGAACCACTTGAGAAAGTTTTTGTCTTACCTTTTCTTTGAGGTCCAGTCTCTTTAGACCACATTTTAAGTGATTAAACACATGCATGTGCATGCACTCACACATACACACACATAAACAGAAACATACCATATACATTTTTCTCCACCTTGCTTTTTTTTACTTAGAGTATATCCTGAGGTTACTCATAGCTGCACATGGAGATACTCATTTCTCCTTTTTTTGGCTGTGCAGCACTCCTTGTATGATGTATCTTGGTTTAATCAACCAGCCCTTACTGATGGTCAGTTGGGTTGTTTCCAGTCTGCCTATTATGAATATGCTCACTGAATGGCTGTCTGCATTCTTTATAATGTCTTTGGGATAGATTCCTCTAAATGGGAGTCCATTTCTACCCTGCCTATTTTTCTATAGAAAACCAGAAGGTGGACCTGCCAGAGGGGACAGTGGAGAGGCTGCCCCACATCGATGCTTCAGGGATAGGATCTGACCTGCTCACTCAGGCAGAGGCCTTAGCAGGACAGGGAGACAGAGGTCCCCTCCCAACCCAGGTGCCCCCTGGCCACCTGCTGCTGCCCACAGAGGCAGAAGCCAAAGTTCCTAGGACATCCAGTGAAAACCCTGGAACTGGCCGGGAATTGTCTGCAGCACCCAGCAGGGTCAGTGAGGCCTCCAGCAGCCAGGAGGCTGCGCCAGGTATGGGACAGGGAGCATCATCCAGCAGACATGACGCTCAGCCCTTGGAGGAGGAGTGCATGAGGCTGACTCCAGGGCCACCAGCCCAGACCAAGGCAGCTCACAGTGGTGGAGAAACACCTCCAAGGTAAGGGGTACTCCTTCAGGCTGGGCAAGGAAAGGATTAACTGTAGTCCCTCAGCTGGAACACGGTCAAGGGACCAGCTGCTCGGGTTGAGTGTCCGCTCTCTGCACATTGCTGGGTAACCTCACAAGGGGAAGGCAGGAGAAGGCCTAGGCTGTGCATTCAGGAACTCAGAGTACTGGTTCTCACCTGGTGCTTGTTAGAATTACCTGGAAGGAATTTTTAAAATAACAATTCCCAGAGATCTGATTTATTCAGTCTGGATTGAGGCACAGGCATTGAGATACATTACATCTATCATTCTATCTATCTATCTATCTATCTATCTATCTATCTATCTATCTATCTATCTATCTATCTATCTAATCTATCTACCTATCTATCTATCTATCTAATCTGTCCGTCCATCCATCCATCCATCATCCATCCATCCTTCCACCCATCCATCTATCTATCATCTATCTATCTAATCTATCTACCTATTTTTTAACAAGCTCCTTAGGTGATTTCAATGTGGAACAGGGCTGAGAATCTCTAGTTCTTAGAGAAATAATAATAGCTAAAAGATGGGGTTCACTGAACACTTTCCAGGTGCCAAGAATTAGCATCATCTCATTATATTCTCACAACATCATTGGGCATGAGTGTGGTTAGCATCCTCATTTTATTGATGAGGAAATGGGCTTCGAGTACCCAGGGCCACACAGCTTGGGATTTACAGAGTTTTTGGACTCCAGAAACTGTGTCCTTAACCACCATACCTTCCTCTGGTCAGCATTTGATTAAGTCCTCACCACTCTGGTGGGGAGAGAAGGATGAGTACTCAAAAGTGGGAGGTGGGTGGAGTGTGGGTCAGTCCATGGAACTTTCTGAAGAATTATGCTTGGTGCCCTGGAGGTGGCAGCCTGAGGACCAGCCCTCAGCAAACAGCACAGAATGAAGAGTTTAGCGACCGACTGCCAAGCCCTCCTGAGCCCTGTAATTGCCAGCCCTGCAGCCCCCAGGGACACCCACTGGAGGGTATTGTGCTTTCCTGGCTTCTCTCAAAAGGACCTGGTACTCTCCTGCCACTGCCCAGGGCTGTCCTGACCTGTAACGGAGGCCTGAGGCTGAGGCTGGGCTCAGGAGGGGAGCTGGTATCTGTGTGTGTGGGCTGAGAAGCCCTGTGTTTGCCAGCCTTTGTTCTGGAAGGGAATGGAGCTCCTGGGAGACCTAACCAGCCAAAGGGAGGGATTCTTGGCAGGCATTCCTGGATGCCCTTCAGGGCTATGAATGTGGAATCTGGGGACCAGGGTAAACTTGCCATGAGCCTGTTAGGGGCTCCAAAAGGATTCTGGTGAGGGAAAGGTGTTTATGAGCTGAATTTTAGGGACACTAGACTGCCACAGGGCTCAGGAAGGGGAGAGACCTCTACCTGCCCCTCCTCATGGGTATATTTTGAGGAAAATAGGTTTGAACTCAAGCTGTGGCTCTGGTTGGCAATAGCTACCTGTACAGAAGATCCTGAGGCACTTGGTGGGACAGAGTGCTGTGATCGATGCCTGCCCTGGCTGTGCTGTGCAGGAGGGAAAGCCTAGGACACTCAGAGTAGCATGGGAATGCATGGCAGTGCATTGGGTCATTCTGTGTCCCTTGGAATGAAGACCAAAGGGGACAGTGGTGACTACTGACCTTCTCAGCTGGTCACTTGACTATCTGGATACTCTTCTAGCAACTGGCTTCCAGAAGTTTTTCGTGTCCCTCTATTGAAACAGGGCCTGAACTAGGCTTAGATGCCACCCTTCCCATCCTACCATGTCATCACCAACCCATACTCACTCCCAGGGGGCACTGTGTTGGGGGCATACTGTTGCCTCCTGCCCACAGGCTGCTGCTTCTACTGCATTAAAGAAGAGGCCTTGCTCCCAGAGGACTCACAGCAGCTTAGAGAATGGAGCTGGGCTTTCAGCTGCTGGGGAAAGGCCTCACTTTTTAATTGTAAAAAGCATGCTTTTTAAATGTGTTCAGTGGTGTTAAGTATATTCATGTGTGTGACATAGATCTCCAGAATGTTTTCACCTTGAAAATCTAAAACTCTGTAATCATCAGAGGATTCCCATTTCCCCCTCCCCCAGACTCTGGCAACCATCATTCCACTTTCTGTCTCTATGAATATGACAACTCTTAGTGCCTCATGTAAGTGGAATCAGTCTTCTGTGACCAGCTTATTTCACTTAGCACAATATCCTTGAGGTTCATCTAGGTAGTAGCATGTGGTAGGATTTTCTTCCTTTACAGGGCTGAATAATATTCCACTATATGGCTAGGCCTCATTTTGTTCATCTGTTGATGGACACGTAGGTTGCTTTCACATTTGGCTATTGTGAAAAATGTTGCTATGAAGATAGATATCTTTGAGATTTTGCATTCAATTCTTTCAGATATAGTCTTAGAAGTGAGATTGCAGGATCATACAGTAGTTCCATCTTTACATTTTTGAGGAACTGCATACTGTTTTCCATAGCTGCTATACCATTCTAGGCCTTAACTTTTGGAGCCCTCCTGTGTTTGTGCTTCCTCTCTTCATTGACTATTAGCACGTCTCTGAAGTATTATCATCCCTGTTTGACAGAGGGAGCTGAGCTGGACAAGCCCAAGGTCATCCAGCAGACCAGTTCAGAGCTAAGACCAAAATGGAGGCTGTCTGACTCCTGCTTGAGCATCAGTCTACACCTGACACTCACACCTGCACCCCCACCCCTACACACATAGACCCTGGCAGTAGGATTGTGAAGAGTAGTCAGGGTGGGGGCAACTCTAAGAGGGAGGGTCTATACTTGGGGTCATGGCACCAGGGTGAGGGTCCTTCCCTCTCAACATAGGGACTCAGAGGGCCTTCCTGACTTCTAGCTGGGGTCCCAAACCCCAGTGCTGCAGGGTCTGGGTAAGAAAAATGGACAAAGTGGGCCCAGTGGCATTGCCAGGGTACAGTGGGGCTTGTGGGGAAGTGGAGAGCTATTCCTTAGCCATACAGGTATGTAGGCCCAGCACAGCCTCTGTGTTCAAGAGAAACACATAGTCCAGACTCTATGAGCAATTGCCTGATTTTAATAAAATGTGTCTGACCTGTATTTAAAAAACAATAGGGTGATGTTTGACCTGGCTCTCCCTTCTCCATTTAACTGAAAGGGAAACTGAGGCCCAGAAAAGGGTGGGAGTATTGCGGTCATGTCTCCTGCCTCTAGGCTACAATACTGCTGGGCCGAAGCAGGTTTCCAAGGGCCTCAGAGGGATCTGGTGCCCACCCCTATCCACCAGTTTGCTTCAAGCCTTTCCTGGACACTCATCCTGAGGAATCCTGAGAGCTGATAGCACTGTCTGTCCCTGAAGCCAGCATCTCCCCTGCTGTCCTGTCTAAGCAACAGTGGTCAGGGATCCAGAGCAGCTGGGGTTGGAGTCTGCTGGTTCCAACCCTAAGCTAACACTTACTATTAACAGATGAGGAAACTGGGGCCAAGGGGCCACAATCAGTGAGTGGAAGCAGCCGGCATTTTGAACCCAGGTCTGTTCTGACTCTAGAGTCCTTGCTTTGCCATATTTCTCTCTGCCCCAGGATCTCTATCCATGTGCAAGAGACGGATACCCCTGGGGAGCTACTTGTGACACGAAGGGGCAGCCTCAGACACACACCTGCTGTGGAGGCTCCAGCAGCTGCCCATCCAGGTGAGCAGGAACCACCTGAGTCTCAGGCCCCTGGGACTGAGTCAGGAAAAGAGACCCCGAAAGGAGCCAGTGAGTTTTCCCCCCTGTGGAAGTGGAGCAGTGATGGGGGAGCAAAGGCCGAGAAAAAGCAGGAGCCTGGCACCAAGCCTACCATGGGACCGAGTGGGGCCAGGTGGGCCAAGGGAGACAATGCTGGGGCTCCAGGCCTGCAGCAGGACAAAGGCCCAGGAGCAGGAATCCCTGAGGTGGGGAAGGACTGCACAGCTGGAGACATGGGCAGAGTGGAAGCAGGAAGGAAGATGCCCCTGAGAGCTGAGGCTGGTCGCCTGGTTCTGGGTAAGTGAGGCCATTGCTGTGCCCCCAAAGGTGAGTGGGTTTGGAAGGGTATTTCCACGGGCCTCCCTGCAGCTTCCAGGGAGATGAGTTGAAGACAGAACAGCCTGTGGCTCAACTAGGCCAATTTCTCAGAGCCACCTGGCTGCCTGAGCTTTCTACCCATTGGTATCATTCTGGATGGAGATAGAGAAATCTGTTAAAACAAACCCATTAACTGGTAGATCCATTATCAGCCATTTTCATCCAGTGAGTTGACTACTCATCCTGGGATAGGGAAGGGCATGGTGAGGCTGCTGACCTGCTTTCTGTCCCAGTGGTGGTAGGAGGTATCCTTGTGTTTCGGTGACCCGAAGACCCTCAACTTCTCCTGCTGTTAGGGTCATACCCTCCTTGGTCCAAACCCTCATCCCATGACTACAGGAAGACCACCCTTTGCTGATTCCCTGCCCTGGAAGTTCCAGAAGTCCCTGAGGAAGGCTTTGTGTTCTGCACATCTCAGCTCTCAGTTGCCCAGTCACACTGACTTCTTCAGCTGCTTCCTCTCCCCTTGTGCGACACAGGCCTCCCTTAATTCCTGAAACACAGCTGAAAACAGGACTGACTTCAGAGTCTTCTCTGAGACTTGGGATGGTGATAAAGCCAAGGTTAACTGTGAGCTCACTGTATGCTGAGCCACGTGCATTTGTGCCAGTATTTATCCTCACAAGCCTGTGGAATGAGGATACAAGAGAACACAAGACAGGTTTGGAAGCACACGCAAAGCCAGAGAGTCAGTGCTGGCAGAGCTGGGATCTGAACTTGACTGTCTGGCTCGAGAACCTTTTGTGTAAACCTTATGGCTCTGCAGCCTCTCAGAACAGAAGGCATTTCTGTGCAGCAAAGGAAACTTCTGAGCAAAATTCTAGACTGGGACTCTGTGACACACACCAAGGTTCCATGCTCTCCTGGCCTTTCTAGGGGTCCAGTAAAATAACAGTGACAGAAACCCACAAATGTTACCCCTTGCAGTCTAGGGCTCAGGGCTTACCTTTGCAGATACAAAAAAGGATGAGCAATATGCTCTCAAACGCAAATTCAACTTTCTACTTTAGGGAGCAAACTGTTGCATGTATTAGGACAAATTAAGAGAAAATAGCAGTATTTCCATTGCACCCAGTATATGGTTTCAGAGGTATTAGAATTGTCAGTGGAAAACTCTGACTGCTCCCACAACAAGCCCAGAACAAATGTCAACCTAAGCCACAGACTTCCCTCCAAGGGTCTTCTAGCCCTTAACTGTGCAAACTGGTTTATATCATTGTGTTTGGTATGCATTCTGGATTTGCTTTTATTCCTTTATCATGTGACATTTCTAGATTTACTTTATGTCTACAGGACAATATTCTTTTAAAAATCATAGACTGCTTTTATCTTTCCAAGTCTTCTATTTACCCCAAGACCCGCCATCCCCCCGACCCTGGCCCTGGGAGCTGACCCTCTATCATGGCCTCCCTTGCCTTGTCAGGAGACCCACAGGGGAAAGAAGAGGGAGGGTGGGTGTTTCTCCAGCTGTCATACCACCCTTGCTGGTTTCCATAGCCTTGCTTGTACCTGTAAACACAATCCTGTCATTAAACTGTGCTCGATTACCCCATTCAAATGTGCCTTCTGTTTCCTGTGGGCTGTACTGACCCAACGTGGACCTCTTCTCTACTGCAATGAGCAGACTGGACGTAACTTCTCCATCTTGTGAAGAGCACTGTTGTAGGTGCTGAAGGACCCAGGTTTGAATCCCATCTGTCACTGACTGTGACATTGGAATGGTCACCTTACGTCCCTGAGACTCAGCTTCTTCCTCTGCCAAATGGGAAGCTCCAATGTTGATTCTTGAGAAGGACAAAGGGTTTGTCCTTTGAACCAAGTGGGTCTGAGATGGGTGTGGACAGGTGTGGGCTGCATGTAGGAAGCTCACAGACTGTTGTCTTCTGAACAGATGACAGTCCAGCCCCACCAGCCCCTTTTGAGCACCGGGTGGTGAGTGTCAAGGAGACCTCGACCTCAGCGGGTTACACAGTGTGCCAGCATGAAGTACTGGGAGGGTAGGTGGGTCTTCTGCCTTGATGGGGGCAAGGGAGGGGTAGGAGGTGGGGCAGAAACACCTGGAGCATCAGGGTGCTGGGTGATTCTCAGGAACTGCTTAGTTGAACAAGGCCGAGAGTGGAGCAGCATGTGAAAGGGGATAGTCCACAGAGGGGAGTGCAGAGAATGTCCCCTGTTGTGTAGGAGAGCCACATGGGGTGAAGGAGCTGAAGTGCAGAGTGAAGAGCGCCTACACAGTGTGGGCACAGGGGCTCTCTACTGGAGGTGCTGGGAGGGCTGATGGGACAGATAAGAGGGATGGCCCCTGAGGCACAGGGCAGCTGGGCGGTGTGGGGTTGGAGGATGTCCCCTGTGTAGGATAGACCACTTGGTACAGGTGAAGAGTTCTTCTCTAGGTTTCAGGACAGAGCAGGTGAGGGGGATGCCTCCTGGAGTGCAGGGCAGCCTAGGTGGTGTGGGAGTGATGACTATGGTACCTCTGGGGTGCAGGATAATCCTGTGGTGTGTGTGGAGGAGGGCTAGGATCAGAGAGTGCAGGGTACAGGATGGCTGCCCATGTGTGTGGTGAGCCTCTTAGGTTCTCAGCCTGCTGTGTCATTGTGTCTCTGCAGGGGCCGGTTTGGCCAGGTCCATAGGTGCACAGAAAGGTCAACAGGCCTCTTGCTGGCAGCCAAGATTATCAAAGTGAAGAATGCCAAGGACCGGGTGAGGCGTCTGTCCTGAGCCAGCCAGTGCCCCTGGCTAAGCTCAGGACTCCTTCACTTCCTTCTCATCTGCCCCGGGCCCCATACTGAGCAGGAAACCTGGTTGCCTTCCCTGCCTCTTTCCCATGACTCCCACACTCCAGTCAGCAACAGGGGCTCCTGGATTCCAGGTTTTCTTAGTGAGCCTCAGATTTCCTGTCTCTGAAATGGGTGGGTCATACTATGGTCCCTTCTGTTGTAAGGTTTGGGTGGTAAGAGACCTGGTGTGAAAGCAGGAAACAAGGATGTGGGATGGGTGTGCATGTGCATACATGTGTGTGTCTTGGGAGGCACGGCTGCCTCCTCTTCCTGACACATTTCTTGGAAACTCCCCTCCCCCTGGCTCTGCAAGGAGGATGTGAAGAACGAGATCAATATCATGAACCAGCTCAGCCATGTGAATCTGATCCAGCTCTATGATGCCTTCGAGAGCAAGAACAGCTTTACCCTTGTCATGGAGTAGTGAGTGTCTTGAGAGGTGGGACAGTGGCTCCTCCACAGGCCAGGCTCAGGGCTAAGGCTTGGGGCCATGGTTCTAGGCAAAGCTCTCCCTGTCCCCTTCCCTTCTTGGGGACATCCAGGGAATGTCATCACCTCCTCTGCTTGATCTCCAACATGGAGCATGGAGGACAATGCCATTTGTCACAAACCAGTGGCCAGTGAGCTTGATTTGATCTGCAGTTGTATGTTGATGTGGCCTATACAACTTTTAATAATTTTGATTTAGTTAACAGGTGAAAATTTGGAGATTCCACATTAAAACCTAGATTTCTGGCTTTTCTTGAAAATTTAAAAGATCTAGTAATGCTGGGCCTGCATTTCCAGCTGGAAGTGGTATACCAGCTCACCTTTGTAGACAGGCCAATTAGTCTTCCATTTGCCACCACTCCCAACTAACCCCTGAAACTGAGGCCAAGGACTAGGAGGCCATGTATTTGGGGGCTTGTCTTGCTACTTGCCTGCTGGTAGAATTGAGGAGAGTGAAACATTTTGTCATGGCATGTCACTATAAAAATTGGAAAAACAAAATTCAAAAAATATTGTGTATTTTAAGAAAACCTTTGTCTCACATCTGGTCTGATTTGCCCATTTGGAGTTCTTGTCATGTAGGTACTAGATGGTCCCTGCAGGCAAACAAATTTACAACTTTGGCCTAGAATATCCACAGTGAGCCTGTATTATCAACACTGAAGACAATTCAGTCTTCCCTTGGTCCACTACTTCCTTTTTACCACTGCACTCTGAGCTGGAACAGGGCCAGAGCAAAGGTCCCCATTAACCCTAGACGGTAATGACACCCTTAGGTTGATCTGACTTAGCCTTTTTTTGGCTGCTGATGATAAGTGTGGCCAAATCCTCTGAAAGCCTCACTTAGACCAGTGCCTGCCTCTCCCTTTGCCCTGGCAGTGTGGATGGGGGTGAACTCTTTGACCGGATCACAGATGAGAAGTACCACCTAACGGAACTGGATGTAGTCTTGTTCACCAAGCAGATCTGCGAGGGTGTGCATTACCTCCATCAGCATTACATCCTGCACCTGGATCTCAAGGTCAGGCTCCTCCTGGACTTTTGGTGGGTGGGCCCAGGCTTTCTGAGCCTCTGCTGCTCTTTCATCCTCAAAAGCTCTGTCATAAACAATCGTGGATGCCACTCCTGGCTCTCTGCTATTTCCTAGTTCTGAAGTCTTGGGCAAGACATGATCCTCTCTGAGCCTCAGTTCTTCCATCTGTAAAATGTGGATAATTATACCTGTTTAAGTGTTACTTGAAGATTAAATGATACAATGACCTTCTTTTATTTAAGGATATCTTTAAGATTCATTTTTAAAAATTAAAATAGGAACTTATGCTGTAGTGACAAATACAGGCATGTATAATATATAGAAATGTATAAAATACACAGTGAAAGTTCTTTCCCCCATCTCTATGCTGAGAGGTTTTCTCTATTAACAATTTGGTATGATACACAAACACACACAAAGGGGATTGTACTCTGTCCTGTTTTAAAACTTGCCGTTTTTAGTTAATAGCATTTATAGACATCTTTTCTACAAATGTCTTTAAGTGCCATGTCATATTTCACTGAAATAATGCATTACACTTTCTTTTGTCTACTAGGATTGATCTAGGAGTATCATGCACTGGGTGCAGTGCCTGGCTGGTAGGAAGCACTTGATACATGGTGGACATTTCTGTGATTTCCCACTCAGCTGGGCCAACAGATGGGCATTTCTTTACAACCCCTTTCAGGAATTTCAGTGGCTTCTCACAGAAGATGGGAAGTGGGTTGGCTGGACCTGTGTGGGTGCACATTGCTCCTTGCACATTGACCATCTTCAGACTGACATCAGACTGTAAGGTTGGAGTACTTAGAAAAATAGTGGGGATGGTGGGGAATTGACCTTAGTGTCCCCTGCTCACTAGAGCTAATTCCAGGGCTTCTAAGTCAGCTATTCTGTTGATTGGGAAGTTAGTGGAAGCTCAGGATTCTGCTCTGTGGTTCTGGGTCAAGGAAAAGCCTTTGCCGCAATCCCTGTGTCTCTGCAGCCAGAAGCAATAATTACAAAGGTCCATTTCCCAGCCAGGAGAAGGGCTTGTGTTGGTTCAGCTCCCTCCCAGCCATGAGATCTTGCATAAGTTCTTTGATCTTACTGATTGATCTTACATAAGCTCGTCAATTGCAAAATGGGAAATAATAATACCTACGTCCTAGGGACATTGTATGGATAAAGCCCCAGAGCTGCACTGTGTAATATAGTAGTCACTGACCAGTGTGGCTGTTCAGCACTTTAAGTGTGGCTAGTGTGACTGAGAAATTGAATTTCATATTTTATTAACTTACATTGATTTAAATTTAAAAACTGACACTCTATTCAGTTATTAGTAAACTTTTAAGTATTTTGGAACAACTTCAATATATGAATTTACTTTTCAACTATGAATTTCATAAAATCTAAACACAAATAATTCATGAAATCTAAATACAGCTAAAATATTTCTGGTGAAAATTTAGTATCTGACTTGAGATGTGCTATAAATATTAGATACATAATGGATTTCAAAGACTATATAAAAAGTGAATGGGAAATATATATTGATAACCTATTGAAATAATAGTTTTGATATATTGGTTAAATAAAATATATTATTAAAATTAAGTTTTAGAAAATACTTGAGATGAATGAAAATGAGAACACACAATATACCAAAACTTATGGGATGCATCTAAAGCAGGAAGAAAATTTGTAGCTGCAGGTGCCTATATTAAAAAAGAAGAACAATCTTAAATCAATAGTATAACATTCTACCTTAAGGAGCTAGAAAAAGAAGAGCAAGTTAAACTCAAAGCAAAGAAGGAAGAATTAACACCAGTTCTTTATGAACTCTTCCAAAAAACAGAAGAGAAGGGAACACTTTCTAACTCATTTAATGAGGCCAGTCTCATCTTGAAACCAAAGACATATAAGAACAAAAACTACAGACCAATATCCCTTATGAATATAGATGCAAAAATGCTCAATAAAATAGTAGCACACCGAATAAACATATAAAGAGATTATACACATGACAAAGTGAGATTTATCCCAAGAATGCAAGATTAGTTTAACATATGAAAATCACCAATGTAATTTGCCATATTAATAGAATATAACAAAATCACATCCTCATTCCAACAGATACAGAAAAAGCACTTGACAAGATCAAGCAACTTTTCATAATGAAAATACTAAACCAACTAGGCATAGAGGGAACTTTCTCAACCTGATAAAGGCCATCTATGAAAACCCACAGTTAACATTATACTTAATGGTAAAAGACTGATGCTCCCTCCTTAAGGTCAGGAACAGGAAAAGGGTATCTGCTCTTACCACTGCTATTAAGCACTGTACTTGAGGTTTTGACCAGGAAAATTAATCAAGAAAAGAAGTAAAAGTCATCCAGATTGAAAAGGAAGAAGTAAAATTGTCTCTATTCACAGATGCCATCATCTTGTATATAGAAAATCCCAAGGAGGGTGGAGAGAAACTACTGGAATAGATGAGTTTAGCAAGTTTGCAGGATATAAGACAAATATACAAAAACCAATTGCATTTCTATATACTAGAATACAATCAACAAGCTGTAAATAAAATTAAGAAAACAATTCCATTTACAATACTATCAAAAAGAATAAAACACTTAGGAATAAACTTTTTTTGGTATAATTAATCTACTGTTACATGAGGAACATTATGCTTACTAGACTCCCCCCATCACCAAGTCCTCCCCACAAACCCCATTACAGTCACTGTCCATCAGCATAGTAAGATGCTGTAGAATCACTACTTGTCTTCTCTGTGTTGCACAGCTCTCCCCGTGCAACCCCCACATTATACATGCTATTCATAATGCCCCCTTTCTTCCCCCCAACCTTGTCCCTCCCTTCCCACCCACGTTCCCCAGTCCCTTTATCTTTGGTAACTGTTAGTCCATTCTTGAGTTCTGTGAGTCGGCTGCTGTTTTGTTCCTTAAGTTTTTTCTTTGTTCTTATATTCCACATATATTCCACATATTCCACGTATGAGTGAAATCATTTGGTACTTGTCTTCTCCTCCTGGCTTATTTCACTGAGCATAATACCCTCTAGCTCCATCCATGTTGTTGCAAATCATAGGATTTGTTTTCTTCTTATGACTGAATAATATTCCATTGTGTCTATGTACTACATCTTCTTCATCCATTCATCTACTGATGGACACTTAGGTTGCTTCCATTTCTTGGCTATTGTAAATATTGCTGCGATAAACATAGGGGTGCATCTGTCTTTTTCAAACTGGGCTGCTGCTTTCTTAGGGTAAATTCCTAGGAGTGGAATTCCTGGATCAAATGGTATTTCTATTTTGAGCTTTTTGAGGAACCTCCATACTGCTTTCCACAATGGTTGAACTAGTTTACATTCCACCAGCAGTGTAGGAGGGTTCCCGTTTCTCCCCAACCTTGCCAACATTTGTTGTTGTTTGTCTTTTGGATGGTGGCCATCCTTACTGGTGTGAGGTGATATCTCATTGTGGTATTAATTTGCATTTCTCTGATGACTAGTGATGTGGAGCATCTTTTCATGTGTCTGTTGGCCATCTGAATTTCTTCTTTGGAGAACTTTCTGTTCAGATCCTCTGCCCATTTTTTAATTGGACTATTTGCTTTTTGTTTGTTGAGGTGCATGAGCTCTTTATATATTTGGAATGTCAACCCTTTATTGGATCTGTCATTTATGAATATATTCTCCCATACTGTAGGATGCCTTTTTGTTCTATTGGTGGTGTCCTTTGATGTACAGAAGTTTTTCAGTTTGATATAGTCCCACTTGTTCATTTTTGCTTTTGTTTCCCTTGCCCGGGGAGATATGTTTATGAAGAAGTCGCTAATGTTTATGTCCAAAAGATTTTTGCCTATGTTTTTTTCTAAGAGTTTTATGGTTTCATGACTTACATTCAGGTCTTTGATCCATTTCGAATTTACTTTTGTACATGGGGTTAGGCAATGATCCAGTTTCATTCTCTTACATGTAGCTGTCCAGTTTTGCCAACACCAATTGTTGAAGAGGCTGTCATTTCCCCATTGTATGTCCATGGCTCCTTTATCATATATTAAATGACCATATATGTTTGGGTTAATGTCTGGAGTCCTTATTCTGTTCCACTGGTCTGTGGGTCTGATCTTGTGCCAGTATCAAACTGTCTTGATTACTGTGGCTTTGTAGTAGAGCTTGAAGTTGGGGAGCAAGATCCCCCCACCACTTTATTCTTCATTCTCAGGATTGCTTTGGCTATTTGGGGTCTTTGGTGTTTCCATATGAATTTTTGAACTATTTGCTCCTGTTCGTTGAAGAATGCTGTTGGTAATTTGATAGGGATTGCACTGAATCTGTAGATTGCTTTGGGCAGGATGGCCATTTTGACTATACTAATTTTTCCTAGCCAAGAGCATGGGATGAGTTTCCATTTGTTAGTGTCCTCTTTAATTTCTCTTCAGAGTGTCTTGTAGTTTTCAGGGTATAGGTCTTTCACTTCCTTGGTTAGCTTTTTTCGTAGGTGTTTTATTCTTTTTGATGCAATCGTGAATGCAATTGTTGTCCTGATTTCTCTTTCTGTTAATTCATTGTTGGTGTATAGGAAAGCCACAGATTCTGCGTATTAATTTTGTATCCTGCAACTTTGCTGAATTCAAATATTAGTTCTAGTAGTTTGGAGTGAAGTCTTTAGGGTTTTTTATGTACAATATCATGTTATCTGCAAACAGGGACAGTTTGACTTCTTCTTTACCAATCTGGATTCCTTGTATTTCTTTATTCTGTCCAATTGCCATGGCTAGGACCTCCAGTACTATGTTGAATAGAAGTGGGTAGAGTGGGCATCCCTTTCTTGTTCCCAATCTTAGAGGAAAAGCTTTCAGCTTCTCGCTGTTCAGTATTATGTTGGCTGTGGGTTTATCATATATGGCCTTTATTATGTTGAGGTACTTGCCCTCTATATCCATTTTGTTGAGGGTTTTTAAAATTATGAATGGATGTTGAATTTTGTCAAATGCTTTTTCAGCATCTATGGAGATGATCATGTGATTTTTTTCCTTCTTTTTGTTTATGTGGTGGATGATATTGATGGATTTTTGAATGTTGTACCATCCTTGCATCCCTGAGATGTATCCCACTTGATCATGGTATATGATCCTTTTGATGTATTTTTGAATTCGGTTTGCTAATATTTTGTTGAGTATTTTTGCGTCTATGTTCTTTAGGGATATTGGTCTGTAATTTTCTTTTTTGGTGGGATCTTTGCCTGCTTTTGGTATTAGAGTGATGCTGGCTTCATAGAATGAGTTTGGAAGTATTCTCTCCTCTTCTATTTTTTGGAAAACTTCTGGATAATGAGTATTATGTATTCTCTATATGTCTGATAAAATTCAGCTGTGAATCCATCTGGTCCAGGGGTTTTGTTCTTGGGTAGTTTTTTTGATTACCTCTTCAATTTCGTTGCTGGTAATTGGTCTGTTTAGATTTTCTGTTTCTTCCTTGATCAGTCTTGGAAGGTTGTATTTTTCTAGGAAGTTGTCCATTTCTTCTAGGTTTTGTAGCTTGTTAGCATATTCATAGTATTCTCTAAATTTTTTGTATTTCTGTAGGGCCCATTGTGATTTTTTCCTTTCTCATTTCTGATTCTGTTGATATGTGTAGATTCTCTTCTTCTCTTAGTAAGTCTGGCTGGGGGTTTATCTATTTTGTTTATTTTCTCAAAGAACCAGCTCTTGGTTTCATTGATTTTTTTCTATTATTTTATTGTTCTCAATTACATTTATTTCTTCTCTGATCTTTATTATGTCCCTCCTTCTGCTGACTTTGGGCTTCATTTGTTCTTCATTTTCCAGTTTCAGTCATTGTGACTTTAAACTTTTCATTTGGGAATGTTCTTCCTTCTTTAGATAGGCCTGGATTGCTATATACTTTCCTCTTAGAACTGCCTTTGCTGCATCCCACAGAAGTTGGGGCTTTATGCTGTCAGTGTCATTTGTCTCCATATATTGCTCGATTTCTGTTTTAATTTGGTCATTGATCCATTGGTTATTTAGAAGCATGTTGTTAAGCCTCCATGTGTTTATGAGCCTTTTTGTTTCCTTTGTACAATTAATTTCTAGTTTTATGCATTTGTGGTCTGAGAAGTTGGTTAGTAGAATTTCAGTCTTTTGGAATTTACTGACTCTTTTTGTGGCCTAGTATTTGATCTGTTCTGGAGAATGTTCCATGTGCACTTGAGAAGAATGTGCATCCTGCTGCTTTTGGGTGTAGAGTTCTGAAGATGTCTGTTAAGTCCATCTGTTCTAGTGTGTGGTTCAGTGCCTCCATGTCCTTACTTATTTTCTGTCCAGTGGATCTGTCCTTTGGAGTGAGTGGTGTGTTGAAGTCTCCTAGAATGCATGTATTGCATTCTATTTCCTCCTTTAATTCTGTTAGTATTTGTTTCATATATATATTGGTGCTCCTGTATTGGGTCCATATATATTTATAATGGTTATATCCTCTTGTTGGACTGACCCTTTTATCATTATATAATGTCCTTTATCTCTTGTTACTTTCTTTGTTTTGAAGTCTATTTCGTCTGATACCACTACTGCTACACATGCTTCTTTCTCCCTATTGTTTGTATGAAATAGCTTTTCCCATACCTTGACTTTTAGTCTGTGTATGTCTTTGGGTTTGAGGTGAGTATCTTATAAGCAGCATATAGATGGGTCTTGTTTTTTTATCCATTCTGTTACTCTGTGTCTTTTGATTGGTGCATTCAGTCCATTTAAATTTAGGGTGATTATTGAAAGATATGTACTTATTGCCATTGCAGGCTTTAGATGTATGGTTACCAAAGGTTCAAGGTTAGCTTCTTTACTATCTGTCTAACTTAACTTGCTTATTAAGCTATTGTGAGCACAGTCTGATGACTCTTTCCCTCTCTTCTTATTTCTCCTCCTCCAATATTTATATGTTAGTTGTTTTATTCTGTGTTCTTTTGTGTTTTCTTTGACTCCTTTTGTGAGTAGTTAATTTTATTTTTTTGCCTTTAGTTAGCATTTGGTCTGATTTCTTTGCTGTGAGTTTATTTTCTCTGTTGACATCTATTTAGCCTTAGGAGCGCTTCCATCTAGAGTAGTTCCTCTAAAATACCCTGTAGAGGTGGTTTGTGAGAGGCAAATTCCCTCAACTTTTGCTTGTTTAGAACTTATTTAATCCCTCCTTCATATTTAAATGATAATCATGCTGGATACAGTATTCTTGGTTCAAGGCCCTTCTGTTTCATTGCATTAAATATATCATGCCATTTTCTTCTGGCCTGTAAGGTTTCTGTTGAGAAGTCTGATGATGGTCTAATGTGTTTTCCTTGGTAGGTAACCTTTTCTCTCTCTCTGGCTGCCTTTAATGCTCTGTCCTTTTCTTTGATCTTTTCCATTTTAATTATTATATGTCTTGGTGTTGTCCTCCTTGTGTCCCTTGTGTTGGGAGTTCTGTGGGCCTCCATGTTCTGAGAGGCCATGTCCTTCCCCAGTTTGGGGAAGTTTTCAGCAATTATTTCTTCAAATACACTTTCTATCCCTTTTTCTCTCTTCTTCTTCTTCTGGTACCCCTATGATGTGATTATTATTCCATTTGGATTGGTCACACAGTTTTCTTAGTATTCTTTCATTCCTAGGGATCCTTTTATCTCTCTCTGCATCAGCTTCTCTGCATTCCTGTTTTCTGATTTCTATTCCATTAATGGCCTCTTGCATCCTGTCCATTCTGCTCTTAAGTCCTTACAGAGATTGTTTCATTTCTGTATTCTCCCTCTGTACTTGCTCTTTTAAGTCTTGCATATTTCTCTGCAGATCTATCAGCATGGTTATAACCTGTATTTTGAATTCTTTTTGGGGTGATTGCTGAAGTCTATCTCCCCAGGCCCTCTCTTGGGGGTTGTCTGGGTAATTTTGGACTGTACCAAATTCTTCTGCCTTTTCATGTTGATAGAGTTAGCTGTAGGCAGGTAGCATGTGTGTCATCTGGGAGAACAAAGTCTTTTCCTGCTTGCTTGTCACTTTGCCCCTCTCTCCTGCCTGTGTCAGTTACCTACACTCCTGGAGCAGCCTCTGGGTTAATCCTGTAAGCTGCTGTGGGCAGGATCTACGTCAGAGTAGCACAGAGCCCTGCAGGGTGTGGCAGGCATGCCGGGTGTGCTCTCTTCTGTGAAAGCAGTGCCTCCACTGGGCAGCTGTGTGCTGATTGCAGCCTTTTTGTCTGGCCCAGGCCGCTGTGCACTGGGCTGAGGTTATGGGTGGCTGCTGGGGGTGCGGCTCTTCCTGGGCCACTCCTCCGCCACCACCACTGGCTCCCGCGTGCTGCCCCTGGGCCCCTCTGGTGCCGCCGCCGCCAGTGCACACAGGCTGCTCCCAGGTCGCTCGGTCGCCGCTGCCACAGGCTCATGCAGGCCGCTCCGGTGCCGTACTTAGGAATAAATTTAACAGAGGTCAATTCCTAACTCGGAAAATTGAAAAAGTGTTGAAAGAATCTAAAGACGACCTTAGTAAATGGAATAACATCCCATTGTCATAAATCGGAAGACTTAATATTATTAAGATGACAATGGCAATACTCCCTAAATTGATCTACAGCTGTAACATGATCCCTATAAAAATCATAGCTGGATTTTTTGCAGAAATTAATGTGTTTGTGTTAAACGTCAGGTGGAAGTTCAAGGGACAAAAAATATCAAAATCAGTCTTGAAAGACAGGAGCACATTGGGAGGAATCACAGTTCCCAATTTTGAAATCTTTCTACTGAGATACAGAAATCAAAACAATATATTATGAAAGTAAGGAAGGACAGATAGGTAAATGAAATACAATTGAGAGTCCAAAAACGAACCCATACATTTGTGGTTGATTCATTTGTGACAACAGTGCCATGACAATTAAATGGGGAAAGAATAATCTTTCAACAAATGTCCCAGCATAGTACAGGGATGCCATGCTTGATATCCACATGCAAAGGAGTGCAGTTGGGTCCCTACCTCACATTACATACAAAATTACCTCAAAGTGGATCCTAAATGTAAGAGTTAAACTATAAGATTCTTAGATGAAAACATAAGAGTAAATTTTTGTGAGCCTGGATTAAACAATGGTATTTTAGATATGACTCAAAAGCACAAGCTAGAAAATAAACATCTATAAATTAGACTTTAGCAAAATTAAAAATTTTTATACTTCAAAGGATACCATCATGAAAATGAAATGAAAGCCCATGAATGGGAGAAAATATTTCCAAATCATATATCTGATAAGGAACTTGTATATTGCAAATATAAAGAACTGTTAAAACTCAATAATAGAAAGACATTTAAAAGTGGGCAAAGGATTTGAATAGACGTTTATCCAATGAAGATATACAAATGGACAATAAGCACATGGAAAGTTTCTCAACATCATTAGTCAGAGAAATGTAAATGAAAACCACATTGAGATACTATTTCACCCATTAGACTAGCTAAAATAAAAAATGATAATAACAGGCAAGAAGAAGTGTTGGCTAGAATGTGGAGAAATTGGAACCTTTATACATTCCTGATGGGATTATAACCTTGTGCATCCACTTTAGAAAACAGTTTGGCAGTTCCTAAAATGTTAAACATAGAGTTGCCATATGACCCAGCAATTTCACTTCTAGGCATATACTCAAGAGAACTGAAAAAATAAGTCAACACAAAAACTTGTATACAAGTGTTCTTAAGCATTATTCATGATAGCCAAAAAGTGGAAATAACCTGAATATTCACTAACTGGTGGATAGATAAACAAAATATGGTATATACATACAATAGAATATTATTCAACTATGAAAATGAATGAAGTATTTATACTTGCTACAATATGGATAAACCTTGAGGACATTATAAGTGAAAGAAGCCAGATGCAAAAGGCTAAAATTTTATGATTCCATTTATACGAAATGTCTGGAAAAGGCAAATCCAGAGAGACAGAAAATACATTAGTCATTGCCAGCATTTGGAGCAAAAGGGAAAATGGAGAGTGCTGACAGGTATGGGTTTTTTTTTTAAGTGTGAAAATGTTCTAAAATTATAATAATCATCACACAACTCTGAATATACTAAAAACCATGGAATTTTACACTTTAAAATGGTGAATTTTATAATATCATTATTTATATAATTTATATTTCAGTAATGCTGCTAGAATATTTTAAATTATATATGTGGCTTACATTATATTTCTATTGGACAATGTTGTTCTACACCTTATAAAGAAGACACGGAGATTTTAGATATCTGAAGAATTGTACAACCCCATCATAACATTAATAACAATAAGACCTTTTACTGGGAGAAAGTACCTGCATTTGCTTTGGAAACTGCAATGCTTCATGCATATTATGTCATTTGATCCTCATGTCCTCCCAGGAGGAAGGCAGGAAGAGGTTATTATTCCTTTTTTATAGGTGGAGACTCTGAGGTTTCAGTATGGAGGGCCTCAGGCCTCCAGGTCCTTTCTACCATAAACCCTACCTCTGTGCCCACTCCCCACCACTATCCAAATTTGTCCTGCACAAGCAGTAGGTTTTGTTCCAGGCTCCCTCAGGGACTCAGAGCTGATCTGAAAGACTTATAGGGAGAAGCATGTCAAGACCATGGTCTTTATCCCATGTGTCACAGCCATTACCACAAAAAAAGATGGACATTTAGCAGCTCTGATGTCCTTGACAAAATTATTGAAGCTTTGGTCCCACTCTGGGATGTAATTGTTCAGGATTGGGGCCTAGGCATTGGGACTTTTGAGAGCTCCCCTGATAATTGTGATGTGCAGCCAAAGTTTGGAATCACCACCCCAAGCCAACAGTCTCAAACAAGCAGCCTATGGGCCAAATCTGCAACATACAGGAAAATGTATATTTAAATTTGATTTAGTTGTCAACATTTATAGCATGGAATTTTCACATAAAGAAATGTCTATTTCTGGCTTTTCTTGAAGCCTAAGAAACTTTGGCAACTGGGCCTGCATTCCTGCATGGTGACCAGCAGAGCTGCATTATATAGGCAGGAGTCCTCTACTTCTTCACAGTTCACACCACTCCTTATTGTCTCACACCCATCTACTTTATCTATTTTCACTGTCTATATATCCCTGTAGTGCTGCAGTGAGCTATTCATTTCCCTTGGGGGCTGGGAAACAGAGACCTATTTATGTGAGTGTGGGAGCTGCAGACCTTAGCAGTTGATTGAGTTAAACAGATTTCTTTTTCTTTCCCAGCCAGAGAACATACTGTGTGTCAATCAGACAGGACACCAAGTTAAGATTATTGACTTCGGGCTGGCCAGAAGGTAAGGGGGTTATTTAGGTACTTTGAAAAAACTCCTTGGGCATTTTTTTGGCTCTCCTGGGTGTGGTTACCCACAGTTCAACCAATTTTTGAATTTTGGGACTGACACAAGAAAGCTTTGTCATTAAGATGCTAGTGGCTTTCAATTGTGCAGATAGGCCCTATTATTACCGCAGTGGGTGGCTTTGTGCTGTGGGCTCTGCTTCTCTCTGAAAGGCTGTGGAATTAACTGTGTTTCAAACTGCCTGTCTGAGCAGAGAGGGGAATGATGGCTAACAGGAGGCCATGGCATGGGGGTTCTGGGCAGCTCAATTCTATTCATCCCCCAGGCCTCCAGGGGCCAGGAGATGTTGGGCTGTATGATATACATCACCATCCCTGCCCTCCAGGAAATGACTAAGTCAAATAGGAAAGTGCACAGATGACAGTGAAGGGCGGTGCTGTGGATAAGTGGTTCTGGGCCCCTCAGAACTGGGTTAAGTCATGGTAAAATGGTGATATAGTGAAGTACCTGCTGACACAGGGCAGTGATGAACGTTAAAAGAGATGATACATCAACGGTGCAGAGCCATCCTATTAGGTGGTTAGGTTCTCAAGTTTCAAGTGCATAAGGTAAACATTAAAAAGTATCTAGTGCCTAGTGAAGTATAGACAGTTTTCTGTGTGATCTTGCGCAGTCATGCATGATGAGTGTCATGCCTCTATAGGGCTCTTGCCCATGGCACGCACACCCAGTGGTGTGGGTTCTTAGTAGCAGACCCTTGGCGTTGGGGTGGGCTGTCCCCCAAATCTTTGAGCATCCACAATCTTTAAATATGGCAGTTGTTGTGTGCCTATCCTCCAGGCTTTCCCCAGAATTCTATTTCCATGAAGAATGGCATTTCTCTGGGAATCACATATTTCCTAGGTAGGTCTTCACACCACAGCTGAATTTTCAACTCTTAAAATTTTCTCTTACCCTCATGATCATTTTCCACGAAGTTGTTCTTGTCACTTGATGGGACTTATGGTATCCTCTACTCCATCCACAAGGGGAAGAAAGCAGAACCTCATCCTCCTGGAGGCACAACTGCTCACCAGAGGTCAGCCCCCAGGGTTCAGCTCCTGCCTCCTAGAGGTGGCAATCTAAACCACAGTGGCAGGCTTCTTCCTACATCACTTTTCTGCTGGTTGGAGTGGTGAATGTTACCCTTTTCAGGGGTAAAAAATCATTTTAAGTGCCCCACATGATGGGAGGCCAAGTATGATATCATTAGAACAACAGAGGAAAGTTCATATCACCCCACTGTACCTTCTGGATCCCCTTTATGGTCTGCTGTATTTTATGAATACCAGATCCCCCAGCCCAAATGCTTAAAAAATCACGTTGTCCATAATGTAAAAAAATTGCTTAATATTTTCCCAAATGATGTCTTATGTCTTACATACTAGAGCACTGTTTCTCAGCCTATCTTTAATTATCACTGCCTGCCCCCTCAAAGAGCCTTTTTAAACATTTATTTCCTAATCGCCAGGCCCCTCTCCATGAAATTTAATACCACTGATGTACTGTGTATCTGTTAATGTACTGTGGCCCTGTGGAGAGCCACAAACCACTGTTAATAGCTAAGATTTTCTGCCTCCCACAAGAACCCATGCTCACCCACTGTAGGGCCATCCTGTCATTGGGAATCACACCCTGGGATATGCAATACCCTCCCAAATGCCAGATGACCAATTGCCAAATGAGTATTTACACTGACATACTGTGAAATCAGAGCAAGAAGTAACCACCTGAGGGGCAGCTGGAGAGTGAGAATAAGGTGCACACTGTGCGTGAGCAGGCTGACCTGGGGGAGGAAGATGCAGTAGGAGATGAAGGCACTGATGGGAGTCTTGAACGTCAGGCCATTCAGTCTTAGCTGTTGGGGAGGTAGGAAAGACTACAGGCCAATTTGCTAAAAGTCAGCTAAGTCAAAATTAAGCCAAAAACTGTCAGACCATCCGTCCAAAATTGTCAGACAAATTTGTGATCCTGGTCAAGGGCACTGATTACAGGAATTTTGCTGGTGGGCCAGAGGCAGACAACAAGTTCAAGAAATTAAACACAGGGAACTACATTTCAGAGGGTACCCACTTAAAACAGCTGGGCACTGGAGAAGAACAGGTCCCTGAAACACGTGATATTCAGGAAACTGAACTCAATGGAGTTGAGCTGGGCTGACAGGTTCCAGGTGTGAGATGAAAGGGAAACATCAAAAACATCTTCAATAGTCTGGCAAACTGGTCATCTAGTAATAGGATCATTTGGCAAATTGGCTTTTGCCAAGGTGATTTTTGCCAAATTGGCCTGCTTCCAGGCAAGTGTATTCTAAGAGGAAGGATCTGGGGGGTGGGGGTAGGGGATGTGCAGGTTGAGAGAACATATTTTATACTCCAGAATAACTGTAGTGAAGGAGGGAGTGCTAATTTCTCCTTGTAATACTAACTAACAAAACACAAAGTTGTATTCTGGGTGGAGCTATTAGAAGGTGCTGAGATTTTCAGTGGGGTTATGTCCCTTAGTAGAATGTGGGGCACATACAAACCTTCAGAGGCTATGACATTGAGCAAGAGGGATCAGCATTACACAGGGTAGGCAGTGAAAGCCACAGTGGGTCTAAAGAGGGACATGTCAAGGGTCAAGGATGGGTACAGGATGGGAAGTATCTTGTGTAAGCTTGCTCTCCAGTATGCTGGGTACAGCTTTGGCCTCCTGACTCCCAGTCTAGTGCTTAGATTGGACTCCATGCCAATTTCATCAGATCCTTTGATGGGGCAAGGAAGTGCCTACCCAACCCCTGAGGCTACAGCCTCATATGTGACCCTTTGGTCACGGACAGCTTTGTGCTGGGAATCAGGAGAGGAGGTCTTGGTGGATATTTTGACACAGAGTTAAGGTTAGCTATTGCCGTGATATTGCCGTATAACAAATTACCCCAAAATGCAGTTGCTTTAAAGTCTTTATTCTCATCTATACATTTGTGAGTCAGTATCAGTAGACCCAACTCATACTAGCTCATGATATGAAATCCTGTAATACACTTGTTAAAACATGGCCATCATTAAATTTAAATTGTATAAACTTACAATTAAAGAAATTGTATTAAAAACAAAGATATTACATTTTAAAAACTTATCACTTGCTAATTATTTTACTTCATTTCATTATTATTTATGCTCAGGAGGTTAGTTATGCCTATTGAATCTATATGGTGGAAATACTATAGAATAGTGTGCTATTGCACATCTCTTGCCAACTCTGTTTTCAGTGACATCACGAAATCAGCCATAATAAAATCAGTATTTACAGCAAAGAAATTGCAAATGCTACAAATCAGGCCTTAAAAAAAAACCAACAACCAGGTAGCTGGTTGTTAAACATTCACCCACATACTCTTGGTTGGAATCGTTGATATGGGCTGAGCTGTGCTGGGCTTGGATCCAAGATACAGACCAGTGAGGACAGGTCTGCTCCATCTGTCTCTAATTCTCTTCTCATGGCGATGGCAGAACAGCAAGATGACAAGCTTTTACAATTCTTGGCTTGGAATTGGCCCACTGTCCCTCCCACCCACATTCTATTGGCTGGGCAGCTCATATGGCCAAGCCCAGCATCAGTGAGATGGGGCAACACATGCCACCACCAGTGGGAGGGGCTTTAAATCACATGATACAGGATGAGGCTCTGGGGCAGGATGAACCAGTAGGACTGATAATGCAACTGGAAAGTAGCTTCCAGAGGCTGAGGGCCTGGGCCTTCCCTCCTCTTTTTCTCTTCCTCTGCTCCACCTTTGTTTTTGTGGGGGGAGTAAGTTTCATACATTGAAAAAAGTATGTATCACACAGCATTGGCCACATATAGTTGCAAATACATTTGCTAGACTACATCTACACTAAATACTAAAACCAATTTTCATCTGAATACAGAAAGGTACAGTACCCCTATCAGAAGTAATAGATACTTTATATACTTTCTAAACAAAAATCCTCACAATTTTAAACCAAAAACAAAATTAGAATCTTCAAATTGTCTTATACACCCATATATTTAACAAAGGTCTTTTTTCCACACACAATGAAGCAGTGTACTGTCCGCTTACGGGCCCTGAGTGCTGGAGGACACTGCGGCATTCCCTGGGGACTGTCTGCACAGAGTGGTCGTTGTTTAGGGGAAGGCTGTTCCTCTCAGTTTGACTCATTGGCCCTGAGTCGGTTGCAGTGCAGGGAAGGAGCAGGCTATCAGAGGGCTTGTGCCCTCTTCCAGCTGCCTTGCTTCCTACCTTCCTACTACAAGGTCACCAAAGTAAGCCTGTTGCTCTTTCACTGGATGGCTGTAGGTTATGCTGGCTCCAGGTCTTCATTTACCTATCAGCAAATTTGGAAGAGAAGAGACTGCTCTTTGACAACTCACCTCCCTGGTTTAAAGGAAGCAGGCACATTGGCAGAATATTCATTTTATTCTCAGTGGCCTTATCTCTAAAATGGGGACAGTAATCTTACTTATTTTACAGGGCTGTTGTGAGGATGAGAAGAGATTTTGTGTGTGTGTGTGTGTGTGTAAAAGTTTGAGCATGGTACTTGGCAAACAGGAAATACCCAGTACATTTTAAAATTAACTCTTTTTAGAGCAGTTTCAGTTTCACAGTAAAATTGAGGGGAAGGTACAAAGCTTTCCCATGTATCTCCTGTCCCCTTAAATGCATAGCCTCCCCCATTATCAACATCCCCCACCAGAGTGATACATTTGTTGCAGTTGATGAACCTACACTGACACAGAATTGTCACCATAGTTTACAAATCCATAGTTTACAGTTTATTCTTGGTGTGGTACATTTTATGAGTTTGGACAAGTATATAACGACATGGATCCATCATTATGGTATCATACGGAGTATGATATTTTATGCCTTACAAATCCTCTGTGCTCTACCTATTCATCTCCCCCTCTATCCCCAGCACAACCCCTGACAACTGCTCATCTTTTTAGTGTCTCTACATTTTGCCTTTTTTAGAGTGTCACATCCTTGGAGTCATATAGTATGTAGCCTTTTCAGACTGGCTTCTTTCACTTAGTAATAGGTATTTAAGTTTCCTCCATGTCTTTTTATGGCTTGATAGTTTATTTCTTTTTAGCATTAAATACTATTCCATTGTCCATTCAGCTACTGAGGGACATCTTAGTTGTTGCCCACTGAATTTTAGTTACAGACTTTCTTCTTCAAGAGTGATTCTCAGAACTATCTTTTGTTGCTTCACTCCCCTTCCTCCTCAACCATCATCTCTCTTTTCTAATCACCATTAAACTTTATGTCCAGAACTTTTTCTAAATTTTTTTTCTTTTTTAACTGTGGAAAATACGTAACATGAAATTTACCAACTTAACTATTTTTAAGATTTCACTACTGTTAAGTACATTAACATTGTTATGCAACCAACCTCCAGAACTCACATCTTGCAAAACTTTTTATCTTGCAAAACTTTCATTGCAAACAATAGCTCATTTTTCTCCTGTCCCAGTCCCTGGAAACTACCATTCTCCTTTTGTCTCTGAATTTGTCTATTACAGGTACCTTATCTAAGTGGAATCATACTGTATTGTCTTTTTGCGACTGGATTATTTCACTTAGCATAATGTCCTCAAGGTTCATCTGTATTGTAGCATGTGTTAGAATTTCCTTCCATTTAAGACTGAACAGTATATCCCATTGCATGTATATGCCACATTTTTCTTATCCATTCATCCACTGGCAGACACTTCAGTTGCTCCTACGTTTTGGCTATTGTGAATAATGCTGCTATGAACAAGATTCTGCTTTCGATTCTTTTGGATATATACTCAGAGTGGTACTGTTGGATCATATGGTTGTTCTACTTTAAATTTTTTGAGGAACCACCATACTGTTTTCTAGAGTGGCTGCACCATTTTACATTCTCACTGCCAAGGATTCCAATTTCTTCACATCTCAGCTAACACTTTTTTTGATAGCAGCCATCCTGATGGTGTCAGATGGAATCTCATTGTGGTTTTGATTTGTATTTTCCTGATGATTAGTAATGTTGAGCATTTTTCCTTTTCCTAATTCTTCCTGTCCTCTCCCCAACCACACTGCCCACACCAACAGCAGACCTCCACACACAGCTTCCACCCAGTTTGTTTAAGCCGAATCTTGTGGCTGCTTGGGACTAAGGTATATTGGTCTTTCCTTTTCTGATTGTCATTGCCTAGAGAACTGTGATTTTCTGATTTTTCCTGGTGACTTAGAAAAGTCTGAAGGTCCTGGTGATATGATGATTACCCAGTAAACCACATGTGTGGTGGAATGTGAGGTCCAAGCAGATGGCTGACAGGAAGGGTTGGGGAATGTCTAGTTCCCACCAGGAATTAGTCCCACACTCCACATCTCCCAGGGCTCACTCCCATGGTCTTCTACACTAATCCGCCGCTGCTGCCCCGCACCTCCCCAGGTATAAGCCCCGGGAGAAGCTGAAGGTGAACTTTGGCACTCCTGAGTTCCTGGCCCCGGAAGTTGTCAACTATGAGTTTGTCTCCTTCCCCACGGACATGTGGAGTGTGGGAGTCATCATCTACATGCTGTGAGTGCCCTGGGCCTGGCTTTCAGTGGGGATGGGGCTGTCTTAGTTTGGGTAACCTTAGAAGCAGCAAAACTTTGAGTGTGAGTAGTTTATTTGGGAGCTGTTCCCAGGAAACACCAACAGATGAGTGGGGAAGCGGGATGGGGGAAGACAACCTTTAAAGCAGTTACTGAGTCAGTTACCAACTGCTGGTAACTGGAGTTTAATCCTGGGGGGACTGCTGGGATCTCTGGTGGAGTCATTACATCTGATGGGTGAGAGGGTTGAGGTATTCCTATACCAACTCTATCAATTATTGCTTGTGGGCTGATCTAGCAGCATTAATTCCCAGAAACTTCTGGGTGGAAAAAGCAGCTTCCACTAGACAGAAGGCTCTCTAGCAAAGAAATGCAGGTGCTGCAGTCCAAGTGGGGCTGGAGTGCACCAGAGTGGTAAGGAGAGGGGATGGGCAGGGCAGGACACTGCAGCATCATCTGACCTTGTCCCTCCTGCTCTGCACTCGGTGTTTTCTATGGGCTGAGGAAGCAGTTAGGATGGGCAGAGAGGACATTTGTGTACAGACTAAACATGTTCCTCTCTCTGTGGGCTATTTCCTCACAGGTCAAAGTCATGCTTTGCTCCCAGTCTTATCATTGTGGTATAATTGCTACCTGTGTCCCACACTTTGGATATGTGCTGCACCAGGAGGGGGAAGTTCAAGGCCAAGGCCAGCCCTGTCTCTCCACCCTCACTCTGGAAGGGTCTAATAAAGCCAGTTTTCCTTTGGCCCCTGAGCCCTGACTATTATCTAAATTGGGCTGGCTGTCTCAGACATGCTAAGCTATTTTTATATTAAGTCAATATGTACCTGATATGTGGACATATTGGATTAGGTCCCAATTTACCCTTTACTTCAAGTAAGAGTTAAAAAGGTAAGCATGGCTGGGGATTTATTAAAACACTCTTCCTGCCTCCAAATTTTCAATCCTGCCACTTCCTCCCCTAACCAAACACACTGAACCATCTCCTGTGGAGAGATAATAGAGGTTCCAGTTAGTTCTGCTTGAACCTTGTAAGAGTCTCTGTCTTGTCAATGCATGTTGGCAGATGTGGCTTCCTGATACTGACAGTCCTTTCTCTTCTCTATAGACTCAGTGGTCTGTCCCCATTTCTAGGGGAAACAGATGCAGAGACCATGAATTTCATTGTGAACTGCACTTGGGATTTCGATACTGACACCTTTGAAGGGCTGTCGGAGGAGGCCAAGGACTTTGTTTCCCAGTTGCTGGTCAAGGAGAAGAGGTACTCATTATTGAACATCACTCATGAACCTTTCTGATGGTAACTGCTCACCTGGGTGCTGTGAAGAGCAGGCTGGTGCTGGGCTTCCTATGGGCTGATTCTGTCCAGGGTTTCTTAGTCTGCTACTTCTTTGGAGGAAAAAAGGCAGCAGGGAAAGGGATGAAGGAAATCAATTAAAAAACAAACAACTAGGAGCATAAAACCTAGAGTTTTAGAAAGGATCATATTTAAAAATTAGTCCTATTACCAAGTATCATTATTAATAGGCTAATCTTGAAAAAAAGTTGAGATGTGCAAATGTTATTCCCCAGAACAAAGGCCAGGAAACCTCATTTCTTGATAGTGAAGGCCTACCTAGTTTTCAGCAGCTACATCAGTCATGGTGAAGCCATTGAGTTTCTGATACTCAGACATAGAAAAATAACTGCAAGTGATGCAGGGGTGAGTCCCAAGAGTTTGGGCTCCGAGACAGCTCATAGTTCCCTGGCCATTATAATTTTGTTGCTTTCTGATTGTGAAAAGTGATAAGAGAAAAAATATTTCTAATTCAGATGAACAAATTGACATTATTCTCTGGAAGGAGAGACTGAGGATTTTTCAAGGCTCATGATCTTTTACTATCTTAAGAGTACTTCTAGGCACAGCTGGCCTTCCACTGCCCTGCCTCAGTTCCCCAGCTCTCTCTGGGAGGGGGTGGTTTATCACTGGGATATATTCCCTCTACTGAGGGCAGGGAACATTTTGCTGAACAACTTTCTTATGCTTCTAAGGAGTGGAGTTCTAGACATGAGTTCCCTTTTTAGTACACGGCATGAACCTGCCTAAATGATTAATCTGTTCCACTAGCTCAGGCTTTTTACCCCACTGAATTAATTTGTGGACATCCAGAAAAGGCAACACCAACCAAAAGTCTCAATTACTGTTTTGTTTCACAGCTGCAGAATGAGTGCCACACAGTGCCTAAAACATGAGTGGTTGAGTAATTTGCCTGCCAAAGCTTCAAAATGTGAAGTTCGTCTCAAGTCCCAACTATTGCTGCAGAAATACTTGGCTCAGAGAAAATGGAAGGTATCTGTTTTTTCTTTAAATGAAGGCAGCATGTCTTCTTGATATGTCCTTTGAAAGAAGAGTAGCTAAGTTTTTACTTACATTTTGATTCTAAATAGAAAGGTTATTTGGGAAGAAAAAAGTCTTTCATGTCAAAATTGTTAGCCTAATTAAAAAATGTCACAAACCAAAAACAACTGGCATAAAAGTGGCATTTAGCTTACACTTACTGGACATTTGAAGTAACAGAATGACATTTGAGTGAATGTTCTCAATGACAATAGTTGAAGTTCTCAGAACTGCTTGTAGCTTGTGGCCTGATTCCTCCACATTTCAGAAATAGGGGCTGGAAAATCCCTATTAAGCTTTAAAAGTTTCATAATTTTGTTTACAACAGAACTCTTTGGAAATATAGACATAAAAACTATCTTAGAAACAACTGTTTTCTAGGGAAGTGACTTTCCAACATTTTGATACTGACTCAGATCTTTGCTAAAAACACAAACAAAAAATAGCTTTACTTAGAGAGCCAGAATACAAGTATATTTTCTCACTTACTATGTGCTCCAAACATGCTCCTGAAAGTCATGTGACTGTTCTATTATAATTTTGCTAAAATCTTGTTTTCACTAGTCCTTTTATTAACTCTTCTTAAAGCAACTGATCTAAAAATATGTTTTTTGGTTTCTCTCTTCACCTCAAGAAACATTTCTACGTGGTAACTGCTGCCAACAGGTTAAGAAAATTTCCAACTTGTCCCTAATCCTCAACTCTGCTGCTCGCATGTGCCCAGAAATTACTGAGACCAGGGCAGGGGGGAGTCGAGGGGGGAGTGAAGACTCAAGATTTTTAATAATCTGGACTTTAACTAATTATGGTTCCACTTATTTTATTTAAAAAGATTATGGCTGTTGCCTTCTTTGTGGATGAAAAAGTGGCTGTAAGGAAAGTGACTAAGAACTTATTTTCTGCCTTATAAATCACTAAGTTAAAATGTTGTGTTTACTGTTCAAGTATACCTACTTTTGGTGATAAGTGTAGGCATGCTTTAGATAGGTAGGAAAGTTCTACTTTGCATATGCCAAATTTAAATTCTAAACTTACTCTGATTAAAGAACTCAGTAGACAGTTACACAGAGGCATGTTATTTAGTATCACCTCCTCTAGTACAAAGAATTCCTAGAATTCTGATTTGCTCATGGGTGAGATATTTTATTGGATTATCCCACTCTAATGTAAAGCAGCATGGATTTAGCACAGAGATCTTCAAACTTTTTAAATTTGTGCTCCCTTTTGATAATCAAAATGTGTATCCTCTAGAATTCTTTGAAGTTTAAAAATATACAACTGTCACAGCTAAATCGAGTAATGATCATTTTGAATGTGCTTTTTAAATCTATATACATCTCCATCCTCTCCTAATTCTGTCCTGACATTGGTAGGCTCCCTCCTCATCTCCCTTCCAAAGATACAGTTATGCAATATATGGGTAATAAGAATGGAATGATATTCAGCTTCCTGAAATACAAAATGATAAATCATGAGACAATAAAACTGCTCTCCTACTGCTTCATTAAGGATATACTACTTTCAGTGTTGTCACTTAACATAAAATAATTAAGGAGTACTTCATTATTTAAGTGTAAACAATCATTTTAATTCCCTTGCTTCTACCCGATTTTTGTACTATTCCCATGACTTTCTCAGGTCAGCAGCAGTTACTTTCAATTTTTAATTAGCCATGCAAGTTTCACAGCCTTTCAGGAATTTTGTCCAGATAAACTTTTTTGGGGGCAGAGGACATGGGTTTGGGGAGGCAGGCAAGAAGGTGGAGAAGTTAATCCTGCCACTGCAGTTCTCTAGTTGTAATTTGCCTCTGGAAAGCTGACCCTTGTGAGGAACTAAGGTTTTCAGTACTGGACGTGATGCTCCAAGCTGGCCAGCTAATGCATCAAAAGAAATGACTGCTGGAAACCTCCCTTTTATCAGAGTAACAGTGATTTGGTAAATGCTTTATTTTTAAGCATCAGTTACCTCTGAAAAAGGCTTTTAGAAGGCAGTCTCCAGAAGGAGCTAGAGAGGTTATCTTATAGTCTCATCTAGTATGGTGATTCTCAACCTCTTTGGGATTTCAGATTCTTGGGGAATGCTATGAGTCTTCTCCCCAGAAAATGTAGTTAGTTATCCTGATGTAGAGCAGCACTGTCTGACAAATATGAGCCATATACATAATTTAAAAATTTCTAATAGCTCCTCTAAAAAAAAGCTGGTGAAATTTTGATATATTTAACATAAATCAAAAACATTATTTCAATATGTAATCAACATGAAAATTATTGAGATATTTTAATTCTTTGTTTCTAAGTATCAAAAGTCTGGTGTGTGTTTTATACTTAGCATACATTTCAATGTAGATGCTGGGTTTTTATCAGACGTACTTAATTTGTATCTAGATTTCATAAAATTTACTGTGGAAAAATACAGTCACATACTAAAGATGTCTGAAACATCTTAAATGTTTTCTAATAAGTATCCATTTTTACGTTTAATTTAAATCAAACATTAGAAATTAAGTTCTGCAGTTGCATCAGCCACAGTTTGGGTTGTTAACAGTCACATGTGGTTAGTTGGCTTAGTGGAGAGGGCTGGTGTAAAACTCTTTATCAAATTTTATATATATATTTTCCTATATATGTTGTTATTCTCTACCTAAAGTCTTCTAGAGGGCTTTGCTTAGGTCAGGCCCACTCAAGCTAGAGGTGATGTGAATTTCAGCCTTCCTTGTTTGAAATTCAAGGGAATTTTTATGAAGCTTTACTTTTCTGGATATTTTCAGGTCTCTACTTTGCTGGTGTGTACTTAGCTCAAAATTTTTTAGATTGCAACTGTGCCAGTATCAACTATTTCTAATGGCATATTTCCATTTGAAAGAACAGTCACTGCAAACAGCTAGGCAGAAAAACACCGAAAGGTAATCAGGACCCACTTTTTTCACCTTCTCAGATTGGTGAGGGTACGGAGAAAATGGAATTCTTCTAATTTAGATGGACAGGCATCCAAATAAAAGTCAAGATCACGCTTCACTCAGCAATTCTATTCTTAAAATTTACTCCTCAGCAATACTTGAACAAGGATAGAACTTTATGTAAAATGATGCTTACTATATAGCACTGTTGCTAATGGCCCAATGAAAACAACTTACATATGCCTATCAGCATGTTTAAAAAAACTTTGCCATAGTCACATAGGTGAATATCTTGCAGCTGTTAAAGACAGATCTAGATGCACTGACAGCCATCTTTTCATTACCAAAAAAAATTATAGAACATATATATGGCATTATCTTACCTGTAGAAGACATATGTGCATTAAAATTTTCTAGGATATGCAAGAAACTTAGCAGGGTGTGGAAAGTGGATGAAGGGAAGGGGGAATTACACTTTTCACTTTATAACTTCTGAATCTTTTTTTTTTTTTACAATGAGTATGCATTGCTTTTGTAATTAAAATTAGCAACCCATTATTGAGTGTGGACCCGTGTTTTGACCCTGATTCTAGCAAAAAAACAAAAAAATAGTTTAGAGACTCCCAGGGAAATATTTTAAGCTGCATATTTAATGATAGAATTTTTATTAATTTTGTTAAGTATAATAATGGCATTGTCCTTATAATGTAGGTTAAACAAGTGTGGCAAAATCTTGTTAACTGTTGGGTCTGGGTGATTGGCATAGGATCTCATGATATTTTATCTTCTTTACTGATGTTTGTATTTGAAAATTTTCATGATAAAAGTTTTTAAAATCAGTTAAATAAACCATGAGGCGCTGTTAAAGAACTCAGCTTCCAAAAAAGTATTTACAACAGTATTGAGACAGACAGACTCACTAAGTAGTAAGCTTCCACCACTGGGAATGTGAATGTGTTGAAAAATTGTAGAAAGAATTCCTGCTGTAGGACAAGATTCCTGTAAGGCAATTCCTTCAAACCCCTCAACTAATATAAGAAATAACAAAATACCTACTATGTTCCAGATAATCAAAATAATTACCATCACTTGCTTTTAAGGCATAAGGAGGGAAAAAGGCCATAAACAGTATTTATATTTACTTACATGGAATCAACAGTGAAAAGGCAACCTAAAAAATGGTAGAAAATATTTGTAAATCATGTATCTGAGAAAAGGTTAATATCTGAAAAGGTTAATATCTAGACAACATAAAGAACTTCTACAACTCAACAAAAAGCAACCCAATTCAAAAATGGGCAAGACTTGAATAAGCATTCTTCCACACACAATATACAAATACCTGACAACACATGAAAAAGTGCTTAATCATTAAGCATTAGAAACTGAAAATTAAAACCATCAGCTACCACCTCACATCCATTAGGATGACTACTACTAAAAAAACAAAGTAGTCAGTTTCAGAAAAAAAGTGTTGGCAAGGATGTAGGGAAGTTGGGATGCTTGTACACTGTTTGGTGGGCATGTAAAATGGTACAGCTGCTGTGGAAAACAGTATGGAGGTTCCTAAAAAATTTAAAATAGAATTCACACACAATCCAGCATTCTGGGTATATATCCAAAAGAATTGAAAGCAGGGTATTTGTACACCCATGTTCATAGCAGCATTATTTATAATAGCCAAAAAGTGGAGGCAGTGCAAGTATCTATCCACTGACAGATAAACAAGATGTGGTTTATCTGTGTTATGGAATACTATTCGGCCTTAAAAAGGAAATCCTGACACATGCTACATGAATGCACCTCAACGATATTATGCTAGGTGAAATAAGCCAGTCACAGAAAGACCAATTCTGTATGATTCCACATTTATGATGTACCCAGAGTGGTTATTCAGAGATGGCAGCAGAATGGAGGGAAGAATGGGGAATTGTTTAATGGGTAGAGTCAGCTATGTAAGATGAAGAGTTCTGGAGATTGGTTGCAGAAAAATGTACATATACTTAATACTACTTGTTAAGATGGTAAATTTTGTTATGTATATTTTACAATAAAAAAAAAGTGAATGTGCTTAATTTTACCAGGTGATAAGTAAATTGCTTTTGACCAAAGCCAGAAATCTAGATCTTGGCACCAAATAAAAACAAATTATATGACTTCTTAAATGAGGAAAAGACTCACCTGTTTTACTCGTTTTTTTATTAAGGTATCATTGATATACACTCTTATTAAAGGTTTTACACAAAAAACATGTTTACTACATTTACCCATATTATTGAGTACCCCCCATACTCCATTGCAGTCACTGTCCATCAGTGCAGTAAGATGCCACAGTCACTACTTGTCTTCTCTGTGCTACCCTGTCTTCCCCATGATCCCCCCACATGATGTGTACTAATCATAATACCCCTCAATCCCCTTCTCCCTCCCACCCCACCCACCCTCTCCCACCCCTCCCTTTTTTTTTTTACCACCCTCCACTGCGTCTCCAGGGATGCACAGTGTGGGAAGCTGCGGTGCCAGGGTGGGGAACAGAACCTACTCCCACCATACCTGTTGCCAGTGGACTCCACCATCCACCTTGGCAGCCATGAGGTGACCTGCAGGGGAGCCTTCATGTTATCTGGTGCCCAGCTGGACCTGCTTGACTTGGACCTGGTAGAACCGGGCACCCAGTGTGGACCTGGAATGGTGAGCCCTGCTCACCTGACCGCTCCCTGCCCCAAGTCCTGAGGCCAAAGGTCATTCCACCTCACTGCCCAGTGCATGCATTGCCCATAGGTGTGCCAGGACAGGCGCTGCCAGAACACTACCTTCCTGGAGCTGGACCACTGCCTGATAACCTGCCATGGCCATGGGGTGAATGGCCCAAAAGGCTGGGGGTGACCTTGGGGTTCCTAATCCCATGGGACTCTCTCTCCTCTCCTCTGCAGTTTTGCAATAGTAACCATAACTGCCATTGTGCTCCAGGCTGGGCTTCACCCTCCTGTGACAATCCACCCTTCTTGGAAGACTCACCCATTTTAGATCAAAGTAATCACAAGAACTAGTTTAGTGAATGCCTTCTAAGTGCCATGCTCAATACAAATATTACCTTTAATCCTCACAAGGTGGAAAATATTTCCATTTTATAAATGAGGAAACTGAGGTTGTTTAAGATTTTGTAATTTCCTTAGGGTAGAAGTGGCAGAGTAGAAGTTAAATGCCAATGTGCATGGATTTAAAGATCATGTTCATTCCCCTCTGCCACAGGGTTTAACAGTCATGCCTGTGTTGGGATTGTCTGTGGCATTTCTTTAGCCTTAGCCTGCTAAGTGTCTAGAATTAAAATAGGGGAAAAAAAGAGAAACCACTTAGCACTCCAGGTCCATGTAGCAGATACTCTGCCTTACAACAGATAAAGGCAACCACTATTATTGGTAACATTCTGAATAGATTTTTAAAATTTGGATAGCAATCAGTTCATTGCATTCTTCATGGTAATATTTATTCTTACTTTTAGTTAAAAACATACCTGGCATGATGCCTCAGAGCCCCCAGCAATGTTATATTTTCCATAAAGGCCCTTTCTCATAGTTTACAAAGAAAAAGTATTTAATAAAGTTACATTGTTCAGTATGTGACTATCAAAGAAAATAAACATTAGTCCATCCGATTTGGATTAAAGATGGCAGCGTAAGACGTGAGACAGAGACTTCCGCCTAAAACCACATATAATACGAAAATATAATTAATACAACTAATCCTGAAAGAGCAACAGGAAAGAAGGCTGCACCAGACTGCATACATGTGGAGAAAAGAGCAGACCGCACGGAACAGGGTAACATACCAAAGCTGTGACCTGGTGGGGCCCAAGCCATTCCCCTACCACAGTTCACCAGTGGGAGGAAGAGAAATAGAGTGGGGAGGGAGTGGAGACCTGGGACTGCTGAACACCTAGCCCTGGAGATCTGCTCTGGTAGCGTGAACCTACATTGCATGGTGCTCTGGTGATTTAGTGTGCCTGGAAAACTAAGACAGGTGGAATACCTAGAGAGATGGAGATTCTAGCTGTTTTTGGAAAACAGGGATTCATATCCGGCTGATCTGGGAGGGCAGTCTGAGAGACTTCCTAAAAGCAAGAGGGCTGCTAAAGGGGCAAGGATTGCACAGAGCTTACTGCTCAGGAGAAAGGACAGGTAGACAAAACTGTCCAGGTGCAGGTTGGGAGCTTAAATGATTTTCAGGTGCTCCATCCCCATGGCTGGCTATGCAGGTCCACGACCCCTCACCGTGATATGCAGCCTGCTATGTCTTCCTCCCTGCTAGCCTGGACCTGACTCTGGCTCGCAAACCAGAAACCCCTGCCATGGTGACAGGCCAGCCAGACGGCCCTGCCTATGACAACTACAAACACAAAGCATAGAGGCTTACACCTGTGTGTTCAGTCCACTGGTTCTGGCAGTGGAGACAGGGATAGCAACTTGGAAGCAGGAAACAGCTCCTTCCTCCCCACAAGAACCAACATGGCCCCCTGCTAACCCCTGACATTGCTCCAGAGGCTGAGCAGCTCCCGAGAGTAGAGCTTCTGGACACTAGAGGGCACCACAGACAAAGTATGAAATGTAAAAATAACCCGATTCAAAGCAAAATTATGCATACACCTGAGAAAGATTCAAATGAAATTGACCTCATGTATCTTCCTGAAAGAGATTTCAAAATAAAAATCATTAACATGCTCATGGAGGTACAGAAAAATATCCAAGAACTCAGGAACGAATTTAGGACAGAGATCCAACCATTAAAGAACACAATGGAGGGTATTAAAAGCAGATGAGATACAGTGGAGGAGATGATAAATGAAATGTAAATTAGGGAAGAAAAATACAAACAAGCTGAGGCACAGAGAGAAAAAAGGATCTCTAAGATGAAAGAATAGGGGAGATTCTCAAGATGGCAGCATGAGTAGTATGGCAGAATCTCCTCCTAAAACCATATATACTTTGAAAATACAGCGAATACAACTCTACTGGCCAGCCAGGCTACATCTACTTCTGTGAGAACTCAACATCTCATGAAGAGGGTAAGATGCAAAGCAGAGACCTGGTGGAACTGGAGCACTCCCCCCACCCTAGCTCACCGGTGGGAGGAAAAGAATCAAGAGTAGGGAGGGGGTGGAAGCACAGGACTGCTGAATAACCAGAACTGTAGGTGCCCTAACCCCTTGGGGGGGTTGCAGCACCAAAGCCCCTCATGGCAATAAGCAGCCTGCCATTCATTACCTGAAGCTGGCACTGCAAGCAAAGGGGCTGATCTGCCATTGCTGTGGAGTAACTGGGGAGCAGCCCTGCCCACAGCAACCACACAGAGGCTTCTCCCAGCACGTGGCTAACTGGGACAGACCCAGAGGCTGCCCCCTTTCCGCAGTCAACCAACACAGCGGAGACCAGTGCAAAGTTTGGAAGGCACAAAGGGGCTTTATTCTCGCAGTGATCATATGCTACTTCTCTGCAACCCACCAGTGCCCTAGGCCATACCAAGGACTGCCCCACCCACAGCAGCTCAGGGCCTGCCCAATGCTCTTGGCGGACTGACATGGGCAGAGGAAGCCAGTGTGAAGCCCGAGAAGCATGTAGGAGTTCTGTCCACAGTGAACACACGCTGACTGCCTGCAAGCACCACCAGTGCACTAGGCTATCCCAAGGACCACCCGCCCAGATCAACCCAGAGGCTGCACCCTGCGCACAGTCAACAGGCACAGGAAGAGGAAGATGGCACGGAGTCTGAAAAGTATGTAGGAGCTCTGTTCTCACAGAGAACAAGTGCTTATCATGTACAAACACCGCCAGTGCCCTAAGCCATCCTGCAGGCCACCCTGACCATGGTAGCTCAGGGGATCCACCCAGAGGCTGCTCCCTGTATGCGGGTTGCCCGGCACAGGCAGTGGAAACCAGCATGGAGTCTGGAAAGCATGAAGTGGTGCCATTCTTGCAGGAGAACACATGCTGCTTGCCTGCAAACCCCGGCAGTGCACTAGGTCATCCCGACAGCTGCCCCATCCACAAAAGCTCAGCAGATCAAACCAGAGGCTGCTTCATGTGTGCAGATGCCCAGAACAGGCAACAGAGATGGACAAGGTGACCAGCAAGCAGGAAAGGACTTTGTTCTCCCAGCTGACACATGTGTCATTCACTGGCAATCACTTCCATCGCCATGAAAAGTCAGAATAACCCTGTTCAGTCCAAAATCCCTCAAACCCCAGAGAGAGGGCCTGGTGAGCTAGATATAACCAAACTTCCTGAAAAAGAATTCAAAATCAAAGTCATAAGCATGCTGATGAAGCTGCAAATATGCTAGAGCTAAAGGATAAATTCTGGAGGGAGATAACAGAAATGACAAATAATGGAAGGATTTAAAAGCAGACTGGATTAGGCGGAAGAGACTGTTAATGTAATAGAAAACAGAAAACAAGAATTCAGACATGCTGAGGCAGAGAGAGAAAAAAGGATCTCTAGGAATGAAAGAATATTAAGAGAACTGTGTGACCAATCCAAATGGAATGATACTCATATTATAGGGGTATAGAGGTACCAGAAGAAAAGAGAGAAAAAGGGAAAGTGTCTTTGAAGAAATAATTGCTGAAAACTTCCCCAAAGTGGGGAAGGAAAGAGCCTCTATGACCATGGAAGCCCACAGAACTCCCAACACAAGGAACCCAAGGAGGACAACACCAAGACATATAATAATTAAAATGGCAAAGATTAAAGACAAGGACAGAGTATTAAAAGCAGCAAGAGAGAGAAAAAGATCACTTAGAAAGGAAAACCAATTAGGTATCATTAGACTTCTCAGCAGAAACCCTACAGGCCTGAAGAGAATGGCATGATGTATTCAACACACTGAAACAGAAGGGTCTTGAACGAAGAATACTGTATCCAGCAAGATTATCATTTAAATTTGAAGGAAGGATTAAACAATTCCCAGATAAGCAAAGGTTGAGGGAATTTACCTCCCACAAACTATCTCTGCAGTGTATTTTAAAGGGCCTGCTCTACACAGAAGTGCTCCTAAGGCTAAATAGATGTCACCAGAGAAAATAAAATCACAGCAAAGAAAGCAGACCAACCGAATACTAACTAAATGTAAAATAAAATCAGCTAGCCACAAAATCATTCAAGGGAAACATAAAAAGAATACAGAATAAAACACCTAACATATAAAGAGTGGAGGAGGAAGAAAAAGAAGGGGGATAAATAAAGAATCATCAGACTGTGTTTTATAATAGCATAATAAGTGAGTTAAGTTAGACGGTTAGATAGTAAAGAAACTACCCTTGAACCATTGGTAACCACAAATCCAAAGCCTGCAATGGCAATAAGTACATATCTATTGACACCCTAAATGTAAATGGACTGAATGCACCAATCAAAAGACACAGAGTAATAGAATGGATAAAAAAGTAAGACCCATCTAAATGCTGCCTACAAGAGACTCACCTCAAACCCAAAGACATACACAGACTAAAAGTGAAGGGATGGAAAAAGATATTTCATACAAACAGGGAGAAAAAAGCAGGTGTTGCAGTACTTGTATCAGACAAAATAGACTTCAAAACAAATAAAGTAACAAGAGATAAAGAAGGATATTACATAGTGATAAAGGGGTCAGTCCAACAAAAGGATATAACCATTATAAATATCTATGCACCCAACACAGGAGCACCTACATATGTGACACAATACGAACAGAACTAAAAGAGGAAATAGAATGCAATGCATTCATTTTAGGAGACTTCAACACATTACTAACTCCAAAGGAAAGACCAACCAGATAGAAAATAAGTAAGGACACAGAGACACTGAACACCCTAGAACACATGGATCTAACAGACATCTACAGAACTCTCCATGCAAAAGCAGCAGGATACATATTCTTCTCAAGTGCACATGGAACATTTTTCAGAATAGAGCACAAAGTAGGTCACAAAAAGAGCCTCAGTAAATTCAAAAAGATTGAAATTGTACCAACCCATTTCTCAGATCACAAAGGTATAATACTAGAAATGAACCGTACAAAGAAAAAAAAAGGCTCACAAACACATGGAGGCTTAACATCATGCTCCTAATCAATGGATCAATGAACAAATTAAAAGAGAGATCAAGCAATATATGGAGACAAATGAAAACAACAGCACAACGCCCCAACTTCTGTGGGAGGCCATGAAGGCAGTTCTAAGAGGAAAGTATACAGCAATCCAGGCCTATTTAAAGAAGGAAGAACAATCCCAAAAGAATAGTCTAAATTCACAATTATTGAAACTGGGAAAAGAAGAACAAATGAAGCCTTAAGTGAACAGGAGGGTGGACATAATAAAGATCAGATAAGAAATAACTAAATTGGAGATGAATAAAACAATAGAAAAAATTAATGAAACCAAGAGCTGGTTGTTTGAGAAAATAAAATAGATAAAACAACTACCCAGACTTATTAAGAAAAAAAGGAAATCTACGCACAGAAACAGAATCAGAAATGAGAAAGGAAAAATCATGATGGACCTCACAGAAATACAAAGAATTATTAGAGAATACCATGAAAATCTATATGCTAACAAACTGGATAACAGAATAAATGGACAAGTTTCTAGAAAAATACAACCTCCCAACACTGACCAAGGAAGAAACACAAAATCTAAACAGACCAACTACCACCAATGAAATTAAATTAGTAACCAAAAAACTAACCAAGAACAAAACCCCCGAACCACGAATTACCACTGATTTTTATCAGACATTTAGAGAAGACATAATACACATTCTCCTTAAAGTTTTCCAAAAAACAGGAGGGAATACTTACAATTCATTCTATGAAGCCAGAATCACTCTAATACCAAAACCAGGCAGAGACACCACACAAAAAATCTACAGAACAATATCCCTGAAGAACATAGATGCAAAAATACTCAGAGAAATATTAGCAAGCTGAATTCAAAAATACATCGAGAGGATCACATACCATAATCAAGTGGGTATCATCCCAGGGAGGCAAGAATGGTACAACACTCAAAATTCCATCAACATCATAAACCACATCAACAAAAAGGACAAAAACCACATGATCCTTTCTATAGATGCTGAAAAAGCATTAAAAAAAATTCAACATCCATTCATGAAAAACTCTCAACAAAATTGGCATAGAGGGTAAGTACCTCAACACAGTAAAGGCCATATATGAAAAACCCACAGCTAACATCATACTTAACAGTGAGAAGCTGAAAGATTTTCCCCTAAGATCAGGATCAAGACAAGGACAACCCCTCTCCCAGCTTTTATTCAACGTAATACTGGAGATTCTCAGCATGGCAATCAAGACAACAGAAAGAAATAAAAGGCTTCCGGATATGTAAGGAAGAAGTCAAAAAGTGTCCCTGTTTGCAGATGACATGATATTGTACATAAAAAACCCTAAAGACTCCACTCCAAAACTATTAGATCTAATATGTGAATTCAGCAACGTTGCAGGATACAAAATCAATACACATAAATCTGTTGCATTACTATACACTAACGATGTACCAGCAGAAAGAGAAATCAGGAAAAAAATTCCATTCACAACTGCACCAAAAGAATAAAATACCTAGGAATAAACCTAACCAAGGAAGTGAAAGACCTATACTCTGAAAACTGCAAGACACTCTTAAGAGAAATTTAAGAGGATACTAACAAATGGAAACTCCTCCCATTCTCTTGGCTAGGAATAATTAATATTGTCGAAATGGCCATCCTGCCTAAAGCAATCTACAGATTCAATGCAATCCCTATCAAAATATCCACAGCATTCTACAATGAAGTGGAACAAATAGTTTTAAAATTCATATGGAACCACAGAAGACCCAGAAGAGCCAAAGCAATCCTGAGAAGGAAGAATAAAGCTGGGGAGATTTCGCTTCCCAACTTCAAGCTCTACTACAAAGCCACAGAAATCAAGACAATTTGGTACTGGCACAAGAACAGACCCATAGACCAGTGGAACAGAATAGAGAGTCCAGATATTAACCCAAGCATATATGGTCAATTAAAATACAATAAAGGAGCCAAGGATGTGCAAACTGGAAACGACAGCCTCTTCAACAGCTGGTGTTGGGAAAACTGGACAGCTACATGTAAGAGAATGAAACTGGATTACTGTCTAACCCCATACACAAAAGTAAACTCTAAATGGACTAAAGACCTGAATGTAAGTCATTAAACCATAAAACTCTTAGAAGAAAATATAGGCAAAACTCTCTTGAATATAAACATGAGCAACGTCTTTATGAACGTATCTCCATGGACAAGGGAAACAAACAAAAATGAATAAGTGGGACTATATCAAACTAAAAACCTTCTGTACAGCAAAGGACACCATCAGCAGAACAAAAAGGGATCCTACGGTATGGAAGAATATACTCATAAATGACATGTCCGATAAGGTGTTAACATCCAAAATATACAAAGAGCTCATGCACCTCAAAACACAAAAAGCAATCAATTGAATTAAAAAATGGGCAGAGGATCTAAAGAGACACTTCTCCAAAGAAGAAATTCAGATGGCCAACAGGCATATGAAAAGATGCTCCACATTGCTAATCATCAGAGAAATGCAAATCAAAACCACAATGAGATATCACCTCACACCAGTTAGGATGGCCACCATACAAAAGACAAACAACAACAAATGTTGGCAAGGGTGTGGAGAAAGGGTAACCCTACTAACACTGCTGGTAGGAATGTAAATTAGTTCAACCTTTGTGGGAAGCAGTATGGACGTTCCTCAAAAAACTAAAAATGGAAATACCATTTGACCCAAGATTTCCACTCCTAGGAATTTACCCTATGAATGCATGAGCCCCGTTTGAAAAAGATATATGCACCCATTTATCGCAGCACTATTTATAATAGCCAAGCAATGGAGGGAACCTAAGTGTCCATTAGTAGATGAATGAATAAAGAAGATGTGGTACATATGCACATGGAATATTATTCAGCCATAAGAAAACAAATCCTACCATTTGCAGCATGGATGGAGCTAGACTGTATCATGCTCAGTGAAGTAAGCCAGGAGGAGAAAGACAAGTATCAAATTATTTCACTCATATGTGGAGTATAAGAACAAATAAAAAACTGAAGGAACAAAACAGCAGCAGACTCACAGAACCGAAGAATGGACTAATAGTTGCCAAAAGGGAAAGCACCTGAGGAGGATGGTTGGGAAGGGAGGGATAATGGGAAAAAGGGGCATTATGATTAGCACATATAATGTAGGAGGGTGGCACAGGGAAGGCAGTATAGCACAGAGTAGACAAGTAGTGTTTTTATAACATCTTATCATGCTGATGGACAGTGACTGTAATGGGGTATGTGGCGGGGACTTGATAATGGGGGGAATTTAATAACCAGTGTGGCTCATGTAAGTGTATATTAATGATACAAAAAAAATCAGTCCATCTGATATGTTTTAAATGTGTTCATTATGCAAGACCTCTTCATGTATCTATATTCTAATTGTTACTAAATACTTACTCAGGTACTGTGCTAAATGCTTTACAAGTATTTGTTTACATACTCCTCCAAATTGTTCTATGAGTTAGACACCACTTTTAGTTCTGTTTATAGATGAGGCGTAAAGGCATTAAATTGCTCAATGCTTCATAGGTGCTAAGTCGTCGAGCAGAGTTCTAAACTCACAAAGTCTGATTCAAGAGTTTGTGCTTTGGTGAGCAGTGTGGTTCAGTGAAGAGCAACCTGGGCTTGTTCCTGCTGTAGTAGCAAACATTTCCCCAATGACAAGGGCAATATGAACACGGGCAATATGAACACATGCAATAATATTTATTAACTTAGGCTTTACCATATACTGACTCAGTCAAACCAAGGAACGTGGATGAAAACTTGGCTGAGTTTCATTCTGGACAGGACAGGAGGCTGTCGTTTGCTTAAAACAAAACAAAAAAGCAAAATGGCTTCAATTTCATTTTGCATGAATACAGACTTGTGGGGAGTCAAGGCTATGCCAAGCAGGCATAGTGGCTGATCATATGAATTGATGGCCTGTGTCAGGGGTCAGCCTGCTGCACAGAATTCAGCCCCCATTCTTTGCTATAAAGTCAATAGTCTTAGGATCCCGGTTATAAAAGTTCAAACAAAATTCCAAAGCCCTTACATCTTCTTTGAGCTGGCAGATGTACTGTCGTCTTCCGGTACATGGCAGTCTGGAAGCTGTAATTTCTCTGTCGTACCATTTTGGATTTTGGCAGCATTTTCCAAAATTTTCCTTTTCCACTCTTCATAATCCTGTGTCAGATCTTCATCTCTATGCAGTTCATGTGGGATCTCTACCTTCTCTGTTTCTGTAAGATAATATTTTCAAGTATTTTTGAATTGTTCACAAATGAATTAAGAAAAGAGTAAACTTGTTTATAAGTATCTAATGTAACACGGAATAAGGTACTGAAATGAAAAGTGGAAATAACAGCTAACATATCAGTTCTTTGCTCTTTTTATACTCTAAGCATTCCAAGACATCCTGGAAATAGCTAGCATTCATCAAGCACTTACCTTGTGTGTTATAGGCAATGAACTAAGCACTTCATAATATCACATTCAAACCTCAACCACCACAATTCTTTCACATGAGTGCTAATATAATCATACTTTATAGATTAAGAGATTAAAGCTTGCAGAAATTAATAGACTTACCTAAAATTACAGAGCCAATAGGTGGTAAAGAAGGATCTGAACCTAAGGAATTTGGCTTCAGATATATATAGATATTTTAATTTTTTATTAAAGTATTATTGATATACTCTCTTATGAAGGTTCCATATGAAAAAACAACGTGGTTACTATATTTACCCACATTATTAAGTCCCCACCCATACCCCATTGCACTATCCATCAGTGCACTAAAATGCCACAGGTTCACTATTTGCCTTCTCTGTGCCACAGTTTACCCCATGACCCCTAACACCGTGTGTACTAAACATAATACCCATCAATCCCCTTCTCCCTCCCTCCCGACCAGCCCTTCCACACACCTCCCCTTTGGTAATTGCTAGTCCTTTCTTGGAGTCTGTGAGTCTGCTGTTTTGTTCGTTCAGTTTTGCTCCCTTGTTATACTCCACAAATGAGGGAAATCATTTGGTACTTGTCTTTTTCCGTTTGGCTTATTTCACTAAGCATAATATCCTCCAGCTCTATCCATGTTGTTGCAAACGGCAGGATTTCTTTCTTAAGGCTGAATAGTATTCCATTGTGCATATGTACCACCTCTTCTTTATCCATTCATCTACTGATGAACACTTAGGTTGCTTCCATATCTTGGTTACTATAAACAGTGCTGTGATAAACAGGGGTTTATATGTCTTTTTGAATCTGAGAACTTGTATTCTAGAAATGGTATTTCTATTTTTTGGTTTTGAGGAACCTCCATATTGCTTTCCACAATGGTTGAACTAGCTTACATTCCCAACAGCAGTGCAGGAGGGTTCCCCTTTCACATCGCATCCTCGCCAGCATTTGTTGTTCTTAGTCTTTTTGATGCTAGCCATCCTTACTGATGTGAGGTGATATCTCATTGTGGTTTTAATTTATATTTCCCTGGTGATTTGTGATGTGGAGCATCTTTTCATGTCTGTTGGCCATCTGAATTTCTTCTTTGGAGAATTGTCTCCTCATATCCTCTGCCCATTTTTAATCAGGTTATTTGCTTTTAGGGTGCTGAGGTGTGTGAGTTCTTTATATATTTTGGATGTTAAGTCCTTGTCAGATATGTCATTTACAAATATATTCTCCCATATTGGAGGATTCCTTCTTGTTCTGTTGATAGTATCCTTTGCCATAGAGGAGCTTTTTAGTTTGATGTAGTCTCATGTTTATTTTTGCGTTTGTGTCCCTTGCTCAAGGAGATGCATTCAGGAAGAAGCTGCTCATGTTTTTATTCAGGAAATTTGTGCTTATATTGTCTTCTAAGATTTTTATGGTTTCATGACTTACATTCAGGTCTTTGATCCATTTTGAGTTTACTTTTCTGTATGGGGTTAAACAATAATCCAGTTTCATTCTCTTCATGTAGCTGTCCAGTTTTGCCAAAACCAGTTGTTAAAGTGGCTGTCATTTCCCCTGTAGGTCCATGGCTCCTTTATCGTACATTAATTGACCATATATGCTTGGGTTTATATCAGGGCTCTCTAGTCTGTTCCACTGGTCTATGGGTCTGTTCTTGAGCCAGTACCAAATTGTCTTGATTACTGTGGATTTGTGATAGAGCTTGAAGTTGGGGAGCTTAATCCCCCCAGCTTTATTCTTCCTTATCAGGATTGCTTTCGCTATTTGGGATCTTTTGAGGTTCCATGTGAATTTTAGAACGATTTACTCTACTTCAAGGAAAAATGCTGTTGGTAATTTCATAGGAATTGCATGGAATCTGTAGATTGCTTTAGGCACGATGGCAATTTTGACAATATTAATTCCTCCTATCCATGAGTATGGGATGTGTTTCCATTTATTAGTATCCTCTTTAATTTCACTTAGGAGTATCCTGTAGTTTTCAGAGTAGAGGTCTTTCACTTCCTTGGTTACGTTTGTTCCTAGGTGTATCATTCTTTTTGATGCAAGTGTGAATGGGATTGTTTTCCTGATTTCTCTTTCTGCTAGTTCATCGTTAGTGTATATGAAAGCAACAGATTTCTGTGTATTAATTTTGTATCCTGCAACGTGGCTGAATTCAGATACTCTCATAGTTTTGGAGTGGAGTCTTTAGGGATTTTTATGTACATTATCATGTCATCTGCAAACAGGGACAGTTTAACTTATTTCTTGCCAACCTGGATGCCTTTTCTTTCTTTGTGTTGTCTGATTGCTGTAGCTAGGACCTCCAGAAATATGCTGAATAAAAGTGGGGAGGGTGGCATCCTTGTCTTGTTTCCGATCTTGAAGGAAAAAAGCTTTCTGCTTCTAGGTATTAAGTATAATGCTGGCTGTCGGTTTGTCATATATGGCCTTTATTATGTTGAGGTACTTGCCCTTGACCCATTTTATTTTGAATTTTTATCATGAATGGATGTTGAATTTTGTTAAATGCTTTTTCAGCATCTGTGGAGATGATCATGTGGGTTTTGTCCTTCTTTTTGTTAATGTGGTGGATGATGATGATGGATTTTTGAATGTTGTACCATCCTTGCATCCCTAGAATAAATCCTATTTCATCATGACGGATCATCTTTTTGATGTTTATTTTTGGTATCATTACTCTACAATTACATGAGGAACATTATGTTTACTAGACTCCCCCGACCATCGAATTCTGCCCATATTCCCCATTTCAGTCATTGTCCATCAGTGTAGTAAGATGTTGTAGAATCACTACTTGTCTTCTCTGTGATGTACAGCCCTTCCCGTGACACCTACACATTATAAAAGCTACTCATAATGCCCCCTTTCTTTATCCCCCATCATCCCTCCCTTCCCACACATCCTGCCCAGTCCCTTTCCCTTTGGTAACTGTTAGTTCATTCTTGGGTTTTGTGAGTCTGCTGCGGTTTTGCTCCTTCAGTTTTTGCTTTGTTCTTATACTCCCCAGCTGAGTAAAATCATCTGTTACTTGTCTTTCTCTGCCTGACTTATTTCACTGAGCATAATACCCTCTAGCTCCATCCATGTTGTTACAAATGGTAGGATTTGTTTTCTTCTTCTGGTTGAATAATATTCCATTGTGTATATGTACCACATCTTCTTTATCCATTCATCTACTGATGGACACTTAGTTTGCTTCCATTTCTTGGCTAATGTGAATAGTGCTTCAATAAACATAGGGGTGCATCGGTCTTTTTCAAACTGGGCTGCTGTGTTCATAGGGTAAATTCCTAGGAATGGAATTCCTGGGTCAAATGGTATTTCTATTTTGAGCTTTCTGAGGAACCTCCACACTACTTTCAACAATGGTTGAACTAGTTTACATTCCCACCAGCAGTGTAGGAGGATTCCCCTTTCTCCACATCCCCGCCAACATTTGTTGTTGTTTGTCTTTTGGATGGTGGTAATCCTTACTGGTGTGAGGTGATATCTCATTGTGGTTTTAATTTGCATTTCCCTGGTAATTAGTGATGTGGAGCATATTTTCGTGTGTCTGTTGGCCATCTGAATTTCTTCTTTGGAGAACTGTTCAGCTCCTCTGACCATTTCTTAATTGGATTATTTGCTTTTTGTTTGTTGAGGTGTGTGATCTCTTTATATATTTTGGATGTCAACCCTTTATCGGATTTGTGTCATTTATGAATACATTCTTCCATACTGTAGGATGCCTTTTTGTTCTATTGATTTCCTTTGCTGTACAAAAGGTTTTCAGTTTGATGTAGTCCCGCTTGTTCATTTTTGCTTGTTTCCTTTGCCTGGGGAGATATGTTCATGAAGAAGTCGCTCATGTTTAGGTCGAAGATATTTTTGCTATATTTTCTTCTAAGAGTCTTATGGTTTCATGACTTACATTCAGGTCTTTGATCCATTTTGAATTTACTTTTGTCTATGGAGTTAGACAATGATCCAGTTTCATTCTCTTACATGTAGCTGTACAGTTTTGAAAACACCAGCTGTTGAAGAGGCTGTCATTTCCCCATTGTATGTCCATGGCTACTTTATCACATATTAATAGACCATATATGTTTGGGTTAATATCTGGATTCTCTATTCTGTTCCACTGGTCTGTGCGTCTGTTCTTGTGCCAGTACCAAATTGTCTTGATTACTGTGGCTTTGTGGTAGAGGTTAAAGTTGAGAAGCGAGATCCCCCCTGCTTTATTCTTCCTTCTCAGGATTGCTTGGGGGTATTCGGGGTCCTTTGCGGTTCCATATGAATTTTAAAACTATTTTTTCCATTCATTAAAGAATGCTGTTGGTATTTTGATAGGCATTGCACTGAATCTGTGGATTGCTTTAGGCAGGATGACCGTATTGACTATATTAATTCTTCCTAGCTAAGAGCATGCGATGAGTTTCCATTTGTTAGTGCCCTCTTTAATTACTCTTAGGAGTTTCTTGTAGTTTTCAGGGTATAGGTCTTTCACTTCCTTGGTTAGGTTTACTCCTAGGTATTTTATTCTTTTTGATGCAATTGTGAATGGAATTGTTTCCTGATTTTCTTTCTGCTAGTTCATTGTTAGTGTATAGGAAAGCCACAGATTTCTGTGTATTAATTTTGTATCCTGCACCTTTGCTGAATTCAGATATTAGTTCTAGTAATTTTTGAGTGGAGTCTTTAGGGGTTTTTATGTACAATATCATGTCAGCTACAAATAGTGACAGTTTGACTTCTTTACCAATCTGGATACCTTGTATTTCTTTGTTTTGTCTGATTGCCATGACTAGGACGTCTAGTACTATGTTGAGTAGCTGTGGGGAGAGTGAGCATCCCTATCTTGTTCCCAATCTTAGAGAAAAAGCTTTGAGCTTCTTGCTCTTATGAATGATGTTGGCTGTGGGTTTGTCATATATGGCCTTTATTATGTTGAGGTATTTGTCCTCTATACCCATTTTGTTGAGAGTTTTTATCATGAATGGATATTGAATTTTCTCGAACTTTTTTAAGCATCTATGTAGATGATCATGTGGTTTTTGTCCTTTTTGTTTATGTGGTGGATGATACTGATGGATTTTCAAATGTTGTACCATCCTTGCATCTCTGAGATGAGTCCCACGTGATCATGCTGTATGAGCCTCTTGATGTATTTTTGAATTCAGTTTGCTAATATTTTGTTGAGTATTTTTGCATCTATGTTCATTGGGGATATTGGTTTGTAATTTTCTTTTTTGGTGGGGTCTTTGCCTGGGTTTGGTATAGTGTGATGCTGGCTTCATAGAGTGAGTTTGGAAGTATTCCCTTCTCTTCTATTTTTTGGAAAACTTTAAGGAGAATGGTTAATATGTCATCTCTATACGTCTGATAAAATTCAGCAATGAATCCATCTGGCCCACGGGTTTTGTTCTTGGGTAGTTTTTTGATTACCACTTCAATTTCTTTGCTGATAATTGGTCTGCTTAGATTTTCTGTTTCTTCCTTCGTCAGTCTTGGAAGGTTGTATTTTTCTAGGAATTTGTCCATTTCTTCTAGGTTTTCCAGCTTGTTAGCATACAGGTTTTCATAGTATTCTCTAATAATTCTTTGTATTTCTGTACATGTATTTCTCTTACATGTAGCTGTACAGTTTTGAAAACACCAGCTGTTGAAGAGGCTGTCACTTCCCCATTGTATGTCCATGGCTACTTTATCACATATTAATAGACCATATATGTTTGGGTTAATATCTGGATTCTCTATTCTGTTCCACTGGTCTGTGCGTCTGTTCTTGTGCCAGTACCAAATTGTCTTGATTACTGTGGCTTTGTGGTAGAGGTTAAAGTTGAGAAGCGAGATCCCCCTGCTTTATTCTTCCTTCTCAGGATTGCTTGGGGGTATTCGGGGTCCTTTGCGGGGGACATCACATTGTCCATTGTGATTTTTTCCTTTTTTGTTTCTGATTCTGTTGATGTGTGTTGATTCTCTTTTTCTCTTAATAAGCCTGGCTAGAGGCTTATCTATTTTGTTTATTGTCTCAAGGAACCAGTTCTTGGTTTCATTTTTTCTATTGTTGTATTCTCCTCAATTGTATTTATTTCTTCTCTGATCTTTACTATGTCCCTCCTTCTGCTGACTTTGTGCCTGATTTGTTCTTCTTTTTCTAGTTTCAATAATTGTGACTTTGGTCTATTCATTTGGTATTGTTTTTCTTCTTTAAATATGCCTGGATCGCTATATACTTTCCTCTAAGAACTGCTTTTGCGGCATCCCACAGAAGTTGGGGCTTTGGGCTGTTGTTATCATTTGTCTCCATATATTGCTTGATCTCTCTCTTAATTTGGTCATTGATTCATTATTTAGGAGCATGCTGTTAAGCCTCTTTGTGCTTGTGAGCCTTTTTTTCTTTGTACAATTTCTTTCTACTTTTATGCCTTTGTGGTCTGAGAAGTTGGTTGGTAGAATTTCAATCTTTTTGAATTTACTGAGGCTCTTTTCATGGCCTAGTATATGGTCTATTCTGGACAATGTTCCATGTGCCCTTGAGAAGAATGTGTATCCTGCTGCTTTTGCATGTAGAGTTCTTGCATGTAGGTGTCTGTTAAATCCTTCTGTTCTAGTGCATTGTTCAGTGCCTCTGTGTCCTTACTTATTTTCTGTCTGGTGGATCTGTCCTTTGCAATGAGTGGTGTGTTGAAGTCTCCTAGAACAAAAACATTGCATTCTATTTTGTCCTTTAATTCTGTTTGTATTTATTTCACACATGTTGGTGCTCCTGTATTGGGCACACATATATTTATAATGGTTATATCATCTTGTTGGACTGACCCCTTTATCATTATGTAATGTCCTTCTTTATCTCTTGTTACTTTCTTTGTTCTGAAGTCTATTTTATCTGAGACAAGTACTGCAACACCTGCCTTTTTCTCCCTATTGTTTGCATGAAATATCTTTTTCCATTCCTTGATTTTTAGTCTGTGTATGTCTCTAGGTTTTAGGTATCTTGTAAGCAGCATGTACATGGTTCTTGCTTTTTTATCCATTCTACTACTCTGTGTCTTTTGATTGGGGTATTCTGTCCATTTACATTTAGGGTGATTATTGAAATATATGTACTTATTGCCATTACAGGCTTCAGATTCATGGTTACCAAAGGTTGAAGAGTACCTTTTCTAGTATATAACCATCTGACTTAACTCTCTTATTAAGCTATTATAAACACAGTCTGATGATTATTTCTCTCCCTTATTATTCCTCCTTCTCCATTCTTTATGTTAGGTGTTTTATTCTGTACTCTTTTGTGTTTCCTTTGACTGCTTTTGTAAGTACTTCATTTTATTTTTTGTCTTTAGTATTTAGTTAGTCTGCTTTCTTTGCTGTGATTTTTTTTTCTCTGGTGACATGTATTTCGCTTTAGGAGTGCTTCCATCTAGAGCAGTCCCTTTATATATTCTGTAGAGGTGGTTTGTGGGAGGCAAATTCCCTCAACTTTTGCCTCTCTGGGAATTGTTTAATCCCTCCTTCATATTTAAATGATAGTCATGCTTGATACAGTATTCTTGGTTCAAGGCCATTCTGTTTCATTGCATTAAATATATCATGCCATTTTCTTCTGGCCTTTAAGGTTTCTGTTGAGAAGTCTGATGATAGCCTGATGGGTTTTCCTTTTTAGGTGACATTTTTTCTCTCTCTGCCTTTAATTCTCTGTCCTTGTCTTTTGTCTTTGACATTTTAATTATTACATGTCTTGGTGTTGTCCTCCTTGCATCCCTTGTGTTGGGAGTTCTGTGGGCTTCCATGGTCTGAGAGACTATTTCCTCCCCCAGTTTGGGAGGTTTTCAGCAATTATTTCTTCAATGACACTTTCTAACCCTTTTTCTCTCTCCTCTTCTTCTGGTACTCCTATAGTGCGAATATTGTTCCATTTGCATTGGTCACACAGTTCTCTTAATATTCTTTCATTCTTGGAGATCCTTTTATCTCTCTCTGCCTCAGCTTCTCTGTGTTCCTGTTCTCTGATTTCTATTCCATTAATGGCCTCTTGCACCTCATCCAGTCTTCTCTTAAGTCCTTACAGAGATTGTTTTATTTCTGTATTCTGCCTCCCAACTGGATCCTTTAGCTCCTGCATATTTCTCTGCAGGTCCAACAGCATAGTTATGACCTTTATTTTGAATTCTTTTTCAGGAAGACTGGTTATATCTATCTCACCAGGCCCTCTCTCTGGGGTTGTCTGGGTAATTCTGGAGTGGACCAAATTTTTTCCCTTTTCATGGCAATAGAGGTAGTTGTAGACAGGTAGCGCGTATGTTAGCTGGGAGTATGTGTGTATCCTTTCCTGCTTGCTGGTCACCTTGCCCTTCTTTGCTGCCTGTGTTGGTTACCTGCACACCTGTCCCAGCATCCAGATTAATCCCCTAAGCTGCTGTGGGTGGGGGCGCCATCAGCGTAGCCCAGAGCCCTGTGGGGAGTGCAGGCACGCCGGGTGTGCTCTCCTGTGAAAACAGCGCCCCTTTGCGCCTTTCCCTGGTTGTCCCTGCCTGTGTCCAGCAGCCACGCATCAGTGGCAGCCCCTGGGGCTGGCCCAGGTGGCTGCATGCTGGGAGGAGATTCTGAGCAGTTGCTGTGCGTGTAGCCGCTCCCTGGGTGCTTGGCCACTGTGTGCACATGCAGGGCCGCCCTCCGGCTGCTCGGCCCCTTCAGCAGGGTTGCACCAAAGGGGGAACAACTGGCAGGCTGTTTATCTCTGTGAGGGGCCTCAGGGCTGCATTGCCTCTCAGGGGGCTGGAGCGCCTGAAATTCCCTGGGAATCCCAGCTGCTCGGCTGAGTGTGTCAGGACACTTCCATCCAGCTGTGAGTCTGAAAGAAGACTTTCAAAAAGCACTTGCTTTTCTTTTGTCCCAGGGTAGCCGGCTGCGAAGACCCTCCTGAAGATTTTACTTTTCACTTTCTCTAATATCCAGCACACCATGCAATGTGTGTCTGCACTCCCGGTACGGATTCCTAGGGCTGGCTATTTAGCAGTCCTGAGCTTCTACTCCCTCCCCGCTATGACTTTCTTCCCACTGGGGAGCTGGGGTGGGGGGAGTGCTCAGGTCTCGCCAGGCTGAGGCTTGTATCTTACCCCCTTTGTGAGATGCTAAGTTCTCGCAGATGTAGATGTAGTCTGGCTGTTGTACTGTATCCTCTGGTCTCTCTTTTCAGAATAGTTGTATTTGTCGTATTTTCAAAAACATATATGGTTTTGGGAGGAGATTTCCACTGCACTACCCATGCCACCATCTTGGCTCCTCCTTCCTTTTCAATGTATTTTTGAATTCAGTTTGCTAATATTTTGTTTAGTGTTTTTGCATCCATGTTCATCAGGGACATTGGTCTGTAATTTCTTTTTTTTGTGGTGTCTGCCTGATTTTCGTATTAAGAGTGATGCTGGCCTCACAGAATGAGTTTGGGAGTATTCCCTCCTCTTCTACTTTTTGGAAAAGTTTGAGGAGGATGGATATTAATTATTCATTAGATGTTTGATAAAATTCAGCGGTGAAGCCATCTGGTCCAGGGATTTTTTTCTTAGGTAGGTTTTTCATTACCAGTTCAATTTTGTTGGTGGTAATTGGTCTGTTCATATTTTCTGTTTCTTCCTGGGTTAGCCTTGGAAGGTTGTATTTTTCTAGAAAGTTGTCCATTTCTTCTAGGCTATCTAGTTTGTTAGCATATAATTTTTCATAGTATTCTCTCATAATTCTGTGTGTTTCTGTGGTGTCCGTAGTACTTTTTTCCTTTCTCTTTTCTGATTTTATGTGTGTAGACTCTCTTTTGTTCTTGATAAATCTGGCTATGGGTTTATCTATTTTGTTTATTTTCTCAAAGAAGTAGCTCTTGCTTACATTGATTGTTCTATTGTTTTATTCTCGATTGTATTTATTTCTGCTCTAATCTTTATTATGTCCCTCCTTCTACTGACTTTTGCCCTCATTTGTTCTTCTTTTTCTAGTTTCATTAATTGTGAGTTTAGACTGTTCATATGGGTTTGTTCTTCTTTCCTGTGATAGGCCTGTATACTTTCCTCTTAGTGGCCTTTGCTGCGTTCCACAGATTTTGCAGTGTTAAATTATTGTTATCATTTGTCTCCATATATTGCCTCATCTGTTTTTATTTGTTCACTGATCTATTGGTTATTTAGGAGCATGTTGTGAAGCCTCCATGTATTTGTTGGATTTTTCATTTTCTTTGTGTAATTTTTTTCTACTTGCATACTTTTGTGGTCTGAGAAACTGGCTGGTACAATTTCAATCTTTTTGAATTTACTGCGGCTCTTTTTGTGGCCTAGTATATGATCTATTCTTGAAAATGTTCCATGTGCACTTGAGAAGAATGTGTATCCTGCTGCTTTTGGGTGTAGAGTTCTGAAGATGTCTGTTAGGTCCATCTGTTGTAATGTGCTCTTCAGTGCCTCTGTCTCCTTACTTATTTTCTGTCAGGTTGTTCTTTCTTTTAGAGTGGAGTTTTGAAGTCTCCTAGAATGAATCCATTGCATTCTATTTCCCCTTTTAATTCTGTTAGTATTTCTTTCACATATGTAGGTGCTCCTGTGTTGGGTGCATAGATATTTATAATGGTTATATCTTCTTGTTTGATTGACCCCTTTATCACTGTGTAATGTTCTTCTTTGTCTCTTGTGACTTTCTTTGTTTTGAAGTCTATTTTGTCTGATACTAGTACTGCAACTCCTGCTTTTTTCTGTTAGTTGCATGAAATATCTATTTTCCATACCTTGTCTTTTAGTCTGTGTATGTCTTTGAGTTTAAAGTGAGTCTCTTGTAGGCTACATATAGATGGGTCTTGTTTTTTTATCCACTCAGTGACTCTTATGTCTTTTGATTGGTGCATTCAGACCCTTTACTTTTAGGGTGATTATTGATAGGTATGTACTTATTGCCACTGCAGACTTTAGATTAGTGGTTACCAAAGGTTCAAGGTTAACTTCCTTACTATCTAAGAGTCTAACTTAAGTCACTTAGTATGCTATTACAAACACAACGTAAAGGTTCTTTTTTTCTCCTTTTCCTTCGTCCTTCATTCTTTATATATTAGATATCATATTCTGTCCTCTTTGTCTATCCCTTGATTAACATTGGGGGTAGTTGACTTAATTTTGCATTTGCTTAGTAATTAACTGTTCTACTTTCATTACTGTGGTTTTATTACCTCTGGTGACAGCTATTAAACCTTAGGAACACTTCCTTCGATAGCAATCCCTCCAAAATACTTTGGAGAGATGGTTTGTGGGAAGTAAATTTGCTCAGCTTTTGCTTATCTGGAAATTGTTTAATCCCTCCTTCAAATTTAAATGATAATCTTGCCGGATAAAGTATTCTTAGTTCAAGGCCCTTCTGTTTTATTGCATTAAATATATCATGCCACTCCCTTCTGGCCTGTAAGGTTTCTGCTGAGAAGTCTGATGAGAGCCTGATGGGCTTTCCTTTGTATGTGATCTTATTTCTCTCTCTGACTGCTTTTAATAGTCTGTCCTTATCCTTGATCTTTGCCATTTAAATTATTATGTCTTAGTGTTGTCTTCCTTGGGTCCTTTGTGTTGGGAGATATGTGCACCTACATGGCCTACGAGACTATCTCCATCCCGATTGGGGAATTTTTCAGCAATTACCTCCTCAAAGACACTTTCTATCCCTTTTTCTCTTCTTCTGGCACCCTTATAATATGAATATTGTTCCATTAGGATTGTTCAGTTATCTTAATATTCTTTCATTCTTAGAGATCCTTTTTTCTCTCTGTCCCTCACCTTCTTTGTATTCCTCTTCTCTAATTTCTATTTCATTTATTGTCTCCTCCACCATATCTAATCTGCTTTTAAAACCTTCCATTGTATGTTTCATTTCTGATACTGTGTGTTCCATAATGTTTGGATCTCTGATCGACATTCATTCCTGAGTTCTTCAATATTTTTCTGTACCTCCATGAGCACGTTTATGATTTTTATTTTTAAATCTCTTTCATGAAGATTCATGAGGTCAATTTCATTTGAATCTTTCTCAGGTGTATTTATAATTTTGCTTTGAACCAGGTTCCTTTGACGTTTCATATTTGTATTTGGCGCCCTCTAGTGCCCAGAAGCTCTCTCTCGAGCTGCTCCGCCCCTTTCACAATGTCAGGAGTTGCAGGGGAGTGGTGTTCATGCTTGGGGGTAGTAAAGAGCTGTTTCCTGCTTTCCGGCTGCTATGTCTGTCTCCAGTGCTGGAAGCAGTGGGCTGACCACACAGGTATGTGTCTCTATGCTTCGCATTTGTAGCTGCTGTATGCAGGGCTGCTCTCTGGCTGGCCTGATGCCAGGGCAGGGTTTGCCAGTTTGTGAGCAACGTGCGGGCTGTCCAGGAGGAATGTGCCGCAGGCTGCGTATCATGGAGGGAGGTTGTTGGAGCTGCAGAGCCTTCCCGAGGGGGTTGCAGTGCCTGAAGATTGTGAAAGTTCCCAACCTGCTGGGCAGAGTGCACCCAGACAATTTTGTCTACCTGTCCTCTCTCCTGAGCAGGAAGCTCTGTGCAATCCTTGCTGCTTTAGCATAGCTCTCACTGTTAGGAAGTCTCTTAGACTCCCCACCTCTTTTGTCACAGATCAGCCTGATATGGATCCCTGCTTTCCACAAGTGGCTGGAATCTCAGTCTCTCCTGGTATTCTGGCTATCTTAGTTTCCCAACCCCTCCTAATTATGAAAGCACCATGAAATGTAGGTTTCTGCTCACAGAGCAGATCTCCAGAGCTAGGTGTTCAGCATTCCCAGGCCTCCACACCCTCCCCACTCTGTTTCTCTTCCTTCCGCTGGTGAGCTGTGGTAGGGGAATGGCTTGGGCCCCACCAGGTCACAGCTTTGGTACATTACCCTGTTCTGTGAGGTCTGCTCTTTTCTCCACGTGTATGCAGTCTGGTGCATCCTTCTTTCCTGTTGCTCTTTCAGGATTAGTTGTATTAATTATATGTTCGTATTATATGTGGTTTTAAGAGGAAGCCTCTGTCTCATCTCTCACACTGTCATCTTTAATCCACTCCTAGTATTTTTATTGCCTCTCCTGTCCAGATATATTCTTAATTAAACACTTATATAAATGACTGCTTGGAAAACTGGACTTACTAAATGATTGCCAGGATTTATTTAAAACCTGACTTTTGTCAGGCAAAGCTACTAAAGCAGCACAGCACTGTTCCCTGTGTTAAACCCACTGTACACTAATCTCTGTACTAATTCATCCAGTATTAGTATACATTACCCTCTGCTGGCAGTTCAACCAATATCTTCCTTTTTTTTCGTGGTTGATTAGCTGAATCTCCAGGCTCTCCTTTAATAAAGAAAGAAATGTCATCAAGGTTAATTTCTTCCTATTCTCAATTTTAGCATTTGGGCATATTTTCGATCACAAATAAAAATTAGGGAGTTCGACTGATGAAATACTAGGCTAAGGTGAAGGCAAATGATCTTGCCCTTCTCTTTTCTGTGGCTTCTCTTGCCAGGATTGAAAATCACTTTTATTAGTTGTATGATCTATGCCTTTTTATATCTTAGCAGGTATGAATATTTTATTTAGATGCAGAGTTCAGGGAAGGTTAAGTTGGAAACACTAAATGTTAAAGATGTAGCAAACCCTGCCAAACATTAGTATTTTATAGAATGCATGCTTTCCATATTTTTTTCCTTACAATAAACATCAGGTTAGGCAGTATAAGAATAGAAATTGTTTTTGTTTTGTTGCACTGAAGTTTGACAAATAGTGTTATTGATAGGGATGTGTAACTTTTCCATAGAGACAGAAGAAGAGAAATAACTATCTTTTCCTTTGAGAAAGGCTAGTGTTTTCAGTTAGGAACAAATCTTCCAGGTTGAAAGATAGAAGGATATGCCTGCTCTTAGGCCTGATGACCAGTTTTAACTTAAAGCCTTCTTAATTTTGCCTTTCCCATGTTTTGTGAAGTTTTTCAAGTTTTAATTTTAATTTCAAGTTTATTTTGTGGAGATAGGAAGGTCATTACCATGTGTGCATAATAATCCTGTGAAATACAGGTACTTTGTCAAGAAACATTGGAAGCAGATTAAATGTCTTGTAAACTTTGCAATATTAGGTCTAATCTATAAGCAGAATTGAAAGCAGACTAGAATTGGTTAACAAATACCTTTTTTTCTCAATTTTTTTTTTCTTTTTTGACTTGTTGGGTTTTGGTTTTGATTCTTTTGTTTTTTTTAAATGAATGAAATTTACTAAGAAAAAATATGTGAAGTATCTTCACTCTAAAATGTTATGTTTTTCTTAAAAAATAACTCTAAGTAGGGGTTAACACTGAATCTGCACAGAGCCATACAAAGTGAAGTTCTGCCTGTGATTATTTTGTTTCTTTCAATTTTAATTTTTTAATTACTTTTTCTTGCATACAAATAAGGATATAAAATGGCAACAAACTGTACATTATTTCAAATATAGCAAAAAAATCTTTTAAAGTATTGCCAAACATTGCTGATTTCTAGTTATTTATTCTGGGAATGTATAGTATTTGAAAACAGAAATTGGTACTTTGTACACATGATTTGTAAGCTGTTTTGGTTTAAAATACTGTAGAGAATCAACCAAGGTAGAATGACCTTGTAATGTAACTAACTGTTCTTGGGCAATATTATCTGTACATATTAGCGACAAAAGGTTATTCTTATGTTGACATTTGTTTGGTTATAATGCAATATATTTTGTATGCAAGCAGTTTCAATAAAATTTGATATTGCTCTGCTAAAATGATGTTGATGCAATCCTTACAAATGACTGCTTTTAAAATTTTAAGATAGGAAAAGAAATCTATATAAAGCATTCTGTTAAAAAAGTGTAATTGTTACCATTGGGAATCTCACATGTCATAGAAGTTAGCCATTATCTACCAATTTTCAGAAACTTTTGATCTTGCTTAGTAAGGTGAAAAAAATCAACAGAATGGTTTAAAAAAAAGCACATTGTGCCATAAAACACACACTGAATTTCTTCTTTACAAAGGCTGAATTCAGAGGTGCTAACTTGATTAAGTGTGAATTACTAACTCCTAAAACTGTAATTCAATTTGCATTTTCAAATGGAGTTGGAGTTGATTCATATTACAATACTTGTGTGCTAAATGTGTATGTTTTTCAGTTCAAAGTCAGGAAAAAAAAAGGAAATCACTTTTATCATAGTTTATGTAATTGGAGGCTGGCATTTAACAGTGGAGCAAATTAACAGAGAATCTATTTCCCAGGCTTGGATTCATAGTGCCACAGGTTTTTTTCAAAAGGTAATTAAGCCACTTTATTTGAAAAACCGAGAAAAACAATTTTCTCACTAAAAATTTATCTGGTTCACATTAAATATAGAATTCAGTAAACAGCCATTTTGCAAGTTTGAAAATATTAGACTTGACAGTTTTTCAAATGATACATTCTTGAAATATGAATACTCACTGTTGATTTGCTGCCCAATGTTTTCTAATTGTTTACACAGTCGATCAAATATGGCTTTTTTTACACCAGAAATGGTTAGTATTTTATTTTTATCCACCTTTAGCTTCAGAATCCTACAAAAGAATTTGACAAATTACTATTAAGACTTCTTCCCTGGACAACCAGATTACCAACTTACTTCCTTTCTACCCATGCTTTAAGAAGAGCCCCTAGCTATCTAGTTTTATCTTTTTCAAAATATGTATCACTAGCTGTAACCATGCAAATTTGCCTTTTAGAGCTATTTATTTAGTTGCATATTGGACTGAGAGTTAAAATATACATGGGATCTGTTATGTAACAAAAGGGGCATGGCACATAAAAGACATTTGCTATTGTGCTTCACGCCTTATAGAACACTCTTAGTAAACCTCAGATGTTACTAATTTGCTAGGTGACAGTCATAGCATTTTAAAGTGTTCAACTCACTTTAACCCATGACACTTAATACTCATACTACAGGAATGTAAGCTACTGTTGCCTCCCAAAAACATTCTAATAACACTACTTAATAACCACTTCTTAAAATTTCAAAACTTAGAAAACAAAACGTAGTTGGCCCTTAGGTTTCTTACTACCCAGCCACTAATTTTGGTTGTGGTGTGTATTAGCCACATACCTAAGAGCAATTAATTGGCATTCAGAGAAAATGTCCCTTTAATTCAACAAAGGTGTGTGTATAGGGGAAAAGAGTATGGCTACTTTTGTAGAGAACAGTATAACAAGTAATCCCAATTTGTAAACAAATTACACTGAGCAAAGAAAGGTTTGAATAGGTTTATTTTCCAGCAAGATAAAATAAGACAACTTTAGACAAAAATAAGTTACTAATATTTCCAAGGTAACAATTCAGTATACACAAAGACAATGCAAAATTTTCAGATTTAGATGTAAGAATTTATCACTTAAATGTTTATAAATTAGTTGAAAAACAGCTGGAATCAGTACTTAATAAAAAAAGAATGACTGGAAAATCATAACCAACCACTATTTCAATGACAGCTTTCATCACTTATAAAAGGCTAGAGCCTGAAATCAGAATACCCAGCTGCCACTAAGCAAATGGACTTCTGGCCACATGACTTCCAAGTTGTCAGCTATACTGTGGGATAAATAGAATCTGGTCTCTTGGCCACTACTCTTAATGTTATTTATATGGGGAAATATGCTCTGAGTTGAAATAGAGTAGAAGTATTCTTTGGGAATGAGAAATATATTTACTTCTAAATTGTAGACTTGCCTGAATGTTAAAAGGCACACTTACTTGCATGCTGAAAGCAGTGCAGCAGTGGTGAAGAGAGGCCTGGATAAGTCAAGATCTGCTTTCCGTGTTTGTGGAAGACTGGACTCATAGCTTAAGGGAAAGCAGTGTTTCAGAATTATTTGTTAGAAAATACTATTTCAAAAGGACTGCAAATGTGAATCAGAACTTATAAGCTATTTAAATGCATGAGCTATGCATTCTGTCACTTTAGCATATTATTTTTCAAGACTGAAAACCAACAGACACTGGATAATTTTGTATATCAGTATGAAGTCTCAATTAAAATTCTTTATGCCTCATACCTTTGCAGTATCTCTGAAGCCATGTTGACTGCTTCTGTGCAGCCAAATTGTACGGCTAAGTCTCTTATTCCAACATTTGAATTCAGGCCCAGCAAACACTCAAAAGATTTAAAACAGCTCTGATACATTTTCTTGTTCAAGCCAGACAGTTTGATTAAATAAGCCTTTGAAAGGAAAAATACACATGAATCATAAAAATTATAATCATCTTATATTAGTACGCTTAAATACTTGTTATATAAGTAAACTTTCAAAATTAATTAATCCTGTGGTAAGTCACTCCATCTAAAGGTTTGGCTTCATTTAGTAAAAAAATCACTAATCATGTCAGGCACTGTTAAGTACTGCTCTCAAGGAGCTCATACTTCAGAAAGGCAGTCATGAGTATGCACAGACAATTTGAAATGTAACACAGTGTTACTACAGCCAAGCTGTGAATAAAAAAATAGGAGACATATATGTTACCTGTTTTTCAAGAAAGGTGCCAATGTTCAATTCTTTGAGAAAAGAAAGGAGAGTACTAATAGAGGGGTAGAGTGGGGATGTGAGTGTATGGAGGAGGGGAGGGTAACTGGGAAACAGCAGGAGCAACAACTGAGGGAAACCAACTTTGGCTGGTGTCAAGGAAAGCTTCCAAAGGCTGTAACAGCAAGTCAGGGTCAGGTAAGACAAATAGGTTAAAAAAAGAAGTTGTTGCATTTACAAAGCCTTAAGTCATTAAAGTGCATGGTCTGTTAACTGAACAGTGTACCTGGAGGCTAGAGTTCAAGAGAGGCTAGAGAGTTTGGTGGTAATGGAGAACCAACCCATTGGGAACCAATGGTGTATTTAATGCCACCATTTAATGAGTGTATTATTATGTGACAGGTATTGTGTTGTTACAATAGTCCTTACAATAATCCAGTGAAATGGATATTCTTATCCCCATTTTATGGATGAGGAAACTGGAAGCCCACAGAGCTAGTAACTAGTGGTGCTGAGATTTAGTCTCAACATGTGACCCCTCCTAATTCCATAACTTGTGCTCTCAACCACTATGATACTGGAGAAAAACATAGATGGATTTTAAAGTATGTGCTTAAGGAGAATGATGCTAGGGGCACTGTGGAAGATGGCCTTGAATTTAAAGAAAGAGGTGGCCAGAAACTAGTTAGTAAAGAGTAAAGGAATGTGACAAATTTTTTTTTATTCCAAACTGACACAATTTTAAAGTTTATCTAGAATAATAATGTCTAATAGCCAGGAAAATTCTAAAACACAAATTTTGACAGAAAATTTGGACCTAGTCCAACCAAAAACTAAAATATGATTAAGTTTCAGTGTTGTACTGGGTTATTAAAACATTCAGTGGGACCTACTTACTCTGTCCATTGGGCACTTCATATAGGAAGCTGCAAGGTCCAGGCACATGACTGCATTGCTGGTTTCTGTGGTATGTGCAGATAGGCCAGTACACTTCACCTGGGACAGTCGCAAGTACTCCTCTGCTTTCCTGGTTATGAGACAGGGATGTGGGTGTAGTCAGAGTAGGGTGAGGGCCTCCAGAAAAAGCAAGGCAGGATATTTGCAGTCAGAGCAATATGACTACATGCAAGGAAACCCCCTACTAAAACTGCGTTAAATATTCAGCTCTAGAGTCATTCTTCAATGAGATCAGTTAATATACCCCAGATAAAAAAGAGTAGCACATGTTTTTATGCTAATCATTTATAATCATGTGTAAGATTCACTTTAACATGTTAAAGGCCTGGGCCTATGTGCTGTCTTTCCTCCTTCAGATCTGATGAAGTGATTTTGCAAACTTGGCCAACTAATTTAGCATGCAGGCCCAGCCATAAACAACACAGTAAAAGGCAAGAAGGATTCCACCTTAAAGATAAGATGCATTTTAATACCCAAGAAGTTAAGACATTAAAAATTCTTAACTTACTCCTTAGCAAACAATACCTCAGCCTACCTTGGGGGCTGAGCCAGGTGGCCTTGTTTCATATGCCCACAGACCAAGATGCTGCCCGGACTGTTGTCCCTCTCTGGCGTGAGCCAGGAGCTCTGTCCTTTCACTTTATCTCTAAATAAAAGCCCGTACTTTGCTCTCCTACCTTGAGTGTTTGTGATGGTCATTCTTTGGCTTTGTGAACAAGAACCCCAGCATCAGTTATAAAAGCAACATGTTCACTAAACTCTTTTCCAGAAGTGTGCCCAACACTGGTAAACAATGAATAAAGCTTGGTGGACTTTGTTCTGAGCCTAACTCCTCTGCAAGTTTATGTGGGACCAGGAATGAAACTCTATCATTTGGGGAGGATAGAGTACTATAAAATAGAACCAGCCCTCTGACTCCAGATACTACTGTGCTCAAGTATTTTTAGGCAAAAGTAAGTTCTTCATTTCCTCCAAAAAACAACCGTTTTTTTCATCCTGCCATTATTGAAACAAGCAAGAACTATCACAGAGGCTGCCAGGTTACACCAGCATTGCTTCTTTTAACCCCTTCCTCTAAATCAGTGGTTCTTAACCTTTTGAAACAGGACAATCACCTTTGGGCTTGTGAGAACAGATTGCTGGGTCCCAATCCCAGTGTTTCTGATCAGTAGGCCTGGGGTGACGCCAGAGAATTTGCTTTTCTCACAAGTGCCAAGATGATACCCACACTGCTGGTCCAGGAACCACACTTTGAGAACAGCTGTTTTAAATGATTACTCAGCCCATGGGGTCTACAAACCTTTTGAGCAGTGCCCCTTTTCTTCCCTTACGTAACTAACCTACTGGGGCACCGCGTCTGACCCCCGGCCTAGCGCTACTCCCCCATGCTTTGACTACGATGGCTTTGTTTCTAACCCTGAACATGCAAAAGACCTTCCATCTCGAGGTTTTTGCATAAGCTGTTGTCTCTGCTTGGGCCACTCTTCCCAAGGCTGGTGTCATTCGGGTCTCGGCACAAACGACAGCCCCGTGGAGGACTTTCCTGCACGTTTTTTTACCCAAGGCAGCCGCGGCGCCGCTGTCTGCCCCGCCCCTTCATAAGTTCCAGAAGACACATTACCCTTTTCTTTTTCTACATAGTTCTTGCCCACATAGATAAAGAGACCTCCTTGGGTTCCGCACCCCGTCTGTCTGACTCATTGCTGTAAACTGACCCTCAGTAAATACCTGCGGAATGACCCAAGTTCTCCTCTTTCCCTTTCCTACCACCGTTTATCCCACAGAGCGAACTGTTTCCAGGGACATCTACAGCGGCGCTTTCTTGCCAGCTCACGTAAGCCCACTGCCGAGTTTTTCCTGGGGCCTGGATCCCGCTAGGTTTTCGCGTCTTCCTCTCGGCGCCGCCGGTCGGGCGGAAAAAACGCGCATCTCGCCAGAGGTGGGCCCAGGGCCACTGAGGAGTGCGCAGCCGGACTCACCTCAGGACTTTCGGTTCCGTGATGCCCAGGCGCGGGGCTAAACGCCGGACTAGCCCCGACTCCATGGCGCAGACCAGAACAACTGGCGCGAACAGCTGCGACAGGACGAAACCCGCGGGCACACTCCTCGCCCGCCAGTGAGGGCCAGGCCCAATTCCTCCACGGCATCTGGATTGGCCGGGTGGAGAATTTGAGACCGCCCCACTAGCCAATCCTGGTCTTTCTTCTGCGCATGTGAGCCACGAGTGCGAGCTCTAAAGCAGGTGAACCGGGTGGACTCCTACACAAGCTCGGTAAACGCTGCCTTTCTGTTCTCCTGTCTCTTTCCCGCCGCGGAGCGTCTCCGCTGCTCTGAGCCGCTCCGCCCTCTCTCACACACTGTGGAGAGACTGGCTGACATCCAGGTCCATCAGTCCAGCGAGAAATGGCAAGGGCCAATAAACACGCGAGATTTGGGTTCCTAGAAGCGGGCCAATCGAGGAGCCGCCTGAGAGCCCAGGGGCGGAGCCATGAAGGGCGGGGCTTGGAGGGGCCGCAGAGTCACCTGACCGCGGGAGCCTCCGTGTGGGGCGGGTGGTTCCTGCTGCAGGTTCAGGGGAGTCGCCATGGTGAGTGCTGAGGGGCAGTGGGCCCCGGGCCGACGTTTTTCCCAGTCCCTGGTCTTTTCCATCGCCCTGGAGCCCTGGAGATGGAGTGGGGTCCCCGCTGCCTGCCTGGTGCTAAGACCAGTCCTACTTGGCCTGCCGGGATGGGAGACAGGCCGGGGAAGGCCTCAGGAAGGCCGATCCGGACCGGGGTGGGCGGCGGCTCCTGGCCTCTGCGGTTGCACTGAGACAGTGCGGCCTCTGGGGAGATGTCTGGTCCTGTAGACTGGTCGGTGAAGGCCTGCCCCCGCCCCGGACTGAAGTCGGCCCGCGCCCCGCCCTAGGATAGTCTGAGTGCGGGGTCTGAGCGTCAGGCGGGGTCGGGGCGTGCGGAGGGCCTGGGGCTCATAGGTGGCCTCGGCACCGTCCAGAGGTTGCTCTCTTGCTGGCGTGCGTTTCCACGTTTTGTGCCTGGTAGTGCTCAGCCGGCCCCACGCCCTTTCTCGTTTAAGATGTACCTAAGGGAGAGGCCGTAGTGGTGCCTGGGCGTTCTCGACCTCATAGTCTCTCGACTGCAGTGTTTGTCAGCGAATTCTAGGGATTCGCATATGTGAATTTCCTGGAAGGGCTCATGCCGCTGATATCCATTAATTCTGACAGACGGAGAGGAGACTGCTTGTTTCCTTTATCATTTGTTCATTGGGCACTCAGGTTCTCTTAAATTTCTCCCCACTGATGAAATCCAAGTATTTTACTTATTGAAAGTAGGCATTCTCAGCGCCTCTCGGTGATGACAGCAAATCGTGGTGTGGCTGTTGGCCGGTAAATTTGAACTTCCTCAAAATGTGAATCCTTGTGTCTAGTTTCCACAAAGGCAAGTTGTCACTTGCATTTTATTAGCGTTTGATATAGTCTGCACTGGGTGAATAATGTTTTCAGATGTCAGTGTACTGAGTATTGGATTTAATTATCTCATTATTCACTTTGTGTAGACAAGCTTCTATAAACCTGTAGGCCGGGAAATGGGCTTCACTTTAAGTATGTTAATTCCTGAAAGCAGGATTAAACGTTTGACATACACTACTTTCATATAATACATTGCCACAAAGATGTTTTTGCTTAATTTTCAGAATAATGTTTATATTTTGGGAATTGATAGAAGAACGGTTTAAAAATTTAGGATTTGTCTTTTTCAACATTCATGGATTGACATTTATAGTGTTTTCTAAGGAAAATTACAAAATTGAGGATATACTAAACACCGTAGTTCTCTGCTGGGTGAGCCACTTTGGAGCAGTGAGCCAGAAACACAAGTCCTGTCCTCATGAATTTTATTGGGAAAGGAAACTTCGGTATCAGTCTTCTCATAGGGATCCTCTCTGACCAGGGCAAGTCATTCCGTCTTACTTAAATGAGTTTCAGTTTGCATCTGAAGACAAGTGTGGGCCTCTTTGGCCCTTCCCAGTCCTAAAATTCTAGGATTCCGTTCAACTCATCAAGCATCTTGTGTTCCTTCTAAGTTATGTGCTAGACACTGGAAACAAACATAGTCCTTGCTCAAAGAGGCTAAGGGGGGAAACATGCTTGTGGAACTTAATGTAATATAGTCTGAGGATTGCTTTATTAGCAGTGTCAGTTCAGTGTTGGGGGTCATGGAGGGACAGAGTATTCTGCCTGGGAGGATTACAGGAAGTATCGTGAACTGAGGCAGTACTAGGAAGAAAGGCATTACCAATAAGGTGAAGCTGGAAGAAGTGAATGCTCATGGTATGTGCCATCGTAGAATTCCTGAGGAAGTAAGTAAGTGAAGTTGGAGCCAGTTGGGTATTCAAATTATGTTTTGAAGTTCCCAACCCCTCATCATTCTTAATCCTCCCTCTGTCAATTGTTATTTTGTGCCTTATCATTATTTTTTAAGTAGTACTTTCATTAACATGATGAAATTCTATGTCTCAGTGAGATTGGTCATTTTCATTTTACAGTTGGTTTGCATTGTATTGTTAGATTACATCTACAGCATATGACTGAAGAGATTGACTAACAGTTAAGTTGCTAGGATGGATGGAAATGGTTGTATCCAAGGGGGATATAATAATAATGGTAACACTTAAGAAATACTTATTACTAAGCACCTCACGAGTTTTGGGCTTTATCTGTGTCATTTCATTTATTCCTCATAACAGTGATAAAAGTACTCTTATTCCTGTTTGATAAAAGAGGAAATGAAAGCACATTGTTTGAATAAAAAGTAATTTTGTAAATGATAATTCTTGATGACCTTTGCTCTTCTCTACACCTTATAGCTGTCTAGACTTGGCAGGACTGTTTGGCCTGAGTCTCAAACTAAAATGGGCCTCATCACAAATGTTAATTTCATCTGGATTCTTTAATGGTTCCATTTCTCTCTGAACCAGGTAACTGATGAGTATAGAGTCATTTGTAAATGGAGAACCACTTTAGTGAGTGAGGAGGCATTGGTTACCAGCGTTCAATGAGGGCATGTTCCTGTTATAACTGTTCTTACTCTATGGGACATTTCCCAGGAAGGGCATCAAGGCACTTCCTTAGAATAGCCATTTGTGTAATAACTACATGCTCTTACTGGTAATGTGTAAAATATATAATTATTTATTATAGCTTTAGTTCTTCATTTGTAGCCTATTTTGTAATAAATATAATTTTCTGCATTTTCTATGTTTCTATTTTAAATCCAGTTGATGCAAAATAGAAGAATTTTGGTGAAATTTTATTCACAGACACCAAATCTAGTCAGTTCTGTACAAATATTTTTTTAATTGTTTATAATCTCTTTATAACCAAAGTTTTATTTTCTGTATTAGGATAGTTATTAGACACAGTAGCCAAAGGATGGAAGCAACCCAAGTTGTCTATCAACAGATGTATGGATAAACAAAATATAGTATAGACATAATATGATGGAATATTATTTATCCCTGGAAAGGAAGGAAATTCTGGTACATGCTTCAACATAATTGAATCTTGAAGACATGCTAAGTGAAATAAGCCAGACTCAAGTGTATGATTTCACTTATATATTAAGTGAAACTCATAAACAAAGTTAAATGGTGGTTGCCTGTTGTGGGAGTGGGGGATAGGGAGTTATTATTTAATGGGTATAGAGTTTCCCTTTTGGAAAAATGAGTTTCTGGGGATGGATGGTAGTGATGACTGTACTATACTGTGAATGTAATGCCGCTGAACTGTACACCTAAAAATGGTTAAAGTGGCAATTTTTATGTTTATGTATTTACTACAATAAGAATGTAATTATAAAAATTTCCTAATGTATCACTACTAAGTTGATCATCTGAACTTCAAGTCTAATAATTGTTCAATCTACTGCATCCAAAGATAAAGAACCCCCCAAAATCCAAACCATTTCTTGGTGTTACTAAAGTTCTGATGAATAGCCTAGAATGAATAATGAATTTCATTGTCAGAATCCTCAAATGTTCACATTGTTCCCTGACTCGGGGACCAATAGTTATGCTGTATAAACTAATGTTCCTTTTAAGTTTAGTTTAAAAGACATATACCCCTTTCCTTGAACTTTATTTATGCTGAAGAAGTGTGGTCACAGGTAAACTCAGTTTACTTGAGTTAGCATTAGAAAAAAAAACAGAAGTTGCTTGGTGTTCCTTATTCAATTTTTTTCTCTTTCCAAAATTAAATCAACATTAAATTTTCGACTTTTATAAGCAGCTCTGGTTCAGAAGTGGGTTTTATGTGCTTTTAGTTCATCTCAAATGAAGTGCTGTTTTGATTATCTTAGATAATGGAGTAGACCAGATTTAACTTTCATGCTTAATGTAAGCCCTTGCCTTCCATCTTCTCGGCTCATTGTGTAAGAGGCATTCTATCTTTAGTCTTTCTTAATTCTTGTCTTTTTCTTTTTTGATATCGTTAATATACAGTTACTTGAACAACAACATGGTTACTAGACTCCCCCTATTATCACTGTCCATTAGCGTAGTAAAATGCTATAGAATCATTACTTGTCTTCTCCGTATATACTGCCTTCCCCATGTCCCCACCCCCCTACATTATGTGTGCTTATCGTAATGCCCAGTTTTCCCCCTTATCCCTCCCTGCCCACCCACCCTCCCTGGTCCCTTTCCCTTTGGTAACTGTTAGTCCATTCTTGGGATCTTTGTTTCTTAATTTTTATTAAGGTAAAATTTACATAATATAAAGTTAACCATCTTAAAGTGACAATTCATTGGCATTTAGTACATTCACAGTGTTGTACAACCACTACCTCTATTTAGTTCCAAAACATTTTTATAACCACAAAAGGAAACCCTGTACCCATTAAGCAGTTACTCCCCCATTCTCCCTCCTGGTAACCACCAGTCTACTTTCTGTTTCTATGGATAATTTACCTATTTTGGATATTTTGTATAAATGAAATCATACAATATGTGGTCTTTTGTGTCCAGCTTCTTTCACTTAGTATGTTTTCTGGGTTCATTCACATTGCATGCTTCACTACTTCATTCCTTTTTATGACTAATATTCCATTATATGTGTTTGTTTGTGTGTGTACTGCTATTTGTTTATTGATCTGTTAATTTTTAAATCACTTTTTATTATATATATATGATCTAAACATTCTAAAACCAGCTGTTTCATTCATACAGTGAACATTTATGAGGCATCTATCATGTGTCAGGCAAATGTGTTGAATCCAAAGAACATAAAAATGACCATCATTTATAATTATAAGGTAATGCGTGCTGTAGTAGAGTATAAATACAATGTATACAACATACAGTAGTTATTTCTGTTTGATACGTAGATCTAATTCATTTTGCAAGCAGGTTTTTGCTGATGGCAAAGAGAAGAATATATAGATATATTTTGTTCATTCTAACTGTAGATCTCTTTGAAATGATGAGCTAGGTATTTGAAGATGGTACTTTCTGTGGTCTTCTGTACATCACTAACAATTTCAGCTATTTTATTTCTAAGTTGTTTATTCCCTTTGTTACGTACTGCCTTACAGATCAGTGTTCTCATGAACTAGTTCCTTGATCTGTCTAAGCATAGGCTAAAATGCAGATGAAAAGTAGTCTAGAGAAAAAGAGGCTTTTAGAGATTTGGGTTAGACTATATCTATCACAAGAATTTGATTGATGGCTCTGTTCTTTTAGATTCAGAGTGTATTAGTCGAACACAGCCATTAACTACCACCACATGTTTCTTTGAGGCCAATGTGCTACAAGAATATTGAGTCAGTTTCTGAAAAGATATTCTCTGTACATATTACTTGTCTTCAGCAGTCTTATGCTATTAACTTCAGTGACTGGGTATAGCTCTGTTCAGTAGTTGTCAAAAACTGATTAACAGGTTTGAGATGTAGAACTGGAATGAGCCTTATATGAAAGCCTTGGAAAGGGACCGTGCCTGAACTACAGCACAGATTTTGCTAGAAGAGTATGCTAATGAGACATTAATGGAAATATGTTTTATTTTTCAGCCTACAACACAGCAGTCACCTCAGGATGAGCAGGAAAAGCTCTTGGATGAAGCCATACAGGCTGTGAAGGTTCAGTCATTCCAGATGAAGAGATGCCTGGTAATAATGACAATATGGGAGGCACTGTTACAGTCCACATGTTTTCTAAAGCTGTATAGCACCACTGTTTCTGGTAGATCTAATCCTCAATGTCCACCAGCATCTGTCTTCAGTCCCATCAACCTCAAGCACTACTTGGAGCAATTTCAAAAGATAGCCCTGTGTAGTCACATTTACATTAATGGATTGAGATTGCCTGTGTTCCCAATCAGAGTGTAAGCTTCATGAGGACAAGATACCCTCCCTTCTATTTACACATAACTGCTTATCACCACAGCAGTATCTGGTCCAGGTACTAACTTCATTGGTTCTATACCTTAACTTGCGGAGTACTTGACATATATATTGGGTGCTCAATAAATATTTCTTGAATGAGTGGATTTCAATACTTTGAATTTGAATTATTTAGCTTTTTTTCTGTCCTGAAGGCTTTAAAATTTCCATCCTGAATGGATTCATATTTTATAAAAACTAGTGTAAAAATTATACTTTTTGTTTTCATATTCTAATGGAGCTAGTTTCATAGTTATTAGGAGTTGAATGATTGTAGTGGTTCCTGAAAGCTTGCGGTCCTATGTATGTAAGACTTAGTGCTGAACTCCGCAGTCCTGCTGAGGAATCACACATCTTTTTCTTCTCAGTAGAGAACTATGTAACAAATCCTTGATGAAAGAGTTGCATTACCAAGTTAAATGTTTACTTAAATTAAGCATCCTCCTGAGTTCTTTTCATATTTCTGTAGGACAAAAACAAGCTTATGGATGCACTGAAGCATGCTTCTAATATGCTTGGTGAACTCCGGACTTCTATGTTATCACCAAAGAGCTACTATGAACTTTGTATCTTTTGAATGTTGAAGAATGAACATTTTGATTATACTTTTTTCTTGAGAAGGTTGTAATTTGTTCCTTTAAAATTTTTCTGGAGTTATGTTATTCTTCATTGTCTTAACCAAATAGTACTCCTTCATGCAAATGTGCCAAGTGAGAAAAAGAAAAACAGTATCAGGATCCATTTTTTTATGCTTAAAGTTCTTTAAATGGGTTATTGTTATATCTCAATTTTCGAAATGTTCATGAAGGACATTGATTGAGGCTGTTAGGTACTTCGTTCTTTAATGCTTAGGTTTTGCCATGCAGGACTCTGAGGTGGAAAGGAATTCAATGATTTGCTGTTTTAAACCCCTTTAGTAGTCTGACAGGCAATCTTTGTTTTTACTGCTTTGTTTCACCAGACATCTTTTAAAACACTTATTTTAAAGTAAGGAAAGCCCAACTGAGATTCTCTCCTCCTTTAACATGCTCTCTTAAAGGACTAACATTTAAGATAACTGCCTAATAGTTTAATGACACCAACAGGTTCCACAGTATTGCTTAGACTGGCTTAGCTTTATTTGAGTCCTTAATCATAATTAAAAGATATGGCTATTTCTGATGAACTGCACTACTTGGAGGTCTACCTGACTGATGAGTTTGCTAAAGGAAGAAAAGTGGCAGATCTCTATGAACTTGTACAGTATGCTGGAAACATTATTCCAAGGCTGTAAGTAGTTAAAAATCAGAGTCCTTTTATATCTGTTTCCTACTTTTGTTTTATATCCTTTAAAATGAGCAACTGTTTTTAAAGACCAATTTTAAGATTGATTTATTAACAAATTGAGATGAACATTTTGGTAGGTACTGGGTTTTTCTTTTAACATTTTAGAGTATAATTAAATTTAATTTTCATATAGGTAATTGAGGAATTTGGAGATAGAAAAATATGGACTTAATGTGTTCAGTGTCTTAATTCTGAGAAAAATCAATATTATGACAATTACCTTCCTAATACATTTAAAAGTGATGATATATATGTATGTATGTGTGTATATGTATGTGTATATATGAATTTTGGGGGGGATGGGACTGTGAGCAGTTATATTTTAAGTCAGTTGATGTTTTCTTCATTGTGTAGTTAGCAGTTTAAATCACATACTTTCTTCATCATTCAGCTCCCTATCTTTAATATGTTTGTATTCAGTATATTTTGACATAATCAAATTCTTGACTTGAGTATTTTATTTCTAATCAAATGTTTCCTCATAATTCTCTTAGTTATCTGTTGATCACAGTTGGAGTTGTATATGTCAAGTCATTTCCTCAGTCCAGGAAAGACATTTTGAAAGATTTGGTGGAAATGTGCCGTGGTGTGCAGCATCCCTTGAGAGGTTTATTTCTTCGAAACTATCTTCTTCAGTGTACCAGAAACATCTTACCTGATGAAGGAGAGCCGACAGAGTAAGTAGTTTTTTTCTTGATTTAGTTATAATATTTTTTGTTGTAGAATATATAAAAAGTACAGACAACTATATAGAAGAAAAAAATATTAATAATTCTCTCTTCCCATTCTTAGCTACTCATAACATTTCATATGCAATTTCCTTTGTGATTTAGAATTCCTGAGTATATGTGATGTGATATAAAATATTCTCTTGAAAATTATGTATGTGGATTATTAAAGTCTGCTTTTTGACTTAACGTAATTGGGGACATTTTTCTGTTAATGTTAATACATTAAATATTCTCTGGAAATATGACTTTTTAATGAGTTAAATTTGAAAACTGTATTTGTGATGAAATAATGAATTATGCTTAGCTTTTTCAGAGCTAGCTGATTTTCTTATTGTTTCTTGACTTTCAGCTTTTTTTTAAGTATAGACTGCTCGTTACCCTAGAAGTGATTTTAATTATCAGTACACTTAAATTAGATACTAACTCCAAACATGAAAAACAAAAGCCATTCAGGGAGAGCCCTGTATCTTCTGTGACCAGTATTCCAGCATCCAAGTCTGTTGTACTTTTAGCCCACAACAGTGCAGATAGTCAGCCAGCTGTGGTCTTCAAACAACTGGGTGAACTATTCATCTGATAGATATCCTAGATTGAGGAACTTAAGTTCTTTTTTAAAGATTTACTTACTCATTTTAAGGTGTGTAATTCAGTGGTTTTTAGTATATCTGCATCATTTCATTTTTGAAAAAACTTAAGATTTTACCATGCATGTGACAGAAAATTTAAGTGGTATAGAAAAGATAAAACCTTAACACTGTAGACAAGATGGTTAGGTTGTTTGCTTTGTTATGCTTTGACTTTCAGTTTTGAGCATTTAGTTAAGCAATCAGTAAAAAATTCTGATATCTACTAAGTTCCCCATCCTAGAAGATGTAAAAATAGCAGGAAGTACATGATCTCTTCCCCTACAAAGCTAATATTCCATTTGAAAGCATAAAGTATTCAACAATGAAATGATGTGGTTAGTGGTATATTATAGGTATCAGATTTTTAGGCTTTTTGAATTAATGGAGTTGCCATAAGAATAAGATCAGTTGGGAGATTCTCAATATGGCGGCGTGAGTAGGGTGATGGACATCTCCTCCCAAAACCATATATATTTTGAAAATACAGCAAATACAACTATTTCTAAAAGAGTGGCCGAAGATACAATACACCAGGCAGGCTACATCTACATCTGCAAGAACTCAACATCTCACAAAAAGGGTAAGATACAAAGCCACGACCCAGTGGGACCTGAGCACTTCTGCCCACCCCAGCTCACGGGCAGAAGGAAAAGAATCAGAGTGGGTAGGGAGTGGAAGCACAGGACTACTGAATAACCAGCCCTAGTAATCTGCACCAGGAGCACAGACACACATTGCATACTGGATATTAGAGGAATGGAAAAGCAAAATCTGAGACTAAGACTGCGAACAGGTTCCCACAGCTGGATCCCCTGGGACAAAAGGAAAGTGGGCACTTTAAAAGGCTTAAAGGGACAAGGGTTTAACAGGTGGACAAAATCATCCTGGCACACTCAGCCCAGCAGACTGGGAACTTTAAGGAACTTCAGGCGCCCTAACCCCTGGGTGACAGCACAGCTCCAAAGCCCCTCACGGTGATAAGCAGCCTGCCATTCATTCCACCTGCCACCCCCCTGGCACTGCAAGCGAATGGGCTGACCTGCCATTGCTGTGGAGCAACCAGGGAGGAGCCCAGCCCACAGTAACCAACCACACATAGGCTTCTCCCAGTGCCCGGCTAACCAGGCCAGACCCAGAGCCTGCCCCTGCCCTCAGTTGACTGTCACAGACAGTGGAAACCGGTGCAGGGTCTGGAAGGCACAAAAGCGGCTTTAGCCTCAAGGCAACTACCTGCTGCTTGCCTGCAACCCCTGCTAGTGCCCTAGGCCATCCTGAGGGCCACCCTGCCCACAGTAGCTCAGGGGATTAACACAGGATGCCTGCTGCACACTGCTTACCAGCACAGGCAGAGGAAACTAGCTTGGAGCCCAAGAAGCACGTAGGGGCTCTGTTCTCATGGGGAATACATGCTCCTTGCCTACGACCACTGCCAGTGCCATAGGCCATCCCGAGGACTGCCCTGCCCACAGCAGCACAAGGAAATGACCCAGAGGCTGCCACCTGCACCCGTTGACCGGCACAGGCAGAGGAAACCGCCGCAGGGTCCAGGAAGCACATAGGGGCTCTGTTCTCGTAGTGAACATGTGCTGCTCGCCTGCAAACACCACCAGTGCCCTAGGCCATCCCGAGGGCTGCCCTGCCAACAGCGGCTCGGGATTAATCCAGAGGCTGCTCCCTGTGTGCAGCTGACCAGCACAGGCAGTGGAGATGGGCAAGGCAACCAGCAAGTAGGAAGGGACTTTGTTCTCCCAGCTGACACATGAACCACTTGCCAGTGATCACATCCATCACCATGAAAAGGCAGAAGAAACTTGTTCAGTCCAAAATCCCTCAAACAACAGAGAGAGGGCCTGGTGAGAACGAAATCACCAATCTTCCTGAAAACAATTCAAAATAAAAGTCATAAGCATGCTGATGGAGCTACGGAGAAATGCAAGAGCTAAGGGATGAATTCTGGAGGGAGATAGCAGACATGAAACAAACAATGGAAGGATTTAAGAGCAGACTGTATGAGGTGGAAGAGACTGTTAATGGAATAGAAATCAGAGAACAGTAATACAGAGGTGAGGCAAAGAGATAAAAGGATCTCTAGGAATGAAAGAATATTACGAGAACTGTGTCACCAATGCAAATGGAACAATATTTGCATTATAGGGGTACCAGAAGAAGAAGAAGAAAGAAGAAGAAGAAGGGATAGAAAGTGTATTTGAAAAAATAATTGCTGAAATTTCCCAAGTCTGGGGAAGAAAATAGTCTCTCAGACCATGGAAGCCCACAGATCTCACAACAGAAGGGACCTAAGGAGGACAACAACAAGACATATAATAATTAAAATGGCAAAGATCAAAAATGAGGACAGAGTACTAAAAGCAGCCAGAGAGAGAAAAAAGGTCACCTACAAAGGAAAACCCATCAGGCTATCATCAGACTTCTCAACAGAAACCTTACAGGCCAGAAGAGAATGGCATGATATAATCAATGCAATGAAACAGAAGAGCTTTGAACCAAGAATACTGTATCCAGCAAGATTATCATTTAAACTTAAAGGGGGGATTAAACAATTCCCAGATAAGCAAAAGTTGATGGAATTTACCTCCCACAAACCATCTTTACGGTGTATTTTAAAAGAACTCCTCTAAATGGAAGAGCTCCTAGGGCTAAACAGATGTCACTAGAGAAAACAAAACCACAGCAAAGAAAGTAGACCAACCAAATACTAAGATAGCCACAAAATCAGTCAAAGGAAACACAAAAGAGTACAGAATAAAACACCTAACATATAAAGATTGGAGGAGGAAGAAAAAGAAGGGGGAGAAATAAAGAATCATCAGACTGTGTTTATAATAGCATAATAAGTGAGTTAAGTTCAACAGTTAGATAATAAAGAGGTTGCCCTTAAACCTTTGGTAACCATGAATCCAAAGCCTGCAATGGCAATAAGTACATATCTATCGATAATCACCCTAAATGTATATGGACTGAATGCACCAATCAAAAGACACTGAGTAGCAGAATGGGTAAAAAAGCAAGACCCATCTATATGCTGCTTATAAGAGACTCACCTCAAACCCAGACATACACAGACTAAAAGTGAAGGGATGGAAAAAGATATTTCATGCAAACAATAGGGAGAAAAAAGCAGGTGTTGCAGTACTTGTATCAGACAAATAGACTTGAAAACAAAGAAAGAAACAGGAGGCGAAGGACATTACATAGTGATAAAGGGGTCAGTCCTACAAGAAGATAATACCATTATAAATATCTATACACCCAACAGCAGCACCACCGACATATGTGAAACAAATACAATTAAAGGAGAAAACAAAATGCACTGTATTCATTTTAGGAGACTTCAACACACCACTCACCCCAAAGGACAGATCAACCTGACAGAAAATAAGTTAGGACACAGAAGCACTGAACAACACACCAGAATAGATGGACCTAACAGACATCTAGAGAACTCTCCACCCAAAAGCAGCAGGATACACATTCTTCTCAAGTGCACATGGGACATTTTCCAGAATAGACCACATACTAGGCCACAAAAAGAGCCTCAGTAAATTCAAAAAGATTGAAATTCTACAAACCAACTTCTCAGATCACAAAGTTATGAAACCAGAAATAAATTGTAGAAAGAACAAAAAGGCTCAGAAACACATGGAGGCTTAACAACATGCTCCTAAATAATCAATGGGTTAATGACCAAATTAAAACAGAGATCAAGCAATATATGGAGACAAATGAAAACAACAGCACAATGCCTCAACTTCAGTGGGACACAGCAAAGGCAGTTTCAAGAGGAAAGTATATATAGCAATACAGGCCTACCTCAGGAAACAAGAATCTTCCCATACGAAAAGTTTAAAGTCACAATTATTGAAACTGGAAAAAGAACAGATGAGGTGCAAAGTCAGCAGAAGGAGGGATAGAATAGAGGTGAGAGGAGAAAAAAGTAAAATCGAGAAGAATAAAACAATAGAAAAAAAGTCAAAGAAACCGAGAGCTGGTTCTTTGAGAAGATAAACAAAATAGATAAACCCCTAGGAAGACTTATTAAGAGAAAAAGAGAATCTACACACAAACAGAATCAGAAATGAGAAAGGAAAAATCACGACGGAAACCACAGAAATACAAAGAATTATTAGAGAATACTATGAAAATCTATATGCTAAGAACTGGATAACCTAGAAGAAATGGACAACTATCTAGAAAAACACAACCTTCCAAGACTGACCAAGGAAGAAACAGAAAATCTAAACAGACCAATTACCAACAATGAAATTGAATTGGTAATCAAAAAACTACCCAAGAACAAAACCCGTGGATTACATGGATTCACCGCTAAGTTTTGTCAGACATTTAAAGAAGACATAATACTCATTATCTTTAAAGTTTTCCAAAAAGTAGAAGAGGACGGAATACTTTCAAACTCATTCTATGAAGCCAGCATCACTCTATTACCAAAACCAGGCAAAGACACCATAAAAAAAGGAAACTACAGACCAATATCCCTGATGAACATACATACAATACTCAACAAAATATTAGCAAACCGAATTCAAAAATACATCAAGAGGATCATACACCATGATCAAGTGGGATTAATATCAAGGATGCAAGGATGGTACAACATTCGAAAATCCAATGTCATCCACCACATCAACAAAAAGGACAAACACCACATGATCATCTCCATAGATGAGGAAAAAGCATTCAACAAAATTCAACATCCATTCATGATAGAACCTCTCAAAAAAATGGGTATAGAGGGCAAGTACCTCAACATAATAAAGGCCGTATATGACAGACCCACAGCCAACATAATACTTAACAGTAAGTAGCTGAAAGCTTTTCCCCTATAATCAGGAAAAAAACAAGGATGCCCACTCTTCCCGCTTTTATTCAACATAGTACTGGAGCTCCTAGCCATGGCAGTCAGACAAAAGAAAGAAATAAAAGTCGTCCAGATTGGTATGGAAGCAGTTAAATTGTCACTGTTTGCAGATAGCATGATATTGTACATAAAAAACCTTAAAGATTCCACTCCAAAACTACTAGAACTAATATCTGAAATCAGCAAAGTTTCACGATACAAAATTAATGTGCAGAAATCTGTTGCATTTCTATACACCAGCGATGAACTAGTGGAAAGAGAAATCAGGAAAACAATTCCATTCACAATTGCAACAAAAAGATTAAAATACGTAGGAATAAACCTAACCAAGGAAGTGAAAGATCTATACCCTGAAAACTACAAGACACTCTTAAGAGAAATTAGAGAGGATACTAACAAATGGAAATTCATGTCATGCTCTTGGGTAGGAAGAATAAATTTTGTCAAGATGACTATCCTGCCTAAAGCAATCTACAGATTCAATGCAATCCCTATCAAAATACCAACAGCATTCTTCAACTAACGGAAACAAACAGTTATAAAATTCATATGGAATCACAAAAGACCCCAAATAGCCAAAGCAATCCTGAGAAGGAAGAATAAAGTGGGGGGGATCTTGCTCCCCAACTTCAAGCTCTACCACAAAGCCACAGTAATCAAGACAATTTGGTACTCGCACAAGAACAGACCCACAGACCAGTGGAACAGAATAGAGACTCCAGACATTAACTCAAACATATATGATCAGTTAATATATGATAAAGGAGCCATGGATATACAATGGGGAAACGACAGCCTCTTCAGCAGCTCGTGTTTGCAAAACTGGACAGCTACATGTAAGAGAATGAAACTGGATGATTGTCTAACACCATACACAAAAGTGAACTGAAAATGGATCAAAGACCTGAATGTAAGTCATGATTCCATAAAACTTGTAGAAAAAAACAAAGGCAAAAATGAAAATCTCTTGGACATAAACATGAGTAACTTCTTCATGAACATATCTCCACAGGCAAGGGAAATAAAAGCAAAAATGAACAAGTGGAACTATATCAAGTGAAAAAGCTTCTGTACAGCAAATGATACCCTCAGTAGAACGAAAAGGCATCCTACACTATGGGAGAATATATTCATAAATGATATATCTGATATGGGGGTTGACATTCAAAATATATAAAGAGCTCACACACCTCAACAAACAAAAAGCAAATAATCCAATTAAAAAATGGACAGAGGATCTGAACAGACACTTCTCCAAAGAAGAAATTCATGTGGCCAACAGGCACATGAAAAGAAACTCCACATCACTAATCATCAGAGAAATGCAAATTAAAACCACAATGAGATATCACCTCACACCAGTTAAGATGGCCAACATCCAAAAGATAACAACAACAAATGATTGCAAGGATGTGGAGAAAGGCAAACCTTCCTATACTGCTGGTGGGAATGTAAATTAGCTCAACCATTGTGGAAAGCAGTATGGAGGTTCCTCAAAAAACTCAAAATAGAAATACCATTTGACCCAGGAAATCCACTCCTAGGAATTTACCCTAAGAATACAGCAGCCCAGTTTGAAAAAGATATATGCACCCCTGTGCTTATCATAGCACTATTTACCATAACCCAGAAATGGAAACAATCTAAGTGTCCATCAGTAGATGAATGGATAAAGAAGATGTAGTACATATTCACAATGGAATATTATTCAGCTATAAGAAGAAAACAAATCCTACTATTTGCAACAACATGATGGAGCCAGAGGGTATCATGTTCAGTGAAATAAGCCAGGTGGAGAAAGACAAGTATCAAATGATTTCATTCATCTATGCCATATAAGAACAAAGCAAAAAGTGAAGGAACAAAACAGCGGCAGACTCACAGAACCCAAGAATGAACTAACAGTTACCAAAGGGAAAGAGATTGGGGAGGATGGGTGGGAATGGAGGGATAAGGGGGAAGAAGGGGCATTATGATTAGCATACATAATGTAGGGGGATGGGCATGGGAAAGGCAGTATAACACAGAGAAGACAAGTACTAATTCTATAGTATCTTACTCTGCTGATGGACAGTGACTGTAATGGGGTATTTGGGACTTGATAATGGGGGGAATCTAGTAACCATAACCATAATGTTGCTCATGTAATTGTACATTAATGATACCAAAATAAAAATAAAAATAAAAAAAAGATCAGTTGCCCAGGGAAGGGAATAGCGGAAAGTGTTTTGTCCTGTTAGATTTGTACTATGTCCTCTTCCTGGTAAATTCTCTTGAGTCTGATCTCCTTGAAATTGAACACTAAGCCAGTGAACTTGAAGGTGTCTTTTATAAAGTGTTGATGTATTAAAGAGATAAAAAGAAAATGCACAAAGGGGAGGGGTAGTGGTAAGTTGGTCCTATAATTTAAATGCTGTGTATAAAGATTTTTCCAATTGTCTCTTTGCAGTGAAGAAACAACTGGCGATATCAGTGATTCCATGGATTTTGTACTACTCAACTTTGCAGAAATGAACAAGCTCTGGGTGCGAATGCAACATCAGGGACATAGCCGAGATAGAGAAAAAAGAGAACGAGAAAGACAGGAACTGAGAATTTTAGTGGGAACAAATTTGGTGCGCCTCAGTCAGTTGGAAGGTGTAAATGTGGAACGTTACAAACAGGTTTATATATTTTTGTCACCTTATGTCATGTATAAATTATGATTTTTAAAATTGAAGTATTTTTGTTAAATAATACTACATTGAAAACCATTTTAAAATTAAAGAGGACTTAAACCAAAAGATATATTTTGAGTTTGTGTTTGTGGATTGGAAGACTCAATACTATTAAGATACCAGTTTTCCTTAAATTGGGATTTATTGTGTTTTATTATAGATTTTACTTTAAAGCTGCAGTAAGGTGATATGGTATCAGGGAAAGGTATAAACACATAAATTAGTGGAGGGGAGTAAAGTAGGAATTGACAAACTTTTTCTATAAAGGACTAGATAGTAGATATTTTTTCGCTTTGCAGGGTGTATTATCTGCAGCTTCTAAACTCTACAAGTGTAGTACAGAAGCAGCCAAAGACAGTATACAAGTGATTCACAAAAACAACATTGAGCTACATTTGCCAAGCCCTGGAATAGACAATCCAGAATAGACCCACATGTATGTGTGTATGTGTGTGTGTGTACACACACACACACATACACACATACATACATACATATATATATATATAATAAATGGCTTTTGATAAAGGTGCAAAGGCAACCTTTTCAACAAATTGTTCTGGAACAATTGGATATCTATATGCAAACAAAACAGTTGAACTGTGACCCATCCTTCTACTAAGAAAACTCAGAAGAGGATAAGCAATAACCCAAAAAAAAGCTGCTAAGAAAACAGAGGAAGTCTTTATACACTTGGATTAGACAAAAATATCATAGGACACAGAAAGCACAACCATAAAAGAGAAAAAACAGGTAAAACGGACTTTATCCGTAGTGATTTTTACTAAATAGAAACCCAGAATTTTATTTAAAAATTCTTCTGTAAAATTTTATAAAGTTTAATCTAGAAATGAAGTATGGGCAAGGAAAATCTAAAATAAGATTTCCAAATTAGTAGTTCAAATGTGTTGTTAAAGTAGTGGCTTATTTTGAAAATAACCTCTTAACTCTTTCTTCTCCTTTAGATTGTTTTGACTGGCATATTGGAGCAAGTAGTGAATTGTAGGGATGCTTTGGCTCAAGAATATCTCATGGAGTGTATTATTCAGGTAAGTGAGAATATTTCATTTTTTTAAAAGACTCATTTTGTGTTTTTTTTTCCAGGGGTTGATTTTCCCATTTATTATTTCTGAGTTTTAGCACTGCAGCTCATTTAACATTGAACAGAAACAGTTGAGTTACTTTCTGATTTTCAATGGCTTTTTTCCCGTGTTCACTTATTTATCCTTGCATCCACATTACTTGATTTTTATATGTAAAGTAGAAGGCTTCACTTCCCTTCAAAAACATAAACCTTCCTGTTGAATACAGTATTTCCACAAACACAAAGAGTCTTCTGATTCACAGGAAGTGACATGATGGTCTGTATTTCAACAGTTCTTTTACAGTGAACCAACAACACTTATAGGATGACACTGTGACATTAGGCTTTAAAACCAGTGTGGGGTGAGGAGCAGGAAGATAACAATGAGACTGAAGAAGTAGCAAACCTTTGGATGTTGGATTAGGTTCCTATTGCTGCTATTATAAATTACCCCACATTTGATGGTTTAAAAACAGTTCTGGAAGCCACAAGTCCAAAATCAGTTCACTGGGCTGAAGTCAGAGTGTGGGCAGGGATGGTTCCCTCTAGAGTCTTTAGAGAAGAGTCCACTTCCTTCCCTTTTCTAGCTTCTAGAAGATGCCTGTATTCCTTGACTCATGACTCCTTCCATCACTCCAGCCTCTTGCTTCTGCAGTCACTTCTCCCACTTCTTCCTTTGACTTTCTTGACTCTGTCATTCAAGGACCCTTGTGATTACATGTAGGGCCCATCCAGGTAATGCAAGATAATCTTGCTGTCTCAAGATCCTTAACCTAATCATATCTGTGAGCCCCTTTTCCATATACGATAATATTCACAGCTTCTGATAATTAGTATGTGGATATCTTTTGGGGGTCATTTTTCAGCCTAACATAGGTGTCTTCCCAGCCCTTGATTTTCCTTCTCTGAAAATTAACTCGCTATCCATATAACAAGGGTAGACCCCTGCAGTCATGAGCTATATCTCTTGGCCAGAGCTGTTTGAACCAAGGGTGGACGCACTCTCCCATGGATTGATAGATTGATTTTTTTTTATTAAGGTATCATTGATATACACTCTTATGAAGGTTTCACAAGAAAAACAGTGTGGTTATTACATTTACCCTTACTATTGAGCCTCCCCCAAACCCCACTGTAGTCACTGGGCATCAGTGTAGTAAGATGCTGCAGAGTCCCACTTTGTCTTCTCTGAGCTACACTGTCTTCCTGTGACTCCACACACACCATGTGCACCAATCATGATACCCCACAATCCCTTTCTCCCTCCCTCCCCACCTGCCCTCCCTCACTCCTCCCCTTTGGTAACTGCTAGTCCCTTCTTGGAGTCTTTGCTGCTATTTTGTTCCTTCAGTTTTGCTTTGTTGTTATACTCCACAAATGAGGGAAATCATTTGGTACTTGTCTTTCTCCGCCTGGTTTATTTCACTGAGTATAATATCCTCCAGCACCATCCACATTGTTGCAAATGGTAGGACTTGTTTCTTTCTTATGGCTGAATAGTATTCCATTGTGTATATGTTCCACATCTTTATCCATTCATCTACTAATGGACACGTAGGTTGCTTCCATATCTTGGCTATTGTAAGTAGTGCTACTATAAACATAGGGGTGCATATGCCTTTTTGAATCTGGGAAGTTGTTTTCTTTGGGTAGATTTCAAGGAGTGGAGTTCCTGGGTCAAATGGTGTTTCTATTTTCAGTTTGTTTGGTTTTTTGGTATCATTAATCTACAATTACATGAGGAACATAATGTTTACTAGACTCTGCCCTTCACCAAGTCGCCCCCACATACCCCATTAGTCACTGTCCATCAGTGTAGTAAGATGCTATAAAATCACTACTTGTCTTCTCTGTGTTGCACAGCCCTCCCCATGTCCCCCCCCATATTATACATGCTAATCGTAAGACCCCTTTCTTCCCCCCCTTCTCCCTCCCCACCCATCCCTCCCAGTCCCTTTCCATTTGGTAACTATTAGTCCATTCTTGGATTCTGTGATTCTGCTGCTGTTTTGTTTCTTCGGTTTTTCCTTTGCTCTTATATTCCACATGAGTGAAATCATTTGGTACTTGTCTTTCTCCGCCTTGCTTATTTCACTGAGCATAATACCCTCTAGTTCCATCCATGTTGTTGCAAATGGTAGGATTTGTTTTCTTGTTATGGCTAAATAATATTCCATTGTGTATATGTACCACATCTTTATCCATTCATCTACTGATGAGCACTTAGGTTGCTTCCATTTCTTGGCTATTGTAAATAGTGCTGTGATAAACATAGGGGTGCATCTGTCTTTTTCAAACTGGGTTGCTGCATTCTTAGGGTAAATTCCTAGGAGTGGAATTCCTGGGTCAAATGGTATTTCTATTTTGAGCTTTTTGAGGAACATCCATACTGCTTTCCACAATGGTTGAACTAATTTACATTTCCACCAGCAGTGTAGGAGGGTTCCCCTTTCTCCACAACCTCGCCAACGTTTGTTGTTGTTTGTCTTTTGGATGGTGGTGATCCTTACGGTGTGAGGTGATATCTCATTGTGGTTTTAATTTGCATTTCCCTGATAATTAGCTATGTGGAGCATCTTTTCGTGTGTCTGTTGGCCATCTGAATTTCTTCTTTGGAGAACTGTCTCTTCATATCCTCTGCACATTTTTTAAGCAGGTTATTTACTTTTTGGGTGTTGAGGTGTGTGAGTTCTTTATATATTTTGGATGTCAACCCCCATATCGGATATGTCATTTACAAATATATTCTTCCATACTGTAAGATGCCTTTTTGTTCTGCTGATGGTGTATTTTGCTGTACAGAAAGTTTTTAGCATGATGTAGTCCTATTTGTTCATTTTTGCTTTTGTTTCCCTTGCCCAAGGAGATGCATTCAGGAAAATCATTTTGTCTTTAACTTTACATTGTTTGGGAAAAAAGTCTTGATAGAATAGAAAATAAAGTACCGTGAATAAAGAATTCCTTTCTCCTACCAATTACTTGTTTTTGTATTGATGTGTTTTCCCCCAAAATGTAGGAAAGAGAAGCCTCCAAGTTTTTCAGGTCTCATTAGTTTTATTTTAATTGTAGGTGTACTTTGGTTAGTGGATTATTTCTATCTAGGTTTATGTTTAGAGAGGCTCAAAAGTAATGTATTTGGATTTAGTTGTGTAAGATTAAAATGTTACCACAAATAGGAACTTTAAATACCATAACTAAGTCTAGAACATAATGTGAAATACTTTTATTTATACCAATCAATCATTATTTTATTTTCAGGTTTTCCCTGATGAATTCCACCTTCAAACTTTGAATCCTTTTCTTCGGGCCTGTGCAGAGTTACACCAAAATGTAAATGTGAAAAATATAATCATTGCTTTAATTGATAGGTAAGAGTTTTCAGCCTTGTGTTCTGACTTGGGGATAATGAATTTAAAATGTTTTTGTGAATTATTTGCTTGTAACATCTTTATTATATTAATGATTTTTAATGTGATCACACTATTAACAGTTCAATTCTGTAAATGTATCTATTACATGCTTGCCTTAGGCATGAAAGAGGTTTAGATTTTAATAGTTAAGGAGGCATTAATATTTTTAAATCTCTGCATTTAATTGGCACTTAAAAACAATGTTACACAGATCCACATTTTAAATCTTATAAATCTAAAGATCATGAAGAACAACTTTAAAAAAATTTTTCTTTACCATATGAAAGTTTTCCTTCAGTGAGAACTGATTTGATTTGGAGTCTTCTTTATCAAGTAGCCATAAGATAGAGGTAATTAAGAATGTTCAAGTAATGACCCTGTCATCACATCTTTTTACAGAATTTTCAAGTCATAAGTATGTTTAGTAAATCTCCTTTAGGTTTAAGTTTTACCTTTTTAGCCTTTGGTCTTGGTGAAAGGTATAAAACTTGGCATTTGGTAATGGCTTTAGTGCGTGCCTGCTTGGCAGCCATGGTGAGTACTAACACATAATATATGTCCTCCTGCGCATACAAATCATTAACCTTATGAAATCAGAAACCCAAGTGAAGATTTATTTCTATAAAATAAAAATCTTAAAAAAATACAATAAAATAAGAAAAACTTGTTATAGTTTAATATCTAAGTTATTAGGTTTAAAAAATAGAATAAAATAAGAAAAACTTGTTATATTTTAATATCTAAGTTATTAGGTAAAAAGATTTCTCTAAATTATCAGATCAGTCCTGGGCAGCAAGAATTATATGTTAATTGGGCATACTCTTCATGGAAGCTAATATTTATCTTTTAAAGACTTGTTTTTTAAAATCATAGCTGTTCAATACATTTGTCAATTCAATGTATTTCTGTCCATACCTACTTAATTAAGCTTCAAGGAATTTGGCAAAATCAGCCTGTTGAAAATCTATTTATGAATAGTATAAAGAATGCAGTGAAAAAGGCATCATTAGCAAAGCTTTTCAGGTGAAAATGAATTGAAGGAATGATCAGTTCTATTCTGTCTTTTTTTTTTTCTTTTTTTTTTTTGGGGTATCGTTAATCTACAATTACATGAGCAACATTATGGTTACTAGACTCCCCCCATCATCAAATCCCCACCACATACCCCATTACACTCATGGTAAGTCAGCGTAGTAAGATGCTATAGAATCACTACTTGTCTTCTCTGTGTTGTACAGCCCTCCCCATGCCTCCCCCCCTACATTATGTCTGTTAACCATAATGCCCCTTTTTCCCCCTTATCCCACCCTTCTTACACATGCTCCCCAGTCCCTTTCTCTTTGGTAACTTAGTCCATTCTTGGGTTCTATGTCTGCTACTGTTTTGTTCCTTCAGTTTTTTTCTTTGTTTTTATACTTGACATATGAGTGAAATCATTTGATACTTGTCGTTTTTCTCCACCTGGCTTATTTCACTGAGCATAATATCCTCTAGCTCCATCCATGCTGTTGCAAATGGTAGGATTTGTTTTCTTCTTATGGCTGAATAATATTCCATTGTGTATATGTACCACATCTTCTTTATCCATTCATCTACTGATAGAAACTTAAATTGCTTCCATTTCTTGGCTATTGTAAATAGTGCTGCGATAAACATAGGGGTGCATCTGTCTTTTTCAATATGGACTGCTGCATTCTTAAGGTAAATTCCTAGGAGTGGAATTCCTGGGTCAAATGGTATTTCTGTTTTTAGCTTTTTGAGGAACCTCCATACTGCTTTCCACAATGGTTGAACTAATTTACATTCCCACCAGCAGTGTAGGAAGGTTCCCCTTTCTCCACATCCTCGCCAACATTTGTTGTTTGTCTTCTAGATGGTGGCAATCCTTACTGGTGTGAGGTGATATCTCATTGTGGTTTTAATTTGTGTTTCTCTGTTGATTTAGCGATGTGGAGTATCTTTTCATGTTCCTGTTGGCCATCTGAATTTCTTCTTTGGAGAAGTGTCTGTTCAGCTTCTTTGCCCAATTTTTTAATTGGATTATTTGCTTTTTGTTTGTTAAGGTGCGTGAGCTCTTTATATATTTTGGGTGTCAACCCCTTATCAGATACGTCATTTATGAATATATTCTCCCATACTGAAGGATGCCTTTTTGTACTATTGGTGGTGTCCTTTGCTGTACAGAGCTTTTCAGCTTGGTAGAGTCCCACTTGTTCATTTTTGTTTTTGTTTCCCTTGCCCAGGGAGATATGTTCATGAAGCAGTTGTTCATGTTTATGTCCAAGAGATATGTGCCTGTTTTTTTCTAAGAGTTTTATGGTTTCATGACTTTCATTCAGGTCTTTGATCCATTTTGAATTTACTTTTGTGTATGGGGTTAGACAATGATCTAGTTTCATTCTCTTACATGTAGCTGTCCAGTTTTGCCAGCACCATCTGTTGAATAGACTGTCATTTCCCCATGGTATGTCCATGGCTCCTTTATCAAATATTAATTGACCATATATGTTTGGGCTAATATCTGGACTCTCTGTTCTGCTCCACTGGTCTGTGGGTCTGTTCTTGTGCCAGTACCAAATTTTCTTGATTACTGTGGCTTTGTAGTAGAGCTTGAAGTTGGCACGTGAGATCCCCCCTGCTTTATTCTTCCTTTTCAGGATTGCTTTGGCTGTTCAGGGTCTTTTGTGGTTCCATATGAATTTTTGAACTATTTGTTCCAGTTCGTTGAAGAATGCTGTTGGTATTTTGATAGCAGTTGCATTGAAACTGTAGATTGCTTTAGGCAGGATGACCATTTTGAAAATATGAATTCTTCCTAGCCGAGAGCATGGGATGAATTTCCATTTGTTAGTGTCCTCTTTAATTTCTCTTAAGAGTGTCTTGTAGTTTCCAGGGTATAGGTCTTTTACTTCCTAGATTAGGTTTATTCCTAGGTATTTTATTCTTGATGCAATTGTGAATGGAATTATTTTCCTCATTTCTCTCTTTGCTAGTTCATTGTTACTATAGAGGAAAGCAACTGATTTCTGTGTATTAATTTTGTATCCTGCAAGTTTGCTGAATTCTGATATTCTTGTAGTTTGGAGTGGAGTCTTTAGAGTTTTTTATGTACAGTATCATGCCATCTGCAAATAGTGACAGTTTGAATTCTCCTTTACTAATCTGGATGCCTTGTATTTCTTTGTTTTGTCTGTTTGCTGTGGCTAGGACCTCCAGTACTATGTTGAATAACAGTGAGGAGAGTGGGCATCCCTGTCTTGTGCCCGATCATATTGAAAGCTTTCAGCTTCTCGCTGTTAAGTATGATGTTGGCTGTGGGTTTGTCATATACATAGGCCTTTATTATGTTGAGGTACTTGCCCTCTATACCCATTTTTTTGAGAGGTTCTATCATGAATGGATGTTGAATTTTGTCGAATGCTTTTTCAGCATCTATGGAGATGATCATGTGGTTTTTGTCCTTTTTGTTGATGTGCTGGACGATGTTGATGGATTTTTGAATGTTGTACCATTGTTGCATCCCTGAGATGAATCCCACTTGATCATGGTGTGTGATCCTCTTGATGTATTTTTGAATTCAATTTGCTAATATTTTGTTGAGTATTTTTGCATCTATGTTCATCAGGGATATTGGTCTTTAATTTTCTGTTTTTGTTGAGTCTCTGCCTGGTATTGATATTAGGAATGATGCTGGCTTCATAGAATGAGTTTGAAAGTATTCCCTCCACTTCTACTTTTTGAAAAACTTTAAGGAGAATGGGTATTATGTCTTCTCTATATGTCTGATAAAATTCAGCAGTGAATCCATCTAGTCCAGGGGTTGTGTTCTTGGGTAGTTTTTTGATTACTGATTCAATTTCATGGCTGGTAATTGGTCTGTTTAGATTTTCTGTTTCTTCCTTGGTCAGGCTTGGAAGTTGTAGTTTTCTAGGAAGTTGTCCATTTCTTCTAGATTATCCCGCTTGTTAGCATATAGATTTTTGTAGTGTTCTCTAGTAATTCTTTGTATTTCTGTGCTTTCTGTTGTGATTTTTCCTTTCTCATTTCTGATTCTGTTTATGTGCATAGATACTCTTTTTCTCTTAATAAGTCTTCCTAGGGGTTTATATATTTTGTTTATTTTCTCAAAGAACCAGCTCTTGGTTTTGTTAATTTGTGCTATTGTTTTATTCTTCTCCATTTCATTTATTTCTTCTCTGATCTTTATTATGTGCCTCCTTCTGCTGACTTTGAGCCTAATTTAATCTTCTTTTTCCAGTTTCAATAATTGTGACTTTAGACTATTCATTTCCGATTGTTCTTCGTTCTTTAAATAGGCCTGGATTGCTATATACTTTCCTCTTAAAACTGCCTTCACCATGTCCCACAGAAGTTGGGGGTTTGTGCTGTCATTGTCATTTGTCTCCATATATTGCTTGATCTCTGCTTTAATTTGGTCATTGATCCATTGATTATTTAGGAGCATGTTGTTAAGCCTCCATGTGTTTGTTAGCCTTTTTGTTTTCTTTGTACAATTTATTTCTAGTTTTATTCCTTTGTGATCTGAGAAGTTGGTTGGTAGAATTTCAATCTTTTTGAAATTACTGAGGCTGTTTGTGGCCTAGTATGTAGTCTATTCTGGAAAATGTTCCATGTGTCCTTCGGAAGAATATGTATCCTGTTGCTTTTGGTGTAGAGTTCTATAGATGTCTATTAGGTCCACCTGTTCTAGTGTGTTGTTCAGTGCCTCTGTGTCCTTACTTACTTTCTGCCTGGTGAATCTGTCCTTTGCAATGAGTGGTGTGTTGAAGTCTCCTAAAGTGAATGCATTGCATTCTTTTTCCTCCTTGAATTCTGTTAGTATTTGTTTCACATATGTTGGTGCTCCTGTGTTGAGTGCATATATTTTTATAGTGGCTATATCCTCTTGTTGGGCTGACCTCTTTATCATTATGTAATGTCCTTCTTTATCTCTTGTTACTTTCTTTGTTTTGAAGTCTATTTTGTCTGATACTAGTACTGCAACACCTGCCTTTTTCTCTTTGTTGTTTGCATGAAATATCTTTTTCCATCCCTTCACTTTTAGTCTGTGTATGTCTTTGGGTTTGAGGTGAGTCTCTTGAAGGGACCATATAGATGGGTTCTGCTTTTTTATCCATTCTGCTATTCTTTGTGTTTTGATTGGTGCATTCAGTCCATTTACATTTAGGGTGATTATTGATAGATATGTACTTATTGCCATTGCAGGCTTTGAGTTTATGGTTACCAGAGGTTGAAGGATAGCTGCTTTACTGTCTAACCATCTAACTTAGCTCTCTTATTAAGCTATTATAAACACAATCTGATGGTTCTTTATTTTTCTCCCTTCTTATTCTTCCTCCTCCATTGTTTTTATGTTAGGTATTTTATTCTGTACTTTTTTGCGTTTCCTTTGACTGCTTTTGTGGATAGTTGATTTTATTTTTTGCCTTTAGTTAGTATGTGGTTGTTCTACTTTCTTTGCTGTTATTTTATTTTCTCTGGTCACATGTATTTAGCCTTAGGAGTGCTTCTTTCTAGAGCAGTCCCTTTAAAATACCCTGTAGAGGTGGTTTGTGGGAGGCAAATTCCCTCAACTTTTGCTTGTCTGGAAATTGTTTAATTCCTCCTTCAAATTTAAATGATAATCATGCTGAATACAGTATTCTTGGTTCAAGACCCTTCTGTTTCATTGCATTGAATATGTCATGCCATTTTCTTCTGGCCTGTAAGGTTTCTGCTGAGAAGTCTGATGATAGCCTGATAGGTTTTCCTTTGTAGGTGAACTTTTTTCTCTCTCTGACTGCCTTTTAAACTCTGTCCTCATCTTTGATATTTGCCATTTTAATTATTATATGTTTTGGGGTTGTCCTCCTTGGGTCCCTTGTGTTGGGAGATGTGTCGGCTTCCATCATCTGAGAGACTGTTTCCTTTCCCAGCTTGGTGAAGTTTTCAGCAATTATTTCTTCAAATACTCTTTCTATCCCTTTTTCTCTCGTCGTCTTCTGATACCCCTATAATGCGAATATTGTTCCATTTAGGTTGGTCACATAGTCCTCAATATTCTTTCATTCCTGGAGATCCTTTTATCTCTCTCTGCCTCAGCTTCTCTGTATTCCTGTTCTCTGATTTCCATTCCATTAGCAGTCTCTTGCACCTCGTCCAGTCTGCTGTTAAGGCCTTCTATTGATTGTTTCATTTATGTTATTTCCCTCCGGACTTCATCCGTTAGCTCTTGCGTATTTCTCTGTAGGTCCATGAGCATGGTTATAACTTTGATTTTGAGGTTTTTTTTCAGGAAGATTGGTTATATCTCCCTAAGCCCTCTCTCTGGTGTTTTTTGTCTGAGTGATTTTTGACTGGACCAGATTCCTCTGCCTTTTTTTTTCATGGTGATAGAAGTGGTCGCAGGAAGATGGAATGTTTGTCAGCTGGGAGAAGAATGTCCCTTTCTCCTTGCTGGTCACCTTGCCCTTCTCCACCACCTGTCTCGATTCCCTGCACACTGGGAGCAGTCTCTGGGAAAATCTCCTGAGCTCCTGTGGGTAGGGTGGCCCTTGGCATAGCCTAGGGCTCTGTGGCTGGTCACAGACATGCCGGGTGTGTTCTCCTGTGAGAACAGCACCCCTTCGTGCCTTCTGGACCTTTCTCCAGCTTCCTCTGTCTGTACCAGTTAGTTGCATGCCGGCTGCAGCCTCTGTGTCTGTCCCAGTTAGCTGCGCAGTGGGAGAAGACTCTGTATGGTTGCTGTGGGCAGGGCTCTTCTCTGGCTTCTCGGCAGCTGTGGCGAGTCATCTGGTTTGCTTGCAGCCCTGGCCGGGGAGAATGAATGGCAGGCTACTAATCGCCATGGGGGTCTTTGAGGCTGCATTACCCCCAAGGAGGTTAGGGTACCTGAAGTTCCTTAAGATTCCTAGCCTGCTGGGCTCAGTGTGCTGAAACAATTTTATCCAGCTTTTGAACCCTTGTCCCTTCAAGACTTTTAAAAAGTACCTACTTTCTTTTGTCCCAGGGGAGCCAGATGTGGGGACCTGCCCACAGTCTCTGTCTTGGATCTTACTTTTCTGTTTCTCTAATATCTAGTACACCATGCAATGTGTGTCTGTGCTCCCAGTGCAGATTACTAGGGCTGGTTATTTAGTAGTCCTGTGCTTCCATTCCTTCCCCACTCTGATTATTTTCCTCCTGCCGGTGAACTGGGGTGGGGGAAGTGCTCAGATCTGGCTGGGTCTGTGCTTTGTATTTTACCCTTTGCATCAGATGTTGAGTTTTCACAGATGTAGGTGTAGCCTGCCTGTTGTACTGTATCTTCTGGTCTCTCTTTTAGGAATAGTTGTATTTGTTGTATTTTCAAAAATATATATAGTTTTGGGAAGAGATTTCCAGCACCATACTCACACCCCCATCTTCAGACCCTCTCCTATTCTGTCTTTTTTAAAACCCTTTTTAATGTTCTAGAAGAAATACAGAAAATACAGAAAAATATACAGAAAAAACTGTTATCCATGTTTACTACCCAGGTCCCTGTATTTTTTTTTAATAAATTTTTTTTTTCAGATTAGCTTTATTTGCTCACCGTGAAGATGGACCTGGAATCCCAGCAGACATTAAACTTTTTGACATATTTTCACAGCAGGTGGCTACAGTAATACAGGTTGTATGGCTTTTCTCCTAAGCTCTCAAGTCTTTAAAACTTCTTAGCTGGTAGATCCTTTTGTAATTGTTGAAATAAATTATGTGGTTTTCTAAACATTCCAGTCAAGACAAGACATGCCTTCAGAGGATGTTGTATCTTTACAAGTCTCTCTCATTAATCTTGCTATGAAGTGTTACCCTGATCGTGTGGACTATGTTGATAAAGTTCTGGAAACAACAGTGGAGATATTTAATAAACTCAACCTTGAACAGTAAGTCAAAGCTACATTTTTGTAAAAATCCTCATAAAGCACTTTTTTTCCCAGATTTGTTTACTTAATTGCTTTTTGAAATGTTAGCATTTGTCTTGTTTTAAACATTTGTTAACATTGACTTGTTTGGTGCTAATTAGGGCAGAAAGTGGCAAGCAATTAATTGGTTGTCTACATTGATCAAGTAGTGACCTTCATGGACCATAAGAAGTCTTCAGGGACCAGGATCTCCAATTCAGATCCTTTCATATATATATGAATGATTTAGTTTTAAACTGTTAAGGAAACTGTGTTAAGCAGTATTTCCATAAGAATGGTTTCCTACAGATGAATATGTTGTGAAAAATTAGGAGCATATGTGTATTTAGGTATGGAAATTAAATTGGTTTAAAATATTTTTCTATTTTGAGCTTTAATTTTGATACCATTAAGGAAAGTATATTTTTGCCTACATAGTCCTGCAGCATCCTCTAGTAGCGACTTTGGGCAATTCTGATTCCATTTTCCTTTCCTGGCAGTCATTTCCTGTCCCATACTGCTCTTCATCTGAACATGGATGGGTCAAGCCAGGTGCCCCTTACCCTATATTATTTATAATTTCACCTCAAATAAACTTCCTTCGTTCCATCTTCTTCCATTGGTTTAGCTGCATCATGAAGATTTCTTCTTTTTCTTTTACATCTTTTTTATTCCCCTTTTTTCTTTTGGTCACTCCCATTTTTTTGTGAACTAAAAAACATTCCAGATATTGAATGATAAATGGGAGACAAAATTAAATGGTGTATCTGTATCTCCTCCTGCCAAGTGAATTTTAAGGTAAAATTAGACAAAAATTTAAAATCCCAACTTTGAAAGGTCTTTAAAATGCCCAGATATGCCATAATCTCCATAGAAAGCTCCTGTGACCTATTACCTTAAATTCTGCCTAGTTTTCCTTAATCACTGACATTTGATACAGAAGAAATAGTTTATTTTTCTATTTTGTTGAATTGTTAGTTTTGCATAGATTTTTCTTCCTACTTATTTTCATCTTAAAAATACAGAAAAGCCCTAGGAACCTAACTACCACTTAAAATACTTTCTTAGAAATGTCAAATTCTAGACTGTCATTTTAACTCCAGCTACATAACCTGTTCATGAGTTGGAGACTCTTCTGTCTTATTTTGTATCAATAAAACACTAATAGGTGAATAAATATTTGTGTTTATATAGGCATCTTTATCCTCTTGAAAGGAGGTCATTGGAGTATTTTGAGGTGATATGATTTACTTGAGCCATTTCCTTTAATGTATAAATGAAAATTTACAGATTTTTATGAACAAGTGCTATTTTGTGTATATAGAAAGTTAATTTTATCCATTAAAGAGCTGTTTTTCTTTTTGTAGTATTGCAACCAGTAGTGCAGTTTCAAAGGAGCTCACCAGACTCTTGAAGATACCTGTCGACACTTACAACAATATTTTAACAGTCTTGAAATTAAAACATTTTCACCCACTCTTTGAGTACTTTGACTATGAGTCCAGAAAAAGCATGAGTTGTTATGTGCTTAGTAATGTTCTGGATTATAATACAGAAATTGTCTCTCAAGACCAGGTAAGAGAATACCAATATGCTATATTAGGAAAACAAAGACAATGTAGTTGTTATTTTAGACCTGGAGACAGACACTTGAGATAGGAGGGTAATTTAATGCCAAAAAGGTTACAAGTAGCTTATTATATGTTATAAATTGAAGATATATAAAGAATTCATTAAACAGCTATTATCCCACCAGAAAGATAATAATCATTGTGAATTAGCATTTGGTGCGTCTCTTTTCAGGCTTTTATCTGTATATATATGAACGTGCATATGCTTTCTTACAAAAAAGGATGATATTGTTTACACAACTTGAAGCACTTGTGATAGTGACTTTATATGCTGATAGTTTCACCCCAGTGGGTTTCTATTTCTCATGTTGCAGGTGGACTCCATAATGAATTTGGTATCTACGTTGATTCAGGATCAGCCAGATCAGCCTATAGAAGACCCTGATCCAGAAGATTTTGCTGATGAACAGAGCCTTGTGGGCAGATTCATTCATCTTTTGCGGTCTGAGGACCCTGATCAACAGTACCTGGTATGAGTTAGCTCAGTTATTATACCTCTTCAACAGCTTCCAGTGAAATCACATATAGATGTATCTCAGATGGTCTAATGCAGCTTGTGGTCTTAGGAGGTTTTGAAAGAATTGCAACTAAGAGATTAAGTGGCACTTTTATGTGTAAAAGCATAATTGTTTATAAATTTCTAGAACTTATGAGGAAAATGTTGGTTGCTCTAGTTTCTTTTGAAGTTGTCCAAGAAATTGCAGAAAAGCCTATCTTCTCTGACCAGTAATTATTCCATGTTCATTTTTTATACTGTGTGATGGTTTTAGAAGCACCCAGTTTATAGTAAAATTTAAATTAAAAAATAAGCAACAATTTTTATATCTAATTGTGTTTATGTTTCCAAGGTTTGCAAATATAGGTTGTGTTTGCCTTATTGAAGATGTGTGAAAAAAGAACTTAAAATCCAAATTGCCTTTTTCTTAACTCCTTTTTCCTGGTTAAGAACAATCAGATGAGGTTCTCCCTTTCTTTATCATTAGTCTTCAATAAATATTTACGAAATGAATAAAACATGTTTCCTGAGAAGGAGTATTGGTGACTCTTGATTTAGCAAATGCCTCTTAGATAAATTTATTTTAATGAAAGGTAGCACAGATGACTGTTTAATTGTTGTTTGGACAAAGTAGTTTAACTATAGTTGGATCCTGAGGCTAAATGTTAGGCTGCTATAATGAGGAACTCCTTTATTTGAGGTTGAGTCCTGAATTTTTCTGTTGACTGCTTTTGTCATAATTGACACTCTTGTACTCCTTCATTCATAACCAGTGTGAAAAAGAAGCTGATTTCTCTTGGTATTCTGATACCATTGGCTTAGAGACACATATTTTGAGTACTGCCGGATCACACTGCACTGTGTGTGATCTGTACATGGTGACTAGCCGATTTTTCAAATATTTTAACTGATTCTCTTGTTCCTGTGTCTCACATGCACATGCTTGCATGTATTTTTTGATGTTGTAGTATGCCAAATGTGGTAGTTGAGAAGTATGTCTTCCACATATGGCCAGTTGGGTATGTCCATGTACAGAGACCCTTAAAATGAGGGTCATTAACTCTGACTTCTCCAAGGGGGACTGCATTCTCTTATCCATCTACCGTATTAGAGAAATTCACAAAACCCGAATATGTCACACATTGTATCACATGTTAAAAAATATTTAATGAATTCTTGTGGTTTTTCTGAAACAACCAGACATTTGTTTCACAATGGCTCTTTTAAATGTATTGCCATTTCCCTTGGTCAGTGGTCTTAGTATTTTTCTAAATTAGGAGGTGTGATACACCAGCAATATGCATATAGCTATTTTTGTATCATAATAGCTAACATTGAGCATTATGCCTTGTGGTACTGGTGCTGGTAACACTTGACATGAGTTATTTGTCTTTCTCAGCAATCATAGGAGAAATATGCTACCCTGGGTTTTTTGTTTGTTTTGTTTATGATTTTTTTTATTAAAGTATTATTGGTATACACTCTTATGAAGGTTTCACATGAAAAAATAATGTGGTTACTACATTGTGTCCCCAGTGCCCCATTGCAGTCACTGCCTGTCAGTGTAGTAAGATGTCAGTCACTATTTGCCTTCTCTGTGCTACACTGTGTTCCCAATGATCCCTCCCACACCATGTGTGCCAATCATAATACCCCTCAATTCCCTTCTCCCTCCGTCCCTGCCTGCCATCCCCCACCACTCACCTTTGGTAATCACTAGTCCCTTCTTGCAGTCTGTGAGTCCGTTGCTGCTTTGTTCCTTCAGTTTTACTTCGTTGTTATATTCCAAAAATGAGGGAAATCATTTGGTAATTGTCTTTCTCTGCCTCGTTTATTTCACCGAGCATACTATCCTCCAGCTCCATCCATGTTGTTGCAAATGTACTACCCAGTTTTTTAGGTGAAAATTTTACAGCTAAGAAAAGGTATATAATTTGCTCAGATCATGCAGGTGGTGTTAAGAGTCTACTTTTAAATATAAGTCTGTCTTCAGAGCCTGTGCTCTGAGGTTACATACTCGCTGAGAGAATCACATAAGAACTCTTGGAAATGAAAGATTATACTGTGTTGATACTGTCAAACTGTTTTAGTTTGTACATGTGTATATGAAAACATTTAAATATCTCTCTTACCCTAATTATCTGTAACCGTGGACAGATTATACAACCTCTCTGAGCCTCAGGACAAATATGGTTAGTATCTGTCTCTAGGGTTGTGATGACTTGATGAGATAAGAAATGTAAAATGCCTACCATAACAGAAACAACTACCATAAAGCCTAGTAATTGTAGATATTCAAAACATGATAGCAACGATGATGATTAGAGCCTCCATTTAGTTTTATAAATGATTTATCACAGTGCAGAAAAGATTAATGTTTTTTCGGGGCGGGTGTTTTTTTGGTCAGATTTTAAACACAGCAAGGAAACATTTTGGAGCTGGTGGAAATCAACGGATTCGCTTTACACTGCCACCTTTGGTATTTGCAGCTTACCAGCTGGCTTTTCGCTACAAAGAGAATTCAAAAGTGGTGGGTTTATTTTTAAGTATGTCACTACTTTCTTTCCTTTTTCCTCCCTCTGTGTGTGTTAGCTTTTTACAATAGAAAATTTCAAACATGCATAAAAATAGACAATGGTATAATAAAATCCTAGTTTCTGTAAGTAACTCAGTTCATTATTTACTTGTGTTAGGTCTTCCGAAAAGTGAGTGATATTGATAGGTTACATACTAGCTGAGAGAATCACATAAGAACACTTGGAAATGAAAGATTAAAAGTTTAAATTTATGCCAGAAGTTGTTTCTGTATTTAAAGATTATTTGTGAGACATTGATACTTTTATTACAAAATTGCTCTTGTTTTCCAAGAATTATTTTATTTTCTTAGAGTCTTTAAAGTAGCTGTTGTAAAGTGATGCAAGAATCTCATGCAGAGGTTGCAAATATATAACAGGTAAGATCCAATTCAGCTTAGCTTTGCCTAATAAAAGAACTCAGCATAGTAAAATCACTTCTCTCCAAAAGCCTATAAATGAATAATTTTATTAGTTGTGTAAATTTTTTATGTACTTCTTCCTTTTACAAACAGAATGGCTTACGTCCCCAGTGGTACAGTATATATAGTCTTGTAGAAAATATCTCAATTTAATGTACCTAACATTGGACAATGAGGTTAACGTTAAGGAACAAACTTTATAAACTTAATTTTCCAATAGTGGTAAAACAAGATTTATTCAAGAGACCTACCAGCATGACTTAGCAGCTTTGGGCCAGTTTTTATTAGACCAGCCTCCCAATCAGTCCCTTTTCCAGTATTTTATGTGTAGATTTTAGTAATTTAACAATAAAAATAGCAATTAGCATTTCCTTACTATGTGCCATACACTGTGTCATGGACTATGTACTTGGACTATTGTATTTAGTCCTTGTAACAAGTCTTTAACTGTTACCCTCTTTGAAAATGAAAAAAGCTGATTGCTTTAACAAGAAATTTCAATAGTCAAACATGGATAAAATGCTTAATTTCACAAATGAGAACAGTGAACCTTTTTAGAAATCTAACTGGTAAAGAGAAAAAAATAAGGTTTGGCAATGGTGTGATGCGAATTCTTTCTCATCTAGTAATGGTGGGAGTGTGAATTACTATAATCTTTCTAAAAAACTGGCAATATGTAACTAGAGCCATGAAAGATCCAGTAATTCCAAGAGTGTACATTAAGGAAATAATCAGAGGTTCAGTAAAGCTTTGTGTATGCAGGTCATTCATTATGGTATTACAGATTGTTTCCAAAGGGATTAAGTAAATTACATTGCTACATCCTATGTGTGGAGTATTTTCTAATCATTAAAATTATTTCAAATAATGTTTAGTGTCATGAAGAAAATTGTTGACAAGGTAAGTATAAGAAGTTTGATACATGCTATATGCAGCATAAGTCAGTCTAACTCTTGAGCTGCCGTAAAGTGGAAAACAAAACTACACAAAGATCTCAGTTACATGATATTTGCAAAGAAGAAAAGGGAAGACATTAATATCAGAATGTAACCAGTAATTATTGCTGGGTGGTAGATTTAGGGATGATCTTAATTTTTAAAATTCTTCTATTTCCTGATTTTGTCAAATTGGGGGATGTGTCGCTTTTCTGACGAGAAAAAACAAATACCAAATACATAAAATTTGCAAAGCCACGAACCTCAAATGGATGTTTTAAGATGACATCCTTGCTTGATTTGTGTGCTCCATAAATGAGGCAGAGAAGGAAGGTAAGGAGACCTCTGAGCTCAACTCTACTGCTGATTGTTCTATAGAAGTTTTACATATAAAAATGAATATTCTCAAGCAAGTTAATCATGAACTTAAGGTAATTTGAACTCTTTTTTTTTTTTCTTATTTTAGGATGACAAATGGGAAAAAAAATGCCAGAAGATTTTTTCATTTGCTCACCAGACTATCAGTGCTTTGATCAAAGCAGAGCTGGCAGAATTACCCTTAAGACTTTTTCTACAAGGGGCTTTAGCTGCCGGAGAAATTGGTTTTGAAAATCATGAGACAGTAGCATATGAATTTATGTCCCAGGTGATGATCTGTTCGCTTTTCTGTGTTAATCAATTTTGCTATGTATAGTCACCCGTCTGTAGTTACGGTGGTGGTTCATGTGGATTTACTCTTCAGTGAATTTGTAACTACCCCTTTCCCACCGTCTTGCAACTTTTTAGTACTATAGTCATATTATTGGTTTGGAGCAGGAAAATTAATCAGTGATGGGTGCTAATGAGATTTAAGGTTTCCAAGTGGATCATGGTAAAATTGTATCATGGAAAAATTATTTAATTCAGTTTTGGATTAAACAAGTTAAAACAAGTTTCTTTGCTGCAAATTGTCAGCATCTTTACTCTATCATCTGTGTCCTGTGCTTCGCCAAGAGAGGGCATTCTGATCTGAAGGGACTGCAGAACGTCTCACAGGATGAGGTTTTGTTAGAAGTAACTTTGGAAAATGCTCCAGAAGATGATCAGTCCATGAATGTACGTATCTTCTTTGTCCACCAGGCATTTTCTCTGTATGAAGATGAAATCAGTGATTCCAAAGCACAGCTGGCTGCCATCACCTTGATCATTGGTACTTTTGAGAGGATGAAGTGCTTCAGTGAAGAGAATCATGAACCCTTGAGGACTCAGTGTGCACTTGCTGCATCCAAACTTTTGAAGAAACCTGATCAGGGCCGAGCTGTGAGCACCTGTGCACATCTTTTCTGGTCTGGTAGAAACACAGACAAAAATGGGGAGGAGGTAAGAAGAGGGTCATTCATTTCTGGTCATGTTATAGGAGAGGGAATTATTAGCATGGAGCACCTACCATGGTCTTGTGCCCTGAAGGTGAAACAATTGAAGTGATGGAAAATCTGACAAAATTGCTTTGTTTTGTTAAATTAAATTAATGTATAGAGAGTTACATACTGTGGTGAAAGCTTCCACCTTGGGGCTGTTGTAGCAAAGCAAGTTAATATCATTTCTTTTAAAAAATATACATAATGTATGTAAACATACACAAATATACAAAACAATTATTTAAAATTACATTTAATGTTTTAAAATATAATTGTGTACTTTAGAAAAATAAAGAGGATTTAAATTTGTTGCGTCGCTTTAAAACAGGAAAAAGCTACAGCCGTGTTGTATTTCTTTCTTTGTGTGAAATGGGACATTGGTGATTCACTAATCTGTTTAATACTCCCTCACTTCCCTTTTATTGTAGCTTCATGGAGGCAAGAGGGTAATGGAATGCCTAAAGAAGGCTCTAAAAATAGCAAATCAGTGCATGGACCCCTCTCTACAAGTGCAGCTTTTTATAGAAATTCTGAACAGATACATCTATTTTTATGAAAAGGAAAATGATGCTGTAAGTAAATTAATATTGTTGTTAGTGAACTAACAATATTTTCCTTCCTGCTCTTAGGAGATCTGATACATACAAAAGTTTACCATTCTGATACTTTTTTTGTTTACAAGAGTCAGAGTTTGCAGAATTCACCTACTGTGCTGGTCTCTTTGATTGTCTAAAATCCTTTTCTGTCTATAGATGAATTTCTCTGATGGAAGAGCACATTATGTGCAAGAAAATTTTCATCACTTGCTTAAGAATATAATTTTAAAAGTCACTGAAAAAATACAAGATAATTTACAAATATATTTGATTTGTCATCATGTACAATTTTATAATAATTCCTAAGTGGATTATCCTTTTAGCAGAATTAGTGTGTCAAGATTTGTAGGTTAAAATTTTGCTTTTGTTTTACTAGTTGGTGATTCTCTATATTTTTTTGTCTGTTTTGTTTTGTTTTGTTTTTGATGAATAGCCAATAATCGTTAAACCAGGCATCATGTTCTCATCTCTCTTTTTTCGTAATTAGTCTGGTGATTGATGAAAATCATTCAAGCCTCTTGAAACATTTTATTATCTTTTTTTGTGTGGTAGATGATTGATTGTGAAATTGTACATATTTTTTTGTAGGTCACAATTCAGGTTTTGAACCAGCTTATCCAAAAGATTCGAGAAGACCTCCCAAATCTTGAGTCCAGTGAAGAAACAGAGCAGATTAACAAACATTTTCATAATACACTGGAGCATTTGCGTTTAAGGCGGGAGTCACCAGAATCTGAAGGGCCAATTTATGAAGGTCTCATCCTTTAAAAAGGAAACAGCCTCACTGTACTCCTTTCCATGTACATCCAGTAAGGGTTTTATTATGCTAGGTTTCCCTTCCATAGATTGTGCCTTTCAGAAATGCTGAGGTAGGTTTCCTGTTTCTTACCTGTGATGTGTTTTACCCAGCACCTCCAGACACTCACCTTCAGGACCTTAATAAAGTCATTCACTTCATAAGTGTTCAGGTCTGTCTGATCACCCCAAGTAGCATGATTGATCTGCTGTTTAAAATTCCTGTGATCTGTTAAAAAAACAAAAAAAACCAAACCACTCATCTCAGCTACTAATGGAGCTCTCCTTCCTTTTTTTCTATTTTGTTGACTGTATGATTTCCTTCATTCCTCGGGAGTACTAACTCGAACGTGTCTGTCTCTTTGTTCTCTAGTCCAATTTGATATTAATTTAGAGGAAAGGAATACTGTATGTGAAATTCAGCTTAGGCTTTTCCCTAAATGCAAGATATGGCCATGTGTAATATTTTCCATAAAACTAGAATATGTTAATGCATGTTTGATCATTTTAAAGCATCATGGTGAAAACCAAAAGCTCTATTTTGCATATTTGGACTCAGCCATCCATTAAGAACTTCTTGTCCTCTGGACATATTTATCAAAATGATTTTGTTCTATAAAACAGAAAATTTGTGATCTATATAATTTATGTATAATGTATAACCTTCATTATTGTAAATTTAGGGGGAAATGCATCATACAATTACCATGATTTTTTTTTTTTTTTTGCACCAGTGAAACAATAAAGTTACTATTAACAATTTTGGACCTTTTTCCCTTGTGTACTATCTTGATTAATAAAAGGAGCTAGTGAAGTACTAGAGTTTAATACATACTGTTATGTTCACAGCACTTGTTCACCTCTCATAAGCACTTATTGACCAAGGCACTGTCTACTCCTGCATTTATACCAGTTTGCTTTACTCAGCCTTACCCTGCTTTCCTATGTATGACGCCTCCACATAAACTTCCAAAAGGCTCACCACCTGTTATCTGTTGTGTAACAAATTATCATAAAACTTTGTCATGAAACAATAAATGTTTGATTTAGGGTCAAGAATATGAAAGCAGCTTAGCTGGAGATTCTGGCTCAAGTGTCTCTTGAGGTTGCAATCAAGATTTTGATAGGGGCTCCTGTCATCTGAAGGTTTGATCAGAGCTGACTGCCATGGTTATTCACATAGCCATTATGCAGAAGCCTGCCGGTTTTTCTCCTTGACCTTTTTAACGGCAGTTTGAGTATCCTCACAACACAGCAATTGACTTACAGAATGAGTGACCTGAGAGAGAATAAGAAAGAAACCATAATGCCTTTTTATGACCTAACCTTAGAGGTGACACACTGTCATTTTTGCTTCATTCTGTTTGTTAGAAGGGAGTCACAAAGTCTAGCCCATATTCAAGGACAGGAGGAATTAAGCTCCACTTCTTGAAGAATTTTTTTTTCTTTATTCTTGGACATTTTCAAATGACCACATCACATAACTCATCATCTGCCGCTCCCATTGACAGAGGTGTCTAGCACTTACTAGGTGTTAGGTTATTGTGTCCCCCCAAACTTCATATCCTATGCCCCAAAGATGATGGTGCGAGAAGTGGGGCCTTCATGGGTGCTTAGGTCATGAGGGTGGGCTCTTCATGAATGGGATTAGTACCTTTATAAAAGAGGCCCACAGCTAACTGGTCTCCTTCAACCATGTGAGGACACAGATTGGCAGTCTGCATCCTAGAAAAGGACACTCACTTGACCATTCTGGTGACTTGATCTTGCACCCAGCTTCCAGAACTGTGAAGATAAATTTCTGTTGTTTATAAAGCTACCTGACCTATGGTATTTTGTTATAGCAACCCCAACAAATAATGACATCAGGATTTACAAGAATAAACATTGGAACCGTTAAAACTGATCAAGCATGCTAAGCTTTCCTGTGGAACCTGTGAGTCCAGCAAACCCCTCCTGTACTTTGCAGATGTTACTTTGCTCTGTATAAACCTGATCATGGAGTGGAGGTTGACATGTCTTTTATTCTCGTATTCTGTGAAATACACAGCTGGAAAAGTAAAGACATGATTTAAGGAGAATTTGTGAGTTTGAGCTCAAAGAGGATGGATGGATGTACAGGGTAGAGTATTTCATATTTTTTTGGTTGAGGTAAAGAGACTGGATTTAAAGAAACCAAAATCTGCTAGTCTGAATTTACAGATTCCTTTACTGAATAAAAATTAAGCACCTGCCATATGCCAGACATAGGCACCAGATTTAAAGGTGAACAAGATACCCTAGCTTTGAGAATTTTGTTCTAGTGTGAAAACAGACTAGTAGTTAACAGAATATGAAAAGAATAGGAGCACATAGGAGGTATTTCGCTGGGGGAGCGGGGGTGGGGGTTAGGGAGAGACAGGAGAGGATTGTATGAATTCTCATGGGACTTAAAAGTCCCATAGCCTGTTTATCCTTGACCTACCGTACCGAAGCTATCAAAATTCAGTCTGTGAACTGAAGCAAATTTAACTCTTGCCTACCTGAATGAGATAAATACAGACAAAATGGACTAAGCATTTATATGCTTTTATACCAATTTGGTTATTTTATGTCCATTGAATCTAATACAAAATTAGGGCTTGTGTTTTGTTTGCTCCCCTCGACTCCTTTTTTCTAGCAATTTTTTCTGTATTTTCTAAAAGTGCTACTGAATCTTAAATTCAAGGGAGAAAACCCTTCATAGATACACGGAAGCACTGAGCTTAGGGGCAGGCCTGATGTTGAGTGGCACTGAATTTCAAGACCAGGGGATAGTCATAGGACACATCTAGGAAGGTGTTAAAGTGGATGACCCTTTCTCACTGTGTTATCACATTCCTGCCCTCGCTTTCCTGTCTCCACTTAGGACATCAGAGATTCTTTGAGTCCAGGTGACTGCTGCTTTGCCTTGAAATTCATGTTTCTGACTGGTGCTCTAACCATGATTTTGGGAGCCCTCAGGTTACACCATCCTGGCCATTACAAGCCCTGGCTAGGTTGCAGTTTCTCACATCTGTATCAGTGCAGCTAAGAGAGGGTGGTGTTTGACTTGACCAGGTACTCGGAAGAATGATGAATGGTTGTAGAGTTCATGTGCTATGCTCAGAGACATTAGGAAATAGAACAGACCACAAGGAATAAATGTACTACCACAGGTACTAAGAGGGAATTTAAATATAAATCTAGATTTCAGAGGGCTCTCCCATTATATTTGCTCATGAAAATCCAAAGAAAGAAGTTCAAGAAAAATGGAGTTGAAAGAACTTTAATCATTCTTGATAATGGGAATTCCAGGCTACATATTAAAGAAAGATGCTGGGTGAGGAAATTTCTAAAAAAGAGTTCTCCTGTTTGCTAGGTTTGGCCCTGTGGAGATGCCCTGGAGATGGACTGCACATGCTGAGTCAGCTTGCCAGTATCTACTCATTTGCTATATACTTGAGTGACGAGCCCTGGGTTTGATTAGACCACAGTTTTCTGGCTTCTGGTCTTTCAAACTAAGTCATTTGGAAGTGGGCTGGGATAGACCTCACATTGCCATTTACTCCTCTGGGACACCCTGCAGTATGCCATTGAAACTGGGTGGACTGGATATTTTACCACTTACTCCTGTCTTTAGCCTTAGGTCAGAAATGGCTTCCTATGGCTAAGTAAAATCTTAGGCTGTGATTAAATCTATTTTTACTCATAGGGAGAGCTAAAGGTAAATACAAAGAATGGCTTCATGACCATTAGGTACAATCTCTTGCATCTGAAAGGCACACATTTGTAAGTTTTTTGTAAATGTAAAATTTGCTATGTTTTGTAACAGGTTCTGCCATTTTTTTCAAGCTTGCATTGTCTTTAATTATATACACCAAGGTAGTGGAATACTCATGAAACTCCAGAGAGTGAAAAAGGGATAGAAAGTGTCTTTGAGGAGGTAATTGCTGAAAACTTCCCCAATCTGGGGAAGGAGATACTCTCTCAGGCCATGGAGGTGCACAGATCTCCCAACACAAGGAACCCAAGGAAGACAACACCAAAATATATAATAATTAAAATGGCAAAGGTCAAGGATAAGGACAGACTATTAAAATCAGCCAGAGAGAGAAATAAGATCACATACTAAAGAAAGCCCATCAGGGTCTCATGAGACTTCTCAGCAGAAACCTTACAGGCCAGAAGGGAGTGGCATGATATATTTAATGCAATGAAGCAGAAGGGCCTCGAACCAAAAATACTTTATCCTGCAAGATTATCATTTAAATTTGAAGGAGGGATTAAACAATTTCCAGACAAGCAAAAGCTGAGCAAATTTACTTCCCACAAACCTACAGTGTATTTTGGAGGGATTGCTATAGATGAAAATGTTCCTAAGTTTTAATAGCTGTCACCAGAGGTAATAAAACCACAGTAAAGGAAGTAGAACAGTTAATTACTAAGCAAATGCAAAACTAAATCAACTATCCTGTAAGTCAATCAAGGGATAGACAGTACAGAATATGATACCTAATATATAAAGAATGGAAGAGGAAGAAAAAGGAGGAGAAAAAAAAGAACCTTCAGATTGTGTTTGTAATAGCATATTAACTGAGTTAAGTTAGACTCTTGGATTGGAAGTTAACCTTGAACCTTTGGTAACCACAAATCTAAAGCCTGCAATGGCAATAAGTACATACCTATTGATAATCACCCTAAATGTAAATGGTCTGAATGCACCAATCAAAAGACATAGAGTCACCTAAGAAGGAACTAGTGGTTACCAAAGGGGAGAGTTGTGGGAGGGTGGATGGGAAGGGAGGGAGAAGGGGATTGAGGGGTATTATGTTGAGTACACATGGTGTGGGAGATCACGGGAAAAAACAGTGTAGCACAGAGAAGGCAAACAGTGAATCTGTGGCATCTTGCATTGGGGTATGGGTGAGGCCTTGATAATATGGGTACATGTAGTAACCACATTGTTTTTTCATGTGAAATCTTCGTAAGAGTGTATATCAATAATACAGTAATAAAAAATTTTTTTAAATGATATAGAGTCACTGAATGGATAGAAAAAAACAAGACCCATCTATATCATGCCTACAAGAGACTCATTTAAAACCCAAAGACATACACAGACTATAAGTGAAGGGGTGGAGAAAAATATTTCATGCAACTAACAGGGAGAAAACAGGAATTGCAGTACATGTATCAGACAAAATAGACTTCAAAACAAAGAAAGTCACAAGAGACAAGGACATTACACAATGATGAAGTGGTCAATTGAACAAGAAGATATAACCATTATAAATATCTATGCACCCAACACAGGAGCACCTACATATATGAAACAAATACTACCATAATTAAAAGGGGAAATAGAATGCAATGCATTCTTTCTAGGACACTTCAACACACCACTGACTCCAAAGGACAGATCAACCAGACAGAAAATAAGTAGGAGACAGAAGCACTGAACAACACATGATAACAGATGGACCTAACAGACATTTACAGAATTCCACCGAAAAGCAGCAGAATACACATTCTTCTCAAGTACACATGGAACATTTTCAAGAATACATCATATACTAGGCCACAAAAAGAGCCTCAGTAAATTAAAAAGATTGAAATTTTACCAATCAGTTTCTCAGACCAAAAAGGTATGAAACTAAAATAAATTATGCAAAGAAAACAAAAAATCCCACAAAAACATGGAAGCTTCACAGCATGCTTCTAAATAACCAATGGATCAATGACTAAATAAAAACAGAGATCAAGCAATATATGAAGACAAGTGACAACAATAATTCAATACCACAAAATCTGTGGAAGGCTGTAAAGGCCATGCTAAGAGGAATGTACATTGCAATACAGGCCTACCTCAGGAAAGAACAATCCCATATGAACACTCTAAACTTACAATTATCGAAACTAGAAAAAAGAAGAGCAAATGAGGCTCAAAGTCAGTAGAAGGAGGGACATAATAAAGATTAGAGCAGAAATAAATAAAATTGAGAAGAATAAAAGAATAGAAAGAATCAATGTAAGAGCTGCTTCTTTGAGCAAATAAACAAAATAGATAAACACCTAGCCAGACTTAGCAAGTAAAAAAGAGTCTACACACATAAACAGAATCAGAAATGAGAAAGGAAAAATCACTACAGACACCACAGAAATACAGAGAATTATTATAGAATACTATGAAAAATTATATGCTAACATACTGTATAGCCTAGAAAAATGGGCAACTTTCTAGAAAAATACAACCTTCAAGGCTGATCTGGAAAGAAACAGAAAACCTGAACAGACCAATTACCAGCAACAAAATTTAACTGGTAATCAAAAAACTACCTAAGAACAAATCCCTGGACCAGATTCCTTCACTGCTGAATTTTATCAAACATTTAATGAAGACCTAATACCCATCCTCCTTAAAGTATTCCAAAGAGTAGAAGAAGAGGGAATAGTTTCAAACTCATTCTGTGAGACCAGCATCACTCTAACACCAGAACCAGGCAAAGACACCACAAAAAAAGAAAATTACAGACCAATATCCCTGATGAACATAGATGTAAAAATACTCAACAAAATATTAGCAAACAAAATTAAAAAATACATCAAAAAGATCATCCATCATGATCAAGTAGGATTTATTCCAGGGATGCAAGGATGGTACAATATTTGAAATCCATTAACATCACTACATGACCAAAAGAAGGACAAAAACCACATGATCATCTCCATAGATACTGAAAAAGCATTGAAAAAAATTCAACACCCATTCATGAAAAAAACTCTAAAAAAAATGGGTATAGAGGGCAAGTACCTTGACATAGTAAAGGCCATATGTGACAAACCCACAGACAACATTACACTTAACAGTGAGAAGCTGAAAGCCTTTCCTTTAAGATCGGGAACAAGACAAGGATGCCCACTCTCCCCACTTCTTTTCAACATAGTACTGGAGGTCCTAGCCATGGCAATCAGACAACACAAAGAAATAAAAGGCATTCAGATTGGCAAGCAAGAAGTTAAAATGTCCCTGTTTGCAGATGACATGATATTGTATATAAAAATCCCTAAAGAATCCACCCCAAAACTACTAGATCAAATATCTGAATTCAGCAAAGTTGCTGGATACAAAATTAATATGCAGAAATTTGTGGCATTCCTATATACTAACAATGAACTAGCAGAAAGAGAAATCAGGAAAACAATTCCATTCACAGTTGCTTCAAAAAGAATAAAATACCTAGGAATAAACCTAACCAAGGAAGTGAAAGACCTATACTTTGAAAGCTACAAGACACTCGTGGGAGAAATTAAAGAAGATACCAATAAATGGAAACACATCCATGCTCATGGATAGGAAGAATTAATATTGACAAAATGACCATCCTGCTGAAAGCAATCTACAGATTCAATGCAATTCCTATGGAAATACCAATAGCATTCTTCAATGAACTAGAGCAAATCATTCTCAAATTCATATGGAACCACAAAAGACCCTGAAGAGCCAAAGCAATCCTGAGAAGGAAAAATAAAGCTGGGGGGATTATGCTCCCCATCTTCAAGCTCTACTACAAATCCACAGTAATCAAGAAAATTTGGTACTGGCACAAGAACAGAACCATAGAGCAATGGAACAGAATAGAGAGTCCTGATATAAATGCAACCATATATGGTAAATTAATATATGATAAAGTAGCCATGGACATACAATGGGGAAATGACAGCCTCCTCAACAACTGGTGTTAGCAAAACTGGACAGCTACATGAAAGAGAATGAACCTGGATAATTGTTTAACCCTTTACACAAAAGTAAACTCAAAATGGATCAAAGATCTGAATGTAAGTCATGAAATCATAAATCTCATAGAAGACAACGTAGGCAAAAATCTCCTGAAGTATGAGCAACTTCTTCGTGAATGCATCTCCTTGAGCAAAGGAAACAAAATAAAAAATGAACACATGGGACTACATCAAACTAAAAAGTTTCTATACAGCAAAGGACACCATCAACAGAACAAAAAGGCATCATGCAGTATGGGAGAATATATTTGTAAATGACATATCAGACAAGGGGTTAACATCCAAAATATATAAAAAACTCACACATATCAACATCCAAAAAGCAAATAACCCGATTAAGAAATGGGCAGAGGATATGAAGAGACACTTCTCCAAAGAAGTTCAGATGGCCAGCAGGCACATGAAAAGATGCTCCACATCACTAATCATCAGGGAAATGCAAAATAAAACCACACTGAGATAGCACCTCACACTAGTAAGGATGGCCAGCATCAAAAAGACTAAGAACAACAAATGCTGGTGAGGATGTGGAGAAAGGGGGACCATCCTACACTGCTGGTGGGATGTACCCTAGTTCAACTATTGTGGAAAGCAATATGGAGGTTCCTCAAAAAGCTAAAAATAGAAATACCATTTGACCTGGGAATCCCACTCCTTGGAATTTACCCAAAGAATACAATTTCTCAGATTCAAAAAGACATATGCACCCCTATGTTCACTGCAGCACTATTTACAATAGCCAAGATATGGAAACAACCTAAGTGTCCATCAGTAGATGAATGGATAAAGAAGAGTTGGTACATATACACAATGGAATACTATTCAGCCATCAGAAAGAAACAAATCCTACCATTTGCAACAACATGGATGGAGCTGGAGGATATTATGATCAGTGAAATAAGCCAGCCCGAGAAAGACACGTGCCAAACGATCTCCTTCATTTGTGGAGTATAACAATGTAGCAAAACTGAAGGAGCAATATAGCAACATTCTCACGGATTCCAAGAAGGGATTAGTGGTTACCAAAGGGAGCCGTGTGGGAGGGCGGGTGGGGAGGGAGGCAGAAGGGGATTGAGGGGTATTATGCTTAGTACACATGGTGTGGGGGGTCATGGGGAAAGCAGTGTAGCACAGAGAAGGCAAACAGTGAATCTGTGGCATCTTACTACACTGATGGACAGTGACTGCATTGGGGTATGTGCAGAGACTTGATAATAAGGGTAAATGTAGTAGTCAGATGTTTTTTTCATGTGAATGCTTCATAAGAGTGTATATCAATAATACCTTTAAAAAATTTTTTTTAAAAGGTGGGAGGGAGGTTTGGCTGTCCTAATGTGAAACCTGCTTTTTCTCCCCATGAGATAGTGAGTCTTGACATTTCCCCACATCCATATGGAATCAGATCAGTGTTATTATCTTTAATGATGATGTTTTTCCATCTTACAGGGAGCATGTTTGCCCAGTGTGTTATTTCACAACTAGCAGTTGTTTCTAAGTTCTATGTATTTGGTTTTGCTATGTACATTTGCTTATGTATCCCATAATTTCTTCAGGAGAAATTAATCGAAAGAAGTGCTGGAATAGAGGAAATGCAGTTACTGTTCTATAACTTGTTGCCAGGTTGCCTCTAGAAAAGTTGGTCTGATTTACAATTGAAACAGTGGTTAGCAATGGTGTCTGGTGTTAGTTCGATTTCCCAGAGCCCCCTATGTCTCACCCTAGCCCCTTTTGTTTTTCTAGCATACAGGATCCATCCCTGTGGGGAACTGGTTCAGAGTGGACCGCCTTCAGGACCACAAGACTAGGAAGGGGGTGGAAATCCTGAGGGAAGCAATGACCCCTCAGTGAGGGGGAGGAGGTTACACTGGTAGGGGGCTCCACCTTAACAATCTCATCTCCCGAGTTGGGGTAGAACCTGCCCCAGTAGCTACTCCCTGTAGTTTGGGGTAAGGTGGGGGGGGGACCTGTAATGGGGGTATCTGTAAATTATGCAGATGCATAGCTGCTTTATCTCTCCTGTTATTTGCCTCTTGCAGAACAGGTTGCTCGAGTGATGGGAAAAGTGACCCAAGGTCTTGATGCAGATTGGATCACAGAGCAGGAATAGGTCCTCGGGGATCATTTTGCCTGGTGACTTTCAAACTTTTTGAACCACAACTCATGTAGGAAATACTGTTTATATGATAACCCAGTTTAAACACACACACACACACTGCACACATGAGCATGTACATATCAATGAAGAAAAAATTTGACAAAAGCAGTATTGCCCTTGGTATAATTCATTCTGATACATTTTATTGTGTTCCTTATTATTTTTGCTCTGTTTTTAATGCTAGCCTTAACCCACTACATTTATTTCATGATCCTCAACTGCCTCTAAACTTGCATTTGACAAACAGCGATCTAGCTGAACTGATTCATTTTACATGTGGGGAAACTGGCCAGAATGGGAAGAGACTCAGCTGAGGATGTCCAGAGAGTTGGGGTGGAGCAGAGCTGGAACTGGGATCTTCTGCTCCAGACTGATGCTAACAGACATGGTCAGTTGGGAGATGACTGCCCCTCATGGTGACAATAATGCTGAGAGCTGGAAACAACTCTGATGATTGAAGAAGAAGGGAACCAGCCAACATTTATCTCCATTCTTGTTCACTAATTATCTCTTCATTTGCTGAAAAGATATTTTGGAGCTGAAGCTGTCTCCCATCAACCATCTAGGGGACCATCCTCACCAGGAAAGAAAATGGGAGGTCAGGTAGTAGAGGTCCTGCCACTATTGTCTGAGTGTAGGAAAACAGGAGATATGGGCCTGACAGGCATACATATCCCCCTCTCTGCTAGGTATTGAGTGGTTAGGGGACCAGGCTAAATTCAATCTGTGTTTGTTCTGTATGTTTGTTGTTTGTTTCAGTGGACCAGGCTGCACTTGCCCAGTGTACCCCTGAGGCCTCGGGATTGCTGCTGCTGCTCCAGTGGGCCTGGAAGGTAGGGCAGCCAGAGGATTTTTCTTGAGTCTTGCCTTATTTCAGGATGCAGAAACAGAATGCTATTGACTGCTGGCTTAAATAACAAACATTTCTCACAGTTTTGGACGCTGGGAAGTACAATATCAAGGTGCTGGCACATCTGAGGTCTGGTCCTCACACTTCCTCATTTGCAGAAGGCAGTCTTTTGGCTGTATCTTTACATGATAGAGAGGGACAGGTGTTTTGTCTCTTCCTCTTTTATAAGGTGTGAATAAAATTACAGTATTTCCAGCATTTCTTGCCTGGCCTTAGTGCATCTCTGTATCAATAGGTGTTTCCAAAGGATGGAGAGAAGTAGCCATCTCCATAGCAATAGGTGATTACAAGGGTTGGATCAGAGAGATTTGGTGGGGTCCCTTTTTACAGCTGGGTCATGAGAGACATGGGCAAGCAGAAGTGGATAACTGCTTAAAAGTAATAAATGGGTTTTTCCCACTTTATTTCTCCCTTTGACTGATTTCCACTTCAAAGGTATTTTGCCCCCGGCTGGGAAGGTGTACTCCCCTTGGAGCTACACCTGGTGGTAGTTGGCAGGAACTCTGAACCTGAAATCTGTCTTCATGGGTGCGACCCTTGGGCAGGCTGTGCCTAGAGACTGGGGGGAGATGCCTGGAATCCCCTGTGGATGGTGGGGAGGCCCCAGTGGCTGAGTAGTGGAGGGTGCAGCTTCACCTGGGAGCCCTCTATCTGTGGGGCTTCCAATTGGGGAGCTCCTAGTGGGAAATTGGTCTAGGATAAAGCACCTCCTGGAGGGGTCGGGCCTTCCCCAGAATTGGGGAAGGGTGGAGACACTGGAAGCTGTGGAATTAGCCCTCCGTGAGATAGAAGATGCTTAGGGGCCCTGAGTGGCTGTGTAGCAGCTGGGATTATGGGATATTTGTTTCTTGAGATAGTGGAAAGGGTTATCAAGGAGAGAGGCAAACTTTGGCTGGAAGAGCTGGGCAGTGACCTATGGGATGCCTGTAAGAAAGAGAGACAATTATTGAGAACACAGGTCATGCTCCTGGAAGATTTGTTAACAACGAGGGAGGAGGCATCAGGAGAAATCTGCCATGCAGCAGGCTGTGTGGGAGGGGGAGGGAAGATCAGTGCCTTAAGCCCTGGAGATGGTAGAGGAGATGTTGGGAAAGGATGAGAGGGTGGGGCTGGGGGCTGAGGGCTAATCTGTTGTCAAGGCCACCGCCCTAGGCACCAGCCCCTCCCGTATTAAAGGTCTGCCCAGTAGTAATTAAGAAAGTAAAAACACAACAACACTGGGCTCCTCAGGGGGAGGAGCAAACCCTTCCCCAGGTTGTGAAGCACTCCATGCTCCGCCCCTACATCCAGGATGATCTGGTGCACATGAGCATCGGGTTTCAACAGAAGCCATCAGAACCTCTGCCTACATGGCTTTTGCATCTTTGGAATATGGGGGTGGAAAACATTGTTATGTTGGGTTCTGAGATGAGTAGACTGACTTTCCTGACAGCTCACCCTTCCTTCCAGCAGCAGCTGCAAAGTGCCTGACACACCTCAGGGAATCAGGCACTTTTGGATTGGCTGACAGCAGCCATAAGGGCAGTGTGGCCTAATCGGTGTGATTTACTATACTTACCCACTGGCTGGAAAACATGCAGAGTTCCAGCTGGTGTTATGAGAGCTGGGCATGAAAAATATCATCTATAATATGGATCTCCCAGGTCCCAGTGAGGAGTTGTTCACTGTAGGAATGAGAAACCTGGTGCTGCTTACAGCTTCCCCTTCTGTCCTTGGGTCCCTAGTGGCTATTCTTGCCCCCAACATAGGGCAACCCATAAATCAGGCTACTCATACTTCAGCAGATCTGGGGCAGGCTGAAACAATAAGAGCATGGTTGGAAGTATGACTGAAATGAGAGGTGCAAAAGGCCCCGTGAAGGTCTTGAGGACCCAGATGTGGGTTGATTTGATAGAGGCAGGGGTAGTGAAAGAAAAACCTGATGAGCAGGCCAATAGGATCTTATTAGAACTGTGGCACCAATTAAAGCCAGAGCAGCAGTTCCAGCTGCTGAGGTCCAGGACATGGAAGCCAGAGGCAAAGCCCCATGTCTGGCCTGTATACCTAGAAGACTTCCTGTGGGATAGTATTCAAGACTACACCTGAGCTCTCATCCCTACAGAAAAAATGATTGGCATCGTGGTTTGACTGAGTGGGGGATCAAGGCCACCACCATGAGGGATGTGGTAATGACTGGAGGTAAGTCATGAATCCCAGAAGACCACCAAGGAGCCAACACCAATGCAAAAGTGAAGAGCCTTTATTCACGCTAGCTCAAGCTCAATCTCTCATCTGCACCAACGCAGTGGCAAGATGCCAGAGAAAGAGAGCGAGTTTCAATACCACAATGGTTTTATGGGGTTCTAGGGCAGTTGATGGGGTGATGGTCGTGGCTCTGGCTGATTGGCTGGATCTAGGGGTAGTTGGTGGGGTGATAGGTCATGGCTTTGGTCAATTGGCAGGGTCTAAGGGCGGTGGGTGAGCTCCTTGCTGACTGGAGAGAAGAGAGACCAAGCTCTGATTGGGTGAAATAGGATCCGGGTCCCGATTGGCTAAAATAGGATCCAGGTCCCAATTGGCTGAGGTAGGATCCGGGTCCGAATTGGCTGAAATAGAATCTGGAGCTTGCCCTTTCAGAGGCCACATGTAGAATTAACAATTCATTGGTCCCCCATAAATGTACAATGTGTCTTGATGCTGGTAGACACAGGAGCTGAATGTTCTCTGATTTATAGCAACTCTGAGCATTTTCCTGGGACCCCTGCTGTGATAGATGGCTATGGGGGTAAGGCAATTAGAGTGAAAAAAGCCAGATCCCATTGGAGATAGAGCATTTACCCCCAAATGAGTATGCCCTCATGTGTACATTTTCCCATCCCTGAATATATTTTGGGAGTAGATATCCTGTAGGGCCTGTGGTTATGGACCATTGCAGGTGAGTTCAGACTGAGGGTATGTGTGGTGAAGGCAGTTCTGAGGGGACATGCTAGGCACCCCCTGTAGGTCTGCCTGTACCTCAGTGGGTGACAAGTACTAAGCAGTATAAACTGCCTGGGGAACACAAGGAAATTAGAGAAACTCTATAGGAGTTAGAGGATGTAGTCATCATACAGCCCACTCATAGTCCTTTTAATTCCCCGCTGTGGCCAGTGAAAAAGCCAGATGGCTCCTGGCATATGACCGTGGACTACAGGGAATTGAATAAAGTCACACCCCCTTTGCATGCTGCTGTCCCCTCTATCGCAGCCATTCCGGACAACCTAAGCCATGAGCTGGGAACATACCATTATGTAATAGACCTTGCTAATGCTTTCTTCTCTATTCACATAGCACTGGAAAGTCGGAAACAGTTTACCTTCATGTGGGAAGGCCAGCAGTGGACATTCACTGTCCTTCCATAGGGATACCTCCTCCACAGTCCCACCATCTGCCATGGACTGAAAGCCCAGGACTTGGCCACATGGAATAAACTGCAAAAGGTGCAGTTGTATCACTACATTGGTGATATTATGCTCATGTCTGATTCTCTTTCAGATTTAGAAGGGGCAGTTCCTAGACTGCTGCAACATCTACAGGGGAAAGGATGGGCTGTGAACAGCACCAAGGTTCACGGAACTATTTTGTCTGTAAAGTTCCTGGGGGTTTTCTGGTCGGGTAAAACTAGAGTTATTCCAGAAGCAGTTATAGACTAGGTCCAGGCTTTCCCCACCCCTACCACTGTGGCAGTATTACAAGAGTTTTTAGGTCTTTTGGGGTACTCAAGAGTATTTATCCTAAGCTTGAAAAAAATTCTGAAGCCCTTACACCACCAGTTGGTATGAAAGGGCATCAGGTGGGACTGGGATGAGACATGTGCAGCTGCTTTTACTGCTGCTAAGTGAGCAGTCAAGGCTATACAAACCTTGAGTGTAATGGACTCATCAGTCCTCTGTGAGCTTGATGATCACATAACTGAAGACGGTTATGGATGGGGTCTTTGGCAGCAGCTTGAACAGACACACCAACCTATTGGATTCTGGTTACAACTATTGAAAGGAGCAGAGGTCCGGCACACCTTGACAGAGAAGCAACTGGCTGCTGTGTACAGACCTTGCTGACTATGGAGCCCTATACCAAAACAGCTCCAAACAAGGTAATAACCACCTATCCCATCGCAGAGTGGGTGTGACACTGGACCCAAAGGCCATAGAGTGGGTGGGCACAGGGGCCTACACTAGCCAAATGGAGTGCATACTTACAGCAGCATAGTGCCCTGTCTACTAGCTCCTTAAGTGGAGCTATTGGGGCCAGCGACATATCAGTGGAAAGCAGGAAGAACTTGCTTTTGAGCCATTGTTAGCTGAGAGCCCTTATCAGGAGGGAAAAGCCCCTATACCTAAAGATGCTTGGTATATAGATGGCTCTTGTCATGGGCAGCCCCCAAAGTGGAGGGCTGTATCTTTCCATCCTAAGACTGAGACAATATGGATGGAGGATGGAGAGCAAAAGAGCAGTCAGTGGGATGAGTTGTGGGCAGTATAGCTTGTGATCACCCAGGAGCCCTCCCCTATCATTGTCTGCACTGACAGCTGGTCTGTCAATTGGGGCTTAACCCCGTGGCTACTGACATGGTACCATGCCAACTGGATGGTTGGTCACTGGCCCCTAGAGTTGTGGCAAGACCTATGGGCCTCTGGTCAGACAGTTACCATATATCATATGACTGGCCATTTGCCTTTGGCATCTCCAGGGAATGATGAAGCAGACACACTGGCCCAGGTGCATTGGCTAGAAGGAAAGCCTACCTTTGATGTAGCTCAGTGGTTTCATCAGCATTTGGTGCCTGCGGGACAAAAGACAATGTGGGTTGTAGCCTATCGGTGGGGCTTGTCGTTGACCTTTAAAGAAGTCAGCAGAGCCCAGAAGGAGTGCTGTGTGTACACTAAGAGGGACTTACACTGAGTCCCGTAGCAACATGGGACAATAGTAAGAGGGCCAATATCCCTTTTCAGGTGGCAGGTAGACTATATTGGGCCTCTGCCCATATCAGAAGGATATCAGTGTGCCATGACTTGCGTAGACATGGCTACTGGACTATTGGTTGTTTCTCCTGCACATTGTGCAGATCAACAAATGACCAAAAGAGGCCTAGAGCATGTCTTTACAGCCTATGGCTGGCCTAGGTGATTGAGAGAGTAAGACACCCAATTTTCTGGACATGCATTACAAGAATGGGTGCAACAATTAAGAATAAAGTGGAAGTTTCATGTACCATATAACCCTAGTAGGGTAGGCATGATAGAGAGGTACAATGGTTTGTTGAAATCTGGCCTGAAGTGAACACCAATAGTTTACGGGGCTGGTCAATTCATTTATAGAGAGTGCTACTGCATTTGAATTAGAAGCCCCAAAAAGGAGTCTTGATCCCTGTGGATATGCTAACATGCCTTGCTCCCTCTCCTATACAGTTGTATGTGAAAATCAAAGAGTTATTCAAGCCAGGATATGACCAGCAGAGCAACATCTGTGCTGCCAGCCCCGACTGTGTTAAACCCTGGAGACTCTGTTGAGTGGATGTGGCCCTGGACATTTCAGCACATGGACCAGTGATGGCTGGCCCTTCTGACACCTTGGGGGAAAAGCTTGGAAGCTGACCTCATGTGTTTCTGGAGGAACAGCAGACTTGTTCCCAAAGATCACAGTAGTATACCCAAAATGTCTAGGAGGTAAGAGCATCTTATGGGGAAGTTTTGTTTTATCTTTATGGCCAGTGCATGTACCTCCTATAGTCTTACATATTGACTCATCTGTAACTCCCACAGGGAGTGGGGTGAAAGTCTGGTATACTAGACCAGGATGAAATCCCATTCCTGCCACTGTCCTATCACAGGACCACTTTCTTGCATGCATCCTACCTGATGGACAAGAGTTGCCTATGCTGGTGTCATTAAAACATGTATCTTACCATCCTTAAGGTTATTTTCTTCTATAGTCCTTGTGGCCTGTGCCCCTGGCTGCAGCTGCCATATTATTGCCCTGAATTCCCTACCTGTTCAGCTACTGGCACCTGTGGAATGGGAGAGCTATGGAATTAATCTGCATAGGACTTTGAATTTACCTGATTTCTCCTGCTTGAGGATTATCATAATTTTATTGCTGTTGTTATTGTATGTTATTAGTCTGGTTACAGTGCTCCAGTTTTCTCACACAGGGGCCATTGTGGAAGATGGAGAGTGAGTAGATTGTGAGGCAAGCCTGTGGGTAAAATTGCAATATTTCCAGAATCTCTCACCTGGCCTTGTGCATCTCCATATCAATAGGTGTTTCCAAGGGTGGAGAGAAGTAGTCTATCTCCATACCATAAGTGATACATCTGGGTACATCTGGACCAGTGAGGTTGGGTGGGGCCCCCTTTTACAACTGTGTCATGGGTGAGCATAAGTGGACGACTGCTTGTAAGCAATAAACGGGTTTCTCCCATTTTGTTTCTCCCTTTGACTGATTTCAGCTTCAACAGTAATTTGCCCTGGGCTGGGAACTTATTTTCCCCTCAGAGTTACAATGTTAAGGAATTATGTCCCTTAAATCGATAGGTTGTGGCCCTAACCTCCCGTGTGACTGTAATTGAAGATTGGGCATTTAAAGAGGTAATTAGGGTTAAATGAGGTTATAAGGGTCCCTGATCCCTTGGACTGGTTGGTGTCCTTAATAAGAGGAAAAGAGCCCAGAGATCTTCCCCCACTGTCCTGCCCCCAGCAGCAGAGAGGAAAGGGTGCGGTGAGAAGGCAGCTGTCTGCCAGCAGGGACAGAGCTCTCGCTGGAGACCAACCATGACAGCACCTGCATCTGAACTCCCAGCCTCCAGACTGTGAGAAAGGAAATTTCTGTTGTTTAAGCCCCTGAGTCTTGTTACTTTGTTATGGCAGCCTGAGAAGACTAATATACTATTCCTCCACTTACGGAGTGAGAAGTGGAGACCTTGGCCAGGGTTTACCCTCTTGGAGCTTCAGTTTCCTCTTATATAAAGAGAATAATTGCAGTTCTTATGTCATATGGTCGTAGTGAGCTTCAGTGACTACACAGAGAGAATATAGGGCATCTGTGGTACATAGGCATGCGTTCAATTAATGGGAGCTTCAGTAATTACTGTTATCCAACTGGATGATTATCACCAGGACATTTGAAATCCTTGGTCCATCCTCTCCAATCAGACATCTCATCAGCCTCCCCCAGCTAGGTGTTCCCAGGAACACAGATATTTCAAATCTGCCCCAGGGAGGTATAACTGCAGCTAAATATGGTACAAACAAGAAAAGAAATCATTAGCTGTTTTTAAGAGTGGAAATAGAAATGATCTTAATTATGGCCATTGTGGTTGTTTTGATGTCTGAGCTTCTTTTGCAATATAAAAGGAATAGACTTCACTTCCCTGCTGGGTAATGGGGATGCTGCTAGTAGAGTCAGAACAGGGCAAGGATCCAACTCTGGGGGCAGAGCTGCCTTCTTCATTTCCTGGGCTCTCATAGGACTATGTTCACCATCTCAGCCCTCAAAATGGTTCCTACTTCTGTGTCCTCTCTTTTGGGAGTGGAGTAAGACCATGGCTTTAGTAATCAGACAGACTTGACTTTGAGTCCTCACTCCACTACTTACTTACTTGCTGGGTGACTCTGAGAGAACTTCACAACTTTTGGGTCTCATTTGATCAGTTGTCAAATAGTGATACTAGGATCTGGCAGCATTGTTGGAAAGATGATTGGACAATAGGTTCATATTATATGGCACATTCAAAGAAGGAAATAAATGGTAGCTTTGGTAGCTAAAATGTCAGCTGAGGTCTTTAGGCCTCTTGATTTGGAGACAAGATCTCTTGAATCTTAGCACACCTGTGGGGAGTCTATGACTTCCCCAAGATTCCTGGGAATTCACAGAAGTTTCTTATTCTTAGAGTAAATATTCCAAGGGCTTGGATATGGGATCATCAATCAGCTTCCTCTTGACTGTGGGTTTTCTCAGACATGTACCATCTCTTTTGGGTTACATCAACTCAAATATGAAACTCAGCTCCTTCCTTAATTTCCCCAAAACTCCACTCCACAATATTTGTAGAGGAGATCCAGAAATGTAATATTAGCAGCTTCAAATGGAACATTAGACATTCCTAATCTGAAAATGCTGGCCAGCCACCACCACCAGGGAATTTTTGCAGAGACTACTTCACCTGCAGTGCTCCAGCATCAGATCATCTCCCTGGCTTTTATGTCTATTTCCTTCTCTCAGAGCAAAATGTGTCTTCCCTTTTTCCATGACTTTCATTCTAGCAATTTCTTCCCATTTTCTAGCCTTCTGCTGACATGTCTAGCTCAAGCAGCTTATCAAACTATTTTCTGGATCAAAGATCATGCTCTCTCTACAAGAAATTCTAGTTCAACTGTAATTATCACTCCTTCTCCTGCATTATTATTGGTTTTTAACTTGAGTACAGAATAAAGTCACAAATTCTTTTTGTCTACCCAGAAAATCCAAGTGACTTGATTAAAAACCTATTGATACTAAGGAGAGTGGATGGATTCAACTACATATATGAAAACCAAATAGCTCTGCTATAGACCAGTAATAAATTAAAAATTTGTTGCAAAAAATAACCCATTTTTGATGGCAACAAAACCACAAATACTTATGAACAAGCCTAACAAGAAATGTGCAAGAAAAGTATGAAGAAAAATGTTAACTTTATTGAAATACTTAGAAGAACCACTGAATAAATGTAGAGACAAATGTTTCCTCATTTGCTAGGACTGGAAGGTGTAAATATAGTAATATTCTCCAATTAATCTATAAACTCAATTCAATCCCAATTAAATTGCAGTAAAATTGTTGAGTAAAGTTCACATGGAAAAGAAAATGCACAAAAATAGCCAAAACCCTTTTGAAAAAAGATCAAAGGGACTTGCTCTATTGTGTATCAAAATATTATAACCCTATAGGGATTAAGATGGTTCAAGAATAGTGTATATGTGTCATACACCTGAAATTAATATAATATTGTACATCAACTATATTTCAATTAAAACAAAAGAGATGGGTCAGGAATGAATAAATACAATAATGAAGCAAAATGCAGAATACAGAAGCATGTATATATGGAAATGTAATTTCTGATAAAGAAGATATTTCTTAGTGGAAAAAGATGATATAATATCCTTTTAAAGAAAGGGCTGTAATTGAGGAAAAAATAATGTTAAATTCCTATTACATACAAGGGAGCAAAATATTCCAAATGAATCAAGAAACTAAATGTAAGAATGAACAGAACTTTGAAAATATTTTCAGAAAAATAATTTTGGGGTGGAAGAAGACCTTGCTTAATCTATAAAGTATAAAGAAAAAAATAGAAAAACATGACTATCATTAAGACTCTATAGTTCAAAATTTCTATAAAATAACAACTACTAGAGGAGCCAAGATGGTGGCATGAGTAGAGCACCAGAAATCTCCTCCTAAAACCACATATATTTTTGAAAATACAACAAAGACAAATCTTCCTAAAAGAGAGACCAGAAGACACAGGACAACAGCCAGACTACATCCACACCTGCGAGAACCCAGCGCCTTGCAAAGGGGGTAAGATACAAGCTGCGACCCGGTGGGACCCGAGCACCCCACACCCCAGCTTCTGGCAGGAGGAGAGGAGTAAGAGCAGGAGGGGAGAGAGAGCCCAGGACTGCTAAATAGCCAGCCATAGCCATCCGCACCGGACCGCAGACACAGTGCATGCGTGGGGTGCAGGATACTAGGGAAACAGGACAGTAAGAATTGTGAGCAGGTCCCTGCAGCCGGTGCCCCAGGGACAAAGAAAAGCGAGTGCTTTTTGGAAGTCTTAAAGGGAAAGGGACCCCACAGCCAGAAGGAAGTATCCTGGGACACTTAGTCCAGCTGCAGGGAACTCCAGGCACCATAAACCCCTGAATAGCAGGGCAGCTCAGAGGCCCCTCACGGAGATAAACAGCCTCCCTGCCATTCCCCCTCCGATGCAACTCCGCCATATGAGAGCAGCAGCCTGAGGCAGGCCATGCCCAAAGCAACAGTGGAGATAAACTCCATAGTGGCTGGGCAAGAATCAGAACCCCATCTGCGTGCCGCTGCCCAGCACAAGCCACTAGAGATCGCTGTTCTCCCAGGAGAGGAAGGCCACAAACCAACAAAAAGGGACGTTCTTCCAGCCGTCACTCATGCCAGCTCTGCAAACTATCTCTATTGACATGAAAAGGCAAAATTTGAGGCAGATGAAGATCACAGAGTCAACACCTGAGGAGACAGACTTAACCAGTCTTCCTGAAAAAGAATTCAAAATAAAACTCATAAACATGCCGATGGAGATGCAGAGAAATATACAAGAGCTAAGGGATGAAGTCTGGAGGGAAATAACAGATGTCCGGAAGGAGATTACAGAAGTGAAACAAACTCTGGAAGGATTTATAAGCAGAATGGATAAGATGTAAGAGGCCATTGATGGAATAGAAGCCATAGAACAGGAACGCATATAAGCTGACACAGAGAGAGATAAAAGGATCTACAGGAATGAAACAATATTAAGAGAACTGTGGGACCAATCCAAAGGAACAATATCTGCATTATAGGGGTACCAGAAGAAAAAAGAGAGAGAGAAAGGGATAGAAAGTGTCTTTGAAGAAATAATTGCTGAAAAATTCCCCAAACTGGGGGAGGAAATAATTGATCAGACCACAGAAGTAAACAGAACTCCCAACAGAAAGGACCCAAGGGGGACAACACCAAGACACATAATAATTAAAATGACAAATATCAAGGACAAGAACAGAGTTTAAAAGGCAGCTAGAGAGAAGAAAAAGGTCACCTATGAAGGAAAACCCATCAGGCTATCATCAGACTTCGCAACAGCAACCTTACAGGCCAGAAGAGAATGGCATGATATATCTAATGCAATGAAACAGAAGGGCCTTGAACCAAGAATACTGTATCCAGCACGATTATCATTTAAATATGAAGGAGGGACTAAACAATTCCCAGACAACAAAAGTTAAGGGAATTTGCCTCCAACAAACCACCTCTACAGGGTATTCTAGAAGGACTATTCTAGATGGGAGCACTCCTAAGACTAAACAAATGTCACCAGAGAAAATAAAATCACAGCAAAGAAAGCAGACCAACCAAATACTAACTAAAGGCAAAAAATAAAATCAACTACCCACTAAAAACAATTAAAGGAAACACAAAAGAGCACAGAATGAAACAACCACATATGAAGAATGGAGGAGGAGGAATAAGAAGGGAGAGAAGAAAAGAATCTCCAGACAGTGTATATAACAGCACAATAAGTGAGCTAAGTTAGGTAGTAAGATACTAAAGAAGCTAACCTTGAACCTTTGGTAACCATGAATCTAAAGCCTGCAATGGCAATACGTACATATCTTTCAATAGTCACCCTCAATGTAAATGGACTGAATGCACCCATCAAAAGACACAGAGTAATAGAATGGATAAAAAAGCAAGACCCATCTATCTGCTACTTACAAGAGACTCAACTCAAACCCAAAGACATGCACAGACTAAAAGTCAAGGGATGGAAAAAGATATTTTATGCAAACAACAGAGAGAAGAAAGCAGGGGTTGCAGTACTAGTATCAGACAAAATAGACTTCAAAACAAAGAAAGTGACAAGAGATAAAGAAGGATATTACATAATGATAAAGGGCTCAGTCCAACAAGAGGATATAACCATTCTAAATATATATGCACCCAACACAGGAGCACCAGCATATGTGAAACAAATACTAACAGAACTAAAGGGTAAAATAGAGTGCAATGCATTCATTTTAGGAGACTTCAACATGCCACTCACCCCAAAGGATAGATCCACTGGACAGAAAATAAGTAAGGACACGGAGGCACTGAACAACACACCAGAACAGATGGACCTAATAGACATCTATAGAACTCTACATCCAAAAGCAACAGGATACACATTCTTCTCAAGTGCACAGGGAACATTCTCCAGAATAGACCACATACTAGGTCACAAAAAGAGGCTCAGTAAATTCCAAAAGATTGAAATCCTACGAACCAACTTTTCAGACCACAAAGTTATAAAACTAGAAATAAATTGTACAAAGAAAACAAAAAGGCTCACAAACACATGGAGGCTTAACAGCATGCTCCTAAATAATAAATGGATCGATGAACAAATTAAAATACAGATCAAGCAATATGTGGAAACAAATGACAATAACAACACAAAGCCCCAACTTCTGTGGGATGCAGCAAAAGCAGTCTTAAGAGGAAAGTATGTAGCAATCCAGGCACACTTAAAGAAGGAATAACAATCCCAAATGAAGAGTCTAACATCACAATTATCAAAACTGGAAAAAGAAGAACAAATGAGGCCTAAAGTCAGCAGAAGGAGGGACATAATAAAGATCAGAGAAGAAATAAAATTGAGAGGAATAAAACAATAGAAAAAAATCAATGAAACCAAGAGCTGGTTCTTTGAGAAAATAAACAAAATAGATAAGCCTCTAGCCAAACTTATTAAGATAAAAAGAGAATCAACACACATCAACAGAATCAGAAACAAGAATGGAAAAATCACGACAGACTCCACAGAAATACAAAGAATTATTAAAGACTACTATGAAAACCTATATGCTAACAAGCTGGAAAACCTAGAAGAAATGGACAACTTCCTAGAAAAATACAACCTTCCAAGACTTACCAAGGAAGAAATACAAAAGTTAAACAAACCAATTATGAGCAAAGAAATTGAAATGGTAATAATAATCTACCCAAGAACAAAACCCCTGGGCCAGATGGATTCACCTCAGAATTTTATCAGACATACAGAGAAGACATAATACCCATTCTCCTTAAAGTTTTCCAAAAAAATAGAAGAGGAGAGAATACTCCCAAACTCATTCTATGAAGCCAACATCACCCTAATACCAAAACTAGGCAAAGATCCACAAAAAAAGAAAACTACAGACCAATATTCCTGATGAACATGGATGCAAAAATACTCAATAAAATATTAGCAAACCGAATTCAAAAATATATCAAAAGGATCATACACCATGACCAAGTGGGATTCATCCCAGGGATGCAAGGATGGTACAACATTCGAAAATCCATCAACATCATCCACCACATCAACAAAAACAAGGAAAAAAACCACATGATCATCTCCATAGATGCTGAAAAAACATTCGACAAAATTCAACTCCATTCATGATAAAAACTCTCAGCAAAATGGGTATAGAGGGCAAGTAACTCAACATAATAAAGGCCATATATGATAAACCCACAGCCAACATCATACTGAACAGCAAGAAGCTGAAAGCTTTTCCTCTGAGATCGGGAACAAGACAGGGATGCCCACTCTCCCCACTGTCATTTAACATAGTACTGGAGGTCCTAGCCATGGCAATTAGACAAAATAAAGAAATACAAGAAATCCTGATTGGTAAAGAAGAAGTTAAACTGTCACTATTTGAAGATGACATGATATTGTACATAAAAAGTCCTAAAGACTCCACTCCAAAACTACTAGAACTGATATCGGAATACAGCAAAGTTGCAGGATACAAAATTAACACACAGAAATCTGTGGCTTTCCTATACACTAACAATGATCCATTAGCGAGAGAAATCAGGAAAACAAGTCCATTTACAATTGCATCAAAAATAATAAAATACCTAGGAATAAACCTAACCAAAGAAGTGAAAGACCTATACCCTGAAAACTACAAGACACTCTTAAGAGAAATTAAAGAGGACACTAACAAATGGAAACTCATCCCATGCTCGTGGCTAGGAAGAATTATTATCATCAAAATGGCCATCCTGCCCAAAGCAATATACAGATTTGATGCAATCCCTATCAAATTACCAGCAACATTCTTCAATGAACTGGAACAAATAGTTCAAAAATTAATATGGAAACAGCAAAGACCCTGAATAGCCAAAGCAATCCTGAGAAAGAAGAATAAAGTGGGGGGTATCTCACTTCCCAACTTCAAGCTCTACTACAAAGCTATAGTAATCAAGACAATTTGGTACTGGCACAAGATCAGACTCACAGACCAGTGGAACAGATTAGAGACTCCAGACATTAACCCAAACATATATGGTCAATTAATATTTGAAAAAGGAGCCATGGACATACAATGGGGAAATGACAGTCTATTCAACAGATGGTGCTGGCAAAACTGGACAGCTACATGTAAGAGAATGAAACTGCATCATTGTCTAACCCCATACACAAAAGTAAATTCAAAATGGATCAAAGACCTGAATGAAAGACATGAAACCATAAAACTCTTAGAAAAAAACAGGCACATATCTCTTGGATATAAACATGAGTGACCTCTTCTTGAACATATCTCCCCGGACTAGGGAAACAAAAGCAAAAATGAACAAGTGGGACTATATCAACCTCAAAAGCTTCTGTACAGCAAAAGACACCATCAATAGAACAAAATGTACCCTACAGTATGGGAGAATATATTTGTAAATGACAGATCCGATAAAGGCTTGATATCCAAAATATATAAAGAGCTCACCCACCTCAACAAACAAAAAACAAATAATCCAATTAAAAAATGGGCAGAGGAACTGAACAGACAGTTCTCCAAAAAAGAAATTCAAATGGCCAAGAGGCACATGAAAAGATGCTCCACATTGCTAGTTATCAGAGAAATGCAAATTGAAACCACAGTGAGATATCACCTCACACCAGTAAGGATGGCTACCATCCAAAAGACAAACAACAACAAATGTTGGCTAGGTTGTGGAGAAAGGGGAACCCTCCTACACTGTTGGTGGGAATGTAAATTAGTCAACCGTTGTGGAAAGCAGTATGGAGGTTCATCAAAATGCTCAAAACAGACTTACCATTTGACCCAGGAATTCCAATTCTAGGAATTTACCCTATGAATGCAGCACTCCAGTTTGAAAAAGACAGATGCACCCCTATGTTTATCGCAGCACTATTTACAATAGCCAAGAATTGGAAGCAACCTAAGTGTCCATCAGTAGATGAATGGATAAAGAAGATGTGGTACATATACACAATGGAATATTATTCAGCCATAAGAAGAAAACAAATCCTACCATTTGCAACAACATGGATGGAGCTAGAGGTTATTATGCTCAGTGAAATAAGCCAAGCAGAGAAAGACAAATACCAAATGATTTCACTCATCTGTGGAGTATAAGAACAAAGGAAAAACGGAAGGAACAAAACAGCAGTAGAATCACAGAACCCGTGAATGGACTAACAGTTACCAAAGGGAAAGGGACTGGGGAGGATGGGTGTGTAGGGAGGGATAAGTGGGGGAAGAAGAAAGGCAGTATTATGATTAGCATGCACAATATGGGGGGTGGAAGAAAGGGGAGGGCTGTGCAACACAGAGAAGACAAGTAGTGATTCTACAACATTTTGGTATGCTGATGGACAGTGACTGTAACGGGGTTTGTGGGGGGGACTTGGTGTAGCAGAGAGCCTAGTAAACATAATATTCTTCATGTAAGTGTAGATTAATGATAACAAAAAAAGGGGGATAACTCTCTGATAGGATAAAACTAACTGCAAATCAATGATTAATGCATGCTTTACATATCCTTAATTTTGATCTTTTAAAGGGTGTCGGATGATCAGCTATGGAAGTACATTTTTCTGATAATATTTCTTTCTCTTAAAAAAAAAAGCACTGGTTTGTTTGTGTTTATACAGAAGATCAAAGCCTAATTTGGCTACCCAGAAAACAAATTAAGATATGATATGAAGAAGAACTTCCAACATCAACATCCTCTGGAAGAGTCATTCCAGAAGATGATCATCAAAAAACTTCAACAAAGATCCTGGCACTGTTGCAGTTGTAGCTGCATTCATCCCACCGGTTCCTGGACTTGCCATTGGAATGAAGAAGGAGATATCTAAGCTGGCCTGTGCATACAGTAAAACAACAAATTTGACTGGATCTATACTGTCGGAACTCAACCAAGAATTAGGAGAAGTGCAAGTTGCAGTGCTCTAAAATTGTATGACTATAGATTATCTATTGTTAAAAGAACATATGTGATGTGAACAGTTCCCAGGAATGTGTTGTTTTAGTTTGTATGATTTTTCTCAAACTATTCAAATTCAGTTAGACAATATCCATCATGTCATTGATAAGTTTTCACAAATGCCTAAAGTACCTATCTGGTTTTCTTGGTTTCACTGGATATGGCTGGTAATTGTGGGTCTGCTTTTGTTATGTATCTGTATTCCTATTCTGTGAATGTGTGTATGCAATTTAATTAGTAGTTTGTTAAAACCTATACATGCTTATGTTACTCTACAAGAAGATATGTCAAAGAAATAATCAATCTTCCCATGTTTTCTTCCATCTGCTACTTCTATAGCTTTTCTTCTTCCTTCCTAATTACAAAACTGAAGTAGAATTCATGCCTCATATTGAAAATTACCGAGTATCATAATTTTTCCAAGTGGTAAAGATACCTCAAGACAAATGCTGGGCATAGAAACCACAGGGCATAAATCTGCAAAGAAGTAAAAAGCTAACCTTTTCAAACAATATCACTTCTCTCTCACTTACCAACTGTACATTTCCCTGTATGGCCCTGGAAGATGACTGGCTAGCCAGAGACGGGTAAGATTCCTCAAGGGAGGAACAACCTAAGACAGACACAGTTGCAGGGGGGCCATCAGGTGAGAAATTGGGGATCAACAAAGGTGAGTCTTAGAACCTCACCCCCCCTGTTTTGAGAGAAATCTTCTGCATCCATGGATGTTTTGTTGCCCTTGTCTAGCTTGGATTAATACTTAGTCTATAGGCACACACCTGATCATCTACATTTGCCCTCTTACAGCACTAAATTATGTTTTCTACCTTTATCTTGTATCTACCTACCACTTAAGCATTTTATTAATAATAATAATAATAATAAGGGAGAAATGTGGGATTCACATATAAATCAAGTATAAAAATCAAATAATCATATCTGACTCAATTGTTTATAGTTCATAATGTGTGATCAAAACTGAAAGTTCCTGTGGTATGACTGTCCTTGCACTGTTCACCATGTAAGAACTTATTCACTATGTAAGAACTTGTTCACCATGTAAGAACTTGTTCGTTATGCTTCATAAGATTGGAGACTGTTGAGATATAGGCTTGGGGTTGATTAATGATTGTGCATTGAGTCCCCTATACAGAATTTTATTGTTGTTAACAACCATTTGATCAATAAATATGAGAGATGCCCTCTCAAAAATATAAAAAATAAAATAACAACTGCTATAGCAGAGTTAAAATATCTGATACATGTCATAGAAAATTTTTTTAAGAAATTAGTATCTAGAATATATAAAGTGCTTTTACAATCAATAAGAAACTAACAAAAACATCCGAAGAATATGAACACCTTATAGAAGACTTGGAAACATTAAATGTCACCATCACTAGTAATCAAATTAAATGTAAATGCAAATGAAAACAATGAGACAGCTTTTGTAGCCCATGATGATTGGAATAATTTTAAATTATCGATAATAGCTGAGATTGATAAAGATGCAAGAGAATAGGCACTCTTTTAAGGGTGGCAATATAAATCAGTATCAGAATATAAAATTCTTTTATTTTTTGACCCAGCAATTTCACTTCTAGAATCTATCAAAGTAATTACACTTGTATAAAGATGTGTGTAAAAAGATGTTCATTGCAACATTTTTCACTTATAACAAAGTGTCAGATGCAACTTAAATGTCGATCAGTGAGGGAGTGAGTGAATAAAATATGAGCCAGCCTGTAGTAAATTGCAAATTTGGTCACAAATTCTTCCCCGACTCGCATCTATGCCCCTGCAATTTGATATTGCCAATAGCCCTAACAAAAGTTTGGACTCTGTTTCTCCATTCTTCGATCAGATTTGGCAAAGTGACTTCCTGGGCTAATGGGACATTAACCACATGTGGTACAGGCAGAGGCTTGAAAAGCACTCGCATAACAGGGCCTCTTCTTGCTGCACTTGGAGCTCTGCCATGTGAATGAATCTGAGCCAGCCTACTGGAGGATGAGAGGCCACATGGAGAGCTGAGGCACACTGGCTGCTACCTCACCAACCTCCAGAAGATGGATGAAGACATTCTACAGCATCTAGCCTCCAACTGACCTGCCTGCTGACCTGCCTGCATGAGGAAACTCACCAGAGATCAGTCCAAATGGATCGGACTTGAAAATCTGTGTGCTGACCTTTTTTAGACACTCCGTTTCAGAGTGGTTTGTTTCACAGGGATAGATATTGATGCCTATCCATACAATGAAATCTGATGGAGCAATTTGAAAGAATGAGGTGAATATATGCCTATTAACATACTGAGACAAATAAATAAGAAAAAAATCTGAAAAGCTTGTAATTCTACAAGCTATCCTAGAGCCTCCCCCACCAAAATTCCCCCTTTCCTATTAAGTTAGCCATTGTTGGTTTCTACTGCCTGCAGCCAGATAACTTTATTTGTATGTGTCTCTGGTAAATAGGTTTGGAAAACCCCGTATTTAGTAGGTTTCTTTACTGCAGGATTTTTCAGGGAATCTGCAAGGGATTGTATGCAGCTGCCCTGTTGTTATTTGACATTAATATTCTCTTCCCACCTTGCAACATCCCAAGATATTAATGGTCCATGCAACACACTTTGCCCTATTATCCACAATAAACTGTCCTATTTGTACTTGTGACAAATGATTATAGCTCTAAGGATCCTGCCATTCCCACCTGCCATCTTGCTGGAAGGCATTCTCATTTGTGTGTTGTTGTAGGTCGGCTGTCCCACTTTCTACAAATTTGTTGCCAGGAATCCATTATAATAGAAGTAAATAGAAGTTGTCTCTGCTTTAAAAAATATTCTCCTGATTTTCCCTATCAATATCACTCCTTATGTAAATGCATAGTTATCACTTTCTCCAATGTGCCCCATATCAAGGCAAAGTGATCCTTTCAGAATATAGAACCAACTCACATACTGTCTTACACAGACCTTGGTGAAAGGATCATATTTTGGGGCAAGTCACTTCTTGGCTGGCATGGCAGTGGAAGGCAAGACAGCAGTGGAGAGAGGAGGACTTGGAGCTTTGGGCTTGGTGGTGGCACTGAAATCCAGGCCCTGGTATACCAGTCACTGGACTGAAGGGGTGGGCCCCAGGCTGTTTAGTTTACCCACAATATGACAGTGTCAATAGCATCTCTATCACAGGGATGTTCTGGCTCAGGGATGTTATAAATTAAGAAGAGTGAAGAGCATGTGAAGGACAAAGTCTGTGGTGTTAGCCCAGGTCCTCTAACTTCCAAGTGACAGAAGCCCATGTGACCTAGCAGAAACAGAAAGGGATTTATGTATTTGCATCACTGAACATTCCATAATATCCATGGGAATTTTAGCTCCAGGAGGGTTTGGAATCATCAAGATCTGCGTCTCTATTTTCCCACAGATTTTCTGTTTTGACTCTCACTAGAAGAAGGATTGTGATTTTAATAAATGCCCACTAGAATGAGTGAAAGACTTCACAGTCCTCACCACTCATTGCTGTGTTCAGTCAGGCCTGTGCTCACTGATGTTCTTGTGAGTTTGAGACCCACAATTAGACTGAGTCAAGAAGAAAGGAACTGTCAGCCCAGCCTCTGTCTCATTCTCTGAACATTGGTTTTTAAGTCAATTCTTATTCTTTTCCCACTAGGAAGTGAGGGTACTGGGCTCTTGAAAGACAAACTTCTTATTTTGGGAGGCGGATAGGAGACACACAGCAGGGCAATGTTTGGTAAACACAGGTGAGACTGAATTGGATGCCCCCATTTGGCAACTGACTCAAGTAGGTAGTGTTCCTGAGTCTGTATTTATAAAGGCAGGCTTTTGGCTTTTGGTGGAAAAGACAATCCTATTGCTGGAGAAAGGAAGGTAGGAAGAAAGAAAGGAAGAAGGAGGAGGGAGGGTGAGAGGAAGGAAGGAAGGGAGGGAGGGAGGGAGGGAGGGAGGGAGGAAGGGAAGAAGGAGGGAAGGAAGGAAGGAAGGAAGGGAGGGAGGGAAGGAGGAAGGAAAGAAGAAATAGAAAATGGTCTCTGCTTGAAAAAGCATTCTCCTGATTCTTGGAGGAAAGAGGGAAAGAAAGAAAGAGAGAAAAGAAAAAGGAAGAGAAGCAGATGGAAGGGAAGGAAGGAAAGAACACAGGAAGGAAGAGAGAGAATGAATAAAGGAAGGAAGCAAGGGGAAAGTAAATGAAGAGAAAGAAGGAAATATGGGAGGGAGAGAGAAGGCAGAGAGGGAGGGAGGGTGAAGAGGGGCTGAAGGTGCTGGCAGAGCCCTGGGCAGACTGAGCCGGAGGAGCAGGCAGAGGACTTCCTGAGCAATCCCTTTCACCACAGCTTCTCTGCTCCTCCTGGTTTCTGTGGGCAACTGTTTACAGTTTTTAAACTTATTTTTATAATTATAAAAGTTACATACGCTCATTACAAATAACAGAAAGCACAGAAAACAGAAGCTGAAAAGCACTCCTGATTCCCACTGGTCCATTGTGACCTGAGGCTGGACGCCCAAGCCTAGAGACCCTGCAGGACCCTGCTCCTGCCTCCCTCTCACCTCTCCTCTCCCTCCCCCCTGTGCTCACTGCGCTGCAATCACAGTGGCCTTTGAACTTCCTGGTCTTTCCTTTTTGCGCAACTGTTGCCCTGCTGTCTGGAGTACTCTGCCCCAACCTGCCCCATTTTTTAATGGCTGGTCTTTCAAATCTTTTAAGTCTTAGTTCAATGTCAAAGGCCCAACTCTTTCCCCACCACAAGTCACTTTCACTGAACTTACTTTTTTTTAAAAGTTTTTATAGCTACCTAAGTGGGTCATCTTTATCAGTTCACTTGTTTAATTGTGACTAAAGTTCCAAGTAGAATGGAAGCTCCATGAGAACAAGAACATCTACTGAGGTGTTATACCCAGCCATGGTACCTGGCACATACTAGCTATTTAATATTTGTTGAGTGACTGATTAATACTTTTTGCTTTACAAAGCATTCCATATATATGGGCTTGTAGAATCTCAGTTAAATAAGGGCATGGATTATGAAACTGATTTCTAAGTGGAGGAATGGAGCCTCAGAGAGGTGGTAGAATCTGCTTGAGATTACAGAGCCAATTCCTAGTGGCCCTGGGCCTGGAACACACATGTTATCACACCCAGTTCCATGTGCTCATTCTGCCTCCTTGAAGCTGTGCTTTAAGGTAAAGATGATGATTTTTCCATTTGTTTGTCTTCCTCTATTGGTAAGTGTTCTCTTAGCCAATCTTTCCCAGACCAAGGAAGAAATTGATGACTGGTTGTTTGCTCCTTTTCATAAGGTGGCTTAGCCATCTTTTTGTGCAGTCTTGAACAGAAGGACCTTTAATGAACTTGACATGTGCAGCCCCAAGACCAGCAGAAAGGCTGGAGGAGGAAGAAAATCTTGGACACATGTCTGGCTGCTCATGGGTGAATCAGCCCACAAGGTCAAGACTCTCTTAGATTCATTGACTTTTGGGAAATTCCTTGTCAGAGGATAATCAGTCCTTTCTAGCAAATTTCTGGATCCTTCCATGATGTGGTGGTGGGATTGTTCTTGTCTTAGCCCAGTGATGCAGAATCTGTCAGTTGATTATCCACGCAGCCTATTCTCTGTACCTTTTCACTCACCCACAGAGCTTGCTTCCACTTCTATAAGGAGAAACTTCCAGAGACAGCTTTCTAGGTGTCCATTGCAATCAGGACATGGGCACATGACAGGAACTGGCCAATGACATCCTGAAGTAAGTCTCCTGCAGGAAAGGGAGAATGGGAACTTCTGGGAAAGAATTTATTTCAATCCAAAATGAATGAGAAGTGAGGGAGGAGAAGCTATGTGGTGATACAATTCCTTGGAGCTACTTTGGCTGTCTTGCAACCATGAGGGGAACATCATCACTTTGGTGAGGACAGCAGTTTGAAAGGTGGAAAGAGCCTGAACTTTAATGATCTCATGGAGGTACTGAACCAATCCTTGAAACTTCCTCTGGTCTTCTTGAAAAATGGGGGAATAAATGTTTTTATGGTTAAGACATTTTTAGTTAGGTGTTCTTTGCCACTCTTGAATGTACAATGGCCCTGATATTTTCAATTTAGTTTCCTAGAGTCCTGCATACAAGATGCTGTGTTATTAAAATGGAAATTGGAATTTCCTTTGCCTTACCTGACTGAGGACTGGGAGCGGTCCTACAAATGATTAACAACCATTACCTTTACACCAGTTCTGGTCCCCACCAGTATGGAGCAGGACCTCTTGTAGTCTGTTCCTCTTACATCCACCACAAAGTCTCTCCTAGTTATTACAGTCTTCAAGGCTGTCCCAAGTGAGCATAAGAGTTGGTCCCATGTTTTCTTCCTTGTCTCCCTTGTATCTGCTTCTTGTGACACCTCTTGATGAAGCTTACATCTTCACTTTGTCATCCTCTTTTTGATATGGGAAGAACATTGAAGTGGGAGTGAAGAGATTTGCTTCTTTATCTGGATTCTGCCATTTGCTTAGATAATGAACCCCTTACCCCTGCTAGGCTTCAATCACCATCTGGACCGTGGTGAGGTTGGTCGATGTCATCTCTGAGGTGTGTCTTAGCAGTGAGGTGCTGGGATCTCAAACTCCTATCTTCAGAACTTGGGTCTACAGTGTGTGCCAGCTGAGGGCACAGTCCCAGTGTTACCTCCCAGACTGACTCATGGGCTTATACTCTGTTTTCATTTGCCAGGCCAGTGGGCAGAGCCAGGGCCCTCCAGGAGCCTGCTGGAGGTGGATGTTGGTAATGAGGAACTTTGCGGGTGCCTGGAGGCCTGAGAAGTGGTAGGAGGGAAGTGTGTGGGCAGATGGTTCCTCCTCTGTAGCAAAGCCAAAAACAAGGCCACCTGTCTGTGCTAGGAATGCATACACTAGGGAGTTTATCTTGTCAAAGTCTTGCCTAGCCCAGGCGTGTAGATGGAGTAGAATTTACTGGGGCTAACGGGAAAGGACAGGGAAGGGAACACACCAGGCAGAGGGAGTAGCATGTACAATGGCCCTGAGTTCAGGGAGAGTGTAATGGCTGAGTGTCTAAAAGAAGTGAGGGAGGGAGTTACAGAGATGGGCTGGAGGAGGCATGCCAGCAGCATGCACAGTGTCTGGCTGGTCATGGTGCAGAGCTGAACCTGATTGTGAGGCCAGTAGGAAGGCTCTGAAAGGATTGGAGTGGAGAGGGACATAACTGTACCTGTAGTTTGGCTGCAGCAAGGAGAAAGGGCAGGGCAGAGCAGAGCCCAGGTCGATGTGTGGTTCTGGATGGGAGGCTAAAACAGTCACTTAGCCCGAGGTGATGGTGCCTTGAGACTAGAATGGTGGGGTGGATATGGAGAGAAGTGGAAGGACTTGAAATATACATCAGAGGAAAATTCATCTGGTGCTAATCTGGGTACAGAGGGTGAGGGAAAGGGAAGCATCAGAAGTAGCTCTCTGATTCTGGATTCTGTGGCTGTGTGAAGGGTGGTGTCATTGGCCAGGAGGGAACTTGGGAGGACAGGTCTACAGGGACGCACAATTTCAACTTGGATATAATGAGCTTGAGGTCCATCTGAGACCTCTAAATGGGATTTTATTGGTGGGTTAACAGGACCAATCCAGCTGTGCAACATTTGCAGACTATGGGGGGTCTGCTGCACCTGGTTCTGAGACACTAAGGAGACTTTGGAAGGTTTTGAGCAGAGGGAAATCTTTTGGCTTCAGTGTGAGAACAGATTGGAAGAGAGCCAGAGAGGAGGTTTGGGGACCTCTTGGGAAGTGAAGGCACCTTTAAGTACATGGCAATCAAGGCGGGGATACTAATGAGGCTACTGAGAAGAGGAGAAGCAAGAGGGGCTCTGGCTCCTCTCTCTCCTATGGGATGTGGGCAGCCTTTTCCTCTCTGGCCCCGGATCTGCTGGGCTCTGGCTTGGGCACCCAAGTTTGTGATGGCTGCATCTGCTGCCCTCTAATGCTCTCTCAGGAACAGATCAGTGTTTCCATTGCACTGCAGGTTGGAGAAGGGTCTCTGCAGGGCCAGAGAGAGGCCCTCAGGCTTTGGAGGGCAGGAAGACAGCCAAGACCCCTTGTTTATCCCAAACTCTGGGACAGAGGATTGGATATGCAAGAGAGAGGCAGGCAGCAGTACACAGATAGTTATTCTGTAATTGCATTTCTGTATCTCACAGCTCTGGGAACACTGTGTGTGAGGACTGCTAACTTACACAGAGGGAAATTGGCTCTGAGACAGGTAAAGGTTTCAGCCCCAGTTCTAGGAAGATAGGGCTGGGAAGGGGTGGCTTGCTGATGGCTCCCTTCTGCACCTATGTGGAACAGCTTGGAGGTCAAGCCCTGCCCAGAGATGAACCTGGGGTGGGCATGGGCATGGGAAGGGAGTGCATTGGGTCCCCATATGGATGGTTTGAGACAAGCTGTTACTGGTCTCAGACAAGATTAGTGTAGAAATTAAGTTCAGCTTTAGAAACATTATAGAAATATGATAGAGAAAATTAACTTCTGTTGAATCCAGTAACAAAAAAATGTGAGCTTGTATTTTGTAGGTCTCTTGTGTTTTTATTTCATTCTTCTAGTAATTCATTTTTATTGTAAGTTACAAAAGCATCATTCCACAACAAATTGGAAATAAAAATGAGCCATGGTACTTCAGCCTACATAGAGTGAGAAGCATGGGGTTGGATTCTCTCGGGTGATTGCTCTCCTTTCTAGATCTCAATTGCTCCTTAGTAGATAAATGAAGCATGTTTGGAGGTTTGGGGAGATTTTGGCTTTGGATTCTCATTCTTTCACTGAAGCACTCTTTACTGACATCTACTTTGTGCCAGGTACAGTACGAGAAGCTCAGAATACAGTGATGGTAATACTGAAAGCGGTCCCTGCACTCTTGCAGCTCCTAGGTGGGGGACTGCTGGCAAGAAAACATGCACACAGATGAGAGTACAGGTATCGACTGGTAAGTGCAAGGAAGGGAAGGTTGGATCAACAGGGGAACCTGTTCTAAGCTGAGGGTTCAAGTAAGATTTCCTAAAGAAGTGATATTTGAGCTGCAGTTGGAGAGATTTGTAGGAGATGATGAGGTGAGATGTTTGCACTTACTTAAGGCTGCACTTTCTACCCCTCTCCATGCTACTATGCACTCAGGAGGGATGACCTCCTGGGGCTGTCTCACCAGGTTCTTACTTTCAGTTGGGTTTGGCCCTAACAGATGAGAGGGAGGGAGCAGAATGAGGTCGTGGTGGTTATTCCCCTGGCTTCTTCCCTGCCTGGGCGGCATTCCTCTACTTGTGGGCACAGCTTCTGAGGCAATCACAAGACAGATCTCTGACAGTAGGAAGCATAATTACCTGAGGGCTCTATTACTGTGCTCTGAAATCGATCCTGTATCACATCAAGGCCATATTTTGCACAGGCTGCTCCCAGCCAATGACTGTGTGGTACAGCGATACTAAATCATTCCTGGAAGACCTGGGACTCCTGTGATGACTGATGCTGGCTCAAGGAACATGCATAACCTTGACAAAACTGCCTTATTCTGCACAGTTTAGGGTGCTCCTACCCATCCTTCTTTCCCTCTATACTTCATCTGGGGTCAGACTCACATCGTGTCTGATGGGTCTCCCAGACTTTCTGGGTTTCCTCCCTGTTTTATCAGATAAACATTATCCTTAATAAAATCCTTGCATGTTTAATCTCATCCTGGATTCTGCTTTTTGGAGGATCTGCTTTTGTTGAGAGGCCCTTCACCTGTGACCTCCTGGCTCACCAGTTCTCAGGAACTGCTCTTTCCTCTTGTCTCTCCACGCCTGGCTGAGATTCTCACTGTTGCAAGTCCCTGCGTGGTGTTTCCCTTTGCCCTGCCTGCAGCTTTTCAGGAAGTCCTAGCACTAAAGCCTATTAAGTACTGCTATAGACTGAATGTTTTCTTCCCACCAAAATCCATATGTCGAAACATTATACTCAATGTGATGGTGTCAGAACATGGGGCCTTTGGGAGGTGGTTAGGTCATAAGGGCAAGCCCCTGTGAGTGGGACAAATGCCCTTATAAAAGAGGCCTGAGAGATGATCCCATGCCCCTTCCACCATGTGAGGAAGTCACAGTGAAAAGACAGCCACCTGTGAGCCAGGAAGCAGGGCCTCACCAGACACAGAATCTACCAATGTGTTGATCTTGGATTTTTCAGCCTCTAGAAGTGTGAGAAATACATTTCTGTTGTCTCTAAGTCACCCAGTTAGTGGTATTCTGTTCTAGCAGCCCAAACAGACCAAGACAGTTATTCCTTTGAATGTGCCACTGGTTTTCTGCCAGGACTCTCAGTGGTACTATGTTCTAGGACCGGAGAACAGCCTGTGCAAAGGCCCCATGTGAGTAAAGCCTTGGTGTGTGTGTGGAACTGAAATGTGGATGAAGTAGAGAGAGCGAAGAAGGCAAAGGGGGAGAAATATAAAATGACAGGGGGAGAAATTTAAAATGACTTGGATATATGTTCATAAAGCATTACAAAAAAGAACCTTTTGAAGAATTGTAAGCAAAGATATAATAATATCACACTTGCATATTGAAAAGATGATTTGGCTGTCTTGTGAGGAGCAGATCTAGCATGGGGTGGATGTAGGGAGACTAGTTTGGAGGCTGTTGGGATGGTCCAGGTGGGGGATGCCAGTGGCTTGAACCAGGAAGGTGACAGCAACAATGGACAGCAGGTACAATGGGTAGCACTTGAAGGATGGGGTGCTGGGTTCAGGAAGAAGGAGATGAAAAGAATCACTCCCAGACTTTGGCTTCTATTCTTGAATGGAAGGACATAGATGCTATTTATTGAGATCCTGTACACTAGAAGAAGATCAGCTTTATGAGATGGGGTGATCCTGAGTTTGATCTTGAGGTGCCATTCAGGCTGCTAAGTAGGGAGACAAGGGAGCCCCTGAACCTAGGTCTGTGCAATCAACAGAGGAGAGAGCTCAGATAGAGAAAGACATTTTGGTGTCATTTGCACATATATGGGTGTGAATGAGATTTCTTGGGAAGAGAGAAGACAATTAAAGGAAAGAAGGTTTAGGATCTTCATGACCTTGAACTTGGCAATGGATTCTTAGATATTACATCAAAAACATGAGCAACAGAAGAAAAAATAGATAAATTGGACTTCACTGAAATTAAAAACTTTTGTACCTTAGAGAACATCAACATAGTGAAAAGACTAACTATAGAATGTGAGAAAAAGATTTGATAGTCATATATCTGATAAGGATTAAATATCCAGAATATATAAAGAACTCCTCCAACTGAACAAAAAAGATGAATAACTCAATTAAAAAATGGATAAACTTAAGTAAAACTCAGTTATATATTTTGTAAACTCTTCAGAGCGATATGTCTACATTTTTTAAGAGTTAAAAAAACAAAAGTGAGTAAAACTATTTTGCAAAAAAAGAAAAAGAAAAAGAAATGGGAAAAGGACTTAATATACATTTTTCCAAAGAAGATATACAAATGTCAATAAGCATATGCAAAGATGTCTGGCATCATTAGTCATAAGGTAAATGTAGATCAAAACCACAATGAGATACCACTTTATACATACTAGGATGGCTATCATCAAAAACATGATGTAAAATAAGTGTTGGTGAGGATGTGGAGAAATTGAAACTCCCATGCATTGCTGGTGGGAATATAAAATGATGCAGCCCCTGTGGAAAACAGTATGGCAGTTCCTGAAAAAGCTAAACATGGGGGAGGAGCTAAGACGGCTGTGTTAGTAGGGCAGTGGAAATCTCCTCCCAAGACCATATGTATTTTTCAAAATACAACAAATACAACTATTCCTAAAAGAGAGACCAGAAGATGCAGTACAACATCCAGGCTACATCTACACCTGCAAGAACCCAGCACCTCACAAAGGGGGTAAAATACAAGCCACAGCCCAGTGGGCCCCGAGCGCACCCCCCACCCCAGCTCCCGGGTGGGAGGAGAGGAATTGGAATAGGGAGGGAGTGGGAGTCCAGGACTGCTAAATACCAAGCTCTAATAATCTGCACTGGGACGGCAGACACACAGTGCATGGTGTGCTGGATACTAGGGAAACAGAACAGTAAAACCTGCAAGCAGGACCCCACAGCTGGCACCCCTGGGACAAAAGAAAAGTGAGTGCCCTTTGAAAGTCTTAAAGGGACAGGAGCCTCACAGCTGGACAGAAGCGTCTGGTACACGCAGCCCAGCAGCTGGGAATCCTGGGGAACTCTGGGTGCCCTAACCCCCTGGGTGGCAGCACAGCTCTGAGGCCCCTCAAGGTGATAAACAGCCTCATGCCGATTCCCCCTCTGGTGCAGCCCCACCAGAGCAGAACAGCAGCCTGAGACCAGCCACACCCACAGCAGCCGCGTGGAGCCTACTCTGCAGCTGCCTGGGCCAGACACAGAGACCCCTCCAGCATGCAGCTGCCCAGCACAAGCTGCTAGGGGTCACCATTTTCACAGGAGAGGAAGGCAATGAGCAAGTGGGAAGGGACTTTGTTCTCCCAGCTGACACATGTGCCAACTGCCCATGACTAACTCTATTGCCATGAAAAGGCAGAAGAATTTGATACAGACAAGAATAACCCAGACATCCCCTGAGAGGGAACCTGGGGAGATAGATTTAACCAGTCTTCCTGAAAAATAATTCAAAATAAAGGTCATAACCATGCTGATGGAGCTGCAGAGAAAAATGCAAGAGCTAACAGATAAAGTTGGGAGAGAGAATACAGAAATAAAACAATCTCAGGAAGGATGTAAAAGAAGAATGGGCAAGATACAAGAGGCCATTAATGGAATTGAAATCAGAGAATAGGAACACAGAGAAGCTGATGCAGAGAGAGATAAAAGGATCTACAGGAATGAAAGAATATTAAGAGAACTGTGTGACAAATCCAAATGGAACAATATCTGCATTATAGGCATAACAGAAGAAGAAAGAGAGAAAAAGGGATAGAAAGTGTATTTGAAGAAATAATTGCTGAAAACTTCCCCAAACTGGAGGAAGAAATAGTCACTCAAACCACAGAAGCACACAGAACTCCCAACACAAGGGACCCAAGGAGGACAACACCAAGGCACATAATAATTAAAATGGAAAAGATCAAGGACAAGGACAGAGTATTAAAGGCAGCCAGAGAGAGAAAAAAGGTCACCTATAAAGGAAAACCCATCAGGCTATCATCAGACTTCTCAACAGAAACCGTACAGGCCAGAAGAGAATACTGTGATATATTTAATGCAATGAAACAGAAGGGCTTTGAACCAAGGATACTGTATCCAGCACAATTATCATTTAAATATGAAGGAGGGTTTAAAAAATTCCCAGACAAGCAAAAGTTGAGGGAATTTGTCTCCCACAAACCACCTCTACAAGGTATTCTAGAGGGACTGCTCTAGATGGAAGCATTCCTAAGGCTAAATAGAAGTCATCAGAGAAAATAAAATCACAGCAAAGAAAGTAGAACAACCACATACTAACTAAAGGTAAAAAATAAAATCAACTACCCACAAAAGAAGTCAAAGGAAACACAAAAGAGCACAAAATAAAACACCTAAAATGTAAAGAATTGAGAAGGAGGAATAAGAAGGGAGAGGAATAAAGAATCATCAGACTGTGTTTATAATAGCTCAATAAGTGAGCTAAGTTAGACGGTAAGACAGTAAAGAAGCTAACCTTGACCCTTTGATAACCACGAATCTAAACCCTGCAATGGCAATAAGTACATATCTTTCAATAATCACTGTAAATGTAAATGGACAGAATGAACCAATCAAAAGACACAGAGTAATAGAATAGATAAAAAAGCAATACCCATCTATATGCTGCTTACAAGAGACTCACCTCAAACCCAAAGACATGCACAGATTAAAAGTCAAGGAATGGAAAAAGATATTTCATGCAAACAACAAAGAGAAAAAGGCAGGTGTTGCAGTACTAGTATCAGACAAAATAGACTTCAAAACAAAGAAAGTAACAAGAGATAAAGAAGGACACTACATAATGAAAAAGGGGTGAGTCCAACAAGAAGATATAACCATTATAAATATATATGCACCCAACACAGGAGCACCAACATATGTGAAACAAATACTAACAAAATTAAAGGAAGAAACAGACAGCAATGCATTAATTTTAGGAGATTTCAACACACCATTCACTCCAAAGGACAGATCCACCAGACAGAAAATAAGTAAGGACACAAGGCACTGAACAACACACTAGAACAGATGGACCTAAAGGACATCTATAGAACTCTACACCCAAAAGCAGCAGGATACACATTCTTCTCAACTGCACATGGAACATTCTCCAGAATAGACCACATACTAGGTCACAGAAAGAGCCTCAGTAAATTCAAAAAGATTGAAATTCTACCAACCAACTTCTCAGACCACAAAGGTGTACAACTAGAAATAAATTGTACAAAGAAAGCAAAAGGCTCACAAACATATGGAGGCTTAGCAACATGCTCCTAAGTAATGAATGAATCAATGACCAAATTAAAATAGAGATCAAGCAATATATGGAAATAAATAACAACAACACAAAGCCCCAACTTCTGTGGGATGCAGTGAAAGCAGTTCTAAGAGGAAAGTATATAGCAATCCAGGCATATTTAAAGAAGGAAGAACAATCGCAAATGAATAGTTGAATGTCACAATTATCGAAATTGGAAAAAGAAGAACAAATGAGGCCTAAAGCCATCAGATGGAGGGACATAATAAAGATCAGAGAAGAAATAAATAAAACTGAGAAGAGTAAAACAATAGAAAAAATAAATGAAAACAAGAGCTGGTTCTTCGAGAAAATAAACAAAATAGATAAGCCTCTAGTCAGACTTATTAAGAGAAAAATAGAGTCAACACACATCAACAGAATCAGAAACGAGAAAGGAAAAATCACGACGGAACCCACAGAAATACAAAGAATTATTAGAGAATAATATGAAAACCTATATTCTAACAACCTGGGAAACCTAGAAGAAATGGACAACTTCCTAGAAAAATACAACCTTCCAAGACTGACCAAGGAAGAAACAGAAAATCTAAACAGACTAATTACCAGCAATGAAATTCAAGCAGTAATCAGAAAACTACCCAACAGCAAAACCCTCAGACCAGATGGATTTACCAGGGAATTTTATCAGACATACAGAGAAGACATAATACCCATTCTCCTTAAAGTTTTCTAAAAAATAGAAGAGGAGGGAATACTCCCAAACTCATTCTATGAAGCCAGCTTCACCCTAATACCAAAACCAGGCAAAGACCCCACCAAAAAAGAAAATTACAGACCAATATCCCTGATGAACATAGATGCAAAAATACTCAACAAAATATTAGCAAACTGAATTCAAAAATACATCAAGAGGATCATACACCATGATGAAATGGGATTCATCTCAGGGATGCAAGGATGGTACAACATTCAAAAATCCATCAACATTATCCACCACATCAACAAAAAGAGGGACAAAAATCACATAATCATCTCCATAGACACTGAAAAAGCATTTAACAAAATTCAACATCCTTTCGTGATAAAAACTCAACAAAATGGGTATACAGGGCAAATACCTCAACATAATAAAGGCCATATATGATAAAACCACAGCCAACATAATACTGAACAGCGAGAAGCTGAAAGCTTTTCCTCTAAGATCAGGAACAAGACAGGGATGCCCACTCTCCTCACTGTTATTCAACCTAGTACTGGAGGTCCTAGCCACGGCAATTAGACAAAACAAAGAAACACAAGAAATCCAGATTGGTAAAAAAGAAGTCAAACTGTCACTATTTGCAGATGACATGATATTGTACATAAAAAACCCTAAAGACTCCACTCCGAAACTACTAGAGCTAATATCAGAATTCAGCAAAGTTGCAGCATACAAAATTAACACACAGAAATATGTGGCTTTCCTATACACTAACAATAAACTAATAGAAAGAGAAATCAGGAAGACAATTCCATTCAAAATAGCATCCTAAAGAATAAAATACCTAGGAATAAACCTAACCAAGGAAGTGAAAGACCTATACCCTGAAAAGTATAAGACACTTTAAGAGAAATTAAAGGTCCCTAACAAATGGAAACTCATCCCATGCTCCTGGCTAGGAAGAATTAATATAATCAAAATGGCCATCCTGCCCAAAGCAATATACAGATTCGATGCAATCCCTATCAAACTACCAACAGCATTCTTCAATGAACTGGAACAAATAGTTCAAAAATTCATATGGAAGCACCAAAGACCCCGAATAGCTAAAGCAATCCTGAGAAGGAAGAATAAAGTTGGGGGGGGGGATCTCACTCCCCAACTTCAAGCTCTACTACAAAGCCACAGTAATCAAGACAATTTGGTACTGGCACAAGATCAGACTCACAGACCAGTGGAACAGAATAGAGACTCCAGACATTAACCCAAACATATATGGTCAATTAATATACGATAAGGGAGCAATGGACATGCAATGGGGAAATGGCAGCCTCTTCAACAGCTGGTGTTGGCAAAACAGGGGACAGCTACATGTAAGAGAATGAAACTGGATCATTGTCTAACCCCATACAGAAAAGTAAATTCGAAACGGATCAAAGACCTGAATGTAAGTCATGAAACCATAAAGCTCTTTGAAAAAAACATAGGCAAAAATCTCTCATACATAAACATGAGTGACTTCTTCATGAACATATCTCTCCAGGAAAGGGAAACAAAAGCAAAAATGAACAAGTGGGACTATATCAAGCTGAAAAGCTTCTGTACAGCATAGGAAACCATCAATAGAACAAGAAGGCATCCTACAGTATGGGAGAATATATTCATAAATGACACAGATCTGATAAAGGGTTGACATCCAAATACATAAAGAGCTCATGCACCTCAACAAACAAAAAGCAAATAATCCAATTAAAAAATGGGCAGGAGAGCTGAAAGACAGTTCTCCAAAGAAGAAATTGAGATGACCAACAAACACATGAAAAGATGCTCCACATCGCCAGTCATAAGAGAAATGCAAATTAAAACCACAGTGAGATATCACCTCACACCAGTAAGGATCTCCACCATCCAAAAAACAAACAACAGCAAATGTTGGTGAGGTTGTGGAGAAAGGGGTTCCTACACTGCTGGTGGGAATGTAAATTAGTTCAACCATTGTGGAAAGCAGTATGGAGGTTCCTCAAAAAGCTCAAAATAGAAATACCATTTGACCCAGGAATTCCACTTCTAGGAATTTACCCTAAGAATACAGCAGCCCAGTTTGAAAAAGACAGATGCAACCCTATGTTTATTGCAGCACTATTTACAATAGCCAAGAAATGGAAGCAACCTAAGTGTCCATCAGTAGATGAATGGATAAAGAAGATGTGGTACATATACACAATGAAATATTATTCAGCCATAAGAAGAAAATAAATGCTACCATTTGCAAGAACATGGATGGAGTTAGAGGGTATTATGCTCAGTGAAATAAGCCAGGCAAAGAAAGACAAGTACCAAATGATTTCACTCATATGTGGAGTATAAGAACAAAGAAAAATTGAAGGAACAAAACATCAGCAGAATCACAGAACCCAAGAATGGACTAACCTTTACCAAAGGGAAAGGGACTGGGGAGGTTGGGTGGGTAGGGAGGGATTGGGGGGGGGAGAAAAGGGGCATTACAATTAGTATGTATAATGTGTGTGGGGCACAGGGAGGGATGTGCAACACAGAGAAGACAAGTAGTGACTCTACAGCATCTTACTACGCTGATGGACTGTGACTGTAATGGGGTTTGTCAGGGGGCCTTGGTGAAGGAGGGAGTCTAGTAAACATAATGTTCCTCATGTAATTGTAGATTAATGATACCAAAAAAAGAAAGGGTAAACATAAGTTCAGCATTATGATCCAGCATTCCACTCCCATTTTTATATGCACAAAAGAAATGAAAACCAGGACTCCAACAGATATTGTATGCTAGTGATCATTGCAGCATTCACAATAGCCAAAAAAGTGGAAACAAGCATCTATCAACAGATGAGTGGATAGAGAAAATGTTACATATACAAATAATGGAATATTATTCAGTCATTAAAAGGAGTGCCATTATGATACATGTTACAACATGCATAAGCCTTGAAAACATCATACTAGTGACATAAGACAGATACAAAAGGACAAACATTGTATAATTTCACTTTCATACAGACAGAAAGGAGAATAAATGTTACCAGAGCCTGGAGGTAGGAGGAAATGGAGTGTCATTGTTTAATGGTTATAGAGTTTCTGTTTGGGGTGATTTAAAGGCTTTGGAAGTGGTGATAGCTGTACAACAGTGTTGTGTAATTATTTCCATTGAAAATCATACACCAAAAAATGGCTAAAATGAAAATTATTATTATTATTTATTAAAATCTATAATATATTTTACCACAATTTAATAAAGTAATATACTTTATTAAATGTAGATGTACATTTTAAATAGATGAATTGTACAGTATGTGAATTTTATCTTAATAAAGTTTTTTTTTTTTTTTTTTTTTTTTTTGAGAGGGCATCTCATATTTATTGATCAAATGGTTGTTAACAACAATAAAATTCAGTATAGGGGGGTCAATGCTCAATGTACAATCATTAATCCATCTCAAGCCTAATTCTCGTCAGTCTCCAATCTTCTGAAGCATAACGAACAAGTTCTTACATGGTGAACGAATTCTTACAGAGTGAATAAATTCTTACATGGTGAACAGTACAAGGGCATTCATCACAGAAACTTTCGGTTTTGATCATGCAATATGACCTATAAACCATCAGGTCAAATATGAATATTCATTTGATTTTTGTACTTGATTTATATGTTGATCCCACATTTCTCCTATTATTATTATTATTTTTATTTTTAATAAAATGCTGAAGTGGTAGGTAGATGCAAGATAAAGGTAGAAAACATAGTTTAGTGCTGTAAGAAGGCAAATGTAGATGATCAGATGATCAGGTGTGTGCCTATGGACTAAGTATTAATCCAGGCTAGACAAGGGCAGCAAGACATCCACGGATGCAGAAGATTTCTCTCAAAGCAGGGGGGGTGAGGTTCTGAGCCTCACCTCTGTTGATCCCCAAATTCTCACCTGATGGCCCCCCTGCGACTGTGCCTGTCTTAGGTTGTTCCTCCCTTGAGGAATCTTACCCGTCTCTGGCTAACCAGTCATCTTCCGGGGCCATACAGGGAAATGTAAAGTTGGTAAGTGAGAGAGAAGCCATATTGTTTGCAAAGGTTAGCTTTTTACTTCTTTGCAGATTTATGCCCTGTGGCTTCTATGCCCAGCACTTGTCTCGAGGTATCTTTACCACCTGGAGGAATTATGATACTCGGTAAATTCGATATGAGGCACGAATTCTATTTAAGGGTTGTAATTAGGAAGGAAGAAGAAAAGCTATAGATGTAGCATATGAAGGAAACTTGGGAGGATTGATTATTTCTTTGACATATCTTCTTGTATAGTACCTTAAGTATGTATAGGTTTTAAACTACTAACTAATTTGCACACACATATTAACATAATAGGAATACGGTGACATAAACAAAGCAAATCTATAATTACCAGCCGTCTCCAGTGAAGCCAAGAAAACCATTTAGGCACCCTAGGCATTTGTGAAAATTTATCTATAATATGATGGATATTTTCCAACTGTACTTGAACCATCAGACAAATTAAAGCAGCCCATTTCTGGGATCTGTTCACATCCCATATGTTCTTTTAACCATAGATAGTCTATAGTCATGAGATTTTGGGGTGCTACAACTTGCACCCCTCCCAACTCCTGGTTGAGTTCCAACAGTACAGATCCAGTCAAATTCGTTGTCTCACTGTATGCACATGCCAGCCTAGACATCTCCCTCCTCCTTCTTATGGCAAGTCCAGGAGACGGTGGGCTGGATGCAGCCACAACCGCAGCATCGTCCGGATCCCTGGGGAGGCTTTTTGATGATCATCCCCCGGCACGAGTCCTCCAGAGAGTGCTGATGCCGGAAGCTCCTCCTCATATCGTATCTTATTTCATTTTCTGGGTATCCAAGCTAGGCCTTGATCTTCTGCGTAGAAACAAACAGACCCTTTGCCCACACTTTGACATGCCCTCTATACCACTGTGCAGAACTCATTGGAGGTCAGCACACAGTAACTGCTTTTTTTTTTTTTTTTTTTTTTTTTTAATTAAGAGAAAGGAATATTATCAAAAAAGAGTACCTCCATAGCTGATCATCTGACACCCTTTAAGTGATCAACATTAAGGATATTTAAAGCATGCGTTGATCTTTGATTTACCAATAGTTTTATCCTGTTAACGAGTAATCCCCTTTTCTTTCTTTCTTTCTTTCTTTTTTTTTTTTTTTTTTTTAATTTTTAATCTACCCTTACATGAAGAATACTATGTTTACTATGCTCTCCCGTATATCAGGTCCCCCCTAACAACCCCATTACGGTTACTGTCCATCAGCTTAGCAAAATGTGGTAGAGTCACTACTTGTCCTCTCTGTGTTGTGCAGCCCACCCTCCCCTTTCTCCCTCCCCCCCATGCATGCTAATCTTAATACCCCCCTTCTTCTTCCCCCCCCTTATCCCTCCCTGCCCACCCATCCTCCCCAGTTCCTTTCCCTTTGGTACCTGTTAGTCCATTTTTGGGTTCTGTAATTCTGCTGCTGTTTTGTTCCTTCAGTTTTTCCTTTGTTCCTATACTCCTCAGATGAGTGAAATCATTTGGTATTTCTCTTTCTCCGCTTGGCTTATTTCACTGAGCATAATACTCTCCAGCTCCATCCATGTTGCTGCAAATGGTTGGATTTTTCCACTTCTTATGGCTGAGTAGTATTCCATTGTGTATATGTACCACATCTTCTTTATCCATTCATCTACAGATGGACATTTAGGTTGCTTCCAATTCTTGGCTATTGTAAATAGTGCTGCGATAAACATAGGAGTGCATCTGTCTTTCTCAAACTTGATTGCTGCGTTCTTAGGGTAAATTCCTAGGAGTGGAATTCCTGGGTCAAATGGTAGGTCTGTTTTGAGCATTTTGATGCACCTCCATACTGCTTTCCACAATGGTTGAACTAATTTACATTCCCACCAGCAGTGTAGGAGGGTTCCCCTTCCTCCACAGCCTCGCCAACATTTGTTGTTGTTTGTCTTTTGGATGGCAGCTATCCTTACTGGTGTGAGGTGATACCTCATTGTAGTTTTAATTTGCATTTCTCTGATAATTAGCGATGTGGAGCATCTTTTCATGTGTCTCTTGGCCATCTGTATTTCTTTTTTGGAGAACTGTCTGTTCAGTTCCTCTGCCCATTTTTTAATTGGGTTATTTGTTTTTTGTTTGTTGAGGCGTGTGAGCTCTTTATATATTCTGGACGTCAAGCCTTTATCAGATCTGTCATTTTCAAATATATTCTCCCATACTGTAGGGTTCCTTTTTGTTCTATTGATGGTGTCTTTCGCTGTACAGAAGCTTTTCAGCTTAATGTAGTCCCACTTGCTCATTTTTGCTGTTGTTTTCCTTGCCCGGGGAGATATGTTCAAGAAGAGATCACTCATGTTTATGTCTAAGAGGTTTTTGCCTATGTTTTTTTCCAAGAGTTTAATGGTTTCGTGACTTACATTCAGGTCTTTGATCCATTTTGAGTTTACCTTTGTATATGGGGTTAGACAATGGTCCAGTTTCATTCTCCTACATGTAGCTGTCCAGTTTTGCCAGCACCATCTGTTGAAGAGACTGTCATTTTGCCATTGTATGTCCATGGCTCCTTTATCAAATATTAATTGACCATATATGTTTGGGTTAATTTCTGGGGTCTCTAAACTGTTCCACTGGTCTGTGGCTCTGTTCTTGTGCCAGTACCAAATTGTCTTGATTACTATGGCTTTGTAGTAGAGCTTGAAGTTGGGGAGTGAGATCCCCCCTACTTTATTCTTCTTTTTCAGGATTGCTTTGGCTATTCGGGGTCTTTGGTGTTTCCATATGAATTTTTGAATTATTTGTTCCAATTCATTGAAGAATGTTGCTGGTAATTTGAGAGGGATTGCATCAAATTTGTATATTGCTTTCGGCAGGATGGCCATTTTGACGATATTAATTCTTCCTAGCCATGAGCATGGGATGAGTTTCCATTTATTAGTGTCCCCTTTAATTTCTCTTAAGAGTGACTTGTAGTTTTCAGAGTATAAGTCTTTCACTTCCTTGGTTAGGTTTATTCCTAGGTATTTTATTCTTTTTGATGCAATGGTGAATGGAATTGTTTTCCTGATTTCTCTTTCTATTGATTCGTTGTTAGTGTATAGGAAAGCTACAGATTTCTGTGTGTTGATTTTGTATCCTGCAACTTTGCTGTATTCCGATATCAGTTCTAGTAGTTTTGGAGTGGAGTCTTTAGGGTTTTTTATGTACAGTATCATATCATCTGCAAATAGTGACAGTTTAACTTCTTCTTTACCAATCTGGATTCCTTGTATTTCTTTGTTTTGTCTGATTGCCGTGGCTAGGACCTCCAGTACTATGTTAAATAACAGTGGGGAGAGTGGGCATCCCTGTCTGGTTCCCGATCTCAGTGGAAATGCTTTCAGCTTCTCGCTGTTCAGTATAATGCTGGCTGTGGGTTTATCATAGATGGCCTTTATTATGTTGAGGTACTTGCCCTCTATTCCCATTTTGCTGAGAGTTTTTATCATGAATGGATGTTGAATTTTGTCAAATGCTTTTTCAGCATCTATGGAGATGATCATGTGGTTTTTGTCTTTCTTTTTGTTGATGTGGTGGATGATGTTGATGGATTTTCGAATGTTGTACCATCCTTGCATCCCTGGGATGAACCCCACTTGGTCATGGTGTATGATCCTTTTGATATACTGTTGAATTCTGTTTGCTAATATTTTATTGAGTATTTTTGCATCTACATTCATCAGGGATATTGGTCTGTAATTTTCTTTTTTGGTGGGGTCTTTTCCTGGTTTTGGTATTAGGGTGATGTTGGCTTCATAGAATGAGTTTGGGAGTATTCCCTCTTCTTCTATTTTGTGGAACACTTTAAGGAGAATGGGTATTATGTCTTCTCTGTGTGTCTGATAAAATTCCGAGGTAAATCCGTCCGGCCCCGGGGTTTTGTTCTTGGGTAGTTTTTTGATTATTGTTTCAATTTCTTTGCTTGTAATTGGTTTGTTTAACTTTTGTGTTTCTTCCTTGGTCAGTCTTGGGAGGTTGTATTTTTCTAGGAAGTTGTCCATTTCTTCTAGGTTTTCCAGCTTGTTGGCATATAGGTTTTCATAGTAGTCTTTAATAATTCTTTGTATTTCTGTGGAGTCTGTCGTGATTTTTCCATTCTCATTTCTGATTATGTTGATTTGTGTTGACTCTCTTTTTCTCTTAATAAGTTGGGCTAGAGGCTTATCTATTTTGTTTATTTTCTCAAAGAACCAGCTCTTGGTTTCGTTGATTTTTGCTATTGTTTTATTCTTCTCAATTTTGTTTATTTCCTCTCTGATCTTTATTATGTCCCTCCTTCTGCTGACTTTAGGCCTCATTTGTTCTTCTTTTTCCAGTTTTAATAATTGTGATGTTAGACTATTCATTTGGGATTGTTCTTCCTTCTTCAAGTGTGCCTGGATTGCTATATACTTTCCTCTTAAGACTGCTTTCGCTGCATCCCACAGAAGTTGGGGCTTAGTGTTGTTGTTGTCATTTGTTTCTATATATTCCTTGATCTCTATTTTGATTTGTTCATTGATCCATTGATTATTTAGTAGCATGTTGTTAAGCCTCCATGTGTTTGTGAGCCTTTTTGTTTTCTTTGTAGAATTTATTTCTACTTTCATACCTTTGTGGTCTGAAAAATTGGTTGGTAGAATTTCAATATTTTGGAATTTACTGAGGCTCTTTTTGTGAGCTAGTATGTGGTCTATTCTGGAGAATGTTCCATGTGCACTTGAGAAGAATGTATATCCTGTTGCTTTTGGATGTAAAGTTCTATAGATGTCTATTAGGTCCATCTGTTCTAGTGTGTTGTTCAGTGCCTGTGTGTCTTTACTTATTTTCTGCCCGGTGGATCTATCCTTTGGGGTGAGTGGTGTGTTGAAGTCTCCTACAATGAATGCATTGCAGTCTATTTCCCTCTTTAGTTCTGTTAGTATTTGCTTCACATATGCTGGTGCTCCTGTATTGGGTGCATATATATTTAGAATGGTTATATCCTCTTGTTGGACTAAGCCCTTTATCATTATGTAGTGGCCTTCTTTATCTCTTGTTACTTTCTTTGTTTTGAAGTCTATTTTGTCTGATATTAGTACTGCAACCCCTGCTTTCTTCTCACTGTTATTTGCCTGAAATATGTTTTTCCATCCCTTGACTTTTAGTCTATGCTTATCTTTGGGTTTAAGGTGAGTTTCTTGTAAGCAGCATATAGATGGGTCTTGCTTTTTTATCCATTCTATTACTCTATGTCTTTTGATTGGTGCATTAAGTCCATTTACATTTAGGGTGACTATTGAAAGATATGTACTTATTGCCATTGCAGGCTTTAGATTCGTGGTTACCAAAGGTTCAAGGTTAGCTTCTTTAGTATCTTACTGCCTAACTTAGCTCGCTTATTGAGCTGTTATATACACTGTCTGGAGAGTCTTTTCTTCTCTCCCTTCTTATTCCTCCTCCTCCATTCTTCATATGTTGTGTGTTTTGTTCTGTGCTCTTTTTAGGGGTGCTCCCATCTAGAGCAGTCCCTGTAGGATGCCCTGTAGAGGTGGTTTGTGGGAAGCAAATTCCCTCAGCTTTTGCTTGTCTGGGAATTGTTTGATCCCACCATCATATTTAAATGATAGTCGTGCTGGATACAGTATCCTTGGTTCAAGGCCCTTCTGTTTCATTGCATTAAGTATATCATGCCATTCTCTTCTGGCCTGTAGGGTTTCTGTTGAGAAGTCTGATGTTAGCCTGATTGGTTTTCCTTTATAGGTGACCTTTTTCTCTCTAGCTGCCTTTAAAACTCTTTCCTTGTCCTTGATCCTTGCCATTTTAATTATTATGTGTCTTGGTGTTGTCCTCCTTGGATCCTTTCTGTTGGGGGTTCTGTATAATTCCATGGTCTGTTCGATTATTTCCTCCCCCAGTTTGGGGAAGTTTTCAGCAATTATTTCTTCAAAGACCCTTTCTATCCCTTTTCCTCTTTCTTCCTCTTCTGGTATCCCTATAATACGAATGTTTTTCCTTTTGTATTGGTCACATATTTCTCTTAGTGTTGTTTCATTCCTGGAGATCCTTTTATCTCTCTGTCAGCTTCTATACGTTCCTGTTCTCTGGCTTCTATTCCTTCAATGGCCTCTTGCATCTTATCCATTCTGCTTATAAATCCTTCCAGGGATTGTTTCACTTCTGTGATCTCTTTCCTGACATCTGTGATCTCCTTCCGGACTTCATCCCACTGCTCTTGCATTTTTCTCTGCATCTCATCCCACTGCTCTTGCATTTTTCTCTGCATCTCATCCCATTGCTCTTGCATTTTTTTCTGCATCTCTGTCAGCATGTTCATGATTTTTATTTTGAATTCTTTTTCAGGAGGACTAGTTAGGTCTGTCTCCTTCTCAGGTGTTGTCTCTGTGATCTTTGTCTGCCTGTAGTTTTGCCTTTTCATGGTGATAGAGATAGTTTGCAGAGCTGGTACAAGTGACCGCTGGAAGAGCTTCCCTTCTTGTTGGTTTGTAGCCTTTTCCTGGGAGAATTGCGACCTCTAGTGGCTTGTGCTGGGCAGCTGTGCGCAGACAGGGCTTCTGCTTCCTGCCCAGTTGCTTTGGGGTTTATCTCCGCTGTTGCTGTGGGCTTGGCCTGGCTGGGGCTGTTCCTCCAAAATGGTGGAGCCCCGTTGGAGGGGGAGCAGCCAGGAGACTATTTATCTCCGTAAGGGGCCTCTGTGCTCCCTGCTGCCCAGGGGGTTAGAGTGCCCAGAGATCCCCAGATTCCCTGCTTCTGGTCTAAGTGACCTGTCCTGCCCCTTTAAGATTTCCAAAAAGCACTCTCCAAACCAAAACAACAACAGCAACAATGAGAGAGGGAACAGAAAGAAAGAGAAACAAAAAAAAGGAAAAAAAAGGAAAAAACAAGCGATTTTTTTTTTTTTTTTTTTTTTTTTTTTGTCCTCAGGTGCCGGTCCCAGGCACCCGCTCACTGGTCCTGCTGCCCTGTCTCCCTAGCACCAGGGTCCCTGCCCTTTCAAGGCTTCCAAAAAGCACCCACCCACCGGTCCCGCAGGGAAGGAACGCTCAATATTCTTTGTCCTCAGGCACTGGTCCCACGCACCCGCTCACCAGTCCCGCCGCCCTGCCTCCCTAGCACCGGGGTCCCTGTCCCTTCAAGGCTTCCAAAAAGCACTCGGCAAAAAGAGAGAAAAAAAAGGGGAAAAACGCGCGATTTCTTCCGTCCTCAGGTGCTGGTCTCAGGCACCCACCCACCGGTCCCACAGGGAAAAATGCGGGATATTCTTTGTCCTCAGGTGCCGGTCCCAGGCACCCGCTCACCAGTCCCGCCACCCTGCCTCCCTAGCACCGGGGTCCCTGTCCCTTTTAGGCTTCCAAAAAGCACTCGCAGAAAAGAGAAAAAAAAAGGGGGAAAAACGCGCGATTTCCTCTGTCCTCAAGTGCCGGTCTCAGGCACCCGCCCACCAGTCCCGCAGGGAAAAACGGGGGATATTCTTTGTCCTCAGGCGCCGGTCCCAGCCACCCGCTCACCAGTCCCGCCACCGTGCCTCCCTAGCACTGGGGTCCCCGTCCCTTCAAGGCTTCCAAAAAGCGCTCGCCCAAAAGAGAAAAAAAAAAAAGGGGAAAAACGCGCGACCTCCTCCGTCCTCAGGCACCGGTCTCAGGCACCCGCCCCCAGGTCTCGCAGGGAGAAACGCGGGATATTCTTTGTCCTCTGGCGCCGTTCCCAGGCACCTCCTCACCGGTCCCGCCACCCTGCCTCCCCAGCAACGGGGGCCCGTCCCTCTAAGGCTTCCAAAAAGCGCTCGCCAAAAAAAAAAACCGCTCCGGTTTCTCTCCACCCGCCGGGAGCCGGGGGGAGGGGCGCTCGGGTCCCGCCGGGCTGGGGCTTGTATCTTACCCCCTTCACAAGGCGCTGGGTTCTTGCAGGTGTGGATGTGGTCTGGATGTTGTCCTGTGTCCTGTGGTCTCTATTTTAGGAAGATTTTTCTTTGTTATATTTTCATAGCTCTATGTGTTTTTGGGAGGAGATTTCCACTGCTCTACTCACGCCGCCATCTTGGCTCCGCCCCCTTAATAAAGTTTTAAAACTTTCTTTTAGGTTTTAGAATTGAGCCTTGAGTAATTCCATCATTTAATGGTACAGTAGAGGATAGTAGGTCTGCCAACAGACTGAGCTTGAGAGGCCAAATTCATAGGAGGAAAATCTGGAGAACAAGGTGCACAGAAATCTCTGAAGAGGGTCCTTTCAGCATGTGGGAATAGTCAAGAAGTCAAAAGCTGCTGCAAGGAAAGGCAATCTGAAAGCCAGATTACACTGGATTCAGCAAAATGGAAGTCATTGGTGATCTTGGTGAGACTCTTTTGGTGGAGCCAGGGAAGAAGGTCACATGTAGTGGGCAGAGTTGTGGTGGGTGGTGAGGAAGTGGTAACAATGAGTACAGCTACAGTCCCTCTTTTCTCTCTCTTTCATCACAGCTAAAGTTTGGGGCCTTAGCTGATTTTTCTCCTGATGGAGGTGAATGTACCATCTCCATGCTTGCCCTCTGAATCTCTCTGGGCTGTGGACAAGACTCCTTTCAGACTTCATGACCATTGCCATCTCCAGATTCCAGGGGCCTTTGCCTTAAAATTAACATTGCACCTCCTTAGTGTTTCATTTTTAAGAGTCATCAGGGGATAATCATTTTACAACAGGGGATTGTTGAGAATTAAATGTTGAGTAAATAAGAGATTCCCACCAACAGTGCAAGTGGTTCCTTTTTCTCCACATCCTTGACAACAGCTGTTATATTTTGTCATTTTGGTACTAGCCATTCTGACAGGTGTGAGGTGATATCTCATTGTGGTTTTGATTTACATCTCCCTGATGATTAGTGACGTGGAGCATTTTTTCATGTGCTTGTTGGCTATCTGTGTGTTTTCTTTGGAAAAATGTCTATTAGCTCCTCAGCTACTTAATCAGATTATTATTATTATTATTATTATATTTATTTTCAATTGTATGAGTTATTTGTATATTTTGGATATTAATCTCTCATCAGGTATATTACTTGCAAATATATTCTCCCATTCAGTAGGTTGCCTTTTTATTTTGCTGATGGTTTCCTTCACTGAGCAGAAGCTTTTTAGTTTGATGTACTAAAAGGAGATCAAGAGGTAAGAACTTATAGCTGAAAAGTAAATTAAGTCACAAGGATGAAAAATACAGTATAGGAAATATATCAATAGTATTATATAACTTTATATGGCAACAGATGGTAACTATATTTATTGTGGTGAGCATTTTATAATGCATATAAATGTAGCATCACTGTGTTGAGCAACTGAAACTAATATGTTAACTATACTTTAATAAAAAAAGGAAAAGGAGAAAAATAGTTAAAAGAAATTTAACACCCTACTTACAGAGTAAAGAAGAGACTGCGAAGTGTGTTCTGAAATAGGATTTAGCTTTGGTTGTGTCACTAGCTCTGTGTGGCCCAGGGACAGGGCAAGCAAAAAATAGGAGAGTCTGTTCGCCATGGTGCTGACCCACCTTGCCCACTGGAGGCTGAAGCAAGGCTGAGTCTCTTGGATATTGGGAAACATGTGACCCCCACACTCCCCTGTGCCTTTCTGCTGCCTTAGGCAGATCTCTGACTTTCTATTGGTTTCAGGGTCTAACTGGATGGTTTCTATGTTGAATATCTCTTGTTTTTCCTATCAAGCATCCAGTTCACTTCTAAAATCATACGTTGATTTTTAACTTTGGAACCACTTTTTTCTTACCCTCAGTCTATGTAATTGGAGCTAATATGTGTCCCAGGATAGCAATTGAATAGGGATAAAAATGTGATTTGTTGGGTCATTAAGAGTCAAACTTGGATGTTTGTGGAAACTATTGGGAAAGATTAGGATTATGATATTGGGAGAACTTTCTGGGGCCATCACAGGGATAGGATACAAAAGTTAACAAAAGAGAAAAGATGAACTGAGATAAAGAAAAAGAGATAAGGACTTGGAGAAAGTACTGGTGACATCATTTCAGTCCCTGGATGCAGTTGTGCCTGAAACAAGATGCTCCTAAACTTTTCATTTATGTGAGATAATTGATACTGTTCTCTTGACTAAACCACTTTGGCTTGGATTTTTGTCACTTTAAACAAAGAGAATTCTAACTAATACTGCCAGGAAGAGCCCTCCCAGATCTGTTGTTTTAAAAATTTACATATCCATCACACAAACTAGAGACATAATATTTAATCTCAGCTACAATGGGTAGAAAGCAGCTATTTCTCTAATGCCCTTTTCCCAGAAATAGGAGATAGGATTTTTAAAAACAGCTATGAATATATAATTTATACACCATAAATAACTCATTTTAAGTGTATTATTCAGTGGTTTTTGAAAATCTATGAGATTTAAAAACCCACTTTTACAGCAGTTTCCACAATGAAAGGATTTCTCATGTTCATATAAAATCAATCCCTGTTCCCACCCAGCACATTGAAACCAGCTACTATTTGTCTATAGACTTGCTTTTTCTGGGCATTTAATATAAGTGGAATCATATGACACATGGCCTTTAAAGCTTCTTTCACTTAATATGTTTTTGGGGTTCATTCATGTTGTAGCATGCATCAGCACTTCATCCCTTTTTATTGCTGAATATTCCACTGCAGGGGTATACCACATTTCATTTATTTATTCATGGACATGTGGATTATTTCCATTTTTTGGCTATTATAAATAAAGCTTCTATGAACATTTGGCTGCAGGTCTTTGTGTGACCCTATGCTTTCATTTCTCTTGGGTAAATACCTAGAAGTTGAATTGTTGGGCTGTATGGTAAGTTTGATGTTTAACTTATTAAAAAACTGAAAACTGTTTTCCAGAGTGAGTGCAGTACATCCTTTTCTCAACATCCTTGCCAACAGTTGTAGACATTCTAATGGATGTAAAGTGGTATCTCACTGTGGTTTTAATTTGTGTCTCTCTAATGACTAATGATATTGAGCATGTTGTCATTGCCATCATATATTTTCTCTGGTGAAATATATATTCAAATGCTTTGCCCATTTAAAAAAATTGTATTGTTTGTCTTTTTATTGAGTTACAAGTATTCTTTGTGTATTCTGGGTTTAAGTCTTTGTCAGATATCTTATTTGTAAATATTTAGGAGATGGGATTTAAACTGAGAAGCTAATGGTTCCTATCAACTTCTTCATGCCCATTGTGGGCCTTGGCATATCCTGGAAATGGTTAAAATCTAGTTTTGAACCCTCTTACCTCATGGGCTTATGTCCTACTTCCAAGCTCTGTTCCCCTTTTCCCAAGAACTAGGCCCTTATGTTAATTAGTTTACTTGGACTACAAATAACAGAAACAAATTCTAGCTAAATTAAGTAGAAGGAAATTTGTTGGAAGGATTTTTGAAGCTCTTGACCAGTGCTTAAGCCACATGGCTCCACCCTAACTGTGTCAGGTGGGAAGGGGAAAGGCGTGTTCCCTCTACCTCCCTCAGTGGGGATAGGATTCTTAATTTACTCTCCCACCAAGACTCACCACAGTGGAGGAGAGAGCACTCCTCAAAAAGAAATCATAATGATGTTGAAACAGGGCAAGTAGATGCTGGACAGCCAAAAAAATAAGTGTCTAATCTATAGGATCTTCATTAGGGAAGAGCCAGGATTTCCAGGCAATAACTCCAACTTGGCTGTATCTTGTAAAGAGTGCTGGCTCTCTGTAGGATTGAAATGTAGTATCATTCTCTGGAACACATTTCTCTGGTGCTGGAGATTCTGAAAATAATAAATATTTGTGAGATCTGGAGAAAATTCAATAAATAAAACCAATGAGCAGAGATTAGAGGGGAGAAAATTTCCGCTCAATGTACGGGTAAGATTTCTGATAGACAGGGTTTTCCAGTGAAGGAATGGGCTTCCCTGGAGTCAGTGTGTCTGAACTGAGGCTGGATAGGATGTTGCAGTGAGGATAGGAGTGTGTCTTCTTAGGGTTAACTTTGTTTCACATAAAGTTGTCTGGGCCATAGGGAGCCCAGATATTGGTTAAACATAGTTCTGGGTGTGTCTGTGAAGGTGTATTTGTTGATGAGATTCACATTTGAACTGGTAGATGGAATAAAGCAAGTTGCCCTCCCCAATGTGGGTGGGACACATCCAATCTGCTGGAGGCCTAGATAGAGCAAAAATGCTGAGTAAGGAAGAATTCCCTCTCTGCCTGTCTTTGAGCTTGGATATTGTTCTTCTGCCTTTAGATGCAGACTCAGACTGGATCACACCATGTACCTTCCATTTTCTCAGGTCTTCAAGCTTGCTGACTGAAGATTTTGGGACTTCTCAGCCTCCATAATCATGTAACCCAATTCTTTATGATGAACAAACAAACAAACAAATCCTATTGGTTCTGCTTCTCTGAAGAACCCTAATACAAAGTCACAGGCAAATGGCAAGATGCACTCAGAAATCTCCTCTGTCCCAAGACTCTCTGATACTAGTTTAGCCTCTGGAGGCTCCTGGTCCTGATTTGGCTCTGGCCGGGGTAGAAGTGGCTGACCTGTTCTCTCAGACCAGAGGATGATCACGGTTCTGTTTGTGTTCCTTCCTTTACTATGTACTTCTGGGTCTATTATTTCAAGGTGTGTGCTTGAAATCACTGTTTAGGTATAAAAATAGGTGTTGCTTGACTTCAGTCAGGTTTTTATGTTCTGTTCTTTCAGGGCATGAAAATGAACTTGTTGGGTGAAGCAGCGATTGGGGAGGTAGGTAGGGATGGAGCACAGGTTCAATTCTCCCAAGAGTCCCTGGCTGCCACTGGCTTTTTCTCAGTCTCTTCCTCCTTCTCTGGCCTTCCTGCCTTCTCCAGGCACACAAGTTGCTGTGTCCTTAACTTGAGAGGACAGAGATGGGATAGGAGGCATATAGCAATTTTATAGGAGGAGGGAGGATGGGAGTTGTGAGTGGTTTGGTTTTGGGTTGCATTCAACAGTGAACCCTGTCCCTCTCATGTCACAGGCTATTGCACTTCAGCTTTTTGGTGACCCTGTGAGCAGGCTCCAGGCCCAGCTTTGCCACCGGCCTTGCTATGTCACCTTTGACAAGTTCCCTCCTTTCTCTGAGTCTTGATCTCTGAAAGAGGAGTGTTTTGTTTGCATTGGTAAAATTTTAACATTTCCAGAGTATCCCGCCTGGCTTTAGTGCATTTGCAGATACACCGGGGTGGAGAGGAGTTCATCTCCATGTCAATGGGTAATTACCTGGGCAACTGAGGGTGTGTCTGAACCTGAGAGTTTAAAGGGAGGGGCTGGCTTGCTTGCTTCTTCAGGAGCAGAGGAGAGACACTGTCCTGGACTTAAGTTTGTAAGCAATAAAAGGGCTTTAAACTTTATTTTTCCCTTTGACTGATTTCAGTTTTTAGAGGTATTTTGCCCTGGGATTTCCTCTCCCCAGACTTACAGCATGGCTCTGAGGCAGTTCTACCTGGTGGCTAATGTGTGGGTTTAGAAGCCTTAGCTCTAGAACTTCTACCAGCTATGACATTTAGTCACATGGAAACTTAGTTTCTTCTGTAGGATCTGAAGAATCAAAAGTTAGCATAAGTACAGCCATCTTAAAGGCTTAAATACCACCCCCTAACCTAGAAGGAGGAAAATTATTAGAATCTTGAAAAACAAGTTAGTCAGCCAGTGTTAAATGTAGTGACCTTTAATTAGCTGACCTCAAATCAGTTAATCATACACACCAAGCTTATCTTGCTAGAACCACCCTAAACATTCCGAAGGTAATCTTATCTAACCAGACCCCATGATGTGGCCCCAGGCAAAGATTTATGTGTCTATGAAAAAACACTGTATTGTGATTGTGGAAAATGTTGCCCCCTTTGAAAATGCTATAAAACCTTCTGGCTTTGTGTGCTCAGGGTCCTTGTTGAGACCCGCTGCATCGGGCTAACTTGGACCCCAGCTAGCTGGTTCCTGAATAAATTCCTCTTGCTTATTGCATCAAGAGATGCCTTTCGTGAGTGATTTGGGGCGGCGTCCTCCTCTGGGAGAATCCAACACTTCATCTGTGAAGAGGGATAATAGTAGGACAATGGTCCCCAAATATGGCTGCACAATGAATCAACTGGGGTCTTAAAAAAATGCTGAGCCTGATTCTCATCCTCAAACATTCTGATTTAATTGGCATGAAGTATGGCTGGACATTTGGTGTTCTTAAAGCTCCCCAGACAATGTTGGCATGCAAAAGATTTTAGGAATTGCTGTAATAGAGGTTGGCTGTTATACGTGAGAATCTGCAGAAAGCAGCCAGCATGCAAAGGTGGCTGATATCATGTTTGACACAAAAGCTCCCAAAGGGAGTCACCAACTTTCTTATTGCATTATGCTGCTTTTCTTCTGCATCTGCCAATAGGCAGTGGGCACTCATTTCCAAGGAAGAGATGGGCCTATCTTTTTAGAGAGGGCTTCCAGATGGTGAGTAGAGAGTGGCAGACTTCTGTATGAGTCTGTACTCCTAAATATGGTTTCCATAGAGCACTGGCTTTCTTTCTAAATGAACTCCCAGCTGTGTGTGTATGTGTCCTAGAGGTCACCTGCAGTCCCCTCTCCCTGGAGATCAACTCAGCTTGGCTACAGCCCCATAAACTTTTAGCAACCTTTGGAAACCCAGAACCCTGTCCAATTTCTTTGTGGGTCCTCATGGCCCCCTGGCTTTCAGGGTTGGATCCCTGGGACTGCCTCATTTCACACAACAGCTGCTGTATATAAAATGAATCTTTTTACCAACTTTCAGGATAAACTAATTCCCACTGGGCATTTTATGAGTTTAATAAATTCTACTGAAAATTTGAGGGTCACAACAAAGGGACTGACCCTGTGGCAAAGATTGATCAAACTCTACTCAGGCTCCCCTGAACTCCCTTCTCTACTAGGCCTGAATTTTGGGCCTCCATGTTCATCTCCACACTGTCCAATACTAGAAAGAATCCTCCTAAATCAGTTTAACAGGAACTGTTTCCCCCAACCCCCAGCCTCCTCAGTCCTGGATACCTGATCACCCTCCAAATCTCGTTCCTCAACCTCCAACCCCAGATGATGGCCTGTCTTTAGCAAGAACCCTGTTAGGTGGGTTTAGCCAGAATCCCCCTTACCCCTGACATCTCCTTTTTCCATCTATAGACCCTACTCTTCTCCTTAGCTATCAATTCCCACTTGCCTATGCTGTATTTGGGATTGAGCCCAATCTACCTCCCCCACAGCAAAATCCCATCACAATTGTCCCTGTATCTATCCCAGTAGTTCCTTGAATAACATCTTCCTTACTGTGCCTTAACCAGTGTCCTTGAATACATTTTTCTTTAATAGTTAGGATGAACATTTTTTCTTTGACCTCTGCCATCTCCCTATGTTTCTCAGAGCACTTCTGCCTTTTTTATTGGTCTCATAATCTCTACTTCTTAAAATTCCTCTCTTGAGCTTACACACAATGATATGGGAAAATAGACATTCTCATAAATTCTTGGTGGGAGTGTGAATTGGTTAAACATCTTTAGGGACAATTTTGCAATATCTGTTTCAATTTAAAATGTCCTTACCTTTTGATCCAGCAATTCCACTTCTAAGAATTTTCCTCCATGTGTACTTGTACATATATGAAATGAAAATTGTACAAGATTATTTAAAAAAATCAGAAACAATCCAACTGGTCAGTATACATAAATGTTTAAAGAAATTATGGTACTTCCATGTAATGAAATAATACTTGGCCATAGAAAGAATTAAAAGGTCTTTATAAACTAATATATAATGATTCCCAAGAGATATTAAATGAAAACAGCAAGGTGCAGGTTATATATACACATGCATATTTGCTTGTATATGTACAACATGTCTTTGGGAAAATGTAAAATTAGTTGTTTGTCGGGGGAAACTGGGTAAGTGCAAGACAGGAGTAGCAGGGGAATTTTTACTGAAAATGAACCATACTTGAAAAATCTGGAGCCTGGAAATTTGTTGTTTGTTTATTCAAGTGAAATTACAGCCATAATAACAAAAAAGATTTAGTGCAGTGCTTGGCACGTAGTATGGATTCCATATGCGGAGGCTCAGCAGCAGTGGCAGGGGCTTCTGGAAGTGTTACGGAAAATACTGAAAAAACCTGGACTGGATCACTGATGGAAAAAACAAGCAGCACTCGGAGTTCTTGGAGTGTTGAGGCTTTATTTCACACTGGCGAGCTCAGAGGGGAGTAATCTCCCAAAAAGTTTGAGCCCTGAAAAGGGAGCAATATATATCTTTCTGCTTCTGTATCTGTAACATTCCTATGTGCACAGCAAGCAAGCAGGCAAGGGGGAGGGAGTTTAGGGAGTGAACCTTAGGAACCGGTGCGCACCAGAGTGGGAAACCAAGGGAGTGTTTCTTTGTTGTTGTTTGTGTTGAGGAGGGGGGTGAGACAGAGGGGAGCCACCCGGGCTAGATTGCTGTCCTCCTAAGTCTTTCCCCATCACTCCCTCCTCTGATGTCCCTTTAAACACTTTGTTTTATGGGGCATCATCTCCCTGGTTTATGACAGGGTCAGAGTGGCTCTGCATATACATGAGCTGTATGGAGGAAACGTGTTCCTTGAAAAAGTTAATGAGCCAGTTAAATATGCAGGGTCCCACTAATAGTTTAAGCAACAGCAGAATTGCTGGACCAGCAAGGCCAGTTAGAAGAGTTGTTAGCTATGGATTTCATTTAAACCATCCCTGGAACTAAAATTTTTTTTTCTAACATTTTATTCCTACACTGGATGTTTTCTTTTACTTTGGCTAGAGAGCTCCCAACTATGCTAGACTTATTTGCATAAAAACAACAATCTTTTCCAAGGGCTACACATAAGCCTTCCTGTGACATGAACGGGAGGTTCAGTCTTCTATGATTTTGTAACACTACTTTCACCAGGGAATCAATTTGATTTTGCAGCTGAGTCATGGTGGTTTCAAGCTGCTCTAAATCTTGATCAACTTCCTCTATTAGGTCAGTGAGCCCTAAGTCTCCTTTTATGAGAGCTGCTGTGCCTACTGCAGCTGATCCAGCTACACTGAGCCCGACTAGAGCAGGGATCAGTAAAGGGGCAGCCTGTTCTGCCTAGGAAATATCACAGGGGGAAAGGAAGTTGCTCCCTTCAGGCTCACTATGCCCTTCATAACTTTTGTACATTTAAACATTACAAAGAGGTACTTTGGAAATGCAGGCTGAGATGAGGTCAGCTAGGAGGGACAGGTAAGCACAGCAAAACAACTTAACAATTACCCAATAGGTAATAGGGTGACTTTTTTTGAGGAATTGTCCAGTCAGGGGGTGCAACAGCACAGAGTCCAATGACCAGAATAAAAGACACCACTCCAACTGAAAGGAAAGGAGCGACACATAGCAGCAATTCACCGGAGAATTCCGCTTTATTAGGGAAAGGTGCTGGGTTATATAGGAAGGGGTATGAATTGATTGAGGTGTCACTTCTACGGGGCTGGTGGCTGTTGGCTAGGTGCTGGGATTGGGAGGGGAGCGAGAGGTGATTGGGCTTCAGGTGGCGCTGGCGGGAACCAAGGACCCCTGAAGAGAAGCCGGAAGTTTGCCATCTTACTGGTGGGGACCTTTCATTCCCCCCTTTCTCCTCTATGGGGTTGTGGACGTTGCTTCATCTCTGGCTGCTTCCTGCTGAACAGTGGTGGAGAAGGGAGTGAGGGCTTGAGGATTGGGAGGAAAGGGTTGATAGGACTCCCCACAGTAAGGATGAGTAGATGTGGACTTCTTCAGGTTTGGAAATCAATGAAGGTTCCCTGTAACCATAGGTCGAGGACCTGTTGATTACAATGGTGCTAAGAGGATATGGGTGTCAGGAGTCAGGCGTCTGCAGCCATTGTTTCTAGGAACAGTTTCCAGTGGAGAGAGAGGTCCATCTCAGTGTGTGGTGAGGAGGTCACATGAGGGTGAGGGATCTTCTGTGGCCAGAAGCTGGTAGTTCCTGAGTAAAAGCTGGTTGAAAGCTTGATTAGAGATTTTTCCGACTTGGGATTTGATGAACTTTATTATACAGGGTAAGAAGAGACAGGCGAGAAGAATGATTATTATGGGGCCTGCGATGGGCCAGAGCCAGGTGAGGAGGGGGTTTGTTAGTATTGAAGAGAATGGGTTGGAATTGGAAGCAGAGTGGAGGCTGGAGGCAAGGTCGGTGAGTTTCGTAATGTCAGTTTCTACAATGCCAGATTCGTTGATGTAATAGCAGCACTCTTCCCGGAGGAAGACGCAGGTGCCACCCTTCTCGGCTGTAAGCAGATCTAGGGCCCGCTGGTTTTGAAGGGTGACCTTAGCTAGCGAAGTGACCTGTCTTTGGAGAGAGGCTAGGGAATCGGCAGTGGATGTCAGGGCTCCCTCAAGTGTGGCGTTGAGATCTCTAACTGCACATAGAGAGTGACCCAAGGCTTCTCCTGAAAACTGTGCCGCAATGGCTGAGGTGATCAAAGAGATACTGACCATGATGGGAAGGAAAGCAGCTCTTTTTGTGCTCAAGGGCAAGGGAGGTTGGAGCTCAAGAAATTCTGCCATGCTGTAAAGTGTAAGCTGTGGGATTAGGGTGATGAGAATGCAGGGTGTATCAGAGCTGAGAGGCAGTGAGTTGAAAAGACTGCCATTACACCAAAAGAAGTGTCCCGGTTGTGTAAAAGTCTTAGAGCCGGAGGTAGGGGTGTAGATAGAGAGGCAGTGAAGTGCGCTGGAGGGGGGTGGAGTTGGGCCTACACAGTGGTGGATGGTGAGATTATCTGCATATTCTGGTTCCCACAGGGGTATGTCTGCCAGGGGGCAGAGGGGTTGTCTTTCTGCATGGAAGGAGTAGTTGGAAATATTAAGGGGCATGGCGGCCAGCAGTGGGCGCTGTAGTGATGCACACAAGAAACAATTGGCGGTGTTAAGGGTGTGGTTGAGAAAGATGGTGGTGTCTTGAATGAGCTGTAACGAAGAGTAGGAGAAATGGGAAGAGGGGCGCGGATAAGAAGATGAAGAGGCGCCGTCAAGAGTTTGGATAATGACTTTTTTGGAATGTCTGATATCTGATGCAACTTGAGAGATCTGGGAATGAGAGGGAACATACTTTCGAGAGATGTGAAGGGTACCGTGGGGAGTCGAGGACCCCCCGTAGTAAACAGAGGCTGTGACTCCAGCGGCCCATTGAGATCTGGGATTGATAAGGAGAATGAGCCATTGGGATATTTCATGAAACGATTGGAGGAGTAATACTGTGGGTACTGGAAGTTACCCATGTAGTGAATGGCGCAAGACTAGTAGGGACATCTCCTGTAGGTGTCTGGCCATTGCCTGCAATAGGCTTGGTTTTGGTCATAGAGGAAGCAGAGGTAGGGAGAATAAGGGTAGCTGCTAGTGAACACTTCAGTGGAGGGAGGAAAGTGAAGGTATAAAGGCTCAGGGCAGCTTTTCAGAGGGCAGTCTGGTGTGGCAATGAGGGCAGTAACTTTTGTTTGATGCTGTGTGTAAGTCTATCTGACTTTGAATCGCCATACAAAGGAGGCTGGGGTGGTGGGGAAGACAATAGGAATGAGGAAAAAAAAGCGAGAGAGCAGTAAAGGAGGAAAAAGTCATGATTCGGGTATGGATGGCAAAGGGGGTGAACCGGATTTTGGAGGAAAGAGGACAGTAAGGTCAGGAGTCTGGAGGGAGGGAGAGTCTGTAAACTTTTGTAGGTTAAGAGATCATTTAGGTAATGTGGGGGCAGAATGGTAAGGGGAGCCCTGAATGTCAGTTTATGAGCTTGTTTCTGCAAGAGCTGTCTAGAGGCTAATGCTCGTAGGCATGGGGCCCATCCCCGAACTCTGGGGTCTAATTGCTTGGAGAGATAAGCTACTGGGGCAAAGGATGGGCCTAGGACTCCTAGAGCTTGACTGGACCTCTCATGAATGTATAATGAGAAGGGTTTCAACAAATCAGGGAGATGGAGAGCTGGGGCTTCCACAAGGGCTTGACGGAGCTTAATGAAGGAGTGTCGGGGTGAGGAGGATAATGGTTCTTTAGGGGGGCTCTTGCTGAGGTCGTATAGGGGTCTTGCCAACAGGGAGAAGTTAGGGATCTACGCTCTAAAATATCTAGCCAGGCCTAGAAAGGAAAGGATTTCTGTCTTGGTTTTTGGATCGGGCAGGTCAGAGAGGAGCTATTTTCTGTCTAAGGTAATGGACTTTCTTTGTTGAGATAGAAGGAATCTGAGGTAAGTGACAGGAGGGGAAGAGACTTGAGTTTTGACGGGGGATACTCAGTAACCTCTGGAAGCTAGAAGGTTAAGTAGGGAGGCAGTGTCAAGTTGAGACTGTTCCCATGAGGGACTGCAGAGTAGAAGATTGTCCATGTATTGTAATAAGGTGGACTTGGAATGATCATGATGAAACTGTTTGAGGTCCTGAGCTAGGACTTGTCTAAAAATTTAGGGACTATCTCGGAAGCCTTGTGGCAAAACTGTCCAAGTGAGTTGTTCAGAATGTCTTGTGTATGGGTCCATCCAGGTGAAGGTGAAAAAATCTTGGGAGGAGGGGTCCAGAGGGATAGAAAAAATTCATCCTTGAGATCTAGGACTGAGAAGTGGATGCCGATTCAGGGATCTGTGATTAAAGGGTGTATGGATTTGGAACTAAGGGATGGATAGGGACAATGGCCATGTTGATAAGGCGAAGGTCGTAGACGATGCCGAAAGATCCGTTGGTTTTATAACAGCTAATATGGGGGTATTAAACGGGGAGTGAGTGGGTCTGAGGTAATTTTTGTTTAAGAGATCTTGAATGATGGGTTGGAGGTCTATGAGGGCTGAAGTGGTTAGGGGTTATTGGGCCTGACAGATATACTGAGAGGGGTCACGTAATCTGATAGAGGCAGGGGGACATAGGGCCACGGAGGGGCTTGTAATGTCCCAAACTTTGGGATTTACAGGGTGTATGAGGGCAGAACTGGAGCTTTCATTGGGTAGAGGGGGGTCGTCGGCTATGAGGGCCATCAGAAAGGGAGTACTGGGGGCTGTGGGAGTGGATATAGTTATGGAAACGTGGAGGAGGGAAAGGATGTCTTGTCCTAGTAAAGGGATGGGACACTGGGGCATAACCAGGAAGGAGTGGGAGAAAGGTATGGGATTGTCTAGGATTGTGCATAAAAGGGGGGGGATTTAATGGGAAAATCTGTTTACCTCCTACCCTGACTATAGGAGTAATGGCTGGCATGGTAGGCCCCCGGTATTCTCACAAGACTGAGAAGGTGGCTCCTGTATCTAGGAGGAAGGAGATGGGGCGACCGTCTACTGTTAAAGTAACCTTGGGCTCCTGTTTGGTGATGGAAATGGTCGGATAAGAAGCCCCCGGGCCCCGTCAATCTTCTTCTGCCAGCCCCACTACGGCGGGCTTAGGATGGGGGTTGTTCATCCAGCCTCCCCTTCGGGTGGTTGGGCAATCAGACCCCCAGTGGCCCTTTTCGTGGCATCTGGGGCATGGGGTCGTAGGAGATCTGGGGGAGGGGCACGCCCTTGGCCAATGTCCCTCTTTTCCACACTTGAAACAAGCTCCTGGGGTGGGTTTGTTTGTAGAGGGGTGCCCAGGTTGTGGTTTTATCAGCTGAGCCAACATTTGGAAATTGGCCTGATCAGCCTTTTGTTTACAGCATTCTTTCTCCTCCTCCCAGTTATGGAAGACTTTAAAGGCCACTGTTAGGATCTCAGTCTGTGGGGTAGCGGGGCCCTGTTCTAACTTTTTGAGTTTAGCTTTAATCTCGGGGTAGCTTTGAGCTAGGAAGTATGTCATAAGGACATGTCTTCCTTCAGGTGTTTCTGGGTCCAGGCTGGTGTACTGTAATAGGGCTTGAGTGAGTCTGTCTAAGAACTCGGAGGGGGTTTCGTCTCTCTTTTGAATTATGTTTTGGAGCTTTTGAAAATTGACTACTTTATGAGCTGCCTTTTTCAGACCTGCTATTAAGCAGGAGGCAAAAATATCTCGAGAGCAGAGACCCATGGAGGTGTTATAATCTCAGTGTGGGTCTTGTTCAGGGACAGCAGTGGGGCCAGGGGGATAGGTGGTGTCAGTCCTGTGGGTTTCAGTAGTGTGCGTTTGGCAAAGTCCCAAACTTGTCTACGCTCTTCAGGGAGGAGAGTATTGGCTAGGAGCATGAAAATGTCATGATGTGTGAGGCTGTAAGACTGGAGGGTCCATTGAAACTCCCTGATGTATGTCGTGGGATCAGTGGAAAAGGAACCTAGGCGTTTCTCTAGTTGGGCTAAATCTCCTAAGGAGAAAGGGACATGAACACGCTCGATGCCTTAGGATCCTGCTACCTCCCGGAGGGGGGCAATAATTTTGGGAGGCCCTCGGGACTGAGTCTGAGGGGGACTGAAGGGTTCTGGCTCAGTCTGTGGGGGAGTGACGCGGTCCAGCTGGCCTAGTTGAGCAGGACCTGAAGTGCAGAAGGAGGTCAAAGAAAATAAAGAAGGATAGAATCAGACTCACGTGTCACCAGCTAGCAGCCCAGCTGCTTGCCTCTGCTGCTCTAGTTGGGCTTGAACTCATGACTCTGAGGTTAAGAGTCCCATGCTCTACTAACTGAGCTACAGCAGGGCTCTGGTTAATTGCTTATGGAATGCATATACAGAATGTTCTTTGTTCTCCATTCCTGCTACATCGGCAAGTGGGGGAAGGGCATATTTAGAAGCAGGGGTGGTGTTTCTACACATCTTCAAGGTCTCCCTATTTTCAGAGTGAGGAGTCTTGGCAAGATATGTTTTTGTGGACAGATAACTTCTAAGGACTGCACGGGTTGTTCTCTAGCTTGTGCTTTCCCATGCTGCGTTCAGACATGGGGGAAGGTGCTTTCCCATTCTCCCTACAAACATGTGAGAAGACAAAGGTGGTCCCTAACAGGGGAGAAACAGGTAATGAGGGCTAAGACGGAGGAGGCCTTGGGACCTAGTTAAAGGGGCGGCTGAAAGGCTCAGGCTAAATCTGCAGGGGATGAAGGCGGAGGAGGTGAGATGGGGAAGGAGATGGTGGGGGCGGAAGGGAGAAGGGCTGTTGTAGGAGAAGAAGGGGAAGGGAGTGAACGGGAGGCTTCTGCAGGGGCAGCGGCTTGCAGGCTAGGAGAACTTGGGAGGGGGTGGGGGGGAGGAGGAGGCAGAAAGCTTTGATATAGGGAATCTCCTTCCATTTTTTCAGGCGCTGGCAGTAGTTTAAAAGATTGCGAGTGATGTTAGGATCAAGAGTTCCCCCTGCGGGCCATTGGTTGTTATCGTCTAGGGGGTATGTTGGCCAATCTTGGGAGCAATATTTACAGAGGAGTTTTGGTTTTATATCAGGCATCAGGGAGAGGGTAGCCAGATGCTTAAGCAGGCATTCAAGAGGTGAACTTTCAGGGAGGGATGAGGAGGCTCCCATAGCTAAAGGACAGAGAAGGAGACAAACAGGGGAAGATGAACGGAGATCCTCGGACTGGAAGCCGACCGCAAGGAGACAAAGGGCGTCCCCGATGATCCTTGGTAGTCTGCGGAAACTCGTGTATGAGTCGGAATTTCTTAGGAAGTGTGGGTCGTCACCCAGACTTCCCTAAGAAGGCAGTTTGCTGGAGTCACGAGGTACCTAGCGCTGGGAGTTTTTGGCAGACAGAACAGATTTCAGTGGATGGAGCAGAAGGAGGAGGGGTGGGGGAAGGGAGCGTTTTCATCCGCATAGGAGTCACCTTGTTTATGGCTGTTGGAGGGGGGGGGTGCCTGAGAGTCTGCGGCAGCCGTGAAGGCCTGAGGCTGGGATTTATGGCTGTCAGAGGACGGGCCTGAGGGTCCACCATAGCCGTGAAGGCCTGAGGTGGCAAGAGTTCCCTCCTTGTCCCCAAGGGTCAGGGCCTTGCCAGATGATCACGGTCAATGGCACTGCGATAGCTCGGAGAAGAGTGGCCCACCCCGGGGAAATTTTGCTTAAAAAGTTTCAGCACTGATGGAAGGGACGGTGAATGCATTTATGACTGTCGGAGGAGGGGCCTGAGGGCCTGTCGCAGCCATAAAGGCTTGAGGTGGGGATTTATGGCTGTTGGAGGGGGGCCTGAGGGTCTGCCACAGCTGTGAAGGCCTAAGGCAGGGAGAGTTCCCTCCTCATCCCCGTGCGTCAGGGCCTTGCCGGACGATCACAGTCAATGGCACTGCGATAGCTCGGGGAAGAGTGGCCCACTCCCGGGGGGGGGGGGGGGGGGGAAACTTACCTAGAGGCCAGAGAGGAGTGGTGAGTGTGATGAGCCAGTGCCGGAAAAGAGGATGAGGGCAAGCTGCTGCTGGTGTCAGGAGGAAGACGGGACCCAGTTGGGGTGTCCCATCTCCCACGTTTTGGCACCAATGAAAGGAAAGGAGCGACACATAGCAGCAATTCACTGGAGAATTCCGCTTTATTAGGGAAAGGTGCTGGGTTATATAGGAAGGGGCATGAATTGATTGAGGTGTCACTTCTACGGGGCTGGTGGCTGTTGGCTAGGTGCTGGGATTGGGAGGGGAGCGAGAGGTGATTGGGCTTCAGGTGACACCGGTGGGATCTGAGGACCCCGAAGAGAAGCCAGAAGTTTGCCATCTTACTGGTGGGGGCCCTTCACCAACGAGAGCCAGTATTCACAGTGTGCAGGTGTCTGTTAGTCAGAGGGCAATTGTCAGATGCGGAGGTGGAGAGGATCTGGAGGTCTGGCTGGGCCTCCCACTGATATGCCTCCTCAGGCCCTTTTCACTCTGGAATGACAGACCCATGGAGTGATGCCTGCAACCTTGAGGGCAGTATGAGTGGTTAGAACAACAATGTGGGGGCCAGTCTACTGAGGTTTGAGGGGGTCTTTTTTCCAATCTTTAACTCAAACTGAAGCCCCAGCCTGGAATGAGTGTACTGGGGTTCCTAGAGAGATCGGGGCTCTTTCTATGGTGTATTGTTGTAGTTTATTTAGGGTGGCTCCCAAGGCCTGGAGCTGTTCTCTTGTTCTCTTATCTCCTATTTGGTGTAGGTTCCCTGGGAAGCTTCCTAGACATGGGGGAGGGCATCCATACACTAATTCAAAAAGGGGAAAAACCTTGAGTTCCAGGTGTGCAGCGAGCATGCAGGAGAGCCAGGGGCAGTGAATCTGGGCCTGGGAGGCCAGTTTCTTGTCAAACTTTAGCTAGGGTTCCCTTGACGGTGCGATTCATTTGCTCTACTTTCCCTGAATTCTGTGGCCTGTACGCAGTCTGAAGTTTCCAGGTAATGTTGAGGGATTTAGTTAACATTGTCACCGTAGATTGTGGACGGTAGGCTAAACTGGGGCACAATTTCTCTCAGGAGGACTTTGGTTACTTCCTGGCTTCATTCTGTTCTGGTTGGGAAGGCTTTGACCCAGCCAGAGTATGTGCACACTATTACTAGGAGGTATCTGAGTGCCCTGCTTGACTGGACATCCGTGAAGTCTATCTCAAGGTCTCCAAAGGGGGCAACTCCCATTCTTTGGACACCAGGTGGGAGTTGTGGCGCAGATCAAGCATTATTTCTGGCACAAGTTGCACACTGTCTACTCACTGCTTGACATAGTGCTTTTAACTGGCAGTTTTTCCTAGGTGGGTGAGCTGGTGGTATTTGCTGATCAGTTGCCTTCCGGTTGCAGTTGGGGCAAAGATGCATCTGTCTGGCAACATCCACCATCTGTTTTCAGTTAAAGTGGCTACTTCAGTTATGGCCCAATCTTTCTCCTTTTCAATGTACCTGAGTGGTGGGGCCTCTACTGGGGGGTGTTAGGGCCACAGTGAAGGAAGGAGCTCTCCCTGCCTCCTTACTGGCTGCTGCTTTGGCAGCTTCATCTGCCATTTGATTCTCTTGTGCTATAGGGTTGTTTTCCTTTTGATGTTCTTTGCAATGCAGAATTGCTACCTTTATTATGTATGAAGAGATTGAAAGGCCTTTTTATATCTGGCAGGCCTAGGGCTGGTGCCTGTTCTAAAACATCTTTTATTTCCAGGAAGGTGGCTCTTGTCTCTTTTGTCCAGACAGGGAGCTTTCAGTCTGGCCCCCTCAGGAGGTTGCAGAGGGGCCTTACCATTGCTGAGAATCTGGGAATCCAGATTTCTGCAGAACCCAGTGGCCCCTAGGAATTCTCACATGCCTCCCCCTCATCCTGGGCTGCGGCAAGGAGTTAATGACCTTTTTCTTCTCTGGCCTTGGTGCCCTTTCTCCCTGGGTAAGGAGGAAGCCTAAGTGCCAGACTTGCTGTTGGCAGATTTGTGCCTTTTTTTATGAGGCTCAGTATCCTGAGTCTGACAGGAGTTGCAGGAGGGCCTTTGTGCCTTTTGCACAATTTTCCTAAGTGTCACTGGCAAAGAGGAGGTCATCTATGTACAGCAGGAGGGTGCAGCATGTGGCATCTCTTGGAAAGCTGGTAAGGTCTGCAGCCAGTGCCTCTCCAAAGGGAGTGGATGAGTTCTTGAACTCTTGTGGAAGCCACATCCATGTTAACTGCATCTGCTGCCCCATATCCAGTTCAGTCCATTCAAAGGCAAATAAGAGCTGGGTTTGCAGGGCCATCCAGGGGCAGAAAAAAGCATCTTTAAGTCTGGGCAAGTGAACAATTTGGTAGACTCTGGGATCTGGCTGAGGAGGGTGTACGGGTTTGGGACCACTGGGTGTAAAGAAACAGTCACTCTGTTAATGGCTTGTAGGTCTTGAACAGGCTGGTGCCCTCCTCCTGGCCTTTTGACTGGTAGAAGTGGGGTGTTCCAGGGCGACTGACACTCGATTAGAATGCCTGACTCTCTGAGTCTGATCAGGTGTTCCTGGATGCCTGCTCTCACCTCTTGTGGGAGGGGATACTGCCACTGTCTGTCGCTCTGAGAATAGTTGCAGTCTTTTTCACCAAAGGGGACAACAGGGAGAGTGACCACAGAGTGTTCTGCCCCTGTGTCAAGTATAAAAGTCATGTTTTGTCCCCCCCACTTTCATTTTGACCGTGGGCTCATGGGGGCTCAGTGTGAGAGAGCCCGTCCTTGTCAATCTGAGTCTGTTCCTGCCAGGCCAGTGAGCCTTTCCCCGTGGGGCTCCTCCCAGCAGCGACCGGGCCTCAGGGCTTTGCTTCGGTTGGGGCATTCATTCTTCCAATGCCCTTTTTCTTTACAGTCAGCACACTGGTCTTTGGCTAATGGGGTCTTGGGCTTCCCCCTTCTTGCTGGCTGGCTTCTCTATGCCTTCTGCCCATCTCTCTCTTTCAGGGCAGCTGCCAAGAGATTGGCCTTTTTCTTTATTTTTCTTTCAGCCTCTCTGTTGGCCTGAACTTCTCTGATTAGAGATACTTCCTTGGCAATTTCAATCATCTTAGTGATATTCATCCCAGCAAAACCCTCAAGGTTTTGGAGCTTTCATCTGATGTCTATAGCAGCTTGGGCTATGAATGGGGTGTTTACCATCTGCTGGCTCCCTGGTGACTCAGGGTTGAAAGGGGTGTAGATGCGATAAGTTTCACACAGTCTTTCATAATAGTCCCCAGGAAACTCTCCTGGTTGTTGAGTGACTGAAGAAACTTTAGTCATGTTCATAGGCTTTTTGGACCCAGCTTTGATCTCCTGGAGGAGGGCGTCCTGATATTGGTGGATCTGGTGCTGTCCCTCAGGGGTGGTGAAGTCCCTCTTGGGATGATCCTCAGGGACAGCAATTTCAGCCTATGCACCCCGACCAAGGAGTTAAAGTATGGCAACTGATTAGGATGATCTGGATCTCTAGGGATGACCCGCCAGGCTCAGCGGATTGTTGGGACTTCTAGGGTTCCTTCTGGAGGGCCACCCTACAGTAAAGGTGGGCAATACAGATTCACACAGCGTTTTCAACCTGCCAGGAGTTAATTTTACTCTGTAGTTTTCTGAGAATCCCTTCCTGAAATTCTTGAACATAGTGTCAAGGACTGTGGGTTTACTATGCCCTGACCCCATGACATGTTTGTGGATGGTGCTGTTCAGACAGGGACCGTAGATGTAGTCAGAGTAGGGTGAGGGCCTCCAGAGGGATCAGGGTGGGATATTTGCAGTCAGAGCAATGTAACTACATGCAAGGAAACCCCCCCCCCACTACAACTCTGTGTTAAACATTGAGCTCTAGAATCATTCTTCAGTGACATCAGTTAATGTTCCCCAGATAAAGAAGAGTAGCACATGTTTTATTATGCTAATCATTTGTAGCCATGTGTAAGATTCACTTTAGCATGTTAAAGGCCCAGGCCTATGTGCTGTCTTTCCTCCTTCAGATATGACAAAGTGATTTTGCAAACTGAGCAACTAACTTAGCATGCAGACCCAGCTGTAGATGGCATGGTAAAAGGCAGGAAGAATTCCATCTTAAAGATAAGATTGCATTTTGAACACCCAGGAAGTTCCAGCGGCAGGATTCTTTAGCAAATAGACAATACCTCAGCCCACCTTGGGGGCTGAGCAGGAAGCCTTTTGATGTGCTCCCAGACCAAGGCGCTGGTGTCCCAGAGAGAAATCAAGGCAGGAAATTCCATACAGTTAAGTTAATTTTTAATATTCAGGGACCACTTAACAAGTCCCCACCCCTAAGTTTTTTCATGTTCTCGAAAAATTCTCAACTGTCTATAAAACCCCCTAGACAATGCACCACTATGGACTCTCTTGTCCCCTCCTGGCGTGAGCCAGGAGCTCTGTCCTTTCACTTTATCTCTAAATAAAAGCCTGTACCTTGCTCTCCTACCTTGACTGTGAAGTTCATTCTTTGGCTCCGCAAACAAGAACCCTGGCATCACTGTGACAACAGACAAGGGAGGGGTGCCTCCTCGAGAGAGGAGACCAGTCAGATGCCCATCTATTTGCACTCCTCGCGGAGACTTTGCCCAGCCTTGACTAAAGTGCACCCATATAAGTCCCAGGCCAGGTCAGCTGAATCACCGATATGCCACAACGAAAGTGGATGAGGGTCCACGCAGATTCTGTAGCACAGGCTGTGGAATCACAGATTCAGTGCAGACTGAATGACTTCAGCTGCCCTGCACACACACACACACACACACACACACACACACACACACACACACACACGAGTTTAAACATTCCTTCCCTGGGAATGTCTACCTGTGAGACTTCTATTAAGTCTCCAGGAGGTGATCAGACTCCCCTTCCACCTCAACGGGTGGGCCTGGCTGGGTCAGGTGCCCCAGGGCCTCACCGGATTCGACATCGGAACCAGGTCCTCACCTCCCAAGTCTCCTTGAGTTCGGTGGGAATAGCAGAGTGGGGCTGGCCCAGGACAACTGGGCAGGAGACTGATGAAAGATCAAGCAGGGTGTGCTTTCTCTGTTGCCATCTCCTATTCCATCACCACCCCGCCATTGCCCCCAAACCCGTGGCAACAAAGGGCCAGCGCAGTTGGGTTTCCCAGTCAGGGAACCAAATGTTACGGAAAATACTGAAAAAACCTGGACTGGATCACTGACCAAAAAAATAAGTGGCACTCAGAGGTCTTGGAGTGTTGAGGCTTTATTTCACACTGACGGGCTCAGAGGGGAGTAATCTCCCAAAAAGTCTGAGCCTTGAACAAAGGCAAAGGGAACAATATATATCTTTCTGCTTCCATATCTATAACATTCCTATGTGCACAGCAAGCGAGCAGGCAAGGGGGAGGTAGTTTAGGGAGTGAACCTTGGGAACCGGTGCGCCACAGAGTGGGAAACCACGGGAGTGTTTCTTTGTTGTTGTTTGTGTTGAGGACTGGGGTGAGACAGGGGAGCCACCCAGGCCAGATTGCTGTCCTCCTAAATCTTTCCCCATCACTCCCCCATCGGATGCTCAGTTCATTCTTTGACTCCACAAACAAGAACCTCGGCATCACTGTCCCCGTAAATCTTTCCCTATCAGAAGGACCAGCGCAATTTGCAATCAGATGTAAATCAAAGGCAATTATGACATGAGAATGTTGTTAAAGGAAATGTTCTTTGAGAGTCTTGCTCTTTTGAGGGGAAATTGGGCACATGCATTTTGACTTTGGCATTTGAAGTAAACATAATGATTTTAATACCTGCTCTTAAGCCATCTGGAGTGGCATTTTGAGTGGCCTTTGCCCATCAGAGCTAAGTGACTGCTGACCTCCTGATTGAGAATGCAGAAGAAAAGCAGCATAAAAAAGCAAACTGTAGCGGGGATGAGAAGATTGCAATTTGGTGGGGCTCAATATTTGTTTACAATAGACCCCTCGGTTGCCATAGAAACAAAACCATCTGTCTGAAAAAAACAGTGATGCGACCAGGCAGGCACACATTTTTTTTTTAAAAGACTAAATTAAAATGCACAGAATGACAGCGAATGCTCCTGAAATTGCTCTATCTGGGTGTATAAATGAGGAAAGCACAGAGATGACAGGTGGGCAAAATGCAGACATCTCACGCAGGTTGATTGAAGCAGCCTCTAACCGCATAAGAAAAGTGATGTTTGAATCTGGGTTCTTCCCCTGTGACCAGACCCAAGAGGGGGAGGGGAGGAGGGAAGGGGTAAGGGGGTAGGGGGTAGGGGGTGGGGGAGGGCTGTGGGTATGGGTAATTTCAGGATATTTCATTTCAATTATTCCCATAGTACCAGACAAAACCCATGGAAAGTCAGAGAAATGTTCAGAAGCAAAGAGATCTTCCAAAGGTTGTGGGTTAGAACAGGGTCAACCACCAGCACTACTCCCAGCTGAAAGCTCAGTCACTGAACCAGGAGACAGCAGGGGAGGCTCTGCAGCCTCAAGCAGTCTTCCCCGACTCTCTTCTTTCTCCTCCTCTACTGACCTCTATTGGGCAAAGAGGTTAGCCAATATTTGTGAACTGATTGCTTACAGAGTAGGCATTTTTTTTCCCCTTCCCAGCAAACATCTTCCCTCTTTCTGGTAACAGTACAATCTTGAGTTCTCTTTGCAAACTATCTGTACCATGGGAACAGGTGTTGTAGATCAAGGTGCTTGCCCTTCCCTAGCCAGAGGATGGGCATGGGCCTGAACTTGGTTAATTGCAATCTACAAGGACTCTGAACCTTGAGCAAATGGCATAGGATGGAAAACCAGGGAAGCAGGTCATCCTGAAGGAGGATGAGAATTCACTTTCAGAGAGACTGCTTACTGAAACCCAGAGCTTCCTTGGGTTTCTAATCCCTTGCCCTTTTGCTTTTCTTCCATTCTATACGCTGGCCCATATGCTTCCAAGGTTTATTTCTATTGTTGCTGAGTTTTGCTTCAGTTGGCCAGTCTGTTTCTGTTGCTCACCACCAAATAGCAACAGAAGTTGACTTATGGCTGCTTACTGAGGGTCTCAGTAACTTAGCTAAGACATAAAAAGGAGCATTGGCTGTCATCTCCTCCACCCCTCATTGGGTCATTCCAGACCCTGTAGTTTGCACTTATGGGCCTTGTTTATGACTGTAGGGAAAGGTTGCTGTTTCGGCCACTGTGTTGTCTGGTCAGTGAGTGATCTTGTTCTGTGGCCCCTCCTCCAGTCTTTTTATTTGAAAATTCTGAGCCAGGACCAGATTAAGAGGTAGGCTGGCAAAGGAGCTGCCCATTTGAAGGGAAATTATATCATCACTAGGGAAATGTGAGATCAGTGAGGTCTGTAAGTTCTCCCTAGGAGCAACCTGACAGAACTTGTAGGAAGCTACTGAGTCTGAACCACTGAGGACAATGTTGCCCTCTTGGGATGATTAAAACATTATCCACTTCTTATTTTTGGCATTTTTGAGACACACACATAAAAGTCAGATGAAATTTCACATCCAAAAAATGCATGTAAAGACATTCACCTTGAACAAATGATTCCTTTTTTTTTTTATCACTAAACTCTTTTATGTGATTCTATGTGGTTTTCCGGTTTGAAAAACCATGAAAAAAAATTTAAAAAACAGAACAACTACAGGAGAGTGGAAAATGTTTTACTGATTTATTTCAGAAACTTGGCAATGAAGTGACTTGGTGGCAGTTAAAAAGAATGGCGTAGAATTCTAGATACTAAGGTGGACTCTATTCATGATACATTGTTTCCATAGGTTAAAGAATAAGTTGCCAAAGTTATATTTATTTCAAAAATCTATAAGAACTCACACACATAAAAGACTATGTCCAATTTCTATGAGTGTATATATATTTATAGATGTGTATGTATATATATAGATGTATAGATGTGTGTCTATGTATATAGATGTGTGTGTGTGTGTGTGTGTGTGTATATATATATATATATATATATATATATACATATATATATATATATATATTTAAAGGCCTGAAAGGTAAAACTCTTCCAAATGAGTAAGTCATCTCTGGGGGTTGGAAGAGAGTAACCGGAATTAGGAGAAATGGCCAGGGAACTTAACCTTGTTGGTTGGGTATTTTACGACAGGAATATATTTATACATGTCTGATGAAAATTTAAAACACAGATAAAAATATAGCTGCTCTGGTTGAGGAGAAACAGGGGGGCTGCAGAGCCTGGCACCCTTTCCCCCTCTTGGAACTTCCTTGGCTGTCTTGGAGGTGGGTTTAGTCTACACTCTTCATTTTTCATTTGGGGAAACTGAGGCTTGAGCTGTCTGAGGCTTGTGGTGTTATTTTCTTGAGATCAGACAAAACTCATTGAAAGCCAGAGAAATATCCAGAAGCTCCCTTCCTTTGCCTGTACCACTCCCACTCAACCCTTCCCAGAAGGAGATGAAGATTCTGATTGCCTTGGTAACAGACCTGTTTGAATTAAATATAAGCATGTTAGCGAGTAAAAGTTAATGACCTCATAATTAATAACAGACACTGAGTTGCTGGAGAAGTATTGTGCTAATTTTATCTGTGAACTCTGAGTCTCCAGATTGGAGAGATTAATGGGGGAAGCTATGCCTGACTTCCTTCCAGTCTGGCTCCCCGCAGGCCCTCACCAACCTGCAGCCAGGAGGCTCTCAGCTAAGAATGTAAATAGTGACCAAGGGCAGTGGGGTTGGGTGAGTGAGTCAAAATGATGGCATTAGCCCTGGCAATGACACTAAGTGTTGAAGGATCTGAGCAAGTTGCTTGCTTTGTTTGGGCCTCAGTTTCTGTTTTGGTAAAATAGGTGGAAGAATATATGTTCCACTCACTCTATAGTGATGATGTGAGGACCACATGGGCTGCAAAGGAGCTTCAAAAAAGAAAGCGCAGTATGAGTCAGGACAGACCCCTTTTTTTGCAAGTGTCAGGAAACCAATTCAATTAATTCAAACAACATAGAAAATGGAGTTTATTGACTCACAAACTTTAAAAGATTAGTGTGTGTAATGTGTGTGTTTAAGAGAGAACCTGGCTGAGGCACAGGTAGACCCAGGGAGTGAGTCACTGTCCCCAGGAATCCTCTCTTTTTCTCTGGCCCTGACTCTCTTTTCTTCTGTGCCATCTTATTCAAGCAGCATCTCCCATGGGCTGGCAAAGATGGCTCTGGCAGTGCTAAGCTTGCATCATCCTCACGGCCCAGTGAAAGGAGCAATTCCTTTTTCTGAACAGCTCTAGCAAAAGTCCCAAAGAGATTTCTGACTAGCCAGCTTTGGTCCTGTGCTGATCCCTGGGCCAGTCACTATGGCCAGGGGGATGGGTTCCCTGATTGACTTGACTTTGTTCATGTGCCCATCTCTGAAGTGGACGGACTGAGCAAGGTCAAGTGGTTGCTCCCCAAAGAGATGCTGTGCAGAGAGAAAATACACAGCCACTGTATGACTGATACTATACCCTCTCCCATCCCTCATCCATCCTGAGCCTGAGAGAGGCTCCTCTCCCAGAGACCCAAGGTAACAGGACTACCTCCAATGATGAGGCAGCAGTTTGGCCTGTATAGTTTGGCCAGAGGCCTCTACTTGCTACTGTTGCAATGGGCTGATAATACTCTTGGTCCAGAATCAACTGGAGACCCCAGTGCTGAGCAAGTTGAATGGACAAGGATGTGGTCTTTGTCCTATTAACAGCAGTTACCTGGCTGCCAGTCAAAGAAAGGGCATGTTGAAGATATAGGAGGACATAATGTTGCTTTATAATTTTTTTAAATTATAAAATTAAATACAATCCATTCTACTTTAAAAAGTAGATCACTTTATATATAAAGCTAAAGTCCCTTTTGACTTGTCACCCCTAATCCTATGACTCACTCCTGTTACATTTTATGTTTGACCTACTAAATATACCTAAAAAGTATATTTTTTACTAAAAAAAAATTGGTGTGTATGTGTGTGTGTGTATCAGTCAGGATGGGCTGGCTCTGCTGTGGTAACAATTCCAAAATTTCAGTGGCTTAACACACATTTATTTCTCATCCAACACATGTTTCACGAGCATCTACAATGGGGATCTGTTTGTTGGTGTCACTGAGGGACTCCAGCTGATGGAGGCCAAGGAGGGAAGAAGAGAAAAAACAGTGCACAGTGCACTTCCTCTTAAAGCTTCCACTCAGAAGCTAGTTATCACTTCTCACATGTCACTGGCCAGAGCAAGTCATATGGCCTCACCTAACTCCAAGGAGTCGGAATCTTGTGCTTGGGACAATTGGAAATATTTGGTAGACTACATTAATGACTACTGCAGAAAGTTTTGCTTATCACCTGCAATTTTTAATTTTCATTCAACCTTGTTTCTAGGATGTATCCATGTTGATGCATCTAGTTCATAATGATGCATCAATAAGCCAGACACAAGAGTAGATGCTCATGATTTCAACATCCCTGAGTCTTTTTTTATCACTAATTAAGTTCTCCTTACTATTCTTGGCCTTCATTCCAGCAATTGATCAACTAATCAACCTACCATAAATGTGTTATTTAATCAGTGACTTGAGGATGCTCTGTGCCAGAAGATATCAATGAACCAAGGGGAGAGGGGAGATGTTGTTCTGCCCTTGAGGTGCTAGGGGACTGGTTCAGGGGCCAGTGGAGGGCCTTGTGCTGGAGTATGGACTGCCAGCACTGAGAACCTCTCAACAGGAGGGATTGAGGGACTGAAGTAGCAATAATGGGCCTCCTTGAAGGGTGGACAGGCCTAAGAGGTAAGACAGGGACAGGCAGGAAAGGGGGGTAGGCAGCTGCCCGGTGTGATAGCAGCTCATGTACCAGATCAGTCTGGTTGGACTCCTCTCCATCCTCATTAATCACATGAGCTTGGATATGTTACAGGACAAGCTGTGGTCCCTGAATCTAGGATCCCCACTCTTTGTTCTAGCTGCTCTAGTATACCGGCACCACAGAGTTGGGCCAGAGAACCTGTGGCTGAGATCTTCCTGCAAATTGGGGCTGGATTCATTTTTCTAAAGTCAGTCCCGGGTCTGAGGGTGGAAATCATGGTAAAAATGACAGTAGTGGGTAATTACTGAATGATTACTATGTGCCAGGCCCCTGTTGGGGCAGAAACATGTGCCTCATGTCACTCAGTGAGTGGATGGTTATGTAAAGGATAATTCACAACAAAACTGGCAATAACATACTGCTTACTCCATGCCACGCTCTTTTCTAAAAGACCTGTGTGTGTTAACTCCTGTCTGTTTCCTGACACTCCCACTTATTGTTCCCTACATTACAGGTAAGCAAGCAGGAGCACAGACTGGTCAGGCACCTTGCCAGAGGTCATGTAACTAGGTAAGTGGAAGACACAGGATTTGAATCCAGACACCATCTGGAAATGGGGGAAGCATAAAGAAAGTGCTGGCTCTGTCTTGGTCTGTTTGGGCTGCTATAATGGAATACCACGGACTCGGTGGCTTACAGATGGCAGAGACGTATTTCTCATAGTTTTGGAGACTGGAAGTTCAAGATCAAGGCAGTAGAAGATTAAGGCAGTATCTGCTGAGGGCCTGCTACCTGGCTCATAGATGGCTGTCTTCTTGCTGTGGCCTCACATGCAGGAAGGGGTGAGGGGCCTCTCTAGGGCCTCTTTTAATCCCATTCATGAAGGTGCAGCCCTTTTGACCTAATCACCTCCCAGAGGCCTCAACTCCTAATAGCATCGCCTTGGATATTAGGTTTCAACGTTTGAATTTTGGAGAGAAACAAACATTCAGTCTAAAGCAGCCTCTCTGTGCCCACCATGTTGTCCAACATGCAGCAGAGATGGGCGTGATCACACTGTTCAGTCCCTGTTGGGCTATTTGGGCCTCGTCGGGGGCCCAACCTGGCTGAGCCCAAAGTTCTCGTCTGACAACTCCTACTCCCAGCAACATTATAATGAGCAGCTGGGCCTCCCATCTGCCATAAAGGGGGCTCCTTGATGGTTTGGTTAAAATACAGGGCCTTGTTGGAAGTAACTTCCAGTGGGCAGATAGAAAGGGAAGGTACTTTCTCCACAGCCATTTGATTGCTGCTCCTCTAGTCCATCCCACTGGGTCTCCCTCAGTGGGGCTGAGAGGAGAGTCAAAAGTGGGATAGCATAAGCAGAGCTTCTTAAATATCTTCTGGGCCATACCCCACTGGGTGAAGCCTCTGGACCCCTTTACAGAGATACTTTTAGGTTAATATGCAAAATGCATAGAATTACAAAGGAAACTGATGATAATGAAATGCAGTTCCCAAATTGTTATAAAACATAGTAATATATGTGCTGTTTTCTTAACTCACAGAGGTAGGATTAATGACTAGACAGAGTAGAGCAGGTAAGGAAGGCTCCCTGAAGCATGTGGACTCACCCTGTGCCTTAAAGGATGGACAAGATCTGCTAAGACAAGGAGGCCGGCTCATAAATGCTCAAGAGATGAGACAATGTCAGTGCCAGAGAGGTGACTGAGCTTCACCCAGCAGAATGGAACACAGAAATATGGGGTGTATGAAAGCTTTATTGCAGCCACAGGTCAATTCTAATATTTTAATTAATTAATTTTATTATTAGTGCCTTAGTTACAAGTATGTAAAGTAATGAAGAGGTGTTCAATTAAAAATGTTTGTCCCCAAACCAGATGCTTCCTGAGAGTCTGTCTGGCCCTGCTTTGGAGTTGTCAGACTATGTATGACACATATGGCTGCCCTGTCCATGTTAGGATTGCACCAGCACATTGGGATTTCTTGGGGCTGAGCTAAAGAAGGTGCACCTCTGCTACCCTCCTTCCCAGGTACCATGAGGGTATCTTCGGTGGCACGGAGGAGGACCCAGATTACACTGATTGCAGTCTTGGGTCAGTGGGAGAATCCAAGGACAGGCAGCTGGTCCTGATTTGATACAAACATGTTTTAAGGCCTGAGAGCTAGAAAGCTGATGGTATAGATTTGAATCTCATTCTGGAGGCCTGAGTACTAAGAGTACTGAGAGCGGTATGGATGTCCCAGCTCAGCACACAGGCAGAGAGAGCTGCCACATTCTCTTCCCTACCCCATCCTCCTTTCCTCAAATCTGCCCATCTTCCACCTTTCTGTTCTATTCAGGCTCTCAATAGATTGGATAATGCTGCCCTCATTGGAGAAGACAATCCTTTCTACTCATTCTGGTGATTCAAATGTGGATTCTGGAAACATCCTCACAGGCGCAACCAGAAAAAATGTTTAACCAGATATCTGAGCACATCAAAATTGACACAAGTCCACCCTTTGCACATCTCTTGAAATCATACTTAATCTCCAAGTAAAGACAATAACAAAGTCGTAATTACACTTAACATGATACAACTATTCTGTGTACAACCCAAAACACAATAACCCCTTCTCCAGAAGAGGAGGTAAAGTTCTTGGGTGGTATTTGCTCTTCTTCATATTCTGTAATTTGAAAACCATAATGTAAAATTAATGTTACTTAAATACTGTGATGTAAAGTGAATATATCTTATGTTACATGCTAGGGAATAGGAAGGAATAATAGGGAAAAAGGAAATACTCATGGTAATTACAGTCCTTGTTTCTGAAATTGGTCACATGGTCACAGCTGGTATTTGTAACTCTACTTTCATTCTTCATTCCATATTCCCTTTGCCCTAAGTAAAGCACTACAGCTGCTTTACCTGTGGTGGAAGGGATGGTTCATATCTTCATTCCTGAAGGATATGGGCCATTTGTAGTACTGGCCGAATTGTGTTGTGTTTTCCATTGATTTTAATAATGAGGCATGGTAATGCTAAGAGATGCCCTAAGAGATCTTCTGTATTCCAGACATACTGTTTTTTACCTCCATGGAAGAGTAGTAGTCAAATTTCCCCTTGGTGATCAGGATCCGCCACCCCAACTGGCACAGTAACCTCCTTGCCTGTTGATTCAGAGGGATGAGGAATCTGAAGTGGCCAGGTAATAGTCTTAGCTTCCAGTTCAATGGAATCATTGCTGTGTCTCCAGAAGGGAGGTATTCTTCCCTCTGAAACTAAAACCTCTAGGCTAGCACAGCTTAACAGTGTGGAAAGAGGAGGCAAAAATTTTGCTAGTGGGTCACTAGGGGTAATAATGAGTGGTACTACTCTCATTCTCACCCCTTGATTCCTGGACCCAGGGATCCTGGCTATGGGAGAAACAGCATCATTTATTGGACACTGATTCAGAACTTAAATAATTATCTGGAAAACTTTGCCCCAGCCCTGAAATGTATTGCCACCTAGCTGATTCTGTAACTGAGTCTTCAAAAGGCCATTCTGCTATTAAACCAGCTGCTCAGGATGATGGGGAACACAGTAAGAATTCCATGATCATGGACCCATTGTCAGACTTCTTTTGCTGTGAAGTGAGTGCTTTGTCCAGAGGCAATGCTGTGTGGAATATCATGATGGTGGGAAAGGCATTTTGTAAGTCCAAGGATAGTTTTGGCAGAGGCACTGCATAGAGGAAAGATAAATCCATATCCAGAGTAAATATTTATTACAGTAAGAACAAAATGTTGCCCTTCTCATGATATAAGTGGTCTAATATAATCAACCTGCCATCCAGTTTAAGACCTACTCACCCACACTGGGAAGGTCCAGAAGATGTACCATTACCATTACTATGAGAAATAAGTTTGTGAGTGCGTTAGGCAGAAAAATACATATGAGCTGGGTGGAGAGAGAGTAAGACCAGTAAAGTCCACTAGAAGGAACTCAAAGAGTTAATCAGATAAAACTAGAGAGCCAGAAAAGATTTAGAAAGTTAATGAGTTAATCAGCTGAATGTCCAAAGGCCAGGAGTAATTTGGAATGTTCAGATATTCCCCAGATAAAGAACAGTATCCCAGCACAGCCCATGTCTTCATTGTGTCAATTAGATCATGCCATTGTAAGATTTACTTTAGCCTGCTAAAAGGCCCAGCTTATTATTTAACAACCTATATGCTCTTTTTTTCCTCTTCCTCTAACCCCTAATCAAGTAATTTTGTAACCAGGGCAGGAGACAAGGATCATAGTTAACTTTTCCTTCCTATGATGAAAAAAATCCAGATATAAACAGTATAGTAAGAACAGGAAAGATTCCATCTTTAAGCTAAGATTCCATTTTAAAAGCCAGGAAATTAAGAAATAAGATTCCTAACATATTCTTTAACAAACAGACAATAACTCAGCCCACCTTGGGGGCAGGGAAGGCAGTCTTGATTGATACATTCCCAGAGGAAAGCTGCTATCCTAGGAGAAACCCGATCAGTAAATTTCTTATTTAAGTTAATTTTGCAGAATTACCTAGAAGCCTGATAGTAGAGGAGACAGGTTGTCTCTCACCAGAGATAAACATCTTGAGACCACTTGATAAGTTTATACCCCCTAGCCCTTTGTCACATTCCTGAAAAATCCTTAAGAAGGAACCCCCAACCTTTCAGGGCACCTCCTCTCTGAGGACACCCATACTTTCTTTCTCTTTAAGTGCATAACTTTAAATAAAACTTTTATTCTGCTTCACTACTGTGTCTCTGCCCTTCAATTATTTATTGAGGCTGGGACAAGAACAGAGGAAAATAAACCCAACCGCCCCCTAACAAGTGGAGCTCCATTCTTGAAGAGCTCCATGGTCACTCTTCTCAGTCACTGCAGATGAGAACTTACAGTGGCAGCTATAGCAGTTGAGCTGGGAGACCTAAATAGTGGGAGTAATTTGGATCCTGTAAGTTGGAATGCCAGGTGGTAACTACTGCTATGAGGAAGGTAAAGTAGGGAAGGGGACAAAAAAGGAGCAGGGACCCTATTTGAAATGAGATTGGTCAGGAAAAGCCTCTCTGTTCAGAGAGAGATGAGTGGAATGAAGCAAGGAATGATCTTCCTTGGCACTAGGGACAGGAGTGTGCCCATTTATCCATGTACTCAAGGAACACAAGGGTGGCTGGTTTAATCGGCAAGCTGTGAGCTATAGGTGAATGGCCAGTAGTGAAGTGGGAGAGCTTGGACATGTACAGATCATGAAGGGCACTGGAGGCCACTGTTAATTCTGTGACTGGCACTCCCAAGGGTGTGAGAGGACCATTGCAGGTCCTAATCAGAGGAGTGACTGCTGTCACTTGTACTCTCAAATGATCAAAATGGCTGCTGGGGGGACAAGATTGGAAGTGAGAAGACAGGGGTATCTTTACTTCAGGTGACAGACCATGGTACTTTGGGCTAGGTAGCAGGGCCAGAAGTGAGACAGTAGATAGAATTATATATACTTGACAGGAGTGGCCAGGGGATTGGATGTGGAGTGTGAGGGAACGTCCTCAAAGATAATGACAAGATTGTTGACCTAAGGCACTGGATAAATGGAGATGCTGGAATGGGGAAGGTTTGTGTGGTGAGAAATAAGAGGTTTTTTTTGGACATGTTGGTTTTCAGATGTCTGGTGGACATGCAAGCAGAGATGTGAGGGGAGAAGCTGGAGAGTGGCTGGAACAGATTTCAGGACCAGAGCTAATTTGGGAGTCATTAGTCATGGAGCAAACATCTCAAATTGTAATGTGCTTCTGAGCCACCTGGGGAAAATACTGATTCTGAGACAGTAGGAGTGTCACAGGGCCTGAGAATATGCATGCACAATGACTACCCAGGTATTGCTGCTGCTGGTAACCAGAGTGTGGTTTTGAGTAGTGAGGGGATAGATGGAGATCAAAGTCACAGGACTGAGTGGATGAGCAAGGCATGAGTGTGGGTTCAAAAGAGGAGAAACCCTTAGTTCTGAAGAAACAATTCCTTCTCAGTCTGTTGGTGAGTTCTAGACAGGTATGTGATGATTAGGGCCCTCTTCCAGGGCACCATAACCCCAGCTGGGCAGGAGTGTCCCCTTGAAATGTGAGGCTCCTTCAGTCAGAAGGGCCAGGAAAGTTCTGAGGATATGAAAGAAGAGAGGGGCTGTGACATGAATGTGATATACAAGACCCCACACTCACCCATCTTCCTGAAAACACCCATTAGAGTTCCATTCTTTTGACTTTGAGTGAGGTACTGGTACATAGTGATAAGAGAGCAAGCATGATTCTTGTCCTCAGGGAGCTCCTGTTTAGAGGGGAGTCAGGAATAACAGAGAAGTGTAAATTGTCATAATTGCTACTTAGGAAACATGGAGAATGCTGTAAAGTCAGTATTATCCTGATATCAAAATAAGATAAAAGTACCACAAAAAAACTACAGGAAATATGTCTTATGAATATGCATGCAAAAATCCCCAACAAAATGTTAGCAAATTGAATCCAGCAATACATCAAATGGATTACACCATGACCAATGGGGTTTTATTGAAGGAAAGCAAGGTTGGTTTAATATTTGAAATCCATTAACATAACACACAACATTAATAGGATAAAGGACAAAAGCCACATGATCATCTCAATAGACACAGAAAAAGTATTTGACAAAGTTCAATATCCCTTCATGATAAAAATGCTCAACAAAATAGGAATGAAAGGGAACTTCCTTAACCTGATAAAGTCTATAAAAAACCCACAGCTAACATTATACTTTATGGTGAAAGACCAGATTCTTTTTTCCTAAGATGGATAAATGAATTGTATATCTATACAATGGAATATTATTTGATCATAAAAAGAAATGAAGTATTGATACATGCTGCAACATGGATGAACCTTGAGAACGTTATGCTAAATGAAAGAAGCTAGTCACAAAGGACTAGATAGTGTGTGATTAGTTTATAGAAAATGTAGGCATTTATCAGAAATACAGGCAAATATAGAGACAGAAAGTATATTAGTGATTTCCTAGGACTGGGGAAGATGGAGGGATTGAGGGAGAATAATGGTTAACAGGTATAAAGTTTCTTTTTGAGGTAATGGAAATTTTCTAAAATTGACTATGGTAATGGCAGTAGGCATGGTCTTCCTTGCCCTGGTCACAGCCCTGGCCTATTAATGGATGAACAATTTTATTAATTCCTAGAAGTCACTAACTTGTACACTTTAAATGGATGAATTGTATGGTATATGAACTACATCTTGTGAAATGGAGTTCTCAATTATTGCTGGGAGTAATAGAAATGGTATAGCCACTGTTTTAGAGTTCTCCAGAGAAATTGATCTACCTATCATTATCTATCTATCATTTATCTATCTGTGTCCCACACATATACAAATATGTGTGTATACAATAGATTATAAACATAGCATATTGTTTGTTCCCAAGCACCTTGGGAGCTTCACAGGTGTAATCTGAAACTGGGCCCCATGCTTGGAGTGCAGGGAGAGGCCAAGGAACAAGGCAGGCCTCCAAGGAGGCTTGTCTTGGTAGGCTACAAGATGAGTAGATCTCTGCATCCATCCACCAATTATTAAAAGGTTATATAGAAGCCTTGACTGGGTTCAGTCACATACACTGTCCAGCCTCTGGGAGTGGGGAAGGTAAGCAGAACCCACATTCCAAGGATAGGGAAGGGGGTGAAGAGCCTCCAATTGCTGGGGTCCAGCTTAGCACTCAGCTGGCTGTAATGTCTTCTTGAGGACCTCCCCATTATATACAAAATACATAAATCATAAATTATAAATATATAACTATACATAAATTATATAATGTGATTTATTATAAGAACTGGCTCACAAAATTATGGAAGCTGGTAAGTCCCAAGATCTGTAGGGTGGATCAGCAAGCTGGAGACCTACAAGAGCTGATGATGTAGCTTCACAGTCTGAATCCAGAGGTCTGAGAGCCAGGAGAGATGGTGTAGTTTCAGACTGAAGGCCTGAAGACCAATAGGTTAAGACCCAGGAAGAGCTGAGGTTTCAGTTCAAGTCTGAAGGCAGGAAAGAGCTGATGGCCCAGTTTGAAGGCTGTGAAGCAGGATCAATTACTTCTTATTCAGGTCACCTTTTTGTTCTTATACCTCTAACTGATTGGATGAGGCCTACCCACATTAGGGAGGAAAGCCTGCTTTATAGCTTATTGATTTAAATGTTAATTTCTTCCAAAAACATCCTCATAGAAACACCCAGAATAATGTTTGACCAAATATGTGGGTACTCCATGGCCCAGTGAAGTTGAAACAAAATTAAACATAGCACCACTTCAGGAAATAATTTGGTAGTTTCTTCAAAAGTTAAACATACATTTATATGACCCAGAAATTCCATTCCAGGTATTTACTCAGGAAAGATAAAAACATATGATCACTGAAGGCAAATTCTGGTGCACTATGACCCCCATCCCTGAAGAGTTGAACATACATTTATATAATCCAGAAATTCCATTCCAGGTATTTACTCAGGAAAGTTAAAAACATATGATCACTGAAGGCAAATTCTGGCTCACTAAGACCCCCACCCCTTAAAGATACAATCACCAACGCAGAACACACCCTACCCCTACTCCTTAAAAATGCCCTACCTCATCCACAGCTGCTGTTCTCCACCTATAGACAGCCATTCTCTCTTTCAGCCTGGGAAGTGACAGTTGAGTGTCCGGCACCCCCGTGGTCTCCTCTGGGTCAGGGGAACCCCCAGCCATGGCCTTCAAGGCCATGGTTGATCCCCATAGTCGACCCTTCTCTGCCTTCCCATGGTGAGAATCTTCATTCACTGAGGCCTGGCCTCCCTTTATCTACTTGTAAACTACTGGTACCAGGTACCGAGCCTCCTTGGCATTTTTTACCTTTATCGCCCAGTTAGAGGTGGTGACAACCCCCTAGCCATGTTCGGTCTTCTCCTCAACCTTTCCTTATCGCTCTGGGACACCTTTGTGATCTGTGAACTGTCTCATTCTCACCATGGGAACTGGCCCTTCTATCCCTGTGGACTCGCCATTGGCATGTTTTCTCAATAATCTCAAACCCCTCCACCTTATTCTCAACCTCAAACCTTTCAAATTTATTCATTACTGTAATGAGGTCTGCCCACAATACTCTCTAGATAATCAGTCCAAGCGGTCACCCAATGGCTCTTTAGATCCTAATATTCTCCAAGATTTATATAGCTCCTGTGAGCATATGGCCAAGTGGAAAGAGATTCCTTATATCCAGGCTTTCTCCTTCCTCTGAACCAAGCTCTCTCTGTTTCCCCTGAAATCCTAAACACCTACTACTCGCCCTAAAGTCCTCATCCTACAACAAACCAGATCCCACTACATCCTCTGACTTTGACTCTGCTGACGAACCCCTACCTTACCGACCCCAAATCCCCACAGCACCTCCTCCTCCTCCTCCTCCTCAATCACCCAGTGCGTCCGGTGCCACCACAGACCCTGCGCAGCCTCCTCCCCCTCAACTCCCCCGCCAGGTCTTCCGCTATAAGCTTCCGGCATAACAAAGCTGCCTCCTCAACCACAACCAATTTTCCTCTCATCCTGGGATCCCCTACCAAGTCCCTCAGTTACTCTCGTACCCAAATCTTAGCCCCACTACAAGAGGTAGTGGGCACAGAAGGCATTGTTCGGGCCCATGTCCCTTTCTCCCTCTCTGACCTGTCTTAAGCAGAAAAGAGATTGGGCTCCTTCACCTCCAAGCTGGCCAGTTATATAAAGGAGTTCCAGTACCTGACCCAATCATATGATCTAACCTTTCATGTTGTACACATGATCCTCTCCAATACCCTTCTACCCGAGGAGCACAGGCGAGTTTGGGAACAGGCTAAAACTTATGCCGATGAAGTCCACCAAATCACACCTGCTCACCCTATCGGTGCTGAGGCAGGCAGTTCCTGATGGAGACCGCAATTGAGATTACAACACCCCCGGCGGGGGTGGGGGGGTCATTCGCCGAGATCAATTTATCACTTGTCTCATGGCGGGTCTCAAGAGGTCAGCTAATAAAGCTATCAATTATGAGAAACTCCAAGAAATTATCCAAGATAAAAATGAAAATCCCTCCATGTTTCTAGACTGTCTTACTAAAGCCCTTCTACAGTATACCAATTTAGACCCTGAGACCCCAGATGGGAGACAACTACTTATGACTTACTTTTTCTCCCAGAGCTTCCCCGACATAAAGGCTAAACTTAAACACTTGGAGAAGGGACCCTTGACTCCCCAGGCTGAAGTCCTGGCAGTAGCCTTCAAGGTGTACAATGGAAAAGGTGATAAAGCCCGTAAACAAAAGTACCAAATGATGGCTAAGGCCTTCCAGCCTGCCTCAACCACCTGTACCCCGGTAACCCCGCTTCTCAAGAAACAACCAGGAGGACCTCCTGGTCCATGTTTTAAATGTGGCCTATTGGGACATTGGGCTAGAGCCTGCCCAAATCCCCGGAACCTCCCCCCCCCACAGTCCATGCCCAAAATGCCATCAGAAAGGACATTGGGCTGTTGACTGTCCTCACACACTGAGAGGTGCCAGGCCATCCAGCTCTGACAACCCACCTATAGTCCTTCTAGGTGTGGCCACCGATGACTGAGGGGGCCTGGGACTCCCACACCCATCTACTAACATCACTTTGCAGGAGCCCAGGGTGGTCATTGTGGTAGCAGGCAAGCCCATCTCCTCCCTATTAGACACCGGAGCTACTTACTCAGTCCTGAAGGAGTTCTGGGGGCCCACTTCCCTCTCACAGTCCTCTGTAGTCAGGGTAGAAGGCATACCCTATCAGCCTTTACAAACTCCCATGCTTCACTGCCTCTTTAAGGGCATTGCCCTCTCTCATTCCTTTTTTAGTAATTCCCCGTTGTCCAGTTCCCCTTATGGGAAGGGACCTATTGTCTAAGCTAGGGGCCTCCATCACCTTTACCCTTAGCCCACGCCTCAACCCTGATTTGCCTTTGATCCCTTTTCTACTTGCTCTCCAAACCATTACAGACCCACCTCCCTCCCCTTTTCCCTTACCTCCTTGCCAAGTAAACCCCATAGTCTGGGATACCTCTACCTCCTCCATCGTCACCTGCCCACCCATAACCATCAAACTCAAAGACCCTACCTCCTTCCTCTCACAATCTCAATACCCCTTCCTCCCCAAAGCCTATTGGGTTTACAACCCATCACCCAAGAGCTCCTATGAAAGGGCCTTTTGAGGCCAGCCAATTCCCCTTACAACACCCCAATACTGGCTATCAAAAAACCTAATGGCTCTTATAGGCTAGTTCAAGATTGAAGAATTATCAGTGCAGCTGTTATTCCAATCCATCCAGTAGTAGTCCCTAACCCCTATACTTTATTATCACTATCCCTGCCTCTTCTAATTACTTCTCCGTCCTCGACCTCAAAGATGCATTCTTAACGATTCCCCTCCATCCCAACTATCAAGACCTTTTTGCCTTGACATGGACTGATCCCATCACCCAAACGTCTACTCAGTTCACCTGGACAGTCCTTCCTCAGGGCTTCAGGGATAGTCCCCACCTCTTTGGACAAGCCTTGGCACAAGACCTCAAATCCCTCACTCTCTCAGGCTCTACTCTTCTTCAGTATGTTGATGATCTTCTCTTATGCAGCCCCTCCTTACAAACCTTTCAGCAAAATACTATTCTTCTCAACTTTCTCTCAAAACACGGGTATCGGGTCTTGCCTTCCAAAGTCCAACTTTCCACTTCTGACATAAGTTACTTAGGGGTTCTACTTACCCCCGGCCATAAAGCCATTACCTTAGACAGAAAGAAACTCATTCAAAAATAACCGTTCCCCATACAAAAAAATGAAACCTTCTCCTTTCTAGGACTTGCTGGGTTTCTCCACTCATGGATTCCCAATTTCTCCCTCCTAGCCACTCTCCTCCATTCAGCATCCTGAGGATCCACTTCGGAACCTCTCCTAACACCCATAACCAAGCCCTTTCATCCACTTCAAGCAGCTCTTTTACAAGCCCCTGCTCTCCGTCTCCTTGATCTCATGTGCCCCTTCTTCCTGTCCATCTCAGAAAATCAAGGGTTTGCTCTGGGAGTCCTAGGCCACAGGTTAGGGACTTCCTTTGCCCCCATCACCTATCTTTCAAAATAGCTGGACCTCACCATTTGGGGATGGGCCCCCTGTCTGCAGACTCTGGCTGCAGTCGCCATCCTCATCCAAGAATCAAAGAAGCTCACTTTTGGATCACCCACCACTGTTCTTTCTCCTCACCATCTTTCTGAACTCCTCACCTACAAGGGCTTACAAATTCTTTCCCCTTGTAGTATTCTGCCACTCAAAGTTGCTCTAATCCAGGATCCATCAAATTTGAAGTCTGCCCTCCTCTCAATCCTTCTACTCTTCTCCCATTTCCTACTAAATCACGGGAAAAAATAGAATCTTCCCCTGACTCTCATAGCTGCCTACAAATCCTAGATGAGTTATTACTGTCCTTCTGATATCCAGGAGGGAGCTCTCCCTCAGACCACACATACTTGGTTCACCAACGGTAGTTCTTTTATCCATGAGGGCGTCTGTTGAGCTGGATATGCCATTGTCTCCCTTGACCAAACTACTGAGGCAAAACCCCTTTCCCCTTACACCACAAATCAACAGGCAGAATTTATTGCCCTCACCCATGCTTTTACCTTAGCACAGGGATCTTCACTTACCATCTACACTGATTCCAAATATGCCTTCCATATTTTACCCTCCCATGCAGCAATCTGGAAAGAAAGGGGGCTCCTCAATACCAAGGGCAGCTCCATTACCAATGCTAACTACATCATACAACTAATAAAGGCCTCATACCTACCAACTGCCATAGGCCTAGTACACTGCCACTCTCATCAGTCAGATCAATCTTCCATCACTCAAGGAAATAACAGAGCAGACAAAGCAGCCAGATGGGCAGCAATGATTTCTAACGTGCTCTCATTTCTACGTCTAATGACCCCTCTCCTGCTGACTCTAAATCACCTTCTACTAAGGCCATACTCTCCTATCTACATAACCTATTCATCCTAATCTCCAATCTTTACAACACTTTCTAAAAACCCAGCTACCTCTCTCCTCTTCAGATATTATCTTTCTAAAAACACTTACCACCTCATGCAAAATCTGCCAAAAGGTCAATCCTAATTCACCTTCTCGACCTCCCTCCTTTCCCACTCATCAAGCACAGGGACTCATTCCTCGGATCGACTGGCAGCTTGACTTCACTCATATGCCCTCAGTAAAACACTACCGATACCTTCTAGTACTGGTAGACACATTTTCAAGTTGGGTTGAAGCCTTCCCTACAAAAAACAAATGAGCTCAGACAGTCTCTACCATTTTGTTATCAGAGATCATCCCCCCTCCCCGTCTTGGAGCACCTACTTCCTTACAATCAGACAATGGCCATGAATTTATCTCCCAAGTTTCCCAGACAACCGCTAAAGCTCTTAACCCCTGGCATTTCCATATTCCATACCACCCACAATCCTCAGGTAAGGTGGAGAGAACCAAATGAACTCTTAAATCCATCCTTACCAAACGATCCATAGAACTTCATCTTGACTGGACAAAGTTTCTCCCTTTAGCTCTGCTCTGACTCAGGGCTTTACCCAAAAAGCCCACCCCCCTTTCTCCTTTTGAGCTCATGTATGGCCACCCTATGCTTCCACCAGGTCTTAACAGACTCAGCAACCCCTGCTCCCGTAAGAGCCTGGATCAATACCTCAGCAGGACTTCACTTCACCGAAACAGCTAACTCTAGAGGCAAAGCCCTAGCTGAAGAACCTGACATCAGACTACCGGGAGCACTAAAAAGGATTAGACAAACCTTGAAAGCCCACCAACCTCCCCAATGAGCCATTATCGGCCCACCCCAGAGTAAAATTTATGTGACCCATCTGCCCCCTTATGCATTTCTCGAGCCCAACAAGGCCACTATATTCCAGTAGGCTCTGTAGATCCTTCCCTCTGCAAACACACCCTTCAACTCCTTCCACCATCAAACCACCACAATACTAACCATCTGGGAGCTCTCTTAAGAGTCCCTGTATATCACTCTTTCCAAGGCAGTCTAAATGCCACCACATCCTAATATTGCAAAGACAGAGGGAAAAACCCCTAAAGGACACTCCCCAAGCCCATAGGGAAAACCAAGAAAGCAAACAACTTGACATACCTGAAGGTAGAATCTTGAACCAAAAATATGCAGCTCTCAGCCAAGAAAGTCCAGCCAAGATACAACCAGCTTCATCTCTATCCCCTCTAACAGTTGCAGCATTAAGCTCCTCTTTTCAAACATGGCATAAATTTCAGGCAGTCCAACATTCACTCCCCAAACGACCCCCAGATCTCCTCCTCTTATCCTGCTTTGACCTCAGAGGATGTCTATCCTTGGAAACAGGCATCTTTTGGGTATGTGGAGATAGAGCATATGTCTGCTTGCCAACCAACTGGACCACGACTTGTACTTTTATTTTATTTTATTTTTTACTTTTTTAAAATTTTTATTTTGGTATCATTAATCTACAATTACATGAGGAACATTATGTTTAGTAGACTGCCCCCTTCACAAAGTCCCCCCTACAAACCCTAATAGAGTCATTGTCCACCAGCATAGTAAGATGCTGTAGAATCACTACTTGTCTTCTCTGTGTTGCACAGCCCTCCCTGTGCCTCACACACATATTATACATGCGAATCTTAAAGCCCCCTGTCTTCCACCCCCCCTTATACCTCCCCTTCCACCCATCCTCCCCAGTCCCTTTCCATTTGGTAACTGTTAGTCCATTCTTGGGTTCTGTCATTCTGCTGCTGTTTTGTTTCTTCAGTTTTTTCTTTGTTCTTATACTCCACATATGAGTGAAATCATTTGGTACTTGTCTTTCTTTGCCTGGCTTATTTCACTGACCATAATACCCTATAGCTCCATCCATGTGCTTGCAAATGGTAGCATTTGTTTTCTTCTTATGGCTGAATAATATTCCATTGTGTATATGTACCACATCTTCTTTATCCATTCATCTACTGATGGACACTTAGGTTGCTTCCATTTCTTGGCTATTGTAAATAGTGCTGCAATAAACATAGGGATGCATATGTCTTTTTCAAACTGGGCTGCTGTATTCTTAGGGTAAATTCCAAAAAGTAGAATTCCTGGGTCAAATGGTATTTCTATTTTGAGCTTTTTGAGGAACCTGCATACTGCTTTCCACAATGTTTGAACTAATTTACATTCCTACCTGCAGTGTAGGAGGGTTTCCCTTTCTCCACAGCCTCACCAACATTTGTTGTTGTTTGTCTTTTGGATGGTGGTGATCCTTACTGGTGTGAGGTGATATCACATTATGGTTTTAATTTACATTTCTTTGATGACTAGTGATGTGGAGCATCTTTTCATGTGTCTGTTAGTCATCTCAATTTCTTCTTTGGAGAACTGTCTATTCAGCTCCTCTGCCCATTTTTTAATTGGATTATTTGCTTTTTGTTTGTTGAGGTCCATGAGCTCTTTATATATTTTGAATGTCAACCCTTTATCAAATTTGTGTCATTTATGAATATATTCTCCCATACTGTAGGATACATTTTTGTTCAATTGATGATGTCCTTTGCTGTATAGAAGCTTTTCAGCTTGATATAGTCCCACTTGTTCATTTTTGCTTTTGTTTCCCTTGCCTGGGGAGATACGTTCATGAAGAAGGTGCTCATGTTTATGTCCAAGAGATTGTTGCCTATGTTTTTTTCTAAGAGTTTTATGGTTTCATGACTTACATTCAGGTCTTTGATCCATTTCAAATTTACTTTTGTGTATGGGGTTAGACAATGATCCAGTTTCATTCTCTTACATGTAGCTGTTCAGTCTTGCCAACACCAATTGTTGAAGAGGCTGTCATTTCCCCATTGTATGTCCATGGCTCTGTTATCATATATAAATTGACTGCATATATTTGGGTTAATGTCAGAGTCTCTATTCTGTTCCACTGGTCTGTGGTTCTGTTCTTGTGCCAGTACCAAATTGTCTTGATTACTGTGGCTTTGTAGTAGAGCTTGAAGTTGGGGAGTGAGATCCCCCCCACTTTATTCTTCCTTCTCAGGATTGCTTTGGCTATTTGGGGTCTTTTGTGATTTCATATGAATTTTATAACTGTTTGTTCCCGTTAGTTGAAGAATGCTGTTGGTATTTTGATAGGGATTGCATTGAATCTGTAGATTGCTTTAGGCAGGATAGTCATTTTGACAAAATTTATTCTTCCTACCCAAGAGCATGACATGAATTTCCATTTGTTAGTATCCTCTTTAATTTCTCTTAAAAGTGTCTTGTAGTTTTCAGGGTATAGATCTTTCACTTCCTTGGTTAGGTTTATTCCTACGTATTTTAATCTTTTTGTTGCAATCGTGAATGGAATTGTTGTCCTCATTTCTCTTTCTGTTAATTCATTGTTAGTATATAGGAAAGCCACAGATTTCTGTGTATCAATTTTGTATCCTGCAAGTTTGATGAATTCCGATATTAGTTCTAGTAGTTTTGGAGTGGACTCTTTAGAGTTTTTTATGTACAATATCATGTCATCTGCAAATAGTGACAGTTTGACTTCTTCTTTACCAATCTGGATTCCTTGTGTTTCTTTGTTTTGTCTGATTGCCATGACTAGGACCTCCAGTACTAGGTTGAATAACAGTGCGGAGAGTAATTATCCCTGTCTTGGTCCCTATCTTAGAGGAAAAGCTTTCAGCCTCTCGCTGTTCAGTATGATGTTGGCTGTGGGTTTATCATATATGGCCTTTATTATGTTGAGGTACTTGTCCTGTATACCTATTTTGTTGAGAGTTTTTATCATGAATGGATGTCGAATTTTGTCGAATGCTTTTTCAGCATCTATGGAGATGATCATGTGATCTTTGTCCTTGTTTTTGTTTATGTGGTGGATAATGTTGATGGATTTTCGAATGCTGTACCATCCTTGCATCCCTGAGATGAATCCCACTTCATCATGGTGTATGATCCTCTTGATGTATTTTTGAATTCGGTTTGCTAATATTTTGTTGAGTATTTTTGCATCTATGTTCATCAGGGATATTGGTCTGTAATTTTCTTTTTTGGTGGGGTCTTTGCCTGGTTTTGGTATTGGAATGATGCTGGTTTCATAGAATGAGTTTGGAAGTATTCCTTCCTTTTCTATATTTTGACAAACTTTAAGGAGAATGGGTACTATGTCCTCTCTATATGTCTGATAAACCTCCGTGGTAAATCCATCTGGCCGGGGGTTTTGCTCTTGGGTAGTTTTTTGGTTACCGTATCAATTTCATTGCTGGTGATTGGTTTGTTTAGATTTTCTGTTTCTTCCTTGGTCAGTCTTGGGTGGTTGTATTTTTCTAGGAAGTTGTCCATTTCTTCTAGCTTTTCCAACTTGTTAGCATTAGGTTTTCATAGTAGTCTCTAATAATTCTTTATATTTCTGTGGGGTCCATCGTGATTTTTCCTTTCTCGTTTCTGATTTTATTGATGTGTATTGATTCTCTTTTTCTCTTAATAAGTGTGGCTAGGAGCTTATCTATTTTGTTTATTTTCCCAAAGAACCAGCTCTTGGTTTCATTGATTTTTTCTATTGTCTTATTCTTCTCAATTTTATTTATTTCTTCTCTGATTTTTATTATGTTCCTCCTTCTGCTGACTTTAGGCCTCATTTGTTCTTCTTTTTCCAATTTCAAAAATTGTGACTTTAGGCTGTTCATTTGGGATTTTTCTTCCTCCTTTAAATATGCCTGCATTGCTACATACTTTCCTCTTAGAACTGCTTTCTCTGCCTCCCACAGAAGTTGGGGCTTTGTGTTGTTGTTGTCATTTGTTTCCATATATTGCTTGATCTCTATTTTAATTTGGTCATTGATCCGTTGATTATTTAGGAGCATGCTGTTAAGCATCCATGTGCTTCTGAGCCTTTTTGCTTTCTTTGTACAATTTGTTTCTAGTTTTATCCCTTTGTGGTCTGAGAAGTTGGTTGGTAGAATTTCAATCTTTTTGAATTTACTGAGGCTCTTTTTGTGGCCTAGTATGTGGTCTATATTGGAGAATGTTCCATGTGCCCTTAAGAAAAATGTGTATCCTTCTGCTTTTGGGTGTAGAGTTCTGTAGATGTCTATTAGGTCCATCTGTTCTAGGGTGTTGTTCAGTGCCTCTGTGTTCTGATTTTCTGTCTGGTGGATCTGTCCTTTGGAGTGAGTGGTGTGTTGAAGTCTCCTAAAATGAATGCATTGCATTCTATTTCCTCCTTTAATTCTGTTAGTAGTTGTTTCACATATGTTGGTGCTCCTGTATTGGGTGCATATATATTTATAATGGTTATATCCTCTTGTTGGACTGCCCCTTTATCGTTATGTAATGTCCTTCTTTATCTCTTGTTACTTTCTTTGTTTTGAAGTCTATTTTGTCTGATACTAGTATTTCCACGCCTACCGTTTTCTCTTTGTTGTGTGCATGAAATATCTTTTTCCATCCCTTGACTTTTAGTCTGTGTATATCTTTGGGTTTGAGATGCGTCTCTTGTAAGCAGCATATAGATAGGTCTTGCTTTTTTATCCATTCTATTACTCTGTGTCTTTTGATTGGTGCATTCTGTCCATTTACATTTAGGGTGAATATTGAAAGATATGTACTTATTGCCATTGTAGGCTTTAGATTCATGGTTACCAAAGGTTCAAGGTTAGCTTCTCTAGTATCTAACTAACTTAACTTGCTTATTGAGCTATTATAAACACAGTCTGATTATTCTTTATTTCTCTCCCTTCTTATTCCTCCTTCTCCATTGTTTATATGTTAGGTGTTTTATTCTGTGCTCTTTTGTGTTTCTTTTGACTGCTCTTGTGAGTAGTTGATTTTATTTTTTTAACTTTAGTTTGTATTTGGTTGGTCTGTTTTCTTTGCTGTGATTTTATTTTCTCTAGTGACATCTATTTAGCCTTAAGAGTGCTTCCATCTAGGGCAGTCCCTCTAAAATACCCTGTAGAGGTGGTTTGTGGGAGGCGAATTCCCTTAACTTTTGCTTGTTTGGGAATTTTTTAACCCCTCCTTCATATTTAAATGATAATCATGCTGGATACAGTATCCTTGGTTCAAGGCCCTTCTGTTTCATTGCATTAAATATATCATGCCATTCTCTTCTGGCCTGTAAGGTTTCTGTTGAGAAGTCTGATGATAGCCTAATGGGTTTTCCTTTGTAGGTGACCTTTTTTCTCTCTCTGGCTGCCTTTAATACTCTGTCCTTGTCCTTGATCTTTGCCATTTTAATTATTATGTGTCTTGGTGTTTTCCTCCTTGGATCCCTTGTGTTGGGAGTTCTGTGTGCTTCCATGGTCTGAGCAACTATTTCCCCCCCCCCAGTTTGGGGAAGTTTTCAGCAATTATTTTTTCAAATACACTTTCTATCCTTTTTTCTGTCTCTTCTTCTCGTACCCCTATAATGCAGATACTGTTCCATTTGGATTGGTCACACAGTTCTCTTAATATTCTTTCATTCCTGAAGATCCTTTTATCTCTCTCTGCCTCAGCTTCTCTGTGTTCCTGTTTTCTGATTTCTATTCCATTAATGGCCTCTTGCACCTCATCCAGTCTGCTCTTAAGTCTTTACAGAATTGTTTTATTTCTTTATTCTCCCTCCCACCTTTATCTGTTAGCTCTTGCATATTTCTCTGCAGCCCCGTCAGCATGGTTATGACCTTTATTTTGAATTATTTTACAGGAAGATTGGTTAAATCTATCTCCACAGGCTCCTTCTCAGGGGTTGTATGGGATATTCTTGTCTGGATCAAATTCTACTGCCTTTTCATGGCAATAGAGGTAGTCATGGGCAGTTGGTGGTTGTGCAGCTGGGAGAATAAAGTTCCTTCTTGCTTTCTGGTCACCTTCCTCTCCTGTGAGAATGGTGACCCCTAGCAGCTTGTGCTGGGCAGCTGTGTACTGACGGGGCCTCTGAGTCTGGCTGGGGTGGCTGCAGAAGAGCCTCAGGGTAGTTTCTGTTGGTGTGGCCACTCTCAGGCTGTTCTCCTTATATGGTTTGGCTGCACCAGAGGCGGAATGGACGGGAGGTTGTTTATCACTGTGAGGGGCCTCAGAGCTGTGCTGCCTCCCAGAGGGTTAGGGCTCCCAGAGTTTCCTGGGATTCCCAGCTGCTGAGTGTGCTGGGATGTTTCTGTCCTGCTGTGAGGCCCCTGTTCCTTTAAGACTTTCAAAAAGTGCCCGGTTTTCTTTTGTCCCAGGGTCACTAGCTACAGGTCCCACTCGCAGATTTTACTCTTCTCTTTCCCTAATTTTCAGCACACCATGCACTGTGTGTCTGCGTTCCTGGTGCGGGTGATGAGGGCTGGGTATTTAGCAGTCCTGGGCTCCCACTCCCTCCCCACTCTGACTCCTTTCCTCCCACCAGGGAGCTGGGTTGGGGGGGCACTTGTTTTCCCCCAGGCTGCCGCTTGTATCTTACCCCCTTTGTGAGGTGCTGAGTTTTCACAGATGTAGATGTAGCCTGGCTGTTGTGCTGTATCTTCTGTTCTCTCTTTTAGGAATAGTTGTATTTTCAAAAATGTATATGGTTTTGGGAGGATATTTACACTGCCCTACTCATGCCGCCATCTTGGCTCCTCCGAATGATAAACTGCTGCAATCTGGGGCCATCTCTTTCCAACTCAGGCAGAAGCAAGCAAGGAAGGGCCAAATTTACTACTTTTTAAAATGAGAGCTTCCCCAACTAGGATAGCTTGGGAGGTAGGCGGCAGTCATGGCTCACTCTCTCCTGCAAGCAGCCGGAGCTCTCCAGTGGCTCAGCAACCCAGGGAAGTGGAGAGATTTTGGGGACTTGGACTTTTAAGTCTTCTTACTCCCACCCTTTCCTTAGCTACACCTGACCTACCCATTCTTGTCTTCCCTATAACCCACACCAGAGTGCGCTGTGTTGTACAATTAGTTCCCCTGATTGCTACCCTAGGAATAATCATGGGTACTAGAACAGGAATTGGAGCTCTAGGAATATCCCTTTCAGAATTTACTAAACTATCAAGGGAACTCACAAAAGGGCTAAAAGAAGTTTCTAACCAATTAGAATACCTACAGGATCAAATAGACTCTCTAGCCTCAGTTGTTCTACAGAATTGCAGAGGTCTAGACCTCCTTACAGATGCACAAGGCGGCATACATGCCCTACTCCAAGAACAATGCTGCTTCTACACCAATAAATCCGGTCTCATCCAGGATGGCACAAAAGCCTCCTAACTTCTAGAAAACTCCCCTAACAATCTGTTCCCTTACCGCTTCAATTGGCTCTTGCCCCTCATAGCCCCTATTACCTTTATTATTATTATTCTCCTTTTCCTTCCCTGCTTCATTAACCTATTCCAAAAATTCATTCAAAATCAAATTTCGAAAATCTCTAACCATACTTTCAACCAGTTACTCCTCCAGGGCTGTATTATTCTTCTCATGAAGAATAATGAAACCAGCTATGATGGCATCACGAATCATCTCAAGATGTCTGCCCTTCCCCAACTCTACAGCAATGGCCTTGCCAACCCCAGAATCTGCGTCCCCTTCCAGCAAGAAGTAGCTAGAGAATGAGATTCTATGCTCAGTTCCCCAGAGGGCCCCATTAAGAAAATAAAAAGATGGGAATGAAGGCAAATTCTGGTGCACTAAGACCCCACCCCTTAAGATCCAATCACCAGTGCAGAACACACCCTACCCCTATTCCTTAAAAACGCGCTTCCTCACCCACGAGCTGCTGCTTTCCAGCTAGAGACAGCCATTCTCTCTTTCAGCCATTAAAATATCTTGCCTGTGTCCGTGCCTTCCTGAGTTATTTCAGGGTAGGGAGGGTCACGGGGAGATACCCTTTCAAGCACAAAATGACTTATACTCAAGTATTCAAAAGAGGTTTATTCATAATACATATTAGTCAAAAATTTGAAACAACATAAATATCTGTAATAAGTGAAGAGTTAAATAAATTGTAGGGAAAACTCCCAAACAATGGGAATAAAAAGAGTGAACTACTGTTACATGCAACAATATAGGTGAATTTCAAAAACATTATCCCAAGTTAAAGAAGTCAGACACAGAGTACATACTGTATGATTCTATTTATTTGAAACCTAAAAATATGTCTGTAGTGATGTAAAGTGGATCAATGTCACGGGCTGGAAGCAACAGTTCTCGGGGGAGTTGACATTTTAATTATAACAATATTTTTTTAAAAAATTATAACAATAAAGTTGATGTATAAAAAGAAATGAATACTCTAGTTTCTCCTCACATTAAATGAATATATCACCCTATTTCCTCCACCAGTAACATTTGCATAACTACAGTATAATATAGGATATATTATACCAGGATATAGGGAATATATTATACCAGGATATTGACACTGATGCAATCCACTGACCTTAATCAAATTTCTTTAGTTATTTGTGCTCATTGTGTAGATGTGTGTATTAATTTCCATAAAATTTTATCACCTGTGTAGGTCATATATCCAACACCACAGTTAAGATACTCATCAATTCCAATATAACAAAGATCTGCCTGGCACACTTTCATAACTACACTCTCCTCCTTTTTCTTTTCCCTCCACCCCAACTCTTTCTTTACTCCAAGTCCCTAATTTCCAGCTACCACTAATTGCTTTTCCACTTCTAAAACTTTGCCATTTCAAAATGCTGTATAAGTGGAAGTAAACAGTATGTAACCTGTTGAAATTGACTTTTTCATTTAGCAAAATTCCCTGGAGGGTCATCCTAGTTGTTAAGTATATCTATAGTTCACTCCTTTTCTCAGTAGTTCTTGGTGTGATGGTTAATTCTTGTGTCAGCATGGCTAGGCTATAGTGCCCACTTATTCAAACACTAATCTACTGATGCTGTGACAGTATTTTGAAGAGTGGTTACTACAATCAATGGACTTTAAGTAAAAGAGATTACTTTTGACAATGTGGGTTGGCCTCATGTGCACTCAGCTGAAGTCCTTTGAGCAAAAACTGAGGTCTTTCAGAGAAGAAATTCTGCTTCAAAACTGAGGTCTTTCAGAGAAGAAATTCTGCTTCAAAACTGAAGTACTGACTCATACCTATTTTCAGCCTGCCTGCCTCCCCTGAAAATTTTGGACTTACCATCCCCTACAATCATGAGTTAATTCCTTAATATAAATCTCTCCCTTCCCCTCTCTCTCTGTCTCTGTTCTTCTATTGATTCTATTTCTTTGGAGAACTCTGACTGACATACATGGTATGCAAGCACCACAGTTTGTTTAACTATTCACCAGTTGAAAACGATCTGTTTTCTTTTCCAGTTTTTGGCTATTATGAATAAAGCTGCTATAAACATTTGTTGCAGGTTATTGGGTGACCAGTTTTCATTTTTCAGGGATAAAACCCAGGAGTGCAGTTGTAGGTCATATACTAGCTGTGTTCAGTGTTTTTTAAGAAATAGTCAAATTATTTTCCAGAGTAGTTGTGCCATTTTACATGCCAACCAGCAATGCTTGAGTGGTCCAGTTTCTCTGTATCCTCAGTGGCATTTGGTGTTTTCACTATTTTTTATTTTAGCCACTTTAATAGGTGTTTGTAATACCTCATTGCGGTTTTGTCATTTCCCTAGTGGCTAATGATATTGAATAGTTTTTTATGTGCTTATTTGCCATCCTTAAATCCTCTTTGGCAAAATGTCTCCTGATGCTTCTTGCCCATTTTCTAATTGGAATTTTTTTTTTTTGCTGTAGAGTTTTGATGTGTGTATATATTATACTAGTCCTTTGAGGAGTCTTCTCTCTGGCTGGTCTGAATTCAGTGTCTCCCAGGCCTGTGTGTTGTACTACTTATTTAACTTAAGGCTTCTTGGCCTAGCCTCATAGAGCTCCACATTGTGGCTCAGCATTCAGGATAGACTAGAGGGAAACCCTAAACAGATTTCTTGAACTCTTTTCCTGATCAGCTCTTTCTCCTGGTCCTCCTTTCTCAAAATTCCAGCCACCTCTGTTTCTTCAACTTAGTGAGATGCCAGGCTCCGTTTGAATCCCCTTCCCCTGCTCTGCAGTCTGGAAGCTCTCTTCAGGCAGAAAGCCAGGGTGATCACAAGGATCACAGTCCTGTAACATCTGTTGTTTGAGAGCTATTGTTTCCTATATTTTGTGTAGTTTTCTAGTTGTTTATGGTGAGAAGTAAATTTAGTCCCAATTACTCATCATAGTGAGACAGGAACCATAGATGTAGTCAGAATAGAGTGAAAACCTCCGGAGGGGGCAGGGCAGAATATTTGTAGTCAGAGCAATGTAACTACATGCAAGGAACCCCCCCCCCCACCCGACTAAAACTCTGTGTTAAACATTGAGCTCTAGAATCATTCTTCAGTGACATCAGTTAATGTTCCCCAGATAAAGAAGAGCAGAACATGTTTTATTATGCTAATCATTTGTAACCATGTGTAAGATTCACTTTAGCATGCTAAAAGGCCCAGGCCTATGTGCTCTTTTCTCCTTCAGATCTGATGAGGTGATTTTGCAAACTGAGCAACTAACTTAGCATGCAGACCCAGCTGTAGATGACATGCTAAAAGGCAGGAAGCATTCCATCTTAAACATAAAATTGCATTTTAACACCCAGGAAGTTCAAGAGGCAAGATTCTTTAGTAAGTAGACAATACCTTGGCCCACCTTGGGGGCTGGGCAGGCAGCCTTTCGATGTGCTCCCAGACCAAGGCACTGGTGTCCCAGAGAGAAATCAAGGCAGTAAATTCCTTACAGTTAAGTTAATTTTTAATATTCAGGGACCACTTAATAAGTCCCCACCCCTAAGTTTTTTCATGTTCTCAAAAAATCCTCAGCTGCCTATAAAACCCCCTAGACAACGCACCACTACGGACTCTCTTGTCCCCTCCTGGCGTGAGCCGGGAGCTCTGTCCTTCCACTTTATCTCTAAATAAAAGCCTGTACCTCACTCTCCTACCTTGACTGTTTGTGAAGCTCATTCTTCAGCTCCGCAAACAAGAACCCCGGCATCATCTTCATCTGCCTCCTGCCCACACAGATTATATAAAACTGATAGAAACAACCAATATTTGCACAGTGCTCTCCAATTTACAAAAGTGATTTCATTTGCTCCCTAACCTCTGCCTCATTTCTTTTTCCTTTCCCAACTTTACTATGAGATGTTTGCCTACAGTAAATTTGTTCAGTGGGTTCTCGAGAGTCACCCAAAGTCAGAGGGATTGATAAATGAGGATATCTGGATTGTAACCAAAGTCTGCTGGGCTTCCAGTTCAGGACTCTTTTAGTTTTTACTTTGACCATATGGCTGAAATATATTTTGCTTGATATATGTAGATAAGCATAAATATACTTATACATACATTTTTAATTTTTATTATTTATTTAGTTGTATTTGTCTAACATAACAGTAAAATTGATACCCATAGCTCATCTTCAAAACCCTGCAGAGAGCAGGTCAGATATTTAATTCTCCATATGTCTGGACATATGTAGTCTAGGGAACCAGTCCAGGATAAAAATTGAAAATTCTTAAGAAGGTACAGTGGAGACAAGAGCTAGTGCTGCCCACCCACCTTCTCACTGCAACCCTTGGACACCCCATCCTGCACAGCCCAGTCAGTGGTTATGCTTATATTAGCTGACTCTAAGAATACAGGTCAGTACATCTGTTTACAGCTATTGATGCCCGGGTTCTTGTTTGCGGAGCCGAAGAATGAGCTTCACAAACAGTCAAGGTAGGAGAGTGAGGTACAGGCTTTTATTTAGAGATAAAGTGGAAGGACAGAGCTCCCGGCTCACGCCAGGAGGGGACAAGAGAGTCCGTAGTGGTGCGTTGTCTAGGGGGTTTTATAGGCAGTTGAGGATTTTTTGAGACCATGAAAAAACTTAGGGGTGGGGACTTGTTAAGTGGTCCCTGAATATTAAAAATTAACTTAACTGTAAGGAATTTCATGCCTTGATTTCTCTCTGGGACACCGGCGCCTTGGTCTGGGAGCACATCGAAAGGCTGCCTGCCCAGCCCCCAAGGTGGGCCGAGGTATTGTCTACTTACTAAAGAATCTTGCCTCTTGAATTTCCTGGGTGTTAAAATGCAATTTTATGTTTAAGATGGAATTCTTCCTGCCTTTTAGCATGTCATCTACAGCTGGGTCTGCATGCTAAGTTAGTTGCTCAGTTTGCAAAATCACCTCATCAGATCTGAAGGAGAAAAGAGCACATAGGTGAAGGGCCCCCACCAGTAAGATGGCAAACTTCTGGCTTCTCTTGGGGGGGGGAGGGTCCTTGGTTCCCACCGGCGCCACCTGAAGCCCAATCACCTCTCGCTCCCCTCCCAATCCCAGCACCTAGCCAACAGCCACCAGCCCCGTAGAAGTGACACCTCAATCAATTCATACCCCTTCCTATATACCCCAGCACCTTTCCCTAATAAAGCGGAACTCTCCAGTGAATTGCTGCTGTGTGTCGCTCCTTTCCTTTCATTGGTGCCAAAACCTGGGAGACGGGGGAACCGTCTTCCCCCGGACACTAGCAGCAGCTTGCCCTCGTCCTCTTTTTCCGGCGCTGGCTCATCACACTCACCACTCCTCTCTGGCCTTTAGGTAAGTTTTCCCCCCAGAGTGGGCCACTCTTCCCCGAGCTATCGCAGTGCCATTGACCGTGATCGTCCGGCAAGGCCCTGACGCTAGGGGATGAGGAGGGAACTCTCCCCGCCTCAGGCCTTCATGGCTGTGGCGCACCCTCAGGCCCCTCCCCAAACAGCCATAAATCCCCGCCTCAAGCCTTTATGGCTGCAGCGGACGCTCAGGTCCCTCCTCTGACAGTCATAAACGCATTCACCGTCCCTTACATCAGTGCTGAAACTTTTTAAGCAAAATTTCCCCGGGGTGGGCCACTCTTCTCCGAATTATCGCAATGCCATTGACCGTGATCATCTGGCAAGGCCCTGATGCTCAGGGACGAGGAGGGAACTCTCCCCGCCTCAGGCCATCACGGCTGCGGCAGACCCTCAGGCCCCTCCTCCGACAGCCATAAATCCCCGCCTTAGGCCTTCACGGCTGCGGCAGACTCTCAGGCACCCCCCTCCAATAGCCATAAACGAGGTGACTCCTTTGCGGATGAGAACGCTCCCTTCCCCCCCCTCCTTCTGCTCCGTCCGCCGAAATCTCCTAGCACTAGGTACCTCGAGACTCCGGCACTCTGCCTTCTTAGGGAAGTCTGGGTGACGACCCACACTTCCTAAGAATTTCCGACTCATATACGAGTTTCCGCAGACCACCAAGGATCATCGGGGACGCCCTTTGTCTCCTTGCGGTCGGCTTCCAGTCCGAGGATCTCCGTTCATGTTCCCCTGTTTGTCTCCTTCTCTGTCCTTTAGCCATGGGAGCCTCCTCATCCCTCCCTGAAAGTTCACCTCTTGAATGCCTGCTTAAGCATCTGGCTACCCTCTCCCTGATGCCTGATATAAAACCAAAACTTCTCCATAAATATTGCTCCCAAGATTGGCCGACATACCCCCTAGACAATAACAACCAATGGCCCGCAGGGGGAACTCTTGATCCTAACATCACTCGCGAACTTTTTAACTACTGCCAGCGCCTGAAAAAATGGAAGGAGATTCCCTATATCGAAGCTTTCCGCCTCCCCCTCCCCCTGCCCCCTCCCAAGTTCTCCTAGACTGCAAGCCGCTGCCCCCACAGAAGCCTCCCTTTCACTCCCTTCCCCTTCTTCTCCTACAACAGCCCTTCTCCCTTCCTCCCCCACCATCTCCTCCCCCATCTTACCTCCTCCACCTTCGTCCCCTGCAGATTAAGCCTGAGCCTTTCAGCCCCCCCTTTAACTAAGTCCCGGGGGCCTCCTCCGTCTTTGCCCTCATCACCTGTTTCTCCCCTGTTAGGGACCGCCTTTGTCTTCTCACATGTTTGTAGGGAGAATGGGAAAGCATCTTCCCTCATGTCTGAACGCAGCATGGGAAAGCATAAGCTAGAGAACAACCGGTGCAGTCCTTAGAAGTTATCTGCCCACAAAAACATATCTTGCCAAGACTCCTCACTCTGAAAATAGGGAGACCTTGAAGATGTGTAGAAACACCGCCCCTGCTTCTAGCTATGCCCTTCCCCCACTTGCCGATGTAGCAGGAATGGAGAACAAAGAACATTCTGTTTATGCATTCCATAAGCAATTAACCAGAGCCCTGCTGTAGCTCAGTTAGTAGAGCATGGGACTCTTAACCTCAGAGTCATGAGTTCAAGCCCAACTAGAGCAGCAGAGGCAAGCAGCTGGGCTGCTAGCTGGTGACACGTGAGTCAGATTCTATCTTTCTTTATTTTCTTTGACCCCCTTCCGCACTTCAGGACCTGCTTGACTAGGCGCAGCTAGACCGCGTCACTCCCCCACAGACTGAGCCAGAACCCTTCAGTCCCCCTCAGACTTGGTCCTGAGGGCCTCCCAAAATTATTGCCCCCTCCGGGAGGTAGCAGGATTTGAAAGCATCGTGCGCGTTCACGTCCCTTTCTCCTTACGAGATTTAGCCCAACTAGAGAAACGCCTAGGTTCCTTTTCCACTGATCCCACGACATACATCAGGGAGTTTCAATGGACCCTCCAGTCTTACAGCCTCACACATCATGACATTTTCATGCTCCTAGCCAATACTCTCCTCCCTGAAGAGCGTAGCCGAGTTTGGGACTTCGCCCAAACGCACGCTACCGAAACCCACAGGACTGACACCACCTATTCCCCTGGCCCCACTGCTGTCCCGGAACAAGACCCACACTGAGATTATAACATCGCCATGGGTCTCTGCTCTCGAGATATTTTTGCCTCCTGCTTAATAGCAGGTCTGAAAAAGGCAGCTCGTAAAGTAGTCAATTTTCAGAAACTCCAAGACATAATTCAAAAGAGAGACGAAACCCCCTCCGAGTTCTTAGACAGACTTACTTGAGTTCTTAGACTCCCTCAAGCCCTATTACAGTATACCAGCCTGGACCCAGAAACACCCGAAGGAAGACATGTCCTTATGACATACTTCCTAACTCAAAGCTACCCCGACATTAAAGCTAAACTCAAAAAGTTAGAACAGGGCCCCCTACCCCACAGACTGAGATCCTTACAGTGGCCTTTAAAGTCTTCCATAACCGGGAGGAGGAGAAAGAAAGCTGTAAACAAAAGGCTGATCAGGCCAATTTCCAAATGTTGGCCCAGCTGATAAAACCATAACCTGGGCACCCCTCTACAAACAAGCCCCCCCCCCCAGGTGCTTGTTTCAAGTGCAGAAAAGAGGGACATTGGTCAAGGGCATGCCCCTCCCCCAGATCTCCTACCACCCCATGCACCAGATGCCACAAAAAGGGCCACTGGGGGTCTGATTGCCCAACCACCCGAAGGGGAGGCTGGACGAACAACCCCCATCCTAAGCCCGCCGTAGTGGGGCTGGCAGAAGAAGATTGACTGGGCCCGGGGGGTTCTCGCCCGACCATTTCCATCACCAAACAGGAGCCCAAGGTTACTTTAACAGTAGACGGTCGCCCCATCTCCTTCCTCCTAGATACAGGAGCCACCTTCTCAGTCTTGCGAGAATACCGGGGCCCTACCACACCAGCCATTACTCCTATAGTCGGGGTAGGAGGTAAACAGATTTTCCCATTAAACCCCCCCCTTTTATGCACAATCCTAGACAATCCCATACTTTTCTCCCACTCCTCTTTGTTATGCCCAAGTGTCCCATCCCTTTACTAGGACGAGATATCCTTTCCCTCCTCCACGTTTCCATAACTATATCCACTCCCGAAGCCCCCAGTACTCCCTTTCTGATGGTCCTCATAGCCAACAACCCCCCTCTACCCAATGAAAGCTCCGGTTCCGCCCTCATACACCCTGTAAATCCCAAAGTTTGGGAAATTACAAGCCCCTCCGTAGCCCTGTGTCCCCCTGCCTCTATCAAATTATGTGATCCCTCTCAGTATATCTTTCAGGCCCAATACCCCCTAACCACTTCAGCCCTCATAGGCCTCCAACCCATCATTCAAGATCTCTTAAACAAAAATTACCTCAGACCCACTCACTCCCCTTTTAATACCCCCATATTAGCTGTTAAAAAAACCAACGGATCTTTCCGCCTTGTCCAAGACCTTCGCCTCATCAACATAGCCATTGTCCCTATCCATCCCTTAGTTCCAAATCCATACAGCCTTTTATCGCAGATCCCTGCCTCAGCATCCCACTTCTCAGTCCTAGATCTCAATGACCCATTTTTCTATCCCTCTAGACCCCTGCTCTCAAGATTTTTTCATCTTCACCTGGATGGACCCATACACAAGACATTCTGAACAGCTCACTTGGACAGTTTTGCCACAAAGCTTCCGAGATAGGACCCATATTTTTAGACAGGTCCTAGCTCAGGACCTCAAACAGTTTCATCATGATCACTCCAAGTCTACCTAATTACAATACATGGACAATCTTCTAGTCTGCAGTCCCTCGTGGGAACAGTCTCAACTTGACACTGCCTCCCTTCTTATCCTTCTAGCTTCCAGAAGTTACCGAGTATCCCCCATCAAAGCTCAAATCTCTTCCCCTCCTGTCACTTACCTCAGATTCCTTCTATCTCAACAAAGAAAGTCCATTACCTTAGACAGAAAATAGCTCCTCTCTGACCTGCCCATTCCCAAAACCAAGACAGAAATCCTTTCCTTTCTAGGCCTAGCTAGATATTTTAGCGCGTAGATCCCTAACTTCTCCCTGCTCCCTGTTGGCAAGACCCCTATACGACCTCAGCAAGAGACCCCCTAAAAAACCATTATTGTCCTCACCCCGACACTTCAAGCAATTAGACCCCACAGTTCGGAGATGGGCCCCCTGCCTACGAGCATTACTCTCTAAACAGCTCTTGCAGAAGGCAGCTCATAGACTGACATTCAGGGCGTCCCTTACCATTCTGTCCCCACATTACCTAAAAGATCTCTTAACCTACAAAAGTTTACAGACTCTCCCTCCCTCCAGACTCCTGACCTTACTGTCCTCTTTCCTCCAAAATCCGGTTCACCCCCTTTGCCATCCATACCCGAATCATGACTTTTTCCTCCTTTACTGCTCTCTCGCTTTTTCCCCCTCATTCCTATTGTCTTCCCCACCACCCCAGCCTCCTTTGTATGGCGATTCAAAGTCAGACAGACTTACACACAGCATCAAACAAAAGTTACTGCCCTCATTGCCACACCAGACTGCCCTCTGAAAAGCTGCTCTGAGCCTTTATACGTTCACTTTCCTCCCTCCATTGAAGTGTTCACTAGCAGCTACCCTTATTCTCCCTACCTCTGCTTCCTCTATTACCAAAAACAAGCCTTTTGCAGGCGATAGCCAGACACCTATAGGAGATGTCCCTACTAGTCTTGCGCCATTCACTACATGAGTAACTTCCAGTACCCACAGTATTACTCTTCCAACCGTTTCATGAAATATCCCAATGGCTCATTCTCCTTATCAATCCCAGATCCCGGGGATTCTCGATGGGCCGCTGGAGTCACAGCCTCAGTTTACTACGGGGGGTCCTTGACCCCCCACAGTACCCTTCATATCTCTCAGAAGTATGTTCCCTCTCATTCCCAGATCTCTCAAGTTGCATCAGATAGCAGACATTCCGAAAAAGTCATTATCCAAACTCTTGACGGCGCCTCTTCATCTTCTTATCCCCACCCCTCTTCCCATTTCTCCTACTCTTCATTACAGCTCATTCAGGACACCACCATCTTTCTCAACCACACCCTTAACACAGCCAATTGTTTCTTGTGTGCATCACTACAGCGCCCACTGCTGGCCGCCATGCCCCTTAATATTTCCAACTACTCCTTCCATGCAGAAAGACAACCCCTCTGCCCCCTGGCAGACATACCCCTGTGGGAACCAGAATACGCAGATAATCTCACCATCCACCACTGTGTAGGCCCAACTCCACCCCCCTCCAGCGCACTTCACTGCCTCTCTATCTACACTCCTACCTCCGGCTCTAAGACTTTTACGCAACCGGGACACTTCTTTTAGTGTAATGGCAGTCTTTTCAACTTAGTGCCTCTCAACTCCGATACACCCTGCATTCTCATCACCCTAATCCCACAGCTTACACTTTACAGCATGGCAGAATTTCTTGAGCTCCAACTTCCCTTGCCCTCGTGCACAAAAAGAGCTGCTTTCCCTCCCATCATGGTCAGTAGCTCTTTGATCACCTCAGCCATTGGGGCAGGGTTTTCGGGAGAAGCCTTGGGTCACTCTCTATGGGCAGTTAGAGATCTCAATGCCAAACTTGAGAGAGCCCTGACATCCACTGCCGATTCCCTGGCCTCTCTCCAAAGACAGGTCACTTCGCTAGCTAAGGTCACCCTTCAAAACCGGCGGGCCCTAGATCAGCTTACAGCCGAGAAGGGCGGCACTTGTGTCTTCCTCCGGTAAGAGTGCTGCTATTACATCAATGAATCCGGCATTGTAGAAACTGACATCACCAAACTCACCGATCTTGCCTCCAGTCTCCACTCTGCTTCCAATTCCAACCCATTCTCTTCAATACTAACAAACCCCCCTCCTCACCTGGCTCTGGCCCATTGCAGGCCCCATAATAGTCATTCTTCTCATCTGTCTCTTCTTACCCTGTATAATAAAGTTCATCAAATTCCAAGTCGGAAAAATCTCTAATCAAGCTTTCAACCAGCTTTTACTCAGGAACTACCAGCTTCTGGCCACAGAAGATCCCTCACCCTCACGTGACCTCCTCACCACATGCTGAGATGGACCTCTCTCTCCACTGGAAACTGTTCCTGGAAACAATGGCTGCAGACGCCTGGCTCCTGACACCCATATCCTCTTGGCACCATTGGAATCAACAGGTCCTTGACCTATGGTTACAGGGAACCTTCATTGATTTCCAACCTGAAGAAGTCCACATCTACTCATCCTTACTGTGGGGAGTCCTATCAACCCTTTCCTCCCAATCCTCAAACCCTCACTCCCTTCTACGCCCCTGTTCAGCAAGAAGCAGTCAGAGAGAAAGTAATGTCCACAAACCCATAGAGGAGAAAGGGGGGAATGAAGGGCCCCCACCAGTACGATGGCAAACTTCCGTCTTCTCTTTAGGGGTCCTTGGTTCCCGCCGGCACCACCTGAAGCCCAATCACCTCTCGCTCCCCTCCCAATCCCAGCACCTAGCCAACAGCCAACAGCCCCGTAGAAGTGACACCTCAATCAATTCATACCCCTTCCTATATAATCCAGCACCTTTCCCTAATAAAGCGGAACTCTCCTGTGAATTGCTGCTGTGTGTTGCTCCTTTCCTTTCAATAGGCCTGGGCCTTTTAGCATGCTAAAGTGAATCTTACACATGGTTACAAATGATTAGCATAATAAAACATGTACTACTCTTCTTTATCTGGGGAACATTAACTGATGTCACTGAAGAATGATTCTAGAGCTCAATGTTTAACACAGAGTTTTAGTCGGGGTGGGGGGGTTCCTTGCATGTAGTTACATTGCTCTGACTGCAAATATTCTGCCCTGCCCCCTCTGGAGGTTCTCACCCTATTCTAACTACATCTATGGTCCCGGTCTCATACCCAAATGCCAAAGCCCCTTTGCAATGCATTTTTCCACATAGCATTCAGAATGCTGCTGCAGAGGCAGTGAAATCACCTCTTCTTCCTTGAAGTTTATCAGTAGCAAACTATCATGCATTGAATAAAATCCAAACTTTCTATGGAGAATGGCCATTGAGGCCTTGTTACTTCAGCAGCCTCACCTTCTGCTGAATTCTCATACTCTTTTCTGTTTCTAGAACACACCAAACTCTCTCCTGCCTCAGGGCTTCTAGAATTAGGGCTCTTCTCTTTTTGATCATTTCACTCTCCAACTTGGCGTACCCTCCTTTCTCCCAAATCCCTTGCCACCTCCAACCAGTGCCTGCTGCTGTCTCATCCTGATTTAGCCCAACATTCTCTCTTCAATGAGGTCTGCCTCTCCTCAGTGAGGTCTGCCCATGGCTTCGGATGCCAAGAGGGGCCCCACCTCCCACCTGGGATTCTCTTTCCTTGATGGTGATTAGTCCGGGCTCTGACTTGAATAGGTCTCTCCCTCAGGCAGTGAGCTCATGCAGGCAAGAGTGAGGTTGGTTTGTTCCCTTTTCAGCCCCAGAGTCCTGCACAGGGCCTGGAAGCTCAAGAGGAAACCTGAAGAAAGGACTCTCCAATGTTTTACCAAGTGCCTCAGACTTACTTTCTTTTGAATGCTTAAGCTGCCCTCTGGTGGAAAATGTAAGATGAAATTCAAGCCTGGCTTTTGTTCTTTGTTTTGTTTTTGTCAATGGGAGTCCCAGACTCTCAAATCAGAGCAGCAGAGATCATCTCTTATATCCCTTCAGCAGAGTGGGCATCATGAGCTACCTGCCTACCCTGGACCCACATAGCACTCCCTACAAGAGCAGACTCCAGTGGGACTCCTTCCAAGATCTGGGGTTCTCCTATCTTTTCTCTGATGTTCAGAATTTGTGCTGTCTGTCCTGGTCCATGTCTACTTTCAGAGACTCACATGGATGGGCAGTCACGTTCTACAGCGGGATAGTGGGACGATCCTGAGACTGCCTCCAAGGGGATCAGAGCCCTTAGCTGTGTGATGAATCACTACCTTAGAGATTGTTTCTGTCTTTGGAGAAGCTGGTGAGCTGGTTTGGGGGCAGAGAGGCCCAAACACAGGCAGCCTTCACTGACCCTGACTTAGTAATAGCATCAAATGATGAATCAGTGGTTCTGGGAGGCCTCTGGGAAGCAGCTGCAGAAATGACCCAGCCCCCTAGCCACTTGACTCTAAATATGAGCCTTTGGCTAATGGCATTGTAATAGTACATTTGCTAAAAAGCAAAATTCAACTGAGTGAACTTTAAAGATTTTGTTGGCTTTATTCAATGATTCATGCATTGGGCAGCATCTAGCAGATAGGAGCTCTGAAGAGATAAGTAAAATGGGAGACTTTTATAGTCAGAAGGAGTTGGGGTCAAGGAAAGAGTAGACTACCTTATCATTTTTGGGGGATGGAAGAGGCCTATCAGGTGGATTACATCACTAGTGCTGACCAGAAAATTCTGGACTTACTGGTTTAAGATTACATTCTTGGAGAGGTTGAAACTGCAGTTAGGTCAGGTATTATATGAAGTCTTGGTTCGGTGATATGGATTTGGCACAAGTAACGCCATTTTGGGTTTGTTGTCTCTCTCTTTTTAAAAACACATTATATATGAAAGGAGCAGTATTAATTTAGTTTGTACCTTTACTAAGTGAAGTTTAGCAGTAGGTGCCAGCAATACAAAGATGAGTGTGACAAGATACTTGCCTTCAAAGAACCCAGAGCCTCTGATGAAATGTTGAAAGTACACTAGGTCTCAGAAGTTGCAAGTGGTCTACAGATATGTTTTATTTGGCTGGCATAGCATTTAGAATTTTGAAATTTAGTTGTCATCCTTCCAATATGGAATATTTATAAAAATCTGGGTTTCTGGCTTCTCTTGGAAAACTAGTGTGGTCACACTGGGTCCATACTCACTGCTTCCCATGGGGCTTGCACCAGAGCCTACTTCTCTTTGAACCATTCTTGTCATTTACATTTCAGACCCCTGTCCTAGGAGCAGCAAGAGGGGAGCATTAATTCTGGAAGCAGGTGAGACAGTGGGTGAAATCTTGTCAGATAGAGTAACTTTCCAGATGCCATCTTGAAAGCCTGAGTGGGAGATGGGGGTGGCCACAAGGGGCTGTGGAAGGGAGGGTGGGATGAGAGGAGAGGTATATAAGCTGGAGGACAGGCTACACTTAGGTTCGGCTAGCAGCACAGTGAATATGAATTGTGGGCAAGAATTCCAGGTCAAGTTTTCCAGCAAGAAGATGAGAACCCACCTGGTCTCAGAATAGAAATCAGTTCTGAAGGCCTGTGTATCAGACATGAACTGGACACTTTGTTGAAACACAGATTTCAGTCAGCATATCTGCAGTTGGGGAGAGAGTCTGCATTTCTAACAAGCTCCTGGTCCCTGAAAAACCTGGACTGGATTGCTGATGAAAGAACCAAGCGGCACTCAGAGGTCTTGGAATGTTGAGGTTTTATTTTTACACCGTGGGCTCGGAGGGGAGTAATCTCCCAAGGTCTGAGCCCCAAACAAAGGCAAGGAAAGTAATATATATCTTTCTGCTTCCTTACCTGCAACATTTCTACATGCACAGCAAGCAAGCAAGCAAACAAGCAAGGGGGAGTAAGTTTAGGGAGTGAGTGCCTGGCAAAGTGGGAAGTGAAGGGGAGGGGGAAAATGGGAATTTCTGCTGTCTTTGCTAACTAGAGAAGCAGAAGGGAGCCACCTGGACTAGACTGGTGTCCTTGTAAATTTTTCCCTATCAGTGAGACAGGAGGGATCATGGTAGACAGAGTAGAACAAGGGCTTCAGAAGCAGGATGTCTGTGCCAGACAAGGAGAGACAAGTTGTGCTGACACATGTACTTTCTTGCACCAACACATTTATCACTAAGTATTTAACTTTTAGATGCCTTTAAGTTGATAGGATAACCTGAGTTGTGCCTCAACTAGGAGCCAATAAAAAATAAACACTTCAGCCAACTATTGTATATAACCCCCAGATGCTATGTAAGCTTGGACTCTCTTGTCTTGATAAATGTGTCAGTAAAAGTTTCCAGTTTTATTGTATTATCTTTTAAAAATATTTTGGGAAGTTTTCTGGAGAGGGCAGTTTTGAACCTGTGTGTAGAGAGAGTATAAAGTTAAGAAAGTGAAGATATGAAAAACCCCAGGAATAATGAGTGCCACCCCACCTTAGGACAGGTAGAAGGTCTGTGATGGTTCACAGATGGAGGAACTGAAAAGGAAGAAGGAAAAAAACCCTTTCCTTAGGATAAGGGGGAGGGGAGCAGGTAAAACAAATTCCCAAGACCTGTGTGCTCCTTAAAGGTCTCTGCTCAGAGTAAAACTCTAAAAGCTTTTGATATGATCCAAGCAATGAATATCATTGACATATGTTTGAAAATGCACACAGTTTAATAAATTATTTGTCATTAATGGCCTTTGCAGCAACATAGGTATTTTATCTCTGACTTTGTGGTCTCCTGTTCCTCTCTAAGATTTTCCAGAAGCACTGGTGTGGGTAATATCTTGATGGTTGATAAAATATTTGGTACTTGAACAAGAAAAGAGCCATGTTGTCTCTGGTGCTGAGAGAGATGGGTCAGGAGAAATCCTGACACTTGTGGGGTTTGTGGCTGTGAGGGTAAAGTGACAATTATGAAAAAGTTTGCTTAGTCCTCAAGGCTGGATGTTTCAATTTTATTGTTTTGTGTTTTCACCTCGTGGTGCTCAATATATATTTGCTCAGTGAGCATCTAAGTATAAGGTCAGAGGCTCTACACACAAGTCAAAGAATCTGGAACAGCTAGCTGAATTAAGTGCAGCTTTCCACAGTCACCCCTCCCAGCTGCATTTCCTTTCAGCTGTAAGGCATTTGCCTTTAACCCAAGGCAGTAAGTGGAAATTTTTCCCTGGGATAAGCCTACAGAGCCTAACTGTTATGACTAGGTTCTTGGTCTGGTGTGGAATTCATTCAGCACATGTTCTGGCAGTCTCTGCTATTGCTGGCCCATCTCAGCCTTGACTGGTCATGACCTGGCTGAAACATTAAAGGGCGGCTGCTCTGTAATCCTGACTGTGTGGGGCTAAATCGGGCAAGTTACTTAACTCCTTGCTGACTCCATTTCCTCATCTGTAAAATGGGAATCATATCTTGTCTCACAGTGTTAACTGGGTGAAAGAAAGTGTGGCATCTCTGTCTCCATATTGTATCTATCTCCTTCATGTCCTAACCTTTGGGTTAAATAGTTTCTGCTCGGCCTTGCATGTAGACATGTTAATCATCAGAGGAATTTTGCTTACAACTCATTTTTGCAGATACTCCACTTACCCAAAACTTGTCTCCTCACCAAGGAGATAGGGAAATAGGTATAAAATAAAAACAATTGCCTTGTCAAAGATTTATAGGAACATTGTGACCAGACTTATGTCTATAAGTCAACTAACCAAACAAGGACCCTCACTGGTGCCCAGATGTCTGTAGCTGTCTGTCACCTCCTACCCTCAGCTCTCTCCTGCTCCCCCTTCTGCTTCCTCCATCCCTAGAAGAAAAGCTTGAAATCAATCCTGAGTTAGAATAGTTCTTAAGGACACTAGTCCACCACCTTCTCTGTTTGCTGGTTTTTTTGAATAAAGTTGCTTTTCCTTGCCCCAGCATCTTGTCTCTTGACTTATTGGCTTGAGCTTGGATTTGATAACAATAGAATGTTTTATGAAGGTTGAATAAGATAATGCAGGTGTGTAATGTACAACATGATGACTATGGCTAACACTGCTCTAAGATATGTAGGAAAGTTAAGAGAGTAAATCCTGGGAGTTCTCATCACAAGAAGAAAAAATAGTTTTTCCTTTCATCTTTTCTTTTTTTGTATCTGTAGAAGATGGATGTTAACTGAAACTATTACCTACCTATATTGTGTAGTTACTTCACAATATATGTAAATCAAACCATCATGCTGTATGCCTTAAACTCATACAGTGATGACATCAATTATTTTTCAATGAAACTGGAAAAAAATGATATTGCAGGTAAAGCATGCAGGAGAGTATCTCGCACACAGTACACAATAAATGTTAGCTGATATTATTGGGGATTATAGCTGTCCGATTAATAAATATGGGTAAAACATACTTTCACTTACTAAATTTAACATTCTTTGAAAATATAGCGGGCGCCTGTGTATAGTAGTAATTGAAAGCGAGAGAGAGAACGAAAGAAGGAGAGATTGAGGCTGAGTGTTAGCGGGGAAAGATGAGGAGCCACAGGCCAATATACCATTACAATTGAAGATGATCTGATAGGGGATTTGCCCAAGGTAATTACCACTAGCAATGGCAGAAACAGTCTGAATACTGTTTTTCGATTTTCAATCCAGTGCCTTTTCCACTATACTCCATTTTCAGGCAAGGCTTATTGGTTTTTCAAAAATCATTCCAAATCATGTCCCAATTCAGCTTTGTCCAAGTTCGTTCCAGTGAACAAGTTTCAAGGACAACGGCTGTCCGTTTGGCGCGCGCAGGCGGAGGCTGGAGAGGGCGGGGCTCGTGGAGAAACACCCGGGGGCCCCGCAAACTTTCCTTTAATTGGCCCAAGAGCCTCACCCAGTATCCAATCAGAAGCGCCTGCGTCAATGCGTTACTGGACTCGGCGGGGCCCGCGTAAATTTGAAATGGCTGACGGGTCGCCGGCTGGTGGCTGGCTGGGGTCCGAGGCGATGGCGCCGGAGCCCAAGCGCACCAGCTGGGCTGCCGAGGAGGAGCTGGCGTCCCTAGAGAAAGGTGAGCACCCGCCACGCCGGGCCGAGGAACTGCCTGCAGCCGCAGACCTTGTCCGCGCGGGCTTCGGGATCCGGGACCCTCCGAGGGCGCCTGGGTCTTAGGCCTTCCGGACCCTGCTGGGCAGCGGGGGTGGCGGAGCAAGGCCCCTAACTCGCTCTTAGGACGTCCAGGTCTGGGGGTGCCTTGGGCAACTCCCCTTCTGCCCGCCTGGGCTGGGACTGGCCTCAGCTTCCTCCAGACTGGAGGGAGTTGGTTGGGACCCTGGATGTCTGGAGGGGGTGAGGGGTGGATTCCGCGGTCTTTTTTTTTCTTTTTAAAAATTGTGCTAAAATACACATAACATAAAATTTAACATCTTAACCTTCTTAAGTGTGCAGGTTAGTGGTTATATTCACAATGATGTGCAGCCATCACCAGCATCCATCCCTATAACTCTTTTCATCTCGTACACTGAGACTCCATACCTATTAAACACTAACTCTCCATTCTTCTTTCTACTTTGTGTCTTTATGATTTTAACTATTCTTAAATACCTCACATCAGTGGGATCATACTGCATTTATCTTTTTGTGACTCGTTTATTTCACTTAGCGTAATGTCCTTAAGGTTCATCCCTATTGCAGCTTATTACAGAATTTCCTTCCTTAAGGCTGAATAACATTACATTGTATGTATATACTACATTTTGTTTTTCCATTCATCCATTCATCGATAGGCACTTGGGTTGCTTCCATGTTTCAGCTGTTGTGAATAATGCTGCTATGAATGTAAGTGTGCATTTGTCTTTTGGAAACCCTGCTTTCAATTCTTTTGGGTCTATACTCAGAAGTGGGATTGCTGGGTCATATGGCAATTCTAGTTTTGAGTTGTTGAGAGATCACCATACAGTTTTCCACAGTGGCTGTACCATTTTATATGACCCCTGACAATGCACAAGTGTTGCTGTTTCTCCGCATCCTCACCAATACTTGCTTTCTTGATAGTTTTTCCTGTTTTTTTGATAGTAGCCATCCTAATGGATGTAAAGGCATTATTTCTTTAACAAACATTTATGTATACTATGTGATGGGTACTGTTGTAAGTGATCAACAAATTATTTAGGTATCTTAATGCAGTTGAAGTAGGCATACTGTTTTCCTCTTATCTTTGTAGGTGAGGAAGCTGAGGCAGAAATTGTCACATAGCTCATAAGATATTGGTGTCCTCTGAGACTCATTGTGCATTGTGCTTATGAACAGCAGATCTTTGAGTACATGCTGGCCCTCCATAGGTTCAAGTAATTTTGGCAGCCTTAAGAGGAGCAAAGAAATCGAGGGAGCAAAATATATGAGGTGGGGGAGACAACGACTGCCACTAATGGCAGCCTCAGATACCCTCCATGAAGCCACCTTTGGAAAGTAAATGCCACCCTCAGTATTGTTTATTTAGCAGAGTCTGTCCACTAAGAACATTATATCACACAGAATTAGATATGCCACCGGCCGAATTGCGCCTTATGAAACATAATTACATACAGCCCAAATCTAATGTGATCAGCCTTTTCTAATCTTTCCCTTAGACATAGTCATTGAAATTAGTGAGGAGGAACCCAGTAGCTTTAGTGAAGTAAAACTTATGCATTATTAAGAATTTCATCCCTGTTTATTGAGGGGCCATTGAAAGACTGATATTGTAGAAAATAAAAGGAGGCTTCAAGTCATTTGAGAGAGAGTAGAGGAAATCAGTTTTTTATTTTAATGCAGCTTTACGGTATTGTTTTGGAGGAGAAAATGACTAAGATAGATGAACATTATGTTTTGCTAGCTATAGTAAGAATACACAGCTGCGTCCTTTGAAAGAGGTAACTTGGGAGATTTCCACTGAATTAAAAAACAACCCTCTTCCTCTGCCTCCCTGAAAATACAGAACTACAGAAACCTAAGCTGTGAGATTTTAGGTCCTTATTGTTTTGAAGTAGAATTTGGGTTTGGGAAACTGGTTTCTTCTGACAATGACAGAGGTAGGTAAAGCATCATACCCAATCCCTGTTTATATTTTGTTTGGAATTTCTAAGCAAGAATATACAAATAGAAGCAGTTTATAAGCACCAGCAGCATCTGGGATGGTTTAACCTGCTTATTTTTGTTGTTCTTTAAGTTTTGTTCCAAGATGAAGATTCCTGCAGTGACTGTAGCAATCAGGATACGCCAGGTTCTAGTTTACAAAGTTTTGTGCCAGAAGGAAAAATTCATTTCCCAGAAATGTTCCAAACAAGTCAACTTTTGTTCTATGAACGATTCAAAGCCTACCAGGATTACATTTTAGGTGAGTAGGTTCTCTTTTTTGCTTCTTTTATCTTTTTAGTTTATGAGTAGATTGTCTGTCTCCATCCCTCAGACTGCCAGTTGTTGGTTCTGAGAGAGTGCATTTAAGTGGATTTATTAACTTCTCTCTGCTTTATGCAGTCTCAATTCTGACTGTGTTTAATTTGTTTGTAGCGGACTGCAAGGCCTCTGAGGTAAGAGAATTCACAGCTGAGTTCTTGGAGAAGGTCCTTGAACCATCTGGATGGCGGGCAGTCTGGCACACTAATGTGTTTGAGGTGCTGGTTGAGGTAAATTTAATTCTGTTGTTAAGACATTTGTCTCTAGCTAAAAGCACTTTTCTTTAGACTGTTACAGTCGAAGTGCTTATTTTTAATTAAAGTTTATGAGCTGATTGAAAATAGCATGTTTTTTACATCTAATTGTCATGGTGTATGAAGTGTTCTGCAAATTTTTAGGGCAGCTAAGGAGGATCTACCAGGGGATAGAGGTGGTTTAAGTTTCTGTGTTCTTTGATAAGAGGAAATGGATTATAAACCTATGAAATGCAGTACGTATTTGAGAACATTTAAAAAGTAAAGAGGCCTAATTATGAAGTCAGCAGAGTTTCATTTAATTTTTTACCTTCCTAGTTGTAGCCCATTAAGTATCTTAAACCAAACAGGCATTTACAAACTGGCCTGTTTTTTTGCCTAACAAATTTGTAGGTATGTGGTTTATCTCTTGGTAATGTGTCCCATTGCAGAAAGTAAAAACAATCTTATTTTTTAACTGAGTAGGCCTTTCCATTAAATTTGCACTCTAATTACAGCTGTGAATTTTTCTCAGTGTTTGATAACTGGACCAAGAAAAACCCTGTTAAACTAAAATGTTAAACCAGGGAGTGTGACAAGCATGGCTGCAGCCCCTTTAGAAAGTGACATCACGTACTGTGGTGATTATGTGCGAGGCAGTGGTTGCAGCTGTTCCTTGAGATTTTTAAATTTGGATTGTGCTTATATCTCTGGCTGCGGTTCAGGCTTATTAATTTGGTTATGAGAGTGTCATTATCATCCATGTCCTCCCTCCTTCTGTCAATTCTCTAAAAGTAGTCAAAGGCATTGTTTTAAAGGAAGAATATGCTATTTCTCTGTTTAAAGACCTCTAATGCAGTACCTTTACCAAAGGCCTGGTGTTGGCTTCATGACTTCTTATGGTGCTGGAGAAGAAATAAAATCCAATCTCCTTCTGATCCCCCTCATGTCCTGGTCTCCCTGACCCTCTCATCTCACCTCCTGCTGCCCTACATCCCCTGACACGCCATCTATTCCTTCCTTTGTTTCCAGCAAGAAATGCTGTCTTTCTGCTTCCCCTGCTGCCTGTCCTGTCTCTGCCACAAGGCCCTTTACACCTTCCTGCGTTTCATGTGGCCGCTTCCTTTTTGCCTTTTCCATTACGGCCCAAAGTTACCTCCCCTGACCATCCCAGCAAAACGCAACCACTCCCCTGCTAGTTATCCTCTGTCATGTATTTGTCACCATTTTGTTTATCTGTCTCTCTGATTACAGTGTAAGCTCCATGTGGTTAAGAGCCAGTCCATTCTTGCTCATCTTTTATGTTGTGGAAGAAGGCTCCCTGCTCCCATTTTATGTTTTAAAAACATCAGGCTATAGGTAGTGTTTTATACGTGTGTCTTAATTTTGGTTTTGCATGTGAAGTCATATTTTAAATTTCAGGTCACAGATGTGGACTTTGCAGCCCTGAAGGCAGTGGTAAGGCTTGCTGACCCGTACCTCTGTGAATCTCAAGTGAGCACTTTTACCTTGGAGTGTATGAGAGAGCTCCTCAGTCTGAAGGAACATCGATTGCCTCTGCAGGAGCTGTGGGTGGTGTTTGATCATTCTGGAGTATTTGACCAGACGGCACTTGCAATTGAGCATGTCAGGTAGGAACAGAGTTGATAAAAATGAACTCGTGACCAGAAACTCTGGATGAAATGCTGTAATTCTGGTCTGTATTATCCCAGATTTAAAACTCAATCTGTAAACTTGGTGATTGCAGTATTATAAAACATTCAAAGACAGGGGAATCTTTTTTAAATTAAAAATATTCTAAAAATTATTTAAAGGTTTTCAGTTTGAGATCATTTTAGACTTACAGAAAAGATGAAAAAAAAAGTACAAAGAATTCCTGTATAGCTTAGACTCAGTGTCTCCAAATGTTACCAAAAGATAGGGGACTCTTAATTTAGTTTGTGTATATTTAGAAACTGTCTTAAAAGTTTTGGATGCTAAGGCTATGGTTAATATACTTGAACATAAAACGAAAGGAAAGAAAGTAGTATACCATGGCCTGTGCACTGATAAAACTGACGCATTGTTTTCAAGGATGTGTCTGACCAAAGAAGACATTTTTTTGGGCCACTTCCAGGATGCTTAAAAAATGTATTCTTGCCTTTCAACCTTTTCTGGCATGGTTGATTTCCACTTGCACAAGTGTACTCCTTGTCACTTTAGTGAGAAGGAAAGCCCATAACTGGATTAATAGGTATGTTTTTTCAGTTTTTCAGATAAATCTTTTGTCAGATAGTTCCTGATACGAAGAGTTCTTTTGCATCTTCTGGGTATAAGTATATTCACTAAGAAATGCTTACTTTTGGCTATTTAAAAATAGAATTATATTCTTTCAGGAACTGGAAGATTGGATAATATAATAGTCATGTTAGTAATATTGCTTGGTGTTTTGTAGTTTAAAAAATACAGTCCAGTTTCTGTACTATTAGTGAGTTAACCTGGTTTTGACCAGCTTAATTTGAATACAAAGAAGCAGAGTGTCTTGGGCCCTTCTTACATCTTTTGGAAAATTTCTAATTATATGCAAGAACATTTAACCCTAGATATTCAATATTAGGCCTAGCAATATAAATCTAAAGAACTGGCTTCTGTCCAGAACCAAAATAGCTCCCTTATGTTTCTCTCACTTAAAAATTCTGTCAATTGAAGCATTTGAAGGTAAAGGTATCACTGATGAATTTAGGAAATTAGGAATTGTGGATATAAATGTTGTTAGGAAAGACAAATATCTGGAATTAGTAATGGTACCGTTTGAAGGAGAGCTTGGCTAAATTTATTCTTTATTTCGAGGGCTCAGGCTCTGGTCAGTGCCCAGGAAAGGTCAAATTATGAGGGTTTCATTTGTTTATTTAGTCAATAAATATTTGAGTGCTGGGTCCTGAGTTGAGGGTGCGATTTGACTGGTACATGAAACAGGCACAGTCACCATCACCAGGGAGCAGGCAGTGTAAAGGTGGGAGAGGACCCTGATGAAGGAATCACAGTGAGAGCTGCACGTGGCTGGAAATGGCAGCGAGTGCTGGGAGCAGTTACAGAGTGTTCTGAGGACTAGGCCAGGTTGCTGTTACATGGTTCGTTCCTGAGGAAATGGCAGTTGACTTGGGCAACTTGTCCTTCAGAGGACTGGCTAGGTGGAAGGGATTTGGGGGCAGGGATTGCGGGGAACAGCTTCAGGAGCTCAGCGAGTTTAAGGAGCTGAAAGGCCAGTGTGGCTGGAACACAGACAGTAATGGGAGAGACTTAGGAAACCAGTGGAGTGCTTGTCGGGCAGAAGATGCAGGGCCTTGTCAGCCAAGTAATCATTTTTGTCTGTAAGAGCAGTGGGAAGCCACTGAAGGGTTTTTATTCAAGGGTGAATATAATGAACTTGTGTTTTAAAAGTTTCATTCTGGCTGCTGTGTGGAAAGTGAATGAGGGGATGGAATAGTGAGACTAGGTAAGAGAGAGTAGACGAGAGCAGGGTGTGGAGAGCACAGGTGGGGGCCTACTGAGGGAGTTGGATGGCTAGGTCCTGGGGGCAGCGTGGCTATCGCGGATGAGGAGGTATGAACGGATATGGGAGGAGTCAAGTTTGACTCCCAGGTTTCTGTCTTGAGAGAATAAAGATGGGAGGAGGTACACGTGTGAATTATATGTGAATGCCCTGTATGGTACTGGTGAAGATGATAGTGGAGCTGAGTCATGAAGCTTACCAGGTGGGGAAGGTAGAAGGCACTTTCGGCAGCCTGATGGGCATGTCACATGGTGGTTTGAAAGAGCTTGAGAAATTGGGAGTTTGCGTGCAGGATCTGAGCCAAGAGAGAGGTTCTAGAGGCCGTATAATATCACTTCAGGAATTTGGACTTTATTCAAAGGGCAACAGGAGCTAGCAGAGGTTTTTCTTTTGATCGAGTGAAGACATGCTGAGGTTAACTCTTTTTTTTCTTTTTAAAGGTAGAATTTAGAGGGTGAAGATTCTAACATCCAGTATAGAAGAGTTAAGACATGGCTGCATTTCACTGCTCCTTTTCACAGCATGACTTCTTGACAGATACAGTCAGAGCCTGTACTTCTGGAGGTCCAGCAACACCTCTGTCCCTACAGCACCACTGAAACTGTGCTTAAGGTCACTGGAGTCCTCTGTTCTTATATCCAGTCATCACTTCTCCGATCTCATCTTGCTTGACTTCTTGGTCACATTCTAGTTTCTAGTTATTTGATCATTTCCATCTTCTTAATACACACCTCCCAGCTTCTGGGACAGTGCCATTCTGGCAGTGTGTCACTGGCTTGTGTTCTTAGTGACTGTGGCCAGCTCTTCCTCTCATGATTAAACTTGAGAATGTTGGAGTTTCCCAGGGCCCAGTCCTAGGCTATTTTCTCTTCTCTAATCGGCCTTGGAAGCACATCAGAGTCACCTGGGAATTTTCTTTATGGGCGTATACCAACTGGTACAAGAAGAAAGAATGATAGAATCAGAATATCAGTATTTTGCAACCAGAAATAAAATGAATGTTCTAGGCAATGACCATAATGGCTGGTACAGTTGTTGATAAAAACCTGATGGGGAACGTTGTAGTAGATGGATCAAGCTGAGAACAGCTGAATTCATTAATCATTCTTAACCTCATTAAAAGAGATGACCAGGTATCATGTGCTTTCTGATGGAACTACATTATATCTTGTCAAAAAATCTTTCCTAAAGCTTATCAAGTCTCTAGATCTTACTATCAGTTTACTAGAAATAAAGGAAATGGAGCATGCTAAATGACCCCGTGGGGATGCAATCAATAAAGTTCAGAGTGTGGGAAACTATTAAATAAATTGCAAGGAGAAGGAGTGAGGGATAGTCTATAGAATAAAAATGATGTAGTTAAGTGCAATGGCTGACCCTTGTCTGGAGCCTGATCTGAGCAAACCAACTGAAGAAACAGAGACAACGAGAAAAGGCTCAGAAAATTGAACAATGACTGGAATTAAGGAATAAAAACTTAATTTTGGCATAAAGATTTATTTTAGAGGTACATACATACTAAAAAATTGTGAGTGATATCACCTGTCTAACATATGCTTTAAAATAATCCATCTTGGAGATGGTAGGGGGAGGGAGAGAGACATGGACTGGCAGAGATGAAGTAAGGTTGTCTATGAGCTGGATAATGAATACCCGGTGTTCATGAAACTATTTGCTTTTGTATATGTTTGAAATTTCCCACTAAAATTTTTTAATTGCTTGGGGAGCCTTAAAAAGTATGGACCCTGCTCCCTGCTCCCTCCCACAGGGGGGCACCCTAAGAGATTCTGACTCATTGGCCTGGAATAGGGATGGGAATCAATTTTTGAAAGCTTCCCAGGGAACTGTAATGTGCAGCCAGGATTGAGAACTACTGCTTTATATTATGTCCCTAGATGATCTCATCTATTGCTTTAATGCCATCAATATTCTGACAACTCCCAGATTTATGTCTCTGGTCCTGACCTTTGCCTTGAGCTCTGGGCTTATAAATTCATCTGCACTCTTCATCCAGCTGGAGGCCAGATAGGCATTTCAAGCTGACTATGGTGAAAACAGATCTCTTTATGTTCAACCCAAACCTGTTTCTTTCCCAGTGTTTTCTGTCTTTACAAATGGCACTGCCATGCATCTAGGTACAGATGGTCAATAAATAGTTCTGATAAAAAGATTCTAATGGAACCAGCGTTGTATAAAAACTTTAGCCAATCAAGAAGTTCTTGTGTGATGCATGACTATCAAATATAGAAAAGATGCAGCATCCTCTATCATAGTTGCTAGACTTGTTTTGAGTTGCTCTTCAGCTCTTAGCCCTACAAAACCCTAACATTTAGAGCCAGTGACTGAATTTGAATGATAGTAATTTCCTTTCCAGGTTTTTCTACCAAAACATATGGAGGAATTGGGACGAAGAAGAGGAGGACGAGTATGATTATTTTGTCAGATGTGTTGAACCTCGATTGAGATTGTAAGTATTTATTAGTGGCCTTGTACATGTTGGAAAAATAGCTATGCTTTGTTTAATTTTTGGCCCACAAACTGAAATAAACTGATGTACAAATAGTATAACCCACGGACAAGTTATTAAATGAAGCTTATTCTAGTGTGGAGAACTTTTGGTATTTAAGAACAGTCTAAAAGCAGAGAGTTTAATTAAGAACATCTAAGTTAATAGCTCACTGTTTTTTAAATCTGAGTAAGACTCAATTGACCTAATGTTTTAAAACTCTTTGTTAAATTCAAAGATGATTGAAAAACAGTGAAATTAATTGAATTATAGAGACTCTTTTTACTTTAATTTTTTTTGAAGGGTGCTTTTAAAGATGTATGACTTATATTCTAAGTTCTACAGTGAAACCTACTATGCTAAACTAGTGTTTTGGCTGAACTCAAGATGTTTTGTCAAGTTTCCCTTAAATCTTATTGGACAAATAGATGAAAATACTAAATAGTTAATATTGGTGGTGAATACAAAGTTATAGAATATCTAAACACATTTGCCTTCTAATTTATCACATTTGGTAGGGAAAAACCTTCCCATTATAAGAATACCCCATGTTAACCACACACCCAAATAATTGTTCTGCACCAACTTTGTTAAATGTGAGATTTAGCCTTCCACTAGATGGTACTCTAAGACCAGGTAACTTTTTTGAATTCCAGAGTGGTAATTGGAAAGGCAGCACTGCAGTAAGAATAAAATTAGAACTTGCACTCCCAAACCAACTGTAACAGTAATTTTTTTCCTTCATACAGAAAGATTATTTGGTTATGTTACGTAAAGCCTTTACATTTTTGTGGAATCCAATTTGATTAAGTAAATTTCTCTTGGTAGAATAGTAAATAATAAGAGAAAAACGTGAAAAGTCTGGTTAATGGTTCTACCTGATTTAGAACTATGTATGTTTGATTTCAGCTCTTCATATATTTGCTGTGATTTCTATTTAGCCTTTCCAATTTTTCTATTGAGCATTTCCTAATTTCCCATAATTTTTGTTTTTTTTTGTTTCACAAAAGTGCTTTAATACTAAATGCACAAATATACATATATATATTTTAAATTTCTTATTAAGGTATTATTGATATACACTTTTATGAGGGTTTCACATGAAAAAACAATATGGTTACTACATTTACCCATATTATCAAATCCCCACCCATACCCAATTGTAGTCACTGTCCATCAGTGTAGTAAGATGCCACAGAGTCACTATTTGTCCTCTCTGTACTACACTGTTTTCCCTGTGACCCTTCACACCATGTGTACTAAACATAATACCCCTCAATTCCCATTTCCCTCCCTCCCCACCCACCCTTCCATACCCCTCCCCTTTGGTAACCACTAGTCCGTTGGAGTCTCTGAGTCTGCTGCTTCAGTTTTGCTTCATTTTTATACTCCACAAATGAGGGAAATCATTTGGCACTTGTCTTTCTCCACCTGGCTTATTTCACTGAGCATAATATCCTCCAGCTCCATCCATGTTGTTGCAAATGGTAAGATTTGTTTCTTATGGCTGGACAGCTTACATGGAAGATGGGTATATGTACCAAATATTCTTTATCCATTCATCTACTGATGGACACTTAGGTTGCTTCCATATCTTGGCTATTGTAAATAGTGCTGCTATAAACATAGGGGTGCATATGTCTTTTTGAATCTGAGAACTTGCATTCTTCGGGTAAATTCCAAGGAGGTAGGATTCCTGGGTCAAATGGTATTTCTATTTTTAGTTTTTTGAGGAACCTCCATATTGCTTTCCACAATGGTAGAACTAGTTTACATTCCCACCAGCAGTGTAGGAGGGTTCCCCTTTCTCTTCATCCTCACCAGCATTTGTTCTTAGTCTTTTCGATGCTGGCCATCCTAACTGGTGTGAGGTGACATCTCATTGTGGTTTTAATTTGCATTTCCCTGATGATTAGTGATGTTGAGCATCTTCTCATGTGTCTGTTGGCCATCTGAATTTCTTTGGAGAAGTGTCTCTTCATATCCTCTGCCCATTTTTTAATCAGGTTATTTGCTTTTTGGGTGTTGAGACGTGTGAGTTCTTTATATATTTTGGATGTTAACCTCTTGTTGGATATGTTGTTTACAAATATATTCTCCCATACTATAGGATGCCTTTTTGTTTTGTTGATGGTGTCCTTTGCCATACAGAAGCTTTTTAGTTTGATGTAGTTCTGTGTGTTCATTTTTGCTTTTGTTTCCCTTGCTGGAAGAGATGCATTCAAGAAAAACTTACTCATGTCTATATTCAGGGGATATTTGCCTATGTTATCTTTTAAGAGTTTTATGGTTTCATGACTTACATTCAGATCTTTGATCCATTTTGAGTTTACTTTTGTGTATGGGGTTACACAATAATCCAGCTTCATTCTCTTGCATGTAGCTGTCCAGTTCTGCCAACACCAGTTGTTGAAGAGGCTGTCGTTTCCCCATTGTATATCCATGGCTCCTTTATCATATATTAATTGACCATATATGATTGGGTATATATCTGGGCTGTGTAATCTGTTCCATTGGTCTATGGTTCTGTTCTTGTGCCAGTACCAAATTTTCTTGATTACTGTGGCTTTGTAGTAGAGCTTGAAGTTGGGGAGTGTAATCCCCCAAGCTTTATTCTTCCTGCTCAGGATTGCTTTGGCTATTCAGGGTCTTTTGTGGTTCTATATGAATTTTAGAATGATTTGCTCTAGTTTACTTAAGAATGCTGTTGGTATTTTGATAGGAATTGCATTGAATCTGTAGATTGCTTTAGGCAGGATGGCCATTTTGACAATATTAATTCTTCCTATCCATGAACACAGGATGTGTTTCCATTTATTGATATCTTCTTTAATTTCTCTCATGAGTGTCTTGTAGTTTTCAAAGTATAGGTCTTTCATTTCCTTGGTTAGGTTTATTCCTAGGTATTTTATTCTTTTTGATGCAATTGTGAATGGAATTGTTTTCCAGATTGGTCTTTCTGCTAGTTCATGGTTAGTGTTTAGAAATGTGACAGATTTCTGTGTATTAATTTTGTATCCTGCAACTTTGCTGAATTCAGATATTAAATCTAGTAGTTTTGGTGTGGATTCTTTAGGGATTTTTATGTACAATGTCATGTCATCTGCAAACAGGGACAGTTTAACTTCTTGCTTGCCAATCTGGATGCCTTTTTTTTTTTTTTTTTTGAGAGGGCATCTCTCATATTTATTGATCAAATGGTTGTTAACAACAATAAAAATCAGTATAGGGGGGTCAACGCTCAATGTACAATCATTAATCCATCTAAAGCCTAATTCTCGTCAGTCTCCAATCTTCTGAAGCATAACGAACAAGTTCTTACATGGTGAACGAATTCTTACATAGTGAATAAATTCTTACATGGTGAACAGTACAAGGGCAGTCATCACAGAAACTTTCGGTTTTGATCATGCAATATGACCTATAAACAATCAGGTCAAATATGAATATTCGTTTGATTTTTGTACTTGATTTATATGTTGATCCCACATTTCTCCTATTATTATTATTATTTTTATTTTTAATAAAATGCTGAAGTGGTAGGTAGATGCAAGATAAAGGTAGAAAACATAGTTTAGTGCTGTAAGAAGGCAAATGTAGATGATCAGATGATCAGGTGTGTGCCTATGGACTAAGTATTAATCCAGGCTAGACAAGGGCAGCAAGACATCCACGGATGCAGAAGATTTCTCTCAAAGCAGGGGGGATGAGGTTCTGAGCCTCACCTCTGTTGATCCCCAAATTCTCACCTGATGACCCCCCTGCGACTGTGCCTGTCTTAGGTTGTTCCTCCCTTGAGGAATCTTACCCGTCTCTGGCTAACCAGTCATCTTCCGGGGCCATACAGGGAAATGTAAAGTTGGTAAGTGAGAGAGAAGCCATATTGTTTGCAAAGGTTAGCTTTTTACTTCTTTGCAGATTTATGCCCTGTGGCTTCTATGCCCAGCACTTGTCTCGAGGTATCTTTACCACCTGGAGGAATTATGATACTCGGTAAATTCGATATGAGGCACGAATTCTATTTAAGGGTTGTAATTAGGAAGGAAGAAGAAAAGCTATAGATGTAGCATATGAAGGAAACATGGGAGGATTGATTATTTCTTTGACATATCTTCTTGTAGAGTACCTTAAGTATGTATAGGTTTTAAACTACTAACTAATTTGTACACACATATTAACATAATAGGAATACGGTGACATAAACAAAGCAAATCTATAATTACCATCCATCTCCAGTGAAGACAAGAAAACCATTTAGGCACCCTAGGCATTTGTGAAAATTTATCTATGATATGATGGATATTGTCCAACTGTACTTGAACCATCAGACAAATTAAAGCAGCCTATTCCTGGGATCTGTTCACATCCCATATGTTCTTTTAACCATAGATAGTCTATAGTCATGAGATTTTGGAGTGCTACAACTTGCACCCCTCCCAACTCCTGGTTGAGTTCCAACAGTACAGATCCGGTCAAATTCGTTGTCTCACTGTATGCACATGCCAGTCTAGACATCTCCCTCCTCATTCTTATGGCAAGTCCAGGAGACGGTGGGCTGGATGCAGCCACAACCGCAGCATCGTCCGGATCCCTGTGGAGGCTTTTTGATGATCATCCCCCGGCACAAGTCCTCCAGAGAGTGCTGATGCCAGAAGCTCCTCCTCATATCGTATCTTAGTTCATTTTCTGGGTATCCAAGCTAGGCCTTGATCTTCTGCTTAGAAACAAACAGACCCTTTGCCCACACTTTGACATGCCCTCTATACCACTGTGCAGAACTCATTGGAGGTCAGCACACAGTAATTGCTTTTTTTTTTTTTTTTTTTAATTAAGAGAAAGGAATATTATCAGAAAAGAGTACCTCCATAGCTGATCATCTGACACCCTTTAAGTGACCAACATTAAGGATATTTAAAGCATGCGTTGATCTTTGATTTACCAATAGTTTTATCCTGTTAAGGAGTAATCCCCCTTTTCTTTCTTTCTTTCTTTTTTTTTTTTTTTTTTTAATTTTTAATCTACACTTACATGAAGAATACTATGTTTACTATGCTCTCCCCTATATCAGGTCACCCCTAACAACCACATTACGGTTACTGTCCCTCAGCTTAACAAAATGTTGTAGAGTCACTACTTGTCCTCTCTGTGTTGTGCAGCCCACCCTCCCCTTTCTCCCTCGCCCCCATGCATGCTAATCTTAATACCCCCCTTCTTCTTCCCCCCCCTTATCCCTCCCTGCCCACCCATCCTCCCCAGTTCCTTTCCCTTTGGTACCTGTTAGTCCATTTTTGGGTTCTGTAATTCCACTGCTGTTTTGTTCCTTCGGTTTTTCCTTTGTTCCTATACTCCTCAGATGAGTGAAGTCATTTGGTATTTCTCTTTCTCCGCTTGGCTTATTTCGCTGAGCATAATACTCTCCAGCTCCATCCATGTTGCTGCAAATGGTTGGATTTTTCCACTTCTTATGGCTGAGTAGTAGTCCATTGTGTATATGTACCACGTCTTCTTTGTCCATTCATCTACCGATGGACATTTAGGTTGCTTCCAATTCTTGGCTATTGTAAATAGTGCTATGATAAACATAGGAGTGCATCTGTATTTCTCAAACTTGATTGCTGCGTTCTTAGGGTAAATTCCTAGGAGTGGAATTCCTGGGTCAAATGGTAGGTCTGTTTTGAGCATTTTGATGCACCTCCATACTGCTTTCCACAATGGTTGAACTAATTTACATTCCCACCAGCAGTGTAGGAGGGTTCCCCTTTCTCCACAGCCTCGCCAACATTTGTTGTTGTTTGTCTTTTGGATGGCAGCTATCCTTACTGGTGTGAGGTGATACCTCATTGTAGTTTTAATTTGCATTTCTCTGATAATTAGCGATGTGGAGCATCTTTTCATGTGTCTCTTGGCCATCTGTATTTCTTTTTTGGAGAACTGTCTGTTCAGTTCCTCTGCCCATTTTTTAATTGGGTTATTTGTTTTTTTGTTTGTTGAGGCGTGTGAGCTCTTTATATATTCTGGACGTCAAGCCTTTATCGGATCTGTCATTTTCAAATATATTCTCCCATACTGTAGGGTTCCTTTTTGTTCTATTGATGGTGTCTTTCGCTGTACAGAAGCTTATCAGCTTAATGTAGTCCCACTTGCTCATTTTTGCTGTTGTTTTCCTTGCCCGGGGAGATATGTTCAAGAAGAGATCTCTCATGTTTATGTCTAAGAGATTTTTGCCTATGTTTTTTTCCAAGAGTTTAATGGTTTCATGACTTACATTCAGGTCTTTGATCCATTTTGAGTTTACCTTTGTATATGGGGTTAGACAATGGTCCAGTTTCATTCTCCTACATGTAGCTGTCCAGTTTTGCCAGTACCATCTGTTGAAGAGACTGTCATTTTGCCATTGTATGTCCATGGCTCCTTTATCAAATATTAATTGAACATATATGTTTGGGTTAATTTCTGGGGTCTCTAATCTGTTCCACTGGTCTGTGGCTCTGTTCTTGTGTCAGTACCAAATTGTCTTGATTACTATGGCTTTGTAGTAGATCTTGAAGTTGGGGAGTGAGATCCCCCCTACTTTATTCTTCTTTTTCAGGATTGCTTTGGCTATTCGGGGTCTTTGGTGTTTCCATATGAATTTTTGAATTATTTGTTCCAATTCATTGAAGAATGTTGCTGGTAATTTCAGAGGGATTGCATCAAATCTGTATATTGCTTTGGGCAGGATGGCCATTTTGACGATATTAATTCTTCCTAGCCACGAGCATGGGATGAGTTTCCATCTGTTAGTGTCCCCTTTAATTTCTCTTAAGAGTGACTTGTAGTTTTCAGAGTATAAGTCTTTCACTTCTTTGGTTAGGTTTATTCCTAGGTATTTTATTCTTTTTGATGCAATGGTGAATGGAATTGTTTTCCTGATTTCTCTTTCTATTGATTCGTTGTTAGTGTATAGGAAAGCTACAGATTTCTGTGTGTTGATTTTGTATCCTGCAACTTTGCTGTATTCCGATATCAGTTCTAGTAGTTTTGGAGTGGAGTCTTTAGGGTTTTTTATGTACAGTATCATATCATCTGCAAATAGTGACAGTTTAACTTCTTCTTTACCAATCTGGATTCCTTGTATTTCTTTGTTTTGTCTGATTGCCGTGGCTAGGACCTCCAGTACTATGTTAAATAACAGTGGGGAGAGTGGGCATCCCTGTCTGGTTCCCGATCTCAGTGGAAATGCTTTCAGCTTCTCGCTGTTCAGTATAATGCTGGCTGTGGGTTTATCATATATGGCCTTTATTATGTTGAGGTACTTGCCCTCTATTCCCATTTTGCTGAGAGTTTTTATCATGAATGGATGTTGAATTTTGTCAAATGCTTTTTCAGCATCTATGGAGATGATCATGTGGTTTTTGTCTTTCTTTTTGTTAATGTGGTGGATGATGTTGATGGATTTTCGAATGTTGTACCATCCTTGCATCCCTGGGATGAACCCCACTTGGTCATGGTGTATGATCCTTTTGATATACTGTTGAATTCTGTTTGCTAATATTTTATTGAGTATTTTTGCATCTACATTCATCAGGGATATTGGTCTGTAATTTTCTTTTTTGGTGGGGTCTTTGCCTGGTTTTGGTATTAGGGTGATGTTGGCCTCATAGAATGAGTTTGGGAGTATTCCCTCTTCTTCTATTTTGTGGAACACTTTAAGGAGAATGGGTATTATGTCTTCTCTGTGTGTCTGATAAAATTCCGAGGTAAATCCGTCCGGCCCCGGGGTTTTGTTCTTGGGTAGTTTTTTGATTACTGTTTCAATTTCTTTGCTTGTAATTGCTTTGTTTAACTTTTGTGTTTCTTCCTTGGTCAGTCTTGGGAGGTTGTATTTTTCTAGGAAGTTGTCCATTTCTTCTAGGTTTTCCAGCTTGTTGGCATATAGGTTTTCATAGTAGTCTTTAATAATTCTTTGTATTTCTGTGGAGTCTGTCGTGATTTTTCCATTCTCATTTCTGATTATGTTGATTTGTGTTGATTCTCTTTTTCTCTTAATAAGTTGGGCTAGAGGCTTATCTATTTTGTTTAATTTCTCAAAGAACCAGCTCTTGGTTTCGTTGATTTTTGCTATTGTTTTATTCTTCTCAATTTTGTTTATTTCTTCTCTGATCTTTATTATGTCCCTCCTTCTGCTGAGTTTAGGCCTCCTTTGTTCTTCTTTTTCCAGTTTTAATAATTGTGATGTTAGACTATTCATTTGGGATTGTTCTTCCTTCTTCAAGTGTGCCTGGATTGCTATATACTTTCCTCTTAAGACTGCTTTCGCTGCGTCCCACAGAAGTTGGGGCTTAGTGTTGTTGTTGTCATTTGTTTCTATATATTCCTTGATCTCTATTTTGATTTGTTCATTGATCCATTGATTATTTAGTAGCATGTTGTTAAGCCTCCATGTGTTTGTGAGCCTTTTTGTTTTCTTTGTAGAATTCATTTCTACTTTCATACCTTTGTGGTCTGAAAAATTGGTTGGTAGAATTTCAATATTTTGGAATTTACTGAGGCTCTTTCTGTGAGCTAGTATGTGGTCTACTCTGGAGAATGTTCCATGTGCACTTGAGAAGAATGTATATCCTGTTGCTTTTGGATGTAGAGTTCTATAGATGTGTATTAGGTCCATCTGTTCTAGTGTGTTGTTCAGTGCCTGTGTGTCTTTACTTATTTTCTGCCCGGTGGATCTATCCTTTGGGGTGAGTGGTGTGTTGAAGTCTCCTACAATGAATGCATTGCAGTCTATTTCGCTCTTTAGTTCTGTTAGTATTTGCTTCACATATGCTGGTGCTCCTGTATTGGGTGCATATATATTTAGAATGGTTATATCCTCTTGTTGGACTGAGCCCTTTATCATTATGTAGTGGCCTTCTTTATCTCTTGTTACTTTCTTTGTTTTGAAGTCTATTTTGTCTGATATTAGTACTGCAACACCTGCTTTCTTCTCACTGTTGTTTGCCTGAAATATGTTTTTCCATCCCTTGACTTTTAGTCTATGCTTATCTTTGGGTTTAAGGTGAGTTTCTTGTAAGCAGCATATAGATGGGTCTTGCTTTTTTATCCATTCTATTACTCTATGTCTTTTGATTGGTGCATTAAGTCTATTTACATTTAGGGTGACTATTGAGAGATATGTACTTATTGCCATTTCAGGCTTTAGATTCGTGGTTACCAAAGGTTCAAGGTTAGCTTCTTTAGTATCTTACTGCCTAACTTAGCTCGCTTATTGAGCTGTTATATACACTGTCTGGAGATTCTTTTCTTCTCTCCCTTCTTATTCCTCCTCCTCCATTCTTCATATGTTGTGTGTTTTGTTCTGTGCTCTTTTTACGGGTGCTCCCATCTAGAGCAGTCCCTGTAGGATGCCCTGTAGAGGTGGTTTGTGGGAAGCAAATTCCCTCAGCTTTTGCTTGTCTGGGAATTGTTTCATCCCACCATCATATTTAAATGATAGTCGTGCTGGATACAGTATCCTTGGTTCAAGGCCCTTCTGTTTCATTGCATTAAGTATATCATGCCATTCTCTTCTGGCCTGTAGGGTTTCTGTTGAGAAGTCTGATGTTAGCCTGATTGGTTTTCCTTTATAGGTGACCTTTTTCTCTCTAGCTGCCTTTAAAACTCTTTCCTTTTCCTTGATCCTTGCCATTTTAATTACTATGTGTCTTGGTGTTGTCCTCCTTGGATCCTTTCTGTTGGGGGTTCTGTATAATTCCATGGTCTGCTCCATTATTTCCTCCCCCAGTTTGGGGAAGTTTTCAGCAATTATTTCTTCAAAGACAGTTTCTATCCCTTTTCCTCTTTCTTCCTCTTCTGGTATCCCTATAATACGAATGTTATTCCTTTTGTATTGGTCACATATTTCTCTTAGTGTTGTTTCATTCCTTGAGATCCTTTTATCTCTCTCTATGTCAGCTTCTATACGTTCCTGTTCTCTGGCTTCTATTCCTTCAATGGCCTCTTGCATCTTATCCATTCTGCTTATAAATCCTTCCAGGGATTGTTTCACTTCTGTGATCTCTTTTCTAACATCTGTGATTTCCTTCCGGACTTCATCCCACTGCTCTTGCATTTTTCTCTGCATCTCATCCCACTGCTCTTGCATTTTTCTCTGCATCTCATCCCATTGCTCTTGCATTTTTCTCTGCATCTCTGTCAGCATGTTCATGATTTTTATTTTGAATTCTTTTTCAGGAAGACTAGTTAGGTCTGTCTCCTTCTCAGGTGTTGTCTCTGTGATCTTTGTCTGCCTGTAGTTTTGTCTTTTCATGGTGATAGAGATAGTTTGCAGAGCTGGTACAAGTGACTGCTGGAAGAGCTTCCCTTCTTGTTGGTTTGTAGCCTTTTCCTGGGAGACTAGTAACCTCCAGTTGCTTGTGCTGGGCAGCTGTGCGCAGACAGGGCTTCTGCTTCCTGCCTAGTTGCTTTGGGGTTTATCTCCGCTGTTGCTGTGGGCTTGGCCTGGCTGGGGCTGTTCCTCCAAAATGGTGGAGCCCCGTTGGAGGGGGAGCGGCCAGGAGGCTATTTATCTCCGTAAGGGGCCTCTGTGCTCCCTGCTGCCCAGGGGGTTAGAGTGCCCAGAGATCCCCAGATTCCCTGCCTCTGGTCTAAGTGACCTGTCCTGCCCCTTTAAGACTTCCAAAAAGCAGTCTCCAAACCAAAACAACAACAGCAACAATGAGAGAGGGAACAGAAAGAAAGAAAAAAAAAAAAAGAAAAAACATGCGATTTGTTTGTTTTTTTTTTGTCCTCAGGTGCCGGTCCCAGGCACCCGCTCACTGGTCCTGCTGCCCTGTCTCCCTAGCACCAGGGTCCCTGTCCTTTCAAGGCTTCCAAAAAGCACCCACCCACCGGTCCCGCAGGGAATGAACGCTCGATATTCTTTGTCCTCAGGCACTGGTCCCAGGCACCTTCTCGCTGGTCCCGCAGGGAGATACGCGGGATATTCTTTGTCCTCAGGCGCCGTTCCCAGGCACCTGCTCACTGGTCCCGCCACCCTGCCTCCCTAGCAACGGGGGCCCGTCCCTTTAAGGCTTCCAAAAAGCGCTCGCCAAAAAAAAAACCGCTCCGGTTTCTTTCCACCCGCCGGGAGCCGGAGTGAGAGGCGCTCGGGTCCCGCCGGGCCGGGGCTTGTATCTTACCCCCTTCGCAAGGCGCTGGGTTCTTGCAGGTGTGGATGTGGTCTGGATGTTGTCCTGTGTCCTGTGGTCTCTATTTTAGGAAGATTTTTCTTTGTTATATTTTCATAGCTCTATGTGTTTTTGGGAGGAGATTTCCACTGCTCTACTCACACCGCCATCCTGGCTCCGCCCCTGGATGCCTTTTATTTCTTTGTGTTGTCTGATTGCCATGGCTAGGACCTCCAGAACTATGTTGAATGAAAGTGGATAGAATGGGCATCCTTGTCTTGTTCCCAATCTTAAAGGAAAGGCTTTTAGCTTCTCGCTGTTAAGTATGATGTTAGCTGTGGGTCTGTCATATAAGGCCTTTATTTTGTTGAGGTACTTGCTCTCTATTCCCATTTTGTTGAGAGTTTTTATCATGAGTGGATGTTGAATTTTGTCGAATGCAATGCTTTTTTGGCATCTATGGAGATGATCATGTGGTTTTTGTCCTTCTTCTTGATGTGGATGATGTTGATGGATTTTCTAATATTGTACCATCCTTGCATCACTGGAATAAATCCTGCTTGATCTTTTTGATGTATTTTTGAATTCAGTTTGCTAATATTTTGTTGAGTATTTTTGCATCTATGTTCATCAGGGATATTGGTCTGTAGTTTTCTTTTTTTTGTGGTATCTTTGCCTGGTTTTGGTATTTGGCCTCATAGAATGAGTTTGTAAGTATTCCCTGCTCTTCTACTTTTTGGAAAACTTTAAGGAGAATGGGTGTTAGGTCTTCACCAAATGTTTGATGAAATTCAGCAGTGAAGGCATCTGGTCCAGGGCTTTGTGCTTAGGTAGTTTTTTTTTTATTACCGATTCAATTTCATTGGTAGCAATTAGTCTGTTTAGATTTTGTGTTTCTTTCAGGGTCAGCCTTGAAAGTTTGTATTTTTCTAGAAAGTTGTGCATTTCTTCCAGGTTATCCAGTTTGTTGGCATATAATTTTTCATAGTATTCTATAATAATTCTTTATATTTCTGTGGTGTCCTTAGTAATTTTTTCTTTCTCATTTCTGATTCTGTTTATGTGTGTATACTCTCTTTTTTACTTGATAAGTCTGGCTTGGGGTTTATTTATTTTGTTTATTTTCTTAAAGAACCACGTCTTGCTTTCACTGATTCTTTCTATTGCTTTATTCTTCTTGATTTTATTTATTTCTGCTTTAATCTTTATTATGTTTCTCCTACTGACTTTGAGCCTCATTTGCTCTTCTTTTTCTAGTTTTGTTAATTGTGAATTTAGAGTGTTCATATGGGATTGTTCTTTCCTGAGGTAGGCCTGTATTGCAATATAGTTTCCTCTTAGCATGGCCTTTGCTGCATCCCACAAATTTTGTAGTGTTGAATTATTGTTGTCACTGGTACCCACATATTGCTTGATCTCTGTTTTTATTTGGTCATTGATCCATTGGTTATTCAGGTGCATGTTGTGAAGCCTCCATGTTTTTGTGGGATTTTTTATTATCTTTGTGTAATTTATTTATAGTTTAATATCTTTGTGGTCTGAGAAACTGGTTGGTACAATTTCAATCTTTTTGAATTTACCGAGGCTCTTTTTGTGGCCTAGTATATGATGTATTCTTGAAAATGTGGCATTTATGCTCAGAATGTGTATTCTGCTGCTTTTGGGTGAAGAGTTCTATAGATGTCTGTCAGGTCCAGCTATTCTAATGTGTTGTTTAGTACCTCTGCCTTTTTACCTATGTATTGTCTGGTTGAACTGTCCTTTGGAGTGAGTGGAGTGTTGAAGTCTCCTAGAAAGAATGCATTGCATTCTATTTCCCCTTTTAATTCTGTCACTATTTGTTTCACATATGTAGGTGCTCCTGTGTTGGGCACATAGATATTTATAATGGTTATATCTTCTGGCTGGTTTGACCGCTTTATCATTATGTAATGTCCTCCTTTGTCTCTTGTGACTTTCTTTGTTTTGAAGTCTATTTTGTCTGATACAAGTACTGCAACTCCTGCTTTTTTCTCCCTGTTAGTTGCATGAAATAATCTTTTTCCATCCCTTCACTTTTAGTCTGTGTATGTCTTTGGGTTTGAAGTAAGTCTCTTGTCGGCCATATATAGTTGGATCTTGTTTTTTTATCCATTCAGTGACTCTGTGTCTTTTGATTGGCTCATTCAGACCATTTACATTCAGGGTGATTATCGATAGGTATGTACTTATTGCCATTTCAAGCTTTAGATTCGTGGTTACCAAAGGTTCAAGGTTAACTTCCTTACCGAAGAGTCTAACTTAACTCAGTATGCTATTACAAATACAATCTAAAGGTTCTGTTTCTCTCCTTTTTCTTCCTCCTCCATTCTTTATATATTAGGTATCATATTCTGTATTCTTTGTCTATCCCTTTATTGACTTACAGGATAGTTGATTTAATTCTGCATTTGCTTAGTAATGAACTGTTCTACTTTCTTTGCTGTGGTTTTATTACCTCTGGTGACAGCTATTATACCTTAGGAACACTTCCATCTATGGCAGTCCCTCCAAAATACACTGTAGAGACGGTTTGTGGGAGGTAAATTCTCTCAGCTTTTGCTTATCTGGTGATTGTTTAATCCTTCCTTAAAATTTAAATGATAATCTTGCCAGATATAGTAGTCTTGGTTTGAGGCCCTTCTGCTTCATTGCATTAAATGTATCATGCCACTCCCTTATGGCCTGCAAGGTTTCTGCTGAGAAGTCTGATGATAGCCTGTTGGGCTTTCCTTGGTATGTGATCTTATTTCTCTCTCTGGCTGCTTTTAATAGTGTGTCCTTATCCTTGATCTTTGCCATTTTAATTACTATATGTCTTGGTGTTGTCTTCTTTGGGTCCCTTGTGTTAGGAGGTGTGTGCCTCTCCATGGCCTGTGAGACTATCTCCTTCCCCAGATTGGGGAAGTTTTCAGTAATTATCTCCTCAAAGACACTTTCTTTCTCTTTTTCTCTCTCTTCTTCTTCTGGTACCCCTAAAATGCGAATATTGTTCTGTTTGGATTGTTCACACAGTTTTCTCAATATTCTTTCATTCTTAGAGATCCTTTTTTCTCTCTTTGCCTCAGCTTCTTTGTATTCCTCTTCTCTAATTTCTATTTCATTTATCATCTCCTCCACCCTGGCTAATCTGCTTTTAATATCTCCCATTGTATGTTTCATTTCTGATACTATGTTCTGTAATGTTTGGATCTCCGACTGGAATTCATTCCTGAGTTCCTGAATACTCAGCCCCTGGAGTGATGTCTGTGGTCGCAGGGGACTGATGTTGCTGCTTCGGGGGATGAAAGATCTGTTTCCTGCTTCCCAGCTGCTATGCCTTTTTCCACTGTCAGAATCAGTGGGCCAAACACACAGGTATAAGCCTCTATGCTTTGCATTTTTAGCTGCTGTAGGCAGGTCTTCCCTCTGGCTAGCCTAACGCCAGGGTAGGGTTTGCCGGTTTGTGAGCCAGGTGGGGCTGGCAGGGAGGAAAGCACAGTAAGCTGTGTGTCATGGAGGGGGTCCCTGGAACTGCGTAGCCAGCCAGGGGACTGAAGCACCTCAAGATGGTGAAAGTTCCCAACCTGCTGGGTAGAGTGCACCTGGACAATTTTGTCTACCTGTCCTTTCTCCTGAGCAGTAAGCTCTGTGCAATCCTTGCCCCTTTAGCAGCCCTCTTGCTGTTAGGAAGTCTCTCAGACTGCCTGCCTTTCTTTTGTCCCAGAGCAGCCGGATATGGATCCCTGCTTTCCGTAAGTGGCTGGAATCTCAGTCTCTCCAGGTATTCTGCCTATCTTAGCTTTCTAACCCCCATAATCATGAGAGCACCATGAAATGTAGGTTTGTGCTCCCAGAGCAGATCTCCAGAGCTAGGTGTTCAGCAGTCCCAAGCCTCCACTCCCTCCCTGCTCCGTTTCTCTTCCTCCTGCCAGTGAGCTGGGTGGGGAGGGCTTGTGTCCCGCTGGACCACAGCTTTCATATGTTATCCTGTTCCATGAGGTTTATTCTTTTCTCCAGGTGTATGCAGTCTGGCGCAACCCTCTTTCCTGTTGCTCTTTCAGTATTAGTTGTATTAAATATGTTTTCATATTACATGTGGTTGTAGGAGGAAGCCTCTGTCTCACCTCTTATGCTGCCATTTCTCCCAGGCCTGGCTCTTGGCCAGGATGGCGCTGCTGTTACTCTTGCCTTTGCCATACATGCTTGTCTTTCCCATAGTTTTTTAAATAAAATGCCAGAATTTCAATAACCTTGCAAATTTTTTAGTTTTGATATACTTGCTGTTAAAGAGCAATGATTGGTTTTAATTGAAGTGAAATGTAATGGTAGGTGAATATTGTGTATCTGGTAAATTAGATCTTTACTTGTTAAAAACTATTCTGAATGACAACTTTGCATGTTCTAACAACAAGAAAATATCTTACATACATATCTTGGGCATCACTTGCAGATGGGTAAGCATAAGGAAGGAATTGTTTTCAGTTATGGAGAATAAACTATGGTACTTGATGGGGAAAGTGGAATGTTATCAAATCTATATAGACTCTTAAAAATGGTACCTGGGTTAAGATAGTTGTAGAGTTAACAACAGAAAATATTTAAAAGGAATCAAATACACACATATTGTCTTGGTTTTACACAGTGAAGCAAATGTTCTTCCTTTCTAATTCAAAACACTGCTTCAAGGCTTGTGGGTCTGAGACACAGATATTCGTTCATTGCTTCCAGACTATGAAGTCTCATATTAATGAGAAGTTCACTGATTGGCATGGATATTGGAAATTTGAGTTTTAATCTTCATAACTTAATAGACTTGATCAAGCAGTCAGTGAATTGGTCCCCAATTTCTTATTTGCCAAGTGGATTTCTAGAGAATCTTTAAATGAGTATGAATTAACCAAAGCAGACAAAATCCTTGCTTTCCAAGCTTCACCTAATTCATTTACTTGAAAAGTAGAAAAAATTTATTTCTTATTCATTTTGGGTACTGTTTGAATGTTCACTATAATTTGGTATAAATTTGTTTAAGATGTAGTTCTGTTCTTTCCCCCCCATCTTATTTAGAGCATGACTAACTAAGTTAAACATCATCTAAGACAATAATTCTCAACCTTGGCTGCACATTAGAATCCTCAAGGAACTTTTAAAAAAACCTCTCTCTGGAGACTAATTTAATTTGTCTGGATGGGGACCTGAGCATCTGTATTTTTAAAAGCTCCCCAGAAATTCTAATAAGCAGCCAAGGTTGAAAAGTTCTGGCCTAAGGCATAGCTAGTCAATATACTTTTGAATGAGAAATAAGGCAATTATTTTAAAACTACAGTTAGTACAGTAATATTGCAGTTTACTTTCAAATTCATTAATTTAAAATCTGTTAATTTGATTGTACATTCACAAGTTATTTCATCTAGAAATACTTTTTGCTTTGTCTATGTATTTGAGAAGGTTACTTTATTTTAATCACTTGTTTTGAAATGACAGCTTTATTTTTTTTATCAGAATCTGAAAGGCTTATGTTTTTGGAATAATCTAATTATCTTCCTGAGGGAATATTCAGCATACTTTCATGCCACAGTGCTTTAAATGCAAGGAAGCACTAGGTGATTTGAATCACTTAAAAAATTTTTATCCTGTAAATATAGTAATCTTAAATATTGTTATGAAACTATTTGGGATACTTTTCCTCTCCACTTCTTCCCCAGGATGCCCTCTGCCACCCACTTTAATAAGATTTACAATCTAATGTATAAGAAAATCATTTCTTATTAAATAATAAGTCCAAATTGTGCAACATGAACTTTCAGTGTTTCTAAAGTACAAATTCTTGGATCTAAGGGAAAAAAATAGCAACTCCTCCAAAGAAGAAAAAATCTTAATGAAATGTTCCCAGAAACTTTTAGTAGCTTCTACTTATAGTGGAGTGCTATTCAGAAAGGCTTAACATGTACCTGAGTTACGTACTATCAAAGACTTTTTTACTGAGCCTTTGAGGACTAAATGGGCTGTCTTAGTGATAGGAAAATGTGTCTAAAAGGCAATGGATTTGAATTTGCTTTTAAATTTTCAGGCATTATGACATTCTTGAAGACCGAGTTCCTTCAGGACTTATTGTTGATTACCGCAATCTGTTGTCTCAATGTGAGGAGAGTTACAGGAAATTTTTAAATCTGAGAAGCTGTTTGTCAACTTGTAACTCTGATTCTGAGCAGGAAAACATCTCTATGGTGGAAGGGTTAAAATTGTATTCAGAAATTGAACAATTGAAACAAAAGCTGAAACTCATTGAGAATCCTTTGTTGAGGTAAGTGTGTCTTTGTTATTCTTTGTATCTTTTCTAACCAGCTGTCTTACTGAGAACTAATAGGTCTGTTTGATTTCTTTAAGATATGTGTTTGGTTATCAGAAGAATTCTAATATCCAAGCAAAGGGCATCCGTCCAGATGGTCAGAAGGTCACCCATGTAGTCTCCTCCACCATGATGACTGGTCTCCTGCAGTCCCTGCTCAGGGACAGGCTTTGTCAGGAGCCTTGTAAGGAAGAAGTAGAAATTCAGGTAAAAGAGTTTCTTGCTCCATGTGGCTTTTTTCCCCTTCCCATTCACCCCAGGTTTTCCTGAACTCTACCAAGTATTTATTGGGTCTTCCCAGAGCTGGTTTTCTGTAAAATGGGGAGTGCAAAGAGTACTACTGCCTTTTATCAGCATGTGTTGGCCTCAGTGCAGTAGCAAAGGAGTTTCTTAAGTATGCAGTTTTGGCTCCCTTTTCAAAGTGAAACATGAAGACACTTGAAGTAATACTCAGGTTGCTTTGGGGGTATATTTGCAATATGCTGTTGTTTTCTAGTTTCACAGTGATCCATTGTCTGCTATAAATGCCTGCTATGAAGGTGACACCATTATCATTTGTCCTGGCCATTATGTGGTTAATGGCACATTCTCCATTTCTGACTCCGTTGAATTGGAAGGTGAGTATGGAAACCAAACTCTCATACATGATATGCTAAGAAAACAGTAAATCACTGCATCTTGTTGAAGCTCCAGAAATATGATTTCAACCCATTTGATCCCTAATGAGTTGCCTTGAAACATTAAGGGTATCTACAGGTGTACAGGGGATTGACTCTGTGTTTGAGCAATGTATAATATGGTTCTTTGTGGTGTTATATGTGTTGGGAAGATAATACATAGAGAAGAAAGACCACTAAGAAGAAGCATAGTCTACAGATTATGGTTGGTTTATGGAAAGGAAATCTCATTTCTAGAATAAAAAAATACTCCCAGGAATGTTTTTTGTTAAGTTTATCATTTTTTTAATTTGTTGCTTACTGTTTCTTTTTTGTTATGGACATATTGTTGCATGGTTTTTTATTTTAAATTTACCTTATTTTTGTGAGAGGTATAGGTCCAACTTGAAACTGGACCAGAAATCTTTATCTTAATTCTTTAAAAGCTTGCTGAATGTCACAAATTCTGCACTTTGTATCTTGACCAAAGTACTCTTGAAAACGTTAATGTTCAAAGAGTCTATTAAATATAACTTTTTGGCAGTTATAATTTTATTGTACCTTTAGAGTGATTCCTAAATTTAGGTGACTTTATAGTCATTCATCTTAGTCCTCTGTATTTCTATAACATGTCAAATTTAGATGCACCTGTTCAACTATTTACCAAAAGAGCTTCAAGTCAGCAATAAAGCTTGTAATGCAAAAAATCGTATATCATTTTGGGACTTGTGCAGCTGTTCACAAACTGCTTAAGCTATGTTCTTTATCTTGTCAAAATTTCTTAATGGGAACAAGGCTGGGAGCTTACTTTCCTGCTGTTCACTAGTACATCACCTCACCCCCTTTTTTGTTTGATGTGTGTAATTTCTTCTTTCTCCTTTCCAATATTTGATGTATAACAGATGTGTGTATAAAATAACACATCTGCAGGATAAATCACTACAATAAAAATATTTTATTTTTTGGCCTAGTAAAAATAGCATTGATATTATAGATTTTATGGTGGATAAGAGTTCTTCCTGGATTGGTGAGGAAATCATAATGAAATTGCCAAAATGTCATAAATAATTATGTAGAATTCTGATAGTTAAGTGTAAAAATGACTAAGTTTACTAACAGAGGGCATTTCTGAGAATCTGGGGAATCAGATGGTATATCTAGTGTGAATATATGGAATACTTGTTCATAAGTAAGATTAAAGCTTATCTGATAACTTATCTGATCTATAACACTTATAGCAAGAGTTAGTACCTACTATGTGCAGAGTCTTAACAGTATTTACAGTGGGGCTTTTTCTTAGTTTAGAATATCCATTCACTTATGTGATGGTTTTATGTCTCAAACTGCCAAGAACACATAGCCTGTTTATGTAATAATCTTAGTTTTTTCCTCTCAATATGGCAATACTTTTTATATTTTTAATTTTTCTGATGATAAAAGAACAATGGTTATTGTAGAACATGTGCAAAGTACATGCAGAGACATAGAAAGAAACAAAAAAATTACTCATTATCCAGTCGTCTGGAGTCCACCACTGGTAGCATTCCTGTGTGTGGAGTCCTCTTGGATTCTCTGGTGCCCTGAAGGCTTGTCTGTACTCTTCAGGGATAGAAAATTCCAGTGGCTTCATCTGTTTAATGTAGTTACTCTTTCATTTACTCAAGCACAGATTCATCTTCAGATGGAGTTATTTCTTGCAATTTTATGTCTGTGTGGTTCTGTTTTTTGATAGAAGTCAGACAAGTTCTTCAGTTTTCTGATACTCAAGTTTTTTGTAAGTCCATTCAGAGGTCTGGCCTGCATTGTTTGATTAAGATTTGTAGAGATCCAATGCTTTCTGTTGGTTAGTAAGCAAGACCAATTTTTCCAATAGCTAAAACTGTTTTAAGTCAGTTTGCCAGATTTTAAGTCAATCTGTTTAAGAGATTATTAAACTCAGAATCCTAAGAAATGCTAGACTTTTCCAAACCTAATTTATATGAGAATAATAGAGTCTTGTAAGGGCTTAATGCTTTAAAAAAACCCTTTGACTCAGCTGTGAATACTTAGGAGATGATTTATTTCCTTATAGCAGTTTTATAAGTGAATTTATTGCTGAGCTGGTCTGAGATGGATGATAGGGTGGGTAGTCTTTCCGATACAGTGGCAAGTTGAGGAGTTGTTATTAAAAATTGTATACCCTAGTTTAAATAAGATATGTGAGAGATAGGTTTTATTTAAATGTAACTTGATTGACTAGTCTCAAATATCATTTGGGCTCATTTGAAATAGAGGAATCTGTCATAGCAATTTTCTGTTTAGACATTTCCCCTCAGCCATATTAAATTTTCTTGCTCTTTCCTTAGGATATGGTCTACCAGATGACATTGTGATAGAAAAGAGGGGCAAAGGAGACACTTTTGTGGATTGTACGGGTGTGGATATTAAAATTTCAAGCATAAAATTTGTTCAGCATGATGCTGTAGAAGGAATCTTAAGTAAGTATTTGAGTATTTCATGTATATTTGTTTAGGCTTTGAAGAAAAGCTTTACTTTCCCAGAAGATACAATTTAGTAAAATATTACTCTGTAGTATATGGAAGGCTGATCATTTACGTACATAACATGATGACTTAGAAAGCTTACTCTAAAGTAAAAAATAGTTCAGCTTATTCTTAAAAATTTTTTAATTTAATATTGGTTTTTACGTGATCATTTTTTTTGTTTTAAAACATCCTATCTTGTGGTCTGTGTTCTTTGTAATCAATTTAGCCCTGACTCAAACCAGCTATCTCACGTGCCACTGTTTGTTTCCTAGGGTCTGTGTACCCTTTTTTTTTTTTTTTTTTTTTTTTTAAGATGGAATCTTTTACTAATCATAACACTCTCTGAGATCTATCCGAGTTGTTGCACATACCAAAGGCTTGTTCCTTTTTCTTACAGGGTAGTATCCGGTGGCATGAAGTTTAGTAATTCACCCATTAAGGGACATTTTGATTGTTTCCGGTTTGGACCCATTTAGAATTAACCATCCATAAACATTTGTAGGCTTTTTGTGAGAATATAAATTTTCACTTCTCTGGAATAAATGCCAAAGAGTGTGATCGTTGGACCATACGGTCCTTTTTTTTTTTTTTTTTTTGAGAGGGCATCTCTCATATTTATTGATCAAATGGTTGTTAACAACAATAAAATTCAGTATAGGGGGGTCAATGCTCAATGTACAATCATTAATCCATCTCAAGCCTAATTCTCGTCAGTCTCCAATCTTCTGAAGCATAACGAACAAGTTCTTACATGGTGAACGAATTCTTACATAGTGAATAAATTCTTACATGGTGAACAGTACAAGGGCAGTCATCACAGAAACTTTCGGTTTTGATCATACAATATGACCTATAAACAATCAGGTCAAATATGAATATTCGTTTGATTTTTGTACTTGATTTATATGTTGATCCCACATTTCTCCTATTATTATTATTATTTTTATTTTTAATAAAATGCTGAAGTGGTAGGTAGATGCAAGATAAAGGTAGAAAACATAGTTTAGTGCTGTAAGAAGGCAAATGTAGATGATCAGATGATCAGGTGTGTGCCTATGGACTAAGTATTAATCCAGGCTAGACAAGGGCAGCAAGACATCCACGGATGCAGAAGATTTCTCTCAAAGCAGGGGGGATGAGGTTCTGAGCCTCACCTCTGTTGATCCCCAAATTCTCACCTGATGGCCCCCCTGCGACTGTGCCTGTCTTAGGTTGTTCCTCCCTTGAGGAATCTTACCCGTCTCTGGCTAACCAGTCATCTTCCGGGGCCATACAGGGAAATGTAAAGTTGGTAAGTGAGAGAGAAGCCATATTGTTTGCAAAGGTTAGCTTTTTACTTCTTTGCAGATTTATGCCCTGTGGCTTCTATGCCCAGCACTTGTCTCGAGGTATCTTTACCACCTGGAGGAATTATGATACTCGGTAAATTCGATATGAGGCACGAATTCTATTTAAGGGTTGTAATTAGGAAGGAAGAAGAAAAGCTATAGATGTAGCATATGAAGGAAACATGGGAGGATTGATTATTTCTTTGACATATCTTCTTGTAGAGTACCTTAAGTATGTATAGGTTTTAAACTACTAACTAATTTGTACACACATATTAACATAATAGGAATACGGTGACATAAACAAAGCAAATCTATAATTACCATCCATCTCCAGTGAAGACAAGAAAACCATTTAGGCACCCTAGGCATTTGTGAAAATTTATCTATGATATGATGGATATTGTCCAACTGTACTTGAACCATCAGACAAATTAAAGCAGCCCATTCCTGGGATCTGTTCACATCCCATATGTTCTTTTAACCATAGATAGTCTATAGTCATGAGATTTTGGAGTGCTACAACTTGCACCCCTCCCAACTCCTGGTTGAGTTCCAACAGTACAGATCTGGTCAAATTCGTTGTCTCACTGTATGCACATGCCAGCCTAGACACCTCCCTCCTCATTCTTATGGCAAGTCCAGGAGACGGTGGGCTGGATGCAGCCACAACCGCAGCATCGTCCGGATCCCTGTGGAGGCTTTTTGATGATCATCCCCCGGCACAAGTCCTCCAGAGAGTGCTGATGCCAGAAGCTCCTCCTCATATCGTATCTTAGTTCATTTTCTGGGTATCCAAGCTAGGCCTTGATCTTCTGCTTAGAAACAAACAGACCCTTTGCCCACACTTTGACATGCCCTCTATACCACTGTGCAGAACTCATTGGAGGTCAGCACACAGTAACTGCTTTTTTTTTTTTTTTTTTTTAATTAAGAGAAAGGAATATTATCAGAAAAGAGTACCTCCATAGCTGATCATCTGACACCCTTTAAGTGACCAACATTAAGGATATTTAAAGCATGCGTTGATCTTTGATTTACCAATAGTTTTATCCTGTTAAGGAGTAATCCCCCTTTTCTTTCTTTCTGTCTTTTTTTTTTTTTTTTTAATTTTTAATCTACACTTACATGAAGAATACTATGTTTACTATGCTCTCCCCTATATCAGGTCACCCCTAACAACCACATTACGGTTGCTGTCCCTCAGCTTAGCAAAATGTTGTAGAGTCACTACTTGTCCTCTCTGTGTTGTGCAGCCCACCCTCCCCTTTCTCCCTCCCCCCATGCATGCTAATCTTAATACCCTCTTTCTTCTTCCCCCCCCATATCCCTCCCTGCCCACCCATCCCCCCCAGTTCCTTTCCCTTTGGTACCTGTTAGTCCATTTTTGGGTTCTGTAATTCTGCTGCTGTTTTGTTCCTTAGGTTTTTCCTTTGTTCCTATACTCCTCAGATGAGTGAAACCATTTGGTATTTCTCTTTCTCCGCTTGGCTTATTTCACTTAGCATAATACTCTCCAGCTCCATCCATGCTGCTGCAAATGGTTGAATTTTTCCACTTCTTATGGCTGAGTAGTAGTCCATTGTGTATATGTACCACATCTTCTTTATCCATTCATCTACCGATGGGTGTGTCCCCTTTTTTGAATTGGGCCTCCTTTTCTTCTTCCTTCCAAGATACTCATAAAGTTAGTTTCTGATACTTTTTTTGTAATGAAAAGTGCTATTTAACTTGCTTTTGTATTTATGAGGTCATTTTTTTTCTAAGAATGCTACTTTTAGATTTTAGAAAATCACTCAAAATAGTCACTGTTTTAAAATTATGAACTTTTAATTCTAGTAACAAAGTTTAAGTGGTACCTATTGAGAAATATTTAGACTATCTAATGTCAGCCCTAGGCCATTTCTAATATTTGAAAGACACATTACCTCTTAAAGCTTTTGATTGCATGTTTTTATCATAGTTATTCACCGTGGCAAGACTACATTGGAAAACTGTGTACTGCAGTGTGAAACTACAGGGGTCACAGTACGAACATCAGCAGAATTCTTAATGAAGAACTCAGACTTATACGGGGCCAAGGTATAATAATCTCATCTTTTTGAAAAGTAATTTAGGTTTAAGGGGTCATAGTACGAACATCAGCAGAATTCTTAATGAAGAACTCAGACTTATATGGGGCCAAGATATGATCATCTCATCCTTTTGAAAAGTAATTTAGGTTTAAGGTCTAAATAAGTAAATAAAATGTTGGACCAAGGTGTAAGTGCATATTCCTATTCTCTTTCCTCAAAGAAGTTCAAACACTCGTATGTACTAAGTCAGTGAGAGTCAGTTGTATGAGATTCTTCTACTTTAACATTTTAAAACAGGTTAGGAAGAAAAATAGTAAGTCTTAAGGTTTCTTTATGATAACTTTGAGAGAGATTTAGACCCTTTAAGTTATAACTTTGTAAACAATTTTGTAGCAATTGAAGCTTGGTGCTTTGTTTTTAAAATTAAACTTCATTTTGAGATAATTGTAGATTTATATGCTGTTGTAAGAAATAATACAGAGATACCTGTATGTATACCCATTACCAGTTTTTCCTAGTTGTAACATTTTTCTAAATTATAATATTGCGATCAGGATGACATGGAGTCAGTCAAGTTGAATGTCTCCGTCACTACAGGGATCCCTCCCGCTGCCCTTTTACCACATCCACTACCTCGCGTTCCGACCTCCTCCTTGATCATTAATGAACCCTAATCTGTTCTTCATTTTTGTTATTTCATCATTTCAAGAATATTTTATAAGTGAAATCATACAGTATATAACCTCTAGGGATTGGCTTTTTTTTACTCAGTGTAGTTCTCTGGAACTTCATCCCTGTTGCTTGTACTAATTGTTTGTTCCTTTTTGTTGCTGAGTAGTATTCCAGAGTATGGTTGTTCTATAGTTTGTTTAACTGTTTACCTCTTGAAGAATATCTAGATTGTTTCCAGTTTCTGGCTATTGTAAATAAAGCTATAAAATCGTTTGTCTGCAGGTTATTGTGTGGACACAGTTTTCTTTTCTCTGTGGTAAGTGCCCAAGAGTGCAGTTGTTGGTCATAATGGTAGTTGCATGTTAAATTCTTTTTAAGAAACTGCCACATGTTTTCCAGAGAAGTTGTACCATTTTATATGCCTGCCAGCAAGATTTGAGTGATACAATTTCACTGTATCCCCACCAGCATTTGGTATTTTCACTGTTTTTAATTTTAGCCATTCTGATAGGTATATGTTTTTTATATATATATAACCTAGATACTAGTTCTCAGTTGGGTATATAGGTTTACAGATATTCTATTCTGATCTGTAGCTTATCTTTTTTCATCTTCTTTCATGGAGTCCATTTAATTAATTTTTCCATTTTCAGGTTGTGCTTTTGGTGTTAGATCTACAAACTCTTTGCCCAGCCCTAGGTCTCAAAGATTTTTCTCATATTTTTTTCTAAAAACTTTATAGTTTACATTTTACATTTAGGTCATGATCCATTTTTTAAGTTAATTTTGGTATAAAATGTGAGTTTTGTTACATTTATTTGCCTTTGGATGTCCAATTATAAATGCAGCATTTCTTGAAAAGACTGCTTCTTTCAATAAATTGGTTTTGCACCTTTGTCAAAAATCATCTGAGTATATTCGCTTGGGCCTATTTCTGGGTTCTCTGTTCTGTTACACTGATGTGTGATTTGTGTTTGTCTTAGATCCTGGATCTTGCTGGATCTGGGAGAGTTTCTGTAGATTCCTTGGGATTTTCTATGTAGATAATCATCTGCAAATAGGGAAAATTTATTTCTTCCATACCAATATGTATGCCTTTGTTTCCTTATGGCCCTGAGTATAACTTCCAGCATTATGTTGAATAAGAGTAGTGAGGGTAGACATTCTTACCTTCTTTTGGTTATTAGGGGGAATATATTCAGTATTGCACCACTGAGTATAAGGTTAACTAGATATTTTTTTTTTTGGTATCATTAATCTATAATTACTTGAGGAACATTATGTTTACTAGGTTCCCCACTTCACCAAGTCCCCCCTACAAACCCATTACAGTCACTGTCCATCAGCATAGTAGATGCTGTAGAGTCACTACTTGTCTTCTCTGGGTTGCACATCCCTCCCCGTGCCTCCCCCAACATACATGATATCGTAATACCCTCTTTCTTCCCCACCCCCATCTCTCCCTTCCCACCCATCCTCCCCACTCCCTTTGCTTTTGGTAACTGTTAGTCCATTCTTGGGTTCTGTGATTCTGCTGCTGTTTTTTTTGTTCCTTCAATTTTTTCTTTGTTCTTATACTCCACATATGAGCGAAATCATTTGGTACTTGTCATTCTTTGCCTGGCTTATTTCACTGAGCATAATACCCTCTAGCTCCATCCATGTTCTTGCAAATGGTAGCATTTATTTTCTTATGGCTGAATAATATTCCATTGTGTATATGTACCACATCTTTATCCATTCATCTACTGATGGACATTTAGGTTGTTTCCATTTCTTGGCTATTGTAAATAGTGCTGCAATGAACATAGGGGTGCATCTGTCTTTTTCAAACTGGGCTGCTGTATTCTTAGGGTAAATTCCTAGAAGTGGAATTCCTGGGTCAAATGGTATTTCTGTTTTGAGCTTTTTGAGGAACCTCCATATTGCTTTCCACAATGGTTGAACTAATTTACATTCCCACCAGCAGTGTAGGAGGGTTCCCCTTTCTCCACAACCTCACCAACATTTGTTGTTGTTTGTCTTTTGGATGGTGGCGATCCTTCTTGGTGTGAGGTGATACCTCATTGTGGTTTTAATCTGCATTTCTCTGATGACTAGCAATGTGGAGCATCTTTTCATGTGTCTGTTGGTCATCTCAGTTTCTTCTTTGGAACTGTCTGTTCAGCTCTCCTGCCCATTATTTAATTGGATTATTTGCTTTTTGTTTGTTGAGGTACATGAGCTCTTTATATATTTTGGATGTCAACCCTTTATTGGATCTGTGTCATGTATGAATATATTCTCTCATACTGTAGGATACCTTTTTGTTCTATTGATGGTCTCCTTTGCTGTACAGAAGCTTTTCAGCTTGATATAGTCCCACTTGTTCATTTTTGCTTTTGTTACCCTTGCCTGGGGAGATATGTTCATTAGGAAGTCACTCATGTTTATGTCCAAGAGATTTTTGCCTATGTTTTTTTCTAAGAGTTTTATGGTTTCATGACTTACATTCAGGTCTTTAATCCATTTTGAATTTACTTTTGTGTAAAGGGTTAAACAATAATCCAATTTCATTCTCTTTCATGTAGCTGTCCAGTTTTGCCAACACCAGTTGTTGAAGAGGCTGTCATTTCCCTATTGTATGTCCAAGGCTCCTTTATCATATTTTAATTGACCATATATGTTTGGGTTAATGTCTGGAGTCTCTATTCTGTTCCATTGGTCTGTGGATCTGTTCTTGTGCCAGTACCAAATTGTCTTGATTACTGTGGCTTTGTAGTAGAGCTTGAAGGTGGGGAGCAAGATACCCCCCACTTAATTCTTCCTTCTCAAGATTGCTTTGGCTGTTTGGGTTCTTAGGTGGTTCCATGTGAATTTTTGAACTATTTGTTCCAGTTTGTTGAAGAATGCTGTTGGTAATTTGGTAGGGATTGCAACGAATCTGTAGATCGCTTTGGGCAGGATGGCCATTTTGATTATATTAATTCTTTCCAGCCAAGAGCATGGATGAGTTTCCATTTGTTAGTGTCCTCTCTAATTTCTCTTAGGAGTGTCTTGTAGTTCTCAGGGTATAGGTCTTTCATTTCCTTGGTTAGGTTTATTCCTAGATATTTTATCCTTTTTGATGCAATTGTGAATGGAATTGTTTTCCTGATTTCTTTTTCTATTAGTTCATTGTTAGTGTATAGGAAAGCCACAGATTTCTGTGTATTAATTTTGTATCCTGCAATTTTGTTGAATTCTGATATTAGTTCTAGCAGTTTTGGAGTGGAGTCTTTAGGTTTTTTTATGTACAATATCATGTCATCTGCAAATAGTAACAGTTTGATTTTTTTTTTACCAATCTGGATTCCTTGTATTTGTTTTGTCTAATTGCTGGGCTAGGACCTCCAGTACTATGTTAAATAGCAGTGAGGAGAGTGGACATCCCTGTCCTGTTCCCGATCTTAGAGCAAAAGCATTCAGCTTCTCGCTGTTCAGTATTATGTTGGCTGTGGGTTCATCATATAATGCCTTTATTATGTTGGGGTACTTGCCCTCTGTACCCATTTTGTTGACAGTTTTTATCATGAGTGTATGTTGAATGTTGTCAATTGCTTTTTCAGCATCTATTGAGATGATCATGTGGTTTTGTCCTTCTTTTTGTTATGTGGTGGATGATGTTGATGCATTTTCGAATGTTGTAACATCCTTGCATCTCTGCGATGAATCCCACTTGGTCATGGTGTATGATCCTTTTGATGTATTTTTGCATTCGGTTTGCTAATATTTTGTTGAGTATTTTTGCATCTATGTTGATCAGGGATACTAGTCTGTAATTTTCTTTTTTGGTGGGGTCATTGCCTGGGTTTGGTATTAGCGTGATGCTGGCTTCATAGAATGAGTTTGGGAGTATTCCCTCCTCTTCTATTTTTTGGGAAACTTTAAAGAGAATGGGTATTATTTCTTCTCTGTATGTCTGATAAAATTCCGAGGTAAATCCATCTGGCCCGGGGGTTTTGCCCTTGGGTAGTTTTTTGATTACTGCTTTAATTTTATTGCTGGTAATTGGTTTGTTTAGATTTTCTGTTTCTTCCTTGGTCAATCTTGGAAAGTTTAATTTTTCTACGAAGTTGTCCATTTCTTCTAGGTTTTCCAGCTTGTTAGCATATAGGTTTTCATAGTATTCTCTAATAATTCTTTCTATTTCTGTGGTGTTCATTGTGATTTTTACTTTCTCATATCTGATTCTGTTGATGTGTTTCGATTCTCTTTTTCTCTTAATAAGTCTGGCTTGAGGCTTATCTATTTTGTTTATTTTCTCAAAGAACCAGCTCTTGGTTTAATTGATTATTTTCTGTTCATTTTTTCTTCTCAATTTTATTTATTTCTTCTCTGATCTTTCTTATGTCCCTCCTTCTGCTGACTTTAGGCCTCATTTGTTCTTCTTTTTCCAATTTCAATAATTGTGACTTCAGACTATTCATTTGGGATTGTTCTTCCTTGTTTAAATATGTCTGGATTGCTATATAATTTCCTCTTAAGACTGTTTTCGGTGCCTCCCACAGAAGTTGGGGCTTTGTGTTGCTGTTGTCATTTGTTTCCATATATTGCTTGACCTCTATTTTAATTTGGTCGTTGATCCATTGATTATTTAGGAGCATGTTCTTATGCCTCCATGTGTTTGTGAGCCTTTTTGCTTTCTTTGTACAATTTATTTCTAGTTTTATGCCTTTGTGGTCTGAGATGTTGGTTGGTAGAATTTTCAATCTTTTTGAATTTACTGAGGCTCTTTCTGTGGCCTAGTATGTGGTCTATTTTGGAGAATGTTCCATGTGCACTTGAGAAGAATGTGTATCCTGTTGTTTTTGGTGTAGAGTTCTGTAGATGTCCATTAGGTCCACCTCTGTGTCCTTACTTATTTTCTGTCTGGTGGATCTGTCCTTTGGAGTGAGTGGTGTGTTGAAGTCTCCTAAAATGAATGCATTGCATTCTATTTCCTCCTTTAATTCTGTTGGTATTTGTTTCACATATGTTGGTGCTCCTGTATTGGGTGCATATATATTTATAATGGTTATATCCTCTTGTTGGACTGCCCCCTTTATCATTATGTAATGTCCTTCTTTATCTCTTGTTACTTTCCTTGTTTTGAAGTCTATTTTGTCTGATAGTAGTACTGCAACACCTGCTTTTTTCTCTTTGTTGCTTGCATGAAATATCTTTTTCCATCCCTTGACTTTTAGTCTGTGCATGTCTTTGGGTTTGAGGTTAGTCTCTTGTAAGCAGCATATAAATAGGTCTTACTTTTTTATCCATTCTGTTACTCTGTGTCTTTTGATTGGTGCATTCAGTCCATTTACATTTAGGGTGATTATTGAAAGATATGTACTTATTGCCATTGCAGGCTTTCGATTTGTGGTTACCAAAGGTTGAAGGTTAGCTTCTTTACTATCTTACTGTCACTTAACTTGCTTATTGAGCTATTATAAACACAGTCTGATGATTCTTTATTTCTCTCCCTTCTCATTCTTTATCCTTGGTTCTTTTTATGCTAGGTGTTTTATTTTGTGCTCTTTTGTGTTTCCTTTGACTGCTTTTATGGGTAGTTGCTTTTATTTTTTGCCTTTAGTTAGTATTTTTTGGTCTGCTTTCTTTGCTGTGATTTTATTTTCTCTGGTGACATCTATTTAGCCTTAGGAGTGCTTCCATCTAGAGCAGTCCCTCTAAAGTACCCTGTAGAGGTGGTTTGTGGGAGGCAAATTCCCTCAACTTTTGCTTGTCTGGGAATTGTTTAATCGCTCCTTCATATTTAAATGATAGTTGTGTTGGATACAGTATTCTTGGTTCAAGGCCCTTCTGTTTCATTGCATTAAATATATCATGCCATTCTCTTCTGGCCTGTAAGGTTTCTGTTGAGAAGTGTGATGATAGCCTGATGGGTTTTCCTTTGTAGGTGACCTTTTTTCTCTCTCTGGCTGCCTTTAATACTCTGTCCTTGTCCTTGATCTTTGCCATTTTAGTTATTATGTGTCTTGGTGTTGTCCTCCTTGGGTCCCTTGTGTTGGGAGTTCTGTGTGCTTCTGTGGTTTGAGCAACTATTTCTTCCTCCAGTTTGGGGAAGTTTTCAGCAATTATTTCTTCAAATACACTTTCTATCCCTTTTTCCCTCTCTTCTTCTTCTGGTACCCCTATAATGTGAACATTGTTCCTTTTGGATTGGTCACACAATTCTCTTAATATTCTTTCATTCCTGGTGGACCTGTTATCCAATCAGCTTCTCTCCGTTCCTGTTTTCTGATTTCTATTCCATTAGCACCCTCTTGCACATCGTCCATTCTGCTTTTAAGCCCTTCCACAGATTGTTTTATTTCTGTATTCTCCCTCCTTAGCTCTTGCATATTTCTCTGCAAGTCCATCATCATGGCTTTGACCTTTATTTTGAATTCTTTTTCAGGAAGATTGGTTAAGTCTATCTCCCCAGGTTCCCTCTCAGGGGAGTATGTCTGTGTGATTATGGTCTGGATAAAATTCTTCTGCCTTTTCATGGCGATAGATGTAGTCGTGGACAGTTGGCACATGTGTCAGCTGGGAGAACAAAGTCTCTTCCCGCTTGCCTCTCGCCTTTCTCAGTGGCGTCCCCTAGCGGCTTGTGCTGTGCAGCTGTGAGCAGACACTGTCCCTGATTCTTGCCCAGTCGCTATTGAGGAAGCTCTGCAGCTACCGTGGGCATGGCCAGCCTCAGGCTTCTGCTTCACCAAGGTCGGGCCACGCCGGAGGGGGAACGGGCAGGAGGCTGTTTATCACCATGAGGGCCCTCAGAGCTGCACTGCCACTCCTGGTTAGGGTGCCCAGAGTTTCCCGGGATTCCCAGTTCCTCGTATGAGTGTGTCAGGATGCTTCCATCCAGCTGTGATGCTCTTGTCCCTGTAAGACTTTCAAGAAGCACTCGGTTTTCTTTTGTCCCAGGAGTGCTGGTTGTGGAGACCCGCTTGCAGGTTTTCCTATACCGTTTCCCTAGTATCCAGCACCCCACGCACTGTGTGTCTGCGCTCCTGGTGCGGATGGCTGGGGCTGGGCGTTTAGCAGTCCTGGGCTCCGACTCCCTCCCCGTTCCGACTCCTCTCCTCCCACCAGGGAGCTGGGGTGAGGGGCGCTCGGGTCCCACCAGGCTGCGGCTTGTATCTTACCCCCTTCATGAGGCGCTGTGTTCTTGCAGGTGTAGATGTAGCCTGGCTGTTGTCCTGAATCTTCTGGTCTCTCTTTTAAGAGTGGTTGTATTTGTTGTATTTTCAAATATATATATGGTTTTGGGAGGAGTTTTCTACTGTCCTACTCATGCTGCCATCTTGGTTCCTCCTCCTAGGCGGTGTATTTAATCAATGTCAACTAGATCAGGTTGGTTAATGGTGTTTTTGAGTTCTATATTTTTCTGGATGTTCAGTCTATTTGTTGTGTGAATTATTAACAGATGGATGTTGAAGTCTCCAACTGTAATTCTGGATTTGTCTGTTTCCCCTTTCAGTCCTGTCAGTTTTTGCTACACATATTTTGCATTTCTGTTACCAGGTGCATACTCTTTTAGGATTGCTATGTTTTTTGGTGACCCAACCTGTTGATCATTACATAATGTTACTGTCTGTCTTTGGTAATTTTCCTGTTTCAAATTCTACTTTATCTGATACTAATATAGCAATATGTACTTTCCTTTGATTAATGTTTGTATGACATATCATTTCCTAACCTTTTACTTTCAACCTGCCTTTATTATTCTGTTTGAAGTGAGTTGTAGACAGCATATAATTTGGTCTCATTTTTTAATTTACTTTGCCAGTCTGTCTTTTAGTTGGTGTATTTTTTTAATTTTTTTTGAGAGGGCATCTCATACTTATTGATCAAATGGTTGTTAACAACAATAAAATTCAGTATAGGGGGGTAAATGCTCAATGTACAATCATTAATCCATCTCAAGCCTAATTCTCGTCAGTCTCCAATCTTCTGAAGCATAACGAACAAGTTCTTACATGGTGAATGAATTCTTACATAGTGAATAAATTCTTACATGGTGAACAGTACAAGGGCATTCATGACAGAAACTTTCAGTTTTGATCACGCATTATGAACTATAAACAATCAGGTTGAATATGAATATTCGTTTGATTTTTGTACTTGATTTATATGTTGATCCCACATTTCTCCCTCTATTATTATTATTAATTTTATTTTTAATAAAATGCTGAAGTGGTAGGTAGATACAAGATAAAGGTAGAAAACATAGTTTAGTGCTGTAAGAGGGCAAATGTAGATGATCAGATGATCAGGTGTGTGCCTATGGACTAAGTATTAATCCAGGCTAGACAAGGGCAGCAAAACATCCATGGATGCAGAAGATTTCTCTCAAAGCAGGGGGGGTGAGGTTCTGAGGCTCACCTCTGTTGATCCCCAAATTCTCACCTGATGGCCCCCCTGCGACTGTGCCTGTCTTAGGTTGTTCCTCCCTTGAGGAATCTTACCCGTCTCTGGCTAACCAGTCATCTTCCGGGGCCATACAGGGAAATGTAAAGTTGGTAAGTGAGAGAGAAGCCATATTGTTTGAAAAGGTTAGCTTTTTACTTCTTTGCAGATTTATGCCCTGTGGCTTCTATGCTCAGCACTTGTCTCGAGGTATCTTTACCACCTGGAGGAATTATGATACTTGGTAAATTCGATATGAGGCACGAATTCTATTTAAGGGTTGTAATTAGGAAGAAAGAAGAAAAGCTATAGATGTACTATATGGAAGGAAACATGGGAGTATTGATTATTTCTTTGACATATCTTCTTGTAGAGTACCTTAAGTATGTACAGGTTTTAAACTACTAACTAATTTGCACACACATATTAACATAATAGGAATACGGTGACATAAAGCAAATCTATAATTACCATCCATCTCCAGTGAAGCCAAGAAAATCATTTAGGCACCCTAGGCATTTGTGAAAATTTGTTTATGATATGATGAATATTGTCCAACTGTACTTGAACAGTCTGAGAGAAATCAGACAAATTAAAGCAGCCCATTTCTGGGATCTGTTCACATCCCATATGTTCTTTTAACCGTAGATAGTCTATAGTCATAAGATTTTGGAGTGCTACAACTTGCACCCCTCCCAACTCCTGGTTGAGTTCCAACAGTACAGATCCGGTCAAATTTGTTGTCTCACTGTATGCACATGCCAGCCTAGACACCTCCCTCCTCATTCTTATGGCAAGTCCAGGAGACGGTGGGCTGGATGCAGCCACAACCGCAGCATCGTCCGGATCCCTGTGGAGGCTTTTTGATGATCATCCCCCAGCACAAGTCCTCCAGAGACTGTTGAAGCTCCTCCTCATATCGTATCTTAGTTCATTTTCTGGGTATCCAAGCTAGGCCTTGATCTTCTGCATAGAAACAATCAGACCCTTTGCCCACACTTTGACATGCCCTCTATACCACTGTGCAGAACTCATTGGAGGTGAGCACACAGTAACTGCTTTTTTTTTTTTTATTAAGAGAAAGGAATATTATCAGAAAAGGGTACCTCCATAGCTGATCATCTGACACCCTTTAACTGATCAACATCAAGGATATTTAAAGCATGCGTTGATCTTTGATTTACCAATAGTTTTATCCTATCAAGGAGTAATCCCCCTTTTCTTTCTTTCTTTCTTTCTTTTTTTTTAAAATTTTTAATCTACACTTACAAGAAGAATACTATGTTTACTATGCTCTCCCCTATATCAGGTCCCCCCTAACAACCACATTACGGTTACTGTCCATCAGCTTAGCAAAATGTTGTAGAGTCACTACTTGCCCTCTCTGTGTTGTGCAGCCCACCCTCCCCTTTCTCCCTCCCCCCCATGCATGCTAATCTTAATACCTCCCTTCTTCTTCCCCCACCTTATCCCTCCCTGCCCACCCATCCTCCCCAGTTCCTTTCCCTTTGGTACCTGTTAGTCCATTTTTGGGTTCTGTAATTCCGCTGCTGTTTTCTTCCTTCAGTTTTTCCTTTGTTCCTATACTCCTCAGATGAGTGAACTCATTTGGTATTTCTCTTCCTCCGCTTGGCTTATTTCACTGAGCATAATACTTTCCAGCTCCATCCATGTTGCTGCAAATGGTTGGATTTTTCTACTTCTTATGGCTGAGTAGTATTCCATTGTGTATATGTACCACATCTTCTTTATCCATTCATCTACCGATGGACATTTAGGTTGCTTCCAATTCTTGGCTATTGTAAATAGTGCTGCAATAAACATAGGGGTGCATCTGTCTTTCTCAAACTTGATTGCTGCGTTCTTAGGGTAAATTCCTAGGAGTGGAATTCCTGGGTCAAATGGTAGGTCTGTTTTGAGCATTTTGATGAACCTCCATACTGCTTTCCACAATGGTTGAACTAATTTACATTCCCACCAGCAGTGTAGGAGGGTTCCCCTTTCTCCACAGCCTCGCCAACATTTGTTGTTGTTTGTCTTTTGGATGGCAGCTATCCTTACTGGTGTGAGGTGATACCTCATTGTAGTTTTAATTTGCATTTCTCTGATAATTAGTGATGTGGAGCATCTTTTCATGTGTCTCTTGGCCATCTGTATTTCTTTTTTAGAGAACTGTTCAGTTCCTCTGCCCATTTTTTAATTGGCTTATTTGTTTTTTGTTTGTTGAGGCGTGTGAGCTCTTTATATATTCTGGACGTCAAGCCTTTATCAGATCTGTCATTTTCAATTATTTTCTCCCATACTCTAGGGCTCCTTTTTGTTCTATTGATGGTGTCTTTCGCTGTACAGAAGCTTTTCAGCTTAATGTAGTCCCACTTGCTCATTTTTGCTGTTGTTTTCCTTGCCGGGGAGATATGTTCAACAAGAGGTCACTCATGTTTATGTCTAAGAGGTTTTTGCCTATGTTTTTTTCCAAGTGTTTAATGGTTTCATGACTTACATTCAGTTCTTTGATCCATTTTGAGTTTACCTTTGTATATGGGGTTAGACAATGGTCCAGTTTCATTCTCCTACATGTAGCTGTCCAGTTTTGCCAGCACCATCTGTTGAAGAGACTGTCATTTTGCCATTCTATATCCATGGCTCCTTTATCAAATATTAATTGACCATATATGTTTGGGTTAATTTCTGGAGTCTCTAATCTGTTCCACTGGTCTGTGGCTCTGTTCTTGTGTCAGTACCAAATTGTCTTGATTACTATGGCTTTGTAGAAGAGCTTGAAGTTGGGGAGTGAGATCCCCCCTACTTTATTCTTCTTTTTCAGGATTGCTTTGTCTATTCGGGGTCTTTGGTGTTTCCATATGAATTTTTGAATTATTTGTTCCAATTCATTGAAGAATGTTGCTGGTAATTTCAGAGGGATTGCATCTAATCTGTATATTGCTTTGGGCAGGATGGCTATTTTGACGATATTAATTCTTCCTAGCCATGAGCATGGGATGAGTTTCCATTTATTAGTGTCCCCTTTAATTTCTCTTAAGAGTGACTTGTAGTTTTCAGAGTATAAGTCTTTCACTTCTTTGGTTAGGTTTAGTCCTAGGTATTTTATTCTTTTTGATGCAATAGTGAATGGAATTGTTTTCCTGATTTCTCTTTCTATTGCTTCATTGTTAGTGTATAGGAAAGCTACAGATTTCTGTGTGTTAATTTTGTATCCTGCAACTTTGCTGTATTCCGATATCAGTTCTAGTAGTTTTGGAGTGGAGTCTTTAGGGTTTTTTATGTACAGTATCATATCATCTGCAAATAGTGACAGTTTAACTCTTCTTTACCAATCTGGATTCCTTGTATTTCTTTGTTTTGTCTGATTGCCGTGGCTAGGACCTCCAGTACTATGTTAAATAACAGTGGGGAGAGTGGGCATCCCTGTCTGTTTCCCGATCTCAGAGGAAATGCTTTCAGCTTCTCGCTGTTCAGTATAATGCTGGCTGTGGGTTTATCATATATGGCCTTTATTATGTTGAGGTACTTGCCCTCTATTCCCATTTTGCTGAGAGTTTTTATCATGAGTGGATGTTGAATTTTGTCAAATGCTTTTTCAGCATCTATGGAGATGATCATGTGGTTTTTGTCTTTCTTTTTGTTGATGTGGTGGATGATGTTGATGGATTTTCGAATGTTGTACCATCCTTGCATCCCTGGGATGAACCCCACTTGGTCATGGTGTATGATCCTTTTGATATACTGTTGAATTCTGTTTGCTAATATTTTATTGAGTATTTTTGCATCTACATTCATCAGGGATATTGGTCTGTAATTTTCTTTTTTGGTGGGGTCTTTTCCTGGTTTTGGTATTAGGGTGATGTTGGCTTCATAGAATGAGTTTGGGAGTATTCCCTCTTCTTCTATTTTGCGGAACACTTTAAGGAGAATGGGTATTATGTCTTCTCTGTGTGTCTGATAAAATTCCGAGGTAAATCCGTCCGGCCCCGGGGTTTTGTTCTTGGGTAGTTTTTTGATTACTGTTTCAATTTCTTTGCTTGTAATTGGTTTGTTTAACTTTTGTGTTTCTTCCTTGGTCAGTCTTGGGAGGTTGTATTTTTCTAGGAAGTTGTCCATTTCTTCTAGGTTTTCCAGCTTGTTGGCATATAGGTTTTCATAGTAGTCTTTAATAATTCTTTGTATTTCTGTGGAGTCTGTCGTGATTTTTCCATTCTCATTTCTGATTATGTTGATTTGTGTTGATTCTCTTTTTCTCTTAATAAGTTGGGCTAGAGGCTTATCTATTTTGTTTATTTTCTCAAAGAACCAGCTCTTGGTTTCGTTTATTTTTGCTATTGTTTTATTCTTCTCAATTTTGTTTATTTCTTCTCTGATCTTTATTATATCCCTCCTTCTGCTGACTTTATGCCTCATTTGTTCTTCTTTTTCCAGTTTTAATAATTGTGATCTTAGACTATTCATTTGGGATTGTTCTTCCTTCTTCAAGTGTGCCTGGATTGCTATATACTTTCCTCTTAAGACTGCTTTCGCTACGTCCCACAGAAGTTGGGGCTTAGTGTTGTTGTCATTTATTTCTATATATTCTTTGATCTCTATTTTGATTTGTTCATTGATCCATTGATTATTTAGTAGCATGTTGTTAAGCCTCCATGTGTTTGTGAGCCTTTTTGTTTCTTTGTAGAATTTATTTCTAGTTTTATACCTTTGTGGTCTGAAAAATTGGTTGGTAGAATTTCAATATTTTGGAATTTGCTGAGGCTCTTTTTGTGAGCTAGTAAGTAGTCTATTCTGGAGAATGTTCCATGTGCACTTGAGAAGAATGTATATCCTGTTCCTTTTGGATGTTGAGTTCTATAGATGTGTATTAGGTCCATCTGTTCTAGTGTGTTGTTCAGTGCCTGTGTGTCTTTACTTATTTTCTGCCCGGTGGATCTATCCTTTGGGGTGAGTGGTGTGTTGAAGTCTTCTACAATGAATGCATTGCAGTCTATTTCGCTCTTTAGTTCTGTTAGTATTTGCTTCACATATGCTGGTGCTCCTGTATTGGGTGCATATATATTTAGAATGGTTATATCCTCTTGTTGGACTGAGCCCTTTATCATTATGTAGTGGCCTTCTTTATCTCTTGTTACTTTCTTTGTTTTGAAGTCTATTTTGTCTGATATTAGTACTGCAACACCTGCTTTCTTCTCACTGTTGTTTGCCTGAAATATGTTTTTCCATCCTTTGACTTTTAGTCTGTGCATGTCTTTGGGTTTGAGGTGAGTTTCTTGTAAGCAGTATGTAGATGGGTCTTGCTTTTTTATCCATTCTATTACTCTGTATCTTTTGTTTGGTGCATTCTGTCCATTTACATTTAGGGTGACTATTGAGAGATATGTACTTATTGCCATTGCAGGCTTTAGATTCGTGGTTACCAAAAGTTCAAGGTTAGCTTCTTTAGTATCTTACTGCCTAACTTAGCTCGCTTATTGAGCTGTTATATACACTGTCTGGAGATTCTTTTCTTCTCTCCCTTCTTATTCCTCCTCCTACATTCTTCATATGTTGTGTGTTTTGTTCTATGCTCTTCTTAGGGGTGCTCCCATCTAGAGCAGTCCCTGTAGGATGCCCTGTAGAGGTGCTTTGTGGGAAGCAAATTCCCTCAGCTTTTGCTTGTCTGGGAATTGTTTAATCCCACCATCATATTTAAATGATAGTCGGGCTGGATACAGTATCCTTGTTTCAAGGCCCTTCTGTTTCATTGCATTAAGTATATCATGCCATTCTCTTCTGGCCTGTAGGGTTTCTGTCGAGAAGTCTGATGTTAGCCTGATGGGTTTTCCTTTATCGGTGACCTTTTTCTCTCTAGCTGCCTTTAAAACTCTTTCCTTGTCCTTGATCCTTGCCATTTTAATTAGTATGTGTCTTGGTGTTGTCCTCCTTGGATCCTTTCTGTTGGGGGTTCTGTGTAATTCCATGGTCTGTTCGATTATTTCCTCCCCCAGTTTGGGGAAGTTTTCAGCAATTATTTCTTCAAAGGGACTTTCTATCCCTTTTCCTCTTTCTTCGTCTTCTGGTACCCCTATAATACGAATATTATTCCTTTTGGCTTGGTCATATAGTTCTCTTAGTGTTGTTTCATTCCTGGAGATCCTTTTATCTCTCTCTATGTCAGCTTCTATACGTTCCTGTTCTCTGTCTTGTATTCCTTCAATGGCCTCTTGCATCTTATTCATTCTGCTTATAAATCCTTCCAGGGATTGTTTCACTTCTGTGATCTCCTTCCTGACATCTGTGATCTCCTTCCGGACTTCATCCCACTGCTCTTGCATTTTTCTCTGCATCTCATCCCATTGCTCTTGCATTTTTCTCTGCATCTCTGTCAGCATGTTCATGATTTTTATTTTGAATTCTTTTTCAGGAGGACTGGTTAGGTCTGTCTCCTTCTCAGCTGTTGTCTCTGTGATCTTTGTCTGCCTGTAGTTTTGCCTTTTCATGGTGATAGAGATAGTTTGCAGAGCTGGTACAAGTGACCGCTGGAAGAGCTTCCCTTCTTGTTGGTTTGTGGCCTTCCTCTCCCCCTTCGCAAGGTGCTGGGTTCTTGCAGGTGTGGATGTGGTCTGGATGTTGTCCTGTGTCCTGTGGTCTCTATTTTAGGAAGATTTTTCTTTGTTATATTTTCATAGCTCTATGTGTTTTTGGGAGGAGATTTCCACTGCTCTACTCACGCCGCCATCATGGCTCCACCTCTAGTTGGTGTATTTTTACCATTTACATTTAATAAATTTTTGATGTTGTCTTTATTCTGCCATTTTATTTTTTGTTTTCTATTTATTCTTGTTTTTGCCTCTTTTTTCTATTTTCTGCCATCCTGTGGATTACCTGAACTTTTTTTTAGAATTCTCTTTTTTTTATGTATCTCTTGCTCTAGGTAGTACATTATATATAAATAACTTATCACAGTTTACTGATACTGTCATTTGACCAGTTCAAGTGAAAGGTAGAAACTTTACCTCCCATAACATCTCCTTAGTGTCCTCTATTTAAAATATAATTTTCTTTAGTATATTCTCTATATACATCTAGAACTATATTAGACAGTGTTAGGATTTTTGTTTCAAATGTCAAATATAGTTTAGAAATTTGAGAAGGAATGCCATAGTATATTTACTCAGCTTTTTGCTTACTGTGTACTTTCTCCTCTCAAATATTCTAGGAGTCTTTTATTGTTTTTTTAATTTTGTTTAGCGAACTTTCTCTAGCCATTCTACTTGGGTAGGTCTGTGGTCACAAGTTCTCTTCATTTTCCTTCATCTTAGAATGCCTCAATTTCCTCCTCATTCCTGAAGAATATTTTTACTGCGTATAGGTTTCTGGGTTGACAATTCTTTTCTTTCAGCCCCTGAACAATTCTCTGTCACTTTCTTATGTCCTCTTAATTTCCGATGAGAAATCTTCTATCATTTGAATTTTTCCCCATATAGATAAGGTGTTGTTTTTCCCTGACTGCTTTTGAGATTTCTTTTGGTCATACACTTTCCAAAGTTTAATTAAGATGTATCTTCACATGGATTTCTTTGAATTTACTATGTTTAGGTTTTTTTAGCTTCTTGAATCTGTATGTTTATGTCTCTTGCCAAATTTGGGAGATTTTAGCCATTATTTTTTTAATTTTTTTTTTCTCTTGTTTTGCCTTTCCACCCTTATCCTCTCCTTCTAGTGCTCCGATGACATGAATTTTGGGTATTTTGTTCCACAGGTCCTGGATCTCTGTTCACCTTTCCTTTTCAGTGCATTTTCTCTCTTGTTCAGATAAGGTAATTTCTGTTGTTCTGTCTTCCAATTCAGTGATTGTTTTCTCTGTTCTTTCTGCTGTTAAGCCCATCCACTGAGCTTTATATTTCAGATACTATATTTTGCCTTCTGAAATTTCCATTTGGTTCTTTATATCTTCTATTTCTTTGTTGAGACTTTCTGTGTTGATCCTTTTCATTTTTTTTTTCATTTTTCATCTAAGTATGTTTGTAATTGCTTATTAAAGCATTTTTATCATGGTTACCTTAAAATTATTATCAGCTAATTATAACACCTCTGACATCTTGGTTTTGGCATCTGTTGATTGTTTTATTCACTTTAACATTTTCATGGCTCTTGGTATGACAGGCAATTTTCAGTTGGAACTTGAACATTTTGTATTATAATGTGAGAGTCTGGATATTCATTTTTAGCTGGGATTCTCTGACACCAGTACAGGAGGGATGTGGAAGAGGGTACTACCTTGTTACTGCCATGTGGAAGTAGAAGTCCATGTTTCCCATTTGGTTTCTGTTGATACCAAAGTTGAGTTGGGGAGCTCCTCGGCACTGCAGGGAGTGGGTGGGAACTCTGACTTCCCACGTGGTCTCTACTGACACTGCGGTACATGGTTGTGGTCTTGTTACTGGTGGGCAATGATGAAAGCCTGGGCTCTCCACTAGGCCTTCTGTGACACCACTCCAGTGGGGCAGGGTGCATGTCCAGTCTCCCAGTATAGTCTCCACTGATACTGCTAGTGGGGAGGGCCTTGTTACTGGCTGGTGGGAATGAAGATCCTGGTTCCTTGCTTGGCCTTCTTTGATACCAACCCAGTGAGGATGTTGGGGCATCTAGTTACAGCCTGGAGAGGGAGGGTGGAAGTCTAGGCTCCCCTTGGCATTTGCCAGCATGGATGGGGATGGGCCACTATTTTTTTCCTATCATATTTGGCTGGAAAAGAGCCAAATTGTCTAAATGTTTTCTGTCTGTTTAGGCTGCCTGGTCCTTTTGAATAGAGAGAGCAGGCTTTTTGGGGAGGCTTTTCTTGTCTGTGTCTGCTGTTTATGGATTACCAGCTTCTTCAGCTCCAAGTCTGGGAAATATGAGGCAAAAGGAAAACCCAGGGAGCTGACCACTGTTTCAGTGTTGGTCCTTAGATCCTGAGGTCCCTAGCTGGTCTGTCTTCTTCTCTCCACTTCTCAGCCTTATGTTTGTTCTGTATATAATCCCCATGGTTTTCACTTGGACCTAACATGAGAAATAGGGACATCTACTCCATCATCCCAGAAGTTGCAGTCTCTTAAATTTCTTTTTAGTTACCTAGAGTTTCATAGCATATTTTAAACATGAATGTCTTATTTGCTAGGTGGCTGCTGGCTTACGTTATTCTCCTTTTTAAGTTTTACATGATTCCTGAGAATTTGACATTTAATTTTAACTATTTTGTTGTATATGTATTTTTAATATCATCCTAAATCTTTTTTGGTACATTACCCCAAAATGAAAATCTTTTACTTGAGGTCCCAATCAGCAGATCTTTTTATCTGTCTACAGAGAGTTAGCTTGGTGTGTAGTGGGCCACCCAGCTATATATGTTGTTGTAATCCCCAAAAGGGGAAGTGATAATAAATATTTTCTCATGGTACACTACTACTGTTAGAAAAATAACTCAACTTACATGCAGTAGATGTGCTATAAATGGTTAATAGCAACTCTTCATCTTCAATATTGTATATGAAATTATTCCAAAAATAGTTTAAAGAGGCTTGAGTGAATTATTTTTACTTCCCAAGTGCCTAGCATAGCATCAGGAAATAAATTATTTCTGTTACTGTTATACTTTTTTTGGGACCATTGGGTACCCAGGGAACAGTATGAGAGAATTGGGCTGTGCATGGACCTTTCTGGTTACTTTCTGTAAGTGAGACAGTTGAATTGGCTGCTAATTTTAACATGTATATAGTAGTAGAGGTCATTAATTAACTCATAGAAATGATTTTAAATTAGGCGGTGATATTTTAAAACTGGTGTATTTAAAAAAATATAGGGTCTTATTTCTGTCCTCAAATCAGTATTTTACTAGACTCAAATACTTTTCTCCAAGTAATTGAATATCTTTGAGAGGATATTTTTTTGAATAAGGGCATCTTTAAACAAAATTGTTAAATGTCTTGTTTTTGTTTTTGCTTTTCTAGGGTCACAGTCAGAAAACTGATTTGACCAGAATGAAAAAGAGTAGAGTAGTAATCAAGTGTTGATATTCTTAGCTAGTGTTTTGTGTGTGTGTATGTGTATGTATGAGTGTGTATGCTTTTTGAAAGTGATAAATGAGAGACAACATGCTAGAAATGGAACAAGTAGAAACGTTGATTAGAAATACCAAATAAAACTATAGAACACTTTATATTTGTACTGTGTTTAAGTCTACGAGGTGACTAATAAAGCTTCTATTACAGTCCTGCCTTTTATTTGTTTATTTATCTATTTATTTTACTAATTTACTTTATTAAGGTATTATATGCATTCTTATGAAGGTTTCACATGAAAAAACAATGTGGTTACTACATTCACTCTTGTTATTGTGTCCCCCCATACCCCATTGTAGTCACTGCCCATCAGTTTAGTAAGATGCCACAGACTCACTATTTGCCTTCTCTGCTACACTGTCTTCTCCCTGATTACCTCAACACCATGTGTGCCAATCATAATACCCCTCAGTCCCCTTCTCCCTCCCTCCCCCCCCTCCCTCCCCCATCCTTCCCCTTTGGTAACCGCTAGTCCCTTCTTGGAGTCTGTGAGTCTGTTGCTGTTTTGTTCCTTCAGTTTTGCTTCATTGTTATACTTCACAAATGAGGGGAATCATTTAGTACTTGTCTTTCTCTGCCTGCCTTATTTCACTCAGCATAATATCCTCCAGCTCCATCCAGGTTGTTGCAAATTGTAGAATTTGTTTCTTCCTTATGGCTGAGTAGTATTCCATTACTTATATTCATCTACTGATGGACACTTAGGTAGCTTCCATAACTTAGCTATTGTAAAGAGTGCTGCAATAAACAGAGGGGTGCATATGTCTTTTTGAATCTGAGAAACTATATTCTTTGGGTAAATTCCTAGGAGTGGAATTCCCAGGTCAAATGGTACTTCTATTTTTCATTTTTTGAGGAACTTCCATATGCTTTCCACAATGGTTGAATTAACTTACATTCCCACCAGCAATGTAGGAGGGTTCTCCTTTCTCCACATCCTCACCAGCATTTGTTGTTCTTAGTCTTTTGGATACTGGCTATCCTAAGTGATGTGATGTGTGTTGAATTAACTTACATTCCCACCAGCAATGTAGGAGGGTTCTCCTTTCTCCACATCCTCACCAGCATTTGTTGTTCTTAGTCTTTTGGATACTGGCTATCCTAAGTGATGTGAGGTGATATCTCATTGTGGTTTTAATTTGCATTTCCCTGATGATTAGTGATATGGAGCATCTTTTCATATGCCTGTTGGCGATCTGAATTTCTTCTTTGGAGAAGTGTCTGTTCATACCCTTTGCCCATTTTTTAATCGGGTTATTTGCTTTTTGGGTATTGAGGTGTGTGAGTTCTTTACATATTTTTGATGTTAGCCCCTTGTTGGATATGTCATTTACAAATATATTTTTTCCATACTGTGGGATGTTTTTTTGTTCTGTTGATGGTGTCCTTTGCTGTACAGAAGCTTTATGTAGTCCCATGTGTTCATTTTTGCTTTTGTTTCCCTTGCTCAAGGAGATGCATTCAGATAGAATTTGCTCATGTTTATATTCAGGAGATTTTGCCTGTGTTGTCTTCTAAGCGTTTTATGGTTTCATGACTTACATTCAGGTCTTTGATCCATTTCAAGTTTACTTTTGTGTATGGGGATAGACAATAATCCAGTTTTATTCTCTTGCATGTAGTTGTCCAGTTTTGCCAACACCAACTGTTGAATAGACTGTCATTTCCCCATTGTCTATCCATGGCTCTTTATCGTTTATTAATTGACCATATATACTTGGATTTATATCAGGGCTCTGTAGTCTGTTCCATTGGTCTATGGTTCTGTTCTTGTGCCAGTACCAAATTATCTTGATTACTGTGGCTTTGTAGTAGAGCTTGAAGTCAGATAGCATAATCCCCCCTACTTTCTTCTTTCTTTTCAGGATTGCTTTGGCTATTCAGGGACTTTTGTGGTTCCATATGAATTTTAGAATTATTTTCTCTAGTTTGTTGAAGCATGTTGTTGGTATTTTGGTAGGGATTGCATTGAATCTGTAGATTGCTTTAGGCAGAATGGCCATTTTGACGATATTAATTCTTCCTATCCATGAGCATGGGATGTGTTTCCATTTATTAGTATCTTCTTTAATTTCTCTTGTAGTTTTCATTTTATAGGTGTTTCACTTCCTTGGGTTATTCCTAGGTATTTTATTCTTTTTGATGCAATTGTGAATGCAGTTGTTTTCCTGGTTTCTCTTTTCATTCATCATTAGTGTGTACGAGTGCAACAGATTTCTGGGTATTTGTATCTTGCAATGTTGCTGAATTTAGGTATTATATGATCGAGTAGTTTTGGAGTGGGTTCTTTAGGGTTTTTTATGTACAGTATCATGTCATCTGCAAACAGTGACAGTTTAACTTCTTTACCAGTCTGGATGCCTTTTATTTCTTTGTGTTTGATTGCTGTGGTGAGGACCTCCAGAACTATGTTAAATAAAAGTGGAGAGAGTGGGCATCCTTGTCTTGTTCCTGATCTTACATGAAAGGCTTTCAGCTTCTTGCTGTTAAGTATGATGTTGGCTGTAGGTTTGTCATACATGTCCTTTATTATGTTGACTACTTGCCCTCTATACCTATTTTATTGAGAGTCTTTATCATGAATGGATGTTGAATTTTGTCATGCTTTTTTGGCATCTATGGAGATGATCATGTGGTTTTTGTCCTTTTTGTTGAAGTGGTGGATGATAGTGATGTATTTTTGAATGTTGTACCATCCTTGCATCCCTGGAATAAATCCTACTTGATCATGATGGATAATCTGTTTGATATATTTTTGAATTTGGTTTGCTAATATTTTGTTGAGTATTTTTGCATCTATGTTCATCAGGGATATTGGTCTGTAATTTTCTTTTTTTGTGGTGTCTTTGCCTGGTTCTCATATTTGGGTGATGCTGAGTTTGGTAGTATTCCTTCCTCTTCTATTTTTTTGGAAAACTTTAAGGTGGATGGATATTCGATCTTCACTAAATGTTTGATAAAATTCAGCAGTTAAGCCATCTGCTCCAGGGGTTTTGTTCTTAGGTAGTTTTATGAGTACCAGTTCAATTTCATTGCTAGTAACTGGTCTGTTCAGATTTTCTGTTTCTTTCTGGGTTAGACTTGGGAGGTTGTATTTTCCTAGAAAGTTGTCCATTTCTTCTAGGTTATCCAGTTTGTTAGCATATAATTTTTCATAGTGTTCTCTAATAATTCTTTGTATTTCTGTGGTGTCCATAGTGATTTTTCCTTTCTTATTTCTGATTCTGTTTATGTGTGTATACTCTCTTTTTTTCTTGATAAGTCTTGCTAGGGGTTTATCTATTTTGTTTATTTTCTCAAAGAACCAGGTCTTGCTTACATTGATTCTTTCTATTGTTTTATTCCTCTTGGTTTTATTTATTCCCGATCTAATCTTTATTATGTCCCTCCTTCTACTGACTTTGAGCATTTGTTCTTCTTTTTCTAGTTTCGTTAATTGTGAGTTTAGACTGTTCATATGGATTGTTCTTCTTTCCTGTGGTAGGCCTGTATTGCAGTGTATTTCCCTCTTAGCATGGCCTTTGCTGCATCCCACAGATTTTGTGGTGTTGAGTTATTGTTGTCATTTGTCTCCATATACTGCTTGAACTCTGTTTTTATTTGGTCATTCATCCATTGGTTATTCAGGAGCATGTTGTTAAGCCTCCATGTGTTTGTAGGCTTTTTCGTTTTCTTTGTGCAGTTTATTTCTAGTTTCATACCCTTGTTTTCTGAGAAGCTGGATGGTACAACTCCAATCTTTTTGAATTTATTGAGGCTCTTTTTGTGGCCCAGTGTGATCTATTCTTGAAAATGTTCCATGTGCACTTAAGAAGAATGTGTATTCTGCTTCTTTGGGTGGAGAGTTCTGTAGATGTTTGTTAGGTCCATCTGTTCTAATGTGTTGTTCAGTGCCTGTGTCTCCTTATTTTCAGTCTGGTTTATCTGTCCATTGTAGTGAGTGGAGTGTTGAAGTGTTCTAGAATGAATGCATTGCATTCTATTTCCCCTTTTAATTCTTTTGGTATTTGTCTCACATATGGAGGTGCTCCTCTGTTGGGTTCATAGATATTTATAATGGTTATATCCTCTTGTTGGATTGGCCCCTTTATCATTATGTAATGTCAGTCTTTGTCTCTTGTGACTTTCTTTGTTTTGAAGCCTGTTTTGTCTGACACAAGTACTGCAATATGTGCTTTTTCTTCCTATTAGTTGCATGAAATAACTTTTTCCATCCCTTCACTTTTAGTCTGTGTATGTCTTTGGGTTTGAAGTAAGCCTCTTGTAGGCAGGGTATAGTTGGGTCTTGTTTTTTTTTTATCCATTCAGTGACTCTATATATTTTGAGTGGTGCATTCAGACCATTTGCATTTAGGTTGATTATTGATACGTATGTACTTATTGCCATTGCAGGCCTCAAATTCATGATCACCAAAGGTTCAAGGTTAACTTCCTTATTACCTAAGAGTCTAACTTAACTCACTTAGTATGCTATTACAAACACAATCTAAAGTTTTTTTTTTCCCCCTCCTGTTTTTCCTCCTCCATTCTTTATATATTAGGTATAATATTCTGTACTCTTTGTCTATCCCCTTTTATTAACTGTGGTGACAGCTGTTTAACCTTAGGAACATTTCCATCTATAGCAGTCCCTCCAAAATACACTGTAGAGATGGTTTGTGGAAACTAAATTCTCTCAGCTGTTGTTTATCTGGAAATTGTTTAATCCCTCCTTCAAATTTAAATGATAATCTTGCTGGATAAAGTATTCTCGGTTCGAGGCCCTTCCGCTTCATTGCATTAAATATGCCATTCCCTTCTGGCCTGTAAGGTTTCTGCTGAGAAGTCTGATGATAGCCTGTTGGGCTTTCCTTTGTATGTGATCTTGTTTTTCTCTCTCTGGTTGCTTTTAATAGTTTATCCTTATCCTTGATCTTTGCCTTTTTAATTATTATATGTCTTGGTGTTGTCCTCCTTGTGTCCCTTGTGTTGGGAGATCTGTGTACCTCTATGGCCTGGGGGACTATATCCTTCCCAGATTGGTGAAGTTTTCAGCACTTACTTCCTCTAAGACACTTTCTATCTCTTTTTCTCTCTTATTCTGGTTCCCCTATAATAAGAATATTCTTCTATTTGGATTGGTCACACTATTCTCTCAGTATTCTTTCATTTTTAGAGATCCTTTTTTCTCTCTGTGCCTCAGCTTCTTTGTAATTCTCTTCCCTAATTTCTATTTCATTTATTGTCTCCTCCACCATATCCTGCTTTTAATACCCTCCATTGTGTTCTTCAATGATGGATCTCCATCCTAAATTTATTCCTGAGTTCTTGAATATTTTTCTGTACCTCCGTTAGAATGTTGATGACTTTCTTTGTTTAAATCTCTTTCAGGAAGATTTATTAATTCAGTCTTACTCAGTCCTTTGTCTGGTATTGAGATTTTGCTTTGAACCAGGTTCCTTTGATATTTCATATTTTTATGTCGCACTCTCTAGTGCTCAGACGCTCTACTCTCTGGAGCTGATCTGCCGTTGGAGTGATGACGGGGGTCACAGTGGAGTGGTGCTGGTGCCTGGGGTGAGGAAAGAGCTGTTTCTTGTGTCCTGACTGTTATGCCTGTCCCCACTTCCAGAACTAGTGGGCCAAGCACACAGGTGTAAGCCTCTGTTCTTTGTGTTTGTAGCTGCCATAGGCAGGGCTGCCCTCTGGCATGACTGACACCAGGGCAGAGACTGCTGGTTTGTGATTCAGGTGCGGGCTAGCTGGGAAAAAGTTGCAGGAGGCTGTGTATCACGGTGGGTGTCATTGGAGCTGCATAGCCAGCCAGGGGCATGGAGCGCCTGAAGATCATTTAAGTTCCGAACCTGCTGGGCAGTGTGCACTCAGACAATTTTGTCTACCTGTCCTTTCTCCTGAGCAGTAAGCTCTGTGCAATCCTTGCCCTTTTAGCAGCTCTCTTGCTGTTAGGATATGAATTCCTGTTTTCCACAAGCAGCTAGAATCTGTGTCTCTCCAGGTATTCTGCCTGTTTTAGCTTCCCGACCCCTGTAATCGTGAGAGCACCATGCAATGTAGGTTCGTGCTCCCAGAGCAGATCTCCAGGTCTAGGTGTTCAGCAGTCCTGGGCCTCCACTCTCTCCCCACTCTGTTTATCTTCCTCCTGCTGGTGAGCTGGGATGGGGGAAGGGCTTGAGTTGGTTTGCTAATATTTTGTTGAGGGGATATTGGTCACAGCTTTGGTATGTTACCCTGTTCCTAGAGGTCTGCTCTTTCTCCAGGTGTATGCAGTCTGGTGCAGCCTTCTTTCCTGTTGATCTTTCAGGATTAGTTGTATTAATTATATTTTCATATTATATGTGGTTTTAGGAGGAGATCTCTGTCTCACCTCTCACACTGCCATGTTTAATCTGAATAATGTTATCAAAATACAGTCCTGCCTTTTAAAAACTGATTGTCATTACCTTAAAATATGACTTGTAGGGTGCTGGCATAGAAATATATCCTGGAAGTAAATGCACCCTCAGTGACAATGGGATCCATCACTGCAAGGAAGGTATACTCATTAAGGTGAGCACCTGCTGAAACACCCTCTTTCCAAAGATTGGAATGGTTTCACCTAAGAAATAATTACATTTTATTAAATTTCCATGTTGGGTTTTATTCTCTGGTTTTGAAAAGATGTAAGCAATATATAAATTTTAATAATCAATAGTTGGTGATTGAAAGCTTCTTATGAAAATACTTTGCTGTCTATAGATTTGCAGAAATGATGGGAATACTGTGTCACTCAGAGCTCAGACTGTGCTACCATATTAATAAGCATAGCTTTCTACTTCATTTTTAGAATAGCCTGAAAAAAGTGAGATTTTTAAAGCAGGCAGTGTTGAATGTGACAGTTCTTTAAAACATTTGTTTTCAATGTCACAGGACTTCTTAGATGAGCATTATGACATTCCCAAAATATCCATGGTGAATAATGTCATACATAATAATGAAGGTTATGGTGTTGTCTTGGTGAAACCTACAATTTTCTCTGACCTGCAAGAAAATGCCCAAGATGTAAATGAAGGTATGTTGTATTTAGTAATTTTTAAAAAAATAACCAGATCTAATGTACTTTATTTCAGCATTACACTCTGATTAAGGATCTGAGTCTTCCTGTTCTTAGAAAAGATAACTGGCATATGCTTGGGCATGGACATAGGAAAGCTTGTAAGCTGTAACATAGACTCTCAGGGAGAAAAAACTTTCAAGGTCAACTCTTCATTCAAAATCTTTATGTGTGGTTTCTGTGGTCCTTCAGTTCCCTTATCATGCTTGACCTTATGTAAATGTATAGAATAAGGATCGGCATATGATAGCAGTCGTGGTTTCTGCTGGCATTTGTTAAGGATGGAGGCAGAAAAATGATTGTGCCAGGTTGAAAGCTGCATTTAACTGCATTTACTGGAGGGGAGTATGGAGTTTGCCTCTATTTTTTATTGGAAGAAGTAAATGCCTCCCTGTCAACTCTTTCTTTGCAGCAAAGCTGAGCTAACTCATTAGGATATTTGTGATTTTCAAGTCAGATCACTATGAAATCTCAGTCATAGAGAAGGATTAAACATTGTCATTGGTGGGGAAAGTTTAATAAAACAAGTTCTAATAGTGAATAATGAATGACTGGATCCATTCCAGTTCTTTTTCTCTTCACAGTTCTGTAGGTCACAAGTCCAGGTGGGCTTGGCTGGCTTATCTGTCTCTCAAGGGTAAAACTGAGGTGTCAGCTGGGAAAGGCTGTTACTTTCAAGTTCTTAGAGAATCTACATCTGAACTCACTCATATTGTTGGCAGAATCCATCTCTTTGGAGTGGCAGGACTAAATATACATTTTTTTTTTTTTTCTGCTGGGGTTTGGGGATTGCTCTCAGCTCCTAGAGACTGCTGTCAGGCTCTAGCTCATGACCCTCTCCCATCTCAGCAACAGAACCTCCCTCAAGGAAAATCTCTCTCATGCTTTGACTTCTTCATGCTTTCCTCTTCTTCATCCAGCCAGAGAAAACCTTGTTTTTAAAGGGCTCATATGATTAGATTAGATGTACCCGAACTATCTTAAGATCAACTGATTAGTAACCTTAATTACATCTGCAAAATCCTTTTGCCATTTAATAATCATGAAAGTAACACCAGGGTGTGGGCATCATGGGGCCATCTAGAATTCTGACCATCGTAGCACTCATTTGTAATATGAGAATTAGCTGTTAGATTGGGAGTTGCTTTAGGAAAAGTAGTGCTGTCTTATTAATCTTTGCATTGAGCTTCTAACAGTGCTTAGTATGTAAGTATCCAGGAAAGGTCTGTTGAGTGAGTGAGATTCTAGGTTAATAAAAGAAAAGAATTTAAACTTGGTAATCCTTTCTGAGGTCCAGGAAACTTTGGTATGAAGAATAAGACAACTGCTTGTTGAGATGCTTATGGCAAAGTGTTTTTAAAATCCAGTCAGATGACAGGACTCCTTGGTAGAAAAAAGTTGAAAACTCTAATAGACTGTAAAAACACATGTTTTACTTGGGTTAGTTTGGTTTGTTAACTTTGTTATAATTTGTGTCTTTCCAGAAAGTACAACACCTAAAAATCAGACAAGTGGAGAGGCAGATACAGCTGAAAGAGTGGATCTAGAAGACCTGATTCAATGTGCAACTGGTAAAATGGAGCTTTTTGCACGATCCGACCTTTCTGAGCAAGTTGAAGGCAATTTTGAAATTGTTAATGAACTAGTTGCTGCCTCCACACAAAAAGGCCAGATAAAGAAGAAACGGTTGAGTGAACTGGGCATCACACAAGCTGATGACAACATAATGTCACAAGAGATGTTTGTTTCAATTCTGGGGAACCAGTTCAAGTGGAATGGGAAAGGGAGTTTTGGCACATTTCTTTTCTGACCACTGTGATGTAAATAGATAGCAAAATACTGGATTTTGCACATGCTGCCCCAAGAATCACTGCTGCTGTCATAGCTCTCTTCATGTCTGTATTTTATATTTGATATATTCAACTGGGTTTGAGTGAAATGTAGATTTATTTCTATCTGCAGGTGTTGCACATAAAACTCTCCATTTTTATAAGAAAGATCATAAAAACATAAAACAGAAAATTTTAGGATATTTCTTATCTAGAAAGTCTTGCTTTTTCAAATATAGTTCTCTCCTGTAAAACCCATTAGTAACTTTCTAGTGTAAATACACTTTAATTTAGCACTTCAAGGAGGAGGAAGAAAGGCAGAATGCAGGGTGAGTGCACAAAAATGCAATATGTGTCAAATATGCAGTGTTCTCATAGTTGTCCTTTTATCCCAGTTACAGTGAGTCTGATTTTCATGTTGTATTTGCATAATACTTGTCTTAAAATAAAAGCTTTTATGATTGGGAGGTTATCTACCTAATCAGACTTATTATTGAGAATTTAAGTGGGATGCATTTTTATGTTGAGCTATGTAATCATCAAAGGAGTAATGGATAGCATAGCAGGTTTGAAGCAGAAATGAAATGTGTTATTCAAAGCTAATGTGTATGTAGAGCATTTTCACTATTGCTGAGTATGAGTGATTAAAAAGAAGGAGCTGCTTTTTCATCATAACAGTATTCTGACCAAATATCTTACACAGTCAAAATGGTTTTCTATACAGCCTTTATCAGTTCTGTGTTCTTGATATCATATTGTAAAACACAACTTTTAAAAATATATTAAGAAAATATATGTGACATTAATATGCCTACTGATTAAAATTATAATGATCAAATAATAAAATGAATCTTGTTATCTTTTTCCAAATGCACTATGGGCCATATATGATCCTTTGAAGTATATACAATATTTTGATATCTTTTTAGTATTCAGCAAGAGTATTACATTTTTTTCCTCAGGGTGATTGTTTCTTAAATTTGAATAAATCATAATTCTTATTTTTTAGAAGCAACTACATGTAGAAGGATTTTTGTTGGATTTTTTGACCATTGAATTCATTTTCCTTTACCCCTTTTAAATCCTGTTTATGCTAATTAATTTTGCATCAATTTGAGCTAAATATTGATTTAAAAACCATTGATTCAACTTAAATAAATCAAATTGACTTTTCAGTTTACTTTCCACTTTATCTTGGAGTTTAGATTTTACATATTCTATTGTAGTTTGCCAGTGTCAAGAGAATGACAAGTAGCTAGGTAAGTAGAGTTACTACTTTCTTCATTCCCTTTTATAACATAGTTTTCCAGATTTCATTTTTATCTTAGTTTAAATCTAAGCTTATATTAATTTTTATTCACGTGATAAGTTATTAGTTAATAGGCATAATGTATTCTTATTTAAGTTACAGAGAGTGCATTTTTCCTTAATTGTGAAGAATTGAGTATCTCAGCTGGCATAGTATAGGGAATATAGAGAGAGCTCTGGAAGAATGTGGATTTGACAATTGTGAAAACATTGGCATGGAAAAAGGACTGTCTTCTGTGTTGATTGAATTACCATATGTCCTGTTCTTATTATCTACCCTTAGTGTGACCTTGAATTTATGGCAGATAAAGGTAGCAAAGTAGTACCTTGATTTGAGTATTTTCTTTATTTAAGATTCCCTAGAAGTACCTCCCTGTTTCTTATTCTTACTTTGCTACAGATACATATATGAATTTATTTTAATTCATTTAGGTAGAGGTCATTTGATCTCAAGTGTATAAACCCACTTTTCTGGGACTTCTATAACATCTAGTTGTAGAAGGATGGCGAGTATCTGCTTTCCAGATTTGGTTCTTCAGAGGGAGATTGGAGAAGAAACTTTTATATAAATCTCTGATGATTTCCTACAAGCAATCTCACTTGTGTTTCTTTATAATTCGATTTGCTGTTATTCTATTCCTTTCTAGAAGAAATGTTCCACAGTCTTTGGAAATTAAGATAGGATAAAATTGATGATTAGCCAAGTTTATACATAGCATTTAATTTTATAACATTTAATTTTATTCTGTGATTTAAAAAATTACATATTTACAAAAATTTTAAAGTCTTTTATGTGGTAAAATGAACATCTCTGTTCTTAGTTATCAGTCTTAGTAGAAAAGGATATATCCTTTAAGAACAATGAAATGCATAGTATGATAATGCTCTGAAAATTACTTTTGCTATTTTCCCTAAACATATTGTAGAAGTCTATATACATAAAGTTTGACTTCATTCTTTTGGTGATTCTTTTATACTCCATTATCAGAATTCTTTCATTTGCAAGTGATTAAAAACCCAACTCATGCTTGTGAGGGTTGGTTTCTGGAACAAGGAGGTCTGAAGTCCAGAGCTGGTTTGAGGTGTGGCTAGGGGCCCGTCCTTTCAGTCCTGCTTTTCCTGGTGTTGGTTTTGTCCTCAGGTTGGCTTTTTCTGGATGGTGATAAAAATGTTCCCTCAACAACCCCAGTCTTTATGGCCCCAGAAGGAAGAGAGACATAGCATCAGGTGAGATCTGCCTGTATTGTATGCTTGTCCTTTGACCAGTCACTATAAAACCTGAGAAATGACATCATCTGTTCTCATTGGATCACATTTTCACTCTTACGGAGAAGGGTGGAATAGTGATTGACTCACTCTCCAGGTGGTGGAAGAGCGGTTTCTAGACGAAAAAGGTGGGTTCTTTTGTTGGAAGATGGCAGGGCTGCTTTACATGCAAAAATAAAGATGTCTGCTACAGATGGATGAGTCATAACTTAACCTATTACTGTATTAATGGGAATTCGGGTCACCAGGTTTTCTTTATTATGTACAGGTATACATCAAAGAATGTTCAATACAACACTTGTGACTTCTCTAAGATTTTCTATGGTTAGATTATTGGATAAAGACTTTTTGGGTTGAAGGTTGTGGATTTAAATTTTGACAGCTATTGACAGATTGTTTTCTAAGGAAAGGAGCTCTGGTTTATACTTCTACCAACAGTTCATGGGAGTGATGGTTTAGCATATTCTGGTAACATTAAATATTGTTAATTTAGAAAGATGCTCGTGAAGAATAAAAAAATAATTTTGACTTGTGTTCTTACGATTACTATGATGATATTTTATCATTAACTATATTTTCATATATCCATGTTTTGAAAATTGCCTGTTCATACATTTGCCTGTTCTATTCGGTAGGTGTTACTGATTTATAGGAGGTTTATATACTGTGGTTTTTAATCCTTTAATATTACAAGTGTGTGTATTAAATATAGGTATACTTATGCTTATATATAATACATATATAAAATATTCTTGAGCTGTCTCAACTTTGTTTATGGTATTTAGTTTTAAGTTTTAAATTTTAATTGTGGTCAAATCTGCTTTTCTGGGTCTTGTGGCTTATTTACATAGGGCTTGTCAATCATACGATTATAAAAATATATTCTAACACTTTTACAATCTTATTTAAGTTTACATTTCTTTTTTTTATATTTTTTAAATATTTTGTTAAGGTATTATTGATATACACTCTTATAAAGGATTCACATGAAAAAACAATGTGGTTACTACATTAACCCATATTACCAAGTCCCCACCTATACCCCAGGTGCAGTCACTGTCCATCAGTATAGTAAGGTGCCACAGATACACTGTTTGCCTTCCCTGTGCTACACTGTTTTCCCTGTGATCCACCACACCCTATGTACTAAACATAATACCCCTCAATCCCCTTCTCCCTCCCTACACACCCTCCCACACCCTTCCCCTTTGGTAACCACTACTCCCTTCTTGGACTCTGTTGAGTCTGCTGCTGTTTTGTTCCTTCAGTTTTGCTTCATTGTTATACTCGACAAATGAGGGAAATCATTTGGCACTTGTCTTTCTCCGCTTGGCTTATTTAACTGAGCATAGTATCCTCTAGCTCCATCCATGTTTTTGCAAGTGGTAGGATTTGTTTCTTTCTTATGGTTGGATAGTATTCCAATGTGTATATGTGCCACATCTTTATCCATTCATCTACCGATGGTCACTCAGGTTGCTTCCATATCTTGGCTATTGTAAATAGTGCTGCGATAAACATAGGGATGCATATGTCTTTTTGAATCTAAGAAGTTGTATTCTTTGGGTAAATTCCAAGGAGTGGGATTCCCGGGTCAAATGGTATTTCTATTTTTAGTTTTTTGAGGAACCTCCATATTGCTTTCCACAATGGTTGAACTAGCTTACATTCTCACCAGCAGGGTAGGATGGTTCTCCTTTCTCTTCATCCTCACCAGCATTTGTTGTTCTTAGTCTTTTCAATGCTGGCCATCCTTACTGGTGTGAGGTAATATCTCATTGTGGTTTTAATTTGGATTTCCCTGATGATTAGTGATGTGGAGCATCTTTTCATGTGCCTGTTGACCATCTGAATTTCTTTGGAGAATTGTTTCTTCATATCCTCTGCCCATTTTTTAAATGGGTTATTTGCTTTTTGTGTGTTGAGGCATGTGAGTTCTTTATATATTTTCAATGTTAACCCTTGTTGGATATGTCATTTACAAATAAATTTTTCCACACTGTAGGATGCCTTTTTGTTCTGTTGATGGTGCCCTGTGCTGTACAGAAGCTTTTTAGTTTGATATAGTCCCACTTGTTCAATTTTGCTTTTGTTTCCCTTGCTCAAGAAGACACATTCAGGAAAAAGTTGCTCATGCTTATATTCAGGAGATTTTTGCCTATGTTGTCTTCTAAGAGTTTTATGGTTTCATGACTTACATTCAGGTCTTTGATCCATTTTGAGTTTACTTTTGTGTATGGAGTTAAACCATAATCCAGTTTCATTCTCTTGCATATAGCTGTCCAGTTTTGCCAACACCAGCTGTTGAAATGCTGTCATTTCCCCATTGTATGTCCATGGCTCCTTCATACCATATCAATTGTCCATATATGGTTGGGTTTATATCAGGGCTCTCTGTCTGTTCCGTTGATCTGTGGTTCTGTTCTTGTGCCAGTACCAAATTGTCTTGATTACTGTGGCTTTGTAGTAGAGCTTGAAGTTGGGGAGCATAATCCCCCCAGCTTTATTCTTCCTTCTCAGGGTTGCTTTGGCTATTCGGGGTCTTTTGTGGTTCCATGACTTTTAGAACGATCTGCTCTAGTTCATTGAAGAATGCTGTTGGTATTTTGATAGGAATTGCATTGAATCTGTAGATTGCTTTAGGCAGGATGGCCATTTTGGCAGTATTAATTCTTCCTATCCATGAGCACAGGATGTGTTTCCATTTATTGGTATCTTCTTTAATTTCTCTCATGAGTATCTTGTAGTTTTCAAAGTATAGGTCTTTCACTTCCTTGGTTAGGTTTATTTCTAGGTATTTTATTCTTTTTGATGCAATTGTGAATGGAATTGTTTTCCTGATTGGTCTTCCTGCTCGTTCATGGTTAGTGTATAGGAATGCAACAGATTTCTGTGTATTAACTTTGTGTCCTGCAACTTTGCTGAATTCAGATATTAGATCTAGTAGTTTTGGAGTGTGGATTCTTTAGGGTTTTTAATGTACAATATCTTGTCATATGCAAACAGGGACAGTTTAACTTCTTCCTTGCCAATCTGGATGCTTTTTATTTCTTTGTGTTGTTTGATTGCTGTGGCTAGGACCCCCAGTATGTTGAATAGAAGTGTGAAAAGTGGGCATCCTTGTCTTGTTCCCGATCTTAGAGGAAAAGCGTTCAGCTTCTCACTGTTAAGTATGATGTAGCTTGTGGGTTTGTCATATATTGTCCTTTATTATGTTGAAGTACTTGTTCTCTATACCCATCTTGTTGAGAGTTTTTATGAATGGATGTTCAATTTTGTCGAATACTTTTTCAGCATCTATGGAGATGATTATGTGTTTTTTGTCCTTTTTGTTGATGTGGTGGATGCTGTTGATGGATTTTTGAATGTTGTACCATCCTTGCATCCCTGGAATAAAAATCCTACTTGATCATGATGGATGATTTTTTTGATGTATTTTTGAATTCGGTTTGCTAATATTTTGTTGAGTATTTCTGCATCTATGTTCATCAGGGATATTGGTCTGTAATTTTCTATTTTTGTGGTGTCTTTGCCTGGATTTGGTATTAGAGTGATGCTGTCTTCATAGAGTGAGGTTGTAAGTATTTCCTCCTCTTCTATTTTTTGGAAAACTTTAAGGAGAATGGGTATTAGGTCTTCTCTAAATGTCTTGTTAAAATTCAGCAGTGAAATTTGCAACAGCATGGGTGGAGCTAGAGGGTATTATGCTCAGTGAAATAAGCCAGGAGGAGAAAGACAAGTACCAAATGATTTCACTCATATGTCGAGTATAAGAACAAAGAAAAACTGAAGGAACAAAACAGCAGCAGAATCACAGAACCCAAGAATGGACTAACAGTTACCAAAGGGAAAGGGACTGGGGAGGACGGGTGTGAGGGGATGGGTAAGGGTGGGTAAAAAGAAAGGGGGCCTTATGATTAACATGTATAATGTGTGTGGGGAGGGGCACAGGGAGGGCCGTGCAACACAGAGAATACAAATAATGATTCTACAGCATCTTACCACGCTGATGGACAGTGACTTTAATGGGGTTTGTGGGGGGGACTTATTGAAGGGGGGCGCCTAGTAAACATAATGTTCTTCATGTAATTGTAGATTTATTATACCAGAAAAAATGTGATCTGCAATAAAGATGAGCTCAAAGATTAAAAAAAATTCAGTGGTGAATCCATCTGGTCTGGGGGTTTTGTTCTTGGGTAGTTATTTGATTAGCGATTCAATTTCGTTGCTGGTGATTGATCTGTTTAGATTCTGTGTTTCTTCCTGGGTCAGTGTTGGAAGGTTGTAGTTTTCTAGAAAGTTGTCCGTTTCTTCTATGTTATCCACTTTGTTAGCATATAGATTTTCATAGTATTCTCTAATAATTCTTTGTATTTCTGTGGTGTCTGTCATGATTTTTGCTTTGTCATTCTGATTCTGTTTGTGTAGACTCTCTTTTTTTCTTAATAACTCTGTATAGGGGTTTATCTATTTTGTTTATTTTCTCAAAGTACTAGCTCTTGGTTTCCTTAGTTCCTATTGTTTTATTCTTCTTAATTTTATTTATTTCTTCTCTGATCTTTATTAAGTCCCTCCTTCTGCTCACTTTGGGCCTCATTTGTTCTTCTTTTTCCAGTTTCAATAATTGTGACTTTAGACTCTTCATTTGGGATTGTTCTTTCTTCTTTAAATAGTCCTGGATTGTTATATACTTTCCTCTTAGAACTGCCTTCAGTGCATCCCACAGATTTTGTGGTGTTCAAATATTGTCATTTGTCTCCATATATTGCTTGATCTCTGTTTTTATTTGGTCATTGATCCATTGGTTATTTAAAAACATGTTGTGAAGCCTCCATGTGTTTGTGAGATTTTTCATTTTCTTTGTGTTTCTAGTTTCATACCTTTGTGGTCTGAGAAACTGGTTGGTATAGTTTCAGTCTTTTGAATTTACTGGGGCTCTTTTTGTGGCCTAGTATATGATGTATTCTTGAAAATGTTCCATCTGAACTTGAGAAGAATGTGTTTCTACTTTTTGGTGTAGAGTTCTGTAGATGTCTGTGAGATCCAACTGTTCTAATGTGTTGTTCAGTGCTTCTGTCTCCTTACTTATTTTCTGTCAGGTTGATCTGTCCTTTGGAGTGACTGGTGTGTTGAAGTGTCCTAGAATGAATGCATTGCATTCTATTTCCCCTTTTAATTCTGGTAGTATTTGTTTCACATATGTAGATGCTCCTATTTTGGGTGCACAGATATTTATAATGGTTATATCTTCTTGTTGGATTGACCCCTTTATCGTTATATAATGTCCTTCTTTGTCTCATAACTTTCTTTGTTTTGAAGTCCATTTTGTCTGATACAAGTACTGCAATTCCTGCTTTTTTCTCCCTATTAGTTGCATGAAATATCTTTTCCCATCCCTTCACTTTTAGTCTGTGTATGTCTTTGGGTTTAAAGTGAGTCTCTTGTAGGCAGTATATAGTTGGGTCTTGTTTTTTTATCCATTCTATTACTCTGTGTCTTTTGATTGGTCCATTCAGACCATTTACATTCAGGGTAATTATCGATAGGTATGTACTTATTGCCATTGCAGGCTTTAGATTCATGATTACCAAAGGTTCAAAGTTAACTTCCTTACTATCTAAGAGTCTGACTTAACTCACTTAGTGTCCCGACCCGCAGGACTATCAACAGGGGTCGACGACCTGGAGGAGAGAATGAAGGGGCAAGAGACACAAAGAATGGACAGCAAGACAGGATGTCTGATCAAGCTGACACAGTTTATTGTTTGCAGGCTCAATTTATACAGGTAGCAAGGAAGGGGTGGGTCAGAAGGTGATTGGGCCTTAGGTGGCACCGGCGGGAAGGTGTAGAGGGGTTATTGGGCCTTGGCTGGTGCCGGTGGGAGCGGAGGACCTGGAAGAGAAGGAGGGAGTTCGCCATCTTGTGGGTGGGGGCCCTTGGGAGGGAGGTTTCAAGGGTGGGGCTTTCCCCTGGGGCAGAGGGTGTTTCTTGATTAACAAGATGTTGGCAATATTAATAGGCCAGTAGAAAGAACAGAAAAGCACAGGTTGCTAGGTAACTTAACCACTAGTTCCGGCTTAGGAGTTTGCTAAATGCGTTTCTTGGTAATAGGGGAAAACTTGTTTCTAACGTGTGGATGGATACATTGTTTCCGATTTTACAGGAGAGACTTTACTCAAAGGTTGCAGTTGTCTTAAGGCTTTCATAACCGAGCCTGCCTAAAGGCCCACAGGTTTGCTCCCAACAACTTAGTATGCTAGTACAAACACAATCTAAAGGTTCTCTTCCTCTCCTTTCTCTTCTTCCTCCATTCTTTCTATATTAGGTATCATATTCTGTACTCTTTGTCTATCCCTTGACTGACTTTGGAGGTTATTGATTTAATTTTGCATTTGCTTGGTAATTAATTGTTCTACTTTCTTTATTGTGGTTTTGTTACCTGTGGTGACAGCTATTAAACCTTAGGAACACCTCCACCTATAGCATTCCCTCCAAAATACACTGTATAGATGGCTTGTGGGAGGTACATTCTCTCATTTTTTGCCCCTCTGGAAATTGTTTACTCCATCCTTCAAATTTAAATGATAATCTTGCTGTATAAAGTATTCTTGGTTCCAGGCCCTTCTGCTTTATTGCATTAAATATATTATGCCACTTCCTTCTGGCTTGTAAAGTGTCTGATGAGAAGTCTGTTGGTAGCTTGATGGGTTTTCCTTTGTATGTGATGTTAATTCTCTGTGCCCACTTTTAAGAGTCTGTCTTTTTCCTTGATCTTTGTCATTTTGATTATTATAGGTCTTGGTGTTGTCTTTCTTGGGTCACTTGTGTTGGGAGGTCTGTGCACCTCCATGGCCTGCGAGACTATTTCCTTACTCAGACTGGGGACGTTTTCAACAATTACCTCCTCAAAGACACTTTCTATCCCCTTTTCTCTCTCTTCTTCTTCTGGTACTCCTATAATGTGAATATTGTTCTGTTTGGATTGGTCACACGGTTTGCTCAATATTCTTTCATTCTTCAAGATCCTTTTTTCTCTCTGTGCCTCAGCTGCCTTGTGTTCCTCTTCTCTAATTTCTATTTCATTTATCATCTCCTCCACCATATATAATCTGCTTTTAAAACCTTCCATTTTATGTTTCATTTCTGATACTGTGTTCTATAATGATTAGGTCTCTGACCGAAATTCATTCCTGAGTACTTAAATATTTTTCTATACCTCCATGAACATGTTTATGATTTTTCTTTGAAATCTCCTTCAGGAAGATTCATTTCATCAATTTCATTTGACTCTTTCTTTGATTTATTTATAATTTTGCTTTGAACAAGTTTCCTTTGATGTTTCATATTTGTCTGTGGCACCCTCTAGTGCCCAGAGCCTCTCCTCTTTGGAGCTGCTCAGCCCCTGGAGCAATGGCAGGGTTCACAGGGGATCAGTGTTGATGCGTCGGGGGAGGAAAGAGCTGTTTCCTGCTTCCCAGATGCTATCCCTGTCTCTACTGCCTGAACCCGTGGGCTGAACACACAGGTATAAGCCTCTATGCTTTGTGTTTTTCGCTGCTGTAGGCATGGCTTCCCTCTTGCTGGCCTGACGCCAGGGCAGGGATTGCCGTTTTGTCAGCCAGGTACGGGTTGCCTGGGAGGAAGGTGCAGCAGGCTGCATATCATGGAGGGGGTCCTTGGAGATGCATAGCCAGCCAGGGTCATGGAGCGTCTGATGATCGTGAAAGTTCCCAACCTGGGCCAAGTGCACCTGGATAATTTTTTCTACCCTTCCTTTCTCCTGAGCAGTAAGCTCTGTGTAATCCTTGCCCCTTTAGCAGTCCTCTCGCTGTTAGGAAGTCTCTCAGACTGACCACCCAGACTGGATCCCTGTTTTACACAAGTGGCTATAATCTTAGTCTCTCCATGTATTCTGCCTGTCTTAGCTTTCCAACCCCCCCCCAATCACGAGAGCACCATGTAATGTAGGTTTGTGCTCCCAGAGGAGATCTCTGGAGCTAGATGTTCTGCAGCCCCAGACCTCCACTCCCTCCTGCTCCGTTTTTCTTCCTCTTGCTGGTGAGCTAGGGTGGGGGAAGGGCTTGGGTCCAGCTGGGCCATGGCTTTTGTATGTTACCCTGTTCCGTGAGGTTTATTCTTTTCTCCAGGAGTTTGCAGTCTGGCACAGCCTGTTTTCCTGTTATTCTTTCAGGATTAATTATATTACATATTTGCATTCTATGCAGTTTAGGATGAAACCTGTGATTCACCTCTCATGCTGCCATCTTTAATCCAAATTTACATTTCTGATCCATCCATCATTACTTTTGTGTACGGTATGAGGTAGAAGTCTTTCTTCAGATGGTTAGCAAGTTCTCTCAATACTATTGATAATTCATTTATTCCACCCCTTACTTTCAATCATACTAAATTTCTTTATTTGCCTACTGTTTACCCACTAACTAATAATCTCCATCTAAGTCTATATTGTGTTACAAGGATCCTAATCACTAGCACTCAATCAAATTTGACCAGACCTATTTCATAGTCACCCTACATGTAGCAAGCTGTTTTTCCTGATAAAATGACTTGAGGAAAATACAGTCTCACTCCCACTCCATTCTTATTTTTTGAAACCTTCGTTATTGAGTGTTTTTTTTCCTTAATTAGCTTTTGTCAGTTTTTTGATAGAATCACAATAATCAATTTCAAGTATACAGTTCTCTGAGTCTTAACAAATAATATCAAGTGTATAACAACAACAATAATCACAATAATGAATGTTTCCATCATCTCTAAAAGTTCCCTCATTTTACTTTGCAGTTAGGCCTTTTCCCCCACCCTTGGGCCCTGGCAACCATTGCTCTGCTGTCACCATTTTTGCCTTTTCTAGAATTACATATAAAAATAATGACTCAGTCATTTGTGTCCATCTTAAGTTAGCATAAAAATATGTATAAGTTGTTTCATGTGCAGTAACTTATTTCTTTTTATTGTTGAGTAGTTTTCCACTGTGTGGATATTTAGTATTTTCTATTCATTCACCAGTTGTGGCCACTGGGTTGTTTGCAGCATTTGCTTATTATGGGTAAAGTTGCTAAGAATATTTGGGTAAAAATATTTGTCTGACCATATTTTTTCATTCCTCTGGGGGTAAATACCTGTGAGTGGGGTTGCTGGGCTGTATAGGAAGTGCACATTACTTTATTTGAAATCTCCAAATTGTTTTCCAAAGTGATTATTCCACTTTGCTTTCGTACCATCAGTGCATGAGAGTTTTAGTTGCTCTGTGTCCTTGTCAATACATGATATTGTCAATTTAAAAATTTTAAGTGTTTTAGTGGATATGCAGTGACAGCTCATTGTGGTTTTAATTCACATTTCCGTTATGATTAATAAGTTTCATGTGCTAATTAACTTTCTGTATCTTTAGTGAAGTGTTTATTCAAATCTTTTGCCTATTCCCACACCAAACCACCCCCTCCCAAATCAGGTTGTCTTCTTGAGTTGTAAGGTATGTTTGTTCTTAATTCTAGATACAAGATTTAAATCAAATATATGTTCTGCAAATATTTTCTTTCTGTCTGTGACTTGGATTTTCATTTTCTTAATAGCATCATTTGAGCAGTAGAAGTTTAAATTTTATTTAAGTCTGGTTTACCAATATTTTATTTCATGGTTCATATTTTTTTGTCTTATCTGAAAAATCTTTTTTTTCTTCTCCTGTCTTCTTTTGGATTGAGGGTTTAAAATTTTTTTTTACTGGGTCCATTTTGTCTGTAGTGTTGGCTTCTTTCTTACCTATACTTTTTTTTTTAAGTTGTGCTTTAGGGCAATAGTTCTCAACTAGAGGCAAGTTTGGTATCCTAACCCCACACAAAAGGGCACTTGCCAATATCTGGAGACATTTTTGGCTGTCTCAACATGGGTGGGGGTGCTAAGGCATTTATTAGGTAAAGGCCAGGATGCTTACAGTGCACAGGATTACCCCCACATCACAGAATGACATTTTGGCCCAAAATGTCAGTTGTGCCAAGGTTGAGAAATCCTACTCTAAGACAGGCCTCAGCAACTTTTTATCTAAGGAACCAGATGGTAAATATTTTATGTTTTGTATGAAATATATGGTCTTACATCTCCCTGCCTGCTCCCTTTGCCCCACTGTAAAAATGTAAAAACTTTTCTTGGTTTTTGAACTGTAGAAAAATTAAATAGGCAGCAGCTGGATTTGTCCTGTGGCCTGAGTTTAGTAACTCCTGCTTAAGGGTTTACAATATACACATACTACTTCCAAATAATATTTTATCACCTTACATGTAAGGTCCATTCCCCCCTTCTGTGCTATTGTTATCAAACATTTTACTCCTAACATGTATTATAACTCTTCAATATTTTGCTGTTATATTTGCTTTAAACTATTATCCTTTAGAGAGATTAAAAAATAAATGTCTTTTATGTTTACTAATATAATGCCATTTTTGGTGCTCTTCATTCTTACGTGAAGATCCAAATAACTTGATCCTGAATAACTTCCTTTATCATTTCTTTTAGTACAGGTCTGCTGCAAATGAATCTTCCAGCTGCCTGAAAATGCCTTAATTTTTGAAAGATAAATTTTGCTGTTTAGAGAATTCCAAATTGAGAGATTATTTCACTATTTAAAGATGTTGCTCCACTGTCATTTGGCTTACATAATTTCTGACATGTATCTTTTTCTCCTAGCCATTTAAAGATTTTATTACTGGTTTTCAGCAGTTTCCTCATCCTGTATCTTTGTGTGGATTTCTTTATGTTTATTCTGCATGGAGCTTATACTTCTTCATTTTGTGAGTTTATTTTTTCAGATTTTTTCTGTCACCATCTCTCTCATCTCTCTTAACTCCAATTATGCACATACTACTTTTATTTTGTCCTACAGGTCACTGATGCTTTATTCATTTTGGATCATTTCTATTTCTATGTCTTCAAGTTTACTAATCTTTTCTTTTGCACTGTTTTAACTGCTATTAATCTCATCCAGTGAATTTTTCACTTCAGATATATATTTTTTATCCCAAGATGTTTTTTTGGGGACTCTTTTTAATATCTTTCCTTTCTCTTTTTATCACAATCGGGTATTCTTCTACTTGAAAACATATTGTGCATATTTATAATGGCTATTTCAGTATCCTTATTTGATAGATTTATCCTCTCTGTTGCTTCTGGGTCTGTTTTTATTGATTGTTTTTTTCTTTTAGTTATGCGTTATATTTTCCGGTTTCATTGCTGTCTGCTTATTTCTGATTGGATGATGGACATTAAGTATTTCATATTATTGATGTAATCTGTTTTATTCCTTTAAATTGTGTTGGCTTTTTTCTGAATTACAGCTATTTGGAATCATTTGGATTCTTTGAATGTTTGCTTTTAAGCTTTGTTTGGGCAGATCCAGAGCAGCTTTCAGTCTAACATTTATTTTATTTCCCATCCCTCCCTTTTTTTTTTTTGAAATTCTATCTGGTACTTATGTCTTATGAAGTATTTTCACTGTGACTAGTAGGAGTGAGATTTTTTCTGCTTATTCTTTCCAGTGACCTTTCCCCATCCTTGGGTAGTTTATCCTCACACATTTGCAGGTTGGTACTCAGCCAATACCAGGGGCACCCACTGCAGGTGTCTGAAGCTCTATCTGTGCATCTCCCTCCTCCAGTACTCTGCTTTGCAAATTCTGGGAGCCTTGACCTCTGAACTCTGATTTCTACTTCCTTACCTTAGTGAATCAACTGTCTGTTTACCCTCCCTGTGCTGAGGCCTGGACACTGCCTGCAGGCAGTAAGCTGTTATAATTATACAGCTTACCCTTTTTGTTTCCCTTCTCAAGTATCAGAGGCCCGTGTTACCTGTTTGTTGTCTGTGTCTGAACAATCATTGTCTCATATGTTCTGTCCAGTTTTCTACTTCATTAAGGCAGGAGGGTAAATCTGATACTTGTTACTCAATCTTTACTAAAACTGGAAGTCTTGAATTCTCCAGGTTGGAACCATTTCCAAAAGAAGTGGATGACTCTATATTGATAGCCAATTGGTAACTAGGTCAAATTTGCAAGTTTCTCTAGCTCATTTCTGTTGAAATATTTACTAGAACGGTTGGTATTTGATCATAAAAGCATTCTTAGGACATTTAAATAAAGCGAGGTATTGGTAGGGTGGTTTCACAGGGCATTAACTCTTTCAGTAGAACATATTCACATTCCAGAATCTCAGCAAGAAACTAGTTTGGTTGGCTCACATCCAAAATTAAGAGTTTTCTGCATTCAGGCTAATTTGTGTGGGTAAGGTCAAGGCTGGTTGACAAATAAGATCCTACCCTACTAAGAAGCATGTGTGAACTCACCATGTGCATACTTCTGAAGTTGAGCTTTTATTACTTTCAGGCTAGGTGGGCTGACAACTTTCTCCCTGAAATATTGGAAATAATCTTGGTGTGTAGCTCTTTAAAGGCCATTTTGAATAAAATCAGACCAATTTAGCAAGCAATTAAGAACTAATTAAAATCTTTGCATTATTTTCATGGGAAGCATAATACATTGCAGTTACTTGTGAATGTTCTTGCAAAATCAAGTATCCTTAATTTATAGTTGGCCCTTGAGCTACAGGCAGCTCTCTAGGTGATAGATGGTGATATTTTTCATCAAGGCTTTTATGAACTCACATACTGTTTTATTTTAGATCTTTCAAAAACTTTCTGAAGGTGTTAGGCATACTAATAGTGGTGTGGCTTCTGGTACATTGATAAAGTGCTCCTGCCCTTAGCTTTTCTTTAGTGCTTACAAGGTACCAAATGAGCTGCAAGGAAGATGAGCAGACAGTTTAACACTTTCTAAAGTAATATTAAGCTTTATAGCACTAGAAATCTATTTAATTCCCTGTCATTGCTTCTCAAATGCATTTCAAATCTGTTGTCATTATTAAAGTGCTCGGAGTCATTGGGGAATTATTTTTGACAAGGTGTTTCTATCTAATATTTGCTAGTGAGACAAATCCTCTCCAGTGCTGGAGGAAATTAACATTTTGACTTCTCAACACAGTTTCGATATTAGGTTAGAGTTTATAGTTCTCTGAGGTCTTTCGATCTTACTGATTTAGACAGGTAACAGATTTCCTACTCGTTTCTGGAAAGTCACATTGTCTTGGTCACAGTTTTCCTCTAAATCCAATTTTCTGTTATTTTAAATAACCATATTGTTAAGCCAATTCTCTGTAATTCCATATTACATAGATGTTGCCCTTAATTTGAAAAGCAGCATCAATGGCTGTAATTCTTTTTTTAATCAGTGTAAGGTGCCTATGTCCAGCCTGTAATTGACTATCCGGGAATTGACAGGGGATGGTTCTGCCTGGCTTTGTGGAATGTAATGACTGATTTGCTCAAGGGTGGCGGGGAGTATGCTGGGGCAGAGGATGGGAGGAAGCTGTGCTGTGGGACACGGTACCCAAGAAGTATTTCTGGAAGGGAGACTGATGTGAATTGGTAATGTTAGGCAAGTGCTTATACATATGAAATTAACTGCATAATGGAAAGAGCTGAGAATATGAAAGCAAATATTGACTATAGTAAAGTTAAACTACTTTTCCCAAGATGGAGATGTTGGCCTACAGGTATTTTTTTGTAGCATGTCTTTAGGGCATCTAGGAGCTTGAGGAAAGAGATCAAGTCTCTTTCCAATTTTTGACAGTGTTAAAGTTATGGAAAATGTCAGGAGTATAGAAGGCTCTCAGAAGATACTGTTTTAGAGATTAGAAAGATATAAATATCTTGTTTTTTCAGCACTTTCTTCTAGAGATTCTAAGGATAATTACCATAGAATATGAAGGTAGAATTTCAGGTTCTTCACTCATGGGATTAGCTGTGCATGCATGTGAGTCTGAGTCTCCCATTATTGCTCCAGCCTTTTCTAGAGACCAAGCCTGTATTTCAGCCCTTTTATGTTCCTTGTCTTTGCTAGCTTTATAAAATGACACAGGGCTAGAGAAGTGTATAATGTTTTTTAGCACTTGGCAGCATATTGGAGTCACTTGGTGCACTTAAAATAGAAAAAGCCTTATGCTTAGCCTCCTACTCCCTCCCCTCATAAGATTTTGAATTTACTGGTCTAGAGTCAGTTCAGGCATAACAATTTTTAAAGACATCCCAGGAGAATTTGATGTGCTGCTAAGATTAACCCCTGGTATAGGGAAGACACAGTAGAATAGTACCTTAATACTGTTCAGGGAATGAGGGTGGTGGGCCCTGCCTGACCCGTATTATTTCTTAACACTATTTTGTGTTCTGCTGAAATCAGGAGGTCTGATTAATATTCAAGCCAAGAAACAGATCTGCTAATCCGTGATCTCTCACAGCTGTTACATTATTGCCTGGTGGTGTGTTTGCAGAAAGCCCGGAACTCTAAATATCTAGATTTGTGTGAAAATTCCTTTTTCTGACCTGTAATATCTACCAGCATGTGACCTTGAACATGTGAATAACCCATCTGCATGTTTTCTCATTTAAGAGATGGGATTAGTAGTTTTACTGATGTCTACTACACTGGTGGGCAGTGACTAATGGGGTATGAGGGGGACACGATAATATGAGTGACTGTAGTAACCACATTGTTTTTTTCATGTGAAACCTTCATAAGAGTATATATCAATAATACTTTAATAAAAAAAAGTAGTTTTGCTGATGTCTTTCAGTTAATGTCTTAAAGTGTTCCTTAATGTCTGTCTCAACTATTTCTATGATAATGTCTGAGTGACTTAATAACTAATGACCCAGTGACTTAACTAGAATGCTGTGTATAAGGCATTCTGCTGGGCATTGTGAGAATGTGAAGAATATGGATGATCTAGCTCCTGCTTTTAAGGAACTTCCGTAGGTGGGGAGAAACCTAGAAAAAGTCCCATAGTACCTCACATTAAGTCAAATGATCCAGTATTCAGAGAAGGAGAGAGTGCTGTAAACTGGGTATCCAGGTTTGCCAAAGACTTGCCTGGTTTTAGCACTGAAAGTTCCATGTGCTGGAAACCTTTCCATCCTGGGCAGACCAGGTGAGTTGGTTACCCTAGAGTGTTTAAGACTGGTCAGGGATTGGAGTATATCTTAGAGGGGCATTTTAGGTGACTGGAAAAATATAATTGTCTCTACTAAAACTCAACATATATGCACACTATGACCTAGCAATTTTACTCCCAGCTTCAGACCTACAAGGAATGAGTTCATAGTGGCATTGTTCATACTAGTTCCAAACTACAGAGAACCCAAATGTCTACCAACAGTAGATGGATGTGTAAATGTAGCCTGGTCATAGACCAGTCTATTACATACAACAACAAGGGTAAATTTTTCATACAATGTTAAAGAAGCCAGATGCCAAATATCAGAATCTACATGATTCCATTTAAAGGAATTTAAAAAATAGGCAAACTTAATCTGTATGACAGAAGAAAGAGTAATTGGTATACCTTTGGTTGGGGGCCTATTTAGAAGGGGGTTTGAAGGAGATCTTTGCTGTGCTGGAGAGGCCTGCTCTCAATCTGGGAAGGGTACATAGGTGTGTACATATAAGTTCATCAGGTTGTTCGCTTAAGATTTGTGTATGTTATTGAATGTATTATTTCCCCCCTGAAATTTTCTTAAGCTGCCATTTATTAAGCACTGCCTATGTGCCCTGCACTGTGTGAGCATTTTAATTCCTCACAACAAATTGTTCCACTTTATGGGTTAAGCCCAGAAAAGGTAAGGGAGTTTCTCTTGACCACTGTGAAAGTATTTCTTAAAGGTGTTTCAAGGAATAGCAGTGACTGTGTATTCACAGTGCTGTGCAACCACCAATTCTCTCTGGTTCCAGACTTTTTCACTATCCTCAGGAAAACACTCTATACTCATTGAATAATCACTCCCTATTTCTCCCACACCTCCATCTGCTTTCTCTCTGTGGATTTGCCTTGTCTGTATAGAGCATGTAAATGGAATCATGCAGTATATACCCTTTTTTGTCTGGCTTCTTTCACTGGACTATAATAATTCTTACATGTTGTAGCATGTATCAGTACTTTGTTTCTATAGCTGAATATACTCCCTTGCACATATGTGTTACCATTTGTTTATCCATTTATCCACCGATGGACATTTGGTTTGTTTACATTTTTTGGGTATTATGAATCATACTGCTTTAAGAAGTATATGTTTAAAACTTTCCACCTATCAGATTGACAAAAATTAAAAACAACATTGAAATATTTTACATTTCTTTGACTATTAAAAGATCAATTATTTGTACCAGCAGTCAATGACTATGTTCACGTATATTCAGACTCCTTGATGTGGGTTTTAAGGTTTGTCATCAGTCAGTGAATCTGGAAATATGTGCTGGCTACTTTTTGCCTGGTTCAGTGTTAAGTGTTGCAGATAATGGGATTTTCAAAAGAGGAATAAAGTAGAGGTGTATACTACTTTACCCACCACTGCCCCTGCCCCTGAGAAGTTTATTCTCTAGGATTGCATGGGGGACAGGACTTCTGAGTTTGATATGTTATTAGGCAATTGATTGTGTACCTCTTGGCTTTAAACATCTCTCATGAGGCAGATAATCCTCCTGTGAATTATCACAATGATTGAAGTTCCACAAAATCCATTTCTTCCAAGCTGTCATGCAGAATAGTTGTGGCCATCACCTTTGTGGAATTCTGGGCAGCCATCTTTCCAACATTTATAATGTGCATCAGTGGAATTTGCAAGTTGTTTCTAAAAAAACATTTTATTTTTAAAAAAGAATTTAAGTTTTACATTTGTGGGGAAACTCCCCACCCCTTCTCCAGTTAAATATTGCTTTAAGAATTTGGGGAAATAGTATAAAAACCCTTGTAGAGCTCAGTTCACTCTCTGCTAGTTGACAACCCTGTGGTTTAGCACATAGCAATTATAAAAAATTTAAGGAGAGGCAGGTACCAAGTTTAAAAATGAGCATCTTAATAATGAGCAAATTGGTATGCTTGGGTTGTCATACCACAGTCTGGGTGTCTTAAACAGTAGATATTCATTTTCTCACATTTCTAGAGGCTGGATGTCCAAGGTCATGGTGTGGGCAGGATTGGTTTCTCCTGAGGCCCATCTCCTCAGCTTGCAGAGGGCTGTCCTCCCTCTGTCCTCACACGCTCTTCCTTCTATGCATGTCTGTGTCCTCATCTCCTCTTATAAGGACACCAGTCATGTTGGATTAGGGCCCACCCATATGACCTCATTTTACCTTAATTACTTCTTAAGTCTCTGGCTCCAAATACAGTCACATTCTGGGGTACTGGGGGTTAGGAACTTCTACATAAGAATTTTGGGGGGATACAATTGAGCCCATAACGTTCCTAATGTGGACAGATATTGGAAGCCAAATAGAATTTACAAAATGTTGGTACAATAAAATGTTCAAAAGTAAAATGCCTTTATCATTTTGAAGCCCATTTATTGAACTTGAAACTACTTCAAAGTGTTGAATCTCACTGCAGCTAAATTCCATTTCTAGGAATTTATTTAAAGGAAATAATTGAGAGCATATGAAAAGACAAAGTGTGTTTTCAAGGCTTTGGATACTTACTGCCAAATCACCTGGTCACCTTTTGTACAACCCCCTCCGCCCAGTATGTGCATCAAAACATGGCTGGTGACCCTAGAGGAAGATGCCCACAGATCTGCCTTCCAATAATCTACTGCTTTTATGCTCTTCAAGGGATTGCAGCTTTCCTCTCCTTTATCTGGCACAACAGAAACACAAGAACAACAACAATAAAAGCAACTTGAAATTGGATATTTAACCAAAATAAGTCTCCCTTTTGTTTGCTGGGAATGAAGATCTCTTTTCTCAGGTATTAAAATCTTTCCTAGAGGCTTTACTTAGCTTTTGGCAATGCCATCAAGGTTTACTACTAGACTTTCTGATCTTGAAAGTGTTGTTTCTAGAGGAGGATGGGGTAGAGACTGCTAGACCAGACAGGTGCAAGCTGCCTCCTCTGAGACGGACCTGCACCCAGACTACAGGAGCCACTGCCCTTCAGCCCTTCACTCTAGGTCACACTTTGTCTTCTTAATGTTTCCCAGTCAGCCGAAGTTCTGCTCTCATCCACTGAAAAGATAAATTCAGATTGGACAGAAGTTTGTCGCAGCACCTGGAACCTTGCCTGATACAGAGGAGTCAACCAATACTTTCTACATTTTAAGGTGAAGTAGGGGCAGAGTACGCTGGGGAAGGCCAGCACCAATGGGTGAACTTGCCCTTTTCCAAAATAGGTGTGAAAACAATCTGACATAGACATTTCCAAGACCATGGACATTTTCCTTTCTTTTTAAAACATTTTATATCTGGGCTCTTCCCTCTGGGTGTAACTTTCTGGAGTTTTCTTGCTCCATCTTCCCTCAAGCCCAGCAGTGCAGAAAACCAATGCAGGCTGGGCAGAAGGTGGGGAAGAAGTCAGGGAAGCTGCAGGAGAGGCTTGCACAGGCCTCAAGGCAGCTGCACCGGGGAGACTCCTGAGGACACAGCCCTGAAGGGGTGTGCAGTGCAACTGTGACAAGATCATCTCTGAGGAGCAGAGATGCCACATGCTGACTACTAGCTGTAAGGATGTCCTCTGAGTGTTGGCAACCATGGGTTTTGTGCTGTGAGTACTGTCACAGCCCTCTCTCATGGCCGGGGACCTTCACAAGGGACGAGGGAGAGAATGGCCCAGAACATGGGCCAGCTTGCCCTCCCTGGGCAAGTGGATGCTCAGAGGGCAGGCAAGCCTGTAGGGCTCAAACTCCAAAGGTGGAGGCCTGACTGCTCCATCTCAGCTGGTGGGATCATAGCATAAACCAAATGGAGGTGGTGATGGGTAGATGAGGTAGGAGTGTCCCTTGGAGACACCATGATGGAGAACTGCATATTGGTCACATGGAGGAAAAGAGATTTTTAATAAGAAGAAATAATTGCCCAGTGAGTAAAGTATCTGACTTTCCTGAAGATTCAAACCAGCCTGAGACGCGAACAGGAAACAGCTGACAAACATTTTAATGAAGGGAAGGCAGCTGCTCTGCCCACAAAGAAGGAGCTCCTTCATCAAGCCCTGTTGCCTTGTTTACCAGTGGAGGCAAGAAATGATTTGGCCACCAGAATGGAGGGCAGCTTGACAGAACCCCAGCAGTGCATGAAGACACTGGTGCACCTGAGAGGGGAGACAGAGCCCAGGAATGCTTTAGGATCAAATATCATCCAAACTATAGGATGTGATTATGTCAAAGATGGCAAAGGCCTGGGGTGGCTCAGTGGGCTGGAAGCAGTGGGGGTTTGTGCCACAAGAAGCAGGCTCGGGCTCCTGTGGTGGAGAGCTAACCCCCAGCACCCTCTGAGGACTGTGGACTTCTCATTTATGGGGATGCAGGCTGTGGATAAAATGAGAGTTCCTGTGGCCAGGATTCTCACTTGGCCCTGATTGACTAGCTCACTGCACACCTGTGGGCAATACATGGCTGTTGACTTTATAAAAAAGAGCTCCGCCCAGTGCTCTGCACACGACATGGTGGCAGGGCTGCAAGACTGCAGGAGAGCAGAGCAGAGGCTGGAGTGGCGGCAGCGCCGAGGACAGAGGCCCAGAGGATGGCTGTGTGGGACGACTGTGCAGAGAGGCCCAGAGGATGGCTGTGCAGGCAGAGAGACCCAGAGGCAGAGATTGCCTTGCTGCATGCAGACTCGCTCTGGGTGAATGGGATTTTAGTGACTGACCTGCCACTGTGAGAATAAAGTTGGATATAACCCTTTCACCCCAAGAATGTTTTGCTGTCATATTCTTTGGTCACACTGAATCCACAGTGAACTTGCCTGGGGCTGAAATCCATTGGCAAGACACAGGCCCAGCAAGTGGGCCCCACTGGTGCACAATAAAGGGCTTTATCTTTGAGCTACGAACCATAGCTTCCCTTCTCAGGCACACAGAACATGATCACAACTCTCTTGTTAAGGCAGCGGAAATTATCAAAGTTATATTTCTCATTTGTCTTCTCTTTTTCCCTCTGGCATTGTAATAGGGGACACATTAAAGCTCATTAAAGTTCAGCAGCTTAGGGAGGTAGAGATGGTGAGGTGTGGTTTGGCCCAGAAAGTATTTCGGGCAGAGCATGCTAGGGCAGGAGCAGAGGGCAAATGGCAGGCCAGCTGCATCTGGGGCTTTCCTGGACATGGAAACCTCCCAACCCGAGCCTGCTCATTTCCTTCAGGATCTTCCTGGCTCTGATCATCCCTCAGTCTTTCCTTCCTTTCTAACACCATTCATTCATTCATTGTGTACTTTACTGGTGGGGGATTTTTCATCTACCCACTGTCCATCTTCCTCCCAATCCCACATGCACTGGAGGAGGGCTGCTTCCATGGGGGTTCTGTGTCCAGCATAGGGACCACCCACCCCTTGAATAAAATGTTACCCTGTACTCCAAATTCATTTCCTCCCTCAAGGAGCAGAGAATTATTTGGATGAGTGCATTCTCATTTAAAATCTCTACCTTTCCCAGAAAGCTCATTAAAGTGTGATTAAAGATAATCATGAAACTTAACTTACTTATTGAATAAAGTTCTTACTCCTGGTCCTGAATATGAGGTTTGAATGCCAAATGACTGGAAGTTTCTTTTTAGAGTTCAACTACGATCCTTGAAGAAGCTTGGTGCCCTGCTCTGTAGTGGTCAGAAACAATGCCTGGTGTTCAATGGCTGGAGTTGTTGTCAGGTAAGGAACTGCACAGTATTGGCTCTGGAAAGAAGGTGCTCTGTGAAAACAACATTAGAATATCTGGAGAAAGCCCTTGGATGAGGGAACAGTTAGTATGGCCCAATCCTAACCTAGCTCAGCCCCTTCTGAGGTGTGTGGGGGACACCTCCACTGACTTCACATCTCTTCTCCAGAAACATCCAATTATGAGCTCTCTCAATGTTCACCTATAAAATGAAGGGTTCTGAATTTGCATGGTTCCCTTTATGCTGACACACTATGATGATTAATGTGGCTCAGGAGCCAGCCAATTATGGGGGACAGCAGGTGTACAACTGCACAAGTTGAAATAAAAATAATCTCCCCAGTGAATTTGGAATATAAAAAAACTTGAGCCCCTGAAAGTCTCTGGAATGACTCCAGCCCAGATCAGGTCCGGTACTTCCATGGAGGCTGAGCCCTGTTTACTGTCTTGCTTTCCACCTTCTTCTGGAAGTAACATGAGCTGGAGTGGAGAGTGAAGGGGTAGAAAGACTTGGCTGCATTCATCTGACAACAGTGTGATATAAACAACCATCCCATCTGAGACACTCATATTTTATATGAAAGAAAAGCTCTTTTCCTTACACAATGCAGTTACACATAAATACTTCATGTCATCTCATCTGCTCTTGAAATTTTAGCAGCAGGACTTAATGCTGCTCATTACCATGTGTGGATAAAATGAGACTTCCTGTGGCCAGGATTCTCACCTGGTCCTGATTGACTGGCTCACTGCACACCTGTGAGCAATACATGGCTGTTGACTCTATATAAAGAGCTCTGCCCAGTGCTCTGGGAGCAACACAGTAGCAGGGCTGCAAGGCTGCAGGAGAGCAGAGCAGAGGCTGGAGTGGTGGCAGGGCCGAGGACAGAGACCCAGAGAATGGCTGTGCAGGACAACTGGGTGGGATGGCTGTTCAGGCAGAGAGGCCCAGAGGACGACTATGCAGATAGAGGAGCCCAGAGGCAGAGACCAGTTTGCTGCATGCAGACTCACTCTGAGTGAATGGGATTTTAGTGACTGACCCGCCACCTGGAAATAAAGTAGGGTATAACCCTTTCACCCCAAGAACGTTTTGTTGTCAATTTCTTTGGTCACATTGAATCCATAGCAAACTTGCTCGGGGTGGAAACCCATTGACAAGACACCATGGTAACAGTCAAAGTTGGTGATTTTGAATATTAGTGTATTATTCCATGGTGGGAAAGTTAATTTCTGTGTATGTGTAAGCATGCATACATATGTGTGTGTTTTATATGTGTGTGTGTGTGTGTGCATGTCCAAGTGTGTGAAGTGTTGTGCTGTATTGAGGGCTTAGTTTTCTTATAGATCACACAGTGTCAGAAAAGTCGGAAGAGAAGGCTATCCACATTGTTCAGGTGAGCACACTGGAAAACTTAAGCCTAGCAAAAGTTTTCTTGGTCTAGGGAAAATGGGAGTTCCTATGGCCAGGATCCTCACCTCAACCTAAACTACTTGATGATATAACTGGCCTGTTGCTAGGCTGCTGTTTCCACACCTGTTGGCAATTAGCTGTTATTGACTCAGCCACTCTATAAAGAGCTCTGCCCAGTGCTCTGGGTGGAGGCAGAGACAGAGGTGGATCACGGGCCTGCAGACTGTTGGATGCAGACGTGATTCTAGTGCTCCACCTATCACCAGGAGAATAAAGCCAGGTATTAATGCTTTTACCCCAAGAACATTCTGTTGTCATTTTTCAGTCTCAATGAATCCTTAGGGAACTTGCCTGGAATTGAAACCCTCAGGCAAGACCCTTGGTCATATCTTTTCTTGAAAAGGATTGAATTAGGCTCAAAATGGGCACATGACAGATTTTTGTTTAGGTAATGGAGACAAAGATGCTGGGATAAAAGCCACCTACAATGAAGCTTAGCTTTTTCTTTTCTTTTTGGTTCTGTGGCTCCTCTGAAGACCCCACCTTCTTGGGCCTCCCATTTCTCTTTCCCCCACGACCACCAACATACCTGTGAGCCGGGTATTTGGGGGCCTGGGGCTCTACTGTCTCTGGCTCATTTGGTGCTTTTCCCCCTGCTTACCACTAAAAACATCAGTTACTAGTCTTCATGTCCATGTTATGGAATTCCTCACATCTTATTCCAGAGATTCCCATCCTTTTCTCTTCCTGCTGTCTTTGCATGCTATCAGCATTCTGGTGCCTCTCACTGGTATTCTCTTTCTCTTTCACATCTCTACTTGGCTTTGTGTTTTCTCATTACAGACAGGTGTGTCTTGCCAATGGGTTTCGGGCCCTGGCAAGTTCACTATGGATTCAATGTGACCAAATAAATTGACAGCAAAACATTCATTGGGGTGAAAGGGTTTATTACCCGGCTTGTTCTCCTGGCAGTAGGTCGAGCACTAGCGTCTCTGCCTCCACCCAGAGCACTAGGCCGAGCTCTCTATATATCACAATAATAGCTTATTGCCTAAACGTGTGGAAGCGGTAGCCTAGCAACAGGCCAGTTACATCATCAGGGGGTTTAAGTTCAGTGAGGATCCTGGCCATAGGAACCCCAACTCCCCACAAGGTGTTTTCTATGTGGTGGACAAGATAGCCCCTGGAAGCTCCAAGTTAATATCCTTTCATCTTAGAAGTCTAACTGCTCTTCCCAATGTTAGTCCCAGGGAAGGTCTCAGATTGGTCCTGGTTGGATCACATGTCCACTCCTGGGCCAATCGCTGCTCTGGGTAATGAGGTACTATATCTGGTTAGCCATGGGTGGTATGCCTAATCCACAGAAAGGGTATGGGGCTGAGCAGCCCCAAACAATAGCTGATATGATCCACCACAGTGGAGGCCTGGAGACTGTGAGACTTTTCCTCTCTTTCATAGTTTCACAGGGAGGATATTTGGTCTCAAAAGAATGAAAGCAACTATGGTGTTCTCTGATTCTCCTTGCTAACTTAGGGCTGAGATTTTGTAGGTAGTTGAAATCACTTTAGGGTTTAGTAGAGATGGCTGATTGAATATATAACTTAATTGGCATATTTATGAAGTTTTGAGAGTAAATAAAAAGCAACAAGATTTTAAAAACACAAACTCAGGAAAACAGGAAAGGAAAATAAAAACAGATTTTGAAAAGCACATGGGCAAGTGGTAACTGAACTGGTCGACTGACTTAAATCAAAGAACCACTTAATAGCTCATGAAATGTCACCCTCAGGTATCTCTGCAGGTGCAGCTTGAAGTAAAGGTGCAGCTTGAAAAATCAGACAAATCTATTATAGAAGCTATTAGAATCCCAATCTTCTTCCACTCAGTGTTGATGGTGACTGGCCTTCCTACACCAAGTGGGAAGGAGAAGGTTTCTTCTCAGAGAGATAAAATAGGGTCTGAAAATGGAGTTATTTTTAATGTTTCTCTACTAGCTTTCTTTCCCAACTCAGCCTCTGGATGCTAACTTCCAGGCTTGTATTCTATGGGCAGAGGTTCAGAGGAAACTTATTTAGACCTCTCTTCTTGGTCAGTTTTCCAGAGAAACCAACATTGGAAATTCTTCAATGGAATGTCCCCATGATCACCCTCCAAAGAAGCCCACAGTTGTTAAGTCCCATCATTTGCTTAAGCTTCCAGTCAGCATTTAGTGTCCTGACCCTAAATAGAGCTGACATCTCAGGATCAGCAGACACCTTAGAAAAGCTCTAATATGAAAGAGGTCAATACAACCTCTCTTGTCTATTCTATTTTACAGTATTTTTTCATATTTGCCTCCTAATACTTCTTTAGGAATTTTTGTTCATATTGCCTAATTTTTAATTTTCAGAATGTTTTCCTATTCCCTGAATGCTCTTCTTTTTAATAGCTTCCTTTTCTTGAAATAAAATTTCATTGCACTTGGGACTGAAAGAAGATCCTAGAAGCTTCCTGAAAGAAAAAAAAATGTGTAATATACAAAAGATCAAAAAACAGAATGGCTTGAATTTTCAACAACAATACTAGAAGCTAGAAGCCAATGATGGATTGATGTCTTTGAAGCCTGGGAGGAACATGAGTCCCCATATAGAATTCTATATCCAGCCAAGCTATCAAGGAAACATAAGAGTTGAATAATAATGTTTTAAAACATTTAAGTCTCGTGCATTCTTTGTCACAAAATTATCAGAATATATGCTCCACCAAAACTAGGGTTTAAAGTCAAGAGAAAGAGGAGAAACATAGGATATAGGAAATGGAGGATCCAACTCAAGAGAGCTGTGAGGGGAGATTTCAGGGCAACAACTGTGTATCAGATTGGAGACTCCAGTCTGAGCAAGTCAAAGGTTCTGGGAGAGATTTCCTCGAGAGGATCTGGGTTGGGAAGATGGCAGGAAGGGAAGTGTGGTAAGGTGGGGAGAGGGGAGCTATGAAATAGGGCTATCTTTTCTACCACAGAGGGAAGAAAAGAATGCCTAAAACTAAAAGTACACCTATCGCTTCTTGGTATTGCACAGGCATCCAAGTCATACCAAACAAATCAGCAGGAGTTGAAAGTAACTACTTCTGGGAGTTGGGGTTGGGTGGGGTAGAGAGGCGGAGGGCTGCTATTTTTGTAGCAAACCTTGTAAAGTTGCCTGACTCTTAAACTATGAACATGTGTACCTTTTTGATCAAAACCAGCTTAGATAGAGATCACCCCTGGTCTCCTCCGCAGTCACCTGCTTCATGGTTGATTTCCATTTGCTTCCCTGTGAGTAAGCAGCCCCTTGGCTGGCATATACGTGGAGTTCCTCAGTGTAGTAACTGCTGCTGACTGGCGCCCCCTGTCTTCTTGTCTTTTGCATCTCATCTCCAAAACCATTTGCTTCCTTGTTAATTAAACATAGTTTCTCTTGTCTAATTTTGATTTTGAACATGGTTTTGAACATATCCCTGAGTCTTGAGTTGCATGGCTCTTGGTGGGAGCTGATAGGAATGCTGATGGAGTATGGGGGAGGAGGGGCATATAGTGCACGGAGTTGGGGAGGGCAGTGGAGGAGGGGGGTTGTAGGCAGGAGGTGGAGAGAACCTGGCTGGACATTATGGGTTGTGGTTTTGCATCCAGGAATCTGGTCCCAACGCCACCCAAGGGAAAGTGTGGTGCTGCTTGTCCTGACCAGCTTAATGATTTCCTGAGTCTGCTTGGTGCCTGTGGCTGGAAGAGAGCCTGAGTCATCCCTGCATCTGAGGTGCTTGGATGGACTTTTGGAGCTTAGACTTCAGCTGCTTTGCTACTGGGGGTGGGGATGCCCTGTAGATCCCACCCACCCTGGCAGGAACTTGACTACTTTTCTCAAGTAGAAGTACTTGATTCTGTTGACTCCAGAACCACCCCTTCTTGGGACCCCTGTTGAGAAGTCCTTCCTTCTTTGTGTTCCCACATCTTTATATCCTGGCCACTTTGAGTATGTGTGTCTTTCAAAATTGCATGGTCCTTATGAGTTCCCACTATATTCCCCAAACCATCCCAGACTCAGTGGCTTGAAACAAAAAGCATGAGTCTTGCTTATGAGGCTAGGCAGTTCTGCTGACCAGGGAGGGCTGGGCTTAGCTAACCTCCACTGGCTCACTCAGGTCTCTGTGGTAACTTGAGAGGGGGATACTGAATGGTCTAGCATGGCTTCACTCATATGTCTGGAAGCTGCAGGCTTCCTCTGTAGTGACCAGGGCGGCTGTCTCATCAGTCCTTCATCCTGTAGTAGGGTCACTTGGGTGTGTTCACATGGCAGCATCAGTCCAAGACATGGGAGACTCACAATGTCCCTTGAGTCCTTGGCTCAGAGCTGGCACACATCACATCTGCCACATTCTGGTGGCCTAAGCCAGTCACAAGTCAGTCCAGCCTGAAGAGGTGGGGAAATAGACTTCACCTTTTGATGGGAGTTGCTGCAAAGTGACATATAAAAGACATGGGGACAGGGGTCAGTGAAGGACTGTGGCCATTTAACAGTCTACCACAGCAGGGTACTAGTAAACTAATAATGTTTTTGAACAATTAAAACAGTGCCTGACATGTAGTAAAGGTTTTATATATATTAACTTCATGTGCCTCAATTTCCTCATCTTTAAAATGGGGATAAAAAGAGTACTTCATAGGATTGGTGTGGGGATTAAGTGACTTGAGGGTAATGTGGCTGGTAAGTGGTGGAGGCTCAATACAGCCCAGTGACTTTCTAATTCCTTCCTGTCCTCCACATGGAACTTGCCTGGGGCCTGGCACAGAGCTGGCTCTTCTAAACACACATCTGATTGAATGAATATGTGTATAAGTGCCACAGCTAAAGAGAGGACCTGAGAACTTGCAGAATGTTTTCCCATCCCACATTCTTTGTTATTTAATTAACAACAGCAGCAAACAATTTATCACTGATAGTGTCTGGCACAAATTGTCTCAGAGAAGCAGGGAGGAGGGGAGGACTTCCTCAATCACTAAGGAAGCGATGGGGCCCTCACAACCCTCCTCAGCCCAATGTTGTGCTCACTTTGGAGAATGTGCCAACCTCTCCATAAAGCCTTTACTGTGTGACTGCAGTCCAAACTTGATCTCCTGTCAGGTTCCACACATCTACCACTTCAGCTGCCTTCAGAGACTAACATCCCCAAGCAGTTGGAAACAGTTTCAGGCCAAGCTACTGCATGACACTTTTTTGTGCCACATTTCAGTTGAATTACATACAATGTCTTCTCATATATGCTTATACACTCATCCATCTGTTAGTTGAATTTTAGTTCATGCAGTGCTCTAGCCAGGTATTCATGCATTAAATTCATGTGCTCATAAATCTACCCTTTCCTTTAGCCAAATGAACTTCCACCCATACCTCTCTCTGTTACTTTTTGATTTGTCTGCTCACTGGCCTCCCAATCATCAATTTTTTCCCATTTTGCATTTGCCTATTTATCTCTTTCTATTCAAATGTCTGTCCAACCTTCCATACCTCCATCTCTTTCTTCTTCAATTACTCTATTTATTCCTCTATCCATTTATTTATTTATTAGCACATCAGTAACCATTATATCTAACTGTCCATGTATCCTTACACCATCAACCCATTTAACCCTCTGCATCTATTCTTTCCTGCATTTCTCTGTAAATTTTTAGTAACCTATCTGCCCACACATCTGTCCATTCCTCTTTCCCTCAGTGGAGTTCTTCCTCTTTCTCTCCATGCATTTATTTATCCCTGCAGTTAAACTTCCACACATGAATCAATACATTCATTTTCCATCTATCCATCCATTTTTTCCCCTTTCATTTTCTATTCTTCCCTCCTTCTTTCATCCATTAATTTATCCATCCATCCATCCATCCATCCATCCATCCATCCATCCATCAATCTCTCTTTCCTTATCTTCTTTTATCATCATATTATCCCTTCTCCCCACTCATCTACCTTCCATCTATCCATCCTCCCTTCTATACTTATGGACTCCCAATAAAAAAATCTGTATTCTAGGCTTGTGTAAATGAGGATTTTTATAGGAGGATTGAATGGGGGCATTGGGATGAGCATTTGTGAAAAGGGTACAGAAGAGGAGACAACATATTTGGCTGAATTCTCTGTATGTTCATGTGTGTAAATATGAAGTTCAGTGTGTGGGTTATGTGTGCTATGATCAGCATCATAGAAAAATATTAGATATGATTATATATTTCCAGTATGTACTAGGTCATTATAGCCCAGTAAGATAAACACATTGGTTATATGTTTCTCCAATTAGACCTTACCCGTCTTGAGCACAAAGTCTATGTCTATCCTGCCACAGCTGTGTGCCAGTAGTTTGCAGAGTGTCTGACATGTATTAAGTACTTGATGGTTGTTTACTGAATAAAGAATGTGGGGTTTGTGAATATTTTCAGCTCCCATCCTGGGTGAAATAATAGGAGTGATTTAGCAAGGTCTTGTGTAGGAGGCAGGAAGATCATTGGTAAAGAACGGAAAAAAAGTGGCCATTCTCTCCTCCATAGAGCACACAACTTTCATTTTTAGGGAGTGACTCAGGGCTGTACTATGACTTTCATGGTTATATTTGACAACTGTGTTGATATAAAGACAAATACATAATATTATACATTTTCTTAAATTTTAAAGGTCATTTTTTTCTTCTGATTTAAAAAACATTTTTTGTGTGCCCCTAGCAGTACTGTGGGTGTGGGCACTGCGCCCACTGTGCCTAATGGACCCATGGGCCCTGGAGTGGCAGGGACGGTGGAGTCTGGGCCTCAGCAGGAGGCCAGGGCTCTTCAGAAGCAGGGGCCAATAACCTGGTTAGCCCCCTCTTTATTTCTTCTGTTGAGAAAAAAACCATGCCATTTCAAGACGCCCTCCCTGTTCCATGGTAAACATTCCACTTTTATGAAGGCTTTGACAGATAATCCAAATAATAAACAATTGAGAATAAAGGCAATGAAAGTAATGATAACAATTTGCTTATTGTATCAGGCACTGTGTGAAGTTAAGGTTCCAAACCTTTCATACATTGTTGGAATGCATCAGGGAAAACCATGGAACTTCAGTGTGCTTAGAAGTGTGGCCTTGATTTCTGACAAGTCCTAGCTCCTCTGTGCTTGTTCACCCAGCACCTTTGGTCACAGGACCTTCGTATCTCTGAAAGGAACCTTTTCTCACTCATTGAGGGCAGTCTTTGGATTGTTGATCTAGTGTGAGTGCATAACCCAAACATGGACATTGTTTTCTTGGGACTTTGAATATTGAGTGCAATAAGCCCAGAATGCAAAACATCAGCCAGGGGCCTATTGTTGGAATGAGTGAACTCTGACAAGGTTGTCAACTATTCTTTTTATCTATGCTAGCCCTTCCCAGTCCACCCAGGGCACTGTGTGGCTCCCATCCTAATTCAGTCTGGTTCTCCAGTTTAGCTGATTCTTCCATTAGTTCAAATGGAAGGATGTTGGGTTGGCCAGAATCAGTTTTCTTTGCCATCAGAGAACCTTAATTAAAGATACAGCCCCTAAAGGAGTCACAGTTGTAGTGGTTGGAACACGAGTATGCTTTTGCTTTAACAACAAAAGGTGAAGCTCTGCAGGGTCCTAGACTAAGATCCCACTTAGCTAGAGAGGATTCACAGCAAACCTCCTGAGGTAATGCCCCAGAACAAGAAGATAACTTTAGAGCTTAATTTATTTCCATACAAATGGGATTTTAAGTCCTTATCAAGGTACCAGAAACAAAAAGGGATGTCATACAGACACATTTAGGGTAGCTTGGTTAATTCCTTGTTTTGGAATAAGTACATTATTAAGATTATGCTTCACTGCCTGTTAGATTCACTTCTGCTGGGAAGCAGATGAATTGATTTTGAATTTCTTCTGTGATACACTTAGTGCTTTGTCATTAAAATTACTGTAATATCTTAAGTCATCTGTCATCTTCCCTTCTTGCCGCAGGAGCCATCTTAAACTACAACTTCTCAAGATGAGTTTCAATCTTCAGAGTGGTCAGTATTCGAGCCCATATTCTCTGGCACTCTGCTGGCCTGCTGGGGATAGGGCTGCTGGTGGTGGTGGTGGTGGCGGCTGGTTTTTGATTTTCACATACAGAGAAGCACCTTGACCCTGGATGGTCTTTGGGCTAGAGGCATTGATGAACTAAGGCACTTTTGCAAATATCCCCATTCCTGAAGACAAGGAGGCCTGAAGGCTTTAAAGCAGTCCCTAGACAGGGACTAGGTTGAGGTGGGTGGGGTGTGTGAAGCATCTGCCTGGGGTGCAAAATTGAGGGTATCAAAAGACTCAACAAAGATAATAATTTAATGTGATATTAAAAGCTGTTATATTAATTTGACACTAAAAGTAAGAAATCCATTGTGGAGAAAGTGAAGGTCCCTATGGCCAGAATTCTCACCTGGCCCTGGTTGGCTTGCTCACCACACACGTGTGTGCAATGCATTGTTATTGACACTATATAAAGAGCTCTGCCCAGTGCTCTGGGTGACACAGTGGCATGGCTGCAGAAGAGCAGAGCAAAGGCTGGAGTGGTGGCAGTGCTGAGGACAGAGACTGAGGTGGCTGTGGGGCAGACAGGCCCAGAGGCAGAGATCTGCTTGCTGCATGCAGACTCGCTCTGAGTGGAAGAGATTCTAGTGATTGACCTGCCACCATGGGAATAAAGTTGGGTATAAACCCTTTCACCCCAAGAATGTTCCACTGTCATTTTTTTGGTCTCACCGAATCCATAGTGAACTTGTCCATGGCTGAAACCCATTGGCAGGACGCTTCCACATATCTTGTAGTTTATGTACTATGCTTGTTATACCTTCTTGTTCTGTGGAGTACAGGCTGTAGTGTGTGATGTTCTTCTTTTATGGAATGGTGTTCCTCAAACGTCTCATTATTCTTCCACTCAGAGTTCATATCATCCCTGGTCTATCAGCTACTTTGGCTGCTAAATTCTTTCCTCCTTCTTTCACCCATTAATTTATCCAGAAGTCCATCCATCCATTCACTTCCAGCAGGCCACCAGAGCACCACATACACCATGGAGTATATGTTGGGCTAAAGTCCAAGCCCTAGCTCATGTCCCTTCTAGTAAATTCAGGAAGGGGCCTAGAGAAGGGGATTTGGAGTGAGAGCAGGGGCAGTGCCGTGGTGATGAGATGCTGGAATTACAGCTGAGGCTCATTCTCTATCTGACCCCACCTCACCTCATTCCCCAGATAAATGGCTCAGTACTTCACCCTGGGTGCTGCTCTATTCCTAGAGCTGTCTTCCTTGTCCATCCCAAATCTGAGGGGTGGGAGAAGGCAGGGCTGGGGAAGTGGAGAATGCAAAGGCCTGCTCGCCTACCAGCATCTTTTTTTCTCTTCTACTGCCCAGCCAGGATCCCGTCACATCGCTGCCTTGTCACTACTACTGCAAGACAGGAAACATACCATAGGATCAAAGGGGAGAAGAGAGAGCTTTCTCCAAACTGTCCTCTGCAGGTGATGCCTGGGCCTTTGGGGTGCTGTTTCCCCCTTGATTGGGACCCAAATCCTTACCTTCCTGGATGTTGCTCACTATCTCCTTCAGTATTTCCAATCCATTGACCTCCACCCCAGGGCATCTGCATATGAGGTTTCAGGCAAGGTTGCCAGCAGCCTATATGATTTCCCCACCTCATCAGGACTTCCCAGCAGGTGTCTTCCTGCAGTTTCAGCTTGACTTGGTGCACACCTCCAGACAGCCTGAACAGGAGCAACCACCACAGCCACAGCCCCAACCACAGCCACCAGCCATGGGAAGAGTGGTGACTGTCAGCCAGCCTTGACCTTCATGGAGCTCACAAATGGTCAGAGAGACAGACAGGCAATTGCAGTAGAGTGTGATAAATCTACAAGAGGTGTTTATGGGCACAGAGTAGGGGCATCAGTCGCAGGTTTACATGTTGTATGGAGGGTGTACTCATTGTGAACATACATCATGGGGGACTTGCCTGGAAGAGGTGACATCAAAGCTGATACCTGAAGAATGATTTTCATGGAAGAGTCTTCAAGGCAGAGAAAATAGCACAGGCAAAGTCCAAGAAGTCAGGAAGAGCAGTGTGTTTGGAAAACTAGAACGAGAGGGTGGGTCTGGGTTTATGGGAGGTGAGGAAGGTAAGGTCATGCAAGTGCAAGGCAGTCCTGCCTTCCTTTAACTTTTGATATTTGGTCGTGGATTTCTTTGCATTAATTTTGATTTTTAAATATGTTGTATTAAAATATTATTTGTCTGTCTTGTTTACTGAATTTTTTGCTGCCCCTTTCAGTTTTGCCTAAGATGAGAGCCTAAATGCCTTACCCTAGTCCTGGTAGTTAGACAAGGCAGCCACATAGATCTCAGGGAGGGGTAAGTGGTGAAAGATGATGCTGGCATGTAGAACAGAGGCTAGATTAGGAGGACCTATATGCTTCACCAAAGAATTGGACTTTATGTTTGAATTCTGCCTGAAGTCATTTAGCGTGGCACATGGTTGCCCTTTAAGAGTCCAATTTGGCTTTGCAAGGGTCATGCTGATTGCAAGGGGTTGGAGGGAGCAGACTGGAGAAAAACTTCTTTTTCCACTGACTCTCTCCAATGGTGGCCCTTTCTCCATATTCCAGCAGCCCAGGTCTCTGGGCCTGTGTATGGGCCTCATTTCTTATTATCCATTTTCCTGCAATGTGCATATGGTGGATGCAAGATTAGCTCATTGATTAACAGATCACTGGGAGCCCATCTCTCCCACACTGCATTTCACATTGCAGAGATCAGTTAAAAGAATATCAATGAGGTTGTTAATGTAGCAATCAGGATCTTCTGGTGCAACCAAAGCTTTGAGAATCAATAAAACATTAGAAAGGTTAAATACTTTATTGGATAAGTCAGGACATATTCTTTATTTAATGATACAGCTATGGGGGAAAATGGATATGAAAAGGCAAGGTAATATCACTCTGTAATGGGAGAACACTGTATAAAATTATTATTTTATCAGTCTGATACTTTAATTCAGTGTGTACATTATTATTAAAGTTGGAATAGTGGAATGAGTTCTCCACAGGGAAAGTAACAAGATGGTTGGGAGATAAGAATGCCAGGGGAGTCTGGTGCTTTCACTGGCTATGTGATCTTGGGCAAACCATTTAATTTAAATTCTTCAAGCCTCAGTTCCTCAACTTAGAGATGGGGTGAATGTACTATGTCTTACTTCCGCATAGAGCTGTTATGAAGATCTGATAAAATAAAGGCTATCAAGTACACATAATAGAATTTTTGTCTGTAATCACACTAGCCAAGAGTAATCTTAAGGAAAAGTTTCTGAGTAGAGAAAGAAGCTATAAACTGACACAGCTGCCCTCGTGGGGGTCCACTGCCCAGCACCTCTGATTAGTTTCTTAATGGATAAGAATTGCTGCTTCTGTGCATTTGCTCTCCGATTCTTGTGGATTCCTTATGAATACACCTATAGGATCTTATTCAATTACTTCCTTCTCTTGGAAAGCACTCCTCTCTCCTCCTTGGTTTACAAACCCCACCCATCCTTGGGGCCTAGTTAAAGCATGAGAGTAGGGGTATGTTCCTGCTTGTCTCACCTAATACCTCAAAGCTGGGAGGTATTTATGGAACAATGATAGAACTTTCAAAAGTACACGATTTTAGTGGTGTTATTTTGGGAATGTATGTTATTATCTTAGACTTTGTCCATGTATAAAGTTGTAAAATATCTTAGAAAATAAAACAAAACAATCCATGTGCAGGTTGGAAAAAACTCAACATCAGTAACACTTAAGTTTTGTTCTCTGAAGTTCCTGCCCCTCCCAACACTGTCATCCCACTGTGCCTTTGAGGGCTGAGGCTCAGTGCTATCCCATCTCCTCCAGGAAGCCCTTCCTGACCATTCCAGTCCATAGTAACCTTTGCACTCTTTAGGCATCTCCTGTTTGAATTTTGCACTTTAGCCTTGAAGGTGACACAAGCATGAGTTTTGGTTTTCCAAAGGAGACTGTGAGCTCTCTGAGGGCAGGACTGCATCTTCTTTTGTATCGCTCATGGTAAACCAGGGCCAGGCCTCTCCAAGCACATGTTAATGGATGGTCTGAAAGGCATCTAGTATTTCTAATGACTTTCCACTGAAAAAGTTCTGGAAGTATTGCTACTAGGAATCATGCTAGGAAGGCTGAGCTACCTTTTGAAGCCTGAGCATGTTAAGAAGCTGCCTTCTGGGTGGAAGACAGAGACACAGAGAGGCACTTGAGCTTCACCCTTAACAAGACAAGAATGAGATAAGCAATAGATGCAACAAGGTCTGAAGTTGCATAACAGAGGGTGCAAACACAGAGAAAGCTCCAAGATGACATGAGAGAGCCCCAGACTAATGCAGCTGAGTGTGGCAGGAAGCACTTAGGAAGAAACTCATTTCTGAGTGGAAGAGGGGCTTAGGGGTGGACAGCTAACCCAGGTAGGAAAACCCCTGAGACACCACTCAGCTTGATGTTTCCTTCTAATTTAGGCCCCATTTGGACCCCAGGTTTGGTAGATTTGTTCAAAGGCAGGCACACCACCTGTGTGGGTGGATGCATTTATTCATTTATTCATTCCTTCTTTCAAAAGTCACAAGTGTTGTACAGCCCTCCCCGTGCCCAGCCCGCCCCCCATACAGAGAAGACAAGTAGTGATTCTATAGCATCTTACTACGCTGATGGACAGTGACTGTAATGGGGTTTCTGGGGGGACTTGATGATGGGGGGAGTCTAGTAACCATAATGTTGCTCATGTAATTGTAGATTAATGAAACAAAAAAAAAAAAGTCACAAGTGACGCAACTGAGCAAAACAGATGAAACAGCCCTGCTGTCATGGAGCTGACATTCTAACGGGGAGACAAAAAAAACAGATAAACAAGAATGAAGCAAAAGATTCTCAGAGCACCAAGGACATAAACTAGACTGGTGTTACTTCCTTTTCGAGGAGGCCACATGTAAGCCAAGGCTGAGTGACTTGAGGGGCTGAGTCGTGAGCTACCTGGGAAAGAGCCCTTTTAGGCAGAGAAGAGCAGGGGACAAGGCCCTGAGCAAAGACGATCCAGATCTGAGGAGCAGGAATAAGGCCAGTGTGGCTGAGGGAGCAAGGAGGGAAGCAAAAGGGAACAAACAGACAGACAGGAGGGCTGCATAGGGTAAGGCCTTGATGGTCATGCAAGGAGTTTAGATTTCATTCCAGAACAAGAGGAAGGCAGATCACTCTGGTTGCAGAGTGGAGGATGGTGAAACCGGAGGGTGATGGTGGGAGCCTGGGCCAGGATGACTCCCCTCCTTCACTCACTGGACCTGCCCCATCCACAGCCCCTCCCACCCATGAGCTTTGCTGGGACCTGCAGCCAGAGAGGGTTACTGGGGGCTTTGGCTGAAACCTGCCTCCTCATCTACAAAAGAGAGCTGGCAACAGTATCCTCTTCACAGGGTGGCTTTGAAGATGGGTGAGAGCATCTCTGTCCCAGTGAAGGAGGCAAGCAATATCTGATACAAGGTGGCTGCTCTCAATTCTATGCTCCACATTTCCCCCACAACATGTCATTTCTGAGATTAGGCTATGCCTTACAGTTGTGTACATTTAATGTATGTTTGGATGAATTTGGAAAGCTCATCCAAAAATTAGTGACATTTTAAAATTGAAGAAATAGAGTGGAAATAGCCCACTGTGCTTATGCTTACCTCTGTCACTTTGCCTACCCCTCCCTTTGGAATCTTGCTGTTCCCTGAAGGCACTCCTTTTCCTACCAGCCCTCCTAACTACCCCAGCCCTTGGGTAACCAGCTATGAGAGTGCTCACCTTCCAGGCTACCCAATGTGATGCAGACAGCTGCACCTGAACTGCAGTCTTCCAGGCTTGTGCCACAGACCTCCTCTCTGTCTCTCACCAATACTGAGTCTCCAGCAGGTGATCAAGATGCCCTTAATGAAGAATCCTTCCCCAGGTATGTATCCTGTGAGCGTTTCTTGTCAGAAGCTGTTCCCTAGTCTAGAGCCTTGATGCTTTGCCAGCCTCTCCAGCCTCCACTGTGGCCTCACATGCAGCTTGGCTTTAGTATCAGCGCAAGAGTGGGGCCTCCCTTCTTCCCTGATGGAGGGCGACTCATGAAAAGACACCACTCCCTGACAACCTTCTCTACCTGACTCATGGGCTTGCTTTTCCTCCAGCATGGAAGTCTAATAGGTTATCATATTAGCATGCTCCCTTTACGAACCCTAGGAAAAATTGCGCATGTGGGGATCACACACTGCTCATCATCTCCTAGCCACTCTGTCTGCAGAGATGGAAATTGGAAGATGCTCTCTGTTGGCTTCCACTGGAATTGGTGTAGTACTGAGCTCTCATTGGTCAGGAAAGGCTTCCTGTAAAAGGGGGTAGTTGAGGAATGGATCCTCAAAGTGGGGGATATAGAAGAAACTGCAGGAGAAACAACCTGAGTGTCAAGGAGAATTGAAAAGCTAATCACTGTTCCTGTTGCTATTGGGGGATGGGATCAATAGGACAGACAAAACTGGCATTACCTCTTCTTTCCCTTCCTGCTGCAAATGTGGATTTGATATTTGAACTGTGTCAGGCATGCTATAACCATGAGCAATTACTGTATGCTGGAAACTGTACCCAGGGTTATACCAAACCCTCATTGCAACCCTACAAGGCAGGAGCCATTATCCAACCCATTTTACAGATGAGGAAACTGAGGCTCAGAGAATGGGAGAGCACACCAGTTTAGATAGTAGAATCGGCTTTGAATCCATGTCCAGCCAACCCCAAAGTCAGCACTATTAACCATGAGCTCTACACTTCTTGTAACAACTGCACACAATGGATTACCAGAGGGCTTCCAGATTTAGCCTCCACTCTCTGTCTGTGCTGATATGCTGCTCAATTTCTCTCTCTCTGCCTCTGAGAACAGGTGGGCTAAGTGTGGAAAGTTGGAGGAGAGCATGTTGGGAGACACCCTGTGAGGCTGATATTTAATCACTTGTCTGTTTACCTCCAATGAGTGAGGGTACAAATGTGGCCCAAGGTGTGTTGTTTTAATAATAAATCAGAGGTGAGTGCTTACAATTCCTTAATTACATATTTTTTTCTCGGAAAAGTTTAAGGACCCTAGGAGGTGCTTGCTCTCCAGGCTTCATTACTGTTGACAAAGCCAGTATTTATGTGTTAAGAACTGCATGTGGCCCAATGTGTGCAAGGGTTGGGAGGCTGCTCCTAATTTCCCCTGCTATTAAAATGTCACCTCAGGGTAAATGTGTGTTAACACACCAGACAAATATTCCAGACTTGTTTCTTTTATCTAGTCAAGAAATAATTAAAACAACTTATAACAAGACTAAATACAGTGAGTTAACATTTCTTAAAAAAGGTGACATTTTCACACCATTCTTACTCCATCTCATTTAATTCAATTGTGAAGCCCACAGACTATTAAAATGATAATGACATGTTTTCAGTACTCCTGGGTGTGTTTTCCCAAATCTGTATGAAGCAAACTTTCACTGCTACTGCTTTGGGAGTTGTTGATATGGCTGGAAGAGGTATAGAAAGCTTTTCTCTCTGGTGGCCTTGTTAATACCCTTCGATGTACTGGATACATCCTGTTGTCCCTCTCTTCAGTTGTCATGGCTACTGGGGATATGATCAGTGACCAATACTAGAATTTGGTTCAACAGAACACCTGTTCCCATCTCTTCTCACCTGCTTCTCTGCTATAGGAGCTGGAGGGAAATGTAGTCACTTCCCCAGACTCCCTTGCAGCTAGGTCATGTGATCTAGTTCTGTCTAATGAGATAATTGAAAATTCTGGAGATGTTTGAGGGGAGATTTCAGGAAAAGCTTTTGATTTCCTGAAAGGAATGGGATAATAAAGTTGGCATCACCCCTTCCCTCCCTTTCTGCCTTGGTGTGAATGTGATGTTTCCTACCTTGGTGATCCTGTGACCATGAGGCCAGTCACACACAGGAATGAGCCACCATGCTAAAGATGATGAAGTAGAAAGGGGCTTGGGTCTTTGATGTCATCATTAAATAGCTGAATTAGTGCTAGGAACTTTCTATCTTTAGATTTTTTATTGCTAAGAAAAAAAATCTCTTATCTTTTAGCTATTATAGTTGGGTTTTGCAGCCTAACACATTTCTATCTGATACTTATTCTATAGGAAACCATATCTGCCCCAAGTAGTGAACCAGCCTTGAACTTCAAAATCCTTTTCTCCTTCCCTTCCTTCCTGCCATCTTTGTTATCCTTTTATCTATTCATTCATATATCCAACAAATATTTATTTAGCACTTACAGTGTGCTTTCTTGATGCTGGGGAAATAATAGTAAATAATAGACAAGTCCCTTCTCTTCTGGAGCATAAGCTCTGTTAGAAAGAGAAACTGATAATATAAACAAATATATAAACAAGAAGATTTCACAGCAGCAAGTAAAACAGAGTGATGTGATTGAGTGTGAAGGGGCCAGTGTGAGAGACCCACTCTAGCTGAATAGTCGGGGAAGAACTTTCTGAGGAAGAAACATTTTTGCTGCGCACTGAATGACCACAAAACCAGCCACACAAAAATCCTGGTGAAGTGTTCCAGGCAGAGGAAAGAGCAACTGCAAATATTCCAATGAAAGAAGGCTTGGCTGATCAAGGAGATAAAAGAAGGACAGTGTGGTCAGAGAATCATAGGCAGAAGAGAAGAGCTTAGAAAGAGACAGAAGCCAGGTCATGTAGGGCCCTGGAGGACTTGATGAGTCATTTATGAGGTGGCCCCGAGAAGGCATGGACACTTGAGGTCAGATGCTAACCTTCTGGTAGAGAATTAGAAGTGGGAAAGCCAGTGTTGCTTCTCTTGATCCATGGCATATTGACTTCAGAGTGCTTAAGGGGCCTTTCTGGGATCTCTATCCCAATAGAGCCCTTGACCTCCAATGACTGTCTGTAGGACACCTGACCATCTTGGTCCCCAGGTCTTTACCTGAGAGGATGCTGTTGAGCAGCCCCCTGGGATTAGTCAGGATTATTAAGTTGTGCAGAACCGAACCCAATTTGAATTAGTTTAAACGAAAGTGGAGAATATTTTGGAAGTACCTCCAAATTATCCAACCTGAGGGCTGAAGGAGCTGGTATACTTATCCACCAACTCCCCATCTATCTACGTTTGAAGTCTGCCTTGGGAAGCAGCATTCAGCTTTCTTTGTTTGGTCAGAAAAATCCACAGGCAGAGAGTCCAGGGTATTTGCAAGAAGAAACTTTGGATTCTAGAGGTGGGTGCTCAGATGATGCTGTGGGGCACCATCAACACCTGCGACAAGGCCCATGGGGGAACCTGTTTGCCTGCTCTCCTCCCTCTTCTGGTATGCCAGCTATGGAGGTGGCTGACAGGGCAATAGTCCTGCTTGGCCCTGTTTTTACAACATTATTCTTGTATCCCTCTGTTGACTTGGCTAATTGTTTTAGAATAGGGGTTGGCACATTTTTCTGTAAAGGGCTAGATAGTAAGTATTTTAAGTTTTGTGGACCATGTGGTCTCTGAGGTAACTACTGATCCCTGTTGTTGCAGCATGAAACAGCCATTAACAATACATAAAGGAACGAGTGTGCCTATGTTCCAATAAAACTTTATTTATGGAACAGAGGGTTGCAATCTCTGCTTTCTAATATTCTCTGGGAGAAGTTAATAGGGAGTTCTAGAACAGAAGTTTCTTTCCTCAAATGTGATAAAAAGCCTTCTTTGTCAGGGGATGTCAGATGTGTTCTGTGGATCTGCAGGTTGGAGGTGTGAGGGGGAACCATGTTAGGGATGGTGATGATGGATTCATTGAAAGATGAACTCCAAAGAATCAAACATCACAAGGGTCATTATAGCCAGTCTCTAAAGACATGAGTTTGACTCCTGCACTGTTCCATTTTCAAATTCCTCTCCAAATTTTCTGAAGGAGCAAACATGTCCTGGCCAAGGTTTCTCTCCTGGAACCTTCCTGTCATGATTCACAGTGTCATTTTTTAACACTCCATGAAATGAAAGGACTGGCTAGTTTCCTGCTGACTGCTATCCTGTTGAATTAGCCATCTCCTGAAAGCCCTCTAAAGCCTGTAAATTTGTATTTGACATCTTTTGAGCATCATCACCTGATGACCATTATGGATCAAATATGTTCACAGGATCATGCTTTAATGGCAGAACAAAGGACCATGGCCAAATAAGTGGGCAGGTTAGCATAATTCCAACTGTGCCAGCCACCTGGCTAGCCAGGACACTGATGAACCCTTCTTCAGGCCTACCAGTGAGATGAACAGTGTGTGGATTTCTGATATGGGTGCACTGTACCAAAGCACCCTAGTGTAAGGGGCATCTGCCTGCTGTGTGCAGCACTTTCTGGTCCTCCTGCCCATGGAACTCTGAATCACAGAGCAGAGCACAGTTGGAAACCCCTTGCCTTACTCATTTGCATTTCCTTATTGATAGTAGTTTATAACTGTGCTTCAAAGAACTCCGTCTTTCCTGTGTTATGTGTAAAATTGGAGAAATTTGGAATCTTTAAGGCACAGTATTGAGCATAAATTATAGTGAATCCTGGAAAACCTGGACATAATTGAATATGTCCAGAACTAAAGGGCAGGGTTATAAATTGGAGGGGGCAGGCAGTGTCAGAGAGATGGATCAAATTCCAGAAAGGATATCTGCTGACCCTTATGAGGATAGGTGGGGACAGAATTGGGATGATATTGGAGAAGAGAGTATAACTCCAGGTAGGGGTGTCTTCTCTGAAACAGGTTGGAGGCACACACCTTGACAGTATTGTCTGACAGCCTTGCGAGGGTTGTAGTCAATCAAGTTATGCAAAGCAAATAGACCTTGTCATCAAAATGTGTTTAATGAGCACTTACTACGGGCTGTTCGAGGTACTGGGGACATAGCAGTGACCAAGACAAAGTCCCTGCTCTCACAGAGCTCACATTCTATTGGGGAGGTGCTGCAAATAAACAAGCAAATGAAGAATATGTTGGATGGTGAAGGATGAGGCAGAATAAGTGACTTGACATGGGGTTGCCTGGGAGGTTGTCTGTTACATACGGTAGCCATGGAAGACTGCTAAGCTGACATTTGAGCAGGTACTGGAAGGAAGGAAGCAGGGTGTGTGGTTATTTTGCAAAAGATTATGCTGTATGTGGGCAGGGGAAACAGCAGGTGCCACACAGGGAGGAGCAGGATGGCCAGCATGGCTGGGGCGGAGCAGAGCAAGTGAGCTGATGAAGAAACGAGTCAGAGCAGCAGGCAGGGCACAGAGCATGGAGGGCCACTGGGCCTCCTCATGGAGTTGGTATTTTTTCCTGGTAAATATGAAGGAAGTGCTGGAGAGCTGTGAGCAGGGAGTGACATGGTGTTCTCCATGCCTTGGGAATTCCACTGCAGTTGTACAGAGACCCTATGACTGTTGTGGGCTGGGAGACCAGGGAGAAGCAGTTGAAATACTGTGGATGAGAAACCAGGCAGCCTGACCTGGAGTGGCAGTGCAAGGGATAAATGTAGTCGGATGCAGAATGAGTTTTCAAGCTGGAGCCAAAGGGGTTGTTAATAAAGCTAATGGGATGGTTATGTTGTGAGAAAAAAGGAGTGAAGGGGGACAGAAAGGGCTCTGGCCTGAGTGATGGGGAGAGCGGAGCTGCCTGTCAGTCCTTTCCATTCATTCCGTGGGTCGACACTATGGGGCCAAAACCATAATGAGGCTGTCACGGTCCCTTCTCTGATGGAGCTTCTATCTCTAGCAGGAAGACACACTGAGCATATGTAGACAGATGAAATAGGGATGGAGGGGAGCCCTGTGAGGAAAACATGAGGTGAGGTGGAGAATGACCAAAGCGGAGTTGATTTAGGTCAGCTGGCAGGTGGCCTGCTTGAGGGAGGTTGTTGGAACCAAGACCTAGAAGATCAGAAATCAGCAGCCAGAGGTAGGGGGAGTGAACTGAAGAGCTTGGTCACCTCCACTCTGAGGCCTCACCTCTGAAGACTGGTCTGAATTTTCACCTGCATTTTATAACATTACTTTCATTAGTCTCAAATACCCTTTTAAATGCTTCAATTAGACCATGTTGGGTCTGTATGATCCACTAAGTGTTAGAGTGAAAATAATAAGTAGGAAATTAACTATCATAGCTTAAACCTCTCATTGCTTCTGGGAAGACAGAGAACATGGAAAATGCCCACCTGCAGGAGTTTTTCAGATCTTAAGATCAAAGGAGATAGTTCACTAAGGTGGAAATAATCACTGCTAGAGAAAAAAATTTTCCTTTAAGAACAGAAGGAAGAAAAATCGAATGAGGCTGTTACATTTCCTCCTTTTGTTGCCACACCAGTGTCTGCAGGCTGCTGGATGAAAGGGCTTGACTGAGACTGATGCCTTCATTCTGATAATCAAGCTCCGCATGTTCTAAGGTGGTACATGGTGGGGAGGAGGGGGAGAAGGGCAAGGCTCTTCAGTGACACCCAGAGGCTTCTAATGTTTTTTTTTTATTAAGGTATCATTGATATACATTCTTTAAAGGTTTCAAAAGAAAAACAATGTGGTTACTACATTTGCCCTTATTACTGAGTCCCCCCAATAACCCATTGCAGGCCCTGTTCATCAGTGTAGTAAGATGCCACAGATCACTACTTGTCTTCTCTGTGCTATACTGTTTTCCCCATGACTGCCTCACACCATGTGTTCTAATCATAATACCCCTCAATCCCCTTCTCCCTCCCTCCCCACCCACCCTTCCCCACCCCTCCCCTTTGGTAACCACTAGTCCCTTCTTGGAGTCTTTTGAGTCTGCTGCTGTTTTATTCCTTCAGTTTTCCTTCGTTATTATACTCTACAAATGAGGGAAATATTTGGTACTTGTCTTTCTCTGCTTGACTTATTTCACTGAGCATAATATCCTCTAGCTCCATCCATGTTGGTGCAAATGGTAGAGTTTATTTCTTTCTATGGCTGAGTAGTATTCCATTGTGTATATGTACCACATCTTCTTTATCCATTCATCTACTGATGGACACTTAGGTTGCTTCCACATCTTGGCTATTGTTAAGAGGCTTCTAATGTTTGGTAAGCTCTGCTGCTTCTCTCTCAGCTCTGCTGCTGCGCCAGCTGCCAGGGCACAGCACCGTCCTTCCCAACCCAGCATTGCCTGGCCGTGCTTTGGGGGGCTGTCTCAGCAGGAGGGTCAGTCCCATCCCTGAGGGTTTCCCATGCAGATGGTGAATGGCCCTCCAGCAGAGGCTGCGTGTACACTCTGGTAGGGAAGATATTTATCTAGCAACTCAAATTTATGCCCTGTCCTTAGATTGCACGGTTTCTGGCCTATCATGAATTAATGTGCATTTTAATTCAATCTGTAATTAGCCTTTGAGCACCAGCTATGTTACATTTTTTGGTCTAAAAACATCTCTGTTGGTTGTGAATATTTTAAATATACCTTAAGGTGGTGAGGTGGGAAGAATAGCTGAAATAGGGCTAGCAAAATGTTTATAATTATTGAAGCTGAGTAATGGGTACACAGGGGTTTATGATACTTTTTGATATTTATGTGTGAAAATACTTTGTATAAAAGTTTAAAAAAATTAACAAATGAATTAGTATGTTTTGTATTTATTCAGTGTTTATTATAGGAGTGGCCTCACATCCCTGACAACCTCTGGGGGTGAAAAGTAACATTTTTGCTCATAGCCATGAGGGAGAACTTTCTGGAAGACTGATGAATGTCATGGGAGCATTCCAGCAGAAGGTTTTGGGATGGGCTTTAGCCACCAAATAAGTGTAGTCTCCATTTGGTCTCCCCATCTTGCTGTTTTCAAAGACTTGATGTATGTATAGCTCTCCACTTGATGGCACTGGGCTGGTAAGAACTTGTCTACCACTGGGTTGGCTGTGCCATGTTCTCCACTTAGAAACCATCTCTTCTCATCTTGTTCTCTGTGCATTGAAATTCCTCCTTGAAATCTTCCCTTAACACCCCAAGTGAAAGTGGATGATTCCCTCCTTTTGTACCTCTCTGTTGCTGTTGGTTCTGTTTATCTGGTGTTAAGAGTGAATTGTATGCTCTCTGGGAGGTGGTGCAGTTACCCTAGGCACGATTTGTGGTCTCCCAGAAACAAAGGCCTCCACTCTAGCTCTGGGATGCTTTTCCCTCCTGGTCCCCTTTTCCAACACTGGACTTTTCTAACACCATGAGGTGAAGTGCTGTTTAAAGTATACAGGAGAGACTTCAGTACCAGTCTTAGCCTTGCCCTTGCATGACCTTGGACAAGCTCTTCCCTGAATCTCACTTGTCTGAAGTTAGGGTACAGAACCGGTGATCTCCTCCAGCTGTAAGATCCCAAGGCTAATTGGCCTACAGAGCTCCCCAGGCCTGATTACTTGGCTCATTTCACTGTTGCTGGTGTTCAGCTGCTCTGCTACATGGCAGGGAAGTGTGATACATGCAAGAGGGGAGAGGGCCCCTCCCCAGCAGCGCTCACATCCCTGCCTGCTGTGACCCTAATTATGAGACACATCTGAGCACGTCTGTGGCACAGGGCAGGGTGGCAGCCCGAATCCAGCTCGTCCCCAGCAATGAGCTGTCAGAATCACGAACCTGTTGGCCAAGAAGAAAGCATATGGGTCCTCCTCCATTAGCGATCCGTCTGCAGCAGAGGGCTCACATGCAGTTTCTAGTCTTTTTCTTCTCTCAGATGTCTCTGCATGTCTCTGGAAAAGGGGTCACTTCTGAAATCTCTCTCCTTTTCCTCTAGGTTAGAGGAGTTAAATGACATTGCCTTATTCCAGGAAATACTTCAGGGGCTCCTTTATTTTGCAGAAACAATAGAGGATGGAAAGAAGAGAAACTGGTGTTTCGCTGCTGTTTCTTAAGTGGCTGATGGCCTTCTGAGCAGCTTCGGAGGGTGGGGACCTCAAGTTCTATTCAAACAGTTCCAGGGTTTGTAGGATTCACTATTATTCTGTGTAAGAAGGAAGACATTGAAATGTTTTACTATCACTTGGAGTTTGTCTTGTGCACATATTGGAAAGAGTTCTTACACTATTGAAAATAGACTTATTTAGATATGAATATTTTTCATCCTGTATTATTTTTTACATATATAAGAGGGACAATATAAGCAAAATAAATTGGTTAAAATATTTCTCAAACTTGTTCACATTCAAAACCTGAAATTTTTGAGTTTCATTTTGAAAGTCTTTGGTGTCTGTGCTTTTCTACAAATTCCTGTCCTGGGTGTTGTGAAGAGCCCCAGTGATGTGGGGTTCCTGGGATGCTCTTCTATACCTGGGCACCCTTTCTCCAAGTTTTGATGTCTGTACACAGGCACCCACAACTGTGTAACAACTCTGCCTGGCCCACAGTGGCTGTTAAGGCACATCCCCACTTTAGAGAGTCTAAAATGTAAAGAAAAGTCAGTTTTAGAGTTGAAGGAATGTGGTAACAGAGCATGTCACTAGCAGAAGTGTTATCATGAGGCAGGAGCCAGGGAAGGGTGCAGGTAACAGCTGCTGTGAATTCCCAGGAGGGAGACATGGTATAATGCAGGAAGGCTTCCTGGAGAAAGTGGACCTGGAGCTAGGCTATGACTAGGCAGGGGGGCACTGGCAAGGCTGTGGAGGAGAATTGAGGAAGTTACAGGAGTGCTGGGTATCTGGAGAGGCTTCTAGTTCAACAGTGGAGCTAAGCTGGGAAATGACATGGCACAGAGCCCACTCAGTGCCCCTACAAACCTGACAGTGGCTATGCCCTATAGATCAAGGCCTTCTGAGGGCTGGTGCCAGTCCCAGAGTGCCCACCTCATCCCCGTGCCCCAGCTCCCTACCATGGGAACTTCCCTGCCATCTCACGGCAGCCTTCTGTGTCTCAGGCCCCTCTCTACAATGATGGGATGGAAGCCATTAGCTAAGGTCTGTTATGACTGAAGACAGATTTAATTAACCCCAGAGGTGAGAGCTAAGTGCGTTGATTAGCTGTGCCATCCTGCTCATGAAGAAGGGTGGTTGAAGGGTGTGTTAACTGCTTAATTTTTAGATGGAGTTTAAAATAAACATCTCTTTAAGCTTTGAAGTCTTAATGAGTCATAAGATCATTCTAAATTACATTCCACTATAATATTCAATTTGTATACATTTCTCCACCTTGCACAGCATGCTGGGATTCCTTAACTCTTAATGGTGAGGATTAGAGTTCATTGATGGTAGGAGGGAGCAGGGATTTATTGAGAAGAGTTTCTCTCAGGGAAGATGTTTGCCAGGCATACATGTGTCCGTGTGTGCATGTGTGTAGGCTTCTGGGGAGTGGTATCCTCATGCACACCCTTGTTGGCCTGTCTAGTAAAGGGGAAGCAATCACAGCTGTGCCTCTCCAGGTTGACCAATGGGCCATGCCTTGGGAGCACACGAGGGTGTTTACATACCTGACCTGGTAGAAAATGCAAGCAATTGTATGAAGCCTGTAGGTAAAACTGGCCTTGAAAAAATCCCTTAAATCCCCACCCACTAGCACGTCCAGGGCTGCTGAGTATTCTCATGGACACCATGCAGAAGGAACCCAGGGGAGTGGAGATGCAGCTGTGCAGTCCTTTAGGAGGCATCAGATTGCTCCAAGTGAGCAGGGATGGCTGTTTATTCTGCAGGGTTTACTCCATTCAGATTGAATAGTACGTCCCTTGAACATTATTAGTTCCTGAAAACAGGCTTGTTCATGTCAAGGTTGAATAAAACTGGGATTGCATCTTCCACATGGAGTTAGGGTCTGAGGGGAGAGCAGCGCACTCCACTATATAGCATTCAGCTTGACGTCTGGCACACAGAAAACATGCAGCTGGAAGCTGTTATTATTACAGAAGAGGACTTGTATTTCCTTGATAACGTGTCAGAGGTGTGGCAGCAACTTCAGAAATGAGGGCAGGACACAGAAAGAGGCAGAAACAAGACTCAAGTGCAGGCCTCCTGGCTCCCACCACACCACTAAGCTGCCTCCCCTGCACTGACAATGTCTGGTGTCACCATCAGCTGGTTTGCTGACATCTGGACATATGGACAGACATTAAGATGACTGCATAGTCAGCACACACCATAGGACTGCTTTCATCTCAGGAGGTGGTGACTTGCGAAGGGGTGCCTCACTGCCAGTTCCCCAACACTGTACTTACCAATTTATTCTATTGATTATTTCCACTGCTAGAATGTAAGCATCATGAAGGCAGGATTCTTTCTTTATTTTGTTCACAAGCACCTAGAACAGTGCAAACAAATAGTATATGTTCAGTAAATGTCGAAGGAAGTGAGTGAATAGCATGTACAAATATACACACAGATACACACAAATACATACATACACACACAAAAAATGGAGGCTTGGCTTCTGGAAACAAGCCAAAAATCTGCCAATTTAATAAGGCCCAGCAACCCTTAGCTCCAGGGACAGATGGATGTGACCTAGGTTCAAATCCCAGCTCTACCACTTGTAAATTACTTCTTATTTCTATTCTGCAGATGGGAAAAAGGAGAGAGTAATGATAAGAATATCACCCTAACAGGGATGTTTTAAGAACAAAATGAAACAATGCATGTAAAACATGTACAGAATGTTTCCTATGTTCTGTGACTATTTAAGCACCTTTTATATTACCCTATTTCATCCTCACAAAGACCCTGAGGTAAGTACTGTGATTATTTGTATTTTAAGATGAGAAATCTGGGGTGTAGAGGTTGCCTGACTACTGAGGGTAATAGGGCAGGGTTCATTCAGGCAGTTCGGCTCCAGAGTCTTTATTCTGATCAAACTGGAACATTTCACCCACAATGAGTTCAACCAATTTCCAAATCGAGGTGCTCTGTGGGAGCCTCTCAGTCTTCCTAGAAAGTCTTTTGCCATGCTAATTTCTGCCATGTGGTCTCATGTCATGTTTGTACCTTCTGATCTGCTGCAAACGCTGATTGCCTTTTTATTCAATCAGTTGCCATGTGCCTAATTCTTCTTAAAAGAAGGCCTTGAATATTCATAAGGAATACGTCTTTATGAATATCATAGTTGTTTTGTCTGTTCTCTGAAATAATTATAATTACCTATAGACTTTGTGAGCAGCCATTTTATCTCAGATCTTAAGGAAATTCTGTGCTCCTAATGAATTGCCACAGGGACAGATAGTCCCCTCCATTTATCTCACTGGGATTGATGTCTCCAATGTCCATAAGGTAGGTGAGTGGGGAGCAGGCCTAAGGTCCTAATGTCTTAGGACCACTCCATCTAAATGGGCATTGCATTTTATGATTTCATGGGTGTTCCTTTGTTTTGTATTTGTGCAACTTTTTTGAGTTTCATTTCATGGAAAAAGGGCATGTTACTCCACATGCATGCACACACAGTCACATGTGGTATTAAGTTGACAGTCCACTCCCACAGGATTGGGGACGATTTCTTAGTGGAGACCTTTGCGCTTAAGAGAGGGGGACAGGTTTCGGGGTAAAGAAGAGGCTGTTTTTGTGTGCATGCAGTGAGATGAAAGATCCAGCTTAGGGGACAATGGGAAGGATTTAGAAGAGTGTCCCTGAACTTTGGAGAGGCAGGAGGCAATCTAGTGCTCACCTGAGAATCTGCCTGCTGGACTGAACCTGCGAGGGGCACATCCCAACAGAAACACCAGCTAATTACTAATGCCTAGAATTACTAGTCATTATTAGTAATTGCCTATAAAATTACTCAGCCTCCCCGACTTCCATTCTCTTACTGATTCAAAGCTTGAATGGAACTGGCCCCTAATGATCGAGCAAGGCTATGTGCCTGGTGCTCAGCTATTGTATAGTTTAGGCATGTAGTGCATCTCAGTATTGCAGGGGGAGTTTTACAGACTCAGCTCTGAATACAGTGATTCTCAAAAACCAAAACTCCAGGACTGCAAATGGAGTTATTACTTGAGGAGCAAGCTCTGCCCCACGGCCTCCCACACAGTTTCTCATCACGTCTTGATTTTGTGGTTCTCCTGCCTTCGTGGTGCTCTGAATAGCTGGAATTGCAGCTGGCAAGATCACTCACCACCTAGTTAGCTTTCTTCTCCCATACACATTAGCCACTGTCACCTTGCCTGCCTTCCAGTCTTCTCCCAGATTGCATGTGTATGACACCTGCTACTTTGTCCAGTGCTGCTAACTCTGTTCTGCAGAGGTGGGGAAAGGCACACACCTTGGAGGGCAGGGCTTTACCTCACCCAAGGGAAGTCAGGGTCCTCTTCCTATTTGTTAGTTTACCTTCTTCCAGCCTCTCCCAATTCTGCAAATTAGCAGATCAAACTGCTTAAAATAAATACGTACTGAAATCAGTGCTTGAACCTACTTATAATCCTCTAGCAGCTTCCCATGTTCTTAGATTAACACCCAATTCAGTTACCTTGGTCTCCAGTGCCTTGCATGATTGGTCCCTGCCAGACGCCCTCACCTCCTCTTGTCACTCTTGCACACTCACTACTTTCTTGGCTGCTTCCAAAATTTCTTACATGTGCTGAGCTGCTTCTTGCATCAACCATTTCTGTTCCCTCTGCAGGGACACTCTTCTCCCACTTTTTGCCTGGGTAGTTCCTTCTCATTCTCCTTCCATCCAGAAAGGGAAATCCAGGAAAGTCTTTTGGAGCAAGGCCTGCCAATGTGCTCTTTCATTCACACCCTTTACAATGAAAGACAAATACAAGCTGTGGTGTGCTTACTGGTTTGGCACAGTCTCTCTGGCTAATCTAGAAGCCCCACGAGAGCAGGGACTGTGTCTGTTCACTTCACTGTACTCCCCCAAGCCCAGGGCTGCCGTGAGCCCAGATGATGCAAGGTGGACAGGTATCCCATCCTCAGGATATTTGATGTAGCTACTGGAAAATTGTTTCAGTACACTGACTTTGTTAGAATAAGCCACCACGTTATTACCAGACACACGTGCATGCACACAAAATCACATGTAGAGTTAAATTGACAGCCCATTTCTAAAAACTTTCATATTAAATATATTGTTTTATGCTGTTTGCGACATGACTAACGTCCCCTTAGACATGGTGTTCTTGCATGGTACACAAACTGAGCAACTGTGCATGGTAAACCTCCTGACTTCCTACCATATGCCTGGATTGCAGTAAGTAATTGTTGAATGAATTAGTGGTTAATGGGAAAGCTAGTCCAGGGTAGGACCAGGGTAAGATCAATGGATTCAGAAAATGGCCAAGTGGAGTTTGGATCCTGAAGTGTCACTGGTTTGCTGGCTCTGGCTGTAAGACAGGGTTCATGACTCCTGCTTGCCTCTCAGGTTTGCTATGAAGTTCCAGCAAGATTGCTGTGCAGAGCAAACCCACCTGTTTACTGGCCTCAATGTAGCAGGCCCAGCTGGTACCCTGCAATGTCTCCTTACCCTATCCCTGCCTTCAGCTGCAGGCTGCAAGCATCTCACCTCGGGCATCTCATCCACTGTCTCAGCTGTTCTGCTTCAGAGCTTTCTCAGAACTGTGCACTTCACTCTCAGAGCAGTGCAGGGTGGGAATGTATGGGGGAGTCAGTGTACCCGAGACCAGCCCTCAGTAAGCATGCCCAGTCTCCCATCCTTTGGAGGACAATTCCAAGGGGCATGCTCCCCAGACAGTCCCTGGCAGGAGTGGGCTCCAGCAGCTCAAGTGGTAACCAGCCCACCACCTCTCCAAATGGCTTTTTTTCCTTCCTGCCTCCTTCTCTCTCTCTGATCCCGTGCTCCAGCTTCCAGGGATCTAATCCGAAAGGAACCAAGCATACCCACGTCCTTGTCTCAGCTCTGCCTCCAGGAGAATAATACATGCATCATTAAGGGAATCAGACTCTTAGGCAGGGTCTTTTCTTTTTTGTTCTACTGCAGTCTACTAGAGGAAGCATTACACTTTAGCCTAGTTCCTAGAATAACAGGGTCCTTCAGGACAGAAGAGGGCTCAGAGGGGATGTAAGGGGATCCCTGTGGGGCTTAAGGGGACAGAGATGAGGGAAGAGGTGTAGGTTAAGGAGGGCCCCAGAGAAGCTCTTCTGATGGTTTTGCCCTCAGGAAGTAGGTTGTCACTGCTGGCAGAATAGCCCATGATTTCAGCCTGAGAGTATGTGAGGGGTTCTCTGTGGAGCATGAACTGATCTGCCCATGCTTTCTTGAATTTCTATATCAGCTATTGCTACAAAAATACTACATAATGAAGCCCCCTAAATGTCAGTGGCCTAAGACAGTCACTTATTGTTACAGTTCATGCTGCTGGCCTGGCTCTGTGCTCCAGGCTGGGCAGCTCTGTGCCACATGTCTCTCTTCCTTCTGGCACCTTCAGGCTAGTCCCTGCTCAACTTTTCACCATGATGGCAGAGGCCCAGGAATGAAAATTCCTATCTTATTTACTCTTCAATGTACCAGCTTCTCATTGGCCAAAATAAGTCACATGATTGATCTGGCTCTAAATAAGGGGAGGGGAAGTCCCAGGGCAAAATGCCTTTGAAACCGAAATCAGTCAAAGGGAGAAATAAAGTTTAAAGCCCATTTATTGCTTACCAGGAGTTGTCCCACATCTCTCTCCTGCTGCAGCAGAAGCAAGCGAATATCACCCCAACCTCTCCAGTCCAGATCAACCCCTTCCTCACCCATGTAATTACCCATTGATATGGAGAGGGACTACTGCTCTCCACCCCTTGGAAACACCTCTTGATATGCAGATACACTTAAAGCCAGGTGAGAGATTCTGGGAATATTGAAATTTTACCCACAGGCCACCCCTCCAGAAATCTCACTTTACAATCTACATGTTCCCCATCTTCTGCAATGGTCCCTGGGTGAGAAAACTGGAGCACTATAACCAGACTAATGACATGCAAGAGCAACAGCAATAAAATCATGATAATCCTCAAACTGGAGGATTCAGCTAGGTTCAAAGTCCTATGAAGATTAAGTCCATAGCTCACCCATTCCACAGGCAGGCAGTAGATGAAGAGGTAAAGAGTTCAGAGCAATCATCACACAGCAGCTGCAGCCAGGGGGTGCATCCAGGCCACAAGGACTGTATAAGAAAATAATCTTAAGGGCGATAAGATACATGTTTTAATGACATCAACATAGTCAGATCTTGTCCATCAGGTAGGATACATGCAAGAGAGTGGCCCTGTGATAGAACAGTGGCAGAAATGGGATCTAATCCTGGTCTGGTATACCAGAATTTAACCCCCTCCCTGTGGGAGTTACAGATGGGTCAATATATAGGGCTATGGGAGGTACATGAACTGGCAATAAAGATAAATCAAAACTTCCCCCCAAGATGCTCTTACTTCCTGGATGTTGTGGGATCTTTGGGGGCCACTCTGCTGTTACTCCATGAATACAAATGAGGCCAGTTTCCAGGTGCCAGAGCCAGCCTTTGCTGGTCCATGTGTTGAAATGTCAGGGCCACATCCACTCAATGGTGTCTCCAGGGTTTAATCCAGTTGGGCCTGGCAGCAGGATGTTGCTCTGCTGGTCATATCCTAGCTTCAATAACTCTTTGGTTTGCACATAAAGTTGTATAGGAGAGGCAGCAATGTGTGTTAGCATATTTATAGGGCTCAAGGCTCCTTTTTGGGGCTTCTCATTCAAATGCCATAGCACTGTCCATAAGCAAACTGACCAGCCCCACAGACTATTGGTGTCTGACTTCAGGCCAGATTTCAACAAACTCTTGTATTTCTCTATCATGTCTGCCCCAGTAGGATTATATGGTACATGAAACTTCTACTTTATTCCTAATGGCTGCACCCATTCTTGTAATACATGTCCAGTAAGGTGGGTATCTTGATCACTTTAAATCACCTGTGGCTGGCTATAGGCTCAAAGAGAAGCTCTAGGCCCCTCTTGGTGGTTTGCTGATCTTCACAATGTGCAGGAAAAGCAACCAATAGTCCAGTAGCCATGTCTACGCAAGTCATGGCACACTGATATCCTTCTGATATGGGCAGAGGCCCAATATAGTCTACCTGCCACCTGAAAAGGGGTATCAGCCCCCTTACTATTGTCCCATGTTGCTGCGGGATTCAGTGTAAGTCTCTCTTGTAGTACACATGGCACTCCTTCTAGGCTCAGCTGACTTCTTCAAAGGTCACGATCAGCCCCACCAATAGGCTACAGCCCACACTGTCTTTTGCCCCGCAGGCACCAAATGCTGATGAAACCATTGGACTGCATCAGAGGCAGGCTTTTCTTCTCGCCGATGCACCTGGGCCAGTGTGTCTGCTTCATCATTCCCTGAGGATGCCAAAGGCAAATGCCAGTCACATGATATATGGTAACTGTCTGACCAGAGGCCCACAGGTCTTGCCACAACTCTAGGGGCCAGGTACCAATCATCCAGTTGGCATGGTACCATGTTGGTAGCCACAGGGTCAAGCCCCAATAGACAGCTCAGCTGTCAGTGCAGACAACTATGGGGGAGGGCTCCTGGGTGATCACGAGCCATATTGCCTGCAACTCATCCCACTGACTGCTCTTTCACTCTCCATTCTCCACCCATATTGTCTCAGTCTTAGGATGGAAAGATACAGCCCTCCACTTTGGGGGCTGCCCATGACTGGAGGCATCTGTATACCAAGAATCTTCAAGTATAGGGGCTTTTCTCTTCTGATAAGGGTTCTCAGCTACCAGTGTTTCAAAAGCAAGTTCTTCCTGCTTTCCACTGATATAGATCACTGGCTCCAATAAGCATTGGAGTTCTCCACTTAAGGGGCTAGTAGAGAGGGTGCTATGCTGCAGTAAATATGTGCCCCATTTGGCCAATGTAGGCATCTCTGCCACACTACTCTGTTGCCTTTGGGTCTAGTCTTGCACTCACCCCAGGATGGGAGAGGTGGTTATTATCTTGGTTGGAGTTGTTCTGGTGATGGGCTCCTTAGCCAGCAAGGCATGGTACCCAGCAGCCAGTTGCTTCTCTATCAACGTGTACTGGACCTCTACTCCTTTCCATAACTGTGACCAGACTCCAATAGGTTGACGTGTCTGTTCAAGTTGCTGCCAAAGATCCCATCCATATTCATCTTTGGTTACATGAACATCTGGCTCATAGGGCCTTGATGAGTCCATTCCATTACACTCAAGGCCTGTATGGCCTTGACTGCTCACTTAGCATTAGTAAAAGCAGCTGCACGTGTCTCATCCCAGTCCCACCTGATGCCTTTTCATGCCAACCAGTATAAGAGCTTCAGAATTTGTGCCAAGTGCAGGATTAACACTCTCCAGCAGCCCAAAAGACTCAAAAACTCTTGTAATACCACCACAGTGGTAGGGGTGGGGAAAGCCTGGACCTTGCCTATGACTGCTTCAAGAGTAACTTTAGTTTTCCCTCACCAGGCAACCCCCAAGAATTTTACAGACAAACCAGGTTCCTGAACATTGGTGCTGTTCACAGCCCATCCTTTTTCCTGTAGATGTTGCAACAGTCTAGGAACTGCCCCTTCTAAATCTGAAAGAGAATCAGATGTGAGCATAATATAATCAATGCAGTGATACAACCACACTGTTTGCAGTTTCTTCCATGTAGCCAAGTCCTGGGCTAAAAGTCCATGGCAGATGGTGGGACTGTGGAGGTATCCCTGTGGAAGGACAGTGAATGTCCACTGTCAGCCTTCCCACATGAAGGCAAACTGTTCCTGACTTTTCTGTGCTATGTCAATAGAGAAGAAAGCATTGGCAAGGTCTATAACATAATGATAAATCCCCAGTTCATGGCTGAAGGTGTCCAGAATGTCTGCTATAGAGCGGACAGCAGCATGCAAAGGGGGTGTGACTTTATTCACTTCCCTGTAGTCCACAGTCATACACCAGGAGCCATCTGGCTTATTCACTGGCCACACTGGGGAATTAAAAGGACTATGAGTGGGCTTTATGATGCCCATCTTCTCCAACTCCTGTAGAGTTTCTCCAATTTCCTTGTGCCCCCCAGTTTATACTGCATAGTATTTGTCACCTGCCAAGGTACAGGCAGACCTACAGGAGGGTGCTTAGCATGTCTCCTCAGAACTGCCTTTACCACACGTATCCTCAGTCTAAACTCATCTGCACAGGTCTGTAACCACAGGCCCTGCAGGGTATCTATCTACCTAGAAAATATATTCAGGAATGGGAGAAATTACACGGTATACTCCTAAGGAGGTAAATGCCCTATCCCCAATGGGATTTGGGCTTTCATCACTCTAACTGCCTTACCCCCATAGCCATCTATCACAGCAGGGGTCCTGTGAAAATGCTCAGGGTTGCCATGAATCAAAGAACACTCAGCTCCTGTGTCCACCAGCACCAGGACATGTTGTACATTCACAGGGGACCAATAAATTGCTAATTCTACATATGGCCTCTGGTTCCCACCATGTCTCCCAAGGTGGGAACTTTGACACCCTCTCTCCCCCAGTTGAACCGTGATGCCCAATCATCCTCCTGTGGGGGGTGAGGGCTCAGGCAAATTCTGAGTACTGCCCCCATGAAGTTTTGCAGGGACACAGGCCAGGCATGAGGCTTTCACTCAGGTTTCCATGTCCTGGACCTCAGCAGCTGGAACTGCTGCTCTGGTTTTAATTGGTGCCACAGTTCTAACAATATTCTATTGAGCTGCCCATTGAGTTTTTCTTTCACTACCCCTGCCTTTATCAAATCAACCCACATCTGGGTTCTCGAGACCATCAGGGGGCCTTTTCCACTTCTCCTTTCAGTCATAGCCTGTACTTCCCTCCGTGCCCTTATTGTTTCAACCTCCCCCAGATCTGTTAAAGTATGAGTAGCCTCCCTTATGGGTTGTCCTATATAGGGGGCAAGAGTATTCACTAGGGGCCCAAAGAGAGATGTGGGAGCAGCAGCAGATTTCTCATTCTTATGGTGAACAACTCCTCATCGGGGCCTTGGGGGTCCATATTATAGATGATGTTTTTCATGCTCAATTCCTGCAATACCTCTTGGAGCTCTGCATGTTTTCCAGTTTGTGGGTAAATATGGTAAATCAGCCTGATTAGGCCAAACTGCCCTGATAGCAGCTGTCAGCCATTCCAGAAGTATCTGATTCCCTGAGGTGTGATGGGCCTTTTTCAACCACTGCTCGAGGGAAGGGTGAGTTATCAGGGAAGCCAATGTACTCATTTCAGGACCCAACATAACAATATTTTCTACCCCTGTATTCCAGAGATGTAAAAGCCATGTAGGCAGAGATTCTGACGGCTTCTGCCTATACCAGATGCTCATGTCCACCAGTTCATCCTGGGTATAGGGGCAGAGCACGAAGTGCTCTACCACCTGGGAAGGGGGTTGCTTCTCCCCCTGAGGAGCCTGCGGTTGTTTCATTTTTATTTTTCTAATTACAGCTGGGTGGGCCTTTAATACAGGAAAGGCTGGTGCCTCCGGTGGAGGCCTCGGTGGCAGATCAGCCCTCGGCCCCGCCTCCTCATCTTCCCCCAGCTTCCCCACCATCTCCAGGCGGAAGGCACCACTCTTTCTTCTCCCTCCCCTATGGCCTCCTGCAACGCGGCTTCTCCTGCCCCTCCCCCCTCACCACTGCTAAGGAATCTTCCAGGAAAGTGATCTGTTTTCTCAGTAACTGTCTCCCTTCCTTAAGGGCATTCCATAAGTCATCGCCCAGCTCCTCCAAGCGATGCCAAAGTGTGTCTCTCTCCTGCTGAAGTTCCTCTCTCTCCTTAATAAATCTCTCAATAACCCTGTCGCTTTCCTCAATAACATTGTCCACTATCTTGAGGAAAAAAGACCCTATAATGCCAGCTGCTACAATGGCCACTCAGGGCCTCTAAGCAGTCTTATCTCACAGAGGGCTAATTCTGCAGTTCTGGTGTCTCCATCCTTTCCCAGTTCTGGGGAAGGTCCCACTCCTCTAGGAGGTGCTTTTCCATAGACCAATTCCCCACTAGGGGCTCCCAAATAGGAAGCCCCACAGATAGGGGGCTCCTGGGGGAAGCTGCACTCTCTGCTGCTGCAACCACTGGGGCCTCCCCACTATCCACAGAGGGGTTTCCAGGCATCTTCCCACCATCTCTAGGGGCGCCCTACCAAGAGTTGCACCATGTAGACAGAATTTGGGTTCAGAGAACCTGCAGACTACGGGTCCCTACAGTATAAATCCTGGGAGGGGAAATCCCAGGGCAAAATGCCTTTGAAACTGAAATCAGTCAAAGGGAGAAATAAAGCTTAAAACCCCTTTATTGCTTACAAGGAGTCGTACTGCATCTCTCTCTCTCTCTCCTGCTGTGGCAGAAGTGAGTGAATCCCCCCAACCTCTGTGGCCCAGGTAAGCCCCTTGCTTGCCCATGTGATTACTCATTGATATGAAGATGGACTACTTCTCTCCACTCCTTGGAAACACCTGTTGGTATGGAGGTGCACTAAAGCCAGGTCTATGGAAGGAATCAGACAAATCTGGAAATATTGCAATTTAACCTACATTGGCTAAGGTATTACCTTCTACCTATGGGAAGATTAGATTGCAAAGGTGGACAAAAGGGCAAAGAATTGGAGCCGTTAAGCATTCTACCTTTGGCTTGGGGTAGGATCTTCAGCTTCTCTCTGGGGGAGAGCCTTTTTCTACAAAGTGTCTGTACTTTCTGGGGCTCTACCAGTGACATGACCAGCATCAGGGAGTGAACACTGACTGACCTTTAGTCCAAAGGAGTCCACCATCAATTCTAACCTGTGTAAAGTCTGCTGCTATGGAACACTTGCATCTGATAAGTAGTGCAGCCACCAGCCTGAGGTACAGGTGCAGCCCTTTCACCAACTTTGCTGATTAATTTACCTGTCTAACCTAGCAGGAGGCCCAGAGCTTCCCAAGGGCCTCACCCTGCAAAGCTCAGGAGTCCAAGGCCAGGCAGGCAAGAGTCTTTTTGTTAGTCACTGCCTCCTCCTCCCAGAAAGAAATGCTGGGCAGTGGCCCTTCCCTGTTCCCATCCTAGGACTGACCCTCCTTCTCCTTTGTCTTTCCCTAGTCACCAGTCTAGAGTCAGTTTTCCTCACTGGAGGTTCTTCTCTGGGGCCCAGAGGGCCTTTTTCTCACCAATAGGCTCAGGTAGGGACATCTTAATCCACCCGTGTCCTCATCCTGTTAGATCTCCGGATGGAAGGTCAGTCTTAATGCTATTTCTCCCTTACCCTCTTTGCAAATTTGCCCGCCCCCTTCCTAACCTCTCCTTCCCCTGGAGGCAATGGATCACTAACGTCCTGCCCTACCTTTCCTCAGCACCTTCATCATCCCTTGCATGCCTAAGGGGAGCACTCAAGTGACATCTCAGAAGCAGAAAGACTTTCTTTCATCCTAGCCTGAGAAGCTGGCTGACAGCTTGTCTTGAAAACAGTTTTTCATTCCACCATGTTGGTACATTTGTTTATGTTCCTCTTAATGTTGTGTTTGAGCTGAGGAATCTGAGGTGAGAAAAACTGGAAAGCTATAGGTCTGGATGGCCCCAGGACCTTGCTGCTGTGCACACTAGGGTGCTACTCTGTGGGAGAGCGCCTTCAGGTCATGTTCCTGTCATCCTCTGCAGGCCAGGGCCCAACTCATTCTGGGTGTGTGGCTGACCTGCCTTGTGCACTCCTGCACTCTATCCCTGTGCTCTGAATTCTAAACATTCCCCTACTCTCCGAAACTGGTTTAAAAACAGGATAAAGATCAGGCTGGTGGAAGGAGGAAGGAGGAGGTGTTGCTGGGGGACTTCAGAGCTGTCAACATTTGGGCATCTGTGGCTGATTTAAGACCATTTAAATTTAACAGTTATCTTGGTACAGCTGGCTGCCCTGGTGTGCACCAGCCATTGAGCAAAGAATATATGGAATACAATTTATGCAAGTGAATGCCTCCAAAAGATCCTAACCAAAATATGGTCTTGGAGGTGACAACAGAATGGTGCTCTTGGCATCTGTTTTGAGGTTAGTTTTCCCTTCACCTTTGGAGCTTGTGTGTAGAAAAAGTGTCTCAAAATTATAAAGAAAGTGGATTTTGTCTGTTGGGATTTGGGTCTCCATTTAAAATTTCCTTCACTCCCAGACATCTGCTGTTCATCCAGTTTGCTACTACATTCCTTCTTTCCAGCCAGCTAAACATACATCTGTCCATATAAATACCCATCCAGCACTCAGTGCCATGTCTGTGTTGGGTGCTGCAGTAGGGAGAGGCCCTGTGCTCAGGAGCTCACATTATAGCAGAAGCAGAAGATGCTGCCATTCCTCACCTATATCCCCTTGACCAACAGAAACTACCTGCAGGGTGGTGGAAAATTTCCATACATACATATGGCTTCCTGCTGTGAGCACTTGAATCACTCTGTGGACACTTTCTCTGGCCTCAGGTGCCAGTGGCACAAGTAAAAGAGAAAAGACTGCTTCTATCTTATTGGGTTCAACAGCTGGGTCTATGAAATAAACTGACAATAAGCAGAACAATAGGGAAAAGGAATAGCAACCTGTTATTTTTTAATATGTGTATGGCAGCATGATGGGAAAAGAGTGAATACCTAAAAAAATCAGTGAGATTTGTGAGCTTATACACCATCTTAACAGGGGAAGGGGTGGGGAATGAAGGCCACTGAAGGGGGGCAGTTAGTTGTTTTTAGGAAAGATGGAGGGGCCCTTAGAAGAAAAGGTGGACAGTCTGTGACGGTTTGTCTGGGTTTGATGTCCACTTCCTGCCTCCTCTGTGATAAGAGTCCATCTTCCCTGGTTGATGAAACTCCCTGGAAGGGCACTGAGGACCATGAAGTTCCTGTGGGACTGTCTGTCTTTAAGCCGAGAAGGGGAGTTCAGAGAAAGTCTCTCTCTGATTTTGCTATTTTCAAGTGCCTTCAGCTCAAAGTAATCAATGTACCATAGTGACATAGTTTGCAGGGTGTTGTGGGGACATGTCCTGATCTCCTTCATTCTTTAACAATTAAATCTGGTAAGAACTAAGTTCTGGTAAGAACTCAGGTTTGCAATCTCCTGGGCAAGCTGCAGGGCATTTTCTAATGCTAATGTTTATGATACAGCGCAGCAGGATATTTTCTATTTGTGTATATTCCTGATTTGTAGATGAGGAGAATGAGGCAGAAAGATCAAGTAACTTGTCTAATCTCACATATGAGTCAGGATTTGAAACCAGGCTGACTTTTAAAGGTCTTTTCTTAGGATCTTAGTTCCATGTTTGTCACCATTTATAAAGAAATGTGTTATTTAGGCTTCAATGAGTCTGTGGAGTGGGATTCCAGGTGGGAGGCACGGGAGGAGAGGAACCTCTGAATTAACTCCCTTTCTAATATCTGGCAGACAGAAAACTGAGCTGGCAGGGAGGGCTGGAATGGAAGCCTGACCAGAGGGCTGGGGGCTTGGTGGGAGACTCTGGCCAGACCTTGAGGGGCTGTGAGGGACTCGCTAAAACCTGCCCGACACCCCTTTCCCTGGTACAGCTCCCCCAGTTCTTGGGTCATCTTCCTAAAGGACTCATTTCCTCTCAATAGTTACCATCCCGAAAGTGTCATCAATGAGGGAAGCCAAGGCCGCTTCATCAGCCCCACTGCAAATCAAAGTAATTTGATGTATTCATTTTTGGGATTTCATGTGGATCATGAAGTTCCCCAGAAGGAAATGAACAAAATCTATAAAAAGGAGGAAAAGAGCTTTTTTTTTTTGCCTTGCACGATACATATATGGTATAAATTACTGAGGAATTAACATTTCTACATAATATCGCAGTCAATAGAATGGAATGAATCCCATGCAATCAATAGAAAACAAATTCAGGAGTCAGGAAGGGGCATGGATTCAAAAGTTTCCATGAGAGAGACGTTAGTGTGAGGAAGAGGCCTGCTGGGAGAGCCCAGCTGTAATTACCAGCGCACCTGGGAAGGGAGGAATGATGGCAATAAAGTGGAAAAGCAGCAACTTCAGAGCCACCTTATGCTTGGAAGACTCCTTCAGGATGGACCATAAATTGTGCAAACAGCAGGCACCAAGCCCTCTGCCTCCAGGGTGTCCTGCTTGGTTTATGGACTTCACTGAGTGTTAGTTTTGGATTTGGGGTGGGAGACTGGTTCTCAATTTTGGTCATGCATTATGATCAAATGGGGGACTTTTAAAAAAGTATATTCCCTGAGCCACATTCCCAGAAATTCTGACTTAATTGGTCTGGGGTGGGCCCTGGCATTGGTTCATTTTTTAAAAGCACTCTTCAGAGATTCCAACATACATCTTGAGGCTGAGCTGTGAAGGCACAATTCAAGAGGCCTTCCTGTCTAACAGGAGAGGCTTTTAGGGACTGAGAAGTTGGGAAGGCAAAAAATGTAACTTCTTTCTCTATAACTAGAATTGATTTTCCATCCTCACACTTCCACTTAAAACTTCATTGTAACCATTCAAGGTAAACTCAGAGATCTTGAAGTTTAAGCCCTTTTCCTTTTGATCAGTTTGGAATGCTATTCCTCTCCTTAGGGAATCACTGTGAGGGGCTTCGGTGTGGCACAGGCTGGGGGCAGGAAGAGGAAGTGAGATGTGGAGGAACTATGTGGCACTCTGTCACCTCTGAGATGTGACTGGGTCTTCTGTTATTCATGGCCTGACATCTGCTGCAGTCATAGTTTGCTGTGTCCACCTGCTCTGTGTCCTCTTCCTGGGTCCTCTCACTTGCTTACCACTCCTCTTTGTCACTTCTGGGGCCTGCTGGTGGGGGCAGGCTTCAGGAAGGGCCCTCAAGCACAGCTGCCCAGACATGCCCCCCACCCTGCCCAGCCAGCTTCACAGAAAAGCTCCCATGAGGAACTTTCATACACTGGCACCTGCTCCCCTGGAAGCAGCACAGGTCTGTTATATTCTCAGATGCCTAAACTTCTCCCAAATTTCTATGATTTCTCCTTTTCACCCAGAGTTTTGATCTCAGGAAAGATAAGAGATTTGGCTCATTCCACACAGACAACTCATCCTGGGTAAACTATCTACCCTTCTTCAGCCCAGGAAGGGTTTACTGTTGTTATTTAAAAATCTCCTTTCCTGTGGCAGAATTTGGCAAGGTATAAATTCTTTCAAATGCATTGCTTATTCTGATCGCTTATTCTTGATTCTCCAGAAGCCCTTTCTCTCAAGTACAAAATCTCAAAGATTTTCTTTCCATCATAGAGACACAAAAGGTGTTCTAGCAGCTCAGAAACCAGGGACTGACTCTTTGCACTGTCCTTGTGGTAGAAATTATTCAGAGAGAATGTTCAAGGAAATTGGGGGCTGGAGAAGAAGCCTTGGTTAAATCTCATAACTTGGTCCTAGTGTGTCTGGTTACAAAGAGCAGGAAGGAGAAATTGGAGAGGTCGGGTGGGACTCTTGTCCTGCAGTCCTGTGCCTTGCTTATGTCATGCGTCTTGCTTGGAAGACCTGGTACTGTCTGTACTCAGCCACATTCAACCATCTTGCAAGATCTTCCTTTTCTAGGAAGCCCTCCTTGCAGCCAGGTGCCTGCTGTTGCTCCCATGGAGTCTCACGTCCAATGGCCCACGCATATGTTGTGTCACTCTGCTCCTCACTGTGAACTGTCTCGTGCAGGTTTTTATTATTATCTAGAACTACTATTGCATCTCCCACTAAAATTATTTTTTACTAGAATGTTAGTTTCTGAAAAGCAAGGACTGTATTTTATTCAGCTTTTGGTCCCAGTCTAGCAAGGGTTTGCTAAGTCCTGACAAACAGTAGTGAATATGTGGGATGCTTATGCTCTGCCTCTTCCATGAGACTGGGAATTCTGTTGTCTCATTTTCCTGACATAATGTCCAGTCTTGCAAAATGAGATAGACAGCAATGACCACCTTTGTATTGTGTCTTCAGTGTCTACAGGTTAAATTTAAACTTTGCGCATCTCATAACGTCTGTGTGGCCCAGCCTATGCCTGTCTGGCCCCATCTCCCAGACTCAAACATCTTACTCCAGTAAACATGCTCTGCTCTTTCTTACTTCTGGGTTGCTGGCCATGCTGTTCCTTCTGTTTTGAATGTGTTTCCCCAACTGTCCAGCAACAGACTGGAAAACTCCCATTGATCACTCAGACTTATCTCAATATAGCTTGCTCCCTGGAGCCTTCCCAGATTCCTGCAGGATATTGTGAGCATGATTCCTGTGTACCCTACCATCACAGGACCTCTTCCCCTCTTCCCACAGTCTATTCTGGAGACAATCTTTTAGCTGTTTTTATTTTGATTATTGACGGTCATCTCTGAAATATAATTAATATACTTGGTTTTGTGATGGATCCATTTTAGTTATTGATTGATACCCCAGGGTGAAAAATGACATTTTAATTATCCCTCTCCTCCTGTCAATGTTTGATATTTAAATTCTTATGCTTACTTATAATTTAATTACCTTTACATAATTAAATCTCTCCACTTCTTGATGCATCAGTTTTGACAGTGAGTTGTGCTTGACTCCACACTTTATAAGATGAGGGTCAGGGCCCTGCTTTCTATTAAGCTTTATGCCTGGCTCTCCAAAGATTTGCACCAGTGTAGAGTCCCACCAGCAATGTGTAGAAATTCCAGATGGGATAGTTACATTTATTTCTCCTGTAACATAATTGTGATTAACTTCCATGTGTTTGCTGCCCTCCTAGACTTTAATCCTTGAAGGCAGGGGGGAAAGTGATTATTGCTGCAGCTCAGAGCCCAGCAGGGCAGTATTCATTCATTTAACGCTGAGAAAGATAAGTCAAAGAGATTGCTGGGTGCTCTGTTTGTGCAGTGCTGGGCTGGAACCTTTGGTTAATTTTCTACTGATGGAGCTATTTTCACAGGAGAGGTGAACTTGTAGATTTTGGTCTGATTGACATGCATATAAATTTTAACTGGTGGGAAAGATGATCCCAAAAGTTATGGTTTTGGCCCTGAGGGCATTAACTAGTTTTGTATGTAAGCTAGCAATAATACCTGTGATAATGTGGTTTATAGTAATTCTGGCACAGAGCTCCAGAAACCCTTTGAATTTCCTAGGTAATAAGAGACAAAAGGTTCTTTTGTTATGTTAATGAGGTGACTTGGGAGGCACCTAAAGATGGGGGTTGGTGGCCAGTGGAACCAATCATGTGATTAGAAGGTGGGATTTTTCAGTTCAGTCTGTTCCTCCTCAGCGTCTTGAGGATGGAGAAAGAGGCTGGAGACTGAGTTCAATCACAAATGGACAGTGATTTATTCAGTTGTACCTGTGTAATGAAGCCCCCATAAAACCCAAAAAGGATGGGGTTTGGAGAGCTTTCAGGTTGGTGACATGGACAGATCTGGGGAAAGTGGTGCACTCAGAGAGAGCATGGACACGCTACTCCCTTTCCCCATACTTTGCCCTTTGGTCTCTTCATCTGGCTGTTCCTGGGTTGTATCCTTTTATAATAAACTAGTAATGTAGTAAGTAAAATGTTTCTCTGAGTTCTATGAGCTGCTGTAGCAAATTAATTGAACCCAAAAATGTAAAATTCTTTGCATTTTACAGATGAACAAATGGACGCTTAGAAAGGTTAGATGCTCTGTCCAAGGTCACACAGCAAGAGACAGAGTAAGGGCCGGACCACAATTCCTTTATTCTCAAGTAGGTCCTTCTTTTCTTTTCTTTTTAAAAAAAATTATTGAAATATAGTTACTTCTTGATGCTACTACTGCAACTAAGTAGGTGCTACTATAGAGGGGGTAGGAAAGGGGAGAAGTGGCTGCAGGAAGTGGCAGAGGTATAAAGTTTAAAGTCCTGGAAGTTTCTTTCTGGTTTCACTTGCTACAGTGCTAATACCACAATTCCTGGCCACTGCAGGAACCTGGGAGCTATCAGTGAAGCCCTCATGTCCTCTCTCCGGTGGGTCTCCACAGGTGATCAGAGTGTGGATGTTTAGTGAGAACTTTGTTCATTTTAAGAAGCAACCCAGTCTGAAAAGTCATGAGTGTGTGTGTGCACGCGTGTGTGTATGTGTGGCAGAGACTGAAGAAAACTCAGTGAAGCAGGAGAGGAAGTAAACAGGGGTGAGTTTAGTCTTCGTAAACAAATGGAAACTGACCAGCACTGTAAGGGCATGCATGATTGCCCTCTGTCGAACAGCCAGCATTAGCAATTAGTTCTGGGAGCTGAGTAGATGAGGAATAAAAATGAGCTGTTGGCTCCAGGGAGGTATGAGCAGCTCCTCAGAAAGATTAAAGTTACCCTGTGCTTTTCTGTCTCCTAATTACATTCCTTCTGGTTGATATCTTTGAGTATCATAACGATCCATGGTAGCTGTGCAAAGCAAACAGACCATTACGTTGTTCCACAGAAATTGTGGTAAGGGGCTGAACTAGCTGGAGCAAGCCTACCTGACCCCACAGCTGGTCCTTGCACAGGCCCTGCACTTTCCACCTCTGTGCCTTTGTTGACACCCACCTCACCATACACCATGTGTGTGTGCCTGCATTCCCCGCTTTCTCTCCAGCATGAAAATCTTCTTTTCTTCAATGTCACCTCCTCCATGACCTTAACTTCCATTTGGAAGTGACCACTTCATTCTTTTAATTCTCATAGCCTGTCTTCTTATTTGGGTCCATGTCTGATTCTCCCTCAAAGAAAACACTCACACAGAAAGTATGCAGGAAAGTAAGAGGAGGGATCACACACACCCAGAACTCACAACTCCAGCCCTCTCTGGGGAATTCATGCTCTGAATCCCTGCTCTGCCAGGTTCCCTGGGCTTAGTTGGTTTGTTTTTCTTCCTTCCCTTTCTCAGCAGGTGCAACATTGCTGGAGCCTTTACAGTGGAGATCAGTCCTCACAGCTTGATCTTCTGCCCTCATCCTGCTGTCCCCAGCCCCTTTGGAAGTCAGTCTCGGGATGATCCTCAGGAGCACCTTTATCCCCACCTCCATCCCAAACAGCTCATCAAAGCATTCCTTCCAAACAAAAATGGGGTTCAGTCTGTACAAAAAGGAATTCTGGTGATTAGAGATACATCCCCAGATCCTTGCTTTTTCCTCCCTCTACTAATCTGAAAGTAGGGAGCTGATTTATTTATTCTTGCACTTCCACATCTACTCCTATGCCAGCTCTTGACTTACACAGAGGAGGTGCTCAAAATCCACTTGATAAGATAAATGGATGATATATTTTTCTTGCCAGCATCTCTGCCAATATAGGCTGAGGACTTCATATCTAACTGAAAGGGACAGACATTGGCCTCTTTATCCATTGTTTCTCTATCTTTGCCATGGCTCCCTGAGAGGGCTTGTCTTATCTAGATCTTGTTTTAGTCAGAAGGGAAAAAGGACTTAAGGAGGGAGAATAGAAGGATTCTTTGCTGAAGAATTCCCCTTCCCAGGAGCCAAAGGATGTATGGTAACAGGAGGGAATCTGTGAGCAGCAAAGTAGAAAAATGGAGAAGTAAGAAAGTCCTACTATGAAACTTAAAAACTTTAAGAGAAGACAAACTTTTAATTTTTTCTAGTATGAAACCCTAGACAGTGGGAAATATGTGACAAGAAATTCTTCCTCCAGCTGCATTTTAGCAGAATCTACAAACTGGTGAACCATTATGAGAAAATACATTTGGTTCCAGCAGTGGAACTTAACAAAAATATAGGTTGTTCATCAAATACATTGCCTGCATATTTCCAAAATTAAAGGGTGTCTTTCTAAAGTTTTATCATGCTTCAGTGTCATTCCAAAGTATTTTCATAGTCCTTGACATTTAATAATTCACAACTGCTTTTTACTGTTTCATTTATATTACCATCATGAACATAATATTATCATGTAATTAACAGATAATACCTTGTAAAACTTGCTATCTGCCAAGTAAGTCCTAGGTGCTGGTTAAAGCAGTTGAGTTGGCAATCAGTGGAACATTAAGATATTTTATGGGAATTAAGAAAGGGAAGATATATTGAATTTCAATGGCTGCTATCTAAATCTTCTAAGTCCTTGGTGAAACCTGTTTTCTCAGTATTCAAATTAAGCCTCCAGTTCTAAAGTCAGTGTTGAGAAGGGTAATTAAATAGATTACAACTGAGGAAACAAGTAGAGGAAATAAGATGTAAATAAGGCAAATTCAACTAGGTCACCTTGAAATCTATAGTGGTCTTTGAATTTGTTGAAAAGAAAAAATCTATTAGGTAAGAGAAGTGTTTAATGCATGGTATTTACATTTAAAATGGTGCTTTTTATACTTTTGGTTTCCAGTATGGCATTAGCAGCTTAGAAGTCATCACTCTGTCCTAAGAAATAAAAAGCTGAACAAATGAAAAAATCAGAAACTCTTCTTAGATCCATCAGAGCGGTGAGATCACAGGGTAAACCACTGTCCCCAAAATTGGAGAGATGGACAGGCATATACAGGGAATCAAACTTACTGGAACAGAGACTGTTGGATTCCCCTGAGGAAGGCGCCGCCCCAAATCACTCACCAAAGACGTTTCTTGATGCAACAAGCAAGAGGAATTTATTCAGAAGCCAACTAGTTGGGGTCCAAGTCAGCCCGTTGCAGCGGGTCTCAACGAGGACCCTGAGTACTTACAACTAAGTGGTTATATAGGATTTTCTGAGGCATTCAGCCCTAGAGAATTACCATGGTTACAGATTATGTTGTAGTAACAAGATAACAATACTACATAGCAAGATAACAATACTACAAAGGCAGTAATTTTTCAAACCTACGATTTCTGGGTTAGTGCCACGTCCTGGGGGTGTAGCAAGGTAGGGTCAGCTTTTATGCTTAACTAACTGAAAGGTTAGCGCTGCCAGCAGTCATGATTGATTAACTTGTTTTTCCAGAGGAGTTACCTGGTTTCAGTTGTTCCCTCTGAGTCATATATCAGAATGGCTTTTTGGGCTTCAAGATGGCCACTCTTAGGCTAACTTATTTCTCAGGGAGGTTGGGGCCCTACATTCCCCACTTCTTTTTCTGAACATTCTAATCATGGAATGTTGGTGTCTTCTTGATGTGTGAGGGTATGATACTGTTGTCTCAGCATTAGCACCTGCACAGCACTTACTCTTTCTCTAATAAAGGTTATTACTCGATTTAAAATGCAGGGACCTAAGGTGAGGAGCAATATAAAAATAAGCAGGGGTCCTGCCAAGGTGGATATTAGAGTTGTAAGCCATGGGGATCTAGAGAACCAGGATTCAAACAGGCTCTGGTTAGCTTCTCGTTCTCGCTTTCGCTGATCTAATCTTTCTCTCAGTTTAGACATTGAGTCTCTTACTACTCCAGTATGGTCTGCATAGAAGCAACACTCTTCTTTTAGAGCTGCACACAATCCACCTTCTTTTAGAAATAGTAAATCTAACCCTCGTCTATTTTGCAGCACTACTTCAGAGAGGGAGGTTAGGGACACTTCAAGTTTAGAAATAGACTGTTCTATAGTTCTCAAATCTTCATCGATAGCTATTCTTAGTCCTTCATAATGTTGGTTTTCTTGTATAATTGCAGCCGCCCCTGGTCCTACTCCGGCTGCGACTCCTACTCCTAGTAATACAGCTAGAGTGAGTGAGACTGGCTCTCTCTTATACCTTAGTCTAGGTTCTAATTCTGCCACGAATGAGAAGTCATCATGATACATTAATCTGGGTACTAACTGGACCATTATACAGAATTCGTGGGAGAAATTGAAGACAGAGGTGGAAACACATGGAGTTAGTCCAGTATTACAGGCCCACCATCCTTCAGGTGGTGGGACTAAATACCTGTTTTCTCTTGTGGGGATCATGGGGATGGTCTCATTACATAAATTTTTATGCATGGCGGGAACCGTACCTAGACACTTTCCTATTCCAGACACTTCGGTTAGTGTTAGCTTTTTATGACTGCCCCAACTACAAATTTCGTGGCTGGTTGTATTCTTAAAATCAGCTGACAATCCCAGCCCTTCATAATAAGGTGGTCTAGAAGAAAAACATAACCAACAGGACTCTGTAGTTTTAGGGTCGGTGGCATTTAGGACTCTGAAAGCTCCCTCAACAAGGTTGAGGAGGCGCTGTCCATTGCTAGAAAAGGAGGTCAGTGGGCTAGGAGCAAAGACGGGGACAGCTGAAATAGTTAGGGTTCTTTTCGGGGCTGGGGTTGGGAGGCGAGGCTGATCTGGTAAGACAGCGTTTGGTCCTACTGGAATAGCTGGGAGGGTTTCTACTTTGAGTCTAAGAGTGAATACAACTCCATTATCATATCCTTCCTGATAGAGTCTTAATCCCCACATGAGCCCTCTTTCCCAATTTGCCCCCTTTCCGGCTTCAGTAAAGGAAATATCAATAAGATTACAGGTAGAGCTGGTCATACAATGGGCCTGAGTACTGTTTCTTTTAACTCTTATAAGATTTGGAGGGGAGCTCCCGGCATTTCTGCCTATCCAATGACATGTCCCTGTTTGTTCACAGCCCCAATTTTTGCAGAAAAAGTCTGCCTGCCCACCACACTGTGAGGCCTTAGCACGATCGGTTGAGGGGGCTGGGCACACATAGAAGCAGGTATCTTGGAGTTTTTTCATAGAAGCCCGAGATCCACATCCTGGCCTTCCTATTCTACCTCCGTGCCGAGGGTCTTGTTTGAAGAGAGTACATATGTCTACAGTGAGGGTAGGCCACCAAGTCCCCCTAGGATGCTGTTCTGTTAACTGGACTACTACTTGGTGGGAAGCTGGGGTAATGATTTGCCATGTCAGTAACCTGGGTTCATGGGGGTTAGGGTTCTGGTGGGTTGGAAGTAGCAGGAGCATCAGAATTACTAACAGCATAATTCTTTTTACACAAGCGAAGCTTAAGGGGGTTATCAGTCCGAGTTACTCGCCAGTCCGGGTCCGGTGGGGGTGCCTTCTTTAGATGTGAAGCGTGTATCCAGGAGGAGACGCCGTCCACTTTTACAGCTGTGGGAGTAGTCAGGAGGACGATGAAAGGTCCCTTCCACCGTGGCTCGAGGTTTCCTGTCCGGTGCCTTCTCACGTAGACTGGATCTCCCACCTGGAACTGGTGAGGCACCGAGAGGTCTTCTGGCTGATAGGCTTCCTTGATGGAGGCCCACACGTCTTTCTGCACAGCCTCCAAGGCTCGTAACCTTTCAAGCAAAAACTTATTAGTTACACACTCAGGGAATGTATGAAGATGTGCTGACTGAAGCGGGGCCGGGGCCCCAAACATTATTTCAAAAGGCGTTAGTCCAAAGCGGCTGGGAGTGTTCCTGACTCTAAACAGGGCAAAGGGAAGGAGGACTAACCAATCACATAAGCCAGTCTCTATGGACAATTTAGTCAAGGTCTCTTTTAGAGTTCTGTTCATCCTTTCTACCTGTCCTGAGCTCTGGGGCCTGTATGCACAATGCAATTTCCAATCCGTCCCCAGGATCTTGGCCAATCCCTGACTTACCTGGGCAACAAAAGCAGGGCCGTTGTCGGAGCCGATTACCTTTGGAATCCCAAACCTGGGAAATATTTCTTCAAGGATTTTTTTAGACACCGTCTGAGCTGTTTCAGTTTTGGTGGGGAACGCCTCTGTCCATCCTGAAAATGTGTCTAGAAAAACTAGAAGGTACTTATATCTATACTTAGCAGGCTTAATTTCAGTGAAGTCAACTTCCCAATAAGTTCCTGGGCGATCTCCTCGAAGTCTTTTCCTGGATATTGCTTGATTTTTGCTCACGTTTACTAATTGACAGGGAACACAATTTTTTACAATCTCGTCAGCTAATTTTCCTAATCTAATAACATGATAAGGGGAGTCTCGAACTAAAGTCTTTAGGTTTTTTGCTCCCAAATGTGTCAGTTGATGTAATTGCCTTAAGTATTCTTCTGCCTCTTTCCGGGGCAGGACAACTTTCCCTTTTTCAGACTTGTATATCTCTTGGGGTGAGGAATTTTTGAACCCTAATTTGTTTATACAAATGAGATCTTCAGGTGTGTACTGGAAGCTCTCGATGTGAGTGGCTTCCGGACACACTTGAAGGGGCAAAATGTTCATTCCCTGAGCCGCTTGCTTTGCGGCTTGGTCTGCTCTCCGATTTCCTCGAGCTATTGGAGAGTCATCTTTCTGGTGTCCAGGGCAATGCATTATTGCTACTTCTTTAGGCCTATGGATGGCTTCCAGCAAATCTAAAATTTCTTGTTTGTTTTTAACATCTTTCCCGGCAGAAGTTAACAGCCCTCTCTGTCTATAAATAGCCCTGTGTATATGAGCAGTGGCAAAGGCGTATCTGCTGTCAGTGTAGACGTTAAGTCTCTTACCTTCTGCCATCTTTAGGGCCTGAGTCAGGGCGATGAGTTCTGCTCGCTGTGCAGAGGTGCCCGTTGGGAGTCCACTGGCCCATACAACTCGGTCATCATCTACTACTGCAGCTCCGGCCATTCTCTTACCATCCATGATGTAACTGCTCCCGTCTGTATACCAAGTCAGGAGTCCCGTTCCCCCTAAGGGCTGATCTTGCAAGTCCTGGCGGGTTCCTGTCTCTTCAGCCAGGATTTCCTGGCAGGTGTGAAGCACTTCTTTCTCCAAATCGGGGAGCAGAGTGGCCGGGTTTAGGATGGCAGGGGGGGCAAACTCTACTCGATCACGATTCAGGAGTAAGGTTTGGTAGTGAGTCATTCTGGCATTCGACATCCATCTCTCGGGTGGTTGCCGAATTACACTCTCCAACGCATGTGGAGCAACTACAGTAAGTTTCTGTCCCAGTGTCAGTTTGTCAGAATCTTTAACTAGGAGGGCCACAGCCGCCACTACTCTCAAACAGGCAGGCCATCCACTACTTACTGGGTCTAATTTTTTTGACAAATAGGCGACAGGTCTCTTCCAAGGTCCCCATTGCTGGGTCAACACTCCCCGAGCCACTCCACTCCGCTCATCCACAAAAAGGACGAATGGCTTAGTTACGTCTGGCAGGGCCAGAGCGGGTGCCGACAGGAGGGCTTTCTTGATTTCATCAAAGGCCTGTTGCTGTTCAGGTCCCCAAACAAATGGGGCTGCCCCTTTGGTTAGGGGGTACAGGGGGGCGGCTAAGGTGGCATATCCGGGTATCCACAATCTGCAGAACCCTGCTGTTCCCAGAAATTTGCGGACTTGGCGCGGAGTAGTAGGGACCGGGATCTGCGTCACAGTCTGCTTCCGGGCTTCAGTAAGCCACCTCTTCCCTTCTCTCAGGGAATACCCTAAATAAGTCACTTGTGGTTGGCAGATCTGTGCCTTTTTGGCAGATGCTCTATACCCCAGCCTAGTAAGTTCAGTCAAAAGAGCTTCAGTAGCCGCTTGGCAGACTTCCTGTGTAGGAGCGGCTATCAGTAAGTCATCAACATATTGTAACAAGGTTACCTGCGGGTTGGAGGCTCGGTAAAAGGCCAAGTCCTGGTGTAAAGCCTCGTCGAAGAGGGTAGGTGAGTTCTTGAATCCTTGTGGCAAGCGAGTCCAGGTCAATTGTCCAGTAGTTCCTGTGGAGGGGTCTTTCCACTCAAAAGCAAACAGCGGTTGGCTACTCTGGTGCAGGCGCAAACAAAAGAAGGCATCTTTTAAATCTAAGACTGTATACCAAGTATTTTCTGGGGCCAGAGAGCTTAGCAGGTTGTAAGGATTCGGCACAGTGGGATGAATGTCCTGTGTTCTCTTATTAACTTCTCTTAAATCTTGCACTGGTCGATAATCTCCTGTTCCCGCTTTCTTTACAGGCAGCAAGGGAGTGTTCCATGGGGATTTACATTTTACTAATATCCCTTGTTCTATGAGCCTCTGGATATGGGGCCTAATCCCATCTCTGGCTTCTTTACTCATTGGATATTATCTCACAGTTACTGGTGAGGCTGAGGCTTTTAATTCTATGACCACCGGGGGTTGGTTTACAGCGAGTCCCATACCTGCCGTCTCTGCCCAGGCCCCTGGAAACTGGTTGAGCCACCTCTGATTAACTCGGGAGGGTTCTGGTTCCTTAAAAAGGTGGTACTCGTCTTCTAACTTTATGGACAGAATGCTTAGGCCCAAGGGTCTCTTTTTTCTATCAGTCACTTGGGTATCTTCAGTCTGAAAGGATATTCGGGCCCCGACTTTGGTCAAGATGTCTCTTCCCAACAAGGGTGTAGGGCATTCCGGTATAACAAGGAATGAGTGGTTTACTTGTCCCACTCCTAAGTCTACTGTTCTTTGGGTAGTCCATGCATATTGTTTCTGACCCGTGGCCCCAAATACCCAAGAATTTTTACTAGAAAGGGGGCCTCTAGCTTGGGTCAGTACTGAATGTTGAGCACCGGTATCTACCAGAAACTCAACGGGTTGCCCCTCCACCTTTAGAGTTACCCTAGGCTCGGGGAGGGGCTCTGAGCCCCGTCTTTCCTAGTCCTCATCTTCTAGCAGGGACAACACTTTCTTCGGAGGTCCCCGTGGTGGTTTCTTAGGGCAATCTTTCACCCAATGCCCCTTTTCCTTGCAGTATGCACACTGATCTTTATCCAAAGGAGGTCGGTTGCCCAGGGACCCTGCCTTACTAGTTCTACCACTAGAGGGCGGCCGTCCCTTACTTTCTACTACTGCGGCCAAGATTTTTGTTAAATTTCTCTCATACTTCCTATCTCTCTTTTCTTCTTTACTTTCCCTCTCCTTCTCTTTCCTTAACTCCTTCTCTTCTTCAGTCTCTCTCTTATGATAAACTTTCTCTGCTTCTTTCACTAAATCTCTCAGCGACAAATCCTGTAAGCCCTCCAATCTCTGAAGCTTTTTCTTAATGTCGGGTGCGGATTGCCCGATAAAGGCAAGGGCCACTGAAGCACTATGCCCCTCAGAAGTGGGATCAAAGGGGGTATACCGCCTGAAGGCTTCTATCAGGTGCTCTAAGAATACTGCAGGTGCTTCAGTGGCTCCCTGGCTGACCTCTCTTACCTTAGCCAAATTGGTGGGGCATCTTGCGGCCCCACGGAGACCTGCCACCAGAGCCTGACGATAGATGGTTAGTCGCTCCCTACCTTCTGGAGAATTAAAGTCCCAGTTGGGTCTAGTCAACGGGAACCCCCTCTCTATGTCATGAGGGAGTTGCGAAGGCCGTCCGTCGGTTCCAGGCACATTCCTCCGTGCCTCCAGGAGAATCCTCTCTCTCTCTTCCATGGTAAAGAGCACCTGCAAAAGCTGCTGACAGTCATCCCAGGTGGGCTGGTGGGAAAACATCAGAGACTCTACTAAACCAGTTAGTTTCTGTGGCTCCTCTGAAAAGGGCGGGTGGTTAGCTTTCCAATTATACAAATCAGCAGAGGAGAAGGGCCAATATTGCAGGGGTTGGAAAGGTGGTTCCCCTTCTTCTCCAAGGATGGGAACTCCATAAGACCGGAGAGGAAAGATACCCGGTGGGTCCAAGATGACCCCTCGGCGGCGCCGGGTGCCCTGGGCAGGTCCCGGAGCCTGCCCTACTGCCTCAGCATCAGGGACTGAGGGTGCCGGAGCTGGGGGTGCTGGGGGTGCTGAGGGTGCTGAGGGTGCTGGGGGTGGGGGCACCGGGGGTGCCGTGGGGGCAGGAGGGTAAGGAGGGGGAGGGGGATCATCAATTATAAGCGAATCCTGAGTATCAGGGTAGACTTTGGTAGTTTCCTTTTCCTTTTTCTGAGGTTGAGTCTGGGCAGCTAAAACTCGAGGGCCCATTTTCTTTTGCACCCAGGGCTTTACCCAGGGTGGTGGGTTCTCCACCAACTCTTGCCAGACTACAATGTAGGGTTGCTGATCCGGGTGTCCTTGAGACGAATCCTGAAAGACAACAGCTTTTACTGCTAATAAGGTGGGGAGATCAAAAGTCCCCTCCGAGGGCCACCCAACATTGTAGGTGGGCCATTCGGAGGTACAGAAAGTCTGCCATGGTCCCTTTTTCACTTCTACTGACAAGTTATGTGCCCTCGCTCTAACTTCCGTCCAATGATCTAGCGTCAGGCTAAGGGGAGTCGTCACTGTCTGTCCCATTGTCAGTATAACAATAATTAGACACGTAAAGGACACAAAAAACAAAGACACACACAGATTAGACACACAGCGGCCGCTTTTGGTTCTTTTCAGAGCCTCGAACAGAAACCGAAAGGAATCAGAGGGTTGATATTCTCGGCGCCCAAAAATCAACCCTATCTCATCAGGTTCAGTTTTCCGGAAAAACAGACGGGAGGCTACCAGGCGTCCCTGGCCTCCCAACCTCCCTGGGGCGTCCCCCAGGGTTGCAGCCTGCGGTGCTCTAGTATGTCTACCAACCGCAGTCACAGCCCCTTTACGGGATTGAGACGGCTGCCAGACAGCGGGTACCCTTCAGAACTCTGACCGGTCTCACTGAAACAGAAAACAGAACACATACAACTCAAGGCGCCACTAATCTTACCTCTTCCTCCAAGAGCGACTTCGGGAGTGAAGCGGGGTGGACGCCCGATCCCGGACGAGCCCCCAAATGTTGGATTCCCCTGAGGAAGGCGCCGCCCCAAATCACTCACCAAAGACGTTTCTTGATGTAACAAGCAAGAGGAATTTATTCAGAAGCCAACTAGTTGGGGTCCAAGTCAGCCCGTCGCAGCGGGTCTCAACGAGGACCCTGAGTACTTACAACTAAGTGGTTATATAGGATTTTCTGAGGCATTCAGCCCTAGAGAATTACCATGGTTACAGATTATGTTGTAGTAACAAGATAACAATACTACATAGCAAGATAACAATACTACAAAGGCAGTAATTTTTCAAACCTATGATTTCTGGGTTAGTGCCATGTCCTGGGGGTGTAGCAAGGTAGGGTCAGCTTTTATGCTTAACTAACCGAAAGGTTAGCGCTGCCAGCAGTCATGATTGATTAACTTGTTTTTCCAGAGGAGTTACCTGGTTTCAGTTGTTCCCTCTGAGTCATATATCAGAATGGCTTTTTGGGCTTCAAGATGGCCGCTCTTAGGCTAACTTATTTCTCAGGGAGGTTGGGGTCCTACAAGACCATGAGCAGAAATCCGTGTTTCTGTGCCAGGGAAGGAAATCCTAAATTGTAATTTGATAAATTGTTGGAGGCTCAGGATGGACAATTCTGAGAGTTAGAACTCCAGGGGAATTCAGTCATGGAGCACGGTGGGGTGAACTTTTGTGAATTTTACCTCTAGGAGTGCTGCCAAGCCCTCACTGTGAATAATGAAGAAAAATCCCCTTGTTCTTCTGGCAGGGGGAGGGGAAAAGGAACCATTTTGAAATATACCAGAGCATTCTGTTCTTAACAGTTCTTAAATCCTGCTTTCAGGACAAATTATTTTACCAGAGTCTAATCTATTGAGTTTTTATCAGAGCATAACATATCTGGGGGAAAGGAAATAACCAACTCTAGCTCCCTTGAATCATCCTGTCCCACCTATAGGAGGAGAAAACACTGACAAGCACTAGTGAAGTTTACATTCCAGGGCCACAGGCTCATAAGAAACTGAGACCTAATTGTTGGATTCTCCCAGAGGAGGATGCTGCCCCAAATCACTCACGAAAGGCGTCTCTTGATGCAATAAGCAAGAGGAATTTATTCAGGAACCAGCTAGCTGGGGTCCAAGTTAGCCCGATGCAGTGGGTCTCAACAAGGACCCTGAGCACACAAAGCCAGAAGGTTTTATAGCATTTTCAAAGGGGGCAACATTTTCCACAATCACAATACAGTGTTTTTTCATAGACACATAAATCTTTGGCTGGGGCCACATCATGGGGTCTGGTTAGATAAGATTACCTTCGGAATGTTTAGGGTGGTTCTAGCAAGATAAGCTGATTTGAGGTCAGCTAACTAAAAAGGTCACTACATTTAACACTGGCTGACTAACTTGTTTTTCAAGATTCTAATAATTTTCCTCCTTCTAGGTTAGGGGGTGGTATTTAAGCCTTTAAGATGGCTGTACTTATGCTAACTTTTGATTTTTCAGATCCTACATTTCCCCACTTCTCTTTAGGGGCATTCCAATCATGGAATGTTTGTATCTTCTTGTGGGGTGAGTGAATGATATTGTTGCCTCAACATCAGTACATGAACAGCACTCACTCTCTAACAAAAGTTATCAGCCGATTTAATATGCAGGGTCCTAAAGTGAGGAGCAACACAAGGATGAGTAAGGGTCCAGCCAGAGTGGATATCAGGGTTGTAAACCACGGGGATCTAGTGAACCAAGATTCAAATAGCCCTTGGCCGGCTTCTCTTTCTTTCTTTCTCTGGTCTAGCCTTTCCCTAAGTTTTGACATTGAATCTCTTACTATTCCAGAATGGTCTGCATAAAAGCAGCATTCTTCTTTTAAAGCTGCACACAGTCCTCCTTCTTTTAGGAACAGCAGATCCAGCCCTCATCTATTCTGCAAGACTACCTCAGAGAGGGAAGTCAGAGATTCTTCAAGTTTTGTAATGGATTGCTCTATGGTCTTTAAGTCTTCATCAATAGCTGTCCTTAGTCCTTCATAATGTTGGTTCCCTTGGACAATAGCGGCTGCCCCCGTTCCCACTCCAGCTGCGACACCTATCCCTAACAACACGGCTAAGGTCAGTGAGACCGGCTCTCTCTTATATGTATGCCTAGGTTCAAATTCAGCTACAAATGAGAGATCATCATGATACATCAACCTGGGCACCAGCTGAACCATGATACAGAAATCACGGGAGGAGTTGAAGGCAGAAGTAGAGACACATGGGGTCACTCCAGTGTTACAAGCCCACCATCCCTCGGGAGGAGGGACTAGATACTCATTTTCACCTGAGGAGGTTACAGCTATGGTTTCATTACACAAAGCTTTATGGGTGGGGGGAACTGTACCTAAACATCTTCCTCTTCCAGTTACTTCGGTCAGGGTTAGTTTCCTATGGCTCCCCCAGCTACAAATCTCGTGACGGGTCGTCCTGTTAAAACTGCCCAACAATCCTAATCCTTCATAATAAGGCGGCCCAGAAGAGAAACACAACCAACAGGATTCAGTAGTTTTAGGATTGGTGGTGTTTAAGGCCTGAAAAGCCCCTTCAAGGAGGTTGAGAAGGCGTTGTCCTGTGCTAGGAAAAGGGGTAACTTGGCCAAGAGTGGAGACAGAGGGAGTGGTGGTAGAGTCCACAGGTGGGGCTAAGGTCTGCTCGGGGGCTGGGGCTGGGAGACGCGGCCAATCCCGCAGGACAGCGTTGGGTCCCATTGGGATAGCCGGGAGAGTCTCTACCTTAAGCCTGAGCATGAACAAGACTCCATTATCATAGCCACTCTGGTAGAGTCTTAGTCCCCATGTAAGCCCTTTTTCCCAGTTTGTTGCCCTTTTTCCTGCATCTGTGAAGGAGATGTCAATAAGATTGCAGGTGGGATTAGTCCTGCATTGGGCACGAGTGGCACCCCGTTGGATTTTTATGAGGCCTGGAGGAGGTCTCCCTGTACTTCCTGTCAGCCAATGGCATGTCCCTGTCTGCTCACAATCCCAATTTTTACAAAAAAAATCTGTCTGCCCACCACACTGTGAGACCTCGGCATCGGTTGAGGGGGCCGGGCATACATAAAAGCAGGTACTTTGGATCTCTTTCATAGTCCCAGGGCCCCAATGCACTGTATAATCCCGAGTGCCACATCCAGGTACCCCAACTTTATCTTCGTACCAGGGGTCTTGTTTGAAAAGAGTGCATATATCTACAGTGAGGGTAGGCCACCAGGTTCCCTTAGGGTGTTGTCCTGTTAACTGGACTACTACTTGGCGGGAAGCTGGGGTAATGATTTGCCATGTCAGTAACCTGGGTTCATGAGGGTTAGGGTTCTGGTGGGTTGGAGGTAGCAGGAACATCAGAATCACTAATAACATAGTTCTTTCTACACAAGTGAAGCTTAAGGGGGTTATCAGTCCGAGTTACTCGCCAGTCCGGGTCCGGTGGGGGTGCCTTCTTTAGATGTGAAGCGTGTATCCAGGAGGAGACGCCGTCCACTTTCACGGCTGTGGGAGTAGTCAGGAGGACGATGAAAGGTCCCTTCCACCGCGGCTCGAGGTTTCCTGTTTGGTGTCTTCTCACGTAGACAGGGTCTCCCACCTGGAACTGGTGAGGTACTGAGAGGTCCTCTGTCTGATAGGCTTCCTTAATGGAGGCCCACACCTCTTTCTGCACAGCCTCCAAGGCTCATAACCTTTCAAGCAAAAACTTATTAGTTGCACACTCGGGGAATGTATGAAGATGTGCTGATTGGAGCGGGGCCGGGGCCCCAAACATTATTTCAAAGGGCGTTAGTCCAAAGTGGCCGGGAGTGTTCCTGACTCTAAACAGAGCGAAGGGAAGGAGGACTAACCAATCACATAAGCCAGTCTCTATGGACAATTTAGTCAAGGTCTCTTTTAGAGTTCTGTTCATCCTTTCTACCTGTCCTGAGCTCTGGGGCCTGTATGCACAATGCAATTTCCAATCTGTCCCCAGGATCTTGGCCAATCCCTGACTTACCTGGGCAACAAAGGCAGGGCCGTTGTCGGAGCCGATTACCTTTGGGATCCCAAACCTGGGAAATATTTCTTCAAGGATCTTTTTAGACACCGTCTGAGCTGTCTCAGTTTTGGTGGGGAATGCCCCTGTCCATCCTGAAAATGTGTCTAGGAAAACTAGAAGGTACTTATATCCATACTTAGCAGGCTTAATTTCAGTGAAGTCAACTTCCCAATAAGCTCCTGGGCGATCTCCTCGAAGTCTTTTCCCGGATATTGCTTGATTTTTGCTCACGTTTACTAATTGACAGGGAACACAATTTTTTACAACCTCGTCAGCCAATTTTCCTAATCCAATAACATGATAAGGGGAGTCTCGAACCAAGGTCTTTAGGTTTTTTGCTCCCAAATGTGTCAATTGATGTAATTGCCTTAAGTATTCTTCTGCCTCTCTCTGGGGCAGGACAACTTTCCCTTTTTCAGACTTGTATATCTCTTGGGGCGAGGAATTTTTGAACCCTAATTTGTTTATACAAGTGAGATCTTCAGGTGTATACTGGAAGCTCTTAATGTGGGTGGCTTCCGGATACACTTCGAGGGGTAAAATGCTCATTCCCTGAGCTGCTTGCTTTGCGGCTTGGTCCGCCCTCTGGTTTCCTCAAGCTATTGGAGAGTCATATTTCTGATGTCCAGGGCAATGTATTATCGCTACTTCCTTAGGCCTATGGATGGCTTCTAACAAATCTAAAATTTCTTGTTTGTTTTTTACATCTTTCCCGGCAGAAGTTAACAGCCCTCTCTGTCTATAAATAGCCCCATGTATATGAGCGGTGGCAAAAGCGTATCGGCTGTCAGTGTAGACGTTAAGTCTCTTACCTTCTGCCATCTTTAGAGCCTGAGTCAGGGCGATGAGTTCTGCTCGCTGTGCAGAAGTGCCCGTTGGGAGTCCACTGGCCCACATGATCCAGTCATCATCTACTACTGCAGCTCCAGCCATTCTCTTACCATTCATGATGTAACTGCTCCCGTCTGTATACCAAGTCAGGAGTCCCGGTCCTCCTAAGGGCTGATCTTGTAAATCCCGGTGGGTCCCTGTCTCCTCAGTCAGGATTTCCTGGCAGGTATGGAGCACTTCCTTCCCCGAATCAGGGAGCAGAGTGGCCGGGTTTAGGATGGCAGGGGGGGCAAACTCCACACGATCACGATTCAGGAGTAAGGTTTGGTAGTAAGTCATTCTGGCATTCGACATCCATCTCTCGGGTGGCTGCCGAATTACACTCTCCAACGCATGTGGAGCAACCACAGTGAGTTTCTGTCCCAGTGTCAGTTTGTCAGAATCTTTAACCAAGAGGGCCACAGCTGCCACTACTCTCAAACAGGCAGGCCATCCGCTACTCACTGGGTCCAATTTTTTTGACAAATAGGTGACAGGTCTCTTCCAAGGTCCCCATTGTTGGGTCAACACTCCCCGAGCCACTCCGCTCCATTCATCCACAAAAAGGATGAATGGCTTAGTCACATCTGGCAAGGCCAGAGCGGGTGCCGACAGGAGGGCCTTCTTGATATCATCAAAGGCCTGCTGTTGTTCAGGTCCCCAAACAAACGGGGCTGCTCCTTTGGTTAGGGGATACAGAGGGGTGGCCAAGGTGGCATATCCGGGTATCCATAATCTACAAAACCCTGCCGTCCCTAGAAACTCGCGAACTTGGCGCGGAGTAGTAGGAACCGGGATCTGCGTCACAGTCTGCTTTTGGGCTTCAGTAAGCCACCTTTTCCCCTCTCTCAGGGAATATCCCAAATAAGTCACTTTTTGTTGGCAGATCTGTGCCTTCTTGGCAGATGCCCTATACCCCAATTTAGCAAGTTCAGTCAAAAGGGCTCCCGTGGCCTCTTGGCAGGCTTCCTGAGTAGGGGCTGCTATCAGTAAGTCATCAACATATTGTAACAAAGTTACCTGTGGGTTGGAGGCTCGGTAAAAGGCCAAGTCCTGATGTAAAGCCTCGTCGAAGAGGGTGGGTGAATTCTTGAATCCTTGTGGCAAGCGAGTCCAGTTCAATTGTCCAGTAGTTCCTGTGGAGAGGTCTTTCCATTCAAAAGCAAACAGCGGTTGGCTACTCTGGTGCAGGCGCAAACAAAAGAAGGCGTCTTTTAAATCTAAGACTGTATACCAGGTGTTTTCTGGGGCCAGAGAGCTTAAGAGGTTATAAGGGTTCGGCACAGTGGGATGAATGTCCTGTATCCTCTTATTAACTTCTCTTAAATCTTGCACTGGTCGATAATCTCCTGTTCCCGCTTTCTTTACAGGCAGCAAGGGAGTGTTCCATGGGGATTTACATTTTACTAATATCCCCTGCTCTATGAGCCTCTGGATATGGGGCCTAATTCCATCTCTGGATTCTTTACTCATTGGATATTGTCTTACAGTTACTGGTAAGGCTGAGGCTTTCAATTCTATGACCACCGGGGGCTGGTTTACAGCGAGCCCCATACCCGCCGTCTCCGCCCAGGCCCCCGGAAACTGGTTAAGCCACTCCTGACTAACTCGGGAGAGTCTTGGTTCCTTAAAAAGGCGGTACTCGTCTTCTAATCTTATGGACAGAATACTTAGGCCCAAAGGTTTTTTCTCTCGATCAGTCACTCGGGTATCTTCAGCCTGAAAGGATATTTGGGCCCCGACTTTGGTCAAGATGTCTCTTCCTAACAAGGGTGTGGGGCATTCCGGTATGACAAGGAATGAGTGGTTTACTTGTCCCACTCCTAAGTCCACTGTTCTTTGGGTAGTCCATGCATATTGTTTCTGGCCCATGGCCCCGAACACCCAAGACTTTTTGCCAGAAAGAGGGCCTCTAGCTTGGGTCAGTACAGAATGTTGAGCACCAGTATCCACCAGAAACTCAACGGGTTGCCCCTCCACCTTCAGGGTTACCCTAGGCTCGGGGAGGGGCTCCGAGCCCCGTCTTCCCTAATCCTCATCTTCCAGCAGAGACAACACCTTCTTCGGACGTCCCCGCGGTGGTTTCTTAGGGCATTCTTTCACCCAATGCCCCTTTTCCTTGCAGTAGGCACACTGATCTTTATCCAAAGGAGGTCGGTTGCCCAGGGACCCTGCCTTACTAGTTCTACCACTAGAGGGCGGGCGTCCCATACTTTCTACTACTGCGGCCAAGATCTTTGTTAACTTTCTCTCATGCTTCCTGTCCCTCTTTTCCTCTTTACTTTCCCTTTCCTTTTCCTTCCTTAATTCCTTCTCTTCCTCAGTCTCTCTCTTATGATAAACTTTCTCAGCTTCTTTCACTAAATCTCTCAGCGACAAATCCTGTAAGCCTTCTAGTCTCTGAAGCTTTTTTCTAATATCAGGTGCTGGTTGCCCGATAAAGGCAAGAGCCACTGAAGCACTGTGCTCCTCAGAAGTAGGGTCAAAAGGAGTATACTGCCTGAAGGCTTCCATCAGGCGTTCTAAGAACACTGCGGGTGCCTCAGCGGCTCCCTGACTAACCTCTCTTACCTTGGCCAAATTGGTGGGGCGCCTTGCGGCCCCGCGAAGACCTGCCACCAGAGTCGGGCGACAGATGGTTAGTCCCTCCCTACCTTCTGGAGAATTAAAGTCCCAATTGGGTCTGGTCAGCGGGAACCCCCTTTCTATATCATGAAGGAGTCGCGATGGTCGTCCGTCAGTCCCAGGCACATTTTTTCGCGCCTCCAGGAGGACCTTTCTCTTTCTTCCGTGGTGAAGAGTACCTGTAAGAGCTGCTGACAATCATCCCAAGTGGGCTGGTGAGAGAACATCAGGGACTCTATCAGTCCCATTAGTCTCTGCGGTTCCTCCAAAAAAGGAGGGTGGTTAGCTTTCCAATTGTATAAATCAGCAGAGGAGAATGGCCAATATTGCAGAGGTTGGAAGGGCGGGTCCTCCTCTTCCCCAAGGATGGGAACTCCATAAGACCGGAGAGGAAAAATACCCGGTGGGTCCAAGGTGGCCCCTTGGTGGCGCCGAGTTCCCTGGGCAGGTCCCGGAGCCGGCTCCACTGCCTCAGCACCAGGGGCTGGCGGTTCCGGGGGTACCGGGGCTGGCAGTGCTGGGGCTGGGGGTGCCGGGACCGGGGGTGCCGGGGCCGGGGTTGCCGTAGGGGCAGGAGGATAGGGAGGGGGATTATCAACCATAAGCAAATCATCTTGAGTGTCAGGGTGAACTCTAGTGGTTTCTTTTTCCTTGCTCTGGGGTTGGGTCTGGGCAGCTAAAACTCGAGGGCCCGTTTTCTTCTGCACCCAGGGCTTTACCCAGGGCGGTGGGTTTTTCACCAACTCTTGCCAGACTACAATATAGGGTTGCTGATTCGGGTGTCCTTGAGGCAAATCCTGGAAGACAATGGCTTTTACTGCTAATAAAGTGGGGAGATCAAAAGTCCCCTCTGAGGGCCACCCAACATTGAAGGTGGGCCATTCGGAGGTACAGAAAGTCTGCCACGGTCCCTTTTTTACTTCTACTGACAAGTTATGCGCTCTCGCTCTGACTTCCGTCCAATGATCTAACGTCAGGCTAAGGGGGGTCGTCACTGTCTGTCCCATTGTCAGTATAACAATAATCAGGCACGTAAAAGACACAGAAAACAAAGACACACACAAATTAGACACACAGCGGCCGCTTTTTGTTTTTCTCAGATTTTCAAACAGAAACCGAAAGGAATCGGAGGGTTGATACTCCTGGCGCCCAAAAATCAACCCTATCTCATCAGGTTCACTTTGCCGGAAAAACAGACGAGAGGCTACCAGGCGTCCCTGGCCCTCCAACCTCCCCGAGGCATCCCCCAGGGTTGCAGCCTGCGGTGCTCCAAGTACATCTACCGACTGCAGTCTCGACCTCTTTACGGGATCGGGACAGCTGCCAGACAACGGGTACCCTTTCAGAATTCCGACCGGTCTCACTGAAAAACAGAAAACAGAACACAGACAACCCAAGGCGCCACTAACCTTACCTCTTCCTCCAAGAACGGCTTCGGGAGTGAAGCGGGGTGAGCGCACGATCCCGGATGAGCCCCCAAATTTTGGATTCTCCCAGAGGAGGACGCTGCCCCAAATCACTCACGAAAGGTGTCTCTTGATGCAATAAGCAAGAGGAATTTATTCAGGAACCAGCTAGCTGGGGTCCAAGTTAGCCCGATGCAGCGGGTCTCAACAAGGACCCTGAGCACACAAAGCCAGAAGGTTTTATAGCATTTTCAAAGGGGGCAACATTTTCCACAATCACAATACAGTGTTTTTTCATAGACACATAAATCTTTGGCTGGGGCCACATCCTGGGGTCTGGTTAGATAAGATTACCTTCGGAATGTTTAGGGTGGTTCTAGCAAGATAAGCTGATTTGAGGTCAGCTAACTAAAAAGGTCACTACATTTAACACTGGCTGACTAACTTGTTTTTCAAGATTCTAATAATTTTCCTCCTTCTAGGTTAGGGGGTGGTATTTAAGCCTTTAAGATGGCTGTACTTATGCTAACTTTTGATTTTTCAGATCCTACATAATCATAAGACCATATAATGTTTTTGGCCCCCTACACTTTACTCACTATATTACTAATGACTATTTGCCACATTTCCTTTTACTTGTCACATTATGTTCACTTTTCAACCCAAAATGAAAGGCATACTAAAATGCAAGAAACACAGTTTAAAGAGCATAAACAAACACAGAAACAGAGTCAAATATGGCAGGAATAGAAGGAGAAAAGGTGGCGGCATGAGAAGTGTGGTGGAAATCTCCTCCCAGAACCACATATATTTTGAAAATACAGCAAATACAACTATTCCTAAAAGAGTGACCAGAAGTAAGAGTACACCAGCCAGTCTACATCTGGGAGAAGTCAACATCTCACCGAAAAGGATAAGGTAAAAAGCTGTGACCTGGTGGGACCCGAGCACTCCCCCCACCCCAGCTCACTGGTGGGAGGAAGGGAATCAGAGCAGGGAGGGAGTGGAAGCACAGAACTGATAAATAAATCTACCCTGGGAGCACAGACCCACACTGCATGGTGCTCTGGAGATTAGAGGGGCTGAAAACCAAAGTTAGAGACTAAGACTATGAACAGGTTCACACAACTGGTTGCTCTGGGACAAAAGAAAAGCAAGTGCTTTCAAAGACTTCTCAACAGTCAGAAGGCTGCTAAAGGGGCAAGGGTTTAAGTGAAGGAACAGGTGGACAAAATCGTCCTGGCACACTCAGTGCAGCAGGTTGGGAACTTTCAGGAGATTTAGGTGCCCTATCCCCCTGGTTGGGAATGAAGCCCAGAGGCCCTTCATTGCAATAAGCAACCTACCTCTCCTTTTACCCCAACAGCACCTGTGTGCAAACCCACTGTCCCTGCCATTGCTGCAGACTAGCAGAGGGCAAGCCTGTTTACAGCAACTACACAGCTTAACTCAGAGACTTCTTCCTGTGCACAGCTAACCAGCCCAGACAGCAGAGACAGGCACAGTAACTGGGAAGAACAAAAGGGTTTTGCCCTCCCTGAAAACACCCATGCTGCATGCCAGAGACCCCTGCCATTACCCAAAGCCATCTGAGGGGTGCCCCGCCCATGGCAGCTTAAGGGATAAACCCAGAGGCTGCTCCCTGCATGCAGTTAACCAGCACAGACAGCAGAGACAGGCACTTTGAGTGGCAAGTAGGAAGGGACTTTGTATCCCCAGTCAACACTAGTGCCACTCGCCTGTGACCACTCCCATTTTCCAGGACTATGAAAAGGCAGAAGGACCTTGTTCAATACAAAATCCCTCAAACACCAGAAAGAGGGCTTGGTGAGACTAAAGTAATCAATCTTCCTGAAAAAGAATTCAAAATAAAAGTCATAAGCATGCTAATGGAGCTACAGAAAAATATTCAAGAGCTAAGGGAAGAATTCAGGAGGGAGATAACTGAAATGAAACAAACAATGGAGGGATTTAAAAGCAGATTAGGTGAGGTAGAGGAGACAGTGAATGGAAAAGATGTCAGAACAGGAATACAGAGAATCTGAGGCAGAGAGAGAGAAAAGGATCTCTAGGAATCTAGGAATGAAAGAATATTAAGAGAACTGTGTGACCAATCCAAATGGAACAATATTCACATTATAGGGGTACCAGAAGAAGAAGAGAGAGAAAAAAGGGATAGAAAGGGTGTTTGAAGAAATAATTACTGAAAACTTCCCCAGTCTGGGGAAAAATATAGTCTCTCAAGCCATGGAAGTCCACAGATCTCCCAACACAAGTGACCCAAGGAGGACAACACCAAGACATATAATAATTAAAATGGCAAAGATCAAGAACAAGGACAGACTATTAAAAGCAGCCAGAAGGAGAAAAAAGATCACCTACAAAGGAAAACCCATTAGGCTATCATCAGAATTCTCAGCAGAAATGCTCCAGGCCAGAAGGGAGTGGCACGATGTATTTAATGCAATGAAACAGAAGGGCCTCGAACCAAGAATACTCTACTTGGCAAGATTATCATTTAAATATGAAGGAAGGATAAAACAATTTCCAGATAAGCAAAAGTTGAGGGAATTTACCTCACATAAACCATCTCTACATTGTATTTTAAAGGGACTGCTCTAGATGGAAGTGATCCTAAGGCTAAATAGCTGTCACCAGAGAAAATGAAACCACAGCAAAGGAAGTAGACCAACTAAATATAACCAAATGCACAATTAAATCAGCTACTCATAAAGTCAGTCAAGGGATACAATAATAATACAGAATATGACACTTACTATATAAAAAGTGGAGGAGGAAGAAAAAGAAGGAAGAAAAAAAGGAATCATCAGACTGTGTTATCATAGCATAATAAGTGAGTTAAGGTAGAGTGCTAGATAGTAAAGAAGCTGCCCTTGAACCTTTGGTAACCATGAATCCAAAGCCTGCAATGGCAATAAGTATATATCTATACATAATCACCCTAAATATAAATGGACTGAATGGACCAATCAAAAGACAAAGAGTCACTAAATGGATAAAAAAGCAAGACCCATCTATATGCTGTCTACAAGAGACTCACCTCAAACCCAAAGACATACACAGATTAAAAGTGAAGGGATGGAGAAGGATATTTCATGCAACTAATTGGGAGAAAAAAGCAAGAGTTGCAGTAAAAATAGACTTCAAAACAAAGAAAGTCACAAGAGACAAAGAAGGACATTACATAATGATAAAAGGGCCAATCCAACAAGAGGATATAACCATTATGAATATCTTTGCAAGCTACACAGGAGTATGAACATATGTGAAACAAATACAAACAGAATTAAATGAAGAAATAGAATGCAATGCATTCATTTTAGGAGACTTCAACACACTACTCACTCCAAGGACAGATCCACCAGACAGAAAATAAGTAAGGACACAGAGGCACTGAACAAAACATTAGAACAGATGGACATAACAGACATATAGAGAACACTCCACCCAAAAGTGACAGGGTACATATTCTTCTCAAGTGAACATGGAACATTTCCAAAGTAGACCACAAACTAGGCCAAAAAAGCCTCAGTAAATTCAAAAAGATTGAAATTCTACCAACCAACTTCTGAGATCACAAAAGTATAAAACTAGAAATAAATTGTACAAAGAAAACAAAAGGCTCACAAACACATGGAGTATGAACAACATGCTTCTAAATAATCAATGGATCAATGACCAAATTAAAACAGAGATCAAGCAATATATGGAGACAAATGAGAACAAGAGCACAATGCCCCACCTTCTGTGGGACATAACAAAGGTAGTTCCAAAATGAAAGTATATAGCAATCCAGGCATATTTAAAGAAGGAAGAACAATCCCAAATGAATAGCCTAAATTCACAACTATTGAAACTAGAAAAAGAAGAACAGATTAAGCCCAAAGTGAGCAGAAGGAGGGACATAATAAAGATCAGAGAAGAAATAAATAAAATTGAGAATAATAAAACAATAGAAAAAAATTAATGAAGCCAAGAGCTGATTCTTTGAGAATATAGACAAAATAGATAAGCCTCTAGCCAGACTTATTAAGAGAAAAAGAGAATCAACACACATCATCAGAATCAGAAATGAGAAAGGAAAAATCACGATGGACCCCACAGAAATACAAAGAATTATTAGAGAATACTATGAAAATGTATACACTAAAAAACTGGATAACCAAAAAGAAATGTACAGCTTCCTAGAAAAATACAACCTTCCAAGGCTGACCAAGGAACAACAGAAAATATAAACAGATCAATTACCAGCAACAAAACTGAATAGGTAATCAAAAAACTACTCAAGAACAAAACCACTGAACCAGGTGGATTCACCACTCAATTTTTTTCCATTTTCTTTTATTTTGGTATCATTAATTTACAATTACATGAAGAACATTATGTTTACTAGGCTCCCCCCTTCACCAAGTACCGCCGCAAACCCCATTACAGTCACTGTCCATCAGCATAGTAAGATGCTAAGATGCTGTAGAATCACTACTTGTCTTCACTGTGTCATACAGCCTTCCTCTTGCCCCCCCTCTATATTATACATGCTAATTGTAATGCCCCTTGTTTTTCACTGTTCTTATCACTCCTCTCCCACCCATCATCCACAGTCCCTTTCCCGTTGGTAACTGTTAGTCCATTCTTGGATTCTGTGATTCTGCTGCTGTTTTGATCCTTAAGTTTTTCTTTGTTCTTATACTCCACAAATGAGGGAAATCATTTGGTACTTGTTTTTCTCTGCCTGGCTTATTTCACTGAGCTTAATACTCTCTAGCTCCATCCATGTTGCTACAAATGGTCGGACTTGTTTTCTTCTTATGGCTGAATAATATTCCATTGTGTATATGTACCACATCTTCTTTATCCATTCATCTACTGATGGAAACTTAGGTTGCTTCCATTTCATGGCTATTGTAAATAGTGCTGCGATAAACATAGGGGTGCATCTGTCTTTTTCAAATTGGGCTGCTGCATTCTTAGGGTAAACTCATAGAACTGGAATTCCTGGGTCAAATGGTATTTCTATTTTGAGCATTTTGAGAAACCTCCATACTGCTTTCCACAATGATTGAACTAGTTTACATTCCCACCAGCAGTGTAGGAGGGTTCCCCTTTCTCCACAACCTTGCCAACATTTGTTATTGTTTGTCTTTTGGATGGTAGCGATCCTTACTGGTGTGAGGTGATATCTCATTGTGGTTTTAATTTGCATTTCTTGGATAATTAGTGATGTAGAGCATCTTCTTTAGAGAATTTCCTCTTTAGAGAACTTTCTATTCAGCTTCTCTGCCCATTTTTTAATTGGATTATTTGCTTTTTGTTTGTAGAGGCGAGTGAGGTCTTTATATATTTTGGATGTCAATCCTTTATTGGATCTGTCATTTATGAATATATTCTCCCATACTGTAAGATACCTTTTTGTTTTGTTGATGGTGTCCTTTGCTGTACAGAAGTTTTTCAGCTTGATATAGTCCCACTTGTTCATTTTTCCTTTGGTTTCCCTTGCCCAGGGAGATATGTTGATGAAGAAGTCATTGTTTATATCTAAGAGATTTTTGCCTATGCTTTTTCTAAGAATTTTATAGTTTCATGACTTATATTCAGGTCTTTGATCCATTTCGAATTTAATTTTGTGTATGGGGTTAGACAGTGATCCAGTTTCATTATCTTACATGTAGCTGTCCAGTTTTGCCAGCACCATCTGTTGAAGAGGCTGTCATTTCACCATTGTATGTCCATGGCTCCTTTATCATATATTAATTGACCATATATGTTTGGGTTAATGTTTGTAGTCTCTATTCTATTCATCTGGTCTGTGGGTCTGTTCTTGTGCCAGTACCAAATTATCTTGATTACTGAGCCTTTGTAGTAGAGCCTGAAGTTGGGGAACGAGATACCCCCCACTTTATTCTTCCTTCTCAGGATTGCTTTGGCTATTCGGAGTCTTTGATGGTTCCATATGAATTTTTGAACTATTTGTTCCAGTTCGTTGAGGAATGTTGTTGGTAATTTGATAGGGATTGCATTGAATCTGTATATTGCTTTGGGCAGGATGGCCATTTTGATTATAGTACTTCTTCCTAGACAGGAGCATGGGATGAGTTTCCATTTGTTAGTGTCCTCTTTAATTTCTCTTAAGAGTGTCTTATAGTTTGCAGGGTATAGGTCTTTCACTTCTTGGTTAGGTTTATTCCTAGGTATTTTATTCTTTTTGATGCTATTGTGAATGGAATTGTTTTCCTGATTTCTCTTTTTGCTAGTTCATTGTTAGTGTATAGGAAAGCCACAGATTTCTGTGTGTTAATTTTGTATCCTGCAACTTTGATGAATTCTGATATTAGAGAATTCCTCCTCATTTTGGAATGGAGTCTTTAGGGGTTTTTATGTACAATATCATGTCATCTGCAAATAGTGACAGTTTAACTTCTTCTTTACCAATGTGTATTCCTTGTATTTCTTTGTTTTGTCTAATTGCCATAGCTAGGACCTTGAGTACTATGTTGAATAACAGTGGGGAGAGTGGGCATTCCGGTCTTGTTCCTCATCATAGAGGAAAAGCTTTCAGCTTCTTGCTGTTCAGTATGATGTTGGCTATGGGTTTATTATATATGGCCTTTATTATGTTGAGGTACTTGCCCTCTATACCCATTTTGTTGACAGTTTTTATCATGAGTGTATGTTGAATTTTGTCAATTGCTTTTTCAGCATCTATTGAGATGATCATGTGGTTTTGTCCTTCTTTTTGTTTATGTGGTGGATGATGTTGATGGATTTTCGAATGTTGTAACATCCTTGCATCTCTGTGATGAATCCCACTTGGTCATGGTATATGATCCTTTTGATGAATTTTTTAATTTGGTTTGCTAATATTTTGTTGAGTATCTTTGCATCTATGTTCATCAGGAATATTGGTCTGTAATTATCTTTTTTGGTGGGGTCTTTGCCTGGTTTTGGTATTAGGATAATGTTGGCTTCATAGAATGAGTTTGGGAGTATTCCCTCCTCTTCTATTTTTTGGAAAACTTTAAAGAGAATGGGTATTATGTCTTCTCTGTATGTCTGATAAAATTCTAAGGTAAATCCATCTGGCCTGGGGGTTTTGTTCTTGGGTAGTGTTTTGATTACTGCTTCAATTTTGGGGCTGGTAATTGGTTGTTAGATTTTCTGTTTCTTCCTTGGTCAGTCTTGGAAGGTTGTATTTTTCTAGGAAGTTGTCCATTTCTTCTAGGTTTCCCAGGTTGTTAGCATATAGGTTTTCATAGTATTCTCTAATAATTCTTGGTATTTCTGTGGAGGCCGTCATGATTTTTCCTTTCTCGTTTCTGATTCTGATGATGTGTGTTGATTCTCTTTTTCTCTTAATAAGTCTGGCTTGAGGCTTCTCTATTTTGTTTATTTTCTCAAAGAACCAGCTCTTGGTTTCATTGATTTTTTCTATTGTTTTATTCTTCTCAATTTTATTTATTTCTTCTCTGATATTTCTTATGTCCCTCCTTCTGCTGACTTTAGGCCTCATTTGTTCTTCTTTTTCCAATTTCGATAATTGTGGAGTTAGACTATTCATTTGGGATTGTTCTTCCTTCTTTAAATATGCCTGGATTGCTATATACTTCCCTCTTAAGACTGCTTTCACTGCGTCCCACAGAAGTTGGGGTTTTGTGCTGTTGTCATTTGTTTCCATATATTGCTGGATCTCCATTTTAATTTGGTCATTGATCCATTGATTATTTAGGAGCATGTTGTTAAGCTTCCATGTGTTTGTGAGCCTTTTTGCTTTCTTTGTACAACTTGTTTCTAGTTTTATACCTTTGTGGTCTGAAAAGTTGGTTGGTAGAATTTCAATCTTTTGAATTTACTGAGGCCCTTTTTGTGGGCTAGTATGTGGTCTATTCTGAAGAATGTTCCCTGTGCACTTGAGAAGAATGTGTATCCTGTTGATTTTGGATGTAGAGTTCTATAGATGTCTATTAGGTCCATCTGTTCTGGTGTATTGTTCAGTGCCTGTGTGTCTTTACTTATTTTCTGCCCGGTGGATCTATCCTTTGGAGTGAGTGGTGTGTTGAAGTCTCCTAAAATGAATGCATTGCATTCTATTTCATCCTTTAATTCTGTTAGTATTTGTTTCTCATATGCTGGTGCTCCTGTATTGAGTGCATATATAATTATAATGGTAATGTCCTCTTTTTGGACAATAATTATGTAATGTCCTTGTTTATCTCTTGTTACTTTCTTTGAATTGAAGTCTATTTTGTCTGATTCTCATACTGCAACACCTGCTTTTTTCTCTTTGTTGTTTGCATGAAATATCTTTTTCTATCTCTTAACTTTTAGTCTGTGCATGTCTTTGGGTTTGAGGTGAGTCTCTTGTAAGCAGCATACACATGGGTCTTGCTTTTTTATCCATTCTATTACTCTGTGTCTTTTGACTGGTGCATTCAGTCCATTTATATTTGGGTGATTATTGAAAGATATATACTTATTGCCATTGTAGGCTTTAGATTCATGGTTACCAAAGGTTCAAGGTTAGCTTCTCTAGTATCTAACTAACAATTTCCTTATTGAGCTATTATAAACACAGTCTGATGATTCTTTATTTCTCTCCCTTCTTATTCCTCCTCCTCCATTCATCATATGTTGGGTGTTTTGTTCTGTGCTGTTTTGTGTGTCCTTTGACAGCTTTTGTGGGTAGTCAATTTTGTTTTTTGCCTTTAGTTAGTATTTTGTTGGTCTGCTTTCTTTGCTGTGATTTTATTTTCTCTGGTGACATCTATTTAGCCTTAGCAGTGCTCCTATCTAGAGTAGTCCTTCTAAAATACCCTGTGGAGGTGGTTTGTGGGCGGCAAATTCCCTCAACTTTTACTTGTCTGGGAATTGTTTAATCACTCCTTCATATTTAAATGATAATCATGGTGGATACAGTATTCTTGGTTCAAGGCCCTTCTGTTTCATTTCATTAAATATATCATGCCATTATCTTCTGGCCTGTGAGGTTTCTCTGTTGAGAAGTGTGATGATAGCCTGATGGGTTTTACTTTGTAGGTGACCTTTTTTCTCTCTCTGGCTGCCTTTAATATTAAAGGAAGATCATTGTCCTTGATCTTTGCCATTTTATTTATTATGTGTCTTGCTGTTGTCCTCTTTGGGTTCCTTCTGTTGGGAGTTCTGTGTGCTTCCATGGTATGAGCAACTATTTCCTCCCCTGTTTTGGGGGTAGCTTTCAGCAATTATTTCTTCAAAGACACTTTCTATCCCGTTTTCTCTCTTCTTCTTCTTCTGGTACCCCTATAATATGAATATTTTTCCATTTGGATTGGTCACACAGTTCTCTTAATGGTCTTTCATTCTTGGAGATTCTTTTATCTCTCTCTGCATCAGCTTCTCTGCATTCCTGTTCTCTGATTTATATTCCATTAATGGCCTCTTGCAACTCATCCATTCTGCTTTTAAGGCCTTCCGGAGATTGTTTTATTTCTGTATTCTCCCTCTGTACTTGCATCTTTAGCACTTGCATATTTTTCTGCAGATCTATCAGCATGGTTATGACCTTTATTTTGAATTCTTTTTTGGGGAGATTGGTTAGGTCTATCTCCCCAGGCCCTTTCTCAGGGGTTGTCTGGACTATTTTGGACTGGACTACTGTGGGCAGGGTCTGCATCAGAGTAGCACAGAGCCCTGTGGGGAGTGGCAGGTGCACAGGGTGCACTCTCCTGAAAAAGCAGCACCCCTGCCAGGCAGCTGTGTGCCACAAGTGGCCTTTGAATGTGGCCTGGATGTCTGTGCATTGGGCTGCAATTCTGGGTTGCTGCTGGGAGTGTGGCTGCTCCTGGGCTGCTCCTTAACCCCCACTGCTGGCTCCCACGGGCCACACTCAGGCCCCTCTGGTGCCACCACCAGAGGCTCTTGCAGGCCGTCCCTGGGCTGCTCAGCTGCCACCGCTGCTGGCTTGCTTGGGCCACTCCCAGGCACTCTGGTGCAGCTGACCCCTGCGCATGCTGCCACTCTCCCACTACTGGGCTGGTGTGTCGGTGTCTGTGACAATAGGGGAAATGACTGGCAGCCTGCTTATTGCTGTGAGGGGCTTCAGAGCTGCTCTGCCACCCAGGAGGTTAGGTCACCTAGAGTTCCCCAGGATTCACAGGTTCTAGGCTGATTGTGCTGGAACAACATCATCCAGCTGTGGGGCAAAAAGCACTCACTTTTCTTTTGTCTCTGGGGCTCCAGTTGCAGGGCCTGGCTTGCAGGTTTTGCTTTACCATTTCTCTAATATCCAGCACCCCATGCACCGTGTGTATACATTCCTGGTGTGGATTTCTAGAGCTGGTTGTTTAGCAGTCCTGGGCTTTCACTCCCTCCCCACTCTGACTCCTTTCTTCTCACTGGGGTCTGGGGTAGGGGGACATTCGGGTCCCGCTGGGCCATGGCTTGTATCTTACCCCCTTTGTGTGATGCTGAGTTCTTGCAGATGTAGATATACTCTGGCTGTTGTACTGTATCCACTGGTGTCTCTTTCAGGAATAGTTGTATTTGTTGTATTTTCAAAAATATATATATGTTTTCGGGAGGAGATTTCCACTGAACTACTTATGCTGCCATCTTGCCTCCCTCCTCTCACCACTCAATTTTATCAGACATTTAGAGAATATATAATACCCATTCTCCTTAAAGTTTTCCAAAAATATGAAAGAGGAGGGAATACTTCCAAACTGATTCTATGAAGTCAGCATCACTCAAATACCAAAACCAGGCAAAGACACCACAAAAAAAGAAAACTACAGACCAATATCCCTGATGAACATGGATGCAAAGATACTCAACAAAATATTAGCAAACTGAATTAAAAAATACATCAAGAGGATCATACACCATAATTAAGTGGTATTCATCTCAGTGATGCAAGGATGGTATAATATTAGAAAATCTATGAACATCATCCACCACATCAACAAAAAGGACAAAAACATGATCATCTCCATAGATGCTGAAAAAGCATTTGACAAAATTCAGTACCCATTCATGATAAAAACTCTCAACAAAATGGGTATAGAGGGCAAGTACCTCAACATAATAAAGGCCATATATGACAAACCCACAGCCAACATCATACTTAACAGTGAAAAGGTGAAAGCTACTCCTCTACAATAAGTAATGACAAAGATCCCCACTCTTCCCTCTCTTATTCAAGATAGTATTGGAGGTCCTAGCCACACAGACAGCACAAATAAAAGGTGTCTGGATTGGTAAGGAAGAATTTAAATTGTCACTGTTTTCAGATTACATGATATTGTACACAGAAAACCCTAAAGAATCCACTCCAAAACTACTAGAACTAATATCTGAATTTAGCAAAGGTTCAGTATACAAAATTAATACCCAGCAATCTGTTGCATTTCTATACACTACCTATGAAATAGGAGAAAGGGAAATCAGGAAAACAATTCCATTCACAACTGCATCAAAAAGAATAAAATACCTGGGACTAAACCTAACCAAGGAAGTGAAAGACCTATACCCTGAAAACTATAAGACATTTGAGAGAAATTAAAGAGGACACTAATAGTTGTAAATTCATCCCATGCTCTTGGGTAGCAAGAATTAATATTGTCAAGATGGTCACCCTGCTTAAATCAATCTACAGATGCAATCCAATCCCTATCAAAATACTGAGAGCATTCTTCAATGTACTGGAAAAAATAGTTCTAAAATTCATGTGGAACTGCAAAAGACCCCAAATAGCCAAGGAAATCCTGAGAAGGAAGAATAAAGCAGGGGTGATAATAATCCCCAACTTCAAGCTCTACTACAAAGCCACAGTAATCAAGACAATTTGCTACTAGCACAAGAAGAGACCCTAGACCAATGGAACAGAATAGAGAGCTCAAATGCAAACCCACACATATATGGCCAATTAATATATGATAAAGGAGCCTTGGATATACAATGGGGAAATGACAGTCTCTTCAACAACGGGTGTTGGCAAAACTGGACAGCTACATGCAATGGAATGAAAATGGATTACTTTTTAACCCCATACACAAAAGTAAACTTGAAATGGATCAAAGACCTAAATGTAACTTATGAAACCATAAAACTCAGAAAAAAACATGGGCAAAAATCTCTTGGACATAAACATGAGCAACTTCTTCATGAACATATCTCCCTGAGCAAGGGAAACAAAAGCAAAAATGAACAAGTGGGACTATGTCAAACTAAGAAGTTTTGGTACAGCAAAGTACACCATCAGAGAACAAAAAGGCATCCTACAGAATGGGAGAATATATTCATAAATGATATATCCAATAATGGGTGGACATTCAAAATATATAAAGAGCTCACATGCCTCAACAACCAAAAAGCAAATAATCCAATTAAAAAATGGGCAGAGGATCTGAACAGACACTTCTCCAAAGAAATTAAGATGACCAACAGGCTCCACACTACTATTCATCAGGGAAATGGAAATTAAAACCACAAGGAGATATGACCTCACACCAGTTAGGATGGCCAACATCCAAAAGAGAAACAACAACAAACGCTAGCGAGGATGTGGAGAAAGAAGAACCCTCCTACACTGCTGGTGGGAATGTAAATTAGTTCAACCATTGTGGAAAGCAGTATGGAGGTTCATCAAAATGTTCAAAACAGACCTACCATTTGACCCAGGAATTCCACTCCTAGGAATTTACCCTAAGAACGCAGCAATCAAGTTTGAGAAAGACAGATGCACCCCTATGTTTATTGCAGTACTATGTACAATAGCCAAGAATTGGAAGCAACCTAAATGTCCATCGGTAGATGAATGGATAAAGAAGATGTGGTACATATACACAATGGAATACTACTCAGCCATAAGAAGAGGGCAAATCCTACCATTTGCAGCAACATGGATGGAGCTGGAAGGTATTATGCTCAGTGAAATAAGCCAAGCAGAGAAAGAGAAATACCAAATGATTTCACTGATCTGTGGAGTATAAGAACAAAGGAAAAACTGAAGGAACAAAACAGCAGCGGAATGACAGAACCCAAAAATGGACTAACAGGTACCAAAGGGAAAGGGACTGAGGAGGATGGGTGGGTAGGGAGGGATAAAGGGAGGGAAGAAGAAAGGGGGTATTAAGATTAGCATGCATAGGGGGGAGGGCTGTACAACACAGAGAAGACAAGTAGTGATTCTACAACATTTTGCTATGCTGATGGATAGTGACTGTAAATTGGTTTATAGGGGGGACCTGGTATAGGGGAGTGCCTAGTAAACATAATATTCTTCATGTAAGTGTAGATTAAAGATAAAAAAAAGAAAGAAGGAAAAGGGGGATTACTCCTTGATAGGATAAAACTAACTGTAAATCAACGATTAATGCATGCTTTAAATATCCTTAATTTTGATCACTTAAAGGGTGTCAGGTGATCGGCTATGGAGGTACACTTTTCTGATAATATTCCTTTCTCTTAAAAAAAAAAAGCAGTTCCTGTGTGGTGACCTCCAATGAGTTCTACACAATGGTATAAAGGGCATATCAAAGTGTGGGCAAAAGGTCTGTTTGTGTTTATACAGAGGATCAAAGCCTAATTTGGCTACCCAGAAATGAACTAAGATACGATATGAAGAAGAACTTCCAACATCAGCACTCTCTGGAAGAGCCATACCAGAAGATGATCATCAAAACACCTCAACAAAGATCCAGGCAATGCTGCAGTTGTAGCTACATCCATCCCACCGGTTCCTGGACTTTCCATTGGAATGAAGAAGGAGATATCTAAGCTGACCTGTGTTTTCAGTAAAACAACAAATTTGACTGGATCTATATTGTTGGAACTCAACCAAGAATTAGGAGTGCAAGTTGTAGTGCTCCAAAATCTTACAACTACAGACTATCTACTGTTAAAAGAACATATGGGATGTGAACAGTTCCCAGGAATGTGTTGTTTTAATTTGTCTGATTTCTCTTAGACTGTTCAAGTACAGTTGGACAATATCCATCATATCATAGACAAATTTTCACAAATGCCTAGGGTGCCTAACTGGTTTTCTTGGCTTCACTGCAGATGGCTGGTAATTATAGATCTTTTTGGGTTATGTAACTGTATTCCTATTATGTTAACGTGTGTGCACAATTTAATTAGTAGTTTAAAACCTACACATGCTTAAGTTACTCTACAAGAAGATATGTCAAAGAATCAATCCTCCCATGTTTTCTTCCATATGCTACCTCTATAGCTTTTCTTCTTCCTTCCTAATTACAACCCTTAAATAGAATTCTTGGCTCATATCGAATTTACCGAGTATCATAATTCCTCCAAGTGGTAAAGATACCTCAAGACAAATGCTGGGCATAGAAGCCACAGGGCATAAATCTGCAAAGAAGTAAAAAGCTAACCTTTTCAAACAATATGGCTTCTCACTCACCAACTTTACATGTCCCTGTATGGCCCTGGAAGATGACTGGTTAGTCAGAGACGGGTAAGATTCCTCAAGGGAGGAACAACCTAAGACAAGCACAGTCGCAGGGGGGCCATCAGGTGAGAAATTGGGGATCAACAAAGGTGAGTCTTAGAACCTCACCCCCCCCCTGTTTTGAGAGAAATCTTCTGCATCCGTGGATGTTTTAATGCCCTTGTCTAGCTTGGATTAGCACATAGTCTACAGGCACACACCTGATCATCTACAATTGCTCTCTTACAACACTAAACTATGTTTTCTACCTTTATCTTGCATCTACCTACCACTTCAGCATTTTATTAAAAATATAATAATAATAATAATAATAATAATAATAATAATAATAATAAAGGGAGAAATGTGGGGATCCACATATAAATCAAGTATAAAAATCAAACGAATATTCATATTTGACCTGATTGTTTATAGTTCATAATGTGTGATCAAAACCAAAAGTTTCTGTGATGACTGCCCTTGTACTGTTCACCATGTAAGAACTTATTCACTATGTAAGAATTTGTTCACCATGTAAGAACTTGTTCATTATGCTTCAGAAGATTGGAGACTGATGAGAATTAGGCTTGGGGTGGATTAATGATTGTGCATTGAGCATTGACTCCCGTATACAGAATTTTATCATTGTTAACAACCATTCGATCAAAAGATATGAGAGATGCCCTCTCAAAAAAAAAAAATACATCAAAAAGACCATCCATCATGATCAAGTAAGATTTATTCCAGGCATGCAAGGATTGTACAACATTCGAAAATCTATCATCATCTACCAAAAAGAAGGACAAAAACCACATAATCATCTCCATAGATGCTGAAAAAATTTTTGCCAAAATTCAACATCCATTCATGATAAAAATTCTCAAGAAAAGAGGTATAGAGGGCAAGCACCTCAACATAATAAAGGCCATATATGACAACAAACCCACAGTCAACATTATATTTAACAGCGAGAAGCTGAAAGCTTTTCCTCTAAGATCGGGAACAAGACAAGGATGACCACTCTCCTCACTTTTATTCACCATAGTACTGGGGGTTCTAGCCATGGCAATCAGATAACACAAATAAATAAAAGGCATCCAGATTGGCAAGGGAGAAGTTGAACTGTTCCTATTTGCAGATGACATGATACTGTACATAAAAATCCCTAAAGAATCCACTCTAAAACTACTAGGTCTAATATCTGAATTCTGTAAAGTGGCAGGATACAAAATTAATACACAGAAATCTGTTGCATTCCTTTACACTAACAATGAACTAGAAGAAAGAGAAATCAGGAGAACAATTCCATTCACAACTCCATCAAAAAGAATAAAATACCTAGGAATAAGCCTAAGCAAGGACATGAAAGACCCAAACACTGAAAACTACAAGACATTCATGAGAGAAATTAAAGAAGATACCAATAAATGGAAACACATCCTGTGCTCATGGATAGGAAGAATTAATACTGCCAAAATGGCCATCCTGCCTAAAGCAATCTACAGATTCAATGCAATTCCTATCAAAATAGCAACAGCATTCTTCAATGAACTAGAGCAAATCATTCTGAAATTCATATGGAGCCACAAAAGACCCCAAATAGCCAAAGCAATCCTGAGAAGGAAGAATAAAGCAGGGGGAATTATGCACCCCAACTTCAAGCTCTACTAAAAAGGCACAGTAATCAAGAGAGTTTGGTACTAGCACAAGAACAGAACCATAGACCAATGGAATAGACTAGATAGCCCAGATACACCCAGCCACATATGGTCAATTAGTTTATGATAAAGAAGCCATAGTCATACAATGGGGAAATGACAGCCTCTTCAACAACTGGTGTTGCCAAAACTGGACAGCTACATGTAAGGGAATGAAACTGAATTATTGTTTAAACCCATACATAAAAGTAAACTCAAAATGGATCAAAGACCTAAATGTAAGTCATGAAACCATAAAACTCCTAGAAGACAATATAGGCAAAAATCTCCTGAATATAAGCATGAGCACCTTCTTCCTGAATGCATCTCCTTGAGCAAGGGAAATGAAAGCAAAAATGAACACATGGGACTACATCAAACTAAAAAGCTTCTGTTTGGCAAAGGATATCATTAACAGAACAAAAAGGCATCCTACAGTATGGGAGAATATATTTGTAAATGGCACATCTGACAAGGTGTTCATATCCAAAATATATAAAGAACTCACACACCTCAACACCCAAAATCAAATAACCTGATTAAAATTGGCAGAGGATATGAAGAGACAATTCTCCAAAGAAGAAATTCAGATGGCCAACAGGCACATGAAAAGATGCTCCACATCACTATTTATCAGGGAAATGCAAATTAAAACCACAATGAGATATCACCTTACACCAGTAAGGATGCCCAGCATCGAGAAGACTAACAACAACAAATGCTGGCAAGGATGTGGACAAAGGGGAACCCTCTTACACAGCTGGTGGAAATGTAAACTAGTTCAACCATTGTGGAAAGCAATATGGAGGTTCCTCAAAAAACTAAAAATGGAAATACCATTTGACCCAGGATTCCCACTCCTTGGAGTTTACCCAAATGATACAAGTTCTCGGATTCAAAAAGACATATGCACCCCTATGTTTTTTGCAGCACTATTTACAATAGCCAAGATGTGGAAGCAACCTAAGTGTCCATCACTAGATGAATGGATATAGGAGAGGTGGTACATATACACAATAGAATACTATTCAGCCATAAGAGAGAAACAAATCCTACCATTTGCAACAACATGGATGGAGCTAAAGGGTGTTATGCTCAGTGAAATAAGTCAGGAAAAGAAAGACAAGTACCAAATGATTTCCCTCATTTGTGAAGTATAACAACAAAGAAAAACTGAAGGAAAAAAAAGAGCAGCAGACTCACAGACTCCAAAGGACTAGTGGTTACCAAAGGGGAGGGGTGTGGAAGGGTGGTTCTGGAGGGAGGGAGATTGAGGGGTGATTTAGGGGTATTATGTTTAGTACACATGTTATGAGGTGTCATGGGGGAAAACAGTGTACCACAGAGAAGACAAATAGTGAATCTGTGGCATCTTACTACACTAATGGACAGTGACTGCAATGGGGTATGGGTGGAGACTTGACAATATGGGTAAATGTAGTAACCACGTTATTTTTTCATGTGAAACATTCATAAGAGTGGCTATCAATAATCCCTTACTAAAAATTTTTTTAGTGTAACAATGAAAAATAAATACATAAATAAATAAAAGGTTACACACTGAGAAAGTGTGGGTGACCTCAGAGAAAGGAGCACGCTACAAGGTTGGACATTCCCCATTTTAAAGATTCTTCAGGAATATGACTAAGGCCTCGGGGTGCAGACCCATTACGTGGTCTTTGAATACTCAGAATTAACTTAACACAAGAAACTTCCTGCTCTGATTTCTCCCTGGAATACCTGATCTTGGTCTGGGAGCATATCAAACACTGCCTGCCCATCCCCCAAGGTGGGATGAGTTATTGTCTGTTTACTAAAGAATAAGTTAAGAATCTTACATTTTTAACTTCCTGGCTATTAAAATACAATCTTTAAGATGGAGTCCTTCCTGCCTTTTAGTATGTTGTTTATGGCTGGACCAGCATGCTAAATTAGTTGCCTAGTGAGACAGGGACCATGGGTGTAGTCAGAGTAGGGTGAGGGCCTCCAGGAAAGGCAGGGCAGAATATATACAGTCAGAGCAATGTAACAGTGGGCAGAGAAGTCCTTATTGAAACTCTATGTTAAGCATTATGCAAAGTCAAGGTCATACTAATTCTCTAGGGAATGACACCAGACTAAAAATATAGACATCTTCAGTGAGATCAGTTAAAGATCAAAAGGCCAGAAGCAACTTGGCCTGAAATGATTGAGTGTTCCACAAGGGTATCTCAGCATAACCCATGACTTCACTCTAAAGAGCCCTAGCAGACAGACAATAGCCCAACCCACCTTGAGGGCAGGGCAGGTCATGCAAGTCCACACCCTTAAGTCTTTTTTTCATGTTCCCCCAAATCCTCAAATGCCTATAAAACCCTTAGACAATGCACCATCACAGGCTCTCTTGTCCCCTTCTGGCATGAGCTCTTTCCTCTCACTTTATTTCTAAATAAAAACCTCTGCCCTCATTCTCCTACCCTGGGTGTTTGCTAAGTTCATTCTTCAACTCCACAAACAAGAACCCCATCATCATCTTTGGGGTGTTTGCTAAGTTCATTCTTCAACTCCACAAACAAGAACCCCATCATCATCTTTGGGGGCTTGTCCGGGATAACTTTGGAGGTGAGTATTGACATCCTAGCCTGCCTTTTCTTTTGCTGTCCTTATAGAAGGAAGCTGTCTATGGCACACAAAATCAGGCCCTTGTTAGGCACTTAAATGGGACTAGCCTGGCTGCCGATCTCAAAGTCTCAAGTGACAGGTTCCCCTGCATCTCCCTCAGTGTATCCCCCATCTCCCTTGGGAGCTGGGAAAGTCAGCTGAGTGGAGGCCAGGATTCCCTTTCAGAGGCACCTCCTTGGATGTGAGGGACTGAGGAAAGCCGTGGGCAACTGTGAGAGTCTAGGCTGAGGCTACACGTCAGTGGTTTCTCAAAGGCCTGTGTGTCTGGAATCAGACCCTGACAGCCTGATTGGGTATCCATGAGGAGTGTCTCTCTTTCTCTGTATCTGACTTCCAGCCTGCTTCTTCAGGCCTCCCTGGCCTCTGAGTGAGGCAGGGGGTGTTCCTAACTCTCTTCTAACTTCATCAATCTCATGGAATCTGATGCTCACCACCACAAGATAGGAGATCTACACTTCGCTCTTATTCCTGACTAAATGTTGTACTTTTTATCTCATAAAAATGTGTCTGGGCACCTGTTAGCCACTTGAAAGACTATTAGCATTGGATACCAGTCTTAAGTCTTGGGTGAAAGGTTTCCCAGTGTCTGCCGCTCCTTGATTCCCCACCTCCAGATGGATGGGAAGGTCAGGGAGTGGCTGAGCCAATTTCTTACTTTCCTATTCTAATCTGCAGGCTCCAAGGGCAGACCGGACAAGTAGACAGAGGTCCTTGGATCTCGGCTCCGGCCAATTGATTCAATGGCGCTGAGTGAGCCTCCAGCTAGGCTGCTGCCGATGAGAGAGTTGCAGATGAACCTCTGACCTCCTAAATCACAGATCAGATTTGTTACAGTGAGTGACTGGCTAAATCCCAGGCAGTGGTAGAAACTGGTGTTTAAGAGTATAGACATCCCCCTCCATAACTGTACATGTAAATGGCCCCATTAAATTCTAGTCACAGCTCTATTCTATTAATCTATCTTCCTTGGAGGCAATCTTCCTGGTGCTATGGCAATTCCTTATCTGCAGCCCAAGTATACTATGCTAAAGCCTGTGCAGAGAAACTAGGGTCTGGATCAGGACTCCCGGAAGGCATAAAGGAAGAGCATACTGGTGAGGTTCCCACTAGATCCAGGGCTCTGAAGCAACTCTTGCTTAGTGTGGAAAGGCAAAAGAGAAATCAAGGCAAGGTACAGGCCATGCTGGTAAGGAGTGGTTAATTCCAGTAGTCTGGGAGAGGGAGTGACTAAGCACTATCACCTAAGCTCCAAGGCAAGGGGATGCCCTCACAGAGAGAGGCTGATCAGGTGCTAAGCACCTATCTTTCTCTCTCTTTCAGATGGGAGCATCCCCTTCAAGTCTAAAGCTAGACACACCTCTGGCATGCATTCTGAAAAACTGGGAGCAATTCGATCCCCAGACCCTGAAGAAGAAGTGCCTTATCTTCTTCTACACACAAGCCTGGCCTCAATGCAAACTCTCTGATGGAGAGGCCTGGCCCCCTGAGGGAAGTATACTGTATAATAAGATCATGCAGCTAGATTTATTTTGCCACAAGAAAGGGAAATGGTCAGAAGTTCCATATGTACAGGTCTTCTTTGCCCTTTGGGAAAGTAAAGGGCTATGCCAAAAAAGTGGAATAATTCCAGACCCTACTCCAAACCCTAATTCCTCCCCTTAAGCTCTGCTATTCCCACCTTATCCAGATGTAAGTCTACTTGATGAGGACCTTAAAAGTCAGACCACAGAACTACCACCCAAGCATCATTGGCCCAATCACCCCACCAGGCTTCCCAGGAGGTGAAGAAAAGACAGTTATACCCATCTTTAGTGCCTTTACAGGAAGTAGCCAATGGAGAGTGGAGACCAGTTCGGGTCCATGTCCCCTTCTCCCTCCAAGATCTGAGGCAAATTAAACAGGACATGGGTAAATTTTTGGATGACCCACACATAGAAGCCTTCCAAGGGCTTACTTTAACTTTTGAACTGTCCTGGAAGGATGTTATGCTTATACTAAACCAAACCCTTACTGGAGGGGAGAAAGAGAAAGTACTCAGAGGAGCCTTAGAGTTTGGAGATGAATGGTATACTATTGCAAATGGCAGATCTCCAGAGGAACTAACCCGAGTCCCCACTGGCTGTCAGGCAGTGCCATTCACTGACCCAGAGTGGGGCCAAGATACAGATGATGCTGATAACCAGTACAGGAACCACTTTAAAACTTGTATTTTAGAAGGGCTGAAAAGAGTTTGAGTAAAATCTATAAATTACTCTAAATTATCAGCCATGATGCAGGAAGAAAAAGAAAGCCCCTCAGCCTTTCTGGAGCAGCTCAGGGAGGCACTGGTGAAGCACACTTACATGTCCCCAGAGTCCCCAGAGGGCCAAGTCATTCTCAAGGATAAATTCATCACCCAATCAGCCCCAGATATCAGGAGGAAGTTACAAAAATTCGCATTTGGCTCAGAACAAAATCTGGAAAGCCTCCTGAAAGTCGCCACATCAGTTCTCTATAATAGAGGCGAGGAGGAAAAGAAGGACCAGGACAGGAGAGACAACATAAAGGCAGAGGCATTAGCCATGGCCCTGCAGAGAGTTAACTTTGGGCCTCCAAGGTTGAAGAAAGGGAGACCAGCCCAAGGGACTGGGCCCCAGGCAGCTTGTTTCCTCTGTGGCAGAGAGGGGCATTTTAAGCGAGAGTGACCTAAGGGCAGGTGCTCCAAACTGCCAACGCCCTGCCTGCTCTGTCAAGGAGACCACTGTAAGCGAGACTGCCCTCAGAGGTGTAGGCAACTGGGGTCAGACTTGCAACAATGTGGTCAGGACTGAAGGGGCCCGGGGCTACCCATGCTGGTTCCTGTCACCATCATAACTCCATAGGAGCCCTGGGTGATTCTCTCTGTAGGAGGCCACACCATCAATTTCCTGCTTGATACAGGAGCCACCTATTTGGTCCTCCTACATAATCCTGGCCCTCCCTCCTCCCAGTCAACTACTATTAGAGGCATATCTGGGAAGCCCATGACCAAATATTTCACTCAGCCTTTAAGTTGTGAGTGGAACTCAGTGCTGTTCTCCCACGCCTTCCTAGCGGTCCCAGAAAGTCTGATGCCACTTCTAAGCTGTGATATACTTTCTAAAGTACAAGTCTCTGTACATATGAACATAGAAAGAGATGAGTGATGTCTCCCCCTAGTGGAAGTAGACATTAATCCTGAGGTCTGGGCAACTAATAGGATCATTGGAAGAGCAAAATCAGCCCAACCAGTACAGATTCATCTTAAAGACTTTAATCACTTTCCTCATAAGAGGCAGTATCCTTAAAAACCAGAAGCTCATGAAGGCTTGAAACCAGTTATTAATAACCTAAAAACTCAAGGCCTCTTGATAGCCTGTAACAGTCCTTGCAATACTCCCATATTAGGAGTACAAAAGCCAAATAGAAGCTGGCACATTGTGCAAGATCTACAAGCCATTAATGAAACAGTGTGTCCCTACATCCTGTAGTGCCTAATCCCTATACCCTGTAATTCAGGATTCCTGAGGGAGCATCCTCCTGTGATAGACCTGAAGGATGCTTTCTTTTGTATCCCGCTTGCCCGTGAATCCCAGTTTCTCTTTGCTTTTGAGGATCCTGTAAATCCCTCAACTCAATTAACCTGGACAGTTTTGTCCCAGGGATTCTGAGATAGCCCACATCTATTTGGGCAGGTCTTAGCCAAGGACCTGGCCTCCTTTGATTCAAGGGAGGCAGAAATCATCCAATATGTGGATGATATACTTCTCTGCACCACCACAGAGACAGAGTGTGAGGAAAGTACTCAGAGTTTACTGAACTTTCTAGCTGATTGTGGCTGTAAGGTCTCTCATTAGAAAGCACAGGTCTGTCAGCAGCAAGTAAAATATCTGGGCCTTAACCTCTCTCAGGGAACTAGAGCCCTGGGGGAAGAGAGAATTCAGCCCATTCTCTGCCACCCATTGCCCTCTACTATCAGGCACCTGAGGGGATTCTTGGGCATCACTGGGTATTGCAGAATTTGGGTCCCCAGATATGGAGAGTTAGCCAGACCCCTCTACCTACTCATTAAAAAAGCCCAAAGGGTAGGTACCATAACACTCCAGTGAGAACCTGATGCTATTAAAGCTTATGAGGCTTTGAAGAAAGCCCTACTCCAGGCCCCCACCGTAAGCCTGCCCACTGGAAACCAGTTTAACCTATTTGTTACTGAGAGATTGGGAGTGGTGCTGGGAGTACTAACTCAACCTCAAGGAGAAATGCAGCTGCCTGTAGCCTATCCAAGCAAGGAACTAGACCCAGTAGCTAAGGGCTGGTCACACTGTCTGAGGTCTGTGGCAGCTGTTGCCCTGCTAGTACCTGAAGCCACAAAACTGACCCTGGGAAGAGACTTGATAGTGCATGCACCCCATAATATCACCAGCTTATTGAACACCCATGGGAACCTGTGGTTATCAAACAGCAGGCTACTAAAATATCAGTCACTCCTCCTTGAGGGCCCTGTAACCCAGCTACGGACATGCTCCACCCTAAATCCAGCTACCTTTCTACCTGAATCAATGAGTAAAGGACCTGAGCATGACTGCCAACAGGTCCTTGCCCTAAACTATTCTTCCAGAGAAGACCTAAAAGATACTCCCTTAGAGAACCTAGAGATTTTTCTCTTCACAGATGGCAGCTCCTTTATTGAGCAGGGCAGCAGAAAACTGGCTATGCAGTTGTCACTCTATGGGATACTAGCGAGTGCCAACCACTTCCACTGGGCACAAGTGCCCAGCTGACAGAATTAATAGCCCTTACTAGAGCCCTTAAATAGGGAAAATAAAGAGTCAACATATACACTGACTCTAAATATGCATACATAGTGCTGCATGCCCATGCAGCCATATAGAATGAGATTTTTGAACTCTGAAGGATCCCCTATCAAATACCATAATGCCATTTTATTCAGCCTATCAAATACCATATGCCATTTTATTCATCAGGTTCATCATTATCCTCATACTAATATTTGGCCCCTGTATACTTAAGCTAACAACACAATTTGTTCTATCTCACCTAGAAGCCATAAGAATGCAAATGGTGATGGAAATGGAACCCAGGATGGATATGCCCATCTTCTGAGGCCCTCTTGACTGACCACTGATGGAGACCTAACTGCACCCCTTGCTGCACCCCCTCTCAGCATGAGGCAGCCAGAGTGGTCATCTCCCCCTTTCCCTAGCAGCAGCTCGGTTCTCCATCTACGGAGGGGATAATGAGACAGGGATAGTGGGTGTAGTTAGAGTAGGGTGAGGGCCTCTGGGGAAGGCAGGGCAGAATATTTACAGTCAGAGCAATGTAACAATGGGAAAAGAAGTTCCTATTGAAACTCTTTTGAACATTATGCAAAGTCAAGTTCACACTAATTCTCTAGGGAATGACACCAGACTAAGAATATAGACATCTTCAGTGAGATCAGTTAAAGCTCAAAAGGCCATGAGCAACTTGGCCTGGAATGATTGAGTGTTCTGCAAGGGTATCTCAGCATAACCCATGCCTTCACTGTAAAGAGCTCTAGCAGACAGACAGTAGCCCAGCCCACCTTGAGGGCAGGGCAGGTGATGCAAGTCCACACCCCTAAGCCTTTTTTTCGTGTTCCCCCAAATCCTCAAGTGCCTATAAAACCCCTAGACAATGCACCACCACAGGCTCTCTTGTCCCCTTCTGTCATGAGCTCTTTCCTCTCACTTTATTTCTAAATAAAAACCTCTGCCCTCATTCTCCTACCCTGGGTGTTTGTTAAGTTCATTCTTTGACTCCGCAAACAAGAACCCTAGCATCACTAGGTTACAAACTACTTGATTAGGACAGGAAGAAGAAAAAAAACTGCATACAGAAATAAACTGTGCCTGTATGATTAACATAATAAAGATATGGGCTATGCTGAGTTACCCTCCTTTATCTGGGGAATATTCAAATATTCCAGGCCAAGTTTCTCCTGGCTTTTTGAGCTTTAATTAACTCTGGGTCTTTTTAGTGGACTTTCCAGGCCTTTTTCTCTTTCCACCCTGCTCATATCTATTTTCCTGCCTAACACTTTTTCTCTTATTCCCTTTCTACTGGGCTCATGGACCAGGCTTAGAAGACCCAGAGTGAAAGGGATGCAATCTCAACAGTCCAAGCAGGTTTATTGCTGAACCTGAGAGGGACCCCTCTGTCTTGGCCAGCAGAACAAAGGAAAGAGAGTCTGTAAGAGGTCAAGAGACATTTTATGGTTAGGATTTTTGGTGGGCTCTTTGAGGGGAGGGGTCAGGGGAAAAGTGGGCTTGTGACTTGCTGATGTGTCCTCCAGAGAATGCTTGTAGAATAAGTAAGATGACACCTAGGTGTCTCTGTGATGGTGGGTGGGCTTATTCAAAAGGTGGTACTCAGGTCCGGATTCTATCACACAGCAAGGCAGAACCACTAGATTGAAGGAGCTTGGGTTCCTATGTTGCCATGTGGAGAAAAGTCATCCAAAGAGAGTGGCCTGAGCAGCAGTACACAATAGGCATTGATCTGAGCAAGAATATTATCTTTTATTGTGTTAAGTTATTAAAGTCTGGGATTTATTATAGCAAACAGATACAACTAATACACTTCTTTAAGAAAGGCTTATTTTAAGCTAGTTTGTATTTTTTAGGAATCTTCAGCTATGATCTTCAGTGTGTGTGGGTATGTATGTTGCGAACATGTCTACTTTGGATCTATACAAAGCAAAGTTGCTCATTGATCTCTACATTGACCAAGTTCAAAACCTTTGAGTACCTGCCTCTGTCTTTCTCCCATAACTACCATGACAAATCTCTCCACCAGACATCCAGAACTAAATGTAATACCAGCTTATATAGTTTTCTTTCAAACTAAATTTTTCCAGCCAATAGTGAAGCTGTCCCCTTCATTTACTTTCAGAGAAGCTCTTAGCATGAAGATATTTCTGGGCAGCATAGCAGAGAAGTATGCTGATATTTAAAAGGAAACCTTGTAGGTAATGCCTTTATATGAACCTCTGACGTGCAAAGGGCAGTTAATACTATGCTTGCTGCAAACAATGGGCCTGTGTCTGCCTGAGGGGGACACCTGCAGGGCATTCACACCGCAGAAAAAATGGGAAGATGGAATGATTGGCAAAGCAGATGGAGGCAGCACTTTCCTGATGCCTGGAGACGGCTCCTAATGGAGGAGATGAAGGAAATCATGGCCATTTTAGAGTCATTACAACTGATGTGGAAAAATAGGGAAATCCATTATAGTATTTGAACTGGTGCATCCCTCATCAGCTTGCTCAACTAGAATTCAGACTCCCCTCCCCAGCCCCAGACTGAAAGAGTGACTTGGTCTCATCTTGGTATATAAAGTGGTTGACTTTGTTGCCCCCAAACAACATGTGGGGAAACTGAGAGAATTGAAGTGACTTGCTCAAGGTCACTTCCCTACTAAGTGACAGAGCTTGGACCTGGACCTCTGTCTGCTGCCAAAGGTAGGATTTTTGCCTTGTTAGTGCAAGCTTGTGTGCTTGGATTTTTCTAGGAAATACCTTTACACACAATGTCACCTGGGTTTTCCCCACCTGTCTTCCTTTTATTTTCATGGTGACTTCACACTCCTTTCATTCAGAGACTGAGGGGTGATGGCCATCCTTCTGTTTTGTGTGTACTCTCCAGGCTGTGCAGCTCTCAGCCCTGGCTGCCCATTAAAATCTCTTGGGTAGATTTTATCAGAAAAAATATGGATGTCCAGGCTCTACTCCCAGGGATTCTGACTGGGGTAGCCTGGAGCCTGGGCACTGATAAAATTTAGAAAGTCCCAAGTGATTGTAAAATGCAGCCAGGATTTAGAACCACTGTTTAAGGGCAGCCCTGGTCAGAGGAGAGGGTTGGGAAGAGAAAGCAATTCATATATGTAAGTCTAATGAAATACATTTTCTTCCAGGGGAAGAAACTAGGGAGGATATACTGTAGTTAGCTGGCCAGGAATCCAATTCAAACTAGCTAATTACAAGAAGGGGATTACTAGTCTTGTTACAGAAAAAAAACCTGAGAAACCTGGACTGCTGATGGAAGAACCAAGCGGCACTCAGAGGCCTTGGAGTATTGAGGTTTTATTTTATACTGATGGGCTCAGAGGGGAGTAATCTTCCAAGGTCTAAGCCCTGAACAAAGGCAAGGGGAGCAATATATATCTTTCTGCTTCCATATCTGCAGCATTTCTACGTGCACAGCAAACGAGGAAGCAAGGGGTAGTAAGTTTAGGAAGTGATGTTAGGGAGTGAGTTTAGGGAGTGAGTGCCTGGCAGAGTGGGGAGTGAAAGGGAGGCAGAAAACAGGAGTTTCTGCTGTCTTTGCTGACTAGAGAAGCAGAAGAGAGCCACCTGGACTAGACTGCTGTCCTTGCAAATATTTCCTTATCAGTCTCACATAACTGGATGGCCTCTGAGGGCTGGTGCCAAGTGCTCTTCCAGGGATCTGGCTCTCTCTGTCCCCTGTCTCCTGCTTCCCTCTGTCATGGAATCATACTGGGGACTGGCTTTCTCATGTCACCAGAGATGACAGCTTTTAGCCCTCTGCTTACATCCTTTCAGTTTGGTAACACTGCATTGAAAGGGATGGTTGTTTCCAAATGTATTATTTGTTTATGTATTAATCCAGGGAGAGACTTGTGTCATTAGCCCACTCTGGGGCTAGTCCCTCTCTCTCTGTGGCCCAGACATTGTGGGACACTGGGACTGCAGCCCCAGGTTCCCATGGGATACAGGAGAAATGGTCCTTTAAAGCAGGCAGCACAGTGGATGTACCCTTGCAGTTGTAGACTGAGTCTGGTAGCTTGTTATGGAAGGAACATTCTGAGCAGAGGGAAGAGCTTGGAAAAGGCCTAGGAATGCTAAAACTGGGGGCGAGGTCTCTGGACAGGAGGAGTTCAGCACAGACAGGTCCATGCTGAGAACCAGGGTGGGGAGACAGCAGCAGGGATGGGTGATGAAAGACATGCTAAGGACTCTGAATGGCATCTTGTGATTGTGGGCATCACGGAGCTTTAGGCAGGGGTGTGGCATGGTTAGATTAAATTTGATAGCGATCACCCTTGTTGTGGGATGTGAGCGGTTAGACTATGTTCAGTTCAGACTACTTTGGCTCTGTCAGACACTTGAAATAACCCACCAAGGAGACCCAAGTGTGTCACTCCTTACACTGCTGAAGCACCTTGTAGTTCTCAAACACATTCACGCTCATGGGAGAATTTGAGGTGATTGGGTAGAATGTTGTCATCCCCAGTGTATACATTCTGCTCATGGGGCCCTTGTCACTATATATATTGTGAATATATGACTCCACTCTGAGGCTTGCCTTTTTCCTCTTCTGAAGGCCTCTTTTGATAAACAGAAGTTCTTATTTTTAATATGGGCCAATTTATCAAATTGGTCACTTATAGCTGTCTGCACCTGTTTAAATATTTTTGCTTATCCCAAGATCATAAAGAGGTGACTTTCTTTTGGTAGGGAGTCTAGGAAAGGCCTTCAGAGTCAGTACCATTGAGCCGGGCCCTCAAGGTTGCTGAGGAGAGGGCCAGATGCTTAGGCACCAGTCCCAGGCCATGCTGACCACTCCATTTGTTCTGCCTTCTCCTCCAGTTGGATCCCTGTCTTTAGAACAGCAAATGCCTTTGTCCCTTAGATTAGTTGGGAGCAGAGAGAGCAGAGAGCTGAGGAAAGAAATGCAGCAGCAGCCTTGTTTGTCCTCTGAGTTAATGGATTATGCACCTGGCAGGAAACAATGACATCAAGTTCAGGTGAAGAATTGACATAAGATCAACAAAGGTAAAGGCAGTGAGCTGAGGTAATGCTTTTGGGACAACTTTTGGCCTCCTGGGCCATTTAGAAGGAAGGATACACATTCAAAGCATTGGAGACACAGAGGACAGCCAAATTTCCTAGAAGGTTTGATTTGATTTAAGAGGCATTTGTGTTAAGTGGAAATCTGTAAAAACAGCTGGCAGCTTCTCCTCAGCAGAGGCTGTGAGTGCATTCCATCAGGAGTGACACTTATGGGACATTTGGCTCCAGGTCCTCAATCAGGAGAGAGGGTCTCAGACCACATCCTCAAAGCTGCACTTTTAACTTTCCTGACACTAGGCTAATTTGAGTTTATTCACCAGTGGTCGACCAGGAGACTGAGCAAGTGGAAAGTGATGGTGCTGACTTCTGAAGGAGGACTGCCTGTATTGTGTGGTAGGACTGAGGTCAAGGGGAGTCGAGTTGTAGCTCGAGGCTTGTTAAACTCTGATTGCTGTCTACCTTGGCTAATGGGATTTGGGAGTAGTGGGTGTAGTGGCTGCACACATGCAAACTCTGGAGCCAAGACTATGAAGTGTGAGTTCTGTCTCTGTCACTTAAGTGCAATGGGTCTTTAGGCAAGTGATCGCCTCAGTTTCTCCATCTGCAAAATGAGGATATGGAACTGGTGTGCTGAGTGGATTAACTGAGTTGATCTAAAATACCTGGGACAGCTTTGGCACTTAGCAAATATTCTTCACTATTATTCTTTCTGTAGTGATGAGATCTACTGGAGCAAAAATGGACTCCCAAGTTCTCAAAGCTTCCTTGAACTTCTGAAACAACTAGGGGGAAATTATCAGAATATTTCAGGTACCGAAAAGCATGCTTGCCTGAATTACTCCGATAAAGGACACAAAAGTATGAGGCTATAAACTGCCTTTTAACTAGTCTGGGTAATTTCTTTAATTCCCACCCCCCCCACCCCCTTTGCTGGCTGAGACATGTCTAGAGACCATTGGATTCTTGAGAGGGAAGAATCAGCTTTCAGAAAATATAACTCCCTTTGGCCAGCTGTTTAAAAAACCATATCCTTGAAAATAATCCCATTTAGGTTAGATTGCAAAGCAGAGGTTTATGCCTCTACAGAAAATCTACCTCTGGTGGTCTGAATTTCACCACCTTCTTTGCCTTTTTAATATAAATGTTGAAAATTCATTAACACCCATAATAAACTCAAATGTAATATAATTAAATTAATCTGTATTAAATTTATTCTATAATATATTTATAAGTGCACAAACATTAATTTCTTTGGTATTCTATCCTGGGGTCTAGAAACTCTTGTTCCCACACAATGACATAGATGACCAAGAATGAATAAACAAGCAAAGAATTCTCTACAACATGGCTGAATCCACAACCACATACAAAATTCTAGAATGGCAAAGACAGAATTTATTAGTGGCATGCTTATAATTGGAAGATTATTCCTTTATATCTTAAAATTTTCAGTTTCTTAGAGCCCCTTAGGATTAGTCATAGCTAATTGCTTACATGAGAGGAGCAAAGTGCAGGGCATTTTCAGTCTCAGATGTGAGTTCACATCTGTCACTTATTAGCTGTGTGACTTTGTGGTAATTTTTTATAGTAGCCAGAGGAAATGCATACACTGTTTCCTCCTCTGTAACAGGAGGATTATTGTCTTGCCAAGGGGTTTCAGCCCTGGGCAAGTTCTCTATGGATTCAGTGTGACCAAAGAAATTGATAGCAAAATGTTCTTTGGGTTGAAAGGGTTTATTACCTGACCTGTTCTCCAGTGGTAGGTTGAGCACTAGCATCTCTGCCTCTGCCCAGAGCACTGGGCTGAGCTCTCTATACAGCGCAATAATAGCTTATTGTCTAAAGGTGTGGAAGTGGTAGCCCCGAAACAAGCCAGTTCATCATCAGGTGGTTTAAGTTCAGTGAGGATCCTGGCCATAGGAACCCCAACTTCCCCACACTCCACCCTTCCAAGATTCTCTCCTTACAATCTACATGCTTTCAATCTTCTGCCAGGGTCCCTGTGTGAGAAAGCTGAAGCACTGTAACTAGATTCCACAATAGCAACAGAGGATAACAACTTAGAGATAATAAAAATTAAGATACAGCAAGATATTGATACAAAAATTATAATAATCCAGAGGAGCCAAGATGGCGGCATGAGTAGGGCAGTGGAAATCTCCTCCCAAAACAATACATATTTTTGAAAATACAACAAATACAACTACTCCTAAAAAGAGAGACCAGTGGATACAGTACAACAGCCAGGCTGCATCTACATCTGCGAGAACTCAGCATCTCATGAAGGGGGTAAGATACAAGGTATGGCCTGGAGGGACTTGAGTGCACCCCCCCCCACACACAAGCACCCCAGTGGGAGGAAAGGAGTCAGAGCAGGGAGGAAGTGAAAGCCCAGGACAGCTAAACAACCAGCTCTAATAATCTGCACTGGGAGTGCAGACACACAGTGCATGGTGTGCTGGATATTAGAGAAATGGAAAAGCTAAATCTGTGACCAGATTCCCACAACCGGCTCCCCTGGGACAAAAGAAAAGCGAGTGCTTTTTGAAAGTCTTAAAGGGACAGGGACCTCATAACTGGATGGAATCAACCTGGCACACACAGCCCAGCAGCTGGGAATCCTGGGGAAGTACAGGCACCTTAACCCCCTGGGCAGCAGTGCAGCTCTGAAGACCCTCATGGTGATAAGCAGCCTTTCAGTCATTCCCCGGGCCAGTGCAGCCCCTGACACAGCAGCCCAGTAGACTGAGAGCGGCTGCATGTGCCCGCGGAGGTGGCAGAGTGGCCTGGGAGAGGCCATGCCCCCAGCAGCCACCCAGAATCTCCTGGCACGCAGCCACCCAGGAGAGACCCAAAGGATGCCACTGGTGCACAGCTGCCTGGTGTAGGCAGAGGGGTGCCACTTTCACAGGAGAGCACACCTGGCTCACCTGCCTCTCCCCGCAGGGCTCTGGGCTACCCTGATGGCAACCCTGCCCAAGGCAGCTTAGGGGATTTAATCCAGAGGCTGCTCCAGGAATGCAGATAACTGACACAGGCAGTGGAGAAGGGCAGGGCGACCAGCAAACAGGAAAGGACTTTGTTCTCCCAGCTGACACACATGCTACCTGCCTACAGCTACCCTATTGCCATGAAAAGGCAGAAGAATTTGGTCCAGTCAAGAATTACCCAGACAATCCACAAGAGAGGGCATGGGGAGATAGATTTAACCAATCTTTCTGTCTTTGTAGTGTTCTGAAGAATAAATGTGGCCTGGATGTATGTATCCAGCACTGGGCACAATTTGGAATAATGCAGATGAGTGATGAAATTAAGTGCAGGTGCGGGGAGAGAGCAACACCCCCCCTCAGCTGTGAAAATGCCAGTTTCTCATATCGGGAAGGACAGGGCTTGGCTCACATCCTCCATGCTGCGGTTTGCTGCTCTCTGACAAATTAAACTCCCCAGAACTGTCAGGGAAACCTCATTACCAGGGGCATGTTAATGAGCTTCTGGGGCTGTTACTGTGGTGGAGCTCAAAAAAATTACAAAGATGTCATTATCAGAGGCTCGAGTCCTTTCATGGATATCATTCCCTGTAAGAGGTCTGAAAGGATGAAATGTTATGATTGTTATTACTGTGCTAATGGCAGAACAATAAAAGAAAAAAGAAATCACCCACCAAAGATCCTTGCAGTTCAAATGGTGCTAGAAGGACACTGTGGCCTTATCTGTCTGAAAAGCTGCTGCTGAAAGTCAAACGCTATAGCTTGCTGAGAGAGAAGTAAATAGTCAATTGTTAATGCAGCCTTGGGCTCATTGTGATGTTCACAGAGGACCAGATCTTTAATCAGGGGAGGGAATATCCTGAGGGAATAGGGGAAATGGTGGTAAACAAAAATCAAAAACTATTGCAAACATTTGCTACTTGTCAGCATAGCAGAAACAATGTTCTCAGACTGAGGGGATCCTAAAATGGAAGCAAACAACAGACCATTCACAGAAGTGAAGCAGTGACCAAGCTGTCTTTATGTGCTTTATTAGCCATTTGACTAAATGCATAAATACATTTCACAATTATGATCATCCCTTCCTTTTCTAAGTAGTCTGCTCACAGCTATGTCAGAGCAAAAGGGAAGTTGAAGGTCATCCAGTCAGGGCTTCTCAAACTCATCACTGCTTGCAGTTTGGACCAGACTGTTCTTTGTTGTGCGGCTGTCTGTGCACTGTGGCATGTGTAGCTGCAACTCTGGCCTCTACCTACCAGTGGCAATAATGTCCTCCCTGTTGTGACAAGCAAAAACATTTGGAGAAATTGCTAAAGGTTACCTACAGGGCAAAATAGCCCAGGTAGGCGGAGCCAGGATGGTGGCGTGAGTAGAGCAGTGGAAATCTCCTCCCCAAAACACATAGAGCTATGAAAATATAACAAAGAAAAATCTTCCTAAAATAGAGACCACAGGACACAGGACAACATCCAGACCACATCCACACCTGCAAGAACCCAGCGCCTTGCGAAGGGGATAAGATACAAGCCCCGGCCCGGGGGGAACCGAGCACCTCTCCCCCCAGCTCCTGGCGGGTGGAAAGAAACCGGAGCGGTTTTTTTTTTTCGCGAGTGCTTTTTGGAAGCCTTAAAGGGACGGGCCCCCATTGCTAGGGAGGCAGGGTGGCGGGACCGGTGAGCAGGTGCCTGGGACCGGCGCCTGAGGACAAAGAATATCCCGCGTTTCTCCCTGCGGGACCGGTGGGCGGGTGCCTGAGACCAGCGCCTGAGGACGGAGGAAATTGCGCGTTTTTCCCCATTTTTTTTTCTCTTTTTGGCGAGCGCTTTTTGGAAGCCTTAAAGGGACAGGGACCTCGGTGCTAGGGAGGCAGGGTGGCGGGACTGGTGAGCGGGTGCCTGGGACCAGCGCCTGAGGACAAAGAATATCGAGTGTTCTTTCCATGTAGGACTGGTGGGTGGGTGCTTTTTGGAAGCCTTGAGGGGACAGGGACAATGGTGCTAGGGAGACAGGGAAGCAGGACCAGTGAGCGGGTGCCTGGGACCGGCACCTGAGGACAAAAAAAAAATCGCGTGTTTTTTCCTTTTTTTTCTTTCTGTTCCCTCTCTCATTGTTGCTGTTGTTGTTTTGGTTTGGAGAGTGCTTTTTGGAAGTCTTAAAGGGGCAGGACAGGTCACTTAGACCAGAGGCAGGGAATCTGGTGATCTCTGGGCACTCTAACCCCCTGGGCAGCAGGGAGCACAGAGGCCCCTTAAGGAGATAAATAGCCTCCCAGCCGCTCCCCCTCCAACGGGGCTCCACCATTTTGGAGGAACAGCCCCAGCCAGGCCAAGCCCACAGCAACAGCGGAGATAAACCCCATAGCAACTGGGCAGGAAGCAGAAGCCCTGTCTGTGCACAGCTGCCCAGCACAAGCCACTAGAGGTCGCTATTCTCCCAGGAGAATGCCACAAACCAACAAGAAGGGAAGCTCTTCCAGCGGTCACTTGTACCAGCTCTGCAAACTATCTCTATCACCATGAAAAGGCAAAACTACAGGCAGACAAAGATCACAGAGCCAACACCTGAGAGGGAGACAGACCTAACTAGTTCTCCTGAAAAAGAATTCAAAATAAAAATCATGAACATTGTGACAGAGATGCAGAGAAAAATGCAAGAGCAATTGGATGAGATGCAGAGAAAAATGCAAGAGCAGTGGGATGAAGTCCGGAAGGAGATCACAGATGTCAGGAAGGAGATCACAGAAGTGAAACAATCCCTGGAAGGATTTATAAGCAGAATGGATAAGATGCAAGAGGCCATTGAAGGAATAGAAGCCAGAGAACAGGAACGTATAGAAGCTGACATAGAGAGAGATAAAAGGATCTCCAGGAATTAAACAACACTAAGAGAAATATGTGACCAAGCCAAAAGGAATAATATTCGTATTATAGGGATACCAGAAGAAGAAGAAAGAGGAAAAGGGATAGAAAGTCTCTTTGAAGAAATAATTGCTGAAAACTTCCCCAAACTGGGGGAGGAAATAATCGAACAGACCATGGAATTACACAGAACTCCCAACAGAAAGGATCCAAGGAGGACAACACCAAGACACATAGTAATTAAAATGGCAAGGATCAAGGACAAGGAAAGAGTTTTAAAGGCAGCTAGAGAGAAAAAGGTCACCGATAAAGGAAAACCCATCAGGCTAACATCAGACTTCTCGACAGAAACCCTACAGGCCAGAAGAGAATGGCATGATATACTTAATGCAATGAAACAGAAGGGCCTTGAAACAAGGATACTGTATCCAGCCCGACTATCATTTAAATATGATGGTGGGATTAAACAATTCCCAGACAAGCAAAAGCTGAGGGAATTTGCTTCCCACAAACCACCTCTACAGGGCATCCTACAGGGACTGCTCTAGATGGGAGCACCCCTAAGAAGAGCACAGAACAAAACACACAACATATGAAGAATGTAGGAGGAGGAATAAGAAGGGAGAGAAGAAAAGAATCTCCAGACAGTGTATATAACAGCTCAATAAGCGAGCTAAGTTAGGCAGTAAGATACTAAAGAAGCTAACCTTGAACTTTTGGTAACCACGAATCTAAAGCCTGCAATGGCAATAAGTACATATCTCTCAATAGTCACCCTAAATGTAAATGGACTTAATGCACCAATCAAAAGACACAGAGTAATAGAATGGATAAAAAAGCAAGACCCATCTATATGCTGCTTACAAGAAACTCACCTTACACACAAAGATAAGCATAGACTAAAAGTCAAGGGATGGAAAAACATATTTCAGGCAAACAACAGTGAGAAGAAAGCAGGGGTTGCAGTACTAATATCAGACAAAATAGACTTCAAAACAAAGAAAGTAACAAGAGATAAAGAAGGATACTACATAATGATAAAGGGCTCAGTCCAACAAGAGGATATAACCATTCTAAATATATATGCACCCAATACAGGAGCACCAGCATATGTGAAGCAAATACAAACAGAACTAAAGAGGGATATAGACTGCAATGCATTCATTGTAGGAGACTTCAACACACCACTCACCCCAAAGGATAGATCCACTGGGCAGAAAATAAGTAGAGACACACAGGCACTGAACAACACACTAGAACAGATGGACCTAATAGACATCTATAGAACTCTACATCCAAAAGCAACAGGATATACATTCTTCTCAAGTGCACATGGAACATTCTCCAGAATAGACCACATACTAGCTCACAAAAAGAGCCTCAGTAAATTCCAAAATATTGAAATTCTACCAACCAATTTTTCAGACCACAAAGGTTTGAAAGTAGAAATAAATTCTACAAAGAAACAAAAAGGCTCACAAACACATGGAGGCTTAACAACATGCTACTAAATAATCAATGGATCGATGAACAAATCAAAATAGAGATCAAGGAATATATAGAAACAAATGACAACAACAACACTAAGCCCCAACTTCTGTGGGATGCAGCGAAAGCAGTCTTAAGAGGAAAGTATATAGCAATCCAGGCACACTTGAAGAAGGAAGAACAATCCCAAATGAATAGTCTAACATCACAATTATCAAAACAGGAAAAAGAAGAACAAATGAGGCCTAAAGTCAGCAGAAGGAGGGACATAATAAAGATCAGAGAAGAAATAAACAAAACTGAGAAGAATAAAACAATAGCAAAAATCAACGAAACCAAGAGCTGGTTCTTCGAGAAAATTAACAAAATAGATAAGCCTCTAGCCCAACTTATTAAGAGAAAAAGAGAGTCAACACAAATCAACATAATCAGAAATGAGAATGGAAAAATCATGACAGGCTCCACAGAAATACAAAGAATTATTAAAGACTACTAAGAAAACCTATACGCCAACAAGCTGGAAAACCTAGAAGAAATGGACAACTTCCTAGAAAAATACAACCTCCCAAGACTGACCAAGGAAGAAATACAAAAGTTAAACAAACCAATTACGAGCAAAGAAATTGAAACAGTAATCAAAAAACTACCCAAGAACAAAACCCCGGGGCCGGACGGATTTACCTCGGAATTTTATCAGACACACAGAGAAGACATAATACCCATTCTCCTTAAAGTGTTCCACAAAATAGAAGAAGAGGGAATACTCCCAAACTCATTCTATGAGGCCAACATCACCCTAATACCAAAACCAGGCAAAGACCCCACCAAAAAAGAAAATTACAGACCAATATCCCTGATGAATGTAGATGCAAAAATACTCAATAAAATATTAGCAAACAGAATTCAACAGTATATCAAAAGGATCATACACCATGACCAAGTGGGGTTCATCCCAGGGATGCAAGGATGGTACAACATACGAAAATCCATCAACATCATCCACCACATCAACAAAAAGAAAGACAAAAACCATATGATCATCTCCATAGATGCTGAAAAAGCATTTGACAAAATTCAACATCCATTCATGATAAAAACTCTCAGCAAAATGGGAATAGAGGGCAAGTACCTCAACATAATAAAGGCCATATATGATAAACCCACAGCCAGCATTATACTGAACAGCGAGAAGCTGAAAGCATTTCCTCTGAGATCGGGAACCAGACAGGGATGCCCACTCTCCCCACTGTTATTTAACATAGTACTGGAGGTCCTAGCCATGGCAATCAGACAAAACAAAGAAATACAAGGAATCCAGATTGGTAAAGAAGAAGTTAAACTGTCACTATTTGCAGATGATATGATACTGTACATAAAAAACCCTAAAGACTCCACTCCAAAACTACTAGAACTGATATCGGAATACAGCAAAGTTGGAGGATACAAAATTAACACACAGAAATCTGTAGCTTTCCTATACACTAACAACGAATCAATAGAAAGAGAAATCAGGAAAACAATTCCATTCACCATTGCATCAAAAAGAATAAAATACCTAGGAATAAACCTAACCAAAGAAGTGAAAGACTTATACTCTGAAAACTACAAGTCACTCTTAAGAGAAATTAAACGGAACACTAATAAATGGAAACTCATCCCATGCTCATGGCTAGGAAGAATTAATATCATCAAAATGGCCATCCTGCCCAAAGCAATATACAGATTTGATGCAATCCCTCTGAAATTACCAGCAACATTCTTCAATGAATTGGAACAAATAATTCAAAAATTCATATGGAAACACCAAAGACCCCGAATAGCCAAAGCAATCCTGAAAAAGAAGAATAAAGTAGGGGGGATCTCACTCCCCAACTTCAAGCTCTACTACAAAGCCATAGTAATCAAGACAATTTGGTACTGGCACAAGAACAGAGCCACAGACCAGTGGAACAGATTAGAGACTCCAGACATTAACTCAAACAAATATGGTCAATTAATATTTGATAAAGGAGCCAAGGACATACAATGGCAAAATGACAGTCTCTTCAACAGATGGTGTTGGCAAAACTGGACAGCTACATGTAGGAGAATGAAACTGTACCTTTGTCTAACCCCATATACAAAGGTAAACTCAAAATGGATCAAAGACCTGAATGTAAGTCATGAAACCATTAAACTCTTGGAAAAAAACATAGGCAACAACCTCTTAGACATAAACATGAGTGACCTCCTCTTGTACATATCTCCCCGGGTAAGGAAAACAATAGCAAAAATGAGCAAGTGTGACTACATTAAGCTGTAAAGCTGCTGTACAGTGAAAGACACCATCAATAGAACAAAAAGGAACCCTACAGTATGGGAGAATATATTTGAAAATGACAGATCCGATAAAGGCTTGACGTCCAGAATATATAAAGAGCTCACATGTCTCAACAAACAAAAAACAACCCAATTAAAAAATGGGCAGAGGAACTGAACAGACAGTTCTCCAAAAAAGAAATACAGATGGCCAAGAGACACATGAAAAGATGCTCCACATCGCTAATTATCAGAAAAATGCAAATTAAAACTACAATGAGGTATCACTTCACACCAGTAAGGATAGCTGCCATCCAAAAGACAAACAACAACAAATGTTGGCGAGGCTGTGGAGAAAGTGGAACCCTCCTACACTGCTGGTGGGAATGTAAATTAGTTCAACCATTGTGGAAAGCAGTATGGAGGTTCATCAAAATGCTCAAAACAGACCTACCATTTGACCCAGGAATTCCACTCCTAGGAATTTACCCTAAGAACACAGCAATCAAGTTTGAGAAAGACAGATGCACCCCTATGTTATCGCAGCACTATTTATAATAGCCAAGAATTGAAAGCAACCTAAATGTCCATCGGTAGATGAATGGATAAAGAAGATGTGGTACATATACACAATGGAATACTACTCAGCCATAAGAAGTGGAAAAATCCAACCATTTGCAGCAACATGGATGGAGCTGGAGAGTATTATGCCCAGCGAAATAAGCCAAGCGGAGAAAGAGAAATGCCAAATGATTTCACTCATCTGAGGAGTATAGGAACAACGGAAAAACTGAAGGAACAAAACAGCAGCGGAATTACAGAACCCAAAAATGGACTAACAGGTACCAAAGGGAAAGGAACTGGGGAGGATGGGTGGGCAGGGAGGGATGGGGGAGGAAGAAGAAGGGGGGTATTAAGATTAGCATGCATGGGGGGGAGGGAGAAAGGGGAGGGTGGGTGCCAACACAGAGAGGACAAGTAGTGACTCCACAACATTTTGCTAAGCTGATGGACAGTAACCATAATGTGGTTGTTAGGGGGAACCTGATATAGGGGAGAGCATAGTAAACATAGTATTCTTCATGTAAGTGTAGATTAAAAATTAAAAAAAAAAAGTAAGAAAGAAAGAAAAGGGGGATTACTCCTTGACAGGATAAAACTATTGGTAAATCAAAGATCAACGCATGCTTTAAATATCCTTAATGTTGATCACTTAAAGGGTGTCAGATGATCAGCTATGGAGGTACTCTTTTCTGATAATATTCCTTTCCCTTAATTAAAAAAAAAAAAAAGCAGTTACTGTGTGCTGACCTCCAATGAGTTCTGCACAGTGGTATAGAGGGCATGTCAAAGTGTGGGCAAAGGGTCTGTTTGTTTCTATGCAGAAGATCAAGGCCTAGCTTGGATACCCAGAAAATGAACTAAGATACGATATGAGGAGGAGCTTCCGGCATCAGCACTCTCTGGAGGACTTGTGCCGGGGGATGATCATCAAAAAGCCTCCACAGGGATCCAGACGATGCTGCGGTTGTGGCTGCATCCAGTCCACCGTCTCCTGGACTTGTCATAGAAATGAGGAGGGAGATGTCTAGGCTGGCATGTGCATACAGTGAGACAACGAATTTGACCGGATCTGTACTGTTGGAACTCAACTAGGAGTTGGGAGGGGTGCAAGGTGTAGCACTCCAAAATCTTATGACTATAGACTATCTATGGTTAAAAGAACATATGGGATGTGAACAGATCCCAGAAATGGGCTGCTTTAATTTGTCTGATTTCTCTCAGACTGTTCAAGTACAGTTGGACAATATCCATCATATCATAGACAAATTTTCACAAATGCCTAGGGTGCCTAAATGGTTTTCTTGGCTTCACTGGAGATGGATGGTAATTATAGATTTGCTTTGTTTATGTCACCGTATTCCTATTATGTTAATATGTGTGTGCAAATTAGTTAGTAGTTTAAAACCTATACATACTTAAGGTACTCTACAAGAAGATATGTCAAAGAAATAATCAATCCTCCCATGTTTCCTTCATATGCTACCTCTATAGCTTTTCTTCTTCCTTCCTAATTACAACCCTTAAATAGAATTCGTGCCTCATATCGAATTTACCGAGTATCATAATTCCTCCAGGTGGTAAAGATACCTCGAGACAAGTGCTGGGCATAGAAGCCACAGGGCATAAATCTGCAAAGAAGTAAAAAGCTAACCTTTGCAAACAATATGGCTTCTCTCTCACTTACCAACTTTACATTTCCCTGTATGGCCCCGGAAGATGACTGGTTAGCCAGAGACGGGTAAGATTCCTCAAGGGAGGAACACCTAAGACAGGCACAGTCGCAGGGGGGCTATCAGGTGAGAATTTGGGGATCAACAGAGGTGAGGCTCAGAACCTCACCCCCCCTGCTTTGAGAGAAATCTTCTGCATCCGTGGATGTCTTGCTGCCCTTGTCTAGCCTGGATTAATACTTAGTCCATAGGCACACACCTGATCATCTGATCATCTACATTTGCCCTCTTACAGCACTAAACTATGTTTTCTACCTTTATCTTGCATCTACCTACCACTTCAGCATTTTATTAAAAATAAAAATAATAATAATAATAGGAGAAATGTGGGATCAACATATAAATCAAGTACAAAAATCAAACGAATATTCATATTTGACCTGATTGTTTATAGGTCATAATGCATGATCAAAACCGAAAGTTTCTGTGATGACTGCCCTTGTACTGTTCACCATGTAAGAATTTATTCACTATGTAAGAATTCGGTCACCATGTAAGAACTTGTTCGTTATGCTTCAGAAGATTGGAGACTGACGAGAATTAGGCTTGAGATGAATTAATGATTGTACATTGAGCGTTGACCCCCCTATACTGAATTTTATTGTTGTTAACAACCATTTGATCAATAAATATGAGAGATGCCCTCTCAAAAAAAAATATAAATAAATAAATAAAAGTAATAATAGTAATAATAATAATAAGGGAGAAATGTGGGATTCACATATAAATCAAGTATAAAAATCAAACGAATATTCATATTTGACCTGATTGTCTGTAGTTCATAATGCGTGATCAAAACCGAAAGTTTCTGTGATGACTGCCCTTGTACTGTTCACCATGTAAGAACTTATTCACTATGTAAGAATTTGTTCATCATATAAGAACTTGTTTGTTATGTTTCAGAAGATTGGAGACTGTTGAGAATTAGGTTTGGAGTGGATTAATGATTGTGCATTGAGTCCCCTATGCAGAATTTTATTGTTGTTAACAACCATTTGATCAATAAGTATGAGAGATGCCCTCTCAAAAAAAAAAAAAAAAGTGGGTAAGATGGTAAATTCTATATTATGTATATTTTACCATGATTTTACAAATAAAAATAAAAGAAGCTTGGAAAGCAAAACAAAACAAAACAAAAAAAATAGCCCAGGTAAGATCCAGGGTAGCTGCTCTGAAAGCAGTGTTTAGGTGGTCCATCGTCCAGACCTTAGTGTAAGAATAGAAATAGGTTAACATAAGCATAGCCATCTTAAAGGCCTAGAAGCCATTTTCTGAGTATGTGACTTAGGAAGAAAAATTGGAACTGGGTAAGGTCTTGAAAAACAAGTTAATCATGAACACCAGGTAGTGGGCAGCTGTGGCCTTTAGTCAGCTAACCTTGGTCAGCTAATCTTACATACCAAGCTTATCGTGCAGAACCTCCCTGACAATTGAGGAGTGGTCTTATCTTGCTCTTGCCTAACCCCAGGATGTATGTCTTGCAAGAATAATGTGCAGCTGTGGAAAATTACTATGAGTTAAGTGTTTTGAAAATGCTATATAAACCCTTGGCTCTGAGTGCTCGGGGTCCTTGTTGAGACCCGCTGTGTCGGGCTGACACTTGGACCCCAGCTAGCTGGCTGAATAAAGACTTTGCTTGAATTTACATCTCTATGCCTGTGTAGTTTGTTCTCTAGGGAAGCCTCAAAAGCCCGGACCCTAACACTTAGCTCTGGGTTAGAGGATGAAAACTCTGTTATTTTCCTCTGGACACCTACTGCTGCCATGCTCCATCTCATCCCATCCAAATCTCCTCAGACAACAGAAACTGGTCCACAGAAACATCCGTTCATAGAAGGCTGGAAATGTGGAGTTCATAGTGGCTTTTGGCTGATATCTAGGATCTCCGAACACCACAATCTTTTTTGGCACAGTGCCAGCTCCAGGAGTGCCTGACAGCATGAAGGACACACTAAATGTAAGTTCCTTAGATGAGGTTTTTGATCCCAATCCCAAAGTTGTCCCCTTCTGATTTAGGCAGGGCAACTGGGAGGGCTTCTTTCACTAGGTGTAGGTAGGCCTGGTCTGTCTTTTTTCCTGTGGGTTACCATCCATAGATGATTCTGTTTCTGTGGGAATTGTTTGCATTCCTTGTGATCTGTGGTGCATGCTGCAGCTCACTAAATCTAAACTGAGATCTGTTTCTTGTTATCTCTACCCCCTCATTGCCTGGCGCCAGGGACGACTTGCCCCAGCGACCTGGAGGCAATTACATCCTGTAGTAAAGCATGTTAATCATTGTGCCTAGAAACTTGTTAACCCACTCAAGAATGTGATGCCTGATCAATAAATATGAGAGGTGCCTTTGCAGCACTACTCTTGAATTGGTATGCTTTGAGTCCCCTGGCTGGCCTACTCAGGTCTTCCATATCTCATTATGTCGCCTCCTCTGTCTTCAGGCTGGAGACGGGGAGGAGGTCGACATTTCCTTTTGCTGGGTCCAGGCCCATTAACCAATCAAAGATGAACACATATGGATCCAGGTAAAAGCAAACAAGGCAGAGAAAGCAGTTCTTCCAGGGGTTTAGAACTGGCCAATCCTCCCACTTAATCCAAGTGTGAGCAACTTCAGAGGTCTTGTGCACCAGGCGCTAGGACCAGAGGGCCCTGTTCACTAGCCCATGGTGAGTGCTGGGGCAGATGGTCTCCAAGGACTCTGTTTGTGTTGACAAACGCAGCACTGTTCACATCAAGAAGTAGAGTCTGTTTTCCCCTCTTTAACACAATCTGGCCATGTGACTTAATTTGCCCAGTAGAGTGTGGCAGAAGTGACATTGTACCAGTTCTGAGCCCAGTCTTTAAAAGGACTGGTAGCTTTTGCTTCTTCTCTCAGAATGTAGTTGTCATGTAAGAAACCTTGAGACCATTGTGCTGGGAGGAAACACAGAGTAGTTATATTGTGTGGCCATGTGGAAAGAAAGGAGGAGACTTCAGGCCATCCTCCAAGTATTTTAGCCATCCCAGCTAAGGCCTTGGCATGCGAATGAGGGAGAATCCGTGTTGGACCTCCCAGCCCCATTCTCACCACATGGTGACAACAGAACTACCCAGCAGAACCCACTTTACATTGCAGAAGCGTGAGAAACAGAAACCTGAGAAATCATGAGGAAACAATGGGGAATTTTCATCCTTCTGATTCAGAGTAGGCTATTTTTTAAGCCAGTGTGTTTTGGAGTGCTTTGTTAAACAGGGACTCAGAACTTTAATCTCCTTCCCATCATCTCTTGGAAAACTTCACTTATTAATATTTGGCTCAATGAATTTTCTTGGATTTGACTTAGCCATATTTCCATTCCTTCTCACTGGGATCAGAGTAAGGGATATGTAGAACCTATGTAGAGAGCCTTGGACTCCTCTTAGAAGGAAACAATTTAGACTGCCACATGAATGCTATATAATAGCATTAAACATCATCTCTTTCAAGGGACTTTGCATTTAGTCCCTAGGTAAAAGGACACTGAAAGGATAATCTCTGATGTTGGTCTCTCAGGTGATAGTATTAAGATCAGTCAGTTAGGCTGTAAGACTTAGGTGTCTTTTCTCTATTCATCAGTTCATTTTTTTATTTATAAAATTGAGGTAAATTTTATATATAATAAAATAGATCTTAGTTATATAAAACTTAAGTTTTGACTAATGAATATACCTGTGAAACATCAACTCTAGAAAATCAACAGAGGTTTCCTCACATCCCGTTCAGGCAATCTGCACCCTCCTTGGAAACCATTGTTCTGTTGTCTCTCACCACAGGTTATCTTTGTCTGCTCTGGAGTTTTGTATAATGGAATCCTATTTATGTACTCTTCTGTGCCTTCTTTCACTTGGCATAATATTTTTGAGAGTCATCCAGATTGTTGTATGTATCAATAGTTGATTTTTAATTTTTATTGCTGAAGGAGTATTCCATAGTATGAATATACCACAGTTTGTTAATCCATTCCCCTAAAGGATATTTGGGTTGTTTCCAGTTTTTATTGCAAAAAAAGTTCTTGTACAAGTATCTTTGTGGACATAACTTTTCTTTTCATTTTTCACCAGCCATATGGAAGTGTAAAATGTTTCAGTTTCTCTACATTCTCATCAAACCATTTAATTTTAGTCATTCTAGTGCAGTGTTGTATAGTGTTGTGGTATCTCATTGTCTTTCTTTGAATATCCCTATTGGTTAAGGATGTTAAGCACCTTTTCATGTGTCTGTTTGGCATTCACATATCTTCTTTGGTGAAATGTCTGCTCAAGTCTTTGTTCATTTAAAATTTTGATTGTTTTTCTTTTTATTATTGATTAGTAGGAGCTCTTTCCTCCTCATATGAATTCTTTGATATAGTAGTGTGAATATTTTTTCTCACTCTACTACTCACCTTTTCATTTTCTTAGTGGTGCCTTTTCAAGAAAAGAAGTTTTAAATTTTGATGAAGTCTAATTAATCAATATTTTCCAGTAAGGTAATGCTTTTGTGTTCTTTCTAGAGATATAATCTTTGAAGACATTTGTCTTGAATATATTATCATATGTTTCTTCTAGAAGGTTTATAGTTTTAATTTTTATGTTCAGGTTTATGATATATCATGAATCAACTTTTGTGTATAGTGTAAGGTAGGGATCAAAGTTAATTTTTTCTATATGCTTATCCAGTTTTCCAGTACTATTTGTGGAAGAATTTCCTTTCCTTATTGAATTGCCTCACTACCTCTTGAAAACAAAATGAATTAAATATATGTAGACCTCTTTCTGGATTTTCTATTCCTTTCTATTTCTCAATTTGTCTATCTTTGTGCCACTGTCACATTGTCTATTTTTTTTTTACTATAGGCATATCTTATTTTATTGTACTTCACTTTATTGTACTTTGCAGATATTGCATTTTTTTTTGTTTTTTACAAATTGAAGGTTTGTGGTAACCCTGCATTGAATAAGTCTATCAGTGTCATTTTTACTAAGCATTTGCTCACTTTTTGTCTCTGTGTCAGATTTTGGTAATTCTGGCCATATTTTTAAAATTTCATTATTATTGCATTTGATACATTTATGATCAGTGATTTTTGATGTTACTATTGCAATTATTTTGGGGTACCATGAAATGTGCCCATATGTAACAGTGAATTTAATGAATAAATGTGTGTGTTCTGACTGTTTCACCAACTGGCCATTCCCCATCCCTCTCCCACTTCTTAGACCTCACTATTACCTGAGATGCAACATTATTGAAATTAGGCCAGTTAATAGCCTTACAGTGGCCTCTATGTGTTCAAGTGAAAGGAAGAGTTACATGTGCCTCACTTTAAATCAAAAGCTAGAAATGATTATGATTGGTGAGAAATGTGTGTTCAAAGTCAAGATAGGTCAAAGGCCAGCTCTTTTGCAACAAAAAATTAGGCAAGTCATGAATGCAAAGGAAAAGTTCTTGAAGAAAATGAAAAATCCCACCCTACTAGTGAACATACAAATGATAAAAAGCAAAGCAGCCTTAATGCTAATATGGAGAAAGTTTTAGTGGTCTGGATAGAAGATTAAACTAGTCACAACATTCCCTTAAGTCAAAGCCTAATCCAGAGCAAGGCCCTAACTCTCTTCAATTCTGTGAAGGCTGTGGGAGATGAAGGAGCTGCAGAAGAAAGGTTTGAAGCCAGCAAAGGATGGCTCACAAGGTTTAAGGAAAGAAGCAGTTCACATAATGTAAAAGTGCAATATGAAGCAGCAGGTGCTGATATAAAAGCTTCAGTAAGGAATCCAGAAGGTCTAGCTAAGATAATATTGAAGGTGACAGTACTAAACAGCAGATTTTTCAATGTAGACAAAACAGCCTTTTGTTGCAAGAAGATGCCTTCTGGGGCTTTCATATCTAGAAAAATGAAGTCAATGCCTGGCTTCAAAGCTTCAAAGGACAGGCTAATGCAAATGGTGACTTAAATTGGAGCCGATGCTCATTTACCATTCTGAAAATCATAGGGTCCTTAAAAATTATGATAAATTTACTGTGCCTGTGCTCTGTAAGTGGAACAATAAAGCCTGGGTGATAGCACATCTGTTTACATGATTTACTGAATATTTTAAGCCCATTGTTGAAACCCACTGCTCAGAAAAAATAAAGATTCCTTTCAAAATATTATTGCTCATTGACAATGTACCTGGTCCCCCCAAGAGCTCTGTTGGAGATATATAATGGGATTAATGTGATTTCCATGCCTGCTAACACAACACCCATTCTACAGCCCATGGATCAAAGAGTAATCTGACTTTCAAGTCTTATTACTACAGAAATATGTTTTGTAAAGCTATATCTGCCATCAAAAGTGATTCCTCTGATAGATCTAAGCAAAGTAAATTGAAAGCCTTCTGTGAAGTATTCACCATTCTAGATGCCATTAATAACATCTGTTATTCATGGGAAGAGGTCAAAATATTAATATTAACAGGGGTTTGGGAGAAATTGGTTATAACTCTTATGGATGACTTTGAGGGGCTCAAGAACTCAGTGGAAGAAGTAAACTGCATGTGTGGTGGAAATAGAAAGAGAGCTAGAATTAGAAATGGAGCCTGAAGCTGTGACTGAATTGCTGCAATCTCTTCATAAAACTTTAATGAATGAGTAATTGCCTCTTATGGATGAGCAAAAAAAAAGTGTTTTTTTGAGATGGATCTACTGGTGAAGATGCTATGAAGATTATTGAAATGACAACAAAAGATTTCAGAATATTACAGAAACTTAGTTGATAAAGCAGTGGCAGGATTTGAGAGGACTGACTACAATTTTTAAAGAAGTTCTACTGTAGGTAAAATGGTATCAAACAGCATTGAATGGTACAGAGAAATCGTTCATGAAAGGAAAAGCGAATTGATGTGATAAAGTTCATTGTTGTCTTATTTTAAGAAATTGCCACACATTATGATTACCATACATAATGTAAGTGGCTTGCGGGGAAGGCAGTACAGCATGGAGAAGACAAGCAGTGACTCTGTAGCATCTTACTACACTGATGGACAGTGACTGCAATGAGGTGTAAGGGGGTACTTGATAATATGGGTAAATGTTGTGATCACAATGTTGCTCATGTGAAACCTTCATAAGATTGTATATCAATGATACCTTAATAAAAACAATAAAAGAAAAAGAAATTGCCACAGAATCCCCAACCTTCAGCAACCACCACCCTGTTTAGTAAGAAGCCATCAACATCCCAGCAAGACCCTCCACCAGCAAAAAGGCTATGACTCACTGAAGGTTCAGATGATGGTTACTATTTTTTAATTGTAAAGTATTTTAAAATTAAAGTATGCTTTTTCAGACATGATGCTATTGCACACTTAATAGACTACAGTATAGTGTGAACACAACTTTCATATGCCAGAGGAAATCAAAAGTTCATTTGACTTGCTTTATTGTGATATTCACTTTAACATGCTTGTCTGGAATAAAACCCACAATATCTCTGAGGTATACCTCTAAAGGTATGTGCTTTATGCTAAATCTTGAAATCAGGATCTTCCAAACTTGTTCTTATTCAATATTGTTTTGGTTATCCTAGGTCATTTGCATTTCCACATAAATTTTAGGATCAACTTGTTAATTTCTATAAAAGTTCCTGATCAGAAAACATTGCATCAGCTCTGTGGATCAATTTATAGGGAATTGATATATTGACAGAATTAAATCTTCCTGTCAATAATTATTTCATATTTGCCCATTTATTTAAACTTCCTTTAACTTCTTTCAGCAATGTTCTTAGTTTTCAGTAATTTTGCATGTTTTTTGTTAAATTTCTTCTTTTATATTTACTGATATTACAAATGGATTTTTCTTTTCTTTTTTATTAAGGTATCATTGATATACACTCTTATGAAGGTTTCACAAGAAAAACAATGTGGTCACTACATTCGCTTATTATTGAGTCCCCCTCCATACCCAATGCAGTCACTGTTCATCAGTGTGGTAAGATGCCACAGAGTCCCTACTTTTCTTCTCTGTGCTACACTGTCTTCCACATGACCCCCCCACACACAATGTGCTCTAATCATGATGCCCCACAATCCCCTTCTCCCTTCTTCCCCTCCTGCCCTCCCAAACCCTCCCCCTTAGTAACTACTAGTCCCTTCTTGGAGTCTGTGAGTCTGCTGCTGTTTCATTCCTTCAGTTTTGCTTCGTTGTTATAGTCCACAAATGAGGGAAATCATTTGGTACTTGTTCTCCACCTGGCTTATTTCACTGAGCATTATACCCTCTAGCTCCATCCATTTTGTTGCAAATGGTAGGATTTGCTTCTTTCTTATGACTGAATAGTATTCCATTGTGTATATGTACTGCCTCCTCTTTATCCATTCATCTACTGATGGGCACTTAGGTTGCTTCCATTTCTTGCCTATTGTGAATAGTGCTGTGATAAACATAGGGGTGCATATGTCTTTTTGAATCTGAGAAGTTGTTTTCTTTGGGTAAATTCCTAGTGGTGGAATTCCTTGGTCAAATGGTATTTTTATTTTTAGTTTTTTGAGGAACCTCCACATTGCTTTCCACAATGATTAAACTAGTTTACATTCCCACCAGCAGTGTATGAGGGTTCCCCTTTCTTCACATCCTCACCAGCATTTGTCATTCCTAGTCTTTTCGATGTTGGCCATCCTAACTGGTGTGAGGTGATACCTCATTGCAGTTTTAATCTGCATTTCCCTGATAATTAGTGATGTGGAACATCTTTTCATGTGCCTGTTGGCCATCTGAATTTCTTCTTTGGAGAAGTGTCTGTTCATATCCTCTGCCCATTAGAAATGGATTTTTCAATAATTATTTTCAGTGTTTGCTTTTATTACATAGAAATGCCATTTATTTTTGCATATTGACCTGGTGTCCTCTGACCTTGCTAAATTTTTTTAAGATTACTTTGATTTTTTTAAGGAAACAGTCATGTTGCCTATGAATAAGACAGTTTAACTTACTCCTTTTTGAATTTTTATGTCTTTGATTTCTATTCTTTGCTTTAATGAATGGGATAGAATCTTCAGGACAATGTTGAATAAAAGTGGTGAGGGCAGACATCCTTGCCTTGTCTCCATTTTTACAGGGTAGCATATAATGTTTCATTATTAGGGATGACTTCATTATAGGTTTTTTGTAGATGCCCTTTATCAGACTGAGGAATTTATTTCCAGTTTTCTGAGAGCTTTTCCTTATGAAAATGTGTTGAATTTTGACATTGATTTTTTTAAATGTTAAATCAGCCTTGTATATCTGGGATAAAAATCCAATTGGTCATCATATATTGTCTTTAAAAAATATTGTTGGGTATTATTTGCTAATATTTTATTTAGAATTTTGTGACTATGGTCATGAGATATAATTGGTCTATAGCTTTCTTGAACAGTCTTGTCAGTTTTATATGAGAGTTATGTTGACCAATATGACATAATTTATGCTCCAATATTTTAGAAAGTGTTTGGGTATGATTAACATTACTCTTTTTTTTTTTTTAGATAAGTATTTTTTATTGAAGGGTAGTTGACACACAGTATTATATTAGTTTCAAGTGTACAACACAGTGATTCAACATTTATATACATGATAATTCTAGGTACCAGCTATCACCATACCAAGTTGTTACAATATTTTGACTATATTCCTTATCCTATACATTACATCCCGGTTACTTATTTATTTTACAATTGGAAGTGTGTACTTTTTTTTTTTTTTTGTGAGGGTATCTCTCATATTTATTGATCAAATGGTTGTTAACCACAATAAAATTCTGTAAAGGGGGGTCAATGCTCAATGCACAATCATTAATCCACCCCAAGCCTAATTGTCGTCAGTTTCCAATCTTCTGAAGCATAACGAACAAGTTCTTACATGGAGAACAAATTCTTACATAGTGAATAAGTTACATGGTGAACATTACAAGGGCAGTCATCACAGAAGCTTTTGGTTTTGATCATGCATTATGAACTATAAACAGTCAGTTCAAATATGAATATTCATTTGATTTTTATACTTGATTTATATGTGGATACCACATTTCTCTCTTTATTATTATTAATTTTAATAAAATGCTGAAGTGGTAGGTAGATACAAGATAAAGGTAGAAAACACAGTTTAGTGTTGTAAGAGAGCAAATGTAGATGATCAGGTGTGTGCCTGTAGACTATGTGTTAATCCAAGCAAGACAAGGGCAATAAAACATCCACGGATGCAGAAGATTTCTCTCAGAATAGGGGGGAGGGAGGTTCTAAGCCTCACCTCTGTTGATTCCCATTTTCTCACCTGATGGCCCCCCTGCGACTGTGCCTGTCTTAGGTTGTTCCTCCCTTGAGGAATCTTACCCGTCTCTGGCTAACCAGTCATCTTCCGGGGCCATACAGGGAAATGTTAAGTTGGTAAGTGAGAGAGAAGCCTTATTGTTTGAAAAGGTTAGCTTTTTACTTCTTTGCATATTTTATGCCCTGTGGCTTCTATGCCCAGCATTTGTCTTGAGGTGTCTTTATCACTTGGAAGAATTATGATACTCGGTAAATTCGATATGAGGCATGAATTCTACTTAAGGGTTATAATTAGGAAGGAAGAAGAAAAGCTATAGAAGTAACATTACTCTTTTTTTGACATACTTTTTATTAAAGTATAACTGACATACAATATTATATTGGTTTCAAGTATACAACATAATGGTTCAACAATTACAGGCATTGCTAAGTGCTTACCCTAACAAGTATAGTTACTATCTGTCAACATAGAAAGATTTTACAGAGCTATTGACTATAGTCTTTAGCTGTACTTTCATCCCTGTGACTAATTTATATTATTATTGAGGTTTTGTGACTTTTTATTCCCTTCACCTATTTTACCTACACACCCCAACCCCTTCCTCATGGTAACCACCAGTCACTTCTCAGTGTCTGTGAGTCTGTTTCTGTTTTGTTCATTTTGTTCTGTTTTGTTTTTAGATTCCACATATAAGTGAAATCATATGGTATTTGTCTTTTTCCACCTGGTTTACTTCACTTAATGTAATATCATCTAAGTCCATCCATGTTGTCACAAATTTCAGGATTTCTTTATTTTTTATAGCTGAATAATATTCCAACTTATTCTTTAAATGTTACAGAGTTAGCTAATAAAGCTATCTGAGTCTGGAGTTTTCATGTAAGTTGCCTTTTAAATTATGAATTCAATTTATTTAATAAATATAAGGCTGTTTAGATTTTCTATTTCTTATTTTAATTTTAAAAAGTGATTTCTCAATAAATTTTTCCATTTATTTAAGTTGTCAAATTTATCAGCCTCAAGTTGTTTGTAACATTACCATATGCTTCTTATATATGAGAGGTCTGCAATGATGTCCCTTTCTTTCATTTACAATATTGGTAATTAATTTTTTCTCTCTTTAATTTTTTCTTTATTAGTCTTGCTTGGGATTATTAATTATATTAATATTTTAACAATCCAACTTTGTACTATATTAATTTCTTTATTTTTTGTCTATTTTAGTGATTTCTGCTCTATTTATTTAATTCTTTCTATTCATTACTTCTTATAAATGTATCATTGTTTGTAAACTATACCAATTTTCCCCTCATTTTTTATTTAATTTGCTTTTCTTTTTTTTAGCCTGTTAGGTAGAAGTTTAGAAAATTCTTTCTAAGCCTATCTTCTTTGCTAATATAAGCATTTAAAGCTATATATTCCCCTCAAAGAACTGCTAGCTGCATCTCACAAATTTCATCTCATCTCATTTATTTTCATTAGCATTCAGTTCAAAATGTTTTATAATTTCTATTTGGTTACAATTCTCCACAGTTATCTCACATATTTATACATCTTACAAATAGAGGCACTGTCAGCTTTTGTTCTAGGCTACATTTCAAGAATGTATGGAGAGTGAATAGCCTTAGGCAATAGAGATATCATCTCTCTGGAGCAGAGGAAATGTTTGTGTGTTGTCTAATATAATAAAGATAATGTCTTTCTCTGAGAAAAATGTTGGAAAGATTTCCTAAGCTCAGGGTTCAAGTGTGATGCAAAAATCACTGTGTATATAAGATTCATCTGAGCTGCACCACATCTCCCCCATGCGATTGGAGGGGCAAGGGGAAACTTAGATGAACATGAAGCTCATGCTACTTGTTATTCCTTTGTCTCTGACCAAGGAGTATTGTGTCTTTTGCCAGCAAGCATGAAACTGTGGCAGGCTAACTTGTTAGCTTGCAAGTAGGATAAAAGCAGGTCTTGTGAGTTTCCCTGGGATTCTTTTCTTTGACTCACACATTTGTTAGAAGTTGTTTAATTTCCAAATATCTGATATGTTTCTGGATATATTATTGTTTTTGATTTCTAATTTAATTCTTTCATGGTCAAAGAATATACTATGTAAGGTTTAACTCCTTTGAATCTACTGAAACTTATTTTATGTTCCAACATATTGTATCCAAGTGAATGTTTCACGTGCACAAGTATATGTTTGCAGTTTATGGTTATAGTATTTATTGCTAATTTGGTCAGATTGGCTAATTGGTGTTGTTCAGATCTCTATATCCTAACTGGGGTTTTATGTAATTGTTTTATCAATTACTGAGAAAAAAGTGTTAAATTCTCCAACTATGATCATGAATTTGTCTATTTCTCTCTTTATTCTGTTAGTGTTCTCTTCATGTATTTTCAAGTTCTATGTAATAATGCATACATATTTAGGATTGTTATGTCTTCTAGATGAACTTTTAGTCATTATGAAATGTCCTCTTTTATCTTTGGTAATATTCGCTGTTTTAAGGTCTACTTTGGTATTAATATAGTCACACTGGTTTTCTTAGGCTTACTATTTTTGTAGAATATCTGTTTGCATCTTTGACTACTTCCAAACAATATGTGGTTTTGTATATAAAGTGTGTCTCTTGCAGAGAGCATACAATTAAGTATTGATTTTTATATCTCTTGTGGCTATTTCTGCATTTTAATTGGATTGTTAAGTACATTTAAATTAAATGTAACTATAGATATGATTGTATTTGTATATCATTTTGCTATTTGTTTTTCTAGTAATCCCAGTTTTATTGTTTGCTGTTCCTTTGTTCTTCCTTTCTTGTCTTCATATAGATTTATCAAATACTTTTTAGTGTTTCATTTAATTTTATCTGTTGATGTTTTAGCTAAACCTTATTGCATATTTTAGATATTGTTCTGGATATTACAATACATATAACTTATTACAATCTACTTAGTGTAAATATTGTGTATCTATGTACAACTACTTTTAAAATACAAGAACTTTCCCACAGTAAAATTCTATTACCTTCTTGGTCTCTTAGGCTCTTGTGGCATATAATTTCCATCTATGCATGTAATAAATGATATAATGTGGTATATTCTTTCTGGTTTAAGCAGTCATTTTTTTCTAAAAAATTACTTTAGAAATTAGTATGCACTAGAATTGACATTTTTTGGGGTACAGATCTATGAATATTGACACATGTGTAGATTTGTGTAACTACCATCATGGTCAGGATTCAGAATAATTCTACCCCCCAAAACCTTCCTTGTAATATTCTTTTTTAATCATACCTTCCTCCATCCCTTACTTTTGGCAATCATTGATCTGCTCTCGATCACTATAGCTTTGTCTTTTGGAGACTATAATATACGTGGAACCCACAGTATGTAACCTTTTGATAATGGCTTCTTTAACTCAGCATCCAAATTTTTGTGTGAATCAGCAGTTTGTTTCTTCTTATTGCTAAGGATTATTCCATTATGTGAATGTGCTACAGTGTGCATATCTGTTCATTTAGAGGGTTCCAGGGATTCTGGAGCTGATTTATGAAAAAGATCAGATTATGAGGAGTAGTAACACAGCAAGCTTTATTGGGTGGCATTCAGGCAGGGTTGCGTGGGACAGTCTTACAGAATGAGACTGTCCAGAACATTTTGGTGAAGGGGGTCACTGACTAGAAAGGGAGGAAGACAAGAGAATTCTTGGGTGAGAAGAGTTTGGAGAGGAAGCTTATGTGTTTGGGGGATATCATTCAGCAGGCCAGCACAGAGTGTCTGGGTCAGAGACCCCAAAGGGCAGCACTGGTTTGGGGCCTGGTGAAAGGGACTGTCTTAGCAATAGATAACAGCTGTTGGGAGATGTTTCATATGGTATGCAAAGCAAGAAGACTCAAATGGCCAAAAATTATGTTATTTGGGCTATTTAAAATAGTTGGATGTGCAAAAATTTGAGTTTTGTATGTATGGTCTTTTGAGCTAACTGGTTTCAACATACAGTAAAGAAAAACAAAACAGGGGCCAATTGTGTCTCCTACTTATAACAGTTCATCAGTTGAAGAATATTTGGGTAATTTCCATTTGGCAATTATGAATAGAGCTTCTACAAATAGTCCTAATATCGGTTTCAATTTTTCAACGGTAAAATTAATCTCCACAGTAAATTTTTTTTTCATTTTTCTAGTGTAAATACCTAGCAGTAGGTTTGATGAGTCATAAGTGTATGTTAATTTTATAAGTCTGACAGACTGTTTTCGAGAGTGGTTGTACCATTTCACAATCCCACAAACAATGTTTAAAGGAATAAATTGCATTGTATATTCACCGTCACTTGGTAATGGTGTTATTTACTTTTTATTTTTTATTTTTTGTATCATTAATGTACAATTACATGAGCAACATTATAGTTATTAGACCCCCCCAATATCAAGTCCCCATCACATACCCCATTACAGTCACTGTCCATCAACGTAGTAAGATGCTATAGAATCACTACTTGTCTTTTCTGTGTTTTACTGCCATCCCCGTGCCCACCCTCTAAATTATGTGTGCTAATCCTAATGCTATTTTTTCCCTTATACCTCCCTTCCCAGCCATCCTCCTAGTCCCTTTCCATTTGGTAACTGTTAGTCCTTTCTTGGGTTCTGTGAGTCTTCTGCTGTTTTGTTCCTTCAGTTTTTGCTTTGTTCTTATACTCCACAGATGAGTGAAAACATTTGATACTTGTCTTTCTTGGCCTGGCTCATTTCACTAGCATAATGCCCTCTAGCTTCATCCATTTTGTGCAAATGGTAGGATTTGTTTTATTCTTATGGCTGAATAATATTCCATTATGAATATGTACCACATCTTCTTTATCCATTCATCTCCTGATGGACACTTAGGTTGCTTCCATTTCTTGGCTATTGTAAATAGTACAGCGATAAACATAGGGGTGCATCTGTCTTTTTCAAACTGAGCTCCTGCATTCTTATGGTAAATTCTAGGAGTGGAATTCCTAGGTCAAATGGTATTCTATTTTGAATTTTTTGAGGAACCTCCATACTGCTTTCCACAATGGTTGAACTAGTTTACATTCACACCAGCAGTGTAGGAGGGTTCCCCTTTCTCCACAACCTCACCAACGTTTGTTGTTGTTTGTCTTTTGGATGGTGGCCATCCTAACGTGTGGTGTGATATCTCATTGTGGTTATAATTTGCATTTCTCTAATGAATAGTGATGTAGAGCATCTTTTCATGTGTCTGTAGGCCATCTGGATTTCTTCTTTGGAGAAGCGTCTGTTCAGATCCTCTGCCCATTTCTTATTTGAATTATTTGCTTTATGTTTGTTGAGGTGCATGAGCTCTTTATATATTTTGGATGTCAACCCTTTATCGGATCTGTCATTTATGAATATATTCTCCCATACTGTAGGATACCTTTTTGTTCTATTGATGGTGGCCTTTGCTGTACAGAAGATTTGCAGCTTGATATAGTCCCATTTGCTCATTTTTGCTTTTGTTTCCCTTTGCTGGAGAGATATGTTCATGAAGAAGTTGCTCATGTTTATCTCCAAGAGATTTTTGCCTATGTTTTTTTTCTAAGAGGTTTATGGTTTTGTGACTTACATTCAGGTCTTTGATCCATTTCAAATTTACTTTTGTGTATGGTGTTAGACATATGGTGTTAGACAGTGATCCAGTTTTATTCTCTTATGTGTAGCTGTCCAGTTTTGCCAGCACCATCTGTTGAAGAGACTGTCATTTCTCCATTGTATGTCCATGGCTACTTTATCGTATGTTAATTGGTCATATATGTTTGGGTTAATGTCTGGAGTCTCTATTCTGTTCCACTGGTCTGTGGATCTGTTCTTATGCCAGTACCAAATTGTCTTGATTACTGTGGCTTTGTAGTAGAACTTGAAGTTGAGGAATGATATCCCCCCCACTTTTTTCTTCTTTCTCAGAATTGCTTTGGCTATTCAGGGTCTTTGGTGGTTCCATATGAATTTTTGAATTTTTTGTTCCACTTCTTTGAAGAATGCTGTTGGTAATTTGACAGGGATTGCATCAAATCTGTTTATTGCTTTGGGCAGGATGGCCATTTTGATGATATTAATTCTTCCTAGCCAGGAGCATGGGATGAGTTTCCATTTGTTAGTGTCCTCTTTAATTTCTCTTAAGAGTGTCTTGTACTTTTCAGGTATAGGTTTTTCACTTCCTTGGTTAGGTTTATTCCTAGGTATTTTATTCTTTTTGATGCTATTGTGAGTGGAATTGTTTTCCTGATTTCTCTTTCCATTAGTTCATTGTTAGTGTATAGGAAAGCCACAGATTTCTGTGTGTTAATTTTGTGTCCTGCAACTTTACTGAATTCCTATATTACTTCTAGTAGTTTTGGAGTGGAGTCTCTAGGGTTTTTTTTTATGTACAATATCATGTCATCTGCAAATAGTGACAGTTTGACTTCTTCTTTACCAATCTGGATTCCTTGTATTTCTTTGTTTTGTCTGATTGCCATGGCTAGGACCTCCAGTACCAGGTTGAATAACACTGGGAGAGTGAGCATCCCTGTCTTGTTCCCGATCTCAGACGAAAAGCTTCCAGCCTCCCACTGTTCAGTATGTTAGCTGTGGGTTTATCATATATGGCCTTTATTATGTTGATGTACTTGCCTTCTATGCCCATTTTGTTGAGAGTTTTTATCATGAATGGGTGTCGAATTTTGTTGAATGCTTTTTCAGCATCTATGGAGATGATCATGTGGTTTTTGTTCTTCTTTTTGTTGATGTAGTGGGTGATGTTGATGGATTTTTGAATGTTGTACCATCCTTGCATCCCTGGGATGAATCCCACTTGGTCATGGTGTATGATCCTTTTGATGTATTCTTGAATTCAGTTTGCTAATATTTTGTTGAGTATTTCTGCATGTACAGTCATCAGGGATACTGGTCTGTAATTTTCTTTTTTGGTGGGGTATTTGCCTGGTTTTGGTATTAGGGTAATGTTGGCTTCATAGAATGAGTTTGGGAGTATTCCCTCCTCTTCTATTTTGTGGAACACTTTAAGGAGAATGGGAATTATATCTTCTCTGTATGTCTGATAAAATTCCAAGGTAAATCCATCTGGCCCGGGGGTTTTGTTCTTGGGTAGTTTTTTTATTACTGATTCAATTTCATTGCTGGTAATTGGTCTGTTTAGATTTTCTGTTTCTTTCTGGGTCAGTTTTGGAAGGTTGTATTTTTCTAGGAAGTTGTCCATTTCTCCTAGGTTTCCCAGCTTGTTAGTATATAGGTTTTCATAGTATTCTCTAATAATTCTTTGCATTTCTGTGGGATCTGTCGTGATTTTTCCTTTCTCATTTCTAATTCTGTTGATGTGTGTTGACTCTCTTTTTCTCTTAATAAGTCTGGCTAGAGGCTTATCTGTTTTGTTTATTTTCTTGAAGAACCAGCTCTTGGTTTCATTGATTTTTGCTATTGTTTTATTCTTCTCAATTTTATTTATTTCTTCTCTGATCTTTATTATGTCCCTCCATCTGTTGACCTTAGACCTCATTTGTACTTCTTTTTCCAATTTTGATAATTGTGACATTAGACTATTCATTTGGGATTGTTCTTCCTTCTCTAAATATGCCTGGGTTGCTATATACTTTCCTCTTAAGACTGCTTTTGCTGCATACCACAGAAGTTGGGGCTTTGTGTTGTTGTTGTCATTTGTTTCCCTATATTGCTGGATCTCCATTTTAATTTGGTCATTGATCCATTGACTATTTAGGAGCATGTTATTAAGCCTCCATGTGTTTGTGAGCCTTTTTGTTTTCTTTGTACAATTTATTTCTAGTTTTATACCTTTGTGGTCTGAAAAATTGGTTGGTAGGATTTCAATCTTTTTGAATTTACTGAGGCTCTCTTTGTGTCCTAGTATGTGGTCTATTCTAGAGAATGTTCCATGTGCACTTGAGAAGAATGTGTATTCTGTTGATTTTGGATGTAGAGTTCTATAGATGTCAATTAGGTCCATTTGTTCTAGTGTGTTGTTCAGTGCCTCTGTGTCCTTACTTATTTTCTGTGTGGTGGATCTGTCCTTTGGAGTGAGTAGTGTGTTAAAGTCTCCCAAAATGAATGCATTGCATTCTATTTCCTCCTTTAATTCTGCTAGTATTTGTTTCACATATATTGGTGTTCCTGTATTGGATGCATATATGTTTATAATGGTTATATCCTCTTGTTGGACTGAGCCCTTTATCATTATGTAGTGTCCTTCTTTATCTCTTGTGACTTTCTTTATTTTGATGTCTATTTTGTCTGATACTAGTGTTGCAACACCTACTTTTTTCTCTTTGTTGTTTGCATGAAATATCTTTCTCCATCACTTGACTTTTAATCTGTGCATGTCTTTGGGTTTGAGGTGAGTCTCTTTTAAGCACCATATGGATGGATCTTGCTTTTTTATCCATTCTATTACTTTGTGTCTTTGGTGCATTCAGTCCATTTACATTTAGGGTGATTATTGAAAGATATGTACTTATTGCCATTGCAGGCTTTAGATTCATGGTTACCAAAGGTTCAAGGTTAGTTTGTTTACTACCTTACTGTCTAACTTAACTCGCTTATTGAGCTATTATAAACACAGTCTGAAGATTATTTCTCCCCCTTCTTATTTCTCCTCCTCCATTCTTCATATGTTGGGTGTTTTGTTCTGTGCTCTTTTTAGGAGTACTCCCATCTAGAGCAGTCCCTCTAAGATACCTTGTAGAGGTGGTTTGTGGGAGGGAAATTCCCTCAATTTTGCTTATCTGGTAATTGTTTAATCCTGCCATCATATTTAAATGATAGTCATGCTGGATACATTATCCTTGGTTCAAGCCCTTCTGTTTCTTTGCATTAAATATATCATGCCATTCTCTTCTGGCCTGTAAGGTTTCTGTTGAGAAGTCTGTTGATAGCCTGATGGGTTTTCCTTTGTAGGTGACCTTTTTTCTCTCTCTGGCTGCCTTTAATACTCTGTCCTTGTCCTTGATCTTTGCCATTTTAATTATTATGTGCCTTGGTGTTGTCCTCTTTGGGTCCCATCTCTCGGGAGTTCTGTGTACCTCCATAGTCTGAGCAACTATTTCCTCCCCCAGTTTGGGGAAGTTCTCAGCAATTATTTCTTCAAAGACACTTTCTATCTCTTTTTCTCTCTCTTCTTCTCCTGGTACCCCTATAATGCAGATATTGTTCCTTTTGGATTGGTCACACAGTTTTCTTAATATTGTTTCATTCCTGGAGATCCTTTTATCTCTCTCTGCGTCAGCTTCTATATGTTCCTGTTCTCTGGTTTCTATTCCATCTATGGCCTCTTGCATCTTAACCATTCTGCTAATAAATCCTTCCAGAGTTTGTTTCACTTCTGTAATCTCCCTCCGGACTTCATCCCTTAGCACTTGCATATTTCTCTGCAGCTCTGTCAGCATGTTTATGATTTTTATTTTGAATTCTTTTTCAGGGAGATGGTTAGGTCTGTCTCTGCAGATCCCCTCTCAGGTGTTGTCTGAACTATCTGGGACTGTACTAAATTTTTTTGCCTTTTCATGGTGATAGCAGTGGCTGTAGGCAGGTTGCGAGTGTGTCAGCTGGGAGAAGAAAGTCCTTTCCTGCTTGCTGGATGCCTTGCCCTTCTCTGCTGCCTGTGTCGGTTACCCTCACTCCTGGAGCAGCCACCGAGTTAGTTCCCTAAGCTGCTGTGGGCTTGGTCTCTGTCAGAGCAGTTCAGAGCACTGCGGGGAGTGGCAGGCATGCCAGGTGCACTCCTCTGTGATAGCGACGCCCCTGCTGGGCAGCTGTGTGCCAGCAGTGGCCTTTGGGTCTGGCCCGGGCAGCTGTGCATTGGGCTGGGATTCCAGTCAGCTGCTGGCAGCACACCTGCTCTCTCTGGCTCTGCTGCAGGTGCATGTGGGGCTCTCCTGTGTGGGCCTCTACCAGGCTCCTCTGGGTCCACTGCTGCCTGTGCACGCAAGCTACACCTGGGCTGTTCCGTTGCCATTGCTGCGGGCTTGTGCAAACCTCTCCTGGTCTCCTCTGGCACCGTTGGCACACGCGATCTGCTCCCGGTCCCTTCCAGCGCACCGCCCCGGCACGCACTACCACTCTCCCACTACTGGGCCAGTGTGTTGGGCTCCGTGCCAGTTGGAGGAATGACTAGCAGGCTGCTTAGTGCCATGTGGGGCTTCAGAGCTGCACTGCCTCCCCAGGGTTTAAGGCACCTAAGGTTTCCTGGGATTCCCAGCTGCTGGCTAAGTGTGCCGGGATGACTTTGTCTAGCCATGGGGTCCCTGTCTCTTTAAGACTTGCAGAAACCACTCTCTTTTCTTTTGTCTTGGGGGCTCTGGTTGCGGGGACCTGCCCACAGGTTTTGATTTTCTGTTTCTCTAATACCCAGCACCCTGTGCACCTTGTACCTGTGCTCCAGGTGTGGATTTCTAGAGCTGGTTGTTTAGCAGTCCTGGGCTTTCACTCCCTCCCTGTTCCAACTCCTTTCTTACCACAGGGTTCTGGGGTGGGGGAGCGTTTGGGGCCCACCTGGCCGTGGCTTGTATCTTACCCCCTTTGTGTGATGCTGAGTTCTCACAGATGTAGATGTATCCTGGCTATTGTACTGCATCCACTGGTGTCTCTTTTAGGAGTAGTTGTATTTATTGTATTTTCATAATGTTTCATAATGTATTTCATAATGTTTCATGTTTTGGGGAGGAGATTTCTTCTGAACTACTCATGCCACAATCTTCCCGTGATCCCCCTAGCAATTATTTCTTCAAAGATACTTTCTAACCCTTTTTCTCTCTCTTCTTCTCCTGGTACCACTATAATGTGGATATTGTTCCTTTTGGATTGGTCACACAGTTCTCTTAATATTGTTTTATTTCTGGAGATCCTTTTATCTCTCTCTGCATCAGCTTCTATGCATTCCTGTTCTCTGGTTTCTATTCCATTAATGGCCTCTTGCATTCCGTTCATTCTGCTTTTAAGTCCTTCCAGAGATTGTTTTATTTCTGTAGTCTCCCTCTGTACTTGCTCCTTTAGCTCTTGCATATTTCTCTGTCAATCCATCAGCATATTTATGATTTTTATTTTGAATTCTTTTTCAGGGAGACTGGTTAGGTCTATCTCCACAGGTCTTCTCTCAGGGGTTGTCTGGACTATTTTGGACTGGACTAAATTCTTCTGCCTTTTCGTGGTGATAGCGGTGGCTGTAGGCAGGTAGCGGGTGTGTCAGCTGGGAGAAGAAAGTCCTTTTCTGCTTGCTGGATGCCTTGCCCTTCTCTGCTGCCTGTGTCGGTTATCTACACTCCTGGAGCAGGTATCGGGTTAATCCCCTCAGCTGCTGTGGGTGGAGTCTCTGTCAGAGCAGTGCAGAGCCAGGTGCACTCCCCCGCAAAAGCCACGCCCCTGCCTGGCAGCTGTGTGCTGACAGCGGCCTTTGGGTCTGGCCCAGGAGGCTGTGCATTGGGCTAGGATCCTGGGCTGCTGCTTGGGGCATGGCTGCTCCTCTGCCACTGCCGCTGGCTCCCATGGGCCACTCCCGGGCCCCTCTGGTGCCACAGCAGTTGTGCATGGGCCTGTCCCATGCCCCTCTGGTGCTGTGCCACTGGCACATGCAGGCTGCTCCCAGGCCTTTTAGTTCCCGCTACCGCAGGCTGGCACAGGCCTCTCCTGGGCCCCTCTTGTGCCGTGGCCACCAGTACACACGGTCTGCTACCAGGCCATTTGGTTGCCCCTGCTGCGGTCTCACGCAGGCCTCTCCCAGGCCCCTCTGGTGCCATTACCGCCAGCACATGTGGGCTGTTCCCAGGCCACTTGCTCACTACCGTGACAGGCTTGCAGGGGCCACTCCCAATCCCCTCTGTTGCCGCCGGTGTGCACGGGCCACTCCCAGGCCCCTCTGGCACACCCTCCCCCAGCATGCCATGCCGCTCTCCCATTACTGGGCTGGTGTGTCGGGGTCTGTGCCAGTTGTTGGAATGACTGGCAGACTGCTTATTGCTGTGAGGGGCTTCAGAGATGTGCTGCTGCCCAGGGGGTTAGGGTGCCTAAAGTTCCCCAGGATTCCCAGCTGCTGGCTAAGTGTGCTGGGACAACTTTGTCCAGCTGTGGGGTTCCTATCTCTTTAAGACTTGCAAAAAGCACTCACTTTTCTTTTGTCTTAGGGGTGCCGGTTGCAGGGACCTGCCCACAGGTTTTGCTTTTCCATTTCTCTAATATCCAGCACCCTGTGTACCTTGTGTCTGTGCTCCAGGTGTGGATTTCTATAGCTAGTTGTTTAGCAGTCCTGGGCTTTCACTCCCTCCCCGTTCCAACTCCTTTCTTCCTGCCAGGTTCTGTGGTGGGGTGGGGCATTTGGGTCCCAAACAGCCACAACTTGTATCTTCCCCCCTTCGTGTGATGTTGACTTCTCGCAGATGTAGATGTAGCCTGGCTGTTGTATCCACTGGTGTCTCTTTTAAGAATAGTTGTATTTATTGTATTTTCGTAAATATATATGTTTTTGGGAGGATATTTCCACTGAATTACCCACACCGCCATCTTGGCTCTGCCCCCAGGTCTTGCTTTTTTATCCATTCTATTACTCTGTGTCTTTTGATTGGTGCATTCAGTCCATTTACATTTAGGGTGATTATCGATGGATATGTACTTATCACCATTGACGGCTTTGGATTCATGGTTACCAAAAGTTCAAGGGTAGCTTCTCTACTATCTAACTGTCTAACTAACTAACTTACTGAGCTATTATAAACACAGCCTGATGGTTCTTTATTTCTCTCCCTTCATTTTCTTCCTCCTCCATCCTTTCTATGTTAGGTGTTTTATTCTGTACTCTTTTGTGTTTCACTTGACTGCATTTGTGGATAGTGGGTTTTAATTTTTGCCTTTAGTTAGTGTTTGGCTGGTCTGCTTTCTTTGCTGTGATTTTATTTCCGCTGGTGACATCTATTTTTCCTTACGAGTACTTCCATCTAGAGTAGTCCCAACAATATACCCTGTAAAGTTGGTTTGTGGGAGGTAAATTCCCTCAGCTTTTGCTTATATGGGAATTATTTAATCCCTCCTTCAAATTTAATGATAATCTTGCTGGATACAGTATTCTTGGTTGAAGGCCCTTCTGTTTCATTGCATTAAATATATCATGCCATTCTCTTCTGGCCTATAAGGTTTCTGTTGAGAAGTCTGATGATAGCCTGATGGGTTTTTCTTTGTAGGTGATCTTTTTTCTCTCTCTGGCTGCCTTTAATACCCCATCCTTGTCTTTGATTTTTGGCATTTTAATTATTATATGTCTTGGTGTTGTCCTCCTTGTCCCTTGTGTTGGGAGTTCTGTGGGCTTCCATGGTCTGTGAGACTATTTCCTTCCCCAGCTTGGGGAAATTTTCAGCAATTATTTCTTTAAAGACATTTTCTATCCCTTTTTCTCTCTTCTTCTTCTTGTGCCCCTATTATCAAATATTGTTCCTTTTGGATTGGTTACACAGTTCTTTTAATATTCTTTCATTCCTAGAGATATTTTATATCTCTCTGCCTCAGCTTCTCTGTATTCCTTTTCTCTGATTTCTATTCCATTAACAGTCTCCTGCACCTCATTCAGTTTGCTCTTAAGTCCTGCCATTGATTGTTTCATTTCTGTTATCTCCCTCTGGACTTCATCCCTTAGCTCTTGCATATTTCTCTGCAGCTCCATCCGCATGGTAATGACTTTTGTTTTGAATTCTTTTTCAGGAAGATTGGTTATATCTATCTCACCAGGCCCTCCCTCTGGCATTGTTTGAATGACTTTGGACTTGACCAGGTTCTTCCTTTTCATGGTGATTGAAGTGATCACCAGCAAGTGGCACATGTGTCAGTTGGGAGAACAAAGTCCTTTCCTGCTTGCTGGTTGCCTTGCCCTTCTCCACTGCCTGTACCAGTTTCCCACACACAGGGAGGTGTCTTTGCATTAAGTCCCTGAGCTGTCATGGGTGGGGCAACCCTTGGGATGGCCTAGGACACTGCCGGGGTTGCAGGCACATGGTGTGTGTTCTCCTATGAGAAAAGTGCCCCTTTTTGCCTTCTGGACTCTGCACCAGCTTCCTCTTTCTGTGCTGGGCAGCTGCATGCTGGCAGCAGCCTCTGGGTCTGTCCTTGTTAGCTGTGTTCTGGGAGAAAACTCTGTGTGGTTGCTATGGGCAGGGCTGCTTCCCAGCTGATCTGCAGCAATGGCAGGTCAGTCAGGGGTAATAATCAGCACTCTGCTTATTGCCATAAGGGGCTTCAGAGCTGCATTGCCACCCAGGGTGGTTAGGGTGCCTGATGTTCCTTAAGATTCCCAGCCTGCTGGGCTGAGTGTGCCTGGACGATTTTGTCCACCTGTTAAACCCTTGTCCTTTTAAGACTTTTAAAGTGCCCACTTCTCTTTTTTCCCAGAGGATCTGGCTGTGGGGACCCATTTGCAGTCTCCATCTTGGATTTTAATTTTTCGTTTCTCTAATATCCAGTACACCATGCAATATGTGTCTGTGATCCTGGTGCTGATTACTAGGCCTGGTTATTTAGCAGTCCTGCACTTCCACTCCCTCCCCACTCTGATTTTTTCCCTCCCACTGGTGAGCTGGAGTGGGGGTAGTGCTCGGGTCCCGTTGGGTCATGGCTTTGTATTTTACCCTTTTCGTGAGATGCTGAGTTCTCACAAATGTAGATGTAGCCTGGCTGTTGTACTGTGTCTTCTGGCCTCTATTTTAGGAAGAGATGTATTTGCTGTATTTTCAAAGTACATGTGGTTTTGGGAGGATATTTCCACTGCCCTACTCATGCCGCCATCTTGAGTGCCTCTCTATTTCTGTATTGTCATTATTTTTTATGTGTTCATTCTAATAGGTTTGTAGTGGTATCTTATCATGGTATTATTGACTTGCATTTTCCTAACTGCTTAATGATGCTGAATATCTTTTCAAATACTTATTTGTCTTCCTTAAATCTTGTTTGTAAAGGGGATGTTCAAGTCTCTTGCCAATATTTGAATTAAATTGCTTACTTACTGTTGAATATTAAAATTTCTTTATATATTCTGTATGAAAGTCCTTGTTGGATATATAATTTGCAAAAAATTTTCCTCTAATTCTTAACATTTCTTTTATTTCTTTTTTAGTTTTTTTTTATTTGAGGAGTTCCAATTTGTTAAAAAAATTCTTTTTCATTTCATGTATTTCTTGAAGTTCTTCTGTTATATTCATACACAATTAGTGTCGTTATGTTTTCTTGGAAAATTAACACTTTTATATGTTTATAATGCTTTGCTAATTTTCTTTAGTCTGAAATCTATTTTGCCTGATATTAATATACTCACTCTAGTTTTCTTTTGATTAGTATATGTTTTTCCATCTTTTTAACCTACTGATATCATTATGTTTGAAGCAAGATCCTTAAACCAGCATATAATGAATAATATATCTCTAAATTGTAATATATTTTTTTCAATAATAAAGTTATTTCAGCTAAAAAAACCAGTTCACCTGTTTCTCCTAATCCCCCATCCCCATCTCTTGTAGCCACCAATCTGTTCTCTGTATCTATGAGCTTTTTTTTTCTTTTTAGGTTCTACATAATAAGGTATATCATATGGTATTTGTTTCTCATTTATTAATTTTTAAATTCTTTCATTAAGGTATTATGAATATACACTCTTATGAAGGAGTCACATGAAAAAACAATGTGGTTACTACATTTACCTGTATTATCAAGTCCCCACCCATACACCAATGCAGTCACTGTCCATCAGTGTAGTAAGATGCCACAGATTCACTATTTGTCTTCTCTGTGCTACAAGGTTTTCCCCATGATTCACCACACAATATGTACTAAACATAATACCCCTCCATTTTCTTCTCCCTCCCACCCCACCTGCCCTCACACACCCTTCCACTTTGATAACCACTAGTCTCTTCTTGGAGTCTGAGTCTGCTGCTATTTTGTTCCTTCAGTTTGCTTCAATGTTATACTCCACAAATGAGGGAAATCATTTGCCACTTGTCTTTCTCCACCTGGCTTATTTCACTGAGAATAATGGCCTACAGCTCCATCCATGTTGTAGTAGATGGTAGGATTTGTTTCTTTCTTATGGCTGAATTCATCTACTGATAGATACTTAGGTTGCTTCTATATCTTGCCTGTTGTAAAAAGTGCTGTGATAAATGTATGGGTGCATATGTCTTTTTGAATCTGAGAAGTTGTATTCTTTGGGTAAATTCTGAGGAGTGGGATTCCCGGGTCAAATGGTATTTCTATTTTTAGTTTTTTGAGGAACCTCCATACTGCTTCCCATAATGGTTGAACTAGGTTACTCTCCCATCAGCAGTGTTGGAGGGTACCCCCTTCTCCACATTCTTGCCAGCATTTGTTGCTCTTAGTCTTTTCTATGCTGGCCATCCTTAATGGTGTGAGGTGATATCTCATTGTGATTTTAATTTGCATTTACCTGATGATTAGTGATGTGGAGTATCTTTTCTTGTGCCTGTTGGCCATCTTAATTTCTTCTTTGGAGGATTGTCTCTTCATATCCTCTGTCCATTTGTTAATCAGTTTATTTGCTTTTTGGGTGTTGAGGCATGTGAGTTCTTTATATATTTTGGATGTTAACCCCTTGTTGGATATGTCATTTAAAAATATATTCTCTCATACTGTAGGATGCCTTTTTGTTGTGTCAATGGTGTCCTTTGCCATACAGAAACTTTTTAGTTTGATGTAGTCCCATGAGTTCATTTTTTATTTTGTTTCCCTTCCTCAAGGAGATACATTTAGGATGAGGTTGCTCATGCTTATATTCTGGAGATTTTTGCCTATGTTGTCTTCTAGGAATTTTATGGTTTCATGATTTACATTCAGGTCTTTAATCCATTTCAAGTTTACTTTTGTGTATGTGGTTAAACAATAATCCAGTTTCATTCTCTTACACGTAGCTGTCCAGTTCTGCCACATCAGCTGTTGAAGAGGCTGTCATTTCCCCATTGTATATCCATGGCTCCTTTATAAGATATTAATTGACCATATATGGCTGGGTTTATATCAGGGCTCTCTGTCTGTTCCATTGGTCTGTGGGTCTGTTCTTGTGCCAGTACCAAATTGTCTTGATTACTGTGGCTTTGTAGTAGAGCTTGAAGTTGGGGAGCATAATCCCCCCTGCTTTATTCTTCCTTCTCAGGATTGCTTTGGCTATTCAAGGTCTTTTGTGGATCCATATGAATTTTAGAACGATTTGCTCTAGTTCATTGAAGAATGCTGTTGGTATTTTGATAGGAATTACATTGAATCTGTAGATTGCTTTAGGCAGGATGGCCATTTGGCAATATTAATTTTTCCTATCCATGAGCACAGGATGTGTTTCCATTTATTGGTATCTTCTTTAATTTCTTTCATGAGTGTCTTGTAGTTTTCAATGTATAGGTCTTTCAGTTCCTTCATTAGGTTTATTCCTAGATATTTTATTCTTTTTGATGCAACTGTGAATGGAATTGTTTTCCTGATTTCTCTCTTTGCTCGTTCACTGTTAATGTATAGTAATGTGACAGATTTCTGTGTGTTAAATTTGTATCCTGCAACTTTGCTGAATTCAGATATTAGATCTAGTAGTTTGGGAGTGAATTCTTTAGGGTTTTTTGCATACAATATTATGTCATCTGCAAACAGGGACTGTTTAACTTCTTCCTTGCCAATGTGTACACCATTTATTTCTTTGTGTTGTCTGATTGCCATGGCTAGAACCTCCAGTACTATGTTGAATAAAAGTGGGGTGAGTGGTCATCCTTGTCTTGTTCCTGATCTTAAAGGAAAAGCTTTCAACTTCTCACAGTTAAGTATAATGTTCCTGTGGGTTTCTCATATATGGCCTTTACTATGTTGAGGTACTTTCCCCCTATATCCATTTTGTTGAGAGTTTTTATCATGAATGGATATTGAATTTTGTCAAATGTTTTTTCAGCATCTATGGAGATGATTGTGTGGTTTTTGTCCTTCTTTTTGTTGATGTGGTAGATGATGTTGATGGATTTTCAAATGTGGTACCATTTTTGCATCCCTGGAATAAATCCTACTTGATCATGGTGGATGATCTTTTTGATTTATTTTTGAATTCGGTTTGCTTATATTTTGTTGAGTATTTTTGCATCTATGTTCATCAGGGATATTGGTTTGTAATTTTATTTTTTATTGGTATCTTTGCCTGGTTTTTATATTAGGGTGATTCTGAGTTTGGAAGTATTCCTTCCTCTACTAATTTTTGGAAATCTTTAAGGAGGATGGATATTAGATCTTCACTAAATGTTTGATAAAATTCAACAGTTTAGCCATCTGCTCCTGGGGTTTTGTTCTTAGGTAGGTTTTTGATTACCAGTTCAATTTCATTGCTGGTAATTGGTCTGTTCAGGTTTTCTGTTCCTTTCTGGGTCAGCCTTGGGAGGATGTGTTTTTCTAGAAAGTTGTCCATTTCTTCTAGGTTATCCAGTTTTTAGCATATAATTTTTCATAGTATTCTCTAATAATTCTTTGTATTTCTGTGATGTTTGTAGGGATTTTTCCTTTTTCATTTCTGATTCTATTTATGTGAATGACCCTCTTTTTTTCTTGATAAGTCTGGCTAGGGGTTTATCTATTTTGTTTATTTTCTCGAGGAACCAGCTCTTGCTTCCATTGATTCTTTCTATTGTTTTATTCTTCTCAATTTTATTTATTTCTGCTCTAATCTTTATTATGTCCCTCCTTCTACTGACTTTGGGCCTCACTTGTTCTTCTTATTTTAGTTTCATTAACTGTGAGTTTAGACTGCTTATATATGATTGTTCTTCTTTGCTGAGGTAGGCCTGTATTGCAATATACTTTCCTCTTAGCACAGCCTTTGTTCCGTCCCACAGATTTTGTGTAGTATTATTGTTTCCATTTGTCTTCATATATTGCTTGATCTCTGATTTTATTTGGTCACTGATCCATTTTTTATTTAGGAGCATGTTGTGAAGCCTCCATGTGTTTGTGGGGTTTTTCATTTTATTTTTGTAATTTATTTCTAATTTCATACCTTCATGGTATGAGAAACTGGTTGGTACAATTTCAGTCTTTTTGTATTTACTGAGGCTATTTTTGTGGCCTACTATATGATCTATTCTTGAAAATGTTCCATGTGCACTTAAGATGAATGTGTATTCTACTGCTTTTGGGTGGAGAGTTCTGTAGATGTTTGTTAGGTCCATCTGCTCTAATGTGTTGTTCAGTGCCTCTGTCTCTTTACTTATTTTCTGTCTGTTTGATCTGTCATTCAGACTGAGTGGAGAATTAAAGTCTCCTAGAATGAATGCATTGCATTTTATTTCCCCTTTTAATTCTGTTAGTATTTATTTCACATATGTAGGTGCTCCTGTGTTGGGTGAATAGACATTTATAACAGTTATATCTCCTGGTTGGATTGACCCTTTTATCATTATGTAATATCCTTCTTTTCCTATTGTTACTTTCTTTGTTTTGAAGTGTATCTTCACTTTTAGTCTTTGTGTGTCTTTGGATTTAAAGTGAGTCTCTTTTAGGCAGCATATAGACATTTCTTGTTTTTTTTTAAATCCATTCAGTGGCTCTATATCTTTTGATTGGTGCATTCAGACCATTTACCTTCAGGGAGATTATCAATAGATATGTACTTATTGCTACTGCAGGCTTTAGATCATGATTACCAAAGTTTTGAAGTTAACTTCCTTTTGTCTAGAGCCTAAGTTAACTCATTTAGTATGCTATTACATACACAATCTAAAGATTATTTTTTTCTCCTCCTTTTTCTTCTTCTTCCATTCTTTATATATTAGCTACCATATTGTGTAGTCTTTGTCTATCCCTTTATTGACTTCAGTTATAGTTAATTTAATTTTACATTTGTTTCAAAATTCACTGTTTTAATTTCTTTACTGTGGTTTTATTACATCTGGTGACAGCTATTAAACCTTAGGGACACTTTCATCTATAGCAGTCCATCCAAAATACACTGTAGAGATGGTTTGTGGGTGGCAAGTTCTCTCAGCTTTTGCTAATGTGGAAATTGTTTAATCCCTCCTTCAAATTTAAATGATAATCTTGCCTGATGCAGTAATCTTGGTTCGAGGCTCTTCAGCTTCATTGCATTAAATATATCGTGCCACTCCCTTCTGGCCTTTAAGGTTTCTGCTTAGAAGTCTGATGATAGCCTGATGGGCTTTCATTTGTATGTGATTTTATTTCTCTCTCTGGCTGCTTTTAATAGACTCTCCTTATCCTTGATATTTGCCATTTTAATTACTACATGTCTTGGTGTTGTCTTCCTTGGGTCCCTTGTGTTGGGAGATCTGTGCATCTCCATGGCATGAGAGACTATCTCCTTCCCCATAATTGGGAAGTTTTCAGCAATTACCTTCTCAAAGACACTTTCTATCCCTTTTTCTCTCTCTTCTTCTTCTGGTACCCCTATAAAGCGAGTATTGTTCCACTTGATTTGGTCACACAGTTCTCTCAATATTCTTTCATTCTTAGCAATCCTTTGATCTCTGTTCCTCAGCTTCTTTGTATTCCTATTCTCTAGTTTCTATTTCATTTATTATCTCCTCTGCTGTATCTAATCTGCTTTTAATACCCTCCATTGTGCTCTTCAATGATTGCATCTCTGACCAGAATTTATTCCTGATTTCTTGAATATCTTTCCATACCTCCAAGAGTATCTTAATTATTTTTATTTTGAACTCCCTTTCGAGAAGATTCATTAGATTGATGTCATTTAAATCTTTCTCAGGAGTTGTATTAATAATTTTACTTTGAACCAGGTGTCTTTGGCAGTTCATATTTGTATATGGCACCCTCTAGTGTCCAGAAGCTCTACTCTCTGGAGCTGCTAAGCCCCTGAAGCAATGTCAAGGGTTGCAGGGGAGTGGTATTGGTGCCTGTGGGGGGGGAGGGAGGAAAGAGCCGTTTCCTGCTTCCTGGTTGCTATGCCTGTCTCCATTGCCAGAACCAGTGGGCCAAGCATATGAATATAAGCCTCTATGCTTTGCATTTGTAGTTGCTGCAGTTGGGGCTTCCCTCTGGCTTGCCTAGTGCCAGGAGAGGTTTTCCTGGTTTGTGAGCCAGGTGGGGCTGGCTGGGAGCAAGTGGCAGTAGGCTGTGTATCACGGAGGGAATTCTTGGAGCTTTGTAGCCAGCCAAGGATTTGGAGTGCCTGAAGATCATGAAAACTCCCAACCTGCTGGTCAGAGTGCACCCAGACAATTTTGTGTACCTGTCCCTTCTCCTGAGAAGTAAACTTTGTGCAATCCTTGCCCCTTTAGCAGCCCTCTTGCTAAAGGCTTCCTTTTTAGGTAGTCTCTCAGACTGCCTGGCTTTCTTTTGTCCCAGAGCAGCCAGATATGGATCCCTGCTTTCCACAAGTGACTGGAATCCCAGTCTCTCAAAGAATTCTGCCTGTCTTAACTTTCCAACCTCTTAATCAAGAGAGTACCATGCAAGCACCATGAAATGTAGGTTTGTGCTCCCAGAGCCAATCTCCAGAGTTAGGTATTCAGCAGTGTCAGGCCTCCACTCCCTCCCAGCTCTGTTTCTCTTTCTCCTGCCCATGAGCTGGGGTGGGGGAAGGGCTTGGGTCTTGCTGGGCCAAGCTTTGTTACATTATCCTATTCTGTGAGGTCTGCTTTTTTTTCCAGGTGTATGCAGTCTGGTGCTGTCCTCTTTCCTGTTTCTATTTCAGCATTGATTATATTGATTATATTTTTGTACTATATGTAATTTTAGGAGGAAGCCTGTGTCTCACCTCTCATGCCACCATCTTTAATCGCATATGGTATTTGTATTTCTCTGTCTGACTTATTTCATTTAGCATGTCTTTGAAGTCCATCTGTGTTGCTGCACATGTCAATTTTTCCCTCTCTTTATAATATTCCATTCTGTATATATGCCACAATAGCTATTTATCCATTGATGGACACATATGTTCTCTCTATGTCTTGTCTGTTATAAATAATGCTGCAATGAACATTATAATGCATGTAGATTTTTGAGTTAGTCTTTTAGTTTTCTTTGGTAAATATCCAGAAGTGGGATTGCTGGATCATATGGTGGTTCAACTTTTAATATTTTGAGGAAAATCCATACAGTTTTCAATAGTGGCTGTACCGATTTACATTCCCCCCAGAAATGCACAATGGCTCCCGTTTCTCCACATCTTTGCCAACACTTTTCTTCCTTGTGATTTTTAAAATAATCATTCTAACATTTATGAGGTAATATCTCATTGTGGTTTATCCATTACATTTCTCTAATTAATGATGTTGATCATCTTTCATGTATCTGTTAACTGTCTTTATATCTTCTCTAGAGAAAAATGTTTATTTAGATCTTCTACCAGTTTTTAAATCAGGTTACCTTTTTTGCTGTTGAGTTCTATGAGTTTTTTATATATTTGATATTAGCTCCTCATCAGAAATATGATGTGCATGTATTTTCTCCCATTCAGTAGGTTGTCCTTTTATTCTGTGATTTGCTTTGCTGTACAGAAGCTCTTTAGTTTGATGTGGTTCTACTAGTTTATTTTTGCTTTTTGTGTCAGATTCAAAAGGTCATCACCAAGACTTATGTCAAAGAGCTTACCACCTTTGTTTTCTTTTTTATTGTTTAATATAATCTTTAGCTTACTAAATGTGAATTTCTTTTCTTTTCAAAAAAATTTTTTTTATTAAGGTATTATTCATATATACTCTTACGAAGTTTCACATGAAAAAACAATGTGGTTATTACATCTACTCATATTATTAAGTCCCCACCATACCCCAATGCAGTCACTGTCCATCAGTGCAGTAAGATGCCTCAGATTCACTGTTTGCCTTCTCCATGTTACATTGTTTTCCCCATGACCCCCCCACACCATGTGTACTAAACATAATACCCCTCAATCCCCGTCTCACTCCCTCCCCACCTGCCCTCCCACACCCCTCCCCTTTGGTAACCACTAGTCCCTTCTTGGAGTCTGTGTGTCTGCTGTTATCTTGTTCCTTCAGTTTTGCTTCAATGTTTTACTCCACAAATGAGGGAAATCATTTGGCATTTGTCTTTCCCTACCTGAATTATTTCACTGAGCAAAATATCCTCCAGCTCCATCCATGTTGTTGCAAATGGTAGGATTTGTTTCTTTCTTATGGCTGAATAATATTCCATTTTGTATATGTACCACATACTCTTTATCCATTCATCTACTGCTGGACACTTAGATTGCTTCCATTTCTTGGCTATTGTAAATAGTGCTGCAATAAACATAGGGGTGCATATGTCTTTTTGAGTCTGAGAAATTGTATTCTTTAGGTAAACTCCAAGGAGTGGGATTCCCGGGTCAAATGGTATTTCTATTTTTAGTTTTTTGAGGAACCTCCATACTGCTTCCCATAATGGTTGAACTAGCTTACATTCCCACCAGCAGGGTAGGAGGGTTCCCCTTTCTCCACATCCTCAGCAGCATTTGTTGTTCTTAGTCTTTTCAATGCTGGCCATCCTTACTGTTGTGAGGTGATATCTCATTGTCATTTTAATTTGCATTTCCCTGATTAGTGATGTGGAGCATCTTTTCATGTGCCTGTTGTCCATCTGAATTTCTTCTTTGAAGAAGTGTCCGTTCATATCCTCTGTCCATTTGTTAATCAGGTTATTTGCTTTTGGGGTGTTGAGGCATGTGAGTTCTTTATATATTTTGGATGTTAACCCCTTGTTGGATATGTCATTTACAAAGATATCCTCCCATACTGTAGGATGCATTTCTGTTGTGTTGATGGTGTCCTTTGCCATACAGAATCTTTTTAGTTTGATGTAGTCCCATGAGTCCAATTTTGCTTTTGTTTCCCTTGCTCAAGGAGATGCATTCAGGAAGAAGTTGCTCATGCTTATATTTAGGAGATTTTTGCCTATGTTGTCTTCTAAGAGTTTTATGGTTTTGTGACTTACATTCAGGTCTTTGACCCATTTCAAGTTTACTTTTGTGTATGTTGTTAAACAATAATCCAGTTTCATTTTCTTACATGTAGCTGTCCAGTTTTGCCAACACTAGCTGTTGAAGATGCTGTCATTTCCCCATTGTATGTCTGTGGCTCTTTTATAACATATTAATTGACCATAAATGGTTGGATTTATATCAGGGCTCTCTGTCTGTTCCATTGATCCATGGTTCTGTTCTTTTGCCAGTGCCAAATTATCGTAATTACTGTGGCTTTGTAGTAGAGCTTGAAGTTGGGGAGCATAATCTCCCATTTTATTCTTCCTTCTCAGGATTGCTTTTGGCTATTCCAGGTCTTTTGTGGTTTCATATGAATTTTAGAATCATTTGTTCTAGTTCATTGAAGAATGCTGTTGGTATTTTGATAAGAATTGCATTGAATCTGTAGATTGCTTAAGGCAGGATGGCCATTTTGACAATATTAATTCTTCCTATCCATGAGCACAGGATGTGCTTTCATTTATTGGTATCTTCATGAATTTCTCTTATGAGTGTGTTGCAGTTTTTATAGTACAGGCCTTTCAGTTCCTTCATTAGGTTTATTCCTAGGTATTTCATTCTTTTTGATGCAACTGTGAATGGATTTTTTTTCCTGATTTCTCTTTCTGCTAGTCCACTGTTAGTGTATAGGAATGCAACAGATTTCTGTGCATTAATTTTGTATCTGCAGCTTTGCTGAATTCTGATATTAGATCTAGTAGTTTTGGAGTGTGGATTCTTTAGGGTTTTGAATGTACAATATCATGTCATCTGCAAACAGGGACAGTTCAACTTCCTCCTTGCCAATCTGGATGCCTTTTATTTCTTTATGTTGTCTGATTGCTGTGGCAATGACCTCCAGTACTATATTGAATAGAAGTAGGGTGAGTGGGCATCCTTGTCTTCTTCCCAATCTTAAAGGCAAAGCTTTCAGCTTCTCACTGTTAAGTATAATGTTGGCTGTGGGTTTGTCATATATGGCCTTTATTATGTTGAGGTACTTTTCCTCTATATCCATTTTGTTGAGGGATTTTATCATGAGTGGATGTTGAATTTTGTCAAATGCTTTTTCAGCATCTGTGGAGATGATGTGTGGTTTTTGTGTTTTTGTTGATGTGGTGGATGATGTTGATGGATTTTCAAATGTTGTACCATCCTTTCATTGCTGGAATAAATCCTACTTCATCATGATGGATGTTTTTTTAATTTATTTTTGAATTCGGTTTGCTAATATTTTGCTGAGTATTTTAGCATCCATGTTCATCAAGGATGTTGGTCTGTAATCTTCTTTTTTTGTGATGTCTTTGCCTGGTTTTGGTATTAGAGTGATGCTGGCCTTGTAGAATGACTTTGAAAGTGTTCCCTCTTCTTCTACTCTTTGGAAAACTTTTAGGAGGATGGTTATTAGGTCTTCACTAAATGTTTGATCAAACTCAGAAGTGAGGTCATCTGCTCTAGGGGCTTTTTTATTAGGTAGGTTTTTGATTACCAGTTCAATTTTGTTGCTGGTAATTGATCTGTTCAGATTTTCTGTTCCTTTCTGGGTCAGCCTTGGGAGGTTGTATTTTTCTAGAAAGGTTTCCATTTCTTCTAAGTTATCCAGTTTGTTGGCATGTAATTTTTCATAGTATTCTCTAATAATTCTTTGTATTTCTGTGGCATCCATAGTGACTTTTCCTTTCTCATTTCTGATTCTGTTTGTATGTGTAGTCTCTCTTTTTTCTTGATAAGTCTGGCTAAGGGTTTATCTATTTTGTTCATTTTCTTGAAGAACCAGCTCTTTCTTTCATTGATTCTATTGTTTTGTTCTCAATTTTATTTATGTCTGCTCTTATCTTTATTATGTCCCCCCTTCTACTCACTTTGGGCTTCATTTGTTCTTTTTCTGGTTTCATTAAGTGTGAGTTTAGACTGCTCATATGGATTGTTCTTTCCTGAGGTTGACTTGTATTGCAATATCCTTTCTCTTAGCATGGCCTGTGCAGCATCCCACAGATTTTGCGGTGTTGAATTATTGTTGCCATTTGTCTCATATTGCTTGGTCTCTGTTTTTGTTTGTTCATTGATCCATTGGTTATTTAGGATTACATTGTGAAGCCTCCATGTGTTTGTGGGATTATTCATTTTCTTTGCATAATTTATTTCTAGTTTCATACCTCTGTGGTATGAGAAACGGTTTGGTCCAATTCAATCGTTTTAAATTTACCAAGACTCTTTTTGTGGCCTAGTATATTATCTATTCTTGAAAATGTTCCATGTGCACCTGAGAAAAATGTGTATTCTGCTGGTTTTGGGTGGAGAGTTCTGTAGACGTCTGTTAGGTCCATCTGTTTGAATGTGTTGTTCAGTGCCTCTGTCTCCTTACTTATTTTATCTCTGTTTGATCTGTCATTCAGACTGACCGGAGTTTTGAAGTCTCCTAGAATGAATGCATTGCATTCTATTTCCCCTTTAAATTCTGTTAGTTTTGTTTCACATATGTAGTTTCTCCTGTGTTGGGCACATAGATATTTATAATGGTTATATCTTCTTGGTGGATTGACCTCTTTATCATTATATAATGTCCTTCTTTGTCTCTTGTGTCTTTCTTTGTTTTGGCATGTATTTTATCTGATACAAGTACTGCAACTCCTGCTTTTTTCTCCCTATTAGTTGTGTGAAATTCCTTTTTCCATCCCTTCACTTTTAGTCTGCGTGTGTCTCTGAGTTTGAAGTGAGTCTCTTTTTTTTTAACATTTAAAAAAATTTTTATTGAAGTATAGTTGATATACAATATTATATTGGTTTCAAGTATACAACATAATGATTTGAAGTTCTATGCATTATTAAATGTTCTCCCCAACTAGTGCAGTTACTGTCAACATAGAAAGATGTTACAGAACCATTGATTACATTCTGTATGTTGTACTTTCAACTCCATGACTAATTTATATTGTGATTGAGATTTTGTGCCTATTTATTCCCTTTACCTATTTAACATAGAATGTTCTTGAGCAGTTCCTGGGTATAGATAAGTCTGAAGGTTTTAGATATTAGTTAGACTGAATTTCTAACCAGCTCCTGGAGTGTGTCCATACTGCTGGTTTGCAGCCCATACTCTGAGTAGCAAGGATAGAAACTGCACGGAACCTTATGTCCATAATCTGATATAGGAACCCAGTAGTTCAAATTAGGCAGGGCTGAAATAGCTGATTAAGTTGAAGTTGAATGGCCGCTCCTGACGGCAGTGCAGAACTTAAAATGTGGAGAACAAAAACTTCATATGCTAAGCTTTCACCTTGAGGCACAGATTAAAATAAAAGATTTTCAATAACATGATTTTAAAACATTTTCTCTTTCATAACAGTAGGAATAAAACATCCAAAAATCTAACCCAGACTTTGAATCTGATCAAATCCAAGTTTACTTGCAAAATTATAGTATCATTTGGATTCGTAGCCCCGCCAGGTGTTTGATGTGAGTAAAGGCAGTGACCTGGAAAGAGTGCAATTCTAGCAATTTGAATGGAAATACCTAGAACACTTTAAGGAGTATCCTAAATCCCAAACCACTATGAGTGCTTCCCACTGGGTCTCCCACATCTGCAGAGTAGTTCTCCCAACCCTGCTTAAAGGAACTGTTACTTCCTGGCCTGAGTGCGTGCCCTCGCAGAACGAAGCTAATGTTCCATACTCTACAAGCACTGCCACTCAGTCAGTAGCCATAATCAGATTCCAGCATGCCCTGGGAGGGAGACTGAGTGTGGACCCAAAGTAGGTAAGAGAAGGCTTATATGATGTAAGACCTTTAGGAATTTGTTAAGTTAAAAGACCAAAAATCATGGAGATATTTGTGTGAACAGATGTTGAAGTGAGTCTCTTGTAGGCAGCATATAGACAGGTCTTTTTTTTATCCATTCAGTGACTCTGTATCTTTCGATTGGTGCATTCCGATCACTTACATTCAGGGTGATTATCGATAAGTATGTACTTATTGCTATTGCAGACTTTAGATCCAGGTTACCAAAGGTTCGAAGTTAACTTCCTTATTGTTTAACAGTCTAACTTAACTCATTTAGTATGCTATTACATGCACAATCTAAAGCTTCATTTTTTCTCCTCTTTCTTCTTCATCCATTCTTTATATATTAGGTATCATATTCTGTACTCTTTTTCTATCCCTTGAGTGACTTTGTGTTAGTTGATTTAAATTTTGCACTTGCTTAATAATTAACTGTACTGTGGTTTTATTACTTCTGGTGACAGCTATTAAACGTTAGGAACACTTCCCTCAATAGCAGTCCCTCCAGAATACACTGTAGAGATGGGTTGTAGGAGGTACATTCTCTCAGCTTTTGCTTCTCTGGAAATTTATTAATCCTTCCTTCAAATTTAACTGATAATCTTGCCAGATGTAGTATTCTTGGTTTGAGGCCCTTCAGCTTCATTGCATTAAATATATCATGCCACTCCCTTCTGGCCTGTAGCATTTTTTCTTAGAAGTCTGATGGCAGCCTGATGGGCTTCCCTTTGTACATGATCTTATTCCTTTCTCTGGCTGCTTTTAATAGTCTGTCCTTATCCGTGATCTTTGCCATTTTAATTACTGTACGTCTTGGTGTTGTCTTCCTTGGGTCCCTTGTGTTGGGAGGTGTGTGCCCCTCCATGGCCTGTGAGACTATCTCCTTCCCCAGATTGGGGAAGATTTCAGTAATTATCTCCTCAAAGACACTTTATTTCCCTTTTTCTCTCTCTTCTTCTTCTGCTACCCCTATAATGCAAATATTGTTTTGTTTGGATTGGTCACACAGTTTTCTCAATATTTTTTTTATTCTTGGAGATCGCTTTATCTCTCTGTGCCTTAGCTTCTTTGTATTCCTCTTCTCTAATTTCTATTTCATTTATCATCTCCTCCACCATATCTAGTCTGCTTTTAATACCCCCCATTGTGCTCTTCAATGATCATATCCCTGATCAGAATTCATTCCTGACTTCTTGAATATTTTTCTGTACCTCCATGAGTATGTTAATGATTTTTATTTTGAACTCCCTTTTAGGAAGATTCATGAGATCATTTTTATTTGAATCTTTCTCAGGTGTTGTATTCATAATTTTACTTTGAACCAGGTTTCTTTGGTAGTTCATATTTGTATATGACAACCTCTAGTGCCTTGAAGATCTACTCTCTGGAGCGCTCAGCCCCTGAAGCAATATCCAGGGTCACATGGGTATGGTATTGGTGCCTTGGGGATGGACAGAGCTGTTTCCTGCTTCCTGGCTGCTATGCCTTCCTCCACTGCCAGAACCAGTGGACTGAGCACACAGGTATATGCCTCTATGCTTTGCATTTGTAGTTGCTGTAGTCGGGGCTTCCCTCTGGTTGGCCTATTCCCTGGGTAGATTTTGCCAGTTTGTGAGCCAGGTATGGCTTGTTGGGAGAAAGGCCCACTAGGCTGCATATCATGAAGGGGGTCCTTCAAGCTGTGTACCCAGCCAGGGAGCTGGAGCACCTGATTATCAAGAAAGTTCCCAACCTGCTGGCCAGAGTGCACCCAGACAATTTTGTCTACCTGTCCTTTCTCCTGAGCAGTAAGATATGTGCAATCCTTGCCCCTTTAGCAACACTGTTGCTGTAAGGAAGTCTCTCAGACTCCCCACCTTTCTTTTGTCTTCGAGCATCAAGTTATGAATTCCTGCTTTTCACAAGTGGCTGGAATCTCAGTCTCTCCAGATATTCTACCTGTCTTAGTTTTCCAACCCCCTACTCATGAGAGTACCATGCAAGCACCATGAAACTTAGGTTTGTGCTCCCAGAGCAGATCTCCAGAGTTAGGTATTCAGCAGTCCCAGGGCTCCACTCCCTCTCCACTCTGTTTCTCTTCCTCCCACCAGTGATCTAGCATTGGGGAAGGGCTTAGGTCCAGCTGAGCCACAGCTTTGGCATGTTACTCTCTTTCGTGAGGTTTATTCTTTTCTCCAGGTGGATGCAGTTTGGCACAGTCCTCTTTCCTGTTGCTTTTTCAGGATTAGTCATATTAATTACATTTTTGTATTATATGCAGTTTTAGGAGGAAGCCTCTGTCTCACCTCTCACACCACCATCTTTAATCCTGCCACCTATACTTTCTTTTGAAATTTTATGATTTCAGGTCTTTAATCCATTTTGAGTTAATTTTTGTGTTTGGTGTAAGGTAGAGATCCAGATTCGTTCTTTTGCATGTAGCTGTCCAATTTCCCTATACCATTTATTGAAGAGACCATCTTTTATGCACTTCATGTTCTTGCCTACTTTGTCATAAATTAATTGATCATACATGTGTAGGTTTATTTTTGGCTTCTCTGTTCTGTCCCATTGATCTATGTCTCTGTTTTTATGCCAATGCCGTATTTCTATTTATAGTAGCTTTGTAATATAGGTTGGAATCAGGGAGCATGATGCTGTTTTGTCCTTTCTTAACATTACTTTGGCTGTTTGGGAATCTTTTGTGGTTCCATAGAAATTTTAGGATTATTTGTTCTATTTATGTAAAAAATGCCTTTAGAATTTTGATAGAGATTGTGTTTAATCCAGATTTTTTGGGTTAGTATGGCCATTTTAACAATATTAATTCTTCTAGTCCATGAGCACAAAATATCTTTCTGTTTATTTGTATATTCTTCAATTTCATCAATATCTTATAGCTTTCAGGGTACAGATCATTCAGCTCCATGGTTAAATTTATTCCTAGCTATTTTATTCTTTTTGAAGAAATTGTAAATGGGCTTGTTTTCTTAATTTCTCTTTCAGTACTTTTTTATTAGTGTACAGAATTGTTGCTCATTTGTGTAGATTAATTTTGTATCCCAAAACCTTGCTGAGTTCATTTATTAGTTCTAACAGTTTTTTGGTGGCATCTTTAGAGTTTCTATATAAGGTATGTCATCTGCAAATAGTGACAATTTTACTTCTTTCTTTCTATTCTGGACGGTTTTTATTTTTCTTCTCTAATTGTTAAATAAAAGTGGTAAGAGTGAACAACCTCGTCTTGTTCCTGATCTTAGAGGAAATGCCTTCAGTTTTCACCATTGAGGATGATGTTAGTTGTAGGTTTGTCATATATAACATTTATTATAATGAGGTACATTCCCTGTTTACCCATTTTGTTGAATTTTTATCATAAATAGATGTTGACTTTTGTCAAATTCCTTTGTGTATCTACTGAGATAACTATACGATTTTTATCCTTCCTTTTGTTAATGGTGTATCACACCCTTGAACCATCTTTGCATCCCTGGAATAAGTCACATTTAATCCTTTTAATGGATTGTTGAATTTGGTTTGCTAGTATTTTGTTGGAGATTTTTGCATCTAGGTTCATCAAGGATATTGGTCTGTAATTTTCTTTTCTTGTGATATCGTTGCCTGGTTTTGGATATCAGGGATAATACTGGCCTCATAAAATGATTTTGGAAGAGTCTTTTCCTCTTTTGTTTTTTTGGAAGGGTTTGAGAAGGGTTGGTATTAAATACTTTTTGAATGTTTGATAGAATTCACCAATGAAGCCATCTAGTTATGAAATTTTGTTTGTTGGGAGGTTTTTAATTATTGCCTAATCTTCCTTACTATTAATTGGTCCATTTAGATTTTCCACTTATTCATGAATCAGTCTTGGTAGGTTGGTTGTTTCTAGGAATTTTTATATTCCTTCTAAATTTTCCAATTTGTAGGTACATAATTGTTTGTAATAGTTTTTTATGATCCTTTATATTTCTGTAGTTTCAGTTGTGACCTCTCCTCTGTCATTTTCTGATTTTACTTATGTGAGTCCTCTCTTTTCTTCTTGGTTAGTCTAGATAAAGATTTGTCAGTTTGATTATCTTTTCAAAGAACTAGCTCTGTTTCATTAATCTTTTCTATTGTCTTTTTAGTCTCAATTTCATTTATTTCCTCTCTGATCTTTGTTATTCCCTTCTTTCTATAACTTTGACCTGTGTTATCCTTTTTCTCATTCATTGAGGTGTAAAGTTCTTTATTTGAGATCTTTTTTGGAAGTATGCCTTTATCACTGTCAACTTCCCTCTTAGAACTGTTTTTTTCTTTTTGCTGTATTCTGTAAATTTTGGTGCATAACATATTCATTTTCATTTGTTTCAAAGTGCTTTTTTTGCTTTTTCTTTTGATTTCTTCTTTGATCCATTTGCCAATAGCATGTAGTTTAAAAAATGTTCAGTATCATATTTTTTAATCTCCATGTCTTTGTGATTTTTTTCCAGTTTTCCTTGTGTAATTAATTTCTAGTTTCATACCATTGTGGTTAGAAAAGATGCTTGATATGATTTCAATCCTCTTAAATTTATTAAGACTTGTTTTGTGATCTACCATATGATCCTTCTGTCCATATTTTTAAAAAATGTATTCTATCTCTGTCTTTTCTTTTACATGTTTGGACCATTTATCTTTGATGTAATTCTTGGTATGTTTGAATTTAGGTCTGTCATGTTACTATTGTTTCTATGTGTTATCTTCATTAATTGTCCCTGTGTTTCCCCCCTTTCCTGCCTTCTTTTAATTTATTTAAACCATTTTTCTTCTATTTTATCTATTGTGATTTTTATTCTATCTCATTATATGGCTTTTTATGTGGTAGCTATATTTATAGGAGTTATGATATACATATTTAACTTTCTACAATCCATGTAGAATCAATATTTTACCATTTCATGTGGAATGTAGAAATCTTACTACTATATAGGTTTCTTCCACCCTTTGCATGTTGTAGTTTTCCTATGTTTCTTATATTTTGTTTTGTTTTGGAGGCCATAAATTGAGTTAGTGTTATTTGTGATAAGTAATATTTTGTGAGTTTATTGGAACTAGATTCTGAAAATTATAGGGGTCTTAATGTACAAGATATTCCAAAATAGCCAAGACATATATTTAAGGCTTAGTTAAATCAAATGGTCTTAAGCTCCAATGTGAAGGAAAAATTCTCCATTACAAAATTGGAAAGTTGCCTACATATCTCATCAGGGGACTGGCACCTACCTCTCTATTTGCACCATCAAAGATAATTACACTAAAGGTGGGACTCGATCTCTCTCCACTGACTTCATTTATTTACACATTCTGGGGCAAGTAAATTAGGCAATGATCTCATCATGTTCAGGAACAGGAAAAGAAGTTGGGGGAAACTCAGGAAGAGTATTTTCCTCTGCACTAGGACCTACTGCTCCAAGTTAAGTAAATTTTATCCCTATTTCATAGATGAAGATCCCTATTTCTTATATATCATACTTTGAAAATTCCATTATTAAATATTGTAAATTTTATTTTTCACCATAAATAGAACTCAAGAGGAGAATCACAGTCTATTTTTTCTGGTATTTTGAATTTCTGTTGCTCTTCTTTCAATTATGCTTGCTGCATTTCCTTAGTGACTAATAATGTTGAGCATCTTTTCATGTTCATCTTTATTTCTGAAGGATATGTTTCCTGGATATAGAATTCTCAGTCACAGTTCTTTAATTTCACCTTAATGGTTTTGGATGAGAAATTCACTGTCACTTGTATTGTTTTTCCCCTTGTAAGTGATGCATCACTATTCTCTGGTGCTTTCAGGATTTTTCTTTGTCTTTAATTTTCAAAGTTTGGGGTCAGTCAAAATTACAATTACAGATAGAACAATTATCTTTGAAAAAGACCTGAAGACTAGCATAACACAGCACACACACACACACACACACACATGTACACACACACAAAAGGCCACATCAAGATGAGAGGGTGGGGTAGAGAAGTTGTCTTGCCAAGACCCCTACCCCAGTGAGGCCACTCCAAGAAGAAGGGATATCATAATCACATATAGCCCCTATTTGAATAGTGAGGGGTTTAAGCCTCACATTGGGCTCCCCAGTTAATGGGACTTGCACCAGAAAGGCAAGCTTCCAAAATGACTGGCCTTGAAAACTAATCTGGTACTAATGTCCAGGAAAGCCAGAGAGCTATAGGAAACTGAGATTCTGTTTTGAAGGGCTTGCACACAGATTCACTCATTAAGAGTCCCAACAGAAAGGGAGTAGCTTGAGAAGCATCTGGGGCATGTGTGAGGGAGATTCACTGACTAGTCTTAGTGAGAATACTGGAGGGAAAGGGGGTCTGTTAACTGGGGACAGAGGCACTGGTGGGTGCCATTTTTTTACTATTTTTCCTTGCTAGCCTAGTGCTGGTGGGTACTTTTTTTGGCAATATTATTCCTCCTTGCTAGAGCCATTTGACCCTTCCAGTATCCCCTGCAGCCCCACCCTGCCAGACCTGGACTGGAGCTTGTCCAGCATGGGCCCCACCCATCAGACCTGGCATGTGGACTTGCCCCAGTTGAGTGATTTTCCACTGCCAACCCCAGAAGGTATGCACTCACCACTATAGGGGTCATCCTGGCACTGCTGGGTGGGATTTTGCATTTCTGGGTCCCAAGGGACTGCGACAATTGGAGAGACAGAACTTGGCAGGGTACCATTTCCAGGGAACTCACCATAACAGACTGGAACACACCTTGAGTCTTCAAGTGATCACTCGTGCAAGACTGGGAGAGACAGCTGCTTCAGAGACAGCCTGAGAGAGTCAGGAACAACCCAGAGAGTCAGGAAAAGTGCAGAGACAGGGGAATATGTCCTCCTACCCCCCAAAAAACAGAAAAAAACCTCAAGAAAAGATATAGATGAAATGTAGATAAGCAATCTATCTGACAAAGAGTCCAAAGTAACAGTCATGAAGATGCTTACTGAAATCAGAGGGATCTTCAACAAAGAGATATAAAATTTAAGAAAGTTCCAAACAGATGCTACAGATATGAAGGATATAATAACTGAACTGAAAAATATACTAAAGGTGTTCAACAATGGACTGGATGAAGCAGTAGAATGAGTCAGTGACCTGGAAGACAAAGCAAAGAACTCACGCAGAAAAGAAAAAAAACTAATTTAAAAAGAGGGATATTCTTTAAAGGATATTTGTAACAACATCAAGTGGAATGATATTCACATTACAGGGGTATGAGAGGGAGAATAGAGAGGGAAAGGGCCAGAAAACTTATTTGAATAGATAATGGCTTAAAACTTCCCTAATCTGGGGAAGGAAACAGACATCTAGGCCCAGGAATCATAGAGAGTTCTAAATAAAATGAACCCAAAGAGATTCACACCAATATATATTCTAATTAAATGGAAAAAGTGAAAGATAAAGAGAATATTAAAAGCATGAAAAGAAAAGCACCTTCTTATGTACAAGGAAAACCCCATAGAGCTATTAGCAGATTTATCAGCAGAAACTTTATAGGTCAAAAAAGAGCAGCATGACATTTTCAAAGTGCTGAATGGAAAAAACTTCCAACCCAAATACTCTAAACAGAACGTTTATCTACCAGAGTTAAAGGAGAGATCAAGAGTTTTACAAATAAGCAAGAGCTAAAGTTTATCACCGCTAAACCAGCCTTATAAGAATGTTAAAGGGACTTCTTTGAGCTGAAAAGAAATGGCATTAATTAATAACAAAAAATACAAAAGTAAAAATACCACTAGAAAATGTAAATATATAGTAGAAGTTATATGTTACTTATAAATCAAGTATGAAGGTTAAAAGACACAAGTAGTGAAGTTAAACTATAATAATTAGGTAAGGGATGAATAAATAAAAAGATGTAAAATGTGACATCAAAAATATAAAACGGGAGAAGGAATTTAAAAATAAGGTTTTAGAATGTGTCAAATTAAATTGCTATCAGCTTAAAACAGACAGTTATATGCATAGGATGCTATAACCTCATAGTAACCACAAAGGAAAAACTCATAGCACATACAAAAAAGAAAATTACAAAGTTTCTAAACATAATGCTAAAGAAACCCATCAAATCACAAAGGAGGAGAGAAACAGAAGAAGAAAAAAGGAACAGAGAGAAATTAGGAAAGTAGAAGACAACAAAAATTAGGAATTATGTTAAATGTAAATGGACTAAACTCTCCAATCAAAAGACAGAGAATAGCTGAGTGAATAAAAAACAAGACCCTTCTATATGCTGCCTACAAGAGACTCACACAGATTGAACACTAAGGGATAGAGAGAGATACTCCATGCAAATGGGAGTGAAAGGAAATCTGGTGTAGCTATACTCAGAAAAAATTAGTTTTAAAACAAAGACTCTAGTAAAAGACAATGAAGCATAGTGAATAATCACAAAAGGCCCAATCCAAAAAGAAGATAAAGCATTTATAAATACATATGCACCCAATATAGGAGCACCAAAATATATAAAGCAAATATTAACAGACCTAAATTGATATCAATACAATGATAGTAGGGACTTTAACCTTTAACATCCCATATACATCAATGGATAGATAAACCAGAAATAAAATAAGTAAGGAAACTCAACCTTACATGACATATTAGATGAGATGGACTTAATAGACATAAATAGAACATTTCATCTAAAAACAGCTGAATACACAATGCTCACGAAACAATCTCTAGGATAGATCACATCTTAGGCCACAAAAAGTCTCAATAAATTCAAGATTGAAATCATATCAAGCATTTTCTTTGACAACAATGGTATGAAACTAGAAATCAGTTACAAAAAGAAAAGTGGTAGAGTTTAAGAATGGTTGGTATCAAATATTCTTTGAATGTTTGGTAGAATTCATCAGTGAAGCCATACACGTACACATGTATATTTATAATAGTTTTATAGTTATGTTTCTCTAGAGGATATTGACCAATACACCCAGTATCATATTGGTGGTCTCCAGGTTTTACTATATTATTTTTTATAGTTTTCGTTGAGTTTTAAGTAGGCAAGATGTTGCTTTCAACATGGCATTTGAATCAGAGTTTGTCCTTTCCCTAAGGTTGGTTGGAATATATGAAGCTGGGCTGCTCTTTATGTTGCTGAATATCTAATTAGGATATAAGGGTTAAGGGTTAAAGTACCCAAGGGACCTACACTTCTGGCCATGATAGACTAACCAGTAATAACTTTCCCTCCCACCAAAAACTATCATAAAATTGTACAAAATATATAGAACAACTATTTTCAGTGTTTGAACAACTTACAGTACAGAACTGTGGTCATTGAGAGAAGGGAAACACAACAAGATGAGCCCAAAGATTTCCCCAGCCTTCTCTCTGAGGACCCTTTCATGTTGCAGTACAGCAAGGTGGGCCCAAGTAAATGTACTGATCTCAGCTGAGGAGGCAGATACCAGAGTTATAGACTATTGGAAAGTGGCTGAAATTTGTGAGGGAGGTTACCAGGAACAGGGAGCTGAGTATATGGGGCCAGAGAGGTCTGAAGGGGCATTCAATGTGAATCCTTGGCAGATGCTGGGCTCTTGGCTACAGGGACATTTGATCTCATCACAGCAGTCCTCCCAAGATTTCCAGCGAACTATCAGTTACCTTCTGGGTTTCTTCACAGGGCAGGCCATGCTGGGACATTCCATCCTTCACAAAAGCCTAACTTAAGTCTTCTCCATCCTGCTCAATCACACTGCCATCCAATACTAATGCTTCCTGAGAGGTGATCTTCTCTGATGGTCCCATAGTCTTCCTGTTATGTGCTTCTTTATCAAAATTGTCACAGCTATTAATTTCATTTAAAAGACTTTCTATCATTATTCTGCCCAAAGGAACATCTTCTGTCCACTTACTCTATTTTGTTTGTCTTCATTGTACTTACCATTATCTGACATTGTGCTATATATTTATATATTTTTTGTTTATTGTCTACTTCCACAACTAGAATTAAGTTCCACGACTATAGATTCTTTGCTCCAGTTCTTAGTGTTAGAGTAAATCCAAAACAGACATTTGAAAGTTCCTCAATACATGAACAAATAAATGCCTTTGTTGTCTAAGCCAGTTTTGTTTGGATTTTTAAATTTCTTTCCATGAAAAGAGTTATCACTGAGTCAACCAACATAAACTAGGCAGGGAAGACCCTGACTCTCATGCAAAATGGTAGATATAGATCTGGTGGGGAGAGGTTCTTGTCTAATTCTACTCACCAGATGTATTTGAGCCTGAGCTGTAGGCAAGCTCTGAAATATCCCTTCCTCTTTCCTTCTGCAACACACTAGAATCATAGAATCTTTAAACTAGGAAGAAGTCGGAAAGCATGGAGAATCACTTTCTTGTATGACAAACGATGAAACCAAAGTGTTGTGATTTCAAGAGGTGTACCTAGAATATTCCATACCAGATGGCAGGACAGGGATGGCTCCTTCCACTAAAGGACCTGGACTTGATGCTCTTCTGACAGAAGAGATCTAGCTGAGTTTGGTTGTTAATTCTATCACAGGCTCTTGCAATCAGCCTAATTTCCTCTGAGCATGTGAAAGAGAGAAGTATGGCAAGTCATGGAGCCTGCCTAATGAGAATCTTAGTTTTCCAACTGGAGGTCAAGAACTGCTGGAGGGAAGGCCACCACCTGCTGAGCCTTCTCTTTGACTTCTGTGTCCAACTGCTTTCTCTCATCCAGTTAATCTGTTCTGTGGATGGGCACTCATGGCTTCAAATGGGATATTTCTAAGTTTCCTGACGTCTCTTGCATTTCTTGGCACAAATAATGAATCATATTACTGAGATAATGAACCATTTAGTGACTTGTATGTTGATTTATCGGATGGTGCTGGAGAGGCTGTCTTGCCAATAGGTTTCAGCCCTGGGCAAGTTCCCTATGAATTCAACGTGATCAAAGAAATCGACAGCAAAACGTTCTTGCAATGAAAGGGTTATACCCAAACTTTATTTCCAGGTGGCAGATGAGTCACTAGAATCCCATTCACTCAGAGCGAGTCTGCATGCAGCAAGCTGGTCTCTGCCTCTGGGCCCCTCTATCTGCACAGCTGTCCTCTGGGCCTCTCTGCTTGCACAGCCACAGCCGTCCTCTGGGCCTCTGTCCTTGGCACTGCCAACACTCCAGCCTCTGCTCTGCTCTCCGGCAGACTTGCAGCCCTGCCACCGTGTCACACCCATAGCACTGGGTGGAGCTCCTTATATAGACTCAACAGCCATGTATTGCCCACAGGTGTGCAGTGAGCCAGTCAACCAGGGCCAGGTGAGAATCCTGGACACAGGAACTCTCAGTTTATCCACAGAGGCCAATGAAAAAATATAAAGCCTTGTCACCCAGTCAGGGTGTCTGGTAGGCAGAGCAGTCCAGCTCCTTGGCTGGGAATTGCCATGTTAATCATGGTGATGCTGGGTCTGGTGGGTGGCACAAGGACTTTGGTGCTTGGTTGCTCTTCCCCTGGTGAAGTCATTCATCTAAGCAGCAATCATTATGGTTTTTCACCACATGCTGGAGGCTGGGAGGAGAAAAATAACCTAAAAAGTAAGAATGTCTCCTTCTCATGAGCACTTGGTAGCCTAAGCCTAAACTCCTGGCATCCTTGGAGGAGAGTAAAAACTAGAGGAGATGCTTGTGCTCCAGGCAGCTGGGGAGCTGCCAGTTGAGGTGTCTCTGGTACTTTGAAGGCAAAGCAGACTTGGCATTGTCAGTCCTGTGACAGACCTTGCTATCCGAGCAAGCTTCCAGCCCCTGCATCCACACACCGAGAGCATCCACATTCTGCTAGAGAGGTGTAGGCTCTTTTATTGTAAAAGTACCCTTCTCTGAAAAAAACAGATTAGGGAAATTCTGGAACTTAACTGGTAGTGAGTATAGGTGCCAGGCATTCATTATGTTCACTGATGAGGCAGGTACTGTTCTAATTAACAATTAGTGTGGAGGAAACAGGCTCAAAAGTTTATGCAATATTCTTATAGCCACACAGCTCATAGAGGGTGGAACTGGGATTTAATTTATGATAATCTGACTCTAGAAACTGTGACTTTAACCACTGTATTGGCTGACTCCCTTTCTAGAAAAGGGGTTCATCCAAGCAAGTCACTTGTTCCAAAAACAGTAAGTCATACCTGCCTTTCTTACAGAAATAATGTTAAATGAAGCTGCACTGGAGTCCAGGACTCTCTTTCTACATTTTAAGTCAAAGAATGAAAGGTGAGGAAGTGAGGAAAAGCAATGTATTAGCAAGCCCCTATTATGAGCCAGACACTGTTAAACACTTCAAATGACTTATCTCATTCATATGAGAGAGATTTTTCTGCTCTAAAAATGTGATGCCACTCTCTGCTGAGCACCACTCTCCCATCGCATCCTCCTTTTCAATCTGGCTTCTCTCTGCAGCACTACACTTGTCAAGGTCCCCAGTTACTCCCATGTTGCTGCCTCTAATGTACACATTTTTTGATTTCATCTTATCTGATATCTTGGCAGCATTTAACAGTGGCCATTTTCTCATGTTGAAAGTGCTGCTCCCTTGACACCATTCTCAACGGATTCTCCTCCTACCCCCTGGGCATCCCTCTTTCTCCTTTGCAGGATCTTCTACTTCTCCAGACTTCAAAATATTGCAGCTGTGTCCTGGGCCCTGTTTGCACAATTGTATTTCATCATCTTATCTCATCCCACAGCTTTCAATATCATACATGCTGACAAATGCCACATTTATAGCCCCAGGGCAGAGCTTTCCTCCCAGATAGTCACACTGTATGAGAGCTGTAATTTTAGATGTTTTAGAGCCATCCCAAGTTTCTACTGCAAGAATCTAGAAAAGGAAGTGCAAAATAGACCGAAAGCAAGCAAAAAGAAATGATAAAGAGCAGAAACTCATGAAATTGAAAACAGGTAAACAATAGAGAAAATCAGTGAGGTGAAAAGCTGATTCTTTAAAAAAAAATTAATAAAATTGACCAGCTTCTAGCAAGACTGATAAATATAAAAAGAGAAAAGACACAAATCACCAATATCAAGAATGAAACAGGAGATATCTCTACAGATCCTTTAGTTGTTAAAAGGATAATGTTACAGTTTTAACTTCAGCTTAGAAGAAATGGACCAATTCCTTGAAAACCAGAAACCACCAACACTCATCCTTTATTAATTGATTATTGTTGGTGTACAGGAAACCCTGTGGTTTTGGAATGTTGTCCTTTTATTTGGCCACTTTGCTGAACTCTTATAGATTCTGATAATTTTTAGCTGATTAATTTGGACTTTTTATATAGGCAATCATTGTCATCTAAATTAAAATGTTTCATCTCTTCCTTTCAAATATGAATAGTCATTTCTTGTTTTCACTTTCTTGTGTTTTCTAGGTTCTCTAGAATAATGTTAGATGTTCAAGGCAGTATTCATCTTGTGCCTGGCTTAATAGGAATATTTCTAATGTTTCCACTTTAACTCTATAATTTAGTGTAAGTTTTGGAAGCTATCCTTTATCAAATTAAGGAAGTTTAAATACTTTCACAGGCAGTAAAATATTTTTTAAAAAGGAATCAGAATACTTTTTATCTTTTGAGGTGACTACATGGCTTCCCCTTTTGAATGTAGTGTATTGCATTTATAAATTTCTTGATGTTGCCATATTCTTGCATTCCTACATTAAAACACACCTGGTTATTCTTTATTACTCTTTTAAAGTAATTTTATGATTTATGATGCATTAGTTTCTGCTTTTATTTTTATTGACTACATTGTCTTTCTTTAGATTTATTTATTTGCTTGTACCTTCTTGAGTTGAATCCTTACCCTATTTTTGGTCTTATGTGCTAATAAGTGAAATAATAATAAAAACTGTCACTGAATATGTCTTTGGCCAGATCTTATAGATTTCTCTCTTTAGTGCTGTCGCTGTCATTATTTCTAATTAGATTATAATGTCAGTTTTGATACTCACTTTAAACCAAGATTTATTTAGAAGAGCTTTAATTTCTAAAAGAGGTGTTTGAGATATTTAGTTTTATTGGACCATTTCAGGGAATGTGGCCTGTATGATTTTTTTGCCTTTTGGAAATTGGTGATTTATTTCCTTTGGTCTAATAAAAAGCCAATTAAAAAATGTTCCATAGGAATGTGAAAATAATGGGTCTCTTTACTGGGTGAAATTCATATTAGCAATACAAGTATAGAGTTAATTGGGTTAGAGGCAGATAATTAATATAAAAAGTAGAGGAGAGATATTTGACTACTTGTCTTATTTAAATCTTTCATGACCTAATCTTTTTTTTCTGCTTGGTATCTTAATTTCTTAGAGAGGTTTTTAAATCTCTTATCAAGATTGTGGTTTGCCAATTTCTTTCATATTTCCAAGGGGTTTGACTATAAATATGAACTTTATGCTGCTCTGGTCATAAAGGTTTGTGACTATTACATTTTCTTGGGAAATTGTAATTTTTATCATATAAAATATCTGTCTCCTTCCTGTTTGATGTTTTTCACCTTGAATTCTATTTTAACTGCGATTACTATTGCTATTCCTGCTTGCTTTTTGTTAGAATTTGCCAGGTACATCTATCTCCTTTAATTTTCAACTTTTCTCTCTCTCTGTTTTAAAAAAATTTAGGCATACTTTTTGGTAAGTAACATAGAAATGGATTTTAAATATTCCCATTCAGAAATATCTCTTTGAAATATGTCTTTAAATGTATTTAATTCACATTTTTTTGATTAATAATGCATTTGGACTATTACTACTATCTTATTTTGTTTCCAACTTACAATGGCCTCATTTTCTGTTTTTGGTTACTTTTATTCTTTAAGTGGTTTGAAATTACATTTTATTTCTAATCTAATGGTTGGTCTTAGAGTTTTTTAAATGACACAATATTTTACAAGACTTTTATTCACTTAACTAATACATGTGAACATAGTCTTATTTCAATGTCCAAAATTAATTTCTGCCTTTAACCACCTCAAATGAATAAAATGTTTAACATACATTTATGTTCTCTCTCCTGCCTCCATCACTAACACCAACATTATTTTAAAATAAACTGGAGTTTTAGTCCTATATTTTATTCATTTTTTCCACATTATGCTCATGCTCTAAAAATTTCCATTCTTCTCAAATACAGTATGCCTCACAGAATGTCACTGTCAGTTACTTAGATTTGGATGTTATTAATTTTCTTGCTGACTGATGTGACAGACTGTATTTTCCAAAAATAGCACCTAAGTCTCCCATCCACTTTGCTCTTCATATAGTTAGACCCACATCTTCTCCCTGAACCTGGCTATACCTTTGTGAATGTCCTGGCAAGAGGATAGTGGAACTAATGGTATGTGACTTCCAGCCCAGAGCACAGAAAAACGATGCCTTTCTGAAATACTGTCTTGGGAGGTTCACTCTTGAAAGCAAACCAACCTGCATGGAGAGACCACGCAGAGTCCACAAGTAGATGTTTGGCCCTACTGAGGTCCCAGCCCACAGCTAGTAGTATCATCCATCAGATATTTGAGAGAAGATGTCTCCAGATGATTTCAGTTCTTATCTTTGAGTCACCTCCTGCCTTTGTGTCTCTGTGGAGACCTCAAACATTGAGGCGCAGAGACAAGCTCTCTTTGCTGAGTCTTATCCAAATTCCTGACCCATAGAATTCCTGAGCATGGTTGCTTATAGCTCTGAATTTGGGGTGCCTTGTTACGAAGCAGTAGTAACTAGCTAGAACACCACTGTTTATTACATCCAAACGGTTTACATAACATGATTAGCTTTATTATAGAATACCCTCAAGTTATATTTTTTTGAGTTAGTGTATTAGTGATGAATTTTATGAGCTTTAATATGTTTAATTTTTAACCTTACACTTGATATTGGATATTTAATTCTAGGTATAAAATAATTTCTTCTAGAAACTTTCTGGGTATGGTGTCATGATTTCCAGGATCTCATATTGTTAATGAGCAGTCTGCCGTCAGTCAGATTTGTATCCCATTTAAGGTAATATGTATTTTTATTTTTATAAAAGTTTTGGGGATTTTTATCTTAATCCTTGGAAATCAGAATTACTAGAATATGTATCTTTTTAAGTTCTCTCCTTGGGACACAGTGTCTGCAGTATTCTGGTTGGTCATTTCTGTGGAGACACACAAGAGGGGACCAGTGGGACAAAGGCTCCCCTGTTGGAGTTACTGAGGCCATGACTGATCTCATAATTCACCTCTTTCCCATATTTTTGAAATTACCCTAGTTTATGGCAAGGCTAGTACTTCTGCTGGTTGTAGTAACTTGCCTGGCAGGGTCTGGAAGGAAAGTACCTCAGAACTTTATTCCTTAGGGGTCTGGGAAGTGGTTTCTGTGCCTTTAGTTGATCATGGTTGCTGTGCTTGCACATTTACAGTTAAAAACAGGTATGAGAGTAATAAGAGATGACCCAATATATCTTCTGGATGCCAAAGATATTCCTCCATGCCAGGATTATGTAGCAGGAGTCCTTCTGCCTCAGGATGCACAGGGTTAATCATGACTGCTGTCATAGTAACTGCTTCTGTGATGTATGGTCTCTTGGCAAGAGGAACCCAAAGTAACCAGGTGGTAGCCACAGATTTAATTTTAGTGTGACTCCAACTGTGTCCCTTTGGTACAAGCTGTTCCCCTATAGGGAATATAGCCTCTTAACCTACAGCCCAAAGTTGCATGTACAGCCCAAAGCACAAACACCACAAGTGATGTTGAATGGTGCCACCCCTACTTCATTTCCCAGCCCATGTGCCCTACCTCCTGGGGACAGAGCATCATAGAACAGCCATTGATTTAAAGTGTATATCACATTTTAAAGGATGACATGCTCTTTGCAGAATGTCATCTCTAAGCCAATTCTTCAGCTGTACCTTCAAGAGGCCACTCCATTGACCTATCACCCAGCAATGGATGGTGATTCTGGGTGGTGTGGCAAATGGCAGGACCAGTGGATGCCATGGTCAAGTGCCCACCACTGCACCATCTTTACTAAACAGTGTTTTTTGGTTTCAGGTGGTGTTATATGGAATCCCATGTCAGTAGATCATATGCTCTAGAAGCCCCTGGATATGCAGTATTGGTTGAGGCCCTGTGGACAGGAAAGGCAAACCAATATCCATAATATATGTCATTTCTGGTCAAGATGAATCACTATCTCTTCCCAGGTAGGAGAGGTTCAGTGTAACCAACTTGTCTCCAAGTTACTGGTTAGTGTTAGTTTCTGCAGGTGGCAGTTAGACATTAATCAGTGATGTAGCTAGATCAGCCTTGGGGAGAGAGATGCCATGCTGTTGGGTCATGCATAGCCTCCATTTCTGGCACAGTGGATGGATATTCCACTGCTATTCTGCTCATGAGCCCATTGCACAAACACCAGTGTAGGGAAGGCTGGAGGATGACTGAGACCTACTGACTGAATTATCTTATTTGATTCTTTGGTGTCTCTTCTGCAGTGGGTGCTTTCTGTGGGTGTTAGCTTACAATTATGCTCTGTACCCACTCTCATATGTTTATCCACAGATCTCTTATCACGTGCTCTTTATCCCTGCTCTTCCAATCTTTCTCTTTCCAAGCCCTTACCCAACCAGGATCTTATGATGAATTGATGCGGACCCACTTGACTTATGACTTGGTGAGCCTGGAAGTCCAGCAGATGATGGGAAGTTTTGGTTGGAAAGTCCAAAACTCAGTCTCTACCAGGACCCAGTTGCATTCTAAGAGCTCTTTTTAAGTAATCTCTGGTTCTCTGCTGTGTATTGCTTGCCTTGCTCTAGAGCTACAAGGGTCTGCAACTATTCTACTGTACCTGGCATCTTTTCCTATCACAGATACCTTGAGTACTATGGATTCTACCAGGTAATATGGTCCCAGTAGGGCTGCTTATACCACAGTCTAAACCTTCTGCAGATCCATTTCTTACTCTGGCCCACTTAAAACCAGTAGACTTCCCTATTATCCAATAAATGGTTCTAAGTAGTATTTATAAGCATGGTTTAGGTCATTCCAAAACCTGAAGAGATCTCCAATTATTGTTCTTTGTTCTTAATGGTAGGAGGTTCAAGGTTCAATAACGTGTCCTTTACTTTTGAGGTGATATTCTAGAATATCCCAGACAATTGGACCAAAAACAACTTCACCAAAATTGTAGGCTCTTGAATTTATGTGCGTTTTATCTCCTACCTTCTAGATCTTAATATATCTTAATGAGGGATCTAGGATATTTGCCCTTCTTGCTCATTAGGTCCAAATAAGATGATGTCATCAATACAGTGGGCCAATGTGTCTATCTTTGGAATGTCCCTTCAGTCTATGTTGTAACAGAAAGCTGGATTAGCATAGCCTTGCCTGGGTTAGGACTGGATGTATACTGGTGTCCATCTCATAAGAATGCTAACTGCTTCTGAGCCTTCTTAATGACGAGTGTTGAAAAAACACATTTGTCAAACCAGTAGCTGCATTATACATATCTTGTGTATTAACACGCTCTAGTAAAGACACCACATCCAGCATAGCTTTTACTAGGACTATTATTTGGTTAAATTTGTAGTAGTTTGCTGTCACCTGCTGTGATCCAGCTTGTTTTTGCAGGAACCACACTTGGGAGTTAAATGGAAACCACTACTCCTGTATCCTCGAAGTCTTTTGAGTGGCACTAATCTCTACTCTTCTCTTCAGGATGTGACAGTTTGTTTTTGATTTATTCTTTTGGTTAAGAGTGGGGGATAAAGGGAAATCTCAGGGGATTCTATTTGGTCTTTCTTACCAGAATAGTTTTTATTCCACAAGTCAAGGAGCCAATCCAAGGGCTCTGCAGCCCCTGTTTGTGCTGTGTGCAGACACTGGTTCTGCAGCCATTCTGATGATAAATTCAGCAACAAGGGCAATGACCCCATGTGGACCCACTACGAAACACACCTGGACAAGGACTCCATTTTAGTGCCTCATCTCATATACCCCTACTCTGTATCACATGGGGGCACGATGGCATTCGGGGTCGTCAGGTTCTATACAGGTTGATGGCCATACTGGGGCTGCCCAAGATGTGCGAGCAAGACCAGGAAGCTCATCAGAAAGTCGTCCTGGGATTGTTCCTACCCAAGATTTAGGCTGTTGAGTTTCTATACCATTAAGCACAGCTAAGATGAAGTTATCCTGGAAAGAATTTCAGGACAGTCATGACTATTCCTTTACCATGGCCATAACCTTTTAATTAACTATTATATTTTAGTCTTTACTCTTTCTATATGTCTATCTTTGGCTCCCTTTCTGTGGTCATTTGTCTTTTTGAGATGCCACTGTAGGGGAGTAAAATTTCCCATCCAAAATGTTCCTCTTTTGGTATGGATTCTTTAGGTTGATTATTTTTAAGAAACAGAAGGCTCAGGAAGAAACTTTGACCTTTTCTCTAACTGCGTAAACAAATGTAGATACTCTGTTCCAAGAAGGGAGCTATCACTATAGGTAAGTACAATATAATATTACCTAAGTTATAGGGAGGTAAATAGGGAGGAACTTAGCGAAGTCTGTTAAAATTCCTATGTCCCATTGTTTCTGTGTGGCCTAGCAAATGTTTGTTTACAAACATTTACTCATTTTCATTTTTCTGTGAATTGTCATTTTTCCCTTTGTAGTCCTAAACCCCTTCCCCCTTCTCCTTAGCTCTGAATGGCATACAAACCACAACTGCCTAACTACCTGTGGGCCTCATATTATTATGGAGCCCCCACATGTGCATACATCATTAAACTTAGTTTTTTCCTATTAATCTTTCTCATATCAATTTAATTCTTACAGCAGTCAAAAGAACCTTGGAGGGTAGGGGAAAATTTTTCCCCCAACACTGTCAGCCATGTCAACCTTTTGAAGAACTCTCAGGGTATAATTCCTCCCTTTAGTTCTGTCTCTTTGTCTTTCTCTCTCTCACTCTTGCTCTCACTCTCTTTTCTGTTCCTTTGATAATGGTGTTGTATATTGTTTGTCTCTGTATATTAATTGTCCCTGACAATTAATCTAGTGCTGGCACATAAGGACCATCTAATAAAATTTGCTTTCTAATGAATGGGTATTTAAGAACACCTATTATTTACCAGACACTCGTGAGCATAGTATAAGATACAGAAATGAATGCTTGTGGTTCCTTTCCTTGAGGAGCTTATAGTCCAAGGAAGGAAGTATAAGGCACCTAGAAAAGGGAATTTTCTATGGCTACATGTCTAGACCCCAATTTCGAGTGAAACTCAAAAGAGAAGGTATGGCTACTCCTATGCCCCCCAGTTCTTGAGCCGATAAGCCTCCAGATCAAATGGGGTGAATGATTGAGGCAAACAGGCTCCCCAACAGCTTTTGCAACACGTCTCCCTTTCCCAGTGTGTGCCTCCAGCTCTGGGTCTGAGTGGACCAAGTTCCCTTTCCAGTGGCAGGTCAGATAGAACACAATGGCAGCTGTCTTTCTCTTCCAGGAGCTCCAATAGCCAAGCAGCCACCAGCTGTTCCTGATAGAAATTGCTCTTTAAAATGCATTAAACTGCCTGTGATCATTTATTTCTAACAGTTTGAAACAGCACAACACATTTTTAAATAACTTTACTTAACAGTTCCCGTTCTGTATCATCTTAAAAGAATGAATTTACTTACCCACTTTCAAAAAAAATGGGTGTTTGCTACTGAGAGAAAATGGAGAAAATTACACAGCATGGGATTTGTTGCTAAGCCTCAGGAGGTAGGAGGTGAGACACTAGGGCATGTTTATTGCTAATGCATAAAACCAGGAAAGGAATTATGTTCCTCCTTATTCTCCCCTCCCTTTCTCTCAAGAGAAACATCAAGAAGATAGAAAGGAAGAGGGAGAGTCATTCTTGGGTTTAAAATCCTCCAAATGGCTTCCAATTATAATTAGAATACAACCTAACTACTTTCAAGATATCCTCCAAAGATCTGCCCCATGCCCCCTTTGACCTCATGTCCTAAAACTCTCTAATTTGTGTTCCCTTCTGTCTTTCCTGGGGGTTTCAGCCCTGGGCAAGTTCACTATGGATCCAGTGAGACCTAAAAATGACAAAAGAACTTTCTTGGGATGAAAGGGTTTATACCTGGTTTTATTCCCCCTGCAGTAGGTTGAACACTAGAATCACATCTGCATCCAGCAGTCTGCAGGGCTGCAATCCACTTCCGTCTTTGCCTTCACCAACAGCACTGGACAGAGCACTTTATATAGTGACTCAGTCAATAATAGCTTATTGCCTGTGGGTGTGGAAGCAGTAGCCTAGCAGAAGGCCAATTATATCATCAAGTCATTTAGGGTCAGGTGAGGATCCTGGCCATAGGAACTTCCATTTTCTCCTCACCTGCTCTTCTGGCCTTGGTTCTTTTTCTGGATTTGCCTAGTGGTGTGCTGGAACCAGCTTATCTGGCTCCTCGTGTGTGTTGGCTCTCAATTATGTGTTCAGTGACCCTGTGTTAGTAGCTCAAAATGGTGGAAGTGTTCACTCTGTGGCAAGTGGTAAGAGCTGCAAATCAGGAATCTCTCCCTCATGCTCCCCCAACTCCCAGCCAGCCAGCAATTACACATTTACCAGTACACTGCTCTATAAGTCAACTCCTTTTCCTCTTTAGGTCCTTTGCTCAGCTGTTTCCTCCATTTGGAATGACTCCCTGTCATTTTTGCATACCGGCTCTATATGAAAATGAGAGGAGCCCTCATTCACTCATGATCACATATGCCATTTTAATTTTATGAATATAATTGTCAGAGTATAGTCCTAAAACTGTTGAAAATATAATTCTTGTATAGTTATTTATTATGCATGTGTCATCATTTTATTTACCTTATTAATGCAAGGGTAGTTCAAAAGAGGAATATGAGAAAGGGGGCTTTTATAGTCAGTTCCGTTGGGAAAAAAGAAATGCTAAGATAAGATTGCTAAATTGGATTAAAACTGGTTAATGTCCTGTAGGGCAATAAAATTCTAACCTTTGGGTCATTGTCTCTATTGGACAGAAAATAACTTACTGAACATCAACTATTTTATTGAATTATAAAATGATCTGGGTCCTAGTCAATTGTGGAAAGAGTCAGATGCCCCTTATTAAGTTCTGTATAATTTTCTTAAGCAGAGAGGAAGCTAGTAATGTGTTTCTATGTACTTTTATACCTATTGCCATGTCTATCTTCCAATAGGAGGTAAGCTTCCTAGCATCTGAAACAGTTTCTGGAATGTAGTGAGCACTCAATACATATCTGTTGGGTGAAGATTGAGGCTGGGTGCTACAGGAAGCAGATCCAGGGGCAAAGTCTCAGTGCTACATGGTTAGGGAGGAACTCTGGAGAAGAGGGCTGATCTGAATGCCTCCTGGGCCTAATTGCCCTAGACCCACTGCACTGGCATCCTTGGTCACTTTGGAAACTACTTTATCTAGCCTGGAGTTGTGGGAGTGAGGGAGTGGCCCCATCATAGTTCTCCTTTCTATACTTTGTTTTTCTCAGCTATGAAATAGGGGAAATAATAGTAAGTTGAGATAGAGATATAGAGATAATGTATGTAAAATGTTTAGTGAAAGGGCCTGGTGCATAGTAAGCACCTTACAGAGAATATACGAAAAGTGTGGAAATGCAGTGGAAGGTGCAATGCCATCCAGCAGGTAGCTTAGAAAGGCTTTAGCAGGTGAGATATGGTCTAGGCCTAGAAGAACTGGCAGGATTTCTCTAGGTGGAGCTGGAGGTAGTGGGTGGGAAGGGAATTCCTGGCAGAGGATGGGACCTGAGAAATGATACAGGTTGAAAGTGCAGGAAGAGTGGTGGAAGGGCACCATAGTGATGTGAGGCTGTCTGATCTCTGCCTCTCTAGAGTTCTAGGAATAAGACTTTGGAACTGGACTGCCTGGGTTTGAACCTCAGCTCTGCAAATTGCTGGTGGTGTGATCTTGGTCAAGTGACTTAATCTTTCTGAGCCTCTATTTCTCCAATCATAAAATGGGCAACTCTTTAGGCTGTTCTAAGGAATTAAGCAGGATGAGATATGTAAAGTACTGCAGAAACTATGACAATTGATCATTGAGAAATACTCAATTACCTTGTTTTCTTGTAAGCTTTATTTGATTCAGAATATCTGTAAGAATTCAGTGAGTTTCTCTTATTTTTCTATTGCTAATTTTTTTCTTAATTTTTTTAAACTGAGGAATGCAAGTTGGGTTATTTTCTCATCTCAGTTCTTTCACCCATATCTACTTGAATTTCATTTGTCAAAATTGAATTCAGATGGGAGAGATAGTGTCAGGAAATAAAATGCCTGCTATGTCTCCACAGGAGGTGTTTTGATTTGATTTTGATCAGAGATAAGATCCCCTGTGTGGTTCTCAGGCACAGCCCCCAAATCCTATCTTTTGAGGAAATGAACCAACAACTAGAAAAGTGATTTGCCACAGTCACCTGGCTGAGTCAGTGTGCAAAGAAGAATACTAAGAAGCTGTAGAGAAATCAAGAACATTTTTGGTGATCTCTACCCTAGTAGAATGCTATTTGGACTTGAACCAGAAGTCCAGTAACTAAAGAGGGCAACTCTGACATTTTCATTAGCCAAAATTCCTAGGTATCTGCTGGAGCCTGCAGTCCCTTCCGAAAGTGGAGCCCGAGATGAGGGCTCTTGTGCATTGGTTGTTTATTGTGGGAAGTGATCCCAAGAAACAAGAGTGTGGGGATTAAGGAGAGCAAGACAGGGAAGAAGAAAAGCCTTCTCAAATTAAGGGATTCTCAAATTAATCATCACTGTGGGCAACTGGGGTTTAAGCCTCCTGCTACGTTTTGAGTAACTGTGCATGTGGCGTGCACCCTGAAAGGTCTGTCCAGGGCCATAGAAGGGGAGCATCAACCAACTGTTCCCTGAGTCCCACAATGTTGAGGGTAGCTCTTGGGTATTAAGTCCTTCCTAAGTTCAGGATAAGGTAAGCAACTTGTCCCAATTTGCCTGGAAATGTCCCGATTTTTAAAAAATGCTGCATCCTGGGAAAATCAGTCAATCCTAGAAAAACACTGATGGTTAATCACCCTCTCCAGAGAGCCTGTAGGACCCACAATGGGATGTCAGAGGTGAACTACTTCTGGCAGAACGTGGGAGGCATACAGTGCAGCTGGGCTAAGAAGCGGCCAGGCTGTACCTTCGCAAAGCCGGTTGTAGCAATAGTTGGATTAAAAGCTGGGGCATGTGGATGTGAGGAGGGCACAAGAGGTAACCAGGACAGACCCCTGCACAGACAGGGAGAGTCTAGCCCAGGGAAGAAGGTGAAGCTCTCCACTCTCTGGCATGAGGATGAAACTGTAACCCCAGAGGGCAGATCTTGGACCTGGGGTAGTCACTGTAGGGAAGGAGATTTTTGGCTCAAAGTAAGAAAGAATATTTGAACATTTCTGAATTATCAAAATGTTTTGATTGGGAGGATCATTTCCTCCAATTTCTTCATGAGAAACATGAGGCCCAGGACTGGAACTGATGTGTCCAAGTCACCCAGTGGGTAGGAGCAGGGCCAAGACTAGAACATTAGCTACCTGGCTAGCTTGAGTGAGGAAATGTGAGAAAATGAATCAGATGACTTCAGGAGGAAGTGAGTTCCCTGCTACTGGAGCATTAAAGAGAGTATGAACTTTTTGGCCTGGCTATTGTGGGAGATATTTCATGCTTTGGGTTACCTTAAGCTTCCTTTTATCCCAGAAGTTTGTATATGTATCAAAGTGGAGTCTCCAAAAGTACAATGTCAGAAGAATAGTAAGGGAGGTAGATGAAGAGGTAGAATTAAACAGTGAAGATACAAATATGGTGGTGGCATAGCTGGATGCTTATTCCTTCCACTCCCTTTGCATTGATTGGATCAGCTTGTGCAGGAAGAGTCTGAAGTGTGACTACATGTTTATGTGTGTGCCTGTGTGTATGTATATATGTGTGAAAGCATATGAATGGCTTTGTGTGCATACATGTGCAGCACAAACACTCATGTATGCATATTTCTATATGTATTTATGTGCATGCATGTGTTTGTGTGTTGAAGAAACAAAATGGAAGTGCTGAATTAGGTTCAGATAGCTGAAATAATTCGGGTCCCATCACATCATGTAATGTTGTAAATATTAAAGTTGAAGGTTTTTTCAGTATAAACCTAGGCCAAAAAACATGTTCGCAGACCTTTTCAAAAGATGCAAATGAAACAACTTTTTTTCTTTTGGTATCATTAATCTACAATTGCATGAGGAACATTATGTTTATTAGACTCCCCCCATCACCAAGTTCCCCCCACGTACCCCATTACAGTCACTATCCATCAGTGTAATAAGATGCTGTAGAATCACTACTTGTCTTCTCTGTGTTGTACAGCCCTCCTTGTGGCCCCACACCCCCATTATAGATGCTAATCATGGTGCCCACTTTCTCCACCACTCCCCCTTATCCCTCCCTTCCCACCCATCCTCCCCAGTCCCTTTCCCTTTGGTAACTGCTAGTCCATTCTTGGGTTCTGTGAGTCTGCTGCTGTTTTGCTCCTTCAGTTTTTTTCATTGTTCTTATACTCCACAGATGAGTGAAAACATTTGATACTTGTTTTTCTCTTCCTGGCTTATTTCCCTGAGCATAATACCCTCTAGCTCCATTCATGTTGTTGCAAATGGTAGGATTTATTTTCTTCTTATGGCTGAATAATATTCCACTGTGTATGGGTACCAAATCTTTATCCATTCATCTACTGATGGACATTTAGGTTGCTTCCATTTCTTGGCTATTGTAAATAGTGCTGTGCATATGTCATATGTCTTTTTCAAACTGGGTGGGTGCATTCTTAGGATAAATTCTAGGAGTGGAATTCCTGGGTCAAATGGTATTTCTTTTTGAATTTTTTGAGGAACCTCCATACTGCTTTCCACAATGGTTAAACTAATTTACATTTCCACCTGCAGTGCAGGAGGGTTCCCCTTTCTCCACAACCTGACCAACATTTGTTGTTGTTTGTCTTTTGTATGGTGGTGATCCTTACTGGTATGAGGTGATATCTCATTTTAGTTTTAATTTGCATTTCTCTGATGACTAGCGATGTGGAGCATCTTTTCATGTGTCTGTTGGTCATTTGAATTTCTTCTTTGTAGAAGTGCCTGTTAAGATCCTGTGCACATTTTTTAATTGGATTATTTGCTTTTTGTTTGTTGAGGTGGGTGAGCTCTTTATATATTTTGGATGTCAACACTTTATTGGATCTGTTATTTATGAATATATTCTCCCACACTGTAGGATGCCTTTTTGTTCTATTGGTGGTGTCCTTTACTGTGCAGAAGCTTTTCAGCTTGATATAGTCCCACTTGTTCATTTTTGCTTTTGTTTTCCTTGCCTGGGGAGATATGTTCATGAAGAAGTTGCTCATGTTTATGTCCAATAGATTTTTGCCTATGTTTTTTCCAAAGAGTTTTATGATTTCATGACTTACATTCAGGTCTTTGATGCATTTTGAAATTACTTTTGTTTATGGGGTTAGACAATGATCCAGTCTCATTCTCTTACATGTAGCTGTCCAGTTTTGCAGCATCACCTGTTGAAGAAGCTCTCATTTCCCCATTGTATATCCATGGCTCCTTTATCATATATTAATTGACCATATATGTTTTGGTTAATATCTGGACTCTCTATTCTGTTCCACTGTTCTGTGGGTCTGTTCTTGTGCCAGTACCAAATTGTCTTGATTACTGTGGCTTTGTAGTAGAGCTTGAAGTTGGGAAGCAAGATGCCCCCTCCTTTATTCTTCTTTCTCAAGATTGCTTTGGCTATTTGGAGCCTTTTGTGGTTCCATATGAATTTTAGAAATATTTGTTCCAGTTCATTGAAGAATGCTGTTGGTACTTTGATAGGAATTGCATTGAATCTGTATTGCTTTAGCCAGAATGGCCATTTTCAAAATATTAATTCTTCCTACCCAAGAGCATGGGATGATTTTCCATTTGTTAGTGTCCTCTTTAATTTCTCTTAAATGTGTCTTGTAGTTTTCAGGGTATAGGTCTTTTATTTCCTTGGTTAGGTTTGTTCCTAGGTATTTTATTCTTTTCGATGCAATTGTGAATGGAATTGTTTTCTTGATTTCTCTTTCTGCTAGTTCATTGTTACTGTATAGGAAAGTAACAGATTTCTGTGTATTAATTTTGTATCCTGCAACTTTGCTGAATTCAGATATTAGTTCTAGTAGTTTTGGAGTGTATTCTTTATGTCTTTTTATGTATAATACCTGTCATCTGCAAATAGTGACAGTTTGAATTCTTCCTTACCGATCTGGATGCCTTGTATTTCTTTGTTTTGTCTGATTGCCATGGCTAGGACCTCCAATACAAAGTTGAATAAAAGTGGGGAGAGTGGGTATCCCTGTCTTGTTTCCAATCTTAGGTGAAAATCTTTCACCTTCTCACTCTTAGGTATGATGTTGGCTGTGGGTTGTTCATATATGGTCTTCATTATGTTGAAGTACTTGCCCTCTATACCCATTTTGTTGAGAGTTTTTATCATGAATGGATGTTGAATTTTGTTGAATGCTTTTTCAGCATCTATGGAGATGATCATGTGGTTTTGTCCTTTTTGTTGTGGTGTATGATGTTGGATTTTTGAATGTTGTACCATCCTTGCACCCCTGAGATGAATCCCATTTGACCATGATGGATAATATCTCTGATGTATTTTTGAATTCGGTTTGCTAATATTTTGTTGAGTATTTTTGCATCTTTGTTCATCAGGGATATTGGTCTGTAATTTTCTTTTCTTGTGGTGTCTTTGCCTGGTTTTGGTATTAGAGTAATGCTGACTTCATAGAAGGAGTTTGGAAGTATACCCTCCTCTTCTATTTTTTGGAAAACTTTAAGGAGAATGGGTATTATGTCTTCTTCAAATGTCTGATAACATTTAGCAGTAAATCCATCTGGTCTGGAGGTTCTGTTCTTGGGTAGTTTTTTGATTACCAAATCAATTTCATTGCTGGTAATCAGTCTGTTTAAATTTTCTGTTTCTTCCTTGGTCAGTCTTGTGAAGTTGTATTTTTCTATAAAGTTGTCCATTTCTTCTAGGTTATCCAGTTAGCATATATATTTTCACAGTATTCTCTAATAATTCTTTGTATTTCTGTGGTGTCCATCATGATTTTTCCTTCCTCACTTTCTGATTCTGTTTATTTGTGTAGATTCTCTTTTTCTCTTAATAAGTCTGGCTAGAGATTTATCCATTTTGTTTATTTTCTCAAAGAACTAGCTCTTGGTTTTATTGACTTTTTCTATTGTTTTATTCTTCTCAATTTTATTTATTTCTTCTCTGATCTTTATTATGTCCCTCCTTCTGCTCACTTTGGGCTTCATTTGTTCTTCTTTTTCCAGTTTCAATAATTGTGACTTTAGATTATTCACTTGGGATTGTTCTTCCTTCTTTAAATAGGCCTGGATTGCTATAAACTTTCTCCATAGAACTCTCTTCTCTGCAACCCACAGAAGTTGGGGCTTTGTGCTTCTGTTTTCATTTGTCTCTAGATATTGCTTAATCTCTGTTTTAATTTGGTCACTGATCCATTGGTTATTTAGGAGCATGTTGTTAAGCCTCTGTGTGTTTGTGAGCCTTTTTGTTTTCTTTGTACAATTAATGTCTAGTTTTACACCTTTGTGATCTGAGAAGTTGGTTGGTAGAATTTCAATCTTTTTGAATTTACTGAGGCCTTTTTGGCCTAGTATGTGGTCCATTCTGGAAATATTCCATGTTTACTTGAGTAGAATCTGTATCCTGCTGCTTTTGGGTGGAGAGTTCTCTAGATGTCTGTTAGGTCCATCTGTTGTAGTGTGTTGTTCATTGTATCTGTGTCCTTACTTATTTTCTGTCCAGTTGATCTGTCCTTTGGAGTGAGTGGTGTGTTGAAGTCTCCTAAAATGAATGCATTGCATTCTATTTCCTCCTTTAATTCTTTTAGTATTTGTTTCACATATGTCAGTGCCACTGTGTTGGATGCATAGATATTTATAATGGCTATATCCTCTTGTTGGACTGTCCCCTTTATCATTTTGTAATGTCCTTCTTTATCTCTTGTTACTTTCTTTGTTTTGAAGTCTATTTTATCTGATGCAAGTAGTGCAACACCTGCTTTTTTCTCCTTGTTAGTTGCATGAAATGTATTTTTCCATCCCTTGACTTTTAGTCTGTGTATGTCTTTGCATTTGAGGTGAGTCTCTTGTAGGCAGCATATGGATGGTTCTTCCTTTTTTATCCATTCTATTACTGTGTGTCTTTTGATTGGTGCATTCTGTCCATTTACATTTAGGGTGATTATTGATGGATATATGTACTTATTGCCATTGCAGGCTTTGGATTCATGGTTACCTAAGGTTCAAGGGTAGCTTCTCTACTATCTAACTGTCTAACTTAACTAACTTACTGAGCTATTATAAACACAGTCTGATGATTCTTTATTTCTCTCCCTTCTTTTTCTTCCTTTGCCACTCTTTCTATGTTAGGTGTTTTATTCTGTACTCTTTTGTGTTTCCCTTGACTACTTTTTTGGGTAGCTGATTTTATTTTCTGCCTTTAGTTAGTATTTGGTTGGTCTGCTTTCTTTGCTGTGATTTTATTTTCTCTGGTGGCATCTATTTAGCATTAGGAATACTTCCATCTAGAGCAGTCTCCTTAAAATACCCTGTGGAGGTGGTTTGTGGGAGGTAAATTCCCTCAGCTTTTCTTTATCTGGAAATTGTTTAATTCCTCCTTCAAATTTAAATGATAATCTTGCTGGATATAGTATCCTTGGTTGAAGGACCTTCTGTTTCATTGCATTAAATATATCATGCCTTTCTCTTCTGGCCTGTAAGGTTTCTGTTGAGAAGTCTGATGATAGCCTGATGGGTTTTCCTTTGTATGTGATCTTTTTTCTCTGCTGCCTTTAATACCCTGTCCATGTCTTTGATCTTTGGCATTTTAATTATTATATGTCTTGGTGTTGTCCTCCTTGGGTTCCTTGTGTTGGGAGATCTGTGGGCTTCCACAGTGTGAGAGACTATTTCCTCCCCCAGTCTGGGGAAGTTTTCAGCAATTATTTCTTCAAAGACACTTTCTATCCCTTTGTCTCTCTCTTCTTCTTCTGGTTCCCCTATAATGTGAATATTGTTCCATTGGAATTGATCACATAGTTCTGTTAATATTCTTTAATTCCTAGAGATCCTTTTATCTCTCTCTGCCTCAGGTTCTCTGTATTCCTGTTCTCTGATTTCTATTCCATTAACAGTTTCCTACACCACATCCAGTCTGCTCTTAAGTCCTGCCATTGATTATTTCATTTCTGTAATCTCCCTCTGGACTTCATCCTTTAGCTCTTGCTTATTTCTCTTTAGCTCCATTAGCCTGGTTATGACTTTTATTTTGAATTCTTTTTCAGGATGATTGTTTATATCTATCTCACCAGGCCCTCTTTCTGGCATTGTTTGAGTGATTCTGAACTGGACCAGGTTCTTCTGCCTTTTCCTGGTGATGGAAGTGATTGCCTGCAAGTGATGCATGTGTCAGTTGGGAGAGCAAAATCCTTTCCTGCTTGCTGGTTGCCTTGCCCTTTTCAACTGCCTGTGGCAGTTTCCTGCACACAGGGAGCAGTCTCTGGGTTAATTCCCTGAGCTGCCATGGGCAGGGCGGCCCTCTGGATGTCCTAGGACACTGCCAGGGTTGCAGGCACACGGCGTGTGTTCTCCTGTGAGAACAACACCCCTTCATGCCTTCCAGGCTTTGCACCAGCTTCCTCTGCCTGTGCTGGTCAGCTGCATGCTGACATCAGACTCTCTGTCTGGCTCCGTTAGCTTCGCGGTGGGAGAAGACTCTGTGTGGTTGCTGTGGGTGGGCTGCTCCCTGTCTTGTCCGCAGCAGTGGTGGGTCAGCCTGTTTGCTTGCAGTGCTGGGAGGGAGGAATGAATGGCCAGCTGTTATCACTGTGAGGAGCTTCAGAGCTCCATTGCCACCCAGGGGATTAGGGCTCCTGAAGTTCCTTAAGATTCCCAGCCTGCTGGGTTTAGTATGCCGGGACAGTTTTGTTCACCTATTAAACCCTTGTCCCTTTAAGACTTTTAAAGTGTCCACTTTTCTTTTGTCTCATGGAAGCTGGCTGTGGGGACCCATTCGCATTCTCCATTTCTGGTTTTACTTTTCCGTTTCTCTATTATCTTATACACCATGCAATGTGTGTCTGTGCTCCAGGTGCAGATTACTAGGGCTGGTTATTTAGCAGTCCTGTGCTTCCACTGCCTCCCTACTCTGATTCATTTCCTCTCACTGGTAAGCTGTGGTTGGGGGAGTGCTCGGTCCCGTCAGGTCACATCTTTGTATCTTACGCTTTTTGTGAGATGCTGAGTTCTCACAGATGTAGATGTAGCCTGGCTGTTGGTACTGTATCTTCTGGTCTCTCTTTTAGCAATAGTTGTATTTACTGTATTTTCAATCTATATATGGTTTTGTGAGATTTCTGCCACCCTACTCTCACTGCCATCTTGAGCATCTCTCTGGAAGCTTGTATCTTTTAACACCGTACCCCTGCCTTGCCCATCCCCCACCCCTACCCCTCTGGCAACCACCATATTGTTCTCTGTATCTATGAGTTTGCTTCTACTTTGTTTTTTAGATTCCACATATAAGTGAAATCATTTGTAGTTATTTGACTTATTTCACTTAGCATAATACCTCTGTGCCCATCCATGTTATCACAAAGACAAGAATCCATTCCTTTAGGGTGCATTTTTTTATCACCTTAGTGCACATCATTTCATGCCTTATTATCTATTTGTGTGTCTGCGCCTACATGCTATTGCAAGGGCATCGACTATGATTACTCTGGCTTCCCCAGCCTAAGCACAGGGCTAGATATAATGGAGAGTCAATGAATGTTTAGTTGATTGATGTAGCATTCCCAACTAGAAAATAATGAATTCAAATTCACAAAATAAGAGTGCTATTTATCTTCTTACAAGGAGAATTATGGACACTGAATGTACTGGGGAGGCCTCTCCCAGGCGCTGGTGTACCTGTTACCACCAAAGATGCAAGTTTCCTTTATTCTCATACATGGGGCCCATGGGAGCTTTATGATTCCATCACAGCTCACAGCTCTGTGATTTCAAGATCTTGTCTCCTGATTTTCTCTTTAAGCCAACAGAGGATGACAAAAGGAACAGCAGCCAGAGGAAGCTGCTTGTAGAAAGAGACAGCCAGCCAGAAAACATGCTACTCTTCCCCCCTCCACTCATACTGTTCATACTGTGCCCCTTGCAGCAAACTCAGAGAAACTGGATGGGGCGACTACAGTTTTGTTGTGTGAAGGCATCATCTATCTTTTGATTTCATGTCTAAGATGAGATTATAGACATTCATAATGACCACAGCTGGACCAGAGCCTCTAGGAAAGCAGATGGCATTGGAGGGTTCCCTCACCAGCCTGGGAGATGTGCACTGCATCTGAAGCCTCAGTAAGGATGGAGGTGCCTTAGTTTGAGTTCCCCCAGAAGAGAGCCCCAAGGCAAGGATTTGAGTGCAAGCAGTTTATTTGGCAGAGGAACCCAGGAAGTGTGATAGGGCAGTGTGGAAGGGAGTCAGGGATGGGAAGACAGACAACAAGGGTGGATGGTTATGTTTCCACTGCAGGTAACTGGAATTTAGTCTTGTTGGGTACTCTAGGAGACAGTGTGGGACTTGCACCTCATCCATCCTGCAGGGTGGGTGAGGGAGCTGGGGTGTATGTCCATCAGTTATGTCAGTTGGTTGAAAGTTGCTCCTGGGAAACTTAATTTGCCAGTCTTTCTGGCCTACCACATATATGGGCAGAACACACTCTAGCAGCAAGAGGGAACCCTTAGAAAAGGAACATAGTGTGACCCTTGGTATTTGGGCCAGTGGGCATGGAAATTCTAGATGCCATGGGGCCATGAGTGGGCCCTCAGAGACGTCTGCTTCAGGCAGTGTACAATGTCCTGTGCCAACTGTGAATCCCGGTTGGAGGGCTGGGAGAATTACTTGCTGGGTCATTTTAATCTTAATTGTCAGACTGTCAGAGTTTATAAGAGGAAGGCATTAAAGTGTTCTTGAAAAGTACTTAATAACCTAGCTTATATTTGGGCAGTGCTGACATTGGGGCTTAAAAATGTCATGGAGGCCCTCAGTGGGTTTGATCTACACCACTCCAATTTTCTAAAGAATAATTTGATAAATGGGCTATTATGAAAGTTCCACAATGAAATGCAACAGGATTATGCACAAGCACAACATGCATTTCTGCACAGTGGTGCAGTGTCAAAGTGGAAACATTGGCAAGGCTGCTGGGAACCAGGGCTATCAGAAGGCTGACCAATCTGCTCTCAGCTGACAGCATTTGCTCTACACCTGGGCATTATTTACTAGAATTTATCAGGAAGACTAACAGAAGTCTTTGTGCTGTGCTTTCTTTGCATATTACCCCTTCTTAACAAGGAGTTTTTTTGGAATATAATACACATGTTTAGCTGTAAAGGCTGCTGCGGGGGAATGTTATGCTGATACTTACTATTTAAGCATTTGCTAATCTTTGGGGACCAGAATGAACACTCAGTGCTAATTAAAAACTTCGCATTTATATTGCACTTTATCAATCTGGACAATATCTGTCAAAAACACTTTTGTTTTTTCCATCTGTGAAGTGCTCTCATTCCTTGGGCTTTAAAGTCTTAGCTCACAGTTCAGCTCAAGATAGGAGTCATTCTCAGGGAGTTGGGAGATCTGTCTGTGAAGCTCTGGATGAGACATGCCAGCTGGGGGTTGAAGTAATAACCCCTATCCTGGCAGGGGCTCCAGAGGAGAAATGGTCCACACTGTGGCTTCATTTATCCTGGAGGGAAGCCTGCTAAGCGCAGAGCCAAGGGAGCCAGCTGTCTGTTGGAGCAAGTCACGTGTAATTACACCAGGATGTTTTATGGCAGCTAAGAATAATGTAATGTATTTTTAATCATGAGCACGTGCCCACAGATCCTTGAGAGAGTGGCTGAATTTGAAATTAAAAACAAAAACCCAATAAATAGATCCAATCAGTTTTTCTTAAACACATTGTTATGCTGTGGTAGAGTGCTGGGCAAATTGTTTTATTTCCCCTCTTCACAAACTTGCTAATTAAATTCCCTTCACTCTCATTATCTTTTACTTTGTCAATGATCATTTTCTTATAGCTTTCCCTGACAACCTCAACAACCCCCCCGCACCCCGCACCCCAGAATTACTTTTTGGCCTTTGTAGTTAGAGGTGACTGCAATGAATTGTGGGTAAAATTGCAACATTTCCAGAATCTCTCTCCTGGGCTTAGTGCATCTCCCTATCAATAGGTGATTACATGGGGGAGCGAGGGCTTATCTGGACCAGAGAGGTTGGGTGGGGCCCCTTTTTGTAGCCAGGTCATGAGAGAGACCGGGAGCAGAAGCAGACAACTGCTTATAAGCAATAAACAGGTTTCTCCCACTTTATTTGTCCCTTTGACTGCTTTTGTTTTCAAAGATAACTTGCCCCAGGCTGGGAAATTTCCCCCCTCCAGAGTTGCACAAATGTACAGTCCAATGCAGCTCAGGCCTTGCTTTCTGTCAGCTTGAGTCCTCCAAGAAGACCAACCACACTCCTAGCCCTGGGCTTGGCAAGCAGGGATCTCATGGGGCTCCATGGGACAAGAAGGTGTATCCTCTGTCCTCAGGAAGGCTCACTTCTAGAGAGAACCTTTCCTTTATCAAGAAGGCAATAGCTTTCCCATAAACCCACGGCTGACTATCTCTCAGGCCACACCTAGCCCCTAAAGGGCAAGGAGGCTAGGGAATGGAGTATTGAGTTTTTACTTCAAGTTGAGAAAGACAAGGGAGAAGGAAGTAAGGAATAACTCTTGAGTAAAGTACCAGAATCTTCCAAAATGGGAATAATCCTTGTTTTTTACTTGGGGAAACTGAGGCTCAGAGAGATGAAGTATTTTGCCTGTTGTCACACATGGTAAGAAAAGGAGCGAGATTCAGCCTGATTCTGTCTGACTGAAAAGCCTGGCCTCTGAACTGATCCTCCTCACTCTAGACATCTGCTCATCTGCTACCTCTGTCTCTGTCCTCCAAGGTGATTGCCTTTGCCCCCAGTGCATCCAGGGAAAACTTTTACTAAAATACTTTTGTGTTGTGCTGGTGTTTGGAAAAGACCATCTTCAAAGTCTTGGAATTTCTGCCTTAGAGTTTTTGTTCAGCCATCCTTTTCTCCCTCACTACTCCCTCCTTCTCTCCTTCTCTCCCTTCTTCCTTCAAATATTTATTGAACACCTGCTATGTGCCAGGCATTTGGGTCTACCACTCTGCCTAAACACTCAAGAGCTTGCTAAATAAATAAATATTTGTTGTCTGGCATAATTCTTCTGCCTCTCTGTAGAGAACAATGGATTTGTTTGTCTAAAATACAGGCCATTGTTCTCATTTCTAAGCCTCTGTTCTTGAGAGCATCAATATGGCAGTTTTTAGAATGAAAAAAAAAAAAGAAGCAGGCCCTTTCAGTGATATTAAACCTCTTAAATGACAAACCTGTAATTTATAGAGGGAAAATAATTCCCTGAATACATCTTATATCCTTGGGTTCCAAATTACAAAGTTCTTGCTGAAATTGGTTTCTGTCCAGGAGGAGATACTGTCAGTCAAGAAGCTTGCTTCTGATCAACACTGCACTCCTACTGGCAGTGCTCGGCTGGCCCCAGCCCTGCCTGAGCCAGTGAGAGAGCATTAGAGGCAATTTCCATTTCTTGCTGGGGCTTTCAGTGAACATGCCAAAGACAGGACACAATGTGGGCTGTGGAGGTTATTAAAATACTATTTTATTTTCAGCAGGAGTTACAAGGAAACCTTCGAGGGAACTTGCAGGTGCGTGCAGTGGTAATGACTGAGGGGCCCAGCACCCTTTGCTGAGGCAGTCAGTGAGACCCAGGCATGCCAGTCACCTGAGCAAAGGCACTATCTCATGACATGAGAGGATGGCTGTTGAGTCAGGCTAAAACAACCGGGACTGCTGCCGAACCTTGGCTGATACTGGAACTCTTAGTACTCTTCCTAATTATTACTCACAGAAAGCATCTCGTTTAGGTTGGAGGATGGAGGATTTCCATAAAGGAGATGGATAGACTGAGACATTACTACATCTCTTGTTAGCACTGGGGAAGAAACTGTCTCTCCCAGAACAGGCCCCTCTTCTTTTCAGTCTCTCTACCCTATTTTAACACAGCCCCTGACATCAGTGCAGCTTTCCACATATTCAAGACCCCTTCAGGCCATGAATTCCTTTGTGTCCCTGGGAGGAAACAGGGGCAGCTTCATCTCAATTCTATGAACATGGAAACTGATTTCAGAGAGATTCAGTGTCTCTGTTAAGCTCCTGTTTTAGTTTCTTGGGGACACAGAGGGCCCAGGAGTCCTCGCTGTCTCCACAGTTATTACCCTCCCTGCTCCACAGTCAGGGGACTGCCAGGGAGCACCTTTCCAATTTTTATTGCAGAGCACATGAGACCTCCCCAAAGATGCAAGAGCCTCTAAACTGCTCTATCACCTGGCTTCTTTGCTGTTTATTTAATACATTCTACCACCTGAGAAGCCCAAAGTGAAAGTGAAGAGACAGATGGCATGATGCTCTCCTTTGAGGCTGCTCCCTAACTTTAAAGCTATGAAATATTCAAGGCTATTTTGAGGAACGACCTTTAATTTTTTTTTTAATTTTTAAAGACCATACACTCTCTCTTCTTGATGCTTTTCAGATGAAGGGAAAACACTTAGGAATGCAGGCATGAGCTTTAACTTTGCTGCTTAGGAATGCTCTCAGAGAATAAAGACTTTTAATTTTAATGTTCTTTCTGGTCTATGAGAATTCTGAATTCTCCCTTGCCATCTTTGGCTTAGCAAAGTCATCAACTGTTTACTCACACACACACACACACACACACACACACAGCCCACTCCCATCCTGCCATACCTCTCTCCTTGCTTGTTCTTTTTTTAAATTTTGTTCCCTGAGGTCTGGAGGTCTGTCTATCTGCCTGTTGTTGGTTTAAAAACTGGAGCATCATACCACTGGAGTACACTGACAGTCAAATAGTATCAAAGCTGGGAATCTGCCTTGTAACTTCAAGACATTGCTCTTCCTTCCAATAGGATTGTTTGCATCCCAAGAAAAGGACTATTTTTTAGACTTTCCCCACTTTCTTTTATGTCAGCTAGCATGCACTACAATAAAGTTGGTGTATTTCCTTGAGCTTCCTTTAATCTTCCAATGTGCCAAATATTTCCCTGTTGAGAATCAACTTCTGTTTTGTGATGGACCAGCTCTTCATGAAATTGCTCACTGTGGCCTTTTGTCCTGTTCTTTGACCACACCAAGCCTATTTCTGTATCACTGTGTTTGTGCATGCTGTTCCCTGTTCTCAAATCCCTTCTATCAGATTTTCACAGGGCTGAATCCTTTGCATTATTTGTTCCTTTGCTTCAGTTGGTTCTAGTATTTCCCTCCTTCAGAGATACCATCAATGACTGACTAGTTAGTTTAGGGCAGTAAGGGAAAAATTAACTCAGACTGGCTGAAGAAAGAAAGAAATCTATTGGCTCACAGACCAGGAAGCCCAGAGGCAGTGAGGGTTTCAGGGTTGTCTGACTCAGAAGTTTGATCATGGCATCAAAGACCCAGATTTCCTCCAACTTTCCAAATCCACAGTGTCAGCTTCATCCCAAGACTGGTTCTTCCATTGGTGACAACTGTGCTATATGCTCTTTCAGTCACATTTAATAGGAGAGAGAAACCAGCTTCTTCTTCTGTCTTACAAGCAAGAAGAAAACTTTCCCCAAAGTCTTTGGCAACACTCTTGTAGGATGTCACATGTCCACCCTTGATCCAATCATTGTTCAGAGAATTGGATGACCTTTAAAACAATCAGGCCCCGCTTATGCTGAACTTAGTTCCCACATTGCATGGAGGCTCTCTGAGGGGAAGTGGTGGAAGGGGTACAGTAGTGCCAGCCTCAGCATCCCTTCATCAGTTTTTCTCAGGCACTGCCCATCAGAATCACCTGGGAGCCATATGATGACCAGCTCCCAAACTCCTCTCTAACTCACTGGTTAGAATCTTTGTGGGTGTGGGCCTGGGACAGTGGGTGCACTTTACAAATACCTTGGACTCCTGCCCCTGACAGACATTCTAATTTCACCAATCTGGTATGTGACATGGAATTCCCAGGTGATTCCAACATGCAGCCAAGTTTGGGAACCATTGGCCTAGGCACTAATACACACATATATGCACATACATAGTTCAACTTATATACATTTTTATTTTTTAATTATTTAACAGCTTTCTTGTGATATAATTTACATGCCATAGAATTCATTCATTTAAAGTATGTAATTCACTGATTTTTGTTGTTTACAGAATTGTATAAGCATCACCATATCTAGTTTTAGAACATTTTTATCATCTCAATAAATTTCTTAACTATTAACTCCCCATACCCACCCACACCTATTCTAGCCCTAGGCAAATACTGATCTACTTTCTCTCTTTACAGATCAATTTTTGACATTTCATATAAATATAGTCATACAGTATGTGGTCCTTAGTGACTGACTTCTTTCACTTAGCATGTTCTCTAGGTTCATCTGTGTTGTAGCATGTATTGATACTTTGTTCCTTTATATTCTATCTAACATATGGATATACCATGTTATGTTTATCTGTTCATAATTCATTGTACAAGTCTTTGTGTGGATATATCATTTTATTTCTCTTGAATATACACCTAGAAATGGAATTTCTCGGTCATTTGGTAACTTTATATTTAACATATTGAGGAATTGCCAAACTGTTTTCCAAAGCAGCTAGGCCATTTTATAGTCTTACCAGCAATTCATGAGACTTCCAATTTCTGCACACCATTGCCAACACTTGTTATTGTCTATCTTTTTTGATTATAGCAATTTTAGTGAATATGAAGTGGTTTCTTATTTTGATATGCATTTCTCTAATGACTAATGATGTTGGTCATTTTTTCTTGTGCTTATTGGTTATTTTTATTTCTTCTTTGTCTACCCTGATACTTTGCTTTTTAAAAAATTTGTCTTCATATTACTGAGATGTAAGAGTTCTTCATATATTCTGGATAAAGTCCCTTATTAGATATATGACTTGCAAATGTTTTCTTCCTTTTTGTGAGTTGTCTCTACTTTCTTACTGGAGTATTTCAAAGTGAAAAAATTTTGATGAAGTCCAATTTATCAAGTTTTCTTTAATTGTTTGTGTTTTTGGTATTGCATTTAATAAATTACTAGACATTAGCATACTTTCAAAAACCTTCTCAGATGATTCTAGTGTAAAGCCAGGGTTGAGAACTCCCATCATATACCACTGTATCATTTGCTTCCCCAACTCATTATTTTGCCACAAAGGCAACCAAACCAAGGTTATTTCAGAGTTGGTGAGAACAATCTATTTATTAGTGTCCTTGTCTATTTCCTGTCTTTTTCTAATGGAGTGCAGCTCCATAAAGACAAGTACTTCATGTGGTTTCCTCTTGTAGTGCCAGCACATGGAGGGCATCGGCTGAGTATGAAAATGAATGGGCCTATTAAGCTGATCTCCCCCCACCCCTCCCACACCATCCCCCCCACAAAAGTCTCCTTGTTTTTTATTTCCCATTTCTGTTGATCTACCATCCTACTCTTCTTCCAAGCCAGACGTCTAGGGGTCTTCCTCACCCTCCACATCTAATTGGTAACCAAATCCTATTGTGTCCTCCTGGAGAAAGTTGTTATTCACACACACATTGCACTAAGTGGCAATCATTCCTTTGCTTTTCCGTCTTCTCACCTTTCTGTGAGTTTCTTGTGAGCACAGATAGAGCTTTCCTGTCTTCCTGTCCTTAGCACTTTGCCCAGCACTGGACATAAGAAGGAGCTTAACATAGCTGCTGAACTGAATAGAATACTAGGGATTTGGAATCTGTATCTGTGAGCTAGGCCCAGTAATCAAGACCCCTTTTTATGGGAGCCACAGAACTGTTCATTTGCTCTCATTAAACTTGAGTGATAGGCTTCCTGATGAGATGTCAGTGGCTGGAAGAAGTGGAGACTTGTGTTAGGGCTGGAATTCTGGTATAGAAGCAGATCCTCCAGCGAATTACAGCGGTGACTGCTGCCCTTACCCTGGGCAGGCCGGTGCCCTTTTCTTCTGTATCTAATGGGCCTGGCTGCTTCCCATGGGGGTGAGGTGTTAGGGTCCAGGAATCGAGGGATTTCCCGAGAGAACAAAGCACACAGGCACGGAGATGTAAGTACAAGCAAAGTCTTTAATCAGCCAGCAAGCTGGGGCTGACAGCACCTCCCCTGACACGCAGGCTGAGTCCGAGCTGCCGACTCCTAAGCAACTTTAGGTATGGTTTATATAGGATTTTTACAGCCGTTGCACCTGAGCCCGCACTTTACCACAACCAATGGATTTGAAACCTATTCTATACTTTAGCCAATAAAATTGGAACGGGGACACGCCAGGTGCCTGACCTTTGCACAAACATTCCTATGTGCCTTATCACGAGTTTCGTCCCCAGGGGGGTCGTTTACTTCTAGTTATCTAACTTAGGGCAGGGTTCAGGAATGTTAGCCTCACGTAGTTTCTACGAAAACTGGGTGGCTCTGCCCTGTTCCCTGCATTCCTCTACAGAGGACCAACCTTCCAGGCAGAAACCTGAAGTCTCTGATAGGAAAGAGTGCCTGGGCAAGTGAGGGTGGTGCAGCAGAGCACAGTAAAAATTTAACGAGCTTGCTTTTGACAACATTGTCTTAGCAGATTTCTTGAGTGCGCAAGACCAAGTCTATGCAGATTAGCTTCAGGGGTGACTCCTGTCAGCAGAAGCTGTGGCTGCGACTGTCCAAACTCGGAGACGTTTCTTGTGGGGCTGCTGCCAGCCCACAGCTGAGCCTCCGTTTTACAACCCTGTGGTGGCTGCCTCTGGAAGGGAGCAGGTTTTTCTTGTTGAGAGACAAACAATGAGAGAGAGAGAAAAAGCCTTTTTGATCTTATTCATTTCCCTTTGGGACTGTTGGATCTTGAATTTTGTTGCCTGTTCCAAATGAAAGAACAGATTGCTTCTCCCTGGACCATCAGAAATAAGATGTAGTAGAAAGGGCTTTTAGAATTTAGTGCTGGCAAATATTGAGATTTTTTCAGAAAAGCTCGCAATTTGGATTCTTATGTGAAATATCTCCATATTTAAATGTTGGCTCTTAGCCCCTTCCTCATTCCCTCCCTTTTTTCCTTCCTTCTTTGCCAAACTGGAAAACAGAACTTTTTAGTAGTAGTCAAAGCAGAATTAAAACAAAGCAAAATAAGTCTGTGGGCTGATTCCACAAGTGGGTAATCAGTTCGTGACCTCTGACCTGTACAGTTATGTGGGAACATTGTGGAATGGTATAAGTGGAAAATGAAAAGCTTACTTTTGTGCCATGAAGAGACAAACTCCATTCATTCACAGATGTTTGCTGAGAGTCTACTCCAGCCTATCACTATGCCGGGCCCTGGGATTCAGGAATAAGTGGGAACAGCCCCTGTAGGCAGAGGCCTCTCATTTGGTGGAAGGCCTGGCTTAGTGTAGGTGCATGTGGTTAAAGTAAGAGAGCTTCACTTTAATTTGGCTAAAACAAACAAAGGAATTTACTGGAAGGAGCCCATGAACCTGTAGCTCTCATGGAACCATGGACAGTCAGGACTCATGAGAACCTGGAGTCAGGGTTTGGAAATAGGATACTTTCCTGAACCCTCATGGACTTCTAGTTTCTCTCTCTCTCCTGAACAGACTGGCTTTCTCCATTAGGCAGGCGCATGGATGCACATGGGCTCTCTGTAACTCCTGACATAGCTGTTTTCTGCTGAAGCCACAGACTGGGCTAACTGGACAGAGCTCAGCCCTTGATCCTGGTCAGTCATATTCGAATGTGGCTTTTAGAGACCCAACCCTGTGGGTAGATGGGGATCAATTTTCATAGAAAGGGGACACTGTGGAATGACAGGGGCCTCCTACAGGAGGACAGACATTTCATTCATTCAACAATTCTTATGAGTGTCTCTGCTACAGCAAGTAGTCAATACCATAAACACATCCTTACTTTCCTTCAGGGCACTTCCATTCTCCTGAGGGTAGACAGAGAAAAACAGAAACAAAAAGACAATTTGACATAGTGGTCAGTGTCACCAAGGAATCATACTGCTATTGTGCAGTGACTGATCGAAGTGGAGCCATGGAGGGGGTCCAATCCTGCACAGGGAGGTGGTCAGGAAGGGCTCTCTGGGAAGCTGACATTTAATCTGAGATCTGAAAGGTGAGAAGGAGCTGGAGTAACATGGCCGGATTTATGTTTTAGACAGATTACTCTGGCAGGAGGGAAAAAAGGACCTTTCTCTCTATGGTCTCAGGAAACAAAGCTCACTAAATCAAATTGCCTACAAGGAAAGGAGCTTTACAGGGTTGGTGACCTTGTCATCTTCAATCAGCCCTGGCTTATTTGGCTTATTAGCATCTTCAAGCAGCACAAATCAGGTGTGCCTCTAGTGCTTTAGAGTTTATAATGCACTCTCACCCTCAGTATTGTATTTATCTCCAAGCACTTCTTTGAGGTGGGTGGTCTGGAACTCATTTCATTACACAGAGCAGAGACTGGGGCTAGCAGAAGATCTGTCATTTACCCCAGCTAGTAGGTGCAGAACCAGGACCTTCTCCCCATGAGACAACTGGACCAAGTGCACTGGGTCACGTTACTAAGTAGCACAGTGCCACACTAGTCCAAAATCATGTTTTTTTCCTGCGAATCTTTGTTCGACAGAATCAGTAGGAATACTTTTCTTTTAATGTACATCAGAGATTAGCAATAGGACCCTAAAACCTAACACTCCCCCTGACCTACAAAAACTGTTTGTCTAAGCATTTTTTAAAAATCTATTTTTTTAAAGACTTTTCTCTCCAGGCTACCAGATTCTGGAAACTCATTCTATTACTGCATGTGTCACATGCCTGAAAGCATCAGAATGGCCTCCACACCCTCTCTTTTCATGCACATCCTGCTTTGTGGGCAAAATATCACTGTTGAAGTTCTTTCTTAACCAGAGCTGTATGTCAGCATTACCAAGGGAGCTTCTTGAAAATTCAGTTCCCTGGGCCTCTCTTCAGACGGGTGAGTTGGGGTCCTTTAGGCAGTAGGGAGGCTGGCACATGCAGACTTTCATGCAGGCTGGGCATCCAAGGGACTCCATTCAGACTGCAGATTGGCATTTTCATTTGACCAATTTCCACTAGATGGCAGGGAAGTTCCATCTCACATCTGAAAGGAGACTTGGTCTAACAAAATCTGCATTATTACCACAATTTTCCAATAGATAGAGTCAAAATGTATCTTGAGGAAGGGTGCCTTATAAGATACTAGGGTATCTTATAAGTTAGTGGTTAACACAGGCTTGTCTTAGGACAATGGCTAGTGAAAGAACCCAAACCTGTATTTCCATTTTGTGTGTGGTTTGAAGGACACAAGTTCCATGGACGTTAATAGGTATGTGAACAAAAGGTACATGGTCAAATGTATTTAGCACTGAAAAGTCTTATAGCAAAGACACTGACCAAATTTGTTAAACCTGGCTTGCCCGCTGTGCCTTATAGAACTATTAGAAAGGTGGTGTCTAAAGCATTTCTGCAGTTACCGGACCATAACCTGTGCCTCTGGGGTGCTGGCACTGCCCAGAATTGCCTTTAGGAAACACTCTGTGAGAATTTGATCCTATTGAACTACTGAGAGGAAGTCATCATGGAGGTGTGTTGACAGACATTTTGGCTGTAGTACAACTATTGTCTCCTGCTACCCAAATCTCTTGAGTTCCTATGTTTAGATAGAGAGAATTTGGATAGCCAGTTCAGAGAGAAAAAGCCAGCACCTTATCTGAAGCTGTTCGGTTTCTGAGATTTGAGAGAGTAAGAGTTGGGGGTTTGTATAGGGCAGCATTTTCCTGGTGCTTTTGGCTCCTGGGTTCTGATGTCAGAGACTGCCCAGTGAAGGACACTGATATTCAGGAGTGAAAGGCAGCAATGTCCCTCTGAGAACCTAGTGTTTCAGATGTTTAAAATAGAAGTCTGGACAGACAGAAAAAGCCAATAGTAGGAGAGTCTCCATCCTTCCCATGGTCAGCAGGATTCATTATATGTAGAGGGGTGGGTGTGTAGAAGAATGAATTATGTAGAAAGACCTGAGAGGAATAACCTGACATTTTGGGAACCATCCCACAGGTGCCTCCTTCTGGGAAGGGGTTTGAGACACAGTGGAGACAGAGGAGGGAGAGAGAGAGAGCAAGATGCAGAGAGAGGAGAGAGGTGGATGGGGAGGCAGAGAGAGAGGAGAAGAGAGAGGGGGGATCCCTACAACTTTTTCTTGCCACCTTCAATGAGAAAGGGATTAAGACTGAAGAGATGTTTGGGAACCCTGTTGGTGGGGGGCGGGGGTGGCAGCAGCCATCTCTAGATAGGTAATCAGACTTCAGAGCCAGAGGCAGAATAATTCTTACTCTGAAATGCAGAAAACAGAGAAGTGGGGGCCTGAGTCCTCGGGTGAGGCTTGGAAGTCCAGGGACTAGAGAAGAGTCGTTATAAACCCAGCACACCCATGGAGGGGAGATTTCAAGCCCTGGTCCAAATAGAACACCCTTCAACAGGGATGCCTATGGGCTGTGTGACTACACCTTCTGTGTCTGGGCAGAGGGGTATTTCCACACAGGAGCATCCATCAGTAAACCCTCTTCCATTAAGCTGACTGTGAGTAAATTGTCTGGTCTCATTCTGGTTTCTTGTTCACAAAAAGCAGAAGCCATATATCACAGATTTGAACAAATAACAGTGCAATTTTATCCACAGGACTATTTGGATGTAGAGGGACCCTGAGCATATGTGTGTTGGAAACAACTACTGATCATTTGTGAGGTGATTTTTAGGCCAATTAATTGTACAAATTTTGTTAACTGAACCAAACAACCTGGATCTACTTGCATGACATACAGCAAAGCCAAACACTGATATCAGGCTGTGTGAAAGAAAGTGGCCACTTATTTTAGGGCCTGAGGAAGAAAAAAGATTGGCTAATGCCCAAGGTCCAGAACTCCCCATTGGCTTATAAGCAAGGCTTTTTAAAGGCAAAATTATGGGAAAGCATTGTGAAGGTGTATGCATATTCTTCTGGTTGTCAATGGTGAGGTGATAGGGGATTATATTGTAAAGGAGTGCAGAGAGCATCAAGAGTTAGGAAAAAGAACTAATAAAACTTAGCTAAACCTTAACAGCAGACCATTCTAGAATAGTAAGAGATTTGATGTCTAAACTTAGAGAGAGGCTAGATCAAAGGAAGAGAGAGCGAGAGGCCCGCCGAGGGCTATTTGAATCCTGGTTTACTAAATCCCCATGGTTTACAACCCTGATATCCACCCTGGCAGGGTCCTTGCTTATTTTTATGCTGCTTCTCACTTTAGGTCCCTGTATCTTAAACCAGCTAATAGCCTTTGTTAGGGAAAGAGTGAGTGCTGTTCAGGTGCTAATGCTGAGACCCACAGTATCATTCACTCACACAGCAGGAAGAAACAAACATTCCATGATTGGAATGGTCAAAAGAAAGTGGGGAAATGTAGAATCTAAGCATTAGTAAGATTAGTAAATTAGCATAAGCATAGCCATCTTAGAAACCTAGAAACCATTTTCTGAGGGTGTGACTCAGGAAGAAGAAGAAAAAAAAACAAAAAATCCTGGGCCTGGGTAAGGCCTTGAAAAACAAGTTAATCATGAGCACCGGGTGGGGGGCAGCTGTGACCCTTGGTCAGCTAACCTTGGTCAGTTAATCTTACATACCAAGCTTATCGTGCAGAACCTCCCTAACCATTGAGGAGTAGTCTTATCCTGCCCTTGCTTAACCCCAGGATGTATGTCTTGCAAGAATAATGTATAGTTGTGGAAAATTACTATGAGTTAAGTGCTTTGAAAATGCTATATAAACCCTTGGCTCTGAGTGCTCGGGGTCCTTGTTGAGACCCGCTGCGTCAGGCTGACACTTGGACCCCAGCTAGCTGGCTGAATAAAGACTTTGCTTGAATTTACATCTCTATGCCTGTGTAGTTTGTTCTCTGGAGAAGCCTCAGAAGCCCGGACCCTAACATTTAGGGGCTCGTCCGGGATACGAGCGGCTTCCCTGAGAACAAAGGATGGCTGGAGGCAAGGTCTAACTGTCCGGATGGGGCAGTGTAATTCGAGGGTCGCCCCCCCCGTGTCTGCATAAATCCATTATAAAGCGGGAGTCGCCATCCCGTGTATGGTCTCGGGTTAGTGGTCCCGAGCGAGGAAGTCCGGGCTGGTAGTTCCGGCCCCCAGGTTAGCAACCCTGGGTAAAAGCCCAGGTAACCAATCCTGGCCCTAGGGTCCGAGTGACTCGGCCTTAGGAAGGCAAATCCGTCAGCAGAAAACTGGCGCCTGAAGAGGAAAAGATTGAGCTCGTCACCCTGCGGCAGTCCGAGTGGATGCCCTTCGGGAGAATTACGAGAGTTTTTGAGGACCCTGAAAGTGGTGAGTGTGGTGCGCACCAGAGTGAGAGAAGGACCGGTCCGAACGAGTGCAATCAGATGTGGTGTGTGTGCTTGGTGTTATCATTGATTGTTTTACTGTGTTTTGGTTTCGGTTTATATTTCTTTTTGTACTTCTCATTTTAAGTTTCCTTGTTCTAAGGTTCTCCTGCTCTCTCCGTTCCTCCTTTCTGCCACTACATCATTCCCCACGGGCACGGGTCAGGCAATTAAGAGCCATTAGGGCGCCCACCGCTAGAAGACTCCCGTGACAGGATAAGGGAGTCACAGCCGCGAATCACAGGTAAATTCGCGTCCCCCGCGGAAGAAAAACTGTGCAACGACAGGCACTCGTTCACAAGCACATACGACAGTCATTTTGTTTGAAGTGGCATCTTCATCCTTCGCCTTTGTCTCCCTCATATTCTTTTTCCTTCTTCTTTCTCACCATGGGTCAGACTCAGGCTACTCCTAAGAGTCTGATCCTCTCCCATTTCCCCAAGGTCAAGGAACAGGCCTTAAGTATGAGCCTTGGCATCAAGAAGGGTAAGCTCGACACCTTTTGCTCAGTCGAGTGGCCTTCCTTTGGAGTAGGCTGGCCGGCCCAGAGGTCTCTTTCTTTGGACCTTATTGGCAAGATCAAAGCCATTATCTCCCGGCCAGGTCCTGAGGGCCACCCTGACCAACTTCCCTATATTCTTGTCTGGGAAAATTTGGCCGAGAATCCCCCTTCCTGGTTGGAACCCTTTTTGGTGGAGAAACCTCGTAATGACCCACAAAAGACCTCCATCCTAGTTGCCCAGGAAAAATTAAAGCCCTCTGATCGCAGGGCCAGAAATCCTGTGCGCCCAAGTGCGCCGCCTGTCCTCCCCGACAGTTCTCCTCTTTACCCCCTCCTGCCAATTGAGCAGCCAACCCCGTATGCAGAGGAGAAGGGTGAAGCTGCCAGGGGGATAGAAAATGCAGCTAGGGAACCCAGCGGGAACCAGGCGGCTGCAGCTTCCCCAGACTCTTCAGCAGAGGGAGGCGGGAGGCCGGAAAGAGCTTCCCCACACTCCCCCGCCCTGGCCCCATGCTGGGCGCTAGGTAGACCTGGAGGAATGCAGCTAAGGTCTCGAGGGGCCAGGGAACAAGAAGGGGAGGCTCCCTCCTCCACCTCAGAAGGAGCAGTGCCGGTTCTGCCTGTGCATGCCATCAGTACCGGCATTGCTCAACAATGTCAATATTGGCCCTTTTCATCTAGTGACCTCTATAATTGGAGGACTCAGAACCCTCCCTTCTCAGAGGACCCCAAGTGTCTTATAGGTTTAGTGGAGTCCATTATGTTTACCCATCGTACCACCTGGGACGACTGCCAGCAATTACTCCGCAGTCTCTTCACAATGGAAGAATGAGAGCGTATCCTCAATGAAGCCAGGAAAAATGTCCTTGGAGAAAATGGAAGACCCACTACCCTCCAGCCCATCATCGACGAGGCATTCCCACTTACGCGCCCAGATTGGGACTTCGGAACTGCAGAAGGTAGGAAGCGTCTCTGGGTCTACCGCCAGACTCTGATGACTGGTCTCCGGGCGGCCGCCAGATGGTCCACTAACTTGGCTAGGTAAAAACTATTGTTCAGGGGGAAATGGAAAGCCCAGCCGCATATCTGGAAAGGCTGTTTGATGCTTACCGGCAGTATACTCCCATAAACCCGGAAGCAGAGGAACACAAGTCAGCTGTAGTCCTCTCATTCATCAACCAGGCAGCCCCCGATATCCGGAGAAAACTCCACAAGTGGGAGGACCTGGGGGAGATCTCTATTAGAGAACTGCTGCAGCAGGCGGAGAAAGTCTTTAATGCTAGAGAAACTCCGGAAGATAGAGAAGAGAGGCTGAGGAAAGAGAAATGGGTAATGCAGGAGAAAAATAGGAAGGAAGACAGAGAATTTCAGAAAAGGGAGAACAAGATGCAGAGGGAGGAGATGGCCAGGATATTCCTGGCTGGGGTGAAGGAGGGCCCTAGGCCACCTTGAGGAACAGGACCCTGTCAATCCCGACTAGGACAAGATCAGTGCGCCCTGTGTAAGAAATATGGACATTGGAAGAGGGAGTGCCCCCAAAGGAGGGAACAAGGGAGAGGGAACCCTGTTAAGAAACTGCACCTAGGAGAGGAGGATTGACGGGGACGGGGCTCGGCACCCCTCCCCGAGTCCTGGGTAACCCTGTGCGTGGAGGGTACTCCCATTGGGTTTATGGTAGATACTGGGGCACAGTATTCAGTTCTCAACCAGGCCCACGGCCCCCTAAACCCAGGATGCACAAGTATAGTCCAGGGAGCGACAGGGTCCAGGAAATGTGTCTGGGATACTAACAGAAAAGTGGACCTAGGAAGGCATCAGGTCTCTCACTCATTCCTGGTGGTACCTGAAAGCCCCGCACCATTGCTGGGCAGAGACTTATTAACCAAGGTCGGGGCACGCATTCATTTTGAACCCGAAGGGATAAAAATCATGGACAAAGAAGGGCAGCCCCTATAACTGGCGCATGTGTTAACTCTGTCCCTGGCCGACGAACATCATCTGTTTCAGGCGGATCAAGGAAAGGGGGGCCGGGAGAGATGGACTCTTGGGTACAGAAGTTCCCTTCCGCATGAGCCGAGACCGGAGGAATTGGTCTCGCTAAACACCTATCCCCGGTCATTGTTCAACTCAAAGCCGCAGCTCTACCCATCCGGGTCCGGCAATATCCAATGCCAGAAGAGGCTAGGAAAGGGATAGCACCCCATATCCATAGAGTGTTAGAGACAGGAATCCTTAAGACCTGCCAATCTGCATGGAATACACCTCTGCTTCCAGTGAGGAAGCCTGGCAGTAAAGATTATAGGCCAGTGCAAGACTTGCGGAAAGTCAATGAGAGGGTAGAAGACATCCATCCTACAGTGCCTAACCCTTACACCTTACTCAGCCACTTGCCACCCACGCATGTGTGGTATACTACTCTGGACCTGAAAGATGCTTTCTTTAGTATTCCACTCTCTGAAGTTAGTCAGCCTTTGTTTGCCTTTGAGTGGCAAGAGCCAGGGGGAGGAAGAAAAGGGCAGCTTACCTGGATAAGACTGCCTCAGGGCTTCAAGAACTCTCCCACCTTATTCAATGAAGCCCTAAGTCAGGACTTGGAGCCCTTTCGCAGGAGCCACCCCCACGTGACGTTGTTGCAGTATGTAGATGACCTGTTGCTGGCCACAGAAACCCGTGAAGAGTGCGAAGAAGCCACGGGGAACTTGCTGGCTGAACTAGGCGAACTGGGATATCGAGCCAGCACCAAGAAAGCCCACATCTGTCAGAGGTCAGTAGTCTACTTGGGGTACAAAATATCTAATGGGGCCAGGTGGCTAACACAGGCCATGAAGCAAACTGTCCTGGCTATCCCCGTCCCTTCCTCACCCCGGGGAGTGAGAGAATTTCTTGGCTCAGCCGGGTTTTGCAGGCTCTGGATTCCAGGGTATGTAGAAATAGCCCGACCGCTATATGAAGCAACCAAAGAAGGGCCGGGCTGGCAATGGACGCAGGAAAACAAGAGGCGTTTGACAGACTAAAAGAAGCTCTCCTCCGGGCCCCCGCCCTATCTCTGCCAGACCCAGAAAAATCCTTTATCCTGTTTGTAGATGAAAAGAAGGGAGTGGCTAAAGGAGTTCTGGCTCAGCAGCTGGGCCCGTGGAAGAGACCTGTGGCTTATTTGTCCAAGCGGCTAGACCCAGTGGCCTCCGGGTGGCCACCTTGTCTGCGTATCCTAGCAGCCATCGCTCTACTGGTAAAGGAGGCAGACAAGCTGACTTTTGGCCAAAATCTGAGAATAATGGCCCCACATACCGTGGAGGGGATCCTCAAGCATCCTCCGGGAAAATGGATGATGAACGCAAGACTCACCCACTATCAAGGGCTCCTACTAGATTCTCCATGAATCGCCTTCTCTGACCCAGTAACCCTTAATCCTGCCACCCTTCTGCCGGACCCAGATCTGACGACCCCCATCCATGACTGTAGAGATATCCTTTCTGAAGTTATCCAGGTGCGAGCAGACCTGAAAGACACACCGTTACTGAACTGTGAGCTAAATTGGTATACGGATGGGAGCAGCTTTGTGCAGGAGGGGGTCAGGAGAGCAGGGGCAGCTGTAGTAACCCACGACAGGGAAGTTGTCTGGAGCACAGCTCTGCCCCCTGGCACCTCACACAGAAGGCAGAACTTTTTGCTCTCGCTGAGGCCCTGGAAAGAGCAGAAGGAAAGCAGGCCAACGTTTACACAGATAGCAGATACGCCTTTGGCACTGTCTATGTCCACAGTGCCATCTACCGAGAAAGATGATTCCATTCCGCGGAAGGGAAGGGACTGAGGAATCTGCAAGAAGTCCAAAGACTATAAGCTGCTGTTGAAAAACCTAAAGCGGTAGCAGTTATACATGTACCGGGCCACCAATCAAAGAAGACACCCGAGGCCATCGGCAACAGCCATGCAGATGCGGAAGGTAAGAGGGCAGCCCTCTCGGACTCTCTTGTGCTTGCGGCACTCGAAATACCCATACCTGAACTGCCTGCACTGCTGCCCAAACCTGAGTATTCCCCTCAAGATCTTGAGTGGATTAGGAAACAAGTCCCAGGGGAAGTGTTTGGAGAGGGACATTGGGGTAGGGACCAGGAGGGTAGATTGATCTTGCCAGAAGCATTAGGACAGTACCTGCTTGCTAATCTGCATAAGTCTACCCATCTAGGCGGAAAAAAAACTGCTCAGCCTTTTCCAGTCTGCGCAATTGGTGTTTCCCCACCAGAATGAGGTAACTCACCAGATCACGAAAGAATGCAGTAGTTGTGCAATGCTAAGACCAGCCCCAAGAGGGCTGCACCCAGCAGGTACCTGGGAAAGGGGGAGGGCTCCAGGGAGGAATTGGGAAATAGACTTTACTGAAATAAAACCAGGGAAGTATGGATACAGATATTTGCTAGTTATGGTAGATACTTTCTCTGGGTGGGTGGAGGCCTTTCCAACCAAGCATGAGACTAGCCAGGTAGTAGCAAAAAGATTAATTGAAGAAATCATCCCCAGATATGGGGTCCCTGAAACAATAGGTTCCGATAACGGCCCGGCTTTCGTTAGCAAAGTCCTTCAAGGACTAGCCCTAGCTTTGGGAGTAGATTGGAAGTTACATTGTGCTTATAACCCACAAAGCTCTGGGCAGGTAGAGAGAATGAATCGGACCTTGAAAGAGACCCTTTCTAAATTGGTATTGGAGACTGGCGGGGACTGGGTGACTCTCCTTCCCTTAGCCATCTTCCGCGCTCAGAACTCCCCCTATGTACATGGTTTAACTCCATTTGGGATAATGTATGGGGCCCCTCCACCTATAACTCGACGAGTGCAGCTTCCCGATGCAGAGGACCCGGCCCCTGACTATCTGAATGTGTTGCAAGCTCTTGCTAAAGTGCAGCAAGGAATCTGGCCCCTGATCAGAGCATATTGTGAGGGCAGTAAAATTCCGAGCCCGGAACATGGCATAGTCCCAGGGGATATAGTATGGGTCAAAAGACATCAAGTGAAGACTCTCAAGCCCCGGTGGAAAGGACCTTATGTTGTATTGTTTACCACCCCCACTGCTCTCAAGGTTGATGGTATTGCTCCCTGGGTACACCACACCCACGTTCGGAAGGTCCTGCCTCATAAAGACCCAGGGGCCCATAAGGAAAAGTGGAAGGTGCAGCAGCATCCTGCCAATCCCTTAAAACTACACCTAAGCCGAAGATGAAAGGAGCCACATCTCGTCGAGGCAATGGGACCGGCTCCTAGAAGTTGTCCATCCAGGAAGCCTATCGGCCAGAGGACCTTTCAGTACCTCATCAGTTCTGGGTGAGAGACCCTGTTTACGTGAGACGACACAGAATGGGGACCCCCACCGGGCCCGGATTGGTGGGTAACTCGGACTAATAACCCCCTCAAGCTTCGCTTGTATAAAAAGAACCATGCTATTGGTGATTCTGATGCTCCTGCTACCTCCAACCCACCAGAACCCTAACCCCCATGTCCCCTATCAGCTCACCTGAGAAATAGAGAACTGGGAAACTCATGAAATATACAACCGCACTTCCCACATGACTCCCTTAGGCACGTGGTTCCCTAACCTGTACTTTAACCTAGATAGAGTAGCGGACTTAGAAAAGAGAGGAGAAAAAGGCAAGAGTCAGCATTCAGGCCTCTCTCTTCCCTGTGCCCCTCAGTTCTGTCCTGTTGGAATGGGAGGAGGAGACTGGCGAGAAAAGCAGCGCAGAGTCTCTGTGAGTCGAAATGGGTTTTATGCGTGCCCAGGGTTTCGAACAGGGCCAGTGAAGCAGCAGTGTGGAGGGGCTGAGTCCCAATACTGTGCACGCTGGAGTTGTGTTACCACCAATGACGGGGAGTGGAAGTGGCAAGTAACTCCCCAGCTCATCACTCTCTCATTTGTTAAACCGTGCACCCGAACTAGGTACAGCCCAGACTGTAATGTGCTCAAGCTCCAGTTCACAGAACAAGGAAAAAAAAACACCCAATGGCAGACAGGGTTAACCTGGGGCCTATATCTTTATCAGACCCCTCCCTTTGGAACCCTTATCTGAGTCAAATTAAAAGTTGAGCCAATAGTCAAGAAAGCCTTAGGTCCCAACCCGGTCATAAATCCTCAGAAACCTTCAATCCAAGACAAGGGCCTGAGTAAAAAGGATGAAAAAATGCCGACCAGAACGCTTGCTCCAGAGCCTAAGAGAGGACTGGGTCCATTGACCTCTGAGTTATGGGCCCAGCACACTCCCTCTGGGTTAAATAATCCCATGTGGGGAATGGTGCAGGCTGTAGCAGAGACTCTTAACCACACCACTTCCTCCCTCACCGATCCCTGTTGGCTATGCTACCCAGATTCACCCCCCTTCTATGAAGCAATTGAGATAAATGGCTCCTACATTATCAACAACTCCCATCCCACATACTGGGATGGGAGGCCGTGGGGACTTACTATCGCTTAAGTCTCATTCGTCGGTACGTGTGTAGGCAGTCCCGACAACCCAGCACCAGTTATGCTCCTCCTATAATAATACTACGTGGGAGCAGGGAAAGTGGATTATACCCTCCTCGGGCTGGTGGCTCTGCTCAAAGACAGGCCTCACTCCGGCCCTATCTACCTCTGTGCTCAATGCTAACAATGAGTTTTGTGTGCTTGTGACCATTTTACCTCGCCTAATGTATTATTCTCATGAGTCCTTCCTTTCTGATTGTGAAGCCCGGCTGACCTCTTACTGGGAAAAGAGAGAGGTTGTCACCGTCCTGACCAATGGGGCCCTCGTCTTCCTAGGGATGGCAAGGGTAAGCACGGGGGTTGCAGCCCTTGTAACTCGAGAAGAGGGGCTCACAGCCCTGAGGCTGGCAATCGACAGAGACCTAGAACAACTCCGACAGACAATATCAGACCTAGAGCAATCCCTCACCTCCTTGTCCGAGGTGGTCCTACAGAACCGAAGAGGCCTGGACCTCTTGTTCTTAAAGGAAGGTGGGTTATGCACAGCCTTAAGAGAAGAGTGCTGTTTCTATGTAGACAAAACAGGTGCAGTCAGAGATTCCTTGGCCAAACTAAAAAAAGATTTAGAGAAGAGGCGTAAAGAATATGAAAGTAGCAAAGGTTGGTTTGAGTCTTGGTTCAAATACAAGCCTTGGTTTGCTACCCTTCTCTCAGCCGTTGTGGGGCCGCTCGTCATCCTGCTGTTGCTGTTTATGATTGGCCCATGCATAATTAACAGGCTTGTTAAGTTTGTGCAGGAAAGAATTGACACTGTCCAACTCTTAGTCCTTCGTCAAAGGTATCAGGCCCCAGATGCCGCTGTGGAAGATTCCACAGTCTAATCAAGAAAAGGGGGGAAATGTAAAGGAGTGCAGAGAGCATCAAGAGTCAGGAAAAAGAACTAATAAAACTTAGCTAAACCTTAACAGCAGAGCATTCTGGAATAATAAGAGATTTAATGTCTAAACTAAGAGAGAGGCTAGATCAAAGTAAGAGAGAGTGAGAGGCCCGCCAAGGGCTATTTGAATCCTGGTTTACTAAATCCCCATGGTTTACAACCCTGATATCCACCCTGGCAGGGCCCTTGTTTATTTTTATGCTGCTTCTCACTTTAGGTCCCTGTATCTTAAACCGGCTAATAGCCTTTGTTAGGGAAAGAGTGAGTGCTGTTCAGGTGCTAATGCTGAGACCCACAGTATCATTCACTCACACAGCAGGAAGAAACAAACATTCCATGATTGGAATGGTCAAAGGAAAGTGGGGAAATGTAGAATCTAAGCATTAGTAAGATTAGTAAATTAGCATAAGCATAGCCATCTTAGAAACCTAGAAACCATTTTCTGAGGGTGTGACTCAGGAAGAAGAAGAAAAAAAAACAAAAAATCCTGGGCCTGGGTAAGGCCTTGAAAAACAAGTTAATCATGAGCACCAGGTGGGGAGCAGCTGTGACCCTTGGTCAGCTAACCTTGGTCAGTTAATCTTACATACCAAGCTTATCGTGCAGAACCTCCCTAACCATTGAGGAGTAGTCTTATCCTGCCCTTGCTTAACCCCAGGATGTATGTCTTGCAAGAATAATGTATAGTTGTGGAAAATTACTATGAGTTAAGTGCTTTGAAAATGCTATATAAACCCTTGGCTCTGAGTGCTCGGGGTCCTTGTTGAGACCCGCTGCGTCAGGCTGACACTTGGACCCCAGCTAGCTGGCTGAATAAAGACTTTGCTTGAATTTACATCTCTATGCCTGTGTAGTTTGTTCTCTGGAGAAGCCTCGGAAGCCCGGACCCTAACAATATCAGGAATTTTAGCTATCAGCCTTCTGGGTACATCCAGTCTGGGATCTATGAGCTTGTTGTCAGGAGGTGACCCATCTGGTTCCTGCAAAGCATCTGAGTGATACATGAGTCAAGACTTTATCTGTGGCCTGGAGGAGGAACTAACTCCTGAGTCTGTTTAGTTTGCTTTATCTTGGTTTGCAAAGTCCAATTTTCTTTCATCTTAAGTACTCAGTTGTGGGTAAAATTTTTATATTTCCAGAATATCTTACCTGGCTTTAGTACATCTGCATATCAATAGGTGTTCTTGAGGGGTGGATAGAAGTAGTTCATTTCCATATCAATGAATAATTACCTGGGCTACTGAGGGCTTATCTGAACCTGAGAGGTTGGGGGGAGGTCTTGCTTGCTTCTGCTGGAGCAGGAGAGAGACGCCCCAGACTGCAGTTTGTAAGCAATAAACGAGTTTTGAACTTTATCTCTTCCTTTGACTGATTTCGGTTTTAGAGGTATTTTGCCCTGGGATTTCCTCTCCCTGGAGTTACACCCGGTGGTAGTCGGCAGGACCTCTGAACCCAAAATCTGTCATAATGGGAGGGCTGCCCCTAGAGATGATGGGGAGATGCCTGAAACCCGTCCTGTGGATGGTGGGGAGGTCCCAGTGGATGCAGCAGCACAGGGTGCAGCTTCACCTCTTATTTTCCCCCCATCTGTGGGACTTCCAATTTGGGAACCCCTATTGGGGAATTGGACTAGGGTAAAGTACCTCCTAGAGGAGTGGGGCCTTCTTCAGAACTGGGGAAGGGTGGACACATAGGAAGCTGCAGAATTAGCCCTCCGTGAGATAGAAGGCTGCTTAGAGGCCCTGAGTGGCCATGTAGTGGCTGGCATTGTAGGGTCTTTTTCATCAAGATAGTGGAAAATGTCATCCAGGAGAAAGAGAGGATTATCGAGAGGGTTAGCGAGGAGAGAGAGGGACTTAGGCAGGAGAGAGATGCACTTCAGCATAACCTGGAGGAGCTGGGCAATAACTTATGAGATGCCATTAAGGAAGAGAGATAGTTATTGAAAAGACAGGTCATGCTCCTGGAAGATTCCTTAGCAGTGGCAATGAGGGAGGTGGCAGAAAAATATCAAATAAGTTTGGAGAAAGAGGATAGCCCTATCAACATTGGCAGGAGGGAAAAGCATGTCCATACACTGCTGTGGGAGAGTAAATTCAGTCACTTTGGAGGGGAATTTGGTAGTATTTAATCCATTAAAATAATGCAAGTCCCATGATCTGGCAATTTCACTTGTAGACATCCATTCTAGAAAAACACTCACTGGTGCCTTGGGTAGGTAGTATGAACAAGGCTATTCATCAAAGCATTGTTTATAATAGTGAAAAATTTGAAACAAGTTAAATGTTAATTATTGTGGAATTACTAAATATCTTATATTAGATAAAGAATTGCATAAAATTACTACGAAATGCTATACCCAAGTTAATAAGAGTAAGTCATTTACGTGTATTGCTGTGGAAAGACTTTTAAGCTACAGTGCTGACAAAAAAAGTTGTATGACAGAAATGTACATGTACAACAAAAAAATGAAAGTATAACATGAAATGACATATAAAACAAAACAAAGAAGAAATGCAATATGTGTAAATGTATAGAAAAAGTATGGACAGAATATATATAGCACATTGATAACAGTAGTTATTTCTGAAATGGAGAGAAGGGAATAGTCTTGAGGGTGGGTGCCGAAAGGGTACCTTAACTGAATGTTTACTATTTTTTAAAAGTGAAGGTTTTAAGTATGTAAATGGCCATAAATTACAGTTTCCTTGAAAAACAAGTGAATTCCCACTCAATTAAGCTGGCCTTTTATTCCATGAAGCTTGTAAGGACTATGACATTACTTCTTGAGAAGTGAAATCCTCATGTGAACTCAGTGGAGCCTATCTCATTTTTCCCCTTCCCTGATCCTTCCTACATTTAATTTGGTTCAAGGGCCATCAAATCATACTTAAGAGGATCAGTAGCAATCTTGTAATTGTCTTGATTTTAGCAAAACGTCAAGTGTGATTCAGCAGGCAGATGGCACTTGACTTTTCCAGAGCGTTATTCACAGGGTTCTTGTTGCGCACCTTGTGTTCTGAGAAGGATGGGTAGGAAGCCATGACACATCATGCACCTCAGGCCAAGTTGTGCCATGAGGGAGTTGAGATACTCTTTGCAGTCTGGTGGACTTCTGTAAACCAAAGTTGGGCTCGTGACAGGGTCACCAGGAGAGGATCTTGCTAATTCTTGTCTTTCCCCTGGGCCATCAACTTTTCTTCCCTCCACCTTAAAATGCTCTTCCAGCTCTTTCTGCTTAGCTACTCAACTTCTGAGTCTCTGTTCAGTGTACTCTTTCATTGATTTGAAAAATATTTAAGTTTCTTGAGAGCAGAGAATCTTGTCTGTTTTGGTCACTGAAGTATTTTAAACACTGATGGTGCCCAGGACAGTCAGGGCTCAGCAAGCATTTGCTAAATGAGTGAATGAAATATTTATCAAATTCCTGCTGTGCATTTGGGCTGTGCAATGGGGATATAGTGGCGATCATTCTCTGTCCCCAGGGGCTCAGTGCCATGTGAGAAGAGGATGATGGGAAACCTGCATCATTGAGGACAGAAATGGCTTCCCTAAGGAAGTGGCATTTAAGATGAAAATTGAAGGATAATTAGAATTAACCAAAAGGCAAGCTAGGAAGGGAATTCCTAGCAGGAGGAAAAGCAAGTGTAAGGGCTCTGAGGTAAGTATAATAAATAATAGAAACAGAAATAAACTCAGTGATGAGAAGAGGGGTGAGATGGCAAGAGACAAATGTGGACAGGGAAGGGTTATGCAGCTCATGTAAGTCTTGAATTTTGAGTTTCCATAATGTATAAATAAAAGGCCTGGTACATGCTTGCGATAGAGTAGACCCCAAATGAGATTTATTGTCATTTAATTTTACCACTTTTGGAAGCACTCCTCTTTCACCTAATTTACTTAGACTCACAGTGATGTCCAATTTTCAGTGTCATTGCAGTCTCAATCACATCATTACTTATTTGTACACCCAGCAGATTTTTCTTTAGTAGCCCTCACACTCTGTCACTCCATGTGATTTTCATGGTTCTGTCAATGAGGTAGCTCTCTTTGCTCTTTTTGGGGTGGATACAGCATTCACTAATCAATCAGTGTCCCATAGTCCAGCTCAGTGACTTATTTGGGGAGAAAGGGCAAGTGACCCAGGGAGAACAAATCAGAATTTGTTTGGGGGACTGACATAGATGTGAAGAGAGACAGGTTCTTTCCTCTTCTCTAGTATTACAACATTCCAGAAGTGCAGATCCCAGCCAGGATCTGCCAGTGTTTCTCTTTTCTTCTCTTTCTTTTTCTTGGCCCTGCTTTCTTCTCTGAGAGCTTCATGTTTAGGAAGTTTATCTCCATGGGGCAGAAGTGTCTTGGTGATAGTGTTTGCATCTCTGATCGAGCAATGCCTAAGCATGAAGCAAGAAGTGGATGTATAGGAGTATTCATTGCTTGAATTCATTTTGTGTATGTTGGTCCTATCTCTTTAGATAGTGGGTACCTAATAGACAAATCCCAAAATATGTACAAAAATATGTACTTTTTTCCTGCCAGTCGCAGTGTACATAAGGATTCAGCAGGTACTCAGTAAGTGCCCATATGGTGATTAACACAGAAACGTAGGTTGCTGAGTTTGGTAACAGTATACTGGATCATTTCTCTCCTGAATTAATTGGTGGGTTGTGAGCATTTCAAAATATAGGCTTATGTTTCAACTTCAAAGAGATGCCATGAGCTGAAAAATTGCTCCTTAGATTGAATGATTTGTTTGAAATGCCATTTTTCCCACTCACCAGATAATAAGGTGAAAGTAAAGAAAACACAGGGATGTAATAGAGTTTTAGAAGAAAACAGAATATGGGACCCCATTTTGGCATCATGCTACGTGTAGGCGATATCATATTTACAATTATTCCTGTCTTGGACACAAATTTGTATTTTGGTCTCTCTAATATATTGGAGAGAATGTGATTTGAGGACAGGAGGAATTGATCACCATGTTACTGTCCAGCGACATGCTCTGTGGCATTCTGAGACGTGCTGTTGGATTCTTTCCCCTTGCTTTGGCCTGACTGTAGCTCTGCCACATTACTGGCTATTGGCCCTCAGCCTTTTCTTTATTAGAAAATCCTAGGGGAAAAGGTTGATATATATTTGCTTATAGCCTCCTTGATTACTGATGTTGACTGGATTTTTTTTTGTCATTGTGTATGCAAATCCAATTGTTAGGATAAATCTAAGCAGACAGTGTTCCCATGTCCTGGAAAGACACTGAATGCCGTCATCTGGGAAGTGGAGGGGCAGTGGATTTTAATGATTACCCTCACTAGCCCTCTTCTTATAGGTGAAAACTAGGCTGTCATTTCAAGCGGCCCTGAAGAGGTACAGAGCAGAAAGCCTGCGCAGATGCCCCAGCAAACCTGCCAAGCCACCATGGCTGGCATGCTTCGTGGTGAATGGTGAGGCAGACTGCTGGGAGAAGCCATGTTTGGGGTGTCTGTTCAGCCCTTGGCAAGCTCCCTTCACTGAGACCCCACCCCAAGGTAAGTGGCCAAGGGCCTTGTGGCTGCCACTTCCCAACTTCTCTCCCTCTCTTCCTCCTCTCTTCTCCCCCATCCTCCTCCTACTCCTTCTTTAGACAGCAGGTACAGAGAGTTGGGTTAATCATACTCAGTCCTCGGCGTGCTCTCCCCGTTGGCTGAACAAGGCCCTTCTCTCATTTGTACATTTCTTTTTCCCTGTTTCTCCTTCTACTTCCACACCCTAGCCTCTCATACTCCCTAGGTGCTCAGCTTGTATGTGATACATATTCTGGAGAGTGTATATTTCCTTGTGGAACAGGCAGATTTCTTTTGGCATGTGTTTTTAATTTCACAATTGAGCTTGTGCTTTGGAGTCTGGCTGCCCAAAGTATGGTCCTTAGATCAGAAGCATCCCTGGAGGTTGTTAGAAACACAGAATGTCAGGCCCTGTTCCACCCCTGTTGAAACAGACTCTGCCCTTTGACAAGACTCTGGTGATTTGCCTGCACATTCAAGTTGGAGAAGCTCTGATCTAGATATCATTTTGTTTTTTCCCTTTCTACTCAATAAAATCAGCTGGTATCTGTGTTACTCTGTGTACATCCCATTTGTTGCTTGTAATTGCTTCACTTCTGTGATGTTCACCCACACTGTTTCCCTCTCCATCCTTCTGGAGGTGCGTGCCTCCTCTGGTTGCCATGATTCTATTATGTGACCCTACCTTTTTGGCCAGAGATTATTAGTTGGGACAATCAGGTCCTTTCTTCAGGGAATTTGCATCTGAGTCTGAGATATAGCCACTCAGTCTAGAATTGTCTCTTGCCAGAAGAATAAAAACATGGCAGGTGTGGAAAGGGCAATAAACTGGAAGAACAGAGCAAGGTTGAAGTCACAAAGTGAAGCAGAGATGAGAGACAAATACCAGGTTCTGGTTCCTTCCTGAGGCCTGGCTGCCAGAGGATTCCTTGATGTACTCTCATGCCCTTAAAATGCACTCTTCCTTTTTTGAATAGAAAGTTTTGCCTTTTTAATTGTAATAAAATATACATAACATGAAACTTACCATTTTAACCATTTTTAAGTGTATAAATCAGTGACATTACATTCACAGTGTTATACAGCCATCACTACTATCCATCTCCAGAACATTTTCATCATCCTAGAATGAAATTTTGTGTCTCTTCTCCCTTTCTGAGGCTAGCCCATTGAGTTGATTTTTATTTCTTGTAAACCATAAACCAAAAATAAAACTATAAGAATCAGGAGTCATTGGTTTGCCACCAACTCATAATGTGATCTGAGATAAGTCTGTGGGATAGAAATCACCAACTTATAAAGAGGAAACAGGTGATTGGCTCAGGGGTTTTTAAACTAAGCTCATAGATGAGATACAGGTAGCATAGGAACTCTGAGATCAGATTGAGCATTTGGTTTAATACATACCTACATTGAGGGGAACACCAATAGCTTTCATCAGCCTTTCAAAGGACTTCAGGAGCAAAGAAAAGTTACTGACTATTTCTTCCTTTATTGATTGAAATTAGCCCTGGTGATACACTGCCACTTAAAACACATTTCCTTCCTTCAGTGAGCTCAGTTTTCATAACAGAGGGCTGTGGGTGGTGAAGTGGGAGCTGGAGAGCAGAAGCTATTGGGGAGTCCCCATTGGGCTCCTCAGAACCCAAGACCTGTTTTTAGTAAAGCCCCAAGGAAATCAGAACAGAAGGGCTAAATTGTATCTAGGGAACATTCTCCAAGGCAGGCAGCAGGGTCCATCTCCATCTGATCTTTCTTCCATATGCAGGACCTCTCTGAAGCTCTGTGAATCAAATAAGGAAATCCACATACACTTCACAGCATCTTGCACATGAAACATGCTCAGTAAGTATGAGGTATTATCATTACGAGGCAATGCAAAGGTGGGGAAATGAAGCTTTTCTGTTTGACATAGTCTTTAAGAATACACACATTGGTGGACAACTAGAAGAATATCTATGGCTCGCTCACATGTTTTGAAGAGAAGTGTTGACTTTCAACTTGTAAAGTTTTTTGGAAAAAAATCAGCAGGTGTGACAACCCTAGGCTGAGCTAAGCACTCATTACTTCTGGGTGTGTTTTCTCTGCTTGCCATGCCTGAGCCCTTCACAGCTTCCACTGGATTTGTTTCTTGGCTGATGTTACAAGCCTGACCTCTGTGGACTTTGCCATTTGTGAATTTTGTCTTCAGTACAATTTGGATCTGGGATGGGATGATGTTGGAAGGAGCCTTGTGCAGGCAAAGACTAAAAAGATAGAGACTTTTAAATTAAATTGAATATTTTAAAAGAAATGTTTCCAGTCATTTTCTTAGATATAGGAAAATTTGATCACCAGGACTTGGCCTCTTATCCCACTTCCCAGTGACAGCAGCCCTAGAAACAGGTCAGGTTCTTGTGTGTCACAAAGCCCTGGCTGTTTCCTCTGTTGCCATCACCAGTTTTGCAGGCCAGGATCCCCCACGAGTGGCACCAAGTGACAGGAAGAACAGCCACATCTGTGTACTGGCTGGACCAGGTCCACAGAGGCACTGGCTTTTCCAGTGGCTGCAGGAGGAGCTGGATAACATGAACTGCAAGTGTGGGGAGTCCGGGCAGTCTGTGACCAGTAGAGGCAGAGAGAATCACCCTTTCCTACCCCCCTGCCTGTATTGAGATGCAGCTAGCTCCATGCGGTCCCTCAGAAGAGTCCTTAAGTGACTGAAATCATTGTGTTTTGTTATGGAGCTGTGGCAACTTGGAATTGCACCACCTAGTATTTGCTTCTCCTTTTTCCCTGCCTGAGTCTGTCCTCATTCTTCTCTGGAATTGCACCTCCAATAAAGCTTTAGTGTGTGAGCCTTGCTACAGGCTCTGCTTTCTAAGGAAACTAGAATAAAGTGTATATGTTCATTTTAGGCAACTTGTAAAATCCTGAAAAACACAAAGAAGAGAATAAAATAACTCACCCATAATCCTCTCACCCTGGGATAATCACTGTGAATATACTGGATATATATTTGAGGCTAGTTCCTCTTCTCTTCCCTCCCTCCTCTCCTCCCTCTTTTCTTTGTCTCTGTCTGTCATTTAAGCAGCTGAGGCAGGGGAATTGAGGCTGGGAAAAAATGACTTGAGAAGGTGTGGTTGAGAGAGGGACCTAATTACTTGTCTTACTGTAGAGGAGTTTTAAAATGAAAATGCTGAATAAAAGGACAATAAATTAAATAGCAAAATAAGAAAGACAGTTTAGATGCATAAAATAGCTCCATGATTGCCAGAAGGGTTCTGTATTGGAGGGCCTTCCCAGGAAGAAAGGCTGTGTAATGCCCACTGATTGAAGAAAGCTCGGGACTGCAAGAACAGAAGAAGGCCACAGCATGAAGGTGCTCAGGGCAGCACCTTCTCTGGCAGAAGAGAAGGTGGCTACAGAAAAGCTGGCTAAGAAGACAAGCACTTGGTGGAAAATAAGAGGTAGAAAAGAGAGAAGGGGAAATAATGCAAATTCAGTTTATTGCATTTACAATAATCTCACATATGATTAATTGTACTTTGCATTTTCATAAAAGATTGTTTGGCAATAGGGAAAAGGAATTGTACATAAATATGTATAATATGTAAATACATTTATAATAAGATATAGGTCTGAGAGCATCAAGTGCTTTTATAAGGTGTAAATAATAGTAATGCAGCCCAGTATTGGGCTAAATAGTTCCTCATTAGTATTGTTTGCTAATTATTTGTGGAGGTGGCTCAGGATGGATGGCAATAAAAGTTTGGGGAATGTATTTTTGATTGACCCCGAAATGATTTCGCTGCAAAATTCAAATGTGGTGAACATAATGTGGAGTTTATACCCCTCAGGAGAACTCTATAGATTTTCACATCCCATTTACATCAATAACAGGATAATTTATCTTGATTACAAGGAGAACTGAAGGAAGTAATTGTCATGTGCTGCTTATTATAGAGGTTCCAAATAAATTAAAAACTCCAAAGATACAGAGGTTTTAAAACCAACCATAGGGTATGCACAATAGCATTTGTTTTGATAATCAATAGTAAATGATCCGTGAATTAGAAATGCTTTCTTAGAGTGATTGTAATGGTTTTTATTCCTTTTTTTTCCAGCTCATTAACAATCAGCTTTAAAAAAAAAAAACTGTCTGAACCTGGGTGGCACTTTCCCAAGAAGGAGCTGCGTCTGTGTCTGAACCATGAGTATAGGACCCTGGGCCCCCTGCAGAGACTTTGGCAGACTTAGAGCTTGCACAGTGGTGGCGTGGTGCCAGATCTCCTCCTCAGGTGTAAACATACACTTTGTACACTGTTTTAAAGACATTTGAATTCATTGTCCATATTTAAAAATCAGGTGAGTTCACATGAGAAAACAGACTTCTGGTTTCTTTTTAAAAATCAGAAAAACTGGCCATAGTAGTTCAGATTCTTTTATGGCAGCATCTTCTAAGGCTGAGGTGACTCTCTCTCTCTAAATGGGACATGAGCTCTTCAGGGGCATGTTCCCCACCCTGCCTGCTCATCTCCTTTTTTCTATCTTCCGTCCTTGGCAGATATTTGAACTTGGTACCATTACTCCATCTTCTATCAGCTTTCACCCCTCACATCCTCACTGTTATAGGCTGAATTGTGTCCCTTCAAAATCCACATGAAGTCTTAACCACAATACCAGAGACTGTGACTGTATTTGGAGACAGGCCCTTTGAAGGGGAGAGTAGGATAAAATGAGGCCTTAACCCAATATGACTGGTGTCTTTATGAGAAGATGGGATTAGGATGCAGACATGCACAGAGGGAAGGCCATGGGAAGACCCAGGGAGAAGTCAGCCACCAGCAAACCAAGCAGAGAGGTCTCAGAAGAAGCCAAGTGATAACTTCTTATCTCATACTTTTAGCCTTGGGGCTGTGAGAGAATACATTTCTGCTTTTTAAGCCATTAGCACCCCAAGCAACTAATACACCCAGTCATCACTGTGCTCAGCAAGACGAAGGTGCCTTCTCATGGCCCATTCTTCTAAGAAGTGGGGAGTTGTGAGTAGCAAGCCATCATCTCTGTTGTCCTTGTCATCCTTATCCTACCATCACTTCCTAATCTGTGGTTAGCCTTGTGGTCTTTCCCAAGATCTCTGACAAACATTTTTTCAGAATATCCACTAAACAAGTCTGTAAGACTATTGGCATGTTCATGGCTGTTTCTTCAGGTGGGAGAACTGAGAGCCAGGTGTAACTCTGGGGGGGATATATTTTCCCAGCCCAGAGCAAATTACCTTTGAAACCGAAATCAGTCAAAGGGAGAAATAAAGTGGGAGAAACCCATTTATTGCTTACAAGTAGTCATCCATTTCTGCTTGCCCTTGACTCTCCTGACATGGCTGCAAAAAGGGACCTCACCCAACCTCTCCTGCCAGATATGCCTATTCATATGGAGATGGACTACTTCTCTCTACCCCTTGGAAACACCTATTGATAAGGAGATGCATTAAAGCCTGGGAGAGATTCTGGAAAAACTGCAATTTTACCCACACCAGGGAATGTGCAGGGCTCCACTAATGCCTGCTTCTCACAACACAGCAGCTTGTATTGATTCTTCCACAGTGAGAGAAGAGGTTAGAACCAGCTTCAGAATTTTAGGTGGCTCTACAGGATTGCTGTATGGTGTGGAGCCCCAAGAACTGAGGAAATGGTCAGGAAATCTTGCCCTGTGATATCAAAGAGACTCATTTACAAATGAAACAAGGTATTTGCCAAGTCTGCAGCAAGAGGGCTATGGTGCTTTTATCCTTGGAAATTTGTTTCTGAAATGTGGGGGAGGAGACTCTGAGTGGCATTTGCAGATGTCAGATGGCATTCCCTGGGAGAAATAAGTGGCCAGGTGTCCTGATCCAGCCACCACCCAGTTTGAAGGCACCCCTGCGGCAGGTACCTAGACCTAGATAGCAAGTCAGAGCAGCCTGCTGTGTGCCCCTCAGCCACACCTGGGGGGTCACAGACTCTGGCCTCTCTTGGAGAACTCCGTCTCTTTGAGTCTGAACAGTGGAAAGAGATGCAGAGAGCCAGGGCAATGTTCCAGTCATTTTAACTTATCATTCATGTATTCTGTGGTTGGTGGTCATGTATTCTGTGGTTGGTGGTCACCTCTCGTGCCCACCTCACATCCTCTTGGCCTCACCTGACTCCAGCCATGGCTCAGGCAGATTCTCCTGTGGGCATTCACCTGCTTCACATGGATAGTACCTCACCTCAAATATGCACTCTTTTTCTGATGGCTTTGGAGAGACAGGGGTTCTATTGTAAGGGTGCCAGCAGAATTCTGCAGCTGCCCAGTCACCTCACTCAGTTACCCTTCACTCCCCTACCACTCCCCAATTCTGTTTTCAGGGCCCCTTCTCCTTGGGCTCGCCTCCCAATCTCTACCTCATTTAGCAGGGCTCTGTGCCTCCCACTCCTCTCCTTGGCCGCAGACTCATTTGTATGGCCATTTCATTACAAATCATTATATTGTCACATCATTTATATGATCTACTAAGGATTGGCCCATCCTCAGCCCACCTTTTGGTAGCCAACAATGAGGAAGCATTTCAAATCCTTTGTCCCTCCAGTCTTGGAGAGTGCAAGAAAGCAGTTTAGAGATTTGCTTTCTTATGTCATATGAATTATGCCACTCTTTTCCTTTACTCTTGAAGCCTAGAAATTTTGAACAACTCTTTGCATTTGTGTTAAAACTCACTCAATTTCACTTAACCTCAACTAAAATTCACCGAATACCTATTCCTTATAAGGTTTTATGCTGAAGCAATTCATCATGAAGGAAACTGGAAATTACTGGATAGTGCTGTGAAGCTAACACTGGTGTGTGAAAATGTTTACAAAGCACAGAGGAGCGAGAAGAAGTGGGGCAGGGGAGGTTTCAGCTTCATCCCAAGAGGACACCCCCTTGCCTTGGTCCTTCTCATCCACAGTAATTCAACAGAAATTAGTGTCACCTCATTCCCCCCTCTCCCTTACCCCCATCACTGTCTTTTCTGGAACGTGAGAGGCTGCAAGGTCTTTGCCATGCTCAGCAAGGTGGCATTATGCTCCATCATTTCTGCTCCAGTATTCCCCTGATGTTGGGGTTCCATTCCCTGGAGCTGGTGGCAGAGGTAAGTGGAGCAGAGAGAATGTTCATTTTCATTGTTTGGGGAGAGAATATGTCCCATCCTTTGGGAGGTTAACTGCTTTTGGATCCACTTGGCAGCTTTTCTGCTTGAGAAACAGCTCCTCTATGGGCAAGGCAGGGAGTCTGAATGAAGAAGAGAGTGGTCAACTCCTCCCATGCACACTACCCAATGGGGGCAGGGAGAAGGCCTTTCCGGTTCTGCTGCTGAGGCCATGCTATGAGACCCTTTCATTGGCTTCTGGCCCCTAATAGCCCCTGGTGGACACTGGGGCAGAAGTACGGGACTGGGGATAGGGATGTGCTCAATATGCCTTGAGGCTCTGGGCATGGCTTCTCTTCTTTCTGAGCCTACTTTTCCACCTTAAAACAGGACAGAGAGAAGCCTTAACTAGCAAGTTTGTGTGCTTCCATCTAGTTCCCAATGTTCCAGGGTTCTGGGACAGGTTTGAAGTAAAAGGTAATGGAATATATGCAGGGACATAAGGCAGAAGTGAATTGACACAGGAGGAAGATGAAGGGGAGAGAGGCACAAAAGGGGAGCAGAGAAGAAAAATCAAAGGGAAGAGACAGCAGGAATCAGAGAGAATACATGAACAACAGAGAGGGAAAATATAAATGAATGACAGGGAGACAGAACTGTCTTCCATTTGTTTGCATTCTGCCCCGGCTGCTGCTCTCCATGGTGATGAGATGCAGCAAGAGGAGGGGCGAGGAGGGCTGCCCTTGCCCTTCCTGGAGGGAAGCAGCTGGGCTGCAGCAGTTGGGACAGCAACTGGCTTGATGGCCTTTTCTCCACTGGGCCCGCCTTTGGCTGTTGCAGGGGTAGAATCAGTTCAGAGAAGACTGCTTCTGGCCACCCTGGTGGACATGACTAATGATCCTTCCAGTTTGGACAAGGGTCACCTCTTCTGTCTTCTCAGAGTCCCTGGTACTGCCTCTTTCATAATTCAGCTCATTCTGCCTTCCTTTCCGGATTGCAGACTTCTTGAGGGAGCTTTAGCTAGACCGACCAGGGGTTCTTAACTTTGTTGTGATTCATGGGATCCATAGCCTTGACTCCCTCTCTGGAAGATGTTTTTAAATGCATGAAATACACACACAATATTTACAAGGAAAACCAATTATTTTGAAATATGATTACTGACATATTAAAATGTAATATACTAACAGATATGCTTTTCTATTAATATGTTACAGAATAAGATATGTAGCAATGGATCTGATAGATATATCACCATAGTTCAAAGTAATGATGAGTATTAACAGTACAGTCTGATATCTACAGCAACTGTGATGTGACATGGAAACATCTGTGGTGTGTACTGATGACAGAATCACAGGTATTACTATTAAGGAAATGCTAAATTTTAGTTAGAGGTTAGTGGACATGAGAGAAATTTTTCCATCCAGGTTCACAAACGTACTGGATTCCGTCCATTGACCCCTTGATTGGGGTCTTTGGTCCCCAGTTAAGCTTCCTTGTCAGGCCTTCCTGCCTTCCCACCCCATCCCTTGCCACTCCCTTCCTCAGTCTGTCCCAGCCTCTGGCCTTCTGACAGTGTCTCTTTGAACACATCAAATTCTTCTTAGTCAGGGTCTTCACACCTATTGTCTCTATTGCCTTGGGTGTCCTTTCAGACTTCACCTTGTCCCTCACCCATACCTCTCACTTTCTCAGAGCAACCTGCCCTAGTGTCCCAGGCTAGATTTGATCTAAGCCTGTAAAGGGATTTGATAAATATGTATGTTTATGGGCCCAAACAGAAGTGAAATAAAGTCTAGTGCTGAATAATTCCACGTGAAGATGTGGAATAGAGCTTGCCACAGCACATTCATCATCAGGTACAGGGTTTGGGTGAGTTGTGATTATCTAACATAATTATATGCGACATTCAACATTCATGAAACCCAGCAGACATCCCTGTCAACCTGGGACAGGGAAGGGCTTTACTTTGAAGCATGACAAATTTCCAAATTATTATTTAGCTTCTTGGAGTTTGAGTTTGAGCCTCTTCTCTTAGGTGCTAATTAGCGTATTCAGAGTGTGTCTGCTGAGGGCTGATTAGGTACCTATTGGAATTAAAAGTTTTTCTCCCAAACAGTAAATGAACTAGATATTGTTAAATAAAACATTATGAACTAGAAATCAGTTATTACTCACACTCAGTTTGCATTTAGTTTTTCCTTGATATTCAAGTTCCTTTGGAGGGAGTACCAAGAAAATAGATTTGAACAAATGTTCTCTGTCCCACACATTTTCCCCTTGTGAAACCAAATGCATTCTACTGAATTCTTTTCCATTAATTAAAAATACACTTGTATGATTTAAGAAGAATTTAAATCCATAAACTCTGGATTAATTTCCTCTTCAGACATCTGTGTGTAATGTTTCTTAATGTAGTGATCTCATGTGCTCTCAAATGCTTTTCTTTAAGTAAAGTTTAGCCAAGGGCAAGGAGATTTGCAGGTCCCATTTTGGGACCAACAGACAAATCTAAGAACTGAAGCTGCTTGTATTCCTTCACTTTCCCTGCAAAGGAATGGGTTGAGTTTACAGGGAATGACAGAGAGGAGGGTTCCAAACTGTCTGCAGGTGTAGGCATGGTCCCTGACGCACCAATTCACTCCCTTCTTCAGCCTCCTAGATGAATTTTCTTTAAAGTGCATCTTTTGTTATGTCCCATTCAGGAGTAAAGCCTACTCCCCACAGTCCTCATTCTCTTCATGGTGGTCCGGCCAAGGCCCTTCCCCCTGTGCAGAGACAGGCCTGGCACCTTCATCCTCTGGGGTTTTGCTGGGATCCTCCACTGCCCAGAAGTGCAGGACCAATGTCTCTGCCTAAGCCCAGATCCCAACTCTCCATGGACCTGCTCTGGCCCTTTGCTATGAAATTCATTTCTTCTCCTTAAGTGGCAGTGTTCTTCAGTCACAGGCCACCAGGAGCACATCCACAGGTTGGGTTTCTTTTCTTCTCAGTTCAGTGTGGGAGAATGCCTACTGTGGGGAATGGTGGGGTACCACAGCAAGATCATGTTAGGAAAAACCATATGAGAATTTGGCCTTTGGTTGGCAACTTTGGGGAGAATATAAGGAAGTGGGTGTTCTGGATTGGGTGCTGTCAGAAAGCAGGAATTATTGGGCATCTTAATAATTCTTATCAATAGGGAGGGCAGACTAGAGCTAGGAAAAAAGCCGTGATTAGTAAAGAAGCAGCAGTCACTCTCACTCTTTGCCAAGAGAAGGGGATGTTAGGTGTTATGTAAGTTATACAATCACCTTGTATTTGTCTAATTTTATTACCTCAGAGTGACCTTGTCCAACACTGGTGTTCTTTGAGATTGTTCACATCCAATAGAACAACATGGTCTAGCTCTAAATGTCAGACCCATTCCCAGATGCCAGGATCTGCTTTTTTTCTTTCTCCTTTCCCCCATAGCACTTGGCCAACACTTTTGGCACCCACCACCTCATGTTCAATGCAACGGTCCTTTATGCCATGGCCTTTTCTTCCCCTGATTCTATGAGCTCCCTGAAGCTAGGAGTGAGCCTGATTCATGTTCATCCCTTGCAGGACCAGGCCCAAGGCTCTTCCACTCCAGAAGCAGATGCAGCTGAGCAGCAAGTCAGAATGGGTGGCAAAACTTCAAGGGCTATAGGAGTGAGAACCTCACCCATACCTTGGAACTGCATATGGCAACTGGAAGGGGTGGCAGAGCCCACATGATTGCTTCTATTTGGCATGAATGGGGTTGATGGATATTCTCCATTTGCCTCTCCTAATCCACTTTCTGCTCTTCTCTCTGCTGTTCCCAGGAAGCTTACCTTAAGGATTTCATCAGTGTTTTCCTGCCCAGCTTTTTGTTGGCTTTGGCCAAAGGGAAGCACCAGTAGGAAATTGGAAGGAGGAAGGAGCAGGGTTGGAGAACTGATTGCCATGGTTTCCTCCCTGCAGGGCCACAGTTGGCAGTGGTTGTGTGCTATGGGGCAGCCCCTCCTATGGCTCTGTCTCCATGTACACTCCCTGTGCTTGCCCTTGCCTTAACCCTACACACATCCCTGCAAACAACCACTTTGTTAAATTCTCCTTGAGGACTGAATTCAGTGCCTCCTGTTTCCTGTGTCTCTAGTCTGTGTCAGTATGGACTGATAAAATTAAGTCTTCACATTAGCTCAGGGAGAGAAGTCACTGGCCTAGGTCATGCAGCCAGGAAGCAGTGAAGCAGGGATTGGAGCTTCAGCCTCCTGATTCCTGGTTTCATGAACTATTCTTTGACGTTCTGATTCAGAGTCGGGCTAGTTTGTATTCTAGGTTAGTGTTTTTCAAACTGTGCAGCCATGAAATTGATTTAGAGGATCACGACCCAGCATTAAAAGAAAATAGAAAAGAAACAGAGTGCATCCCACATAGTAAAGGGAAGTATTATTTTATTAAACTTTGGCTACAGTAGTGTGTATGTATGTATTATTTATATGGAGTTTGAATGCAAAATGCATTTTTTACTGTGGGCCAAGGTCCAAAGAGATTGAAAGCCCTTGTTCTAAAGAGACTAGCAAAGCCCTCTCAGGACCTAAGGTGGTGATGAAGCAGCAGCCTTACCAAGAGCAGATCCTACTACTCTACAATCACTGTAATCCTCTAAAGATGAATGTATCCTGCAGGTTTCCTGAATGCCTGGGACCAGAGAATCCTCTTAATCCAAAGAGTTTATCCTACTGTTCTGAGGGCTGCCCTCTACGAATACTGCTTCTGGGAGAGGTAAATTGGTGAAAAAAGCCAGAGCCTGTCCTTTGGGTGACCCCGTGCTGATGGAGGCAACCCAGGGAGGTGGCAGGCTAGGGAGGAGGGGCAGGAGCAGAAGGATGGTCTCATGGGTCCCACATCCCTGCAATTAGTTCAGTAGGCACTGAGGCTACCTTAGAATTCCACCCATCGATCTAGACTTTTATCCAGGCTCATATTCATACTTGCATCCCAACACCAATGCAGTGAGTTGAATGAACAATGAACGTAGTCCACTGTTCTGATCCTCTAAGGAGGCAATATGTGTAATGGAAAGAGAATGGGCTTTAGAATCACACCCACCGACCAGTTTGCTGCTTTGGAATATGTTATTTAAACTCCTTGAGCTATAGTGCTTCATGGGCAAAATGCAAGCTATACTATCTTCTTTAGCATTGTTGTGGAACCCTGCATAAGGGCCATGCACAGTGTCTGACATGTAATTAATGCCTTGGCAATATTGTTTTCTTTCTCTACCTTAAAGTCTTTCTCTTTATTTAATATCTTATATCGATTTATCACCTGTTTATTGTTATCTGCTTGCATGCCTCTAGAGACAAAGAGATCAGTACCTTATATTATTAAGTCTTTATACCTTTGGGGTTAAAGACTGTCTCCTTGTGGTCCACATTCATTGTCTGGTTTTGTTCCTCTAGGCCTCTTACTGCTCCTTAAGGAAGCTAAGTATTAGGAAAGGAGAAGAGTGGGGAGTGAAGAGTGATTTTTTTAAGACCCACTTCCAGCCGCCTCTAGATCAGCTTGGACTGTTGGTCCTGGGTCTGTTCCTGTAGCTTCTCCATCTAGCTCCTCTCCATTCCTCAGTGGTAACATTCAGCAGAGAGCCAGTGCCATTTCAGAAGAGACTTCTCATTAGAATTTTGTAAGCATTACATATTCTGTTTGTGGTCATAATGTGAAATTTACCTTTTTGGGAATGTGGGACTTAACCTGAGTAACACTGTTTATGCCTGTCTTTTTTTCTGAAAGAGTGGAAAAGTCACTAAGTACCCAGTGAGTATTCAGGCCTGTAAAGGTCTGAAGCACTGTACCGAGTAGCATTCATAGGAATGAATGAATGAATGGGTAGACCCAGAGTGGGGAAGAAGCATTAGGGAAGACAAGCAGGCTGAGTGCCCTGCTATCCTGGGGATTTGCCCTATTAATTCTCAGACCTTAGAGTTGAGACTGAGCCTGGATCTGCCCTGGTGGAGGCAGTCAGGCATGGAGCCCAAGGTGGGGCTTATTCCGGGGAAGCTTTGCAGATGAAACCCTGGCTCAGGGGTTAGGGGCCTCAAGGCTCTCTAGAAAAGACAAAGGTGTGCCCAGCTCTAAAATTCTACCTCTCATCTCTGTGAAACATCCTTAAGACACCTCTGTGCTCCCATATCCCTTGTATAAACCTCTGCTATTAATGATTAGTAGTCCTTAAAGCCCAAACTCTCATCCTATGTGTTGATTTTATCCTGTCCTAGGTGAGTAACAGCTAAGTAAATATTTGTTGAAGGACTGACCCGGTGAACAAATAAGTGAGTGGGAGGAAACAGGTCTGTAGCTCCAGCTAGTATTTCTGAATCTGGGGTCTACACAGCCATGCCATATTGTGCTGTTCCCTAAAAGGCTAAGTCCCTCTAAGAACAAACAGGTATAGTTTCTGGATGGCAAGTTGTAAAAAAAGCCTGCAGAACCTCCCTTTGATATTCCCTTTCAACCAAAGAGAATGTCACCAATTCATGTAATGAAATGATCCAAGGACTTAGCAAGCTCTATCTGAAAATTCTTGGTCTGTATCAGATGAAACAGGAATTGTGGACCTGATTGAAAGCAGTGGTAACTTGTTCCAGTAAACTCCAGTGAAGCTTTTCCTTCACATGTGGATGGCTGGATGTAATGGTGATTGGCCACACCCTGCCTTGTGAGTTTTATGTTTGTTCCTCCTGTGAACTGTTATATAATTTGTCATGCTGTGCAGTCTGGTCTCTCCATCCTGCTGTAAGCCCCTTGCTGGCAATGGCTACTGCTAGTTTTCCAGTTACACCAAGTGTGCTTCTTCTCACATGGTTGGCACTTAATCATTGTTTGCCTATTGAATAGGGCAGTTAAAGGCAAGTGATGTTTTCAAACATTTTGACTCTTTGGAAGGCGTAGGGGTTGGAAATCTTGCAGTATTTTTCTGTGTTTATTTTCCAGGAACAAGAAGAGAAAGAGCACACAATAATATCTACTGACAGCCAATGTCATTATGGTTGTGCTGATGGCAGACTGTTTCTCATTTGACCAAATTACCAATACCATAATGCCATGCCCATGTTAGATGGTTTAGGGAAGCAAGTGGCATATGTTATCATGCTAAATAAGCTGAAACTGTGCCAGAATAGAGACAGAAGATGTTTATTTTTAAGTGAAGCATGGCACTCTGGAATGACATATTGTGGTAGGGAAGGAGGACATGGGTTGGGGGGGAATGAAGCATGGTTGTAGCAGTAGGCTATGGATTAAAGCAAATGACTGCTCCCCAAATGGAGATGTGTTATGTCAAGGGAGGCTTAATAAGCTTGGCCAGAGAAGTTTCAGTTTCCAGGTGGCATTTTCTCCTGAGCTTCTGATGTTCCCACCTATCTTGCCAGTGGGTTTCAGCCCCAGACAAGTTCACTATGGATTTAATGAGACCAAAAAAATGTCAATGGAACATTCATAGAGTGAAAGGATTTATACCCAACTTTATTCCCATGGTGGCAGGTCAATCGCTAGAATCCCATCCACTCAGAGCAAGTCTGCATGCAGCAAGCTTATCTCTGCCTCTGGGCCTCTCTGCCCCCACAGCCATCTCAGTCTCTGTCCTCTGTCCTTGACCAACCTCTGCTCTCCTGCAGCCTTAGGCTTAGAGCACTGGGTGGAGCTCTTGATATAGAGTCAATAACAATGTATTGCCCACACATGTGTAGTGAGCAAGCCAACCAGTGTCAGGTGAGAATCCTTTTATTTTAACACCAGCAATATGTCAACAAAGAGCTGTCTATGTTGCTCTGTGCTACACCCTTCTTCCCATGTGTGGGTGGGTAAAATTGCAATATTTTCAGAATCTATCACCTAGCTTTAGTGCATCTTCATATTAACAGGTGTTTCCAAGGGGTGGAGAGAAGTAGTCCATCTCCATATCAATGAGTAAATACATCGGTGAGGGAAGGCTTATCTGGTCCCAAGTAGTTGGGGGAGGATTTGCTTGCCTCTGCCACAGCAGAAGAGAGGAGAGAGATGTGGGATGACTCCTTGTAAACAATAAACAGGATTTAAACTTTATTTCTCCCTTTGACTGGTTTTGGTTTCAAAGGCATTTTGCCCTGGTATTTTCTGTTCCCCAGAGTTACACCATGGCTCTCAAGGACTTGGTGTTCATCCTAACACAGTTTGCAGACCTGCTTATCCTGCAGGTTCACCTTGTGTTACCTCACCCCTTACTCACCCAGCTCCTGCAGAAGGCCTTCCCTATAGCTCTCTGCTGATTTTCCTTCTCAGAAAGTAACACTGGTTGAGAACCACTCAGCCCTGGCCAAGAAGTAGAATCACCTGTGTTACTTTAAAAACTCCCCAGAAGTTTCTAAGCACAGGCCAATGAAGTCAGATTCCACAGGCATGGGTCCTGACATCTGAAGGGAAAGCGGAAGTTCCCATGGCCAGGGTCCTGACCTGACCCTAAACTGCTTGATAGTGTGATTGGCCTACTACTAGGTTAATGCTTACACACCTGTTGGCAATGAGCCATTATTGTTGGTGTTATTATATAAAGAGCTCTGCCCAGTGCTCTTTCTGGAGGCGGAGATGGAGATGGAGTGTGAACGCTCCAGAGGCAGACGTGATGCCAGCATTCAATCTGCCACTGTGAGAATACAGGTTCGTATAACCCTTTTACCCCTAACATTCCCTTGTTGTTATTTGGTCTTACTGAATCAACTTACCCAGGGGCAATCCCCCTCAGGCAAGCTATTGCTGTAGTCAGCAGGATTCACTGCCGACTGAAAAAAAATGGAACAAGTTGCCCTCATGGGAGGGGTGCTTCAACAGGCTGTTCCTGTGGATGGGGAGACACTCATGTATCCCCCACTGGTCATGTGGTCTGAGGTGGCTTGCCTCCTAGAGGATTTGGCCCCTCCCCATGCCTGGGGGTAGAGGTAGAGGTGACACCTGAGGCAGTAGAAGGGGCCCTCTGCAAAATAGGGAAGCCTTAAAGAAAAAGAGTGCCCTCAAGGTGGGTGCGCTATTCCTCACAGTGTTAATAAGGGCTATAAAGGAGAAGACACAGGCAAGAAGTACAAGAAGAGGCAAAGGTCATGAAGGAAGAAAAAATTAATTGATGATTGAGATGGCATCACTGTGAGATGCATTGGAGATGGTAAAGGATGTAATGGTAACATGAGAAAAGACAGTACAAGAACACAGGCTGCAAGGTGCTATTTAGGAAATAAAAGATTTTTTGAAGAATGAGATGGTGTTGCTGTGAGGCACTGTGGAAGAGGCAAAGGCCATGAAGGAGAAGGATGTACTCCTGCTGGAAGCACAGCAGAGGCAACATGAAAACAACAGCTGTGAGGTGTTGAGGAGAAGGTAAGAGAGCTGTTGAAGACTGAGGTGCTATGCTGAAAGGCACTGTGTAGAAGGTAAAGGACGTAGCAGAGGAGGCACTCTGTGGAACAAGAGAGCTGCCATCAGCCCTGGAAACGGTGGAGGGGCCAGGGGAGAACAAGGAGGTAGAGGTGGTGCTGGAGGCACCAACCTCTCCTCTGTTGAAATCCCACCCGGTTGTAGTCAAGAAAATAAAGATGCAGTGACTGCAGGTTCCTCCAGGAGAGGTGCAGCCCCTCCACAGGTCGTGGAGCACTCCATGCTCTGCCCCTGTACACAGGTGGAGCTGGTGGATTTGGGCTCCTGGTTTCAGCAGAAACGCTTGATGTCCATATCAGCCTGGCTCCTGCTACAACTTTGGGATGCAGGGGTGGATGGGATCATTCTGTGTGGGTCAGAGATTGGCTTCCCTGAAAACTCACCTTATCTTGCAGTAGCAACTGTAGAATACACACCAGGGAATCATTCACTTCTCCAATGGGTATTGGCCGCACTTCATACTGTGTGGCCCAATCAGGGTGACTTATCATCTTCTCCTGCTAGATGGCAGATGGTACACTGAGCTCCAACAGGTATTACTGGAGTTAGGCATGAAAATTCCATTTATAACCCAGTAAATTAAGACCTGTACGAGGAGCTGTTTATGACAGAGATGAGGGATACAGTGCTGCAAACAGCTCCCTCATCCCTCTTTGGGCCCTTAGTGGGCATTTCTGCCCCTCACATAAGGCAGCCCATAAATGTGGTTACCTGTACTGTGGCCGATTTTGGGGAGGAGGAAGTGACGCTGGCACAGAAGGAAGTACTGCCTGCTACTGAGAAGAAGGGTCTGAAGGGCCCTGTCAAGGTCACAAGGATCCAGATGTGGGTTGATTTAATAGGGGCATGAGCAGACAGAAATCGGATAGGAAGCTCAGTAGAATCTTGCTGCAACTGTGGCAACAACTGAAGCCAGAGCAGCAGTTTCAGCTGCTGAGGACCAAGAAGCAGAGGCCAGAGACAGAGTCAGGCCTGGACTGTGTACCTGCAAGACTTCCTGCTGGAGAGTAAGCCAACCTTGCCTGAACCCATGCAGGCAAATGATTGGGCAATATGGTTTGACTGAGGGGAGGGTCAAGGACCCCACCTTGGGGAGCTGTGTGGGGACTAGAGATCACATGTTAAAACATCAATTCACTGGTCCCCAGTGAATGTGCAACATGTCCTAGCCCTGGCAGACACAGGAGATGAATGTTTACTGATTTATGGCAATCCTGAGCAGTTTCTCAGTACTACTGCTGTTATAGATGGATATAGGGGTGAGGCTATCAGAGTGAAACAAGACCAAATCCCACTGGAGATAGGGCATCTACCCCTAAAGGAGTATACTGTGTACATCTCTCCTAACCCCAAATATATTTTGGGGATAGGTATCCTGCAGGGCCTGTGATTGCAGACCACTACAGGTGAGTTCAGACTGCGGGTATGTGTAGGAAGACAGTTCTGAGGGGACGTGCGAAGCATCCTCCCATAGCTTTGCCTGTGCCTCAGCAGGTGACTAATACCAAACAATACAAATTGCCTGGAGGGCATAAAGTAATTGGAGAAACCCTCCAGCAACTGGAGAAAGTATTACAAACACCACTCATCGCCCTTTTAATTCCCCAGTGTGACTGGTAAAAAAGTCCAGGTGGCTCCTGGCATATGACTGTGGATTACAGAGAATGGAATAAAGTCACACCCCCTCTGCATGCCACCATCCCCTCTATTGCAGGCCTTACAGACATCCTCAGTCATGAAATACAGATGTATCATTATGTTGTAGATCTTGCTAATGCCTCTTTTCCATTGACATAGAACAGGAAAGTCAGCAACAGTTTGCCTCCATGTGGGAAGGATGGCAATGGACTCTCACTGTCCTTTCACAGGAATACTTCCACAGTCCCACCGTCTGCATAAACCTGTAGCTCTGGACTTGGCAGCATGGGAGAAACTGCCAATGGTGCAGCTGTACCATTATATTGATGATGTCATGCTCACGTCTGATTTTCTTTCATATCTAGAAGGTGCAGCACCTAGACTGCTGCAACATTTACAGGAGAAAGGATGGGCTGTGAACAGCACCAAGGTTCAGGGACCTGGTTTGTCAGTCAAATTCCTGGGGGTTGTCTGGTCAGGTAAGACCAAAGTTATACCAGAAGCAGTTATAGATAAAGTCCAGGCTTCCCTATTCCTGCAACTGTGGCATTATTACAAGTTTTTGGGTCTTTTAGGCTACTGGGGAGTGTTTATCCTGCACTTGGCACAAATTCTGAAGCCCCTTTACCATTTGGTATGAAAAGGTGTCAGGTAGGACTGGGATGAGACATGTGCATTTGCTTTTGCCATTGCAAAATGGGCAGTCAAGGCCATGTAGGCATTGAGTGTGATAGACCCGTCAAGGCCCTATAAGACGGATGTTCATGTGACCCAAGAGAGTTATGGCTGAGAACTCTGGCAGTAGCTTGACGAACTGGCCAACCTACTGGATTCTGGTCACAACTTTGTCACATGAAATACTGTAACTGTTTTAGTCTAACCAGCGGCCCATAAGTCTTGCCACAATTCTTGCTCCCAAAGGGGTTTGTGACTGACCAACCCAAACACAGAAACTTCTTCACTGTTAAGTTGCCTCTTAACACAGAAGCAACTGGCTGCCACGTATCATGCCCTGCTGGCTATGGGTCCCATCACTGGAACAGCCCTGATAAATGTAATAACCACCTATTCCAATGTGGGGTGGGTTCAAGACTGGACCCAAAAGCCAGGGAGTGCTGTGGCACAGACCCTACACTGGCCAAGTGGGGCACATACCTATAGCAGCATAGTGCCCTCTCTACTAGCCCCTTGAGTGAAGAACTCCAACATTTATTGGGACCAGTGACATATACCAGTGAAAGGCAGGAAGAATTTGCTTTAGAGCCATTAGTAGTGAGAGCCCTTATTGGGAGGGAAGAACCCCTATACCCAAAGATGCAGGGTGTAGTCCCTGAAATGGAGAGCCGAGGCTTTCCATCCTAAGACTGAGACAATATGGATGGAAGATGGTGTGGGGAAGAGCAGTCAATGGGCAGAGTTCCTGGCAGTGTGGCTGGTGATCACCCAGGAGCCCTCCTCTATGGTTGTCTGTACTAACAGCTGGGCCATCTATTGAGGCTTGACTCTGTGGCTACTGACAGTACCAATTGGTTGGTTGGTCACTGACCACTTTGGGGGCAAGAGTGTGGCAAGACTTATGGGCCTGTGGTCATACTAAAACAGTTATAGTATATCATGTAACAGGTCATTTGTCACTGGCATTCCCAGGAAACGATGAAGCAGATGAATTGGCCCAGGTACACTGGCTAGAAGGAAAGCCTTCCTCTAATGTAGCCCAATGGTTACATCAGCATTTGTTGCATGAGGGGCAGAAGACAATGTGGGCTGTAGCACATTGGTGGGTCCTGCCTTTGACCTTTGAAGAAGTCAGCAGAGCGCAGCAGGGATGCATTGTATGCTCTAAAAGGGACTTACATCAAGTCCCACAGCAACTTGGGATGATAGCTAAGGGGCCAATATCCCTTGTCAGGTGACAGATAAACTACATTGGGCCTCTGCCCATGTCAGAAGGGTATCAATATGCCATGACTTGTGTGAACACAGCTACTTGACTTCTGGTTGCTTTTCCTGCATGTTGTGTAGACCAGCAAATGACCAGAAGTGGTCTAGAGCATCTCTTTTCAGCCTATGGCTGACTGGAGGTAATTGAGAGAGATCAAGACACCCACTTTACTGGACCATTACAAGAATGGGTGCAATGACTAGGGATAAAGTGGAAGTTTCATGTACCATATAACCCTACTGGGGCAGGCATGATAGAGAGGTAAAATGGTGTGTTAAAATCTGGCCTGAACAGCTAGAGAGAAAAAGGTCACCTATAAAGGAAAACCCATCAGGCTAACATCAGACTTCTTGAGAGAAACCCTACAGGCCAGAAGAGAATGGCCTGATATATTTAATGCAATGAAACAGAAGGGCCTTGAACCAAGGATACTGTATCCAGCACGACTATCATTTAAATATGATGGCAGGATTAAACAATTCCCAGACAAGCAAAAGCTGAGGGAATTTGCTTCCCACAAACTACCTCTACAAGGGCATCTTACAGGGACTGCTCTAGATGGGAGCACTCCTAAAAAGAGCACAGAACAAAACACACAACATATGAAGAATGGAGGAGGAGGAATAAGAAGGGAGAGAAGAAAAGAGTCTCCAGAGAGTGTATATAACAGCTCAATAAGTGAGCTAAGTTAGGCAGTAAGATACAGAAGAAGCTAACCTTGAACCTTTGGTAACCACGAATCTAAAGCCTGCAATGGCAATAAGTACATATCTCTCAATAGTCACCCTAAATGTAAATGGACTTAATGCACCAATCAAAAGACACAGAGTAATAGAATGGATAAAAAAGCAAGACCCATATATATGCTGCTTACAAAAACTCACCTCAAGCCCAAAGACAGGCACAGACTAAAAGTCAAGGGATGGAAAAACATATTTCAGGCAAACAACAGTGAAAAGAAAGCAGGGGTTGCAGTACTAATATCAGACAAAATAGACTTCAAAACAAAGAAAGTAACAAGAGATAAAGAAGGACACTAGATAATGATAAAGGGCTCAGTCCAACAAGAGGATATAACCATTCTAAATATATATGCACCCAATACAGGAGCACCAGCATTTGTGAAACAAATACTAACAGAACTAAAGAGGGAAATAGACTGCAATGCATTCATTTTAGGAGACTTCAACACACCACTCACCCCAAAGGATAGATCAACTGGGCAGAAAATAAGTAAGGACACACAGGCACTGAACAACACACTAGGACAGATGGATCTAATAGACATCTATAGAACTCTATATCCAAAAGCAACAGGATATACATTCTTCTCAAGTGCACATGGAGCATTCTCCAGAATAGGCCACATACTAGCTCACAAGAAGAGCCTCAGTAAATTCCAAAATATTGAAATTCTACCAACCAATTTTTCAGACCACAAAGGTATAAAACTAGAAATAAATTCTACAAAGAAAATAAAAAGGCTCACAAACACATGGAGGCTTAACAACATGCTTCTAAATAATCAATGGATCAATGAACAAATCAAAATAGAGATCACGGAATATATAGAAACAAATGACAACAACAACACAAAGCCCCAACTTCTGTTGGATGAAGCGAAAGCAGTCTTAAGAGGCAAGTATATAGCGATCCAGGCACACTTGAAGAAGGAAGAACAATCTGAAATGAAAAGTCACAATTATCGAAACTGGAAAAAGAAGAACAAGAGAGGCCTAAAGTCAGCAGAAGGAGGGACATAAAGATCAGAGAAGAAATAAATAAAATTGAGAAGAATAAAACAATAGCAAAAATCAACAAAAAAAAACAGCTGGTTCTTTGAGAAAATAAAATAGATAAGCCTCTAGCCAAACTTATTAAGAGAAAAAGAGAATCAACACAAATAAACATAATCAGAAATGAGAACGGAATAATCACGACAGACTCCACAGAAATACAAAGAATTATTAAAGACTACTATGAAAACCTATATGCCAACAAGCTGGAAAACCTAGAAGAAATGGACAACTTCCTAGAGAAATACAACCTCCCAAGACTGACCAAGGAAGAAACACAAAAGTTAAACAAACCAATTACGAGCAAAGAAATTGAAACAGTAATCAAAAAACTACCCAAGAACAAAACCCCGGGGCCGAACAGATTTACCGCAGAATTTTATCAGACACACAGAGAAGACATAATACCCATTCTCCTTAGAGTGTTCCAAAAAATAGAAGAGGAGGGAATACTCCCAAACTAATTCTTTGAAGCCAACATCACCCTAATACCAAAACCAGGCAAAGATCCCACCAAAAAAGAAAATTACAGACCAATATCCCTGATGAATGTAGATGCAAAAATACTCAATAAAATATTAGCAAACAGAATTCAACAGTATATCAAAAGGATCACACACCATGACCAAGTGGGATTCATCCCAGGGATGCAAGGATGGTACTACATTCGAAAATCCATCAAAATCATCCACCACATCAACAAAAAGAAAGACAAAAACCACATGATCATCTCCATAGATGCTGAAAAAGCATTTGACAAAATTCAACATCCATTCATGATAAAAACTCTCAGCAAAATGGGAATAGAGGGCAAGTACCTCAACATAATAAAGGCCATATATGATAAACCCACAGCCAGCATTATACTGAACAGCGAGAGGCTGAAAGCATTTCCTCTGAGATCAGGAACAAGACAGGGATGCCCACTCTCCCCACTGTTATTTAACATAGTACTGGAGGTCCTAGCCATGGCAATCAGACAAAACAAAGAAATACAAGGAATCCAGATTGGTAAAGAAGAAGTTAAACTGTCACTATTTGCAGATGATATGATACTGTACATAAAAAATCTTAAAAACTCCACTCCAAAACTACTAGAACTGATATCGGAATACAGCAAAGTTGCAGGATACAAAATTAACACACAGAAATCTGTAGCTTTCCTATACACTAACAATGAACCAATAGAAAGAGAAATCAGGAAAACAATTCCATTCACCATTGCATCAAAAAGAATAAAATACCTAGGAATAAACCTAACCAAAGAAGTGAAAGACCTATACCCTGAAAACTGCAAGTCACTCTTAAGAGAAATTAAAGGGGACACTAACAAATGGAAACTCATCCCATGCTCATGGCTAGGAAGAATTAATGTCATCAAAATGGCCATCCTGCCCAAATCAATATACAGATTTGATGCAATCCCTATCCAATTACCAGCAACGTTCTTCAATGAACTGGAACAAATAATTCAAAAATTCATATGGAAACACCAAAGACCCCGAATAGCCAAAGCAATCCTGAAAAAGAAGAATAAAGTAGGGGGGATCTCACTCCCCAACTTCAAGCTCTACTACAAAGCCATAGTAATCAAGACAATTTGGTACCGGCACAAGAACAGAGCCACAGACCAGTGGAACAGATTAGAGACTCCAGACATTAACCCAAACATATATGGTCAATTAATATTTGATAAAGGAGCAATGGACATAGTACAATGGCAAAATGACAGTCTCTTTAACAGATGGTGCTGGCAAAACTGGACAGCTACATGTAGGAGAATGAAACTGGACCATTGTCTAACCCCATATACAAAGGTAAACTCAAAATGGATCAAAGGCTTGAGTGTAAGTCATGAAACCATTAAACTCTTGGAAAAAAACATAGGCAAAAACCTCTTAGACATAAACATGAGTGACCTCTTCTTGAGCATATCTCCCCAGGCAAGGAAAACAACAGCAAAAATGAGCAAGTGGTACTACATTAAGCTGAAAAGCTTCTGTACAGCGAAAGACACCATCAATAGAACAAAAAAGAACCCTACAGTATGGGAGAATATATTTGAAAATGACACATCCGATAAAGGCTTGACATCCAGAATATATAAAGAGCTCACACGCCTCAACAAACAAAAAACAAATAACCCACTTAAAAAATGGGCAGAGGAACTGAACAGACAGTTCTCCAAATAAGAAATACAGATGGCCAACAGACACATGAAAAGATGCTCCATATCGCTAATTATCAGAGAAATGCAAATTAAAACTACAATGAGGTATCACCTCACAGCAGTAAGGATGGCTGTCATCCAAAAGACAAACAACAACAAATGTTCCCGAGGCTATGGAGAAAGGGGAACCCTCCTACACTGCTGGTGAGAATGTAAATTATTTCAACCATTGTGGAAAGCAGTATGGAGGTTCATCAAAATGCTCAAAACAGACATACCGTTTGACCCAGGAATTCCACTCCTAGAAATTTACCTAAGAATGCAGCAATCAAGTTTGAGAAAGACAGATGCACCCCTATGTTTATCGCAGCACTATTTACAATAGCCAAGAATTGGAAGCAACCTAAATATCCATCGGTAGATGAATGGATAAAGAAGATGTGGTACATATACACAATGGAATACTACTCAGCCATAAGAAGAGGGAAAATCCTAGCATTTGCAGCAACATGGATGGAGCTGGAGAGTATTATGCTCAGTGAAATAAGTCAAGTGGAGAAAGAGAAATACCAAATGATTTCACTCATCTGAGGAGTATAAGAACAAAGGAAAAACTGAAGGAACAAAACAGCAGCGGAATGACAGAATCCAAAAATGGACTAACAGGTACCAAAGGAAAAGGAACTGGGGAGGATGGGTGGGCAGGGAGGGATAAGGGGGGGTAGAAGAAAGGGAGTATTAAGATTAGCATGCATGGGGTGGAGGGAGGGGAGGGAGGGCTTTACAACACAGAGAGGACAAGTAGTGATTCTACAACATTTTGCTGTGCTGATGGACAGTGACTGTAATGTGGTTTTTATGGGGGACTTGGTATAGGGGGGAGCATAGTAAACATAGTATTCTTCATGTAAGTGTAAATTAAAGATTTAAAAAAGAAAGAAAGAAAGAAAAGGTGGATTACTCCTTGATAGGATAAAACTATTGATAAATCAAAGATTAATGCATGCTTTAAATATCCTTAATTTTGATCACTTAAAGGGTGTCAGATGATTGGCAATGGAGATACTCTTTTCTGATAATATTCCTTTCTGTTAATAAAATAAATAAATAAATAAAAAAGCAGTTCCTGTGTCCTGACCTCCAATGAGTTCTACACAGTGGTATAGAGGGCATATCAAAGTGTGGGCAAAGGGTCTGTTTGTTTTAATGCAGAAGATCAAGGCCTAGCTTGGCTACCCAGAAAATGAACTAAGATACGATATGAGGAGGAGCTTCCGGCATCAGCACTCTCTGGAGGACTCGTGCCAGGGGATGATCATCAAAAAGCCTCCACAGGGATCTGAGCAATGCTTCGGTTGTGGCTGTGTCCATCCCACCGTTTCCTGGTCTTGCCACTGGAATGAGGAGGGAGATGTCTAGGCTGGCATGTGCATACAGTGAGACAACGAATTTGAGTGGATCTGTACTGTTGGAACTCAACCAGGAGTTGGGAGGGGTGCAAGTTGTAGCACTCCAAAATCTTATGACTATAGACTATCCACGGTTAAAAGAACATATGGGATGTGAACACATCCCAGAAATGGGTTGCTTTAATTTGTCTGATTTCTCTCAGACTGTTCAAGTACAGTTGGACAATATCCATCATATCATAGACAAATTTTCACAAATGCCTAGGGTGCCTAACTGGTTTTCTTGGCTTCACTGGAGATGGCTGTTAATTATAGATTTGCTTCGTTTATGTCACCGTATTCCTATTATGTTAATATGTGTGCGCAAGTTAGTAGTTTAAAACCTATACATGCTTAAGGTACTCTACAAGAAGATATGTCAAAGAAATAATCAATCCTCCCATGTTTTCTTCTGTATGCTACCTCTATAGCTTTTCTTCTTCCTTCCTAATTACAACGCTTAAATAGAATTCGTGACTCATATTGAATTTACTGAGCATCATAATTCCTCCAGGTGGTAAAGATACCTCAAGACAAGTGCTGGGCATAGAAGCCACAGGGCATAAATCTGCAAAGAAGTAAAAAGCTAACCTTTTCAAACAATATGGCTCTCTCTCACTTACCAACTTTACATTTCCCTGTATGGCTCCGGAAGATGACTGCTTAGCCAGAGATGGGTTAGATTCCTCAAGGGAGGAACAACCTAAGACAGGCACAGTCGCAGGGGGGCCATCAGGTGGAAATCGGGGAACAGCAGTGAATCTTAGAACCTCACTCTCCCCTCCCCCCCACTGTTTGAGAGAAAACTTCTGCATCCGTGGATGTTTTATTGCCCTTGTCTAGCTCGGATTAGCACATAGTCTACAGGCACACACATGATCATCTACAATTGCTCTATTACAACACTAAACTATGTTTTCTACCTTTATCTTGCATCTACCTACCACTTCAGCATTTTATTTTAAAAAAATAATAATAAATAAAGGGAGAAATGTGGGATCCACATATAAATCAAGTATAAAAATCAAATGAATATTCATATTTGACCTGATTGTTTATAGTTCATAATGCGTGATCAAAACCGAAAGTTTCTGTGATGAATGCCCTTGTACTGTTCACCATGTAAGAACTTATTCACTATGTAAGAATTCGTTCACCATGTAAGAACTTGTTCATTATGCTTCAGAAGATTGGAGACTGACAAGAACTAGGCTTGAGATGGATTAATGATTGTGCATTGAGCATTGACCCCCCTATACAGAATTTTATTGTTGTTAACAACCATTTGATCAATAAATATGAGAGATGCCCTCTCAAAAAAAAAAAAAAATCTGGCCTGAAGTCAGATACCAACAGGCTACTGGGATGTTAAGTCTGCTTATGGACAGTGCTATAGCACTTGAATGAGAAGCCCTGGAAAGGGGCATTGAGCCCTATAGACATGGTAACACACATTGCTGCCTCCCCTATACAACTTCAAGTATAAACCAAGGAGTCACTGAAGCTGGGGTTTGGCCACCAGAATAATATCTTGCTACCAGCAATGACTGCAATAAACCCCAGAGACTGTTCAGTGGATGTGGCCTTGGATGTTTTAATATGTGGACCAGTGATGGCTGGCCCTCCTGGCACCTTGGGGACAAGGCCTAGAGGCTGGCCTCCTGTGTATTCCTGGAGTAGTGGCAGAGTGGCCCCTAAAGATCATGGTAGTGTACCCTAAATGACCAGAAGGTAAGAGCATCTTACTGGGGAGTTATGTTTTATCATTATGGCCAGTGCATGTGCCTCCAGTGGTGCTGTGCATAGACCCCTCAGTAACCCACACAGGGAGAGGGGTAAATGTATGGTGTACAAGACCTGGATGAGACCCCCTTCCTGCCACAGTCCTATCACAGGACCACTCTCTTGCATGCATCCTACCTGATGGACAGCTGTTAGTGTCATTAAAATATGTGTCTTATCACCCTTAAGGTTAATCTCCTCTAATGTCTGTGTGGATTGAGCACACACCCTAGCTAAAACTTCTGCTTGCTGGGTGTTCTCAGAGTTCCTTACCAGTACTGCTACTGCCCTCCCATGGAAAGTGCAAATTGTGAACTGGAATTGGTTTGAATGCACCTGGAATAGCCACTTGGTGGCAGTCAGTCTCCTCAGGCTTGAGGATGACTATTATTATCATAATTTTTGTTGTTAAAGATTCCAGCTTTCTTGTACAGGGACCATCTCGGAAGATTAATTTCTCCTGTGGGAACTGCAAGTCATGAACTCATCTTAGTAGAACTGGTTTGAATACACCTGGAATGACCACTAAGTGGCAATTGATCTCCTCAGGCTTGAGGATTATTATCACTTTTTTTGTTTTCTCTATGTTGTTGTTATCCTCTGTGGCAGTTGTGAAATCTAGTTACAGTGCTCCAGCTTTCTCACACAGGGACCATCGCAGAAGATTGAGGGCATGTAGATTGTAAGGTAAGAATCCTCTGGGAGACAGGTGTGGGGAAAATGCGAGGTCCTCTGGTCAGGATGCTCACCTGACCCTAAATTACTTGACGATGTAATTGGCCTACCGCTAAGCTGATGCTTACACACCCTTAGTCAATGAGCCATTGCTGTTGGTGTTACTATGTGAAGAGCTCCTCCCAGTGTTCTGCCGCTTGCGGTACACAGACTGCCCCAGAGGCAGACATGATTCCAGCACTCACCTGCTACTGTGAGAATAAAGCTTGTTATTAAAAAAAACCTTTGCCCCTAATGTTCCATAGTTATTCGGTCTCACTGAACCCAGAGTGAACTTGCCCAGGGCAATCCCCTCAGGTGAGACACACTTTTTAAAAAGCTCTCTGAAGATACCAGTGTTCTGATAAGGCTGAGAATTACCCTCTGGACACTGTGGTACAGGTGGTATAAAACTCCTGACATGATCTCTTAGACATGTCTGCTGGAATGCAGAAGGAATAAGACTCATCAAAGGTCCCTCACAACTCCACACAGCGGGCTTGTTCCAGGAGGAACCCCTCCTTAGCTTGCTGCCCCATCTCTGCCCTGTTTCTGGGAAGGGTCCCTCAGTGGCATTCTCTGTTTATCACTCACAGAAGGGAAACGGCCCATGGATTGGGCAGCTCATGAAATGATGCCTCCCATCTAAGAAAGAGGTTAAGTGTTTAATGTCATCGAGAAGGCAGCAAAAGCAGAGGTAGGCACTGAGGCCTTGGAATTACCAGTGGGGGTGGGGGTGCAGCAGAGCAGGAAGCAGTACTGGGAACAGGGATTCATTTGGAAATGCCATCATGGGCAGAACATGCACCCGAATTTCATTTCAAACTCACTCAAGCACTTACTCCCTTTTATGAAAATCCCACTTCTCATAAAAATGACCAGTTTAAAATGACAATCTTCTGTCGAGCACATCTAAGAAATGACCTTTCTTCATTCTAAATGCTATAAAAATTAAGTTTTTGTAGGCTGTGGGCTGTACTCTTGGGACAGGTCTTTTTTTAAACATACTGGATATTGCTTCCAAAGTTCTCTAATTGCCTAAATTAATCATGGATTTTTTCCTTTGGCTCCTGTAAGGGACAAATGAATTTGAGTCTCTTTCTAAAGAATTGAATCTCCAGCTATCTTATTCTGATTACTTTTTGCATTCATTATAGAATTTGAAATGATCTGCAAAGTCACCTCTTTTCACCGGCTCACCAGCCCCTCATTTCTCCTTCCTTCCAGCCTCCAGGTCCAAGAGTTTGGTTAGAAAAAGGAAACAAGAGGAAAGTCTTTGGCTTTTCTATGCTCAGATTGGCCACAAACCCCCATGGATGGGAAATTGTTTATTACCTTGGACTTTTGGTTTTATTACAGAAAGAAACAATTCTCCCTAGGAAAATTACAAACAAACAGAAATATGAGCACTTTATATTTTTTTGTTAAATGAACTATTCAGTCTCACTATACTTTCCCAAACACCTGGTTTTTTAAAAAATGTGCATGTGATGACTAGCAGGATCTTAGCCAAAACACACAGATGTATTGTGCTTTAAAAAAACAAAAATGCAAACTGTACAGTAAAGCTCTATCTTCAATCTCCGCAGGGAAAGGCACAGTGAAGAGGTTGACAACATTTTTAAATGTGTAAGATGTTCATATTAAAGGAAATAGAGTATACTTATTGACTTTGAAATGTATAACCATTTGCTTAGTTCAGAGATTGAATCTTTGCTAAAATGGGCAGTTAAGCTGATGAAAGAAATTGGCTTGTACCACTTAATGAGCAATTTCATCTTTTTAATATAGAAATAACTGGTGCTGTGGACAGCCTTTTTATTCTTTTGAGAACCCTATAACCAAGAAATCTTTCAAATGATCATTATAGAATGAATGCCCTGAGGCTTTGAAAAATATTTATTTTGAAATTATCATAAGCTGAAAATAATTCACCAATGAAAAAAAAGAAAAAAAAACAATTAAATGCTAGGCCATGAATTTATGGCAAACTTTCCCTGCTGAAATAATTAGATACTTTTTTTCTTTTGTTAAGTAATAGTGCCCAAAGAGACTTCATGATCTTATTGCTTATGGATATGGTGCTTAAATATATTTCTTATCTTAAATTTGATGTTAGAGTAACAAGATTATAGAAAATGATGTAATGTGATTAGGAGAAATATAGCCACATTAATGTAACATGCCAAATTAAATATCATGTAAAATTCTCTAAAAATCAGTACTAGTTTATGAATTTAAGTTTTGGATTGGTGGGAAGAGCTCTTGGAAGCTGGTCGCACACGGTGAAGGTATTTCCTATGTGCTCGCTTCATTTCCCAGCCTTCTTGCAATTGGGAGAGTGGTGTTTGATTAGTTCTGACCAATGGGCTATAAGCAGAAATACCAAAGCTCTCAAGAACTGATCTGCACTCTCCAGTTCTCTATTCCCCTGCCATGGTGACCTGGAAGACAACTTTTGAAATGGTGGTGGCACAAGTGTGAAGGAGCCTGGATCACTGAGTCACTGCCTGGAGGATGGCTATCCCACAAAACTGGTCAGCACCATTATTTGTATTACCAAGAAATCAATTTTCAGATTTTTAAGGCACCAGATTTCAGGGTTGGTTTGTTACTGTGGAATAGCCTAGGCTCTCTTGACTTATAATATCATCATAGAGTTTTTCAGAGGAGCTGATGGAGCCCCAAATCCTCTTTGCACAGTACTCTGTGTAGTTTTATTGTAGGAAAAGAATTGCTCTTACTAGAGGATCTCTGAACCTTCACAGTCAGGAAAAGTACCGACTTAATGACTCCTGTGGAGAGTCTAGGTGTTTTCAAGAACTATCCCACCTTGTGTTTCTTTTAAAGGCTGACTTTGATGTTTCCACCTGAATAGGTAGACTGTTCACTTTGTGGAGGGACACCCTATAGACCATAGTATGGTTTGCCTTTGGCACTGGAGACCACCCTTTAGAGGACATTTGTGGATTTTCAGTAAGAGGTCCTGGCCTTTTGGTCACTGCTTCCCTGACACTGTCCCCAAGGCTATCACAGATTCAGAGATTAGACTACCTTGATGAAGTTCCAGGGAACTGGGACAACCTGTCATCTTGGTGGGGGGGCTACATGTGCACGTGTTCGAACCGAAGGTCCTTTCCACTAAATTCTTTCCCAGAATCATTTTTTTCATGCTTAAACAACTATGTTCAATACTCTCCCCAGTGAGGAAGAGAGAAGCTGCTTGACTTTACTCCTGGAAGGGATAATACATCTGCCTTCCCTTTAATTTAAATGGGTTTGGTCCAAGTCCTTTGTGAATTATGTGGCCACCTTGCTTCCATTCAAGTCTGAATTCAGCCATTAGTAACTATGAGGAAAATGAAAGTTTAGATTTCATAAGTTATTTAAAAATTTTATACCTGGCTTAGCTCATAATTTAATATACTGCTATCATTAATATAGATACAGGGATCTCTAGAGTCAAAAGATTCTTTTTGGAAGTAAACTAGTATTAAAACTACGAGTCACATGCTTTTAAATTGTTCTGCCCTGTTATTAGTAACCAAACTTATAACAATTCCATAATCAAAATGTATGAGCCCATATGTGTCCAAATGACCTGGGTTCAAATCTAATCTCCCCTCTGTTATGTGATCTTGGCCCCATTACTTAACCTCTCAGCATCTCCACAGTAAAAGGGGGTTATTAAGGGAGCCTTTCTCAGAGATGTGTCATATAGATATCATCTTTATAATGTGCCTTGAATATGGAAGCACTAACAGCTGCTTTTATCATTATTATTTGGAAAGAAAATATAGAATAGCTTATGGTTGGTTGTTATGGGAAAAATGAGGGATTGAAAGGTCCTTACCCCCATTCATCTTTTGTTACACTCTAATTACTGAATTTACAGTCTAGCATCTGTCAGCTGGGAGGGAAACACAATCAGGCACCTTATTAGTCACATGGGGATTAGCTGAGTGGTAGGTAATCCAGGCATGGTATTTTCCAATGCTTCTAATACCATGGGGGATACCTTTTCATGTTGTATAGAGGTAGTGCCACCTGAAGCTTCAGATGTTGTTGCTGGAAAATTAATTGACCTAATACAAGATCTATTCACATATTTTTTAAAAGCCTGGATAATAAACTCTGACATTTGTGTAGCATGCTACATTTGTGGAAGGGCTTTTACTTGGAGTGCCTTACATGATCCTTACAAAAATTATAGGGCCTCCAAACAGGTATTACTGCCCAATTCTGTGATTACTGAGGGAGTTTTGTGTGGAGTACTGGGCTTGGAATTGGGCTTCGCAACCACCGTGAGCCACTTACTGTTATGTGCCTATGTTTTGGCGTCTACAAAGGCCAGGGGTTGGACTATGGACATTTATGTCCACGGTCATTCTTCATTGAGGTACCATCCTGTGCACCATAGGACATTCAGCAGCCTCCCTGGCCTCCACCTACTGGAAGCCAGGAGGACCCCCTACCCCAGAAAAGGCAGCCCAAAATAGCTCCTAACTTTGCCAAGTGCCTCCTGGGGCATAACCTCTGGTCTAGATAATGCTGTATTAATACACTGGGTGATCTAGAATTTTATTTTTTCTACATATCTGCCACTGAGAGTTACTTGGGAGAGACAATGTGTTGTATTGAAGATTACCAAGCAGTCATTTTACTAAGCATTTTTATAAGTATAGCTGACATTTTGAGGTATCTATCATGTCCTAGGCACCTGATGGGCATGTCTTATACAAATGTGGGTATTAGGTTTTATTTTTTTTAATCTCCATTTTAAAGATAGGAAAGCCAAAGCTCGGTGATGATATGCAATTTTATTGATGTAAACTGTGGCTTGAAACTGGATCTGTCTGGTTCTATAAACCTTCACTCATTTTAATGGTGGCCTGTTTAAGGGTATGGATTCAGGATCCAAACTGCCTGGGTTCAAATCCTAGCAGAGGGGCTCTGTTACCTTACATGGGCTCTTTAGCTTACCATGAAGCCTGTGAAGTTGCTGTTATTAGCTTGATTTTACTTGTGAAAAAATCGAGTCATCAAGAGATTAAATGAATTAATGCTTGAAAATGCTTAGAATAGTGTCTGGCATATCATAAATGCTACATAAGCATTTATTAAAAAATACAACAAGAGGCCTCTCTATTCTGCTTCTATTAGTACTTGGTGGAGTCACAAGGAAAATAGAAGACCTGATTTCTGGCTACTTGGAGCATCTACTGTGGTTGACAGGAAATAGGCCCTGTAAATGTGGTCGTGCAGTGGGTGGGAGTGAACACTGTTCTAGATGATGCCATATTAATACACTCAGTGATCTGAATTTTAATTTTTCTACAAAGTTCCTTTGACTAATTTTTAGCATCTGCATTCTTCCACTTCTAATGGCCACACCTGTGTCTCTCTTCAGTGACCCACTTTTGATGCACTCAAGAACAGAGTGTTGGAAGTGATGTTCCTGGGAGTGCACATACTTACCCAGCCTACAGCAGTGCCCCTTATGTTGGGACATGAAACTTTAGACGCTTTAATTCAGATCAGGACTCTGTAAGCTGCACCCCAGAGTCAGACTGCAGGCTCAGGAGGAGAGCAGCGCTCCTCCTGAAATCACCCACTTACTTGGTTTCTTTGCACTTTGTTCTTAGGCCCCACTCCTTTCCTGGTTCTCCTGGGAGCATGTCCATAATAAATTCCTGGTACACAATCTTGCTTTTAGGGAGCCTGGCCTCAGGCCCCAGGGCAGAGGTGCGCCTTGAGCAGAGGGGCCACTTCTCTACTCCCTCTGGGTCACACACATAATTTGTGTGGCTGCTTTCTAGGCAAATGTTTGATACACAGAATCCAACCCGAAGACAAGAGAGCTCTGAACTATGAGGTGTCATCCTGAGTATGATGGGTGTCCATTCATGCCTATTTAGTGGAGGGAGGCCATTCTGGACCAGGTTGGTGGGGAAGGTGCCCTGGGGGACAGGAAATCACATGGGCTTGGCCTGAGGGGCATGGGGGCTTTGGTGGAAGTCACTGAAATGATCTCCTCCCTGTTGAGCCAAGTGACCTCTGGGAGCTTGTGTACTTCAGTGATGCAGAAATACAAAACGTATGCACTGATTTGAGTCTTCTCTTGGTGTTTGCTTGAAACACTGCGCTGATGCGGTCCAGCCATGCCTAGTCGAGCAGGTCCTGAAGTGCGGAAGGGGGGCAAAGAAAATAAAGACAGAAAGAACTGGGAGGGCTGACGCTCCCACGCGTCACCAGCAAAACTTTATTGAAGTTCCAGGGTTTATATAATGCAGTGGGGTTACATGATTCCAGGACATAGCATTATCCAATAGACAAGTAAGCACAGTATTGACGTCAGCAGTAGCCGGTCAAAGGTAGGCACAGCAGCGTTCCGTCACTTGGTCATGGAATGTGTAAATAGGATGTTCTTTGTTCTCCATTCCGGCCACATCAGCAAGTGGGGGAAAGGCATAGCCCGCTCCCCACATCTCCCCCTTTTCTGTTTTATAAGAGGGTGACAGTGCCTGTCTTAGGTGTTCCTGGATGACTCATCTGGACTTACCCGTCACTGGTACCCACATTCCATCATGAGGGCCCTGTCTTAGGTTGCCAGAGGTCTCCAAGACACTTACCCATTATTGACTATCCTGCCCCCTTCTCAATATCCAGCATTGGAGGGTGACTTTTCAGCTGAGACATATGTAGCTCTGCACCAAGGTGCAGAAATGCTTTTAAACTCATTTTTAGGAAACAAGGCAACAAGAACACAATGAGATACACACAATGGCTGCACATAATGATAACAGAAAATGAGGCAAGACTTTAGAACATATGATTTACAAGTTGGGGGGCCATCTGCAATTTCAAATGATGCAGGTCTCTTAAGGCTTGCCAGATGAGTTTCCACATGCTGCAAAGGACACAAGGCCCTAGTAACAGCAACAAAAGCCATAAAATGCTTAGGGTTAAGAGAGGTGCGACAGCATGCCAGAGACTATTCAGGGTGTCCCTGAACACGTCTTTTATCTGATTTAATATATCAGATGCAGTTTTGGCTGCAAATAAGATATGATTTAAATAGTTCTGTGGTGGCCGGGGATATAACTCCCCCTTTTTTGTTTTTTCCAAATGAGCTTTAAAGGTGCCATGGGCACGTTCCACAATGCCTTGGCCTTGTGTATTATATGGTATCTTAGTTTTGTGGGAAATATGCATTACATGGCTGAGATCAAACATGTTGAAAGACAGACATAACTTGAATATATATATATACAGGTTTTAACAAACTACTAGTTAAATTGCTTACATACATTAACAGAATAGGAATACAGATACGTAACAAAGGCAAATTTACAATTACTAGTTATATCTAATGAAATTAAGAAAACTAGTTAGATAGCTTAGGCATTTGTAAAAACTTATTGACAATATGAGGGATATCATCTAATTGATTTTGGGTAGTTTGAGAAAAATCAGACAAATTGAAACAGCACATTTTTGGAAATTGTTCACATCTCACATGCTCTTTTAACAGCAGACAGTCCACAGCAGCGTGATTCTGAAGCACCGCAGCTCACAATTCTCTTAGTTCTTGGTTGAGTTCAGATAATACAGAAGTAGTCAAATTTGTTGTTTTGCTATATGCACAGGCCAGCTTAGATATCTCTTTCTGCATTCCAATGACAAGTCTAGGAACTAGCAGGAGGAACGCAGGTGCAACTGCAACAGCAGCAGGACCTCAAAGTTTCAAGTTTTCATCACAGTCAGATGGCAGAACTCAGAGAAGTCTCTTGTACTTATATTCAGGATGGTCTATTAGAGCAAGAAGAATGCATCTTACACTACCAACACCTTGATAGTGTGGAGAAAGGGCTTGCTATGTTTTGTTATTATACAAAAATACCCAACCATTTGGAAGTCTATATCTAGAAGACTATTTTACAATGATTGAAGAATTACAATGAGGGTACACGAGTACAATTAATACATACATAATCAGTAATTATAGTAGTATTAACAGGTAAATTTAATTGGGCATCAGGAGCAAGCACTTTAGGGGGAAGAGTGATGTTTATGCCTGAGATATTAGTAAACACCGTAAGAGAAAGTCTTATGCCTATTAAATTCTTCTTCAACAGTTCACTGATAGAGGAATTTCTTGCTACACAAAAAGATAACTTGTGCAACTTTTGGCTCATGAGTTGTTGTAACTACAAGTTAGGTGAGGAAAAATTATTTTCTGGAATGAGTGATATATTTAAATACACCTAATTACTCTTATACAATATGACAGGAGTTCTTTTTTGAAACTTTTCACAAGTATAATTGCCAATATCTTCTCAGGACAAACCTGGTTTATATATATCATAATGATCACCATCTCTAACAGACCAATCAGCAATATCATTCTATCTAAGTTTTCCTCTATCATGTGTCTATTCATTTCTTCTGTAGTATGTACATACATAAGTGCATTATTGGAAATTAAAAAAAGATACTATTATTTAGTGGGCTTCAGTTTTCCGTATTTGACATGCACACTTTTGTTGAGGTTTTTTGATGGTCACCTTATGGAATGACTCCTCCAGAGGATGCTGATGTTGGAAGATCTCCTTCATATCGTATCTGAATTTATTTTCTGGGCGGCCAGATCAAGCATTGATCGTCTGTAAAAACACAAGCAAACCCCTTGCCCCACACCTTGATATGATCTTTATGCCTTAGTGAAGAACGCATTGGAGACTACTACACAGGAACTGTTGTTTCAGAAAAGGAAATATTTTCAGAAAAATGTACCTTTACCATTGACCGTCTATCACCCTCCAGGAGATCAAAATTAAGGATATGTAAAGCATGCACCAATCGTCAACTTGCAACTTCCCCCCTCTTTGTATCAAAAAATAATGTTTAAGAATAAGATGACAATATTCAATGAGAGCTTGACTTGTAGAATTGTATGAAATGCCTGTGTTATGAGTGATGTTATATAGCTGAAAAAATGTATGTAACACAGAGGAGAGGTAAACTGGAGCGTTGTCAGTCAGCTTAAGAGATAAAGCTTAAAACATTTTATCAGCAACACTTGAAACAAGAAGCTACAAAATCATTTTTCTTTAGTTTACTTAATTTTAAGTAACTAGTACTCAATTTGCTGAAATCTAGTTCTTTACTAGTTTAGTAGTAATTAAACAGTGATTATAAACAAGAAAAGATTTACAAATGACAATGGTTAAAGATTTTATGAGAACTTACTGTAAGATAGTTGATATATGGAAGTTTGGATATTTCTGTAACATAAAACACTCAGTAACAAAATCGAGCATTATTCCTTTTGACAGCACTTTTTAGGTAAGTATATATCAGGTAAATAAGCCAAATTAGTCAAATATTTTCTTTGATGAGGAGAAGAAATTCTACTGATATGTTCCAGAGGCCCTCTGGAACATATCAGAGTTAATTGAGAGGTAAAAATACCTTTTTAAATTTTGGTTTTGGGAAGCTGTCAAAAGTTTTTAAGGCACTTGCCTAAATAGAATTATAGTTATTAAATAACACTTATTATTTAACTAGAATGATAATAAGAAAGTTTAAAAGCAAATGCAGAAGGTTACATAGTTGTTAACACTTAGCTTAGTCTTTTACATATTAAGATCTTATTTTCTTAAATACTCAGACAATTCATTAAGGCTTTAAGCATAAGAAACTGTTTTAATAAAACAATTGGAGAACCCTTTGCAATCTTTCAATATTAAGAGCAGACTAACAGTTAAAGAGTACTTTGTCTTTCCAACTGAAAACAAAAGTCCAATTTTGCTGTGTTCTCGATATTAAGACTCACTTGCTTTAATTTCACATAGCATGATTATATCTGTAAGAATATAGTAATTTATTCTTCATTTGCCCTATGGGCCCAAGCACACAAGCCGGTGAGAATTATGCCTGGGCTTGCCTGGGGCTTGACTGGGTTTATCCCGCCTTATCTCTAAACATCTTGACCCTCCCCCAACGCAACAGGCTGAGCGGATCTGCCACAACAAAAGGCACCATGCTGCTGCACCACACTGCACTCTCTCTTTGTCTCTGTCTCTCTGTCTATCTTTAAATAAATAGCTGTACTTTAGAAAAATTAACCTTCTTTTACTCTCAACAAAACGAATTTCCATTCTTTATACTTTCTCTTATTAAAACACACATCATTAACATACTAAAATATTTTCCTTATTATATCAAGTAGTTTTCATTAGAACTTAAAACTATTTGATATTTTAACTTTCAGAAAACACTGAAAAATATATCATTGTAAACGGTTACACTAGCATTCTTCAGATTGATACATTTATGAAGATATTTTATCATTTTTGGAAATGTGCCTTATAGCACAATTTCTCAAGTACAAAATATGTCTATATAGCTTAGCAAACTTTAAGAATATTGGTTACCACAAAAATTCTCAAGCTGTTTGCAGATATACAGACTGTTATACATTAATACAGTATTATTATTAAAAAGTTTATTTGCTCAGCAAAATGGGAATAGAGGGCAAGTACCTCAACATAATAAAGGCCATATATGATAAACCCACAGCCAGCATTATACTGAACAGCGAGAAACTGAAAGCATTTCTTCTGAGATTGGGAACCAGACAGGGATGCCCACTCTCCCCACTGTTATTTAACATAGTACTGGAGGTCCTAGCCACGGCAATCAGACAAAACAAAGAAATACAAGGAATCCAGATTGGTAAAGAAGTTAAACTGTCACTATTTGCAGATGATATGATACTGTACATAAAAAACCCTAAAGACTCCACTCCAAAACTACTAGAACTGATATCAGAATACAGCAAAGTTGCAGGATACAAAATTAACACACAGAAATCTGTAGCTTTCCTATACACTAACAACGAATCAATAGAAAGAGAAATCAGGAAAACAATTCCATTCACCATTGCATCAAAAAGAATAAAATACCTAGGAATAAACCTAACCAAAGAAGTGAAAGACTTATACTCTGAAAACTACAAGTCACTCTTAAGAGAAATTAAAGGGGACACTAACAAATGGAAACTCATCCCATGCTCATGGCTAGGAAGAATATACAGCAATATTCAGATTTGATGCAATCCCTCTCAAATTACCAGCAACATTCTTCAATGAATTGGAACAAATAATTCAAAAATTCATATGGAAACACCAAAGACCCTGAATAGCCAAAGCAATCCTGAAAAAGAAGAATAAAGTAGGGGAGATCTCACTCCCCAACTTCAAGCTCTACTACAAAGCCATAGTAATCAAGACAATTTGGTACTGGCACAAGAACAGAGCCACAGACCAGTGGAACAGATTAGAGACCCCAGAAATTAACCCAAACATATATGGTCAATTAATATTTGATAAAGGAGCCATGGACATACAATGGCAAAATGACAGTCTCTTCAACAGATGGTGCTGGCAAAACTGGACAGCTACATGTAGGAGAATGAAACTGGACCATTGTCTAACCCCATATACAAAGGTAAACTCAAAATGGATCAAAGACCTGAATGTAAGTCATGAAACCATTAAACTCTTGGAAAAAAACATAGGCAAAAACCTCTTAGACATAAACATGAGTGATCTCTTCTTGAACATATCTCCCCGGGCAAGGAAAACAACAGCAAAAATGAGCAAGTGGGACTACATTAAGCTGAAAAGCTTCTGTACAGCGAAAGACACCATCAATAGAACAAAAAGGAACCCTACAGTATGGGAGAATATATTTGAAAATGACAGATCCGATAAAGGCTTGATGTCCAGAATATATAAAGAGCTCACACACCTCAACAAACAAAAAACAAATAACCCAATTAAAAAATGGGCAGAGGAACTGAACAGACAGTTCTCCAAAAAAGAAATACAGATGGCCAAGAGACACATGAAAAGGTGCTCCACATCACTAATTATCAGAGAAATGCAAATTAAAACTACAATGAGGTATCACCTCACACCAGTAAGGATAGCTGCCATCCAAAAGACAAACAACAACAAATGTTGGCGAGGCTGTGGAGAAAGGGGAACCCTCCTACACTGCTGGTGGGAATGTAAATTAGTTCAACCATTGTGGAAAGCAGTATGGAGGTGCGTCAAAATGCTCAAAACAGACCTACCATTTGACCCAGGAATTCCACTCCTAGGAATTTACCCTAAGAATGCAGCAATCAAGTTTGAGAAAGACAGATGCACTCCTATGTTTATCGCAGCACTATTTACAATAGCCAAGAATTGGAAGCAACCTAAATGTCCATCGGTAGACGAATGGATAAAGAAGATGTGGTACATATACACAATGGAATACTACTCAGCCATAAGAAGTGGAAAAATCCAACCATTTGCAGCAACATGGATGGAGCTGGAGAGTATTATGCTCAGTGAAATAAGCCAAGCGGAGAAAGAGAAATACCAAATGATTTCACTCATCTGAGGAGTATAGGAACAAAGGAAAAACTGAAGGAACAAAACAGCAGTGGAATTACAGAACCCAAAAATGGACTAACAGGTACCAAAGGGAAAGGAACTGGGGAGGATGGGTGGGCAGGGAGGGATAAGAGGGGGGAAGAAGAAGAGGGGTATTAAGATTAGCATGCATGGGGGGGAGGGAGAAAGGGGAGGGTGGGCTGCACAACACAGAGAGGACAAGTAGTGACTCTACAACATTTTGCTAAGCTGATGGACAGTAACCGTAATGTGGTTGTTAGGGGGGACCTGATATAGGGGAGAGCATAGTAAACATAGTATTCTTCATGTAAGTGTAGATTAAAAATTAAAAAAAAAAAAAAGTAAGAAAGAAAGAAAAGGGGGATTACTCCTTAACAGGATAAAACTATTGGTAAATCAAAGATCAACGCATGCTTTAAATATCCTTAATGTTGATCACTTAAAGGGTGTCAGATGATCAGCTATGGAGGTACTTTTTTCTGATAATATTCCTTTCTCTTAATTAAAAAAAAAAAAAAGCAGTTATTGTGTGCTGACCTCCAATGAGTTCTGCACAGTGGTATAGAGGGCATGTCAAAGTGTGGGCAAAGGGTCTGTTTGTTTCTATGCAGAAGATCAAGGCCTAGCTTGGATACCCAGAAAATGAACTAAGATACGATATGAGGAGGAGCTTCCGGCATCTGCACTCTCTGGGGGACTTGTGCCGGGGGATGATCATCAAAAAGCCTCCACAGGGATCCGGACGATGCTGCGGTTGTGGCTGCATCCAGCCCACCGTCTCCTGGACTTGCCATAGGAATGAGGAGGGAGATGTCTAGGCTGGCATGTGCATACAGTGAGACAACGAATTTGAGTGGATCTGTACTGTTGGAGCTCAACCAGGAGTTGGGAGGGGTGCAAGTTGTAGCACTCCAAAATCTCATGACTATAGACTATCTATGGTTATAAGAACATATGGGATGTGAACAGATCCCAGAAATGGGCTGCTTTAATCTGTCTGATGGTTCAAGTACAGTTGGACAATATCCATCATATCATAGATAAATTTTCACAAATGCCTAGGGTGCCTAAATGGTTTTCTTGGCTTCACTGGAGATGGATGGTAATTATAGATTTGCTTTGTTTATGTCACCGTATTCCTATTATGTTAATATGTGTGTGCAAATTAGTAAATAGTTTAAAACCTATACATACTTAAGGTACTCTACAAGAAGATATGTCAAAGAAATAATCAATCCTCCCATGTTTCCTTCATATGCTACATCTATAGCTTTTCTTCTTCCTTCCTAATTACAACCCTTAAATAGAATTCGTGCCTCATATCGAATTTACCGAGTATCATAATTCCTCCAGGTGATAAAGATACCTCGAGACAAGTGCTGGGCATAGAAGCCACAGGGCATAAATGTGCAAAGAAGTAAAAAGCTAACCTTTGCAAACAATACGGCTTCTCTCTCACTTACCAACTTTACATTTCCCTGTATGGCCCCGGAAGATGACTGGTTAGCCAGAGACGGGTAAGATTCCTCAAGGGAGGAACAACCTAAGACAGGCACAGTCGCAGGGGGGCCATCAGGTGAGAATTTGGGGATCAACAGAGGTGAGGCTCAGAACCTCACCCCCCCTGCTTTGAGAGAAATCTTCTGCATCTGTGGATGTCTTGCTGCCCTTGTCTAGCCTGGATTAATACTTGGTGCATAGGCACACACCTGATCATCTGATCATCTACATTTGCCCTCTTACAGCACTAAACTATGTTTTCTACCTTTATCTTGCATCTACCTACCACTTCAGCATTTTATTAAAAATAAAAATAATAATAATAATAGGAGAAATGTGGGATCAACATATAAATCAAGTACAAAAATCAAACGAATATTCATATTTGACCTGATTGTTTATAGGTCATAATACATGATCAAAACCGAAAGTTTCTGTGATGAATGCCCTTGTACTGTTCACCATGTAAGAATTTATTCACTGTGCAAGAATTCGTTCACCATGTAAGAACTTGTTTGTTATGCTTCAGAAGATTGGAGACTGACGAGAATTAGGCTTGAGATGGATTAATGATTGTACATTGAGCATTGACCCCCCTATACTGAATTTTATTGTTGTTAACAACCATTTGATCAATAAATATGAGAGATGCCCTCTCAAAAAAAAAAAAAGTTTATTTGCTATACTTGTTTATTTATTTTTAGCAACCATGCTAAATTACTTACAAAACTTTTACCAAACATTAGACAAAGTCAAGCTTTTCTTTAATTATTTTCTTGGAATATTTAACAGGTAACATCAACTTAAATGACTTTAAGTAAACTATGGCAGCTAATAACTATAAGGACATGTCCATATCAGTTAAGCTTAAATTAGCATTAATGCATAATGTTTTTTTATTAGATTTTCTGGAAGTTTTAGAATGCCCAATTTTCACAAGCGCTTGTTTTTAAATCAATTTTATTAATACCTTCCGGAGGTAGAAAATATTTTTTTGTTACACACTTAGACACACAAACATACAGACTGAGACATAATGACTACAGTTAGCAACACTTTTCATATAAAAACATATACACAGACAAACTGACATAAAGATTTGAATGTATAATATTCAATGGTCTTCTTTCTTCTTAGTTTATTTGATTAAAAGTACTTCAGTTTTCAAGAATACACTCTAAAGCACAAGCAGTTTACATAACTGGGTTAAGGTTTAGACGGCCCCAGACTAACAGGGCCGATGAAGGCTCTGAACTGATAGGGACTGTGTGTGTCCAGGATGCTGGAAATGAAATGCAAGTACAATTCTAGCTCCAGTCATTTAAAGCCAGGCTGTATTGCAGAAGATAAATTTCTTCTATCTCAGGAAGTTTAGTTTAAGACTTCTCAATTCTCAAAGATAATGATGAACTTAATAAGTAGAATAGATGTTCACTAAAAGAATTTAGAAAACTAACTCCATATTGTAGTAGTTCATGGAACTTTTGACTATTTTCTTCCCTTGTGGCAAAATATATTTAGCTGCATCACATTATATTTCATACTTCTTTTAGGGGCCAAGCCTCTCTAATCAGAGAGTTTGTGCTGGGGCCAGGTTTGTGTGCAGAAGATAAGATACTTCTTTTTAGAGTTTAGGGATCGAATTGCTCTCAGTTAGTTTTCCTAGTTTTTTCTGCCTGAGCTTTAGTCATTCCTCAAGAGGCCCCTGCCTGTCTGATAAATGCAGGGACTGTGTGCCTTTTCGCTACTAGAGCCCTGATCTGAGTCACAAGCTTGTTTGGCTTCCCTGGGGCTGCTGAGGAGGAAATGCTTAGCTCCAGGATTACTGCCTCTAAGGAAAGCAGTTAATAGAATGCAGCTATTTTCATGTTGATCTGAGGGTTCAGCTTAATTACAGGCTCTATTTACATTACACAGGAGGAAGTAATGCAGACCTAAGAGGACTGCTTTGAATGGGGAGCAAGGTAAAAAAGCAGTCTTTAAGGTCAATGATAGCCATATTCCAGTCTTTTGGAATCATAGCTGGAAAAGTGAGGCCTTGTTGTAAAGGTCCCATAGGTTTAAGAATCGCATTAATTTACCTTTGAAAGGAAAGGAGCGACACACAGCAGCAATTCACCGGAGAATGCCCCTTTATTAGGGAAAGGTGCTGGGTTATATAGGAAGGGGCATGAGCTGATTGAGGTGTCACTTCTACGGGGCTGGTGGCTATTGGCTAGGTGCTGGGAGTGGGAGGGGGGAGAGAGATGATTAGTCTTCAGGTGGCGCCATCAGGAACTGAGGACCCGGAAGAGAACCTGGAAGTTCGCCATCTTACTGGTGGGGTCCCTTCATTCCCCCCTTTCTCCTCTATGGGGTTGTGGATGTTGCTTTTCTCTCTGACTGCTTCTTGCTGAACAGGGGTGGAGAAGGGAGTAAGAGCTTGAGGACTGGGAGGAAAGGGTTGATAGGACTCCCCACAGTAAGGACAAGTAGATGTGGACTTCTTCAGGTTGGAAATCAATGAAGGTTCCCTGTAACTATAGGTTGAGGACTTGTTGATTCTAATGGTGGTGCCAGGAGGATACAGGTGCCAGAAGCTAGGCATCTACAGCCATTGTTTCCAGGAACAATTTCCAGCGGAGAGAGGGGTCCATCTCAGCATGTGGTGAGGAGGTTACCTGAGGGTGAGGGATCTTCTGTGGCCAGAAGCTGATAGTTCCTGAGTAAAAGCTGGTTGAAAGTTTGATTAGAGATTTTTCTGACTTGGGATTTGATGAACTTTATTATACAGGGTACGAAGAGACAGGCGAGAACGAGAATGGGTTGGAATTGGAAGCAGAGTGGAGACTGGAGGCAAGGTGGGTGAGTTTGGTAATGTCAGTTTCTACAATGCCGGATTCATTGATGTAATAGCAGCACTCTTCTTGAAGGAAGATGCAGGTGCTACTCTTCTCGTCTGTAAGCAGATCTAGGGCCCGCCGGTTTTGAAGGGTGACTTTAGCCAGCGAAGTGACCTGTCTTTGAAGAGAGACCAGGGAATCGGCAGTGGATGTCAGGGCCCCCTCAAGTTTGGCATTGAGATCTCTAATTGCCCAAAGAGAGTGACTCAGGGCTCTTCTTGAAAACCCTGCCCCAATGGCTGAGGTGGTCAAAGAGATACCGACTATGATGGGAAGGAAAGCAGCCCTTTTTGTGTGCTAGGACAAGGGAGGTTGGAGCTCAAGAAATTCTGCCATGCTGTAAAGTGTAAGCTGTGGGATTAGGGTGACAAGAATGCAGGGTATATCGGAGTTGGTAGGCAGTGAGTTGAAAAGACTGTCACTATACTAAAAGAAGTGTCCTGGTTGCATAAAAGTCTTAGAGCCGGAGGTGGGGGTGTAGATAGAGAGAGAGTGAAATGCGCTGGACGGGGGTGGAGCTGGGCCTACACAGTGGTGGATGGTGAGATTATCTGTGTATTCTGGTTCTCATAGGGGTATGTCTGCTAGGGGGCAGAGGGGTTGTCTTTCTACATGGAAGGAGTAGTTGGAAATATTAAGGGGCACGGCGGCCAGCAGTGGGCGCTGTAGTGATGCACACAAGAAACAATTGGCGGTGTTAAGGTTGTGGTTGAGAAAGACGGTGGTGTCCTGAATGAGCTGTAATGAAGAGTAGGAGAAATTGGAAGAGGGGCGGGGATAAGAAGATGAAGAGGCGCCATCAAGAGTTTGGAATGTCTGATATCTGATGCAACTTGAGAGATCTGGGAACGAGAGGGGACATACTTTCAAGAGATATGAAGGGTACCGTGGGGGGTTGAGGACCCCCCCATAGTAAACTGAGGCTGTGACTCTGGCAGCTCATTGAGAGGCCCAGGGATCTGGGATTGATAAGGAGAATGAGCCATTGGGATATTTCATGAAATGGTTGGAGAAGTAATACTGTGGGTACCGGGAGTTACCCATGTAGTGAATGGCACAAGACCAGTAGGTACATCTCCCATAGGTGTCTGGCCATTGACTGCAATAGGCTTGTTTTTGGTCATAGAGGAAGCAGAGGTAGGGAGAATAAGGATAGCTGCTAGTGAACACTTCGGTGGAGGGAGAAAAGTGGAGGTATAAAGGCTCAGAGCAGCCTTTCAGAGGGCAGTCTGATGTGGCAATGAGGGCAGTAACTTTTGTTTGATGCTGTGTGTAAGTTTGTCTGACTTTGAATCGCCATACAAAGGAGGCTGGGGTGGCGGAGAAGACAATAGGAATGAGGAAAAAAAGCAAGAGAGCAGTAAAGGAGGAAAAAGTCATGATTTGGGTATGGATGGCAAAGGGGGTGAACAGGATTTTGGAGGAAAGAGGACAGTAAGGTTAGGAGTCTGGAGGGAGGGAGAGCCTGTAAACTTTTGTAGGTTAAGAGATCTTTTAGGTGATGTGGGGACAGAATGGTAAGGGGTGCCCTGAATGTTAGTTTATGAGCTTCGTTCTGCAAGAGCTGTCTAGTGGCTAATGCCCATAGGCAGGGGGCCCATCCCCAAACTGTGGGGTCAAATTGCTTGGAGAGATAAGCTACTGGGGCAAAGGATGGGCCATAATATTGGCCTAGGACTCCTAGAGCTTGACTGGACCTCTCATGAATGTATAATGAGAAGGGCTTTGACAAATCAGGAAGATGGAGAGCTGGTGCCTCCACAAGGGCTCGACGGAGCTTAATGAAGGAGTGTCGGGGTGAGAAGGATAATGGTTCTTCAGGGGGGCCCTTGCTGAAGTTGTATGGGGATCTTGCTAACAGGGAGAGGTTAGGGATCCACGCTCTAAAATACCCAGCCAGGCCTAGAAAGGAAAGAATTTCTGTCTTGGTTTTGGGAATGGACAGGTCAGAGAGGAGCCGTTTTCTGTCTAAGGTAATGGACTTTCTTTGTTGAGATAGGAGGAATCTGAGGTAAGTGACAGAAGGGGAAGAGATTTGAGCTTTGACGGGGGATACTCGGTAACTTCTGGAAGCTAGAAGGTTAAGTAGGGAGGCAGTGTCAAGTTGAGACTGTTCCCACTCTGTTTAATTCTTACCCCGACTACAGGAGTAATGGCAGGCATGGTAGGGCCCTGGTATTCTCGCAAGATTGAGAAGGTGGCTCTTGTATCTAGGAGGAAGGAGATGGGGCGACCGTCTACTATTAAAGTAATACTGGGCTCCTTTTTGGTGATGGAAATGGTTGGGCAAGAAGCCTCCAGGCTCCGTCAATCTTTTTCTGCCAGCCCCACTATGGCGGGCTTAGGATGGGGGTTGTTCATCCAGCCTCCCCTTCGGGTTGCTGGGCAATCAGACCCCAGTGGCCCTTTTTGTGGCATCTGGGGCATGGGGTGGTAGGAGATCTGGGGGAGGGTCACACCCTTGACCAATGTCGTTCTTGTCCGCACTTGAAACAAGCTCCTGGGGGGCGCTTGTTTGTAGAAGGGTGCCCAGGTTGTGGTTTTATCAGCTGGGCCAACATTTGGAAATTGGCTTGAATAGCCTTTTGTTTATGGCGTTCTTTCTCCTCCTCACAGTTATGGAAGACTTTAAAGGCCACTGTTAGGATTTCAGTCTGTGGGGTAGCGGGGCCCTGTTCTAACTTTTTGAGTTTAGCTTTAATGTCGGGGTAGCTTTGAGCTAGGAAGTATGTCATAAGGACTTGTCTTCCATCAGGCGTTTCTGGGTCAAGGCTGGTATACTGTAATAGGGCTTGAGTGAGTCTGTCTAAGCTACGTCCTGGAGGGGGGCGATAATTTTGGGAGGCCCTCAGGACTGAGTCTGAGGGGGACTGAAGGGTTCTGGCTCAGTCTGTGGGGGAGTGACGTGGTCCAGCCGCGCCTAGTCGAGCAGGTCTTGAAGTGTGGAAGGGGGCCAAAAAAAATAAAGAAAGATAGAAAGAACTGGGAGGGCTGACGCTCCCACGCACTGCCAGGCAGCAGCCCAGCTGCTTGCCTCTGCTGCTCCAGTTGGGCTTGAACTCATGACTCTGAGGTTAAGAGTCCCATGCTCTACCAACTGAGCTATGGCAGGGCTCCAGTTAGTTGCTTATGGAATGCGTAAACAGAATGTTTTTTGTTCTCCATTCCCGCCACATCGGCAAGTGGGGGAAGGGCATAGCTAGAAGCAGGGGCGGTGTTTCCACACACCTTCAAGGTCTCCCTATTTTCAGAGTGAGGAGTCTTGGCTCATCTTCGAGGACAAGATATGTTTTTGTGGACAGATAACTTCCAAGGACTGCACCGGTTGTTCTCAAGCTTGTGCTTTCCTATGCTGCGTTCAGACATGGGGGAAGGTGCTTTCCCATTCTGCCTACAAACATGTGAGAAGACAAAGGCGGTCCCCAACAGGGGAGAAATAGGCGATGAGGGCAAAGACGGAGGAGGCCCCCGGGACTTAGTTAAAGGGGGGCTGAAAGTCTCAGGCTTAATCCACGGGGGACGAAGGCGGAGGAGGTGAGTTGGGGGAGGATATGGTGAGGGAGGATGGGAGAAGGGCTGTTGTAGGAGAAGAAGGGGAAGGGAGTGAATGGGAGGCTTCTGCAGGGGCAGCGACTTGCAGGCTAGGAGAACCTGGTGGAGGTGGGAGGAGGAGGAGGCGGAAAGCTTCGATATAGGGAATCTCCTTCCATTTTTTCAGGAACTGGCAGTAGTTAAAGAGATTGCGAGTGATGTTAGGATCAAGAGTTCCCCCTGCAGGCCATTGGTTGTTATTGTCTAGGGGGTATGTTGGCCAATCTTGGGAGCAGTATTTATGGAGAAGTTTTGGTTTTATATCAGGTGGCTAGATACTTGAGCAGGCATTCAAGAGGTGAACTTTCAGGGAGGGATGAGGAGGCTCCCATGGCTGAAGGACAGAGAAGGAGACAAACAGGGGAAGACGAATGGAGATCCTCAGATTGGAGGCAGACCACAAGGAGACAAAGGGTGTCCCCGATGATCCTTGGTGGTCTGCGGAAACTCGTAAACAAGTCGGAATTTCTTAGGAAGTGTGGGTCATCACCCAGACTTCTCTAAGAAGGCAGAGTGCCGGAGTCACAAGGTACCTAGTACTAGGAATTTTCGGCAGACAGAACGGAAGGAGGAGGAGGGAGAAAGGGAGTGTTTTCATCCACAAAGGAGTCACCTCGTTTATGGCTGTTGGAGGAGAGGCCTGAGGGTCTGCCTCATCTGTGAAGGCCTGAGGTGGCGTTTTATGGCTGTTGGAGGGGGTGCCTGAGGGTCGGCTGCAGCCGTAAAGGCCTGAGGCAAGGATTTATGGCTGTTGGAGGAGGGGCCTGAGGGTCTGCCGCACCCGTGAAGGCCTGAGGCAGGGAGAGTTCCCTCCTCATCCCCGAGTGTCAGGGCCTTGCCGGATGATCACGGTCAATGGCACTGCAATAGCTCGGGGAAGAGTGGCCCACTCCAGGGGAAAACTTACCTAAAGGCCAGAGAGGAGTGGTGAGTGTGATGAGCCAGTGCCAGAAAAAGAGGACGAGGGCAAGCTGCTGCTGGTGTCGGGGGGAAGACGGGGCCCAGTTGGGGTGTCCTGTCTCCCGGGTTTTGGCACCAATGAAAGGAAAGGAGTGACAAACAGCAGCAATTCACCAGAGAATTCCGCTTTTTTAGGGAAAGGTGCTGGATTATATAGGAAGGGGCATGAGCTGATTGAGGTGTCACTTCTACGGGGCTGGTGGCTATTGGCTAGGTGCTGGGAGTGGGAGGGGGGAGAGAGGTGATTGGTCTTCAGGTGGCGCCGTCTGGAACCCAGGACCTGGAAGAGAAGCTGGTGGGGGCCCTTCTTACTGGTGGGGGCCCTTCAGCCTTAAGTCATGTAAGACTCTATAATTAAGGTCCACAGGACAAATGTGTCCACCAGAACCTTTTTTGGACCATGGGTAGAATAATAAGATTGAAGTCCCTTTCCTACCTCATTCCACAATTCTATTTCTACTGTCCCATCTTCCGGAAACTAATGGCACACTTTCTCAATAAAATCTAAAAATCTTTCTAATTGGGGTTTCCCTACTTTAATTCCTCTGGTAGCTAACAACCTCTTTAGCTGGCAAACATGCTCCCTGCCTGTCCCATATTGGACTCCCAGAAAAATTCACTTACGACGTCCACATTTCTTGCGCGCCTCTTCTGTTGCGTGTCTTCTCTGGTTACCCTGGCCAGGGCTTTCTCTTCTCTATTGGCCTCATGGTGGCCCTCACCTTCTCCCTCTCCTTCAGATCCCTGTTCGGGCGCCACTTGTCGTGGTCCAGATGCGCCTAGTCGAGCAGATCCTGAAGTGCAGAAGAGGGGTGAAGAAAATAAAGAAAGACAGAAAGAACTGGGAGGGCTGATGCTCCCATGCGTCACCAGCAAAACTTTACTGAAGGTCCAGGGTTTATATAATGCAGTGGGGTTACATGATTCCAGGACATAGCATTACCCAATAGGCAATTAAGCACAGTATTGACATCAGCAGTAGCCGGTCAAAGGTAGGCACAGCAGGGTTCCGTCAGTTGGTCATGGAATGTGTAAATAGGATGTTCTTTGTTCTCCATTCCCACCACATCAGCAAGTGGGGGAAGGGCATAGCCCGCTCCCAACACTGCGCCTGAAATAAAATCTCACAGCAGTCCTCAAAAAGAAGTGGCTGTGGTGGCTGAGCCCTCTGGTTCCACTCTGTGTTTCTGGTCCCTTGGACCTGCCCTTCGTACCTCAGCACAGTCCTTCCTGCCCCAGTGACTCCCAAGGGGTACCTGTGATTTCACTCTTCTGACTGACACCAAGGACCCTGAGGGGCTGCAGATTCTTAGGGCTGAAGTGCCCAGTTGGGAAACAAACACAGTTGAGGCAGGCTCACTATTTAAAGGGACCTGTTGGGGGTCCTTTGGAATGATAAAAATCCTCTCCTTGTATGCATCTGAATGCATCTGCTTTGTGACACAAGCGCACAGTTAGGGTGGAGAAGGGCCTTGAGGGTGTGCTCGATGTCACATCAAAGTTTGTGTAAAGTCTGAGAGGCCCAGGTCTCCTGACTCTCAAACCGTGTTGTCTCCACAGTCCTGTTTTTATTTATTTACTTAAATTTCTAACACTAGGTTTCCTTAAACTATGGCACAAAGGCCATTAAGCTCATTTTTTTTCTTTCACTCCCCCAAACATCTACTGTGTGCCAGGCACTGGATGACATGTTTACAGCTGTGTGAGAGGGGGACCCCTGGAAGCTGCATCAGTGCTTGGGACTTCCCTGTGTGCCCACAGAGGTGGGAGCCATAGGATACCTTCTGGAAAATGCCCCAGAGACAGGCTTTTGACCTGTGGTGATGGTGATAAAATAGTGACTCACAGAGCAGCCTTCCTTCAGCTGTCTTGGTTTAGGTCATACAATGTTTGAAACATTTTGAATTAGCTGCCAATATTTGTAAGTTGGGGTTTCACATAGCATCCAGATTTCCAGTGTGTCTTGGTAAGAAAAAATCCTATGTCTGTATTCTACTCTGAATCTGAGGAGAGACTGTTTCCTTTACATCAGAGAATGCCCATGCCAGTTTGCCCCAGTCTCCACAACTCCATACTGTCTTACCCCCAATCTGCTTCTCCCTTTGTCTCCTGCCTGGCAGCTGTGGGCTGTGCAGCACTGTGACCAGGAGCATTGACTTGACAGCCAGGTCATCTGAGTTCAAATCTCTGCCTTTTCACTTCCCCACCATATGACTTTGGGCTAGTTACTTCATCTTTCTATAGCATAGATTTCTCATCTGTAAACTGAAGCTAAGAATAGGGTCCACAATAGGGTGGTTGAGAGAAGTACATGAATTATTATTTGCAAAGGCCTAGAGCTGTGACTGACACATGGTCAGCACCCAATAAATATTACTTCTTCTATCCCTTTTTTACCCAATATCAGACTATGGTTGCGTTTTGGCAGCCATTCTGTGTGGTTTTCTCCTTGGGATTTCTGTAGGATCTGTAAGTAAAGGTCAAGTTTGTTTGAGCTACATCCTGGATCCCTGGGAAAACAAAAGAGAACCTGTCTGCATTCAAATACCTCTTTGGGAATTGAGGGGTGACTATTATATGGATCCATGTCTAGATGCCAAAGGGAACTTGAAAGCATAGAACTGCCATATAGAATCTCAAGAAATATCTTTAGTTGAAGACCCAGGTTTAAAAAAATTGCTCTTATTGACTTGCTCTCAGAAGGATTAAAGAAAAAGCTGCTTCTGGAAATGGACAAATCCTTTTCCTTACAGAGCTCTTATCCCTTTTGGTCCTGGAAGAAAAAAAAGGAAGAAAAGAAAAGGCAGCAAAGACAGGAAGTTTGTTCATTGCTATTCTAGCAGCATCCCCTCCTTAGGCATTTGCGTCCATTTCATCCCACCCCAGTCAGTATATTTTCACCAGGCAGTGATGCAAAAATGTCTGTGTACTCCAATTTTATTGTAGTCAGGCAGCATTTACAGGTTTGACTTTCAACTGACCATGGCAGAAAGTCTAGAAGCAATTATAACTAACACCTGCCCTTTCTGTGCTTTGAGCAGGCAGTGACTGATTCCAGGCCTCTGGTGCATGACTGCTTTTCCTATCAGCTCACAATAACAACAGTGACACCTCATTTCCTCTCTATCTAGAGGAGCTCATGGCACTTTACTCTGAAAATCCTCAAATTATTGGCATTTCTTTTAGTGAAGATATCAAATTAGTGACTTGAAAGTGTAGAAGATGGTTATTGTCAACATTAAAAGACAAGTTTAAATCATTGCTGCCATAGACCATGTCTCATAAGTGCAAAGTATTTGAGTAGAGAAACTTATTGATTCAAAATTGAACAGAATCTGAATTGAGACAATATTTGTGACCATGGATTAAGGCTGGAGAAAGGACACAGTTTTTGTAGCAATGATTTCCACCCAGAATGTGTCTTGCTATTGTGTAAAATGGTTTTTGATTTTGGGCAAATCTCTATTTTCACTTGCTCTAATGTTTTGCTGGCTAGCTGAGGGATTCTGAGCAGGTGGAGGGGCCTGGGGGCTGGGCTGACCTCAGGAAGTCATGTGTAAAGGGCTTTTTCTCACTCTGACACAGGCCAGATTCACAGTTGTTCTGTGTTATAATAACTTCTGGGCTCTTGCTTCTGAGCCTTGGCAAATCTGTGTCCTAAGAAGCAAATAAAGGTGAGAAACACCTCAAGGATCTTAGGGTACTTCTTGGCTACCATCCTGCACAGCTCCATCTTATTTGGGCCCCAATTTTACTCTCCTTTTGTTTTACATAGAGCCAAAATGAGCTATATACAGAGGGCCAGATGGGCCACAGGAACCTAGTCAGACACCTAGTGGCTGGGCAGGGCAGAGGAATGGAAAACAGCAGTATAAAGGCTGCTGGCCAGCTCACCTGAGTGCGGGGTTGTTACAGTCAGTCTGGGAAATCCCAATGTGGCTTCCCATTAGCTGGGGACCAAGTGGTTCTCAAGTCCAGAATTTATGTTACATGTGTCTCTGAATCTCAAAATACGGGTTGGGCTTGCAGTGTTTAACAACAAGGTAGAAACTTGGTTTGTGAATTCTCTCTGATTCATACATTTCAAAGAGCTTTACACACAGATGTTTTAATACTCAGAGCACAGCAGGGAAAGCACAGGATGCTGTATTTCTCCTTGTCCCTCTTTTCTGGAATTCGTGGACTTCCAAGTGGCCACCCTGAACTGATGCTGTTTAGTTCAAGTTTAAAGATGTCCCAGTTCTGAGAGACTGTGCTTCTTGTGTAGGAAGACTTGATTTCTTATCTTGTGACAAAATGCAGAGCACTGAGGTCTCTGAGCCCACATCATTGTCACATGACCTTTGCTCTTTCTCTGGATATAACACTCACCTGTGCTCAGTGGCGAGCACCAAATCCTCACATCCTCAGATAATTTTCCCTCTTATCAAGAAATAGGTGAACATTTTGTTAGCAACTCCATCCCCTTACCCCCACCCCCCCACCTCCACCATTACCCCCACCCACCCACCCACCCCCACCACCACACACACACACATCTGTGTTCTGGGTTCTTGTATTCTGTTTTTACAACCTCAGGCCTCCTACTTGCCCTGGCTTGCAAATTCCAATGCCAATAGGTCTAGGCAGCTAGCATAAATGGTAATTCTAAGTGGTAATAAGAGTTGTGAGGACTATGGCTACTTGGTGAGCTGTGGGGAAATGGAAATTCCTATGGCCAGGATCGTCTCCTGACCCTAAACTACTTAATGATGTAACTGGCCTGCTGCTAGGCTGCTGCTTCCACACCCATAGGCAATAAGCTATTATTGACTGTGTCACTATATAAAGAGCTCTGCCCAGTGCTCTGGGTAAAGGCAGAGACAAAAGGAGGATTACAGATCTGCAGTCTGTTGGATGCAGACTTAATTCTATTGCTTGACCTATCGCTGGGAGAAAAAGCTGGGTAATAATAAACCTTTTTACCCCAAGAAAGTTCTGTTGTCATTCCTCAGTATCACTGAATCCATAGTGAACTTGCCTGGGGCTGAAACCCATTGGTAAGACATGAGCCATACATGCTGTCTACATAGAATAACTCCATCTCACTTTTTCCATCTGGAAATACAAGCCATGTCTTACAGTTAATCCACATTTTTAAGCAAAAATTTCCAGTTACACATAAAATAACACACATTATGATAAACACTGAGCCAAAGTAAACATGTTTGTCAGATGGTCAAGTTTTAATTTCTGCTTTGGAAATTGGAGCAATTAAAGGTTATTCTATGAAGGAGGGGCTTAATCCAAATGGCCACAGACAAGGTGAAGCAGAGGAACTAGTTATGAAGTGTCTTCTGCACCATTGTAGGGAAGAGATGGTGAGGGCCAGAAAATAGTGACATAGAGGGTCTGGATTTGAGAAATACTTCTTAAATAGAATGCCCAGTGCTCAGAAGTTTACTGGGTTTGGGGGAGGGACATGAGAGATGTGTTGTCCCTTATGTGAATTCTCTCTTGAACTTTGGCTCACGAATGCTTCCAGGGTCATGACCTTTGGTCCACAATCAGGCCTGCCAATACTGTCTTACCCTGTTTAGTTCTCATACTCTTGCCTGGTTCCCATGTTGCTGTCATTCTGGGAGCAGCCAAACAAACCAGGCACGTTTTGCAGACAAGAACATGTCCCACTTCAACCAAGAGCAGGTATTTCAGGATGATGGATCTGAGATACCATGGAAAGCAAATCTGTTATCGTCCATGGTGCACAAAACACGCTGTCACAGCTAGGACTCATAATAATCCCTCAGTTTCCTAAATTGCTTTACTGTTGCTTTTTTAATTAAGACCCATTAACTTGTCATATATTGATAACAGGTGTGACCCTGAAATAGATGGATAAATTAAGGCTCCCTTTTGTTCTGTGCTTTTATATAAGTGTGTTAATTATTTTCATCATTAGGGAGACTGATGGAGAAGAAACCAGTGGATTTTGACCAAGTGTTGGTATTTGCACCTGAAAACTCAGTGCTTGTCAGATGTAATCCTTTACCCTTTAATTTCACAGTTGGCATGAAGGGGCCACACTAGGACTTCTTGTACTCATAGTCCCCATCACAGAGGCTAATGGAGGGCACAGAGGACCCACTATTTTGCTGCAGAGTTGCACCCTGGCATTTATAGGAAACCAGATCTGGTGCTCAGATGGAGTTTTGTTTGAATGCACACAGTTCACACCCTAATTTTTTTAAATAAAAATGCTTAACATTTAAGATAGGAAGATTTTACATAAAAATCTGGATTTCTAGCTGCTAAAAAATGTCTGAAGGTCTGACTTCACTGGACCTATGTTTCTGAATGGCAATGAAATCTGAGGCATGGCTGCTCCTTTGGAAGACCACGTGCTCAACAGTTTATCCCGCTGCCCACCACTTCCATCTGCCCACTGGTAACTGAAACTATGAGTGTTGTGGGATATTTGCTGTTATGCTTGTGTGGTGGTTTTGTTTGTTATGGTAGAATTAGGGAACAAATGAAAACGTTTCTGGTATGTATCTCTGTAAAAAGAAAAGTGAAATATAGATTAAGACAGATAATGTTTTTTCAAGAAAATTGAGAGAGCACATATCTATGAAGGAGTGAAGGCTGGAGCTGGTATGCTATTTGCACACAGCTAGCTAGGCAAGAGCAGTCATGATGACTCATTGGAGGGAGCTGATCAGAGCTTGGAATCCTTGCTTTCTAGTCACCTGCAGCTGTACCTTAAGGGGTACAGGCATTTAGGAATGGAGTTCCAGGAAATAGGTTAGTATGGTACATAAAGCACATGGTCAGTTTACCAAGGGATACTATTTCAATTTATTGAGAATTCATTTTGTGCTTGCTAGGTTCTCAGGACATAGTTCCTCACCCTACCTGCTATGTGAAACTGGGAACATCCACAAATGCATAAAGCCAAGTACAGAAGGAGGAGCATCCAGCAGACCAAATGTCTTGGCCAAAACATAAACATTTACAGAAGGAAAGCTCAGGAGGGGCTCGTTTTGCCTGGAAAATGCAGGAAATCTCTTTGGAGGACCAGGACTTGAGAACAGCCAGGTGAGGTGATGTTTGGAAGCACTCTTTCCCCCCAGAGGACCCTTTGATTCCGTTTGTTTATCTGAATATTTATCCCAGGGTGTTATCTCTGGGATAATGCTTCAATATTTACAACTGAGTTGCTCATCCCAGGGTCCTGAAGGGACATTTTGAAAGCCCTCAGATGTGGAGTTTTCCTGGCCATGGAGAATATGACAAAGATTTCACCGAGGCAGTGATGATGGGGAGGAGCTGGCTTTGAGGAGCCTGGGCACCTGCCACTGTCTTTTTTCTGCAGGGCTCTCTGAAGGCCTTGGTTGTGCCTTGTAACGGATCACAGAATGGGACTATTTTCTGCCATAGCCTTTGTTCATAGAGGTCCTCAGGCTGGCCAGTTGTATGTTTGCAGAAGCTTCCTACCAGTTCTCTTTTGCTTTTTTTACTTCCATCAAGTAGACTCAATGACACCTGAGTGTCAGGCAGCGGGCCTGCAGAGGAGGCACAAGGAATGCAGCATGGTGATGACTGGGTGATCTCCCCTCCCCATGGGGTGACTTTGAAGTCCCCCTGCTCCCTTGTTCATAGCAGTTGGCACTCTAAACCCCATGTGTGACTCATTCCTGAATATTCCTGGATACAGGAATGGCAGATGCCAATAGCAGTTGTTACTGGTCTAAGCTCTGCCTGAGATTTTCTTTCTGAGGGTCAAGCAGAGAGTGACTGCTGGGGGGAGGGGCAGGTGTTGGGTGGCGGGAGGGGGATATTAGAGCGCTGGATCCAGACACTGGATGTGGCTATGGCTGTTATTAACCAGCTGCAGGTCAGCCCCGAAGCTCTGAGTTTGTTTCCCCATCTATAAAGTGGGGATACACCACTGTCCAGCTGGTAGATGTCACTGAATTACTGGGAGGCATCAACAAGAGAACCCTCCAAATAGCTCTGTGAATGGAAAAGCCATTATATCATGAAGTGTTGATGATGCGCACATGTGCAGTGATGTCAGAACTCATGATTTCATGCTACTAGCACATGCTGGAGATGGCCCTGTTGAAAATAAGGAGCCCAATATGGAGCTTTTCTATTTCTGATGTGCTCCTTCCCTTTTCCCTGTATCCTCCCAAGGCCTCCCCATGACCAACAACCTGGCTCTGGCCTTCACTGTGGGCCAAGAGCCAGTGCCTTTGGAAAGCACGTGGCTGTGAGGACAAGGAGCAGGAGGCAGCAAGACATTTGCCATTATGGTCTCTTGGAAAAGCTGCTTTTCCCTTGCCTCCCATCTACACCCAACCCTTCAAGCAAATTGTATGGTGTAAATTATCTTTGGAAGTGACCATATGAGCCTGTCTTAGGAGGACAGCTTGTCCCAGGTTCATTGCTGGGTCGTGCAGTGGAGATGGAGTCACTGTTCCAGCTTTGGCAAGTGGTTTTGGTGCATTGCTAAAAGTCACTCTTACCTGACTCATGTTCTCTGGGAGCCTGTGTTGTGTCATTCTCCTACTGACCTAGTCAGAGCAGCGGCATTGGCACTGCAGCCATCCCTGTCTCCTGGTGCACAGCCCACATTGCCCCACTTGGCACCATTACTCTTTGTCCCCCGCTGACCTGGAGCTGGTATACTTGCTTCATCCTCTCCCTTGGGAACGCTTTCCTTTGCCTTCACATGTGCTGCCCCATCAGACATGTACTGCTGAATCAGGAGGCAAGAACCTGATGAAACTGTTCATTCTGAGTCTTCCAATCCCAGCACCACTTAATGGCTGGGTGGGTTTCAGCAAGTGGCTTTCTAGGTCTCAGTGTATCAGTCAAGGAGAGAGTAGAAAAGAGAACCCCAAATTGCCATTTAAACAATGGAAGTTTATTTTTCAAGCATGCTGCAAGTCCAGTGTAGGTCTGGGGTGGGGATGTGGGACTGCTTCACAAAATCATCAAGAACTCATACCAATAGAACTACTGCTCCAGAAGAGGGAGGGCCTGGGGGACCAACACCTACAGTTAATGGTTTTTGCCTGGATGGGACACAAGGTGCTTCTGCTCATCTTCCAGTGGTCAAAACCAGCCACACAGCAGTGCCTAAATTCAAAGGGTGAGAGAATTGTAATTCGTTAAGGGACCAAAAAGTAGAGAAGAGTTGGATATAGTGAATATTAATAATGCCTACTGTACTTATTTTCATCTATTAAAACAGAAACATTAATAATTGCAGTACCTTAAATACTTGCATATGCTGTTGTGACGCTTTCATAAGTATTTTCTATTATTTGTCATCATTATCATTATACTATGGTCTTGATGACTTTCTGGAATGTGTACTCAGGTGGAAGGTCCCTGAGAGGTCATCCAGCTCAACTTCTCAGGAAGCATATCATGTTTAGAGAGAAATCAGCTGTTGTTTTATTCTTGGTCCTGCCATTTAGTGGCTATGTGATTTCAAGCATTTATTTATCCTTTGTGAGCCTCAATTCCTTCATTTATTATTTGGGACTGTAAACTGTACTTGCTTACAGGGTTTGGGAAGATTAAAGGTGTCTCAGGCTTCCCTGATAACAAATGCTAGGGTAAACAAGAGCTTTACAGAGCTCTTTACTACAAGAGCTCTCAGCTATCCCTTTCTTCACCAGCTGGCAGCCCAGGGCATCTTCCCCAGAAGTGCCCAACAGAAGTCCTGGGATGGGGCAGTGTCTACCCATTTAATTATGTCTGTTCTGATGTTTCCTATCACAGACTCACTCTTGTCCTTATGACTGCTGCCTGTGGTGGGTGGCTGTCTGGCAAGTGCCAACTCTCTCCCAAACCACTCTCACCCCTGCCCATTGACTACTGCCTCCTTCTTTGATGGCCTCCCCATCATCTTGACTCTCATGTCTATCTCTTTAGAAGACAGTCCTTTAGCTCTAATTAACAGATCTTTGTACAACAGCCCTCTATCTCGAAGCAATTGGGCCAGGCAATGAGGACGGAGTTAGACAATGGCTCAGCACAGCCTTTACCTTCCTCTGGCCCCCTGCTCTGTCCCTCCACGTGGATAGATTCCATCTTCCCTCCCAGATCCCTTGTCTTCCCTTAAACTGACCTGCCTTTATCTCTTAGTTGTGTCTGCATACTTATGAAAGCCTATCATGACTTGGTTTAGGTCACTCCCACAGGGCTTCTGAGTCTGAGTGAATCCAGGAACATGCTGGGTAAGCATGCCTGGGGGCATCAGCCCAGAGCTCACCGTGGGCTCCATGTGGTCTGTCTAGTCTTCCTGACCTTTTAGAGTCTCAACTCTGGCTCAAACACTGTCAAAAAGCTTGGTCCTCTAAAATGTTAGGCACCAACATGAGAGCTCAATAAACAGTAGAGAAGAGTCCAGGCTCTGGGTTAGACTCCTTGGGTTTGCTTCCTGACTCCACTGCTTATGAGCTTGGATATTCTTATCTGCAGGACTGAATCATGAAATTTCCCACCTGACAGGATTGATGTAAAGTATTTAGTGCTTAATAACTGTTATTTATAATTGTTATTTTCTCTGGCCAATATCCTTGCCAAAAGATTATCTAGTAATGACTTAACTTTCTATGACAGTCTATTCTGCAGAATTTGATGTTGTCAATTCCTCTATCCTGATTCCATGTTTCAGTGGGGGCAGATGTGGAAATACAGATTCATAAACACTTTCATTTGAGCAAAGGGAATCCCAAACTCACTGTCAAACACTTCCTAGGGGATTTTATTCTTTGTTCTCTCCAATCTCCTAGACCTCACCCCAATCCCTGCTCTAGGTTGGAATTCTCAGGACTGTTATATAATTTCTGTTGACTTCATTTGTATCTGGATTTCTTTATTACATGTCATCAGCATTAGCATGGAAAAGCCAGGAGAGTGGCCATTTATACTTGGTTATTAATCCTTTGCTTCCCTTGGTTGAACTTCAGAGATGTACTTGAAGTGGCAGGAATATAGACTTCCCTTCTGCACACCTCACCTTCACTGAGCACATTCACCATGAATGGACTTCCAAACATTCTTGGAAACTTGGAAGACTCCATTTTTAGTTTGTACACATGGACCATTCCTAAGCCCACATCAGCACCTAATGAAATCTTCACCAACCCTCTAATGAATACTTTTATATTCTAATTCCATAATGTAAGCAAATTCAGAATGTTTCTCCTCTGGTCAACTCTACCCATCAGCTATTAACAAGTTCTTCCTTCCTCTGATCTGAAATGCACCTCTTGTAACTGCCAGAAGATTGATCCATTAATCACAAGTTATGCTTTGGATTGGGAGTTCTTCTCTGGGTGAGTTTACATAACCCCTTCCTGCACAGGACAATCATTTTTTTGGTTGCAAAATGCTGCTTTTAGGTCTTGTTCATGTGAGGCTCATCATTGGGTAAACATCCTGAGCTTCATCAATCATTCCTAAAAGGCAGGTTTGGGGGTTAGGCCCCTTCCCCACTCTGATCCCCTGTATGTAGCTGTACTTCCTGTGAAAGACACTGCCAAGCAGTGCAGGGGTTTCTCCTTAGAAACATTCACATTTAAAAGGAGGATCTCTGGAGAGAATCGTTTCCAAGAAGGACATAAGTAATTCTGTGTCTAAATGAGTAACGTTGATAGTGGGAGGTCAGGGGAAATTGTGGGGGCCCTCCTGGTGTCCTTTAAATTATATCAGGAAAGGGGCATCCTGTTCCCACAAGTAAACAGGTGGAGAGGTCACCAGGCATGCTATATGTCTTTTCTGAATGCTGCAATTGCCTCCCCTCCAGAAGTTTATGAATTTGAAATACAATTGTTATCTTTTATTTGGAGCCTTGGGTGAGAGCTAATTGTCTCCTTTTAGATGTTCCCTTGCATTTTGGGGAAGATTCCTTCCTTACAGCTTGGGTGTATTCTTTATAAGTGACAGTGAACTGAGGTCTGTGAGGGGGTCAGCGAGGCGGCCCTTACATACTTTGAGTAATCTTGCCCAGGATCTTCACTCTGTGTGGTGGAATATATATATATATTTTGTGTTCACTGTCTTTGAGAAAACCTCTCTACTTTGATGACCAGCAGTTTCACCTTTAAGGACCACACCTTCCGCTGACAAGGGCTGACCTCAGACTGACCCTTTCTCCTTTCCAGGTCTCATTTTCTTGTCTAAGAAATGAGAGCACTAGAGTAGATAAGCTCTAGGTGCCTTTTATGCTCTGACATTCCATTATTAATTTCTTTAACTTTTAGTCTAAAGAATACAATTTGCCATTCCTGAGTAGACACTCCTGTTTTAAGTTTTCAGTTATTTCTATGTGTAATTATTTTCAATCCTTTCCTCTGTGTTATTTATGTGTGTACATGTATGTGCTTGTGAGTATTTGTGTAAATCTGTGGGTATTTGTGTGGTATATGCATGTGTGTAAATTGGTGTGCCTATGTGTATGTGTTTTGTGTGTCACTGTGTATGTATGTGCCTACACGTATGTTGTATGCATGCCATGCACACATGTTTGAGCCTGTACACATGTATGTTATGCATATGTTCTGTGTATATGTGGATATTGTTTATGTGTGCATTTTGTGTGCCTATGTATATGTTGTATATGTATGTGCATATATGTTGTCTCTCTGTATGTTGTGTGTCTGTGTACAAATGAATGTTGTGTATATTGTGTGTCTATGTGCATATTGTGTGTCTGTGTATGTGTGTTATATATCTACATGTGTATGCTGTGTCTCTATTCATGTTTGTTGTACCAGTATGCTGCATGCATATGTGTATGTTGTAGGCATGTCCATGTGTACATACATGTATGTTGTATGTGTGTCTATGTGAATGTGTGTCTATGTGTGTACATGCATGTTGTGTGTGTGTACGTGTGTGTGCATTGTTCCTGAGCTGACTTTCCCTTCTTTCCAGCCCATCAGTAACCCTGAGTGTTTGTGGAAGGGCAGGGGTCCTGGCAGGGCTAGGCTGCTCCCACCTCAGTGTGTCTTGCTGACTGGGATAAGCCATCCCATCTGCAGAACTCCTATGCCCCAGTGCAACCTTTGCCCCTCTGCCAGCATGTGCATTGTCTCCCCTGCATCTCCTCCCCTCCCCTCCTCCCTCCAGCTTTAGCCACTTCCCACTACAGCAACACACTGTGGAGAGAAGCCTGGTTTGCTTCAGTGGCTCCTGCTTGGAGAGGATCTGGATGGGGGACTTGGGAGCTCTAGGGGAGCACAAGTGAGCACTAGAGTGTTCCTTTAAGAGTGCAGAAAACAATCAGTGATTACCCCCACACTCCAGACACCAGGTCTACCCAGCACCAGCTGTATGTGAGGGCTTGTTCGTGCTCTCCACCGAGGGGCAGGGCTGCATTACCATTACAACTTTTGTGGGCCTGAGACACTTTCATCTTCATGGGGCCCTTCCTCCATAAATATTAGATATAAAACTTTATGACGGAGTTCACATAAAGATGTGTATAATTCAGGCTGGATTCACTATTATATATTCATTTTTTTCCATCTAATTTTAAAGGAAAATTAAAATATCCTTGTAGGCCTCTGAAAGTTGCATAGGCCCTGGGCACTGTCTACTGTGCCTCACGAGGAAGTCAGCCCTGTTGGGGAGGGTGTCCCACAACCCAGGTTGTTCTGACTCCAGGAATCTATTGTTATTTTCCTTCTGTCCCCAGTGATCATCTGTAGCCCCACAATTTGCTGTTAACACTTTCTCACTATTTCCTGCCCCTGCTCCATGCTCTTCAGTGGGCTTCACTCCTGAACCCCATTCTTACCCCATGATCTGGCCAGCTCACCTTTCCCAGCACCTAAGAGCTGCTTCAGGAGCTCCAGGGTCTGCAGAGAGATTTAAGTCAGAGCCAGGAGAACTGGTCCTTGCTTTTTATCCAGATTCAAAATTTTTGCTCCTTTATTCACTGCTGCTGGATTGAGCACCCACCCCTTGGGAGGCAGTGTGGTCTCCTGGTTAGGGCTGTGTGCTCATGGAGCCTGACCTCAGTATTCTGCATTCATGGTCTGGGGCAGGTTCTTCATTCTATGCCCACTTTTTCATTGGTAAAATGAGAATAGTTGCAATTATCTCTTAGGGTTGTTTTGAATGTTCAACGAAATGAAAACTGTGCCTAGAGTAAAGTAAGTGCCAGATTTAACAAATAGAAATATAGGACAGCCAGTTGCATGTGAAAAATAGCTCTCACTGTTGAAGTTTTATAGTTTATTGAAAAAAGGAAGCTGAAGACAGATTTAGGGCATCTTGACAAAGTCAGTACAGTATGCAGGACAAGAATTAAATACAAAACATGTCATGTATATAGAGGATACATGAAACCCTATAGATTCCACAATGATGTACAAAGGCCAGGAGGATGGGGCAGACCCAGGAACCCAGCTGTCCTGTAATACCAAGACTATGATACTGAGGACATCTGTCCCTACCAGCCAGTGACCCACATTCTCTGAAGGAAAGAAGACCACAGCATGAGGAGTCAAAGTCAAGAGCACTGGATTTCATGTCTCACAGCATAATTTCATCACATCTTTTATCTTCTGTAGTTACTCTTCCTTTGAGTCTAAGTGTCTGTGTTTAGGTAACCATTTTCTTGTCACTGGTTGTTTCCTAGGCAAAGTTTGGAGTTTTAAATGAGAAAGTCTTTGGGAGGGTAGTCCATTCCTCTCACTTTGTGAGGAAGCCGAGGCTCATAGGGACTCAAAGCACTGCATGAGACAGCTCCCGCTGGCCCAGCCCTTGTCCCTACCAACTCCTGGTCCTCCCCCATTTGTGCTCCATACCACACCCTCCTGAGCAGCCGCACATCTTCCCTGTTAATATTCCCACAGGTTGCTGCTTATTTACACTCAGAACTCTGTGGGGTTTTGTTTTCTGTCAAATGACATGCTTGCCCTTATCCTCAGTCCTAGAAGTAAGACATTTGAATTAGTAGAGGCCTTGGGAGAGCAATCTCTAGGACTCTGTCCTTTCTCATCAGGGAGGCCCAGTGGATTTTGGCAAGAAAAGGCTCCTTTTGCTTGAAGATAGTTAAATGATTTTAAAATAAATTATTTTGTTTGGGTTAAATAAATGGGTTAGAAATAAGGAGAAGCAGGACAGATGCCTTCCAATAGCATTCTTCATTCCTTTTGCAAAATTGAGAGAACTCAAAAATTCTTCCTGTGGGTGCCTATTTCTTAAATATGTCTTGCCTTGTGGCTTCAGCCTATGGTAGAAATATGTGCTTAATGGTCCTTTTTTATGTAAAAAGTATTTTTTAGACACACTGTCAAAAATATATGATTGGTTTGGAACCCTGAATTATTCAAGGACCCCTGTCTTTTCTCTGCATTCCCCTTTCCCGCTTTGTTTTTCTTCTTCTTTCTTGTTTTTAAGAATATTCTTACAGATTACCATGGCCAGACATCTTCCCCTGGCAGGATTCCTCCCGGACCTGGGCCAGCCATTGTAGCTGACTTCCCTGCCTTGAGAAGCCAGCACAGGCCGGTCTTCACATGGCTTAGTTTTCAGAGACAGAGTCATAGGTCTAAAGAGCTTGGAACAGAAGCCAGGGAAGGGGGAGGTGCTAATGAGATGCTGACATTCTGGAAGAAAAGCAAGTCATTTGCATCTTGCTCAATTCAAAGACAGAACTAGGGGTCCTGGGATAGTGAGCTTGGCACCCTTTGCCATTCCTGGGAGGACAGCAGAGCTAGGCATTAGTTTCTCAGAGTCCTTGAGCTGTTGGACAAGGACAGACAGGGCTTAGGACCTGACTGAGGGAAACTCTCATTCCTTCATGAGCCTTCTCCTCAGCTCAGAAGCATTGAGCCACCTACAGCTGGGGGGGGGGGCAGTGGGCATGAAGGATTGATGCCAAGATTTGGGGTGCTTATTCATTTCTCAGGTGACACTGACAAGCCCAAGTCCTAGTCAGCAGCAGCCCTGCGTGAATAAAGCCAGGCCCGCACAGACCTGTCACATCAGGGGAAGGGGCAATGACTTAGTCCCTGCTGGGATGCAGTTAAAAAGAGAGCTCCACCTAAAATAATTCTCTACCCCAAAGTGGGACCATGCTGACATCAATAACCATAACTGTGTTGGAGGAAAACAACTAAAATTTTAAATAATGCCTTGGAAAGGGAGCAGCAAGAATTATAATTACCTGGTAGTTAATTTGATTCATTCTCCTTGGGTGGGAATTCCTGTATAACCTCTCATTTGCTATTGACACAGAGGAAAAGAAGATCCTCAGAAAAAAGTCAGTGTGCATGTGCAAGTGTGTGTGTGTCTGTGTGTGTGTGTGGATGGGGCATGGTCTGGGGCAGCAAGGGAGATTTACCTAGCAGTGCTTATCTGCTAGAGAATTTCTATGATGTCATGAGTCCAAATATTTTGAAAAGCAGCATGAAGCTGCCTCTCTTACAGACACAAAAGGAAACAAAACAAACCTGGTCTAGGAAACCCAACCAATCAGCAGATCATTTTTTGAGCATATGTATGTTCTTTATGAGGCTCCCTTCTAGGAATGTGAGGAGGGGACGGTACAAAGAGATAAATGAGGAGACAGATGCCCTGCAGCCCCCTGGCTGAGGAGACAAGATATACAATCCTTGGGAGATGGCTAACAGTTCTTTCTGAAGAAATTTTGCTTTCTAGGCTGTTCAGACTCTTGGTACTTTTGATCTTGAGTTGTTCAAGGCTGAGAATTCAGAAGGTGGAGAGATGTTCAGTCACTGGGCAGCCAGGATGCATCAGACAGACCTGTGCTAGCTGTGACAGATCCAGTGATGAAACGTATTCAGTGGCTTATAAACTGAGAAGTCCAGAGAGAGCATGTGCATCAGGCATGGCTAGAGATGAGACTCCAAGACTGCATCAGGAACATGCCTTTTTGCATCTTGGCTCTGTTGTCCACTGTACTAGCTTCATTCTCAGGCAAACTTCCCCAAGCAGGGGCAAACATGGTCACCAGCAGCTCCAGACCAAGTTTTCAAGACAAAAAAGGATTTTTGTTTCCCAACAGCCAGCAAAAGTCCCAGGCTCTCATTGGCTCTGAACCAGTCAAATGCCCATATGTGACCCAACTACTGGCCAGGGAGGTAGAATGCCCTCCCAGACTGGCCAAGCTTTGGTCATAGCCTACACTGAGGGATAAAAAGGCAGATGGAGTCCCACACAGACTACAAGGATAGAAGGTGGAGAAGGATTGAGTCCCCAGGAAAATTAGATGCTGAACAAGAAGGAGAAGGAGTCATACTGGGTGAGCAAAAATAAGAGTTGAACACTTTAGAGGGAAGCTTCCTAAGAAGGGGTGGGACTTGAATACTGTCTTCGAGGATGTTCAGGATCATCTAGAACGGAGAGGGTATTTCAGGCAGGGGGTCTAGAATGATCAAAGTTGTGACATGCAAATGTGAATGGTGTATTTGGATCATGGAAAGGGGAACGGTTTGATTGGAGTGGTGTTCTTGTGAGATGTCATTGGCTGTTGGATTGGTTGAATCCAGGCCAAGCAAAACTCTAAGGGGTCAGGAGAAGATTGGATTTCTAAGGAACTGTGAGCAGAAAAGTGGCATGGTGGGGGCTGATCTTTAAGGAGATCAACTTAGCAGCAGATGGGTTGGATGTGAGAATGGAACTCCTGTCTGGAGTCAGGCAGACTAGGGGAGAAACAGGTGGTGACAATGGGAAAGGAAGAATGGAAGAAGTAACAGTAAGCCACTGCCACAACAACGGTGTGTGATAAGCATCCTAAAGCTCAGTGACTTAGAGCAGCAGTTATTTTTTCTCACTTACCTCCATGTTGACTAGGAATTGGCTAATCAACTTGGGGTCAGGTTGGGTCCAGGCCTGTTTTGTGGGTCTCCCATCTTTCTTGAACAGTGAGGTAGCTGGAGGATGTTCTCATGGTGATACCAGAAACATAAGAACACAAGCCCAATATATGACACTTTTCAATTTCCTGCTTGTCACATCTGCTAATGTTCCACTGGCCATTCAATGACCAAGTTCGAAGTCAAGGGAAAACAAATAAACTGTGCTCCTATTGGAAAGAACTGCAAATTCATGTATTCTTTGCATATATGTAAAGATAAAAGGATTGGGGACAATATATTCTATCACTGAAGGGATGAAAAATATGGGCTATTAGTTTTTCAAAGAAATTATTTTCTCTTTAGTAGAATTAACCATGGAGTTCTCCTCCCCCTTTAACACTGTAATTTTTCTTTAATTTTCTTTTTAATTACAAAATATTACAAAGATATACAGGATATAATATAATTAATATAATGTAATATAATATGATATAATAATATAATTAATATAATATAATATAATATAATATAATATAATATAATATAATATAATATAACATAATATAATAAACGGATCTCTGTGTACTCAGAATTCTGATTTCACAGATGTTAATACAGCTTTATGTTCTCTTTCCTCCCCCAAGAAATAAAATACTTATTTTACCAAGGGTCCATCCCGATATTCCTCAGCTTATTCTACCATGCATGTTTATATATTTCTACCTGTTTCAGTTCCTTTAAACATGCTTTTATTAAAGAATCCATTGATGTGAACATCTGAATCTCAGGGTAAAAGTTCTCAGTAATGCCTGTGGCTTTAGTGACTCTACCGAGAGTCCGTAAGAGGGCAGTATGACCTCAGGCAAACAATAAGGGGCAGGAGGAGGGACAGCCATTTATCCTTTCTCTCCACCTGCTGAGGCAAACTTTCTAGGTCTGGGTTTCTCTGATTCACACTTGATGGATGATGTGTGGTCTGTGTGTGTGCACATGGTGACGGAGTCCTGGCCTCTCCCACGCTTCCTGCCTCACTGCCTTGCTGTCATTTCCTGGGTGCACTGACCTCCTGCTTCAGGCTCTGTTTTGGGGCCTGTTTCTAGTTCCATTTTTTCTCTGTCTTGGTCTCAGTTCTCTCTTGGCATCCCTCTCCATGTCTGTCTTTGGTATTTGTTGTGTTTAGGGCCTGAATCTCTGCTCCCAGTTTTCAAATCTGTCCTGAGTGATGCAGACATTGAGTGCCATCCACTTCAGAGCATGGGAGGCAGGACCCTGCCTGGCCCAGGAAGGAGGGCATGGCCCAGGGGTTTTCCCAGAATGGTGGGCACCTGAGAAGAATGAAAGTTATTTTCCTTTCTTTCAAAAAATCAACACTAATTAAAACTCTATACCAAACAGATTTGTTTATAACCATTTTATGTGTGGCATTAATTGGCTTTGTTTGGATGTTAACGATCTTGACTAAGAAAAGCTCCCTGGCTTTGTTGTACAGGCCCATGTTGATTTACTGAGTACTGTAGTGCGTATATGTCTGTGTATTAAAAAGAGAGGGTATGTATACTTTTGTGTCTTGGAGAGTAGATGTGTAAGTTGCATGTATGTCTCCATAAGTGTTTGTTTCTGTGAGTTTGTTCTGACTGTGTATAATTGTGCCTGCAGGTGTCTTGGTGAAGGTGTGTGGCTCTATATGTTGGAGAGTGTGTCAGTGTGTGTATAAATGTCTGTGGTGCCGAGTGTTTGTAGGTATTAGTCTGTGGATAAATGTCCACATTTGGTAGACACCATGAGTGTCAGGGTTTGTGTTTGTTCTCTGAGTGTGAGTGTATAAACTGGTGCCAGAATTGTGGCACTTACTGCCAGGTTATCTCTGGAGCAGTGCAGGTGTAGGACACGTGGTGATAATAGTGATGGATTGATCAACCACATGGAATTGAATTCTGATCTCTCAGGGGCTTGGAGATATGATTTAAAATTTCCTTTAGTTCAGAGAATACCAGTATTTCAGTGCCTTTGTAGGAACACTAAGGCATGGAAAGCTGCAAATTGGTAGGTAGGAGAATTGGGGCATCTCAGAGGATGAGCCTTAGAATCTTCCTTCCCCTCGTGCCTACTGCAGGATCATCCAGCTGAGGCTTCCCTGCTCCAGGACCCCCAGTCATTTTGGTACGTAGGAAGCCTCCCTGATCTGTTCATTTGCAAGTTGGGCATGTGGTGAGGGGTCCTGGGGCACTGGGTGTCCAATTCTGTTCAAAGCCAAATGCAGCTTTCCAGTTCCTGTCCCCTCCAAGTTCTGCCAGCCTTTCAGAGCATGGCTCTGGCCCACAGGCAACAGTAGGCATGGGGATTGTGAGCCTGCCCTCCTGCAGTGTGGACCATCCAGCTAGATTGGGGTGGGGCTCTTTTGAGGCTCACTGCAGTGTCCTCCCTGGGAGACCGCTGCATGGCAGGAGAGAGGATCAGCTTGACTTTACCTCACTCACTTGCAACATTTCTCACTTTCCTCGTGCCAGTCATGCTAGAGCAGTGGTGGATGGGATGGGGGTGTGAGTGTGGAGGCAGGGCCTAGGAGGTGGAGCTAGGAGTTTGTTGCAGGTGAAAGCATCACCTTATTGTGTTAGTTTGCTAGGGCTCCGCAACATAGTACCACAAACAGAACATCTTCAAACATCAGAAGTTGGTTGTCTCACAGTCTAGAGGCTTGAAGTCTGAAATCCAGGTGTTGGCAGGGCCATGCTCCCTCTGAACCCTCTGGGAACCCTTCCGTGATGCTTCCTAGCTCCGGTCTGCTAGGATCTTTGGTGATGCTTGGTTCACGTCTGTGAACTCATCTTTGCTCTTGTCATCATATCATCCCTGTGTCTGACTTCACATGGCCATCTTATAATGACACCAGTCATACTGGAATGGGGGCCACCCTATTCCAATGTGACCTCATCTTAACTGAATATATCTACAATGACCATATTTCCAAATGAGGCCACACTCTAAGGTTCAATGTACCTTTATTGAGGGGACACAAAACCTGTGACACTAACCATCTCACCAATCATCCCTTCACATTTCCAGGACCCATGTCTTCAGATTACCTCACAGGTCTATTTCTAAGCATTGGAACCCTCCCTTGCCCCTTTCCCCCATTCTTCTTTCTCTCTCCTCTATTGTCACAATCAGCCACCAGCTATAGATCCTCAACTGTACCAGCCTCTCCACAGGAAAGAAAATTCAGTGTTATGAAACAGTAAAAGACTGAGACTGTGTATGTTACACATAGCTCTCGAGTCAGCCCTGACCATTTGCACCCCCAGGAAACACTATAGTTGGGGGTGGGGGCAACAGCTACAACACAAACAACTTAAAGTAACTTGAGACAACAAAGCTTTACTGAGCGTTTAGGTCTGCACAAGCTCAGATTTCAGGTTTCCTTCTCCCTTTCGGGAAGTGAACTGTCTGATTTTTTAAAGGGGCTGTTAATCTACCCTTTTACATTTCATTTCCTGGCTCTCCTCATCAGATTAATGGTTCCTTCTTCTGCCATGAGAAGCCACAATGTGCTGCTTTAAATTCTTAGTGATTAGGTATTTGGGTTTCTTTTTTATTTTTGAGGAAGCTTATATTTATAAATAAAATGTAAAATTTCAGTTTCCCAGTATTGTAGCCACAGTAGACATGTGTGTGATATGTGCATATGCATGTTTTCATATGTATATGTGTACAAATGTGTATATGTACAGGCATGTGGTATATGTACATATACCTATCTATATGTGTACAGTGTGTGTGCATGTATATGTGTGTGTGGTGTGTATGCGTGTATGTATGGTATGTGTGCTGTGTGTGTATGTATATGTGTGCATGTATTATATTAGTGTATGTGTGGTGTGTGAATGAATGCTTTGAATGAATGAACGAATGAATTCACAGCATTCTCACTCTCCTCTCCAGATCTGAAAGCTGGGAGGTAACCTACTGAAGTTACTCAAGAACCTGGACCACCCAGTCTTGGTCTATGTCTTCTGGATGTTGAATTCTGTTTCTAGGGTGAGGTGGAGGGATTCTTGGCAGCCAGAAGACACTTTCTAGTCTTAGCACCATCATTTTGCTCTTAGTCCCAGAGGGAAAAGGAAGACTGTCTCTTGCCACAGTTGCTACTGCACAACAGCTGGGATTCAGTGGCTGGATGGTTGGGTCATACACCCTTCCCTGAGCCAGTCCCTAGACCTAAGGGGGATTCAATTAGCACATGGCCAAGCTCCTCTTCAGAACTTGGGGTGGAGCCCTTATGAACTGTATGGATGTGGGGTAGTGGTGGTGGTGGAGATGCAGCAGCTCCTAGGAAATTTCTTCCTCCAAGAAAAAAGGCAAACGTGCTGTGGGGGAAATAGCAGAGTTCTTCTTTGCCCTGATTCAGTTGCCTGAGGCAGAGCCCACATGAACAAGGGGAGCAGCTTCCTGTCCTGCTACCTCCAGCTTGATTTCTTTTGCATTGGCCCAGGAGTCTGGTGCTCTGTGTTTGAGTGAAGGGGAGGTGACATTATCTGTATGAAAAGTAGCAGACCTGCCTGGGGTTTGAGTCCCAGGTTGGCTTGGGAGCTCGGGAAGGAGAGAAATACGTAAAGGGGTCCCTGTTATCAGTCTTCTGTTCCTGGCTCAGCAAAACTTAAGAACGGAGAGGCTGGAGAGGCCAATGACTAGACCAGCTGGTCCATCAAACTCAGACCAAAGCCTGAAGTTCCAAGGTCTTTTGTGATACACTGTGAGATCTCAGTCTTTTGTTCTCTCTGGACACTTCCATCAGTGAGTTTCCTCTCTGTAGCTCCCTCAACATGTTGTCTTTCTTTTAGGAAAACAGTTCCCTTTCTCCCTATATTACAGCACATAGTCCCTCCTTTCCTGTTTCTGAGTGCTCCCCACTGACCCATGGGGGTAAACCTCCTTCTTACAGTTTTTCCCTGATGGTACACATGTGCATGTAGGTGTGTACATATGTACTTCAGTAGCCCTTCCTGACAGCCAGGATGATTCCACTTCGTAATCCATGGTGGGAGGCTAGGGGCAGAGTGTTGGCCCCATTCCTGTCTCTGCAGGAACACCCAACCCCCACCCAGGGTGAATGGAGAGCCTGTAATTTCTTGCTCAGTCAGTCCTCCTGACTGGCTGGTCTGCCTCAGATTAAAGAATTTAGGAAAGGGTCAGGTGGACTTCAGAATAAACACATGGCTGGAGGAAAGGATCAACAACTTGACCTAAGACATTACCCTGAATTATCCAAGAGAGGGACCTTTCTGAGTTAGGGTTTGGGGAGGAGGGGGCATATTCCACATGGCTCATTATTTCTATGTAATCCAATCTCCCCCTTTGAGTTCCCTAAGTGAGTCCCTCACTTTTCTTAAGATAACATAAGTTGGGAATGTTGCTTTGGCAATCGTGGGGCCTGTTTAGAGTTTATTTGCCCAAATACCAGGCCCCATAAATCTAGACACTCAGCCTGCCTCCTCCTCCCACCATAGGAACTTTCCATGACAGTGTGGGAGGCCTCTGTCTGCATCAGTAAAGACCAGATCAGTATTAAAAAGATTGCTTTTGCATCAGAGGTGGAAAGCTTGAGTCTAGGAAATAGAAACTGGTGACTGCCAGCTGAATTTCACCCAGAAACATTTTATTTGTCTTTGAAAATGGAAAGTAGAATTCATATGCCTTCAGGTGGGGTCACATTCTCCATTTAGCCAGTTACAAAGGTCAGCATTGCCGGTATACACTTGTCTTGTCCCAAAGGCATTTAATTTTGCAGGCCTTTATGGTCACCCTTCCTTTGTTTATAGATGAGGAAATGAAGGTCCAGAGAAGGCCAGGTCACAGTTAGCTGGCGAGATCACCAGGGATGGAACCCAGGTCTTGGGCTCCTAGGCCAATCCTCTTTCTTTTATGACCAGGCTAAGTTGGTGCTCACAAATGTTTCCATGTTGCAGCCTCTCCAGAGATACCTTTAGCTGCAACAGCTGGACTTCAGGAATCATGGTTAAGAGAGAAGGGACCCTGGCTGTCACCAACAACCTTAATCTGCCTCCCCCTGCCCCAACAGTGGTTGCTTACTTAAGACTGGCTTGGCAGCAGCCATAGGCTCTGTCCTTACATTTTCTGTGATTTAACATGAGGCCCTCCTGGCTACAAAATGCATTAGGGAGATGTGAATAATCTTTGTGTTAATGAAACATGGATTTTGCTCAGCCCTAGAGGGCTCTAGAGGTGGTGAGGAGATCGATGGCTGGCCTGGAAACCCTCACGGCCCTGCAGAATCTCACTTCTGCTCTTCTGAGCTACTCTCAGAAACCCAGGTGGGGGACTCTTGTCAGCTATTCCATCTTGAGTCAGTGTGCTGCCCTAGCTTGGCTGATGCAGGAAGCAGTGGAGCAGGATCGGAGAATATGATGTCCTGGAATGTAGAAAGAGGCCGTATGCTCTTTAGAAAAGCAGCTCAGGTGTTCGAGGGGGCTGAACAAAATCATGCTGTCCTCACAATTCTGTCTATCCTCTCCCTTCTCTGCTGCTGGCCCCCTTCCGTTTGCTTCCTCAGCTCTGCCTATTCTGCACTGATCTTAAAATAACTTAGACAAAGCCATTGCTTCACCAAGTTTCTAGTCTTTCTTATTCACACCTAACTCTTATGTGTCTATAAAAGTACCTGGCACCTAGTAGATGCCAATGCTCTATCTATGCTCTAAAGAATAAATATTTTCTCAAATACACGTTCTAGCTGAGTTTAGGACTAAACCTTGCTGTGTGCATGCTTAATGGAGTGCTTTCCTTCAGATGATTCTAGAGACCATTCCCAAATGAGGCAGCAGCTGGAAGAAGCAGTGCTGTCTTCAGAGACCACAGAGGCAGTGAACTTGCTGGAATTCAAAGGAGGCTGACAAGAAGCTCTGTTTGGCCATGCAAAGCAGGGAGAGAATTAATGGACTTTGTTCCCTGAGTCCCAAGAATGGTGACCCAGGGCAGTGGAGCTGGCCTTTGTTTCCAGGAGGCAGCTGCCCACTCTAGGAAAAGCCACTCAGAGCATACAGAGTGAGCTACCACATGTCTCCTGGGCTAGTTCACTGCTATTGTCATGATGAAATACAGGAAATTATCCACTTCAGGGAACTCTCTGGTATTTGAGAGCATGGAAAAAATATTTGCCATGTTTCCCCAATCCCCTGCCCTTTCTGACTCTTTGTTGCAGTTTCTACAACTCTGTTACCAGGCTCAAACAGAAGTTTTTGAGGAGGTGATGTTTCTCAGTCTTTCTGGCTCTCAGAGTATGATGCCTGCACTGGACATTCAGCCTGCATTTCTGACAGCCCCTGCCATGTGCCAGGAGCTGGGCCTCAGCCACAAGGAACACACATCTTGTCTTTTGGTCATTTTTATTGTCTTATTCTTTCTCTCTAATTTTAAGCTATCTAAAAAAGTGGTTTTACAAAAACATTAGAATAACAACAACATGAATATAAAGCAAAAATTTCCCCTAGTCCCATGAATTAATAAAATAAATGCTGCCATTGTCTGTGTGATCCTCCTGTCTTTCTCCATAAGTGTATGCAATCCACACTGGTTATTCTCATTGGCCACCTAGCATCTGAAGCCCCTTCCACTGTCTGGGCTCCCCCCAGCCTTATGAAGCAAGGCCTGCATGCCACTGTGGAAACTGAACACAGCAGCTTCTGCCTTTCCTGCCTCCCTTGCAGTTTGGCCACCGCCACACGCCTTGCGCTCTGTCAGGTCAGACACTCCTGTGTGTGCACAAAGCAGACCTAGGGCCTCTTCTCAGTGGGAGCTCTGGCAGTTTTAGCAGAAGGGGCTCCCAGGGGCAGCAACAGCAGAAATGGTGGCAATGATGTCATGTGTTAAGGGTCAGGTGAGGCACAAGGCCATTCTTTGGTGTGGTTCAGACAATGTTTAGGTTGCCTCCAATCTTAGTTCTTCAAGTCCCTGAACATGTCAGTGAATTTCCCAGTTCTCTTATTAAACTTTTCTTTCTGTTTAAATTGGCCTGATTGGTTTCTTATCCTTGTAACTAGGTCATATCTGACTAATACACCTATTCATAATGTTTACTCTTTTGTAGTATTGGAATTGACATAATTTTATATTCTACACTTTTATTTAAGACTGTGCCATGTGTACTTCTCAGTTGGCATAATCTTTTTTCTATGATGATGACACTAATAATATTGGTAGTAGTGTTATGTTAATCCTTCTCCTCCCCTCAGGTAACCAGTGTTAACAGCCCTGGGAGGGTCATGATGCTTCTCATCTTGTCCATTTGTAGGGGATCAGGATTTCTTATATTGCTGCAAACTGGCAGTGCTTAGTGTAGGGGACACAGGGAGAGCCATTGACCATAGGCTGGAAGAGCCTTAGATAAAGTATAGTTCCTCATTGTTGGCTGAGGAAACAGTGACCAAGAAAGGGAGCCGACTTGAGCAGGCAGCTCCCTTAGAGCTAGTGCTGGAGGCAGGGCCAGACCCAAGGGTGCAAGTTCCTGGGGCCAGAGCAGAGTGCCGTTCAGATAGTTGTATGCTTTCTACAGAGCAATGTCAAACTTAGTGCTCTTATGGGGTTCTCAAGAGTGAAATGGGGTGGGGAGAAGGTGCTATGTGGTATGTAAAATTTGTCCTCAGGTTATTGTTCAGAACCCTAAGAATAAGGTTCAGTCATTCCTTCTATACATATTCTCCAGGGACCAACATGGCACCTGCTACCTACTAGGTACCTGACTACTCTGTGTTGAGTGAGTGAAGGAAGGAAAATGCTAGGCTGTTCATACCTAGTGTTAATTCTATGACTAATATGTTGCAATATAGTGAGATGTGTTAGTAGTAAATAAGATAATTAACATAACCTAAAAGCTTGAATTTGATTCTCCCACTAGTGAGTCTTTAGTCATTAGAGTGAGTTTTCTTTATGGCTCTGTCCATGTTGTATGGAGTGCTAGGAATGAAATGCAGTAGTTTAGGAAGTTTTTGTCTTGTAGTTCTCTTCTTAAATATAGATGGCCCATCTGTAGTGGCATGTGCCTCCAGAAAATAATCTCTCCTAAAAGTCAGGCAGTCACTAGTCCAGTGTTAATTGAGCACTATTTATGTGGCAGGCTTCATGTTAAGAAATTGGGTAAGTTGAACAGACCTGGTCTCTGCCTTTATGGAATTTATAGTCTTACAGGGAAACAAGAATTTAACAAGTCATATCCTTAACACAAGCTATGACAATACATATTTTAATGGCTAAGACAAGGAAGAACAGATGCTATTAGAAAGTAGCAGATGCCCATTTTTGGGGGGGACAGGGAAGACCTCTCTAAGGATGTTCCTTTCAGGAAGTTGTCTCTGAAATTCAAACCAGAATGAATGAAAGTTTTTGATCATTTTAATTGTGCAGTTGAGAAATCATGCTGAGAATGTTTCTCATGTAGTAAACACTCAAAACATATCAGTGATTACTATAATAAACACTTTCATATCCATTGTCATGATTCTGTATGCCTACGAAGAGACTTGGTGAGTATTCTCATTCCCATTGTATAAGTGAAGATTCATCTGAGGCTCAAGTGGCTAGGTGGTTAAGTGAAGTAAGTCATTTTGCTAGTCAAAGACACATCTGAGATTGAAACATAATTTTCCTTACTGCTACCTCAGGCTCATTAATCCAAATCTATTTCAGAATGGAGCAATAGTGGTTAGGGCCTATACATCATCTTCATGAGCATGTAAATTGCTTGGGGAAGCCTTTCCCCAGCTCTGGGGTGCTTCATGTACACCTTGTTAAATTCAAGGATGGTGGGGGCCATTTAGGGAGCATATAGAGCACAATATGCCTCTTTCTTTTCCCTTTAAGTCTGTCATTTATTAAAGATTCTCATAAAACTAATGACAGGATAAAGCAAAAAATTACATTGCATTTTATAATGGGCTAATTAGGTAAATATGTTAAAAAGTTTCCCCATAGTGCCATTTCATGTTTGTACTGTTGATAATCAGCCCTTGTCTTCAAAGTGTCAGAATATCAAAAGAAAGCTGCTTGCTTTGCTGGGTTATGTCATACTAATGAAATGAGTTAAGCGGATTCCTGGGAATGCTCTGACACTGTTATTGCTTGAGTCCTTTGAAGGGACACTTTGAGTCTAGTACTTTGGTTCTGGCTGATCCTTTGAGCATTTGAGTAGACATAAAGCTTTTTAAGAGCTCCCTTCAGCCTCTAATACAGAGTTCCTTTGCTTAGATAAGATGTTTGTTGGCCAGTGCTGTGGGTGGGGGTGTGTCCAGATGAGAACCTTTCAGAGGTCATGATGGGTTTCTTTGTCTGGTTCTAGATTAACACATCCATCCATATATAGAATGTCCTGAGACAGACAGTGGGTATGCTAAGATTAGAAGTTGACAGCCCCATTTCACAGAAATGGGGCAAAATCTCTGTCACTGTTTGCTTTTGATGTGCTTCAGGTTGCAAACATAAATAGCCATGATATTAGTTTCTGTGTGACTGGACCATATTGAGGGAAGAATGGAAGTGAGGGTGTACCTGGAACACATTCTGGGTTCAGGATACACAGGGAGGTCTGTCAGACACATGTTAGCTCATTTTATGACCTGTCAGGACCTCTAATTTGCAAACAACAGTGTCTGACTAATTTATGCAGAAAGGGTTTTATGTGCAGCATGATGGAGTTTGAAGACCTAGTTCTGGGAATGAGCAGGACTGAGGGAGTTAGAGATGCCCTAAGGGCAGATGTTATAGTCCTTGTCACATGGCCACCAGTGTCTGATCAGCTGTTGCCACTGCAATGGGTAGCTCATCATCCTGGACTCTAAATACCCCAGGTTATAGAAGGAGCCATCTGATTATATGGTCATGGACCACATGCCCACTTCTTGTGCTCTTCTAACACTTTCTAGTGGGAGACCAGACTACCTCACATAAACTGTGTATAAGAGTAAGTTACCAAAAGAAATTGGGATGCTTTAAGGAGGGGAATGGACATGAGGGAGCCAAAAAGTGACAGAGGACCAGTATGCTTACTTAGGGACAGAATCCTGAGCCTTGAGGGCCTTGGCACTGAGTGGGAGCCTGGTTCATGCTTGTATTTATTGTTGAAATTCAGCCAGCTCTCTGTTCAGCCTAAGAATTCCTTGCTGTAGAAATATACTAGCCACTAACCACATGTGGCTATTTAAAATTAAGTTAAAGTGAATAAAATTAAATGTCCAGTTCCCCACTGCATTAATCACATTTCAAGTGCCCTATAGCCACATATGGCTAGTGGCTAATATTGGTAAGTACAGATATGGAACATTTATGTAGTTTCAGAATGTGCTATTGGAACACATTAGAGGTTTGATGGGTCACCCAGGTCTTTCTCTCTACCTTCATCTTACATGACATCAACTCCAAGGCCATTTATTCTCTACCTCTGGGAAGAGGTAGGGCATAGGCTGTGTAAAAGGAGAACTGACTAGTTATATATTTGCCTTTCCTTCATTTTTGGTAATGGATGATATAACATAATTCATAAATGTAGATACAATTATACAAAGACAGATTAGCTTATTAACAGGGACTGAAGTACAGCACTCAAAGAAAAGTATGTGTTTGTTGGGGTGGTGAGACTAAGGAGTTTTTCTTTCCATTAAATTTTAATTATTATTATTTAAATGATAGGGTCTTAAATATATTTTCACTTAAAGAAGAGTTGGTTATTTTGGCATAAATTAGGTTCATTTTTGGGTAATGATTCATAATTATATTTTTGTAGGGTCATAGTTTAGAAGATTTCTATGAACTCATTTGCCCCTCAAACACTCTTATATGATACAAGAAAGAGCAGAGATTTGAATCCTTAGACCTGTTCTGGCACTAAGTAAGATATACACTTCGGAAAAGAATTATTTTCAATATAAATGCAGCTGTGCCTCAGAATGGTTCAATAACCTGCCCTCTGAAATCAAACAATTAGTGCAGAGTAAGGCTGTAATTTGAACCCCGAGTACAGCGCTGAATCCCAATATCCTCTTGTTCACTAAAGGCAGAATTCTTGTGTGTTTAGGCTTTCTTTGCCCCATCCTAATGGGCAAATGGGATGCTGCACATCACACTATGGGATGGGCTATGGAGGCCAGAAGACAGAGAATACAAGGTGACCTGGGAGAGAGTCAGAGCAGATTTCAGTGCAGGACCAGAGGGTCAGGGACCAGGTGCTCAGTATGGGAAGCAGGGGCCTCCAAGGTAGAAGTCAGGGCCTGTTGGACAGAGCTTTTCTTGACTTCAGTTTCTTGGAGAGGCCTGGTAACTCCTGCTCTAAATTCTTACAAGGTGTTTGTCATTAAGTTAAAAACAGGTAGTGGTACGAAAGCTCTTCACCAAAGCTGAAAGCATGATTGTTATAAGGGGCATCAGGAAGGAGGAAAAATACTCCTTGCAAATATATTCTTCATTCCTGGAAACATAATGCAAAATACTATTCTGGGATGACGGCTGAGAATCGTGTGGACAATATCCCCATTTGCCAATTTGTTCAACCTGTAGCTGGTAATCTCAGCTCACATCTACCAGTGTGTTTCTGAGAGGCAGGTGATCTCCTGCATCAGGGCTGCACACAGGAAGATGCCTGGACATATGCTCACGCCAGAGGGCTTATGCTATCAGGCTGGGGGCACTGGAAAAAGCCCTCTCAAAGGAAATCTATTTAATGTGGGGTCAACATTCCACACCAATATAACAAGAATATTTGCTTGAAACTTTTCTTGAGAAATAAAACTAAAAATTAAAAGCCAGTTTAATTTAATTTACATTTACACAGTGTTTGTTTTAGTTACAATCATGGGCAAAGAACAATTGTTTTGAAATTTTAACTAACCAACTAATTAACTACAGTAAACATCCTACCAAGGTCATCTCTGCTGAAAAGTTTGAAGAGTTTTCCCAAGGCCTTCTGAAAATCTCTTTCTCTTCTGAAGCTTATATCTGGTCACATCATAACTTTGTGGTCTTTCCTTCTGCATATTTCCCCTCACTCTGTCTTATCCTCATTTGTCAGTGATTTAAGTGGAACTCAAGGAAGTCTCCCTTATTATTGTCATTGACCTTACAAATCTTGCAGGAGATGGAGGAGTTCCTAACTTCATCTGGCAATTGATTTGCATTGCATTTGTATTGTATTGGCAGACACCTACCACATCTGGTAATCTGTTGCTGACTGATGTGGCTGGTCTGGAGTGTAAGCTTCTAAGTGGGGCAGGAGGATCTTATCAGACTAGTTTTAAAGGTGGTCAGGTTACTAAGGAATAGATCATTTGTTTCTATCTGGTATCTTGTAACCACACAGACTCAGACAACAAACACTCATGGAGCACAGCTTTCTGTACTCAGTTCAGGTTGCACCAGATGGGGAGGGCAGTGGCAGGCCTATCAACAGTGATATCAAGATCAACACACTCCTGAGTGCTGATTAAAATAGTCTATTTTCTCTGTGACCTGGGGCAAACCCCTTCCTTTCTCTGGCTTTATGTGTAATATGCTAATTTCAGTTCTGCTCTAACATCCCATTACTCCATCATCCTTGTATAAGAACTGGTTCTCAGCTTTCCAGCCACCTGCCTATGGGCTGTCATCTCTGGCCCAGGCCACAGTGTCTGTTATTATCAGCAACATGGGCTGAAGGAGGCACGCCACCATGGTGGGCATGACTCATGAGACTGTAACCCTAGGTGCACCACCATGGTGGGCATGACTCATGAGACTGTAACCCTAGGTGCACCACCATGGTGGGCATGACTCATGAGACTATAACCCTAGGTGCAGCAGGGAACATGGTTGAAAATATGGAGAGCTGTGAGATAAGCACTCTGGGCATTTGCTGCAGCAAAAGACCTGGGGATCTCCATACATACCTTCTCTGGTCTAGTCTGAAAAGACTAGAGTCAATTCAGGAAAAAGATTGAGAGAGCCAAGAGGATTCCAGTGTGCAGACATTGCGCTTTTTTTATTTTTTATTGTGGTAAAAATTCATAACATAGAATTTATCATTTTATTTATCTTTCCATTTTTTAAGGGCACAGTTCTATGGCATTAAGTATACTTGCATTGTTGTGTAATTATCACAACCACCCATCTCTAGAACTTCTTCCTTTATCTCAACTGAAACTATGTCCCTTTTAAACAGTAACTCCCCATTTGCCTCTCCTCCAGCACTTGGTAGCCACTGTTCTGTCTGTCTCTATGAATTTGACTCTTCTAGAAATCTCATGTTGGTGAAGTTGCACAGTATTTGTTCTTTTGTGTGACAATATTTCATGTAGCCCTATGTCTTCAAGGTCATCAGTGTTGTAACATGTGTCACAATTTCCTTCCTTTTAATGCTGAGTTATATTCCATTGTTCAGATTGGATTAAGGATGGCTGCATGAGAAGAGAGACAGAGGCTTCCTCCTAAAACTGTATACAGTTAGAAAATATAGTTGGCACAACTAATCCTGGGACAGTAATAGGAAAGAGGATGGTGCCAGACTGCATACACCTGGAGAAAAGAGCAGACCTCATGGAACAGGGTAATGTACCAAAGCCGTGGATCCATGGAACCCAAGACCCTCCCCCACCCCAGCTCACCTGGGAGGAAGAGAAATGGAGCAGGGAGGGAGTGGAGGCCTGGGACTGCTGAATACCTAGCTCCGGAGATCTGTTCTGGGAGCTCAAAACTGTTCATGGTGCTTTCATGAAACTCGCATGATGACCAGATTGGAAAGCTAATACAGACAGAGTTCCTGGAGAGACTGAGATTGCAGCCACTTGTGGAAAGCAGTGATCCATATCAGGCTGCTCTGGGACAAAAGCTTATACCTATGTGCTCAGCCCACTGGTTAAGGCAGTGGAGACAGACACAGTAGCTGGGAAGCAGGGGATGGCTCTTTCCTATCTCCAGGCACCAATACTGCTCCTCTGAAACCCCCAACATTGCTTCAGGGGTTGAGCAGCTCCAGATAGTAGAGCTTCTGGACACTAGAGAGTGCCATATACAAATATGAACTGCCAAAGGAAACTGATCCAGAGTAAAATTAATATAACTCTGGAGAAAGATTTAAATGATATGGACCTTACAACTCTTGCTGAAAGGGAGTTCAAAATAAAAATCATCAACATGCTAATGGAGGTATGGAAAGATATCCAAGAACTCAGGAATGAATTCAGGACAGAGATCCAATCACTAAAAGCATGATTTAGGGTATTAAAAGCAGGTTGGATACAGTGGAGGAGATGATAAATGAAATAGAAACTAGAGAAGAGGAATACAAAAAAGCTGAGGCACAGAGAGAAAAACAGATCTCTAAGAATGAAATAATATTGAGAGAACTGTGTGACCACCCCAAATGGAACAATATTTGCATTATAAGGATACCAGAAGAAGAGAAAGAGAAAGGGATAGAAAGTGTCTTTGAGGAGGTAGTTGCTGAAAACTTCCCCAGTCTGGGGAAAGAGATAGTCTCTCAGGCCATGGAGATCCACAGATCTTACAACACAAGGGACCCAAGGAAGACAACACCAAGACATATAGTAATAAAATTGGCAAAGATCAAGGATAAGGACAGAGTATTAAAAGCAGCCAGAGAGAGAAATAAGATCACATACAAAGGAAAGCCCATCAGGCTAACATCAGACTTCTCAGCAGAAACCTTAAAGGCCAGAAGGGAGTGGCATGATGTCTTTAATGCAATGAAGCAGAAGGGCCTGGAACCAAGAATACTTTATCTGGCAAGATTATTTAAATTTGAAGGAGGGATTAAACAATTTCCAGATAAGCAAAACCTGAGAGAATTTACCTCCCACAAACCATCTCTACAGTGTATTTTGGAGGGAATACTATAGATGGAAGTGTTCCTAAGGTTTAAGAGCTGTCACCAGAGGAAATAAAACCACAGTAAAGAAAGTAGAACAGCTAATTACTAAGCAAATGCATAATTAAATGAACTTTCCCAAAGTCAATTAAGGGATAGACAAAGAATACAGAATATGATACCTAATATATAAAGAATGGAGGAAGAAGAAAAAAGGAGGAGAAAAAGAAAAGAACCATTATATTGTGTTTGTAACAGCATATTAAGTGAGTTAAGTTAGACTCTTAGATAGTAAGGAAATTAACCTTGAACCTTTGGTAACCATGAATCTAAAGCCTGCAATGGCAATAAGTACATACCTATCGATAATCACCCTAAATCTAAATGGACTGAATGCACCAATCAAAAGACATAGTTACTGAATGGATAAAAAAGTAAGACCCATTTATATGCTGTCTGCAAGAGACTCACTTTAAACCCAAAGACATACACAGACTAAAAGTGAAGGGATGGAAAAAGATATTTCATGCAAACAACAGAGAGAAAAAAGCAGGAGTTGCAGTACTTGTATCAGGCAAAATATACTTCAAAACACAGAAAGTAACAAAAGACAAAGAAGGACATTACATAATGATAAAGGGGTCAATCGAACAAGAACATATAACCATTATAAATATCTATGCTCCCAACACAGGAGCACCCACATATGTGAAACAAATACTAACAGAATTAAAAGGGGAAATAGAATGCAATGCATTCATTCTAGGAGACTTCAACACTCCATTCACTCTGAAGGACACATCAACCAGACAGAAGATAAGTAAGGAGACAAAGGCACTGAACAACACAATAGAACAGATGGACCTAACAGACATCTACAGAACTCTACACCCAAAAACAACAGAATACACATTATTCTCAAGTGCACATGGAATAATTTCAAGAATAGATCATATACTAGGCCACAAAAAGAGCCTCAGTAAATTCAAAAATATTGAAATTGTACCAACCAGTTTCTCAGATCACAAAGCTATGAAAGTACAAATAAATTATGCATAGAAAATGAAAAATCCCACAAACACATGGAGGCTTCACAACATGCTCCTAATAACCAATGGATCAATGACCAAATAAAAACAGAGATCAAGCAATATATGGAGACAAATGACAACAATAATTCAACACTGCAAAATTTGTGGGATGCAGCCAAGGCTGTGCTAAGAGGAAAGTATATTGCAATACAGGCCTACCTCAAGAAAGAAGAACAATCTCATATAAGCAGTCTAAATGCACAGTTAATGAAAGTAGAAAAAGAACAACAAATGAGGCCCAAAGTCAGTAGAAGGTGGGACATAATAAAGATTAGAGCAGAAATAACTAAAATTGAGAAGAATAAAACAATAGAAAAAATCAATGAAAGCAAGAGCTGGTTCTTCGAGAAAATAAACAAAATAGATAAACTCCTAGCCAGACTTATCAGGAAAAATAGAGAGTCTAAACACATAAACAGAATCAAAAATGAGAAAAGAAAAATTACTATGGACACCACAGAAATACAAAGAATTATTAGAGAATAGTATGAAAAATTATATCCTAACAAACTGGATAACCTAGAAGAAATGGATAACTTTCGAGAAAAATACAAGCTTTCAAGGCTGACCAAGGAAGAAACAGCAAATTTGAGCAGAACAATTACCAGCAATGAAATTGAATTGGTAATCAAAAACCTATGTAAGAACAAAATCCCTGAACCAGATGGCTTCATCACTGAATTTTATCAAACATTTAGTGAAGTCCTAATACCCATTCTCCTTAAAGTTTTCCAAAAAATAAAAGAGGAGGGAATACATCCAAACTCATTCTATGAGGCCAGCATCACTCTAATACCAAAACCAGGGAAAGATGCCACAAAAAAAAAGAAAATTACAGGCCAGTATCGCTGGTGAACATAGACGCAAAAATACTCAACAAAATACTAGCAAACTGAATTCAAAAATACATCAAAAAGAGACAAATGCCATCATAATCAAGTTGGATTTATGCCCAGGATGCAAGGATGGTACAACATTCAAAAATCCATCAACATCATCCACCACATCAACAAAAAGAAGGACAAAAACCATATGATCATCTCCATAGATGATGAAAAAGCATTTGACAAAACTCAACATCCATTCATGATAAAAACTCAACAAAATGTGTATAGAGGGCAAGTACCTCAACATAATAAAGGCCACATATGACAAACCCACAGCCAACATTATACTTAACAGTGAGAAGCTGAAAACTTTTCCTTTAAGATTGGGAACAAGACAAGGATGCCCACTCTCCCCACTTCTATTCAACATAGTACTGGAGGTCCTAGACATGGGAATCAGACAACACAAAGAAATAAAAGGCATCCAGATTGGCAAGGAAGAAGTTAAACTGTCCCTGTTTGCAGATGACATGATACTGTACATAAAAAACCCTAAGAATCCACTCCAAAACTACTAGATCTAATACCTGAATTCAGCAAAGTTGCTGGATACAAAATTAATACACAGAAATCTGTGTCATTCCTATACAGTAACAATGAACTAGCAGAGAGAGAAATCAGGAAAACAATTCCATTCACAATCACATCAAAAAGAATAAAATACCTAGGAATAAACCTAAACAAGGAAGTGAAAGACCTATACTCTGAAAACTACAAGACACTCATGAGAGAAATTAAATAAGATACCAATAAACGGAAACACATCCCATGGTCATGGATAGGAATAATTAATATTGTCAAAATGGCCATTCTGCCTAAAGCAATCTATAGATTCAATGCAATTCCTATTAAAATACCAACAGTATTCTTCAACAAACTAGAGAAAATTGTCCCAAAATTCATATGCAACCACAAAAGACCTCAAATAGCCAAAGCAATCCTGAGAAGGAAGAATAAATCAGGGGGAATTATGCTCCCCAACTTCAAGCTCTACTACAAAGCCACAGTAATCAAGACAATTTGGTACTGGCACAAGAACAGACCCATAGACCAATGGAACAGACTAGAGAGCCCTGATATAAACCCAACCATATATGGTCAATTATGGTTGATACCACTATATGATAAAGGAGCCATGGACATACAACGGGGAAATGACAGCCTCTTCAACAGCTGTTGTTGGCAAAACTGGACAGCTACATGCAGGAGAATGAAACTGGATTATTGTTTAACCCCATACAAAAAAGTAAACTCAAAATGGATTAAAGACTTGAATGTAAGTCATGAAACCATAAAACTCTTAGAAGACAACATAGGCAAACATCTCCTGAATATAAGCATGAGCAACTTCTTCCTGAATGCATCTCCTTAAGAAAGGGAAACAAAAGCAAAAATGAACTCATGGGACTACATCAAACTAAAAAGTTTCCATATGGCAAAGGACATTATCAACAAAACAAAAAGGCACCCTACAGTATGGGAGAATATATTTGTAAATTACATATCTGACAAGGGGTTGACATCCAAAATATATAAAGAACTTACACACCTCAGCACCCAAAGAGCAAATAACCCAATTAACAAATGGGCAGAGGATATGAAGAGATGGTTCTCCAAAGAGGAAATTCGGATGGCCAACAGACACATGAAAAGATGCTCCACATCACTAATCATCAGGGAAATGTAAATTAAAACCACAATGAGATATCACCTCACACCAGTAAGGATGGCCAGCATAGAAAAGACTAAGAACAACAAATGTTGGTGAGGATGCGGAGAAAGGGGAACCCTCCTACACTGCTGGTGGGAATGTAAGCTAGTTCAACCATTGTGGAAAGCAATATGGAGGTTCCTCAAAAACTAAAAATAGCCCAGATATGGAAGCAACCTAAGTGTCCATCTGTAGGTGAATGGATAAAGAAGCTGTGGTACATATATACAATGGAATACTATTCAGCCATCAGAAAGAAACAAATCCTACAATTTGCAACAACATGGATGGAGCCGGAGGACATTATGCTCAGTGAAATAAGCCAGGCGGAGAAAGACAAATGCCAAATGATTTCACTCATTTGTGGAGTATAACAATGAAGCAAAACTGAAGGAACAAAATGGCAGCAGAATCAGAGACTCCAAGAATGAACTAGTGGTTACCAAAGGGGAGGGGTGTGGGAGGGTGGGTGGGGAAGGAGGGAGAAGGGGACTGAGGGGTATTATGTTTAGTACACATGGTGTGGGGGATCATGGGGAGAACAGTGCATCACAGAGAAGGGACATAGTGTATCTCTGACAACTTGCTGCACTGATGGACAGTGACTGCATTGGGGTATGGCTAGGGACTTGATAATATGGGTAAATGTAGTGACCGCATTGTTTTTTCATGTTAAACCTTCATAAGAGTGTATATCAATAATACCTTAATAAAAAATTAAAAAATATATATTCCACTGTATGTATAACCCACATTTGTTTATTCATCCATCAATGTACATTTGGTTTGTTTCCATATTTCGGCTATTGTGAATACTGTGTCTATGAACATTGAAATACAAATATGTATTTGAATCTCTGCTTTAAATTCTTTTAAATTGGGCTTGGTTTTGTCAAGTTTAAATCCTAAATAATGCATTGCTTCTCTCATTTGAAATTGCCTTTAAAATATTGAGTGTAGAGTAAGTTTAATTAGCTCATGAAAACAAATCTTTCTTTATTGTTAGGGAATTACAACTCACAAAAAAAAAAGATTTGAAAGTTCATGGGAACTACCTCCATTTATATAGAGAAGAAGAAATTAACAGTATTTCTGAGACTGCAGAAGGAAAGAGAACTAGAGCTTCTGGGATCCAGTGTTCAGCTTAACATAAGCAGAAACTTTCTAGATAAGAGCATTACCCAAAAAGGGACCGAATAGGTTAGGCAGTGAGCAAGCTGTTGCCACCTGCGTGGGGTTGGAGGAGTGCTCAGTGTGCTCCCATAACTCGGTGTCTCCAAACATTATAATCATCCTCTTCTTTATCTCCTTTTTCTGAAATACTTCCTACTCATATTGTTCATTTTGTACTTAATTATGTGTGGGTAAAATTGCAGTATTTCCAGAATCTCTTGCCTGGCTTTAGTGTATCTCCACACAATAGGCGTTTCCAAGGGGTGGAGAGAAGTAGTTCATCTCCATATCAATAGGTAATTACAAGGGGGAGTGAGGGCTTATCTGAACCGGGAAGGTTGGGTGGGGGCCTCTTTTGCAGCCCGGTTGAGAGAGACATGGGAAAGCAGAAGTGGACTGCTTCTCCCACTTTATTTCTCCCTTTGACTGATTTTGGTTTCAAATGTATTTTGCCCCGGGATTTACCCCCTGGAGTTACATTACGATTCTGTTATGTGGTACCCTTATTCACACATACACTTAATATGTGTGAATCTTGACTCCCAACAATATTTGGCAGGACTTACTACAGGCTTTTCTTCAAGTTTTGTGGGCTCAGTCAATTTATTGCATTGGAGAGAAGCTGGAAACCTTATCAGAGAAATAGGGATAATGGGAGAAAGAGAGACAGGGTTGGGGGAAAGGGAGATGGAGGGAGAGAGAATTTCTGATTTAATACTCTTTGAATGGAAGAGGAATAGTCCTGTTTTCTCTCTTTCTTCTTCCAGGTACTTCTGTCCTTTACCATCTTCTTCTATCCCTCCTTCAGAGTGTTAGGGTCCAGGAAGTCAGGGTTTTCCCGAGAGAACAAAGCACACAGGCATGGAGATGTAAGTACAGGCAAAGTCTTTATTCAGCCAGCAAGCCGGGGTTGACAGCACTTCCCCTGACACGCAGGCGGAGTCCGAGCTGCCGACCCCCAGGCAACTTTAGGTATTGCTTATATAGGATTTTCACAGCCGTTACACCGAAGCCCGCGCATTTCTACAACCAATAATTTTAAAACACATTCTATATTGTAACCTTTTAGGGAACACTCCAGTTGCCTGACTGCTTCAATTGTTATCTCTTGCTTACCCAAGCATGTCTATGTGACTTATCATGGATCACGCCCCCAGGCTGTTGCCCACTTCAAGTTATCTAACTTAAAGCAGGCGCATTTCTAAGCTTAGCCTCGGGTTGTTTATTCAAAACTGGGTGGCCCATGCTTTAGGCAGTTAGGTTAAATGTTATTAGTCCTTTTTCCTGACTCTTGATGCCCTCTGCCCTCCTTTACATTTCCCCCCTTTTCTTGATCAGACTAAGGAATCTTCCGCAGCGGTATCTAGGGCCTGATATTTTTGGCGAAGGACCAGGAGTTGGACGGTGTCAAACTTCTCTTGCACAAACTTAAGCAGCCTATTTATTATACACGGGCCGATGGTAAGCAAAAGCAGCAGGATGACCAGTGGCCCTGCAATGGCCGAGAGGAGGGTAGCAAACCATGATTTGTGCTTAAACCAAGATTCAAACCAGCCTTCATTGCTGCTGCTTTCATATTCTTTACGCCGCCTGTCAAGATCTTTTTTTAGTTTGGCTAAGGAATCTCTAACTGCACCTGTCTTATCTACATAGAAACAGCATTCTTCTTTTAGGGCTGTGCATAGCCCACCTTCTTTGAAGAACAAGAGGTTCAGGCCTCTTCGGTTCTGTAGGACCACCTCTGCCAAGGAGGTGAGGGATTGCTCCAGGTTTGATACTGACTGTCGGAGCTGTTCTAGGTCCCTGTCGACTGCCAGCCTCAGGGTTGTGAGCCCTTTTTCCCGTGTCACGAGGGCTATGACCCCAGTGCCTGCCCCTGCTATCCCTAGGGAGACGAGGATCCCAATGGTCAGGGCAGTAACAGCCTCCCTCTTGCTCCGGTGGGGATTCGGCCTTTCTTCCCAATAAGAAAGGAGAGAGTCATGAGAACGATATATTAGGCGAGGTAGAATGGCCACCAGCACACAAAACTTATTATTAATATTGAACACAGAGGTGGATAGGGCCGGGGTGAGGCCTGTCTTGAACAGAGCCACCAACCCGAGGAGGGTATAATCCACTCTCCTTGCTCCCACGGGGTGCTATTATAGGAGGAGCATAACTGGCTCTGGGCCATCGGGACTGTGCCTCCACATGTACCAGCGATAGAGACTTGAGCGATTGTAAGTCTCCATGATCTCCCGTCCCAGTAAGTGGGATGGGAGTTGTTGATAGTGTAGGAGCCATTTATCCTGATTGCCTCATAGAAGGGGGATGAACCTGGGTAGCATAGCCAACAGGGATCAGTGAGGGAGGAAGTGGTGTGGTTAAGAGTCTCTACTACTGCCCGCACCATTTCCCACATGGGATTATCTAACCCGGAGGGAGTGTGCTGGGCTCATAACCCAGAGGTCGATGGACCCGGTCCTCTTGTGGGTTCTGGAGCAAGCGTCCTGGTTGGCATTTTCTCATCCTTTTTGTTCAGGCCCTTATCTTGGATTGAAGGTTTCTGGGGATTTATAACCGGGTTGGGACCTACGGCGGCGGTGGGAGCTAACATGGTTAATTTAATGGTGAGGGTTGAGCCTTCTTCCTCATGTCCCCAAGATTTATAGTACTTTATCCCCCATGTTAGCCCTCTTATCCAACGTGATACCTCAGTCTTTTTGCCCATCTCAGTGAATTGAATTCGTACCCAATCCTGGTCCCGGTCACAAGCCCTGTCCCTTTGCACGTGACGTGGGAGGCCCTGGTTGACATAAGAAAATTTGACAGCATCCCCTTTTGTAACTGGCCATTTCTGACCCCCATCATTTGAGGTTACACAGGTCAATTTGGCACACCAGAAGGGTCCCCACCCACATGACTCTCCTTTACCTGCTTTTGGGCAGGTACAAAATCCCTGGGCCTGGGTGCCAGCCAAAGGGGCGATCCCCCAAAGGGTCTGGTAACCTTGGTTGATCCGTCGAAGGCAGAAAAACAGGTCAGGCCACCAGGTTCCAAGTGGCGCACTGTGTTCTGTGGTACTGATGACTTCCCCAGTTGCGCCGTTGACCAGCACCCAGGTCAGGCCCCATGGCTGGGGGGGGGGGGGCTGGTCACAGATGTGGTTCCCTTTAAGGTCCATACTAAGGCACTTATCAGCAGGATCGCCTTCATCTTCGGCTTAGGTGTAGTTTCAGGGGATTCGCAGGATGCTGCTGCACCTTCCACTCCTCCTTGCGGGCCCCTGGATCCTGATGAGGCAGGATCTTCCAAACGTGGGTGTGGTGCACCCAAGGAGTGATACCGTCAACCTTGAGAGCAGTGGGGGTGGTAAACAATACAACGTAAGGTCCTTTCCACCTGGGCTCGAGAGTCTTCACTTGGTGTCTCTTGACCCACACCATATCCCCTGGGACTATGCCATGTTCCGGGCTCAGAATTTTCCCACCCTCATACTACGCTCTGATCAGGGGCCAGATTTCCTGCTGCACTTTAGCAAGAGCTTGCAACACCTTCAGATAGTCAGGGGACGGGTCCTCTACACCAGGAAGCTGCACTCGCCGGATTATGGGTGGAGGAGTCCCATACATTATCTCAAATGGAGTTAAACTATGTACATAGGGGGAGTTCTGAGCACAGAAGATGGCTAAGGGAAGGAGGGTCACCCAGTCCCCGCCAGTCTCCAATACCAATTTAGAAAGGGTCTCCTTCAGGGTCTGATTCATTCTTTCTACCTGCCCAGAGCTTTGTGGGTTATAAGCACAATGTAACTTCCAATCTACTCCCAAAGCTAGGGCTAGTCCTTGCAGGACTTTGCTAATGAAAGCCGGGCCGTTATCGGAACCTATTGCTTCACGGACCCCATATCTGGGGATGATTTCCTCAATTAATCTTTTTGCTACTACCTGGCTAGTTTCATGCTTGGTTGGAAAGGCCTCCACCCACCCAGAGAAAGTATCTACCATAACCAGCAAATACTTGTATCCATACTTCCCTGGTTTTATTTCAGTGAAGTCTATTTCCCAATTCCTCCCTGGAGCCCTCCCCCTTTCCCGGGTACCTGCTGGGTGCAGCCCTCTTGGGGCTGGTCTTAGCCTTGCACAGCTACTGCATTCATTCGTGATCTGACGAGCTGCCTCATTCTGGTGGGGAAATACCAACTGCGCAGACTGGAAAAGGCTGAGCAGTTTTTTCCAGCCTAGATGGGTGGACTTGTGCAGATTAGCAAGCATGTACTGCCCCAATGCTTCAGGCAGGATCAACCTACCTTCTTGGTCCCTACTCCAATTTCCCTCCCTAAACACTTTCCCTGAGACTTGTTTCTTAATCCACTCAAGATCCTGGGGGGAATACTCAGGTTTGGGTGGCAAGGTGGGCAGTTCAGGTATGGGTATTTCGAGGGCTGCAAGTACAAGGGAGTCCGAGAAGGCTGCCCTTTTAGCTTCCTCATCAGCATGGCTGTTGCCGACGGCCTCAGGTGTCTTCTTTGATTGGTGGCCCGGTACATGTATAACTGCTACTGCTTTGGGTTTTTCGACAGCAGCTAGTAGTCTTTGGACTTCTTGCAGATTCCTCAGTCCCTTCCCTTCCACGGAACGGAATCCTCTTTCTCAGTAGATGGCACCGTGGATATGGACAGTGCCAAAGGCATATCTGCTATCTGTGTATATGTTGGCCCTCTTGCCTTCTGCTCTTTCCAGGGCCTCAGCTAGAGCAATAAGTTCCGCCTTCTGTGCTGAGGTGCCAGGGGGCAGAGCTGCGCTCCAGACAACTTCTCCTTCATGGGTTACTACAGCTGCCCCTGCTCTCCTGACCCCCTCCTGCACAAAACTGCTCCCATCCATATACCAATTCAGCTCACAGCTTGGTAACAGTGTGTCTTTCAGGTCTGCTCACACCTGGATAATTTCAGAAAGGATGTCTCCACAGTCATGGATGGGGGTCGTCGGATCTGGGTCCGGCAGAAGGGTGGCAGGATTTAGGGTTACCGGGTCAGAGAAGGCGATTCATGGAGATTCTAGTAGGAGTCCTTGGTAGTGGGTGAGTCTTGCATTCATCATCCATTTTTCTGGAGGATGCCTGAGGATCCCCTCTACGGTATGTGGGGCTGTTATTCTTAGGTTCTGGCCAAAAGTCAGCTTGTCTGCCTCCTTTACCAGTAGAGCGATGGCTGCTAGGATACGCAGACAAGGTGGCCACCTGGAGGCCACTGGGTCTAGCCGCTTGGACAAATAGGCCACAGGACTCTTCCATGGGACCAGCTGCTGAGCCAGGACTCCTTTGACCACTCCCTTCTTTTCATCTATAAACAGGATAAAGGGTTTTTCTGGGTCTGGCAAAGATAGGGCGGGAGCCCGGAGGAGAGCTTCTTTTAGTCTGTCAAAAGCCTCTTGTCGTTCCTGAGTCCATTGCCATCCCGGCCCTTCTTTGGTCGCTTCATATAGCGGACGGGCTATTTCTGCGTACCCTGGAATCCAAAGCCTGCAAAACCCTGCTGAGCCAAGAAATTCTCTCACTCCACGGGGTGAGGAGGGGACGGGGATAGTCAGGATAGTTTGTTTCATAGCCTGTGTTAGCCACCTGGCCCCATTAGATATTTCGTACCCCAGGTAGACTACTGACCTCTGACAGATGTGGGCTTTCTTGGCGCTGGCTCGATATCCCAGTTCGCCTAGTTCAGCCAACAAGTTCTCTGTGGCTTCTTCACACTTCTCACGGGTTTCTGTAGCCAGCAACAGGTCATCCACATACTGCAGCAGTGTCATGAGGGGGTGGCTCCTGCAAAAGGGCTCCAGGTCCTGGCTTAGGGCTTCATTGAATAAGGTAGGAGAGTTCTTGAAGCCCTGAGGCAGTCTAGTCCAGGTAAGCTGCCCTTTTCTTCCTCCCCCTGGTTCTTGCCACTCAAAGGCAAACAAAGGCTGACTAACTTCAGAGAGTGGGATACTGAAGAAGGCGTCTTTCAGGTCCAGAGCAGTATACCGCACATGTGCAGGTGGCAGGTAGCTGAGTAGGGTGTAAGGGTTGGGCACTGTAGGATGGATGTCTTCTACCCTCTCATTGACCTTTCGCAAGTCCTGCACCAGTCTGTAATCTCCACTGCCAGGCTTCCTTACTGGAAGCAGGGGCGTATTCCATGAAGATTGGCAGGTTTTAGATTCCTGTCTCCAATAGTCTATGGATATGGGGTGCTATTCCTTTCCTAGCCTCTTCTGGCATTGGATATTGCCGGACCCGGATGGGTAGAGCTGTGGCTTTGAGTTGAACAACGACCGGGGATAGGTGTTTAGCAAGACCAATTCCTCTGGTCTCGGCCCATGCGGAAGGGAACCTCTGTAACCAAGAGTCCATTTCTCCCTGGCCCCCCTTTTCTTGATCCGCCTGAAACAGACGATGTTCGTCGGCCAGGGACAGAGTTAACACATGCGCCATTTGTAGGGGCTGCCCTTCTTTGTCCATGATTTTTATCCCTTCTGGTTCAAAATGAATGTGCGCCCCAACCTTGGTTAGTAAGTCTCTACCTAACAGCGGTGCGGGGCTCTCAGGTACAACCAGAAATGAGTGAGAGACCTGATGCCTTCCTAGGTCCACTTTTCTGCTAGTGGTCCAGGCACATTTCTTGGACCCTGTCACTCCCTGGACTATACTTGTGTGTCCTTGGTTCGGGGGACCGTGGGCCTGGTTGAGAACTGAATATTGTGCCCCAGTGTCTACCATGAACCCAATGGGAGTCCCCTCCATGCACAGGGTTACCCAGGACTCGGGGAGGGGTGCCGAGCCCCATCCCCGTCAATCCTCCTCTCCTAGGTGCAGGGTTTTAACAGGGTTCCCTCCTCCTTTTTCCCTCCTTTGGGGGCACTCCCTCTTCCAATGTCCATATCTCTTGCACAGGGCGCATTGATCTTGTCCTAGTCGGGATTGGTGGGGTCCTGTTCCTTGAGGTGGCCTAGGGCCCTCCTTCACCCCAGCCAGGAATATCCTGGCCATCCCCTCCCTCTGCTTCTTGTTTTCCCTCTTCTGAAATTCTCTGTCTTCCTTCCTATTTTTCTCCTGTATTACCCATTTCTCTCTCCTCAGCCTTTCTTCTCTATCTTCCGAAGTTTTCCTAGCATTGAAGACCTTCTCTGCCTGCTGCAGCAGCTCTCTAATAGAGATCTCCCCCAGGTCCTCCCGCTTGTCAAGTTTTCTCTGGATATCGGGGGCTGCCTGGTTGATGAATGAGAGGACTACAGCTGATCTGTGTTCCTCTGCTTCTGGGTTTATGGGGGTGTACTGCCTGTAAGCATCAAACAGCCTTTCCAGATACACAGCTGGGCTTTCCATTTCCCCCTGAACAATAGTTTTTACCTTAGCCAAGTTAGTGGGCCGTCTGGCGGCCGCCCGGAGACCGGTCATCAGAGTCTGGCGGTAGACCCGGAGATGCTCCCTACCTTCTGCAGTCCTGAAGTCCCAATCCTGGCGCGTAAGTGGGAACGCCTCGTCGATGATGGGCTGGAGGGTAGTGGGTCTTCCATTCTCTCCAAGGACATTTTTCCTGGCCTCATTGAGGATACGCTCTCGCTCTTCCATCGTGAAGAGAGTGCGGAGCAATTGCTGGCAGTTGTCCCATGTTGGACGATGGGTAAACATAATGGACTCCACTAAACCTATAAGACACTTGGGGTCCTTTGAGAAGGGAGGGTTCTGAGTCCTCCAATTATAGAGGTCACTAGATGAAAAGGGCCAGTATTGATATTGCTGAGCGATGCCTGTACCGATGGCACGCACAGGCAGAACCGGCACTGCTCTTTCTGAGGTGGAGGAGGGAGCCTCCCCTTCTTGTTCCCTGGCCCCCCAAGGCCTTAATTGCATTCCTCCAGTTCTACCTAGCGCCCAGCATGGGGCCAGGGTGGGGAAGTGTGGGGAAGCTCTTTCCGGCCTCCTGCCTCCCTCTGCTGAAGAGTCTGGGGAAGCTGCGGCCGCCTGGTTTCCGCTGGGTTCCCCAGCCTCGTTTTCTATCCTCCCGGCAGCTTCACCCCCCTCCTCCGCATACGGGGGTGGCTGCTCAATTGGCAGAAGGGGGTAGAGAGGAGAACTGTCAGGGAGAACAGGCGGCGCACTCGGATGCACAGGATTTCTGGCCCTGTGATCAGAGGGCTCTAATTTTTCCTGAGCAACTAGGACAGAGGTCTTTAGGGGGTCAGTATGAGGTTTCCCCACCAAAAAGGGCCTCAGCCAGGATGGAGGATTCTCGGCTAGATTTTCCCAGACCAAGATATAGGGGAGTTGGTCAGGGTGGCCCTCAGGGCCTGGTCGGGAGATAATGGTTTTGACTTTGCTGATAAGGTCCAGGGAAAGAGATCCCTGGGTCGGCCAGCCTACTCCAAAGGAAGGCCACTCGACTGAGCAAAAGGTGTCAAGCTAACCCTTCTTGATGCCAAGGCTCATATTTAAGGCCTGTTTCTTGACCTCCGGGAAATGGGAAAGGATCAGACTCTTAAGAGTAGCCTGAGCCTGACCCATAGTGAAAAAGAAGAAGAAAAAGGATATGAGGGAGACAAAGGCCAAGGATGAAGATGCCACTTCAAACAAGATGACTGTTATATGTGCTTGTGAACAGGTGCCTGTCGTTGCACAGTTTTTCTTCTGCAGGGGACACGAATTTATCTGGGATTCATGGCTGTGACCCCCTTATCCTGTCACGGGAGTCTTCTAGTGGCAGGCGCCCTAATGGCTCTTAATTGCCCGACCCGTGCCCACGGGGAATGATGTAGTGGCAGAAAGGAGGAATGGAGAGAGCAGGAGAGCCTTAGAACAAGGAAACTTAAAATAAGAAGTGCATAAAAAAATATAAACCGTAACCAAAACACAGTAAAATAAACACCAAGTACACACACCACATCTGATCACACTCATTCGGACCGGTCCTTCTCTCACTCTGGTGCGCACCACACTCACCACTTTCAGGATCCTCAGAAACTCTCGTTATTCTCCCGAAAGCTGTCCACTCGGACTGCCGCAGGGTGACGAGCTCGATCTTTTCCTCCTCGGGCGCCAGTTTTCTGCCGTTCGGACTTGCCTTCCTAAGGCCAAGTCACTCAGACCTTAGGGCCAGGATTGGTTACCTGGGCTTCACTCAGGGTCGCTAACCTGGGGGCCGGGACTACCAACCCGGACTCTCTCACTCGGGGTCACTAACCCGAGACCATACAAGGGATGGCGACTCCCGCTTTATAATGGATTTATGCAGACATGAGGGGGCGACCCTCGAATTGCACTGCCCCGTCCGGACAATTAGACCTTGCCTCCAGCCATCCTTTGTTCTCAGGGAAGCTGCATGGATCCCGGACGAGCCCCCAAATGTTAGGGTCCAGGAACTCAGGGCTTTTCTGAGAGAACAAAGCACACAGGCATGGAGATGTAAGTACAGGCAAAGTCTTTATTCAGCCAGCAAGCTGGGGTTGACAGCACCTCCCCTGACATGCAGGCCGAGTCCGAGCTGCCGACCCCCAGGCAACTTTAGGTATTGCTTATATAGGATTTTCACAGCCGTTACACCGAAGCCCGCGCATTTCTACAACCAATAATTTTAAAACACATTCTATATTGTAACCTTTTAGGGAACACTCCAGTTGCCTGACTGCTTCAATTGTTATCTCTTGCTTACCCAAGCATGTCTGTGTGACTTATCATGGATCACGCCCCCAGGCTGTTGCCCACTTCTAGTTATCTAACTTAAAGCAGGCGCATTTCTAAGCTTAGCCTCGGGTTGTTTATTCAAAACTGGGTGACCCATGCTTTAGGCAGTTAGGTTAAATGTTATTAGTCCTTTTTCCTGACTCTTGATGCCCTCTGCCCTCCTTTACAAGAGAAGAGCTGGAATTATTCACCTGTGATATCAGGGAATCATTATTACCTGCTCTCCAATCCTTTAAGTAGTGTTTGTGTTAGGGAGGACTGTGCATATAAAGCTCTCTAAATGGTGTGGCTAGAACTCCCCCATGTATCCTGTTAGCAAGGATAGGGCTTGCTTTGGAGAGCTGCCAGGGAAGCATTTCAAAGGTAATTGGCAAATAATGTCTTAGGGAGAATGCAAAATATGCATTGAATTTTCCTAGCCTGAGATTGGAAATGGTCCACTCTCTGCAAGGCAACCCAATGGTTTATAATAATCACCTATGGAAAATTGTATTTTCAAGACCCCAATTAATTTCTTAACCACTGGAGATTATAAAAAGACTGTCAGCCAGGAAATAAAAATAGCTTAGTGGAGTGCTTTATTTCTTTACAACAGAAACATCAGGTTGTTTCTTCTCTCTTTTTTTTTTTTTTCCAAAATGAAACAAAGCCCTGGATGTGGGCCAGAGATTACAGGCAGGAGTGGAGCAGCAGCAGTAACAATAAGGAAGGAGTGGGCTGCTCATTTGTACATTTGATTTATTGACTACTCCGGAGAATAATTAAAAGGCTCCCTTTGTGTCACAGTAGGAGATGGATGGCTGTAGTTCGTGTAGATTGCCAAGGTGTTAATCTGCTAGGGGGCCAAGTCTGAGATGTAGGCATCCTCTGGAGGCAGAAGGTCTTGGTCTCTGGCCTCAGTTCTCTGGCATCTCCTGTGAGCTTTTCTCTGGTTCCTGTGTATGCACAGTCCTTGAAACTCCCTCCTGTTCTCTGTCTTAGTTTGAGTTTCCTCAGTGGCCGACCCAGAAACAATGATCTGGGTGCATGTAGTTTCCAAGGATGTACAATGGGAGAGTGAGACAAGGAAGAAAAGACAGAAAGTTGTCTTATGATCAGGATACCATTGTGGGCAACTGGAACCCATCCCACTGGGGACTTTGATAACTTTGTAGAACATACCCCAGAATTGTTCCCCAGAAAGCTGAGGAAGCCAAAGTATTTACCTTCATCTGTCATTGGTTAACCCTGGTGTTTCTGGCTTTGCCTGTGAGGGCAGCATATAGCCCAGTGGCCAGGGAGCCCCACTGGGCAGAGAGACCCAGGCAGCCCCCACCATGAACTGGACCTGTGTAGACATCCTCCTGGATAGGCTGATCGGATACAAGTTTATCAACATAGGATTTATTATAGGTTCCTTCTCCTTTTTCTCTTCTTCCAATTACCCCATGAAAATGGGACCTGAACAGAAGTCTCCTTGATTTCTTTCTACTCTTGTTTATGATTCTCCCTGGGGCATTTCATTCACTTGTGTACCTTCTACAGTTGCTCATCTGTAAAGTGGGATAATGACAGCTTCCTATAGGAGATGCCTTTTGGTTTGTCTGTCCAGCTGTTTATCTTTTCTGGGAACTAACCAGTCTCCACCTCTTTTCTGGGAAATGTTACTTGGTCTTCCTTCCAAACACATGGTTTCTCTCTGTGTCCCTGCCCCTGGCTACAGGTAATTGGTTCAGAGATAAGCACCTCCCCAACCTGGGCCAATCAAATCACTTCCCTGGCAATTTGCACTTGGCACTGAGAAAGAGTGCTGGCATACATCAAGCTGGGGAGTTGTTGGTGGACACATTCCACTGCAGGAACTAAGCCCAGGGTAAGCTGTTCTGCTGCTGTGAAGCTGACCTTTAGAGAGGAGGATAGACAAGATGTGGGAGAATAGTCTTGAGGGTGTTCAAGTGTGGGTTCCAGTTCTTCCAAGAGGCCTACAGCTGCCTAGCCCACTGGTCCTGCAAGGCACCTCTCTTTCCTCATAAACATTCTACTTTTCACTAACTCAAGTGAATGGGAGGAACAGAGACACAACTTGAACAAATATGCTCTGTTTTTTTGGTCCTTATAATGACCCTATGAGATGAATGCCTGGGAAACAACCAGACCTCAACAAATGGCAACTATTATTACTTATAATAATGACTCCTGCATCTCCAGTCCTACATAACCTTACACCCAGCTTTTGGTAGTTTCACTATGAATGTCCCAAACACCTCAAACTCAATAAAACTGACCTTCCCATCTAAGACATCTCAACCTTTCTCTGTAAATGATTACTGCATATCTAGCACTTGGTTCAGAAACCTGGGAGCATCCTTGACTCCTTCGCATGCCCTGCAGCCAATCAGTGAACAAGTTTGGTGAATTTGCCCTCAGACACCTTTCTCATGTCCATCAGTTTCTTTTCACATCACTACCATCCTAGTCCCTCCCCTATCAGTGCTCACCCAAATTACAACAATTATGTCCAACAAATCTCCTAACCATTGCTTTTTTCCTCTCCAGTCTGGTGGTTTTAAAAGCTCTCTGCTAAGGCAGGGGAATCCTTTGTTCACATGAAATCTTATGTGGAACTCCAATATATAAAGCACACAAAAATGAAGCTATTTTGGTTCAAAAGAGGTGACTGGAGACTACTTGAGCCCCTCCCAACCAACCTCCCCCTCCACACCCTGTACCCACCCATCCCAATGTCCAGAATATGACATGTGAGCAAAGAGGTGAAGGAGGAGAAAGGTTCAGCCCCAAAGACATCTGGGAGAAGAGCACTCCAGATGGAGAAAACATTCAGTACACAGACTGTAAGGAGGTGGGGCATGTGTGAGGAGCAGCTGGGGGACCAGTGCTGATGGAGCCCACTGAGCGTGGTAGAACAGCAGGCAAGGAATGACATGGCCTGATCATATAGGGCCTTGGCCATTGGGAGAACTTTGGTGTTTACTCTGAGTGAGATGGGAGTGAAAGGCTCTGGGCACAGGAGTTACCTGGTTGACTTGTATCCTGAAAGTATCACTTAGATCACTGTATGGAAAATAGACTGTGTGAAGGTGAGAATGGGAGAAGAGAGATCTGGGATGAGTCTGTTGCAGTAATTACATTAGAGATGACCAGGGTGGTGGCAGAGGAGGTAGTGAGAAGGGATCAGATTCCAGATGTATTTTGGAAGTAAATACAACAGTATTGCTTAGAGGATTGCATGTGTCAAGAAAGATGCCACCTTTTTTTTTGCCTGAATATCTAGAAGGCTGAATTCTCATCAGCTGAGATGAAGAAGGCTGAAGGTTATTAGGCACACATGTCTAATGGTCACACAGATACAGAATTCCTCATAGGTGAACTTTGCATAATACTTTATTGACCCCATTTCAGATATTCTTTGCATAAAAATTTCATACCCAATTATATGGTTTCAAAAATCAGATCAATAAGGGAAAGATTATTCACTTTTCAGAAAAGTTTAGACTTGGGATTGATTTCAGTAGCAAAAAGAGTAGACCCTCAAATCATATGTAAAACATGAATCAATTTAACATAAATTTTTAGAAACACATTTATTATATAAAAGTCAGCCAGGAAAGTTAAGATGAAGCTAAGCAATATGCAATTAGAACAGTGGCCCTTATTGCTTCAGTACACAGTGACTTTGGTAGGCACTATCAGGATGCTCTCCTATTCTGGAATGCTCTATTCTTGTACTCAATACAATGATGAGCACACACACGGTTAATTTCCATGCAGCAGAGAAGAACCTTCTCAGGGATTTAGGTGGAGAGGGCACACACGGCTCAGGTGACTAGAGCGGGACAATGCATACTTTGGAAATGTTGAATCTACAGATATTCATATTTTTAAACAGCCATAAAATAATCATATTTATATGTTTATAGTATCACATAGCTCATGTCTAACACATAAGCAGAGCAGATACTCCATGAGAATAACTAAATGAGTGGATATTGCTATAAGAGGTACATGTGAAGAGGGTTGTCATAGTCTACACTGATATTATCTGCTTTCCATAGTGAGCCACAGCCTTCAGTGGTCTTTAGATAGGACTACTGACCACAGTGTTTCAATTTCCCTGCTGAGCTGGCATAATTATGTATCCTTCTCTGCTTCTCTCTCTAACTGTGCCTACTGAGAATGCTTTCAGTAGCAAGCTACAGAAATACCTAACTACAGCAACTTAATTTGGAGGTGACCAGCCCAGGGATTGTGCAACAATTCAGGTGCCTTGAAGGATCTGGGCTCATACAGTTCAGTTCTTCCATTCTTAGCAGGCTGGATTTCATCTTTGAGCTTATCACCTCATATTTTTGAGGTAACAGATGTATTTCCATAAATTCCAAGCTTAATTCAAGCAGGAAGGGAAAAGAAAGTAAAGAAAATGAACCATATCCATTTCCTTTTATTAGAAAAGAAAGTTTTCCTAGAAACTTTGAAGCAGACTTCCTTTTAGGTCTCATTAACCATAATTGTCACATGAGTGGCTTTCTAAAAGGATCTTGGGAAAAGACTGTATTATGCAGATCCTATTGCTGCTCCAACAAAACTAGGTTTCTGTTAAAATGAGGGAAATAGGTAGGCAACTACCAGATTTGGTATACCAACCAAACTAAAATTCATGGCCATTGGGTTCATGTTTTCTACTCTGGTCTTTACTGAAGACCCCCACGTGCCATAGAAGAGAACTAACACTTCCCAGTGGGTGGATTCCAGTGGCAGTAGTTATAGGGAGTCTGTCCAAATCTGGGAAATGTCCCGTTGATCTCTGGCACTTTCCCTAATAACCAGACCTTCACCTTGAGATGAAACTACTGTTGCTTCTGCCAAAAAATGCTGCGGGGCTCGTTAAGGGCTCTCTTTAGCTATCAAGACTCATCATCAAACTATCCTTGACAAGTTTTAATTTTAGTTTAAGTAATTGGCCTGACATGAATCAGACTGACAGCCAGCTTTCAGAACAGTTTCTAATAGCCTGTAATATCCACGCTACCCAGGGGATTCAAGATGACATCTCCGAAGATAAATATTACAGGATGTAGGTGCTAATAGTGAGGGCTAATTTAAGGTCTTGTTTCATGTATATTTCCTGCTTAAAGGAAGGAAATAGGGAGCTCTGGAGAGAAGTAATAGGCTTCTGGGGAAAGTAATTTCCAGTAGTAATTCAGGATTACATCAGGATTTTAACTTCAGCAAGTTTCTGTTCAGCCCAGAAATAAGCCTATGAATAAGAGAAATATAAATATTCAAACTTCTAGGGAGAAACTCACAGAGTAATTAGGGGAAAAAGGCTGACATAAGAAGTAGTATATCATATTATTAAAAGGACAGCTTTGAAGTAAGATAGGTCTGGATTCAGAGTCCAGCCCTGACACTAATTTGACACCTTGGGCACTTTATTTAACCTCTTATAGTTGGTTTTCTAACCTGCAAATGGGAGGCAGTAATAGATACCTTTATGGAATTGAGGCAAGAGTTAACATGAGGTAGTGAATGTAAAGCACATAGCCCAGAGCTTGGCAAATACAGTAGGACTTATTAAAGATGGTTGCTTGGCAGAGTAAGTTGGCATGTGGGTCAGGGTTCAAGCTGCAAGGGTTGCTCACATGCCACCTCCCCTCCACCTCTGGTGTCCACTGCATGTTTTGAATGCATAGGGGATTTTGTTTCATAACTGGGAGGCTGGATGGAGATTGTCATTGGTGCTGGAACAGGCTGACAAGGATAAGTGAGGAGGTGCATCCCATACAGTAGGACAGCTCCTGGCCAGGTGCACATACCATGGCTACAGGGGTAAGGACCAGAGGCCAGAGAAATGGTGTGGCAAAAGTCTTTATGATTGGGCCTCAAAGCTTCTCTGCATGTGTCCACACATCCTGGACAGTGGCATAGGTTAGAAGCAGAATTCTCCCCATGTGGCACAGGTCCCAGCATGTCTGGTGACTTTGGGATGTTAGGGAGCAATGTACTTTGCACATGCACTGATGAGCATCTAGCTGTGGGCAGACAGGAAGACAAGCCAATGCTGATGTAGCTGTGCGAGGTTTGGGGATCATGAGACTGTTTTTAGGGGGACTCTTCTATATGCCTGGAGGTGATATCAGAAGGCCTCATGTTTCCGGAAGCCCATGTTCATCACACTAGCTGGTGGCATGAATTTAAATATAACTGGTACCTTCATTATTATCCACAGGCTAGTGCAGCCAAACGACACTGTGGCTGTGCTTCACACTGACCAAGTGTAATTAAGTATCAGAATGAGTGCTATGTCTTCAGATGAGAAAAGCTGCATATATTATATACCATAGTGTCTGGAATATAGTAGGTACTCAACAAGTGCCATTCATCCTTTAAGATCATATTTCAAATTTTAGTGAAGATAAAGAATGTTATGTCCTAGAAAGCTCAGGCAAATGTTTATTCACATACCTGTTCATTCAACAAGAACTCATTGGGTGCTTATGTATATATGTGTGTGTGCATGTGTATACACAGATGCATAATACATGTGATACACATGGTTGAACAGCATGACCTGTGCACCTGGGATCCCCAGCTCCTGATGGATGATGCCTGTATGTGCCTTAATAGGTATAACGCCAAGCAGAGGCTGCTGACCAGTGCACCAGAGGGACAAAGAAGCATGATAAAAGCACAAGTAAAGGTCTGGAATGGCTTTATGGGGAGGAGACAAATGAACTGAGTCTCAAAGAGCTCCACCTCCACACATCAGAGAAAACAGCAAGAACATGCATGGTAATGACAAGGGACCATAAACAGTTCACTTTGAAGCCTCATTGGTCAGAAAGGAGAACAGCAGGGACACTTGCGAGTGTGGCTGGCCAATGTTCACTTATAGAAGGCCTCTAACATGATCCTTGGAAGGGCAGGAAATGAAGGGGCTCTGTTGAGATTTTTGGAGTGGCCAGTGGCACATTTTGGGGAGTGAGGCCTGCAGGGCTCCTGGACTCTATAAACAGAAAGGCTCTGTTTACAGGAATGCTAATTTACCTTTGCAAGGACTTGGACATAAGCTGCTTTCTGTCCCCAGAAGCAGGGGTTGCTGGTGCCCTGGCACATAGGATTTGTGGCTTTTTTTCTCTTTTAAAGAACAGAGTTTCATGTTTCCTTGTTTGTTACCCCACCCCCACCCCGTCCCCACTGCCCCCACTGCCCCCACCACAGTCATCTCCTAATGACCTCTGCATATTGTGAAAATGTCACTTGGTGGGGAAAGGAAGGGTTCTTCCATAAAATGCCAGGAACTGCCCACCCAACCTTCTCAGACTCCTATTTTTATGAGGTGCACAGGGCACAGACAGCAGAAAGAATGCCACCTGTGAGGGACTTTGCATCACAGATTTGCCCCTGCCTGAGCAGTCGGTGGGGAACATGCCTGTCTCCTTTCCACCAAGATTTTCTTTCCAATGAAGTGCATGACCAGTGTCCAAAATGGAGCCTCTCAATGAAGAACAACTTAATGGGAGATGGTGGCTAATCAATCAGCCAAGGACTGTCCCTCCTAGTGGCCTTGTAAGCCCAAATTGCCCACCTACCCTCTCAGAGCAATAACAGCACCATTAGCCTTCCTCTCCCTCCATCTCCTTCACTTGAACCAAAGTTGACATCATAAGGCAAGTCATGAACCAATGATTTGGTTCATGATTTTTTTTCATTTCCTCTTTGCTCTTAACTTGGAACTGCCAGGCACTCCTCCCCTTCCTCCAAGGCCCCATGTTCCTGCAACAGCTCTCCCAGACCAAGATAAGATGCAGAGACCATGGCCCTACTGTGAGAAATGAGATTGTCCATGACTGCCCCATGGCTGAGTGGTGATGATGGAGAGAGCAATGCAGGGGAGGGATGGAGGTCCAAGAGGAGTGGAGACACTCAGAAGTGGCACCATGACCCTGTTTGTGGAGTCTGCCCAGCGCTGGGTGCAACTCACAAATGGCCACAGATGGTCCTTTCATGGGGCATGCCTAGAGAGAGTCCCCTAGTGATAATTAGGTTCCTGCTGTAGCTACTAAAGCCCATTTACCAACCATTACTGAGGAACTGCTCTGCTTCAATTACCTCTCCTCAGCACCAATAAAGCATATATTGGCAGCTCTGAGCTTGGGCACACACTTCTTTTGTGGAGTAGCTCCAGGTTCCATCCACAGTGATTTTATTAGCAAAATATTTTACTTCTGATTAACCTGAAACAGTTTTTAAGTCTCTCTTTGCACTGAGCTGTCTGGGAAAATCAATGAATGGGTAGGTGGGCCTTTTGGGGCAACAAATACAGGCATGTGGTGGGGACTTGAGCTAAAGTTCTTTAAATCCATATCCCAAAATTTAAACTATTTCTCACTCAGTCCTCCTATTAGAAAAAATTTAACTGTTCCCTTGCTGACAAAATGTAAGTGGGAGGGAGATATTGTCTGTGGTCCACCCATATTCCCTTGAGTCTTAACATTATAGTACAGACTTCCAGCTGCCTGAAGGATTTCTCTGGGGGTCAGAGTTTACTCTTCTTGTACTTTGGAAGATGTGATGAGTGAAATAATTCCCCCCAAGAAAAAAGCTCACAGTAGAAGGCTGGCTTGAGTTGGTATATAATTGCCCTTGTCCCATTTTCCCTCAGTGAGATAACTGAGGGTGGTCTACACTGGCTCTCCAAGTTCCCCAGAAGGATAATGCTCTAATTGCCCACAGTGGTAATTAGCTCAATAACTCACCTGTTATTAGTTTCTTCTTGCTCTGTCTCACTCTTCTATTCTCCTACTTACGTTTCCTGGGATCACCTTCCAAATAAATTTCTTACTCTTGAATCCTTGTCTCAGGATTTGTTTCTGGAAGAAGCAGAGAGAAAAATGCCATCAAGATGATCAAAATATCTAGTTCCGGTCTTGTTGCAGTATGAAGGTGCAGGATTGAGGATAAAATTTCTGAATTCCAGGGTAATGCTTTACATTCAGCATGTAATAGACAGTTCTTGATAGAAAATAATTCAAATGCTGGCCTTAAGGTTCAGCAAATTATATGTAAAGTCTTCCTAAGACCCCTTATGAAATTTACATTATGATTTGGGGAGCTCTTTGGTCTGAAGACATTTAACCATTTGACTTTACTCAATGTGTTGAAAGGGATGCATTCCTTGCAATTGATTGGATCTGATCATTAAAATGACCAGAGCAGACCCGATGTAATGGGAAGTCATATATCTTGACAGCCAACATATTGACTGGGTGGAGACCAGTTATTTAAAATTAGCCATTTGTTCTTCTTTTTTGTAACCTAGGCATTAAGGCTCTACTGTGTGCACTGCACTGTGTGGATTATGGAGGAGGAGAAGGAAGGGAGAGACAAAAGGACCCTCCTTCAAGAGGCTGATGGTTTTCTGGGGAATAAAAGAGAAAACTGATAATCAGAAGACCTGAGGTCTTACACCTTGTTTCACTGTATGGCAAGTTACTTTTCCCTCTGGTCACAATTTTCCTCATGAAAAAATGAAAATAGAGAAACAGTTTATCTCCAATTGCTCTTCCAACTCTGTATTCTCTAATTCTTGCTTTCCAATCCCTGTATTTCTCAGCAATATTTTGTATATTTTGTTCTTCAGAGATGAAGTCTGGCATTAAGTTAATAAGGTAGTAAAAGAAATGTTTTTATATTTGTAGTCTTTGACACAACCACTGTAATTAACATGTTCAAAGTTTATATAGTTTTAAACATAGCTAACAGTATTAAATATTATCATCTATCACAGATAATTTCATCAAAGTCTGCTGATGGACATTTAGGTTTTTCCTATTTTTCACTATTGCAAAATTATGCAATAAACATCTTATTGGACATATTTTTTGCACTTGGTAAAAGTATTTCTATAGGGTAAATAGTTGTGTATAGGAATGCTGAGGCAAAGGATATGAACTGCAATAATGTTAATAGATTTCCATCTAGTGCAATTCTTAGTTACCACATCTTTTAAAAAATTTTAATCTTCCAGCTTTATGGAGATTACTGAGAAATAATATTGTGTAAGTTTAAGCTTTACAAAGTGATGATTTAATATATGTATACATTGTGAAATAATTACAATAATTAGTTACAATATCCTCATCTACTCTGATATAAAGAAGGTAAGACATAATCTGATATGTGAAAATGACATTGTATTGTCTTAATTTTATGTCTTTAAATATGAGTGATATTCACCATGATTGTTTTATGTTAATTGCCTATTTTATTTTCTTTCTTCTGTAAATTCCTTTCCTTTTTTATGTGTAAACACAATTGTGTATATTACCTTCTATGTGTTTCAGGGGTTACATATATTTTATATTTATCTTTTGTTTTTCAGTTTAATTTTGGTTTCTGCTACTCAGGAATGAAAAATCTTAACATCAAGTTGGTCAGTATTTTCCTTCATTACTTTTATTTTTAATGTCACATAACTGATATCTTTTTCTAAGGCAATAAATATATTCGCTTCTGTTTTGTCCCAGTGCTTTAAAAAATTTACAACTTTATTGAGGCATAATTGACATAAAATAGTAAGATATTTAAAGTGTACATCATGGTGATTTGATATATATATATATATATATATATATAGATCATGAACGAATTCTCGAGTTATTTAACATGTCTATCACCTCACATTTTTATCTTTTTTTTCCTTTTCTGGTGAGGACATTTAAGTTCTACTCTCTTAGCAGATTTCAGTTATATAATACTCTGTTTCTGCTATAGTCACCATGTTTTACATTATATCCTCAGACGTTATTCATCTTACAGCTGAAAGACTGTATGCTTTTACCAACCTCTCTCCATTTCACCTACTCCCCAGCCTCTGGCAACCACTTTTCTACTCTGTGTCTAAGAGTTTGACTTTTTAAAGATTCATCATATAAGTGATACTGTGCAGTATTTGCTTTCTCTGCATGCTTATTTTACTTAGTGTAATGTCCTCAACGTCCATCCATGTTGTCCCAAATGACACTATTTCCTTCTTTCTCTGGCTAAATATTATTCCATTCCTTTATCTGTTGAAGGACTCCTGGGTTGTTTGCATATATTGGCAACTGTGAATAATACTGCAATAAACATGGGAATGTAGATATCTTTTGGATATCCTGTTTTCATTTTCCTTGGATATATGCCCAGAAGTGGGATTGCCTCCACACTGTTCTCCATAGTGGCAGAACAAGTGTTCCCTTTTCTCCACACTCTTGCCAACACTTGTCTTTTTGATGATAAGCATTCTAACAGGTGTGAGGTGGCTTAGATTTGCACTTCCCTGATGACTTTTAGTGATGCTGAGCACCTTTTCATTTACATGTTGGCCATTTGTATGTCTTCTTTGGAAAAATGGCTATTCAGTTTCTCTGTCCATTTTTTAATTGGATTTTTACTTTGCTATTGGATTTTATGAGTTCTTTATATAGTTTGCATATTAACCCTTTATCAGATATGTGATTTGCAAATATTTTCTCCAATTCTGTATGTTGTCTTCTCATTTTGCTTATCACTTTCTTTACTGTTTCAGAAGCTTTTTAATTTGATGGAGTCCTACTTTTTATTTTTTCTTTTGTTGTTTAATCCAAAAAATCATTGTCAAGACAAGGAGCTTTTCCCCTCTAATTTTTTCTAGGAGTTTTATGGTTTCAGGTATTATGTTCAAATCTCTAATCCATTTGGAATTGATTTTTGTGTATGCTGTAAAGTAATTGTCCAGTTTAATTCTTTTGCATGTGGTAATCCATTTTTCTTAATGCCACTTGTTAAAGAGACTATATTTTCTCCATTGTGTTTTCTTGGCTTCTTTAATCATATATAATTATCTTATAATTAATTGATCGTATATACATGGGCTTATTTCTGGGCCCTCTATTCTCTTCTATTGATCTATGTATCTGTTTTTATGTCAATACCATACTGTTTTGATTACAATAGTTTTGTAGTATAGCTTGAAATCAGGCTGTGTGACACTTTTAGGTTTGTTCTTCTTTCTTGAAGCTGCTTTGGCTATTTTGGGTCTTTTGTGGTTCCTTATGAATTTTGGTTTTTTTTTTATTTCCATGAAAAATGCCATTGGAATTTTGATAGGGATTGCACTGAATCTGTAGTTGCTTTTGTTAGTATGGACATTTTAACAATACAATTCTTCTAATTTATGAGTACAGCATATCTTTCCATTTATTTATGTCTTCTTTAATTTCTTTCATTAATTTCTCATAGTTTTCAGTGTACAGATTTTTAAGCTACATGGTTAAATTTATTCATAACTATTTCATTCACTTTGGTGCAATTGTGGATGGGATTATTTTCTTAATTTCTCTTTCTGATAGTTTGTTAATAGTGTATAGAAATGCAACTGACTTTTGTGTATTGATTTTGTATCCTACAACTTTACTGACTTTATTAGTTCTAACAGTTTTTTTGGTGGCATCTGAAGGGTTTCCTCTATGTAATATCATGTCATCTGCAAATAGAGAATTTTGCTTCTTCCTTTTCTGATTTGGATTCCTTTTGTTCCTTTTTCTTGCCTAATTGCTTTAGCTAGGACTTTTAGTATTATGTTGAATAAAAATGGTGAGACTGGCACAGGAAAATCACTTATATCTGTTTCATTAAGGTCTGTTTCTGAAGTTTTACCTTATTATTATTTTATTTTTAGCATATCCATCTGTTTCTTCAATTTCCTTGACACTCTGTATTGGTTTCTGTGCATTCAATGAAACAGCCACCTCTCCCAGCCTTGATGGAGAGATCCTGTGTAGGGGATGAAACTTATCATTTAGCCTGACCCAAGGTCTCAGTTGTCTCTCAAACCTTTGTGATTATCCAGTCTGTCTTCTGTGCTCCTAGTGGCCCCAGAAACTGGGGATATGCCAAGACCTGCTGTGTCCCAAAGAGGTGATTCTGTTAGCACCTGATTCAGGCTGATTAGAAGTTAGACTCTCAGCCAGAAGCTTCTAAAGTATGCAAATATATTTCTTTCAGGGGAAGACTGGAAGACAACTTCTGTCAGCTTGCTCTGCTCTGAGCCCTAGGGAACAGCTGGTTAAGAACTGTTTATTTTTTGCCTCAGTCCTGTGGGACTAGTGAAGGCAAGCCCCGCTGGCCACTAGAAGCATGTGATCAAGGAATGTGTTCTCTGGACAGCAGCCACAAAAGCTGGGGTGCCAGGTGTGCACACAAACTCCTTCCAGGGAGACACCAGTGACCTGAAGCAGGCCAGGCAGAGAATGCACAGATGGCATTCACTGGCCTTCCTGGTCTCTGGGGAGGATTCCAGTCAGCCCCTGTATATGTGCTAAATTAGAAACCTGACACTCAAGTAGCAGCTTTTAAAGTATGCTAATGAGCCATTTTCAGGGAAAGAGTGGAAGATGGGTGTTTCTGCCTTCAACTTCTGTGCTGAGGCCTGAGAGATAACCACAGCTATTTCTCATGAGCCTCCTAAGAAGTGTTTCTTTATTTGGTGGTCTTGTGGTCTCAGAAATGCAAGCCCCATTGGCTTTCAGAGCAAGGTGTTTTGGGGACCTTAAAAAGTGGAAGTTTTAAATTGGGTTGCTAGATGTTGGCCCAAATCTCTGCTCCTCAGGAAAAAGCTGGCAGTTGTGGGTCCCTACCAATTATATGTTACTGTGTTGGGAGTGGAGTTTATGGAAAGACTGTGTCTCAGCCTTTCCTACCTGTTTCGATGTCAGTATTTTCTCATTTGCCCAATGTTCAGGAATCACTCGGCTAGTGCCTGGATTCAGAGGGAATCACTCCATGTGCAGCTGTAGATTTGGTGGGCCTGTGGGAGGGGAGTTCAGGAGCTCCTGTGTTGCCATGTTGGACCAGAACCTTTTCTCAGGCTTTTATGGTCTCATTTTTTGTATTTAAATCTTTATATCTTTATCTGTTAGGAGTTTATTTTAGAAAAATGAATGAGTCAGGATACATTTATAATTTTTTTCAGAACTACTAATCTGTGGCCCAGCTTTGTTAACTGAACAATCCAGGCTTCTTCAGTGAACTTAAAGTCCACCTCTGTTACATACTGAAATACCAGATCTACTTGGGTTGATTTACATACTCTGTTTTTTGACATTTTGAGTACAATGTGTCTAGGTGTATAATTCTTTGAGTGACTTCTGTGAGCTTACTGAGTTTCATAGCTATGTAGAGAAATAATTTGTCAAATTTGGGAAGTTTTGGTCATTATTTCTTCAAATATTCTTGCTGCTTCTCTCTCTCCTCTCCTTCTGTGACGTCCCATTATGCTTTTGTTCATATGTTTGATATTATTGCCCACGTTTCTGAAGCTCTGTTCATTTTTCATTATTCTTTTTTCTTTCAGTTCGTCAGACTGAATAATTTTAACTAATGTATCTTCAAGTTCACTGATTCTTCTTTCAACTAAAATTTGCTATTGAGTCCTTTTAGTGATTTAAAAATAATTATATTTTTTCATCTCCTCAGTTTCTATTCAGTTCTTTTTAATATTTTATGTTTCTTTTTTAATATTCTCTGGTGATCATCATTGACATGCTTTCTTTTAATTCAGGAGGTCTAGCTTCTTTTAGTTCTTTGAAAATATTTATAAAAGCTGAATTTAAATTAGGAATTATAATATATGGATTCCCTTAAAAATAGTTTTTTTGACTGCTTGTGTTTTTGTGTGTATGTGTGTCATACTTCCTGTTACTTTGCATCTCTCATAATTTTTTGTTGAAAACTCTAATTTTAAAATAATATAACTTTTCAATTCTGGGAATCAGACTCTCCCTCTCTCCAGGGTTTATCATTTTTGTTGTCTAGGGACTTTCCTGAACTAATTCTGTAAAATCTGTGTTACATGTTGGATGCAAGCATTGACATCTCTGTTTGGTTAGCTTAGAGGTCAGCTAATGATTGGGCAAACTTTTCCTTAAATGCCTTAAACTAATAAGTCTTCTACACTTTGCCAAAGGGCTCTCTCTCTCTCTCTCTCTCTCTTAGTTGGGACATGCCTTCAATGTTCTGGAAGTTTATAAGTCCACTTCAGCTGTCACTTCCTGCTTGTGTAAGGCCTCAGAGTAGCCATATGAGAGAGATTGGGCCCTTCAGGCCTTTCTTGGGCATGCCAGAGACTCACATGTAAATGGCCTGCTAGATCTGTAGGAATATGGGGATCTCCTTTTTAAAACTCCAAGGAATAGCTCTTTCTCCAAATCTCCTTTTTAAATTTTTTGGCCAGCCTCTTATTTCCCAACTAATATCACTTCTTCAGACATCTGTGAGGTTCAACAATTGTCACTTACTGTTTTTGACAAATGCCCTGGTGTAGGACTTTTCCCACTGAGGGATTTATGAGCCAGGTGAAATAATGATGAGTGCTGTGAATAGTGCTTTTCCAAGGGCTGACAGATGGAGTAGTGAGAGTTTGCTGGGGGTGGGGCTCTCTGATGCTGTCCAAACCCCAAACCCATATTATCTCCTGCTGGTTTTAGCAGCCACCATGGTTATGAGCCTTCTGGTTTTCAAGCCCATTGTGGGTCTGAGGTGGGGATGGGAATAGGAAAGCACCACAAAGCTTACTGTCCTTACAAACATGCAACTGTTTTTCTTGATAAATGATCCTAAGATTTTTGCAAGTCTCTGGTTTTTCCAGAGTCCTGAAAAAGTTTTGTGCCATTTTTTTTTTTAGTGTCTTCATTGTTTTAATGGAGGAGCAAATTTTTGGAGACCCTTACTGTGACATTTTGGAAGTCCCAGTCTGCACTCTATTTTTATACTTTTTAAAATTGTTGTGTCTCTCTTTGAATTATTTTAGTTATAGTGAATTAAAGAACTGATAATAAAATCATCCTGCCATTCCTCTCCCCACCAATATTTTTCTTTTTAAAATATTTTGGACTACTCTTTTTCATTTATTTTTCCAAATTAATTTTAGAATAATGTCTTCAAATTCTAAAATAAATCTTCTGGTATTTGATTGAGACTATTAAAATATGGATAAACATGGGAAGAATTGCTATCTTTGAAATACTAAATCTTCCTTGAAGGAATATGGTGTGGCTATCCATTTATTCAAGTCTTTTGTGCTCTTTAATAGTTTTACTGCTTTCTTTACAAAGAAAAATTTCTTCATGAGTTTATTTCCAAGTACGAATGTGATCACTACCAGTTAAGTCTGCAGCAGTGTATAGTGATTCTTCAGGACCCAGATGTTCTCTTCAGAGGCTTGATTAGTGAATTAAATGAATATAATAATAGAGACCATTCCCTCTGCATTCTTAAGATCTTTAAGGGTGGTAAACATCTATCTTCTCACCTACTCCTGGAATATGCTAATATTTTAGAGTCACCACTTTGGCCAGTGATGGGAGGACAGTTTAAGTGGCTTTCACTCAGTCTTTCCTTTTATGATCTTTCCTATCCCAAATGCCATTGACCCAATGTGGTCTTTGGATTCACTCAGAGGCTAGGCACACTTTGCAGAAGAGCATTCTCTGAGTGGGCTTGCAGCAGGAGGATGACCTTGATAGCACCCCTTGCATCTGGGGCAAAAGGCTGTCTCTTTAAGGGAGCTCTGCATGGTGTATCTTTTTTATCACATAATTTGATCTCATTCATTAAAAACTTTTATGTACATACTTACATATAAATAAATCTATATAATTCTAAATATATATATTTCTAAAAATATATATGAAAATACTATGTTATATAGCATACTAACCGAGGGAGTGATTAAAACTACCTTTGTCTTTGTCTTAGTCTGGATTCCTGCAGAACCAGAGTAACTCAAGGACTTGTGCTGGTATCTTATTTGGGAGGTGAATCTAGGAAGTACAAGTGAGGGACTGGAAGAAGTGAGACAGAGAAGGGAGAAAAGCCCATAAAAATATGTAAATGAATGAGTCTTGAGTTTTGGGAAACCCTCTTGTCACAGACCCTGTAAGAAACTGTATGGAATACACCTAGAGTTGATCACCAGAGGCCAGGGAAATCGAGGCATTTATTCACTTACTTCCATCTCTATTACTTAAGGGTTGTCCCTGGTGTCCTGCCACCTGCAGTTCCAGTTTACACTCCCATTTGGTGGAGTAAGCTCTGGTGCTGCTGCGGAAAGTCTTCACCCACAGTGAAGGGGTGCAGAGGCTTCAGGTATTAGGCTGTTGCCATTTGGGGAACCACAGCTTCAGGTGACCTCAAGTGAACTGAGGGAATTAGAACTATCAACATGCCTGCTATAACCCCATAATGGTTCTAGAAAGATTCAAGTCTCTAAATATATTTAGGATGGGAAAATGACTAATGTAACCTTACCAAGCCAGCCTTGGGTAGTGGCATGGATAACCTGGATCAGTGGAGGTCAGTTTCGGATCTAATGCTAGATAGGTATGTGATGTTACCACTCAGAAATATGTGGTGACTTGAGCAGTTTGCCCAGTTATAACATTCTTTTACCTCAGTAATCAAAGAGATGCTTAGTTAGGTGCCAGTCTGTGACCAGAGGGACCCTGGGCTCATCTCTAGTGCTGGGGTTTCTGCTGTAGGCTTTGGTTCAGACACACGACCAGCATCAAGCCTTTAGGCTCTACTAGTCAAGCATCACTGAAAGACTGCCCTTTAAAGCATGGGTTCCCCTTCCATTTTCTGTTATGATGGACTGAACACAATTAGGGAAGCTTTTTTGATTAGAAAACTCTAAGAGAAATTAAAAGAAAGTCTGCTCTGTAGTGAGCGCTCCTCCTCAGGTGGTTTACTGTAAAAGAGACCCAGTTGCCATACTGGATTAATCAGGGGAACCAGTGAGAGGACACAGTTTATTCCTCCATGATAACCTAGCCTACCCTTTTGGCCTAGTTTCAATATCTTAGCTTTAGGTAGGCTTGTTTTAAACACTTTCCCGGACATCTGAGTGTTCACAGAGTGCTTATACTTGCAAGTGTGCATCACAGTGGCACATTGCCCAGGGAAAAGAACAGCAAGCTTCCAGGAAGGGTGGTCTTAAGAAACCACTCAAGAGCATCTCCAATTTCCCACCTGGTATGTTTCTTTCCAACCTATGGATGGAAACAAGTTCTTATTTCAGGACCCTATCTGCAATCTTTTTTCACAAGGATACAGGTTTGGGTTGATCTAAAGGCAGAGAGGAGACACAATGAGTGTTAGTGATTCTGAAATGTGTTGTGTCTGAATTTGCCCAAGTTTAGGGTTATCTACTGGGGTGAATGCTAACTCTGTGCTTCCACAGAGTTATACATGTCTTGAGTGAGGACTCTTCTGAGATTCTGAGACTCTGTGAAGTCTTTCCAATATACTGTTTTCTTTTCTGGGAGAGGTCTGGCGAGAATTTGTGTGTGGAGCTCATAACTTATCACCCTTTCCCGGCAAATCAGGAACACCTGCTCCATATGTTTGCTTTCATTAATAACATGTGAACATTTAAGATGCCAAGTTAACCTAATTATGTATGGCAGATAATTTTCTAAATGATAGGCAAATCTTTAGGGACTTTTTTTTTTTAATTGTGGAGAACACTCAAATTACAGCTGACAGGCTTTGTTAGGGGGAGGGGGAGGAAGAGAGGTGGCAGTCTGGTGGGCTCCCAGGAAAAATCCTCTAAGAGAGGGAGGAGCTATTGTCCTTTTTATTCAAGGAGCTCATTCGGGCATTCAAGGCTTGGATGAATAGTATGTTATTCAGTAACAAACTGCCACACATCCTTTTCCAGACTTACTTTCCATTTCTTCCCTTTGAATTCTCTTTGCTCTGTCTCTGAATGGCTACCAAATCAGGTATTTGCCAAGTAGGTTCACCTAAATTCTAACTGGAAATAATTGCTAATGGCTACTAGGAACCATATTGAGAAAGATGCTGAAACTTTTTCCCATTTAACAGGAAACATAGTGTGGCCAATTTATGATGTCTACTCAGAATCTGCTGTTTTTTTCACTCTTCTCTGAGACCTCAGACCTCAGTCCTCTTCCTGACATTATCTTTTCCCATCTCAACAACACCAGTTGTCCTAATGTCCCCACTATCACTTTTGTTATCCCTTCACTCTCACCTCCAGAAGGCTGCCGGATCCCCAGTGAGTCTCAGCAGAGATGAGTGGTGGCCCTACAAGAGGGCCTGGCCACTCTTCACTGAGTAGACTGTCCTGTACACTGCAGGATGTGCAGCACCCCCAGGCCTCCCTAATGCTGGCGGTGTACTCAAATCATTGTGACAGCCAAAATGTGCTTGCATGTTTCCAAATGTCTTCTGGGGTTGGCTGTAATGTTTCTGTTGAGAATTACTGTTAATATAATATTTTTTGGGAAAAAAATCCACCCCATCCTTGTTTAAATCCTTTAATGATAAAAACAAAATAAAAACCCGAAATGAATGTTTCTATGACTTCACATTTTACTTAGGATAAATTCAAACTATTAAGCCTGATCTTCAGACCCTGCTCACCTCCTCCTTGCTGATTGTGTTCCAGCCACCCTGACTTTGTCTTCCACCTCAAGCTCAGGCCTTCTGAGGGCCTTTTCTCCATATGCTGGTTTTGTCTGACAGGACTGTCCATCCCTTCCCTTCTCTTGAATCCTAATTTTCACATGGTGGCTCCTTCCCTGCCTTCAGGTCTCAGCTTATCTATCACTTCCTCAGACAGCCTCCCTTGATCCTAATCACTGGAGTCAGAATCAAGCTCTACCACATTCTTAACGTGTATTTGTAAGAACCAAACTGTGATTATGTAAAGTGTTATAGAGCCTAAATCAGGATACTTGTTATTGACATTTGTTATCATTATACAAGCTCTGAATTTTCAGTCACAAATATCAGTGTGGAAACTATAACTTTTTATAACTGAACTCAATTTAAGTTCCCATTTTGCCTAGTGCATAAACTTAATCTAGTTATTTCCAGGTAAATCCATTCTGCCCCAGATAAATGCAGGAATTTCAGGGTTAAAGGTCAGTGTTTACTTTTCCCCACCTCCTTCCTCTGGATGGGAGAGCTCAGCCATCCCAGGGCAGAGGTGATGGACAGGGCCATGTTCTTACTAAATCTGGGCATGTGGGAGGCATGGGGCTCACAATTATTTTGACATCTACATGTCTCCATCAGACCCTAAGCCCCCCTCCTGGCCATTTGCAAACTCCAGATGCAAAAACTTTGGCTGCTTCCCCTCACCACTCATGGGGTTTTGTCTCAGGTCCTTTGGTGCCTAGACACACAGAGTACCATTCATCTATTCCCACTGCCAAATGATGCTGCTTCAACTGGTGAGGAGGAATGCTTTGGGGCTTTCTAGAAGCTTGTCTCCTTGTCACTGGGCCTTGTGCTGCATCCTGGAGCTCTAACATAAGATTAGAAATTTAGGTCAAATAATGTGAAGCCTGATTGTCTTGGAATCCTGAGTTGGCTGCCTGCCTAAGTAACTCATTGTGCAGATCTGTCCAGTGGCTGGGCTTGGACACTGGGTGGGGCTGATGAGGCTTTATTGCCAACCGTGTGGAAAAGCAGAAGCTGCACATCCACCTGGCTCTCTGAATGAGGCTCCTCTCTCTGAGGAGTCCACTGACAGACTTGACAGGTTTATCCAGGATGACTGATTCATCTCTGAAACCTGTAATTAATTTGCCTGGCAGGTTTGCTGTCCCTATTTGACAGATGGAGCATGTGAGACCCAGAAACCTTAAGGGAGGTGTCTGAGGATGTACCATTAGTAAGCAGCAGGGCTGAAATTTATCTGTCCCGTTCTGATGCTGGTGCTTATGTTCTCCATTCCTCTGCTGCTCAATATCAATCTCTGAAAATTTCCTTCTTTTATTTTCTTCCTTTCAGTGTGACAATGAGATAGCTCTAAGGGGCTTGGGAAAACTGTTTTGCCCTCCAAATATATATGTCTTCTATGTAAGACTCTGATAAGAATTATTTAAATAATATGTTCATGGAGATTTCCCCCTCCTTTCAAAATTTCTTCCATTGAAGTTGGGTGGCTGAAGTTTACTGGTGTACAAATGGCACAATTTATGTAATGTTTGTCAGATCTGCTAGTCATCAGAATTATCCAGGGAGCTTTTGAAAAAATACTTGTACCTGGGCCCACTCCAGAGTTCTGGCAGGGGTGGGGTAGAGGGAAATCTGTTTTTAACAATCTCCTCCCTACCCCACAGTTTAGGTAGCTTTACTGATAAAGAGGACAGAGCCCTGGCCTATGACCTTGGAGTCCTGGTTTCCTATCTGGGGTCTGTCAGTGACTTGCTTCATGATTTCAGTTAAGTACCTTCTTCTGCATCAGCCTTTGTTTCCCCAACTATCAAATAAGGGGTACTGGAATAAATCAGATGTCCCAAACTGGTGTCCTGTAGGATTGATTTTGCTTGCATATGTGTTTTACTTGAAGTGTGAACAGAGGTGATATCAAAAATACCTCAGGAGTATGGTCCAGATGCTGATCCAGCCACTCAGATGCTTGTTGTGGTGCTGAAACAGGATCCCCAAGGTGACCTAGTGGTTAGGTGTTAACCCTTTAGTTGCTGGATGATAGAGCAGTCTGACAGGTTCTGTGGCAGGCCAGGGGTGTCAGGGTTGTGGTGAGGGTCATTTGGAAGGCCTGGAATAATGACTGCTTACTAGTTTAAATGTGAGAATTTCACTATCTTAACAACCCCTACAGCAGAGCTGCTGAGTACCAGCTGACCATCAGCCTAACCTGTAGTGATCCCATTATTATTATTCATTATTATTATTTGGTTTTATTATTTTGAAACTATTTGTTATCAATATTTAAGAACAGGGAATGTTTTCCTTATAAACCTAAATATACAGCTTCTCTTGAAAACAAACCTGGCAACACTGGATGGGAACCTCTGCTTGGCAACCCAGAAGTGGTTGCTCCCTTGAACCCCACAGGTTCCTTCTAGGTCCTGACAGAACCCAATCAGCCATTTCATTCATTCACACTCCTTGCTGGCTATTAAACATATTTAATTTTGTGATTCCTTGACTATTAAGATCCTTTCTAGCCCTGCAGCTTGATGGCTTCTGATTCTTTTGTTCTTCAATCCCATTCCTGAATGAGGTGAAATGGGCAGGCAGTAGGGGCCATACTAAAAAACTGGGCCCTGTAAGGAGCCAGTGATTTTAAGGTGAGATTGAAACCTCTTAAAGTTGATGACATCTCTTTAAGCTATAAATTACCCCCTGTCATGAGCTGGGTGAGGCAGGCCTTTGGCACAGATTAATCCCAAGAATGTTTCATTAAAATATCTTTATAGGCGGAGGCTCAAGATGGCAACATGAGTAGGGCAGTGAAAATCTCCTCCCAAAATGATATATATTTTTGAAAATATAACTACGCCTAAAAGAGAGAACAGAAGATACAGTACAACAGCCAGGCTACATCTACATCTGCAAGAATTCAGCATTTCATGAAAAGGGTTGACCTGGTGTGACCTGAGCATTCCCCCTACACCAGCTCACCAGCGGGAGGAAAATAATCAGAGTGGGGACGGAGTGGAAGAACAGGACTGCTAAATAACCACCTCTAGTAATCTGTACTGGAAGTACAGACACACATTGAATGGTGTACTGGTTATTAGAGAAATGGAAAGGTAAAATCTGAGATGGAGACTGTGAGCTGGTATCCACAGCTGGCTCCCCTGGGACAAAAGAAAAGTGGATGCTTTTTGAAAGTCTTAAAGGGACAGGGGCATAACAGCTGCATGGAATAGTCCTGGCACATTCAGCCCAGCAGGCTGGGAATCCTAAGGAACTTCAGGCACCCTAAACCCCTGGTGGGTAACCAAGCCCCAAAGCCCCTCATGGCAATAAGAAGCCTGCCATTCATTACCCTCAGCTGGTGCTGCAAGCAAACTGGCTGACCCACCACAGTGGCAGAGCAGCCAGAGAGCAGCTGGCCCACAGCAACCACCCAGAGTCTCTTCCCAGTGCACAGCTAACTGCGACAGACCCAGAGGCTGATGCTGGTGTGTAGCTGCCCAGCATAGACAGAGGAAGCTGGAGCAAGGCCCAGAGGGCATGAGGGGTGCCTTTCTCGCAGGAGAACACACCCGGCATGCCTCACTCCCCGCAGGGCTCTGGGCTATCTCGAAGGGTACTCCACTCAGAGAAGCTTGAGAGATTGTCCCAGAGACTGTTCACTGTGTGCCAGTAACAGACACAGCAGCAGAGAAGGTCAAGGTGACCAGCAAGCAGAAAGGGACTTTTTTCTCCCAGCTGACACACGCACCACCTGCCTATGACCATCTCTATCACCATAAAAAGGCAGAAGAATCTGGTCCAGACAAGAATCAATCAGACAACCCCAGAGAGAGGGCCTGGGGAGGAGATAGATATAACAAATATAACTGAAAAAGAATTCAAAATAAAGGTCATAACCACGCTGATGGACCTGCAGAGAAATATGCAAGAGCTAAGGGATGAAGTCTGGAGGGAAATAACAGAAATGAAACAATCAATAGAAGGACTTAAAAGCAGATTTAATGAGGTACAAGAGACTGTTAATGGAATAGAAATCAGAGAACAAGAATACACAGAAGCTGAGGCACACAGAGATAAAAGGATCTCCAGGAATGAAAGAATATTAAAAGAACTGTGTGACCAATCCAAATGGAACAGCATTCGCATTATAGGAGTACCAGAAGAAGAGATAAAGGGTTAGAAAGTGTCTTTGAAGAAATAATTGTTGAAAACTTCCCCAAGCTGGGGGAGGAAATAGTCTCTCAGACCATGGAAGCCTGCAGCTCTCCCAACACAAGGGACCCAAGGAGGACAACACCAAGACATATAGTAATTAAAATAGCAAAGATCAAAGACAAGGACAGGGTATTTAAGGCAGCCAGGGAGAGAAAAAGATCACCTACAAAGGAAAACCCATCAGGCTATCATCAGACTTCTCAACAAAAACCTTACAGGCCAGAAGAGAACTGCATGATACATTTAATGCAATGAAACAGAAGGGCCTTGAACCAAGAATACTGTATCCAGCATGATTACCATTTAAATATGAAGGAGGAATTAAACAATTCCTGGACAAGCAAAAGTTGGGGGAATTTACCTCCCACAAACCACCCCTACAGGATATTTTAAAGGGACTGCTCTAGACAGAAGCACTCCTAAGGCTAAATAGATGGCACCAGAGAAAATAAAGTCGCAGCAAAGAAAGCAGATCAACCAAATACTAACTAAAGGCAAAAAATAAAATCAGCTATTCAAAAAATCAGTCATAGGAAACACAAAAGAGCACAGAATAAAACACCTAACATATAAAGAATGGAGGAGGAAGAATAAGAAGGGAGAGAAATAAAGAATCATCATACTGTGTTTATAATAGCTTAATAAGAGAGTTAGTTAGACGGTTAGATAGTAAAGAAGCTACCACTGAACCTTTGGTAGCCACAAATCCAAAGCCTGCAATAGGAATTAATACATATCTTTCAATAATCCCCTACATATAAACAGACTGAATGCACCAATCAAAAGACACAGAGTAATAGAATGGATGAAAAAGCAAGACCCATCTATATGCTGCTTACAAGAGACTCACCTCAAACCCAAAGACATGACTAAAAGTGAAGGGATATGAAAAGATATTTCATGCAAACAATAGGGAGAAAAAGTAGGTGTTGCAGTACTAGTATCAGACAAAATAGACTTCAAAACAAAAGAAAGTAAGAAGAGATAAAGGGGGACATTACATAATGATAAAGTGATCAGTCCAACAAGAGGATATAACCACTATAAATATATATGCACATAATACAGGAGCACTGACATATGTGAAACAAATAGTAACAGAACTAAAGGAGGAAATAGAATGCAATACATTCATTCTAGGAGACTTCAACACACCACTCACTCCAAAGGACAGATCCACCAGACAGAAAATAAGTGAGGACACAGAGGCAGAGAACAACACACTAGAACAGATGGACCTAACAGACATCTACACAACTCTACACCCAAAGCAGCAGGTGCACATTCTTCTCAAGTGCACATGGAACATTATCCAGAAAGACCACACACTAGACCACAAACAGAGCCTCAGTAAATTCAAAAAGATCGAAATTCTACCAACCAACTTCTCAGATCACAAAGGTATAAAACTAGAAATAATTTGTATAAAGAAAACAAAAAGGCTCACAAACACGTGGGGGCTCAACAACATGCTCCTAAATAATTAATGGTTCAGTAACCAAATTAAAACAGAGATGAAGCAATATATGGAGACAAATGACGACAACAGCACAAAGCCCGAACTTCTGTGGGACGCATGGAAGGCAGTTCTAAGGGAAAGTATATAGTAATCTAGGCCTATTTAAAGAAGGAAGAACAACCTCCAATGAGTAGTCTAAAATCACAATTATTGACAGTGGAAAAAAAAGAACAAATGAGGCCCAAAGTGAGCAGAAGAAGGGAAATAATAAAGATCACAGAAGAAATAAATAAAATTGAGAAGAATAAAACAATAAAAAACTTCAGTGAAACCAAGAGCTGGTTCTTTGAGAAAATTAAAAAAATAGAGAAACCCCTAGCCAGACTTATTAAGAGAAAAAGAGAATCTACACACATCAACAGAATCATAAATGAGAAAGGAAAAATCATGACGGACCCCACAGAAATACAAATAATTATTAGCAAATACTATGAAAATCTGTCTGCTAACAAGCTGGAAAACCTAGAAGAAATGGACAACTTCCTAGAAAAATACAACCTTCCAAAACTGACCAAGGCAGAAACAGAAAATCTAAACAGGCCAATTACCATTAATGAAATTGAATTGGTAATCAAAAAACTACCCAAGAACAAAACCCTCAGGCAAGATGGATTCACCGCTGAATTTTATCAGACATATAGAGGAGACATATACCCAATCTCCTTAAATATTTCCACAAAATAGAAGAGGAAGGAGTACCTCCAAACTCATTCTATGAAGCCAGCATCACTCTAATACCAAAACCAGGCAAAGACACTACAAAAAAAATTACAGACCAATATCTCTGATGAACATAGATGCAAAAGTACTCAACAAAATATTAGCAAACCGAATTCAAAAATATGTCAAGAGGATCATACACCATGGTCAAGTGGGTCAGGGATGCAAGGATGGTACATTTGAAAATCCATCAAAATTATCCACCACATCAACAAAAGGAATGACAAAAACCACATGATCATCTTCATTGATGCTGAAAAAGCATTCGACAAAATTCAACATGCATTCATGATAAAAACTCTCAACAAAATGGGTTTTGAGGGCAAGTACCTCAACATAACAAATGCCATATATGACAAACCCACAGCCAACATCATACTTAACAGCAAGAGGCTGAATGCTTTTCCTCTAAGATTGGGAACAAGATAAGGATGCCCACACTCCGGACTTCTATTCAACATAGTACTGGAGGTGTTAGCCATGGCTATCAGAAAAAACAGAAATACAAGGCATCCAGATTGGTAAAGAGTAAGTTAAACTGTCACTATTTGCAGAAGACATGATATTGTACGTAAAAAACCCTAAAGACTCCACTGCAAAACTATTAGAACTAATCTCTGAATTCAGCAAAGTTGCAGGATACAAAATTAATACACAGAAATCTGTGGCATTCCTATGCACTAACAATGAACTAGCAGAAAGAGAAATCAGGAAAACAATTCCATTCACAATTGCATCAAAAATAATAAAATACCCAGGAATAAACCTAACCAAAGAAGTAAAAGACCTATACCCTGAAAACCAGAAGACACTCTTAAGAGAAATTAAAGAGGACACTAACAAATGGAAACTCATCCCATGCTTTTGGCTAAGAAGGATTAATATTGTCAAAACGTCCATGCTGCGTAAAGCAATCTACAGATTCAATGCAATTCCTATCAAAATACCAACAGCATTCTTCAACGAATGGTAACAAATAGTTCTAAAATTCATGTGGAACCACAAAAGACCCTGAATAGCCAAAGCAATCCTAAGAAGGAAAAATAAAGCAGAAGGCATCTCACTTCCCAAATTCAAGCTATTCTACAAAGCCACAGTAATCAAGACAATTTGGTCCTGGCACAAAAACAGACACACAGACCAGTGGAACAGAATAGAGAGTCTAGATATTAACCCAAACACATATGGTCAATTAATATATGATGTAGGAGCCATGGCCATACAATGGGGAAATGACAGCCTGTTCAACAGCTGGCGTTGGCTAAACTGGACAGCTACAAGCAAGGGAATGAAACTGGATCATTGTCTAACTCCATACACAGAAGTAAATTAGAAATGGATCAAAGACCTGAATGTAAATTATGAAACAATAAGACTCTTAGAAAAAAAGATAGGCAAAAATCTCTTGGACATAAACATGAGCAACTTCTTCATGAACATATGTCCCCGGGGAAGGAAAACAAAAGCAAAATGAATAAATGGGTCTATATCAAGCTGAAAAGCTTCTGTACAGCAAAGGACACCATCAACAGAACAAAAAGGCATCCTACAGTACAGGATAACATATTCATAAATGACATATTCGATAAAGGGTTGACATCCAAAATATATAAAGAGCTCATGCACCTCAACAAACAAAAGGCAAATAATCCAATTAAAAAATGGTCAGAGGACCTGAACAGACAGTTCTCCAAAGAAGAAATTCAGATGGCCAACAGACACATGAAAAGATGCTCCACATTGCTAATCATCAGAGAAATGCAAATTAAACCACGATGTGATATCACCTCACACCAGTTAGGATGGTCACCATTCAAAAGACAAACAACAACAATGTTGGCAAGGTTGTGGAGAAAGAGGAACCCTCCTACAGTGCTGCTGGGAATGTAAATAAGCTCAACCATTGTGGAAAGCAGTATGGACATACCTCAAAAAAATGAAATAGAAATACCATTTGTCCCAGGAATTCCACTCCAAGGAATTTACCCTAAGAATGCAGCAGCCCAGTTTGAAAAAGACATATGTGCCCCTATGTTTATCACAGCACTATTTACAATAGGCAAGAAATGGAAGCAACCTAAGTGTCCATCAGTAGATGAATGGATAAAGAAGATTTGGTACATATACACAATGGAATATTATTCAACAATAAGAAGAAAATAAATCCTACCATTTGCAACAACATCAATAGGGCTAGAGTGTATTATGTTCAGTGAAATAAGCCAGGCAGAAAAAGACAAGTACCAAAGATTTCACTCATATGTGGAGTATAAGAACAAAGAAAAAAACTGAGGGAACAAAACAGCAGCAGATTCACAGAACCCAAGAATGGACTAAGAGTTACCAAAGGGAAAGGGACTGGGGAGGATGGGTGTGAAGGAAGGGATAAAGGGGAAAAAGGGGCATTGCTATTAGCAGACCTAATGTAGGGGGGGGGCACAGGGAAGGCAGTATAACACAGAGAAGAGAAGTAGTTATTCTATAGCATCTTACTACACTGATGGACAGTGACTATAATGGGGTATGTGGGGGGGACTTGATAATGGGGAGAGTTTAGTAAACACAATGTTGCCCATGTAATTGTAGATTAATGATACCAAAAAACAATCTCTTCATAGCCAGCAGTGGGACGTGTCATGCTGACTTGACTTGTACTTTTCCCTGAAGGGACATGCCTGTCCTTTGTGCCACAAACTGTGTCTATAACTTCTCACACTTTTAGCCTTAATTATAGGAGTGGCTTGTTGATTTGGCTTTAATTCTACTTTACCTCCTTGAGACCATGTGCTGGCTGAGGTCAGTGCTGTCTGAAGTCTTGTTAAGTGTCTGTCACAGAGCTGACAACCTTGGAGGCTTTCACACTAGAGAGAGTCATCTTTGCCTTTGGAGCCCTGACTCAATTTGGAAGAACAGGGCAGATGTTACCTCTAACCTGGTAGACTTCCCTCAAAGAGATCAATTTCCAAGGCTTTTCTCATTTTCCCTAAGTGAAATACAAGGATACCCAATTTTGTCTAAGAATCAGATATGTTGCTGAATCTGCTCAGTGAAGGGTGGGTTGTGTGTTTTACACTGAATGACAACACCAACAATGGTAATAGTGATAAATGTTTTCCTCCTTTTTCCTTCAGTTATTGACTGACCACCTATTACCAGACACAATGGCTGAATGTCATCCAGAGTCATCATAGGCTTACAGTCCTGGAAAGAGGCTGTCTTAGTCTGGAATGCCTAGAAGCAGATCCTGAGACAGGGTTCCAGTGCCAGTAACTTATTTGAGAGTTACAGGAAACAGAGAGTGCAGACGTGACACAGGCAAGGGAGGAGTCCTATGAAGCCAGATACCCCAGTGAACAACTGGAGCTTACACCTACAGGATACTAAGAAAATATGCCAGATACACACCTCAGGACTGTCCTTCCCAAAGGGGCTAGGGAGTTGGGGGCATTTGTGTGCCGAATCCAGATCATTGGTTGAGTGCTGCTGGCAGAGGATATTTATTCCTTAGCACTTCAGCCTGCTGGACAGGTTTCCAAGAAAAGCTCTTAGGACCAGAGATACATATATTTGCTGAGCTCCCTAAAATGATATGGTTGGAGGGATGTGGGTAGGGCATGGACTGCATTTTCTATAGAGAGAGACAGTAATCAAATATTAACCCAGGAAAGCCCATAAAATGACAACTGTGATAAGGTTTCTAGGGAGAGATGTGTTTAATAGTGATTCATCCTGGACAGGTTTATTTGAATAAAAATATTACACACAAGCTTATTGGATCTTTTACAACTCCATGAGACTGAATAACTTGCCAGGGGCAAAGACAAGACGTGAACCTAGGGTCCTGAGTTGGAAATTGGTGCTTAGTATTCCTGTTCTGCCTTTTCCACATATAAATTCATCTTCTCTTGGCAATATGCAGACTGAAAACAGCAGGCAGATGTGGTCAGAGAGAATTAAATAACAATGTAGGTGCACCTGGAGGAAAGACTTTCTTTAACTGAGTGCGAACCTAGCCTGCCATCTTTGGATTCCTGTTACTGTATTTTTTTAAACAGTAGTTCTGCACATGTTCCAAGAGGTGGATAGTAGCCAGAGTTCCTCCAAGGGAGAGGAAATCATCCTTTTTGCCTCTCTGTCTTTTCATTAACTCTTAGAGCATAAGATTCAGTTTCACTTTGTATGAGAGTGCTATGCAAACTGGCATTGTTCTCTGGGTATGAAGGGTTACTCTTATTAAAGTGTAGTCTTTAGTTGGTCAGCACAGGGGAACAAACCAGGAGACTGGAATTTGAGTCTAATCTTTGCCTTTTGATAGCAGTTTGGTAGCACCGAGGTAAGACATTTTTCATTTTTGGGTTTAGTTTGCTACCTTACCACCATCCTGTCCTCATCTGCATAACAAATATCCTGGCAATTTATTTAGTAACATTTAAAGACAGAAGGATTTCACATAATATCTTGCATCTTGAGCCTCCATTGCCCTATGTAAGGTTGCATGTCACTGGCCAGTTTTCATTGTGTGTACTGTCTCTGTTCTCACCTCTGACCCGCTCACTTACTCATATTCCACTTCTGGCTGTGCATGTTTTGGATTTGTAATCCCTAAAATACATGGTCTTCTTTAAGGTCACATCTGTCTTTGAAATTCTGCCCCTAAGGATCCTACAGCTGGCCTTGGAATCTCCGACATGGCGGTTTCTGTGCCATGTTTCTGGAGCAAATGGCTGCTTCCTGATGCAGTTTCATCAAAAGCCACCTATTCCACTTACTTAGGTGGCCAGTTTAAAGCACAGAATGAAGAGAAATGAACTAGACAGGTGCATCAGTTAGATTTTCCATTCCTTATAAACTAAACAACTCTAACTCAACCTGGCTTGGACAGAAGAGGGAATTTATTGAGTTACATTATAATAAAAAAGAGTAGAGTCAGAGGCTCAAAAATTGTCACAGTACTGTTTCTCACCATTTCTTGGCTATTCTTTTCCATTTTGGCTACATAATCAAGCATGGTGGAAAAGAGTATGCCTTTTTCCCCAAAGGGCCACTGCAGTTTCACAGCCTCTCTCTGGTTCCAATGGGCTATGTGCCTGTTAAGACCAGTTGTCATGGCTGGGGGACTGTAATGCTCTGGCTGGTCAGTCCTGTGTCCCATGACTTCTCCTGCAGTTAAGGGTGGTATCAATTCCCCCTGACGTTTATGGAATGAGAGTGGGGAGCAGTAATTTCCTACAGGAAAATTATGGCAGAATTGTCCAAAGAAGGGAGAATGGATGTTGTATAGATGTTGTGTATCAAAAAGAATATCCATCCATCTGCTATATATGGTATTTTTTCCTATAAAAAGTGATCAGAAGACTAAGTACTTAAAAAACACTGTGCTTAAGGGTGAGGGGATCATAATGCTGAATCACTAGAGGTAGAATAAATCATTCACAACATATAAAACTACTAAAACAACTTCTCAATTTAGTAACAAAAAATTTAAAGCAGCGTTAAGTGAATAGTTTGATATGGGAAAAACAGTGCTATTTTGAAAGTTTCATTTTTCTGCAGATTGTTTTGATAGCTGTTGGTAGCCATGGAGTTTCCTTCATTTACAGAGATTTCTCATACAAGACAGTGATGATGATGCATCACAGTGCTTGACATAACCCTCAATTCATGTTAACTTCTCTGTGCTTCAATGCATGCATGCTTTCACTCATTCATTTAGTACAAGTTTATTTTGGACACTTTCTCTGTGTCAGGCATTATTCTAGGGGTCAGTACACATATTTTGTAGAAAGGCAGATAGTGAATATTTTAGGTTTGCAAGCTGCATATTGTCTCCATCACATTTTCTTTTTTCTCCTTTCCCCCACCTATTTAAACATGTAAAAACCTTTCTGAGTTCTTGGGTCAAACAAAAGAGGCTGTGGCTGGATTTTGTGCACAGGTATGGTTCACTGACCACACAGACTTTAGGTGATACGGATTGTTTATTGAACAAAACAGGTAAAAATCTCTGCTCTTATGAAATCTTAATTTTTGTGTAAATTTAATTCTCAGAAAAATCAGATAATAATGGTTACATTTAGCCCTATCTTAGAAATAAGTAAAAATAGTACATAATTTGTCCAAAATCACAAAGCTAGTAAGAAAAAGAGCTGGGCTGTGAACCAAGCTCTGACTCCAAAGATCATATTTTTAACCCTTGTATCTCACTCCAAAGGTTATCTTTTTAACCCTGTTTTAACCCATAGCTACGTGCCTATGCGTCTCTCCATGATGATCCCAGAACTTCTCGCTTCAAGTCAATTAACTATGCAAAGATCATGGAAAGACTATGCATGCGAGTTATTCCTTACTGGGGAATTATGGTGAGCAACACAGCTGTGATTCTGCATATGGACTGTGTTTGCCATCTTGGGAATGAGAGAGATCTCCAGGAAGAAATTCAAAAGGACGAAGAGCCAGGTATGAGGAAGTTTGATACTTAAAGCTGGGCAGAGGAGGGGGAAAGGGTTGTGCCCACAGACAGAGATTGGGAGGTCATAGGAAAGCCAGGAGAACCTGCACAGAAGTCAGAAATAGAGAGGATTTCAAGAAAACACAGCAGTCCTTCTAAAAGGCCATATGAAGTGGAGATTAAAATGTAACCATTAGGTTTAGAAACATAGAGGACCCTAGTGCCTTTGGTAAGATATTTTTTGGTAGAATCATGATCATGAGGTCATCTTGGAGTGGACTGAAGAGAGAATGGGAGTGAGAGGAATGGAGAGAGCATGTGTAGATGGCTCAAATCTTTTTGAAGACTGGCTGTGAAGAGGAAGTGAGGGATAGGACAGGGTGAAGGGCATGTAGAGTTTCCTTTTTTAAAGATGGGAAAGATTAGAACATTTTTTAATGTTCATGGGATGTATATAAAGAAGAAGAAGAAGGGGATGATGAAGATACAGGAGGGTCAGAGAAAAACAGAATCAGTGGGGTTCCTTAGAATAATAAAAGGATTGATGTTCATAGCACAAGCAAAAGACTGGGCCTTTCTTACTCATGGGGAAAGGCTTCATCCTCATTTGTAAGTTGACAGAAAGAGGCTAAGCCCTGACTCAGCAAGGTTTATAGGTTTGGTAGATGGAGGATGAGAGAATTTCCATCTCATGGTTTCTATTTTTTCTGAAAACCATGCATTTCTCTAGATTCCAGTGTTACTTCTCCTGGGCCCATATGCCCAGAATTGAGTTCAGCCCTGCACAGGCTAAGAGAGGGAGAGACTGAGCTGAACTCATGCAAATTGTCAACTCCTCTTATTCTCTGCTTTTATGCTTTGCTGGAAATAATTCTCCTCATGAGTAAACAGACAAAAGAAGCCTGTTCTTGAAAAATAAAGAAGCATGATGTTCAAAGCAGAGTATGCTCATGTCATAGGACTGAACAGGCTGACAGCACTTGAAATGTTTACATTGTTTATCAAAAGCCAACCAAGGCCTTGGTAAGAGAATTCTTACTGTGCAAGTCTCCTTGAGTCAAATTTGCAAAAATCTTGAAGGAATTCAGCTAAGCAAGTACAGAAACTAATACCCAGGCCAAGTATATGTAGTGTGCATGAGACCATTCACCCCTGCTGCTCAAAGCTCAGTCTCTGTCTCTGCCACATGGATCATCTCATTGGCAGTTGAAAAATGAAACATCTCTACTGAATTCAAAAGGGATCCATGGCGCATCAAACACTGAAGATTAGTGCTGAATTCTAATTCTGTTATATGTAAAAATAGAAAAAAATTAAATTAGCTTTATGTTCCCAGTCTGCATTGTTTCTCAAATTTCATGATAAGAAGTGCAGGGTACAAAGAACAAGATCCCAGGAACTAAAGGAACAGGGCCTTTAGCCCTAAGGATCATGGAGTCTTGGAGTTGGAGAGGAGCTCAGAGATTCTTGGTTGACCCTTTCCTTGATGCAAGAATCCCGTCTTCATCAGAAGTTGATGCACAGTAATGGGACACTATCACTGCCGTGATTTGTCTTTCTGTTCCTAGGGAGTTTTGGGGATGGAATCCTTCTTCATGTGAAATGACTGCAGTTTTCCTGTAACTCAACTAATTCTGTGTTTGCTGAGTTATATGGAATAAATTGAATCCTCCTTACACAGAATTTATATTCTTATATTGGAAAACAATTATCTTGGCCTTCACACAGTTACAGTGTATTGGTTAGGAGCATGGGCTGTGAATTTTTTGGACCTGAATTTGAGTTGCATCAAAGCCTTTCCTGGTGATGTGACATTAGGCAAGTTACTTGTTCTCTCACTATCAGTTTCACATTTATAAAATTGTGTGATTCTAGTGCTGTATATAGGGCTGCTATATGGCTAGAGTTTTATAATGAAAATAAAGGTCAGAGACCTCACATCCCACAGAGGAGTTGACAATTTGCATGAGTTCAACTCAGTTTCTCCCTCTCTTATCCTATTTCTCTGTTGAATGACCTTGGAAAAGCTACTTAATTCTTTATACATTTGCTTCCTTGTGCACAAAATACCTCCCTCATGAGGTTGTGATATTAAATGCAAACTGCTTAGAGCATATAGTAAGTACTCAATGTACATTTAACATTTATTAATAATTAGCCAACTAATTCACTATAAGTCAATGAATAATTAATAATAATTAATAGAGTGCTATTATTTATAGAACACTGGCACCTCATTTTTCTATCTTCATCTAGACATTCAGCAGGTGCGATATCTTCTTGGTCTTCACAATAGTACCTAGCAAAGTTCTGGATTCATTAGTAGTCACACATTATGCAAACTGAGGAAATTATTGGGATGGTCTGTTGTGTCTTTGTTGACAGTTTGTCACACTTCTCCTTAGCAAAGATTTGCAGGCATCCTTGATATGCAAAAACTCTTTTTTTAGGTGGTTGATTTTGTGTTGTTGATAGGGATACAAAGATGTGGCTTGATTTCTAGAGCTCCTGTGAAGTGTTGCTAAAGAGCCCTCCTCTCTGGTTACCCCCTTGAGCATGAATGGCTCCATGTGTGAGCTAGTGGAGGAATACCTGGGAACATTTGTTTCCAATTCTTTGTTCTTTTTTGTTTTCCACCATCAGTCTGAGTAAGGCCTGGATTTTCGAAGTCTGATTTATGTGCTCAAGATAATTTTACCTGTTTTCTCAAAAGACTTTTCTGAACAGCTCTGCCATCTTTTGTCTTTGTCATAAAATAGAGTTTCAGACTTTTATGTCATGAATGTTTTAGGGGAGGCTATTATAAAGAGATGTTATTGAAAAATAAAACTAAATCAGTTCACGGATTCCCACCATGTGCTTCTCAGTGAGCACCAGACTTCTCGTCTCAAAACTGATTCATCTTAAGGGATTTCTGTGGATTTCTGCTGGGAGACACCCACTGTTTCTGCAACTCTGAACTGTTCCTCTCACTGTCTGTAGAGACATCTGAAAATGGCAGCTCTGTCCTCCAAACCCTTTGCATTTCAAGTGCCTGCTGATTCTTGGTAACTTAAAACTTAGCCTGAGCACCAGCTATATAACTCTGTTGTTATATCCAATGTGCAGATAAAGGGATTTATACAATCTCAATACATTGCAACCAGAGAAAAATTTTGCTGGACTAGTCTGTATTATTCCTGAATGGATGATTATTCAGTAGAATAGTGACTACTGCTAGGGTCTTCTTGCCATATTTGGATCAGAAACGCTATCCATTCATCTATCCATCTATGGCTTTGTATAACCAGATTAACAGATGCATAGAATGCAATTCAGTATATGTGCTCATATAAATTCACCAGAAGTTGGACATATAAAGGGGCGTCCCAGATCTCTTGTTCCAGATGAGACCTGTAAAAACAAAAACTCACTTGAAAACTATGCTTCAATGTTTCACAGGTACTTCAAATTCAACAAGTACAAAATAAAGCTTAGAAAATTCCTGCTCTGAAATCTTTGTTCTTCTTAAGTATTTATGTGTCCATGAATGGCATCATCATCCTTCCTTGTACTCAAGACAGAACCTAAAAATCATTCTTGACATCTACCTCTTCCATTGGATACATCCAATTGATCCTAAATCCTATTGATTCTACTGTCTAAGTATTTGTCACATCTGTCCACTTCTCTGTTGCTACACTTCACCTCAATTATAGCTACTAGTGTCTCAGACCTGAATTATTGCAATAGCTTTTGTGGTAGGCAGACTCTAAGATGGCTCACTTTGATTCCTGCTTCCTACTATTCTTGTCCTTGGGTAATACCCTCTTTTTGAGTGTGTTTGCATGTACAGACCTGTTTCTAATGAGTAGAATATGGCAAAAGTGATAGGATGCCACCTCTGAGACTAGATTATTAAAGACTGTGACTTATGTTTTGCTTGTTCACTCTCTTTTGACTCTTCTTGCTTTGCTGAAGCGTGCTGTGTTTTGAGCTTCTGTTACCACCTCTGATCAGCAGCCAGTGAAATGTTGAGACCCACAGTCCAACAGTTGCAAACAACCACAGCTGGGTTTCCAATTGAGCCTTGAGATGACTTCAGTCCTGGATGACACTTTGCAGTTTTGGGAGTACAGTGATCCAGAAGATCCAGTGAAGTGGCACCCAGATTCCTGATTCATAGCAACTGTGAGATAATACATGTTGTAGACCCGTATGTTTTGGAGCAATTTGTTAAATAGCAATAGATAACTAAATACAGCACCCTGGTTGGACTTCCACACCCAACTCTTGGTGCCCTTCACATGGCAGCCAACGTATGCAAATTTATTAACTCATAAATCTGATTATTGCTTAAATGTTTTCAGTACTTTCCATTGCTTCATGATAAAGCCCAAAGTTCCCAACATTTGTTCAATGATCCCTTTTGACTGACTCTCCAGCATTATCTCTCACCATTTCTATCTTTGGACCCTGTACTCCACCACTCAGTCTTTTCAGTGTCTCCTGGCCATGTCTTCATTCTTACTTTCAGGCCTTTGCACTTGCTATATTTTCTAGAAGCATCCTTTCTCTTTACCCTTTACCTAGTTACCTTGTGGGCATATTTTAAATTTTAGCTTAATCATGCCTCCTCAAGGAGATCCGCCTTTTCTGGCCCAGCCCTAGAGACCAGGTAAGGGCTACCTTTGTTCTTCCATGACACCTGTGATTTCTCTGCCACAGTGCTGATTACTCCTCAGCATGAAGATTGCTTTGCCTTCCTCTTTTTCTCGCCCAACTTGAAGGCCCATGATGTTAGGGACTACGCCTGTTTTGCTCCCTGTTATGCCTGCAGCACCAAGTACAGGCCAGGAGCATAGCAGGAGCTCACTGTGTATCTGTTGAAGGGGAGAAGGGAAGTTTATTTCCTTTCTAAAGGGTGATTTGGCTGTTCACCTATTTTATGGGCACCTCATACTCATCTAGCCTCATACTTGTGGAGACCTTAGACTTCAAGTTTCTTTTGGCCAGACTTCTATGTGACTTTCTCCTCTAAAAAGGTAGGTATAGTTTATAGGTAAGTAGTTTCAGAAGTAAGACTGAATATTTTGTATAGAAAAAAAAATGCTGCCACTTTCCTGTAGAATATTGAAAGTTGTTTGGGGAGAGTGGTAGAGAGCAGCAGTCTGCATCTTCTGCCATCAGAAGGAAAGGACTCTTCATCTTTATAACATCCAGGCCCATGGTAGCAGAGAATGACAAATGAAACTATTCTAACCAAAAATGCAGTTTCAACAAATGCTTTGCTCTGTTCAGGGCTTTTGCTTTCATGAGAAGTTGGTCTTAGTTATGACTTATGTGGAGGACTTTGAATATGTGAAATAGAACCAGTTCTGAAGTGAATCTTCCAACAAAATTCTACCGGCAAGTTATGGTAGCCAGCATTCATAGACCAGAATTAATATTTCCCACAATATGTGACATTTAATGAAGATTGCTAAGGACAGTGCAATTTGGGATTTCATATGTAGTGTTAATATTTTACATACTTACAAGAATGGCTGATAATTAGCATATTAGCAAATCCAAAACTGTGTGTGCTGAGGCTGAACCAGGAAATTGCTTATGTGGGAGGCAGGTCACCCTGTGTTGTGCTCTGGTTATTTTCCAAATCCAAAATACCATCATTAGGCAAATGTGTTGGAGCTGCCGGTTGGCCTGTGTCCATCATAAAAGAGTTTGTGAAGCACATTGAAGAGATAGTACAAAGTTGTGTTGGACATACATTGCATAGGCATGAGCAGCCTGATGGGGAAGGACCACCACTATTGATCAGATTATGAAGGAAAGCTGGTCTCTGACATGGTCTATAATTGCTGGTAATTAGAAAATATGTGGGATGTTGATCAATTTTGGCTTTTGGGGTAAAATATAGATAGGTAGGCCTTGCGCTCAGAAAATATGGCTGGTCTCAATATAATATAAAACAATTTCCTATTAACATAGACAATGTGCATTTGAAAATGCAGTTGAAATCTTATAATAATAAATTTTTCAGTTTCAATCCATCCACCCATTACTAAATACTAAATTGAATATTAGAACAGCACTTGGCAGTTAAGTGTATGCATCAGTCAGCATAGGTTAAGTTATACTACCGTAACAAATGGCCTCGAAAATTTCAGTTCATTATGGGTTGTCTCTTCCACATCATCTTCATCCCAGGACCAAGGCAAAAGGAGCACTCTTTATCTGATTCATGCCAGCTTCATGAGCCACGAGAGACTATGTGATAGCTCTCAAAGCTCTGTTCAGAAGTAGCCAGTCTCATATCATCAGTCAAACTAAATCACACCTCCTGGTGTCAATGGAGTGAGATGTATAATTCTCCCAAGCTTCCCTCCCCTAGTAGTAGAAGCATGAATATTTTGAACAAATAATATAATTTACATCAGTGTGAACAGTGAAGAATTCCCAATGACAGAATGACTGGTTTTGATGACTGTTTCAGCTTATTTCACAGGAAGATTACATAGAATGTGAAGTTAAGTGGATCTGCTAAGAAGTTCAGAAAAAAATCTTCCCTGATTCTTTTTTTGCCAAAACAGTGATCTTTCCCCTGCTCTGACCTTGCCCAGCCTTGATTTCCAGGGTTTACCCAGATTGAGTTTGTAGAAGCCCAACTATTCCAAGTTTCTCAGTGCACCGTAACAGATGGAGAGGTAACTTTTGAAAAAAAGTTTTTCCTGGAATTTTCAATTAAGATGTCAAGTTTGCTATTCTACTGGGATTGTATCTTTTGACTTAATTTATACAAACTTTCCATACTGGCAAGTGATTTACTCCTAAAGGAAGTAAACTCATAAATTCTTACAGGACCAAATTTAAAGTTCCTCATTGCTGATATCCAGTGTAAAACTGGCAAACTTTATTAGTCATCCTATAGAAAAAGTGATGACAATGCATGTTTTTTTATAGCATGAATGGGATTTTATTTATACTTTATGTAAAACAAAGTAGCCGGTATAATTAGACAGTAATTTGTAACTTCCTTAAATGTAAACATTTTAGGAGCAGTAGTATCAAAAGTGAGTGCTAATTAGAGAGCTGTTAGAGAAAATATATAAGTGGTAACAGATTGGTAACAAGCTATACCAAACAGCAGACTATTTATAATTCCATGCTCTTTTTAAATTCTATTTTATTTGATAGTCTTTGGACAACTCATAAGAGGGTACAGCTTCACAACTTGATTTGCGATATAATTTCTGTAAATACAACTAAACTTCAAAGACATAATTGCAGTGTGGCTAGCTGTGATAATTAAAAAGTATTATTAACTGGATGACTTTCTGACTGTGTCATTTAAAATTCTAATATCTTTTGTGCTCCATCTCCCCAAAGATAAGATAAATCCAGACATTATTTAATTATGTTTTTAACAATAAGGGCACTTTAATCAGCATCCTTTCAGTAGCTCTTGTCTGGTAGTCATTTATTCAAACAATGAAAAAGTCAATAAATATTTATGTGAGAGGGGAAGGGTGGTGAGTCACAGGCATTCATTTGGGCTGCTGTTGACCCTGTGGACACTTGACCTCTAGCTTCATTAGCGAAGATTTTATTTAAAATATTGACAGGAGGCTGGGAATGATTTGATGCTAAATTTATAGCTTTCTTAGTAAGTAATAAGAAAAAATTAGCCCCTCATGAATCACAGTGTAAGAGTTCATTTCTCCTCCCATGGTCATCTCTCATGAAAACAACTGTAAGGGCCCATGAGCTATAGAGAAGTGAAGGAGTGAGAAGGGGGAAATTCTTGTATGATAATTGCTTTTTTAAAATATTGAGTTAAAAATCACGTAACAATTTTAGTCATTCACCATCTTAATGATTTTTAAGTGTAAAATTCAGTGTCTTTTAAAACTACTGAGTCCAGAATGTTTTCATCATCCCAAGAAGTAACAACCACATGCCCAGTAGGCACTTTCTCCCATTTATCCCTTCCCCAAGCCCTTGCAACACAAATCAGCTTTCTGTTTCTATGGATTCTAGACATTTCATATATATGGAATCACAAACATGTGGCTTTTTATATCTGGTTTCATTTACTAGCATGTTTTGAAGGTTCATCCATGATCTAACATACATCAGAATTGAATCCCTTGTGACTAAATAATATTCCACTGTATGACTAGACCACATTTGTTTATCCATTTATCAATTAATGGACATTTAGGTTGCTTCCACTTAAAAAAATATATAATGATATCGCTATTGTGAAGAGAGCTCTCATATATTCTGCTTATCTCAGCTCATATGAGCAATGGGAAGGAAGAAGATTTCTATATTTCTCAGTAACAGCAACCTGCAGCCAGTGGCAAACTGCCACAACCTTGAATCTTCATTCCTCTCTGATAAAGTTATGTTCAAAACAGCCCTCCCCAGTGTCCTCCCAAAGCATAGTAAAAGTGAGCCTCCCCTTTGTCTCATAAGACTTGCCTATGGTTCACCATAGTTTCTTGTCTCAAATTGCAATTTCCCTCTATTACTGAATAAACTTATTTTTGTTTAATTAAATTACCATTTGTTTCATTTAAGGTTGACATTATGAACATTTGTGTACAAGTTATTGTGTAAGCACATGTTTTCAGTTACCTCGGGTGTATAAGAGTGGAATTCTAGGGTCAAATGGCAAATCTATGTTCAACTTTGTGAGGAACTGTTTTCTATAGTAGCTGTAACTTTTTACATTCCAGTCATCAGTGCATCAGGATTCCAGTTTATTCACATTCTTGCCAACAATTTTGTGTGTGTGTGTGTGTTTGTTTTGGTTAGAACCATCCTAGTGTGTGTGAAGTAGTATATCATTATGGTTTTGCATGCCCCTAAGGATTAATGATGTTAAATTAGTTGTCTTTTCATTACTTATTGGCCATTTGTACATCTTAGTGGAAATGTCTGTTCAGATCTGTTGCCCATTTAAAAAATTGGGTTGTTTTCTTTTTGTTGTTGAGTTGTAAAAATTCTTCATTCTTGTTATGAATTCCTTGTCATATACATAATTTGTAAATACTTTCTTAAATTCTATGTTGTCATTTCTCTTTCTTGATATTGACCTTTGATGCACAAATGTTAAAATTTTAATGAAGTGCAGTTTATCTATTTTTCCTTTGTTCTTTGTTCTTTTGGTATCATATTTGAAAAATCCAAGGTCATGAAGGTTTACCCCTATGTTTTATTAGAATAAAGAGCTAGAAGAGTTCTGTATTTTCTCTTACATTTATGTCTTTGGTCCATTTTGAATTAATTTTTGTATGTGGTTTCAGTTAAGGGTACGACTTCCTCTTGCAAGTGGATATCCTGTTGTCCCAGCACCATTTGTTGAAAAGGCTAGTCTTTTCCCCATTGAAAGATTTTGACACCCTTTTGAAAATCAATTGACCATAGACATATGGGTTTATTTCTGGACTTCCGGTTCTATCCCATTAACCTGTATGTCTGTCCTTATGCTGGTACCATACTGTTTGATTATACTATATTTGTAGTAATTGTGAAGTAAGTTCTCCAATTTTGTTCTCTTTCCAGGATTGCTTTGGCTATTCAGAGACACTGGTAATTCCATATGAACTTTAGGATCAGTTTGACAACATCTGAAAAGAGAAGTTGGTTGAAATATTGAGATTACATTGAATTTTTGGATAATATTGGGTAGTTTTGCTATCTTAATATTAAATCTTCCAATGCATGCACACAAAGTATCTTTCCATTTTATAAGGATCCCTTATTTATTTAAATGAGGCTTTGTATTCTTCAGTGTACAAGTCTTGCATCTCCTTGGTCAAACTTATTATTCCTAGTATTTTATTCTTTGAGATGATTTTTTAAATTGAATTCTTTTCTTAATTTCAGTTTTGGGTTATTCATTGGTAGTATATACAAATATAACTAAATTTTATTTATGTTAATCTTTAATTTGGACACTTTGATGAACTTATTATTTCTAATAGGTTTTTCAGTGTGTATTCTGTAGGATTTTATCTATAAGAAAATCTCATCATGAATCAAAAGAGTTTACTTCTACCTTTCCAATTTGTATACCTTACATTTCTTTTTCTTTCTTACTTGCCTTGGCTAGAACTTCCAGTGCAGTGTTAAATAAAAGTGACAAGAAAAGAGAAATCCTTTTCTTACTCCTGACCATAAGGTGAAAGTCTTTCATCCTTAAGTATCATGTTAGCTGGAGATTTTTCATAGAGGCCCTTTATGGAATTGAGGAAATTCACTTTTATTTTAGTCTTCTGAGTGTTTTTATCATGAAGGGTGTTGGGTTTTGTCAAATTTTTTTACACATTGTTTTGGAATGAATTGTGTTCCCTCCAAATTTATATGTTGAAGTCCTAACCCCCAATGTGACCATATGTAGAAATAGAGACCTTAAGGATATAATCAAAGTTAAATGATGTCATATGGATGAAGCCCTAATCCAATATTACTGGTGTCCTTATAAGAAGAGGAAGAGGAAATTCTCAAGATGGCAGCATGAGTAGATATTTATCTGGGGAAAGAGGAGAACCAGGGTGGTATGAATGATGCTCATCTAAGCACTTTCATCCAGAATTTTTCTCTTGACAAGTTCCTTTTGGCTTTGGCTATTTTCTGCTATTGGCCACTTGGGGGCACTGTTGTGCCGTGTAATTTTGTTAGCTCCCTGTTAAAGTTTGTGTTACAGTAGGAATGAAATTGTGTCTAAGACTTATAGACCACCATGTCTTGCTGTGTTAAGCAGCCCTTTGCTACTCTGGAAATTCCTTTTCAACAGGAAGGATTGCTTTCACTCCAAATTTAGACGAGAGTTGACATGGCATGGGCCTCAGAATTTTTGAGATTCTGGAACTCCAAGAGCTTCCAAATTTTGTCTCAATGAAGCTGCCAAGTGGCTCACCTCACCCCTAAGGCAAAACAGGGCACCCAGGTTGTTTTCTGGGGAGTGGAAGAGGCTTTAAAGCTCTATCCAGGAAAAGCAGACATGACACACACATAATTAATGAGATTGTCCATCTCTCCTCAATAAATCATGGAAAGTGGCTGCTGTGAGACATGGAAGAGATTCCTTCCACTGTCTAGAGTAAATAATTATCAAGTCATCTTAATATCATGCCACTGTTGCCATACAAAGACATATTCTGCAGAGGGCATTGGTGATTAGTAGGAGGCAGAAGGTGGGTGGCACATGGATGCTAGCAAAAACTTGTAAGCCAAAGGGAGTCCCAATTTCAAATCTGACTCACCTTTCTCTGGAGACTATCCTGTCTTCCATTGCACAGACTGCACCCAAGAGGTACCATCAACTTTCCCTCCACTTGAGGCATGGCTCTTGGGTTTCTACAGCTCTAAACCAGCATCCCTGGCACAATCCGCTGTGCTTTAAAAAGCACCTTAATCTCCTTGCTCTGTCTTTAAAATGTGGTGCTACAAGAGCCCCATTAGGCTGTGAGATCAGTGGGCCTGGATCAGGTCCCTGCTAAGCCATTTACCAGCTGTGTGATCCTGGGCCAGTTAAGTCATCTCCCTGAGATTTTGCTCCTTGCCTGTGAACAAAGGACAATGCGTCTTTCTCATGGGGAGGATTTAATTAATCAGTAAAGGTGAAGGCACCATGTAATTGCCAATGCTATGTAAATACAAAATATAATTGCCATTATTTTGAAAGATTTCCATTTGTATTTTCTTATCTGGTTTTCAAGAAAGGGGAATAGAAAGGAAAAAGACACCATCAACAGTAAACTAGAAATTGATCACACAAGTTTATAAGCTAGAAAATCTGCAGGGCAGGGGAGCAGAGTGCGCATCTGCCATGATATGTTTAAGCATGTGCAGGTGTTATAGTATCAAACTATTTGCTCTTTTCTTTATATAAATAAATTAATTTATTATTGAGATATCATTCACATACAACAAAACTCACCATTTTAAAGTGTACAACTTAGTTATTTTTCACAAAGGTGTGCAACCATCACTACTACCTAAGTCCAGAACACTGCCATGTCTCAAATTAAGCTACAGCCTCAGCCCTCTCCACACCTGCTTTTTGCCTTGTATGTCTGGGGAGAGGAAATCCTGGCACAAAATAACTCTAAAAACCAAAATCAGTCAAAGGGAGAAATAAAGTTTAAAATCCGTTTACTGCTCATAAGCTGCAGTCCCGGGCCATCTGTCTTTCTGGGTCCAGCAGAAGCAAAACCCACCTTCCCCTCACATCCTGGATACAGATAAATGCTCCCGTTGCCCAGGTATCTCTCAATACAAGCTTCTCCCTGGCTCTCCTACTGATGCCAGGGTTCTTGTTTGCAGACTCAAAGAATGAACTTAGCAAACACCCAAGGTAGGACAGCCAGGGCAGAGGCTTTTATTGAGAGATAAAGTGAGAGGAAAGAGCTCTTGGCTCACACCAGGAGGGGACAAGAGAGCCCTGGGGTGGTGCGTTGTCTAGGGGATTTATAGGCAGTTGAGGATTTTTGGGAATTGAGGGCTTAGAGTGCAGACTTGTACCACCTGCCCTGCCCTCAAGGTGGGCTGGGTTGTTGTCTGTTTGCTAGGGCTGTTTACAGTGAAGTCATGGGTTATGCTGAGATACCTTGCAGAACACTCAAACATTCCAGGCCAAGTTGCTCCTGGCCTTTTGACCTTTAACTGATCTCACTGAAGATGTCTTTATTCCTAGTCTGGTATCTTTACCCTAGAGAATTAGTGTGACCTTGACTTTGCATAATGCTGAACACAGAGTTTCAATAGGGACTTTACATTGTTACATTGCCTTGACTCTAAATATCCTGCCTTGCTTTTGCCAGAGGCCCTCACCCTACTCTGACTATACCCACTGTCCCTGTCTCACTATTTGGGAGTTTGCTAAGTTCATTCTTCGACTCTGCAAACAAGAACTTTGGCATCACATTTCCTTTGGGACAATTCCTATCGGTTTTTCTCTTGGGCATGGGCCATACTTTCTTGTTTCTTTGCATGCCTAATAATCTTTTGTTGAAAACTGGACATTTTAAGTAACATAATGTAATGTGACGACTCTGAAAATCAGATTCTCTCCTCACCCTAGGAATTGTTTGTGTGGTTTATAGTAGTTGCTGTTTGTTTAGTGGCTTTCCTGAACTAATTCTATGTAGTTTTATTTTTTGTTGTGTGTTGCTTCTGAAGCCTCTACTCAGTTTATTGGTCAGCTAATGACTGGAGAGAGATTTCCTTAAATGGCTGGAGCCAGAAGTCTCCTAGTCCTTGCATATGGTATGTGTTGGGACACACCTTCAAACTCAGCCATGCAGCTTGCAAATCTGCCTTAGCCTTTACTTCTCACTTATGTAAAGCTTCAAGGTCAGCCAGAGGTTAGACCATTGGGCCTTCTCAGGCTCCCTGGGCATGTGCTCAGCTCTATGGGACAGATTCATAGGCTCTTTTAGATTCCCAAGGACATGGTGGAGTTTTTCAAAGCCTGGACATCATATTCCTCAGCTTTTCCTTTTAAGCTTTTTGATTACTGTATTGTTTGCCCCAACTCTTTTCCATCATCTCAAGCAGCTGCACTCTTAAAACACTTGCCAGTAAGTATTTTCTACACATATTCTCCCTTTCTCCAAGGTTTTCAGCACTGGAATGCTGATAAAGACATGCCTTTCTAATTGGGCCTTCCAGAGAACCACCAGACATGTCAAATAATACTTTGGGAGTGAGGTTCATTCTGCTCCCTTCAGCACAGGGAACACAAACTGCTATTTTCAAGGCTCCTACTGAGCTGGAGGGGGGATGACACTAAGTTAAAATGCTACTATGCTCCCTGTTCTTACTGAGATTCAGCTCTTTTTCCCATACAAACGCTCCCAGGGGTGCTATAAGCCTTTGGTTCATTTTCAGAGTTTTCAAAAAGTTTATTCTGAGAATTTTTGCCAGTTTTTTCATTGTTTTAATGGAGGAGTGAATTTTCAGAGGCCTATACTTTGCCATTTTTGCCGATGTTCTACTGCTGGTTTTGCTTTTGAAGTTGCTTTGAAACCTATCTGTCCATGTTGGGGCAATGTCTACACACCACCAGAGATCCTGTCAGTTTAGCCAATGATACCAATAATGTGACATTGGCTTCAAGATACAGCAGCTTGTATCTTATTATCCCATAAATATACAAAGAAATCTGCAAAACAAAATTGATTTTTACCTCAAAATCAATTAATAAGGGAGAAAGGTAGTCCTAAATTAAACCCCAAGTGGGAAGATGTTTTGAAGTTAAAACAGTCATAATCAATAAGGGACAGACATGTCACTCCAGGCTAATATTGTCATTAGTCCATTCACTCAGTAAATCTTTGTTAAACAGTGGGTATCAACTAAACCATGTGGCTGGTGACGTGGAAGAGACAGAGCCCAACAAGATGTAGTAGCTGAAGTAGGTCCAGAGGAAGTGAGGGAGGCAAGGGTGGATGGGCCTGTCAGGGAGGCCTGGTGCCTCACATGCCTCAGAGAAAGGGACAAATAGAGTCGCTAATGGACTTCCTGGGCAGGGTGGCATTTGGGCTGAATAGATTTGGGCACAACCATTTTGGGGGCATATATTTCTTTCTCCTTGTTCTTCCTTCTTCTGGAACTTTCTTGCTTCACATGCCTAAGTCCTTCTCTTCATTTAGGTCTCAACAGAGAGAACTTCCTTGAGTACCAGACTAAAGTAATCTCTCCTTCTTCATAACTTCCTCACATTGCTTTCTTATCTTCCTAGAACCTTTTGTCATCTGAAAAAACTTAATTATTTATTCTATGCTCCTTGGTCTTTGTCCCTACCACTACTCCAATGCAAACTCCCATGACTGGGTACCTCATCTGTCTTATTTGTTCCTTTAACCTCAGGGCTCAGATCAGTCCTGCACATGGCTGGTGCTCTATAAATATAATATATATGTAAACATAATACAAATATAAATATTCAGTGAATGAATAAACTGGCAGAAGAAACATATTAGGAATGGATTCCCTATTGCCTGGCTTTCTCTGCTTCAACTGTACCCCTCTGCCAAGCTCTGCCCACTCCCTCTCCCTGCCCTTGGGCCTGGCTTGGTTGCCAGTCTCAGGAGCAGCACTGCAGAACAGGGCACTGCTTACAGAGGAGCTGAGCAAATGCAGGGCCCGTTTCCTCCTCTGCAGCTGAAGGCAGCCCTCAGAAGTGCTTCCTTATTCAGGTTTGGTGGCCACTGATATCAGATAGGTGACATCATTTAATTTTAATCTTTTTCTTTAAATTATTATTAGTTTTTAATTTTAATAAATTATTTTTTTCTTTAAAGTAGAATGGCTGCCAGATTGGGAATGACTGGAAAGAGGTGGCTTGAAAAGCATTTGAGTAAAAAGTAGACATATGCATGGGGGAAGGCATAATATTTTCTTCCCTACATGGCTGAGGACAAGTGCCAGGTTGATTAATGAGAGTAGAAAAATGATTGCCTACAGAGAGACCTAGAGGAGGAATGTTATCCTTTCACAAAAGGAGAACTTCTCAAGGAGTCAGTGGTAGCTTGTTCGTGTTTGTGTGTTTGTTTCCATGCAGAAGTGTGTGTTTGTGTATGTTTGTATGTGATTTCCTGAAGTACTTCCCAGACCTCAGAAGTGTGGTTCCACATCCTGCCCCATGGTTCCACAAGTCCATTGTGGAGCTCTCCAACTCCCGCCATCTCTATCACTGTGCTACTTCTCCGCACATCTGAGTACAGGCTGGACCCACAGAGGAGAACATGGTGAGATGACAGAGGCGCCAAGAGCTGTCTACATGGGTAAACGTGTGTAAGGTGACTTGGGAGGGACTCCAGGGCTGGTGAGGGCTGCCTCGTGCCCGAGTCTGAGAGATGAAACGTGCTTTGAGGAAGAAGGAAATGGCAAAGCAAGAGGGTTGGGTGTCATCTGAGCAAAGCCAGCACTCGGGGGGATGTCTCTCTAAGGCCCAGCATAGAGGAGCAGTACCCCAAGGAAGATAGGGCCACTTTGCAGAGGCAAGACATGGCATTTGGTTGTGAACAGAGTGGACAATGGCAGGGTTATGGGTGATGGATGCTGCAATGTGGCCTGTGTGATCAGGTGCTGGGAGTGCATTATTAATTATGTTAACAAATGTGAAACCATAGATGAAATTTATCTTGATTTCAGAAAAGCTCTCTCCTCTCCTTACAGCATTTTGATGTACAGGCAGTCAGCAGAGCCCACGAAGTACAAGCTATTGAAATGAATTCAAATTGTTTTATCCAGAGAGTGTGAAGAAAGAAATGGTTTTGGTATAAAGTTCCCCACCAGAGGACCAGTCTGCCACCTCCACCTGACAGTGATGGATGGGGTCTTGCTGAGCAAGACATTCCCAGGGTGTGAAGGTATTTCCACTGAGGCACACAGCAGGGGCAGACAGACACAGACTGAGACCTATGAAAACATGGGGGGGCATCCTGGCCTCTACTACCTCGCTGAACATCAACTGACAAGTGTGACATCAGCACCCTAAAATCCCTGAGGAGTACAGCCCAGGCACTGAAAGGTTGAGGATAAAATCAGCTGCTCTGGGGATAATGGGTGTAATCAGCCTGAGTGTTATGAACAGAGATAATGAGTTTTCCCAAATTCTTACCTTAGTCAGATTTTAAACTCCAATCTTCAAGTCTATACTTTTCATTTTCCCCTCCAGGAAGAGTTCTCTAGTGGGAAGTCTCTGAGATATGTGCCAAGAGTAAATTTTGCCAGCCCTGTCTCTCCTTTGATCCTTGTAGCAGGCAGGAGTTAGGACGGTGTGATTGCCAGAGCTCAGCCCTGAGTGCTGTGTGCCCTGAAGTCACACCCTGAGAAGGTGACAGCCCTGGGCTCCAGGTCTCAGCTGCTGTCTAGCTAGCCAAGGAGACAATGGTCTCTATGCTGTGAGGAAATAGCAGCCTGGGGACTTGATGCCAGCAGACCAAGTGGTTTGGGACACAGGTAAGGTTTGTGAATCTTTGCTTTGGGAGAGAGTCAAGTCTGAGGCAGCCTAAGCAATCTTGTGCTGGGAATTATAAAAGGGCAGTAAGAGAGTTGCTTCCTGAATGGGGAGGACAGAGGCAAAATTCAGGGCCTTGTCCTGTGTGTGGGGCTACTGAGTGCCAGAATCCTTCTTTAGTCCCTTTCTTCATTCAAATGAATGATACAGGGTTTTCTCTCACTCGGGGCATTGTGCAGTCAATACAGTTTTTCTGCCTCTGGCTGAACTTCTCTACCAAACCAGGTCTGCAGGGAGCATCAAGGCATCTGCTAGGTTGTTAAAACTACAGTCTTCAACTTGTGGGTGTTTGTGAGAGCAAAGCAATGATCAGAGGTGGAAGTTAGCTGGGGCTGGGTCAGAATAAAGAGCAAAGGACTGACTCTTAAAACTCTGAGATAAATAGATGATAAAGACTTGTTTTAACTTATAATTTAATGCAGTCATTAGCAGTGCCTACATATTCTCAAATGCAGGTGTCATTTAAGATATGCCTGGCAGCAGTGAGAGTAATTTTAATTGAGAAAAGTGTCCACTCATACATATAGAGATGGAAATGGATATATATCTATACCCAGATAGAGCTATAGATACATTCATATAGATTCAGAGAAGTATATATCTACATATAGACATAAATAGATGTCTACAGCTATTCTGCCCCTTCTTCCATCTCCTCACAGTCCTGGTTGAGCCTAAAAGATGCAAAAACATCAAATAAAAAGTAAAAACTCAATTTAACCTAGCTATTTAACTTCATATATTCCAGGTATTTATAGACTACTTTTTTGAATATTTGAATTTAGTCAAAAAAAGGGTAGCCTACTCTTAATTTCTTGTTTGTCTTCTTTCTTTTTACCACTTAACATCCTGAAAGTTCAGGAACCTTTGTAAGTCACTGTAACTCCTGGGGAATATCCAAGAGTAAAGTACCTCTGAAACTGAAATCAATCAAAGGGAGAAATAAAGTGGGAGAAATCCATTTTCTTACAAGCAGTAGTCCTGCATCTCTTGAAACCTGGCTGCAGAAGAAGAGCCCCCCACTGAACCTCTCTCTGGTCCAGATATGCCCTCCCTCACTCTCATAATTACCTATTGATATGGGGATGGGATACTTCTCTCTACCCCTTGGAAACACCTATTGACATGGGGATGCACTAAGGCCAGGCGAGAGATTCCAAAAATATTGCAATTTTACCCACAGTCACACTGGAAATGACCCTGCCCCCTGATCTTGGTCTTTGACCACCTGAAATTTTTGTGCCCTTCTCAAAGCCAGGGTCTTCTATTTGTACATGTTTACGGAAACTCACTGTGTTTTGAGGCTGTGGTGGATCAACTAGGATGCACCAGGTTATCTGGTCCAGTTTTGTGTAAAAGATTTAACCCCTCTGAGACATCTTTTGTGAATCACAGAGAGGCAAAGGCTAATGGATGTCTGTGTGTATTTTCTTCCATGTGTGTTTAGCATCCTGGAAGACAACAGGGCTTCCAAGTGCCAAGAGCTGAGCCCCAGCAGGACTCACCTGCAGCAGCAACACTGAGGGGTCTGTAGTTACTTTTGCATTGAAGGCCTTCACCATTTCATTTGCATTACAATTATTTCCCTGAAAAACAGGGACCTAGGCTTTTATTTTATGAAGTAATAAAACTAATTAGCCACAACAAATCCTATCTATGTTTAGTTTGCTGAGGACTACATAGTGTATATTAGTTTGCCTCTTGGTAGGAGCCTCTTGGCTGTAGCATGGAATTGCTGCCATCCACAGGGCTCAGCTGGGGTGCCACACTTAAGGTAAGAGCCTGCTGTGATCCACTGATCCGTCACAAACAGCTGTGACTTGGGCTAAGGGCTGTCAGGTTTGCACCTCAAAGCCAACAGCAGTGTTCTGGGTGTTGCATTGGGGAATAAAGAACAATGCTTGATAAGCAGGGTACAGATGTAATCTAGGGCTTGGAGAAAGAATTCAAACAAAAGAAGATAGAGAACATGACCACCAGCCAGGCAGACTCACCATTGAATGCGTGTCCTTGGACCAGGCTAGCTGGCAGGCTTCACATGAGGGCAATGGGAAGAAATCACCCTGTATAGATCTAAACTCCTGGGCTCTTTTGCCTAGGGTAGTTCCTGGGAGCAAGTGAAATGAAACAAGAATTAAGATGATTTATAAAATGGAACTTGCCATGGAGATTAAAAGTAGAAACTGTAGTTTAATTACACCAGGCCTACTGCTTTCACTCAATTTCCAAATATTAAAATTTCTCTTTCATTCTTATGTGAGTAATCCTGTCCCTGATTAATTGGAAACACTAGGTCCTTGCAACTCCCACATATTATCCCTGGAGGGGACTGTGCTTCAGTGACAAATGTTAACATAATGTGCTGCATTATCTTTCCTTGCCATAGCAAATAAAGAGGGGAGATAATTTATTTCAGACTTCAGGAAGCAACCTCAGGGGAAGGCCTGTGGCCTGGCTATGTTGCCCTATCTCCCTGGCAGGCAGAACTGCTGCCCTCATACCATTGGCCTTGCCAGAAACATCAAACTTGTATAGAATCCAAGCCAGCTGAACCAATGGACTCTTTTATCACTATCGCAAGAACACTGGGAGTTACTTTTCTTCTGGAAAATTAATACCTTGAATGTGCCAAGTGTATAATTCAGGATGTTATTTTTTGATGCCAGAGTGGTTGACTTTTTATCCTGGAGAGAGGGAATGTGGAGTTGGAGGACTGTTGCTTTCCTGTGATGTTTAACAAACAAGGCTCTCCCAGGATGCACTAAAGGCTTTGCACTTTTGAGATGCTAGAGGTCAGGCACCAGGTAATGCCATTGTCCCATTTTTACTTTCCAAAAATGTCTGTCTTTGGAGGTCAATCTCATAAAAAATAACCCCTGAGGCTTTTGAAAGCCTATTTTCTCAGCTAAGAGTCCTGCTGGTTTCTTGATATTAAAGTGAACTGTGTAACTGTATTTATGTTATTTAAATAAACCATTTCACACCAAAATTAGGGTGAGAGGGATTCAGGTTGCTATGGTTACCAGATTAGTGATGTGTGATGGCCTTCTGGGCTGCCTCCTGAATCGACTGTTTCTTGATTATTCCATTCAGTGCTGGGCAAATGGGTCAAAATGTTAGCTTTTAGCCTCCTTTATGTTATTTGGCATGTGGAAACATCTCTATAGGGTTGAAAATATTTTATTTTACCTCATTGATTCTTAAAGAAAATGATGGACTCTAGTTTCCTCTTCATTGGGAGCAAATGTTTAAAAGTTGTCACTTCTGGCTTTCCATAGAATGCCAATTAATGAATGCAGGGACAAGGTGTAACTGCTCTGGCATTTCCAGGTGAGGTGTATCCTGTTAGACAAGAACAATTTTCCAAGGAGCCCAGCTGGAAGTGGTGGTATTGGCACACTGGCCTGGTGAGGGAGTAGCCTGGGCCCAACAGCACTTAATGAGCAGAATTTGCAGAGGACGGATGGTCAGCCTCTGGGGCTGAAAAGCAGCCTGGGCAATCCCGACACCCTCATTACTTTTCAAGTCAAAGATGAGATCTGCTGTCAGTTCTATAGGATCTTCCCTCCCAGACAAGGCTCCTTGGTGTTTGTGTGGGATATTTGTTATACATGGCCTCTGGGCCTCCAAGTTCCCTTCCTCTGCAACAATATCTTACTTTCCTTCTGAGGGATCACCTCTCAGTCCTTCCAGGCTGTCTTGGCAAGGCTGTCGGCCACGGTGCTCTGACCCTTTCTTGGCTGACGTGTGGGCTCTGAGGCCCAAGCTCAGCTGGCCAGAGCCTCTGCAGAGCCTATGCACTGCTTGTGGCACTTGTCCTTTGCCTGGTCATGCATTTGCAGCCCTCAGTTTTGTGAGCTCCACCATGTCCTTCCAATAGATCTTTTTATTTTGTTTAAATGGCCACAGTCAGTTTCTATTTTTCACAACATTGTAATCCTGACTGAATCACTCTCTTTGATTTTGATGATTACTGGGATTTTCTGTGCTGTGACCATAAAGTAATGTGGCTGATTTTAAAAGAAACTCCCTGGAACTTAAATATCCAAGAATATCTCCTTTAAAGGTCTATAACATCTGGAATATTGTATAATCTCTTGCTGGTTCTTATGGCAGACACTACAGGCAGTCTAGCAATGCTCTTATAACCTCCCTATCTTCATTTGCAGTTTTGTCTAGGTGCTTATTTTTCTCCCTATGGTCATTTACTTGAAGAGGGAAACTTTTTGCTAGTCCACTAGTTGAACTTCAGTAGGCTAAGACAACATGCTAATTCCATTTAGAATCAGGCTTAGGAAAGGCATGGGATACACATATGGACAGTGAGACATGAAGAAGTGATAAGGGATGGTGGGCATCTAGGAAAGGTTTCTTGGCTCTTAAAGAGACATATGGAAGAAATGGGTCATTTTTTAGCCTTTGTGCATTGAGTGTGACATTGTGATGCCTGAAGCAGAGAAAGACACTTTGAAACCATTAAGGGAGCCATCTGAAGTCAAGGCCAATAGTGATAAAATATTGATTCCACCATGGCAGGATATTAAGGTGAAAGAAACTAGTCCTTGCTGATACTATTGTGCATCTGAATTACCCAGCTTAGCAACTGTCCCACCGCATTCTGCTTGCTACAAGAGATAGCAATCCCATATTTTTAAAGAATGTTTTGGGTTTTCGGCTATTTGCAGTCCAAAGCATTCTAATTAACATATAACCCTGTTCAGAATAGATTTTGCATTGAACTTCACTACATTATTGACTACTGACCATTTTGGGATCTGTTCTCCATGAAGATAAACATATAACTTAGAGAAGATTTAATATTGGGAAATAGTCAAATGTTTTCAAAAGTTATCCAAACTGGATAATACTGTTACAGAAAAAACCTGAAAAACCTGGATTGGATCACAGATGGAGGAACCAGAGGTTCTTGGAGTGATGAGGTTTTATTTTTACAGTGGTGGCCTCAGAGGGGAGTAATCTCCCAAGGTCTGAGCCCCGAACAAAGGCAAGGGGAGCAATATATATCTTTCTGCTTCCGTATCTTCAACATTTCTATGAGCACAGCAAATGAGCAAGCAAGGGGGAGTAAGTTTAGGGAGTGAGTGCCTGGCAGAGTGGGAAGTTAAGGGCTAAGAAGAGAAATGAAAGGGAGCCACCTGGACTAGATTGCTGTCCTTGTAAATTTTCCTCTATCAATACTGTATTTGATTTTGTAATATATTGGTTTCTTTCTGAGACTGAAAAGCTCATCTGAAACTATGTCAAGAGTCTTCCCAAATTATCATGTAAACGTCCACACAATTGGAACAACTGCAGAAGTCCTTAGGGTGCCATTCTGAAGAATAATGTTCACTGACTATCTACTCTTAAATACTGGTTTAAAACTATACACACTAATAGGCTTTGTATACCTGTCTTCTATTATATGTCATCTTCAGTTCTGTAAACACTGAGTTATATTGGGGCTTTTGGGACAATAACTGGCACTTAGATCAACTGCCTGTATTCAAGTTATTTTAGGAAGGGTCATACCGGCACAGGTATGTGTTATGGCTAGAAATGTTGGGTCACCATGCACCACCTGGTGACATACTAATTGAGAACATTAAGTTTTGGAAGTCTGTCTCTCGGGCCAAAGCCCTAAAACAAGAAAATAGGCCTTTTTCACAGGAAGACTGGGGATGTGTTTCAGTCTGTTGTCTGTGTCATGCCCTGGGAGTGGTATTCTGCCAAGAATTGTGTTTCTAAATGTTGCAAAGCCTTGGAGCCCAGGAATACAAGCCCCCTTGGCCACAAGGGCCAGAAGGTCAAGTGGTGTACTCTGTGTGGATTGCACATGCCCCAGCTTTAGTGAGGTGGCTGGAGAGGATAGCGATTTGCAGAGGATGGATGGTCAGCCTCTGGGGCTAAAAGCAGCCTGGGCAATGCTGATACCCTCATTACTTTTCAAGTCAAAGATGAGATCTGCTGTCAGTTCTGTAGGATCTGTCCTCCCAGACAAGGCTCCTTGGTGTTTGTGTGGGATATTTGTTATACATGGCCTCTGGGCCTCCAAGTTCCCTTCCTCTGCAACAATATCATTTTTTTTGAGGAGCTGCAAAGCAAGAGGTCATCAACATACTGGAGTCAGTGGCTTCAGTAAGGCAATGGGGAAATGTCTTTACTGCATGCACCCACCAGCTTCAGTGATACAATAGAAGAATGCTCTGTCTTCATGCACCCACTTGCTTAAGCCAAGTGGGTGGGAGAATGCCAATGAAAGATGAGAGGGTATGAGAACTCAACAGTCCAAGCAGGTTTATTGCCAAACCTGAGAGGGACTCCTCTGTCCTGGCCAGCAGAACAAAGTAAAGAGGGCCTCTAACAGATCAAGAGGCTTTTTGTGGCCAGGGTTTTTGGTGGGCTTTTTGAGGGGAGGGGTCAGGGGAAAGGTGGGCTATTGCTGATGTGTCCCCTGGAGAATGCTTGTAGCCCAGGTAAGATGACACCTAGGTCTGTCTGAGATGGTGGGTGGGCTCATTCAAAAGGTGATAATCAGGTCTGGTTTCTATCATTCCTGGCTCTAAACGGGTATAGGAAGACACCTTGCCATTCTTTTCTTGGCTACTTCCTGCTGAGAAGGGTGATGAAGGGAGTTTTCTGATATTTTAAAGCAGGAAGGCCATTTGGAGGTGTTCTTGAGTAATTGCCTCAGAGATTGCTGCCATTAGATTCTTTAAATATCTTTGGAATAGATTAATTAAGCAGAGGAGGAAAAGAAGGAAGAGGGTGACAGAGGTGGATGGGGCCAGAAGAAGTAGAAGGTAACCGAGGGTTATAGAAGCTGAAAGTCTAAGACTTGGACTCAGGCCAGGAAGAAAAGGGTTAGAGCCCAGTGGCTGAGAAGGTCAGAGAGGTTGTGTGAGTTGTGTACTTATAGGGGCTGATGGAGGGCAATTTTGGGGGGCTTTGGGGATAAGGAGTGCAGCTGACACTAGGACCTGCAAGCAGAGAGGCCAGTCTTTTATCACAAGGTCAAGTTGTTTGGACAAAATAGGCAACAGGCTGGAGGGAGTCCCCAGTTGACTGTGTGCGTAGCCCTAATGCTTGACCCTTTTTGCTGGTTAAGAAAAGAAAGGTTTTTAGGGCTAGGTAGAGTCAAAGTAGGTGCCTTGAGGAGTACTCACTCAAGGGCGAAGAAAGAAGCAGGAATTAAGTCTGTCTCTGGCATCCTTTCTCAGGGATTCCCATGGGAGGCCTTGTAATGGGGTTTTGAAAAGTGTGAGAAATTTTGTATCCAGTGTCTAAATAGCTAAGAAGCCTTAGAAAGGAAAGGAGATCTTGCTTTGTGGTGGGAAAAGGGAGATTATTAATAGCTTGTTTTTGGAAGGTGGGTATGCAGTGAGTGGTAGGGGTGAGGTCAAGACCAAGGTAAGTGACTTTTTGCTGTACCAGTTGAGCTTTGTGTTCTGAGACATGGTATCCCTTTTTCCCAGGAACCTAAGGAGGGAGACAGTGTGGGATATAGAATCATTTTTTTTGAAGGGCTGCAAAGCAAGAGGTCATCAACATACTGGAGCAGGCAGCTAGGGACAAGGTTGAGAGATTGGAGGTCCTTTTGCAGTGCTTGGCCAAAGTGGGAACATACCAGTTCAGACTGCCTGCCCTGCCTTAAGATAAGCTATTGGGCTATTGTCTGATTACCAGAGAATATGTTAGGAATTTTACTTCTCAACTTCCTGCATTTTAAAATGGAATCTTAGCCTCAAGCTGGAGTCACTCCTGTTCTTAATACACTGTTTATATCTCAGCATTTTCATCGGAGGCAGGAAAAATTAAATCATGATGCTTTCCCCATGTCTCTGCCTCACCTCATTCACTCCTCAAGGAATGCAGACACTTGAAATCTCTCAAGGAAAAGTGGGTATTGGTCACTCTTCTGTAACTGCTTTCTGCTAAGTAGAGGTATTGTCCCTACCTGTGTGTCCAGCAGTTCCTTGCTGTCAGGGAGAGGAGGGGTCATGGAGCCATTTTAGCAGAGGCAGACATGGACAAGGGCACATGAAAGGAGGATGCAACCAAGTTGTGGGGCTGCTGATGTGTGTCTTCATCAGCATTAGGGTGGATTGAAATCATCATCTGAGCAACATCTGGAGTTGGATTTTTTGTTCTGGAGGAAGCAAACTTGACAAGGAGATTAAGAATGAATGGTTGAATATGAGGATTCGAAATAGTAAAACTCTAATTGAAATGATGGGAGAAAACTGAAACATTTGGAGTCATAGACAGATAGTCTGAGGAACCTAGAATCCAGGATCTATTCTATTTTACAATGAGCAGTATTAGAATCTAATAGTGATAAGGCTGAACTATTGAAACGTAACTCTTCTTTCTCTCTAAAATTATCCTCATTTTCATTAATATAAAATAAGTTTTGCTTTAAAACAGTTGGCCTGATTATTTACGTAAGTGCAGCAAGAACAGCCAGTGATCACACAGGCTCTTTTAAATGTGATTTGCTGTAACTTTTAAAAGGAATTTCAGAATGATCTTTTAAAGACCTTTCAGGGCCAGAAAGCCAAGCCAGACTTGCCATCAGGTTTTGCCTGCGGTATCTGGGTGAATTTCTCTGTTCTCGAGGTCCCCAAGAGATCTCGAGGTTTCTGCACCTGCCAGGAAGTGACCTTCTTTACTCACCTGGCAAGGCTGCTGGAAACCCTGCAAGCAAGGTACCAGACCATTTCTTCAAAGGGGCTTCGTTGGCTCTATAAAGTCAATCTTAGTTCCTTAAGGCTGTCTGCTCATATCTGAGTTTATGCATGTGTCTCAAACATGACATTGCAGTCAAAGCCTTGGTAATATAACCAATGTTTCCAGTTGGTCCTGTCACAAGGAGAGAAGATTCTTATTGAACTTATGCAAATAAAAATGTTGCCATAAAATATGACAATAGTCACTGAGAGTTTTAAATTCTGGAGGGATCAGGAAGAGTGAGAAAGATAAATATTTCAATTCTGTTTATAAAGATACTGTCATTTACTAAACTCTTGTAAGTCAGTTTAAGAGAAAAAGGTTGAAACACACTTCTTCTTCTGTTTAAGAGATTAGTGACATTTGCACAAAAATTAAAACCATCTTTCTCAGTTTACTTAATTTTGTGTAACTAATTTTTGTTCTGCTTGAATCTAGTTATTTACCAGTTCAGGAGTAAAACAGTGACTATAAATGATAAAAGACTTAGAAATGACAATGGTTAAAGATGTGATGAGAGCTTATGGTAAGACAGTTGATATAAAGATATTTGGGTATTTTTGTAACATCAACTTAGCTCTTTTAATATTTTAAGATGGCATTTTTAAGTACTTAGACAACTCATTAAGACCTTAAGCATTAGAAATCATTTTGATACAACAATTAGAAAAACCCTTCACAATTTTTCAATATTAAGAGCAGACTAATAGTTCAAGAAAACCTTGTCCTTTAACAAACAGAGAACAAAATTCTAATTTTGCTGTGTACTTCATATCAGGACTCATTTGCTTTAATCTTGCATAGCATGACCATATCAAATTCTTCCACAAACTTCTTACAACTTCTTTTTACATTCAGAGTTCTCCCTCTTTAAATAAACTGCTGTAGTTTAGAATAGTTACCTTCTTTTTTCATAAATGTTTATTAAGATATTATTGATACACACTCTTATGAAGGTCTCACATGAAAAAACAATGTGGTTACTACATTTTACCCATAATATCAAGTCCCTACTCATACCCCAATGCAATCACTGTCCATCATTGTAGTAAGATGACACAGATTCACTATTTGCCTTCTCTGTGCTAAAGTGTTTTCTCCGTGATTCCCCACACCATGTGTACTAAACATAATACCCCTCAATCCCCTTCTCCCTCCCTCCCCACCTGCCCTCCCACACCTCTCCTGTTTGGTAACCACTAGTTCCTTCTTGGAGTCTCTAAGTCTGCTGCTATTTTATTCTTTCAGTTTTGCTTCATTGTTATACTCCACAAATGAGGTAAATCATTTGGCACTTCTTTCTCTGCCTGGCTTATTACACTTAGCATAATGTCCTCCAGCTCCATCCATGTTGTTGCAAATGGTAAGATTTGTTTCTTTCTGATGACTGAATAGTATTCCATTGTGTATATGTACCACAGCTTCTTTATCCATTCATCTACTGATGAACACTTAGGTTGCTAACATATCTTGGCTATTGTAAAAAGTGCTGCAATAAACATAGGGGTGCATATGTCTTTTTGAATCTTAGAAGTTGTATTCTTTGGATAAATTCCAAGGAGTGCGATTCCCGGGTCAAATGGTATTTCTATTTTTAGTTTTTTGAGGAACCTCCATATTGCTTTCCACAATGTTTGAACTAGCTTACATTCCCACCAGCAGTGTAGAAGGGTTCCCCTTTCTCTGCATACATGCCAGCATTTGTTGTTCTTAGTCTTTTTGATGCTGGCCATCCTCACTGGTGTGAGGTGATATCTCAGTGTGGTTTTAATTTGCATTTCCCTGATGATTAGTGATGTGGAGCATCCTTTCATTTGTCTTTTGGGCCATCTGAATTTCCCCTTTGGAGATCTGTCTCTTCATATCCTCTGCCCATTTGTTAATCGGGTTATTTGCTCTTTGGGTGTTGAGGTGTGTAAGTTCTTTATGTATTTTGAATGTTAAGCCCTTGTCAGATATGTCATTTACAAATATATTCTCCTATACTGTAGGATGCCTTTTTGTTCTGTTGATGGTGTCCTTTGTCATACAGAAACTTTTTAGTTTGATGTAGTCCCATGTGCTCTTTTTTGCTTTCATTTTCCTTGCTCAAGGAGATGCATTCAGGAAGAAGTTGCTCATGCTTATATTCAGGAGACTTTTGCCTGTGTTGTCTTCTAAGGGTGTTATGGTTTCATGACTTACATTCAGTTCTTTGATCCATTGTCAGTTTACTTTTGTGTATGGGGTTAAACAATAATCCAGTTTCATTCTCTTGTGTGTAGCTGTCCACTTTTGCCAACACCAGCTATTGAAGAGGCTGTCACTTCCCCATTGTATGTCTATGGCCCTTTTATCATATATTAATTATCCATATATGGTTGGGTTTATATCAGGGCTCTCTAGTCTGTTCCGTTGGTCGGGTCTGTTCTCGTGCCAGTACCAAATTGTCTTGATTACTGTGGCTTTGTAGTAGAGCTTGAAGTTGGGGAGCATAATCCCTCCCTCTTTATTCTTCCTTCTCAGGAATTCTTTGGCTATCTGGAGTCTTTTGTGTTTCCATATGATTTTTAAAACTATTTGCTCTAGTTCGTTGAAGAATGCTGTGGGTACTTTGATTGGAATTGCATTGAATCTGTAGCTTGCTTAAGCAGGATGACCATTTTGACAATATTGTTTCTTCCTATCCATAAGCATGGCATGTGTTTCCATTTATTGGTATCTTATTTAATTTCTCTCATGAGTGTCTTGTAGTTTTCAGAATATAGGTCTGTCACTTCCTTGATTAGTTTATTCCTAGGTATTTTATTCTTTTTGATGCAACTGTGAATAGAATTGTTTTCCTGATTTCTCTCTATGCTAGTTCATTGTTACTGTATAGTAATGCCACTGATTTCTGCATATTAATTTTGTATCCTGCAACTGCTGAATTCTGATATTAGTTCTAGTAGTTTTGGAGTGGATTGTTTAGGGTTTTTTATGTACAGTATCATGTTATCTGCAAACAGTGACAGTTTAACTTCTTCCTTCCCAATCTGGAAGCCTTTTATTTCTTTGTGTTGTCTGATTGCCATGGCTAGGACCTCCAGTACTATGTTGAATAGAAGTGGGGAGAGTGTGCATCCTTGTCATGTTCCCGAACTTAAAGGAAAGGCCTTCAGCTTCTTGCTGTTAAGTATGATGTTGGCTGTAGGTTTGTCATATATGGCCTTTATTATGTTAGGGTACTTACCCTCTATACCATTTTGGTGAGAGTTTTTATCATGAATAGATGCTGAATTTTGTCCAATGCTTTTTCAGTATCTAGGGAGATGATCACGTGGGTTTTGTCCTTCTTTTTGTTGATGTGGTGGATGATGTTAATGGATTTTCGAATGTTGTACCATCCTTGCATCCCTGGAATAAATCCCACTTGGTCATGATGGATGATCTGTTTGATATGCTTTTGAATTCTGTTTCTTAGTATTTTGAGCCCTTTCTTTACCCAGCCCACAAATTACTAACACCCAAAGCTCAGCCAGAGATGTAAGCACAGAAGTGAGCAGTATCGAGTCAACCAAAACATACATTTCTATACCTCACTGTTTAGTCCCCATGGAAATTCTGATGCTTTCACTGAGGGGCTCCTTTAAATGTTTTCCCCTTGGATTCTCTCAAGGTTATGTTTCATGACCTGAAAAAGCAAAGGCTTTTCCAACCTCAATTCTGAGTTCCAACTTCAGCTCCACCTCTTACTAACTGTGAAACCTTAGCTACATAGTTGAACTTTCCTGAGCCCTAGTTTCTGTTTCTGTAGAAATCCTCTCCTAAAGGTGATTTTGAAGTCTATCTACCAGACAAGTTGGTATCTGTTGCTTATGGCTGCCCAATCTCAAATTTCTCTCCCTTGGTAACAGTACCAGGTTTTTTTTTTTTTAAACCATGTGTCTTTACTCTCAGTTGTCTGGAAAAGGGTGAGGGCAGGATGTGACTTGATGATTTCAGAGTTGGACCTGAGACCTCAGCCAGGCCAGTCAGGTTTTCCACTTACCTGGTCACATGTTTTGTCCCAGGGTGGATGTACAACCCAAACGGGTCTAATAAAAATCAGCCTCAAGATTTTTTTCTTTTTTGCATCCTGAATAATCCAACAGGACTGGACTCTTCCAGAAGGAAATGGTACATATCATTCTTAAACCTTTCCTGGTACTGATCCCAACATTCTGAAATGGCCTTTGTTTCCACTTCAGATCCTGATACTGTTGAAATGGATTTGCAAATGCAGTTCTGGGTCACAGGGAGAAAGCTAAACCACAGAAAATGTTGAGTTCTCTAGAGTCTATTGGTGCCCCGCCCACTTTTCCTCAGTGGGTCAGCACATGCTGGCAGCTTCCTTATATGGGCACCTTTGACTACCCAAGAGCTTGCCAAGAGCTTGCATACCCCTACACAAGATAGGTAGGAAGTGTTGAGGCACCAATGCCCCCAGCACACCCATTCGTGAATGATAAACAGTACTGAAGGATATTCTTCAGAGAGGAATGGAATAAATACCCCATTAGCCTTCAGAATACATCACTCTGAGGTATGTTCTATCCTATTTTCCAGAGACCCTGCTGTCCAGAGCACTGACTTGCTCTTTAACACATATACTGTATTGTTTCTTTCCTCCCTGTCTTTCTTCCCCCTTCTTAATTGTGTTTTCTGGGATCACCTCCCAAATAAACTCCTTGCACCAAAGTTCTTGTTTCAAGGTCTATTACTGTGGGAACCTGTCCTAAAACAAGTCCTTTCAGATTCAAGACAATTGGCCAATCCTGCACTGAAACACAAGGTGGAATGTTTGGTGGGCACAGGGCAGGATAGAAGCAGTAATACATCTGATATGCTATCTTGGTAAACATTCTTGTTTTACAAACTGATTCCAGGATCCAAACATGAAAATCTGTCTAATTATTTTACCAACATGCCTAGTTCCTTAAAGTCATAAAATCTTACAGCTGGAGGATGATCGAATCCATTGGCTTTTAAACTCATTTTCTATTACAGTGCAAATTTTTTTCAGATTAAATATTGTTAACAGCAATAAATGTTATTGAGCTAATTCTCAGTATTATCTTTGTATGAAGCAGTTTTATACACTTTGTTATTTAACATTCTCAATAATATGATAATGTAGTTTCCATTATTTTACATGAAGGGGAACTGAAATCTTATACGGACAAGCCCCTCACTACCACCACATGAAGTGGATGAAAGTAGGGATTCTTTCAAAGAAGTGACTGGTGGCCATAGACAGAGTTCACAGGATGGGTGACTTTCTTAGACGAATGTGCTGTTGGGAGGCTGCAGAGACATGGAACCCAATGTGCAATGGAATGCAAACACAGCAACATAGACTTTTTCTTTGAGGCTTTAGAAAATACATCTTGGTTGGTCATCTGTCACTCATTTCTCTATTTCCTTCAGCCTTGCCATCTCACCATTTCTGAAACTCAGCATATATATCAATATGGACCCCATTTAAAGTCTTGGCCCTGCCATTCTACATTCCCAGGACATTGTACTTACTCTGCATGTGTAATTAGGTGCATTTTCCTAAGTCTCAAGGAAAAAAAAGATGCAAGCAATATTCACCAACAGTTAAAGGAATGTCTTCTGATCTAACATCCCTCTATTCTTTGGTAATCTTAAACCCCAATCCCATGTTTTCCCTTATACACAATATGACAATGAATATACCCAACCTTAGGCCTCCCTACTGCTTAAGTTCCACCCCAAAATTGACTTATTCTGCTTGCTAGAACTTGCAGGCATTCAATCATCCGGTGCTCATACTGAATGACATATCTCCAATTCTCCAGAAACTATGAATTGTTTGTGAGTAAACTGAGAGAGTTTTCAGGTCAGGTCTAGACATCAGTGTGATGTTTCGCCATCAACATTCAGAGCTTCATTTAAAGGATGCATTTGGAACCAATAAGGCAGTGCAGCAATTTTGAGAATGTGCAGCATAACATTAGTTGTGGGTAATCTGCTGCAGCCACTGCAGTTTGGGACCCTCTGCTGATGTGTATAACAGACCAGCAGTTCAAAGGGCCTTTTGCTTAGAAGTAATTGTTCTCATTCTGTGCCAGTGGCTGGGACTGCTGCTTTTGCTTTTGGAAATCTCATAAGGGAAACCTGATCCTGTCTTAACTCATTCAGCCAATGTTTATTGAACTCTGTCAAACACTGTTATATGTGCCATGAAGCCATGGATTCATGGATGGGGATCCTAATCTCATGGAGTTTAAATACTAACTCTATGGAAGATGGACAATAAGCAAGTAAAAAAAGAATATTTCACATAGTGATAAGTGCTCTGAAGAAAATTAAACAGGAAAATGACAGACACAGTAAGGTTATGGGATCTGGGGAGGGGTTATGTGATATAATGAGTTATAAGAAACATATATTTGGTCATTCAGATGACCAAGTACGTACATTTCCCGGGTATATTTGGTCTTCATTCACAGTTCCTAAAAACCCTGCAGAGTCTTAAAGGTGAAATGGGTGTCTTGTCATGTTAACTAGATACCTTTGGACCCCACCCAAGTGCAGAGGCTGGACGATGAATCAGCCAATGGTCAGTGATTTAGTCAATCATGACTATGAACTGAAGCCCTCACAAAAATCCCTGAGAAGAGCTTCTCTCTCTCTTGGATCCTGCTTCTCTGTTGGAGGACCTTCTATGCTTGGGGAACCAGAACACATCCATGTGCCATCAAACCAGACCCTAAGCTCCACAAGGATAGAAGCTCCTCTTTTGGGGACCTTGCCCTATGTATCTCTTCATCTGGCGGTTAACTTATATCCTTTACAGTATCTTTTATTATACTGGTAAGTGTGTTTTCCTGAGTTCTGTGAGCCACTCTAACAAAATTAATTGAACCTAAGGGGAAGGTCATTGGAGCCTTCAATCTTTAGCCAGTAAGTCAGAAGCACAGGTAACAACTACCTGGGGCTTGTGACTGGCATCTGGAGGGCTGTCTTGTAGGACAGTGCCCTTAACCTGGGGTATCTGGCAATGTCTCTGGGCAGAAAGCATCAAAACTGAGTTGAGTTCTCTGACAACTCTGTTGGTATTGAAGCATTGCTTGGTGTGATTGGGAAGAGCCCACACCCCTCCCACAACACACACATGCATTGGAATCGGGTCTGGGAACCTGAAATAAGTTATACTATTACTGTTACACAATATTATTGTTGTATAGAAAAAAAACACAAGGTAGGAATTTAGTATGATTTGAAGAGGACAATAGATCTCACCCAAACAGAGCATCAAAAAGAAAAAAGAAATTAAAAAGTGAAGATAGCCTAAGGGACCTATAGGGCAACATAAGCAGATTGATATTTACATCACAAATGTCCCAGAAGAAGAGACAAAAAGCCAAAAAACTTTTTTGAAGATATAATGGCTTAGAAACTTCCCTAACATGAGTAAAGAAATAGATATTCAGGTCTAGAAAGTATAGAATGTCTGAATAAGATTAATTCAAAGAGATTCACAACAAGACACAATATAATTAAAATGTCAAAAGTTAAAGACAAAGAGAGAATCTTAAAAGTAGCAAGAGAAAAATATGTTCTTATATATCAGGGAAACACCATAAGAATATCAATATATTTTTCATCAGAAATTTTGCAGGCCAGAGGGATTGGCATGATATATTTAAATACTGAAAGTATAAACAAAACTCTCAACCAAGAATACTCTACTTGGCAAGGTTATCATTCCTAATTGAAGGAGAGACAAGAAGTTTTTCAGATAAGCAAAAGCTTATCTTTTATCAGATAAGCAAAAGCTTTACCCCATTAAACTCACCTTACAATAACTGTTAAAATGACTTCTTTAAGCTGAAAAGATATGACACTAATAATTGGGAAACATACAAAAGTAAAAACTTCACTGGAAAAGGTAATTGCATAGTAAAAGTAATCACTTATAAAGCTGATACAAATGCCAAAGGGCCAATGTAGTAAAATCAGCTAAAGTTACAATAAGGGATACATAAAATAAAAAGTTGTAAAATGTGACATCAAGAACAGAAAACATGAGGGAAGGTAGTAAAAATGCAGAGTTTTAGAATGGGTTCAGATTTAAGTGGCTGTCAACTTAAGATACCTTTATATACATAGGATACTACATATGAACTTCATAGTAACTGAAAAGCAAATAGTAGAACCACAAAAGAGATGAGAAAGGAATCAAAACTTAACACTAAAGAAAGGCATCATACCATAATGGAAGAAAGCAAGAAAAGAGAAAGGAAGAGAAAAGAACTACAAAAATAACCAGAAAACAATGAACAAAATGGTAATAAATACATATCTATCAATAATTACTTTAAATGCAAGTGGACTAAATGCTCCAATCAAAAGATGTAGGGTGGCTGAATGGATAAAAAAAATCAAGACCTATGTATATGCTGCCTATAAAAGACTCACTTCAGATGTCAGGACACATACAGACTGAAAGTGAAGAGAAAGATCTTCCTGGTGAATGGAAGTGAAAAGAAAACTGGTGTAACTATAATCATATCAGACAAAATGGACTTTAAAACAGACTGTAATAAAAGACAAAGAACACATAATGATAAAGAAGTCAATCCAACAAGAAGATATAATATTTATAATATATATGCACCTAACATAGGAGCACCAAAAAATATAAAGCAAATATTATCACACTTAAGAGGGAGATCAACAGCAATACAATAATAGTAAGGGACTCTGACACCCAACTTACACCAATGGCTAGATCACCCAGACAGAAAATCAATAAGGAAACATTGGTCTTAACCAACACATCAGACTAGATGGACTTAATAGATATATATGGAACATTTCATCCAAAAGCAGCAGAATACACACTCTTCTCAAGAACACATGGAACATTCTTCAGGATAAATCACGTTAGGTCACAGACAACTCTCAATAAATTTCAGAAGAGTGAAATCATATCAAGCATACCACAGTGATACAGAACTTGAAATCAGTTAAAAAAAATCTGGAAAAATCACAAAAATGTGGATATTAAACAACATGCTACTGAGCAACCATTGGGTTAAAGAGGAAATCAAAGAAGAAATTTTAAAAAGTACCTAAAGACAAAAAGAAATATGAAATATAGGGAAAATAGAAATATGACATAACAAAATCTATGATACACAGCAAAAGCAGTTCTAAGAGGGAAGTTCATGGCAATACATAGTAACACAATCAAGAAACAAGAAAAATATCTAATAAATAATGTAACTTTACATCTAATGGAACTAAAAGAAGAACAAATGAATCTTAGCAGGAAGGAAATAATAAATATCAGAGGAGAAACAAATGGAATAAATATTAAAAAGATAGTAGAAAAGATCAATGGAAGTAAGAGCTGGATATTTGAAAAGATAAAATTGACATGCCTTTCACTAGACTCACCAAGATAAGAGAGAAGGCTGAAATAAATGAAATAAGAAATAGAAGGGGGAAATTACCACTGATACCACAGAAATCTAAAGGATCATAAGAGACTGCTATGAACAGTTATATACTAACAAATTGGACAACATAGAAAGGATGGATAAATTCTTATAATCATACAATCTTCCAGGACTGAATCAAGAAGAAATAGGAAATCTGAATAGACAGATGACTAGTAAGGAGATTGACTCCATGAAAAAAATCTCCCAACTAACAAAATTCCAGGACCAGACAGCTTCCCTGGTGAATTACAGCAAACATGCAAAGATTTAGTACCTATCTTTCTCAAACTCTTCCAAAAAATTCAAAAGTAGGTAACACTTTCAAACTCGTTTTATGAATCCAGCATTATCCTGATGCCAAAATCAGATAAGGGTATCACAAAAGAAGAAAATTATTGACCAATATCCCTGATGACCATAGATACACAAATCTTCAACAAAATGTACTGAATTCAACAATATTGAAATGATCATACACCATGATCAAGTGTGTTTCAACATCCTCAAATTAATCAATATGACATGCCACATTAGCAAAACAAAGGATAAAAGTCATATTGGCATCTTAATACATGCAGAAGAAGCATTTGATAAAATTCAACATCCTTTCATGATAAAAAGTCTCAACTAAGATTTTCCTCCAAGATTGGGAACACGACAAGGATGCCACTCTCATCTTTTTATTCAACATAATATTTGAAGTCCTTAGCAGAGTAATTAGGCAAGAAAAATAAATAAAAGGTATCCAAATTGGAAAAGAAGAAATAAACTTGTCACTATTTGCAGTTGACATGATACTTTATGTAGAAACCCTAAACACTCCATCAAAAAACTGTTAGAACTAACAAACAAATTCAGTAAAGTTGCAGGATAAAATCAATATACAGAAAGTAGTGATAATTCTACACACTGATAATGAACTGTCAGAAAAGTAAATTAAGAAAAGAATTCCACTTACAATTGTGCAAGGCCTGTATGCTGGAAATTTTAAGCATTCTGGTGAAAGAAATTGGAGAAGACACAAAGAAACAGAAATCCATCTGTGCTGATGGATTGAAAGAATATCATTCATATGATCATATTACTCAAGGCAACATACTGATTTAATGCAATCCTTATCAAAATTTCAACATTTTTCACAGAAATAGAATAAAGAATTATAAAATTTATATGGAACCACTCAAGACCCATAATAGCCAAAACAATCTTGACATGGAAGAAAGATCTAATGGTATCACACTCTCTGTCATAATCAAGACAGGGTGGTATTGGGATAAAAACAGACACACAGATAAAAAATAGAACAGATCCTCTGCCCATTTTTTTAATTGCATTATTTGCTTTTTGTTTGTTGAGGTGTGTGAGCTTCTCACACCAGTAAGGATCGCCATCATCAAAAAGACAAACAACAACAAATGTTGGCAAGGTTGTGGAGAAAGGGGAACCATCCTACACTGCTGGTGGGAATGTAAATTAGTTCAACCATTGTGGAAAGCAGTATGGAGGTTCCTCAGAATGCTCAAAATAGAAATATCATTTGACCCAGGAACTCCACTCCTAGGAATTTACCCTAAGAATACAGCACTCCAGTTTGAAAAAGACAGATGCACCCCTATGTTTATCGCTGCACTATTTACAATAGCCAAGATATGGAAGCAACCTAAATGTCCATCAGTAGATGAATGGATAAAGAAGATGTGGTACATATACACAATGGAATATTACTCAGCCATAAGAAAAAAACAGATCCTACCATTTGTAACAACATGGATGGAGCTAGAGAGTATTATGCTCAGTGAAATAAGCCAGGCGGAGAAAGACAAGTACCAAATTATTTCACTCATATGTGGAGTATAAGAACAAAGGAAAACTGAAGGAACAAAACAGCATCAGAATCACAGAACCCAAGAATGGACTAACAGTTACCAAAGGGAAAGGGACTGGGGAGGATGGGTGGGAAGGGAGGATAAGGGTGGGGAAAAAGAAAGGGGGCCTTACGATTAGCATGTATAGTGTGGGGGTCACCGGGAGGGCTGTGCAACACAGAGAAGACAAGCAGTGATTTTACAGCATCTTGCTACACAGTGACTGTGAAGGGGTATGTGGGGGGGACTTGGTGAAGGGGGGAGCCTAGTATACATAATGTTCTTCATGCAATTGTAGATTAATGATACCAAAATAAAAATAAATAAATAAATAAATAAATAAATAAATAAATAAATAAATAAATAAATAAATAAAAATAGAACAGAAAAGAGAAGCGAGAAATAAACCCATGAATATATAGGGTCAATTAATTTACGACAAAGGGGGCAAGAATGTACAGTGGGGAAAGGACTGTTTCTAGTAAATAGCCTTGGGATAACTGGCCAGCTATATGCAAAAGAATGAAATTAGTCTGTTCTCTTACACTGTACCCATAAATTAACTCAAATTGGATTAAAGACATGAATGTAAGTCCTGAAACCATCAAACACTTAGAAGAAAATAGGTGGTGAGCTATTTGACATTAATCTTAGTGACAAATTTTTGGATCTGGCTCCAAAAACAAAGGCAAGAAAAGCAGAAATAAATGGGACTACCTCAAATTAAAAAATTTCTGCACAGCAAAAGAAATGATGAACTAAAGAAAAAGACAATCTAATGAATGGAAGATAAATCCAGTGAGTTAATATCCAAAATATGTAAATAACTCATAAAATCAATAATAAAATAATCCAAACAATCCAGTTAAAATATGGGCATAAACATTTTTCCAGTGATGACTTACAGATTGCCAACAGGTACATGGAAGATGCTCAACATCATTAATCATCAGGGAAATGCAAATGAAGATCACAATGAGATATCACCTTATGCCTGTTAGAATAGCTATTATCATAGATAAGAAATAACTTGTTGGCAAGGATGTGGAAAAAGGGGAACCCTTGTGCACTGTTGGTGGAAATGAAATTGGTGCAGCCATTATGGGAAACGGTATGGAGGTTCCTCAAAAATTTAAAAATAGAACTACCATATGTTAGAGCAATTCCACTTTTGGGTATTTATCCAAAGAAAAAGCAAAACACTAATTTGAAGAGAAATATGCACCCTTATGTTCACTGCAGCATTATTTACGATAGTCAAGGTATGGAAACAACCTTTGTGTCTAAGGGTCATCAATACATGATTGAATAACGGAGATGTGATATGTATACATACATATATATATATATATATATACACGTGTGATACATATACACATACATACATATATACACATGAACATATACATAGATACTACACATACACACGAACGCACAGTGGAATATTATTCAGCCATAAAAATAATGAAATCTTGCCTCTTGTGCAAATATGTGTGGACCTTGAAGGAATTATACTAAGTGAAATAAGTCAAAGACAAATAATATATTATTTCATTTATAGGTGGAATCTAAAAAACAAAACAAAACAAAAATTATAGATACAGACAACAAAATGGTGGTTGCCAGAGGGGAGGGGTCTGTGGAATAGGTAAAATGGTTAAAGGGGGTCGCAAGGTGCAAAATTCCACTTATAAAATAAATAAGTCATGGGATGTGAAAAACAAAAGACACTGTTATCTGACAGTTTTTCCAAAGCTGAAGCCCATATTCCTAGATAGCTGAAGGTCCCTTTCCTCTGGAAGGAAGCAAAGCTTAGACTGTCTGGTTTGTGGCTGTACTTCTCAAGCAAGCTTGGAGTGAGGGATGTGTGTCTGTGACAGTCTGTAGTTTTTTGAAGTCTTCTTATTTGCAGTGATCAAACCTGCCCCTGACAAGTGGTATAATGAACAAAAAATGTGATTGGGAAGAAACTTCCAGACTGAACAATTTAGGTGCAAACTCTCAATTTTCTCCTGTCATATGTTTGGATTGGACTGAAGGGAAATGATTCTGGCAAATACATAAATCATTGAACCATGATTATGTAGCCTTTGAGGTTCCTCCACTTGAACGCTTAAACTCTTCTGGGCAGAAAGAAATGGCAGCAGTTTATGAAAACCCAATGAGATAGCAATGCTGATTTTTTTTCTCCAATCCCCTGAATGGTTATCAACCACAACTTCATAAGAGTCCCTCTCTGGTTTGTAGCAAGTTGGAAATGAAATGTAGCAGAGGAAGGGAAAGAAAAACTCAAAGCAGCTGGTGCCCCTTATATTACGACTCAGAACTACCATTACTGGCACCAAGAGACCTAACTGCCAGAGTTGAGAATGAAATTGCCTAGAATGGACCAGGTTCCTAGGAGGTAATGAGAAAAATCTTTTTCATGGGTCATTGTAGGCTCTGAAGCAGTCTCTCCATCCTGCAGAACATTTCACAGTAAAAATAGCTTATAGTTGTCCACATTTTCATATGTAAGCATTTGGCATGTGAGTGGAATCTTTTCAGTTGCTGAGACAGGAGCCACCTTCTCTGAGTAAGACAAGAACCTTGAAACATGGGTTCCTTTATTAGAGGCATCTTAATTCTGGAGATCCAATGTGAACCACCCAAGAACATGCTGGGTTCATGTTTTCTCAGGACTTTTATTGCTTCCCTTGGGCTGTCTGAAAGCAAGACAGAAGCAAGAGGTGTGGGTACTTATGTCAGCATGGGCCTTGTGTCTCAGTCCACTAATCAGCTTGAGAAGGATTTGAAAATGCCTGTTGGAACAAGTTCAGAGATCTCTGTGTTTAGCACAGCACAGCTAATTCATCCTCTTGACACCTAAGGCCTCAGCTGATCTGGCCCCACTCTCCATGACATGACTTTTCAAAATGTGCCGTTTCAGAGAATCACCAGTGACTTGAGCCTATCACTAACTGGCTTAACAGAAAAGGGCGTTTATTGGCTTACATAACTGAAAAGTCCTTCCACTGGGGCATGGGGCGGTTTACAATATCCTTTCATTCCAAAATACATGGACTAAGAGCAGGAAAGGCTGTGCCTGCCCCTGGGAAAATTACCAGCAGGGGAATCACTGCTGCAAAGGCAGGAACAGATGTTCTGGTTGCTTCTGGGTGGACCCTAGCTCTGTCTGACTTTCGGCTCTCCTTTCTTAGGCACTGCACCAACTGCCTCCCAGCGTGAGCCCTGCTTGCTCTTCTTTGTGTCTGTCCTGGAGAGTGAGGACTTTGCCCACTGGCATTCATGAACTTTGCAGCTTATAATGCATATAGTGATTTTGCTTAATACTCAAAACTGTCTTGTGAAATACTGGTTTTGTTCATTTTATAGAATAGAAAAACTGAGGCCCTGATGGTTCAGTGACTTTCCTCTTTGCATTTTAGTTCACCTCTTTTGTGAAGGCTGGAGGAAGCTGAACTGTGACTAACTCAGAGTGGGCTATTCAAACCTGTGTAAAAACAGGGTAGGAAAACCTGTTTAGAGAATTTTCCCTTAACTTCTCCCAGCCTCCTCATTCCTCTTCTCCCCTGAGATCCCCTAACAGCATAGCCTGGCAGCTTGATGATTGTCTAAGTCCTGCTTCATTCCTTAGACCCTTTCTTCAGGAAATCTGACAGATGAGGAGCCTGGACAGAGGTTTTACACCAGCTGGGGCTTAGGTTGCAGGAGGGGGGAGGCACCAGTCAGCCTCCCACACACAGGGACAGATCATGTATGCATACCTTCTGGGGCAGCATTCTTAGGAGGAGGCTGCAGAGCTGGGCTGTGAGGGAAGCACATATCTTCAGAAGAGGCCTTGGGTGCTTCTCCATTTAGCATCTGGGGAAAGACTTCAGAGAGCTCCTGCACCAGGAGGATCTCAGTAACAAGCAGATGTTGGGCTCCTACTCTGTGTGTTGGCCCATGTGCACACTGCATGGGAATCAGGCTGGGAGAAGACTCCTTCTCCTCACTCTCATAAAGTGTTTGCAATCAGCCAACAAACATCCCAGAGACCGAACAGGTTCTGCATAAATATGACCAAGGGGTGAGACAGAAGTGCACAAGTATGCCACATATGGGGCTCGGCAGAGAAGTCTACCACAAAATGTTTAGGTGACAAAAATTTAATTGAAAGACAGTGACAGAGAATGAGAGCAAGTGAAAGTCAAAGAATAGTTCAGATAGTACTACGTTGTACTCATGGCCTCCAGTGAGGGTTTTGCTCAGGTGAGAAGAAAACAGGGGCCATGGACCTATGATTTTTCACAGCTCAGGTTGGTCTCTAGTGCCTCTAGAAATGAGCATCTCACATCACTGGCTGTGATTCTGATATTTAATGAAACAAAATTTCCATATAACCTGGTACCTAAAACATAAGCTGAATGAGGAAGCACATCTGTCCTGGTGCCGGGGGAAAAAGCAGCTGCGTGGACTCAGTGTGGGTACAGTAGCTCCCTTACCCACTCAGGTACATTCCAAGGCCCCCAGTGGGTGCCTGGAACTGCACATGATACTGAACCTTACATACACTGCGTTTTTTCCCATATGTAAATACCTGTGATAAAGTTTAATTTATAAATCAGGCTCAGTAAGAGATTAATAACAATATAGAACAGTTATAACAATATGCTGTGATAAATGTTATATGAATGTGGTCTCTCTCAAAATGTGTTATTGTACTTTCCTCCCCTTTTTCTTGCGGTGATGTGAGATGAAAAAATGACTACATGGTGTGATGAAGTGAGGTGAGTGACGGAGGCACTGTGATGTAGCATTAGTCTGCTGCTGCTAACTTTCTGATGGTATGTCAGAAGAAGGATCATCTGCTTCTAGACTGTGGTTGACCACTTGTAACTGAAATCACAAAAAACAAAACTGAGGCTAAGGAAGGACCACTGTTCCTTGGTTTCCAGTACAGCATCTTTCTAAGAGAGTTTCAAGACTAATTTTGACCACTCACAGATTTAAATTTTGCCTTTTGCCCTTACTTTGGGAACCAAACACAAGGAAAAACCAAAAGAGGCATCTCCATTCAGTGTCTTCTACCTGGAAGGCCCAGGCTTTGTGAAGCCATCCCACCTCCAGAGGTATTAGCAACACTCATAGCTGATAATTCACAGGCTTTGTTTCCTTCAGTTCTTGCTCCCAACAGGGAATAAAACATCCTGAAGACACACATCATATCATTAGTGTTCATAAGATGAACATATCAGAAAAAAATATTGCTAGATTTAATTGTGGCTTTCAAATTCTGAGTGCCTAGGAATTCCAAAAAGTGACTATCTCTGTAGACAGGATATAGAGAAGCTTCCTGGATGAGGGGCAGGAACTGTACCTTGAAAACTGGGTAGAACTGTAGTTGGTAGCAGAAGATTAGGGAGGAGGTGGACTCTTGCCCTAGCCTACTTTCTGTGCTTTGTGCCTTGACACTAGTCTAAAATTGTTCTTTATTTTGCTGTCCATTGGTTCTCCCAACAGGTGCTGGGATTTCACTAACCTCTTGCCTGATCTTAAAATTAAACGTTTTAGCAGTCTTTAGCACACTGCTGACATTAACCAGTCTGGAGAGCTGACCTATTCTGAATTGCATTGTTATACTGACAAAAGCATAAAACCTACCGAAGATGATTTTTTTAAGTGTCAGAGAAATTCTCACTGTGTTTGGTAAAAAAACATGCATGTTTCTCCCACACCTATAAACCTGTCAGGGAAAATGGAGGTTGGATGTGGGAGGGGAGCACCATGGTGAATGCCACTTCCTATGACGATTACTTTTCCTGGTTGTTATAATGAAGGGAGGTGCCAGGATTGGATGGGGTTTTAAACAACTGAAATGAAAAGCATAGTTGGATCCTAGGACAGGTTGGACCTTTACATATTAAGTCAGCTTTCAGCACAGTTTTTCATCTTACACTTGTTTATGGACATGTTTAAGTGTAACATTTTGGAGTTGATTAATACTCCTGAAGTGCAGCTGGGGTGGAGGCAGTTTATGAACCATAGGCTCAGGCCATCTTCCCACCCACATTTACCTGCCAGCTTCCCTGTTACATCTCTTGGCATATTGTCCTGATCAGATTTCCTCCCCTTACCCCTTGCTCTATGTTTCCCTCTCATCTGCCTTCTGATCAGGGGAACATTCAGACACAGAGAGTCGCATTCTACACCCCCACTGCTCCCACACATGCAGGCTTAGTGAACAAAGTCACAGAGTGAAACAATATACAACTGGCACAGAGTACCTACTCCATATGTGTAGGCAATTATTTCTGATTGTCACATTTGACTCATCCTGTTCAAGTGCATTTGGATTTTAAAACCTTAGGTTCAACTGGAAAATCTTTTTGGCAATGAAAGGAAGTCTGATGCAAGAGAAAAGACAGTACGCTGAGAATTAAGAGACTAGGAGTGTGACCTTGAGCAAGTCACCAAGTCTCTCTGGAATGAACATTCCCCATAAGATGTTGACTAGATGTTTTCAAGGTGTTCTTGAGAGCCAGTACTTATGTGCTGTATGAAAATCAGACTGTCTCTTTGCACGTAAGAAGTATGATGCCCCATGGGATTTCTGCATGCATGTGAAGGCCCAATTACCCCCTCAATCACATGGCCCATTACACTGTTTCACCATTTGTCACTCTGCTGCACTGTCATGGCCTCTGCCTGTGACTGAATTCTTTAAAACAGATTGGAAATCTTTGCCTGGGAATTAAGTGAATAGAGAAAATTTTATTCAATAAAATTCAATGAGTTGTGATTAAGAGCATGTGACTGGTGACCAAAACTTGTCTCCCATATAGCTTTACAAGCTCAGATAGTTAAAAGAAGATCAAAGAAAATATAGGCTTATTTATTTAACCAACTGCAATAAGCTAAAGCTGACTTTCTAAAAATTAGTTAAGAATGATGTGCTTGCCTGGCTTCCAGATCCACAGACACAGAAGTGAAATGGTGGCCATGCGTATTGCCCAGTAGACTCACCTGCTTGTTTATGGATGGCAGTGCTTTGTAAAGTGGAATGAAAGGAAGGGCTGAGACCTGAAGGTGCTCAGCTCTCTGAATGTAGCACATCACAGGTGACCTAAGATCCAGGATGAGCTTTGTGCTAAGGGTGTGCCTGGGAAGAGAAACTGAGGACATTAAACTCTGTAACAGACTGTATATAAAGTTGCCAAACTCTCCACCCCTTCCTGTGGTGTTTCCTGTAGTCCTCCACGCTTGAAGAAGTCATTTGACCAATGATAGTGGGCAGCTTCCAACCAGTTTGGCTTAAACCGTTGGTTACCTCACAGCAGTTGACACTGCATTCCCTCAGTGCCTAGCCACCATCTTCTTATCTCTCTCTCTCTCTCACCTACAATATTCATTGACCAGTCCCATGGGCTTAACTCATATTCTGATTCTCTTCATTTCTCTCCCTTTTAAAAAAACAGCCTTACTGAGATATAATGCACATACCACATAATTTGCTCACCTAGATTGTAGAGTTCAATGGCTTTAGATATTATTAATTTTTAAAATTGTGGTAAAAGAAAGAAATTCTGCCATTTATGACAACATGGATGGACCTAGAGGGTGTTATGCTAAGTGAAGTAAGCCAGAAGGAGAAAGACAGGCATCATATGATTTCACTTATATGTGAAATCTTAAAACAAAACAAAACGAAAAGAACAAAATAGCAATATACTCATAGACACTGAGAAGTGACTGGTGGTTACCATGGGGGAGAGGTTGGAGGAGGTGTGTGAAATAAATGAAAGAGTCACAAAGTCTCAATCATAATATAAACTAGTCACAGGGATGAAAGTAAAGCATAGAGAATATAGTCAATAATTCTGTAACATTTTTCTATGTTAACAGATAGTAACTACACAGACAGGATTTAATAACATATATAACTATTGAATCACTATGTTGAAACAAATATTGTGTATCAACTATTCTTCAATTAAAAATTTGTCAAAAGTTGTAATAAAATATATACAACATATAAGTTACCATTTTAACTATTTTAAGCATACAATTCACTGGTCTTAATTACATTCATAATATACCACCATCACCACTATATTTCACAGACTTTTTCATCACCCCATCCCAAACAGAAATTCGGTATGCACTGAGAAATAACTCCTCCTTCCCTTCTCTCCAGGCCTCATAACCTCTCATCTATTTCTGTCTCTATGAATTTGCTTATTCTGAGTACTTCATATAAGTGATATCTTACAATATTTGATCTTTGTGACTGGCTTCTTCCACTAAGTATAATGTTTTCAAGGCTCATCCATGTTGTAATCTATGTCAGAACTTCATTCTTCACTTTTCTTTTAATCACAACTTCTACCACTCAATTCTAAGCCATCATGATCTCCAAAGGGCTTTGAAGAGAAGAAGAACAGCCCACTGTGCAGGGTGGCTCTGAGAGGTGGATGAGCATTGGAATTTGTGTGACCTGGGCCCTGGTGACTTCTGAGAGTGGTGCCAGGCGTGCTGGGGTCCCAGGTTGTCAAGGAGCAGTGACCAGGAGTATGAAGGAAGCAGGCATGACAGCAGGAGTTGGTGGAAGTGGCAGAGGAAGGAGGCTTGTTTGGGGCTGCAGAGAGGGGTAAGGGAGGAGGAGCAGAGATTGAGGTACAAGAGAGTGGAGACTGGGGTGAGTGAGGCCTGGTAGAGTGAAAGGATGGGATCATGGCCTCATGGGCTAGGGTTTTCCCTGGGCTAGAAAATAGGACACGTTTTCCTAGGATAGAGATGAAAGGGGAAGAAGCTGGGTAGAGAAACAAGAAGTTTGTGTGGGATGGAGAGGTAGGAGGGTGACTTTCGGGTCTTGGGGTTAAAGGGGTCAGTGGCGGGGGTTCCTGAGATCTTCCAGAGGGGGTTGTTCTTTAAACTGGTCTGCCATGGAGAGACAGGAGTGCATGGGATTTTTAGCTGTCCTGGGAGTGGGGAACCTGGGCCTCTCTCCCATCTCGTGGTGGATTAAGCATAGTTATTTACACCACTGTAAATTAAACTGCTCGGTGGAGTCTCTTTGTGGGGTGTCTTCAAGGGGGCAGAAAGCAGGCTGAGTTGCATTTCAAGAAAAGCCTGGAGGCAGGGCTGATGGCCCCTCAGCTGCCTGGCAGGGAGGGCAGGTGAAGAGTGGCTGCACCTCCTCCTATACTTCATGGGAGGGGCTGCTGGGTCCCTGCTATCAAGGCAGGCTCCACTTATAATGTGAATAACAGGCTCCAAGTGTTCTGGGCAGACCCTCCTGCAGGCAGATGGACACACAGGCTGCCTGCCATGGAATCCCACGCCTCCCTGTCTCTATCTCCAGAGGCCCTGCCGGGAAGTTGCTGCCTTTCTTTTTTCTCAATGTCTAGGCTTCGGCATCTTTGTTGAACCTCTGGTATCCTGTGGGTTCTTGGCTGTTGCCATTGAATAGGGAGAAGTTTTTTCCAACCTCAGCAAATTTCTGGGACTAGCTTGGGTCTTCTGAGCCATTGTCTCCAGCCTAAAGAGGCCTCAGAGCAGCAGGGTAGGTAAGGGAAGCACAGTGGTGGTGCCAGGCATACAGCTAGTCTTTGCGCCCCCTGAAAAGGTTTGAATGTTCTCCTGGGGTCCAGCCTGGGCTCTTCTCCACCATTTAGGGGTGAGCTGTGAGGGTTCCAGGCCAATGTCTAGGGCACCAGGTGGCTTGGGGGACAGTGTTCTCTTGGGATTCCCGGGCTGGGCTGTGCCATTAACTGTGTGTAGCTGTTGAGCACTTGAATGTGCCTAGTCTGACTGATATGTGCTGGAAGTCACACACACACCTGATTTCAAATACTTAATATAGAAAAAGGTCAAATATCCATTAAAACTTTTTATATTGATTACACATTGAAATTACAATATTTTGGATATACTGAGTTAGATATATGTACTATAATTAACTTTGCCTGTTTCTTTGTATTGTTTTTAATATGATAAGTAAAACATTAAAATTACACATGTGGCTTGCATTGTGTTTCTGTTGGATAGTGCTGCTCCAGGGAGAAGGACGTCCATGGAGCCAGGCAGCACCCAGTGTGCAGCTGAGAAAACAAGACCTGCCTGCCCTCAGTACCTTTTGCAATTGGGGCAGGGTGGGCTGTGACTGCTGGCATTCCTGGGGGGTGATGGGGGCCTGGGTGGGGGTCATGGAGGTGCTTGGAAGAGCAAACACTTAGTCCCTAGGGTTTTCCCAGCAGACAGTGTATCTGTGTGCCCCTCCCAATGCCAGGAAGGAGGCAGCCCAGAGTGGTCCTTGGTATTCTGCATGAATGTCGTGACTGACACAACAATTATAGGCTTTTGCATTGTTTATGCCTCTCCGAATACAAGTGCTTTCAACCAGTGGCTAGAAGGTGCTCCACTAGGTTTCATTACAATGTATGATTGTATTTACCCTTTCAGGCCTCCTGGACTATTGATACCTCACACAGCTTTAACACTATTCACTTTTCTCTTAATTAAATCACTGATTGAATGAAAAAGGAAAAAGAAAAGAAAAACCAACATGGCTTGGGTTCATTAACATAAAAGCACCCAACTTTCTGTCACTTTACATTCTTTTTGCTTTCATCCATGGCTTTGCAGCTTCCTTGGTGCCTGGCTGGAATCAAGCAACCTGTCTGAGTGGACCTCCAGCACAGGGATGGAGCCTCCTGCCCTGACCCCAACTCATCTTCCTGCAGACTCCAGAAGGAGCAAACCTGTGCTGGTGCCCTGGGCCGAAACTATGCTGCACTCTGGGATGTTGAATGAGCAGAAGGTTGTTCCTGTCTGTTCACATGTTCACAACTCACAAACATGCTTCCTTCCCTGGGTGTCTTTGCTCAGAGCTGGGCTGTGTGTGTGTGTGTGTGTGTGTGTGTGTGTACCTTTGGATTACAAAACCAATGACAACGGATTCTTTCTCACTCACTCTTTTTCCCCTGGAACCCCTGCCTTGCAGGTGCCTCGGTCCAGCACAGGTGGTTCATCAGGGAACCCAGGTACAGGCGGCTCCTCTGACAGAAAAGACAGGCAAGGCCAGGCAGGCCAGGCTCACTCTGCTGGGGAGCCAGGGAGACAGCTCACCTAGGTAACTTCCTCAGGAAGAAAACCTCACTTCTGTGGGGTCTTCACTCCATCTCACGCAGCCTGAAATGTTTTTTTTTTGTTTCACTATTAAGACTAGCACTTTATTGCAGATTCCCATGAGAGAATAAACTAGTATCTTAACATCATACCATGGAGCGAATGACCAATCAGAACCTCTCCTGAGAAAGCCTTGGACAGTTAACAGAAGTTGTAACAACAGTAACAATAATAATAGTAAACACTTCTATAGCTCTTACTTTGTTCCCAGTACTAAGTAAATATGCTAACTTATAAAATGTACCAACTCTTTGAGGTAGTTAAAGCCCAAAGAGATAAGTTGCGATTCCAGGAGTCAAATCTGTATGTGCCCTTAACGTCTATGTTATGCAGAATATAAAAGCATGTGGTAGCTGGAACTGGGGCTTGGTGGGAGTGTTAGTGCTGTGGAACTTCAAAGCAAATTCTGCAGAGCCCTCAGTGTTGATGGAGGTTGGATTCTGTTGGGATAATTGAAGGTATGACATGAGAGGAGACAGCTCAGCTGCTCATTTTCAGGCAATATTTAGGTCAGAAAGAATGGCCATTTCCCCCCTTTAATTAACAAATGTTGGACACTTAAGAAACTGTCCTAGAAAGCCATTGTTAAAATCAAATGTTTCAATTCAGCTCTTTTAACAGATTACATGGTTGTGATAACCAGACTTCTGGGAGCAGGAGCACAATGTTTGATTAATGTGATTTTTAAAAAAGAGAAATTCAGTTGTTAAAGAAAATGTAGTAAGAAATTGAAAAAAATAGCATAAATTAACGTTACCCTCCTTCCCAAGAAGCTTGCCATGAATGATCTTGTTCTTCATATTTCCTGGGGGAGTTTAAGTATAAGAGCTGCAATAGGAAGTGGAGTCCTCTGTGGCTGGCCGGATAATGGAATTCTACAGTCTGCAGGTGGTGGGAGAGGAGACACTGCAAGGACCTACCTCCATCCTCAGCCCCCAAACTACCCACATGAAGCATGGAGCAGGTTTCCAGGTGCTAAAAGCTCTAGAAGGCACTATTGTCAGCAGAAGGGGCAACAATGCACCCATTTAAATTTCACAGGGCAGCACCACCCATCACCCTAGATTGCTCCTCATTGTTATCCTGTCCCTTTCTGGTAAGATCTCCAGAGTGATGTCCCTAAAAAATACAAGAAAAACATAATCTCTTTAAACTGTTCAGGGAGTTCCCCACTACTCATAATAAAAATGTAATTCCTTAAAAAAATGGCTAAAGAGCTTTATGATTTGGCTTCTGTGTGCTTCTCCCACCCCATCCCTCAACACCACTTGGTCCCACCCTTTGCCAAGTATGCTGGACTCCAGCTCAACCCATTTGCTCAACCTCAAACCTACAAATTATTTTTTATTTTTATTTTTCTCTCACTCAGTATTGCTGATGTTACTGATTCTACCTCCTGGAATACATTTCAAATCCCTTCACTTTGCTTTTTCTCCATAACCACCAGCTGTCTTCATGCCACTGTCATTTCTTACCTGGGCCACTAGGATAACACTCTAGTAGATCTTCCTACAATCCTTTCTCTACCAAGCCACTAGGGTGATCTGTCTGAAGCCTAACCTGGGCCATATAACCACCTATTTAAAACCTCCCAAAAACTATGTACATGCGAAACCCCTGCCTTGGTCCTCCTGGTGCCACATACAGTCAGACCACATTACTCCAAACCACTCTCTTTTGTTCCCTACACTACACATAAACTGGCCTCCTTTCTCTTCTAATTCATCTATTTTCTCTTCTTCAGCCAGACCAATCTCTCTTCCCCCAGCTTTGTCCTGCTGTTCCTTTTTCCAGCATGTTCCTTCTGCAGTTCTGAAAGGACTGCTGATTTTTATCCTTTAAGCTTTGTCTCAAATGTCTCCTGACCACCATCTTAACATGCACTTCCCCATCCTCTTCTCCATATTCTCTCTCTCATCACAGGATTTGCCACAATCTGTAATTAACATTTCCACTTTGGGATTCCTTATTTTTCCATGAACTCCTTGAAGGCACCTGGCCAATTTAGTACTGCACTCTTGGTGCTTGGCTCATAGTAACCTTCAATAAGTTCTTGTCAAATAAGTGAAGGCACTCAGGTTCTTAATTTCCCCTGTGCTGCTAGCTCTTTCTCATTCTCAGGCCTCTGTACCCGCTGTTGAACCCCTTCCTTCCTCTTCAGGTGTTGGTCTAGATGTCATTCCCTGAGAAGCCTTCACTGATCTCTTCAGCCTAAGTTAGATGTCCCTTGTGTGTTCCCATTCCACCTGTGTGCTCCTGTCATTGTGCTTCTCCTATTTCACTGTCCTTGATGGCTTGGTTCTCTGCCTATAAGCTCTGTAAGGACAGGGACCCTGGCTGACTTCCACTGCATTGTACCCGAGAAAGTGTACAAAGGCTGACACACATCATGATCCCATGAATCTAGATCAGTGGCACATGGTCCCTGATAAATAGTATTGTGTCTTGGTGATCATTTAAATTTTATCCCCTATATCCTTTGATTTTCATACTTGAGCCCCTAAACTCCACTTTTGTCTACTAAAGGGATCCTTTTCCTCAAAAGGCTTGCTGCAGTAATTGTTTCTTCTACCTTCATTCTTTGTTCCTAAGCCCTGGCCCCTGGAAGTCTCTTGTGTACTAGGATGAACCATAGTAATTAGCTTTGGTCCTAAAAGACTACCATCCTGTAGCAGGTAGGCTGAGTCCTTCTGCGTATCACAATTCTCCAGATACCTTGTTATGGGATGTGAGGAATGTAAGGCCCTTGGTCTTTCTGTGCTTGCCTGAAAGACGGTTTTTTGGTGTTGTTATTTTCTTTGCAGAAAAGGGTTAGTTCTAAACCTAAGAAAAGAGTGTAAAAAGGAGGGACATGTGGTTTTTGTATGCACAATTTCTGTGGACTTTTGGGGTTATTTGGTGAAGTCAGAGTTATCAAGAAAGACTTTATGTCATTATAGTTATATGCCTTTTATTCTCAAACTGTATCCCTTTAGAGAACTATCCTCATTTGTGGTCTTTGTGGTCCAGGTGGGGCTCACTCCATTTCCTAGCTACAAGGCATTGACTCACACCTGGCTAGTCATCCCTGGTCATGTGACCCAACACAAGCCAATCAGAGCCCTCCCAGGACTTTCAGTGGAACCTCTAGGAAAGATGCACTATCTTTTTACTAAAATTAGTTTTGTGAGGATGGTATAAATCCACAGTTAGTGATATCTTTGCCACCACGTGGATTAAACTGCTTAGAGAGAATCCATTACTGAGGAAAGTAGAAATAAGAAATGGAGAGAGACTCTGTGACTTGGTTTGATTCCCTGGATTTTTGCCTGAGGATTATATTCCTTTTTATTATTTATGTTTTTCTTAGACTAGTTTGAATTGGATTTTTGTTATTTTCAACCATAAGAATGTTGATGAACATAATGGAGATCTTATATCAAAAGGGAATGGAAGAACAAAGAATCATAATTATAGGACTAAAATTTGTTGACACATGACAAAGCAAAATTAATCAGTTATTAAATAGATAATTAAGCTAATTAAAGATGAGACTATTTACAAAAGTGTGGATAGGGTGTAGGGTAATCTGGGTCAAGCCGCAGGGGGAGCTTTTTTTACCCCTAGATCCTAAGGGAAAAGAGGAGGGAGCAACTAACAGAAACCTGGAAGGAGAAGGTCTGTAGAGAGCCCTCACTGAGATGAACTCTGCCTCTGTTGACAGATGTTCAGGCTGAGTGAAGGAGCCATGGGATTCACACCATGACCTCAGTCTCGTCCCTTGCTGTGTTTCTTGGCTAGGAAGCAGAGGGTGTAGGATCCTGCAGTCCTTTATCTGAGAGCTGGGTGGAGAGGATGGCTAGTGGATCTGGAGGAGCCATTGGATCCACCCACATGTAAACCTGCAAAAGAGCCACAGGTGATGAGTGTGAAGCTCATTACCCCAAAAAACGGTGGAAGCAGTGAATGGAAATCATGCAAAAGTATTTGAAGCTATTCAATGAACAATTAATGTACATTTGTGAATATTTTGTAGGTTTGTCTGGTTGAGTAAAAAAAAAACTATTGTACAAAAGTTTAGAAGTACATCCCTATTTTGTAAAATCTTACAAGATGAAACATGTTAGTCACAGCTTTACTACTGAGAAAAAATAGAGCATGTGAATTTACTGCTTTTTTTAAACCAGTCAAGTGTGCGGAGATTTGACATCTAAAATATGGAGAATAAATAAAGATAATAGTAATGCTTAATATTTTCTGAAGGCTTCTTATGTGTCCCATGCACTTTCTTTTTCAATCTTCGCACAACATGGATAGGTAGATAATGTTATTTTTCCCTATTTTGTAAGTGAATACTCTCAGGGCAGTTATAAAACTTAACTGTTATCAGTGGTAGAATTGTATGACCTGGAACCTGAGCTGGTGGCCTCTCTGTCATTCCTTCTAACTCTGTGGCCACTGGGCTCTGGCTGACTCATCATCTGGACTTTACAGAAATCAGTAGTGAATCATTCTTCTCTGACTTGGCCAAGCACCTTGAGAAAGCTGCTAATGGTGGGATCCAGAGAAGGAGATCCTTTTAAAATCCATAAAGCATAATTATGTCAATATCATGGCCCATTATATGATGCCATCTCTTGACACCATGCATGACTGTCACCCCAGTGGAAAGGGCCCTCTGTGTGATCTGTGAGAGACCATCTCTATTATCTCCAATCAGGTGAACCTATACCATACAGCACTTAAGTTAATAGTACCTTATGACATTGTCTGAGTCTTTCAATGAAATAAAATGATTATAAATTAAGTGAAATTCCCTACACCCTTACAGGCAATATATATATACACACTAGACCTGCTTGATACATCAGTTATTAGAATCTATTCAAGCATCACAGGAAGAGTGAATACAGAGATATTTAATGTGTTGAGAGACAATGAGATGAACAGTGAGCACAAATGCTGGTTCTTCTTACTGCCACCCCTAGCACCGACCCATTCCTACCTCCCATCCACTCCCAGAAATGATGCTGAAACATTTTCCTTTTTTGACAGTTAATTGAAGGCTGGCTTATCAGCAACGGTACCCATGGAATTAAGTGTGAAGTTAGAAGGTGAAGGTAAGGAGTCGGCTATTTGGATTGCTTTGAGGAAGGGCTTGATTCTCATTCTCCTGTCAGATGTGAGAATTTACATTAAAACATCTGGGAACCATAGGTGTTTTGATGTTCACTGCTGAACCACCAAAACTTTGGCAAGCATTCCAGAGAGACTGCAAGCTGGAATGAAGAAAGGTTTTATCCGGGAACAAAGGGCTTTGGAGTACAGCCATATCTCTGCTCCACAAGCTCATGACATGGGTCAGCCACCAACTGTCAGACCTTGATTTTCTTGTCTGTGAAATGGAGATGATTGTAGCTGCCCTTTGTTATCACTACATGGAGCTACACTTGGAATGGAGTGAGGTAATGACAGAGTGAAATACAAGTTATTATCCTGTTTCTCAACCCTGATTCAGAGTTACTTTGAGCAAAATGTTGCCAATCATGGAGGTGATGGTGGAGGAGAGGAGCAAGGCTGCCTCTGAGATGGCCCTGACTGAACTGGAAGTCTCTAAGCCTCAATTTCTTTATCAGTGTCAACAGGATTATCCTACATCATAGGCTTACTTTAAGATTTTAATAATAACACTAAAGGCTAACTTTTATTGGTATTCTTGTTATATACAAGCTTAAAAATGTAAACAGTCATCAAATCACTCAGTCTTGTTCCATTACAGCTCCTGAGTTTCATATCATGTCTTTTCCCACCACAAGATTACAAAATGTTAAAAAATAGTTTCTTCTACTGCTTATGTGGTTTTTGCATATTTTATTCATTAAACCATCTGGGATTCATTTTTGCTTATGGTGTCAGGCATATATATCATCAAAACTGAACTTTTCCCAAGTGAATGGCAAATTGTTGCTTGTATTAACTCTTTTCCCTACCAATTTAAAATGTCACCTTCTCTATATGCTAAATTCCCACATCACATAGACTTCTTTTTGGACACGAATTCTATTCCATGGATCTCTTTTGTTTATTTCAGTGCCAATTCCATACCATAGGACTTATCACAACTCTAATACACTGGACAGATTCGGTGTCATTGTTCCTTCTTTTCCCCCTTTCTGGAATGCTGCCATATTTTCTTTTCCAGAGGAAACATAGCATTTTATCTTTTTCCCAGAGCATGCGTCTCAGCATGCCATGAATTGTCATTGTCCATATAGTTGGCTTGGGTTTCGCTGTCTGCAAGCTATCATAGGATTTGCCTCCCTCACACATCTCCACAAATGAATAGATGTAGTTCAGTAACTGCTTGATGAACTGAATGCTCTTTGTAATAGCAGGCAGCTCCTGCCTCTTATAAAGAGGATAAATTGTGCTTCTGGTTATGTTTGAAGCCATGTGCTGGATTTTCACCAACCATCCTTTTTGGAATCTGCCTCTTTTCATGCTGCCACACTGCCTGCCTGCCATTTTCTCTCAAGCTAGGTGTGGGTGACCTAGATTGAATGCTGTTCAAGTCAGTGCTGTTCACAATCTTGGGGGCCTGAGCTACCCCTGTATCTTGCTGCACACCCTGGTTTCCACATCCACTTCTTGTCTCTGGCCCTGTGTAATACAAAATAGCCAGTTTTGGGCTGGTCACAGGTGTTTGCAAATTCCATTTAGTGAATTGCTTAGTCAAGAGGTGTTTAAGAGCTGAAAATGGAGTCTGAACTTTCTCATTCTGAGTTGCTTAAGACAGCAGCAACACAGCAACCAAAACTCTTTCATTAAAAACAAAAGCAAAAAACTAATTATATGGCTTGTCTAATCTCTCCTAGCACATTTATTTTTGACAATGAATTTTAGGGGGTAAATTCCAAGACTTGTGAGACAGAAGAAGAGGCTTTATCAGGCTACTGAGATCGAGTATCCCAGCTTGGAAATGGAGATGCCTTTAGCCACTTGATTTCAAGGGGTGGTGACATAGTCCCTAAAAAGAGTAAGGGCTCTTCACTTCACAACTTCACATCAATTGCATATTTCCCAGAGTAGTTTCCTTAACAGGGAACCCTAAGGTCAAGGTGAGTGTGAATCACTGGGTTGGCCTTGTAGGTTGAAATTCTAGTTCTTGGAATATAATTAGGCAACAGATGGAGGGAAGACTCTTAACCTCCCAAAGGTGGCATTTTTGTCTCTTTGCCATTTTCATCAAGTTGAGCTATTGAAAATCTGCCCCTAGGTTGGTGACACCAGCAAGATGGTGGGATAGGAGATACCAGCTTTTGTGCCAACCAAAACCAAAATTAAACAGCTATCTGTGAATGAAAGTAGTCCTGGGAGGGCCCAAGAATCCAATTATGAACTTATGGAAAGAAAAAGGGAAGATCTCCATTCCAACAGGCATGAGGTGATGCTTCACCATAGTTTTGATCTGCATTTCCCTGATGACTAGGGATGTTGAACATCTTTTCACGTATCTGTTGACCTTTCATATATCTTCTTTGGAGAAATGTCTATTCAGGTCTTTACCCATTTTTTAATTGGATTATTTGTTTTTTGCTATTTAGTTATATGAGTCCTTTACATATTCTGACTATTAACCCCTCACTAGATATATGGTTTGCAAATCTTTTTCCCATTCTGCAGATGTTTTTTAACTTTGTTGATAGTTTCTTTTGCTGCGCAGAAGCTTTTTAGTTTTGTGTAGTTCACTTGTTTATTTTTTATTTTGTTACTTGTGCTTTAGGCATCATATTAAAAAACCATTACCAAGACCCATATCAAGGGGCTTTATTTCTATGTTTTCTACTAGAAGGTTTGATTTCAAGTCCTACATTTAAGTCTTTAATCCATTTTGAGTTACTTTTGTGAGTGGTGTAAGATATGGGTCCAGTTTCATTCTTTTACATGTGAGTATCCAATTATCCCAATACCATTCAGTGAAAAGATTACTTTTTTCCATTGAATATTCTTGGATCCCTTATCAAATATTGGTTGACTGTCTAACAAATGCTGGTATGGATGTGTAGAAAAGGGAACCCCTGTGAATTATTGGTGGGATTGTGAATCAGTATAGCCACTGTGAAAAACAGTATGAAGGATCCCCAAAATTAAAAATGAAACTATTATGTGATCCAGAAATTCCACTTCTGGTAATACATCCAAAGAAAATGAAAACATTAACCCAAAAGGATATCTGTTTCTGCATGTTCATAGCAACATTAAAGCCAAGACATGGAAACAACCTAAGTATTCACTGATGGATTAATTGATAATGCATTTGTGATATTGATACTGTAATATATGTATATTATAATGTACTATAATGTATGTATATTATAATATATGGGGCATAATATATAATATAATATTGTGACACACACACACACATACACACACACACATAGGAATATTATTCACCCATAAAAAATGAGGTACTGCTACTATTTGTGACAATATAGATGGCCTTGCAGGCATTATCCTAGGTTAAATAAGTCAGACAGAGAAAGACAAATATTGTATGATCTCACTTATATGTGGAATCTAAAAAAAAATTCATAGAAAAGGAGATTAGACTTGTTACCAGAGGTGGAGTATGGGGAGGGGGGTAATTGGGAAGAGTTGGTCAAAAGTTACAAACTTCCAGATATAAGGGAAATAAGCACTCGGGATGCAATGTACAACATGATGACTACAGCTGACACTGCTGTATGATATATAAGAGAGTTGTAAAGAGTAAATCCTGGTTCTTATCACAACAGAATTTTTCTTCCTTCTTTCTTTTATTGTTTCTTTTCTTTTTATTTTATCTATATTAGAAGATGGTTCTTAGCTGAATCTATTTTGGTAATCATTTCAAACATATGTACATTAAACCATCATGCTGTAATGTGTGGCCACAGATAAATAAACAATAAAACCAGGAAGTACTTTGTTCAAGACTTCACCCTGTGTATCTCTTCATCTGACTGTTGATTTGTATCCTTTAATATCCCTTGTAAAGCTGGGAATCTAATAAGTAAACATTTTTCTGTATTCTATGAACCACTCTACCAAATTAATTGAACCCAAGGGAAGGATCACTGAAACTTCCAATCTGTAGCTTATTGGTCAGAAGGCCATGATGATCTGGATTTGTGACTGGTGTCTGAACTAGTAGTAGGCGCAGTCTTGTAGGACTACACCTTTAACCTGTGGGATCTGACACTGTCTACAGGTAGATGGTATCAGAATTGAACTGAACTGAAAGATACACAGCTGGTGTTGGAGAATTGCATGGTAGCATGGCAATAAAATCCACGTTTGAATTGGGTGCAAAATTGTACTATGAAGGAAGAGAGAAGAAAATTAAAATCATAAATGAAAGATGAGACATTGCAACTAATATCACAGATGTACAAAGATCATAAGAGACTGCTATGAACAATTATACACCAACAAATTGGATTACCTAAAAGAAGTGGATAAATTTCTAGAAATATAAAATCTACCAAGACAGAATCATGAAGAAACAGAAATCTGAATGAATTTATAGCTAGAAGTAGATTAAATCAGTAATAAAATATCTTCCAACAAAGAGAAAACTCCAGGACCAGATGGCTTTAATATGTGAATTCTATGAACCATTTGATGAAGAATTAATGCCAATACTTCTCAAATTCTTCCAAAAATTTGAAGAGGAGTTTCCAAATTCATTTTATGAGATTAGTATTACCCTAATACCAAAGCCAGACAAGGACATTACAAAAAAAAGAAAATTACAGGCAATATCCCTGATGAACATAGATGCAAAAATCCCCAACTAATTATCAAATTGAATTCCACAGCATATTAAAAGGATTATACACCACCATCAAATAGGATTTTTCTCTGAGATGCAAAGATGCTTAACATACTCAAATTAATAAACAATTAACGAAGTTAACAAGTATCAGATAATCATCTCAATAGACTCAGAAAAGCATTTGCCAAAATTCAACTTCCTTTCATAATAAAAACACTCAACAAATTAGGTATAGAAGGAATGTACCTCAACATAATAAAGACCATATATGACAAGCCCACAGCTAATATAATTATCAATGGTGAAGAGCTAAAGCTTTTCTTATAAAATCAGGAACAGACAAAAATGCCCATTCACTTTTATTCAGTGTAGTACTGGACATCCTAGCCAGAGCATTTAGGCAGGTAAAAGAAATGAAAGCCATATGCTGTATTTTCTCTGTTCATTCATCTAATGATGGACACTTAACTTGTTTCCATGTTTTGGATATTGTAAATAATGCCACATATACATCCTGATTTCAAATTATATTATAAAACAATTGTAGTCAAAACATTATGCTATTAGCATAAAAAGACACATAGACTATTGGAACAGAATAGATAACCCAGAAATAAACCCATATCTAAATGGACAACTAGTTTTTGACAATGGCACCAAGAGCATACAATGGGAAAAGATAGTCTCTTCAATAAATGTCATTTGCAAAATGGATATCCACACACAAAAGAATGAAATTGGACCACATCTTACACTAATCACAAAAGAATAACTCAAAATGGATTAATTTTAAGACCTGAAACCATAAAACACCTAGAAGGAAAAGGAAAAAGCTACTTGATATTGGTCTTGGTTTAGGTAAGATACCAAAAGCACTGGCAACAAAAGTAAAAACAAATAATAGATTGCATCAAACTAAAACACTCCTGTACAGTAGGAGCAACACCAACAAAATGAAAAGGCAACCAAGAAAATGTGAGAAAATATTTGTTAACTGTATATTGGATAAAGGGTATTATCCAGTATATGTGAGGATATAAATTGGTACAGCCACTATGGAAATCAACATAGAGGATCCTAAAAAATTAAAAATAGAACTACCATATGATCCAGCAGACCCATTTCTGGGATATATTTATAGGAAATGAAATCAGTATACTGAAGAGTTATCTATACTCCCATGTTCACTGCAGTATTACTTACAAGATACAAAATACAGAAATAGCCCAAGTGATTATTGATGGTTGAATGAATAGAGAATATGGGACACACACACACACACAGTGGAATATTATTTATCCATGAAAAAGAAGGAAGTCCTGCCATTTGCAACAACATGAATAAACGTGGGGGTATTATGCTAAGTGACATGAGCCAGACAGAGAAAGATAAGTACTATATCTCTTATATGTGGAATTAAAAAAAACATAAAACCATGAAATTGAGTGCATAGAAGCAGAGTAGAATGGTGGTTGCCAGGGGCTAGGGCCTGGGGGGAAAAGGGAGATGTTATTCAAAGCATTCAACCTTTTGGTTTTAAAATAACTGCTGACGATCTAATGTACAGCATGGTGAATATACTTAATAATAAAATATATGTACTTGAAATTTAACAGAGTAGACCTTAAGTGTTCTCACCAAAAAAGTAAAAGATAATTATGTGAGGTGATGGATATGTTGATTAACTTGATTTTCATATTCATTTCACAATGCATATGTACATCAAATCATCACATTGTATACTTTAAAATATGCAGTGCATACATTTATCAATTATATCTCAATTAAAAAATATCCCCTCAAATGCTTATGGTCCTGGTATTTCTGAGATTGGAGTTATTGGATGATGACATCCCAGAATAATATCTTTTATCTGAATTACTGCCCTTTTGCTTGGCAATTCCTTAAAAAAAAAAATTAAACCTATTATTTGCCTCCATGAAAGCAAACATGAGTTGATCATTATAACTGGCTGGATGAAGTGTGTTTGATGAAATACAGTCTCAAAAGTGATGCACTTTTACCAAGCTTTCATTAAATAATAATCAAGAAAAAAATCCCTTTGTATCCTCCTTTCCCTCTTCCTCTCCCTCTTTCATTTCCTCCCTCTCTGTCTCTCTCCTGTTTTGTCTGAAGAATTCAGGAGCAAATTCTCACACTTAGTAGAAAATAGATCTTGTTACTAAAAGTGGTGATTCTCTTTTCTAAGGACTCAGAGAAGATATAAATTAACTGACACATCTGAACATCTCTTGTGGAAATGTAAAAGTTTGATTTGGCCAAGTAATTAATAGTTAAGTTAAGAAGTTAAGTTAATCTATGATCTTTGCATGGTGGGTCTAAGTAAATTGAAATTTTAAGGGATATTTCCAGTCAGAGCTGGCAGGAAAGCAGTTTTTCTGGAAAGCCCGAATGGCTGTGGCTTTGATGATGATGAGAGAGAATCTGTGGTGGATTTACAATGCTATGATACATTAAAATTTACTCTTTAAGCACCTATAATGCTGGACATTTTTACAAATACATAGAGGACTTGGTCTCTGTTCTCAGGAGTAAGATACGACTATAAGCTCACTGTGCCAGGGTGTACCTAGTGTGCCCAGCGATCAATGCAGGACCAGTTATTGAATGTCCGAGGGGCAGATGGGGCCTCTGGAGGAGAGGAGGACATCAGGATGGACAGGTGTGGTGAGGACATCTGTGGACTTGGATATCTCCTGAAGTGAGAGGGAGCTTGCTAGAAAAGGATGGGCAGTGGGGTGATAGCATTATGACCCCCAGGTATACAGGCTCCTTCATCTTCTAGGCTCTCTGATGGAGAAGCTCTCCCCATCTGGCTAAGGCCATCTGAAAGGTAGTGGTGAGCACCTTCGTATATACTTCCACAGCTAGGGAAAGTGAGAGGGGCCATTTTCAGGGGCACTGGGAGAGGGGAAGAGAAGCCAGTGAAACTAAAGTTCTGGAAATTTGTTGAGTCTCAAAAGGTGCCCCAAATACCTGTTCCATGGCAATGGTGGCCATTTTTGGAAACTGCTTAGATTCAAAGAGCTGGTAGTGACATTCTCAGTACTGAGGGAGAAGTTGCCTTGTACTCAGAGGCCTTTCCTCATTTGCCCCCCCTCCAATCCCCATAGGTTCCTTCTCTGTGACTAGATCTTAATTCTCATTTTGTTACAAGTTACACTTGTAACTAACTGTATTTCTGCATCCATGACTACTGTGACTAAAATAAGAAGGCTTTGCCACATGCTGGGGACACAGCAGAATAGTGCCTTTAGATAATGAAAGAAAAATGTGCTGCATAATTAATATGTGTCATGCAATGTGGAAAGCAATTTATGTGCACTGCCTCCTTCAACCTTCAAAACGAGTCTATGAGGCAGATTCTACTCTCCCTATTTTATAAGAAAGAGGACTTCATGGTGATCACCATGCTTATAGTCTTACAGACTGTTTGGGAATGGCTGAACTACTGTTTCCTATATTTATATGTCAACAGTTACACAAAAAAATGCAGAAAAGGTAGTCAATGTCATAGAGGGCTTTATCCAGAAAAGTTTTTTTGATTTCAAGTACATATTGTGGTGCATATTTAAACCCAGGCTTTAGGCAATACACAGAATTCATTGGCTTATGTAATTAAAAATACAGAGCTAGTCTACCTTCAGGAACATCTTGTTCCAGCCTCAGATAGTAGCCCAGGATTTATTTTCTCTATTTCTTGGCTCAACTGCATTGACATTGGTTCCATTCTCTTGCAGGGTCTTTCCTCATGGTATCAAGATGACTTTTACTATTTCAGGAACTGCAGCTTCCTTTGCATATACAACAAAAAAGAGATAGTTGAAGACACATTTTAGACTTGATCTTCACTGGCCTGATTTAAGTCTAATGCCCATCCAAGAAGCAATCACTGTGGCTAAGAAAATGTGGTGTATGCTGTTTGCTTAAATCCCCTCATTGTCATCCTCAGTGGCTGAGGGGTGAGGTTAATCCCTCTCAGCTGATACAGAGTGAGAGTGAGGGAGGAGTGGTTACCAAGAGGCTTACTGGGCTAGTGTTTTATCAAAAGAAGAATGACAGGATGATGGGCTGTTAGAACAGTTAGTGTCAACTACAGGTGTGGAAAGACAAGCTCACAGTTGGTCCCACCAAACTGCTGATCAGGTCTTTGGGGCTTGATTGTGCCAATATTTTTTTTATAAGAGGATGGACCTACTTTCTGCACCTCAAATTGTTGGTCAAGTTTGGTCCTTCTCGCTCTGACAATGAGCAGATTAAATTAATATATTACATCACTTTTGGTTATATTTTGCCATTTCTATATGTGTTGCTCTCCTCCCCAGATGAATGTATGCCTCCCCACAAAACTTTGAAGCAAGAAAGGCTGAGATCGTTCCCCATATTTTGCAGATGGGAAAACACAGGCTCCTTGGTTAGTGATGGGAGGATTATTTGCTCAGCAACTCATACATATTATGCCACAACTCTACAAACATATTTTGGGGGTCGGTCATTATGGTAGGTGCTGTTGACATGGTCCCACATTATCGTCTGAGCAGGCCACTTTTGGTTATTCAGTTCTGGGCAACAGGCTTTGAAAACATCATTGGTCATCAGAAAGGCATTTTTGAGAAGAGTGGCCAGGATGGAGAAGACACAAGCCACACCTTCTGAAGAACAGCTGACAGCAGTGGGGGCAAATTTCTGGAATGGAGGAGAGAAAATTATGAGTTTATAAGGTTGCTATTTTAATCTATTTGAACGACTGTCATGTAGAAGAGGAAAACATTCTGAGTCTAGCGGAGGGTAGTTCTCAGCTCAGAATAAAGAAGCAACACCCAGTAATGAGATTTGCCCACCAACAGGATGGCCTATCTTTTTGGTACTATTCAGGCAAGGGTTACATGATAACAGATCAGAGATGCTGGCATTTGATGGAAGATTATACTTGATTTAATTAAATTATATTGAGGAGTTCTTCACTCTTCGGTATTCCAAGGACCCAGCTCTCAAGAAGCTCACTGCCTAGCTGGGAAGGTAAGGTAAGTATAGAAGAGACACCAGTATGAAAAAAGGTAGAATATGGCAGGTAATGGAGAGGTGGCCACTGGAGTTTGTCTGCCTGGATTTGAGTCATGGCTCCACCATCTGCCTGCTCCAATTTGTTTAGCCTCAGTTTCCTCTTTTGTAAAGTGGAGTTATAATGATAGCAACCATGTAGACACTCAGCACAGGGCTTAGCATACAGAAAGTGCCCACTAAGTCCTAGGGGTTAATATTGTTATAAGACAGGGAGAGTTAATGCAGTGGCAGGTCTTGGGTTTCTGACCTCATGTAGTCTGGCTGGGAACACAGAGAGTGGGAATGAAGCAGGTAAGGCTTTAGGCAGCCAAGCCATGGAGATGTGCTGTGAGGAACAGGCTCCTCTCATAGTCTATTTAGTGTATTCAATTCTGAACTTGGCTTAGCTTTCTTTGCAGACTTCTCATCCCAAACAAATTCATTCTCATAAACCCAAGTTAATGTAAACACTATTAAGAGGAGCTCTGGGGCTTTGGCCGATCAGTGGGGTAAAGTGCTGAGATGTATGGAGGACAACATATCCTGCTCTCAGGGGAGACTCCTTGATGGGGGGATGAAGGGAAGGAAAGGAAAAGCCAGGTAAACTACCATAGGATGGAGGTGGGGCACAGGTGGCTGCCCTCTTCCCACAGGTCTTTGCTCTGGGCTGCATCCAGTGAGCTTGCCCAGGATGTGAGTGCTGAGATGATGGTCTTACCAAAATTTAGTATGACCCCCCCACCCCCAGGGCATCAGGCTTTCTCTCTTATTTATTTAGTGGTGCTTTACAAATTTTTTTCACCATTGCAGAAAACTTCTTAATAAAAATGATCTTAGTCTCTGCACATAAGAGTTTGATTCTTTTAGCTTGTAGTGCAAGAGAGTTCTTGGATTTCTGCTCCCCTGGGCTCTTGAAGTGCTTCCTGGAATGTGGATTTTTTCCATGCTAGTAGGCCCTCAGGTGTTTTGACACCACAATAAAAAATAATTATGTGATAACAACATTCACTGACACCATATGCCATGCACTGAGCAGTTTGTATAGAAGAATCTATTTAATTCTATTATGAGGAAGCTAAGGCACAGAGAGGTGAAGTAACTTGTCTAAAATCACAGAGCACAGACTGAAACTGGGATGTGAACCCAGTAGCCTTGTCCAGGTCGTTTCTATATACCTGTTGTAGCAAAGACTGTTGGTGTCTCACCTGTAGCCCTGCATGCTGAATCAACCCTATGATTTTCTATTACAGGCAATTTGCCCAAGGGTTTTCCTGGCCACTAGTCTGACTGGGTCATTGGCACATTAGGCAGAAGTCCTGGAGAGTTATGACCCCTAGAACATTTCTCAATTAATGATGGACAGTAAGCGGTGGATCAATATCCCAGCTCTCTTGCCCACTGGGTGGAGAATTCTAAGGCATGCTCTCTACATCATCTGGAGATGTTCAATGGGATTTAGGTCCACTTGCTGTCAGTGATAACCTGCTCACTAAGACACTTTTTCCCTTTTTCCTTCTTCCACTTTCCTACAGGTAATTTCTGGCATTTTCTCCCAGGAAACTACTGGTGCCCAAATCCTTGCCTCAATCTATTTCTGGGGAAACCCAGCTAAGACATAGTTCTGCTAATGCTTTCTATCTCTGCTTTGAATACTTTTTTAACATTTCATGTTTTAATTTTATTAGTCTCTTTCAATCCTAACCAGGTGATCTGAGAATTTCTTGTGGTAAATTGCACTGGCCACAAATCATGTACCTACTTGTTGGCATAACTTGTTTTGGCCAATGGGTCATTAGTGAAAAGTGACATAAGCAGAAACTTGACAAGCACTTGTACATTGCAGCTTCTTCTCTTGCTGTTAGAATTCTCAGGCTACAATATGACTGAGCCTGGGCTAGTTTACTGGATGAGGAGAGACTCTATTTTGGGGTAACTGGAGTTCCTCGTCTCCAGGCTGCCAACAACCTGAGTGAGACCATTCTAGACCATCCACAGATAAGAGAATCCAGCAGAGATCAGCCAACACAGTCTGCACCAGAAGAGCCACCAAGCCAACCACAGAATCATGAGAAATGACAAACATATTTGTTGCTTTAAACCAGTAAGTTTTCAGTCCATTTATTATGCAGCAAAAGCTAGCTGATATATTTCCATTGATGTCATTAGTAAATGCTGAACCAGCTGTGCCTGTCTGTTGGCTTAGTGCTGTGGCCTGCCCAGCTCCATGATTTATCTGCATAGCTGGATAGGATGAGGATGCTTTGGCAAAAAGGAATTTATAAACAAGCTTTGGCAAATGTCCTCTTAAGCTTTTTATTGAGACAGAACACAACAGCCTAGGTTATGCCTTACTAATTCTTTCAAATAGAGTTTTTGTAGTTCAGTTCCTAGGGAGAGTTAGTTAATTTTATGCCTATTCAGTTATTTCTGGGTAGTGGTTTTGTGTCTTGCATCCCATCCCACAACTGCTGTGAGAAACAGAGGGTCGGGTGACTTATGACAATCAATTACCATCCTTTTGGAGTATCCATGAGTCACTAGTCTCTTCAGTCTCCATTTCCACATCTTTTACAAAAATCCAATGAATTTCACATTTATAAGTTCAAGTAATGCTTGGGACATAGGCTTTGAGAGGAAAGTTTCATTTCTGATAGTGCCAGAAAAGTGGGTTTATTTTCATGGCCACAAATACAATCATTGGGACTTTGAGATTCATATTCTAAGTCCCTCTGGCAACATGTCAGCCTTCTAGCTTTTGACAAAAGTGTTTATAAAAGGCGATAGCAATCAGTAGGATTTGCATGCCCCATGGTAGAATGACGACAGGTAGAAGCAATGAAAAGTGAGTAGGAGACAGAGAGAAGAAGAGAGACGGATGAGGGAGCCTCTTCCACTTGGAAGCCTTTATCAAATTAGGAAAACAAGACCAGGAATTCTTCCTCTGGAGTCACCCTTGTAATTGTTTTATTTTTCATCCTCTGATACCATAATGCTCAGAAGAGACAGGCTTTTAGTATCTCCATCCTCCAGTGCATTTCTCTGTCTCTCTGTTGCATTTTCTTTACCTCAATCTCTGGAAGATGGTTTTAAACTAAATATTAACCAGTGAAATTGTAGTAGTGATGAATGACATCATGAACTTGGATACAAACTAGAGAGCATCCATCCAAGCTGGAAGTGGAAAAGGGGCTTAGGGTAAAGGTATTAGATTGGGTGAAGGACTGAACTGGAAATTATTTTCCCCTCTCCCAACCTGGCCTGGTACTTCCTGCCTTTGAACTTGCACTGGAGTTTGCGTGTTGGTGAATGTGCCTTCTGTTCTGAGTCAGTGTGCACCTCATGAGACCTACTCCAATAGAAACATACAGTTCCCCATAAAGGTGACATAGGTGATGAAGCAGGAGAGCAGCAGGCATGTTATACATTTTAGGAAAAGATTTTTTCCCCATTTTATAGACTTAGGTATCTTTCTTACACTTTCTATTCATCAGTTTTGAAAGACAGGTGAGGACCAAAAAACATGTCACTTTAACTTTTTTTTAAATTAATTTTATTATCATTAATCTACAATTACATAAAGAACATTATGGTTACTAGACTCCCCCCTTCACCAAGTCCCTCCCCACAAACCCCATTAAAGTCACTGTCCATCAGCGTAGTAAGATGCTGTAGACTCACTACTTGTCTTCTCTGTGTTGCACAGCCCTCCCTATGCCCCCTGCACATTATACATGCTAATCGTAAGGCCCCCTTTCTTTTCCCCACCTTTATCCCTCCCTTCCCACCCATCTCCCCAGTCCCTTTCCCTTTGGTAACTGTTAGTCCATTCTTGGGTTCTGTGTTTCTCTTGCTGTTTTGTTCCTTCAGTTTTTCTTTGTTCTTTTACTCCACATATGAGTGAAATAATTTGGTACTTGTCTTTCTCTGCTTGGCTTATTTCACTGAGCATAATACCCTCTGGCTCCATCTATGTTGTTGCAAATGGTAGGATTTGTTTTCTTTATATGGCTGAATAATATTCCATTGTGTATATGTACCACATCTTCTTTATCCATTCATCTATTGATGGACCCTTAGGTTACTTCCATTTCTTGGCTATTGTAAATAATGCTGTGATAAACATAGGGGTGCATCTGTCTTTTTCAAACTGGGTTGCTGCATTCTTAGGGTAGATTCCTAGAAGTGGAATTCCTGGGTCAAATGTTATTTCAATTTTGAGCTTTTTGAGAAACCTCCATACTGCTTTCCACAATGGTTGAACTAATTTGCATTCCCACCAACAGTGTAGGAGGGTTCCCCTTTCTCCACAACCTTGCCAACATTTGTTGTTGTTTGTCTTTTGGAAGGTGATGATCCTTACTGGTGGGAGGTGATATCTCATTGTGGTTTTAATTTGCATTTCTCTGATGACTAGAGATGTGGAGCATCTTTTCATATGTCTGCTGGCCATCTGAATTTCTTCTTTGGAGAACTGTCTGTTCAGCTCCTCTGCCCATTTTTTAATTGCATTGTTCACTTTGTATTTGTTGAGGGGTGTGAGCTCTTTATATATTTTGGATGTCAACCCTTTATCGGATCTGTCATTTATGAATATATTCTTTCATACTGTAGGGTACCTTTTTGTTCTATTGATGGTATCCTTTGCTGTACAGAAGCTTTTCAGCTTGATACAGACCCACTTGTTCATTTTTGCTTTTGTTTTCCTTGCCTGGGGAGATATGTTCATGAAGAAGTCTCTCACGTTTATGTCCAAGAGATTTTTGCCTATGTTTCTTCCTAAGAGTTTTATGGTTTCATGACTTACATTCAGGTCTTTGACCCATTTCCAATTTATATTTGTGTATGGGGTTAGACAGTCATCCAGTTTCATTCTCTTACATGTAGCTGTCCGGTTTTGCCAGCACCACCTCTTGAAGAGACTGTCATTTCCCCATTCTATGTCCATGGCTCCTTTATCATATATTAATTGACCATATATGTTTGGGTTAATGTCTGGAGTCTCTATTCTGTTCCACATGTCTGTGGCTCTGTTCTTGTGCCAGTACCAAACTGCCTTGATTACTGTGGCTATGTAGTAGAGCTTGAAGTTGGGGAGCGAGATCCCCCCACTTTATTCTTCCTTCTCAGGATTGCTTTGGCTATTTGGGGTCTTTGGTGTTTCCATATGAATTTTTGAACTATTTGTTCTAGTTCATTGAAGAATGTTGTTGGTAATTTGATAGGGATTGCATCAAATCTGTACATTGCTTCAGGCAGGATGGCCATTTTGACAATATTAAATTTTGACGATATTAAATCTTCCTAGCCAAGAGCATGGGATGAGTTTCTATTTGTTAGTGTCCTCTTTAATTTCTCTTAAGAGCATCTTGTAGTTTTCAGGGTATAGGTCTTTCACTTCCTTGGTTAGGTTTATTCCTAGGTATTTTATTCTTTTTGATGCAATTCAGAATGGGATTGTTTTCCTGATTTCTCTTTCTATTAGTCCATTGTTAGTGTATAGGAAAACCACAAATTTCTGTGTGTTAATTTTGTATCCTGCAACTTTGCTGTATTCCGATATCAGTTCTAGTAGTTTTGGAGTGGAGTCTTTAGGGTTTTTTATGTACAGTATCATATCATCTGCAAATAGTGACAGTTTAACTTCTTCTTTACCAGTCTGGATTCCTTGTATTTTTTTGTTTTGTCTGATTGCCATGGCTAGGACCTCCAGTACTGTGTTGAATACAAGTGGGGAGAGTGGGCATCCCTGTCTTGTTCCTGATCTCAGAGGAAAAGCCTTCAGTTCTTCACTGCTCAGTATGATGTTGGCTGTGGGTTAATCATATATGACCTTTATTTTGTTGAGGCATGTGCCCTCTATACCCATTTTGTTGAGAGTTTTTATCATGAATGGATGTTGAATTTTGTCAAATGCTTTTTCAGCATCTATGGAGATGATCATGTGGTTTTTGTCCTTCTTTTTGTTTATGTGGTGGATGATGTTGATGGATTTTCAGATGTTGTACCATCCTTGCATCTCTTGGATAAATCCCACTTGGTCATGGTGTATGATCCTCTTGATATATTTTTGAATTCGGTTTGCTAATATTTTGTTGAGTATTTTTGCATCTACATTCATCAGGGATATTGGTCTGTAATTTTCTTTTTTGGTGGGGTATTTGCCTGGTTTTGGTATTAGGGTGATGTTGGCTTCATAGAATGAGTTTGGGAGTATTCCCTCCTCTTCTATTTTTTTGGAACACTTTAAGAAGAATGGATATTATATCTTCCCTGTATGTCTGATAAAATTCCGAGGTAAATCCATCTGGCCCAGAGGTTTTGTTCTTGGGTAGTTTTTTGATTACGGCTTCAATTTCTTTGCTGGTATTTGGTTTGTTTAGGTTTTGTGTTTCTTCCTTGGTCAGTCTTGGAAGGTTGTATTTTTCTAGAAAGTTGTCCATTTCTTCTAGGTTTTCCATCTTCTTAGCATATAGGTTTTCATAGTAGTCTGTAATAATTCTTTGTATTTCTGTTGGGTCCATCATGATGTGTCCTTTCTCATTTCTGATTCTGTTGTTGTGTGTTGACTGTCTTTTTATCTTAATAAGTCTGGCTAGAGACTTATCTATTTTGTTTATTTTCTCAAAGAACCAGCTCTTGGTTTCATTGATTTTTTTTCTACTCTTTTACTCTTCTCAATTTTGTTTATTTCTTCTCTGATCTTTATTATGTCTCTCCTGGTGACTTCAGGCCTCATTTATTCTTCTTCCAATTTTGATAATTGTGACCTTAGACTATTCATTTGGGTTTGTTCTTCCTTCTTTAAATATGCCTGGATTGCTATATACTTTCCTCTTAAGACTGCTTTCACTGCATCCCACAGAAGTTCGGGCTTTGTGTTGTTGTTGTCATTTATTTCCATATATTGCTGGATCTCCATTTTAATTTGGTTTTTGATCCATTGACTATTTATGAGCATGTTGTTAAACCTCCATGTGTTTGTGAGCCTTTTTGGTTTCTTTGTATGATTTATTTCTAGTTTTATACCTTTGTGGTCTGAAAAGTTGGTTGGTAGAATTTCAATGTTTTTGTATTTACTGAGGCTCTTTTTGTGGCCTAGTACGTGGTCTTTTCTGGAGAATGTTCCATGTGCACTTGAGAAGAATGTGCATCCTGTTGCTTTTGGGTGTAGAGTTCTGTAGATGTCTATTAGGTCCATCTGTTCTAGTGTGTTGTTCAGTGCCTCTGTGTCCTTACTTATTTTCTGTCTGCTGGATCTGTCCTTTGGAGTGAATGGTGTGTTGAAGTCTCCTGAAATGAATGCATTGCATTCTATTTCCTCCTTTAGTTTTTTTAGTATTTGTTTCACATATGCTGGTGGTCCTGTGTTGGTTCATATATATTTATTATGGTTATATCCTCTTGTCGGACTGAGCCATTTATCATTATGTAATGTCCTTCTTTATCTCTTGTTACTTTCTTTGTTTTGAAGTTTATTTTGTCTCATACTAGTCAAGCAACACCTACTTTCTTCTCTCTATTGTTTTCATGAAATATAGTTTTCTATCCCTTGACTTTTAGTCTGTGAATGTCTTTGGGTTTGTGGTGAGTTTCTTGTAAGCAGCATACAGATGGGTCTTGTTTTTTTATCCATTCAGTGACTCTATGTATTTTGATTGGTACATTCATTCCATTTATATTTAGGGTGATTATCGGTAGGTATGTACTTATTGCCATTTCAGGCTTAAGATTCATGGTTAACAAAGGTTCCAGGTTACTTCCTTACTATCTAAGAGTCTAACTTAACTTACTTAGTATGCTGTTACAAACACAATCTAAAGGTTCTTTTCTATTTCTCCTCCTTTTTCTTCCTCCTTCATTCTTTATATATTAGGTATCAAATTCTCTACTTTTTGTCTATCCCTTGATTGACTTTGGGGATAGTCAATTTAATTTTGCATTTGCCTCACAATCAGCTGCTCCACCCTACCTACTGTGCTTTTACTACCTCTGGTGACAGACAGCTATTCAACCCTAGGAACACTTCCATCTATAGCAAACCCTCCAAAATAGACTGCAGAGATGGTTTGTGGGAGGTAAACTCTCTCAGCTTTTGCTTATTTGGAAATTTTTTAATCCCTCCTTCAAGTTTAAATGATAATCTTTCCAGATAAAGTAATCTTGGTTCCAGGCCCTTCTGCTTCATGGCATTAAATACATCATGCCACTCCCTTCTGGCCTGTAAGGTTTCTGCTGAGAAGTCTGATGTTAGCTTGATGGGCTTTCCTTTGTATGTGACCTTATTTCTGTCTCTGGCTGCTTTTAACAGTCTGTCCTTATCCTTGATCTTTCCTATTTTAATTACTATGTGTCTTAGTGTTGTCTTCCTTGGATCCCTTGTGTTGGGAGATCTGTGGATCTCCATAGCCTGAGAGACTATCCACTTCCCCAGATCGGGGAAGTTTTCAGCAACTACCTCCTCAAAGACACTTTCTATCCCTCTTCTTCTTCTGGTATCCCTATAATGTGAATATTGTTATGCTTGGTTTGTTCACACAGTTCTCTCAATATTCTTTAATTTTTAGAGATCCTTTTTTCTCTCTGTGCCTCATCTTCTTTGTTTTCCTCTTCTCTAGTTTCTATTTCATTTATTGTCTCCTCCACTGTATCCAACCTGCTTTTAATAGCCTCCATCATGCTCTTCAACGATTGGACCTCCGACCTGAATTCATTCCTGAGTTCTTGGATGTCTTTCCATACCTCCATTAGAATGTTGATTTTTATTTTGAACTCCCTTTCAGGAAGAGTCACAAGGTTCATATCATTTAAAGCTTTCTCGGGAGTTGTATTAATAATTTTACTCTGGACAAGGTTCCTTTGGCGCTTCATGTTTGTATATGGCGCCCTCTAGTGTCCAGAAGCTCTATTCTGGAGTTGGTCAGCCCCTGAAGCAATGTCAGGGTTCACAGGGGAGTGGTACTGGTGCCTGGGGGAAGGAAAGAGCTGTCCCCCACCTCCCGGCTGCTGTGCCTTTCTCCACTGCCTGAGCCAATGGGCTGGTCACACAGGTATAAGTTTTTGTCCCAGAGCTGCTGGATATGGATCCCTGCTTTCCACAAGTGGTCAAAATCCCAGTCTCCCCAGGAACTCTGCCTGTATTAACTTTCCAACTCAGTAGCCATGCAAGTCTCATGAAAGCACCATGAAATGTAGGTTTGTGCTCCCAGAGCCAAATTGCCTGAGCTAGGTATTCAGCAGTCCCAAGCCTTTCACTCCCTCCCTGCTCTGTTTCTCTTCCTCCCGCCGGTGAGCTGGGGTTGGGGAAGGGCTCAGGTCCCATGGCGCCACAGCTCTGGTAAGTTACCCTGTTCGGTGAGGTCTGCTCTTTTCTCCAGGTGCATGCAGTCTGATGCCATCCTCTTTCCTGTTGCTCTCTCAGGATTAGTTGTGCCAATTAAATTTTCTAATTGTATCCAGTTTTAGGAGGAAGCCTCTGTCTCTCCTCTCAGATGCCATCTTTAATCCCATCCTCCACTTTAACTTTTATCCTTAAAATAGCACAAGTGTTATGACAAATGGCAATTGATATTGTACAACTGATACTGAAAGACAGTTGGGTGTGGTGGGTACTCTCTTCATCCTGAGGGCTCAGGGTCATCTGGAGGGGTAACCACTACTCAGGACCAGCAATTTGTGATCAAGAAGTAATGTTACCAAATTTTTTTTAAGAGAAGCAGAAATCTGGATTTTTATATGAAAAATGTCTTTCTTAAAATTTTATTTACTATGTAGATCTTGGCTTCTAGAGCCCACATGTTCCAGACCAGGGCATCTCAAAAGATTTAGGAGGCCATATGATGCCACAAAGCAGGTGTACCATCCATCCCTTCCTCAGGGCCAGATGCTCTTGGTTCAGTCAAGTGCCTTTCTGGGCTCTTGGGAGGTGTATAGGCTACCAAAATTATGGAGATAAGTGCATTCAGATTTTATTTATACCATGTATTAGCTTCATTTTGGGATATAAATAATTCCTTCCAAATACTAAGGCAGAAAAATCCATTTCAGTTTATCTGCTGAGCTGGAGGGGAGTATGACCTGTGCAGGGAAGACTTGTTTATAAAACCTTGCTTTCCCTCAAAGTATTTCATATATTTGGAGAGTTAATTGTTCCACTGAGGTTTCCTTTAATTGTATTCATCTGAGAATAAACAGGGAAAGCAAAGAAGCTGTCTGGGTCCCAAGCCAAGTAAAATGATCTGTGGGCCTGCCAGCATGATGATGGCTCTTTTCAGAGGGATAAATGGCTTCCTTTCTGCCTCCTTGATCTCCCACTGGGCCAGCTTGTTCCCAGAGAGGATAAGTGCTCCATAAACATGTTTTCAGAGTCACGAAAAGGATGGACTGAGTTGATTCTGTAGATGCATTTCCAGTCATGGCTAAGCCATTCTGGAAACAAAGTAAATGCCCCCATGCCCGGGATTTATATGAGAGCATTTCTATGAGTTCTGGGTTCCATTCTGTGCACAACAGAGTGGGACACAGTGGCCAAGTTCAGGAGGGAAATGGGATCATTGCACACCCACTTGTGCTTGCATCTACCATGTCAGAACTTTAGATCCACTTGCTAATTCAGGGCTCCCAGAAGTGATGAGCTTCAACTGTACCTCAAAGGGAATGATCTAATTCCATTTGCAAATTATGACCAATGGTGAAGTCATCAATAGAACCTGTCACTCACGTGGGGGTTCACATGACCCTTCTGTTGATGAGAAGGGGGTAATATTTTCTTTTTCTTTAAAACTAGTTACCAAGTCATCCCACCAGCACTGTTTATTATTTCCTGTCTCATTACTTATTTCCTTCATAGATTTAGCCTGGTTCTGACGTGCTGCTTGGGTTTATTCTGGCACAGCAGTGACCAGTTTATGTTAGGCAATGAGATTTGATTTATTCTTCTGGGACTTTCAATCCTCTTCATTTCTGGACTATTTGCAATGAGTAATTCACTTTACACACAAACACCTATATTCCAGTTTGGTGAGATAGATCCAAACTTATAGTCTGTCTGTGATTACTGTGAACACACTACAGTGTCAGCTTCATTAAAGTCAGATACGCTTTAACAGGTATGTGTCCCTGAATAATTACTGTGGATTTGTTTTAATATGCATTCTAGAGGAACCACACATTTCTATTCTGTGAAGCCATTCTATATATGTCTTGGTTGATTAGTTTTAGATTATCCATTTAATGAAAATAAAATTTGTTTGGAGAGCTTTTCTGCTGCTGTCAGTTTATCAGGAGCTCTGTAGACATAAAAATGAAATCATTTGGTAGGTTCTTCTCTCTTAATGGGAAAGTCACGCTACAGGCAACTCATTGGGATAATGAAAAGAGCTGGGTGTGATATGTAAACACGCAGGTAGGGAGCTCTAGCTGTTTGGTGTGTTTATCTACCGTGTAATTCTCCAAACTAATTAATTTTATGCTAAAATGTGTGAAATCTAGATAATCCAGGCCTGATTTGATTATCCATCTCTTAAAAAAGAAAACACTTCATATCAAATATTCATCTGTTGCCAGGCAGCTTGCTCCCTGATGCTGGGTTATTTTAGTGTTTGTTTTCATACATGATTGAGGTGGGAGGAAGAGCTGCTGCACTAGCAAAATGTTTGTGAAAATCTCTTTGCATATCATTTCTCTCCAATCTATAATTAATACACTGAAGTCTCCTTGGTGGGAGAAAAGTCTTACAAATTTCAATAATGTAAGAAAGATAAGTTCTCTAACTTTGCCCCTTCTGTGTTCTGAAAGGCTGATTTCTCTAAGGTGGTTGCTGAGGTTGGTTCCTCTGCATGTCTGATGTTCTTTGGATGTAAGGCAGTTTTACTTGAAAATTGGTGGTCCCTGAGTGTGTTGTGATTAATGGGCATTAAATGGTATTCTAGATGTCAAATTCCTGACAAATTGATGGTTGAGAGTCTTCCATTTGCAATTCATTTATTTGAGTTTATAGCTTCCTTCTAGCAAGATCTCTCATAGGCTGCAAGTGCTTCTTCAAGGGGTTACACATACAATTCCTACCCCCTGAGTATTTTCCCATCACTTCTAGGACTTGCTCTAGCATTGTGTTTGATTGAATTTGGAGATTGCTTGTGTGGTTTTCATGCTGGTCTGGAGTTGAACTTGGAGATAAAGGGAGTCAGTAAAAAATTACCAAGAGGACAGTATACCTCCTTCATGGGAAAGCCAAGCCAGATTGGCTGATATATGCAAGTTTGTGTTTTACCTTTGTCATAATTGATCTAATGGTACTATAACAAGAAGCAGATGGCCCTCCTTACAGGAACCTTGTAGAAACCAGTTGGTGTGAACATCTGAGACAAACAGGGGCCTGATGGTGAAGGGACCACCAGTGGAGGGAAGGGTCACAGACTCTGACCTGTACAAAGCTCTGAGGCCTGTCATGCCAGCCACAGAGCCATATGGGGAGCCCATCTAATCAGAGATGACTACTGTAGCTTCTGGCCAGTAGAGTATCTCTTGGGCTGGAAGCAGAGACCTTCCTCTTAGTCTTGTTCCTTAATTCCTTCTACATTCACTGAAGATGGCTGTTTGTTACTTTCTGGAAGGGCATAAGACAACTCAGAGTTGCCTAAGAAAGGTGTGGATATGTCATGTGTGCCAGAAGTGGTCCAATTAGTTCAGATATAGAGGCAAACATGTTTGAAAATATTTGCAGACATGAAAATTGCTGGATTTTTAAGAATAGCAATATACATGAAATAAGTGTGATAAAAATAATTAATATAGCAACATTTAATATTTGCGCACAAATAATATTCAGTAAATATTGAATTAAACCTCTAAATGTTGAAATCCCCTGGGTAAGTTCCAGATCTATTTCTTTGTTTTCTTCTTTTCCACTCTCCTCCCAGTCTGTCTCATTTATTCCTGTGGTTTTCAATACCTTCTGGCTATCATTTATGCCACATTGCCAGGCTCCCTTTAAGGACTTCTTTGTCAGTCTGGCCACTAACTCACCGAAGCCCTGGGGTAGAGTGACACTCATGGCAAGAAAATGGTTAGACCTCCTTTCTAGGTAATAATTAATGTCTGTGGAATCCTGATTGTGTGCTAGGCACTGTGGAACCCTCACAATGATGAGGGTTTGTGTTCATCATAGTCCCAGTGAGAAACCAATGGCAACTCAAAGAGAATTTAAATAAGTGGCTAGTTATAGAGATTGGAGTGGAGTTAAGGTAATAAAAAGTTAAGTTGTGACCTCTGAGGACTGACAGTGGAAGAGAGCTGTTATCACTCTATAGTGGATGCATAATGCTCTGCCAAAAAGCCTTACCAAACCTGAAGGACTTGTTTCCCCAGCTGGTGGTAGCACTAGCAGCCGCTTTCCGGTAGAGTAGCTAGGAATTGCTTTGGCTGAAGAAAGCCCCACACCCAATGTCTGATGGACATGAGAGGGATAGGGGCTTGGTGCCCTGGGACAGCTTCAGCTTCAGAGATGCCACGGGGCCAGCAGAAATCTTTCAGGCTGTAAACTCCCTCTGCCCAATCCAGATTATTTCCCTTTCCCACAGAGGCTGATTCTAAGAGCCTTTTCTAATCAACTACTTGCACCTATCTCCATTGTAGAGTGCTTATTGGGGAACCCAATTTAGAGCATCCTCTTAGCTTGAAGATACAAGGAGAGGAAGTAGTGATTCCAGAGTTCAGTGAAAGCTCTAGTCATTGGAAGGAGGGCTGCATGACAGAAGATGAAGATGGTCACAGATGAAGAAACTCAGTAACTGTCCACATTGCACTTTCAGGGAGTGGGGAGAGGAGCAAATACTCTGACCTCTCTTTCTTCTCACTTTCCACCTGTCTGCTGCTGCCTTGCATCAACCAAACAAAACTGGAAAATGGAGTGTGAAGGAGCCTGAATGAGGCATTCCTGGAAGTTCAGCTTCCTGGAGTAGAGAAAAATGGAGAGTCACCCTGGAGGGGCAAAGGCAGAAGCAGCAGAACAGGTGGGACTGAAAGGAAAGGAGCGACACACAACAGCAATTTACCAGAGAGTTCCGCTTTATTAGGGAAAGGTGCTGGGATATATAGGATGGGGCATAGGGTGATTGTGGTGTTACTTCTACGGGGCTGGTGGCTGTTGGCTAGGTGCTGGGATTGGGAGGGGGGCGAGAGGTGATTGGGCTTCAGGTGGCGCCGGCGGGAACCGAGGACCCCGAAAAGAAGCCGGAAGTTCGCCATCTTACTGGTGGGGACCCTTCATTCCCCCCTTTCTCCTCTATGGGTTTGTGGGCGTTGCTTTCTTTCTGACTGCTTCCTGCTGAACAGGGGCGGAGAAGGGAGTGAGGGTTTGAGGATTGGGAGGAAAGGGTTGACAGGACTCCCCACAGTAAGGATGAGTAGATGTGGACTTCTTCAGGTTGGAAATCAATGAAGGTTCCCTGTAACCATAGGTTGAGGACCTGTTGATTCCAATGGTGCCAAGAGGATATGGGTGTCAGGAGCCAGGCGTCTGCGGCCATTGTTTCCAGGAACAGTTTCCAGCGGAGAGAGGGGTCCATCTCAGCATGTGGTGAGGAGGTCACGTGAGGGTGAGGGGTCTTCCGTGGCCAGAAGCTGGTAGTTCCTGAGTAAAAGCTGGTTGAAAGCTTGATTAGAGATTTTCCCGACTTGGGATTTGATGAACTTTATTATACAGGGTAAGAAGAGACAGACAAGAAGAATGACTATTATGGGGCCTGCAATGGGCCAGAGCCAGGTGAGGAGGGGGTTTGTTAGTATTGACGAGAATGGGTTGGAATTGGAAGCAGAGTGGAGGCTGGAGGCAAGGTCAGTGAGTTTGGTGATGTCAGTTTCTACAATGCCGGATTCGTTGATGTAATAGCAGCACTCTTCCTGGAGGAAGACGCAGGTGCCACCCTTCTCGGCTGTAAGCAGATCTAGGGCCCGCCGGTTTTGAAGGGTGACTTTAGCTAGTGAAGTGACTTGTCTTTGGAGAGAGGCTAGGGAATCGGCAGTGGATGCCAGGGCTCCCTCAAGTTTGGCGTCGAGATCTCTAACTGCCCATAGAGAGTGACCCAAGGCTCCTCCTGAAAACCCCACCCCAATGGCTGAGGTGATTAAAGAGATACCGACCATGATGGGAAGGAAAGCAGCCCTTTTTGTGCGCGAGTGCAAGGGAGGTTGGAGCTCAAGGAATTCTGCCATGCTGTAAAGTGTAAGCTGTGGGATTAGGGTGACGAGAATGCAGGGTGTATCGGAGTTGAGAGGCAGTGAGTTGAAAAGGCTGCCATTACACCAAAAGAAGTGTCCCGGTTGTGTAAAAGTCTTGGAGCCGGAGGTAGGGGTGTAGATAGAGAGGCAGTGAAGTGCACTGGAGGGGGGTGGAGTTGGGCCTACACAGTGGTGGATGGTGAGATTATCTGCGTATTCTGGTTCCCATAGGGGTATGTCTGCCAGGGGACGGAGGGGTTGTCCTTCTGCATGGAAGGAGTAGTTGGAAATATTAAGGGGCACGGCGGCCAGCAGTGGGCGCTGTAGTGATGCGCACAAGAAACAATTGGCGGTGTTGAGGGTGTGGTTGAGAAAGATGGTGGTGTCTTGAATGAGCTGTAACCAAGAGTAGGAGGAATAAGATGAAGAGGCGCCGTCAAGAGTTTGGATAATGACCTTTTCGGAATGTCTGATATCTGATGCAACTTGAGAGATCTGGGAGCGAGAGGGAACATACTCTCGAGAGATATGAAGGGTACCGTGGGGGGTCAAGGACCCCTTGTAGTAAACTGAGGCTGTTACTCCAGCAGCCCATCGAGAGTCCCAGGGATCTGGGATTGATAAGGAGAATGAGCCGTTGGGATATTTCATGAAACGGTTGGAAGAGTAATACTGTGGGTACTGGAAGTCACCCATGTAGTGAATGGTGCAAGACCAGTAGGGGCATCCCCCGTAGGTGTCTGGCCATCGCTTGCAATAGGCTTGCCTTTGGTCATAGAGGAAGCAGAGGTAGGGAGAATAAAGGTAGCTGTAAATGAATACTTCAGTGGAGGGAGGAAAGTGGAGGTACAAAGGCTCAGAGCAGCCTTTCAGAGGGCAGTCTGATGTGGCAATGAGGGCAGTAACTTTTGTTTGATGCTGTGTGTAAGTCTGCTTGACTTTGAATCGCCATACAAAGGAGGATGGGGCGGCAGGGAAGACAATAGGAATGAGGGAAAAAAGCGAGAGAGCAGTAAAGGAGGAAAAAGTCATGATTCAGGTATGGATGGCAAAGAGGGTGCACGGGAGATGCGGAGCTTCAAGGGATCAGAGGGATGAGGCGTGGTAGAGTAGACAGCGTCTTGGGCTGTGTCCGAAGGACTCTGGATTGTGACTGATGGGTCTTGGGTGTCCAGAGAAGGTGAGTCTTGGGTATTTGGTTTCAACCTGGAGATATGAATCCAAGGGGTGACAGAGTTATCAGGCAGTGAGAGCTTGGCAGCCGAGGGGGTGCAGAGAATAACTGGGTGTGGACCTTCCCATTTCGGGGTGAGAGAGGGCTGATCCTCTGGTGGCTTATAAAACACTAGTTGGCCGGGCTGTAAGACAGGAGGATTTTGGGAGGCGGATGGATCAGGAAGGAGCCAATCTTGATATTTCCACAATTCAGTGCGGAGGAGAGAGAGTAGTGGAAGGGCTATATTGGGAGGAATTGGTCCTTTGTGGGAAGGGAGCCCCGGGGGTAGAATTGGGCGGCCGTACATTATCTCAAAGGGTGACAAGAAGGAAGGTTTTTTTGGGAGGGCTTGAATGCGGAGTAGAGCTAAGGGAAGTAAGCGAACCCAGTCAAGGTGTAGTTCTAGAGATAGTTTGGTCAGGATGTCTTTTAGAGTCCTATTGGCTCTTTCTACTTTTCCTGAAGCTTGTGGTCGATAAGGACAATGTAAATGCCAGGGGAGCGAGAGCGACTTGGAGAGGTTCTGGATAATTTGGGCAGTGAACTCAGGGCCGTTATCTGATTGGAGGGAAGTGGGCATCCCGAACCTAGGAAAGATCTGGGTGAGGAGGATAGAGGCAACTACGGATGCTCGTTTGTTAGTGGTGGGGAAAGCTTCAACCCATCCTGAAAATGTATCTACTAGCACGAGTAGGTATCTGGTACGTCGTACAGGGGGCATGTTAGTGAAGTCTATTTGCCAATCTGCAGCGGGGACATTACCCCTTGCTTGATGAGCCGGGAAGGGTCGGGCTTTGAGGGGGGTATTAGGGTTAGTGCGTTGGCAGATGGTGCACTTGCAGGTTATTTGGTTAAGTAGGGTTTTGTCTTCAGGAGAGAGAGGAAAAAAAGATTGTAAAAAATGGATTAAGGATTGGGGGCTGGGGTGGAACAGGTCATGTAAGAGGCGGAAGAGAGACTCTTTGTCCTGAGAGCAGAGGGCATCTTGTGATAAGGCTAAAACTGCAAGGGCAGACGGATTGTTGCCTGGTGCGTTTTCTGATAGGGCAACTGACCGGGCTACTCTGTCGGCCTTGTTGTTACCTCTTGCAATGGGGGAGTCATCTTTTTGATGTGATTTGCAGTGGACTATGCCTAGTCGGTGTGGGAGTTGTGAAGCCTCTAAAAGTTTAGTAATTAAGGCTGAATTAGTTATGGAATTCCCTTTTGTGGTGAGGAGGCCTCGTTCTTTCCATACTGCCGCGTGGGACAAGAGAATGTGGAATACGTACTTGGAGTCAGTGTACAATGTGAGAGACGTGTCCCGGGCCAGAGTGCAAGCTCTGGTGGCTGCAATGAGTTCAGCCTGCTGATTGGTTGTACCAGGGGGTAGGGCTCGTGCCTCAATGACATCTTCGAGGGAGACTACTGCATATCCTGAGTAGTGGATGCCCTCATGTTTAAAGGAGGACCCATCAGTAAACCAGATGAGGTCGGAGTGTGAGAGGGCTCCTTCGGAGATCGTGGAGTGGCATGGAAGGAAGTTGTGAAGGGCTTCTAGGCAATCATGCGAGGGAGTATGAGGAGAGTAGGGCAGAGGAAGAAGAGTGGCCGGATTTAGGGGCGGGCAGGGGAGGAAAGAAATGTCTGGATTTTGGAGGAAAGAGGACAGTAAGGTGAGGAGTCTGGAGGGGGGGAGAGTCTGTAAACTTTTGTAGGTTAAGAGATCTTTTAGGTGATGTGGGGACAGAATGGTAAGTGGCGCTCCGAATGTTAGTTTATGAGCTTCTTTCTGCAAGAGCTGTCCAGCGGCTAATGCCCGTAGGCAGGGGGCCCATCCCCGAACTGTGGGGTCTAATTGCTTGGAGAGATAAGCTACTGGGGCAAAGGATGGGCCATAATATTGGCCTAGGACTCCTAGAGCTTGACTGGACCTCTCATGAATGTATAATGAGAAGGGTTTTGACAAATCAGGGAGATGGAGAGCTGGAGCTTTTACAAGGGCTTGAAGGAGCTTAATGAAGGAGTGTCGGGGTGAGGATGATAATGGTTCTTCAGGGGGGCCCTTGCTGAGGTCGTATAGGGGTCTTGCCAACAGGGAGAAGTTAGGGATCCACGCTCTAAAATACCCAGCCAAGCCTAGAAAGGAAAGGATTTCTGTCTTGGTTTTGGGAACGGGCAGGTCAGAGAGGAGTCGTTTTCTGTCTAAGGTAATGGACTTTCTTTGCTGAGACAGAAGGAATCCAAGGTAAGTGACAGAAGGGGAAGAGATTTGAGCTTTGGCAGGGGATACTCGGTAACCTCTGGAAGCTAGAAGGTTAAGTAGAGACGCAGTGTCAAGTTGAGACTGTTCCCACGAGGGACTGCAGAGCAGAAGATCATCTACATATTGTAATAAAGTGGACTCGGGGTGATCATGGTGAAACTGTTTGAGGTCTTGAGCTAGGACTTGTCCAAAAATATGGGGACTATCTCGGAAGCCTTGTGGTAAAACTGTCCAAGTAAGCTGAACAGAATGTCTGGTGTATGGGTCCGTCCAGGTGAAGGCAAAAAAATCTTGGGAGGAGGGGTCTAGGGGAATAGAAAAAAATGCGTCCTTGAGATCTAGGACTGAGAAGTGGGATGCAGAAGCAGGGATCTGCGATAAAAGGGTGTATGGATTTGGAACTAAGGGATGGATAGGGACAATGGCTATGTTGATGAGGCGAAGGTCTTGGACAAGGCGGAAAGATCCGTTGGTTTTTTTAACAGCTAATATGGGGGTATTAAATGGGGAGTGAGTGGGTCTGAGGTAGTTTTTGTTTAAGAGATCTTGAATGATGGGTTGGAGGCCTATGAGGGCTGAAGTGGTTAGGGGGTATTGGGCCTGACAGATATACTGAGAGGGGTCACGTAATTTGATAGAGGCAGGGGGACATAGGGCCATGGAGGGGCTTGTAATGTCCCAAACTTTGGGATTTACAGGGTGTATAAGGGCAGAACTGGAGCTTTCATTGGGTAGAGGGGGGCTGTCGGCTATGAGGGCCATCAGAAAGGGAGTACTGGGGGCTGTGGGATTGGATATAGTTATGGAAACGTGGAGGAGGGAAAGGATGTCCCGTCCTAGTAAGGGGATGGGACACTGGGGCATAACTAGGAAGGAGTGGGAGAAAGGTATGGGACTGTCTAGGATTGTGCATAAAAGGGGGGGGGGTTTTTAATGGGAAAATCTGTTTACCTCCTACCCCGACTATAGGAGTAATGGCTGGCGTGGTAGGGCCCCGGTATTCTCGCAAGACTGAGAAGGTGGCTCCTGTATCTAGGAGGAAGGAGATGGGGCGACCGTCTACTGTTAAAGTAACCCTGGGCTCCTGTTTGGTGATGGAAATGGTCGGGCGAGAAGCCCCCGGGCCCCGTCAATCTTCTTCTGCCAGCCCCACTACGGTGGGCTTAGGATGGGGGTTGTTCGTCCAGCCTCCCCTTCGGGTGGTTGGGCAATCAGACCCCCAGTGGCCCTTTTTGTGGCATCTGGGGCATGGGGTGGTAGGAGATCTGGGGGAGGGGCACGCCCTTGACCAATGTCCCTCTTTTCCGCACTTGAAACAAGCTCCTTGGGGGGGCTTGTCTGTAGAGGGGCGCCCAGGTTGTGGTTTTATCAGCTGGGCCAACATCTGGAAATTGGCCTGATCAGCTTTTTGTTTACGGCGTTCTTTCTCCTCCTCCCGGTTATGGAAGACTTTAAAGGCCACTGTTAGGATCTCAGTCTGTGGGGTAGTGGGGCCCTGTTCTAACTTTTTGAGTTTAGCTTTAATGTCGGGGTAGCTTTGAGCTAGGAAGTATGTCATAAGGACCTGTCTTCCTTCAGGTGTTTCTGGGTCCAGGCTGGTATACTGTAATAGGGCTTGAGTGAGTCTATCTAAGAACTCGGAGGGGGTTTCATCTCTCTTTTGAATTATGTCTTGGAGCTTTTGAAAATTGACTACTTTACGAGCTGCCTTTTTTAGACCTGCTATTAAGCAGGAGGCAAAAATATCTCGAGAGTGGAGACCCACAGCGGTGTTATAATCCCAGTGTGGGTCTTGTTCGGGGACAGCAGTGGGACCAGGGGGACAGGTGGGGTCAGTCCTGTGGGTTTCGGTAGCATGCATTTGGGCGAAGTCCCAAGCTCGTCTACGCTCCTCAGGGAGGAGAGTATTGGCCAGGAGCATGAAGATGTCATGATGCGTGAGGCTGTAAGACTGGAGGGTCCATTGAAACTCCCTGATGTAGGTCGTGGGATCAGTGGAAAAGGAACCTAGGCGTTTCTCTAGTTGGGCTAAATCTCCTAAGGAGAAGGGGACGTGAACACGCAAGATGCCTTCGGATCCTGCTACTTCCCGGAGCGGGGCGATAATTTTGGGAGGCCCTCGGGACCGAGTCTGAGGGGGACTGAAGGGTTCTGGCTCAGTCTGTGCAGGGGAAACAGGTAATGGGGGCAAAGCCACGATAATTTTGGGAGGCTCTCGGGACCGAATCTGAGGGGGCAAAGATGGACAAGGCTCTTGGAACTTAGTTAGAGGGGGGCTGAAAGGCTCAGGTTTGATTTTCGGGAGGGGGGAAGGTGAGGGGGACAGAGGAGGAGGTGGTGAGGTGCAGGAGGAGATGGTGGAGGAGGGGGAAGGGAGAGGATGGGAGGCTTCTGCGGGGGTGGAGGCGGCGGCGGCGATAGAGGAAGGGGGAGGGGCTGTTGTAGGAGAAGAAGGGGAAGGGAGAGGATGGGAAGGTTCGGCCGCGGGGAAGGGGGGAGCGGTGGCGGTAGAGGAAGGGGGAGGGGCTGTTGTAGAAGGAGAAGGGGAAGGGAGAGGATGGGAAGCTTCTGCTGCGGGGGAAGCGGCAGCGGTGGCAGCGGTAGAGGAAGGGGGGGGTGCTGTTGTAGGAGAAGAAGGGGAAGGGAGAGGACGGGAGGCTTCTGCCATGGGGAAAGAGGCGGCAGTGGCGGCGGAGGGTGGAGGGGTTGTAGGAGGGGGAGGGGCTGAAGGGGGAAGTCTGTATGGCGGAGGCTCGTCGGCTGGGTCAAAGGTAATTGAAGAGGGACTGGGAGTGTGTGGAGGGGAGGGAGACGGCTTGCAGGCTAGGAGAACTTGGGGCGGGGAGCAGGTGGTGCAGAGGCTGGGATTTTGAGCTAGGAGGCGAAAAGCTTCGATATAGGGAATCTCCTTCCATTTTTTCAGGCGCTGGCAGTAGTTAAAGAGATTGCGAGTGATGTTAGGATCAAGAGTTCCCCCTGCGGGCCATTGGTTGTTATTGTCTAGGGGGTATGTCGGCCAATCTTGGGAGCAATATTTACGGAGAAGTTTTGGTTTTATATCAGGCGTCAGGGAGAGGGTAGCCAGATGCTTAAGCAGGCATTCAAGAGGTGAACTTTCAGGGAGGGATGAGGAGGCTCCCATGGCTAAAGGACAGAGAAGGAGACAAACAGGGGAAGACGAACGGAGATCCTCAGACTGGAGGCAGACCACAAGGAGACAAAATGGCTAAAGGACAGAGAAGGAGACAAACAGGGGAAGACGAACAGGGATCCTCGGACTGGAGGCAGACCACAAGGAGACAAAATGGCTAAAGGACAGAGAAGGAGACAAACAGGGGAAGACGAACGGGGATCCTCGGACTGGAGGCAGACCACAAGGAGACAAAGGGCGTCCCCGATGATCCTTGGTGGTCTGCGGAAACTCGTATACGAGTCGGAATTTCTTGGGAAGTGTGGGTCGTCACCCAAACTTCCCTAAGAAGGCAGAGTGCCGGAGTCACGAGGTACCTAGCGCTAGGCGTTTTCGGCGGGCCGAACAGGTTTCGGCGGACGGAACAGAAGGAGGAGGGAGCGGGAAAAGGAGCGTTCTCATCCGCAAAGGAGTCACCTCATTTATGGCTGTTGGGGGGGGGGGGCTGAGAGTCTGCTGCAGCTGTGAAGGCCTGAGGTGGGGGTTTATGGCTTTTGGAGGAGGGGCCTGAGGGTCCGCTGCAGCCGTGAGGGCCTGAGGCAGGGATTTATGGCTGTCGGGGGAGGGGCCTGAGGGTCCGCCGCAGCCGTGAAGGCCTGAGGCGGGGAGCGTTCCCTCCTCGTCCCCGAGCGTCAGGGCCTTGCCGGACGATCACGGTCAATGGCACTGCGATAGCTCAGGGAAGAGTGGCCCACCCCGGGGAAGTTTTGCTTAAAAAGTCTCAGCTGAGGTGGGGGTTTATGGCTTTTGGAGGAGGGGCCTGAGGGTCCGCCGCAGCCGTGAAGGCCTGAGGCGGGGAGCGTTCCCTCCTCGTCCCCGAGCGTCAGGGCCTTGCCGGACGATCACGGTCAATGGCACTGCGATAGCTCAGGGAAGAGTGGCCCACCCCGGGGGGGGGGGGGGGGGGGACTTACCTAAAGGCCAGAGAGGAGTGGTGAGTGTGATGAGCCAGCGCCGGAAAAAGAGGACGAGGGCAAGCTGCTGCTGGTGTTGGGGGAAGACGGGGCCCATTTGGGGTGTCCCGTCTCCCGGGTTTCGGCACCAATGAAAGGAAAGGAGCGACACACAACAGCAATTTACCGGAGAGTTCCGCTTTATTAGGGAAAGGTGCTGGGATATATAGGATGGGGCATAGGGTGATTGTGGTGTTACTTCTACGGGGCTGGTGGCTGTTGGCTAGGTGCTGGGATTGGGAGGGGGGCGAGAGGTGATTGGGCTTCAGGTGGCGCCAGCGGGAACCGAGGACCCCGAAAAGAAGCCGGAAGTTCGCCATCTTACTGGTGGGGACCCTTCAGGGACTATTATTTCTCTTTGTTTACAGATGAGGAAACATACAGAGATATGACATGACCTGAGTAAGGTCATGCAGCTTATAAGGGCAGCACTAGAATTTGGACCTCTAAGTCTATGCTTTTACGACTGCTCCATCTTAAGGATTTCCAGTACTTCTTCCCCTTCTATGATTTAGTACTTCTTTGAGCAGCATGACTGTTCTGTTTTTCTTTCTTTTTTTTTTTTTTTTTTTGCAATCCTGTTATTCCATTGTACAAAGCTCAAGAAACAGGATGCTTGATGAGCACCTGTGAAGCTTTGGTAGTTTCTGCCTTGCTCAGGAATTTAATGGCTATGAATACTGATGCAGTCCAGCCGCGCCTAGTCGAGCAGGTCCTGAAGTGCGGAAGGGGGGCAAAGAAATTAAAGAAAGAAAGAACTGGGAGGGCTGACGCTCCCACGTGTTGCCAGCAAAACTTTATTGAAGGTCCAGGGTTTTACAATGCAGTGGGGTTACATGATTCCAGGACATAGCATTATCCAATAGACCATCAAGCACAGTATTGACGTCAGCAGTAGCCGGGCAAAGGTAGGCACAGCAGGGTTCCAGTTAGTTGCTCATGGAATGCATAAACAGAATGTTCTTTGTTCTCCATTCCCACCATATCGGCAAGTGGGGGAAGGGCATAGCCAGAAACAGGGGCGGTGTTTCCACACATCTTCAAGGTCTCTCTATTTTCAGAGTGAGGAGTCTTGGCTCGTCTTTGAGGACAAGATATGTTTTTGTGGACAGATAACTTCCAAGGACTGCACCGGTTGTTCTCAAGCTTGTGCTTTCCCATGCTGCGTTCAGACATGGGGGAAGGTGCTTTCCCATTCTGCCTACAAACATGTGAGAAGACAAAGGCGGTCCCCAACAGAATACACAAACTCAATTTAGCTGAGAACTGGGAAGAAAAACTGGAAATTGAACAAGTGATGTCATCAAGTCCTTGTTGAGCATCCATGTCCATAGCTTTGGGTAAGTCCAGTTTGGTTGACCAACAGCTTCAGTTTCAGAAATAAAATATTAAACAGTTGTTTGACCTGTGAAATCCTAATTATTTAAAATGCCAGATTATAAGCCCCAGCATGTTACCTTCTCTTGGGCAATAATGCTCCTGATCAGAAAGGGCATGTTACTTAAAGTGAGCCTACAATTAGTCTTTGACAAAGGAATTGTAAAGTGTCCTAATTAATGGCTGTGCTGATTGATCTCCCCTGCTCTGTTGACTCGGCCTTGGAGCTTGTCTCAGTTAGCACTTCCTTCCAAAGGACAACTCTTTTTATATGGGTATCCACAGAAATAATACATCCTAACTGTTGGTTGCTGTTGGTCTTCCAGAGGGCAGGGACCTCAGCTGAGCCGAGTTCAGATAATGGGAGGAGGGGTTTCTGCAAAGAGGATTTGGTAAAGGGAAAATGGTGGATGCTGATATTTCAATTGTCATTTTTGGGGGTTCTCCCTTTCTCTGTTCCTAGAACTCATGGAGTATTTTTACCTTTGTACCCTGAAACTGAGTTTTCCTTTGCTTGAGATGATTTCCCAAGCACTTGTATCACTACTTCTCCTCATTCAAGCCTCTTCTCAAAGATTGCTTCCTCAAAGAGGTCTTTCCTGACCATCCTATATAAAGTGTCTCCACTCCCCTGGGGATTCTTAATTCTACTTCCCAGTTCTGTTATTCACATAATTTGTAATTCATTATTGATGAAATTACTGCATTTATTCTCTCCAGTTAGAATATATGCTTTGCAAGGCCAGAGACTCTGTTTTGTTTATTGTTGTATGGTGAGTTTAATAGATGCTCAATAAATGTTTCTTGAGTGAATGAATGAGTAAGTGAATGAGCCTCAGGGACCATACCTACCATCATAGAGGCAGCTGGTCAGGTGAGTCTGCTTGTCATCCTAGAGACAGTTTTGTGCTCCAGCTCAGATTACATTACATCCTCAAGATTGGCCTCTTGAGATGAGGCAAGATTTGAATGGAGTGAACAGGGATACAGTTTGGTGGCTTTTACTACTTTCCTCAACTTCAGCTGGAAATCTTTCCTGGGGCTAAATTTTCAAGCCCATTACTTTGGCTATTTTATAAGTCATCTGAGGGTCTATCTTAGTTGTCAGAAGCCTAAAAAAATGAAATTCCTTAATTAACTTCTGGGTGGAAACTGCGTTCATCTCTGAGCAGAGAGCAATTCATTGTGTGTGCTTGACAGTGGTACTTCAAGAACGAGTAATTAGCCAGCATTGGAAAGGGATCATTTTAGCTTAGGTATTTGGAAAGAAACTGTTTTGTCAGATAAATCAGGCAGTAGGATGATCTGGTTAATGGACATGAAATAATAGTTTGATGCTTTAAATATAAGTCTAGAAACACTGAGGGGAGAATAAATGAGGAATTGAAGGAGAAGGGGAGATATAATTTTTCTCATTGTGATTTTTCCTACTATCAACTATGGACCCCCTCTGCCTCAAAGGGAAGTTGAGGCTCACACATAGGTAAGTTTAAAAGGTGTAAAAAATCTCACTTAAACCTGGCATTAAAATACATCTTCTGCTTAAAATTTTTTTAAATTAAGGTATCATGCTTGTGAAGTTTTTAAAGTGCACTAATCTTTAATGTACAGTCAATTAACTTTTATTTCTGGAAGCACCACTAAGAAAAAAGACATAAAACCTCTCCAGCACCATAGAAGCTTCCCTTTTTGCCTTTTCTCAGTTAATAAATGCCCAGAGATAATCACTGTCCTGAATTTTATCCCCATTAGAGAAGTTTTGCTAGCCTTTGAGCTTCACGTAGATGAAATCATACAGTATATGCTTTTTCCATGTCTGGCTTATTTTGTTTAACTTAATATCTGTGAGTTTTATCCATGTTACTGCATGTCAGTAGTTTACCTTTTTTAAAATTTCTATCGTATTCCATTATATGAGTGTGCCAAATGTACTTATACATTCTCCTGCTGATAGGCACTTGGGTTTTTCTAGTTTTAGGATATTATGAATAAGATAGCTATTGGAAATATGCTTGGATATTTGGTGGGCCCTTTGTGGGTGACCAGGAGAGTCAGGGTTTGGAATTTGTGGACCAAAGTCACTTATGTCAAGTCTAAAAGATAAGCAAACATGCACTCTGGTTCTTGGCCATAAATCACCTAAGTTTCTGGATCTTACACAGAGTTAAACAATTTATCTAACTTGGATAACCAGAAAGTGCTCCATTACAATGTAGACAGTGAATTTCTTCTCAGATATGATGGGTCAGAAGCAAGAACATGACAACCAACATTTATTAAACACATATTATGTCCCCAAGCCCTGTGCAAAGCTCTTTATGGGTTACCTTAATAATCTTTATTACATCTTACAAGATAGGTACTTTTATCTTTTTTTTTAAGACATAGAGAAGACATAGGAATGATACTTTGAATACTAAGCACAGAAATAATATAAGACACTAAATCCTTCAATGATCATAGACTTGACAGTATAAATCACAATGGTTGGAACTGGTGAGGGTGAATCAGGACAGAGCCAGGCCATCTGTCATCTTGTGTCCCCAAATAAGTCAGAACTTGAGCAAACAGCACAATGGCAGGTGTTCAGGCCATAGCTGCCTATTTTGCATACTGATTAGCTGTACAAATTAGTGGTTCCAAATCTTGGTCATCTGCAAATGCATGGGTTGGGTGATTTAAAAAATGCAGATTCCATGGTCTCACATTAGAGTTACTAGACCAGAATTAATTTTGGGGAATGGTGCTCAAGGCATCTTGTTTTCTTAAATTGACATTGTTTTTTGTAATAGACATTCAATATATTATTACTTTCAGGTGTACCTAATAATGATTCAATATTTTTAGTACCTTACAGAATGATCCCCACCTTCAGCTTAGTTACCAGCTGTCACCGCACAGTTATTATAATATTATTGACTATATTTCCTATAATATGTTTATTATATCCCCATGACTTATTTATTTTATAACTGGAAATTTGTATCTCTGAATCCCCTTCACCTATTTCACCTGACCCCCAAGCCCACCCCTTGCCCTGGTAACCAACAAGATGTTCTCTGTATCTATGAGTCTGTTTCTGCTTTTGTTTGTTTGTTTTGTGTTTTAGATTCCATGCATAATGGAAATCACATGGTATTTGTCTTTCTTTGTCTGACTTAGGTCACTGAGCACAAAATCTTCTAAGCCCATCCATATTGCTGCAAAAGCAAGATCACATTCTTTTTAATGGTTGAGTAATATTCCATTATTCCATTTTGTGTGTGTGTGTGTGTGTGTGTGTGTGTGTGTGTATCTACCTATATATACATACACATACATATACATATATACCACATCTTTATCCATTCATCTATTGATGGAAACTTAGGTTGCTTCCATATCTTGGCTATTGTAAATAGTGTTGCAATGAACATATAGGTGCCATAATTCTCTTCAGTTGGTGTTTAATTTACTTTGGATAAGTACCGAGAAGTAGAATTGCTGTATGGTAGTTCTATTTTAATTTTTTGAGGAACCTCCATATTGTTCTTCACATTGGTTGCATCAATTTACATTCCTACCAACAATGTACAGGGTTCCCTTTTCTCTACATCTCACCAACACTTGTTATTTCCTGTCTTTTTTATAATAGCTGATCTGACAAGTGTGAGGTGATATCTCATTGTTTTGATTTGCATTTCCCTGATGATTGATAATGTGAGCATCTATTCATGTACCTGTTGGCCTTCTTTGGAAAAATGTCTAGTCAGGTCCTCTACTAATGTTTTAATTGGGTTGTTTGTTTTTCTGATATTGAGGTGTATAAGTTCTTTATATATGTTGAATATGAATCCCTTATCAGATGTATGATGGAATTATCTTTTTCCATTCAGTATGTTTCCCTTTTCTTTTTGTTTTTTTCACTGTAGCTACTTTTGCCATGCAAAAGCTATTTATTTATGTTTTTTGTAATCCCATGTTTATTTTAGCTTTTATTGCCTTTGCATGAGGAGACTGATGCAATTTATATTTCTAAGACTGATGTCAAGTTGCTTACTGCCTATGCTTTCTTCTAGGAGTTTTATGGTTTGAGATCTTACATTCTTTAATCCATTTTGTTTTTTGTTTTCTTTTGATATATCTTTTATTTAATATAGTTGATATACAATATTATATTGATTTCCTGTGCACAACATAGGATTCAACAGTTATTTACATTATTAAATACTCACCTAAATGGTGTAATTACTATCTGTCAACCCTTAAAGATGTTACAGAACTGTTGGCTATATTCTCTATGCTTCTATGTTGTACTTTCATTCCTGTAACTAATTTATATTGTGATTGAGATTTTGTGCCTCCTTATCCCCTTCATCTATTTCATGCACCACCCCCCAACCCCTCCCTTCAGGCAACCACCAGTCATTTCTCAGTGTTTGTGAGTCCACTGCTATTGTGTTCATTTGTTTTGCTTTGTTTGTAGATTTCACATGTAAGTGAAATCATATGGTATTTATTTTTCTCTGCCTTGCTTATTTCCCTGTGTGTAATTCCAAGTCCATTCAGGTTGTTGCAAATGACAGGATTTATTTTTATTGTGGCTGAATAATAGTCCATTGTGTATATGTACCACATCTTCTTTATCCATTCTTCTATTGATGAGCACTTTGGTTGCTTCCCTATCTTAGCTATTATAAATAATGCAGGAATAAACATAGTGGTGTATATCTCTTTGAAACAGAAATTTTTTTTCCTTCAGGTAAATTCCTAGAAGTGAAAGTACTAGGCTGTATGGTATTTCTAATTTTTGTCTCTTTGAGGAACCTCCATACTGCTTTCCATAGTGGCTGTATCAATTTTCATTCCTACTAACACTGTAGGAGGATCCCCCTTTCTCCATCTTCACCAACACTTGTTATTACTTGTCTTTTGGATAGTGGCCATTCTAATTGGTGTGAGGTTTTGATTTTTATTTTCCTGATAATTAGTGATGTGGAGCATCTCTTCACATGCCTGTTGTTCATCTGTATTTCTTATTTGGAAAAATATTCAGTCCTCTGCCCATTTTTTAATCGTGTTATTTGTTTTTTCTGGTGTTGAGTCCTCTAAGAGTTCTGTATGTGTTTTGGATATTAACCCCTAATCAGATATACCATTTACAAATATATTGACCCATACACTAGGTTATTTTTTGTTTTGTTGGTGATATCTTTTGCTGTACATAAGTTTTTTAGTTTGATATAGTCCTACTCATCTTTTTTACTTTTGTTTCCCTTAGTCAGGGAGATGTGTCCAGAAACAAATTACTCAAGCTTATGTTCACTAAATTTTTGCCTATTTTCTTCAAGGAGTTTTATGGTTAAATGTCTTATATTTAGGCCCTTAATCCATTTTTTTGAGAGGGCATCTCTCATATTTATTGATCAAGTGGTTGTTAACAACAATAAAATTCTGCATAGGGGTGGCAATGCTCAATGCACAATCATTAATCCATCTCAAGCCTAGTTCTCATCAGTCTCCAATCTTCTGAAGCATAACGAACAAGTTCTTACATAGTGAAAAAATTCTTACATAGTGAATAAGTTCATACATGGTGAACAGTACAAGGGCATTCATGACAGAAACTTTCGGTTCTGATCACACATTATGAACTATAAACAATCAGGTCAAATATGAATATTCGTTTGATTTTTATACTTGATTTATATGTGGATCCCACATTTCTCCCTTTATTATTATTATTATTATTATTTTTTTTAAATAAACTGCTGAGGTGGTAGGTAGATGCAAGATAAAGGTAGAAAACATAGTTTAGTGGTGTAAGAGAGCAATTGTAGATGATCAGGTGTGTGCCTGTAGACTATGTGCTAATCCGCGCTAGACAAGGGCAATAAAACATCCATGGATGCAGAAGCTTTCTCTCAACACGGGGGGTGGGTGGTGAGGTTCTAAGCTTCGCCACTACTGTTCCCCAATTTCTCACCTGATGGCCCCCCTGTGACAGTGCCTGTCTTAGGTTGTTCCTCCCTTGAGGAATCTTACCCGTCTCTGGCTAACCAGTCATCTTCCGGGGCCATACACAGAAATGTAAAGTTGGTAAGTGAGAGAGAAGCCATATTGTTTGAAAAGGTTAGCTTTTCAATTCTTTGCATATTTATGCCCTGTGGCTTCTATGCCCAGCACTTGTCTCGAGGTATCTTTACCACCTGGAGGAATTATGATACTCGGTAAATTCGATATGAGGCATGAATTCTATTTAAGGGTTGTAATTAGGAAGGAAGAAGAAAAGCTATAGAGGTAGCAGACAGAAGAGAACATAGGAGGATTGATTATTTCTTTGACATATATTCTTGTAGAGTACCTTAAGTATGTATAGGTTTTAAACTACTAACTAACTTGCACACACATATTAACGTAATAGGAATATGGTGACATAAACAAAGCAAATCTATAATTACCAGCCATCTCCAGTGAAGCCAAGAAAACCATTTAGGAACCCTAGGCATTTGTGAAAATTAGTCTATGATATGATGGATATTGTCCAACTGTACTTGAACAGTCTGAGAGAAATCAGACAAATTAAAGCAGCCCATTTCTGGGATCTGTTCACATCCCATATGTTCTTTTAACTGTAGATAGTCTATAGACGTTAAGATTTTGGAGTGCTACAACTTGCACCCCTCCCAACTCCTGATTGAGTTCCAACAGTACAGATCTGGTCAAATTCGTTGTCTCACTGTATGCACATGCCAACCTAGACATGTCCCTCCTCATTCCAATGACAAGTCCAGGAAACAGTGGGGTGGACGCAGCCACAACCGCAGCATCACCCGGATCCCTGTGGAGGCATTTTGATGATCATTCCCCCGGCATGAGTCCTCTAGAGAGTGCTGATGCCGGAAGCTCCTCCTCATATCGTATCTTAGTTCATTTTCTGGGTAGCCAAGCTAGGCCTTGATCTTCTGCATAGAAACAAACAGACCCTTTGCCCACACTTTGACATGCCCTCTATACCACTGTGTAGAACTCATTGGAGGTCAGCACACAGGAACTGCTTTTTTTTTTTATTATTAAGAGAAAGGAATATTATCAGAAAAGAGTACCTCTTTAAGTGATCAACATTAAGGATATTTAAAGCATGTGTTAATCTTTGATTTACCAATTGTTTTATCCCATCAAGGAGTAATCCCCCTTTTCTTTCTTTCTTTCTTTCTTTTATTTTTTAATCTTTAATCTACACTTACATAAAGAATACTATGTTTACTACACTCTCCCCTATATCTGGTACTCCCTAAAAACCACCTTACGGTCACTGTCTATCGGCATAGCAAAATGTAGAAACACTACTTGTCCTCTCTGTGCTGTAGAGCCCTCCCACCCCTATCTCCCACCCCCCCATGCATGCTAATCTTAATACGCCCCTTCTTCTTCCCCCTCCTTATCCCTCCCTGCCCACCCATCCTCCCCAGTTCCTTTCCCTTTGGTACCTGTTAGTCCATTTTTGGGTTCTGTAATTCCGCTGCTGTTTTGTTCCTTCAGTTTTTCCTTTGTTCTTATACTCCTCAGACGAGTGAAATCATTTGGTATTTCTCTTTCTTCACTTGGCTTATTTCACTGAGCATAATACTCTCCAGCTCCATCCATGTTGCTGCAAATGGTAGGATTTTTTCTCTTCTTATGGCTGAGTAGTATTCCATTGTGTATATGTACCATATCTTCTTTATCCATTCAACTACTGATGGACATTTAGGTTGCTTCCAATTCTTGGTTATTGTAAATAGTGCTGCGATAAACATAGGGGGGCATCTGTCTTTCTCAAACTTGATTGCTGTGTTCTTAGGGTAAATTCCTAGGAGTGGAATTTCTGGGTCAAATGGTAGGTCTGTTTTGAGCATTTTGATGAACCTCCATACTGCTTTCCACAATGGTTGAACTAATTTACATTCCCACCAGCAGTGTAGGAGGGTTCCCCTTTCTCCACAGCCTCTCCAACATTTGTTGTTGTTTGTCTTTTGGATGGCAGCCATCCTTACTGTTGTGAGGTGATACCTCATTGTAGTTTTAATTAGCATTTCTCTGATAATTAGCGATGTGAAGCATCTTTTCATGTGTCTGTTGGCCATCTATATTTACTTTTTTAGAGAACCGTCTGTTCAGTTCCTCTGCCCATTTTTTAATTGGGTTATTTGTTTTTTGTTTGTTGAGGCGTGTGAGCTCTTTATATATTCTGGACGTCAAGCCTTTATCAGATCTGTCATTTACAAATATGTACTCCCATACTGTAGGCTTCCTTTTTGTTATATTGATGGTGTCTTTCGCTGTACAGAAGCTTTTCAGCTTAATGTAGTCCCACTTGCTCATTTTTGCTGTTGTTTTCCTTGCCCAGGGAGATATGATCAAGAAGAGGTCACTCATGTTTATGTCTAAGAGGTTTTTGCCTAAGTTTTTTTCCAAGAGTTTAATCACTTCATGACTTACATTCAGGTCTTTGATCCATTTTGAGTTTACCTTTGTATATGGGGTTAGACAAAGGTCCAGTTTCATTCTCCTACATGTAGCTGTCCAGTTTTGCCAGCACCATCTGTTGAAGAGACTGTCATTTTGCCATTGTATGTCCATGGCTCCTTTATCAAATATTAATTGACCATATATGTTTGGGTTACTTTCTGGAGTCTCTAATCTGTTCAACTGGTCTGTGGCTCTGTTCTTGTGCCAGTACCAGATTGTCTTGATTACTATGGCTTTGTAGTAGAGCTTAAAGTTGGGGAGTGAGATCCCCCCTACTTTATTCTTCTTTCTCAGGATTGCTTTGGCTATTTGGGGTCTTTGGTGTTTCCATGTGAATTTTTGAATTATTTGTTCCAATTCATTGGAGAATGTTGCTGGTAATTTGATAGGGATTGCATCATATCTGTATATTGCTTTAGGCAGGATGGCCATTTTGATGATATTAATTCTTCCTAGCCATGAGCAGGGGATGAGTTTCCATTTGTTAGTGTCCTCTTTAATTTCTCTTAAGAGTGACTTGTAGTTTTCAGAGTATAAGTCTTTCACATCTTTGGTTAGGTTTATTCCTAGGTATTTTATTCTTTTTGATGCAATTGTGAATGGAATTGTTTTCCTGATTTCTCTTTCTATTGCTTCATTGTTAGTGTATAGGAAAGCTACAGATTTCTGTGTGTTAATTTTGTATCCTGCAACTTTGCTGTATTCCGATATCAGTTCTAGTAGTTTTGAAGTGGAGTCTTCAGGGTTTTTTATGTACAGTATCATATCACCTGCAAATAGTGACAGTTTAACTTCTTTTTTACCAATCTGGATTCCTTGTATTTCTTTGTTTTGTCTGATTGCCATGGCTAAGACCTCCAGTACTATGTTAAATAACAGTGGGGAGAGTGGGCATCCCTGTCTGGTTCCCGATCTCAGAGGAAATGCTTTCAGCTTCTCGCTGTTCAGTATAATGCTGGCTGTGGGTTTATCATATATGTCCTTTATTATGTTGAGATACTTGCCCTCTATTCCCATTTTGCTGAGAGTTTTTATCATGAATGGATGTTGAATTTTGTCAAATGCTTTTTCAGCATCTATGGAGATGATCATGTGGTTTTTGTCTTTCTTTTTGTTGATGTGGTGGATGATGTTGATGGATTTTCGAATGTTGTACCATCGTTGCATCCCTGGGATGAATGCCACTTGTTCATGGTGTATGATCCTTTTGATATACTGTTGAATTCTGTTTGCTAATATTTTATTGAGTATTTTTGCATCTACATTCATCAGGGATATTGGTCTGTAATTTTCTTTTTTGGTGGGGTCTTTTCCTGGTTTTGGTATTAGTGTGATATTGGCTTCATAGAATGAGTTTGGGAGTATTCCCTCCTCTTCTATTTTTTGGAACTCTTTAAGGAGAATGGGTATTATGTCTTCTCTGTGTGTCTGATAAAATTCCAAGGTAAATCCGTCTGGCCCCGGGGTTTTGTTCTTGGGTAGTTTTTTGATTACCGTTTCAATTTCTTTGCTCGTAATTGGTTTTTTAACTTTTGTGTTTCTTCCTTGGTCAGTCTTGGGAGGTTGTATTTTTCTAGGAAATTGTCCATTTCTTCTAGGTTTTCCAGCTTGTTGGCATATAGGTTTTCATAGTAGTCCTTAATAATTCTTTGTATTTCTGTGGAATCTGTCGTGATTTTTCCTTTCTTGTTTCTGATACTGTTGATTTGTGTTGACTCTCTTTTCCTCTTAATAAGTCTGGCTAGAGGCTTATCTATTTTGTTTATTTTCTCAAAGAACCAACTCTTGGTTTTGTGGATTTTTGCTATTGTTTTATTCTTCTCAATTTTGTTTATTTCTTCTCTGATCTTTATTATTTCCCTCCTTCTGCTGACTTTGGGCCTCATTTATTCTTCTTTTTCCAGTTTCGATAGTTGTGATGTTAGACTATTCATTTAGGATTGTTCTTCCTTCTTCAGGTGTGCCTGGATCGCTATATACTTTCCTCTTAAGACTGCTTTTGCTGCATCCCACAGAAGTTGGGGCTTTGTGTTCTTGTTGTCATTTGTTTCTATATATTCCTTGATCTCTATTTTGATTTGTTCATTGATCCATTGATTATTTAGAAGCATGTTGTTAAGCCTCCATGTGTTTGTGAGCCTTTTTGTTTTCTTTGTAAAATTTATTTCTAGTTTTATACCTTTGTGGTCTGAAAAATTGGTTGGTAGAATTTCAATATTTTGGAATTTACTGAGGCTCTTTTTGTGAGCTAGTATGTGGTTTATTCTGGAGAATGTTCCACGTGCACTTGAGAAGAATGTATATCCTGTTGCTTTTAGATGTAGAGTTCTATAGATGTCTGTTAGGTCCATCTGTTCTAGTGTGATGTTCAATGCCAGTGTGTCCTTACTTATTTTCTGCCCAGTGGATCTATCCTTTAGGGTGAGTGGTGTGTTGAAGTCTCCTAAGATGTATGCATTGCAGTCTATTTCCCTCTTTAGTTCTGGTAGTATTTGTTTCACAAATGCTGGTGCTCCTGTGTTGGGTGCATATATATTTAGAATGGTTATATCCTCTTTTTGGACTGAGCCCTTTATCATTATGTAGTGTCCTTCTTTATCTCTTGTTACTTTCTTTTTTTTGAAGTCTATTTTTGTCTGATATTAGTACTGCAACCCCTGTTTCCCTAGTATTGGGGTCCCTGTCCCTTTAAGGCTTCCATAAAGCACTCGCCAAAAAAAGGGAAAAACACGTGATTTTCTTTGTCCTCAGGCGCTGGTCTTAGGTGCCTGCTCACCAGTCTTACTGCCGTGTTTCCCTGGTATTGGGGTCCCTGTCCCTTTAAGGCTTCCAAAAAGCACTCATCAAAAAAGAAAAAAAAAACCGCTGCAGTTTCTTTCCAAGCGCCAGGAGCCGGGGAGAGGGGCACTCGGGTCCCACTGGTCCAGGGCTTGTATCTTACCCCCTTCACAAGGCGCTGGGTTCTCGCAGGTGTGGATGTGGTCTGGATGTTGTCCTGTGTCCTCTGGTCTCTATTTTAGGAAGAGTTGTCTTTGTTATATTTTCATAATTCTCTGTGTTTTTGGGAGGAGAGTTCCGCTGCTCTACTCACTCTGCCATCCTGGCTCCGCCCCCTTTAATCCATTTTGAGTTTACTTTTCTGTATGTTATTAGGGAGTAATCCAGTTTCATTCTCTTCCATGTAGTTGTTCAGTTTTTCCAACACCAGTTATTGAAAAGACTGTCTTTTCCCCACTGTATATTCATCTCTCCTTTGACATATACTAATTGACTATATATTTATGGGTTTATTTCTGCACACTAATGTATTTTGAATTTATTTTTATATATGGTAAAAGGTAGTAGTCTAGTCTCATTCTTTCATATGTAGCTGTCCAATTTTCCCTACATCCTTTATTGAACATATTTATTTTTCCCCATTGTATATTCTTACTTCCTTTGTCATAGATTAGTTGATAATATATATGTGAGGTTATTTCTGGTTTTTTAAATTCTATTCCATTTATCTATGTGTCAGCACCATATTTTTTTATTACTCTAGCTTTGTAATATAGTTTGAAACCAGGGAGAGTGATATTCCGAGGTTTGCTCTTCTTTCTCAAAAATTTCTTTGGCTATTCAGGGTCATATGTGGTTCCATATAAATTTTAGGATTATTTGTTCTAATTCTGTGAAAACTGCCATGGGAATTTTGATGGAGGTTGCACTGATTCTGTAGATTGCTTTGTGTAGTATGGGCATTTTAACATTATTAATTCTTACAGTCCATGAACATAGAATATCTTTTCACTTATTTGTGTTGTCTTTAATTTCAACAATGTCATATAATTTTCAGAGTACAGGTCTTTTATGTCTTTGTTTAAATTTTCTCCCATGTATTTTATTCTTTTTGATGCAATTGAAAAATAGGATAGAAATTCCAAAAAATTTCTTTTTTCTGATAGTTGATTATTAGTATATAGAAACATAATGGATTTCTGTATGCTAATTTTTTATCCTGGACTTCACTGAATTTATAAAAACAATTTATAATTTTATAATGAATATAAATATAATAATTATACAGTTATTTCAGCTTCTTGGTCTTTATGGTTTTCTATATGAAATATAATGTCATCTGCAAACAGTGACAGTTTTTATTTCTTCCTTACTAATTTAGATTTTTTATACATTTTTCTTGCCTTATTGCTATGACTATGACTTCCAATATTATGTTGAATTAAAGTGATGAGAGTGAGAATCTTTGTTTTGTGCCTGAACTGAGAGGGAAGCTTTCAGCTTTTCACCAATGAGTATGATGTCAGCTGCAGGTTTCTCCTGTATTATCTTTACTGTGTTGAAATATGCTCCTTCTACACATACTTTGTTGAGAGATTTTATCATAAATTGGATGTTTGAATTTTTGTCAAGTGCTTTTTCTGAATCCAGATGATCATATGATTTTTATCCTTCATTTTATTAATGTAGGGTATCATGTTGACTGATATGGACATTGAACCATCCTTGCATCCATGGAATAAATCTCACTTGTGGTTTATGATCCTCTTAATATAATGTACTATTGAATTTGGTCTGCTAATATGTTGTTGAGGACTTTTGTATCTGTGTTCATCATGGATATTGGCTTGTAATATTCTTTCCTTTTTTTTTTTGCATTGTCTTTGTCCAGTTTTCATACCAGGGTAATTCTGATCTCAGAAAATGAGTTTGGAGGTATTTCTTCCTTTTCAACTTTTTGACAAAAGTCAAGAAGGATAGATAATGCCTCTTTAAATGTTTGGTAGAATTCATCTGTGAAGTTATCTGGTCCTGGGATTCTATTTTTTTGAAAGTTAAATTATTGATTCAGTTTCATTACTTTTAAATGGTCTGTTCAGATTTTCTGTTTGTTTATGATTCCATTGTGTTTCTTGGAAGGAATTTGTTCATTTTTCTGGTTTTTCCAATTTGTTCATGCATAATTTTTCACCGTAGTCTGTTATCATCTGTTGTACTTCTGTGGTGTCAGTTTTAACAACTTCTTTTCCATTTCAGATTTTATTTATTTTAGACCTCTTCCTTTTTTTCTTGATGAATCTGGCTAGAGGATTATTGATTTTGTTTATTCTTTCAAAGAACCAGCTTTAGTTTGATAAATCTTTTCTGTTATTTCTTTTACTCTTTATTTCATTTATTTCTACTGTGATCTTTATTATTTTTTTCCTTCTGAGAACTTTGGGATTTTTTTCTAGCTCCCTTAGGTGTAAGGTTTGATGGTTTACTTGCAAGTTTCCCTGTTTTTTGAGGCAGGCCTGTATCAGTATAAGCTTCCCTCTTAGAAATGCTTTTGGTACAGTCTGTAGATTTTGGAAAGTTGTTTTTCCATTTTCATTTGTCTCAAGGTATTTTTTATTTCCTCTTTTATTTTATTCATTGATGCATTGGTTATTTGGTAGCATGTTGTTTAGTCTCACACACCTGTTTTTTTTCCAAGTTTTGTTCTTGTTACTGAATTTTAGTTTCATACCATTGTGATAGGAAAATATGTTTGATGTGATTTCAGTCTCCTTGAATTCATTGAGATGTGTTTTGTGGCTTAACATGTGATCTATCCTGGAGAATGTTACGTGAACATTAGAAAAGAATATGTACTCTGTAGTTTGGGGATGAAATGTTCTGTGTATATCTGTTAAGTCCATTTGGTTCTAATGTGTCACTTAAGGCCAATGTTTCCTTATTGATTTTCTATCTGGATGATCTATCCATTGATGTATATAGGGTATTAAAGTCCCCTTTATTATTTTATTACTGTTTTTTTTATTTTATTACTTTTGTATTATTTTATATTATTTTATTACTTTTGTCTGGTAATGTATGCTTTATATACTTAGGCACTCCTGTGTTGGGTACGTAGATATTTACAATTGTTATACCATGCTCTTGGATTAACCACTTTATCATTGTGAAATGCTCTTTGTCTTTTGTTACAGTCTTTGTTTTAAAGTCTATTTATCTGATATGAATATTGCTACTCCAACTTTCTTTCTGTTTCTATGTTCATGGAATATCATTTTCCATCCCTTCACTTTCAGTCTTTGTGTCTTTAGATACGAAGTGAGTTTCTTGTAGGCAGCATATGGAAATTTTTTTTAAATCTATTCAGTCATCCTAGGAATTTTCATTGGAATATTTAGTCCATTTACCTCTAAAGTAATTATTGATAAGTATATACTTATTGCCATTTTGTTAAATGTTTTCTGGTTGTTTTTGCAGGTCTTTTCTGTTCTTTTCTTCTCTTGTTCTTCTTCCTTGTTATTTGATGACTTTCTTTAGTGTAATTCTTGGATACTTTGTCTTTAATTTTTATGTATCTTATAGGCTTTCTATTTGTGGCTGCCATAATGTCATATAAATTGCGGTTATTGTAAAACTTTTTAAAACTATCTGTCTTTCTATAATCTATCTTCTCGAGCAGTCTGTTTTAAGCTGATAGTCACTTGAGTTAAACGCATTCTAATTGCACTACCTCATATGCCCCCACATTTTGTTTTTGATATCATATTTTACATCTTTTAATTTTCTGTATCCCTTAACTACTTATTGTAGTTATAATTGATTTTAATATCTTTGTCTTTTAACTTTTTACATTTTAAAAGTTTAAACTTTTTATGTTTAAACTTTTAATTCTAACTTTTTATGTGGCTCATCTTCTGCATTTACTACATATTTTCCTTTACCAGTGAATTTTTCTTTCATATATTTTATAATTTCTTGGTATGACCTCCTTTTCTTTGCTGCTTAATGACCCTTTAGCATTTCTTGTAAGACTGGTTTGTGGTGAGGAACTCTTTCACTTTTTGCTTCTTTTTATCTCTTCTTTAATTCTGAATGAACTGTACTTATAGTTTCATTGCCCTTTAAACTGCTTTTTTTTTTCTGCTGCACCTCAGGGTTGGCAAATCTACATGTGGGTTGCAGTGATATCCCTACCTACCTCAGGTCACCATATCAGGGATGGAGTTTCTGTCATTATTCTGTCTCTGTCTCTCCTGCTATTGTCTATATGGTCCCTCTCTCATTTGTTATACAGAGGCTGTTAAGTTAGCCTTCAGTTCCTCAGGAGGAATTGTTCTATATTATATAGGTGTACAATAGGTATGTCCATCGGAGGAGCTGAATTCAGGGTCTATCTATGCCTCCATCTTGGACCACATCCCAGGAATCTTGTTTTAACATGATCTCCTATAGATGCTGATGGGTATCCAGGGTTGATGTGCCTGTAGCCCACAGCAACTATAACTTTTGAAGGAAATTCTACTTTTGTTGTCTAATCTGTCCATGTGGGTGACTGACTGGGCCTCTGAATGCATTGACCAGATGGTTTGGTGACATGAAGGCTTATTCTATCACTTTTGCAAATCTATTTCCACATATAATGTAACTGCAAAATTCTGTGATGACTGCTTTTACTTCCATGAAAATCAAGACAATAACACATCTAATTAGACTCATGGAATGCCTCCTGCTCATGAGTTTGGCTTTGGGAATTTCTCATTTAATTTTTAGAGATGGGGCTTAGGCTGAGGGAGTACAGTTTCCTTTAAACCTAATTTTTTTTTAGATAATTATTTTTTATTGAAGGGTAGTTGACATACAGTATTACATTAGTTTCAGGTGTACAACACAGTGATTGAACATTTATATACATGATAATTCTAGGTACCAGCTATCACCATACCAAGTTCTCACACTATTTTGACTATACTCCTTATGCTATACATTATATCCCGGTTACTTCGGTTACTTACTTATTTTATAATTGGAAGTGTGTACTTTATTCTATTTATTTATTTATTTATTTATTCATTCATTCATTCATTTATTTATTTATATATTATTCATTTTATTTATTTATTTATTTATTTATTTATTTATTTATTGTGAGAGCATCTCTCCTATTTTTTTTGATCAAATTGTTGTTACAACAATAAAAATCTGTATAGGGGACTCAATGCTCAATGTATAATCATTAATCCACCCCAAGCCTAATTTTCATCAGTCTCCAATCTTCTGAAGCATAATGAACAAGTTTTTACATGGAGAACAAATTCTTACATAGTGAATAAGTTACATGGTGAATAGTACAAGGGCAGTCATCACAGAAACTTTCGGTTTTGATCATGCATTATGAACTATAAACTGTCAGTTCAAATATGAAAATTCGTTTGATTTTTATACTTGATTTATATGTGGATACCACATTTCTCTCTTTGTTATTATTATTTTTAATAAAATGCTGAAGTGGTAGGTAGATGCAGGATAAAGGTAGAAAACATAGTTTAGTGTTGTAAGAGAGCAAATGTAGATGATCAGGTGTGTGCCTGTAGACTATGTGTTAATCCAAGCTAGACAAGGGCAATAAAACATCCACGGATGCAGCAGATTTCTCTCAGAATGGGGGGGGGAGGGGAGGTTCTAAGCCTCACCTCTGTTGACAACCAATTCCTCACCTGATGGCCCCCCTGCGACTGTGCCTGTCTTAGGTTGTTCCTCCCTTGAGGAATCTTACCCGTCTCTGGCTAACCAGTCATCTTCTGTAAAACCTAATTTTTACTTTATAACTACTCATCATGACCTATTTTTCCAGGGATCAGTAATGATGTGGTGTTTACATTTCATTAAAAACACATATTGGAGATGAAAATATATGCTGTCTGCTTGATGGTATTCCATTTGGAGGATATTTTATGAAAGTGTGAGACAGATGAGTAAAATGTCCTATCCATATTTAAATTTTCTAGGAAAAGCCTTTGGCAAAATGGCTTCCAGTAATTTAAAGTAACTAAATATACTCTAAGCAAAAGCTCTTTTTTTCCATTTGTTTTCTTAAATGAGAGAAATATCACCCAAATATTATGTTAATGTAACCATTACAAAGCTTCTATATATCTCCAGAAAAACCAAGTGCTACTGAAGAATTTTGCCCTTGGACCAAAGGGATTTCAGGGAGTGCATTTGCCTTCCAGTTATATCATAAGGGTCAGGAAAATGTGTCTACATGGGTCACAGAGACCTGCACTCTGTCTATTCCAGCTTCCTTAGTTCTAGGCTGGGAAGCAGGGAAATGATCAATACTTGCAATGGATGAGTGGGTATTCTCCTGGGTGACAACCAATGATTTTGTTCTTTGGTGGAAAAAAAGATTCTGGAGTCAGACAACCTGGGTTTATATCCTGGTACAAACATCCTGAGTGTGTATCTTTGGGCAAGCTATCTAACCTGCTGTGCATTAACTTCCTTATCTGTAAAATGTGCATGATGACAATACAGTATCAGCCTTAAAAGGGATGCTATGTGCATCCCATGTGAATGTATATCAAGCTGCATGCCCAGTAACAGTTGGCTATCTTTCTTATTATGTCTAGAGCTGTAGACCCTCCTGCCATGGATCCCATGGGTATTCAACTATGATGCTTTTACAATGTACAAATAAATTGCTTATTAATTTAGTTTCATCTACACATGGATGGTTTTCATAAAAAAGACAGGAAAACTAGATTACTTTATGTAAAAATATATCTCCTGGAATGGGAAATTTTATGGAGTGTCAATTGTCTGAGATGATATATTTGATTTAGATAGATGGATTAGAGTTGGGGCTTGATGGGCAGAAGCCTCTTTAGCCAAACTACTTGTCCTACCAGCTTGCCTGGTGACCGAATATTCCACTGTTAAGGTGCACAGGTTAGCTGAGTGCATGTGCAGTGGTAGATGGCAGTTGTCCTGATGAAACCTGACACTAACTCACCAACTAGTGGAGTCCTAGGAGAATATGATGGTTGTCTTTTGTGGGGAGAAGCAGTGAGACATGGTTGCTGTAGAGCCCACTGGAGCCAGTGAACCAGAAAGGATAGTGAAGGTCCTGCTGTGATGTGACCACCACTGTATCAAAGCCACCAGCACACTAGGCCCACAGCAAGTGCCCCATAGCCAGCTGACTGTGAGGCAGAGTTCTTCCATTCATCCTTCCAGCCATTTTCAGGCTTCAAAGACTCCTTTTCTTTTCTCCTGACACTCATTTGTTCTAAGTAACCTTTTGAATTTTGGTTCAGCTAAAGCTATGCAAACCTTTTAAAATAATTTGCATCTAAAATTTAAAACAATTAAATAATTTGAATCTGAATGCCTTAAGACTGGCTATGTATTTCAGTTGCCTCCTTTACTATCTTCTGGCACTCCCATGCTTTGCTTTTTTCCCCTCCTGCCCAGCCTGACCCTGTAAGCACTTAAATTTGTTGCTTTGGGAAGGTACAATTTCCTTCATTAGGTCTTAACTGTTGCCCTCACAAGAGTCAGACATTTCTCTATACTTCTATAGCCTTTGCATTTTCCCCACCACAGTGATTCTCACACAGTATTTTTTCCAAGGTTTTATTTGGAAATAGTTATAGACTCAGAAAAGTTGCAAGAATAGTGCAGAGAGATGTGTTTATCACCCAGCTTTCTGAAAGGTAATACATTTTTTATTTTGTTATCATTAATCTACAATTACATGAAGAACATTATGTTTACCAGGCTCCCCCTTCACCAAGTGCCCCTCACACACCCCATTACAGTCACTGTCCATCAGCATAGTAAGATGCTGTAGAATCACTACTTGTCTTCACTGTGTTGCACAGCCCTCCTCTTGCCCCCGCACATGCTAATTATACATACTAATCGTAATACCCCCTTTCTTTTTCCTTCCCCTTATCCCTCCCTTCCCACCCATCCTCCCTAGTCCCTTTCCCTTTGGTAACTGATAGTCCACTCTTGGGTTCTGTGATTCTGCTGCTGTTTTGTTCCTTTAGTTTTTCTTTATTCTTATACTCCACATATGAGTGAAATCATTTGATACTTGTCTTTTTCAACTTGGCTTATTTCACTGAGCATAATACCCTCTGGCTTCATCCATGTTGTTGCAAATGGTAGGATTTGTTTTCTTCTTATGGCTGAATAATATTCCATTGTGTATATGTACCACATCTTCTTTATCCATTCATCTACTGATAGACACTTAGGTTGCTTCCATTTCATGGCTATTGTAAATAATGCTGCGATAAACATAGGGGTGCATCTGTCTTTTTCAAATTGGGCTGCTGCATTCTTAGGGTAAATTCCTAGAAGTGGAATTCCTGGGTCAAATGGTATTTCTATGTTGAGTTTTTTGAGGAAACTCCATACTGCTTTCCACAATGGTTGAACTAATTGACATTCCCACCAGCAGTGTAGGAGGGTTCCCCTTTCTCCGCAACCTCGCCAAATTGTGTTGTTGTTTGTCTTTTGGATGGTGGTGATCCTTACTGGTTTAAGGTGATATCTCATTGTGGTTTTAATTTGCATTTCTCTGATAACTAGAGATGTGGAGCCTCTTTTCATGTGTCTGTTAGCCATCTGAATTTCTTTTTTTTTTTTGTAGATAATTATTTTTTATTCAAGGGTAGTTGACACACAGTATTACATTAGTTTCAGATGTACAACACAGTGATTCAACATTTATATACATGATAATTCTAGGTACCAGCTATCACCATACCAAGTTGTTACAATATTTTGACTATATTCCTTATGCTATACATTACATCCCGGTTACTTATTTATTTTACAATTGGAAGTGTGTACATTTTTTTTTTTGTGAGGGCATCTCTACTATTTATTGATCAACTGGTTGTTAACAACAATAAAATTCTGTATAGGGATGTCAATTCTCAATGCACAATCATTAATCCACCCCAAGTCTAATTTTCATCAGTCTCCAATCTTCTGAAGCATAACAAACAAGTTCTTACATGGAGAACAAATTCTTACATGGTGAATAAGTTACATGCTGAACAGTACAAGGGCAGTCATCACAGAAACTTTCGGTTTTGATCATGCATTCTGAACTATAAACAATCAGTCCAAATATGAATATGCATTTGATTTTTATACTTGATTTATATGTGGATACCACATTTCTCTCTTTATTATTATTATTTTTAATAAAATGCTGAAGTGGTAGGTAGATTCAAGATAAAGGTAGAAAACATAGTTTAGTGTTGTAAGAGAGCAAATGTAGATGATCAGGTGTGTGCCTGTAGACTATGTGCTAATCCAAGCTGGACAAGGGCAATAAAACATCTATGGATGCAGCAGATTTCTCTCAGAAAGGTGGGGAGAGGTTCTAAGCCTCACCTCTGTTGATCCCCAATTTCTCACCTGATGGCCCCCCTGCGACTGTGCATGTCTTAGGTTGTTCCTCCCTTGAGGAATCTTACCTGTTTCTGGCTAACCATTCATCTTCTGGGGCCTACAGGGAAATGTAAAGTTGGTAAGTGAGAGAGAAGCCTTATTGTTTGAAAAGGTTAGTTTTTTACTTGTTTGCGTATTTATGCCCTGTGACTTCTATGCCCAGCATTTGTCTTGAGGTATCTTAACCACTTGGAAGAATTATGATACACGGTAAATTCGATATGAGGCATGAATTCTATTTAAAGCTTGTAATTAGGAAGGAAGAAGAAAAGGTATAGAAGTAGCAGGTGGAAGAAAACATGGGAAGATTGATTATTTCTTTGACATATCTTCTGGTAGAGTAACACAAGCATGTATAGGTCTTAAACTACTAATTAAATTGCACACACACATTAACATAATAGGAGTACAGTTACATAACCAAAGCATACCTATAATTACCAGCCATCTCCAGTGAAAAAAAGAAAACCAGTTAGGCACCTTAGGCATTTGTGAAAACTTATCTATGATATGGTGGATATTGTCCAACTGAACTTCAACAGTCTGAGAGAAATCAGACAAATTAAAACAGACCATTCCTGGGGACTGTTCACATCCCATATGTTCTTTTAACAGTAAATAGTCTGTAGTTGTAAGATTTTGGAGCACTACAATTTGCACTTCTCCTGATTCTTCATTGAGTTCCAACAGTATAGATCCAGTCAAATTTGTTGTTTTACTGTATGCACAGGCCAGCTTAGATATCTCCTTCTTCATTCCCATGGCAAGTCCAGGAACTGGTGGGATGAGTGCATCTACCTCTGCAGCAGCACGTAGATCTTTGTTGGGGTTTTTTGATGATCATCTTCTGGCATGAGTCTTCCAGACAGTGCTGATGTTGGAAGTTCTTTTTCACATTGTATCTTAGTTCATTTTCGGGGTAGCCAACTTAGACTTTGATCCTCTGTATAACCAGGTCCCCCCTATAGACCCCTTTACAGTCACTGTCCATCAGCATAGCAAAATGTTGTAGAATCACTACTTGTCTTCTCTCTGTTGTACAACCCTCCCCTTTCTCCCACCCCCCCATGCATGCTAATCTTAATACACCCCTTCTTCTCCCCCCCCTTATCCCTCCCTACCCACACATCCTCCCCAGTCCCTTTCCCTTTGGTACCTGTTAGTCCATTCTTGAGTTCTGTGATTCTGCTGCTGCTTTGTTCCTTCAGATTTTCCTTTGTTCTTATACTCCACAGATGAGTAAAATCATTTGGTATTTCTCTTTCTCCGCTTGGCTTATTTCGCTGAGCATAATACCCTCCAGCTACATCCATGTTGCTGCAAATAGTAGGATTTGCCCTTTTCTTATCACTGAGTAGTATTCCATTGTATATATGTACCACATCTTCTTTATCCATTCATCTATCGATGGACATTTAGGTTTTTTCCAATTCTTGGCTATTGTAAATCGTGCTGCGATAAACATAGGGATGCATCTGTCTTTCTCAAACTTGATTGCTGCATTCTTAGGGTAAACACCTAGGAGTGGAATTCCTGGGTCAAATGGTAAGTCTGTTTTGAGCATTTTGATGTACTGCCATACTGCTTTCCACAATGGTTGAACTAATTTACATTCCCACCAGCAGTGTAGGAGGGTTCCCCTTTCTCCACAGCCTCGGGAACATTTGTTGTTGTTTGTCTTTTGGATGGTAGCCATCCTTACTGTTGTGAGGTGATCCCTCATTGTAGTTTTAATTTGCATTTTTCTGATAATTAGCGATGTGGAGAATCTTTTCATGTGTCTGTTGGCCATCTGTATTTCTTTTTTAGAGAACTGTCTGTTCAGTTCCTCTGCCCATTTTTTAATTGGGTTGTTTGTTTTTTGTTTGTTGAGGTGTGTGAGCTCTTTATATATTCTGGACGTCAAGCCTTTATCGGATGTGTTATTTTCAAATATATTCTCCCATACTGTAGGGTTCCTTTTTGTTCTATTGATGGTGCCTTTTGCTGTACAGAAGCTTTTCAGCTTAGTATAGTCCCACTTGTTCATTTTTGCTGTTGTTTTCCTTGCCCGGGGAGATATGTTCAAGAAGAGGTCACTCATGTTTATGTCTAAGAGGTTTTTGCCTATGTTTTTTTCTAAGAGTTTAATCATTTCATGACTTTCATTCAGGTCTTTGATCCATTTTGAGTTTACTTTTGTATATGGGGTTAGACAAAGGTCCAGTTTCATTCTCCTACATGTAGCTGTCCAGTTTTGCCAGCACCATCTGTTGAAAGGACTGTCATTTCACCAATGTATGTCCATGGCTCTTTTATCAAATATTAATTGGCCATATATGTCTGGGTTAATGTCTGGATTCTCTAGTCTGTTTCATTGGTCTGTGGCTCTGTTCTTGTGCCAGTACCAAATTGTCTTGATTAGTATGGCTTTGTAGTAGAGCTTGAAGTTGGGTAGTGAGATCCCCCCTACTTTATTCTTCTTTCTCAGGATTGCTTTGGCTATTTGGGGTCTTTGGTGTTTCCATATGAATTTTTGAATTATTTGTTCCAATTCATTGAAGAATGTTGCTGACAGTTTCATAGGGATTGCATCAAATCTGTATATTGCTTTGGGCAGGATGGCCATTTTGACGATATTAATTCTTCTTAGCCATGAGCATGGGATGAGTTTCCATTTGTTAATGTCCCCTTTAATTTCTCTTAAGAGTGACTTGTGTTTTTCAGAGTATAAGTCTTTCACTTCTTTGGTTAGGTTTATTCCTAGGTTTGTTTTTTTTTTGATGCAATTGTGAATGGAGTTGTTTTCCTGATTTCTCTTTCTGTTGGTTCATTGTTAGTGTGTAGGAAAGCCACAGATTTCTGTGTGTTGATTTTGTATCCTGCAACTTTGCTGTATTCCAATATCAGTTCCTGTAATTTTGGGGTGGAGTCTTTAGGGTTTTTTATGTATAGTATCATGTCTTCTGCAAATACTGACAGTTTGACTTCCTCTTTACCAATCTGAATTCCTTGTATTTCTTTGTTTTGTCTAAATGCCATGGCTAGGACCTCCAGTACTATGTTAAATAACAGTGGGGAGAGTGTGCATCCCTGTATGGTTCCTGATCTCAGAGGAAAAGCTTTCAGCTTCTCGCTGTTCAATATAATGTTGGCTGTGGTTTTATCATAGATGGCCTTTATTATGTTGAGGTACTTGCCCTCTATTCCCATTTTGCTGAGAGTTTTTATCATGAATGGATGTTGAACTTTGTCAAATGCTTTTTCAGCATCTATGGAGATGATCATGTGGTTTTTGTCTTTCTTTTTGTTTATGTGGTGGATGATGTTGATGGACTTTCTAATGTTGTACCATCCTTGCATCCCTGGGATGAATCCCACTTGGTCATGGTGTACGATACTTTTGATGTATTTTTAAATTCAGTTTGCTAATATTTTGTTGAGTATTTTTGCATCTATGTTCATCAGGGATATTGGTCTGTAGTTTTCTTTTTTGGTGGGGTCTTTGCCTGGTTTTGGTATTAGGGTGATGTTAGCTTCATAGAATGAGTTTGGATGTATCCCCTCCTCTTTTACTTTTTGGAAAACTTTAAGGAGAATGGGTGTTATGTCTTCCCTGTATGTCTGATAAAATTCCGAGGTGAATCCATCTGGCCTGAGGGTTTTGTTCTTTGGTAGTTTTTTGATTACTGCTTCAATTTTGTTGCTGGTAATTGGTCTGTTTAGATTTTCTGTTTCTTTCTAGGTCAATCTTGGAAGGTTGTATTTTTCTAGGAAGTTGTCCATTTCTCCTAGGTTTCCAAGCTTGTTAGCATATAGGTATTCATAGTACTCACTAATAATTGTTTGTATTTCTATGGGGTCCGTCGTGATTTTTCCTTTCTCATTTCTGATACTGTTGATTTGTGTTGACTCTCTTTTCCTCTTAATAAGTCTGGCTAGAGGCTTGTCTATTTTGTTTATTTTCTCAAAGAACCAGCTCTTGGTTTCATTGATTTTTGCTATTGTTTTATTCTTCTCAATTTTATTTATTTCTTCTCTGATCTTTATTATGTCCCTCTTTCTGCTGACCTTAGGCCTCATTTGTTCTTCTTTTTCCAATTTCAATAATTGTGACATTATACCATTTATTTGGGATTGTTCTTCCTTTTTTAAATATACCTGGATTGCTATATACTTTCCTCTTAAGACTGCTTTTGCTGTGTCCCACAGTAGTTGGGGCTTAGTTTTGTTGTTTTCGTTTGTTTCCATATATTGCTGGATCTCCATTTTGATTTGGTTATTGATCCACTGATTATTTAGGAGTGTGTTGTTAAGCCTCCATGTGTGTGTGAGCCTTTTTGCTTTCTTTGTACAGTTTATTTCTAGTTTTATGCCTTTGTGGTCTGAAAAGTTGGTTGGTAGGATTTCAATCTTTTGGAATTTACTGAGGCTCTTTTTGTGGCCTAGTATGTGGTCTATTCTGGAGAATGTTCCATGTGCACTTGAGAAGAATGTGTATCCTGTTGCTTTTGGATGTAGAGTTCTGTAGATGTCTATTAGGTCCATCTGTTCTAGTGTGTTGTTAAGTGCCTCTGTGTCCTTAATTATATTCTGTCTGGTGGATCTGTCCTTTGGGGTGAGTGGTGTGTTGAAGTCTCCTAGAATGAATGCATTGCATTCTATTTCCTCCTTTAGTTCTGTTAGTATTTGTTTCAGGTATGTTGGTGCTCCTGTATTGGGTGCACATATATTTATAATGGTTATATTCTCTTGTTGGACTGTGCCCTTTATCATTATGTAATGTCCTTCTTTGTCTTTTGTTACTTTCTTTATTTTGAAGTCTGTTTTTTCTGATACCAGAATTGCAACACCTGATTTCTTCTCTCTGTTGTTTGCATGACATATCTTTTCCCATCCCTTGACTTTAAGTCTGTGCATGTCTTTGGGTTTGAGCTGAGTCTCTTGTAAGCAGCATATGGATGGATCTTGCTTTTTTATCCATTCTATTACTCTGTGTCTTTTGATTGGTGCATCCAGTCCATTTACATTTAGGGTGATTATTGAGAGGATTGAACTTATTGCCATTGCAGACTTTAAGTTTGTGGTTACCAAAGGTTCAGGGTTAGCTTCTTTACTATCTTACTATCTAACTTAACTCACTTGTGGAACTATTATAAACGCGGTCTGATGATTCTTTATTTCTCTCCCTTCTTATTCTTCCTCCTCCCTTCTTCATATGTTGGGTGTTTTGTTCTGTGCTCTTTTTAGGAATGTTCCCATCTAGAGCAGTCCCTGTAGGATGCCCTGTAGAGGTGGTTTGTGGGAGGCAAATTCCCTCATCTTTTGCTTGTCTGGGAATTGTTTAATCCCTCCTTCTTATTTAAATGATATTCTTGCTGGATACAGTAATCTTGGTTCGAGGCCCTTTTGTTTCATTGCATTAAGTATATCATGCCATTCTCTTCTGGCATGTAGGGTTTCTGTTGAGAAATCTGATGATAGCCTGATGGGTTTTCCTTTGTTGGTAACCTTTTCATTCTCTCTGGCTGCCTTTAATACTTTGTCCTTGTCTTTGATCTTTGCCATTTTAATTATTATGTGTCTTGGTGTTGCCCTCCTTGGATCCCTTGTCATGGGAGTTCTGTGTACCTCTGTGGTCTGAGAGGCCATTTCTTCCCCTAGTTTGGGGAAGTTTTTGGCAATTATTTCTTCAAAGACACTTTCTATCCCTTTTTCTCTCTCTTCTTCTTCTGGTACCCCTATAATGTGGATATTGTTCCATTTCAATTGGTCACTCAGCTCTCTTAGAATTCTTTCATTCCTGGAGATCCTTTTATCTCTCTCTGCATCAGCTTCTCTGCATTCCTGTTCTCTGTTTTCTAGTCCATTAATGGTCTCTTGCATCTCATCCATTCTGTTTTGAAGTCCTTCCAGAGCTTGTTTTATTTCTGTATTCTCCTTTCTTAGTTCTTGCATATTTCTCTGCAAGTCCATCAGCATGGTTATGACTTTTGTTTTGAATTCTTTTTCAGGAAGACTGGTTAAATCTATCTCCCCAGGTTCCTTCTCTGGGGAAGATGTAGCAGATGCCGAAGCTGTCTGGGTTAGTCTTGTGTGGATCATATTTTTTTGCCATTTCATGTTGACAAGTGCTATTGACTGTCAGCTGGGAGGGCCAAACTTTTCACTTGCTACTGGCCTTTCTTTACTGGGACAACTGCGACCCCTATTGGCTTATGTTGGGTAATTGCATGTAGACTGGGTCTTTGTGTCTTGCCCGGCCAATATGGAGGAATTTTCCTTTCTGTGGGTGTGGCTGCCTTAGGCTGTTTCTCTGCTTTTGCAACACCCAGAGGGGTAGTGGATGGGGGGGGGGGCTGTTTGGCTGTTTACATCCATGAGGGGTCTCAGAGCTGTTGCCCAGGGGGTTAGTGCATCTGTTTTTCCCTGTAATTTCCAGCCACTGGGCTTTGACCTGTGTTGTATCCGTCCAGCTGTTATGTCCCTGCCCCTTTAAGACTTTCAAAAAGCACTTGCTTTTCTTTGTCACAGGAGCATCAGCTTCAATACCTGCTCAGAGCTCTTGCTGTCCTATATCCTTAGTTTCAGCCCTCCACGCATGCACTGTGTATGCGTTCTGGTGCGGGTGGATGGGGCTGGGTGTTCAGCAGTCCTGGGCCCCCTCTCTCTCCCACCGGGAGCTAGGGGGAGGTGTGCTTGGGTCCCACCTGGCCGGGGGTTGTATCTTACCCCTTTCACCAAGCGCTGATCTCTCGCACGTGTGGATGTAGTCTGGTTGTTGTCCTGTGTCTTCTGGTCTCTCTTTTAGGATTAGTTGTATTTGTTGTATTTTAAAAATATATTTGTTTTTGGGAGGAGATTCCCACTGTCCTACTCACACCGCCATGTTCTCATTGTCTTCTGAATTTCTTCTTTGGAGAACTGTCTGTTTAGCTCCTCTGCCCATTTTTTATTTGGATTATTTGCTTTTTCTTTGTTGATGTGCATGAGCTCTTATATATTTTGGGTGTCAATCCTTTATCGGATCTGTCATTTATGAATATATTCTTCCATACTGTAGGGTAACTTTTTGTTCTATTGATGGTGTCCTTTGCTGTGCAGAAGCTTTCAAGCTTGATACAGTCCCACTTGTTCATTTTTCTTTTGTTTTCCTTTCCTGGGGAGATATGTTCATGAAGAAGTCGCTCATGTTTATGTCCAAGAGATTTTTGCCTATGTTTTCTTCTAGGAGTTTTATGGTTTCATGACTTACATTCAGGTCTTTGATCCATTTCCAATTTACTTTTGTGTAAGGGGTTAGACAGTGATCCAGTTTCATTATCTTACATGTAGCTCTCCAGTTTTGCCAGCACCATCTGTTGAAGAGACTGTCATTTCCCCATTGTATGTCCATGGCTTCTTTATGGTATATTAATTGACCATACATGTTTGGAGACTCTATTCTGTTCCACTGGTCTGTGGCCCTGTTCTTGTGCCAGTACCAAACTGCCTTGATTACTGTGGCTATGTAGTAGAGCTTGAAGTTGGGGAGCGAGATCCTCCCACTTTATTCTTTCTTCTCAGGATTGCTTTGGCTATTTGGGGTCTTTGTTGTTTCCATATGAATTTTTGAACAATTTTTTTCAGTTTGTTGAAGAATGTTGTTGGTAATTTGATAGGGATTGCATCAAAACTGTATATTGCTTCAGGCAGGATGGCCATTTTGATGATATTAATTCTTCCTAGCCAAGAGCATGAGATGAGTTTCCATTTGCTAGTGTCCTCTTTAATTTCTCTTAAAAGTGTCTTGTAGTTTCTAGGGTATAGGTCTTTCACTTCCTTGGTTAGGTTTACTCCTAGGTATTTTATTCTTTTTGATGCAATTGTGAATGGAATTGTTTTCCTGATTTCTCTTTCTGTTATCTCATTTTTAGTGTATAGGAAAGCTACAGATTTCTGTGTGTTAATTTTGTATCCTGCAACTTTTCTGTATTCCAATATCAGTTCTAGTAGTTTTGGAGTGGAGTCTTTAGGGTTTTTTATGTACAGTATTATGTCATCTGCAAATAGTGGCAGTTTGACTTCTTCTTTACCAATCTGGATTCCTTGTATTTCTTTGTTTTGTCTAATTGCCATGGCTAGGACCTCCAGGACTATGTTGAATAACAGTGGGGAGAGTGGGCACCTGTCTTGTTCCTGATCTCAGAGGAAAAGCTTTCAGTTTATCTCTGTTCAGTATGATGTTGCCTGTGGGCTTATCATAGATGGCCCTTATTATGTTGAAGTACTGGCTCTGTATACCAATTTTACTGAGAGTTTTTATCATGAATGGATGTTGAATTTTGTCAAATGCTTTTTCAGCATCTATGGAGATGATCATGTGGTTTTCGTCTTTCTTTTTGTTGATGTGTTGGATGTTGTTGATGGATTTTCTAATGTTGTACCATCCTTGCATCCCTGGGATGAATCCCACTTGGTCAGGGTGTATGATCCTTTTGATGTATTTTTGAATTTGGTTTGCTAATATTTTGTTGAGTATTTTTGCATCTACGTTCATCAGGGATATTGGTCTGTAATTTTCTTTTTTGGTGGGTTCTTTGCCTGGTTTTGGTGTTAGGGTAAATTTGGGTTCATAGAATGAGTTTGGGAGTATTCTCTCCACTTCTATTTTTTGGAAATCTTTAAGGAGAATGTATTATGTCTTCCCTCTATGTCTGATAAAATTCCGAGGTAAATCCATCTGGCCCAGAGGTTTTGTTCTTGGGTAGTTTTTTGATTACTGCTTCAATTTTCGTGCTGGTAATTGGTTTGTTTTGATTTTCTGTTTCTTCCTTGGTCAGTCTTGGAAGGTTGTAATTTTCTAAGAAGTTGTCCATTTCTTCTAGGTTTTCTAGCTTGTTGGCTTATGGGTTTTCTTAGTACTCTCTAATAATTATTTGTATTTCTATGGGGTCCATCGTGATTTTTCCTTTCTCATTTCTGATTCTGTTGATGTGTGTTGACTGTCTTTTTCTCTTAATAAGTCTGGCTAGAGACTTATCTATTTTGCTTACTTTCTCAAAGAACCAGCTCTTGGTTTCATTGATTTTTTCTATTGCTTTATTCTTCTCAATTTCATTTATTTCTTCTCTGATCTTTATTATGTCCCTCCTTATGCTGACTTTGGGCCTGACTTTAGGTTCTTCTTGTTCCAACCTCAGCAATTGCGCTCTTAGACTATTAATTTGGGATTGTTCTTCCTTTTTTAAATATTCCTGGATTGCTATATACTGTCCTCTTAAGACTGCTTTCACTGCATCCCACAGAAGTTGGGACTTTGTGTTGTTGTTGTCGTCGGTTGTTTCCATATATTGCTGGATCAACATTTTAATTTTGTCATTGATCCATTGATTATTTAGGAGCATATTGTTCAGCCACCATGTGTTTGTGAGGCTTTTTGGGTTCTTTGTATAATTTATTTCTAGTTTTATACCTTTGTGGTCTGAAAGTCGTTTGGTAGGATTCCAATCTTTTTGAATTTACTGAGGCTCTGTTTGTGCCCTAGTATGTGGTCTATTCTGGAGAATGCTCCATGTGCACCTGAGATGATTATGTATCCACTTGCTTTTGGATGTAGAGTTCTATAGATGTCTATTAGGTCCATCTGTTCTAGTGTGTTGTTCAGTGCCTCTGTGTCCTTACTTATATTCTGTCTGGTGGATCTATCCTTTGGAGTGAGTGGTATATTGAAGTCTCCTGAAATAAATGTATTGCATTCTATTTTCTCCTGTAATTCTGTTAATATTTGTTTCACATATGCTGGTGCTCCTATATATAAATATATATTTATAATGGTTATATCCCCTTGTACTGAGCCCTTTATTATTATGTAATGTCCTTCTTTATCTCTTGTTACTTTCTTTGTTTTGAAGTCTATTTTGTCTGATATTAGTACTGCAACACCTGCTTTTTTCTCCCTGTTGTTTGCATCTTTTGTAGTATCTTTTTCCATCCCTTGACTTTTAGTCTGTGCATGTCTTTGGGTTTGAGGTGGCTCTCTTGATGGGTCTTGCTTTTTTATCCATTCTATTACTCTGTGTCTTTTGATTGGTGCATTCAATCCATTTACATTAGGGTTATTATTGAAAGACATGTACTTATTGCAGGCTTTAGATTCATGGTTACCAAAGGTTCAAGGTTAGCTTCTTTAGTATCTTATTGCCTAACTTAACTCACTTGTTGAGCTATTATAGACACTGTCTGGTGATTCTTTAATTCTCTCCCTTCTTATTCGTCCTCCTTCATTCTTTATTTGTTGGGTATTTTATTCTGTGCTCTTTGTGTTTTCTTTTACTGCTTTTGTGGGTAGCTGATTTTATTTTTTGCCTTTAGTTAGTATTTGGTTGGTCTGCTTTCTTTGCTGTGATTTTAATTTCTCTGGTGACATCTCTTTATCCTCAGGAGTGCTCCCATCTAGAGCAGTCCCTCTAAAATACCCTGTGGAGGTGGTTTGTGGGAGGCAAATTCCCTCAACTTTTGCTTGTCTGGGCATTGTTTAATCCCTCCTTCATATTTAAATGATAATCATGCTAGATACAGTATTCTTAGTTTAAGGCCCTTATGTTTCATTGCATTAAATATACCATTCCATTCTCTTCTGGCCTGTAGGTTTCTGTTAAGAAGTCTGATGATAGCCTGATAGGTTTTCCTTTGTAGGTGACCATTTTCCTCTCTCTAGCTGCCTTTAAAACTCTGTCCTTGTCTTTGATCTTTGCCATTTTAATTATTATGTGTCTTGGTGTTGTCCTCCTTTGGTCCCTTCTGTTGGGAATTCTGTGTACTTCTGTGGCCTGGGTGACTATTTCCTCCCCAAGTTTGGGGAAGTTTTCTGCAATTATTTCTTCAAATGCACTTTCTATTCCTTTTTCTCTCTCTTCTTCTGGTACCCCTATAATGCAAATATTGTTCTGTTTGAATTGGTCACACAGTTTTCTTAATATTGTTTCATTCCTGGAGATCCTTTTATCTCTCTCTGCATCAGCTTCTATGTATTCCTGTTCTCTGTTTTCTATTCCATCAATGGCCTGTTGCATTTCATCCATTCTGCTTATAAATCCTTCCAGACATTGTTTCATTTCTGTAATCTCCTTCTATACGTCTTCCCTTAGCTCTTGCATATTTCTCTGAAGCTCCATCAGCATGGTTATGACCTTTATTTTGAATTCTTTTTCAGGGAGAATAGTTAGGTCTATTTCCCCAGATTCCTTCTCAGGGGAGGATGTCTGGGTTAGTCTGGTCTGTGTTAAATTCTTCTGCCTTTTCATGGCAATAGAGGTAGTTGCGGTAAGCTGGTGCATGTGTCAGCTGGGAGAATGTCCCTTCTTGCTTGTTTGTGGCCTTCCTCTCCTGGGAGAGCAGTGACCTCTAGTGGCTTGTGCTGGGCAGCTGCACACAGACGTTGTTTCTAATTCTTGCCCGGCTGCAGTGAACGAAGCTCTGCCCTGCTGCCTCAGGCTGCTGCTCCATTATGGCAGAGTGGCATTGGAGGGGAAACAGGTGGGAGGCTGTTTATCTTCATGAAGGGTCTCCGAGCTGCTCTGCTTCCCAAGGGATTAGGGTTCCCGGAGTTCCCTGGAATTCCCATCTGCTGGGCTAAGTGTTCCAGGACATTTCTGTCCAGCTGTGGGATCCCCTGTCCCTTTAAGTCTTTCAAAAAGCACTCGCTTTTCTTTGTCCCAGGCGTGCTGGCTGTGGGGACACACTCACAGGTTTTACTGTCCCGTTTCTCTAGTATCCAGCACCCCACACACTGTGTCTGCGCTCCTACTGTGGGTGGCTCCGGCTGGGTGTTTAGTAGTACTGGGCTCCCTCTCCCTCCCCACTCTGACACCTCTCCTCCCGCCAGGAGCTGGCATGACTGGCACTCAGGTCCCACCGGGCCGCAGCTTGTATCTTACCCCCTTCGCAAGGCGCTGAGTTCTATAGATGTAGCCTGGCTGTTTTCCTGTACCTTCTGGTCTCTCTTTTAGGGATAGTTGTATTTGTTGAATTTTCAAAAATATATACAGTTTTGGGAGATTTCCACTGCTCTACTCATGCCACCATCTTGGCTCCTGGCATCCTCCCAAAGGCAATATTTTATACAACTATAGAACATCTCAGAACCAGGACATTGACATTGTCATGATATAATTAACTACTAGACTACAGATCTTACTCAGATTTCATCAGTTCTCACATGCATTCATTTTGTGTGTTTCTGGACATAGTTCTGTGATGTTTTATCACATAAAGTTAAAGATTCTTTCCTTAACCAAATTCTAGTCAGGCTCCTCTGAGCTCTTTTCATCTAAACCCTGCCCTTGGTCATGTCCTCAAGAGCCCAGTTTTTGCAAGAAACCTCCTATGTCATTTAGGCAGAATCCCCTACCCTCTATATCTAATCACCTTTGATATCTGACCAAATTCTTCATCCCTCGCCATCCCCAGGGGATGGCTGATCGCTGGCCTGCCTTCAGCAAGAATCATCCCTTACCCTTGATGTTTCCTTTTAGAAATTTTCCACTCACCAACACCGGCCCGCTGCTATTCCCTGACCCATGGTATAGCTCCTTGGCTATAAATTCCTTGTTATATTTAGATTTGAGCCCAATTTCTTTCCCCTGCAGCACAATGCCATTGTAGTAGTCTCTATATCTACCATGATAGTCCCCCTGAATAGTCTACCTCCCTGTTTAAATAAGTATCAGGAATTAATAATTTTTCTTTCACAATGGAGTTTAGTATTAGCACCATCACAATCAAGGCACAGAACTTTCCCTCACCACCAGGAACTCCCTCACCATACCTTACCTTAATTTCCTGTTTCTCTGTTTGATTCCTCCAGCAGATGTTCAGCTACTTCAGGGCAGGATTTGTTCATCCTTGACTCTCTCATGAAACAGAACAGGTGCTCAGAAAATAAGCTGAATAATGGGTGAACAAATCTCAAGTCTTTATGAAATGACCACTGTGTGCCCAGCCCTGTACTGTGGAAGCCTCAGGGAAACAAGGCATGGTTTCTTGCCCCCTGGTGGTGGCTGCTGAGGTCCTGGGCAAGGAGGCCAGCCTCAACCAGGAGAGTCTCTGTTCTTTAAACTTGGATCTTCCAGGGTTAAATAGGTGGGCCCAAAGTCCATGATGAAAGATAAGGCATTTCTTGGTCTTCATGTTTGATTTTTAAGAAACTCATTTTGGGCACTTTTCATGGCAAAGACTCCTGAACACCAATTTAGGGCACAGTTGGGATTTCTTAGGTCCTCACTAGCCTCGAGTAAGTTATTGCTGCCTCACAGTGCTTGACTTAACTCACAACCTGGCACTGGCTCCAAGAAGTCCTGGATCCCCTTTTGTCAGCACTGAATGAGCTTGTGATGAAACAACACTATCCAAGAAGCTGCTCAAGCAGTTATAAATGTTCCTCTTTTAAAAACTGTTGGTGCTCACCGTTTTCCCAGCACAGTTATTCAGAATGGAGAAGCTCCTCTTCCTCAGCTACCATTTCAACACCCTCATTTTCAAGGTGTTCTCAGATTTTACCACATGTATACATAAAAAAGTTAAAGAAATGGACCCAAGAGTAACATTTTTTAAAAAAGGTTTTTGTTTTGCGCTTGCCTCTTATTTTCACAGTTTTTGTTTACTTTTTTGAAAACTTGTGTAGCTGTTTAAGGAAACTTTATGAGCACAGATCATGTAGGCAAGAGTGTTTTGCCCCATGATCAAATCTATTCCTGTGACAAAACATTTAGCTTACATTTAAAAGTGTTTGATGAATAAAATTAATTGCAACAACTAAATAAATTGCAATAAGTATAGATGTTCCATCAACAAGACAAATGGACTCAGTAGTGTAAGTATCTATGTAGATGAAATGCATAATAATGTAATTACTTTGCCAACAAAATGCTAACTTACTTCACTCATTCTGTTCACAACATAATGTAAAGTGATTTAGTGGGTAAAATGAATCCACTTACAAATTGTTTTATGGTCATAATGCAGCCCTTTGGTGGAATGTGAATTGGTGAAAATAATTTTATGGGCAAATGATTTTTCTATTAAAATTTCTTTTCACAGACAAAATGGGAGTGTTACAAATGGCTCCTGATAACCTCATGCCAAGTAGTAGGCAGAAAGGGCTGTCTCCTACATTAAGTAAAGCCTTCGAAAAGGCTTGAAAGCTCAAAAGGTGATTTATTTTCATCAGATTTGTAATTTCCTTCCCTCCTACTTGGGAAATATATGCTTCCTGCTTTTACTGACCCAATAACAAAAATTAGATCCCGCAACCAGCCTACTAATCACCTGCTGCCATGGTTCTTTCCTGGGCCTTAATTGATTATGCGGTATTGTTCATTAATAAGCACATAGAACCAAGGCAGTTCTTTCTGCTGTCTAACATGGATCCCATTATATTTAGTGCAATAATTACTGCACCCATGAAAATGGAATAAATCATTATAATATAGTGGTTTTAAATTTGAAGGATGTGATGGAGAAAAAATGTTTCTCTCTGCGATGTTATAATTCCTTTTTAGTAAAGCGCAATGCCCCACAATTGCTGTCCAGTTGGAACTTTTCTTTTTGAAAGTCTTTGATTCTTAGAAATGGCCCTTTCCAGTGAGTTAATCTGATTACCCTTGGCATTACCGTTTGTTCTCTCCCTGGATGTCTGCCCTCCCTTGTCCTACCGAGTGAGGTGGCATGCAGTTCCCCAACAGGCTTCCCAGCTTGGGCACTGCTTGTGTGGTGGTGTCTGCCTATTGTCCTTCCCTTCTTGAGCAAGGAATTGTCATTTCTGTCATTCTTGAGACTCCCACATTCTTTCATATTTCCTCTTTTGGAGGCCACACCTACTGAAAATGAAGGAAATGTTTTTTAAGACTGCTAAGGGGAGGGTTACTTCAGAGATTTTGTGTAGCACTGTGGAGAGGCCACAGTAGCAGCTGAGAGCAGAGACTGCAAAGTCAACAGATCTGCAGTGAAAGCTGGTTCTGTGGCCTCTTGGCTGGATTATCTTGAGAAAGTCACTTCACTCTTCTAGGCCTCCCTTTCTGCATCTATAGTAAAACAACAAAATAATACCTACTTTAGACTGCAGAGAAAGTTAAATAAGACAATGTACAGAAAGTACACATGTGTAGTACATAGTAAATGATAGCTATGACCACTGTAGTCACTGTCACACAGCTAGGCCCTGGGCATCAGGAGGTAAGGCAACAAGAAAAAAATATGTAAGAGACAGCCCTCCCCTTAGGAAGAGGAATCAATTGATGATGGCAGGATGAAACATTCAAGTGTATTTTTCTCTTTCTGTTATATGTGGAAACTCAATATCCTGCTCTATTTGTTTCTAGCATTTTCAGGGACTCACTAGGATTTCTGACTGCTCACCCAGCTCCCTCAGCCATCTTTTCTTTCCTCCTGGGCAGCCAGAGTCTCCCCCTAAGCACTGTCTGTACCTGTGGGAAGAATTCTGGGGCATTACTCAGGGGATTGCTGCCCTGGCTTTCAAAGCTCCAGTCTCATTTCCCTCTACAGATAATTGGTGAGCCATTGGAGTTCACAGTTTGTCCAACTCAAGATCAGAGGAAGGGCTGCCTCACAGCATAGGTGACCTCTCCAAAGACAGCTTCTTTAGCCTTTGCCTGAGGCTTCCCTTTGCATGACTCAGACCTTGTCCCTAGAGTTGGGTCAGAACAGACAGCAGCCATCCCTTGTCTTCTAGTAGAAGGACACAGTTCTGAGGAGAGACACCTCTTCCTCTTCATTCAGCCTGATGAGCCACGTTTCTCTGGCCACAGTGATTAATTCCAGTATAGGACATTATCTGGGGGTCCACTTCCAGGTGGTGGCTGAATGATGCTCAGCTTGTTGTGCTGGGTAAAACCTGAATGCCCCATGGCTGCAGGCTTGCTCTGCTTGTCTACACTATATGTCCACTGCCTAGCTCAGCAATGGGCAGAGTCTTGGGCAAATTCCACATCAACTTGCAAAGAGGCCCATTGGTCAAGGCCTTTAAAGGGTGAGCAGAAGGGAGCAGTAAATATTTTCTCTCCCAATCCCTTGCTGTCTTGTGGCCTGTCTGCCTAGGACTGGTCCCATGAATCTTTCATGCACTACAGTTATCAGACCTGCAGTCACCTCTCCAAAAAGTGGGGGTCAGGTAGGAAGGCAGAGATGGACAGGAAGCTAAACTAAGGGGAAGCTATTGTTTAATTACCATAACAACCTTTTGAGGTAAGTACTGTTGTAATGTTTATTTCAAAGATGAAGAAATGGTAACTCAGAGAGGTTAAGTAGCCTGCCTAAGTGTGCAGTTAGTGAGCATCAGAGCCCAGGCTGGGACGAACTCCAAGTCTGTGTTTCCCCCTCCTACTATGCTGCACTTAATAAGATATTCTGATATGGAAACAAATCTTTTACCCACTTATTCCTGTTTCAACCATTTCTCAGGCAAGTGTCACTTCCAGAGATGATGGATACAAAGAGAAGCAAGACATAATCCTGGTACTTAAGAAGTTCAAAGGTAGCAGGAAGAGGGCAGAGACACCCAGGGAAATGAGTAATGTTGGTAGAGAGTATGTTTTGAACTTTGCTTCTCTGAAGGAAGAGTTTTCCAAAGTAAGCAGAAGGAAAAAACATACTTGTCATAGAATCATATTGTAGAATGTGGCCAGCACCTGCTAATTCTTTTCAAATGATTTGAAACAATGGAAATCTATGGCATTTTAGCAAACACTTAATTGTGATAAATTCAGAATCCCTGGAAGTTGCCAAAAACAGACTTTTAGAGAACTGGAAAATTATAATGATGGCATGATCCATGTGAGCCTCCAGTTGTCAGGGTATCTTCTCTGGGCTCTGCTAGAATGGGTCCATTAACAGATAGGAGAGGAGGCTGGTGGGCCAGACCTCCTGAGCCAGCTCCTCTGTTCATAATTGGGTTACTCTGGGAAAAATTCTCTTGAGGAGATGAAATTTTTAACTTTTTTTGTTTGAGAATAAAGAAACTAAGATCTCTAATGCTCACACTTGCGCACACACTATTTTTATAATTTTTTGGAAATTAGGTAATCCTTGGCCTTTGCTGATTTACAGTAAGTTATCAGCAGATGGGAAAAAATTGTAGAAATATAGAAGAAGAATGGGAAGCCATTTTCCAATTAAGCTAACAAAAGGGAATGAATAGGTTAAAAAAAAACCCTGAAATCCTGTCTGTGAAAAGTCATTTTTAAGTTCCACTCAGCTCAGTAGAGAAACTTGCATAATACGGCTCTAAGCTGCTATGAAAACTGGGCATAGGAATTTGGCTGTCAAACACTCAGATGAACTTGTGTGCATGATTCAAACTGAAAAGTTAACCAGCCTTACAGAGCCAATTAAAAAGCCAATCAGCGGTACAAAAGAGGCAGCCAGAGCTTAGATCAGGGGGGACTTCTTTCTAGCACAGCATAGCCTGTTGTGCAGCAAATTGTCCCCTTTGCCTTAAGCCAGTATTTTGAAAAGTCAGGCACCTGGGGAAAGCAATGTAAAAAATGGTGCCTAGTACAGATGGCTTCTCTGCTTGCAACTTACCAACCTCCCAGTCAGGGTCAAGCTCATGAAATACTTGAAGGTGGATTTTATTATGACAACTTCCAGGGACACGCTTGAAGCTTGGAGAAAATTCTGCTTTTATGTGCTTGTCTGTTTTTCTTCCTTTTTTTTTTTTTTTACAAATAAGGAGATAATCAATAGTTTAAAGTCCAAGATTTTCTCTCTTTTCTATTTTGGTTGAAAGGTTAAATATGTGTAATTAATTCTGTCTTTTGGAGCTTATGATGAAATAACCCTTAAAAAAGTTTTTTTCTTTTATAGAGCTCTTTATTAATTTGTTCCAATTAACTTTAGCTACCTAGATCAGTGATATCTGAGTTTTCATCATACACCCCATTAATAAGACCTGTTAGCATGCCTCCCCATATATCAATATTTATTTATAAATTATAATATGTACTATTTTTAGTTGATATCTTAGTGCACAGTTGACCCTTAGGGTGAAGCTTATCATTAATGACAGTACATACAAAATCTATTGATTGATTGTTTTGTTTTTTTGTGGCTTTTTTGAACAATCTAATTAGATAATCATGATTGTAACCTCATATGTGGCTGACAAAGAACTCAAAGTAGGAGATGGTGTTCTATCACCCCATTTCCTGGTTGGTCCCCTGTGCTCATTTCACCAGTATTATATCCATTTTACAATTTCTCTGTAGGAATCTTCTTAAGCCTCATGTCCATTGGTGTGTGTTGATTTCATTAAAATGAGATTTTGCTATCCACAAATTCACTAACCAAAGACAAAAAATCTGCAGAAGTAATGCTTGCTTCTGATCTGTGAAACCCTCACTTCTCTAAATGTACTGTATGGACCACATGGGATATATATCCATGTAACAAATAATCTTGGAGAGAAATCCAGGGACATTCCTGTATTAAATATTAGTAAGCTTATTTTTAAAAAATCATTTCTAATGTTTTTCTCCTGTGGATTGTCCTGTGCATCCCTGGAGGTTCATTCAACCCCTTTTGAGCCAGTGTCTGACTCCTTTGCACACACGGGATTTTGGATACCTCATTTTAGGCCAGGGAGGCTCTGGAATCATAGGGATTCAACCATGATGTGATTGCATTCCTGATATGAAAGTGACTTCAGGAAAGAACTTGAGGTATGTCAAAGTGTCAAAGGCAAGTTTTACTTGTCTCACAGTTTTGATAAGTATTCTGTCCCCTACCATGTGAGCTAAATTTTCTTCTGCCCAATATTCTCTTCTCTGAGTTGACTTTGAATTGATGGTAATGTGTCTTACATGTAGTAAGCAGCCACATTTGTTGAACAATAGCATTTAATGTCAGTTTGAATTGCTTGGGTGTCTTTAAATTTAGCAATGAAGAGCTTAATCTCTCTCTTTAAAATCTTATGCCTTTTCAGACTCCGTGGCCTTTTGTTTATAATAGTTGCAGGAATGTGCTATATTCCACATTATTCTGCAACTGTCTTCATCACCCACCAAGCCTTCCATAAGCTCCCTGAAAACAGCCAGATTACCAAATTTCTTGAAAAAGGAAAGATCTGGAAAACCTAGATCTTGCCTGTACTCCTGCATGGCAGCTCTCAGCTGGAGCTAAACTCCGACTGCCCTCTGGACTGGGCAGGCTCTCTCATTTATCCCAGTCTACATACTCTCTTGTTTGGTATGTCGGGTGGTCATTTATATCATACTTTTTCTTTTGGTTTTATAATAGGAGAGTTAAGAGGAAAATGGACTATTTATTGCACCTATAGCAGATGCTCTTGGTCCCCTACATATTTTCCCTCTGCAGTCCTTTCTTATGCCCAGGGCTGCTTATTATTGGTCATGGCTACAGCAGCGCAAGTCAGAAGAACTAGAGATCATGCTTCCAGCATCGGTCCACTGCTGGTAATAGACAAGAAGTTTAGGGGTAGGAGGGCCAGCCACTTTGTCAGGTGGAATTTTCTGGGGCATGCTCCATTTTGTTTTCCAGAGAGTCCCCAGCAGGTTGAGCCCAGGTGCTCACCATGCTTAATAATACACACTTTATTGGCTTTCCTCCTGTTTTGTTCTATCTTCTCATTCCCTGAACAGAATCTCCTAGAACTGTTCCGCAAAGAAACTACTTATTTTCAAACCCTTTTTTCAGATTTTTATTTTATTTTATTTATTTATTTATTTTTTATAATCGAATTACTTTAAATACTATTGAAGGAATTGTCTTCCATATTTTAAAAATATCTCATACTTTGAATCTCTTTTACAGATCTATTGAGATCTAGTCACACAAGATAGGTGGCACACATTGAAAATATAAAATTTCAACAGTTTTGACACATGTGGAGAAACCGTTATGACAATCAAGATAATGAACACATCCATCATCCCCCTTGTGGTCCTTCAGATTTCCTCCCTCATCCCTCAACAGCCCCCACTACAGTTGACATCTCCTATGATTTTTTTTTTTTTTTTGAGAGGGCATCTCTCATATTTATTGATCAAATGGTTGTTAACAACAATAAAATTCAGTATAGGGGGGTCAATGCTCAATGTACAATCATTAATCCATCTCAAGCCTAATTCACGTCAGTCTCCAATCTTCTGAAGCATAACGAACAAGTTCTTACATGGTGAACGAATTCTTACAGAGTGAATAAATTCTTACATGGTGAACAGTACAAGGGCATTCATCCCAGAAACTTTCGGTTTTGATCATGCAATATGACCTATAAACCATCAGGTCAAATATGAATATTCATTTGATTTTTGTACTTGATTTATATGTTGATCCCACATTTCTCCTATTATTATTATTATTTTTATTTTTAATAAAATGCTGAAGTGGTAGGTAGATGCAAGATAAAGGTAGAAAACATAGTTTAGTGCTGTAAGAAGGCAAATGTAGATGATCAGATGATCAGGTGTGTGCCTATGGACTAAGTATTAATCCAGGCTAGACAAGGGCAGCAAGACATCCACGGATGCAGAAGATTTCTCTCAAAGCAGGGGGGGTGAGGTTCTGAGCCTCACCTCTGTTGATCCCCAAATTCTCACCTGATGGCCCCCCTGTGACTGTGCCTGTCTTAGGTTGTTCCTCCCTTGAGGAATCTTACCCGTCTCTGGCTAACCAGTCATCTTCCGGGGCCATACAGGGAAATGTAAAGTTGGTAAGTGAGAGAGAAGCCATATTGTTTGCAAAGGTTAGCTTTTTACTTCTTTGCAGATTTATGCCCTGTGGCTTCTATGCCCAGCACTTGTCTCGAGGTATCTTTACCACCTGGAGGAATTATGATACTCGGTAAATTCGATATGAGGCACGAATTCTATTTAAGGTTTGTAATTAGGAAGGAAGAAGAAAAGCTATAGATGTAGCATATGAAGGAAACTTGGGAGGATTGATTATTTCTTTGACATATCTTCTTGTATAGTACCTTAAGTATGTATAGGTTTTAAACTACTAACTAATTTGCACACACATATTAACATAATAGGAATACGGTGACATAAACAAAGCAAATCTATAATTACCAGCCATCTCCAGTGAAGCCAAGAAAACCATTTAGGCACCCTAGGCATTTGTGAAAATTTGTCTATGATATGATGGATATTTTCCAACTGTACTTGAACCATCAGACAAATTAAAGCAGCCCATTTCTGGGATCTGTTCACATCCCATATGTTCTTTTAACCATAGATAGTCTATAGTCATGAGATTTTGGGGTGCTACAACTTGCACCCCTCCCAACTCCTGGTTGAGTTCCAACAGTACAGATCCAGTCAAATTCGTTGTCTCACTGTATGCACATGCCAGGATAGACATCTCCCTCCTCCTTCTTATGGCAAGTCCAGGAGACGGTGGGCTGGATGCAGCCACAACCGCAGCATCGTCCGGATCCCTGTGGAGGCTTTTTGATGATCATCCCCCGGCACGAGTCCTCCAGAGAGTGCTGATGCTGGAAGCTCCTCCTCATATCGTATCTTAGTTCATTTTCTGGGTAGCCAAGCTAGGCTTTGATCTTCTGCGTAGAAACAAACAGACCCTTTGCCCACACTTTGACATGCCCTCTATACCACTGTGCAGAACTCATTGGAGGTCAGCACACAGTAACTGCTTTTTTTTTTTTTTTTTTAATTAAGAGAAAGGAATATTATCAGAAAAGAGTACCTCCATAGCTGATCATCTGACACCCTTTAAGTGATCAACATTAAGGATATTTAAAGCATGCGTTGATCTTTGATTTACCAATAGTTTTATCCTGTTAAGGAGTAATCCCCCTTTTCTTTCTTTCTTTCTTTTTTTTTTTAAATTTTTAATCTACACTTACCTGAAGAATACTATGTTTACTATGCTCTCCCCTATATCAGGTCCCCCCTAACAACCACATTACGGTTACTGTCCATCAGCTTAGCAAAATGTGGTAGAGTCACTAATTGTCCTCTCTGTGTTGTGCAGCCCACCCTCCCCTTTCTCCCTCCCCCCCCATGCATGCTAATCTTAATATCCCCCTTCTTCTTCCCCCCCCTTATCCCTCCCTGCCCACCCATCCTCCCCAGTTCCTTTCCCTTTGGTACCTGTTAGTCCATTTTTGGGTTCTGTAATTCTGCTGCTGTTTTGTTCCTTCAGTTTTTCCTTTGTTCCTATACTCCTCAGATGAGTGAAATCATTTGGTATTTCTCTTTCTCCGCTTGGCTTATTTCACTGAGCATAATACTCTCCAGCTCCATCCATGTTGCTGCAAATGGTTGGATTTTTCCACTTCTTATGGCTGAGTAGTATTCCATTGTGTATATGTACCACATCTTCTTTATCCATTCATCTACCGATGGACATTTAGGTTGCTTCCAATTCTTGGCTATTGTAAATAGTGCTGCGATAAACATAGGAGTGCATCTGTCTTTCTCAAACTTGATTGCTGCGTTCTTAGGGTAAATTCCTAGGAGTGGAATTTCTGGGTCAAATGGTAGGTCTATTTTGAGCATTTTGATGCACCTCCATACTGCTTTCCACAATGGTTGAACTAATTTACATTCCCACCAGCAGTGTAGGAGGGTTCCCCTTTCTCCACAGCCTCGCCAACATTTGTTGTTGTTTGTCTTTTGGATGGCAGCTATCCTTACTGGTGTGAGGTGATACCTCATTGTAGTTTTAATTTGCATTTCTCTGATAATTAGCGATGTGGAGCATCTTTTCATGTGTCTCTTGGCCATCTGTATTTCTTTTTTGGAGAACTGTCTGTTCAGTTCCTCTGCCCATTTTTTAATTGGGTTATTTGTTTTTTGTTTGTTGAGGCGTGTGAGCTCTTTATATATTCTGGACGTCAAGCCTTTATCAGATCTGTCATTTTCAAATATATTCTCCCATACTGTAGGGTTCCTTTTTGTTCTATTGATGGTGTCTTTCGCTGTACAGAAGCTTTTCAGCTTAGTATAGTCCCACTTGTTCATTTTTGCTGTTGTTTTCCTTGCCCGGGGAGATATGTTCAAGAAGAGATCACTCATGTTTATGTCTAAGAGGTTTTTGCCTATGTTTTTTTCCAAGAGTTTAATGGTTTCGTGACTTACATTCAGGTCTTTGATCCATTTTGAGTTTACCTTTGTATATGGGGTTAGACAATGGTCCAGTTTCATTCTCCTACATGTAGCTGTCCAGTTTTGCCAGCACCATCTGTTGAAGAGACTGTCATTTTGCCATTGTATGTCCATGGCTCCTTTATCAAATATTAATTGACCATATATGTTTGGGTTAATTTCTGGGGTCTCTAATCTGTTCCACTGGTCTGTGGCTCTGTTCTTGTGCCAGTACCAAATTGTCTTGATTACTATGGCTTTGTAGTAGAGCTTGAAGTTGGGGAGTGAGATCCCCCCTACTTTATTCTTCTTTTTCAGGATTGCTTTGGCTATTCGGGGTCTTTGGTGTTTCCATATGAATTTTTGAATTATTTGTTCCCATTCATTGAAGAATGTTGCTGGTAATTTGAGAGGGATTGCATCAAATTTGTATATTGCTTTCGGCAGGATGGCCATTTTGACGATATTAATTCTTCCTAGCCATGAGCATGGGATGAGTTTCCATTTATTAGTGTCCCCTTTAATTTCTCTTAAGAGTGACTTGTAGTTTTCAGAGTATAAGTCTTTCACTTCCTTGGTTAGGTTTATTCCTAGGTATTTTATTCTTTTTGATGCAATGGTGAATGGAATTGTTTTCCTGATTTCTCTTTCTATTGATTCGTTGTTAGTGTATAGGAAAGCTACAGATTTCTGTGTGTTGATTTTGTATCCTGCAACTTTGCTGTATTCCGATATCAGTTCTAGTAGTTTTGGAGTGGAGTCTTTAGGGTTTTTTATGTACAGTATCATATCATCTGCAAATAGTGACAGTTTAACTTCTTCTTTACCAATCTGGATTCCTTGTATTTCTTTGTTTTGTCTGATTGCCGTGGCTAGGACCTCCAGTACTATGTTAAATAACAGTGGGGAGAGTGGGCATCCCTGTCTGGTTCCCGATCTCAGTGGAAATGCTTTCAGCTTCTCGCTGTTCAGTATAATGCTGACTGTGGGTTTATCATATATGGCCTTTATTATGTTGAGGTACTTGCCCTCTATTCCCATTTTGCTGAGAGTTTTTATCATGAATGGATGTTGAATTTTGTCAAATGCTTTTTCAGCATCTATGGAGATGATCATGTGGTTTTTGTCTTTCTTTTTGTTGATGTGGTGGATGATGTTGATGGATTTTCGAATGTTGTACCATCCTTGCATCCCTGGGATGAACCCCACTTGGTCATGGTGTATGATCCTTTTGATATACTGTTGAATTCTGTTTGCTAATATTTTATTGAGTATTTTTGCATCTACATTCATCAGGGATATTGGTCTGTAATTTTCTTTTTTGGTGGGGTCTTTCCTGGTTTTGGTATTAGGGTGATGTTGGCTTCATAGAATGAGTTTGGGAGTATTCCCTCTTCTTCTATTTTGTGGAACACTTTAAGGAGAATGGGTATTATGTCTTCTCTGTGTGTCTGATAAAATTCCGAGGTAAATCCGTCCGGCCCCGGGGTTTTGTTCTTGGGTAGTTTTTTTATTACTGTTTCAATTTCTTTGCTTGTAATTGGTTTGTTTAACTTTTGTGTTTCTTCCTTGGTCAGTCTTGGGAGGTTGTATTTTTCTAGGAAGTTGTCCATTTCTTCTAGGTTTTCCAGCTTGTTGGCATATAGGTTTTCATAGTAGTCTTTAATAATTCTTTGTATTTCTGTGGAGTCTGTCGTGATTTTTCCATTCTCATTTCTGATTATGTTGATTTGTGTTGACTCTCTTTTTCTCTTAATATGTTGGGCTAGAGGCTTATCTATTTTGTTTATTTTCTCAAAGAACCAGCTCTTGGTTTCGTTGATTTTTGCTATTGTTTTATTCTTCTCAATTTTGTTTATTTCTTCTCTGATCTTTATTATGTCCCTCCTTCTGCTGACTTTAGGCCTCATTTGTTCTTCTTTTTCCAGTTTTAATAATTGTGATGTTAGACTATTCATTTGGGATTGTTCTTCCTTCTTCAAGTGTGCCTGGATTGCTATATACTTTCCTCTTAAGACTGCTTTCGCTGCATCCCACAGAAGTTGGGGCTTAGTGTTGTTGTTGTCATTTGTTTCTATATATTCCTTGATCTCTATTTTGATTTGTTCATTGATCCATTGATTATTTAGTAGCATGTTGTTAAGCCTCCATGTGTTTGTGAGCCTTTTTGTTTTCTTTGTAGAATTTATTTCTACTTTCATACCTTTGTGGTCTGAAAAATTGGTTGGTAGAATTTCAATATTGTGGAATTTACTGAGGCTCTTTTTGTGAGCTAGTATGTGGTCTATTCTGGAGAATGTTCCATGTGCACTTGAGAAGAATGTATATCCTGTTGCTTTTGGATGTAAAGTTCTATAGATGTCTATTAGGTCCATCTGTTCTAGTGTGTTGTTCAGTGCCTGTGTGTCTTTACTTATTTTCTGCCCGGTGGATCTATCCTTTGGGGTGAGTGGTGTGTTGAAGTCTCCTAAGATGTATGCATTGCAGTCTATTTCCCTCTTTAGTTCTGTTAGTATTTGCTTCACATATGCTGGTGCTCCTGTATTGGGTGCATATATATTTAGAATGGTTATATCCTCTTGTTGGACTAAGCCCTTTATCATTATGTAGTGGCCTTCTTTATCTCTTGTTACTTTCTTTGTTTTGAAGTCTATTTTGTCTGATATTAGTACTGCAACCCCTGCTTTCTTCTCACTGTTGTTTGCCTGAAATATGTTTTTCCATCCCTTGACTTTTAGTCTATGCTTATCTTTGGGTTTAAGGTGAGTTTCTTGTAAGCAGCATATAGATGGGTCTTGCTTTTTTATCCATTCTATTACTCTATGTCTTTTGATTGGTGCATTAAGTCAATTTACATTTAGGGTGACTATTGAAAGATATGTACTTATTGCCATTGCAGGCTTTAGATTCGTGGTTACCAAAGGTTCAAGGTTAGCTTCTTTAGTATCTTACTGCCTAACTTAGCTCGCTTATTGAGCTGTTATATACACTGTCTGGAGATTCTTTTCTTCTCTCCCTTCTTATTCCTCCTCCTCCATTCTTCATATGTTGTGTGTTTTGTTCTGTGCTCTTTTTAGGGGTGCTCCCATCTAGAGCAGTCCCTGTAGGATGCCCTGTAGAGGTGGTTTGTGGGAAGCAAATTCCCTCAGCTTTTGCTTGTCTGGGAATTGTTTGATCCCACCATCATATTTAAATGATAGTCGTGCTGGATACAGTATCCTTGGTTCAAGGCCCTTCTGTTTCATTGCATTAAGTATATCATGCCATTCTCTTCTGGCCTGTAGGGTTTCTGTTGAGAAGTCTGATGTTAGCCTGATTGGTTTTCCTTTATAGGTGACCTTTTTCTCTCTAGCTGCCTTTAAAACTCTTTCCTTGTCCTTGATCCTTGCCATTTTAATTATTATGTGTCTTGGTGTTGTCCTCCTTGGATCCTTTCTGTTGGGGGTTCTGTATAATTCCATGGTCTGTTCGATTATTTCCTCCCCCAGTTTGGGGAAGTTTTCAGCAATTATTTCTTCAAAGACACTTTCTATCCCTTTTCCTCTTTCTTCCTCTTCTGGTATCCCTATAATACGAATGTTTTTCCTTTTGTATTGGTCACATATTTCTCTTAGTGTTGTTTCATTCCTGGAGAACCTTTTATCTCTCTCTATGTCAGCTTCTATACGTTCCTGTTCTCTGGCTTCTATTCCTTCAATGGCCTCTTGCATCTTATCCATTCTGCTTATAAATCCTTCCAGGGATTGTTTCACTTCTGTGATCTCTTTCCTGACATCTGTGATCTCCTTCCAGACTTCATCCCACTGCTCTTGCATTTTTCTCTGCATCTCATCCCATTGCTCTTGCATTTTTTTCTGCATCTCTGTCAGCATGTTCATGATTTTTATTTTGAATTCTTTTTCAGGAGGACTAGTTAGGTCTGTCTCCTTCTCAGGTGTTGTCTCTGTGATCTTTGTCTGCCTGTAGTTTTGCCTTTTCATGGTGATAGAGATAGTTTGCAGAGCTGGTACAAGTGACCGCTGGAAGAGCTTCCCTTCTTGTTGGTTTGTAGCCTTTTCCTGGGAGAATAGCGACCTCTAGTGGCTTGTGCTGGGCAGCTGTGCGCAGACAGGGCTTCTGCTTCCTGCCCAGTTGCTTTGGGGTTTATCTCCGCTGTTGCTGTGGGCTTGGCCTGGCTGGGGCTGTTCCTCCAAAATGGTGGAGCCCCGTTGGAGGGGGAGCAGCCAGGAGACTATTTATCTCCGTAAGGGGCCTCTGTGCTCCCTGCTGCCCAGGGGGTTAGAGTGTCCAGAGATCCCCAGATTCCCTGCTTCTGGTCTAAGTGACCTGTCCTGCCCCTTTAAGATTTCCAAAAAGCACTCTCCAAACCAAAACAACAACAGCAACAATGAGAGAGGGAACAGAAAGAAAGAGAAAAAAAAAGGAAAAAAAAGGAAAAAACAAGCGATTTTTTTTTTTTTTTTGTCCTCAGGTGCCGGTCCCAGGCACCCGCTCACTGGTCCTGCTGCCCTGTCTCCCTAGCACCAGGGTCCCTGTCCTTTCAAGGCTTCCAAAAAGCACCCACCCACCGGTCCCGCAGGGAAGGAACGCTCAATATTCTTTGTCCTCAGGCACTGGTCCCACGCACCCACTCACCAGTCCCGCCACCCTGCCTCCCTAGCACCGGGGTCCCTGTCCCTTCAAGGCTTCCAAAAAGCACTCGGCAAAAAGAGAGAAAAAAAAGGGGAAAAACGCGCGATTTCTTCCGTCCTCAGGTGCTGGTCTCAGGCACCCACCCACCGGTCCCACAGGGAAAAATGCGGGATATTCTTTGTCCTCAGGTGCCGGTCCCAGGCACCCGCTCACCAGTCCCGCCGCCCTGCCTCCCTAGCACCGGGGTCCCTGTCCCTTTTAGGCTTCCAAAAAGCACTCGCAGAAAAGAGAAAAAAAAAAGGGGAAAAACGCGCGATTTCCTCTGTCCTCAAGTGCCGGTCTCAGGCACCCGCCCACCGGTCCCGCAGGGAAAAACGGGGGATATTCTTTGTCCTCAGGCGCCGGTCCCAGCCACCCACTCACCAGTCCCGCCACCGTGCCTCCCTAGCACTGGGGTCCCCGTCCCTTCAAGGCTTCCAAAAAGCGCTCGCCAAAAAGAGAAAAAAAAAAAAAAGGGGAAAAACGCGCGACCTCCTCCGTCCTCAGGCACCGGTCTCAGGCACCGGCCCCCAGGTCTCGCAGGGAGAAACGCGGGATATTCTTTGTCCTCCGGCGCCGTTCCCAGGCACCTCCTCACCGGTCCCGCCACCCTGCCTCCCCAGCAACGGGGGCCCGTCCCTCTAAGGCTTCCAAAAAGCGCTCGCCAAAAAAAAAAAAAAAAACCGCTCCGGTTTCTCTCCACCCGCCGGGAGCCGGGGGGAGGGGCGCTCGGGTCCCGCCGGGCTGGGGCTTGTATCTTACCCCCTTCACAAGGTGCTGGGTTCTTGCAGGTGTGGATGTGGTCTGGATGTTGTCCTGTGTCCTGTGGTCTCTATTTTAGGAAGATTTTTCTTTGTTATATTTTCATAGCTCTATGTGTTTTTGGGAGGAGATTTCCACTGCTCTACTCACGCCACCATCTTGGCTCCGCCCCCCAGATTTTTATTTTTAAGAAACTCAAACTAAGCAGCCTTCTTTCTATCAGAGGAAAAGGGAAGATTGTGAGAACCACATGTTAAGGAAAATGGAAGTGAGACTATTTCTTTATTGGCATACTGAACATGTGGGAATACACTTTACTTGCACTCTACCCAGCCCATTTCACCTGTTTATATTACATTTCTGTTGGCATGAGTTTTCAAGTACTATTTTAATAGAATAACGAAGGGATGAATAAAAAATAAAAATATCTAAATTACCTCTCATTGTTCTGAGGCTTTCTTGAAGCCTTCTGAGCTTTAAGATAGCTTCTGGGATTGAAATAAATACTATAATTTGAAATCCAGTTGGAACTTCCTCTTTTGTAGAATTCACACCAAGGCCAGTTTCCTGTAGCCTCTAGAAACAAGTACTAAGAGAGTGACCCAAGTGACCACTAGAAGTTCAGGGCACAGCATTTCTTCATATCTGTGTGTCTAATTATGTCATGGTAGGTGTATGAATCTTTGAATCACAACTTTGCCTTATATTCAGAAGGTGAAACCCTTTGAGGCCCTCCCTGCGAGTTTGCTGGGTCTGGGAAAGACCGTCTCATAGAGCCTGGGACTCCAGGTTTTATAAGCTGTAGAGAGAGAAAAAAAATAGGAAAAAGAAAGTATAGCTATAATTCTGTACCAAAACATGTCCCACTTTTCACTGTGTTTTTCCAAATGCAACTAGATAATTTGGAACTAGCTAAAGATAAGTGTCTCTTAGAGTGGGAGTTTGGCCTCAGACATACATTAATGATCACAATTTAATCAAAACTGTAGCCACTCTTGTGACTCAGAGATTTTCCTTTCTTATCTTTTTGTACTGCTGCCTACCTGCTCTTTTCCTTTTTCATTGTATTTATGAAATATCTTCTCTATACTTAGGCATTTAAATGACCAGATGTGTATTTGGAGACCCTAAGAATGGCCAATATCTTTTACTTTGATGCCTTCATCAAATATTATTTCACAAGTCAGATAGGTCTATCTCCAGTGGGTCCAGAGAGTGAAATATTAAGGTGCATCTAAGCTCAGGAAGCAAGTGGTAACACTTGCTGAGGTTAAGGGGCAGCTGTGCCTTTAGGCAGAACATGTGTCCATGTTTACCTCAGTGCTCTCTGGTCCATATTATTCTCTCAAATCTGCACCTGCTGATTTCCTGTGAGCATTGAGTTTGTGAATATAGGTCCCTGCTCATGCGAAGACTATATCTAGTGTGTTTATTCTTATCCCAGAAAAGACAGTGTGGTCCAGCTAAGATGGCACTAACCCTGGAATCAGAAAGTTTGCTCTCAGAAAGTCACTTAAACTCTCAATGTCTCAGTTCCCTCAGTTATAAGGTGAAGAGAGGCATCCCTGAGACAGTTAACTGTTTGGGAATCAAATGAAATGATACATTTGAAAGTGTCTTATAAAGTGCTATGTACAAGGTCATAGATTAGTAATGATAACATTAAAAGTCACAACAACCTATCATTTTAAATATAATAAAAAATAGGGAGAAACCCTACCTTGTTTTCATAATGAAGAAAATTGTCTTTTACCAGAAGGCTTTTTTTTTTTTTTAGTTTCACTTTGGCCTCAAAAATGGAAGGAAGATAGAAAATGAGCAGAACGTTATTGAGAAACTTGTGCTTTTTTGCAATAACAGCAGAGTGGAGGGTTTGTACCTTTGCACTAACATGCAAAAGAAGCTATTGAGCACAGCAGCTGTGGTGGGAACCTGAGGCAGCTTCTGCCATTGTGATCTGTTTATAGTATTCTGGTTGGCGGCAGCTGGTCAGTCCACAGCCTTGGTTATCTGGGCAGCTTATTCAGGCAAATAAAGGAGAAGACAGATAGTCTCAGGACACATATGAAATTTCATGGACTCCAACAGAAATTTGACTCGAGGTGAGTGAGGATGTTAGCATTCAAAGAAATGGATGCAATTTTTTATTTTTTGACATAGTTTAATTCATCTATTAAAACTAATGATATGAAATTGCCATTTTTGTAAGTCAAAAATGGCTGAATATTGGCAATTTCATATGGTTCCAACTAGTCTTAGTTTATTTAGGCTGCTCTAATGGAACACCATAGACTGAGTATTTTTTAAACAACAGAAGTGTATTTCTTAAAGGTTTGGTGTCTGATGAGAGCTTATTTTCTGTTTCATAGCAGCCATCTTCTTACATGGCAGAAGGGGTGAAGGACCTGCTGGAGCCTCCTTTATAAGGGCACTAATCCCATTCATGGGAACTCCATCCCCATTTCCAAATCACCTCTCCAGGGCCCTGCCTCTTAATACAGTCACATTGGGAATTAGGATTTCAACACATGAATTTGGGGGGAAGACAGTCCAGAGCACACTGAATATTAACACAGAAACTAAACAGATAACTAATGGCTGATTTTTCCATATTGGACTAGGATGACCTGGGAAGAAATCAGGCTGAATCAGATCTGGCCTCTGCCTTCCAGATGCTCTCAAAAGCAACCCCACTCAAGGCCAGCCATGAGAAGGCTTGTGATCGGGCGCAGCACCCACAGTGGCAGAGAGGCTAATCTTGTCTGGGGAGGTCTGCTGGAGGGAGTAGACAGGGAACTGGCCCTTATAAGAAGAGCAAGAGTGTGGAGAAGGATGAGGCAATAGCGGTGATGGAAAACACGTTTCTCCTTTAAATCCTGTTATTAACTCCTATCTGGCTTGGCAGTGCCCAAGTCCTCAGGGTTTGGGATCGTCTGAAAGAAACAAGAAATGATTTCAGCCGACTATCCCAGATAAAAAGTCTTTGTGGAGAACATCTGAATATGTGTTAATATACAAATGTTAATATTAAGATTAAAAAAGTTGAGTTGGAATATAGTGACCAGGACAGGGGTCCAGACTGACCGAAAAGTAAATCATACTCCTTTGTAGACCATGTAGACAAATGTAGAGAGCATGTAGTATAACAAACTCCCATTTCTATTTGCTTCCTTTTCTCCTCAAGGTTTACTCTTTAATAGCTGGCAGCACAGAAAGGAACTTAGATTTGTTTTTATCTTAGTCTGAGATGTGGTTGCAACTTAACTTTTTCATTTTGACTATAACTAAAAATGACTCATGTTCATTTCCATCTCAGTAGCCAGGGATCACTTTGATAGAACCTTCATTTTTTTGGTAACATTTCCCACTAGGTGTTGTTACCAAAATTCTAACAAGAATGGTAATTTGTTATAGCATGAGAAAATGTCTATAAATCCTTAAGGACTTTTCATATTAGAAAGAATGTAACTGCATGACATGGGCAAAAAGTTGCAGAATCAATGATAAGAATAAATAAGGAATAGCAGGTGGTCTAAATTGATATTGACATTGCACAAGGCAGCTATCTCTACCCCATTACACCTGCCCTAAACCTGGAGGGAGGCCAAGGATCACTTATATTGTGTCAAGAGAAGAAAGTTTGAAGAGCATCAGTTTTCAATATGTTATATATTAGTTTCTTTTGTGCGTCTAGGTGGGAATAGATGTCCCCAAAGCTGTAATTCATATTTTAGCTTCAGGTCTCTTAAAGATGTAAAGATTTTCCTTGCTTTTCCTTGCTTGAAAACAGATGGGGATTTCAGACAAAGCTAGGCTATCAGTGATAATGTGCTTAGTGTCAGTCAAAATAAATCTGTGCTGGGAATTCTAGGTAGATTGACTTTTTAAAAAAAATTAAAATTTCCATGTGGAAAGAAAGAATGATGGTGCAGAAGACCCAAGGGAGGACTCCTCTGATATATTTAGAAAAGAATGTATAATCCTAGTAATTTATTAAGACCCTCTGAAATGAAAGCCCTGCTCAGACCTGCGTGGGAGGATGTTGATTAGGAATCTCTGGACCCTTTAGGGCTGGCTGAGGCACCTTTATGAACTGCATGAATCCAGCATGGCCTGAGTATGGCTGCATGCCAGCTTTTCTGCTTTCAAATGTTTAATTGAGGAGTAACTAGCCAGAAAGTGAATATTTAGCTTGGACACTGGAAAGTTAGAAAGTATTTCCATTTTTCTGGTGCCCCTTAATTCTGATCTCCTTTGTTGTCTATTCAGTTGCAAAGCAGACCATTCCATCTATGGGGAGCTGGAAACAAATATGTCTGTCACATTTGATAGAAGTTTGAAATTAGCGGTGAATTGGATTTGGATTTAAGTGGTCATATGAATGATTAGACTGTGCAAACAGATCTTTCCTGCAAAGCAATGAACTTTCTGTTGGCCTTATGAGACAGGGCTAAGGCAATGCATCCCTGGGCTTTGGCATCACTGCTTGAAGGAATACTCACTTCCTGTTTGTGTTTCATTTTTCCTGCTGCAGTTTGTCAGTGTTTGCCTATTTAACAGGCTCGGGCTCCTTGAGGCTTTTAACAAAAGGTTGCATTCTCTGTGGAGCCTTTTCCTGGAGGCACTGCAATCCAGAGGTTATAGAAATCCCATTCTGCCCATTTGGATGGGGGAAATGGAATCTGAGCATCTGGTCACAATGTTTCTGTGCTATTTATTTTAAAAGTGATGTTGAATGAATTAAGATTTCTGCTGCATTTTTGCCAGAAATTCTGGAGATTACTGCTTGATGCTGACACTCATTAAAATGTTAATGCATCTAATGGATGAGATCATGTAAATCTTCAGAGAAGTTGTAAGCAGTTTGGGCAGCCAAACCTGGGGCCAGAAAGTGTAAGACCCAATGGCCTTATTCCAGTCTGCACTTCCCCCCAGTGAGGAGATGAAGGCCATGGCAGATCGATGCAACAAGCAAGAGGTTTATTATTATTCCAGCTAGCTGGGGTCCAAGTGTCTGCCCGACACAGCAGGTTTCACCAAGGACCCCAAGCACTCAGAGCCAAGGGTTTATATAGCATTTTCAAAGCACTTAACTCATAGTAATTTTCCACAGCTATACATTATTCTTGCAAGACATACATCCTGGGGTTAGGCAGGAGCAAGATAAGACCACTCCTCAATTGTCAGGGTGGGTCCGCACGATAAGCTTGGTATGTAGAATTAACTGACCAAGGCTAGCTGACCAGGGGTCACTGCTGCCTGATTCCAGTGCTCATGATTGATTAACTTGTTTTTCAAAGCCTTACCCAGTTCCTGTTTTTCTTTTTAAGTCACACACACTCAGAAAATGGTTTCTAGGCCCTTAAGATGGCTACTCTTATGCTAGCTTATTTCTATTCTTACATTCCCCTCTTCTTCTTGTACCTATTTCAATCATGAAACTAGGGGTCATCTGTTTGGTCAACATTCTGATAGTTCTGTCTCAACACCATGATTTGCACGGTGCTAATGCATTCTTTGATAAAGGTAACTAGGCGGTTTAGGATCCAGGGGCCAAAAGTTAGAATTAATATTAAGATTATTAGTGGCCCTACTAGAGTAGAGATGAGGGTAGTGAACCATGGCGAGGAGTTGAACCAGGACTCAAACCACCCTTGGTTTTGTTCTCTTTCTCTTTTCCTTTTAGCTAACCTTTCTCTAACTTTGGCCATGGAGTCTTTTACTACTCCTGAATGATCTATGTAGAAGCAAAATTCTTCTTTAAGGGCAGCGCACAGTCCGCCTTGTTGGAGGAATAACATGTCTAACCCTCTTCTATTTTGTAGGACTACTTCTGATAAAGAAGTTAAAGAGTCTTGCAGGGTGGATATGGATTTCTCTATTTCTTCTAAGTCTGCATCTATGGATTCTCTGAGACTGTGGTAATGCTGGTTCTGGAGAACTAGTGAGGATGCTCCTGTGGCTACCCTTGCTGCTCCTAGGCCAAGGCCTAGTAAGAGAGAGATAGTCAGACTCAAGGGTTCTCGTTTGACTCGGGGTGAAGACTGGCTTAGTTGGGACAGGACTTTGTCATAAGGATGGTAAATAAGGCGGGGTATTAATTGTACTAGAACACAAGTGTCAGACGTTTTGCCTAACTTCTGGGAATGAGCACATGGAGTGACTCCAGTTTGGCAGGCCCACCACCCGTTAGATGGGGGAATATAATAAGTTGGGGTGGTGCTTATTACTTCTGTCTTGTTGCAGAGGGAGGTGTAAGTTTTAGGAACTTTCCCAATGCAGGTTCCTTGCCCACTTACAGAGGATAAAGTGAGTCTAGGTCCTTTCTGCTGCCATCTACACTGGGAGGGGTCAGAAGACTGGTTGAGAGCATTAACAAATGCTATACCTTCGTAGTACGGGGGAGCAACATCATAGCATAACCAGCAGGAGCGAGTTAGCTCAGGATGGGAATTGTTGACAACTTGGAAAGCGCCTCTGATTAGACTAAGAAGCCGGTATGGCTGGCTTTCCACAGCGGGGGCTGGTGTCCAAGCTGGGCTCAGGCTCTGGGGAAGGGACTTAGGGGGCTGTGTCACTTTGACGGGCTGTCTAGGGGTTTTGGGTGCTTCGGGTTTCAATAATTTATTTGGACCTAAGGCTATCTCGACTATTGGCTCAACTTTTAATTTGACTTGGATAAGGGTTCCAAAAGGAGGGGTCTGATAAAGATATAGGCCCCAGGTTAACCCTGTCTGCCATCGGGTGTCTTTTTTTTCTTGTTCTGTGAACTGGAGCCTGAGCAGATTACAGTCTGGACTGTACCTAGTTCAGGTGCACGGTTTAACAAATGAGAGAGTGATGAGCTGGGGAGTTACTTGCCACTTCTACTCCCCGTCATTGGTGGTAACACAACTCCAGCGTGCACAGTATCGGGACTTGGCCCCTCCACACTGCTGCTTTGCTGGCCCTGTTCGAAACCCTGGGCACGCATAAAACCCATTTTGACTCACAGAGACTCGGCGCTGCTTTTCTTGCCAGTCTCTCCCCACTCCCATTCCAACCGGACAGAACTGAGGGGCGCAGGAAAGAGGGGGGCCTGAATGCTGACTCCTGCCCTTTCCGCCTCTCTTTTCTAAGTCTGCTACTCTATCTAGGTTAAAGTACAGGTTAGGGAACCACGTGCCTAAGGGGGTCGTGTGGGAAGTGCGATTGTATATTTCATGAGTTTCCCAGTTCTCTATTTCCCAGGTGAGCCAATAGGGGACATGGGGGTTAGGGTCGCTGAGTGCAATAGGGGAAAGGCACAATATATATAATATGAGCGGCACAGTCTTAGCTTTTGTGAATTGTCTTTGTCCAGCTGACGTGGTCATCTTGGAATAGAGTTTTTGGGAATGGTGCGTGGGTCAGCTGAACGGCGCTGGTGTCTCCGGATGTGCACCTGGTCCCTTTAGGGGTCTTCTGGTGATTTTAAGCCAGAGAGGATTCTCAGTAGACTGGGCTCTCCATGCGAGATGGTCTTCAGCTGTCTCAGCTGAGATAACAGATTTCACATGAGATGCGTGAATCCAGGCGGCAATCCTGTCAACTTTGACTGCTGTTGGGGTGGTCAGCAACACTAAGTAGGGTCCTTTCCACCATGGCTCGAGGGTCTGTGCTCGGTGCCACCTTACAAACTGTACAAAGTCTCCAACTTGGAATGGGTGGGCTGCTTCTGGAGTGCCGGGCTTGTAGACTGCTTTTAGTTGGGTCCACACTTCTCTTTGGACTGCCTGGAGAGCTTTCAACCTATTATATAAATCGCAGTTGTCAGTCTGGGTAATGGGGAGGGGGTCATGCAGGCAAGTAAGTGGGGTGGGGGAGCCATACAAGATTTCAAAGGGGGTTAAATTGAGATGAGTAGGGGTGTTCTGAGCTTGGAACAAGGCCAGGGGAAGGAGCACCACGCAGTCTGAGCCAGTCTTTATGGTCAATTTAGTTAAGGTCTCTTTCAGGGTTTGATTCATCCTTTCTATGTGCCCTGAACTCTGGGGTCTGTACATGCAATGTAATTTCCAATCGGTCCCCAAATACTTAGCAACTCCCTGACTTACCCAGGCGATGAAAGCGGGTCCGTTGTCAGATCCTATTACCTTAGGTATCCCGAGCGGAGGAAATATTTCTTCTAATATTGTCTTTATTACTACTGCAGCTGTTTCCTGCCTTGTTGGAAAGGCTTTGACCCATCCTGAAAAGGTATCTACAAACACTAGGAGATACTTAAATTTATACTTCCCTGGTTTAATTTCAGTAAAGTCTATTTCCCAAAACTGTCCAGGCCGGTTCCCCCTTGCCCGTTTTCTAGTCCATTTCTTCTTCCCGGGTGAGTTTGTTTCTTGACATGGAATGCACGGCTTAACTAAGGATTCAGCTATCTGCTGCAGGTTCGGCACATACCACCCAGAGTTTAAAACAGCCTGAGTAAGTTTATGCGCTCCTAAGTGTGTCCACTGGTGCATCTGTTTGGTTATGGCTTTGGCAGTTGCTTGGGGCAGGATGATTTTTCTATCTTGGGTGCACCAGGCTCTCTTCTGTTCATCAAAATAGTGAGTACGGTCTTTGGAGATTAGTTCTAAATCTGCTGGCCTATATTGATAGGGTGGCAGGCTTGGCTCAGGCTGGGTTTCAGAGAGGAAGATTTCTACAGTCTTTGCGGCTGCTGCTTGGGCAGCTTGATCAGCCATATTATTGCCTACAGTGATGTAGGACTTCCCGGGTTGGTGAGCGGGGCAATGAATTATACTTACTTTGGCTGGTTTGTGCAGAGCTTCTAAGAGTGCCGTGATTTCTGGCTTGTTTTTTATTTCTCTTCCTTCGGAAACAGTCTCTTTCCTTGCATCTGACAGCCAACTCTTCCCTTCTCATAACACGTAGCCCAGGTAGCTTACCTGTCATTTGCAGATTTGTGCTTTCTTGGCTGATGCCAGATATCCTAGAGTTTCTAGGTAATGTTTGTAAATGGCTCCATGCACATGTGCCATCGCAGAGGCGTATCTGCTATCTGTATAGATGTTAATTTTCTTTCCAGACCCCAGTTCTAGTGCTCTCATAAGAGCACTGAGCTCAGCTTTCTGTGCCGAGGTTCCCTCAGGGAGGGGCTGAGCCTACACTATTTTTTCTCCATCTACTACAGCCGCTCCTGCCTTACGCTTTCCTTGGTCTAGGTAGCTGTTTCCATCTGTGAACCAGGTGGCTTCAGCATCTGGTAAAGGCAGGTCAGTCAAGTCTTTACACCACCCATGGGCATCGGCTAATACTTGCTGACAGTCATGCACCAGGGGTTCAAGATTGGGGTCTGGCAGCAAAGTGGCCGGATTGAGACTGGTCGGCAGAGAGAATGTCACCCGGTCGGAGTTGAGCAACAGGGCTTGGTAGTGAGTTATCCGAGCATTTGTAAGCCACCGATGCAGGGGCTGCCGGATTATGCTTTCTAGTGCATGCGGAGCAGTCATGGTTAGATTTTGCCCTAAGGTCAATTTGTCCGCATCTTTGACTAGTACTGCTGCTGCCGCGATTATTTTCAAGCCTGCAGGCCAGCCGGCGGCTACTGGATCTAGTTTTTTAGACAGGTATGCTATGGGCTGTTTCCATGGTCCGAGCTTCTGAGTCAGCACCCCTTTGGCTATCCTCCTGTTCTCTGCCACGAACAAGTGGAAGGGTTTTGTCACATCGGGGAGTCCCAGAGCTGGGGAGGACATCAATGCCAGCTTAATGGCATCAAATGCCTTCTGTTCTTCCTCTCCCCAAGAGAACAATCTAGCTTTGGTGAGAGGGTAAAGGGGGGCTGCAATCTCTGCGAACCCGGGGATCCATAGCCTGCAAAATCCTGAGGTCCCCAGGAATTCTCTGCCTTGCTTAGGAGTCTCAGGCGGGGGGATATGGAGAACAGTCTCTTTCCTTGCATCTGACAGCCACCTCTTCCCTTCTCATAACACATAGCCCAGGTAGCTTACCTGTCGTTTGCAGATTTGTGCTTTCTTGGCTGATGCCCAATATCCTAGAGTTCCTAATTCTGCCAGAAGTTTCTCCGTCCCTTTCAGGCAATCTTCTCTTGTTTCGGCTGCAAGCAGAAGATCATCAACATATTGCAACAAGGTTACCTGGGGGTTAGCTTCTCAATATAGTGCCAGGTCTTGGTTGAGAGCATCATCAAAGAGGGTGGGGGAATTCTGAATCCTTGCAGGAGCCGGGTCCACGTGAGTTGCCCCATCACTCCTCCATCTGGGTCTCTCCATTCAAAGGCGAAAAGCTCTTGACTCTTTGGCGCAAGTTGGAGGCAGAAGAAGGCATCTTTTAAATCTAAAATGGTATACCAGCCTCAGAGAGGTGGAAAGGAACTTAAAAGATTATAAGGATTAGGAACTGTGGGATGAATGTCCATTACCTGCTTGTTAACTTCTTGCAGGTCTTGGACTGGACGGTATTCATTTGTGCCTGGCTTCCCGACAGGAAGAAGGGGGATGTTCCAGGCAGATTGACATCTGCGTAATATCCCCAACTGGAGGAATCAGGTGATATGGGGCCAGATTCCCTCTCTGACGTCTCTCGGAATAGGGTACTGGCGAACGGCTATGGGGGTGGCTTGTGGTTTTAGTTTGACAAACACGGGCAGCCTATGTTTAGCCTTCCCAATTCCTGCCATCTCTGCCCATGCCTGAGGGAACTTTCTTAGCCACAGGCTGAGATCTCCTGAGCCTGGGTTCTATTTTTCGAATTCAAAGAGTCTATACTCATCTTCTAACATCACAGTCAATATCTGGTTGGGGTCCTCTGAGGGCCTTTTAAGCTGCGGCCCCTCTGGCAGGAAATGGATCTGGGCTTTCATTTTTGTGAGCAAGTCTCTTCCCAATAAAGGATATGGGCAATCCAGGATCACGAGGAAAGAGTGAGACACTAATCCTGTTCCCAGGTCTACCGTCCATGCGGTGGTCCAACAGTACAATTTATTCCCCGTGGCTCCCTGGACCCATGATTTCTGAGTTGAGAGCTGTCCGTCAGCTTGTTGCAATACTGAGTACTGTGCCCCGGTGTCTACTAAGAATCGAGTAGGTTTCCCCTCCACAGTTAGGGTTACCCTAGGTTTGGGGAGGGGCTCTGAACCCCATGCCCCCTAATCACTGTCTTCGTGCATGGTCAGAATTTTAGGGTAGGCAACGGGTTTTTCCCACTGCTGAGGTTTCTTTCTCTTGTTTGGGCATTCTGTGGCCCAATGTCCTTTCTCTTTACAGTACGCGCACTGATCTTTATCTAGCTGCTGTCTCCTGCCGCCTGGCCCTGGTTTAGGTTCTCTGGTCTCTCTCACAACAGTGGTGAGGATTTTATGCAGGTTGCGTTCTTGCCGTCTTTCTTTCCTCAGCTCTCTTTCCTCAGTCTCTTGCAGCTTTCTACCTTCTTTTTCCTTTTCAGTCTCTCTATTATGATACACTTTCTCTGCCACCTGCACTAAGTCTCACAGGGTTTTGTCCTGCAGTCCTTCTAGCCTCTGCAATTTCCTCATGTCTCTACTAGATTGATCTATAAAAGCTACAATAACTGTGGCTTTATGTTCCTCACTGACTGGATCATACAGAGTGTACTGCTGAAAAGCCTCTATGAGTCTTTCTAAAAATGCTGAGGGGGATTCATGGGGTCCTTGAAGGACTCCCCTTACCTTAGCCAAATTGGTGGGGTGCTTCGATGCTCCCCTGAGACCTGCCATCAGAGCCTGGCAGAAGACTTTCAGGTGCTCCTTACCTTCCGGGGTGTTGAAGTCCCAATCATGTCTGGTTAGGAGGAACCCCTCCTCGATAATGGCTGGGCTCTGGGTGGGTCGCCCATCTGCCCCCGGGTTCATTCTTCTGGGCCTCTAGGAGGATCTGCTCTATTTCTTCCGTGGTAAACAGGACCTTTAACAACTGGTTGAAGTCATCCCAAGTGGGCTGATGGGTGAAAAGTAAAGATTCAATCAGATTGATCAACCCTCTGGGATTTTCTGAAAAAGGGGGATTTGGGGCCTTCCAGTTGTATAGGTCTGAGGAAGAAAAAGGCCAACACTGTAGGAGTTGCTGGCCATCCTCAGAAGGGGGGGCCAAGGGCTCGAAGGGGAAGTGTCACAGTGGCCCCTGGTGAGGGGGCCCGGTGGCTCCTTGTCCCTCCGGCTGGGCCAACGTTCTGCCCTCCACTGGCCTGAGGGGTCAGAGGAGGTGGGGGAATGATGGGAACGGGAGGGACAGGAGGAACAGGAGAGATAGGAGGGGAAGGAATAGGGACCGGGGGTGCGGCAGGTTGGGGGGGACCAGTAGGAGGGTATGGAGGGGAAGAATTGAGGAGGAGGAGATCTGCATTGAGGGGTGAAGGCAGAACTTTCTTAGGTTCTTTCAGGTCTTTGCGGAGTGCAAAAGCCTGTGAAGATGGGTGGGGTAAGAAGGGCTGAACCCAAGAGGGGGGTTCTGTGACTAAGCTTTCCCAAACAAGAATATAAGGAGTCTGGTCTTGGCGTGCGCAGGATCCAGTGTTGAAAACTTTCTTCTTGACTGCCTGTATGAGGGGTAGAGAGAAAGATCCCCCGGGAGGCCAGCCAACCTGAAAGGCTGGCCAATCGACTGAGGCCAGAGTGTCCCATTTATCCTTTTTAACAAGAACAGACATATTATTTGCTCTACTCTTTACGTCCCCCCAGTGTCTTAAAGTCAAGTCTAAAGGAGTCGTCTGCATCTGTCCCATTTCTTCCGTCAGTAACAAAACTAGGATAAACACAATAGCTAACAAACAGGCGCCTACAGAAAAGAATCTACCTCAGCTGCGGAGGCAAAACTGAAACTGAGTTGAGGGCCTGTCGGACTGCAGCGGCAGCTGACTTTCCTCACAGATGAGGACCTCGTCCTCCAGACAGGGGCAAGGGACATCTCCCAAGACCCTTGGCCGGTGACCTGCCAGCGTGTCCACCTAAGTCAATGCCAACCCAGATACAGATTGGAGTTCCTACAGGGTTTATACAGGTTTCAGGTTTGTTTGCGAACAAAAACACTGGGTGCACTCACCATCCGGCAAGGCACTTTCTGATTAAACACAGAAGGTTCTTACAGGTTTGACAAGAGACACACGGATACAAACACAGTATTACCTGGCCAGGGCAAGCCTCCAATCCTCGGCTTGTCATTCCTCTGGGGATGGGGGAGCACAAGATCCCAGACGAGCCCCCAAATGTAAGACCCAATGGCCTTATTCTGGTCTGTGCTTCCCCCCAGTGAGGAGACGAAGGCCACGGCAGATCAATGCAACAAGCAAGAGGTTTATTATTATTCCAGCTAGCTGGGGTCCAAGTGTCTGCCCGACACAGCAGGTTTCACCAAGGACCCCAAGCACTCAGAGCCAAGGGTTTATATAGCATTTTTAAAGCACTTAACTCATAGTAATTTTCCACAGCTGTACATTATTCTTGCAAGACATACATCCTGGGGTTAGGCAGGAGCAAGGAACTGCTGCCTGATTCCGGTGCTCATTATTGATTAACTTGTTTTTCAAAGCCTTACCCAGTTCCTGTTTTTCTTTTTAAGTCACACACACTCAGAAAATGGCTCCTAGGCCCTTAAGATGGCTACTGTTATGCTAACCTATTTCTATTCTTACAAAAGCTCCCTAGTCTTTGAGAAAATAAAAAGGTTTATCTGGCATGCATGTGTGTGTGTGTGTGTGTGTGTGTAGAGGAGGAGTATTTATTCCCTCCAGATACTTTCTGAAGATGCAGGGAGTAGTGCCCATTCCAGTCTGTGAGCAGTTTCAGACCTAGTTGGGAACACAGAGAGCCCTTCTCTGGCTCCATTTTTGTACTAGAAGTGCTGGATCAGAGTGGTTATTCCAGGGGTCCATTTCAGCCTCTCTTCCTGGAAACTGAAATTATGTTTAAGGGAAACTGCTGGAGAGTCTCCAAAGTTGCTGGTGACCTAGTAAGAGAAAGGAGAGCTACCCGATGATGGTAGACTCAAAGGGGATATTAGGGAGAAGTGGAGTAAGTGGATACTTTGCCCTGGGTCCTGAGTTAAAGCATCACTGCTTTTTACCTCCATCATGACTGCAGGTCCAGCATGATGCCAGCTGTTCATTTAATGCATTGAAACTAAAATATTAATATTTGAATATGAACAAATGAATAAGAATATCATTAAGGATCTTTTTTCCTGCAAGTCCTAACCAATGCTGTGGCAATGATAAAAACTTATTATTATTTGACGTTACTGAGAAAAGTACTCTGGGCCAGGTCCTGTGCTAATTACTTTACCGGCATTATCTGGTTTAATCCTTACACACACACACACACACACACACACACACACACACACACAATCTATAAAGTGAGTGGGAGTCATTTTTTCCCTCCATGATGAAACAGAATCTTAAAAATGTTGAAGTACTTGCCTGAGATCAAGTAGCTAGGAGAGAAGGCACTACAAGGACCCAGGACTCCAGAAATCATGCATGTATGCTCTTAACCATCATATTCTACTGTCAAGTCTTGAAGTTTCTACTGGGGTTTCCTGTGCATAGTGATTTCTATGTCTCAGTGATGCAACCTGAGCCATTCACTGCTGTGTCCCCAGATTTGGGTGCAGTGCCTGGGCACAGCACATTTCATTAATGCCTTTTGATGGATGTTGGAGACATGCAGAACCACTGTTGCACAATGGCAGGTTTCCAGTGACCATGGCTGTGCTGGAAGATCCTGCCCCCTCTGCCTTAGCTCAGGAACAGATCTCTCTGCATAACAGGTACTGTTGGTGTCTCTCCAAGAACCCTCTAATCTGGCCAGTGCACCCATTTCCCATCTGAGGTGGGTGTTGGCCCATGGTAGTTCACACCTATACCCTCTTTAAGAGAATTATCCTCAGCTAAAGGGAACTGTCTTGCCTGATTATGTGTGGGGGTTGGGTAGCACCCCTCCCACCACTTCTTCCAGGGACAGATTTAGCCAACATCTGTGGCACAGTTTCCCACTCTAGAGCACCCCATAGAATCAGAATGCTAAAGGGACTTCTCTGAAAACACCACATCGCTTTGCTTGTCCTTCTCTCATTTCCTAACATTCTCTTCTGAAAACATCTCTCAATAAATCACTTATACAAGAATTCTGTCCTTATTCTTTGCTTTTAGAAAATATGATCTAGTATATCCTAGAAGGTAAAATTTGAAAAGAAGATATTTGTGATAGAACTATTCATGAAATACTCTAGCATCTTTCTGAACTTTCTGCTGAGGCCAGCTGAAGCCAGGTGGTGGAAGGGTGTTTGGGTAGGGAGGGTCATTAAAGGAACACAGGAGAGTGATTCATAGCCAGAGGGGCTGGAAAGGGGAAGAAGGAAAACTACCAAGGTAATTCATGGAACAAGTGTGTGATTAATAGCATTAGATTGCCAGGGGGTTTGAAGGGTATGAGGACTGAGAGAGGGCACTAGGATAGTTGACTGGGGAGTCACTACTAGGGAGTGTAAAAGACAGGACACTCTTTGCTGCAATCTAACTCAAATTATCAGAGTAGAAAATGGGAATGTATTGGCTCTTCAAATCAAAGAATGGATTCATTCAGCAAACCACAAAAGGAGTTAGGGATGCAGCTATCCTGGGACTAAGGCTCGTTGGCCTTTCATTCTTGCTTTTCTCTGCAAGTTGATCTCTTTCTTTTGAGTGAATTTTGGACCAGGCAGGAAACCTGGCCAAAGGCAGCTCTAAGCTCTACCCATTGTAACTACTGAGTGACTGAGTGTACAAATGGAAAATGCTAAGAACAAATATAAAAACAGAACCCTGACACAACTCTCTAGGAAGTATGCTGCTGTTGTCAGACTTGTGGGAAGTCAGAGGGCTATCACAGTAACAATCCTGGAAGAACTTGGTTAACAACTGACAGCTTCTCTAATTTTTGTTCCCACTTCCAACTTAAGATTAATCACATAAAGCCAAATATGTACCCCTAACCAATCACACAGGATGTCCTGCTTCTACTTAGCCTGCCTACAATTTGCCCATGTCAACAGCCTCCAGTCAAGGCACACCTGAATCCTTCCCCTTTTTCACAATAAAGCTTTCCCACTCCTCTGCCTACCTTTGAAATCTCTCCCAAAACATAAGTGATGGTGGCTGGCTCCCTTGCTAGAAAAGCTCTGAATAGCCATTTCTTTTTCTCATCTGATTGGTCTTTACTTCACACTTCATTTCCAGAGTGGAAAAGGACCTTCCTCCATCAGTTCCAACTAGAAATCCCCATGAAAGCATTCTGATTGGCCTGCCTTGTGCCATAGCTCCACCCCCAGACCAATCACCATTACAGGTGTGGGTATACAGTATTTAGCTTGGCTTAGGAAAGGTGCCTATCCCCCAAAAAAGATGACAGCTCTCACTCTGATTACACACCTAGATTTAGGAAAGGAATCATTTTTTCTAAAAATTGGATGGTTCTTCATCCTCATAAATGAGGCCACTTAGGACAGATGGTGCTGGGGAAACTGTGGGGGCCCAGCCTACGGCCAAGGCTGAGCCCCACTCTAGCTGGACAATGCCCTAAAGATGGCGCCTGCTTCCTAGACACCACCCTTCCTGGCCCTACAGCTCAGGGCATAAGGAAGTCTCCATGATTGGCTTGTCCCCATTTCCATGCTCGTGCTCATAGCATGCTTTTCACATGCTTCCAATAAGACTGAACCTGGCGTGTGATCAGTCAGCTGATTGGTTGGGATATGCTATATAAGCTGCTGCCCTGGAGGATGTGGGTGGTTGTTGTTTTTTGCTTTTGCCTTTCGCTAGATGGATGCTCGGACGCCCATAATAAAGATTCCTAACGAACCAGGCCTTCGGTGATCGTTCTTCTGCCTTCGCCCTAGATGGTGTGACGCGATAGCTGGTGCCAAAACCCGGGATGAAAACCTGGCGTCCGAGGACGGAGTGGAACTTCTCACCCTGCGGCAATCCGAGTGGACACCCTTTGGAAGAGTTACACGAGTGACTGACATTTTGGAGAGTGGTGAGTATAGTCAGGGACAAAGTGAAAGCAACATCAGGTCGTGTGAATGCAAGCAATTGTGGTGTGTGTGTTTAGCCTTTGTGTTCCTTGTCTTATTCTGTCTTAGCCTGTATATGTTTCTGCATTTCCTCACGAAAGAATAAGAGCACTGTGGAAAGTTCGCAGGTAAAGTGATGTAGACTAAAGTTCACAGGAAGCGATGAAAACCAGTTAGCGAGGTCTCTCAGGCTGTAAGGAGACTCATTTCAGGGGTACGAGCGCGGGCGCACATAACTTCAACTTAGAATAGAGTCAACCTCCTTTCCTCCACACTATGGGTTCAGAGGTGTCTAGGATGCGGGCGGAGGAACCACTCCAGGCACTCCTAAGGGCTAATGGAACTCCATTAAAGGCTAAGACCGCAAGGGCTTTCTTACATACTGTTGAGAAGCATGCACAGTGGTTTTTGGATGAGGGAAGGATCACTGCCCCCTTGTGGGAAAGACTAGGGAACGATCTGCGCAAAGCAGATCAAGTGGAACCGCTCCCGGTAGGGACGATTCCTATATGGAGTCTAGTCAGGGGGTGCCTTAAGGAGGATAAGCCAAGCTGCAGAGAGGCTATAAGAGAGGGGGAGGAAGTCCTGGAAGATGTCCGGGAGGAAAGATTCTCCGCTAGGACCTCAGAGAGGGGGTCCGAGCGAGGAGGATCTACAGATGAGGAAGGGGAGCTATCGGGGGAGGAATTAGAAAAGCATATAAGGAGACTTAGAATTGCCCAGAGGAAGGAACACCCTATCCCCTGCAGTTATCCCTCCCTAACGCAGCTGAGGCAACAGAAAGAGGAAGAGGAGTCGGAGGATACCCCCCTCTCAACAACCCTGAAACCGTCCTTGAAAATGGTGCCTTCAGCCCCGCCTCTTCCTCCGGACTAGAAAGAAGGGGGTGGAGGGAGTGGCTGAGAGAACAAGGAAGTGCGGCTTTCCCTGTATTTGAAGACCCTAATACACAACAGAGGTATCATCAAGCCCTAGATTTCAAGGTCATTAAAAGTCTGAAGGAAGCATCCACAACGTATGGCCCCCAGGCAGCTTTCACTGTTTCTTTAGTGGAGTCAGTAGCTTCTCTTAATCTGATGCCGGATGATTGGGCCAATGTAGCAAGAGCAGCCCTCTCAGGAGGTCAGTACCTGACATTTAAGACAGCCTGGCAAGAATTTTCACAGGACACGGCTTGGCGTAATGCCGCAGCAGGTAATCATCAATGGAACTTAGACATGTTGATGGGCACGGGTCCATATTTGGGTCAACAGAATCAGGTAGGATTCCCCCCAGCAGTATATATGCAAATAGCCGCGGCAGCAGTGAGGGCCTGGAAGACGCTGCAAGGCACAGGTGACCTACAGGGTCAGCTGTCAAAGGTGTTGCAAGGATCTAATGAGCCATATGCAGACTTTCTAGCCAGACTGATGCAAACAGCCGGTCGCATATTTGGTGATGTTGATACTGCTATGCCCCTTGTGAAGCAGCTGGCCTATGAGCAGGCCAACAAATGGTGTAGGGAGGCCATAAGACCCTGGAAGAACAAAGATCTGAGTACTTATATTAAGGTTTGTAGGGACATTAATGACAGCGTGGTGCAAGGACAGGTTATGGCCGCAGCCATAACTCAGGGATTGAGAGATGCTCGTGGCAGGTCAACCCCTCCTGGGGCCTGTTTCTACTGCAAACAAATGGGTCATTTGAAAAGAGATTGTCCCAAGTTGAAGGAAGCCAATGAACCTGCTAGCAGGCCCAAACCAAGATTATGCCCGAGATGTAGAAAAGGAAATCACTGGGCCAGTGAGTGTAGGTCAGTGGTAGATGTGGAAGGCCGACCGCTGCCCCCTCAAGAGCCAAAAAATGGGAGGAGGGGTCCTCTACCTCAGGGCCGACAAATGTATGGGGTGGTTCAACAGATACCCAGAACTCACCACCCTTTGACAGATCAGGAAGTTCACCCAGCACCGAGGGATCACAGAGAGCAACAGCAGGAAGCGCAGGAGTGGACATCTGTGCTGCCACTAGACTCGTATTGACCCCCGAGATGGGAGTTCAAGTTGTAGAGTCAGATTTTAAGGGACCTTTGGCAAAAGAAGTAGTGGGTCTTTTATTGGGCCAGAGCTCCACTACTAAAGCAGGGTTAATAGTACACCCAGGAGTTATAGATCCAGACTATGAAGGAATAGTTAAAATTATGGTCTCCTCCCCATGAGGAATCATGGCTATTAGCCCAGGAGATCGCATTGCTCAAATTCTTATGCTTCCTAGCAAACATGATTTGTATGCTCATAAAAATGCTGTTCGAGGACAGCAAGGGTTTGGGTCTTCTGGGGCTCCGCTGGCTTGTCTTACATTGGATTTGGGAACCAGGCCCATGCACACCTTAGAGATCAGAGGTAGGCATTTCTCAGGATTGCTGGACACAGGAGCAGACCATAGTATCATAAAGGAAGATGAATGGCCAAAGGAATGGCCTTTAAATCGAGCTGCACAAACCTTAAGAGGACTCGGGACAGCCCAAGCCCCCCTATGTAGTGCTGCTTCACTGTCTTGGATGGACCAAGAAGGGCACGAGGGGATAATTCAACCCTTCGTGCTAAACATACCCGTGTCCCTCTGGGGAAGAGATGTACTAACCCAAATGAATCTCAAATTGACCACGGAAACTTTCTACAGCGAACAGTCTAACTGCATTATGAAAAGACAGGGCTGCCCCGGGACAGGTGGACTTGGGAAGAACTTGTCGGGTCGAGAAAAGCCCATTCCTTTGTCTGAAGTGGAGGCTTTTACATGACCTTAGAGCTGTAAATAAGCAGATGGTGCTTATGGGCTCGATACAACTGGGTTTGCCACTGCCCATGGCCCTGCCTAAGGCATCTATCATTATATGGATGACATCGTTTTGTGTCATGAGAGCAGCAGGGAGCTAGAGACAACCCTCAGGGTCAGGGTATGGTGGAATGCACCCACCTCACCCTCAAGAATGCCTTATATAAACAAAAAGGGGGAATAGGAGAAGACTTTAGATCCCCCAGAGACAAATTAAACATCATATTATTCATTTTAAACTTTTTAACACTGGACAAAAATGGCCGCAGTGCAGCAGAGCGGCACGGCCAACAATCCAATCCAAAACACATGCCTAAAGTTTTGTGGAAGGATGTGTTGGAAGGAACATGGAAAGGCCTGGACCCAGTGATAATCTGGACCTGAGGCTCGGTTTGTGTTTTTCCACAGGACCAGCAGAACCCCGTTTGGGTGCCTGAACATCTGATATGCAGAGTGGAAAACCCCGGAGCGGAGGTACAAGATGATCGCACTGCTTCTGCTCCTGCTGTGGATATCACCATTCCTACAGCAGAGACGCAATGACAATGCAGAACGTCATCAACGGCCATTTTAAGAATGGGATGGCCTTGGTCAACCAATGCATGAACCTTCTTCAAGAACAATTGGACCTCTTGGGGGAGGTTTTGTCTGTGGGTTGCGTCCATTCTTATACAGGGGTGTATTACTGGTATTCCTTTTCATAATTATTCTAAAGCTGCCAACCTGTCCAGACAGTTAGGCAAGATGTTAAACGCCACCAAAGCCTGGTCAGGTGTAGATGTCATAGGAATATTGCTAATTGTGGGCCTCCTCCTGCTGGGGAGGAAAGTCTGTTCCATACAAAAACAGCAACAGGGAGAACAGAAGGTCCTGTTGCAGGCCATGGCAGCGCTAGAGGAAGGCATCTCCCCTAGAGTATGGCTTAATATGCTGAATCAGTAGTCAAGGACGGGTAAGATCAGGAGCTGCACATATCAACCTAAGACAGGGCGTAGACCTAAGCTGTCTGTTGCCTGAGGATGGGTAAGAATGCCGCAGACTCCGGATGACCTAAGACAGGCATGATCCCGACAGCCCTTTGGTTATAAAACAATAAAGGGGGAGATGTGGGGGCCCAGCCTACGGCCGAGGCTGAGCCCCACTCTAGCTGGACAATGCCCTAAAGATGGCGCCTGCTTCCTAGACACCACCCTTCCTGGCCCTACAGCTCAGGGCATAAGGAAGTCTCCATGATTGGCTTGTCCCCATTTCCATGCTTGTGCTCATAGCATGCTTTTCACATGCTTCCAATAAGACTGAACCTGGCGTGTGATCAGTCAGCTGATTGGTTGGGATATGCTATATAAGCTGCTGCCCTGGAGGATGTGGGTGGTTGTTGTTTTTTGCTTTTGCCTTTCGCTAGATGGATGCTCGGACGCCCATAATAAAGATTCCTAACGAACCAGGCCTTCGGTGATCGTTCTCCTGCCGTCACCCTAGATGGTGGGACGCGATAGGAAACAAAATAGTTAATGTCCCTCTAGAGAGAATTGAGAAGTGTATCTGTTCAAGGAGGACCATTTTAGAGTGTATAACTGATGGGAAGGTAGATTAGGGGAAAGAAGAGGTGGAGAGATTCAGGCTTGAAGAGACTTTGTTTAGACATCCCAGAGCTGAAATGAGGACAGGGTCAGGAGGGAAAATGACAGCCAAAGGTGCTGAAATCACCTCAGGGGATGGGAACAGATAATGGGCTGTGTAAATAAGGAAGCTGTAGATCAAAGTAAGAGCCTCTATTTTCAGTTAAGCCATTTTCCTTAACCTTCTTGTCCCTTTCAACTGTCTTATTCTTCCTCCTGATCTCCCTTTCTGTAAAAGGGACAAACCAAGGGACAGCAGCCGAGCCTTGAAAAGGGCATGTGATGAAGGCTTCTCGAACATTCACTTTCTGTGTGGCCTCCTCCGTGCGTCCCCAGAGGCTGCATCTTGACTCCTGCCAGAGCATTTCCACCCGCCCTGCTGCCTCTCCCCAGGAGAAGGTCTTGGTGTTTAGAGAGTTCCTTGATGAGATGAAGCTGACTCCTCTGGGTGGTGACACACATTCTGCTTTATTTTTTCATTGTAGAGCTTATATGGTTTCAGGAGGTGGTAAGAAGGGAAGAGAAAAAAACAGGAGCAGAAATGCTTTTATTCTTTCTTCTTCCCTCAAGAATATATAGGAGTGTGGCAGAGCCAGAGGATCCTGCTTTCTTTAGGAAAACTGTGATGGTATGGAAGGTGATTTCTATCAGCATTACTTCCAGAAATGCGGAAGTGGTGACATCCTGGAGAGATGGGGGCTGATAAGTCCATCAGGTCCAATTCTCTCTTCTAGTGTCTGGAAATCAAGCAGGCTTTTAAAAGCAAATTCAGGTTTCTAATGGCAAGACTTGAGTGTGTTCTCCAGGGAAGTACTTGACATTTCCATAAATGGCAGAGGCAGAGAAAAAAACCTGATGAGGAAAGATGCAAGGCAAGGTTAGGACCATAGAGTTCCAGAGCCACTGGCTAAAGCTCTTTGGAGACCTGCAGAAACTGCAATCCTCTAAATGAGGTTAATGGTGATGCAGAGGCTTCTGCCTGTCTCGCATCCCTAATCATGAACAAGAATCTTCAGTTGCATCTCCTCTAACTTGCCTACCTGGCTGATTTTCCTCTGGCCCACTTCGTGGCTGGCATGTTTGGTTCACATATATTTGTTGGAGATGCTAATAAGAATGGCCCCAAAGTAGATTTGTTAGGAAGGAAAGGACTTGGCTCAGTGTCACAGGGAAGTCAGATATAGTGAGACTGAGAGACCAAAGTCAAGAAAGCAAAGTAAGTTTTAATATACTCTGCATAGAGTAACAGATGACAGGCAGGTGTGGATGCTCATTCTGAGGCTTCTTTTATGTGGTTTTGGCAGGGCGTGATTGACAGCTGTCAGCTCTCTAGGTTTGTTTTGTTTGGTGAAATGGGGACAGGGGCTGTGCTGTGCCTGTGCTTCTGATGTTTCTTATTTGCGGGGACCCTGGACATTTCCTGAGTCACTCTTGGACACTGTGCCTTCTTCATCTGATTAACTCTCTGAGTCATTTCTGGTTTTCTGGCTCTATCTGCTCAACTCCCTTAGTCATCTTTCGGGAGCCCTTTCTCCTTTTCATCCTGCTTATTTTTGTCTTTCTACCTAACAGGTTGGGATCTATTTATATGGTGGTCATGTAAGGAGCTGTAGTATTTTAAAGTAGACATTTGTGAGAATTCAAGACTATGAAACAGCTTCCCACTAAGTTTGCTTTTTGTTAACTTCATAGAATCCAGTTATGAATCTGATGGCTTTGTTTTGTTTTTGGTGCTTTCATTTGTTCCTAACTTTCTAAACATTACTGTAGATTTACACATTTTTATAGAAGATTGATCTGAGCTTGAGAAGCCTCTCCCCCATCCTGAGTATCTGGTTTCCTGGGAAGAGGCACAGAAATGTGCCTGCATGCCAGTTTCTACATCTTTTTGTGGCTCTGGAAGGGCAAAGCCTTCTGTCTGAATCATCAGGATGGTCACCTGTTCAGAACCTGGCAGGTCTGGACAGCAGCTAAGCCATATGCAGCCTCTCATCACCTCCACCCTCAACTGCACCACTCATGGTGACAGAGCCCACATTCCAGGACTTATCCATTTGAATCATTGATGTCTGCAGTGCTCTTTGCTGGCAGCCTCTGTGAAAACGTTATTCCCCTGTCCTGCACCTGTTCCTTTGAGGTATCAGTTTCCATAGAAAGGAGGAGAAGGAGTCTGTGTTTTATGCTTTGCCTCCTGGGTCTCAAAGCATGGCTACTTGTGCCTTACACCTCATGGAAACAATCTCTCATCTTCTCCCTGCAGAGCCTCTCCCAGTAGACGTTATCCCTATGGGCAATGCTCAGCTCTTCCTCTCCCTGCCTCTACTTACACTACCCCCAGGGATCTGAATGTGAAATGTCTTGCTTCAGGCCTTATTCATTTTATGATATCAACTCATGCAAATAGATACCTGGAGGAACCATCAGTTTATCATATACAACCAGGGTCTACAACCCCCTTCAGGCTCTGTTGGGATTCTTTCAACAAATACATAGCAAGAGGAGGGAGACAGGCAATGGCAATACATACAATGCCATCTCCTGCATAAAGCTGTCCCTTGTTTACCCAGCCAGATGTTTCTAGCCTCTGGACCCCCAAGCCCCCTGTGTGGAACTTTCTTTAGGTATGTATTGTGCATTTTTTAACTCATAATTCTATATGTATGCTTGATAAGCTGTAAACTCCATGGGTGGAACTTACACAAAACACATAAAAGTGCCTGGCACACAATACTTCTGTGTGCATATGCCTGTACATTCACACACACACATGCATTTAATCTTATCTTCTATGGTTTCATAGAGACCTGCCATCTTTGGCACTCAGTAGATCAGTACTCACCAAAGCTTCACAGCAGGATTCATGAGCCAAGTAATTCTAAGAAAGGACTGGGATGTTTGAAACTTAATGATACAGACTTCTTTATGGAAAAAAATAGGGTTGAAACCAAGAAACACTGAATAATTATTTTTCAAAATTGGTTTTTAATACCAAAAGAAAGTGAATACCCATGGATGCTGGGCAGATAGCAACACATTATTTCCAAGTTGGCCACATATGCTTTCTTGACTGCTACCTAGGGGAAATCTGACTTCTTTATTCTGAGTAAAAATCACTAAGATTGCTTTTGCCATCACTGGGTTCAGGACATTCTCATCAGGGCAGGCCTATTTTGATTGCCTCTAGACAAATAGCAGGCCCAGTCTGAGCATGGTATGCCACCCTGTTTGTGTCTGTTGTTAAGAACTGCATGTACTGATTAGAAGTATCTATCTCAATACCTCTTTGCGGTATTCCTCCCTGATTGATAATTCTGAAGCAGATACTTGAGAGCTACTATGTGCTGAAAGGTTCATTTCCACCCAGATTGTGTTTGGTAACTTTTCATCTTGTGGAGTTTGCTTTAATTGCAATTAACATAAAAATATTTTTAGTTACTGGTTCTAGTTCTGTTGTTCTTTCCTCCATGAATATTTTGTTCAGTCTGTGAATACCCTGAGAAAGTTTGCCTCAACACCAAAAAAGCAAATGACCTGATTAAAAAATGGGCAGAGGACCTGAACACACATTTTTCCAAAGAAGAAATACTGATGGCCAACAGACACATGAAAAGATGCTCCACTAGCTAATTATCAGGGAAATGAAAATCAGAACCACAATGAAATATCACCTCACACCAATTAGAATAGCCACTGTCCAAAAGACAATAAATAACAAGTGTTGGTGAAGATGCAGAGAAAGGAACCCTCCTATGCTGTTGGTGGGAATGAAAATTGGTGCAACCATTATGGATAGCAGTAGGGAGGTTCCTCAACAAACAAAAACTTAGAGAGACCATATGACCCAGTATTTCCACTTCTAGGAATTTACCTGAAGAAAACAAAATCTCTGATTCAAAAAGATATATATACCCTTATGTTTATTGCTGCATTATTTACAATAGCCAATATAGGGAAGTAATTAAAGTGTCCATCAATAGATGAATGGATAAACAAGATGTGGTACATATACATAATGGAATATTCAGTCATTAAACAAAAAAGAAATCCTTTCATTTTCAACAGCATGGATGGATCTAAAGGGTATTATGCTAAGTGAATAAGCCAAGTGGAGAAAGACAAATACCATTTGATTTTGCTTATTTGTGGAATCTAAAAACAAAGCAAAGCAAAATGAACAGAGTATCAGTAGACTCAAAGACACTGAGAAGTGACTGGTGGTTATCTTGAGGGAGGGGGAAAGGGAGAGGGTCGGGAGGGTGAGGGGAGTAAAGGGACACCAAAATCTCAATCATAATTATAAATTGGAATGGAAGTGCATCACGGAGAATATAGTTAATGATTCTGTTATGTTGACAGATAGTAACTGCACTAGTTGGGGTGAGGATATAATGATGTTACCCACTGTTCAATCATCGTGTGGTATACTTGAATGCAATATAATATTGTGTCAACTATACCTCAATAACAATAAATAAACAATAAGAACAATAAAATAAGGGATATTTTATTGGGAAATTCTAAATTTCTATTGGAATTTTTGAGTGACCATATCATATAATGGAGAATTATTCATTCACCATTATTCTTTCTGGGGAGGCCACTGGGTATCTGTGGCAGGGATATTTTGATAAGTTTCTAAGAGTAGAGAGGACATGGGACCTTAAAGGACCTGGACATGAGCAGAAATGTTTTGCATGACTCAAGGTGAGGAATTTGTTAGTCTGGAAAAGAAGTGGGGACAGAAATGTGAAAGGGCAAGAGAAACAATGAGGGGGTGGGTGTGATGTGCTCTGTGTTGTGAGTTTTCCCTGTAAATCTCAGTAAAGTCTCCAAAAAGCATGAAATGCTGGAAGTGATGGTATTTCTCATGGAAAGCAGTGAAAGCTTGAACTTTGAAATTCAGACTGATCTGGGACAAATCAGAGACAGCACACACAGGTCAGGAGGCTGAGAAACACCCTGGAGAGAGAGTGGTAACACCTCGCACAGCTCTAGGCCATGGAATCAGGTTTGAAGATAAGGTTAAGTACGTCAACTCCATCTAGGAGGGAAAAACATCTGCACTGTAGTTACAAAGTTCTTTTTAACTCTGGAGAAAAATAGCTTGAGACATTGCATTTGCAGACTCCTTCCTCACTCATTCCCATTCTAAATCACCAGCTTCACGCCCAGCCTTGAGCTGGATTCTGTGAGGCAGACACTGAAATAAAGACAGTTTATGCCGTAAGAACCTTTATGTCTTATTGGCAAGGTAGCTCATTGGAAAGTTTAAAATTTTCAAAAACTGAACTTAGCACGTTTTTATTTGAATACAGTGAATTTCTCTTTCACTTTATAGTAGCTTGGATTTGGTTAAAATGTTAATCAAACCATCTCTTTCCCTAGACGTTTTATATTTATACATAAAATGAAGGGGGAATGCCAACCTCTTTGTCCCTGGCCTCCATCTCTGTTGTTATATAGCTTGTCCACATGCAATAGATATAGGAGGGAGTAGGGAATGTTTCTCACCAGGACATAGCTAGACACAAACACAGGGAGTCAGATGACAGCTGGGCAGACTCAGGCCTCCCCATTGCTACAGGTTTTGACCTTCTGCCAGGCACTGTGTGGTCACTGGAGACACAGATATGTTAACGTTACACCTGACACAAAGGAGCTCAAAATCTAAGGAAGATTTTTAAAATTAGGACTCTTAATTAATTTCTGGGATAGAAACCAACACAAACTAACTTGAGAAAAGGGGAATTTATGAGAAGACTTTATAACCAGGGAAAGGGCTGGTGTGTGTCAGGCCTTAGACATGGCTGGACTATAGGGTCAAGTGATGACTGTGTCCCCTTGACACCTCTCAGCTCAGCTGTTCTGTGTGTGGCCTTTTCTTCCCATCCACCTTGTCCTGATCTGACATCCACACACTTCTCAGTTTTATTATCACAGAAAAATCAGTCTTTTCTTGAATTCCAGTTTGAAAAATCCCCATGATTGGCTTGGCTTGACTTGGCTTGATGAGAGATGAGATGCAACCAGGTTTCATGAACAGGAGCCTCTGAAGCCCCCTTGGCTGGAGAGGGGAAGGAGCAATTCTCAAAAACAAGAGGTGTCAGGTGCAGAAGTTAGGAGAAGTTCTGGATAGACAAAACACGCTCCTTAAATATACTTGAGTTATCTATTACAAGCCATTCAATTTAGCCTTGGGACTATAATGATTAATAAGACATAATCGGTATCTTCTGGGAGGTCTGAACAAATGAGCATTGCAATGAAAATGGTGAGCACAGGGTGCTATGGGAGCTCAGAAGAGGGGCTCCCGCCAAGCCTTGTCTGGCAAAGTGGGCTCTTTGGCAGCAGGGGAGGAAAAGAATGCTGTCTTGAGTAGACAGGGAATCTCAGGCAGTGACTCATGGGGAGAGGAGGCTGGAGCTGTTTGGGGAGCTGATGGGACATGAGGCTGGACATGGCAGCAGGCATGAAGCTCCATAGGTTGCATGAATCAGGCAAGAACCTGATGCTTATCCCATGGAGAAATGGAGCAACATTTAAGAGTTTCAATCAGGAAATTGCATGATGAGATTTGGATTTTAAGAAGGTTGCTCAGGCTGTAGGGGTGGAGAATGGGTCTGGAAAGAGTTGGTGGGAAGTGTGAGGAGGGCACGCTGTTGTCCAGGAAGGCTGTGGTAGCAGTGTGGGTGGGGGATGAGGTGGACACAAGAGGGACTTCTAGGAGGTAGGACTGGGTAATGGACTGGGTTTTGGGGGCCTTGGAATAGGGGAGAAGTGTGGATGAAGTCACGGCAAACACTGTGGCATAATTCTCTAACTTGTTTGGAAGGTAGCTCATCTGGATGTCTCATTGTTTGTGGAATCTAAAAACAAAGCAAAACAATATAAACAAAGCATCAGCAGACTCATAGACACTGAGAAGTGACAAGTTACAAAAGGGGTGGGGTTTGGGTTGGGTGCAGGATGAAGAGGCACGAAAATCTTAATGTAAAATACCATGACCTTCTGATATATTAAAACTTAATTTCAAATAAATACACAATATTGTCAAAGTCTCACTGTGGATCCAGCAGCCAAGTTGTCCAAGTTGTATTTTTTTTAATCTTTGTGAAAAAAGTTAAAAACTGAATTTAGTTAAAAACTAAATTTGGTTTACTAACATAATGTTTTTCCCCTGAGAACACAGCAAGCCAGTGTTCAAGGGCAGGATGGTTTGAGGGTTACTGGACTTGATGTCAGAAGGTGGGGATGGAAGCAGTGTTCTTAAAAATAAGCTGGAAAGTTAATTCAAAGGTATGTCAAATGGTGTAGTGTTTATTGATCTGTTCTCTTAAAGTTTGCCATTACCATGTTCCTCTTGTATTTTACTTAATATTTTCTCCTTAAATAGATTCACTTTTTAAATTTAAATTCATTTTGAAAGGAAATTTTATACTATTGCCATAGAAGGAAAACCAGTTTCACTTGCCAAAAATAGATGATGGCATAAAATAAGTAGAACAGAAGCAAACTAATGTTAAATTCTGCCTAACATAACTGTTTCTTGGTTGTTCCTCAGTTCTGATAGCTTGCCTTTTTAGCAAGCACCTCTCTGAGATCACAGGAGCCTTCTTTCAGGGCATGTAGCTTGACCATATGTTCCAGGCTCCCTTACAGCCAGCTGGGGTCACATGACTGAGTTCTAGCCAGTGGAACTAGACAGAGTGATGAGTACCCCCTCAAGTCCTGGCACATAACAACCTTCCATTCAATTCTTCACATCCTCTCTCTTTGAATGAAGAGGAGCTAGCAAAAATCTCTGTGACCCTAGGAGATAGCAGAGCCACAGGACAGGAGGAAGCTGGATGCTGGAGTGTCCACATGGAAGGTCGATGGGTAAACATCCTCACTGAGTGGGTAATAGCTTTGTATTGTGTAAAGCCACTGAGGTTTTGGGGTGGTTTGTTATAGCACTTTGCCTATGCTGACTACAGTATTGCTAAACACATGGTTGCCCAAACAGAAACTTTCTCCTTGTGTGAAAAAAGGACCAAATAAATCCTGAAAGCTAAAAATAATTTTGATCTGTGCTTCAGTGTGATTTGATGCTGGGTATATTAGCCTCTTAACACCATCTTTCATCCTGTCTTCTGGAAAATATCAGAGGAGGACATTATGTGCCAGGCTTGAGTATTAGGACTTTTCTCTTCTAAACCATATATGTCAGAATGTTATATAATCTCCTGAGTAATGATGGCTAAATAGAGTAGTGATTATTTTCACCCATATTTGGGTATCCCCTTTTTAGGTTGGGTTGGAGAAAGCATATCAAAATCTGGAGTGGTAAGCATGTGAAATGTCATAAGCACTACCATCTCCTTCTCAAACATGCTTGCTTCTGATTCAATTATAGCTCCACTTTGTGATAACCAAAGCTTCAGTGTCCATGGATAAACTTTGAGGATGCTAAGAAGGGCAGTACATGATTGGATCTATGGTTTAAAAACAAACCTCCAGTGACAGCAAGAAAGATGGATTGGAGAGGGTCTGGACTAGAGTCTGGACTTATAGCAGAGTTGTATCACATTTCCATTTCTCTTTTGTTATTGAGAATTATGTCTGAATTATGTTATGAAGATGGATGGCTCATCTTTCTCATGTGTTAGAGAGGGGATATTTTAATTTGAATAATAGTCACCATATGCAAGCTACACTCTTCCATCACAAATGAAGTGGCTGAAATCCATGGGTCATGAAAGGAATGTTGGAGATTAATTAGAACTACCACAGTGTGACACGCACACTATAAGCTCTTTCAAATTGCACTTAGTTAACATTTGCTTACACAATCTCCTTTCTCTGATGAACATCTTGCATTTAAACTGTATCTTTCTCCCCCACTCGTCCACGTCCTTGGCTTCTTAGGAGGCTCCTGTCCCACTTCTTTTCCACTTTATTCCTTTTATAGACCCAAAGATAAATGAAGGAGTATCACAATTAACATTACACGGCAGAGACTGCTGAGTCTCTGCCATTTCACACCCCACTCCATTTTACCTCTAGGTCAGGAACTTGTCCCAGATGCCAGCCCACATTTCATGGGAGGACATGAAGTTCCAGCCCCACCTCTGCCAGGAAGCTCAGAGATCTCTGGTCTGACCTGGCCTCTTTTCTTCAAACTCTGGCAGCACCTGCAGGACAGAAAAAATCATATTGCATCTTTTGCTGCACTGAAATTGTGTCTGGTGGTATATTAGCTATATACAAGCTTAGGCTCGTGTAGGCCATGGGTGTCTTCTCTTTTACTTCAAAGAATGGCCCCTTACAAGAAAACAGACATGTATCAATCCCCAACAGTTCAGCCACAGCTTTCTAGTGTCACATGAAAGAGGACAGTGGCTGAAGAAAGCAGCTAAAGTTACTTTGCAATCTCCACAGAGAATTCACACTTTGTGTGAGAGAGAAGGCTTTACAAATTGCTAGGACATGATCCAGTTTTAAAATTAATTTAAACCAGGAATGGTAAACAGACACCCAAATTTAGCCCACAAAGTATTTCAATTGAATTTAACAAATTTAAATATTTGAAGGTTTTTACATAAAAATCTACATTTCTAGTTTATCCAAGAAATGTATTTGATCTGACAAACCTGTGTCAAAATTACAACACATAGAACAAATAGCAACACATAGAATATGGCTTCAAGACCTGATGTCATGGAATAGTAGCTGCTTCTTTATATGGACATAGGAGGTCATGGACTCCACAGTTTGCCACTTTTCTATTCTTCCCACAGCACTCAGCACCCCAAACTGCCTGGCCCCAATACTCATTTGACTGTGCTGTCTCTGAGATTTTAAGTTTGCCCTTTGTGTGTGTTGTGTGTGTGTGTGTGTGTGTGTGTGAATGCATGTTTCAAAATTTACTTGCTGGATAATTGGAAGATAGTGTGTATTTCAACTCAGATTAATTCAAGGCCATCAGGTCTGGGGCATCGATGCAATCTAGAACACTGTAGTGGGTTTTACAACCACAGACCTCCTACTGCATTATTCTAGAAGGGTTAATTCACACTTGAGGAAATGTACTGCTTTGGAAAGGAAGTGGAAAGCCACAGGGTGGATGGGGCTTTCAAAAGCTGGTAGCTAATTGCCTATTCAGATTAGAAGAAGCAAATGTTTCTCCGAGCCCTAGTGAGTAGATAGTGAGGTTAGGAACGAGTAGCTCAACCTCCCTCCCCAAAAGTTTTAAATTCTTGAATGCTTTTCTGTAGACAAAGGAAAAAGCCACATTTAAAATATAGTTTAAAATTCCCTACTCAACTTTTTCTAAATGTGATTTCCATTAGTGATTTTAGTACATCTTCAACACCTCCTAGCTTGGAAAAATGGCACAGATGACAAAGACGTGAGAGGCATGCCTTGCCCGCATTTCCTCTGTCACTGGTGTCCTTGCTTACAGGTGTAGCTAGGAGCTGATGTATCAACCAGCAGTAAACTATGCTTTTATTTTCCATCTCCTTCTCTTTCTAGTCTACCCTACCTTCACAACTTTCTTTTGCATTTTTAATTTCAACAATTGTATTTTTAGTTTCCAAGAACTTGTTCATGGAATTTTCCCTTTTAAGAGGCATTCTGTTCTTATTTTTAAGAGCTGTCTCCTCATCTACAGAGCCTTCCATGGTTTCTCTTGGGACCAGCTTCCTCCTTTCTATTTTATGAGTAAACACTCTTCTGTATTCTTAATGTTCCAGAAATGTGTGTGGAAATACCTAGTTTTCTAATGTCTTCCTCTCTTCTCTATCTTTTCAATTTATTTTCTATCTTTGGCAGGGGGAAAGGGAGAGGAAGAGAGATGGGGGGAGAAAGAGAAAGAGAGAGAGAATGAAATGAATATAAATATATGTATGTATTTGCTCTGTCCAAAAACCTTCAGGGGGAGATTTAATCGGTAAAATGATAATAAATGAATGAGTGGACCACTCAGGCCCTCTTTTTTTCTGGGGAGAAGGTGCTCAGTTTCCATCTGTTTTTCAGTAGTGGGTTATGATCTGTGGCAGTGTTGGCCAGCTGTCTGTCAAAATCTACTTTCTTCCATAGTGTGAAGTTGCTTCTGGTGGGAGGAGGTGTTATCCAGAGACACATTTCTCTTTACCTTCATGTGGCTATGTGAATGGTTCTTGGCAGATATGTCACAACAGATTTGTATTTTTTTAAGGAGTAGGGGTGCCCCCTACATTGTACCTTTCTCTTTTGGTTGGTTGGTTGAATGCAGAAGCCTCTGAGATCTTAGGGGATAGTAGAATCACAAGATGGAATAAAACTGTCACTGAATCACCACTTGAGGAAAGTCACTAACTACCAACACCCATATTAGCTATTGTGTTAAGCCACTGATATTTTGGCATTTATTTATTATAGAAACTAGCAGTACCTTAACTAAGATAGTTTCCAAAAAAAATTAAGTAACACTTCTTTATGGCATTATTAGAATGTAGTTTAAATTTAGGACTAAGTGTAAATCAGATGATCCTTTAAAACTTCACATTTATTGGAATCCAAAAAATAGGATGATTTGCTTTTTCTTGAAAATATCTCTTTTGGTGAGTTTAGGGAAGTTTACAAAAAGCTGACAGAATGTTTCTGTAGTTTTACCAGGTGGTTGTTTTTCTTCTTGAAGATGAATGTGGCTTAAAGGCCTGATATCAAGATCCATCTTCATTTCAAAATAATGAGCTCTTAACTGTGTACAATGATTTCTATTTTACAAAGTGTTTACAAAGCATTAGTTTATCCACGCAAAGGAAAAAAGAAAAAAAATAAATTAGAAGTCTATTTGGTATGGATGGAGTCAGAGCTGAGGAATTAGACAAATGTCTCCAAGGCCTGACCGGCTCTCTCTCTGCTGTGATGGCCCACTTTCACCCGCCCCTGCCTGGGAGAGACTTGTGGGGAGATGAGCCAGGCTGCCTTGGAGCTGATTCTTCCCCTTCCTCTGACTTGGTCTTTCTTTAGACCTGTTTATGACACTGCCCTTAGGCTTCTGCTGAACTCTGTTGGCTTTTCCTGCTCTGGCTCTGGGAGGCTGTCTGTCCTTAAGATTCTTGTGTGTCCATTAATCTCAATCCATTGTTTTATTTTTGTAATTTGGCTCTCGGAGTTTCAACAGTGTCTTATTGGCACTTCTGTGTATCAATCGCATCATCACTTTATAGATGAGGAGACTGAGACTCAGAAAGAGGAAGGGATTTATTCAAGGTCACCCAGTGAATGAGAGGCAGAACTGGAGCAGACACAATTGAGAAAGCAGGCATTAGTGTGGTTCATAAGACATGCTGCTCCCTGTTTTCCAGGGAATCACCACTGGGGGAGGAGACAGGCATTAAAGGACATGCCCAGAGTGTCCTGGCTGAGCCCCAGGGGCAATGTGGCCATGGGAGATCTGTACCTTCTCTACTCTTTCTATTTGTAAAGACTGAGTTGAAATGAAAACTCAGTGTCAGGGATTGCCATTCAGATATGGGTGAGCATATTGAGAGAGACTAGATACAAGTCAAAGTAGGAATCCAGATAGAAGAGCCCCTGAGAAAGAAGCTCCCAAGGGAAGAGGGTGTGGAAGGAAGAACCAGTTTCTACACTGGACTGAGGTTCTGAAGGGAGTTGGCAGCTCTGGGTCTGGTGTGGTATCTGTTATGTGATTCTCTCCTGAGAGTCCCATTGTAGCATGTGTATACTTTCAGGGGTAGAAAGTTGAACATATTCAAAGATGAGAAGGCAATAACATTTTGGGGCTTAACCTAGCTATTCTGTTATAGGGCTTCTGTGAGTGAGCCTAACACAGGTGGGGCACCATTTCTGTACCCATATGGTAGTGAGGCAATAAATAACCACCTTGAGCAAGATGGTGCACATCAATGCTGTCAGTGGTCTGGGAGTGTCCCAAGCCTCCCTGGGGTGAGTGGCAGGGCCAGTAGCTCAAAGGTGAGCTAAAGAAATATAGCATCAACCCACTGAGGACTGTAATAGACTGATCCGGGTATGCAGCGAGACCCAGCAAGGCTCCCCCAGTGATTCTGGCTAACTTCTGATTGAGACACTGGAGGAGCCTTGATAATACAAGGCTGAGTGCCCACATTTCCAGGGGGATATTCATCAGCTGGAAATAGGCATGCTACACAGCCTGTCACCACCTTAGTGGTGCTCACAGACCAGTGAGGCCTGGCAGCCTTGGGTTATACATAATCCTGATGACATGTTCTGAGAGCTCTAACCAAAAGAAGAGGTGAAAATGAGTACATGCCTTGGGGAACCACAGTATCTAAACTTCCAGGGCTGGGCTTTCCTCTTTGGCAGGCTGCCTCCTCTTGGACACTTGATACTGAGTAATCAAGCTCCTACCATGACAGTCAACGTCACTATGTTCTCAAGAGCACAGGCCTCTGACTGGTAGTATAAGAGCTTCAGTTCCATGAGATTATATGGATTTTCCATTTACTTCTTTTATCCTTGTGGGACTGTCAAATTACATTTGATTGTATAAGTTGGGGAAGCCCTAGGTTTCCTCAAAGTCTCAGCAAATTCACATAGATTTCCTGCTTCTGCCATATTTCTCAGTTCAGCCCCATGTCTCCTTGTGCACCCAGCTCAAGTTCTTCCCATAGGTTTCACTAAAAATTTCCTCACAGCAAATATTTAATGAGTTTCCATAAAATTTTTATAAGATTTGGGGCCATGGGGGATGGTAACTTTGCACACTGCACTGCTGTTACCATTTATCTCTTCTCTCTCTTTTCCTTTACCTTTTCCTCCTGCCCCTTTTCAGAGCAAACATACTCCTCTTGCTTGTCTCATGCAGAGCTGTTTCTCACTTTCCAGTGCCACAGCCTTAGAGCTGGCCAAGTTCTACTCTGAGCATGCTCACCAAGACATATTCCCAGTAAATATAATCTTCCATCCCTCTCCCCAAGAGGGCTTCAGGGAAGAATAGTATTTCCTTTCTCTTTTTTTCTAGTTTTTTTCTCTCAAGTAGCTTCTTTCCCTCTCATATCAAATCGTTCACCAACAGACATCAATTTGTTGGTTCTTATTTTCATGGTACATCTGGAGATGCTAAAAACTACAGATTCTGGAACTTCATGCAAGGTTTTTATTCTGTCATTCTAGAGTGGGGACTGGGTGCCCAGGAGTGCCAGCCACAGCATGTCAGCATGTATTGGGAACATGCTGATGTCCAGCATCCTTGTATACCCCCTGGGGTTTCAATAGGAGAATAACTCTACCTTGACAGGTAATTGGTGGTCTGGGTAGGAGTAGGGGGCATAGACTCATGAGATAGTCTCCTGTGATCAATGAGGAAAAACTCAGGGACAATATTCAACAAGAGGCTGAGAGCATGGAGCCAAGCTTGGGGGAAGGAGGTACTAACTGTTTGGTTCCTAGAGTACTGCCTGCATGAGCCAGGCCTCAATGACTGGATGGGCACAGGGTTTCCTGAGTGGATAGGTTTGAGGAGTGGGTAGCATTTGGATGGGCAGAAGGGAGGAGCAAATGGAAAGGCCAACTCAAGCAAAAGTTTGGAGGTAAAGATGAATGTCTTATTTTAGTGTCTGGAGGAAGCCCTGACCTGACTAGCCCAGAGGAAGCAAGAAGTAGGCCAAACTGGAGGCCTGAAAGGCTGAGCTTTTGGAAGTGGAGAGTCAGGCAAGGGTTATGAGCAAGGGAGAGATGTATAGAGAGTGATGTTTGGAAGGATGGATATGATTTTAGTATGTGGGGTGTTCTGAAAGTGAGAAATGGATGGATGGATGAGGAGAAAAGTGTATCAGAATGGTCACCAAGGCACTTTTCCAGGGAACCCCCAAAACCCAGGTACTGCCATGCCTGAGCCCTTCCTCCACGTGTGCAACCCCTCACCCTTTCCCTTGGTCTTTCATACTGTCACAGACATTTACTAAGGAAAAGGTCCTCAGTATGACCTGTGCTTCCTCTGAGAGGACAGAATGTTTTCATGTCCTTTGGTTCTCCTGATCTTGGCTTTGTACTTGAGCCACTTGTTCCCCAATGAAACCCAAACAAGGCTGCACTTTGATATTCAGCACAGGAGGGGAGGGCCCAGCCTTCATTTCTTTACTTTTTCACATCAGGGGAATGTTAGTTTGCTGTGTGTTAAAATCAATAAAAATGTACAGTGAACCCAAGCCTTATAGACAGTAATAGTCTGCTGGATGTGGTGATGAGCATTTTACTTAAGGGGAGACTATAAATTATCAGAGCATCACAGAGGTGGTTACTATAGGGGAAGAATGGCAACATTCCCCAGAAGTCTGCTCATGAGGTTGGATGTGAGCTTCTCACCAAGGCGCTTTGGTGGAGCAGGGGCAGCCTCTGCATGTGGGAACAAACCAGGTTTACTCTCTTGCCTTTGCTCCAAGCCTGCTGGGCCCAAAGTTTGTACTCATTGGGTACTATTATATAGCAGGGTATTTTGCTCTGATTGGATTCTGACTGAAGTCTCATGATTCCTTATGCAAAATCTTAGAATCTCAGAAAATTCCAGTCCCATGCTGGAAGGTAGGCTACACACAGTTCGCTCGCACACCAGCCTGCAATGACTGCATTCTCATATTCCTCCTACCTCCCATCCCCTCACTCTCTGCTTCATTCTTCATCTTTCCCATTCTCTTCTCTTTTCCCCACCAGTCCTTCTCCTTTCTTATTTAAAAACCACTTACAGGGATATTACTGAAAAATGAGCCACACAAATGATTTTTCAGAGAATTCATACATTTGCCCTAATTTTTTCCTGATGATATTTCCTGTCTTCAGACTTTCTTCTTAAGGCATCTATATTTTTATCAGAGAAATAATTTTGAATCTGAAAGCCCAGCCCTGGCTTATGGCTGAGAATCATGCTGAGGACCTCTCTGGGACATGCAGAACAGACTCCCAAGCCCTATAGCCCATCTTCCAGGAGTCAGAGAGAGCTGGAGGCATTCCCGCCTGGGCTGGATCACCACAAGAGCTTTTTCCAGAGCCTAAATTTGCTGTCCTCATGTTAACTCAGCTCCCTTAGGGAGGTGAGGAAGAAAGACAGAGAGGAATTTAGCTGGAGTTGGGGTATTGGCTGTATTTTATGCTCTTTCCAGACCCTTCCCCCAGTCCATCAGATAAAGGACCCTGTACCTTGCAACTTCCCTATACTAACTCTTGCTTGCATCTAACTCAGTATGAGGCATCTCCTCCTTGTATACCATCTGAGAAGACACATAAGGTCAAGCCACAGCATCCTCATCTGCAAACAAATTCTGCAAACTAGTAGCCACCTAATGGATTCTTTCCTCTAGTATTTAGAATTTTAGGCCCGTGCTTTCCCTAAAGGTAGGGCCTGAGAAACACCACATCTATGTTAGCTGGTATGTTTATTAAAAATGTATATTTCTAGGCCACTTTCTGAGCTACTGAGTTTAGCTTTCTGTAAAATGGGGCATGGGAGTTCTGGAGGTCATTTGTGTGCATATTCACATTGGAACCCCCCTGTAAGAAGTTGTAAAAGAGAAACTAACACTAGTACTGTCCTCTCTAGCATTATTTCCCAGTGATTGGCACAGTGCCTAGTGCATACTAGGTCGATAATAAATGTTTGACAAATGATTAATGTACAGCAGCCAACCCCAGGAGGTATATTCATGTAAGCTTTTCACTCTCCTTTCTCCCATTTGCCATTCCCATTTAAGGAGGCAGCAGGTTCCTTCTTTCTTGCCTTGAAGAAGAATGGAAGAGTAGAACAAAGCACAGTCAGAGAGGCCATACCTGTCCTGGTTTCTTTTCTGACAAGTACCTCAGGGAGGTAAGCTAGGTGTCCCGGGAGGAGATTGAAGAGGGGGTGCCACTGAGGAAAACAGTGGGAGGGATGTCCCAAGATACAAATGAAATTCCTTGTTGCTAGAAGTGGGGAAAGGTTTCTGACTTTAAGAAATGTATGGGTTTCCCATTCTTACATCTCAAGAATAGCTGTAAAAGGGTCAGACTGGACGGGTTGTATATCTGCAATGAACACTTCTATAGTACCTTCCAATTTCCTGCAGTGTCCTTAGTGCTTTGCACACATTTCATTTAATCCTCAATATCCCTGTGAGATAGGTACTACTCTTATCCTCCTCTTACAGATGGAGAAAACAGGGCCAGAAAAGTCAAATAACTTGCCCAAGGTGATCCACCTAATAATTGGCAGAGAGAGCCAGAATTGAAGTCCAGGTCACTGACTGTGTAGTCCATGTCTTAACCAGGGTGTTGTGTCACTTGGGTGGGGTAACGAATGGTTTAAAGAGGATGGGCAGTTCAGAGGGTGATTGAAGTCAGGGGAATGGGGACTCCGAGTTGAAATTACAGTAACTTAAAAACAAAAGAACAATGAAACATTTTTTGCACACCCTCATTTATGGACTGAGATTCATAGTGGATACAAGTCAGTAACTTGGATTTACTTAAACGTAAAATATGGTGTTGTGACGAGAACAAGTTTGATTCTTCTCTGAGTTCCCTAACAGCAAGCATGGGATTGGGCACACAGAGGCCAGGAAGAACCAACTGACTGAATGAGTTAGTATGCTTCCCTCTGACCTTCATCTTGACTATAGCTGGGAAGCAGGGACTTTCTGCAGGGTTGGGCGCTTGACCTCTTCATCTCCCAAAGAATTGAACACAAATATCTTGGGCTGGACTTCTGTAGACCAGGATTGAGCAGAGTGGTTCACTTGGGAAGAAGCAACTCTAGGGACTGGGGAAGTGAGAGCTAGAGGAAGAAGACCACACAGGGTGTGTTCACGAGCAAATTATCTATCACTGATGGCAGCTGGGGTTCACAGATGCTGAAACTCTTAGGAGGTGATATGGAAGATACCTCAGAGTTGCACTACCTGTAGGTTGAAAAGGATGGATATGTATGCTCTAAATTCAACTTATCTCTGTCTTTCCCTAAAGGCTGTGAGTAGGGGCATGGCATTAATCCCCTCCTGCATCCAGCCTGTCTGGGGAGAGCTGCAACACTTGGAGTGGATGCTTCCAGGAGGTGAATGCAGAGAGGGTCTAGGTAAGTGCTCTCTGCTAGTCTCCCTCCCCAGGGGATCTTTCCTTAAGAAGAGCCTGCAAGAACAGTTTTGGTGGGCATTTACCCACTGCTGCCCTCTTCCTATGAACCACAGCTGATCATTCCTTGAGACTTGACACAAGGAGCTTGCCATATTTGTAATCAGTGCTCCAGTCTTGCTAGCTGGAAGACCACATCTGCTCTTTGTTTTTATGCAGGTGTGTCAGAGTCCATTACTGAATGTACTGCCTAGTGGTTTTGGCTCCTGCTTTGCATTGAGGAAGCTTTTGCAAGCACTCCATCTGCAGAATTAATTAACAACTTGTGGGAGGATACAAGTTTACTGACAAAAAGACAAATTTAAATTGTGTTATGAGTAAATAGTTTTACATGGGATCCATGACTGTAAATAGCTCTCTGCAGATACTCACCAGGGCTCACATGAGGACTCTACACCATGGCCTGTTCTCCAGCTGGGATCCCTGTTCCTGGGTTGTCTAATGGCCCTTGAAGATGGTCCATAGTTTTTGCCTGATTTCCAAAGTACTCACTGTTAAGCCCATTTTTTCTTATCTGTTTCCCCCTTACACAAAGATGATTCCTATTCTTGCTCACAGATTTTCTCTGGAATGTTCTGTCTCTACCCACCACCTATGCATATCCTCCTTGTCCTCAACACCCAGCTCTGGCTTCACCTCTTCTTACTGCAGTGCAGTTTGGAGCGGGCAGGAAGGGAGAAGAAGAAAGAGAAGAGGAAATGGGAGTACAGGCAGAGGGGAGGAGGGGGAGTGGGAAGGCGGAGAGAGGGACGGGGTGGTAATATATGTGTTTGTATCTCTTTATATCTGGGGTCCATAAACTACATGTGGTCTGCTAGCCTGTTTTTGTAAATAAGATTTCATTGCAAAACAGCTAGGCCCATTTGTTTACATATGTCTACAGCTACTTTCCCACTACAAAGGTAGAATTGAGTAGATGTGACAGTATTAGCTGCAAACACTAAAATATTTACTGTCTGGTTCTTCACAAAGTTGCCTATCCCTGTGTTACATGTTTCTTTACTTGTTCTCAAAAAGCTTAAGTGAATGAACAAAGATTTATAAAATGTGATCATTTAATTGTGTCTCCCCATCCTCCACTTCTCCATCCTTCCCCACTCTGGCTGGACCACAGGAGGCTGACCTGTACCAGAGCTTCCTTGATTCAGGTTATTTGACTAGTGGGAGGGCACAAGAGAAAAGACGAAGGAAGGGGAGCAAGGTCTCCCTTCAGGGCACTTGGGTCGGCTGCCACTCTAGGTCCAAGCCAAGGCTCTTAGTAAACTCCAACTTCCCACAGCTTCCTTGTCCTCACTCTGAATTTCTATATCAACTGTGTAACTAATTTTGGGGTACTGTTCTATCCTTTGTGTTTTTTATATGCCCTGAAAACACCTTTACATTTATTTTCATTAAGTGCTCCTTAAATTGTCCAATTTGGGTAGACAATCTCTTCCCTGTAGGGATACTGACACAATAGTAAATTGAAAGCAGATAGGAACTAACAAAATTTCTAATTTGAAAAGATATATGCATCCATATGTTTATTGCCACATTATCTACAATAGCCAAGATATAGAAGCAACCAAAGTGTCCATCAATAGATGAATGGATAAAAAAGATGCGGTGCATATACACAATGGAATATTATTTAGCCATAAAAAGAAAGAAGTCCTGCCATTTATGACAACATGGATTGACTCAAGCATTATGCTAAGTGAAATAAGCCAGAAGGAGAAAGACAAATGTCATATGATTTCACTTATGCTGGAATCTAAAAACAAAACAAAATGAACGAAACATTAGTAAACTCAGAGACACTGAGAAGTGACTGGTGGTTACTATGGGGAAAGTTTGGGGTAGGTGAGTTAGGGGGATAAAGAGGAACAAAATCTTAATCATGATATGAGTTGGTCATGGGGATGGAAGTGCAGCATGGAGAATATAGGCAATGATTCTGTAACATCTTCGTATGTTGACAGATAGTAACTGCATTAGTTGGGCTGAGGATTAAATAATGTGTGTAACTGTTGAATCACTGTTATATACTTGAAACCAATATAATATTGTATATCAACTATACTTTAATAAAAAAGTAAGTTAATAAAAAGCAGATGAGAACCAAAATAAGGAGAGTGTCTTGCATACTTTCTAACTGTAATGGGTGTGCCCATTCCATACTGTGCAGCTCAAGATACTTAGCCCCTTCCTGCTCGCAGTGATCCACCACCCAGCAGCAAGGGCATCCACTGGGGTTCATTATAAATGCAGATTATAGATCATTATAAATCCCAGACCACCTGAATAGAATTTGTATTTTAGCCAGATCCCCAGGTAATTCCTTAAACACAAACTCCATTCCCCTTCTTCTTCAAATCAGGTATGGGAGATACTCTTCTCTAACCCTTGCCGGATGTCCTTCGATCTTAGAGTTGTCCTGGGGGAGGGGACAGGGACTCTTCAAAGGGCAGCTGTGCTGTGGCACCACTCCCACTGGCAGTCCTAGGGGCAGCTGTTGTGAAGTGCTCACTCAGTCAAGGACTTTGCCTTGCAAGGCTCTTTCCCACATCCTCCATACAGCTAGCTCCCTGCCAGACCTCTCCTTCTTCCTTGCCCAGCTTCCACCTATGCTGTCCCCTGCACCAAGCAAGACCTGTGAGGAAGTGCCTCCATAGCACAAAATTGAAGCTACAGAAAACTTGTTCTCTCCTCTTTGATGGCTAGGAAGGCAAAAACAAACTAAAATGTACTAGTAATGCTTGTTCCCTGTTCTTGGGGATGAGGTGGGTATTTGCAGGCTCTCCAGGGGAAGTATCATTGAGCTCGTTTCCAAGGCAGCAAAGAAGGCAAGAAGAACAGATTTTCCCATCGGAACAGGTCCTAGAGATCTCTCTCCTATCTTCCTCACCTCTGTTATTAATTGGTCGGTTACTTGGTCCTACTCTCCTGCCAAAGCAAATCTTTTCCAATTTCTCTTGGTCAGCAATTATCTCATGCTTCTGCTCTGTTTATTTTTAAATTCTCTGCTAAGCATCTGCTATGAACTGAATCTTCTGAGGGATGGAGCAGAGAGACAGACACAAGGAGGCAGTTTGTGACTCTAGGCTCATAGAAATGACAGTCATACAGTAGCTGAAACTAGGCAGGCTGGAGGACTTATGGGGTTCACACCTACAGCAGATGCTGTGGGTGACCTGCACATATCTCCATGCTCTCCCCTATTCTGTATGTCCCTAATGTCCTCGTACAAGCACAGTGTTTCTCCAAGGCCTGGAGCTTTTCTCCTGGCTCACATGCAAGGCAGGCTGGGAGTTCAGGATACTGTCACCCTGTGAGCTCCCTCAGCAGTGAGTAGGTGTTTGTGGATAAACACCCATGATCCCTCAGCTGGGACAGTCAGGGAGCCTTTTTTTGTACCATCTTCCAGGTGTTTGGGGGAACTGAGCCCCAACTGCTTATACCTGAGTGCTATAAGATAGTGAATGTAACTTATGTTGTCTGCCTTGTCTTGCTGCCCCTTCCTCACTCATATGTAAATGCTTCATAGGATTGTCTCCCACCTGTGCTCAAATGGGGAACTTAGGGTTATCTTAGGGTCTATTTCCCAGGAAATCCAGGTTAAAAGAACACAGAAACAATGATGTGTGTGTATGGATCAGGGGAGAAGTTTACCTCATTGAAACTGGAAGGTAGATGAAGGAGAACATTCGCAAAAATGATACTATTTAAATAATTTGTAAGGATGAATGCAGAAAGTCATTGGTAGGCCCATGGTGACAGGGTGTTTGAGGAGCTGACATGAAAGTAAAGCACTGAGGCACAAAGGGACAGGTGAAGTGTGGCACCTTTTTTGTGTCCTCCCCCACCCTGCATCTACCCAGAGATGAACGTTTCCGCCTTTGCCCCCAGAGATCCTTGCCTTGGGTTCTCTACCTGTGTTGGATGCACCCAGTGAGGATTCCTCCAGAGCCTGTCTCAACGTGTGCTCAGGGGAGTCCTGCTCAGGGAAGAGGCCTCCAAGTGAGGAGGAAATGAGGAAGGAACTACCTAGAGGATGACCTGTCAGAAAAACGTCTGGGTGCTTCTGATGCCAGTCATATATCAGGGTTAGGGAGAAAACTCAACCTTGAGGATCTTGCCTGAGCAACTCTAAGTTTCATTTCCTAAAACCTAAAAACAGATGAGTGACTCTTAGAATGAAGAAACTTGGCTCACCTCAACTATTATTTTGGTGCTGAGGAATACAGACAGGCCTGGGAAAGACATCCAGCTGTCGACCAATGACAGAGGCCAACAGTTTCTGTACTTGTAATCAGTTCACAAATGCAGTCAAGGTCGCTATGTAGCCTACATCTTCAGTAATCTAGTCCGTCCCTCAGAGAAGACAGTGTCTGCTGCAGGATGACTGGGTTCCCATGGTGGTTCCATGATTTTGGTGTTTCTGGGGAGAGCTGCCCATTCAGTCAGCCCACCTTTCCCACTAAATACAGCTGCCCATTCCCCATAGACAGACTGATGGGTATCTGTGTGAGGGATCTAAGAGAGCACAGGAGACTGATTTGAAACAACTGAAACACAGATTTGTGCAGCTGTTGTCATCTGTGAAGGGAACCTTATGGTTTGGTTGGGGAAAATATATTTTCCAGTTTGACCGAACTCAATTTTTTAAGGTTGTAGTCACGAGCTCTGTTGCAATCCAGCCTTACACCCAGAGATGAGTGAACAAACCCAGAGAAGATGATTTTTGTCTTTTTCTGGTCTCAATTTCACTGGAAAATAGCACTGCTGAAGTCACCCAGGGAGCGGTACTGGGACTGAGACTTTACCATACCTGGGCTGTGGCACTGCTCCATTTCCCAGGCACATCTACTGGCTTCATGGATGCAATGCTGAAAGCTGATGTGAAATGGCACTTTTGTCCCCAGGTGTTTTGGAAAGTATGTGTATTGAGAATCAGAGGGAGATGGTACTGGCAAGATCAGAGATTTGATAATTTTTAAGATAACCAAACAATTCCAATAAGAATGGAGGCTTAATCCTGCCATTTTCATCTGTCTCCTACCCAGGCTGGAAAATGATCTGGCATAACTCTGCCAGACACATTTTGCAACAGATGCTTTGGTGACTACATCATCCCTCTTCCAACTAAAGCCCAAGCTGTGTCAGATAATCCCATGAAAACTCAGATTCTCCTTGAGTTGATAGCCTCTGGCTTCAAGCTCCCATTGTGTTTCTCTCCGTTTATGACCCAGGGCTTCTCTGATGCTATACCCAAGAAATGGAGGTTGGGGAATTATTGCTCTGGGGAGTATCCCTCAACAATAAGGAGTGGAAACAACAGGGGAAATATCCCTACCTCCTAACCTGAGGTGATAATTCTGGGAAGCCTTTTATATGCTTCTCAAGAGGTCCCAGCAGAATGAAGCCCCTTTTGCTCACATTGGTGACCTCAACAAGACACCCTCATATTGGTTTAAACACCTCCCCTCCCTTATTGTCCCTGCTTCCTCACTTCTGCTACCTCCTGAAATCACCTGCCATATAAACCACCCGCTCCCAAGTTCTTGCTTCAGGCTCTGATTTTGGTGAGACTGATCATAGCTAAGTGTTTCATTTTAAACACCTCTCAGTATCCAGGATTTTTTAGAGTCAAGAGAGTCAACTGTCCCATTCACCATTTGGAGATGGTCTTGCATCCCCCAATGTATTTTTATAATTCCAAAGAGGCTTGAGTTCTTAAAGAAAACTGGGTACCAAAGCATTCTGATAATACAACTAACTGCCATTTATTCAGCCTCTACTATGTCCTAGATTTTGTCAAGTGGTTCGGGGAATATAAAGAAGCTTACATGTTATTAGGGAATATATAAGAAGTAAATATAATATAAATGTAAATCATAACAAAATTAAAAAGAGGTAAAAAGGATAAATATCAGTGGTTTGAAAAACGCAGCTGTTTTGCTAGCCTTGCATTTATTCCCTCTTTTGCTGGTAAAGTTTAAATTTCCTTTGCAGAACCTGTCCCTGGCCCGTATTTTGTTCTGTGATTCAGCTTGGCTGATCCTATCTCTGAATCGGTCCAGGGGCTGACCAATTAGCCCATTCCAACTCCTGGTTGTTGATTCAGGGATGTCCATGTAAATCGAACTGGTCCAGTTGTATTCAGGCCTGGGATTTTTGTTGAAACTTTTGTTAGTGCAGTTGTTTTTCAGCTGGAGTTGCTGGGCTGGTAGAAATTTAAGCCTGACATCTAAGCCACTGGTGACATATTGCACCACAATGTGAGTTTGCTAAATGTGAAAGTAGCTTAAGAGGAAGCCAAGCTGAAAGACAGAGACCAAGTCTTAGTGGTATCATTAGAACACCATGATCAAGAGTCATAAGTTGCTACCTTCCCTTTGCTGCCTAAGATTGAGTTGGATTTCTAGCATTTGCAACTGAAAGGATCTAGATTCAAAGACTATATCAATACAAAGTGATAGTGTCCAAACATCAGCTGAGTCAAACTTAGGTTCAAAGCTTCATCATATCCATGAAAGCGAGGGGTTGGTTATACCATCCCTTCCCCAGGCAGCAGGTTTCTGGAGTTGATAGATGTGGAGGGAAAGAGGCCCACAAGCAGGATGTTCTGGCCCATTCTCCAGTGCTCAGAAGGGAGCTGTTCTGTGCTCATTGGTGGAGAAAACAGCTTGACATCTGTTCTCTTTCCCAAGCAAAACTGAGATTAGTACTTGGCTGGAGTTTTTGATATTACCCACAGACCAGAAATCTTTGTGAAATCTGATGACAAGGTCTACAGATGAGGAGATGGCTGTTTTCATGCTTGCCTGGAAGCAACATGGCTCTGGTACTGGAGAATAAGAGGAGTCCAGGAATTGTTCTGGAATATTGGGAAGCATCTCCCTGGGCAGGGAAGCATGATGTCTTGAAGGCTGAGATGAGCTCTTCAGGTGGCTTCTAAGAGATGGCATTTGGCAAGGAGACTGGTGTGAGAATGTGGGAATCCCAGACCCTCCCGGACATGAGGGCAGATTTGCAGCAGGGAAGATTGAGGAAGGGTGATAGAGACACAGATATGCCTCACACTTTATGCAAGCCAGTGTTAAGGGTTTGAGAGACAGAAAATTATTTATACCTCATCCCTCTCCAGGCTGTGAAAAAATTCAGATATGTTTGTAGGAGTGGTAACTCCAGATGCCACCTTCATTGTAGGTGAGATTGGATTAGAGAACATGTTTGGACTTGAGTATTTACCACCCAGCTATAGGCAGAGCAGCTGGACAGTGGTAATCTTCTCTCCTCACATGTGAATGACCTCAGGACAGGCTATATCAGCTGTGACTTGGAGAAATTACTAAGACAGCAGAGGGAAGTACAGATTTCTTTTGAAAACTTTTCAGATGTTGGATGTTCTTATTTCTTGACTCTTGGCTGGACTGTAAGCAGAGGAAGGAAATAGTTCTCTTGGCAGTATATGCTACGAATTTGCAAAATTGGGACATTAATGTTAATTTGGCCTTATTTTGATGCTGTGCTGGTTATTGAGCTATTGCGTCTGATCTGTAAACCACCCTTTGACACTCTGCTTTGTGATATATTGTGGCTGGGAAGTTGCAAACCATGTCCCTGTTAGCTCGGCTGACAGGGTGCTGGAGGGGGAGTGGAGAGCTGGATGAGGGCGAGGACTTGCTTCCTTCCATTTTCTTTCTGTTTTTTTCCCCATATCACCCCACTAATGCTTCTTTACCCAGTGGCAGGATTGGTTGCTGTGGCAGTTGGTCCCAGTTCCCAGACATTTTCTGTCATTCCAGAGCTAACCTCATCACGTTCCCTCAGAGATCCCAGCCCCAGCCCCCAGCATCACCTCCTCAGAAAGTTGGGGCCCCCCACAGCTGCAGGCTCCAGGTATACCAGCCCCTGACTCCTGCACTTGTTATCTCTGTGTGACCTTGGTGTTCTCTTTTGGCTTTTCTCAGTCCTCCTCTACCTGTTTAGCCAATTCCTATGTGGTTCTTTCTGTTTAAATGGCTGGTATGGTTTCTTTTTTCCTGACTGAATCTGAGTGGTGATGATGCACAGGCTGTGCAGCTGGGGCATTCAGCTTACCCAAGACATGTCCAGACTTTGGAATGCTGCCACTGTGAATCTCAATTTCAGGTAAAATCAAGATACTGTAGGAAAAACTTGTGTAAGGTTGCTTTAAATAGTGGCATTGCCCGTTCTGTCTTTGTCAAAAAAGAGTGACAGGAAATGGCTTTGATGTAATAATTATGATTTGCGTGTGTCGCTCTTAAACTTGGCTACAGCCTTCTGTTGCATATACAGTGGCTTAGTAGGTGAGCACTGAAGAATTTAAATAGTTTGTTGAGTTTCTTTTAGGAAATGCTTTTTGGATAAAATTAACCAATGTGGGAATAATTTTTACCAAATCATTTCTACTCATAAACTTGGAGTCAAAGTGTTCTTAGGCTCAAACTAGTAGAGAAAAATGAGAGGAGGGGCCAACCCATGACCCAGATGCTACCTTGCTGGTATCAAAAATCTGGCCGGACCAGCAGACAGGGGCCCGCCAGTGTTCAGGTAACTGACAGAGTAAGACAAAACTGTCATGTGGGACATATTTGAGGATCAGACTTCAGGATCGGATGCTTTCCCATTAAAAATATTTTACTGCTGCCAGGCACTGTTTTAGTCTAGATGTATATTACAGAACAAAACAAAATTCCTTCCCTCTTAGAGCTAGATAATGAGGAGACAGGTAATAAGCACATTATAATAAGTTGGGTGGTAATCAGAGATAAAAAGAAAAGTAAAACAGTACTGAGGATAGAGGTGATGAGGTGCCATTCAGATGGTAAAGTCAGGGAAGCCTTGTCTCATTGAGTGATATTTAAGCAAACACCTGAATTAAATTAGAAAGTAAGCCATGGAGCTATCTGAAGACAGCTCTAATCAGAGGGAGCAGAGGGCACAAAGGCCCTGCTGCAGGAGAACATGTGGCATGTGGGAAGAAAGCAAAGAATCCAGTGGAACTGGTTGCAGGATGTGTGACAGGAGAAAGAGTTCTCAGAGGTTTGGAATAGGGGATGATCGTGCACAGCCTTGTGCACATTTAGAAAGGCTTGGTCTATGCCGGATTTCACCACTATTAGAGAGCTCTTTGCAAAACTTCTTTACCTCTTTAGCCACACATTTCCTTTTTCATGTAGTGGGAATAACCATGTTGACCTTGCCTCCCCCAGAGAGTGCCTGGGAGGCTTCAGTCCACATGTAGGTAGTAGACCCAGCCTCCATCTTTAGTCCTAGTCTCTGAAATGATTGAAAATAAATTTTGAGAAACCAGAATTTCTGTGCTATTTCTTCTCCTGGACAGGCGATTTTCTGGTCCACTTTTCCCTTTCTTTCTCTTGCTAAGAAGATATGCAGTTGTCTAACCCAGAGCTTCTCTGGAAGCTGCCCCAGCCTAAAAAACAATAGTGTTTCATCTCTATTTCTCTTCTTTATTCTAAGGACAAATACATATATGTGTGTGTGTATATATATATATATATATATATATATATACACATATACATATATATGTATATATATTTTGGTATCATTAATCTAGAATTACATGAGGAACATTATGTTTACTAGGCTCCCCCCTTCACTAAGTCCCCACAAACCCCATTACAGTCACTGTCCATGAGAAGTAGGATACTGAAGAGTCACTACTTGTCTTCTCTGTGTTGCACGGCGCTCCCCATGCCTCCCCCCAGATTATACATGCAAATCATAGTGCCTCCTTTCTTTTCCCCCCCTTATCCCCCCTTCCCACCCATGCTCCCCAGTCCCTTTCCCTTTGGTAACTGTTAGTCCATTCTTGGGTTCTGTGATTTTGCTGATGTTTTGTTCCTTCAGTTTTTTCTTTGTTCTTAAACTCCACATATGAGTGAAATCATTTGGTACTTATTTTTCTCAGCCTGGCTTACTTCACTGAGCATAATACCCTCTAGCTCCATCCATGTTATTACAAATGATAGGATTTGTTTTCTTCTTATGGCTGAATAATATTCCATTGTGTATATGTACCACATCTTCTTTATCCATTCATCTGCTGATGGACACTTAGGTTGCTTCCTTTTCTTTGCTATTGTAAGTAGTGCTATAATAAATATAGGGGTGCATCTGTCTTTTTTCAAACTGGGCTGCTTTATTCTTAGGGCAAATTCCTAGAAGTGGAATTCCTGGGTCAAATGGTATTTCTATTTTGAACTTTCTGAGGAACCTCCATGCTGCTTTCCACAATGGTTGAGCTAATTGACATTCCCACCAGCAGTGTAGGAGGGTTCCCCTTTCTCTACAACCTCGCCAGCTTGTGTTGTTGTTTGTCTTTTGGATAGTGGCGGTCCTTACTGGTGTGAAGTGATTTCTCATTGTGGTTTTAATTTGCATTTTTCTGATGACTAGCGATGTGGAGCATCTTTTCATGTGTCTGTTGTTCATCTGAATTTCTTCTTTGGAGAACTGTCTGTTCAGCTCCTCTACCTATTTTTTAATTGGCTTATTTGCTTTTTGTTTGTTGAGGTGTGTGAGCTCTTTATATATTTTGGATGCCAATCCTTTATTGGATCTGTCATTTATGAATATATTCTCACATACTGTAGGACAACTTTTTGTTCTATTGGTGGTGTCCTTTGCCGTACAGAAGCTTTTCAGCTTGATATAGTCTCACTTGTTCATTTTTGCTTTTGTTTCCCTTGCCTGGGGAGATATATTCATGAAGAAGTCACTAATGTTTATGTCCAAGAGATTTTTGCCTATGTTTTTTTCTAAGAGTTTTATGGTATCATGACTTACATTCAGGTCTTTGATCCATTTCCAATTTACTTTTGTGTATGGGGTTAGACAGTGATCCAGTTTCATTCTCTTACATGTAGCTGTCCAGTTTTGTCAACACCAACTATTGAAGGGGCTATCATTTCCCCATTATGTGTCCATGGCTACTTTATCATATATTAATTGACTGTATATGTTTGGGTTAATGTCTGGAGTCTCTATTCTGTTCCACTGGTCTGTGGCTCTGTTCTTGTGCCAGTACCAAATTGTCTTGATTACTGTGGCTTTGTAGTAGAGCTTGAAGTTGGGGAGCGAGATCCCCCCCCACTTTATTTTACCTTCTCAGGATTGCTTTGGCTATTCAGGGTCTTTGGTGGTTCCATACGAATTTTTGAACTATTTGTTCCAGTTTGTTGAAGAATGCTGTTGGTAATTTGATAGGGATTGCATTGAATCTGTAGATTGCTTTGGGCAGGATGGCCATTTTGACAATATTAATTCTTCTTAGCCAAGAGCACGGGATGAGTTTCCATTTGTTAGTGTCCTCTTTAATTTCTCTTAAGAGTGTCTTGTAGTTTTCAGGGTATAGGTCTTTCACTTCCTTGGTTAGGTTTATTCCTAGGTATTTTATTCTTTTTGATGCAATTCAGAATGGGATTGTTTTCCTGAATTCTCTTTCTATTAGTCCATTGTTAGTGTATAGGAAAACCACAAATTTCTGTGTGTTAATTTTGTATCCTGCAACTTTGCTGAATTCCGATATTAGTTCTAGTAGTTTTGCAGTGGAGGCTTTAGGGTTTTTTATGTACAATATCATGTCATCTGCAAATAGTGACAGTTTGACTTCTTCTTTACCAATCTGGATTCCTTGTATTTCTTTGTTTTGTCTAATTGCTATGGCTAGGACCTCCAGTACTATGTTGAATAACTGTGGGGAGAGTGGGCATCCCTGTCTGGTTCCCAATATCAGAGGAAATGCTTTCAGTTTCTTGCTGTTCAGTATGATGTTGGCTTTGGATTTGTCATATATGGCCTTTATAATGTTGAGGTACTTGTCCTCTATACCCATTTTGTTGAGAGTTTTTGTCATGAATGGATGCTAGATTTTGTTGAATGCTTTTTCAGCGTCTATGGAGATGATTATGTGATTTTTGTCCTTCTTTTTGTTTATGTGGTGTTGGGAGCAAACCTGTGGGCCTTTAGGCCGACTCGGTCACAAAAGCCTTAAGACAACAGCAACGTTTGAGTAAAGTCTTTCCTGTAAAGTCAGCAACAATGAATCCATCCACGCGTTAGAAACAAGTTTTCTCCTATTACCAAGAAACGCATTTAGTGAACTCCTAGGTTAGAGCTAGTGGTTAGGTTACCTCACAACATGTGCTTTTCTAGGTTAGAGCTAGTGGTTAGGCTACCTTGCAACATGTGCTTTTTCTGTCCTTTGTTAATCAAGAAACACCCTCTGCCCCAGGGGAAAGCCCCTCCCTTAAAATCTCCCTCCCAAGAGCCCCCACCCCCAAAATGGCGAACTCCCCGTTTCTCTTCTGGGTCCTCCGTTCCTGCCAGCGCCAACCAAGACCCAATCACCCCTCTACACCTCTCTGCCGGCGCCACCTAAGGTCCAATTATCTCCTGACCCACCCCTTACTTACTAACCTGTATAAATTGAGCCTGCAAACAATAAACTGTGCCAGCTTGATCAGACATCCTGTCTTGCTGGTCGTTCTTTGTGTCCCTTGCCTCTCTCTTTTTTTTTTTTTTTCAATTCTCTCCTCCAGGTTGTCGACCCCCGTTGATAGTCCTGCAGGTCGGGACAACTGGCGCCCAACGTGGGGCCTCAGACGGTCCGTGAGAAGGCCCGATCGACCAAAGAGGAGGGAACGTCACCCCCAGGAGGGTGTGCCCACCCATGAAAGGAGGTGTCTGCCCACCTATGAAAGGAGGTGTCTGCAGTGAGACCCTCGCCTGAGTCGCCACGTTCTGAACCCGGCGTGAGACAGACTCATGTGTATTTCCCTGGCAATGAAGTAGGACTGTAAGTAAAGTTATTATGGGGCAAGAATCCTCCCGAGAAGAATTATTTATAGCCAGACTCAAGGAGTCCCTCAGGACACAAGGAACAAGGGTTAAGAAAAAAGATTTGAAACGTTTTTTTGTCTTTCTAGAAGATGTCTGTCCTTGGCTCCCTCAAGAAGGGACCATTAGTGAAAAGAAGTGGCAATGCGTGGGCGATTGCCTTCAAGACTATTACAGAGTTTTTGGTCCAGAAAAAGTACCTGTGTCAGCATTTAGCTATTGGAATCTCATTAATGATATCCTGCGCGTTCATCACGAATGGCCCGATTTACAGAAAGTTGTTATTGAGGGAGAAAAAACCTTGAAATCCCGTTCTCGTCCCCCTTCCGAAGCCTCCCGACTAGCTTCCCCTTCTTTTAAAACACAGCCTTCAGATCCCGCTACAAACTCTTCCCAGGACCCAAACAAACTCCCGCCCTTGCCAACAATGGAGTCTCTTTCTCCGTCCCCTCCCCTTGATAGTTCTGCCGATCCTGTTATTCCTCCCCCAAGTATTTACCCTACTCTCATCGACCTAAACCCTGATGAGCCCCTTAGTCCCGGTGATGAGGCCACTCTAGAGGAAAGGGCAGCGCGCCATAATAATCCTGACTGGCCATCTAAAGGCCCTGCTATTGTTCCTGCCGCCGCGCCCCGCCCTCCAACTGTAAGCCTGCCTCCCTTCCTCCCACTGCCACCTTATTATTTCCCTGTTCTTGACCAAGTGTTTCCTGTCTCATCAACTCTCTCCCGTGAGCGTCTACATATGACAAATGACCTCTCAGTCCTCAGGCACATGGTCAAAAACAGAAAAGAGCAGATTCAACTCCTGCAGGCCATCCATGATTTAGATCAAGAGCTCTCCAAATTGACTCACATAACTTACATCCCAAAACCTCCTCCTAAGAGCATTCCCCCCACCCCTGCTCAAAATCACTTGGGCAAAAACAAAAGAAAACATCCAACCCTGTCTTAACTTTCCCTGTCTCCCTATGGAGTGGAGTTTCTATTCCCTGGAGCCCCTCCCCTAGATTATTTGACCCCGATAACCCTGAAGAAGAAAGTGGTGACCCTGATATAGATTAGGAACATCCCATGAATACTGCTCCTGGGGTTGGAACCAAAAGAGATTTGTGGCGTGATGACCTCAATTTAGGCGATGGCCCCGAGGACCAAGTTAATGGGGGCCCGCATCCTAATGACGGGCCTCCCGCAACATCTTTTTCACCTCTAGATATTCGAGCTTTGGAAAAGCTCACGTCAGCTGTTTCCAATTACGGGTCTGTGGCCCCGTTCATGCTAGCTCTGCTAGAATCTATCACTAATGATTGGCTTACCCCAAACGAATTCCATCAGCTTGCTCGTGCAGCCTTAAGCGGAGGAGACTTTGTTCTCTGGAAAGCCGACCTTGCCGAATTCACAAAGGAAATTGAAAGTAAAAATCTTACTCGACTCAGTTCCCGGGACTGGACAGCAAAAAGAATTCTAGGTGAAGATCCTTATAACACTCTAGCAGTCCAAGCATGCTTTCCCACAGGCCTCCTAGCTCAAGTTAGACAAGCTGGCCTTGGAGCTTGGAAAAAGTTACCCCCTAAAGGAGCTGCTACTGCCACTCTTACTAAGATATGGCAAGAAGCAGATGAACCCTACAGCTCCTTTGTCAGCCATCTTACAGAGGCTGCCGAACACATGTTCAGAATCCAAGAGCCTGATAACCCTTTTATCAAGCACCTAGCTTTTGAAAATGCCAATCCAGTCTGCCAGGACCTACTTCGACATCATCGTAAAGAGTCAGTATCTGACTTTGTGCGCCTCTGCGCAGGCGCCGGAACTAGTCATGCCATTGGACTGGCTATTGGAGTTGCCTTGCAAAGGGCAGGCATTAGCTCAACACAAAAAACTTGCTTTAATTGCAAGCAGCCTGGTCATTTTGCCAAAGATTGCCCACTGCCTCGAAACCCTCGACCCCCCAATTCTAGCTTTAATCTGCCCCTCCCTAGTGGTTCAGGCAATGCCCCTAAATCAACTAATTCATTCCCCCCCTCCACCCCTTGTCCCAAATGTCAAAAAGGATATCACTGGGCTAGAGACTGTTGGTCAAAAACTGATATTCAAGGTCTGACCCTCCCTGTTAAGAACCAGGGAAACCCCTTCAGGGGGCAGTCGCCGGGCCCCCTGCAAAAGATGAACCCCGGGGCAATTGGGTTCATCCCCTCAACAGCAACCCAAAATCAATGTCAGACAGTAACCCAAAGTCAATTTCAGACCTCTGGAGAGCCACAAAAAACAGCCCAGGATTGGACCTCTGTTCCACCACCAGCACAATATTGACTCCAGAAGAAGGGGCAAAGCTTTTGCAGACAGGCATCTGAGGACCCCTCCCCCCTAACACCTTTGGCTTAATTCTGGGACGCGCTTCAGCCTCCCTAAAAGGGCTTCAAATACACCCTGGAGTAATTGATCCAGATTTCAAGGGAGATATCCAAATCTTAGCCTCCATGCTTAAGGGCCCCCTATACATCCCAGCAAAAACTACTCTTGCTCAACTTCTCCTCTTACCCCTTATCCCTTCCTCTAACAAGTGCCTTAAAGAGCACCGCGAAACAGGTGACATTGGCACCACAGACGTCTATTGGGCTCAACAAATCACGTGCGCCCGCCCCATGTTAAATCTGTCCCTAAATGGGAAAGCCTTTCAAGGCCTCCTAGACTCAGGAGCAGATGCCACTGTTATTGCTAAAGAGCAGTGGCCCTCTTCCTGGCCCCTTACAGACTCCACTACCCACCTACAAGGAATTGGGCAGTCTCAAAACCCTCAAGTTAGTTCCCAGTCAGACCAAGAAGGGAATTCAGGGACAGTTATTCCCTTTGTAATTCCTAAGCTTCCAGTCAATTTTTGGGGACGAGACATTCTCTCTCAAATGAATATTATTATGTGTAGCCCAAATGAGTTAGTGACCAGGCAGATGCTGACACAAGGCTACTTGCCAGGCCAAGGGTTAGGAAAGAATGCACAAGGCATTAAAACTCCTGTGACCATCATATCAAATACTCAAAAAAGGGGACTAGGATTCCCTTTCTCCTAGAGGCCACAATCATACCTATACCCCAGCAGTATGCCGATAAAATAACATGGAAAACAACCGAGCCTGTCTGGGTTGATCAGTGGCCTCTGAAGACAGAAAAATTACATGCAGCCACGCAGCTTGTACAGGAGCAGCTGGCAGCAGGTCATATTGAACCTTCCAATTCCCCCTGGAATACCCCCATCTTTGTCATTGCAAAAAAATCAGGCAAATGGAGGCCGCTGCAAGACCTTCGAGCCATTAATAAAGTTATGGTACCTATGGGCGCTTTGCAGCCCGGTCTCCCGTCCCCCACAGCCATACCCATAAACTATTATAAAATTGTTATAGACCTGCAAGACTGCTTCTTTACTATCCCTCTCCATCCTGATGATTGTGTTCATTTTGCCTTTAGCCTTCCCCAAATCAACTTTAACAAACCAATGCCTAGGTATCAATGGCGCGTTCTTCCCCAAGGTATGGCGAATAGCCCTACCCTAGCCCAAAAATTCATAGCTCGAGTTCTAGTCCCCGTCAGGAGACAATGGCCTCATATTTACTTCCTTCATTATATGGATGACATCCTTATTGCTTCTCCTGATGAAGCCCAAGGCATTGCCTGTTTTCAACACCTTATAGAAACCCTAGAGGCCTCTCATTTAAAAATTGCTCCCAATAAAATTCAATTTTCTGAACCCTATACTTATCTAGGCTATAGCCTCCAGGCTCACAGGATTTTCACACCCAAAATAGAGCTCCAAACTTCCTCTCTCAAAACGCTGCACGACTTTCAAAAATTGCTAGGCAACCTACAGTCTTTAAGGCCATACCTGAAACTTCCCCCTGAAAGCTTAACTCCCTTAAACAATTTACTAGCAGGCGACTCACATCCCCTCTCCCCCCGCACCCTAATGCCCTTAACAGTTGCTGCTATAGAACAGATAAAGCAAGCTATCTCTCTACAAACCTCTTTCCAGATTGACTACTCTTCTCCTTTATATCTTATCATTTGTGCCACCACCCATGCTCCAGTAGGAGTTTTTTGGCAGTCAGCCAAGACCCCTGAACAACGAGGCAAGCCTCTTCTTTGGGTCTACCTCTCCAACAAACCTGTAAAAGTCATAACACTTTACTTTTCCCTAACTGCCTCTATTATCATAAAAGGGAGAAAATTAAGCAGACAGTATTTTGGTAAAGATCCCGATATCATTGTAGTTCTATATACTACAGAGCAGATAGATTGGTTGCTACAAACCAATGATGACTGGGGTATCGCTTGTGCCTCCTTTGCTGGGACCATAGATAATCATTATCCCACTGACCCTTTGATTCAGTTTAGCAGACTGCATCCCCTAGGTTTTCCCAAAGTTACCTCCCCCTCTCCTTTGCAAGAAGCCCTCCTCATCTTTACAGATGGCTCAGCAACAGGACAAGCAGCATATGTTATTCAAGGTAAAACCCCTGTTTCCCTGTTCACTTCCTTTTCATCTGCCCAACTTGTTGAACTTTATGCAGTTCTCCAAGTGTTCCAATCACTCCCTAATACCCCTTTCAATCTTTATACAGACAGCTCTTATATAGCCCACTCAGTACCTCTCCTAGAAACCACTCCCTTTATTAAACCTTCATCTAACGCCGCTGATCTGTTCAAACAAATTCAATATCTCATAGTCCGATGCTCCAAACCCTTTTTTATTGGCCATTTGCGAGCTCACACAGGACTCCCTGGCCCTCTTTCGGCAGGCAATGCCCTTGCTGACCAAGCCACCCATACTCTTCCCTTAATAGCACCAGCCTTTAGTAGTGTACCCCTAACTCAAGCTCAGCATGCTCACTCCCTCCACCACCTTTCAGCAAATACTTTGCGGCTCATGTTCAAAATTACCAGAGAGCAAGCCCGAGAAATTGTCAAAAGATGTAATGACTGTGCTCCACATCTTCCTGTTCCTCATTTAGGAGTGAACCCTCGGGGACTGATCCTGAATGAAATTTGGCAAATGGATGTCACTCATTTCACCCCCTTTAAAAAGATGAAATATCTTCATGTTACTATAGATACCTTTAGTGGTTTTATTTTTGCATCTCCCCTTACCAGAGAGGCTTCTAAAGATGTCATTACCCACACCTTGCGCTGTTTTACAGTGCTAGGCAAGCCAAAGATTATAAAAACCGACAATGGGCCAGGTTACACAGGAGCTAAATTCCAGCGCTTCTGTTCTGACTTCCAGATAAAACACATCACAGGCATCCCATATAATCCCCAAGGACAAGGAATTGTAGAGTGAGCTCATCAAACACTTAAAAACATGCTCTCCCACCTCAAGAACAATCCCCTCGTGTATACGACTATCAGCCCCCATAACCAACTTAGCCATGCCTTGTTTGTCATTAATTTCTTGACACTCGACTCCCATGGATGCTCAGCTGCTGATTGGTTATGGCACCCAAAAACCAATGAGCTTCAAGCGTTAGTAAAATAGAAAGATCCACTGACCTTCGCATGGAAAGGTCCTGACACTGTTATAATCTGGGGCAGAGGGTCCGTCTGCATTTATGACCAGCAAAACTCCAAGCCTCAATGGCTCCCTGAGAGACTAGTTAAAACTGCTAACTCACCACCATCCAGACTGGAGTTTCCCTCTCTGCCTGAGACAAATTCTCCTTCCATTGCAGATGCAGTCACCAACAATCCTCATTCTCCTGATCACGACTAGTTCTGAGTCATCAGCCAGCACCACCACCCACGAAGTCCTGGCATTTCCCCTGGAACTACACCTGGATAGTGCTGTCTGAAAGAGGAGACATTGTTTGGTCCTGCTCTCAAACCTCACCAGACGTCTGGTGGCCAAACGGGCTACAGCCCAATCTCTGTAAGCTGGCCCTCGCTGCAGGAGCCCCTTGGGGAGTAGAACATCTCTTCAAGCAGAGTGAAGCACCTTTTATCCCTCGGGCAGGTCTCGCCTACCCTGGGTGCTCTGACCCGGGGCGCCAGTCAGTTCTTAGGTCATATCCCTTTTATGTTTGTCCCAGGCAACACCGGCCCCGTCACCTCCTTCATAAATGCAGAGGCAAGACAGATTATTATTGTGCATCATGGGGGTGTGAGACTACAGGAGATACCTACTGGAAGCCCTCCTCTTCCTGGGATTTTATCACTGGCAAAGCCAATGATTCCCACAACCCTTTTGAGGGGCATAAATACCCTGAAATACTCCCCAAGTGCAAACCTGAAAATAGGACCAAAGGTTGGTGCAATCCTCTCTCTATCACACTCACTGAAAAAGGGAAACAAGCCTCAATCTGGGCACAAGGATACACTTGGGGCCTTCATTTATATAAAGACCATTATGATGAAGGCATCACCTTTACTATTAAATTCCTTAAAGAGCTCCCTGCCACCCCTTTTGTTGCCATAGGCCCAAATACAGTCCTAGGTGGGAAGCACCCTTCCCCACCAAAGCCTCCACCCTCTCACCTAAACATAGCTTCACAACTAGTAGTCTTAAACCCTCCCCTACACCACCAGTGCCTGCTTTAGCGAGTTCTAAAAACCTTGTCTTCACCCTCATAAACCGAACCTTTCTTAGTATTAATTCCACCACCCCTGAGCTTACCACCGAATGTTGGTTATGTTATCTCTCCCCCCCCCCCTTTTATGAAGGCGCTGCCATCCCTGGCAATTTCTCCACCTCCAATGATACTCACAACTGTCGTTGGTAACGTGCTAGTTGGGAAGGCCTAACCTTAGCCCAAGTAGTCGGTAATGGGACTTGTATAACTAACACTCTTCAAACGATCCTTCATGAGTACACCCACCTCTGTCGAGAAATCTTCCCCATTGAATGGGGACCCCAATATATTGTTCCCCCCAATGACGCCTGGTGGGCTTGCTTAGATGGACTCACCCCCTGTGTCTACAACCCCGTATTACAAGAACATGGATTTTGTGTTCTCGTAAAAGTTATACCCAGGCTTATTTACTACCGGTCTGATGAGTTCTTCCATATCTGGAAACAATCTTCAGACCCTTCCCTCCCTAAACGCTCCCGTCAAGAACCTATTACTGCTGTTACTATTGCTGTTTTGCTTGGCCTAGGGGCTGTAGGTGCCGGCACAGGCATCTCTCCCCTAGTTCTTTCTAACTCTCGCTATCACGAACTCAGTGCCACTATAGACCAAGATATCCAAGAATTGCAAAAAGGAATCTCTGACCTGACAGATTTGATCTCGTCCCTCACTGAAGTAGTTCTCCAAAACCACAGGGGGCTAGATCTGCTCTTTCTGCAGCAGGGTGGGCTTTGCGCTGCCCTAAAAGAAGAGTGTTGTTTCTATGCTGACAAAACAGGGGTTGTTAGAGATAGTATGAGAAGGGTCAGAGAAGGGTTAGAGAAAAGAAGAATAGAAAGAGAGCAGAGTGAAAGTTGGTATAAAAATTGGTTCTCTACCTCTCCATGGCTCACTACTCTTTTGCCCCCTCTCTTAGGCCCCCTCATAGGATTAATATTGCTCTTGTCTTTTGGCCCTTGGGCTCTTAAACATTTGACGAGCCTTGTAAAAAAGCAAATAGACACCCTTGTTGGCAAGCCTATTCAAGTCCACTATCACAGACTTGCTCGTGATAGCGATGATGAGGAAGCTCCCTCCTCCAGCAGATATGAACGTCAGTATGACTCTTCTAAGAGTCCTTGAGTAAGCTGGCTGAGCACCCAGAGTAACGGCAGCGAAAAACCTGCCTTGAGGGACATGTCTGATTGCATAGAGGTTTGTGTCCAGCATCTTCCTCTCCTCAAAAAATAAGGACATTTCGTGCATAATTAAGCAACTCCCTTCTCTTCAGCACAGTCTGTAAGACTAAAGGAGTTCTCCTCGCACGCCAGGTACCCATATGCCAGGTACCCACTGAGGATCAGACCCCTGTAACCCCCCTTTATTTGGAGTGCTCAGCTTTACAGAATTCTCACTGAAAAATATTAATTCTTACAACAAATCAAGTCAAGACTCGTAGCCAATGACAGGTAAGATATGGTTGTAAAGGGAATACCAACCTAAGACAGGGTATAGTCACTAGAAGACTATAGCCCCATGACAGGTAAGGATTTCCTTCAGCCGTACAACCTAAGACAGGCACAGGCCTTGACCCAGCCAGAGCTAGGCTGGCTGTTCCAATATAAGAAAAACGGGGGAGATGTTGGGAGCAAACCTGTGGGCCTTTAGGCCGACTCAGTCACAAAAGCCTTAAGACAACAGCAACGTTTGAGTAAAGTCTTTCCTGTAAAGTCAGCAACAATGAATCCATCCACGTGTTAGAAACAAGTTTTCCCCTATTACCAAGAAACGCATTTAGTGAACTCCTAGGTTAGAGCTAGTGGTTAGGTTACCTCACAACATGTGCTTTTCTAGGTTAGAGCTAGTGGTTAGGCTACCTTGCAACATGTGCTTTTTCTGTCCTTTGTTAATCAAGAAACACCCTCTGCCCCAGGGGAAAGCCCCTCCCTTAAAACCTCCCTCCCAAGAGCCCCCACCCCCAAAATGGCGAACTCCCCGCTTCTCTTCTGGGTCCTCCGTTCCCGCCGGCGCCAACCAAGACCCAATCACCCCTTTATACCTCCCCGCCGGTGCCACCTAAGGTCCAATTATCTCCTGACCCACCCCTTACTTGCTAACCTGTATAAATTGAGCCTGCAAACAATAAACTGTGCCAGCTTGATCAGACATCCTGTCTTGCTGGTCGTTCTTTGTGTCCCTTGCCTCTCTCTTTTTTTTTTTTTTTTTTTCTATTCTCTCCTCCAGGTCGTCGACCCCCATTGATAGTCCTGCAGGTCGGGACAATGTGGTGGATGATGTTGATGACTTTCGAATGTTGTACCATCCTTGCATCCCTGGGATGAATCCCACTTGGCCATGGTGTATGATCCTTTTGATGTATTTTCGAATTTGGTTTGCTAATATTTTGTGAGTATTTTTGCATCTATGTTCATCACGGATATTCCTCTGTAATTTTCTTTTTTGTTGGGGTCTTTGCCTGGTTTTGGTGTAGGGAGATACTGGCTTCATAGAATGAGTTTGGGAGTTTGGTGGTTCCGTATGAATTTTTGAACTATATTATTTCAGTTCAAAATAGAACAGGTAAATCCTCCTCTTCTATTTTTTGGAAAACTTTAAGGAGAACTGGTATTATGTCTTCTCTATGTATCTGATAAAATTCTGTGGTAAATCTATCTGGCCCAGGGGTTTTGCTCTTGGGTAGTTTTTTGATTGCCACTTCAATTTCTTTGCTGGTTGTTGGTCTGTTTAGATTTTCTGTTTCTTCCTAGGTCACTCTTGGAAGGTTGTATTTTTCTAGGAAGTTGTCCATTTCTTCTAGGTTTTCCAGCTTGTTAGTAATATAAGTTTTCATAGTATTCTCTAATAATTCTTTGTATTTCTGTTGGGTCTGTCATGATTTTCCTTTCTCATTTCCAATTCTGTTGATGTGCATTGATTCTCTTTTTCTCTGTATAAGTTGGCTAGAGGCTTATCTATTTTGTTTATTTTCTCAAAGAACCAGCTCTTGGTTTCATTGATTTTTTTTCTATTGTTTTATTCTTCTCAATTTTATTTATTTCTTCTCTGATCTTTGTTATGTCCCTCCTTCTGCTGACTTTAGGTCTCATTTGTTCTTCTTTTTCCAATTTCGATAATTGTGACTTTAGACTATGCATTTGGGATTGTTCTTCCATCTTCAGACAAATTTTGTTTTTACTACCCCTCCCCTCCTCCCCACAAAATAACAGTTTGATAATATGGAGTAAGGAATTTATTTGCATAAGCACCTTGGTGGGAGAAAATGTTAGGGCTGGGAGGGCCAAATTCCAGGCCCAGTAGGGAACTATTCTACAGCAGGGCAGGCCTTTGACTCTCAGACCTGCTGTTTTCACCCCCACCCAAGCATGAAAAGCTGTGGCCTCCTGAGGGGCCTTCTCCTCCTCTATGTCATTATATGGCCTCATTGACTAGTCTCTCTGTGCCTCAGTTTCCCACATTCACCTCGTGGCTGCCTATTCTTTTTCTAATTCTTATCTCTTACTGGGCACCATTTGAATAAAAAGCCACTTAGGAGCGTTTATGCCCACAGGCACTGTATGAACTGCTTGGAGGGCATTTGCCTTATTTAATCCTAGCAAAACAGCCAGTGAGATAGGAATTACTTTGAAAAGAAACTTGGGGAAACCAGAAAGAATTTATTTGCTGTTTCTTCTCCCTGACTGGCTGTTCTCTAGTCCATCTTTTCTTTCTTTTGCTCAGATGTTCAGATCTCTGGCCATGGTTCCCTGGATGCTGCCCCAGACTGAAAAACACTGGTGCCCATCTCTATTTCTCTTCTCTTGTCCGAAGACATTTACATATTTTGAGACCACCAAAAACAGCAGTTTGATAATTTGGAATAAATAATTTATAATGATTTTATAGATAAAGATATTGAATCTCAAAGAAGTTTAAAAACTCACCTCAGCTCACAGACCTAGTAACTGCAGAGTTAGGACCCAGAGCCAGGGGTTCTGATCCTGACTCACTACACACACTGACCTCCTAAACTGCCTCTTGGTGGTGCCCTCTGTACTTCAGGTCCTCCAATGCAATTCAGGGATATGCTTGTGCATGTCAGTAAACTTAACTGTTGTTGTTACCACCTTTGTGATGCTGTGATCAAAATCAAAGCTAGACAAAGTTGAATTCGAGACAGTGTGATTCTGTAAATATATTCTTAAACTTGAGTGTGACCTTAGGTTGATTTATGTTTAAGGGTTGTTTGGTTTGTTGGCTACAGTGGGGCTAGTGATTAATTCTTTTTTAAAAAATCACCATGCATTATTCCATAGCATGGTATAAAAATGCCATCAGGTGCATTTTCAGAATGGTTATTCATTTATGAATGGTGGAATTTTGATGGTGTAATGGTTCAAAAGGGAAATCTGTTGAGCAGTATTCAAAAAGAGAAATTTCTGTGCAGCTGAGCAATGATAGTTTTCATATTCAACAAGTTAAATACAGGCTTCTCCAACAGCACTTGGCATGCCTTTAAAATGCCAACATGATTTGTGTGCTTCTGTTTCCTTTCTCCTAAGGCTAACTGGATATTTGCTCATCCTGACCTTGGAGATCATTTGTGAAAATGCAATAGAAAAAGTACATTTATATATGACTCTAGAAAGCTTTTCATAATGGCCACTCAAGAAATCAAAGTGATTTTATTAATTAACAGTTTTATATACCCAGCCAGATGTTGAGTAACATTCAAAGATTATCCTCACCAAGCTGGAGGAAAAAGCAAAGCTTGCTCTCTATAACACCATACCCTTTCCCCATTACCTCTATCTCTGTCCTGGAGTGCTCCTCATGTAGTGCTCTGAACAATGTCTTCCTCTTCAGCTCTTTCAAAATGTTCTCCCCTGTATCTTATCTCTGCCAGGGTTGGTTCTATTATGTTCCTCAGATATGCCAGTTACTAGCTCCTTTGACATAGGATTTAGACTCTATTAATTATTTAATTGAACCTATGTTCATTTGTATAGGATTGAATTTAACAAAATGAAATGCAATCATAACTTCCCACAGTGGAAGGGATGATAAAAATCACCCAGACAAGACACGATTTAGTACTCAAAGCTTTTGGCATAAGATAGATTCTCCTATAAGCAGGATTTCTCCCTGATAATGGGATACAAATGGTTTATGTTAGAAGTGATCTCAGGGAGCATCAATAAAGGATTGGAGACAGGGAAGGGAAAGAAGTCAATACCAGTTACATTAGTATGTTACTGCCCTGGGCAATTAAGATGCATTCCTGCTGAGAAATATTGTGGAATATGCCTTGCCCCAGAATTGATCTCACAAATGGGTGTGCGACTTCAGGTATTTATCCTCCAATTCCCATTCATAATTGGCTGAGGGGGTCCTAGGGTACTAATTCTGCTGCAGTCCCAGGTGTTGCCGAAGTAAGCCACTGGCATGTGCATGCTGAGTTTACATGGATGAGAAAGTAACACTGTCACTGTGCCTCTCTTATGAAAGCATCACATCAGGAGTTCTAGTGGTGAGAAATTCAGCATCTCTTAAAGAGCAATTTTTAATTCCTGAACATTCTTTCATATACTACTTCTTTTAGTTATTGAGCTCTTTGAACAAAAAAAAGAGCATGATTTCTTCCTCAGTCCCTCATATTTCACAAATCCCCTGATTTTTGTTTTTGTTGCATTTATTAAAATATGTGTTCTTTTTAAAAATTTTTATTAGAATATATTTTACATACAATGTTACATTGGTTTCAGATGAATGACTTAGTGATTCATCAATTATATACATTATTAAATGCTCTCCATGATAAATGTAGTTAACCATCTGTCACCATAGAAAGATACTACATATTATGAGCTATATTCCCAATGCTATACTTCCATCCCTGTGACTAAATGTTTATAATTTGAAGTCTGTACCTCTTTATCTCCTTCACCTATTCCCCCATCCACCAAGGTAACCAGCCATCTGTTCTCTGTGTTTATGTTGTTTGTTATTTTGGTTTTTCGGATTCTACATATAAGGCAAAACATATGGTATTCCCTGCTAGGAACATCCATGCTGTCATAAACAGCAAGATTTCTTTCTTTTTTTATGGCTGAATAATATTCTGTTGTATATATGTACCACAACTTCTCTATCAATTCATCTTTGATGGGCATTTTGGTTACTTCCATATCTTGGCTATTGTAAACAATGCTGCAATAAATAAGAGTGTACGTATCTTTTTGAATTTTTTCATTTTTGAATAATTTCATTTTCTTCAGGTAGATTTCCAGAAGTGGAATTGCTGCATCATATATTTCTATTTTTAGTTTATTCAGTAACCTCCATATTGCTTTCTATAACGGTGGCACCAATTTGCAATCCCACCAGCAGTAACCAAGGCTTTCCTTTTCTCCACATCATTGTCAACACTTGTTATTTCTTGTCTTGGATAGCGGCCATTCTGACTGGTGTGAAGTGATTATCTCATTATAGTTTTGATGTGCATTTCCCTGATGATTAGTAATGTGGAGCATCTTTTTACGTGCCTGCTGGCCGTCTGTATGTCTTCTTTGGAGAAATGTCTATTCAGATCCTCTGCCCACTTTTTAATCAAATTATTATTATTTTCTTGAGTTGTATGAATTCTTTATATACTTTGGATATTAGCCCCTTATCAGGTATATCATATGCAAATATATTCTTTGATACAGTAAGTTGCCTTTTTGTCTTGTTGATGGTTTCCTTTGCTATGCAGAAGCATTTTAGTTTGATGTAATCACATTTGTTTGTTTTTGCTTTTGTTTCCCTTGCCTGGGGAAACATCCAGAAAAATATTTCTAATGTTAATGCTTAAGAGTTTACTGCCTACATTTGCTTCTAGTATCTTTATGATTTCAGGCCTTATATTTAGGTATTTAGTCCATTTGAGTTTAATTTTGTATATAGTTGTAAAATAGTGATCCAGTTTCATTCTTTTGCATGTAGTTGTTTAATTTTCCTAAGACCATTTATTGAAGAGACTGATTTTTCCCCATCACATATTTTTGCCTCCTTTGTAATATACTAATTGACCTTATAGGTATGGGTTTATTTCTGGGCTCTCTATTCTGTTCCATTGGTCTAGGTATCTGTTCTTGTACAGTACCATTGTCTTGAGTACTGTAGCTTTGCAGTATAGTTTGAAATCAGGAAGCATGATATCTCCAGCTTTGTTCCTTTTTCTTAAGATTGCTTTGGCTATTCAGGGCTTTTTGTGGTTCCATAGAAATTTTAGGATTATTTTCTAGTTCAGTGAAAAATGCCATTGGTATTTCATTAAGAATTGGATTGAATCTCTAGATTCCTTTGAGCAGTATGGCCATTTTGATGATATTAATTCTTTTTATACATGAGCATGACATAGCTTTCCATATATTTGTGTTGTCTTTGATTTCTTTCATCAGTGTTTCATAGTTTAAAGAGTATAGGTCTTTCACTTCCTTGGTTAGATTTATTCCTAAGTATTTTATTCTTTTTAATGCAACTGTAAATGGGATTGTTTTCTTAATTTCTCTTTCTGCTAGTTCATTATTTGTACATAGAAATGCAACAGATTTCTATATGTTGGTTTTGTACCCTGTGACTTTACTGAATTCATTTATTAATTCTAACAGTTTTTTGGTGGAATCCTTAGGATATTCTCTATATAGTAGCATGCAATCTACAAATAGTGAGAGTTTTACTTCTTTATTATCAATTTGGATGCTTTTTATTTCTTTTTCTTGTCTGATTGCTGTGGCTAGGACTTCTCAGACTATGTTGAATAAAAGTGGTGAGAGTGGGTGTCTGTTTTTTTCCTGATCTTAGAGGAAAAGCTTTTAGCTTTTAACCATTGAGTATTATGTTAGCTGTGGGATTTTTATATAAGGCCTTTATTATGTTGAGATATTTGCCCTCTATATCCACTTGTTTGAATTTTTATCATGAATGGATGTTGTATTTTGTCAAATGAGATAATCATGTGGTTTTTATAATTCCTTTTGTTAATGTGGTGTATCATTTTGATTTCCTTCTGGTTATTGAACCATCCTTGCATCTATGGGATAAATCCTATGTGCACAGATTTCCTTTTTGACCCCACCTTCCTACTCAAATCTTCACTATCAACCTAACATACCTAGTTCTTCTACCTAGCTCCTCTTGGGACCTTGGCACCTCCAGTGTTGCCACCTTCTTTCCCCTGGAGTTGTCCTTTGCTGAGTTTCTTCATTTGTAATATACTTTGAAATTGGATGCTGTATTATCATGCTGCAGCCTAGTAAAGTGGTTAAGAGGTGGGCTCTGAGGTTAGACTGACTGAGTTCAAATCCTGCTCTTTGTTACATTAGGCATCTTACTTGACCTCTCTATGTCTCAGTTTCTCCTCAAAAAAATTATGTACTATTTCCCAAACCATAATGTTGGGCATTGGACTGTGTAACTTATTATTATTACTATTATTGTTGTTGTTGGTAGCAATAGTAGTATGTCCTTCAGTTTGTCTGGGTCCCATAGTATTCCAGCTATAGTTTGATTGGCATAGGTAGAAACCATCTGGGATGATTGCGTAGAGAGGAGATAAGATAAAAGAGTAGTTGCCAGTTGACTGTAAAGAAGGGCAAGTTACCCAAACTTGGACTGATGGGGCCAGGAGGCATGATCCTATCCTGGTGGGAGGGATAGGATTTTCCCTCAGGGAAAGTAAGTATCCTTGCTGCCACTCCTCCTGGGAGGAGGCCCTCCATTCAGAGGGGCTAAGAAAAGTTGGGCCTGGATGCTGAGGCATGGAGAATTATGAACTGGTTGTGGTGGTGGGTATGAGTTGCCTGTGGTCATATGAATGCAGGGCTGGAAAAAGCCACAGTTCAAACCTCTGCTCTTTGTCAGTGATGGTGGTAACATGGGCAGCAATGCAGACAGTCTGGCATTTGGAAGATGAGCATGTCTGAGTTCTGCTTTTACCAGCTTTAGGCAACCTTAGAAAATAAGATTAAATCTTGAGGCCCTGAGTAACAGTGGGGTCTAAATGTCTGACTGTTTCAGAAGAATATTGCTCTCATCAAGGAGCCTGAATAATGGGTAGGGAGTGGGGGCAAAATGAGGGTGATGCATCACAAACCAATCTCTGTTCTGGAGAAAAGGGAAGGCAAAGCATGGAGAATGACTCAGAAAGAATTGAGCTGAAAATGCAAGAGATAGAAATGGACTAATAATCTTTGGCACAGATATGGGTGGGGTTCATGTAATTTACTGACTGCTAAGTTGGGGCCATCTCATTTTGTAGTATTAGAGAAGGAAGGCCTATAAAATTCCAAGAGCAGGGAGTAACAGTATGCTTTTTCTTTTGCATCTCCACCCTCATCTCTGGCCTCTGCGTGGTCTCTACTTTGATCTCCCAGAGAAGAGCTTGCAAATTTCTGGGCTGGAATTGACATTAGAACTTAAAGCCAACATATGGCAGATATCACATTTCCATCCTCTCTAAAGGTGGGGTTGAGCAGTAAAGATAAAACTCACAGTAGGACCTGAAATGGGGAAAAGGGATGGGATGAGTCTGCATCATCAGGCTGGCAGTGTTGCTGAAAGTGTAATCCCCCTAAACACAGGTATTTATAAAGCCTGGCACATCAGATGCTCAGCTAAGTTCCAAATATAACCCCTGGCATCCAAAAGGAAATATTGATTGAAATAAACTGTACCATGAGTTATCAGTGTCTGCATTTGATATATATTAGAGCTTTGTATTCCTTTATAAAGCCTGGTGCTCTCTGCTAAACTCTCCAGAAATACACATTGTGTTTTCCCCTTGCCTGGTTGATTCCTTCCATTCACTGTTTTGCTGCACTGTTAATAGCTTCAGGTGGGAGGATCTGGGATGTTGATGGGGCTTGTCCTAGGGTTCCCACAAAGGTACCATGGCTGGGATTACAGGACTTCTTCCCCACAGCTCCCAGTAACTGGAGTGTGACCTCTATGGCTTCCAAGGTAGTGCAAATCAGCACTACAAAAACCCACATCTGCAGAGGCTAGCCAAGCCATATGCCATCTGCTAACAGAACAGGAGCAGGCTGCAGACCTGAGACATAAGTCAGGTGCCCAGCCAAAGACTTAAAGCCTATTCCATGGTATCCCCAGGGTCTGCAAGGCTGATTGATGTGTCAGGCTTGCTGGATTACTGGGTAGATCATGGATTAGCATAGAAATGACAGTGGGGTATGTTGATTCTGGCAATGTTTTGCCTGTACTGTGAGAAGAATGAGGCTGCCTCTTCCACAGCCAGGGAAAGGGGAAGACACTGTTAACTGTACCATCTCAGGAGAGAAAGCAGGGATGGAGGGTTTGACTGAGAGCAGCAGAGAAATCTCCAACTCACTGGGCAGTGTTTTTCACATTTGCTTTGGGTTTGTCCTTCTGGCTTGTGGGACACGTGTGATTGAAGCCAAACTCTCAGAGTAAAAAAGAACTGGCAAAGTCAGTCTTGAATCCTCCATCTAGTATTTCTCATAGAATATCCCATTTCCCCAACAACTCTCCTTGAATATTTCCTATATCAGGAGTTTCATCTCCTCATGAGACAGCCTCTCTTGGGAAGCCATGCTTCTTAGAATACGCTCCCTATGCTGAACTGAAATGCACATCTGGAACCAGCTTTGCTCCCTAGAATGGTGTGATGTTTCTTTCAGCACAGAGGTTCACAGCCTGAGAAATGTGATGCATAATGCTTTCAATAGGGCAGGAAGAAAGGGAATCACCCATTGCCTTGCTTTAGACTTTCTGATATAATCCATAAAATCACCCCTGAAGTTCATTCAGGCTCTGATTCAATGGCAATGGGTTTCCCTGATGAGGAATGGGCTTCAAACACTTGGCTTTTCTCTAATTACCTATCAGGGATCTTTCTCCAAGGGTTTATTGTATGTTTCTGCATTTACTATCCGGTTGTAAACACTGGGTACAGTAAAACTGCACTCATGTGACTTAGAGCTGCTGCAATCAAATTCCACAGAGAAGGCAGTGTTGGTGCTGGACTTCTAGGGACTTGAACACAACATACTCTCTTGTTTCTACTTCTCTTTGCATCTTGATTGTTCTCTTAAACCAGTCATCCTTACTCTCATGTAGGGAAATGGTAGCAAACCTTACATCATTTGTCTTCGTTATCAGGGAGGAATTGCATCTCTTTCCACACCTCCATTTCTGGAAGTTCTGGGGAAAGACCTTGAATGGTGTGGCTTGACTTATGTGTCCACCCACCAAACCAACTGTCTGTAGCCATGTAGTGTGATTCGTAGCCCTGCCTAGAATCTTCTAATTGCAGTTGAGGAAGAATAGCTCTTCATAAAAGTGGAGGCATTTCACTCTGGATAGACCAAATAGTTAGCTGTCCACTGAAAATTCCTCGGTAGTAATCCTTGGGAGCCTTGTGCTTCAACATCTACCTCATAATTCCCTCAGTGTTTGTGCCCCAGCTTTCTACAAAAATGGGGGTTGTGAGGAAGACAGTTTTAAAGTCTATGGATATTCTCACAGTTTCTAATTGTTGTAAGAGGGGATTCAAGTCCTTTCTCACATATCAATCATACCTAAGTCCAAAAATAATATGCCTACTAGAACTAAAACACAACCACGAAGCAGAAAATAAGAAGACTAGAAAAATAGAGATAATGAAGTCCATAACAAGTTTATACTATTCCTTAAGGCGTACTTTATATTGTGTGTAATAAGCTAGCCTAGTTCTTTAGCATACATACTGGGTCCCTGTGCTAGGTACTGAGTGCAAAAAGGAGAATAAAACAAATCTTGTATCTTGAGTGGAGGATACAGGCTAGTAAAGCCCCAGAAATAATAAAGCATTGTAAGTTCTGTGCAGCTCTGGGGAGTTAAATGTGTTATCTGGCTTCTGGGCATGCAGAAGTGGAGAGAGGGTGCTAAACATGGGTGTACTGAGGGACTAGGAAGTGAGAGTTGGTAATATGGAAGGGGACATAAAAATTATGAAAACAGGCACAAGAACTAAAATAAAGTTTAATAGTTGAGACCATGTTGTATAGGCAGAGTTCAAGGCATCTCAAAAAATCTAGAGGATATGACTATAGCCCTCTGGATGTAGCTTTTACCAGGTCTGGATTAAGAGTAAGGGTACTGAGACTTGAATCATGCATCTACCACCAGAAACCAGTCTCTTCACCTCCCTGGGCCTCAGTTTAACCATCTAGAAATGAGTGAGTTAACTGTGTAATGCTAAGAGATTCTGAGATTCTTTGATTTTTGACTACATTCAAATGATGACTTGTGTGCAAGATTAAACTATGTTCAGCAAACTCTGTAAGAGGGAAATGTATAATCAGTTTGAGAAAGGCTCCAATCCAATAAATGAATTGAACACATATTTGCTAACCTATTGGTATGGAATATGACAATATAATTTCATGAATTAGACAAATATTTATTAGGTGTTAAGTAGTACATAGGATAGGGATTTTACAGTCAGGGGTAGGGTCAGATAGGCAAGCACACAGTTTAATTCAGGATAGTGCTTTAGTGGAGGTAGAGGAGGAACACGTAAGATGGATATGTGACCCATGCAATTGAACAGATAGGGACACCAAGGAAGACTTCTAGGGGAGATAGCATCTATCTTGGGACCTGAAAGAAATTCAATTTATCCAGGCAATGGTAGGAAGTTGGGCACAAGAGTGGTAGAGGCTGAAGGAGCAGCAAGTGAAATGGAGAAATGAAAGGGCATAATGTGGTCTAGAGTAGAAGCCTGGGTGTGATCTCTGAGGGCCTTTATTTTATAGTAGAGTGTTTAGAACTTACTCTGGGTGATAAGGAGAAATGGAAAAGTTTTATATTCTGGAGAAGGAACTCCTGCTGATTTCTTCTTCATATCTGACTGCTTCCCTTGCACTCCCATTTCTGTTCTCCAGGCCTCCACTTGCTATGACCTGTATCCCACCTGTACATCACCAGGTTTCTTCCATCTGTTCCTATCATCCTTCCCAACCATCCTCCAGAGCATAGTCAAACTCACTTTTTTCACTCATCATCATGTCTTCCCCATTCTCAACCCTCTAGTGGTTTCCTATTGCTTTTAGAATAAATGAAGTTCTTTAGAATAGCCTCTGAGTTCCTGCCTGACCTGGCTCCTGCCATTTCCTTACTCTCACATTAAATGAGCTCATCTTGACTGTCTCCTGTGTAGCCATATGGATCTGTAGTGGTCTTCTGGGGGTTCCTTGCATATGTTCCCCAAAGAGAAGTCTATTGAAAGATAAAATTTTGCTTCAGATGTGGGAAGATGGCTGACACTAAGCCTGGTCCCAACACAACCCCATCACACTGGAAAGTTCTTCTTAGTTCTGGGTGTTGGTTTCTCCATCTGTCCAGTGAATATGTTGGAAGAGATAGTCATTTTTATTCCTTTTAGCTACTTATATTTTTGAGTTAAAAAATTCTATATTGTTTATGCTAGACCCTCAATGATAATGCTCTTCTCCCTTAGATAAAATTTTAATCTCCAAGGTCTGGTTCAAGTCTTATCACCTTTAACACTTTTTAATCAATAAGAATACATTGGTGCCCATTCCTGGTCAGAGGCCAGCAGTTAGGGTTGGGGAATATAAAACAGTTATTTAGGTCAGACTCCTGTCCCTAGGGATGATCCCACCACTGAGTGACCAGGGCTTTATTAATGTTGACTGCCTGTTTCTGACATTCCTTGTACTTTCTTCATGTGCCATGTTTATTTGTGTTGAATCACATATTCTCTTTGTTTTACACACATTTTATATGAATCATATCTCCTCCTAAAAACTAGAGTGTTTACAAGGACTTTTGCCTTACTCTTTTTAAAACTTCCTTCTGGAGCTTGCCATTTGCAAAGTAGGAATGCAATGGACACTGGACACTAAGTTGCATGATAAGAGCTATCTGACACTCAGATCTTGCCTACTTGATGGTGGACCTACTGACACAATAGAATACCAGGCTTTTCTCTGAACGGGTCTGCACTTTTTCAAAGCTTCTTTCTTCTTGGTGAAGTCACTTCTGGGTTCTTTTGCAGTGAGCCCCAGGGACAACTCAGGGGCCAGTGCCATGGCTGGTCACCCTACTAAGCAGTTAGCCTTTCCTGACTGACCAGTGTTGCCTCAGTCCCAGGTTAGTAACTGGTGCCTAAGTTTATCAGGCTCTTACTTCCCCAGGATGCTGAAGACCATCTATACTTGTTACCACACTCACCCCTTTCCAGATTGTCAGGAAATTAAAAGAATGAGGGTGCTTATTAGTTATGACTTTGAAAGCCACTCCACTTCTTTTCCCAATCTTCTTCTAGGACCATCAGCCACTCAGGGATTCTGCTTTTTTCTATGACTTTATACTTTCTTTGATTTAAAAGTAGAATGAAGACAACAAACAGTGTAAACAGGGTAGTTCGTCCATTTGGGGGTCATTCTTGAACTGCATTCCTTTCCACAGGGAGGGAGAAGAAACAATAACAGCTTTGTAAGTCCTGGTGCTAATTCATGTTCTGGTAGATAAGAAATGCTTTGTAAGATTCAGCTGACACAGACCTGCTCTGTTGAGTAAGATATCCCCACTCTGGTTTAAATGCAACCTGATACTGCACAGCCCAAGGTATAATTACAGTATACAGCAAAAGGTGCAGAACACTGAAGTACATTTGTACAGGTGCAGAAAGTCCATTGGGGGTGGACTCACTGAATACTGACCACAAATACAGTATAGAGTCTTTGCTGAGATTCCAAAGGTGAACTTGTTGCTGAGCTCCCCGGAGTTGGGATGACAATTCCAATGTGTGCTGAGCAGGTCAAGCGAAAGAGATCTATTACCCCTTACGGGACATGTGATACCTAATTTATGACAACTTTTCAAAGAAACATGTCTTAAGTCCAAATAATTCATTTCATTGTACAACAAAATAGTTTCATGTGTCTCATCTTTCAAAGACTATTGAGTCTGCTGAAATGAGGCTGGTACATATATCTGTAGAGAAAAATTCCTTTACAAAAATCTTGTCTTTTCCTATCATCCCTATACAAGCCTACTCTTTAAAAGTTCCCTAAAAGCAAAAAATGCAAAATATTCAAATTTGCCTTCATTAATATCTATGACATACTGGTTAGGATATGAATTTCCAGTCATTTTCACCAAAATGTTCAAATAATTAATATCCCCAGTGTGATGGATGCTAAATATTCATAGTCAACAATTACTGCAGGGCTGGTTTTGTACCTAGATCTCTTGGTGGACGGGTTCTCTCACTCTTTCATATTTTGTTTTCTGCAGATGACAAATGAGGAGAAGGTTTGAAAACAGTCAGCTCCCAAGCTCCTGTTTCTACTACAAGTTTGGCTTATCCAAGGTCAATGGTAAATGGTGCTTCATATTTCATTTAGAGGAAATGAATAAAATGAGAAACCCAGGTTGCTTTCATAATACTCTGTTACATTCATCTTTATGTTTCCAATCATATCCCTTTGTGTGCCTTGCTGGAAGGAAGTACGGAGACAGCTAGTGAAACCACTCTGGCATCCACTCATTCCAGCCAGCACCTACCAACTAGGTAGAATCAGAAATAGATTTTTCCTGAAAAAAAACTCTCTTTTTAATTTAACTGTCAAGGTTTACACAGTGATAAAAATATAAATGAATACATGAGATATAAATATATCATCATAATATCATTTATTCTATTTTTCTTTATCAAGAAGCTATGCATTTTATTAATATAAATATACTAATAATTACCCTTAAGTTCATGTCTATTTGATATAATAGAACATGAAATTAATGAATATTTCTATCTTTATCTAAACATTTAAGAATTTTATCTCTGGCTTATCTCCCATACTTTCATTTTATTGTTTTTCAGTGTTTGGTTCTACCTAGGTTTTAATCTCCCCCCACCCCCCGCCACCATATTAGTTAGTGATTATTACAAAACATACTCATGTATATACCTACATACATATGTAGATATATATACAAAATATATGTTATAAATGCAGTATTATATAAGACAATGTATAGTGTGTGAATATGTGGATATGTATGTTCTCTATTGCTTTTAAGAATTTTTCTTTGTCTTCAATGTCTGGCAGTTTCACTAAAGTGTGTCTAGATGCAAGCATCCCTTGCTTTTGAAAGTTTGTGTTATGCCTCTTCACTTCTACAAATGACCTACATTAGTTTCTGTTTTCGATACCAGAAGGAAATCTTAAGAGAATTTTCACATTTATGAGAAGAGATGAAAAGTCAAAATGGAGCTCGGGGTTAGTTTTGCTGAACTGTTAAAAGGGCAGTGCGCACCTGGAGCAGCAGGAGTGGCTCCACCCAGCTTCTTCCCTAGGAACTACACTCAACTTCTCACCATCAAACCTCCACAGCTTTGAACTATGATCATCCTGCTTTATGTCGATTTATTTGTGTATCTGTTAGCAAGATGTGTTGTAAGACATCAGGAAAGCCTATGAGAGATCATTTTTGGGATCTGGGAATGCTAAAATAATTTTTCATATACATTCATCATAATTTTTTTTTCACTTTAGGCCATTTCAGCTTATGAAAAATTTCATAGAAAAGCTCTACTTTTGTATAGTGGAGGAAACCTGTACACACACACACAGACACGTGTTTGTCTATATATTTACCAAATGATTGCTTATATTTGCTTCTTGCACTGAAATCTTTTTCAGGTATTAACCTAAAAATAAAATAGTTATTTCACCAGCAAAAATGGGTTCATTTGGGAATAACAGAGAATTGCAAATCAGGCATGCAAACTACAGCAAAATCATAGGCAAGTCCAGCAAAGGAGAGGAAGGAAGTTGGGAGGGGTTGTTTTGAATGAAAATCCATTGGAAAAAAGCAAGAGTTCAAGGTGATGACAGTTTCTCGTGGGCTGAGTTGCAGGGCAGGTCAATTTCTTTGTAGGAGAAGCAGTGTGCATCTTCCCCCTGTGAGGCCTGTACTGGGGAGTCTTTCCTGTTGAGGTCTGTAATTGACATGGAGTAGTATGGATCCCCCTTCTAGCTTCTGGACACCATTTTAGCAAGGTTTCCCTGTATTAATTTTCACATAGGTTTTATTTTCTATTATTTCAAGTGTATCTTTTAATATTTCAGTCATTGGAAGTCTGTGCCTGAGTAAAAATTCCCCAATATTTGTTATCAAAAGTCTTTATTTTGTCCTTACACATGAATGAGACTTTAGCTGGAACATGAATCCAAAGTTAACAATGATTTTTCCTCAGTAGTTTGACGACATTATCTTCTGGGCCATTATATTTCTGCCCTCATTTTTCCTCTTGGGAAATCTCTTCGGCGTACATTTTTGGGTAATTTTCTTAGTCTGAGTCTGAAACAAGTACTGTGTGCAATTTGTTTGGGAGGTTATGCCAGGAAGCTAAGTGAGGACTGGAGAGAGTGAGACAGAGGCGATAAAAAGTCAATATAAGAGTGTGTTACTAAATTTAACCCAATGGACAATGGGAGCCTAAGTTTCATTGGGATCTCTTAAGAGCATATAGAATGCCTCTTAGAATTGTGTATCCAAAGGATGCAAGAGCATTTATTCATCAACTTCTGTCTTCCATTAACCAAGGGCTTCCCTCTGGTAATTAACTCCTCTACACTGTATATGTGTTGGGGATAAGAGAGCTACTATCTATGTCTGCAGCATCAGAGGAGCACCAGAGCAGAAAGTGCAGATGTGTATTGTAACAGGACACAAGGTGCTGTTGATGTCACATGTATTAGAGCACACATAGAACCGAAAAGCCCAGCCACAACTGGGATCAGAGGTGTGACTGAGAGATTGCATGGCAGGATGCCAAGTGCATCTGATACAGTAACCTCTTTTTTCTTTCTGTTGCTTTAAAATTTTTCCTCTTTGTTTTCAATATTTGGCAGTTTCACTAGCATGCATCTAAATGCAGATTTATAAATTTATCCTGCTCAAGACTTATTATATTTCTTCACTTGGGATACTCATGCCTTTTGAATATATGAACAAATTTTAGACATCATTGCACTGAGCATTGTCTATCTCCCATCCTTAGTAACTTCTCATTTTGTCCTATTTGATATAGGTTGAACCTTCTCTTTATACTCCTCATGATACTCCTTTATACTTCATGATTTCTATATCTTAATCTCTCTTTGTTATATTCTATAAAGTTTACCCAGTTCTGTCTTCTGATTTAGTAATTCACACTTATGCTGTGTTTTATCTACTGTTTAACTTATCCCTTATAAATCTTAATTTAACTGGCTGTATTTTTTATTTCTAGACATTCTATTCAATTCTTTCTAAATTGACTTGTTTTCACTCCCATGAGGTTATATTCTTTCATGTTTCCTCTTCAAAAAAAACTTTTAAATAATTATAACATTCTTTTATAATTCAAATTTTCTTATATCAAGTTCATAGGATAGTTCATTCTAATACTGCAATTGATCCATCTGCCATCACTCCATTATAGATTATTCATCCGTTTTATAATGTACTACTTAATTTTGAGCTCATTTTCAGTGTTCTATTGAATTGGAAATTCCATGTACTCTGGGCTGAGGAAATATCTCTATTTCCTCAGAACACTACTTTTCCCTTTTGCTGGGGCTTCCAGAGATTTCATAGCTCTGGAACCACTTTTTACATGTATTTATCAGCTTGGGATTCCAGCATCATTTGTAATTCTCCATGTCTCATCATCTATTGCATTCTTATTATACATTGCATATCTATGTAACTCTGCATTCTCATCCAGCTTGAAGATTTTCTTCCAGTCCATTCATATGTTCTTCCACCAAAAACATATGTAGTATTTGCTCATAATTCTGCATCTGCATGTGGCATAGACTTTAATTTTGATTTTTTTCTATTTATCTCCTACTCAGAGTCCAGAGCAGAAGACAAGCACCCACACCCCTTTGAAGGTAAACAGAAAGCTTTCTCTGCCATTTTTTTCATAATGGTATTGCTGTCAAGATTTTTAGTATTTGGCAGGGAGTTTAGTCTCATGTCCTATTTTGCAGATCATCTCTTTTTGCCCCTGAGTAGGTACTCGAGGCTTAGCTCCCAACCTCTAGAACTTGTACCTCAACTCATGCTCATATTCTCAGCTCTTAGAAGTTTCAAGTTTCTTCCTCATTTATGGCAACTTGTAGTTTTCCTTTCTTTCTATTGAGATTAGTTAGGTATTTAAATATTTTGATTTTTAAATTTTATCCAGAGTTTTCTCTGTTTGCTTTTCGGGAACAGCAAAAGGTGGCTTATGTTTCCTCATCTAGTCATGTTACTAGAAATAACGTCCCACATCCCTTTTCTTCATTACTGATCATTTGTAATTCTCCATGTTTTATCATCTATTGCATTATGTAACTCTGCATTCTCATCCAGCTTGAAGATTTTCTTCCAGTCCATTCATATGTTCTTCCACCAAAAACACTCTAGGTCTTCAAAGCTTACTTCGCTGGTCATCCAGAAAGGAAGTATACTGTCATGCTCAATTTCTCACCTAGAGTTTTTGGAAGTTATTTCTTGCAGCCTTTATATACCCTGGAGGTTGTCTCTCCAGGTATTAAGAAATGCATGCATGATAAGCGTGGCCAGAAGGTTTATAAGGAAGTAACCTTTAATATCATAGATGGTTATAAATGCTCTTGAAGTCCCAGAAAAAGTGAAAGGCCAATGGCTTCAACCAAAGACCCTTGGCTCATTTGTACATGAAAATTGGGCAAACTGAAAATGGAAAGTGTAAGGAAAAAGTGGAGGTAAAATTAGTTATTTGTCCTCTTCTAATCTCCCAATATATTCTCTACCCTTCTCTGCCATTTTTCTGCAGCAGATATTGGTGAATCACCCATATGCCCTTACACTTTCCATTTTTATGCATACTGGCCTGACAACAGTGATTTTATGACTTTGACTTAAGAGATTTACTGGACTACTAGAGCCCACTTGGCCTGTGCATACAGCAGACCAGAAGGGTCATGGAGTTAATACATCCAGGATTAGTCCTTAGTTAATGACTGATGAAGGCTGAGGTATAAATAACTCTCTCAACCTTCAGGACAGTCACCTACACTGTCCTTCAAAGTTGCTCTGGAAATCGAACTTGCGTAGTTTTAATTTGCTTGGTAATATACCCTTCATTGTAATCTTTCCCTTCTCTGTCTCCTTGCCCTATTCTCCTTCTTCTGGAATCTTCTAAGCTGTTTGTGTTCAAATTCTTATCTCAACGTATGATGCTGGGAGGACTCAACCTAAAAATGCATATTGCTGCCATCATCAAGCAATCTCGACCTCTTTCTACCAGGTGACTTCAGGCAATGAAAGGTATTGGCAGGAAGATTGGAGAATTGCCAGAGAAAGATATTTGAATATGTTTTCTCTGCATCTGCACTATGATTTTTGTAAGTGCTTCATTTCCTTTCGACTAGGATTCAAGGCTCCACTAAACACCAGACGGGAATAACACTGTTTCCTCTACCTCCACTTTAGGTGTATGAGTCATAGGTTTTATCACCATTGCCATTCTCACAAAGCCTCAATACGCCTTATCTCTCTGCAGTTACCAGTTAATTGTCTTGAAGCTCAAAATCCTTGCAAATAGCTCTCCTTTGCCAAATGCTTCTATGCAAAGCTTTGCCAATAGAGGCCACTAGATGGACACTGCATACCTATAACAAAAGAAAAGGACGTCCTTTCTTTGTTTCTGTGTTCATATTCTTCAAATATATACCTTGGGAAACTGTGTTAGTCTGCTTGGGCTGCTATAAGAAAATATTTTAGACAGGTGGCTAAAACATAAAAGTTTATTTTGTCACAATTTTGGAGTCTGAGAAGTCCAAGATCAAGGTGCAAGTAAAATCGGTATCTGCTGAGGCATCTCCCATTAGGCTGTAGACATCTACTTTCTAGATGCGCTCTCACACAGCCTTTCTTCTTTGAATGTACAGAAATAGGGGGAAAGAGAGAGAGAGAACTTTTGTTTTTTCTTATAATGACACCCTATCCTTTTGACATTCTTTTTTTTGAGAGGGCATCTCTCATATTTATTGATCAAATGGGTGTTAACAACAATAAAATTCTGTATAGGGGGGTCAATGCTTAATGACCAATCATTAATCCATCTCAAGCCTAGTATCGTCAGTCTCCAATCTTCTGAAGCATAACGAACACGTTCTTACATAGTGAACGAATTCTTACATAGTGAATAAGTTCTTACATAGTGAACAGTACAAGGGCATTCACCACAGAAACTTTCGGTTCTGATCATGCATTATGAACTATAAACAATCAGGTCAAATATGAATATTCGTTTGATTTTTATACTTGATTTATATTGGATCCCACATTTCTCCCTTTATTATTATTATTATTTTTATTTTTAATAAACTGCTGAAGTAGTAGGTAGATGCAAGATAAAGGTAGAAAACATAGTTTAGTGTTGTAAGAGAGCAATTGTAGATGATCAGGTGTGTGCCTGTAGACTATGTGCTAATCCGAGCTAGACAAGGGCAATAAAACATCCATGAATGCAGAAGCATTCTCTCAACACGGGTGGGGGGGGGGGAGGTTCTAAGCTTGACCACTGTTGTTCCCCAATTTCTCACCTGATGGCCCCCCTGCGACTGTGCCTGTCTTAGGTTGTTCCTCCCTTGAGGAATCTTACCTGTCTCTTGCTAACCAGTCATCTTCCGGGGCCATACAGGGAAATGTAAAGTTGGTGAGTGAGAGAGAAGTCATATTGTTTGAAAAGGTTAGTTTTTACTTCATTGCAGATTTATGCCCTGTGGCGTCTATGCCCAGCACTTGTCTCGAGGTATCTTTACCACCTGGAGGAATTATGTTACTCGGTAAATTCGATATGAGGCATGAATTCTATTTAAGGGTTGTAATTAGGAAGGAAGAAGAAAAACTATAGAGGTAGCAGATGGAAGAAAACATGGGAGGATTGATTATTTCTTTGACATATTCTTGTAGAGTACGTTAAGTATGCATAGGTTTTAAACTACTAACTAACTTGCACACACATATTAGCATAATAGGAATACGGTGACATAAACAAAGCAAATCTATAATTACCAGCCATCTCCAGTGAAGCCAAGAAAACCATTTAGGCACCTTAGGCATTTGTGAAAATTAGTTTATGATATGATGGATATGGTCCAACTGTACTTGAACAGTCTGAGAGAAATCAGAAAAATTAAAGCAACCCATTTCTGGGATCTGTTCACATCCCATACGTTCTTTTAACCATAGATAGTCTATAGTCGTAAGATTTTGGAGCACTACAACTTGCACCCCTCCCAACTCCTGATTGAGTTCCAACAGTACAGATCCGGTCAAATTCGTTGTCTCACTGTATTCACATGCCAGCTTAGACATGTCCCTCCTCATTCCAATGGCAAGACCAGGAAACGGTGGTGTGGACGTAGCCATAACCGCAGCATCGCCCAGAACTCTGTGGAGGCTTTTTGATGATCATCCCCCGGAACGAGTTCTCCAGAAAGTGCTGATGCCAGAAGCTCCTCCTCATATCCTATCTTAGTTCATTTTCTGGGTAGCCAAGCTAGGCCTTGATCTTCTGCATAGAAACAAACAGACCCATTGCCCACACTTTGACATGCCCTCTGTATCACTGTGTAGAACTCATTGGAGGTCAGCACACAGGAACTGCTTTTTCTCCTATTTTTAAATTTATTTATTTATTTATTTTTATTTTTATTAAGAGAAAGGAATATTATCAGAAAAGAGTACCTCCATAGCTGATCATCTGACACCCTTTAAGTGATCAACATTAAGGATATTTAAACCATGCATTAATCTTTGACTTACCAATTGTTTTATCCTTTCAAGGAGTAATCCCCCTTTTCTTTCTTTCTTTCTTTTTTTTTAATCTTTAATCTACACTTACATGAAGAATACTATGTTTGCTAAGCTCTCCCCTATATCAGGTCCTCCCTAAAAACCACCTTACGGTCACTGTCCATCAGCATAGCAAAATGTAGAATCACTACTTGTCCTCTCTGTGTTGTAGAGCCCTCCCTCCCCTTTCTCCCTCCCCCCCATGCATGCTAATCTTAATATCCCCCTTCTTCTTACCCCCTGCCCACCCATCCTCCCCAGTTCCTTTCCATTTGGTACCTGTTAGTCCATTTTGGGTTCTGTCATTCTGCTGCTGTTTTGTACCTTCAGTTTTTCCTTTGTTCTTATACTCCTCAGATGAGTGAAATCATTTGGTATTTCTCTTTCTCCACTTGGCTTATTTCACTGAGCATAATACTCTCCAGCTCCATCCACGTTACTGCAAATGGTAGGATTTGCCCTTTTCTTATGGCTGAGTAGTATTCCATTGTGTATATGTACCACATCTTCTTTATCCATTCATCTACTGATGAACATTTAGGTTGCTTCCAATTCTTGGCTATTGTAAATAGTGCTGTGATAAACATAGGGGTGCATCTGTCTTTCTCAAACTTGATTGCTGCGTTCTTAGGGTAAATTCCTAGGAGTGGAATTCCTGGGTCAAATGGTAGGTCTGTTTTGAGCATTTTGATGAACCTCCATACTGCTTTCCACAATGGTTGAACTAATTTACATTCCCACCAGCAGTGTAGGAGGGTTCCCCTTTCTCCACAGCCTCGCCAACATTTGTTGTTGTTTGTCTTTTGGATGGCAGCTATCCTTACTGGTGTGAGGTGATACCTCATTGTAGTTTTAATTTGCATTTCTCTGATAATTAGTGATGTGGAGCAACTTTTCATGTGTCTGTTAGCCATCTGTATTTCTTTTTTAGAGAACTGTCTGTTCAGTTCCTATGCCCATTTTTTAATTGGGTTATTTGTTTTTTGTTTGTTGAGGCATGTGAGCTCTTTATATATTCTGGATGTCAAGCCTTTATCGGATCTGTCATTTTCAAATATATTTTCCCATACTGTAGGGTTCCTTTTTGTTCTATTGATGGTGTCTTTCGCTGTACCGAAGCTTTTCAGCTTAATGTAGTCCCACTTGTTCATTTTTGCTGTTGTTTTCCTTGCCGGGGAGATATGCTCAAGAAGAGGTCACTAATGTTTATGTCTAAGAGGTTTTTGCCTGTTTTTTTCCAAGAGTTTAATGGTTTCATGACTTACATTAAGGTCTTTGATCCATTTTGAATTTACCTTTGTATATGGGTTTAGACAAAGGTCCAGTTTCATTCTCCTACATGTAGCTGTCCAGTTTTGCCAGCACCATCTGTTGAAGAGACTGTCATTTTGCCATTGTATGTCCATGGCTCCTTTATCAAATATTAATTGACCAAATATGTTTGGGTTAATTTCTGGAGTCTCTAATCTGTTCCACTGGTCTGTGGCTTGTTCTTGTGCAGTACCAAATTGTCTTGATTACTATGGCTTTGTAGTAGAGCTTGAAGTTGGGGAGTGAGATCCCCCCTACTTTAGTCTTCTTTCTCAGGATTGCTTTGGCTATTCAGGGTCTTTGGTGGTTCCATATGAATTTTTGAAATATTTGTTCCAGTTCATTGAAGAATGTTGCTAGTAGTTTCATAGGGATTGCATCAAATCTGTGTATTGCTTTGGGCAGGATGGCCATTTTGACAATATTAATTCTTCCTAGCCACTAGGATGGGATGTGTTTCCATCTGTTAGTGTCCCCTTTAATTTCTCTTAAGAGTGACTTGTAGTTTTCAGAGTATAAGTCTTTCACTTCTTTGGTTAGGTTTATTCCTAGGTATTTTATTCTTTTTGATGCAATTGTGAATGGAATTGTTTTCCTGATTTCTCTTTCTATTGGTTCATTGTTAGTGTATAGGAAAGCTACAGATTTCTGTGTGTTAATTTTGTATCCTGCAGCTTTCCTGTATTCCGATATCAGTTCTAGTAGTTTTGGAGTGGAGTCTTTAGGGTTTTTTATGCACAGTATCATATCATCTGCAAATAGTGACAGTTTAACTTCTTCTTTACCAATCTGGATTCCTTGTATTTCTTTGTTTTGTCTGATTGCCGTGGCTAGGACCTCCAGTACTATGTTAAATAACAGTGGGGAGATTGGGCATCCCTGTCTGGTTCCCAATATCAGAGGAAATGCTTTCAGCTTCTCGCTTTTCAGTATAATGCTGGCTGTGGGTTTATCATATATGGCCTTTATTATGTTGAGGTACTTGCCCTCTATTCCCATTTTGCTGAGAGTTTTTATCATGAATGGATGTTGAATTTTGTCAAATGCTTTTTCAGCATCTATGGAGATGATCATGTGGTTTTTGTCTTTCTTTTTGTTGATGTGGTGGATGATGTTGATGGATTTTCGAATGTTGTACCATCCTTGCATCCCTGGGATAAATCCCACTTGGTCATGGTGTATGATCCTTTTGATATACTGTTGAATTCTGTTTGCTAATATTTTATTGAGTATTTTTGCATCTACATTCATCAGGGATATTGGTCTGTAATTTTCTTTTTTGGTGGGTTCTTTGCCTGGTTTTGGTATTAGGGTGATGTTGGGTTCATAGAATGAGTTTGGGAGTATTCCCTCCTCTTCTATTTTTTGGAACACTTTAAGGAGAATGGGTATTATGTCTTCTCTGTGTGTCTGATAAAATTCCGAGGTAAATCCGTCCGGCCCCGGGGTTTTGTTCTTCGGTAGTTTTTTGATTACCATTTCAATTTCTTTGCTTGTAATTGGTATGTTTAACTTTTGTGTTTCTGCCTTCATCAGTCTTGGGAGGTTGTATTTTTCTAGGAAGTTGTCCATTTTTGTGGGTTTTCCAGCTTTTTGGCATATAGGTTTTCATAGTAGTCTTTAATAATTCTTTGTATTTCTGTGGGGTCTCTCATGATTTTTCCATTCTCATTTCTGATTCTGTTGATTTGTGTTGATTCTCTCTTTCTCTTAATAAGTTTTGCTAGAGGGTTATCTATTTTGTTTATTTTCTCAAAGAACCCGCTCTTGGTTTCGTTGATTTTTGCTATTGTTTTATTCTTCTCAATTTTGTTTATTTCTTCTCTGATCTTTATTATGTCCCTCCTTTTGCTGACTTTAGGCCTCATTTGTTCTTCTTTCTCCAGTTTTGATACTTGTAATGTTAGACTATTCATTTGGGATTGTTCTTCCTTCTTCAGGTGTGCCTGGTTCGCTATATACTTTCCTCTTAAGACTGCTTTCGCTGTGGTCTGAAAAATTGGTTGGTAGAATTTCAATATTTTGGAATTTACTGAGGTTCTTTTTGTGAGCTAGTATGTGGTCTATTCTGGAGAATGTTTCGTGTGCACTTGAGAAGAATGTATATCCTGTTGCTTTTGGATGTAGCGTTCCATAGATATCTGTTAGGTCCATCTGTTCTAGTGTGTTGTTCAATGCCTGTGTGTTCTTACTTATTTTCTGCCCAGTGGATCTATCCTTTGGGGTGAGTGGTGTGTTGAAGTCTCCTAAGATGAATGCATTGCAGTCTATTTCCCTCTTTAGTTCTCTTAGTATTTGTTTCACAAATGCTGGTGCTCCTGTGTTGGGTGCATAAATATTTAGAATGGTTATATCCTCTTGTTGTACTGAGCCCTTTATCATTATGTAGTGTCCTTCTTTATCTCTTGTTACTTTCTTTGTTTTGAAGTCTATTTTGTCTGATATTAGTACTGCAACACCTGCTTTCTTCTCACTGTTGTTTGCCTGAAATATATTTTTCCATTCTTTGACTTTTAGTCTGTGCTTGTCTTTGGGTTTGAGATGAGTTTCTTGTAAACAGCATATAGATGGGTATTGCTTTTTTTATCCATTCTATTACTCCATGTCTTTTGATTGGTGCATTAAGTCCTTTTACATTTAGGCAGACTATTGAGAGATATGTACTTATTGCCATTGCAGGCTTTAGATTCGTGGTTACCAAAAGTTCAAGTTTAGCTTCTTTAGTATCTTACTGCCTAACTTAGCTCGCTTATTGAGCTGTTATATACACTGTCTGGAGATTCTTTTCTTCTCTCCCTTCTTATTCCTCCTCCTCCATTCTTCATATGTTGTGTGTTTTGTTCTGTGCTCTTTTTAGGAGTGCTCCCATCTAGAGCAGTCCCTGTAAGATACCCTGTAGAGGTGGTTTGTGGGAAGCAAATTCCCCCAGGTTTTGCATGTCTGGGAATTGTTTAATCCCACCATCATATTTAAATCATAGTCGTGCTGGATACAGTATCCTTGGTTCAAGGCCCTTCTGTTTCATTGCATTAAGTACATCAGGCCATTCTCTTCTGGCCTGTAGGATTTCTGTCGAGAAGTCTGATTGTAGACTGATGGGTTTTCCTTTACAGGTGATGTTTTTCTCTCTAGCTGCCTTTAAAACTCTTTCCTTGTCCTTGACCCTTGCCATTTTAATTATTATGTCTCTGGTGTTGTCCTTCTTGGATCCTTTCTGTTGGGGGTTCTGTGTATTTCCATGGTATGTTCGATTATTTCCTCCCCCAGTTTGAGGAAGTTTTCAGCAATTATTTCTTCAAAGAGACTTTCTATCCCTTTTTCTCTTTCTTCTTCTTCTGGTACCCCTATAATACGAATATTATTCCTTTTGGATTGGTCACATAGTTCTCTTAGTGTTTCATTCCTGGAGATCCTTTTGTCTCTATGTCAGCTTCTGTACATTCCTGTTCTCTGGTTTCTATTCCTTCAATGGCCTCTTGCATCTTATCCATTCTGTTTATAAATCCTTCCAGGGATTGTTTCATTTCTGTGATCTCCTTCCTGACATCTGTGATCTCCCTGCAGACTTCATCCCATTGCTCTTGCATTTTTCTCTGCATCTCATCCCATTGCTCTTGCATTTTTCTCTGCATCTCTGTCAGCATGTTCATGATTTTTATTTTGAATTCTTTTTCAGGAGGACTGGTTACGTCTGTCTCCTTCTCAGCTGTTGTCTCTGTGATTTTTGTCTGCATGTAGTTTTGCCTTTTCATGGTGATAGAGATAGTTTGCAGAGCTGGTACGGGTGACAGCTGGGTGGGCTTTCCTTCTTGTTGGTTTATGGCCTTCCTCTCCTTGGAGAATAGTGACCTCTAGTTGCTTGTGCTTGGCAGCTGTGCACAGACAGGGCTTCTGCTACCTGCCTGTTTGCTATGGAGTTTATCTCCGCTGTTGCTGTGGACGTGACCTGGCTAGGGCTGCTCCTCCAAAATGGTGGAGCCCCATTGGAGGGGGAGCAGCCGGGAGGCTATTTATCTCTGTAATGGGCCTCTGTGGTCCCTGTTGCCCACGGGTTTAGAGTGCCCAGAGATCCCCAGATTCCCTGCCTCTGGGCTACGTGTCCTGTCCTGACCCTTTAAGCCTTCCTAAAAGCACTCTCTAGACCAAAACAACAACAGGAACAATGAAAGAGGGAAAAAAAAAAAGGAAAAAACACGCAATTTTCTTTGTCCTCAGGCGCCAGTCTCAGGCACCCGCTCACCGGTCTTGCTGCCTTGTTTCCCTCTTATTGGGGTCCCTGTCCCTTTAAGGCTTCCAAAAAGCACTCACCAAAAAAAAAAGGGAAAATCACGCGATTTTCTTTTTCCTCAGGCGCTGGTCTCAGGCACCTGCTCACCGGTCTTGCTGCCCTGTTTCCCTAGTATTGGGGTCCCTGTCCCTTTAAGGCTTCCATAAAGCACTTGCCAAAAAAAATAAGGGAAAAATGCGCGATTTTCTTTTTCCTCAGGCGCCGGTCTCAGGCACCCGCTCACCAGTCTTGCTGCCCTGTTTCCCTAGTATTGGGGTCCCTATCCCTTTAAGGCTTCCATAAAGCACTCGCCAAAAAAAAAGGGAAAAACACGATTTTCTTTGTCCTCAGGCGCCGGTCTCAGGTGCCCGCTCACCGGTCTTACTGCCCTGTTTCCCTGGGATTGGGGTCCCTTTAAGACTTCCACAGAGCACTCGCCAAAAAAGAAAAAAAAACTGCTCCTGTTTTTTCCACCCGCTGGGAGCCGGAGGGAGGGGCACTTGGGTCTGGGCTGAGGCTTGTATCTTACCCCCTTCGCAAGGCACTGGGTTCTCACAGGTGTGGATGTGGTCTGGCTGTTGTCTTGTGTCCTCTGGTCTCTATTTTAGGAAGATTTGTCTTAGTTATAATTTCATAATTCTATGTGGTTTTGGGAGGAGAGTTCCGCTGCTCTACTCACGCTGCCATCCTGGCTTTGCCCCCTTTTGACCTTATTTAACCATAATTACTTCCATAGAGACCCTATATCTTCAACTACAGTCACATTAGGTGTTTGGGCTTCAACATAGGAATTTTGGGGACACATATTTCAGACCATATCAGAGTCCCTCTTCTAAACTGTTTCCTTTTCAACTCTCCTTCACCAAAGAGGTAGCAGTTGTTTTCTGCATTTTCTACTTCTAGACTCCTTGAAACTTATTTTAACCTCTTTAAGTAGCTAATCACTTTTACAAGTTAACAATTCTTCATATGAACTTTTTCTGTTCAAATAAGCAATGTTTCTTTTTCCTTATTGCACCTTGACCAGTACAGTTCCCTTAACTCTACCCCTACCTCTATAAGTTGTCTTTTTATTAAATTCTATTCAATTCCATCTGAGGATCATCTGATACATGGATAGGGTAACCAAACCTGGCTGATCATCTGGAAACTTAAATAGTATGGCCACTGTTTATCCTATACTTAATACCTTATTCCCTAAAATTATTGGTGTTAAATCCTCAGATCTCCTACTATGGTCCAGTACTATCTACACATCCCATATTCTGTCCTAACCTCGAAGAAGTCCCATATTTTCAAGTCTAGCCATTCAGCTCTATCCTTTTAACTTCAAATTTACCTCTTCACCTTGCCCTAGCAGATGGCATCAGGGTTCATGTCCAAGAAAACTGATGACTCATCACAACATCTTTATACATGTATATTTTACTGAGGAGCAAATCATCAACTCAGAGATAAAAGTCTCCATCTAACTCCATAAATCCTAGTGGAATTTATGATGGACTTGTGAAAGACATGTCTTTAGGAAGGTCTTTTTCTTTTGAAATGGTTCAGTTCTGCTTTCTCCTTCATGTGCCAAGTGAAAGAAGGCAGAGCATCAATAACCAGATTAAACCCATCCCCACCTGATGTTTTGCTGATAGTGTATTCTTAGACTAGATCAGTTGGCAAATTCTTATCAGTTATATTGATAATTGATAGGTTATTATTGAAGACCACAGAGTGAGTTAGTGAGTGGCTCAGTGAGTGGCAGTTATCCAGGACTTCTGATGCTGCCCAGTCCCAAATTTCATGCTGGTGGATCTAACTTTAGATAGAGAAGAAAGTTCAGTTGGGTTTTTTTTTTAAGTTCAGTGGTTGTTTATTCTAATTAGAAATTTATTTCCCTAACAATCTCCTCTGGGTACTTAAACATTAAAACAGATTTTTCTTTATACTCACAAGTCCTATAGTTTTTTAAAATTACCCTTTTAATGAAAAAAAATTGTATTTGGGAAGAATATGGAAATTATATAGAGTGGTAAAGGGAAGAGAAAAACATATGGTTAGACCATCCAGAAAAAAATTTTTTATGTATTGAGATATTTTGTGTAATAGTTCATATTCTTTTCCTAATTATTATTTTTGACAATAATTTTCTCTGTTATTACAAGCTTCAGTAAGCATGACTTTCAATGACTATATTTAAAATGTTACAGACTAAATGACACCCTAAGTTTAGCTGCAGGGGCATCTGAGGGAAGGTTTGGGGTAGGGATATCAGACAATTTGTTTTCAATTTAAAAAAAAGTTTTGGACTATTGTGGTTTAACCTTCCTGTCATCTACTTGGGAAAGAATTGATGTCAGAATCTTCTCATGGAATTGAACATGCAAGGACTTTCCTGGCCATTATATTTGAGAGAAATCTGGCTGTCACACCAGTAAATCCAAAAAGATCAGGAAGAAAAATTGCATAGGTTGAAAGGTGTAAGATAATAAGAGTTACAGAAACTCATGTTTGATTCTGATGGGCCAAACCCATTTGCGCCCAGGACCAAATGCAGATTCACTTTTCCCAAAGCTGCCTCACAGAGTGCTGGGAGTGCCAATGGCAGAAGCAAATCTTTCATCTTATAAAACTTGGATCTATGAGTTTTATTTTCAGATATTTTTTATTCTCCAAGTATTGATTCAGTTTAACATTTCATATGCCTTAAGGATGCAAACAGAAGGAAATCAATATGAAAACGCTATTAGTCTTATCCACAGAAACATCCTTTTCTTGTCATCTGAGCAGTTATATTGTCACTATTTCAGAGACTATAATTTCTGTTGGTACCTGTCTATTAACTGATTTATTTCTCTTGTTTATTCTCCCTTAGAATGGAAGCTGATAGACAGATGCATACAAGTCATATGAAATATTTGAGGTCTTTTTAAACTCCTTTGCAGTAAGCAATTGTCCACATATAAAAACTGTCACCAAAATATATTCCTCTTTTTGGTGTGTGAGGTTCCTAGAGGCCTAGGTGCTCACAGTCCTGTACACTGTCAACATGAGTGGAATTTTAAGCAGGACATAAATTACTTCCCTAAGTTGTACTTTATTGTGTGAGAGAGAGGAGAAAAAAGGACTCCCGTTTCCTAGAGATAGAGTCTGAACCTATGAATTCATGTGATAATCTCTGAAATGTAATAATCCCTGACTCTAGCTTTTCTCTTTTTCCCCTACCTTCAGTAAATATATATGTGCTGGGTTTTTCTATGAAGTTATAAGTGAAAGAGCAATTGCAGAATGACAGGTTAACTCTTGGGGGAATAAAAAAAAATCTCTTAAAATAGTCTTAAAATAAAACTGATGTGGCCCACCTTTCAGCTGTCAAAGCTCTGGCTTGTCACTGAAGGGTCAGTGTCAGCTATCAGAAGGTAAAGCCAGGTAAAAGCAATTTTAATGTTCTGTGACGTCCATGTCAACTCATAATGTTATTTTTAATTTGATTGATTTAATGAGTCATATTCATAAAATTCTACATATTCTTTAGGCACTGGTACTTTTTTTCTATTGCATTGTGGGTTTTTTATCTTTATAATTTAGTAATTTTGTATTATTTTATTAAAAATGTTAAATTGTTAATCTATGGCTAATAAAAGAAAAAAACAAGGAGAGACCAGTCCCAGATAGCAGTGTAGGAAGGCCCTGAACTCACCTCCTCCCATGGACAAACCAAATCTACATTTACATATAGATCAATTTCTACTGAAGAACTGAAAACTGACTGAATAGCTTTCGCACAACAAATGATAGAGGGAACCACAGAAAGAAGGGTAAGAGAGACACAGACATGTTAACAACAGTATCTCCCCTCTCCAGTCTCCCAGCACCACAATCTGCAGTAGGGAGGGATATCACTGAGGGGCCCACAAGCACACTTGTCCACCCTGGGACAGAAGTTAAAAACCACTCCCAATGGTTTAAAGGACAATTAGACTGTAAGGGAAGGAAATCCATTACTAACACTAGAACATCTGTCAGATGGTGGGGAATGGCTAGATCTCTCTCCAGGATGAGAAATGCTGGTGAGCACCATTTTGTATGTTCCCCCCTCCACCTTGATAGCACAGGTAGGAGAAGGATCTACATGCTCTACACAGCCTGCTAGGGATACCTCAGTGAGCCCTGGGCCTGTTGCCCATGCCAGTGCCAGCTGTTCTCCACGGTGACCCTAGTGCAGCACAACCCAGGCACACCCAGTTCATGCTCACTGGAACTCCAGCTGTCCTGACATGGTGGCCCTAGTGTGACATGACCCCAAACTCTGCTGCTAATACATATTCCAGTTCCAACCATCCTATCAGCATGGCCCCAGTACAGTGTACCTTGGGAAGCACCTGGCCTATGCCTACTCCAGGCCCAGTTGTCCTGCCAAGGCAGCCCTATCATGGCACATCTCAAGCTATCCCCAACTTATGCCCAGTTTAGCCATCTTACCAAGGTGGCCTTGGTGTGTCCCAATACCATCCTGGCCCACACCTCTGATTCCAAATGTCCTACCAAGGCAGGCTCCAGGCAGTAAACGTTGGGACCCACAGGCTGTGCCTGATGCAGCCACACCATAACAAGATGGCTCCAGCGCAGTGAACCCTGGAATCACCTTGGCTCTCTATCATCTTAGATCCAGCTGTCCCATCAGGGTGGTCCAGGGACACCTGGCCCATGCTCACTCCAGCTCCAGCCACCCCACAAAGGCAACCCAACACCATGCCCTAGGACACCCATGGCTCATGACCACCCCAGCAGGCCATGCAAAGCTCTCAGATACATACACTCTGTAAGGGGATGCTCCTATAAAGCTACTCCTTAAAGACTGGTGAGGCAGCTGTTTTGTAACCTGGAGAGGGAAACTGACATCCAGGTCTAAGAAACACAGAAAGTCCCAAACAAAATGAACCCAGATGTCCATACCAAAATATATATAATTAAAATGGAGAAGTTAAAGATAAAGAGAGACTCTTTAAGGAAGCAAGAGAAAAAACAAATAGTCACATACAAGGGAAAACCCATAAGACCATCAGCTGATTTCCAGCAGAAACTTTGCAGGTGAGAAAGGTATATGTAAAATTCTGTAAAGAAAAACTTACAACCAATAATACTCTATCCAGCAAGGTTATCATTCAGAATCAGGGAGATAAAAAGTTTCCCAGACAAGCAAAACCTAAAGGAATTCATCACAACTAAAAAATGATAAAGGGTCTTGCTGGAGTCCAGCTCCAGCCGAGGTGTGGGTCATGAAGGAAAGGACAGCGTTGGCGAGTGAGATGAGTGAGGAGACGAAACACCCAATTAAGGTTGAAACATCTCCTGACATCAAGCAGCAGGGTCTTTATTTTTATATCTTTTAAGGTTTACATAATGTTAAACATTTTTCTTTAATCATGAATAATACAATCCTTTTCCTCTCAGTTTCTACATAATTCTGGCTAATTACCCTTAAGTAAATATAATTTCCTCTAATAGTAGCCATTTAACATTTAATTTTTAACTTTTCCCTAGTCTATTTTGATTCATGTAAGCTACACGCTAAGTGCTAACAAAAAATGGCATAAGGCAGCATGTGGTCTATGATTTTTACTTTTAAGCATGTAAGATTATATAGAGTTTAAGGTATGTGTCTAAGGCTATATAAAGTTTAAGCAGGTTATATAAAATGTAAGCTATATGTCTTTTGGTTATTGAGTGTAATGCTATATTATTAATTAAATCCTATCATACACATGTGGCTTTAGGCTTACATCTAAAGTCTAGGGATGGTACTCCTATTACCCATAAGTTTTGACATTCCTCAACATTCTTATGAATACAATAGGAACACTTTCTTCTTTCATAATATTCATTCTACAATTTCAGATGTTTACACCTTTCCTCCCGCATTTACAGGTAACAGGGCCTTGCAGTCCTCTTTAATCTTTCATATAATAACACTAAATCTGCTCTTACTACCTTACCATGAATATAGTAATATTTTGTCATAAATTTATCATAAACTTCTATATATGGAATATTTGTAAATATAAATCTTCCTATTTTGCTCATAAATTCTTTTATCGAGGGGGATACCAGAGGTGTCCTCTAATATTATAAGCAACATAAGGGGGGGCCCTCGGCAATGGGGACTATTAATCTTTATTACTTTGCTGTTTCATATAAGTTTCTTCGGAGAATGAGTTGTTCCATGGGCTAGGTTCCCATAACTCCTAACTAATCATGTTTAAATTGTTACAAAAGGGAGAACAAACTGCCTCTAGTTTTGAGAGGCCTGGGTTGTTTTGCCTCACTTATATATGGCAGTATGCCTGGAACAGTTGGTCCCATAATACTGCTTTTATTTCCGGAACTGTTGCTTTGATCAATATTTTGGGTTATGTTATTTACTAAAGATGAATCAATCTTAAATACATAAGATTTCCCATATATGAGCCCAATCACCAACATCATAATTGCAAACATAAGTGCAAGAATTAGCAGGGGCCAGCTATGAGGTTTCCTGTCTTTCAGGATTCTTCCTCATGCCTGGACCTTGTCAAACAGCATGAGCACCATGGCCCACACCAGGGTCTTCTTTAAACAGAAAAGAAAAGCCCATAACTATAAATAAGAAAATACATGAAAGAAAAAATTTGACTGCTAAAGCAAATATACAGTAAAGGCAATGGGTCAGCCACTTAAAAAGCTAATATGAAAGTTAAAAGACAAAAATAGCAAAATAAACTACAACTACAATAAGAAGTTAAATGACATGCAAAGTAAAAAGAAGTAAAATGTGACTTCAAAAACATGAAATGGGGGTGGGGCATAAAATTATTGCTTCTTAAAATGTATTCAAACAAAAGCAACTATTTACTTAAAATAGACTACTATATATAGAGATCAATATATATGAACCTCATGGTAAACACAAAAAAATACCTAAAATAGATGCACAGAAAATAAAGAGAAATGAACCCAAACATAACAGTAAAGAAAACCATCAAAGCACAAGGGGAGAGACCAAGAGAAGAAGAAAGGAACAGAGAAGAGCTGCAAAAACAACCATAAAACAATGAACAAAATGGCAATAAGTACATATCTATCAATAATTACCTTAAATGTAAACAGACTAAATGTTTCAAAAAGCAGATGGTGGCTGAATGGGTGAAAAAACAAGCCCGACCTATATACTGCATAAAAGAGACTCACTTTCTAAAGACACACACAGATTGAGAGTGAAGAGATGGAAAAAGATATCCCATGCAAATGGAAACATAAAGAAAGCTAGAGTAGTAATACTCATATCAGACAAAATAATTTAAAAAAAACAAAGATTTTAACAAAGACAATAATAGCATTACATAATGATAAAAGGGTCAATATGAGAAAAGGACATAATATACATAAATATTTATGAACCCAACATAGGAGCACCTGAATATATAAAAGAAATATTAGTAGACATAAAGGGAGAAATTGATAGTAATATAATAATAGGAGGGGACTTAAATACATTTCCTACATTAATAGATAAGGTATCCAGTCACAACATCAATAGAAAAATATTAGCCTTAAGTGACACATTAGACCAGATGAACTCAATAGATAAAGACAGAAGATTTCATCCCAAAACTGTAGAGTATACATTCTTTTCAAATGTATATCTAATATTCTCCAGAATAAATGATATTAGGCCACAAGTTACAATAAATTCAAGAAAAGTAAAATCATAGCAAAATATTTTCTGACCACACCATTATGAAACAAGAAATCAATTATAAAAAGTAAACCAGACAAAACACAAACTGGTGGAGATAATATGTTACTAAACAACCAATGGGTCAATGAAGAAATAAAAAATACCTTGAGGCAAGTGAAAACTGAAACACAGTGGTTGAAAATTTGTGGGACACAACCAAAGCAGTTTGAAGAGAGAAGTTCATAGTGATAAAGGCCTATCTCAAGAAACAACCAAACAAAAAAAATCCCAAATAAACAATCTGACCTTACACCTAAAGGAACTAGGTAAAAAAGAACAAACTAAGCCCAATGTTGGTAAAAGGACAGAAATAATAAAGATCAGTGTGGAAATAAATGAAATAGACTAAAAAAATAAAAGAGATAAAGTAAAAGCTGGGTTTTTTAAAGGAAACAAGATTGATAAACCACTAAGCAGTCTCATCAACAAAAAAAGAGAGAGGGAAAAAAGAACTAAAATCAGAAATGAAAGAGAATTTACAATCAACACCACAAATACAAAGAATCATAAAAGGTGGGAGGTGGAGCCAAGATGGTAGCGTGAGTAGGACAGTGGGAATCTCCTCCCAAAAACATATATATTTTTGAAAATTCAACAAATACAACTATCCCTAAAAGAAAGACCAGAAGATACAGGACAACAGCCAGGCTACATCTACACCTGCGAGAACCCTGTGCCTTGCGAAGGGGGTAAGATACAAGCTGCAGCCCAGCAGGACCTGAGCGCCCCTCAACACAGCTCCCGGCGGGAGGAGAGGAGTCAGAGAGAGGAGGGAGAGGGAGCTCAGGACTGCTAAATAGCTAGCCCTAGCCATCCGCACCCAGAGCGCAGACACACAGTGCATGTGTGGGGTGCTGGAAACTAGGGAAACAGGGCAGTAAAAGCTGTGAGTGGGTCCTCGCAGCCGGCTCCCCTGGGACAGAGAAAAGCGAGTGCTTTTTGAAAATCTTAAAGGGACAGGGAACCCACAGCTGGAGGGAAGCATCACGGAACACCTAGCCCAGTAGCTGGGAATCCCGGGGAACTCCAGGTGTCCTAACCCCCTGGGAAGCAGTGCAGCTTGGAGGACCCTCATGGAGATAAAGAGCCCACCATCCATTACCCCTCCAATGTGGCTCCACCATATTGGAGTAGCAGCCTGAGGCAGGCTGCGCCAAGAGCAAACACGGAGCAAAACTCCATAGCAGCCGGGCAAGAAACAGAGACCCAGTCTACATGCAACTTCCCAACACAAGCTGCTAGCGGACGCCATTGTCCCAGTAAAGGCCAGGAGCAAGTGGAAAGGGTCTTGGTTCTCCCAGCTGACAGACAAGTCAACAGCATACCACTGCATCTATTAACATGAAAAGGCAGAAAAATTTGATCCAGACCAGACTAACCCAGACATCTTCCACATCCTCCACTGAGAAGGAATCTGGGGAGACAGACTTAACCAATCTTCCTGTAAAAGAATAAAAAACAAAAGTCATGACCATGCTGATGGACTTGCAGAGAAATATGCAAGAGCTAAGGAGGGAGAATACAAAAATTAAACAATCTCTGGAAGGAATTCAAAGCAGAATGGATGAGATGCAAGACACCATTAATGGACAAGAAATCAGAGAACAGGAATACAGAGAAGCTGATGCAGAGATAGATAAAAGGATCTCCAGGAATGAAAGAATATTAAGAGAACTGTGTGACAAATTGAAATGGAACAATATTTGCATTATAGGAAAACCAGAAGAAGAGAGAGAAAAAGGGATAGAAAGTGTCTTTGAAGAAATAATTGCTGAAAATTTCCTCAAACTGGGGGAGGAAATGGCCTCTCAGACCACAGAAGCACACAGAACTCCCATGACAAGGGACAAAAGGAGGGTAACACCAAGACACATAATAATTAAACTGGCAAAGATCAAAGACAAGGACAGAGTATTAAAGGTAACCAGAGAGAAAAAAAAGGTCACCTACAAAGGAAAACCCATCAGGCTATCATCAGACTTCTCAAGAGAAACCTTACAGGCCAGAAGAGAATGGCATGATATATTTAATGCAATGAAACAGAAGGGCCTTGAACCAAGAATATGGTATCCAGCACAATTATCATTTAAATATGAAGGAGGGATTAAACAATCCTCAGATTAGGAAAAGTTGAGGGAATTTGACTCCCACAAACCACCTCTACATGGTATCTTAGAGGGATGCTCTAGATGGAAGCACTCCTAAAAAGAGCACAGAACAAAACTCCCAACATAGGAAGAATGAAAGAGGAGGAATAAGAAGGCAGAGAAATGAATAAGAAGGTAGAGAAAAGAAGGAGGAACAAGAAGGTAGAGGAATAAGAAGGTAGGTAATAGAATAGCTCAATAAGAGAGTTAAGTTAGACAGTAAGATAGTAAAGAAGTTTACCTTGAATGTTTGGTAACCACAAACTTAAAGCCTGCAATGGCAATAAGTACATATCCTTCAATAATCACCCTAAATGTAAATGGACTGAATGCACCAATCAAAATAAACAGAGTAATAGAATGGATAAAAAAGCAAGACCCAACTATATGCTGTTTACAAGAGACTCACCTCAAACCCAAAGATATGCACAGATTAACAGTCAAGGAATGGAAAAACATATTTCAGGCAAACAACACTGAGAAGAAAGCAGGGGTTGAAGTACTAATATCAGACAAAATAGACTTCAAGACAAAGAAAATAACAAGATATAGAGAAGGACATTATATAATGATAAAGGAGTCAATCCAACAAGAGGACATAACCATTATAAATATATATGCACCCAATACAGGAGCACCAACATATGTGAGACAAATACTAACATAATTAAAGGAGGAAATAGAATGCAATGCATTCATTTTGGGAGACTTCAACATACCACTCACTCCAAAGGACAGATCCACCAGACAGAAAATAAGTAAGGACACAGAGGCACTGAACAACACACTAGAACAGATGGACCTAATAGACATCAACAGAACTCTACATCCAAAAGCAACAGGACATACATTCTTCTCAAGTGCACATGGAACATTCTCCAGAATAGACCACATACTAGGCCACAAAAAGAGCCTCAGTAAATTCCAAAAGATTGAAATCCTACCAACCAACTTTTTAGACCACAAAGGTATAAAACTATAAATAAATTGTACAAAGAAAGCAAAAAGACTCACAAACACTTGGAGGCTTAACAACATGCTCCTAAATAATGGCTCAATGAACAAATTAAAATGAAGATCCAGCAATATATGGAAAAAATTACAACAAAAACACAAAGCCCCAACTACTGTGGGACACAGCAAAAGAAGTCATAAGAGAAAAATATATAGCAATCCAGGCATATTTAAAGAAGGAAGAACAATCCCAAATGAATAGTCTAATGTCACAGTTATCGAAATTGGAAAAAGAAGAACCTAAAGTCAGGCCCAAAGTCAGCAAAAGGAGGGACATAATAAAGAACAGAGAAGGAATAAATAAAAGTGAGAAGAATAAAACAATAGAAAAAATCAATGAAACCAAGAGCTGGTTCTTTGAGAAAATAAATGAAATACATAAGCCTCTGGCGAGACTTATTAAGAGAAAAAGAGAATTAACACACATCAACAGAATCAGAAATGAGAAAGAAAAATCATAACGGACCCAACAGAAATACAAAGAATTATTAAAGAATACTATGAACACCTATATGCTAACAAGCTGGAAAACCTAGGAGAAATGGACACCATCCTAGAAAAATACAACCTTCCAAGACAGACACAGAAACAGAAAATCTAAACAGATAAATTACAGCAACAAAATTGAAGCGGTAATCAAAAAACTACCCAAGAACAAAACCCCTGGGCCAGATGAATTTACCTCGGAATTTTATCAGACATACAGAGAAGACATAATAGCCATTCTCCTTAAAGTTTTCCAAAAAATAGAAGAGGAGGGAATACTCCCAAACTCATTCTATGAAGCCAACATCACCCTAATAACAAAAACAGGCAAAGACCCACCAAAAAAGAAAACTACAGACCAATATTCCTGATGAATGTAGATGCAAAAATACTCAACAAAATATTAGCAAACCGAAATCAAATACTCATCAAAAGGATCATACACCATGACCAAGTGGGATTCATCCCAGGAATGCAAGGATGGTACAACATCTGAAAATCCATCAACATCATCCACCACATAAACAAAAAGGAGAAAAATCACATGATCATCTCCATAGTAGCTGAAAAAGCATTTGACAAAATTCAAAATCCATTCATGATTAAAACTCACAACAAAATGGGTATAGAGGGTGATTACCTCAACATAATAAAGGCCATATATGACAAATCCACAGGAAACATCATACTGAACAGTGAGAAGCTGAAAGCTTTTCCTCTAATATCGGGAACAAGACAGGGATGCCCACTCTCCCCACAGTTATTCAACATAGTACTGGAGGTCCTAGCCAAAGCAATTAGACAAAACAAGGAAATACAAGGAATCCAGATTGGTAAAGAAGAAGTCAAACTGTCACTATTTGCAGATGACATGATATTGTACATAAAAAACCCTAAAGCCTCCATTGCAAAACTACTAGAACTACTATCGGAATTCAGCAAAGTTGTAGGAAACAAAATTAACACACAGAAATTTGTGGTTTTCCTATACACTAACAATGAACTAATAGAGAAATCAGGAAAACAATCCCATTCACAATTGCATCAAAAAGAATAAAATACCTAGGAATTAACCTAACCAAAGAAGTGAAAGACCTATACCCTGAAAACTACAAGACACTCTTAAGAGAAATTAAAGAGGACACTAACAAATGGAAACTCACCCCACGCTCCTGGCTAGGAAGAGTTAATATTGTCAAAATGGCCATCCTGCCCAAAGCAATCTACAGATTCAATGCAATCCCTATCAAATTACCAACAGCATTCTTCCATGAACTGGAACAAATAGTTCGAACAAAGTAAATTTGAAATGGATCAAAGACTTGAAAGTAAGTCGTGAAACCATAAAACTCTTAGAAAAAAACATAGGCAAAAATCTCTTAGACAGAAACATGAGTGACCTCTTCTTGGACATATCTCCCTGGGCAAGGGAAACAAAAGCAAAAATGAACAAGTGGGACTATATCAAGCTGAAAAGCTTCTGTACAGCAAAGGACACCATCAATAGAACAAAAAGGTATCCTACAGTATGGAAGAATATATTCATAAGTGACAGATCCAATAAAGGACTAACATCCAAAATATATAAAGAGCTCACACACCTCAACAAACAAAAAGCAAATAATCCAATTAAAAATGGTCAGAGGAGCTGAATAGATAGTTCTCTAAAGAAGAAATTCAGATGGCCAACAGACACATGAAAAGATGCTCCACATCTCTTGTCATCAGAGAAATGTAAATTAAAGCCACAATGAGTTATCACCTCACACCAGTAAGGATGGCTACCATCCAAAAGACAAACAACAACAAATGTTGGCAAGGTTGTGGAGAAAGTGGAACCCTCCTACACTGCTGGTGGGAATGTAAATTAGTTCAACCATTGTGGAAAGCAGTATGGAGGTACATTAAAATGCTCAAAACAGACATCATTTGACCCAGGAATTCCACTTCTAGGAATTTACCCTAAGAATGCAGCAGACCAGTTTGAAAAAGACAGATGCACCCTATGTTTTTTGCAGCACTATTTACAATAGCCAAGAAATGGAAGCAACCTAAATGTCCATCAGTAGATGAATGGATAAAGAAGATGTGGTACATATCCACAATGGAATATTATTCAGCCATAAAAGGAAAATAAATCCTACCTTTTGCAAGAACATGGATGGAGCTAGAGGGTATTATGCTCAATGAAATAAGTCAGGCAGAGAAAGACAATTACAAATGATTTCACTCATCTGTGGAGTATAAGAACAAAGAAAAACTGAAGGAATAAAACAGCAGCAGAATCAAAGAACCCAAGAATGGACTAAGTTACCAAAGGGAAAGGAACTGGGGAGGATGGGTGGGAAGGGAGGGATAAGGGTGGGGAAAAAGAAAGGGGGCATTACGATTAGCATGTATAGTGTTATGGGGGGTACGGGGAGGGCTGTACAACACAGAGAAGACAGCTAGTGATTATACAGCATCTTGCAACGCTGATGGACAGTGACGGTTGTGGGGTGTGTGCAGGGTACTTGGTGAGGGGTAGAGCCTGGTAAATATAGTGTTCTTCATGTAATTGTAGATTAATGATAGCAAAAATAAAAAATAAAAAGTGAAAAAAATCATCTAACTATATCATAGGTAATTATAAAAACAGAATAAATAGTAAATGCTGGAAACTAATATCTGGTAGCTTGAAAAGCTGCCTAGGTTAGGTGTTTCCTATACAACAAAGAAAATACAATGTTTGAGATATAAACAAGTTAATGTACAAACCAATAAACATTCAAATATTTGAAAAAACATTAAAGAATCATAAAAGAGAACTACTACCACAGCAACATGCCAAAAAATTGGAAAACCTAGAAGAAATGGGTAAATTCTAAAAAACACACAGCCTTCGAAGACTGAATCATGAATAAGTATAAAGTTTGAATAGACTAATTAAGAATAATGAAATTGAATAAGTAATTTTAAATCTCAAGAAAAGCAAAATTTCAGTTACAGCTTCAAAAATTAATTCTACCAAACATTTAAAGCTAAAATCTTTCTCATATTATTACAAAAAATTTGAAAAGGAAATAATGCTTTCAGACTCACTTTACAAGGCCAACATTACCCTGAATCCCAAACCATATAGACATTTCAAAAATATGAAAATTACAGGCCAATATACCTTATGGATATAGATACAAAAATCCTCAAAAATATTAGCAAACTGAATTCGACAATACATTAAAAGGATCATACACCATAAGTAAGTGGGATAATTCCAGAGATGCAAGGATCATTCAACATCTGCAAATCAATCATTATATACCACATTAACAAGAAAAAGGGTGAAAATTATATGATGGATAAAAATCATCTCAAAAATTCCGAAAAACACTTGATAAAATTCAGCATTCATTTATGATAAAAACTCTCAACAAGGTGGATATAGAAAGAAGGTACCTTCACATAATGAAAACCATAAATGACAAACCCCACAGCTAACATCATACTCAATTTTGAAAAGCTGAAATATTTTCCTTTAAGGTCTGGGACAAGACAAAGACACCCACTCCCACCACTTACATTCAATATAGTATTAGAAGTCCTACACACAGAATTAGACAAGAAAAACCAATGAAAATCATCCAAACTGGAAATAGAAAGAAAAACTGTCACTACTTTCAGATAACATGATACCTATATGGAAAACCCTGAAGACTCCACAAAAAAACATAGAATTTATGAATGAGTTTAGTAGAGTTGCAGGATACAGAATTAACATACAGAAATTGGTTGAATTTCTGTACTCTAATAACAAGCTATTAGAAGTAGAAATCAAGGAAACAATCCCATTTACAATTATATCAAAAATAATAAAATACCTGTGAATAAATTAAACCAAGAAGGTAAAAGACTTACTCTGAAAATTATAAGATGTTGATGAAAAAAATTGATGATACAAAGAAGTAGAAAAATACTAATCTCATGGATTGGAAGAATCAATATTGTTAAATGTCCATGCTACCCAAAGTAATCTACTGATTAAATTCAAAGCCCATCAAATATAACAGATTTCATATACTTAGAACTAGAATCCTAAAGTTGGTGTGGAGCCATAAAATATCCTGAGTATCTCAAGTAATCTTGAGAAAGAATAAAGCTAGGGGTACCGTGCTCCCTGATTTCAGACTGTACTACAAAGCTAGTGCCAGTACTGTAGTTATTAATAAAGTATGGTACTGGCATAAAAACATATAGATCAATGGAACACTATAGAAAGCCCAGAAATAAACCCACAAATACATGCTCAATTTTTCAATCACTGAGGAGACAAGAAAATACAATGGGGAAAAGAGAGTCTCTTCAATAAATGGTTTAGGAAAACTGGAGAGCTCCATGCAAAAGAATGAAACTGGACCACTATCTTATACCATATATAACAATAAACTAAAAATGAATCAAAACCTTTAATGTAAGAACTGAAAATATAAAACTGCTAAAATTAAAAATAGGCAGTAAACTCTTTGATATCAGTCTAAGAAATATTTTTTTGGGACCAACATCCTCAGGAAAGGGCAAAAATAGTGAAATAAATATTATATCAAACTAAAAAGTTTTTGCACAGCAAAAGAAACCATCAATACAACAGAAAGGGAAACATACTGAATGGGAGAAGATATTTTCAAGCCATACATCTGACAAGTAGTTAATATCCAATATATAAATAAAGAACTTACAAAACATAATAAAAAATCTGGTTAAATAATAGGCAGAGGACCTGAATGGACATTTTTTCAAAAACATACAGATGACTAACAGCACATAGCTAGCATTGGCAAAGATATGGAGAAAAAGGAACTTCACAGACTATGAATGGGAATAAAAATTGGTTCAGTCACCATGGAAAGTAGAAATGAGATTTCTCAGAGAACTAAAATACAAATCCTATATGATCCAGCAATTCCACTTCTAAAGAGAATAAAGAAAATAAAATCAAAGGACATCATCAACAAAACAAAAAGGCATCCTACAGTATGGGAGAATATATTTGTAAATGACACATCTGACAAGGGGTAAACATCCAAAATATATAAAGAACTTACACACCTCAACACCCAAAAAGCAAATAACCCAATTAACAAATGGGCAGAGGATATGAAGAGACGATTCTGTAAAGAAGAAATTCAGATGGCCAACAGACACATGAAAAGATGCTCCACATCACTAATCATCAGGGAAATGCAAATTAAAACCACAATGAGATATCACATCACACCAGTAAGGATGGCCAGCATCGAAAAGACTAAGAACAACAAATGTTGGCAAGGATGTGGAGAAAGGGGAACCCTCCTACACTGCTGATGCGAATGTAAGCTAGTTCAACCATTGTGGAAAGCAATTTGGAGGTTCCTCAAAAAACTAAAAATAGAAATACCATTTGACCCCAGAATCCCACTTCTTGGAATATACCCAAAGAATACAACTTCTCAGATTCAAATAGATATGCACCCCTATGTTCATCATAGCACTTTTTACAATAGTCCAAATATGGAAGCAACTTAAGTGTCTATCTGTAGATGAATGGATAAAGAAGATGTGGTACATATATATAATGGAATACTATTCAGCCATAAGAAAGAAACAAATCCTACCATTTCCAGCAACATGGATGGAGCTGGAGGGCATTATGCTCAGTGAAATAAGCCAGGTGGAGAAAGACAAATGCCATATGATTTCCCTCATTTGTGGAGTGTAACAATGAAGCAAAACTGAAGGAACAAAATGGCATCAGACTCAGAGACTCCAAGAAGTGACTAGTGGTTACCAAACGGGAGGGGTGTGGGAGGGCAGGTGGGGAGGGAGGGAGAAGGGTATTGAGGGGTATTATGTTTAGTACACATGGTGTGGGGGATCACTGGAAGAACAGTGTATCACAGAGAAGGGATATAGTGGACCTCTGGCAACTTGCTGCACTGATGGACAGTGACTGCATTGAGGTATGGGTGGGGACTTGATTATGTGGGTGAATGTAGTAACCACATTGTTTTTTCATGTGAAACCATCATAAGAGTGTATATCAATCATGCCTTAATAAAAAATAAAAAATAAAATAAAATAAAATCACTAATTTGAGAAGATAGACGTCTTCCTTCGTTTATCACAGTATTTTGCAATAGGCAAGATATAGAGTCAATTTAATAGATGAATGGATAAAGAAGAGGTGGTATTTATATAATGGAATATTGCTCAGCTATAAAGAGACTGCAATCTTGCCATTTTTGACAACATGGATGGATCTAGGGAGTATCATGCTAAGTGAAATAAGACAGAGAAAGACACCCATATGATTTCACTTATATGTGGAATCTAATAAACAGAACAAATGGGAAAACAGAAGAAAACAGAAACAGACTCATACATACAGAAAATAAATTGTTGTCCACCAGAGAAGGAAGGCATTTGTAGTGGTGGGAGCAATACTAATGAAGGAGATTAAGAGGTACAAACTTCCAGTTGTAAAATAAGTCATGGGGATATGATCTGCAGTATAAAGAATAGTCACTAATATTGTAATAACTTTATATGGTGAGAGATGGTAACAAGGCTTATCATGGGGATCATTTCATAATATATAAAAATATGAAATCAGTTTGATGTACACCTTAAAAAAATAAGATATTGTATTTCAATTATACTTCAATAGAAAAGAAAATTGAAGTATTTTTAAAATTACATTTTAAGAAATTAACTTTAAAAAGTAAAAATTTAGAATATAGAGTAAAAAATAAATTTCTCTATCCCATTTTGTCATTTAATTCTCCTATTTTACTTCCCTACTGGTTACCATCATCATTCTCTTTTTTAACCATGTCTTTTATATAGGTCTCCATAGTCCTCTACTCCTCTTATTTATTTAACTTTGTGGTGATGCTCATTGAATGTGGCTGAGATGTAATGGCTAAGGTTTCCTTGGCCATAGCTGAGAAATTTGAAGCATTGGCATTTTAGTGCAATTTGGCTTGGAGTGCCACTAACCTTCTCTATGGTTCCCCAGTGTCTGTTACCAGGGCTTGTTAACTGGATTTTGCCAAGTGGATAAGGCTTGAAGATCTCAGCCTTACTTGACTCCTTGGACAAAAGATCTTATGTCATCCATGTTTTTTCTTCCATAGACTTTTTTTTCCCTATGTTATAGAAACCCTCTTGAGAAAATCTCCTGTATTAGTCCAGTATCCTAAACTCCATGTAAGAAATATTTCTTCTTATAGGAATGAATGGGGTTAACAGATCATCACTATGATACATCTTTGTTAAAACAGTCACTGAAAGAACTATTAACTGCTTCCTGAAAGATAAGCCACACATCTTCACTTAGGGTAAAGGGCTAGGAATTACACACATATACAGTCTGAAGCCCCCTGGTTTAGAAGTTCTGCTGGTCTGTTTCTATTAAAAATTAAATAATTAGACATGATAAATAGATGATCTATGAACATAGCATAAAATTCAGCATATGTGCTCTATAAATAAAACTGGAAGAGACTTCATATTTTATGCCCTAAATAATATGAAATAAAGTTATGATTAAATTTCACCTTGGGTCCAAGATTTGGACCTGAGAGGTCATAAATATGGTGAGAACACTTTGGCCACTTCTGTGATCCCTGCTTTGATGGAATAGCTGTCCAGTAGCCCTGCAGGGGTTTGGCTGTGGGTAGGTGAAAATGCCCTAGAGATCCATCCTCAGTGCCAAGAGAGCCATGGAAGCTCTGGGGTCTAGTATTGGGACTATTGTAGAAGCCCATCTTTGTCACAAGAATAAAAATATTATAGATAGCAGTTCTGCATATAAGGAGACTGGAAGCCACCATTCCATCCTAGCAACAAAAGCCAAATAGTGTGGAAAATTGACAGCTCTTCTAAGATCTGTAAGAGCTGAGGAGACAGGGTAAACTGCTTACCCCAATGATAGAGACACCAACAGGCAGACACATATAAAAACTTACCAGAGCAGAGACCCATGAGTGCAAACCATCAAAGGTAGGAAAACCAGAAAAGTAATTGAAGAATTGTGGGTGGCTCAGTGTGGATAACTCTGAGAGTTAAAAACTCCAGGGGGGGCGGAGCCAAGATGGCGGCGTGAGTAGAGCAGTGGAAATTTCCTCCCAAAAACACATAGAGCTATGAAAATATAACAAAGAAAAATCTTCCTAAAATAGAGACCACAGGACACAGGACAACATCCAGACCATATCCACACCTGCAAGAACCCATCGCCTTGTGAAGGGGGTAAGATACAAGCACCGGCCCAGCGGGACCCGAGCGCCCCTCCCCCCGGCTCCCGGCGGGTGGAAAGAAACCGGAGCAGTTATTTTTTTTTTTTTTGGCGAGTGCTTTTTGGAAGCCTTAAAGGGACAGGGACCCCGTTGCTTGGGAGGCAGGGTGGCGGGGCAGGTGAGCGGGTGCCTGGGACCGGCACTTGAGGACAGAGGAAGTCGCGCGTTTTTCCCCTTTTATTTTCTCTTTTTGGCAAGTGCTTTTTGGAAGTCTTAAAGGGACAGGGACCCCGGTGCTAGGGAGGCAGGGCGGCGGGACTGGTGAGCGGGTACCTGGGACCGGCGCCTGAGGACAAAGAATATCCCGCGTTTTTCCCTGCAGGACCAGTGGGCGGGTGCCTGAGACCGGCACTTGAGGACGGAGGAAATCGCGCGTTTTTCCCCTTTTTTTCTCTCTTTTTGGCGAGTGCTTTTTGGGAACCTTAAAGGGACAGGGATCCCAGTGCTAGGGAGGCAGGGTGGTGGGACTGGGGAGAGGGTGACTGGGACTGGCATCTGAGGACAAAGAATATCCCGCGTTTTTCCCTACGGGACTGGTGGGTGGGTGCCTGAGACCGGCACTGTGGATGGAGGAAATCACGCGTTTTTCCCCTTTTTTTCCCTCTTTTTGGCGAGTTCTTTTTTGAAGCCTTAAAGGGACAGGGACTCTGGTGCTAGGGAGGCAGGGTAGTGGGACTGGTGAGCGGGTGCCTGGGACCGGCGCCTGAGGACAAAGAACATCACAAGTTTTTCCCTGTGGTATCAGTGGGCGGGTGCTTTTTGGAAGACTTGAAGGGACAGGGACCCTGGTGCTAGGGAGGCAGGGCGGCAGGAACAGTGAGCGGGTGCCTGGGACCTGCGCCTGAGGACAAAAAAAATCACGTGTTTCTTCCTTTTTTTTTTTTTTTTCTGTTCCCTCTCTCATTGTTGCTGTTGTTGTTTTGGTTTGGAGAGTGCTTTTTGGAAGTCTTAAAGGGGCAGGACAGGTCACTTAGACCAGGGGCAGGGAATCTGGGGATCTCTGGGCACTCTAACCCCCTGGGGAGCAGGGAGCACAGAGGCACATTATGGAGATAAATAGCCTCCAAGCCGCTCCCTCTCCAACGGGGCTCCACCATTTTGGAGGAGCAGCCCCAGCCAGGCCACACCCACAGCAACAGCGAAGATAAAACACATAGCAACCGGGCAGGAAGCAGAAGCCCTGTCTGCACACAGCTAACCAGCACAAGCCACTAGAGGTCGCTATTCTCCCAGGGAAGGAAGGCCAAAAACCAACAAGGGAAGCTCTTCCAGCGGTCACTTGTACCAGCTCTGCACACTATCTCTATCACCATGAAAAGACAAAACTACAGGCAGACAAAGATCACAGAGACAACACCTGAGAAGGAGACAGACCTAACCAGTCCTCCTGAAAAAGAATTCAAAATAAAAATCCTGAACATGCTGACAGAGATGCAGAGAAAAATGCAAGAGCAATGGGATGAGATGCAGAGAAAAATGCAGGAGCAGTGGGATGAAGTTCGGAGGGAGATCACAGATGTCAGAAAGGAGATCACAGAAGTGAAACAATCCCTGGAAGGGTTTATAAGCAGAATGAATAAGATGCAAGAGGACATTGAAGGAATAGAAGCCAGAGAACAGGAACGTATAGAAGCTGACATAGAGAGAGATAAAAGGATCTCCAAGAATGAAAGAACACTAAGAGAACTATGTGACCAAGCCAAAAGGAATAATATTCGTATTATAGGGATACCAGAAGAAGAAGAAAGAGGAAAAGGGATAGAAAGTCTCTTTGAAGAAATAATTGCTGAAAACTTCCCCAAATTGGGGGAGGAAATAACCGAACAGACCATGGAATTATACAGAACTACCAACAGAAAGGATTCAAGGAGAACAACACCAAGACACATAGTAATTAAAATGGCAAGGAACAAGGACAAGGAAAGAGTTTTAAAGGCAGCTAGAGAGAAAAAGGTCACCTATAAAGGAAAACCCATCAGGCTAACATCAGACTTCTCGACAGAAATCCTACAGGCCAGAAGAGAATGGCCTGATATATTTAATGCGATGAAACAGAAGGGCCTTGAACCAAGGATACTGTATCTAGCACGACTATCATTTAAATATGATGGCGGAATTAAACAATTCCCAGACAAGCAAAACCTGAGGGAATTTGCTTCCCACAAACCACCTATACAGGGCATCCTATAGGGACTGCTCTAAATGGGAGCACCCCTAAAAAGAGCACAGAACAAAACACACAACATATGAAGAATGGAGGAGGAGGAATAAGAAGGGAGAGAAGAAAAGAATCTCCAGACAGTGTATATAACAGCTCAATAGGCGAGCTAAGTTAGGCAGTAAGATGCTACAGAAGCTAACCTTGAACCTTTGGTAACCACGAATCTAAAGCCTGCAATGACAATAAGTACATGTCTCTCAATAGTCACCCTAAATGTAAATTGACTTAATGCACCAATCAAAAGACATAGAGTAATAGAATGGATAAAAATGCAAGACCCATCTATATGCTGCTTACAAGAAACACACCTTAAACCCAAAGATAAGCATAGACTAAAAGTCAAGGGATGGAAAAACACATTTCAGGCAAACAACAGTGAGAAGAAAGCAGGGGTTGCAGAACTAATATCAGACAAAATAGACTTCAAAACCAAGAAAGTAACAAGAGATAAAGAAGGACACTACATAATGATAAAGGACTCAGTCCAACAAGAGGATATAAACATTCTAAATATATATGCACCCAATACAGGAGCACCAGCATATGTGAAGCAAATACTAACAGAACTAAAGAGGGAAATAGACTGCAATGCATTCATTTTAGGAGACCTCAACACACCACTCACCCTGAAGGATAGATCCAACGGGCAGAAAATAAGTAAGGACACAGAGGCACTGAACAACACCCTAGAAGAGATGGACCTAATAGACATCTATAGAACTCTACATCCAAAAGCAACAGGATATACTTTCTTCTCAAGTGCACATGGAACATTCTCCAGAATAGACCACATACTAGCTCACAAAAAGAGCCTCAGTAAATTCCAAAATATTGAAATTCTACCAACCAATTTTTCAGACCACAAAGGTATAAAACTAGAAATAAATTCTACATAAAAAACAGAAAGGCTCACAAACACATGGAGGCTTAACAACATGCTACTAAATAATCAATAGATCAATGAACAAATCAAAATAGAGATCAAGGAATACATAGAAACAAATGACAACAACAACACTAAGCCCCAACTTCTGTGGGACACAGCGAAAGCAGTCTTAAGAGGAAAGTATATAGCAATCCAGGCACACTTGAAGAAGGAAGAACAATCCCAAATGAATAGTCTAACATCACAATTATCAAAACTGGAAAAAGAAGAACAAATGAGGCCTAAAGACAGCAGAAGGAGGGACAAAATAAAGATCAGAGAAGAAATAAACAAAATTGAGAAGAATAAAACAATAGCAAACATCAACAAAACCAAGAGCTGGTTCTTTGAGAAAATAAACAAAATAGATAAGCCTCTAGCCCAACTTATTAAGAGAAAAAGAGAATCAACACAAATCAACATAATCAGAAATGAGAATGGAAAAATCATGACAGACTCCACAGAAATACAAAGAATTATTAAAGACTACTATGAAATCCTATATGCCAACAAGCTGGAAAACCTAGAAGAAATGGACAACTTCCTAGAAAAATACAACCTCCCAAGACTGAGCAAGGAAGAAACACAAAAGTTAAACAAACCAATTACAAGCAAAGAAATTGAAACGGTAATCAAAAAACTACCAAAGAACAAAACCCGGAGCCGGACGGATTTACCTCGGAATTTTATCAGACACTCAGAGAAGACATAATACCCATTCTCCTTAAAGTGTCCCAAAAAATAGAAGAAGAGGGAATACTACGAAACTCATACTACGGAGCCAACATCACCCTAATACCAAAATGAGGCAAATACCCCACCATAAAAGAAAATTACAGACCAATATCCCTAATGAATGTAGATGCAAAAATACTCAACAAAATATTAGCAAACAGAATTCAACAGTATATCAAAAGGATCATACACCATGACCAAGTGGGATTCATCCCAGGGATGCAACGATGGTACAACATTCGAAAATCCATCAACATCATCCACCACATCAACAAAAAGAAAGACAAAAACCACATGATCATCTCCATAGATGCTGAAAAAGCATTTGACAAAATTCAACATCCATTCATGACAAAAACTCTCATCAAAATGGGAATGGAGGGCACGTACCTCAACATAATAAAGGCCATATATGATAAACCCACAGCCAGCATTATACTGAACAGCGAGAAGCTGAAAGCATTTCCTCTGAGACCGGGAACCAGACAGGGATGCCCACTCTCCCCACTATTATTTAACATAGTACTGGAGGTCCTAGCCATGGCAATCAGACAAAACAAAGAAATACAAGGAATCCAGATTGGTAAAGAAGAAGTTAAACTGTCACTATTTGCAGATGATATGATACTGTACATAAAAAACCCTAAAGACTCCACTCCAAAACTACTAGAACTGATATCGGAATACAGCAAAGTAGCAGGATACAAAATTAACACAGAGAAATCTGTAGCTTTCCTATACACTAACAATGAATCAATAGAAAGAGAAATCAGGAAAACAATTCCATTCACCATTGCATCAAAAAGAATAAAATACCTAGGAATAAACCTAACCAAAGAAGTGAAAGACTTATACTCTGAAAACTACAAGTCACTCTTAAGAGAAATTAAAGGGGACACTAATAAATGGAAACTCATCCCATGCTCATGGCTAGGAAGAATTAATATCGTCAAAATGGCCATCCTGCCCAAAGCAATATACAGATTTGATGCAATCTCTCTCAAATTACCAGCAACATTCTTCAATGAATTGGAACAAATAATTCAAAAATTCATATGGAAACACCAAAGACCCCGAATAGACAAAGCAAACCTGAAAAAGAAGAATAAAGTAGGGGGGATCTCACTCCCCAACTTCAAGCTCTACAACGAAGCCATAGTAATCAAGACAATTTGGTAGTGGCACAAGAACAGAGCCACAGACCAGTGGAACAGATTAGAGACTCCAGAAATTAACCCAAACATATATGGTCAATTAACATTTGATAAAGGAGCCATGGACATACAATGGCAAAATGACAGTCTCTTCAACAGATGGTGCTGGCAAAACTGGACAGCTACATGTAGGAGAATGAAACTGGACCTTTGTCTAACCCCACATACAAACGTAAACTCAAAATGGATCAAAGACCTGAATGTAAGTCATGAAACCATTAAACTCTAGGAAAAAAACGTAGGCAAAAACCTCTTAGACATAAACATGAGTGACCTCTTGTTGAACATATCTCCACGGGCAAGGAAAACAACAGCAAAAATGAGCAAGTGGGACTACATTAAGCTGAAAAGCTTCTGTAAAGCGAAAGACACCATCAACAGAACAAAAAGGAACCCTACAGTATAGGAGAATATATTTGAAAATGACAGATCTGATAAAGGCTTGACGTCCAGAATATATAAAGAGCTCACATGCCTCAACAAGCAAAAAACAAATAACCCAATTAAAAAATGGGCAGAGGAACTGAACAGACAGTTCTCTAAAAAAGAAATACAGATGGCCAAGAGACACATGAAAAGATGCTCCACATCGCTAATTATCAGAGAAATGCAAATTAAAACTACAATGAGGGATCACCTCACACCAGTAAGGATGGCTGCCATCCAAAAGACAAACAACAACAAATGTTGGCGAGGCTGTGGAGAAAGGGGAACCCTCCACACTGCTGGTGGGAATGTAAATTAGTTCAACCATTGTGGAAAGCAGTATGGAGGTTCATCAAAATGCTCAAAACAGACCTACCATTTGACCCAGGAATTCCACTCCTAGGAATTTACCCTAAGAACGCAGCAATCAAGTTTGAGAAAGACAGATGCACCCCTATGTTTATCGCAGCACTATTTACAATAGCCAAGAATTGGAAGCAACCTAAATGTCCATTGGTAGATGAATGGATAAAGAAGATGTGGTACATATACACAATGGAATACTACTCAGCCATAAGAAGTGGAAAAATCCAACCATTTGCAGCAACATGGATGGAGCTGGAGAGTATTATGCTCAGTGAAATAAGCCAAGCGGAGAAAGAGAAATACCAAATGATTTCACTCATCTGAGGAGTATAGGAACAAAGGAAAAACTGAAGGAACAAAACAGCAGCGGAATTACAGAACCCAAAAATGGACTAACAGGTACCAAAGGGAAAGGAACTGGGGAGGATGGGTGGGCAGGGAGCGATAAGGGGGGGGGAAGGAGAAGGGGGGTATTAAGATTAGCATGCATGGGGGGGAGGGAGAAAGGGGAGGGTGGGCTGCACAGCACTGAGAGGACAAGTAGTGACTCTACAACATTTTGCTAAGCTGATGGACAGTAACCATAATGTGGTTGTTAGGGGGGATTTGATAGAGGGGAGAGCATAATAAACATATTATTCTTAATTTAAGTATAGATTAAAAATTTTAAAAAAAAAAGAAAGAAAGAAGAAAGAAAGAAAGAAAGAAAGAAAGAAGGAAGGGAGGAAGGAAGGAAGGAAGGAAGGAAGGAAGGAAGGAAGGAAGGAAGGAAGGAAGGAAGGAAGGAAGGAAGGAAGGAAGGAAGGAAGGAAGGAAGGAAGGAAAGAAAGAAAGAAAGAAAGAAAGAAAGAAAGAAAGAAAGAAAGAAAGAAAGAAAGAAAGAAAGAAAGAAAGAAAGAAAGAAAGAAAGAAAAGCGGGATTACTCCTTGATAGGATAAAACTATTGGTAAATCAAAGATCAACGCATGCTTTAAATATCCTTAATGTTGATCACTTAAAGGGTGTCAGATGATCAGCTATGGAGGTACTCTTTTCTGATAATATTCCTTTCTCTTAATAAAAAAAGAAAAAAAAAAGCAGTTACTGTGTGCTGACCTCCAATGAGTTCTGCACAATGGTATAGAGGGCATGTCAAAGTGTGGGCAAAGGGTCTGTTTGTTTCTATGCAGAAGATCAAGGCCTAGCTTGGATACCCAGAAAATGAACTAAGATACGATATGAGGAGGAGCTTCCAGCATCAGCACTCTCTGGAGGACTTGTGCCGTGGGATGATCATCAAAAAGCCTGCACAGGGATCCGGACAATGCTGCGGTTGTGGCTGCATCCAGCCCACCGTCTCCTGGACTTGCCATAGGAATGAGGAGGGACATGTCTAGGCTGGCATGTGCATACAGTGAGACAACGAATTTGACCGGATCTGTACTGTTGGAACTCAACCAGGAGTTGGGAGGGGTGCAAGGTGTAGCCCTCCAAAATCTTATGACTATAGACTATCTATGGTTAAAAGAACATATGGGATGTGAACAGATCCAAGAAATGGGCTGCTTTAATTTGTCTGATTTCTCTAAGACTGTTCAAGTACAGCTGAACAATATCCATCATATCATAGACAAATTTTCACAAATGCCTAGAGTGCCTAAATGGTTTTCTTGGCTTCACTGGAGATGGATCGTAATTATAGATTTGCTTTGTTTATGTCACCGTATTCCTATTATGTTAATATATGTGTGCAAATTAGGTAGTCGTTTAAAACCTATACATACTTAAGGTACTCTACAAGAAGATATGTCAAAGAAATAATCAATCCTCCCATGTTTCCTTCCATATGCTACATCTGTAGCTTTTCTTCTTTCTTCCTAATTACAACCCTTAAATAGAATTCGTGCCTCATATCGAATTTACCAAGTATCATAATTCCTCCAGGTGGTAAAGATACCTCGAGATAAGTGCTGGGCATAGAAGCCACAGGGCATAAATCTGCAAAGAAGTAAAAAGCTAACCTTTTCAAACAATATGGCTTCTCTCTCACCAACTTTACATTTCCCTGTATGGCCCCGGAAGATAACTGGTTAGCCAGAGACAGGTAAGATTCCTCAAGGGAGGAACAACCTAAGACAGGCACAGTCGCAGGGGGGCCATCAGGTGAGAATTTGGGGATCAACAGAGGTGAGGCTCAGAACCTCACCCCCCCTGTTTTGAGAGAAATCTTCTGCATCCGTGGATGTTTTGCTGCCCTTGTCTAGCCTGGATTAATACTTACTCCATAGGCACACACCTGATCATCTGATCATCTACATTTGCCCTCTTACAGCACTAAACTATGTTTTCTACCTTTATCTTGCATCTACCTAACACTTCAGCATTTTATTAAAAATAAAAATAATAATAATAATAAAGGGAGAAATGTGGGATCAACATATAAATCAAGTACAGAAATCAAACGAATATTCATATTTCACCTGATTGTTTATAGGTCATAATGCGTGATCAAAACCAAAAGTTTCTGTGGTGAATGCCCTTGTACTGTTCACCATGTAAGAATTTATTCACTATGTAAGAATTCGTTCACCATGTAAGAACTTGTTCGTTATGCTTCAGAAGATTGGAGACTGACGAGAATTAGATTTGGGATGGATTAATGATTGTACATTGAGCACTGACCCCCCTATACTGAATTTTATTGTTGTTAACAACCATTTGATCAATAAATATGAGAGATGCCCTCTCAAAAAAAAAAAAAAAAAAAAACTCCAGGGGACCCAATCATAGGTATATCATCTCATGGTTTTGTGATATTTACCTCCATGAGCTTGAGCAGGCTCCCACAATAAATATTGGAGAAAAATCACATCATGCTTTTGGCAGGGAGAAGGGAAAAAGAATTATGCCAGAGCACTCTGTTCTTTACAAGACCTCAGCAGATCCTAACCTGCTGGGGTATTAATAGAGCCTAACTGACCTGGGGGAAGGGAAATATCCAACTCCAGTCAGCTCTAGGCTTCCACAGAGGAGAAGGTAAATACCCAACTCCAGCCCACTCTGGCTTCCTCTCCAATATAACAGGGGAGAAAAAAATTAAAAACAGAGGCATATGTTCACTAAAAGACTGAGACCCAGCCATGAGATTATAGAATCCTTCCCCCACTCCACACATAACTCACCACTATATGTCTAAAGGCCTATTTGCAGCAGTTCATTTCACCTATTATATAATTTATGGCTATCAATAAAAAATAATAAGGCATGCCAAAAAGCATAAAACACAATTTGAAGAGACAGGTCAAGCATCAAAACCAACCATGGCAGGATTGTGGAATCATCAGACTGGAAATTTGTAACAATTCTCATTAATGTGTTCAGGGCTCTAATGGATAAAATAGGTAGCATGCATGAACAGATGAGTAATATAAGCACAGAAATGGAAATTCTAAGAAGGAACCAAAAAGAAGATTACAGATTAAAAAAACACCGTAATAGAAATTCAAAATGCTTTTGATAGGTTTATTAGTAGACTAATACAGCTGGGAGGAGAATCTCTGAGCTTAAACATATCTTAGTATAAACTCCCAAAAGTGAAAAGCATAGAGAACAAATACTGAAAAAAAGGAAAAAGAAAAAATATCCAAGGACTCTGGGGCAACTACAAAAAGATATAATATAGACATAATGAGAGTACCAGAAGAAGAAGGAAGAGAGAGGGGACCAGAAGAAATATCTGTAGTTATTACACTCATTATTATGACTGATACTTCCCCAATTAATGTCAAACACTAAGCCATAGATCCAGGAAGCTCAGAGACCACCAAGCAGGATAATAATCCCCCTCACCAAAACAACAGTGACAACAAAATATACCTAGGCATATCCTTTTTAAAGTACAGAAAGTCAAAGATAAAGAAGAGTCCTGAAAGAAGCCAGAGAGAGGAAAAACATCTTATATACAGAGGAACAAAGGTAAGAATTACATTGGACATCTGAGAAACTATGCAAGATAGAAGACAGTGGAGTGAAATACCTAGTGTTGAGAGTAAAAAAACCCACCAACCTAGAATTTTGTTCCATGTGAAATTATCCTTGAAAAGTGAAGAATAAATGAAAATTTCCTCAGGCAAACAAAAATTGAGGGAATTTGATGCCAGAAGACCATCCTTGTAAGAAATATTGAAAGAAGTTCCTTTGAGAGAAAGAAAATAATTAAGTAAGTCATAAACCTGGATCCATATAAAGAAAAGAATAATGTCAAAGAAGGTTTAAGTGTAGGTGAAATAAAAATTTTGTCTTCATCTTTAACTAATCTAACAGATAATGTTTGTTCAAAATTATAATAGCAACAATGTATTTGATTATGTATGCTTAAAGATAAGCAAAATGAATGAAAGTAATGATAAGAAGGATAGGAGGGAGAAATTACAATTATTTTGTTGTAAGACACTCAAAATTTGTGAAGTGGTATACTGTTATTTGAAAGTGGACTTCGACTAGTTGTAAATATATATTGCAAACTCTACGGCAACCACTGAAGAAGCACAAGGAAAAAGTATTACTGGCATATTAAAGAGTGGAGAGAAAATGGAATCATATAAAATGCTCAGTCAAAACTACAAAAGATAGGAAAACAGTGGATTACAACCATGGGAACAGAGAAAATGGGAAACAAATAGAAAACAGTAATAACTATGGTGCATATTAATCTAGGTATATCAATACCACTTTGAATGTCAGTGGTCTAACTGCACTAATTAAAAGATAAGTATTTTCATAGTGGATCAAAAAACACAATTCAACTATATTCTGTCTAAAAGAAACCAATTTTTATTATAAAGATTAGATCACATAGATTGAAAGCAAATGTATGGAGAAGGGTACTATGCTACCTCTAATCAAGAGGAAGCAAGAATTGGTATATTAAGTTCAGATAGAGCAGACTTCAAACTTAGAAATTGCTCCTTTATGTATTTGTCTAACAGCACAGCATCAAGTTATATGAGGCAAAAACTGATAGAACGGAAAGGAAAAAGAAATGTATATATTATCATAGTTGGAGACTTCAAAACCCTTCTATTAGTAATAGAAAGACCCAGCAGAAAGAAAATCAGTAAGGGCGTAGTTGAACTCAACACCACCATCAATCAACTGGATGTATGGACATCTATAAACTAATTAATCCAATAACAACAAAATACACTTTCTTCTCAAGTTCACCTGAAATATTTACTAAGATAAACCACATTATGGGACATAAAACACATTTTAACAAGTTTAAAATAATAGCAATTATTATACAATGTCTACTTTTAGACCATGTTGGAATTAAACTAGAAATCAATAACAGAAATATAACTGGTAATCCCCACATTTGTAGAGGTTAAACAACACACTTCTAAATAACATATGGGTCAAAGAAGAAATCTCAAGATAAATTTAAAAGCATTTTTCACTCAATGAAAATGAAGACACTTCTTATCAATTTGTGAGGTAAGGCAAAAGCAGAACTTAAAAGGAAATTTAAGGCATTAAATGCATATATTAGAAAAGAAGAAAGATCTAAAATCAATAAACTAAGTTTCCAACTTAAGAAACTAGGAAAAAAAGAGTGAAATATAAACTCCCACTTTAGGAAACTAGAAAAATAAGAGCAAATTAAGTCCAAAGTAAGCAGAAGAAAAGAAAGAAGAGTTAGAGCAGAAAAAAATAAAATTGAAAATGAAATCATTAAAATCTATAAAACCAAATGCTACTTTTTTGAAACATCAATAAATTAGTAAGCTGTTAACCAGGCTTAGAAAAAAAGAGAAGACACAAATTACTAAAATCAGAAATGAAAAGCCGTCATTACAGCTACCACAGAAATTAAAAGGATAGTAAAGAAATACTATGAATAACTCTTTGCCCACAAATCTGATAGCCTAGATGAAATGGAACAGCTCCTTGAAAGACATTATCTGCCAAAACTCACACAAGAAGAAATAGATCATCTGAACAGGCCAATGTTTTAGGAAAGCTCAGTTTTCCCTTCCATGAATGTTCACTATTTGCACAAAATACTTCATTTCTGGTCATCATATGTAGGGGTTTTTTTTTTCTCACACCAAGCAATTCTCTGTGATACCAGCTGGGTGTCCTACAATTTAACTCAATTCTGACCCTATCTCATAAGTGTCAGATTCCACAGGTTAAAGGCTCAGTCCCACAAGACAGCTCTCCCTCCACAAACATTTCAATGATAGTTGCAGGCTCATTACCTGTGCTTCTGACTGACCAGCTATAGACCAGAGGTTCCAACCACCCCCTCCTTTGGTTCAATTAATTTGTTAGAGTTGCTCAGAGATCCTAGAAAAGCAGTTTGCTTATGTTTACCAGTTTATTATAAAAGAATGTGATAAAGGATACAGATGAACCACCCAGATGCATAAGGAAAGATATGATGTGGGAAGGGGTACAGAGTTTCCATGCCCTCTGTGGGTGCAGCATTCTCCTGGCACCTCCATGTGTTCAGCAGCCCAAAAGTTCTCCAAATCCCATATCTTTGTGATTTTATGGGTGCTTTATTCCATAGGCATGATAGATCATTAACTCGATTTTCAGCCCATTTTCCTTCTCAAGAGAATGGGGTGTGGGGCTAAGCATTCTAAGTTTCTAATCATGGCTTGGTCTTTCCAGTTGCCGGCACTTAACCAGGAGCCATCCAGAAGCCCACTCAGAGTCACCTCATTAGAACAGAAAACCCTCCTATTACTCAGGGAATTGCAAGGACTTCAGGAACCAGGGTCAAAGATCAAATACTACAAGAAAAGATGCTCTTCAGGCTTTTATCACTTAGGAAATTCCAAGGGTTTTAGGATCTCTTTCTCATGGATTGGGAGCAGTGACCTATATGCATTTTCCATGTATTCTCATAGGTTATATATATATTTTTTAATTGAACTAATAATGAGTAAACTTCCAAAAAATAAAGGTCCTGGTACAGGTGGGTTCACTGGTTAATTCTACCAAACATTTAAGTAAGAAATTATGCCAATTCTCTATAATCTCTTTCAGAGGATAGAAGCATAGGGAATATTTCCTAATTCATTCACTGAGGCCAGCATTGCCGGAATAGCAACACCAAAGACATTACAAGAAAAGAAACCTACAGATAAATATCTATCATGAGCACAGAAGCAAAAAAACAACAAGATATTAGCAAATAGAATCCAAAACATATAAAAGAATTATACACCATGGCCAAGTGGGATTTCTCCCAGGCATGTAATGCTGGCTCAAAAATTAAAAATAAATTAATGTATAAATGGTGTTTGAAAAACTAAACAGCTACATGCAAAAGAATGAAACTGGATCACTGTTTTATACCATATACAAAAACCATATACAAAAAAAATGTATAAAAGACCTAAGACCATAAATATACTAGCAGAAAATTCTTGAACATAAGCAATAGTTATTTTTTTCTGGATATGTATCCCCAGGCAAGGGAAACAAAAGCAAAAATAACATGTTGGACTACATAAAACTAAAATGCTTCTTCATAGCAGAGGAAACCACCAACAAAACAGAAAGGCAGCCTACTGTATAGAAGAAGATATTTGTAAATGATATATCCAATCAGGAGCTCATATCCAAAATATATAAAGAACTTAAACTAATCAACACCAATAAACCAATAATCTGATTAAAAAATGGGCAGAGGACCTGAATAGACATTCTTCCAAAGACATATAGAAGGCTAACAAAAGACATTTTAAAAGATGCTCCACATCACTAATCATCAGAGAAATGCAAATCAGAACCACAATGAGACATCACCTCATACAAGTCAGAATGGCTAGTACCAACAAGACAAGAAATAACAAGTGTTGGTGAGGATGTGGAGAAAAGGAAACCCTCCTACACTGTTGATGGGAATGTCAACTGGTACAGCCACTGTGGAAAGTACTGTGGAAGTTTCTCAAAAAACTAAATGTAGAAATAGCATATGGCCCACTAAGTCCACTTCTGATAACTGCCCCAAGGAAAATCAAATCACTAAATAGAAAAGATATATGCATTCTTATGTTTATTGCAGCATTATTTACAATAGCCAATATATGGAAGCAACCTAAGTGTTTATTGGTAGATGAATGGATAAAGAATATGTGGTGCATATACACAATGGACTGTCACTCAGCCATAAAGGAGAATGAAATTTTGTGACTTGCAACATGGAATGAGCTACAGGATATTATGTTAAGTGTAATAAGTCAGACAGAGAAAGACAAATGCCATCTGATTTTATTTACATGGGGAATCTAAAAACAAAAAAAAATTAACTAACAAAAGAGAAATAGGCTTATAAACACAGAGAACAGACTGATGGTTGTCATAGGGGAGGGTGTGGGAGGTGAAATAGGTGAAGTGGATAAAGAGGCACAAATCTCCAATTTTAAAATAAATTAGTCACAAGGATGAAAATACAGCATAGGAAATATTGTCAATATTGCAATATCTCTGTATGTTAACAGATGGTAACTACACTTATTATGGTGTGAATTTAGTAATGTATACAATCATCAAATTGCTATGTTGTGTACCTGAAACCAATATTATATTGTATACCAACTGCATCTCAATAAATAATTGATTACTGTGATCCATCATATCCAGAGGCTAAAAAATAAAAACTACACAGGTGGGGAGAAGATGGCGGTGTGAATAGAGCAGCAGAAATCTCCTCCCAAAACCACATTTATCTATGAAAATATAACAAAGACAACTCTTCCTAAAATAGAGACCAGAGGACACAGGACAACATCTAGACCACATCCACACCTGTGAGAACCCAGCGCCTCACGAAGGGGGTAAGATACAAGCCCTGGCCCAGCGGGACCCGAGCGCCCCTCCCACCAGCTCCCGGCGGGTGGAGAGGAGTCAGCAAGCAGGGCTAGGGAGCCCAGGACTGCTGAACACCCAGCCACAGGATTCTGGACCAGAGAGCAGACACAGTGCATGCGTGGGGTCCTGGACACTAGGGAAACAGGGCGGCAGGACCAGTGAGCACGTGCCTGAGGCCGACGCTGGAGAACAAAGAAACGGGAGCGGCTTTTTTTTTTTTTTTTGGCAAGTGCTTTTTAGAAGCCTTAAAAGGACAGGGACCCCAATACTAGGGAAACAGGGCAGCAAGACTGGTGAGTGGGTGCCTGAGACAGGCACCTGAGAACAAAGAAACTTGTGCATATTTCCTTTTTTTATCTTTAATTATTTATTTAAATTTTTTTTTCTTTCATTGTTGCTGTTGTTGTTCTGGTTTGGAGAGTGCCTTTTGGAAGTCTTAAAGGGGCAGGACAGGACACGTAGCCCAGAGGCAGGGAATCTGGGGATCTCTGGGCACTCTAACCCGCTGGACAGCAGGGAGCACAGAGGCCCCTTACAGGGATAAATAGCCTCCCAGCCACTCCCCCTCCAACGGGGCTCCACCATTTGGGAGCAGTAGCCCGAGCAAGGACACGCCCACAGCTACAGCAGAGATGAACTCCATAGCAACCAGCCAGGAAGCAGAAGCCCAGTCTGCGCAGAGCTGCCAAGCACAAGCCACTAGAGGCCGCTATTCTCCCAGGAGAGGAAGGCCACAAACCAACAAGAAGGAAAGCACTTCCAGCTGTCACTCGTACCAGCTCTGCAAACTATCTCTATCACCATGAAAAGGCAAAACTACAGGCAGACAAATATCACAGAGACAACACCGCAGAAGGAGACAGACCTAAACAGTCTTCCTGAAAAAGAATGCAAAATAAGAATCATGAACATGCTGACGGAGATGCACAGAACAATGCAAGAGCAATGGGATGAAGTCTGGAGGGAGATCACAGATGTCAGTAAGGAGATCACAGAAATGAAACAAACCCTGGAAGGATTTATAATCAGAATGGATAAGATGGAAGAGGCCATTGAAGGAATAGAAACCAGAGAACAGGAACATATAGAAGTTGACATAGAGAGAGAGAAAAGGATCTCCAGGAACAAAACAATACTAAGAGAATTATGTGACCAATCCAAAAGGAATAATAACCATATTATAGGGGTACCAGAAGAAGAAGAAAGAAGAAAAGGGACAGAAAGTCTCTTTGAAGAAATAATTGCTGAAAACTTCCCCAAACTAGGGGAGGAAATAATCGAACAGACCAAGGAAATACACAGAACCCCCAACAGAAAGGATCCAAGGAGGACAACACCAAGACACATAATAATTAAAATGGCAAGGATCAAGGACAAGGAAAGAGTTTTAAAGGCAGCTAGAGAGAAAAAGGTCACCTATAAAGGAAAACCCATCAGGCTAACATCAGACTTCTCGACAGAAAACCGACAGGCCAGAAGAGAATGGCCTGATATATTTAATGTGATGAAACAGAAGGGCCTTGAACCAAGGATGCTGTATCCAGCACGACTATCATTTAAATATGATGGTGGGATTAAACAATTCCCAGACAAGCAAAAGCTGAGGGAATTTGCTTCCCACAAACCACCCCTACAGGGCATCTTACAGGGACTGTTCTAGTTAGGAGCACTCCTAAAAAGAGCACAGAACAAAACACACAACATATGAAGAATGGAGGAGGAGGAATAAGAAGGGAGAGAAGTAAAGAATCTCCAGACAGTGTATATAACAGCTCAATAACCAACCTAAGTTAGGCAGTAAGATACTAAAGAAGCTAACCTTGAACCTTTGGTAACCACAAATCTAAAGCCTGCAATGGCAATAAGTACATATCTCTCAATAGTCACCCTAAATGTAAATGGACAGAATGCACCAAACAAAAGATACAGAGTAATAGAATGGATAAAAAAGCAAGACCCATCTACATACTGCTTACAAGAAACTCCCCTCAAACCCAAAGACATGCACAGACTAAAAGTCAAAGCATGGAAAAACATATTTCAGGCAAACAACAGTGAGAAGAAAGCAGGTGTTGCAGTACTAATATCAGACAAAATAGACTTCAAAACAAAGAAAGTAACAAGAGATAAAGAAGGACACTACATAATGATAAAGGGCTCAGTCCAACAAGAGGATATAACCATTCTAAATATAAATGCACCCAACACAGGAGCACGAGCATTAGTGAAACAAATATTAACAGAACTAAAGAGGGAAATAGACTGCAATGCATTCATCTTAGGAGACTTCAACACACCACTTACCCCAAAGGATAGATCCACCGGGCAGAAAATAAGTAAGGACACACAGGCATTGAAAAACACACAAGAACAGATGGACACACTAGAACAGACATCTATGGAACTCTACATCCAAAAGTAACAGGATATACATTCTTCTCAAGTGCACATGGAACATTCTCCAGAATAGACCACATACTAGCTCACAAAAAGAGCCTCAGTAAATTCCAAAATATTGAAATTCTACCAACCAATTTTTCAGACCACAAAGGTATAAAACTAGAAATAAATTCTACAAAGAAAACAACAAGGCTCACAAACACATGGAGGCTTAGCAACATGCACTTAAATAATCAATGAATCAATAAACAAATCAAAATAGAGATCAAGCAATATATAGAAACAAATGACAAAAACAACACAAAGCCCCAACTTCTGTGGGATGCAGTGAAAGCAGTCTTAAGAGGAAAGTATATAGCGATCCAGGCACACCTGAAGAAGGAAGGACAATCCCAAATGAATAGTCTAACATCACAACTATCGAAACTGGAAAAAGAACAAATGAGGCCTAAAGTCAGCAGAAGGAGGGACATAATAAAGATCAGAGAAGAAATAAATAAAATTGAGAAGAATAAAACAATAGCAAAAATCAATGAAACCAAGAGCTGGTTCTTTGAGAAAATAAACAAAATAGATAAGCCTCTAGCCCAACTTATTAAGAGAAAAAGAGAATCAACACAAATCAACATAATCAGAAATGAGAATGGAAAAATCACAACAGACTCCACAGAAATACAAAGAATTATTAAAGACTACTATGAAAACCTATATGCCAACAAGCTGGAAAACCTAGAAGAAATGGAAAACTTCCTAGAAAAATACAACCTTTCAAGACGGACCCAGAAAGAAACAGAAAATCTAAACAGACCAATTACCAGAAATGAAATTGAAGTGGTAATCAAAAAACTACCCAAGAACAAAACCCCCGGGCCAGAAGGATTCACCTCAGAATTTTATCAGACATACAGGGAAGACATAATACACATTCTACTTAAAGTTTTCCAAAAAATAGAAGAGGAGGGGATACACCCAAACTCATTCTATGAAGCTAACATCACCCTCATACGAAAACTAGGCAAAGACCCCACCAAAAAAGAAAACTACAGACCAATATCCCTGATGAACATAGATGCAAAAATACTCAGCAAAATATTAGCAAACCGAATTCAAAAATACATCGAAAGGATGGTACACCATGACCAAGTGGGCTTCATCCCAGGGATGCAAATATGGTACAACATTCGAAAGTCCATCAACATTATCCACCACATCAACAAAAAGAAAGACAAAAATCACATGATCGTCTCCATAGATGCAGAGAAAGCATTTGACAAAGTTCAACATCCATTCATGATAAAAACTCTCAGCAAAATGGGAATAGAGGGCAAGTACCTCAACATAATAAAGGCCATCTATGATAAACCCACAGCCAACATTATATTGAACAGCGAGAAGCTGAAAACTTTATCTCTGAGATCAGGAACTAGACAGGGATGCCCACTCTCCCCACTGTTATTTAACAGAGTACTGGAGGTCCTAGCCACGGCAATCAGACAAAACAAAGAAATACAAGGAATCCAGATTGGTAAAGAAGTTAAACTGTCACTATTTGCAGATGACATGATACTATACATAAAAAACCCTAACGACGCCACCCCAAAACTACTAGAACTGATATCGGAATACAGCAAAGTTGCAGGATGCAAAATCAACACACAGAAATCTGTGGCTTTCCTATACACTAACAATGAACCAACAGAAAGAGAAATCAGGAAAACAACTCCATTCACAATTTTATAAAAAAAAATACCTAGGAATAAACCTAGCCAAAGAAGTGAAAGACTTATACTCTGAAAACTACAAGTCATTCTTAAGAGAAATTAAAGCGGACACTAACAGATGGAAACTCATCCCCTGCTCATGGCTAGGAAGAATTAATATCGTCAAAATGGCCATCCTGCCCAAAGCAATATACAGATTTGATGTAATCCCAATGAAACTACCAGCAACATTCTTCAATGAACTGGAACAAATATTTCAAAAATTCATATGGAAACATCAAAGACCCTGAATAGGCAAAGCAATCCTGAGAAAGAAGAATAAAGTGGGGGGATCTCACTCCCCAACTTCAAGCTCTACTACAAAGCCATAGTAATCAAGACAATTTGGTACTGGCACAAGAACAGAGCCACAGACCAGTGGAACAGATTAGAGACTCCAGAAAGCAACCCAAACATATATGGTCAATTAATATTTGATAAAGGAGCCATGGACATACAATGGCAAATGACAGTCTGTTCAACAGATGGTGCTGGCAAAAATGGACAGCTACATGTAGGAGAATGAAACTGGACCTTTGTCTAACCCCATATACAAAGGTAAACTCAAAATGGATCAAAGACCTGAATGTAAGTCATGAAACCATTAAACTCTTGGAAAAAACATAGGCAAAAACCTCTCAGACATAAACATGAGTGACCTCTTCTGGAACATATCTCCCTGGGCAAGGAAAACAACAGCAAAAATGAGCAAGTGGGACTATATTAAGCTGAAAAGCTTCCGTACAGCAAAAGACACCATCAATAGAACAAAAAGCCACACTACAGTATGGGAGAATATATTTGAAAATGACAGATCCAATAAAGGCTTGACATCCAGAGTATATAAAGAGCTCACACGCCTCAACAAACAAAAAACAAATAGCCCAATTAAAAAATGGGCAGAGGAACTGAACAGTTCTCTAAAAAAGAAATACAGATGGCCAACAGACACATGAAAAGATGCTCCACATAGCTAATTATCAGAGAAATGCAAATTAAAACTACAATGAGGGATCACCTCACACCAGTAAGGATGGCTGCCATCCAAAAGACAAACAACAACAAATGTTGGCGAGGCTGTGGAGAAAGGGGAACCCTCCTACACTGCTGGTGGGAATGTAAATTAGTTCAACCGTTGTGGTAAGCAGTATGGAGGTACCTTAAAATGCTCAAAACAGACTTACCATTTGACCCAGGAATTGCACTCCTAGGAATTTACCCTAAGAATGCAGCAATCAAGTTTGAGAAAGACAGATGCACCCCTATGTTTATCGCTGCACTATTTACAATAGCAAGAATTGGAAGCAACCTAAATGTCAATCGATAGATGAATGGATAAAGAAGATGTGGTACATATACACAATGGAATACTACTCAGCCATAAGAAGAGGGAAAATCCTACCATTTGCAGCAACATGGATGTAGCTGGAGGGTATTATGCACTGCGAAATAAGCCAAGCAGAGAATGAGAAATACCAAATGATTTCACTCATCTGTGGAGTATAAGAACAAAGGAAAAACTGAAGGAACAAAACAGCAACACAGTCACAGAACTCAAGAATGGACTAACAGGTACCAAAGGGAAAGGGACTGGGGAGGATGGGTGGGTAGGGAGGGATAAGGGGGGGAGAAAAAGGGGAGTATTAAGATTAGCATGCATGGGGAGTGGGAGAAATGGGAGGGCTGTACAACACAGAGAAGAGAAGTAGTGACTCTACAACACTTTGCTATGCTGATGAACAGTGACTGTAAAGGGGTTTGTAGGGGGGACCTGGTATAGGGGAGAGCCTAGTAAACATTAATATTCATCATGTAAGTGTAGATTAATGATAACAAAAAACAAAAAGCAGTTCCTGTGTGGTGACCTCCAATGAGTTCTACACAATGGTATAAAGGGCATATAAAAGTGTAGGGAAAGGGTTTGTTTGTGCTTATACAGAGGATCAAACCCTAATTTGGCAACCCCGAAAATGAACTAAGGTACGATATGAAAAAGAACTTCCAAACATCAGCTCTCTCTGGAAGACTCATGCCAGAAGATGATCATCAAAAAATCCCAACAAAGATCCATGCGCTGCTACAGGAGTAGATGCACTCATCCCACCATTTCCTGGACTTGCCATGGGAATGAAGAAGGAGATATCTAAGCTGGCCTGTGCCTACAGTAAAACAACAAATTTGACTGGATCTAAACTGTTGGAACTCAACCAAGAATTAGGAGAAGTGCAAATTGTAGCACTCCAAAATCTAACTACAGACTATTTACTTTTAAAAGAACATATGGGATGTGAACAGTCCACAGGAATGAGTTGTTTTAATTTGTCTGATTTCTCTCAGACTATTCAAGTTCAGTTGGACAATATCCACCATATCATAGATAAGTTTTCGCAAATGCCTAAGGTGCCTAACTGGTTTTCTTGGTTTCACTGGAGATGGCTGGTAATTATAAGTATGCTTTGATTATGTAACTGTATTCCTATTTTGTTAATGTGTGTGCGCAATTTATTTAGTAGTTTAAAACCTATACATGCTGAAGTTACTATACAAGAAGATATGTCAAAGAAATAATCAATCTTCCCATGTTTTCTTACACCTGCTACTTCTATAGCCTTTCTTCTTCCTTCCTAATTACAACCCATAAGTAGAATCCGTGCCTCATATCGAATTTACCGTGTATCACAATTCTTCCAAGTGGTAAAGATACCTCAAGACAAATGCTGGGCATAGAAGCCACAGGGCATAAATATGCAAAGAAGTAAAAAACTAACCTTTTCAAACAATAAGGCTTCTCTCTCACTTACCAATTTTACATTTCCCTGTATGGCCCCGGAAGATGACTGGTTAGCCAGAGACGGGTAAGATTCCTCAAGGGAGGAACAACCTAAGACAGCCACAGTTGCAGGGGGGCCATCAGGTGAGGAATTGGGGATTAACAGAGGTGAGGCTTAGAACCTCTCCCCCTCCCCCATTCTGAGAGTAATCTGCTGCATCCGTGGATGTTTTATTGCCCTTGTCTAGCTTGGATTAACACATAGTCTACAGGCACACACCTGATCATCTACATTTGCTCTCTTACAACACTAAACTATGTTTTCTACCTTTGTGTTGCATCTACCTACCACTTCAGCATTTTATTAAAAATAATAATAAAGAGAGAAATGTGGTATCCACATATAAATCAAGTATAAAAATCAAACAAATATTCATATTTGATCTGTTTATAGTTAATAATGCATGATCAAAACTGAAAGTTTCTGTGATGACTGCCCTTGTACTATTCACCATGTAATTTATTCACTATGTAAGAATTTGTTCTCCATGTAAGAACTTGTTCGTTATGTTTCAGAAGATTGGAGACTCACGAAAATTAGACTTGGGGTGGATTAATGATTATACATTGAGCCTTGAGTACCCTATACAGAATTTTATTGTTGTTAACAACCATTTGATCAAGAAGAATAGGAGAGGTGCCCTCATAAAACAAATAAATAAATAAAATAAATTTTTAAAAAAGAAAGAAAGAAAATAAAGTACACACTTCCAATTGTAAAATAAGTAAGTAAACGGGATGTAATGTATAGCATAAGGAATATAGACAAAATATTGTGACAACTTGGTATGGTGATAGCTGGTACCTAGAATTATGTATATAAATGTTCAATCACTGTGTTGTACACCTGAAACTAATGTAATACTGTATGTCAAGTACCCTTCAATAAAAAATAATTATCTAAAAAAATTTAAATATTAAAAAAATAAAAACTACATGATCGTGTCAATAGATGCATAAAAAGCATTTGTCAATATACAATATCTATTCATGATAAAAACTCTGAGCAAACAGGGAGACACTTTCAACTGTATACAAAAACTCTACGTTAATGTCATATTTAATGGTGATAACCTTGAAGGTTTTCCATTAATATCAGGAACAAGACAAGGATGTCCCTTCTTACCATTCCTTTTCACTATACTGGAAGCCCTTGCTAATGTGTTAAGGCAATAAAAGGAAAATAAAATATATACAGATTGGGAAGGAAGAAATAAAAGTATCTTTGAAGAAAATCTGAAAAAATCTACAAAAAGCAATCTTGGAGGTAATAAATGATTATAGTAAGGTTGAAGGATACAAGGTTAGTATATCAAAGTCAATCAATTTCCTACATAATAGCAATTGCACAGGTGGAATTTGAAATTAAAAAACAATGTCATTTACATTAGTACCAAAAAAGATGAAATACTTAGGTATAAATCTAACAAAATATGTACAAGATCTATATGAGCCAAACTACAAAACTCTGAAGAATGAAATTAAAGAATAACTAAATAAATGGAGAGCTAGCTATTCCTTATTCACAGATAGGACAACTCAGTACTGTCAATTCTTTTCACTCAATTATAATGCAATACCAATCAAAATTCCAGCAAGTTATTTTATGGGTAACAAATTGATTGTAAAGTTTCTATGGAGAGGCAAAACACCCAGAATAGTCAACACTAGATTTAAGAAGAGCAAACTTTAGGACTGATACTACTTGACGTCTATGTATAGCTATGAAGATATGAAGCTAGAGTAATCAAAACAGTGTGGTATTGACAAAAAAAAACAACAGAAAAATAGATCAATGGAATAGAAAAGAGAGCCCAGAAGTAGATCCACATAAATACAGTCAACTGAGCTTCCAAAAAGGAGTAAAGACAACATAATGCAGCAAAAATAATCTCTTCTACAGATGGTGCTGGAACAACTGGACATCTATATGCAAAAAATTAATCTAGACATAGACCTTGTATCCCCCACAAAAAATTAACTCAAAATGGATCACAGACCTAAGTGTAAAATGGAAAACTATAAAATTCCTTGATGATAACTTAGGAAAAAATTTAGATGAACTTGGGTATGTTGTTGACTTTGTGGATACAAGCACCAAAGCCATGATCCATGAAAGAAAGAAGAGATAAATTGGATTTCATTAAAACTGAAAATTTATGCTCTGAAAAAGACAATGTCAAGAGAATGAGAAGACAAGTTACAAACTGGAAGAAAAATATTTCGAAAAATATTATCTGATAAAGAACTATTATCCAAATATACAAAGAGCTCTTAAAACTCAACAGTAAGAAAACAACTTGATTAAAAAGTGGGCCAACAATCTTAACAGACATTTCACCAAAAAAAGATATACAGATGGCAAATAAACACATGAAAAGATGTTCCATATCATGTATCATATAAACGCAAATTAAAACAATGAGATACCACTATACATTTATTAGAATGGCCAAATTTGGAACACTGACAACACCAAATGCTGGTGAGGATATGGAGTTACAGGAACTCTCATGTGTGAGAGTGAGAATGCAAAATAATATGTAGCCACTTTGGTTTATAGTTTGGCAGTTTCTTTCAAAACTAATTATACTCTTACTTTCTGGTCCAGCAATCATGTCCTTGTTATTAACCCAAAGGAGTTGAAAACTTCTGTCCCCAAAAAAATCTTGTACAGGGCTGTTTATAGCAGCTTTTTTCATTTAACTGCCAAAACTTAAAAGCAACCAAGATGTCCTTCAGTAGGTGAATGGATAAATAAACTGGTACATGCAGACATGGAACATTAAGCACTGGAAAGAAATGAGCTATCAGGTCATGAAAAGATGTGGGGAAAACAAATGAATATTAGCAAGTGAAAGAAGCCAATCTGAAAAGGCTACATACTATGTATTCCCAACTATATGACATTCTAGCAAAAGCAAAACTACGGAATCAGTAAAAAGATCAGTGGTTGCCAGGGGTACGAGGGAGGGATGAATAGGTATAGCAAAAGAGGACTTTTAGGGTAGTGAAATTTCTTTTGGTCTTATAATGACAGATCCATATCATTATATATTTGTTCATAGCCATAAATATACAGCCCAAAGAGTGAGTCCTAAGGTAAGTTATAGACTTTGAGTGACTATGATTTGCCAATTTAGGTTCATAAATTGCAGCAAATATACCACCCTGATCAGTGATGTTGATAATGGGAGGGGCTATGCATGTGTAGGGGGCAAGTGGTATATGGGCAATCTCTGTACTTTCTTCTCAATTTTGCTGTAACCAAAAGAACTGCTCAAAATAATTTCTTTAAAGAAATAATGTCAAAAATGTTTGCATATTGTTCTTAAGTATATTTAACTCAAAACAAGGGGAGAATGAATCCTTTAACTTGTTTCCTTCACTTGGTATTTTGCAATTTTCATCTCACTGTGATACAAAAAATCAAAGAACAGACTGAGACAGAGAAGGGGAGCATTTTTCAGTTTTGTAAGCTCTAACATATTCTAATTTTTGACCTTTCCTCAGATTCCAATATTAATGACTCTTAGCTTCTCTGGACTCCATTTGTGTCCTAGAAGTTTACATTCCTGGGTTGGGCCTTCTCTCCACTGCTTGAACCATGAGTCTGTACTGAATACCTCTCATGCACCACTTCAAACAACCTTGGCCCTATCTCTTACTTTAACCATATTTATGACAACCAATTACATAAGAGCTTTACCACCTTCTTGAAAGTGAAACTTGAGACTCCCCACCTAGTCTTGGACCCACACTAAATACCTCTTGATTACTACTCCAGGAGCTTCTCTGGTATCACCATGTATGACACTCAGTACTCAGTATTAGAGATTCTGGAAACATGGGCAGTTAAACCCTTCAGACCATTCTTGACCAATGTCTGACAGGAGCCAATGGATGAATGGTTCCCTCTTTCATCTCCCTGGTGAGAGTTCTAAGGTGCATTTCACAAGACCTAAAGAGTCCCTTGGGATCAAGCACCAATTGCCCATAGCATTGGTCAAGTCAATAACAGATTTTATTTAAAGATTTTTCTTTTCTTCTTTTTCACTCTTCCTGTCCATTATCCCTGTTGGGTAGGATAATATTCCAAATACACTATCTGCATGTAAATCTTTGTATCTCACCATACTTTTGGGGGAAAATGCAAGCTCTTAAGATGGGCTTTTGGAGATGACAGTAAGACACCCAACATTGATATTATTGGGGCTGTAGTAACTGTTGGAATATTGTAGTGTCACAATTAGTAAGACGTTCACATGAAAGTGAAGTGGGATGTTGAAGCATTTATATACTAATTAAAGAAGTTGAAATATGAGGATACTGGTAATTGTGAGGATTATAAAGTTGATTGGCTTTTAAAAACTTCTTTGGGAATCTTAAAAAAAAGAGAGAAATGACATGCTCAGATAAGCCAGCTATCAACTCAAGGCACGCTATGAAATCCAGACAGACTTTATGGGTTTATCTAAGGAGACCCTATGGTAAGCATAGAGATGTGCTTCCCAGCTGTGGTTCCCAGCCTGCAGCTGTCAGTTCCTTTAGGGCCTACCTCAGCTTCAAATAACCACCTTACTCAATGTCAGGTAATTCCCAGGGCAGCCCATAGAAGACAACGGAGCAAGACAGGCACATGAACGCCTGGGAATTTCACCTGCTGAGTTTAACTCTGATGGGTAATACATTATTCTGGGTTTCTTGCCATATTGGCTGAGGTTATGTCAGGCCTGCATCACAGTTTAACTTCTTCCTTTGGCCAATTCTGCTTCCTTCTAATTCCTTTCAAAGAATGTTGACTTAAAAGAAATCTCATACTTTAAAATCCAGTTCTGTGTCTGCTTCTGTAAAACATAACCAATGACAACCCTCACCTTCTGGAGATGCAGGGGTTAACTATGCTGAAAAATGAGGCCCAGGTTCTAGTTGTAATGATAACAGAACTGCAAAAGAGACCAAATGTCCAGTTTTGACAGGTTTTCTATACCAAAATATGAGCCCTAAAAATGAAAGACTGGAAGCCTGAAAACTAGGATGGAGATGTTTATAAGAACTAGCCTGAGAATATTAAACTCCTAGATTTCTTACATCATATGGAGCAGTATAACCAGCTCCATCCCTCTTGCTATTGAGGAGCAATTTCCCCAAACCTAGGTGCCCTGCAAAGATACAGCCTGTGATAGGTACCCCCACAATATGATGCTCACCCTTTTAAAGAGCCACAATGAGAAACTTTGAGAAATTTGGTATTGTCTCTCTTTCAGAGATAGTATTGATAATAGAAGATGCTAACACAGAACTGAGCAACCTAGCATCAACCTGGATGATTGGATTCTCAGATGATAGAGGGCAGATGTCAGCAGTTAATTATCAAATTCAAGTTGGAGGTAATCACCCTAATGAACAGCAAGACCAAAATAGCAATCAGGGAACCTTTATATGCAGATATCTATGTTGATGGCAAATATATCAGAGTGTTCTGGGGATGAAATAAACTGAAAAAAAATGAACAGGCAAGCAGAAGGATTATGTATTAGTTCACTAGGGCTGCTGGACTTACACAATGGAAATGCATTTCCTCACAGTTCTGGAGGCTAGAAATCCAAAATTACATTGTTGGCAAGGTTAATATCTTTCAAGGCCTCTTTCCTTGGCTTGTGGATGGCCATCTTTCCCCTCTATCTTTTACATGATTTTGCCTCTGTGCATGCACATGTCTGTCTAATCTCTTCCTGTAAGGACACCACTATGATATTGTTTCACACTGGATTAGAGCTCACCCATATGACCTCATTTTACCTTAATTTTCTCTTTAGAGGCCTTATTTCCAATGTCTTCAGTCTCATTCTGAAGCATTGAGGTTTATAATTTCATCATTTGAATTTTGTGGGATATAATTCAGTCCATATAGCTAATTTCAACTCCCTAAAAGGAAAATTGTGATCTTTCAAATATTTTCTAAATTTAAGTCAGATCACAGACCCAAATCCACTGATTAAGGAGTTGGGTAACTTTGAATAAGAAAACTGTAAAACTCCAAAAGTATGAATACAAGTATATTTGACACACATCTTCCCAGTTGTCTTGCCAATGGGTTTTAGCCCCAGGAAAGTTCACTATGGATTCCATGTAACCAAAGAAAATGACAGCAAAAGGTTCTTGGGGTGAAAGGGATATACCCAATTTTATTTCCAGGTGGCAGGTCACTAAAATCCCATTCATTCAGAGTGCATCTGTATGCAGCAAGCCTGTCTCTGCCTCTGGGCCCCTCTGTTCACACAGCCATCCTCTGGGCTTCTCTGCCCAGCCGTCCCACGCCATCCTCTGGCCCTCTGTGCTCAGCGCTGCCACCACTCCAGCCTCTGCTCTCCTGCAGCCTTGCAGCCCTGCCACCATGTCACGCCCAGAGCACGGGGTGGAGCTCTTTTTATAGAGTCAGCAGCCATGTATTGCCCACAGGTGTGCAGTGAGGCAGTCAACCAGAGCCAGGTGAGAATCCTGGCCACAGGAACTCTCATTTTATCCACACCAGTCCTACCTGAAATCTTACACTGGGGAAAGAAGAATAACCAAAATTTTTGAGAGTCTGAGCAACATGGACACCAGGGGACCCAGAACACTCTCATGGTTCTCCAGAGAGGATGTGCCTTTATGGAGGCCAGACAATATATTACACCCTGGCCAAACACCATCTTACACTGGGTCTGGTGAGTTTGTGGACAAGTCTAGTGACTATTTCCCCAGATCCCACAAATCAAAATTTTGGTAGTTATACTTAGTTGCTGGCAGAACTCTATCACTGGTTCCCAGAACCACAGAATAAGAATAAGTATGGTAGGTAGCACCAAGGAAAACTCCCTGACATATACCTCCCCATCTCCAACACCAAGATAGTAAATCAAAAGTAATACTTCAACTGGAGGAATTTCAGTGATTTGTGCCACCTTAAAGGATGCAGGAGTGGACATTCTCTTTATAGCCTCATTAAATTCACCTCTATAAGCAGGTAGTAGATAACATATGATAGTGGACATCCACAAAATATAATGAAGTAGTGGTCCTAATAGTAGCTGCTCTGTCAGGTATAGCAACTTTACTAGAATAAATCAACACAGTCTCTGGTACTTGTGAAGGTTATTGATCTGTTGAGTGCATTCTTAATGTCTATCAGTGAGCAGAATCAAATACAGCTTACTTTTACATGAGTCACAGGAGTATATTCTCACCATCTTGCCCTGGGGCACTCTATCACACTACTGTTTGCAGAGACCTAGATATTTTTACCAATCTGCAGAACAATGTGCTGGTTTATTATAGGGAATATATATTGTTAATTGTACCTGATAAGCTGAAAGTGTCTAATGCTATAGTTGCTCTTGTAAGAATTATACATGCCAGATAGCATGAAATAAAGCCAACAAATATTCAGGGGCATGAAATATTTGTGAAGTTTTTAGGAGTCCAAAGATCTGGTGCCCTGTCAACATAAAGCACAGTTTTCAATGTAAAATACAACAGCTGTTGTATGTCATACTCCCTGTTAGTAAGAAAGAGTCTTCAGCTGTACTCCAGTAGGTCTCTTTTGGAGTCTAGAGGCAGTAGTGTATAAGCTGAACCAATATCTGATGTACGGTTCTTTGTCACCAGTAGCTAGAATTGACAGGTCTGGGAACTACAGGGTGGAAATAGTATTGTCTGCTCTTACCTCTCTCTCCAAATAATCCTTTTGTAGAATTCATGGCTCTCCTCCTCTAAACCTTAGGCTCTGTTGGATTAGACATACTTGTCAGTGAGGGAGTGCTTCCAGCAGGAGAGAGCAAGGGTTTCACTAAACTTGAAGCTATGAATTATCACTGGAATAAATGCTGTATCACTTAGATCCCCTCAGGACCATGACATTCATTCCACTAGCTGCTGTGAGTGTTGATTGCTGGATAACAGTAGTTTTTCCAGGTGTTGCTCTTAACTGACAGTTTCCAGGGAGCTGTCACATCCATTTAAGGTTACTATTCTTCCCTAGAGGTATCCCACATCTGATGTCTGATCAATGCAAGAAAAAAAGGCTAAGCCACTTTGTCTTGATTTGGGATAAACCTGAAGAGGCACAGGATGCCTTTAGCTCTCCCAGTGGGATCGGCTCCAGCCTCTGTTGCCACTACACTGAAGCTGTCCCTTTGCCCACTCTACTTTTCTCACTCCTTCACAGGTGTTATTTTTGCATGCTTCACCTATAAACCTCCTGCACATAATTCTGTTTCCTGGAGAATCTGGGCCTAAGACAATCACTTTCTGCAATGGAATCAGGGAAAAGAATGTCTGGAATCTAAGGAATTCTCTGGGGCATCTTTTGGTGCTTCCTGGCTAGAGTTAATAATGAGAAAGAAATGACAGTAACCATCACCCAACAAGAGCATTGTAGCCAGGAAATCAGAACCCTCATGGGGAAGGGTCTGTGACCTCCCAACAAACAGGAAACCTAGACTAGCAAAACTGCAGGCTAAGGGTGAGGGAAATCTAGACTGGTTGGTGGAGAAGATAAATGACAGATTTATTTATCACCTTGAGACTAGCTGCAGCATCAGGTGCTGACTTTGGTTGCACTAACTCTCTTTATTAAGCTTATGCAGAATATGCTGTCCACCTCCTTAACAGGGCACAATATGGTGAGTAGAACTTAATATAGGGCATAAGTGGGCTGAGAGGCCCAGAAGGCAGACTGTATCAGATATCATTTTTCACTTTTCATATCTTCTCAGCTCAAGTTCCACGTTTTCTACTGCTGTGGTAACAGAGATCTCAAAGTGCTCTAATCTGACAGCCCTTTCTGTTGGGCCCACAATAAATACCTCTGGCTTTCTCCTCTGAGGTTTATTCTATGATGCCACAGTGTGGGATTCTCATCCTAATCTGTTCTGCATTCTCACATGTGTAAACCAGAATGGGGGAGGGGGATGGGATTAAAGATCATGGGGCCATCTTTAACCTATGGAGAATAGGAATTGATTAACAAATTCTCCCTGCTCATATCTTCTGGGTGGATTGTTTTGAAATACGTTTCACAAGGCTCCATGGTCAGTGAACCTCACAGGATCAAGTACCAGCTGCCCACCCTTGTGACCTTTTTTCCTTCCTTCCTTCCTTCCTTCTTTGTATGGCTCTCCATTCACCTTTGTTTCATCTTTCTGTCCCTCATCTCTGCTCCCAGGAAACACCTTCTCAAAGAGACTATCCACATGCCACCCTTTTCTTCCAGCTCTGCTTTCAAAGGAACCAAGCTTAAGACAGCCTGACAGGGAGCGTACTGAAAATCAATGGTATAAGAGAGGAGCTAAGTGAGTTAATACCATATAATATGCAATGCACTGAATTCAGTGATTCTTCCAAGAGACTCTGGCTCACATCTCTTTGTGGGATTCATCATGATGAATGAAATAGGCTGAGGCCAGGTTCGAGAAGCTTAGGACTCTAGGTCTTAGTTTCTCCTCAGTTAACATTTCCATTTTGGCTTCACTGAATTGAACAGCAGATTTGAGTCTCTTAGTCAATTCTGAGTATAGCACTGACCTCTTAAACAAAGAAACCAACAGATTAAATGATACAGGTGAGGAATTTACAAGTTCTTCTATTTCCTCAGCAATTTTCTGCCTGGATAGTGTCAACGAGAAAGAAGAGATTCATTCCCTTGGGTTCTGATGACAGTTTGGTGCTTCTGTTTATTTTCTTTTATTATTATTTTAATTTAGGGGAAAAAAACAATAAAATGGGCAGTGGTTGACTTAGCTTTAGACTAAGTGGTGATTGGTACTTTCCTAGGATGGGAAGCTCAAGGCATTAGCCTTTTCCTAGAATAAACTTAGGCTTTTGTTCTGCCACCATTAGTCAAAAGGACACTATTACCCTTTATCAGTCTTTTTAGGTATAGACTCATAGCATATCGAAGATTCTTCAGAGAATTTAGTGAGACTATATCTAAAATCCTCATGGTACAAAGGGGCCCAGGAAATGACTGGCAGGTACCTACGTTCCAGGGCTGGAAGGCTTAGCAGGGAGCAGAACCCAGGTTGTGGCTCTTGACCCAGTGTTCCTTCCACTGCTTCTCTCCTATTTTTAGTCCCTACAGTCATGCTATTTATTTGTCCAGAAAATGTGGTATGAAAATCAGATTAAAAAGTTTAGTATGTATACCCAGGACACTGCTATAATTAACTAAAAATCTTAGGGCATGGTGCAAATGAAATCAACTTCCCACAGTCCATCTGAACTGAGGTGTTGGGACACAGGAGTGTGGGCTTCACAGTCCATGGAACTGGGTTTGAGTCACTGTTCATTCCCTCTTCTAGCCAAAAGTTGTGGGCAATTATTTAATACTTCTGGGCCTATTTCTTCACCTATATAATATCACTTGTTTCACAAGATGGTTATGAGAATTGTATGTATGTATGTATGTATGTAGAGAACTCAACCCAGCACCTTGCTCATGAGTACTTTTCTTTACATTCTGACATCAACCTGTCTTCAAGATTTAGCTTATATTCCATTACACCTCTCACAGGTTTTTGTATAAATCACCTTAGTGGCTTCCCACACTGCCTGATTTCATTCTTAAGTTTTGTTGTGTGATTCTGAACCACCCCCACCAGGTCATGAGCTCCCTGCAGCAGAAACTAGATTCCATTTCCCCCTGTTCTGTCCTTGTAGCTCTAGCCCCAAGAAGAAATGTAATATGAAAAGATGATTCCAGTGGGGTGTCAGACCAATTTTCCTCCCTGGACTTTTGGATGTTAGAGAGAAGGGGGTCTGCCTTCAAGATCTGGGTAGGAAAATATTTGACTTGCACTTGAATTTTTATCAACTATGTACTGTGGTCTACTGAAAGGCTGTACAAGTGGTGCTGAACAGTGTATGGGGAGATACTGTTCTATATTCAATACTAAGAAGCCTTTTCCCAAACTGGGTCTATAAGCAGAGGAAGCTTTGCCTCAAGTCATCATTGGCAATTTTCTCTGTTAAATTCTGTGAAACCATAAGCATTGGTGGGATAATGGGTAAGGTGTAAGGGACCCTCCATGGTCACAGGATGACTGAAATTATTTGAACTTACTAATATTAGTAATACTGCATGCCCTTTGAGCACATTGTATGCCAGGCACTATATAGACACAGTACTTCATTTAATCTTCACAATAACCATATGAAGTAAGTGTTAATACCATCCCATCCTGCAGATGAGAACCTCAAATGTAAAGGATTCTAAGTTACTGACTCATATTACACAGCTGCAACTACTCACGTCTGTGTCTCCAACACCTGCACTTATTTCCCTTTGCTAAATTGTTTCCATTGAAGGGATTCAGAACATGCCATCCCAAGCTTTGCTGCTTTGGCATATTTACAATTTTGAGCTGAAGGGACTTGAGAAACGGCAGATATGGGAAGTGCTCTGTGACCTCTTCCTTTTCCCCCCAGAAGCAGATCATAAATTTTCCCACAGGAAAGATGCCTTCTGGCACCTGTACCAGGAGTAGAAGACCATTCTTATCACCATAGACTGGAAGTTGATGCTGGAAGGGACATGTGCAACCAAATCTACTAAGATGACACTTATTATCTTCAATTAGTTTCCATCTCTCATGTACTTCCTGGTCTGTCCCAATTTACTGCCACTGCCCCAAGCCCCTTTGCCTTGTCACATCCTCACAAGTAATCATTCTTTATGTAAAAAGGCATGTAATATTTGGCCCTAATGGCTTTTTTGGGTCTCATTTTCTTTCCAAGTGCACCACTGTATGTGTTAATATATATATATAAAATAAATTTGTATGTTTTTCTACAGTTTATCTGTCTTGTGTCCATTCAGTTCTTAGCCCAGCCACAGAACCTAAGAGTAGAAGGAATTTTCCTTCCCTGTACCAGTACAGATGGACCATAAGGCCTTGGATTTTATTCTTACCATACTTGCTGTGTGAGGTAGATAGAGTTACAGAGCTAGAATGTTGCTTTTCTGGTCTTCTGAGGAGGCCATGCTTCTCCTTGGCTCAAAAATGCGTTGACTTGGCTCCCTGAGTTAGATGGGTCCACTCTTAAGAAAAGTTGGTTTTCAAAACCATGCATTCTTAAACCTAGGCATTTGAACCTGTTCATCACAAAAGTGAGAGATTTTGTTTTATATGTGTTCATTCTCAGGGTTGCTTTCAAATACCTGGCTCCTGAAGTGTTTATGTAAAATTGTATTTACACAAAATAATGTGTACACATCTTCTCAGAAACACATCTGGGGCCAAGAGTAGGTTTTGAGGACACTATCACTGGGGAATGGAAAGGGCTTGACATCAACAGAGCTCAGAAGATCTAAGTAAAAAAGGTAGAATAAGTTGAATCCTGATCACCTGAGGTTTTAATAAGAAAAGTATATTTCAATTTAGTAAATTTTAATCTTGATAGCCTAAATAAAAAATTCTATTTAAAACAAAAACTGACTGCAGTTGCTTTCACATATTTGAAACATCATGACCCACCTCAGGAGCCAGGGGAGAGGGGAAAACACCTTCATGGAGCTGGCCTGCTCTCCTTGGTAAGTCAGTCTACCCTGCCATTGGCCCTGCATTGCAGCAGAGGTAACACAAAGAGGGCAGAATTCATTGCTTAAGCAAGTGGGTTTCCAGATGGCCTACGAATTTCTGGAGGAGGGAATTGCCAGTGAGTTTTATATATAGAAAGTTATGTCTGCAGTCAAATTTGTGGTTTTGTTACCAGTTCTGTCTTGTAATTTGCCAATATTTTCACAAACATTCATAAAAGTGTAGTGCATTCAGCAATTTTGATTTCATGATGCTCTTAGGGGAATGAAAGAAGAGAGTGGTCCTCAGGATGGGAGAAGTGGTTCAGTATGAGGGGTGGCATCTGGGGGAATCAAAGGTGTTTTAGCTTGTGCTGCCATAACAGAATACCACAGGTCTTGGGGCTTAAAAAACACAAATTAATTTTCTCACAATTTTGCTGACTAGAAGTCTAAGATCAAGGTGATGGCAGGGCTGGTGTCTGGTAAGAACTCTCTGACAGGGCTGTAGATGGCCACCTCTTTGCTGTGTCCTCACATGGCTCTTCCCTTGTATGTGCATGGCAAGAGAGAGAAAGAGATCTCTGGTATCTCTTCCTGTTCTTATAAGGACATCAGTTCTATCAGATTAGATTCCTCTCTATGACCTCATTTAACCTCAAGTAGTTTCCTAAAATCCCTGTCTCCAAATACAGTTGCATTTGGGGTTAGGGCCTCAGCATAGGAATTTGGGAAGATACAATTCAGAAAATAGCAGAAGGTGGACCTGAAAAACAGGTGATAGCAAACAGGTGTGAGATACAGCATGTGTTTAGTCAGAAATGGGCAAGAAACAGCTCTCTTTCCTCAAATTTATCAGAAGGCGCTCCTCGTAAGGGATGGGGCAGAATAATTTGTTTCATAAAACAAGGTGTATCACTGAACCTTTACTGTTATGTTTTTGTATCAGAGTCACCTTTCCAAGAGTTAAACCCAATTGTCTAAGAAAAATTCACCTTCTACACTTCTGGGGTTCCAGGGGCCACAAATTGTTTTATAAAGATAGTGTACTTGCTGGTATTCACAACATAGCTCACAGAAAACAAGAAAGGTGTTTATTTTCTCCTGGAAATTCATACCTTCCACTAAGAGGAGAATCATCTTTATCCAATGAGAAATATGTATAATTTAAAATATTCACAAAAACCCCACATAATTGCTAAATAATCACAGGTTCTCAGTTTTTAAGAGCAACTAATGAATTTATTCTCAGCAAAGCGGGGGACTTGTTTGAAATGGAAACTTTCTCCTCCTTGCATATCAAAGTGGTGGCCAGCCTGAAATGGTGATGCTATGGCAGAGGTCAGGCCCTAGGAGCAACAACAGGGCATCTGTGGAAATGTGGTTAGCACTGGTCCTGGGCAGGGAAGATGTCCCTCTGTACTCTCAGAGGCAGCCTTTTCCTAAGAAGAAAAATGACAGGTTCTGCTTACCCACAGAGGTCCATGACTTTCCTTTTAGAACAATCAGCATAATGTGTTCAAAAGGACAATTGAAAATTGTTTGATTGCAGTTGCAATTTGCAGAATATCAGCTTGAGATGTGGGAGGAAGAAGTTTAGCTCAGTTCATTAAAAGATTGTGAGAACTGAAACAGGGACCTGTGCTCCATGTGCATCCAGGAGGCAATATGATAGTGTGATTTAGCACAGAGGGTTGTAATCAGACCTATCTGAACTAAAATCCTGGTTCTGCTTCTTATCAGCTCCTGGGCTTTGGCCATTAGTGATTCTTCATGTATGAGACAGGGATACTGATTATAACTGTATTATAAGATTATTGTCCCACATGTTTGCAATTGCCTTAGCATACAGTGTTTGATAATTCAGAAATGCTTTTCAAAATGTATGCTCTAAGTAGGGTGTCATATAATGAATGGTCCAAAACTCATCCCATTTGAGGTGCAAAGGGTCACTATCAGAATTTATATGGGGCATAAACTGAGACTCTTACAGGAAAACCAGCATGTATACTTGCCTTAGCTATGAAAATAAAGCTTCCGTTCGTAACCTGGAGACAACTCTGGTGTGGTAGAAGATTCCCTGATATATGAACAGATTTGCTTGGAAATTGGAGTATCAACACCAGAATTATAGCTTGGATTATGTTATGGATTGAGTTGTGTGCCCCCAAAAGACTTTTGAATCCTAAATGCCTCAGAATGTGACCATATTTGGTACTGGGATTGTGGCAAATGTAATTACCTAAAATGGAGTCAGATTGGAATAGTGTGGCTTCTTAATCCAATATGACTAGCATCTTTATATAAAGAGGGAAATGCAGATGCAGACACAGAGAGAAGATGGCCATGTGAAGACATAGGCAGAAACTAAGGTGATGCTTTCAAGCCACAAAATGCCTGAAGCCACCAGAAACTGGGAAAGACCAGGAAGGAACCTCTCCTAGAGGCTTAGAAGGAAGCACAGCCCTGCTGACAACCTGAATTTGGACTCCCAGTCTCCAAAAGTGTGAAACAATGCATTTCTATTGTTTTAAGCCACACAGTTTATAGGACTTCATTATAGTAGCCCCAGGAAACTAATACAGACCATGATATCAATCAGCTGTGTGGTGCTGAACGATCCATGTCAGTTCAATGAGACTCAGTTCTTTGCCTTTACAACGGGAACCAAAGGCCTCACAGGAGTAGTGAAAGTATTGTCTGACCTAAGCAGTGTGTTCCTCTCTAAGATAAAGAAAAAGAGGAGTATGACCTGATCTGTGTCTTCCCACAATTTAATCCCAGCTGCCTAATAGAGTAAATTCACTCAGCCAAATGACACAGAAAGGTTATTTTAGTTATTTGAGTTGAAGGATTGGCTAAGCCCAGTGGCCAGTTAGAGGGGCAAGACCTTAAGACCTCCACTGGGTCTGTGAGCCCCACCCCAGGGTAATCTTAATGTGATTGGCTGTGATCCTGGTTCCAATCAGAGTGTGTGCCTCTGAGGGGTTGTTGGAGAAGAAAAGGTGGATAAGTTGGATCACAAAGGGAGCTTACAAACCATTTGTCACAGTGCTGGTGTCCCTGGCTGCTTGCCTGGGAGGATTTGCAGATTTAAAAAATCAGTGACATCAATTGCCCTCTGGGGTGTCCACTCACTCAGCCCTGCCTGGCAGTGCTGGCCCACAGGACCCTTTATTTGTCAGGCAACCACTTGGAATCAGAACTACGAAAGTGTCCCAAGGCCTGGGGAGGCTTGATGTTCTCAAAATCTACAGGCAAATTCGGAAGAAGTAAATGTAGGAACTAGTTGGGGTGACCATTTTAATAATGTATATAACTGTTAAATCACTATTTTGTATACTTGAAACCAATAAGATATTGTATACAAACGATACTTCAATAAAAAATATATCAAAAAAAGGAAGTAAATGTAGGAATGCAAAAATAAATAAATAATCGAAAGGATAAACAAAAGGATTTCTGAATCGTAGGCTGGAGTTTTAGTCCATTAGGAAGGCAGAAAGGAATGACACGAAAACTATTCATAAAGCAGCAGCATGTACCTGAGGTAGGAGTTTCAGTGAAATATAACTTGGAGAGAGAATTTGTGTTAGAGTGCTCACTAAAGCAAAAAATTTGAAAACTACTGACTACTGATGGTAAAATCCAAGTGTGCATCTTCAATCTATCTGAGGACTTGTTCTGAGCATGCTTCTTCCTCTTAGATTTAGATTTTGGCTCATAATAACTATGACTCATATATAACTTAAAAAATCTTACACATTTATATATGTAACAAACACACCCCAATTGTATATATTATTTGTGCACAAACTCTGCAACTTGCTTCTCACCCTGAGAATGCAGATCCATCATGATGACTATGTCCCAGCCAGTACCCTCTATCCTGACAGTTCAAGGACTTCCAACTGAGTGGGTTTTGGGCCAGCCTGTCAGGGAGGTGTGAAATGAGACTCCCAACTTCTACTCTGGCCTTCATCAATCTCTTCTCCACACAGAAGCCAGAGTAACATTTTGAAAGTATAAATCAGATCATGTCTGACCCAGGTCAGAATTTTCTGAAGACCTGTCATTACACTTAAAACAAATTGCTACATCTCACTATGGCCCACCTGGCCTCCGTGGCAGGGCTGCACCTTCCTCTATAATGTCAGCTTTTACACCCCACTTCTTTATTAAGTTCTACCCCCATTGTCCTTCTTTTCACTCTTTAATGCATCAAGAAAGTTTTTGCCTCAGAGAATTTTCTGGTCCATCTTCCAGGAATTCTCTTCCAGATATTCATATGGCCTTAGTTTCTTTCCCATCAAACCTTCCCTGACCTTTCTATCCATAAATGTATCTACTTCCTCCCTATCTCCACATAGCAATTATCACTGCTGGCCATTATATTGGATGATAACGTATGCAGATCACCTTATCTCACTGGATTGTCAGCTTTCTGAGAGCAGATGCCTTATCCAACTCCTCATGGCATTCCTAGCACCTAAGATAGTGTCAGTAATCTGATAGGGACTTCAGTAAACCTTTCCTGGATATACAGAAGAGTGTATGGAAGGGTAGGGTATTAAGATACAGAGTCATAGCTTTAAAAATTGGTGTCATCGAGAGCTTTTGTCACAAACCTGTGTCCCATGTAACCTTAGGGATTAATGTGCTAGAAGTTTATGTGATTCTGGGCAAATACTCTTTCATTTACTCATTCATTTGTTCAACATGTAAGGATTGTGTACCTGTAATGGCCTGGGGATACACTGGTAAGGAGATGAACCTGGTACTGTCCCTCATGGAGCTTATATTCTATTAGTGGAATAGTTAGCCAATTAAAAGGTAAACAAATGAATATATCATAAATACTAAGAAGTGATATGGATAAAATAAAACAGGAAAATGGGAAAGAAAATGCCTGGGAGTAGGCATTCTGCTTTGCCTTTTAATGGGGAATTTCTTTCCATAATGGAGGTTTCTTAGCCTGAAACCTTAATGGGGAGAAGAAGCTGGTCTTGGGAAGAAGCCCAAGGCAGAAGGGAAAACAAGTGCAAAGGCCCCAGGGAAGGAATAAGCTTTGAGTGTTTGAGGAATAGAGAGCAGGCCATTATGGCTAGAACATAGCCAGGAAGAAGGTCCTACAGCTCAGTAGGATTAGGACTCAGTTTGAAGGTAGGTGCCTGAATTTAAGAAGCCTCAGCATCCTAATCTGTGCAATGGGTGTAAGAATGCCTATCTTACAGAGCTGTTTCAGGACTCAAGTATGACACTACATGCCATACACAGCACATGGCTGGACACAGTGTAAATGGAAACTGAAATGATTCTAGCACTGCTGCTTTGCTAAAAACAGGACACACTGGCTTCAGTATTTTTGATGTTTTACTCTCTGAACTAGATATGCTAGGACTTCTTTGCTAATGAAGTCTAGATAAGCATCCTATGCCTGAGCCCCTCCTGCCTGTTCTCCCATCTGCCTGTTTCCATAATGTTCATTCATTTTTAAATGGATACAAATGGTGAACTAAGCAAGTGCCACTGGGCATGAATATTTCTGCTCATTATAGTCAAACTTGGAGCCCTTTTGCAGCTACAGAAATTTTTTAATGAAATTATGACATGATAGTAAAAGTGGCAAGACTATCATAAAAAATCAGAAGTCCTCCAGTCTTGGGGTGGTGAGATAGTATACAAATCCCAGGGCCTGAAATGGTTCTTGACTGATTTGGTCAAAATTTGTCATCACTCAGAGAAAATCTGACGTCCCTTCACTCTCATGATGGTGAACTTTACACTTACGCTGGGTGGTTCAAAGGATGTGGGTGGTGGTAGTGCGACTGTCAGGTGTGCTGAGCTTAGCACTGCTCTTGAAATAGCACCCAGACTCTGCCCTGTCCTCTAAGGTGCCACAGCAAATTTGGCCTCTGGCTGAATTCCCTCCCTGTTCCCAGCCTCTTAGGCTTCCATTATGGTCCTGAATGCACAAAGTCTGTTCCCTTCTTATAGTTTTTACATCTTCTTTTCCTTTTGTGTGGCTGGTTCCTTCTTGTCATCTGTGATGCATCTCCTCCTTCAAGAGACCTCCCCAGGCTAGCCTAAATAAAATAGCCCTCCTTCATCCCACTCGATTTTCTCTCTAGTGCTTATCACTGCTGTAAATTACTTTATTCTTTTGCTTACTTATGAACTTACTGTTTCCTCCCATAAAATTGTTCACCACATAAGAACAGTGACTGTCTGATTTGTTCTCCATCACACCAGAATGCCTTGAAGAACATCTGGCATTTAATAAATGTTTTTGGATGAATAAATGAATGACTGGAGTGAGAAAAGCAAATTTTGAACTTGATTTTGTATAGGCAAACAAAGAAAATTGCTGGAGGGATACTGGGGTATCTATATAATTTTAGAAGGTGCTGAATACTTGAGACATAAAAGATGTAGGGGGATGGCTGGGCCTCTGGAACCGGGGACTTGAAAGCTTCTAGGATTCTGTCTCTTCTTTCTTCCCCTCTCTGTGTGTAGGCATCATTCTATCTCACTGTGAATCCTCTTTCCACACAGCAAGAAATAAGGCCATGGACAGCTACTGAGGTTCAGATCTTGGAATTTCTAGCCCTGAAGAAGAAATGAACCCCTTTTAAATTTCATTATAAAGTATTTCAGGCAAGAAGTCTGACTGGCCTGATTCAGGACCAAGTATCCTGGACCAAAATGTGTGAAGACCAGACCAAAGGAAATTGCTTAAGTAAGAACATGGTGACTCCTATTATAGCTGGATGGTGGGTGGAGATAGACTAATTTCCAAAATACGGAGGTTTGGGGAAGATGTCCACTATGTTGCATCTTGAAGTACAGAAAAACGGTAAGATTTTAATAACTGTGGGTGGAGTGGGAAGGACAAAAATTTATTAGAAGAAAAGCAAGCAGAGAGAAGACTGGAGCTAGGAAACTGATTGGGAGGCCTTTGTGATAGTCCAGATGTGAGACAGGTTACTTTCCTTATCCTGGATTTCTCAGAAAGAAGAACTAAGGCAGTTTTATGTGCTCCTATATCATTAGGGAGCACGGTGCAAGGAGCAGAAGTGAGGCAAGGGAGGGTGTAGCAGTGGAAAGAGGAGAGCCCAAAATGGGGGTGTTATTGATCTGCCACTACCACATATGAAGCACACTGTGCAGCATGGCCATACCACATCGCCAGAGGCCATATAAATGACTGATTCTTAGGACAGTGTACCTGGGTTAGAATGAGGGGAGAACTTATAGACCCTTTTTCCTTTGGTGGAAGACTGGGCCCATGTGACAGGGACTTCCACCCACTTTCAGATTACACATTTGAAAGCCTCTCATACCTAAGTATCAACAAGCAACTTCTGAGAATGAGGCACTGTCAGGCTGCAGCCCCAAAGGCCCATGAGATGGAGAGTTGGTGCATAAAATATGTCTGTGGCAACCCCAAAATGGAATGAAGGACAGTTGGAAGAGAAGAGAGGAAGGGTCTGTGAAAATCAGTGAAGACTGGATGGAACTTACAAACTGATTGAATATAGGGGTTGAAAGTCAACTAAGAAGCTGGGATGAAGCTTCCCCCTGCTGAGCAGCCCTGTGTCTTGGGGTCATATAATCCCCTTGTTACTCTCTTCCTGAATTCTGATTTCTCTGTATAAGTTTTGATGATTAGAATTGATTCCTGGATCTTGGAGCTTTACATTTCTTACCTACCCATTTCTCACTTGGCAAGTCCCATTCTCATTGGCCAGTAACTAAGACCTGTTGTCTGGTTTTATTTACAGAGCAAAGCCTGAACAAACTGCCCCACTGGGTAAAAAAAGTTCAGTCACTTAAAAGGCAGATGAGAGCTGAGGTTGAAAACACTGGAGATCCTGCTGTCAATATCCTGTCTGCTAACAGTGACTGCAGGAGTTGGCAGAGGGCCCTGGGCACAGTATGACCTCATTTTTTGCAGGGCCTACTGTAGTTACCAGAGCCTCTGTCTGGGCATGACAGGAAAATTAAAGCACACAAGAATAGTCAGCTTCTTATTCTTCTGGGGAATGGAATGGGTGTTACCTCATGGAGCAGATGGATAAGAGGAGAAGGAAAACTAAGGGTGGCCTGGTGATTGTGTCTTATCTCCACAATTAGTGGGTAGTGTTACATACACATCATTCCCTCCTCCTCTCTCCTGTAGTTAATGTTACTGCCTAAAGTAAACTAGAAGCAAATAAGAGCCTGTTTTCTTAATAATCATAGTAAGTTTGTGTGTATCAGCAGGGGATTGCATAGAACTTGAATATCTTGTGGTTATAACTCATGGATAAGGGTGAAAAAAGTTATCACAAAGCTGAAAGATGACTGCCTTTGTTGAGCCCAACACCTTGCTAAATTGCTGGGGGAAGAAGGCAGAACCATAAGGTATCAGTTGGCTAGAGGCAAGGCTTCAAAATAGAAAATAAGTTGACATGTGTCAAAAATGAACACAGAATGGGGTGAGAAAAACAATAAAAAGTATGAGAAAAGGGAGAAGAGAGGCAGGATGGCTGAGTAACATCTAACATTGCCTGCAGGGCTCTCAAGATAAGAATGAGTTTTAAACTTTGTTTTGTTTTGTAGTGGAACTCTTTTGCCTTCTCAAAACTTCAGTCATGATGATGATGATGATAAAGTTATTATTGACTGAGCTCTTATTAAGTGCCAAATATCATGCAAAATACATATATTATCTGATCTAATCTTTCCAGCCATCATAGGAGTTGGGTAGTCCTATTATGCCCATTTTAAATATGAGGAAATGGAAGCTTGGAAAGTTGTACAACCTGCTCACAGTCACCATGCCACTGAGCTGTACAAAGTATAATCTTCAAGACTAGGCTGTCTAATTCCTGAATTTGCTCTTTTAATCACATCCTGCTAATGTACTACATGTCCAAAGGTGGTGGTGGTGGGTGTGTGTGTGTGTGTGCGTGCGCGTGCGTGTGTGTGTGTTAGTGCCAGAGGAAGAAGCTGGGGTTGGCCCTTCCCTGGGGTATGGTATAGAGACTATTTTCTCTGGATTTTACATGTCAAGGACACACTGAATGATAAATGGTTTGCATTTCTAGATGGGAGTTCTCAATTTTCCATACTGATAAGGAAGTGCAAATGTGAACACGGCTGTGAGGATTGTTGCAAGAAATCTGTTCATAATAAAGTACCAGTGTTTGTAAATGATTTATTTCTTGTGTAAATGAAAGCAGATTTTAATTGTTCCCTACAGCAACACTATTTTCATCCACATGTATTCAGATTCACTTCTAGAAGTAGGAGAGAACAAGTGCAGTTAGTGTTAAGAATTGTGCATAACTCTGACTCTATCTTGCCTATGCTGCTGCCTGTGGCCCAAATTGCATACATAAGCATTATCCATCAGAGGTGTCCTGGCACAAAGGTAGTTTGAGCATAAGTTGACTGGACAGCTGCCATTTAAATAAAAGAATTCCCTCCCCCTTCTGGATTATTGCAGTGCCTCTATTACCTGGGAGAAACGATGATATTAGGAATTCGCACTGGGTTCATCTGCATTAGAGTTCTGCAGTACTATTCACTTCACATCCAGGTGATGTTCAATTGTCTTTGTATACAGAAGTGTAAACAGTGAAACTGCCCCCACTTTGGGAAAGATGAATGGTGGTGGAGTACAGGTGATTCTGACTTTTACTGGTTAAGGTTAAAAAGTTGGAATTTGTCGCATACAGACACATAGCATTCTGTTTATTATCCTTACCTTTTTTGCAGCTGTTCAGGAGCAAGTACATAGCCAAAGAGGAAGCTCCCCATTCCCTTAAGTCATCATTGCTTCCTTAACTAGATTAAAAGGCTTAATGCAAGGAGGCCTATTGGTTTCCCCCTGTAATAAACTGGATTACCCTCAGCTCTGCCAACCATATCCCCACCTGGGGCTCATTTGCATCTTGAAGCAAGTGAGGGCTGGAGCAGCCAATGCTCGTACAGTCCCAGACTTCTCTAGTTACTCAGAGGACAGCCAAGCCAACCCCAAATTCCTCTTCACCCTCCCAGCTCCCAGCCCAGGAGCAGTCATGGCTGGGCTGTGGGCTAGAACAGTTAGGTCTGGTTTTACATGGCTTTATTTGGGAGTCACAATACTCACTCAGCTGATGGAAAGTCATTTTTGAGGGGAGCTTCTAAGCCAGTGTTGGCCATATGTTTCCAGTGTGGGGGGCCTTAAGTAGCCCAGCTGACAGAGGTGGCAGCATTATTGGCAGAAATAATTCCTTCTTCCCTCCTTCACTTCCTTCCTTCTTTGTTTCCTTCCTTTACTCCCTCATTCCTTTTGTTCATTTATTCTGTAGCTATTTCTGGTATATTAGGAAATGCATATTTTGTCTTTGTCCCTGTTTCCTGGCAGAGCTCCTAAAACTCTTGGAATTTCCAGAGTGACAGAACCATCTTTTGTTATTCATACCAAGCTGTTTACAAACACACCTGAATTTATGCTAATGAGGTGACTCTTGGATGATTCCTAGATAGCCTTAATGTGAGGGCTGCTGTGTAGAAAGACCCAGCCATGATTAGAAGGTTGGAATTTTCAGCCCCAACCCCTTGACTTCCTGGGAAGGTAGAGAAGCTGAGAATCAAGTTCATTTCCAGTAGCCAATGATTTAAGCAAACACGCCTGTGTAATGGAAATCCCCTAAAAATCCCTAGCAGATGAAGTTTGCACAGCTTCCAGGTTGGTGCACACATTGAAGTGCTGGGAGGGTGGCACTCCTGAACAGTGACTGTGTGCCCGCCACCCATACCTTATCCATTTGACTGTTCCTGAGTTGTATTCTTTATAGTAAACCAGTAAACATGGGTAATGTGTTTTCATGTGTTCCATGAATCATTCTAGCAAATTATTGAATGTGAAGAGGTGGTTGTGGGAATTCCCTATTTATAGCCAGTAGTGCAAAGGATGGTGGTCTGGGACTTGTGACTGGCATCTGAGTGGAGGCAGTTTTGTGTGACAGAGCTTTTTAACTTGTGGAATCTGAAGCTAACTCCAGGTAGACAGTATCAGAATTGAATTGAATTGTTGGACACCCAGTTGGTATCACAGGATCAAAGACATTTATTGAACATGAAATTGTCTATAGTGCTATTAAAATATGGAATGAAAATATGAATAAAACCAAATTTCTACCTCTGTGTGGTTGTTAGCAACATAAAAAATGCTGATGGAGTCCAGAGGTGTGATGATTTGTCTGTATTAGCGAAGGCTTCACAGTGGAGGCACTATTTGAAATATTGAAGCTAGAAGACTTCCAGATGGAGAGGAGAAGAACACTTAAACAATATGAACAGAACAGCTTTGACCAAAGAACAGAGACAGACATCTTTGGGGAAAACCCCATGACTAGAATGTGAAGAGTCACAGGAATAGTGCCCAGTGAGACATATGTGGCATCCTGAGGCAGGCCTCACACTTCAGACTAACAGTTTTGGGGGTGAGGAGACTGGTTAGCAGGTATACTGGACACTACACCAGGTATCTCAACTCAGTATCCTCTCAGCCTGCTTGTTACTCCAGCTATCACTGCAGCAACTAGCCTGTCACAGGTGTAAGCAGCCAGCACTTTGCTTTGCCTGTATCGTGTACATCTTCTGTTTCCCCCAGTGCTTTCTGATACTGTGAAGTGTCTGTAAGAACCACCCAGAATACTTATATGTGTGACCTGAAAGTGTGAAGGAGTTAAAAGACCCATAGTACAATCTTTGACAATGGGGAAATGTTCCTTCTATCTTTTGGCTGGGATGGTTTGAGGTATATTCTAAAAGGTTCCTCAGGTGGTCCTAGCAGAATTGATCATCAGTTGCCCACATTAGTAACCCACCTCGGCTAGCCCTCATTTCTTGTTTTGTTCTTCCTAATGCTACATTCTTTTTCCCTAGGATCATATTCCATTATGTATTTATGCATGTAAGCTGCATCTCATACTCTGCTTTCTGGGGCTAGGGGTGGTGGTGGTTGGGGACCCAAAGGAAGTAGGAGGCTACTGTAACAGTCCAGACAGGACTAATGAGACTCGATCAGCTTGGAAAGAGAGTGGGTGGTGCTGATGGATGGTAAAGTTGTTTGGAGTCAGTGATGAAGTAGGCCAATGTCCACTTTGAATGGTTCTGTAGGAGGAGTGAAGATGAAGCTTCTTTCATTTGTCTGGGGGTAGACAATGCATTCTCCCAGGCCTCGAAGTCTATTTAAAAGGGCTGTCCTGTGCCTAGATGGAGAAGACCAGAAAGTCCCTGCTCTTGAGTCCACAACCTCCTGGGATACACTAATGTAGACAGACTACTTGAATAGGTTAGGCTTTGTGCCAGGAGAGTGCAGAGGGAGCAACATGTGACCTTTATACCAGAAGTTGTCTTTTTACCACAGGTAATCTCAGTTAATCCATGATCCTTTGAAATCTGGCAACCAACCACTTTTCTGAGATTAACTCCTGATATTTCACAGAGTAGTTCCATTCCCTTCTCTCCCATCCAACCAGCTCTAGGCTTTAGCCCACACTGTTCCTTCCAACTAGGATGAATTTCTTTCCCTCTCTCCTCACTCAGATCCTATTTATCTTTCAAGGTTTGGATCTGCTACTGCCTCCTCCATCAGATAACATGAATTGTTCCCCATCTGCATTTCCTGAGTTACAGAACTTGTCACACTGTGCCTGGTGTTGGATTTGCCTGTTTATACATCTGTCTTCCTCATTAGGCTGTGAGTTTGAGAGTGGAGGTAATCGAGTGTACTTTAGTCTCCTTGTGTCTCTTAGAGAAGGTTAGCACATAGTGAGTGATCAGGAAAGTGTAGTGAATTGAGTTCAATAACACAGCTTCCATTAATTTTCTCAACTGACCTTTTGCTAGTAGAAAGCAAAGGCGTGAAAAGACTATAAGCGACAATAACTAATCTCTGGTGGAAAAGAGTAATTTGTAAGTGAGGCTGTTATATAAGCGGAAAGCATGAAACCATCTTGCCCCAACCTCTAGAGCATCATCTTACAGGACTGCTCAGGACCAGGGGGTAAAATCTTTCTCTTATATTTAAAAAATGGGTTTAGGGATTTGATAGTATGTTGTTTTTTCTTTTCTCTTTTTCCATCACTTAGGTGGGGCCGAAGCCCAGTCAGAGAGCTTTTCCTCTCAGCCCCACAGCCTTAGTAGGAGTGACCACTCTGGTTTCCAGAGCTCTCTTAGGCTTTAGGCAGCCATAAAAGTCACTACTACCAATAGTCAGCATTTACTGAGTAGGGGCTCTGTACAAGGCACTGTGCTAAGTTCTTTGCATGCATTTCCTCACCAGGAAGGTGGTGCCATTTCCATTTTAAAAGACAAGAACACAAAGACCCAATCAGTGAAGTTCCTCATCAGCACCTGGACTTAAGAGTCTTGGTTGTACAGCTGAAGCTGCCACTTGTAACTACTGGATTTCTATGTTAAATGTGGTCTAGAGCTCAGTCTACACCCTCTTATAAACACTACCTCATTCCACAGAGACTACCTTCAGTGGCTGGACAGAGCATCTTCTCTGAAGGAAATGATCCCACCATAACCTTGGGATATTTAGGGATTGCCTGGAAGTTCAAATATGTAGGACTCATTTTTTTCCTGTTGTTTACTAATAATATGCTCAACTGAAATGTTTTTTGTCCATACCAAGGATTCAGAAAAATCAACAAATATTTTGTCCTTAAAATGTTTGATGAGGAGGAGCCAGGATGGTGGCGTGAGTAGAGCAGAGGAACTCTCCTCCCAAAACCACATAGAATTATGAAAATATAACAAAGACAACGTCCTAAAATAGAGACCAGAGGACACAGGACAACATCCAGACCGCATCCACACCTGCGAGAACCCAGCGCCTCGCAAAGGGGGTAAGATACAAGCCCGGCCTGGCGGGACCCAAGCACACCTCCCCCTGGCTCCCGGCGGGAAGAAAGAAACTGGAGCGCTTTTTTGCCTTTTTCTTCGTGAGTGCTTTTTGGAAGCCTTAAAGGGACAGGGACCACAATACCAGGGAAACAGGGCAGTAAGACTGGTGACCGGGTGCCTGAGACCGGCGCCTGAGGGCAAAGAAAATCGCGGGTTTTTCCCTTTTTTTTGGCGAGTGCTTTTTGGAAGCCTTAAAGGGGCAGGGAACCGAACACTAGGGAAACAAGGGAGCAAGACCGGTGAGCAGGTGCCTGAGACCGGCGCCTGGGGACAAAGAAAATGGCACGTTTTCTCCTTTTTCTTTTTTCCTCTTTCGTTGTTGCTGTTGTTGTTTTGCTTTGGACAGTGCTTTTTGGAAGTCTTAAACGGGTAGGACAGGACACTTACCCACAGGCAGGAAATCTGGGGATCTCTGGGCACTCTAATCCCCTGGACAACAGGGAGCACAGAGGCCAATTACAGAGATAAATAGCCTCCTAGCCGGTACCCCTTCAACGGGGCTCCACCACTCTGGAGGAGCAATCCCAGGCAGGACACGCCCACAGCAACAGCAGAGATAAACTCCACAGCAAAAGGGCAGGTAGCAGAAGCCCTGTCTGCCACAGCTGCCAAGCATTACCCACTAGAGGTCGCTATTCTCCCAGGAGAGGAAGGCCACAAACCAAAAAGAAGGGAAGCTCTTCCAGCGGTCACTCGTACCAGCTCTGCAAACAATCTCTATCACCATGAAAAGGCAAAACTACAGGCAGACAAAGATCAAAGAGACAACAGCTGAAAAGGAGACAGACGTAACCAGTCCTCCTGAAAAAGAATTCAAAATAAAAATCATGAACACGCTGACAGAGATGCAGAGAAAAATACAAGAGAAATGGGATGAGATGAAGTGAAAAATGCAAGAGCAATGGGATGAAGTCCGGAGAGAGATCACAGAAGTGAAACAATTGCTGGAAGGATTTATAAGCAGAATGGATAAGATGCAAGAGGCCATTGAAGGAATAGAAACCAGAGAACAGGAACGTATAGAAGCTGACATAGAGAGAGACAAAAGGATCTCCAGGAATGAAACAACACTAAGAGAACTATGTGAACAATCCAAAGGAATAATATTCATATTATAGGGGTACAAGAAGAAGAAGAAAGAAGAAAAGGGATAGAAAGTCTCTTTGAATAAATAATTGCTGAAAACTTCGCCAAACTACGGGAGGAAATAATCGAAGAGACCAAGGAAATACACAGAACCCCCAACAGAAAGGATCCAAGGAGGACAACACCAAGACACATAATAACTAAAAAGGCAAGGATCAAGGACAAGGAAAGAGTTTTAAAGGCAGCTAGAGAGAAAAAGGTCACCTTTAAAGGAAAACCCATCAGGCTAACATCAGACTTCTCGACAGTAACCCTACAGGCCAGAGAGAATGCCATGATATATTTAATGCAATGAAACAGAAGGGCCTTGAACCAAGGATACTGTATCCAGCACGACTATCATTTAAATATGATGGTGGGATTAAACAATTCCCAGACAAGCAAAAGTTGAGGGAATTTGCTTCCCACAAACCACCTCTACAGGGCATCTTACAGGGACTGCTGTAGTTAGGAGCACTCCTAAAAAGACCAGAGAACAAAACACACAACATATGAAGAATGGAGGAGGACGAATAAGAAGGGAGAGAAGAAAAGAATCTCCAGACAGTGTATATAACAGCTCAATAAGCAAGCTAAGTTAGGCAGTAAGATACTAAAGAAGCTAACCTTGAACCTTTGGTAACAACGAATCTAAAGCCTGCAATGGCAATAAGTACATATCTCTCAGTAGTCACCATAAATGTAAATGGACTTAATGCACCAATCACGAGACACAGAGTAATAGAATGGATAAAAAAGCAAGACCCATCTATATGCTGCTTACAAGGAACTCACCTCAAACCCAAAGACATTCACAGACTAAAAGTCAAAGGATGGGAAAACATATTTCAGGCAAACAACAGTGAGAAGAAAGCAGGGGTTGCAGTACTAATATCAGACAAAATAGACTTCAAAACAAAGAAAGTAACAAAAGATAAAGAAGGACACTACATAATGATAAAGGGCTCAGACCAACAAGAGGATATGACCATTCTAAATATATATGCACCCAACACAGGAGCACCAGAAATTGTGAGACAAATACAAACAGAACTAAAGAGGGAAATAGACTGCAATGTATTCATCGTAGGAGACTTCAACACACCACACACCCCAAAGGATAGATCCACTGGGCAGAAAATAAGTAAGGACACACAGGCATTGAAAAACACACTAGAACAGATGGACCTAACAGACATCTATGGAACTCTACATCCAAAAGCAACAGGATATACATTCTTCTCAAGTGCACATGGAACATTCTCCAGAATAGACCACATACTAGCTCACAAAAAGAGCCTCAGTAAATTCCAATATATTGAAATTCTACCAACCAATTTTTCAGACCACAAAGGCATAAAACTAGAAATAAATTCTACAAAGAAAACAAAAAGGCTCACAAACACATGGAGGCTTAACAACATGCTTCTAAATAATCAATGGATCAATGAACAAATCAAAATAGAGATCAAGGAATATATAGAAACAAATAACAACAACACAAACCGCAACATCTGTAGGATGTAGCAAAAGCAGTCTTAAGAGGAAAGTATATAGCGATCCAGCACACCTGAAGAAGGAAGAACAATCCCAAATGAATAGTCTAACATCACAACTATTGAAACTGGAAAAAGAAGAACAAATGAGGCCTAAAGTAAGCAGAAGGAGGGACATAATAAAGATAAGAGAAGAAATAAACAAAATTGAGAAGAATAAAACAATAGCAAAAATCCACAAAACCGAGAGCTGGTTCTTTGAGAAAATAAACAAAATAGATAAGCCACTAGCCAAACTTATTAAGAGATAAAGAGAACCAACACAAATCAACAGAATCAGAAATGAGAATGGAAAAATCATGACAGACCCCCACAGAAATACAAAGAATTATTAAAGACTACTATGAAAACCTATATGCCAACAAGCTGGAAAACCTACAAGAAATGGACAACTTCCTAGAAAAATACAACCTCCCAAGACTGACCAAGGAAGGGATACAAAAGTTAAACAAACCAATTATGAGCAAAGAAATTGAAACGATAATCCAAAAACTACACAGGAACAAAACCCCGAGGCCAGACGGATTTACCTCAGAATTTCATCAGACACACAGAGAAGACATAATACGCATTCTCCTTAAAGTGTTCCAAAAAATAGAAGAGGAGGGAATACTCCCAAACTCATTCTATGAATCACCATAATACCAAAACCAGGCAGAGATGCCACCAAAAAAAAAACTTACAGACCAATATCCCTGATGAATGTAGATGCAAAAATACTCAATAAAATATTAGCAAACAGAATTCAACAGTATATCAAAAGGATCATACACCATGACCAAGTGGGATTCATCCCAGGGATGCAAGGATGGTACAACATTCAAAAATCCATCAACATCATCCACCACATCAACAAAAAGAAAGACAAAATCCACATGATCATCTCCATAGATGCTGAAAAAGCATTTGACAAAGTTCAACATCCATTCATGATAAAAACTCTCAGCAAAATGGGAATAGAGGGCAAGTACCTCAACATAATAAAGGCCATATATGATAAACCCACATCCAGCATTATACTGAACAGGAGGAAGCTGAAAGCATTTCCTCTGATATTGGGAACCAGACAGGGATGACCACTCTCCCCACTGTTATTTAACATAGTACTGGAGGTCCTAGCCACTGCAATCAGACAAAACAAAGAAATACAAGGAATCCAGATTGGTAAAGAAGAAGTTAAACTGTCACTATTTGCAGATGATATGATAATGTGCATAAAAAACCCTAAAGACTCCACTGCAAAACTACTAGAACTGATATCGGAATACAGGAAAGCTGCAGGATACATAATCAACACACAGAAATCTGGAGCTTTCCTATACACTAACAATGAAGCAATAGAAAGAGAAATCAGGAAAACAACTCCATTCACAATTGCATCAAAAAGAATAAAATACCTAGGTATAAACCTAACCAAAGAAGTGAAAGACTTATACTCTGAAAACTACAAGTCACTCTTAAGAGAAATTAAAGGAGACACTAACAAATGGAAACTCATCCCATGCTCATGGCTAGGAAGAATTAATATCATCAAAATGGCCATCCTGCCTAAAGCAATATACAGATTTGATGCAATCCCTATCAAATTACCAGCAACATTCTTCAATGAATTGGAACAAATAATTCAAAAATTCATATGGAAACACCAAAGACCCCGAATAGCCAAAGCAATCCTGAGAAAGAAGAATAAAGTAGGGGGGATCTCACTCCCCAACTTCAAGCTCTACTACAAAGCCATAGTAATCAAGACAATTTCGTACTGGCACAAGAACAGAGCCACAGACCAGTGGAACAGATTAGAGACTCCAGAAAGTAACCCAAACATATATGGTCAATTAATATTTGATAAAGGAGCCATGGACATACAATGGCAAAATGACAGTCTCTTCAACAGATGGTGCTGGCAAAACTGGACAGCTACATGTAGGAGAATGAAACTGGACCTTTGTCTAAACCCATATACAAAGGTAAACTCAAAATGGATCAAAGACCTGAATGTAAGTCATGAAACCATTAAACTCTTGGAAAAAACATAGGCAAAAACCTCTTAGACATAAACATGAGTGTCCTCTTCTTGAACATATCTCCCCGGGCAAGGAAAACAACAGCAAAAATGAGCAAGTTCAGCAAAAATTAAGCTGAAAAGCTTCTGTACAGCGAAAGACACCATCAATAGAACAAAATGGAACCCTACAGTATGGGAGAATATAGTTGAAAATTACACATCCGATAAAGGCTTGACGTCCAGAATATATAAAGAGCTCACATGTCTCAACAAACAAAAAACAAATAATCCAATTTAAAAATGGGCATAGGAACTGAACAGACAGTTCTCTATAAAAGAAATACACGTGGCCAACAGACACATGAAAAGATGCTCCACATCGCTAATTATCAGAGAAATGCAAATTAAAACTACAATGAGGTATCACCTCACACCAGTGAGGATAGCTGCCATCCAAAAGACAAACAACAACAAATGTTGGCGAGGCTGTGGAGAAAGGGGTACCCTCCTACACTGCTGGTGGGAATGTAAATTAGTTCAACCATTGTGGAAAGCAGTAGGGAGGTTCATCAAAATGCTCAAAACAGACTGACCATTTGACCCAGGAATTCCACTCCTAGGAATTTACCCTAAGAATGCAGCAATAAAGTTTGAGAAAGACAGATGCACGCCTATGTTTACCGCTGCACTATTTACAATAGCCAAGAATTGGAAGCAACCTAAATGTCCATCGGTAGATGAATGGATAAAGAAGATGTGGTACATATACACAATGGAATACTACTTAGCCATAAGAGGAAAAATCCTACCATTTGCAGCAACATGGATGGAGCTGGAGAGTATTATGCTCAGTGAAATAAGCCAAGTGGAGAAAGAGAATTACCGAATGATTTCACTCATCTGAGGAGTATAAGAACAAAGGAAAAACTGAAGGAACAAAACAACAGCGGAATGACAGAACCCAAAAATGGACTAACATGTACCAAAGGGAAAGGAACTGGGGAGGATGGGTGGGCAGGGAGGGGAAGAAGAATGGGGGTATTAAGATTAGCATGCATGGGGGTGAGGGAGAAAGGGGAGGGAGGGCTCTACAACACAGAGAGGACAAGTAGTGATTCTATATTTTGCTATGCTGATGGACAGTGACCGTAAGGTGCTTTTTAGGGGGGACCTGATATAGGGTAGAGCATAGTAAACATAGTATTCTTCATGTAAGTGTAGATTAAAGATTAAAAAAAAAAGAAAGAAAGAAAGAAAAGGGGGATTACTCCTTGAAAGGTTAAAACAATTGGTAATTCAAAGATTTCAAAGATTAACGCATGCTTTAAATATTCTTAATGTTGATCACTTAAAGAGTGTCAGACGATCAGCTATGGAGGTACTCTTTTCTGATAATTTTCCTTTCTCTTAATAAAAAATAAATAAATAAATAAATAAATTTAAAAATAGGAAAAAAAGCAGTTCCTATGTGCTGACCACAAATGAGTTGTACACAGTGATATAGAGGCATGTCAAAGTGTGGGCAAAGGGTCTGTTTGTTTCTATGCAGAAGATCAAGGCCTAGCTTGGCTACCCAGAAAATGAACTAAGATACAATATGAGGAGGAGCTTCCGGCATCAGCACTCTCTGGAGGACTCGTTCCGGGGGATGATCATCAAAAAGCCTCCACAGGGATCTGGGCGATGTTGCGGTTGTGGCTGCGTCCACCCCACTGTTTCCTGGACTTGCCATTGGAATGAGGAGAGAGATGTCTAGGCTGGCATGTGCATACAGTGAGACAACGAATTTGACCGGATCTGTACTGTTGGAACTCAATCAGGAGTTGGGAGGGGTGCAAGTTGTACCGCTCCAAAATCTTATGACTATAGACTATCTATGGTTAAAAGAACATATGGGATGTGAACAGATCCCAGAAATGGGTTGCTTTAATTTGTCTGATTTCTCTCAGACTGTTCAACTACAGTTGGACAATATCCATCATATCATAAACTAATTTTCACAAATGCCTAGGGTGCCTAAATGGTCTTCTTGGCTTCACTGGAGATGGCTGGTAATTATAGATTTGCTTTGTTTATGTCACCGTATTCCTATTATGTTAATATGTATGTGCAAGTTAGTAGTTTAAAACCTATACATACTTAAGGTACTCTACAAGAATATATGTCAAAGAAATAATCAGTCCTCCCATGTTCTCTTCCATATGCTACCTCTATAGCTTTTCTTCTTCCTTCCTAATTACAACCCTTAAATAGAATTCGTGCCTCATATCGAATTTACCGAGTATCATACTTCCTCCAGGTGGTAAAGATACCTCGAGACAAGTGCTGGGCATAGAAGCCACAGGGCATAAATCTGCAAAGAAGTAAAAAGCTAACTTTTTCAAACAATATGGCTTCTCTCTCACTTACCAACTTTACATTTCCCTGTATGGCCCCGGAAGATGACTGGTTAGCCAGAGACGGGTAAGATTCCTCAAGGGAGGAACAACCTAAGACAGGCACAGTCGCAGGGGGGGCATCAGGTGAGAAACTGGGGAACAACAGTGGTGAGGCTTAGTACCTCAACCCCCCCCCCCCCGTGTTGAGAGAAAGTTTCTACATCCATGGATGTTTTATTGCCCTTGTCTAGCTCGGATTAGCTCATATTCTACAGGCACACACCTGATCATCTACAATTGGTCTCTTACAACTCTAAACTATGTTTTCTACCTTTATCTTGCATCTACCTACCACTTCAGCAGTTTACTAAAAATAAAAATAATAATAATAAAGGGAGAAATGTGGGATCCACATATAAATCAATTATAAAAATCAAACGAATATTCATATTTGACCTGATTGTTTATAGTTCATGTGTGTTCAAAACTGAAAGTTTCTGTGATGAATGCCCTTGTACTGTTCACCATGTAACAACTTATTCACTATGTAAGAATTCGTACACCATGTAAGAACTTGTTTGTTATGCTTTAGAAGATTGGAGACTGAAGAGAACTAGGCTTGAGATCGATTAATGACTGTGCATTGAGCATTGACCCCCCTATACAGAATTTTATTGGTGTTAACAACCATTTGATCAATAAATATGAGATGCCCTCTCAAAAAATTAATAATAATAAAGAGAGAAATGTGGTATTCCCATATAAATCAAGTATAAAAATCAAACGAATATTCATATTTGGACTGATTGTTTATAGTTCATAATGCGTGATCAAAACCGAAAGTTTCTGTGATAACTGCCCTTGTACTGTTCACCATGTAACTTATTCACTATGTAAGAATTTGTTCTCCATGTAAGAACTTGTTCATTATGCTTCAGAAGTTTGGAGACTGATGAAAATTAGGCTTGGGGTGGATTAATGATTGTACATTGAGCATTGACTCCCTTATACAGAATTTTATTGTTGTTAACAATCATTTGATCAATAAATAGGAGAGATGCCCTCACAAAAAAAACCAAACAAAGAACAACAACAACAAAAAAAAGTACACACTTCCAATTATAAAATGAATAAGTAACCGGGATGTAATGTATAGCATAAGGAATATAGTCAAAATATTGTAACAACTTGGTATGGTGATAGCTGATACCTAGAATTATCATGTATATAAATGTTGAATCACTGTGTTGTACACCTGAAACTAATGTAATACTGTGTCAACTACCCTTCAATAAAAAAATAAATAAAAATAAATTTAAAAAAATGTTTGATGAGAGAGGAGGAGCCAAGATGGCGGCATAAGTAGACCAGCGGAAATCTCCTCCCAAAACCATATATATTTTTGAGAATACAACTATTCCTAAAAGAGAGACCAGAAGACACAGGACAACAGCCAGACTACATCTGCATCACCATGCAAAGGGGGTAAATACAGGCTGTGGCCTGGGTCATGCCCCTCACCCCAACTCCCAGTGGGAGGAGAGGAGTCAGAGAGGGGAGGGAGAGAGAGACTAGCACTGCCAAACACCAAGCCCAAGCCATCCGCACTGGGAGCAGAGACACAGAGTGTGTGGTGTGCTGTATACTAGGGAAATGGAACAGTAAAATCTGCGAGTGGGTCCTGGATGACAGTGACCCAGGGACAAAAGGAAAGCAAGTGCCTTTGAAAGTCTTAAAGGGACAGGGACCCCACAGCTGGATGGAAGCACCGAGGTACACTAAGCCTAGCAGCTGGGAATCTCAGGGAACTCCGGATGCCCTAACTCCCTGGGTAGCAGTGCAGCTCTGAGGCCCCTCACAGAGATAGACAGCCTCCTGCCCATTCCCCCTCCAGTGTGGCTCCGCCACAGTGGAGCAGCAGCCTGATGCCAGCCATGCCCACAGCAGCAGGGCAGAGTTTCTATCACAGCAGCCAGGCAAGAATCAAAGATCCCGTCTGCGCGGAGCTGTCCAGCACAACCTGCTAGGGGTCACTGTTCTCCCAGGACAGAAAGGCCACAAATTAGCCAGAAGGGATGTTCTCCCAGTCGTCACATATGCAAGCTCCCCACAACTACCTCTATCGTCATGAAAAGGCAGAAAAATTTGATCCAGACCAAAATCACAGAGACAACCTCTGAGAAGGAGCATGGAGAGATAGACCTAACCAATCTTCGTGAAAAAGAATTAAAAATAAAAGTCATAACCATGCTGATGGAGCTGCAGAGAAAAGTACAAGAGCTAACAAATTAGGGAGGGAGACTACAGAAATAAGACAATCTCTGAAAGGATTTAAAAGCAGAATGGATGAGATGCAAGAGGCCATTGATGGAATAGAAACCAGAGAACAGGAATGCAAAGAAGCTGACAAAGAGGGAGATAAAAGGATCTTCAGGAATGAAACAATATTAAGAGAACTGTGTGACCAATCCAAAAAGAACAATATTCACATTATAGGGGTACCAGAAGAAGAATAGAGACAAAAAGGGATGGAAAGTGTTTTTGAATAAATAATTGCTGAAAACTTCACCAAACTGGGGGAGGAAATAATCACTCAGACCACAGAAGTACACAGAAATCCCAACAGAAGGGACCCAAGGAGGACAACACCAAGACACATGATAATTAAAATGGCAAAGATCAAGGACAAGGACAGAGCTTTTTTTTTATTGAAGGGTAGTTGACACACAGTATTACATTAGTTTCAGGTGTACAACACACTGATTTAACATTTATATACATGATAATTCTAGGTACCAGCTATAACCATACCAAGTTGTTACAATATTTTGACTATATTCCTTATGCTATACATTACATTCCAGTTATTTATTTTACAATTGGAAGTGTGTACGTTTTTTTTTGTGTGTGTGAGGGCATCTCTCCTATTTATTGATGAAATGGTTGTTAACCACAATAAAATTCTGTATAGGGGGGTCAGTGCTCAATACACAATCATTAATCCACCCCAAGCCTAATTTTCATCAGTCTCCAATCTTCTGAAGCATAACGAACAAGTTCTTACATGGAGAACAAATTCTTACATAGTGAATAAGTTACATGGTGAACATTACAAGGGTAGTCATCACAGAGGCTTCTGATTTTGATCATGCATTATGAACTATAAACAGTTAAATATGAATATTCATTTGATTTTTATACTTGATTTATATGTGGATACCACATTTCTCTCTTTATTATTATTATTTTTAATAATATGCTGAAGTGGTAGGTAGATACAAGATAAAGGCAGAAAACATAGTTTAGTGTTGTAAGAGAGCAAATGTAGATGATGAGGTGTGTGCCTGTAGACTATGTGTTAATCCAAGCTCGACAAGGGCAATAAAACATCCACGTATGCAGAAGATTTCTCTCAGAACAGGGGGTGGAAGGTTCTAAGCCTCACCTCTGTTGATCCCCATTTTCTCACCTGATGGCCCCCCTGCGACTGTGCCTATCTTAGGTTGTTCCTCCCTTGAGGAATCTTACCCATCTCTGGCTAACCAGTCATTTTCCGGGGCCATACAGGGAAATGTAAAGTTGGTAAGTGAGAGAGAAGCCTTATTGTTTGAAAAGGTTAGCTTTTTTACTTCTTTGCATATTTTATGCCCTGTGGCTTCTACACCCAGCATTTATCTTGAGGTGTCTTGAGGTGTCTTTACCACTTGGAAGAATTATGATACTCAGTAAATTCGATATGAGGTACAAATTCTACTTAAGGGTTATAATTAGGAAGGAAGAAGAAAAGCTATAGAAGTAACAGGTGGAAGAAAACATGGGAAGATTGATTATTTCTTTGACATACCTTCTTGTAGAGTAACCTCAGCATGTATAGGTTTTAAACTACTAATTAAATTGCACACACACATAAACATAATAGGAGTACAGTTACATAACCAAAGCATACCTATAATTACCAGCCATCTCCAGTGAAAAAAAGAAAACCAGTTAGGCACCTTAGGCATTTGTGAAAACTTATCTATGATATGGTGGATATTGTCCAACTGAACTTCAACAGTCTGAGAGAAATCAGACAAATTAAAACAACCCATTCCTGGGGACTGTTCACATCCCATACGTTCTTTTAAAAGTAAATAGTCTGTAGTTGTAAGATTTTGGAGCGCTACAATTTGCACTTCTCCTAATTCTTGGTTGAGTTCCAACAGTTTAGATCCAGTCAAATTTGTTGTTTTGCTGTATGCACAGGCCAGCTTAGATATCTCCTTCTTCATTCCATTGGCAAGTCCAGGAACTGGTGGGATGAATGCATCTACACCTGTAGCAGTGCATGGATCTTTGTTGGGGTTTTTTGATGGCCATCTTCTGGAATGAGTCTTCCCAACAGTGCTGATGTTGGAAGTTCTTTTTCATATTGTATCTTAGTTCATTTTCGGGGTAGCCAAATTAGGCTTTGATCCTCTATATAAAAACAAACAGACCCTATGCCTACACTTTTATATGCCCTTTATATCATTGTGTAGAACTCACTGGAGGAGACCACACAGGAACTGCTTTTTTTTATCATTAATCTACACTTACATGACGAATATTTTGTTTACTATGCTCTCCCCTATACCAGGCCCCCCCTATATACCCCTTTACAGTCACTGTCCATCAGCGTAGCAAAATATTGTAGAATCGCTACTTGTCTTCTCTGTGTTGTACAGCCCTCCCCTTTCTCCCACCCCCCATGCATGCTGATCTTAATATCCTCCTTTTTATCCCCCTCCCTTATCCCTCCCTACCCACTCACCCTTCCCAGTCCCTTTCCCTTTGGTACCTGTTAGTCCATTCTTGAGTTCTGTGATTCTGCTGCTATTTTGTTCCTTCAGTTTTTCCTTTGTTCTTATACTCCACAGATGAGTGAAATCATTTGGTATTTCTCTTTCTCCACTTGGCTTGTTTCACTGAGCATAATACTCTCCAGCTCGATCCATGTTGCTGCAAATGGTAGGATTTGCCTTTTTCTTATGGCTGAGTAGTATTCCATTGTGTATATGTACCACATCTTCTTTATCCATTCACCCATCGATGGACATTTAGGTTGCTTCCAATTCTTGGCTATTGTAAATAGTGCTGCGATAAACACAGGGGTGCATCGGTCTTTCTCATACTTGATTGCTGCATTCTTAGGGTAAATTCCTAGGAGTGGAATTCCTGGGTCAAATGGTAGGTCTGTTTTGAGCATTTTGATGAACCTCCATACTGCTTTCCACAATGGTTGAACTAATTTACATTCCCACCAGCAGTGTAGGAGGGTTCCCCTTTCTCCACAGCCTCGCCAACATTTGTTGTTGTTTGTCTTTTGGATGGCAGCTATCCTTACTGGTGTGAGGTGATACCTCACTGTAGTTTTAATTTGCATTTCTCTGATAATTAGCGATGTGGAGCATCTTTTCATGTGTCTGTTGGCCACCTGTATTTCTTTTTTGGAGAACCATCTGTTCTTTATATATTCTGGACATCAAGCCTTTATCGTATGTGTCATTTTCAAATATATTCTCCCATAGTGTAGGTTCCTTTTTGTTCTATTGATGGTGTCTTTTGCTGTACAGAGGCTTTTCAGGTTAATATAGTCCCACTTTTTCATTTTTGTTGTTGTTTTCCTTGCCCAGGGAGATATGTTCAAGAAGAGGTCACTCATGTTTATGTCTAAGAGGTTTTTGCCTATGTTTTTTTCCAAGAGTTTAATGGTTGCATGACTTACATTCAGGTCTTTGATGCATTTTGAGTTTACTTTTTTATATGGGGTTAGACAATGGTCCAGATTCATTCTCCTACACGTAGCTGTCCAGTTTTGCCAGCACCATCTCTTGAAGAGACTGTCATTTCGCCATTGTATGTCCATAGCTCTTTTATCAAATATTAATTGACCATATATGTCTGGGTTAATGTCTGGATTCTCTAGTCTGTTCCACTGGTCTGTGGCTCTGTTCTTGTGCCAGTACCAAATTGTCTTGATTACTATGGCTTTGTAGTAGAGCTTGAAGTTGGGGAGTGAGATCCCCCCTACTTTATTCTTCTTTCTCAGGATTGCTTTGGCTTTTCAGGGTATTTCGTGGTTGCATATGAATTTTTGAAATACTTGTTCCAGTTCATTGAAGAATGTTGCTGGTAGTTTCATAGGGATTGCATCAAATCTGTGTATTGCTTTGGGCAGGATGGCCATTTTGACAATATTAATTCTTCCTAGGCAGGAGGATGGGATGGCTTTCCATCTGTTAGTGTCCCCTTTAATTTCTCGTAAGAGTGACTTGTAGTTTTCAGAGTATAAGTCTTTCACATCTTTGGTTAGGTTTATTCCTAGGTATTTTATTCTTTTTGATGCAATTGTGAATGGAGTTGTTTTCCTGATTTCTCTTTCTATTGGTTCATTGTTAGTGTATAGGAAAGCCACAAATTTCTGTGTGTTGATTTTGTATCCTGCTACTTTGCTGTTTTCCGATATCAGTTCTCGGAGTTTTGGGGTGGAGTCTTTAGGGTTTTTTATGTACAGTATCATATCATCTGCAAATAGTGACAGTTTAACTTCTTCTTTAGCAATCTGGATTCCTCGTATTTTTTTGTTTTATCTGACTGCCGTGGCTAGGACCTCCATTACTATGTTAAATAACAGTTGGGAGAGTGGGCATCCCTGTCTAGTTCCCAATCTCAGAGGAAAAGGTTTCAGCTTCTCGCTGTTCAATATAATGTTGGCTGTGGGTTTTTCATAGATGGCCTTTATTATGTTGAGGTACTTGCCCTCTATTCCAATTTTGCTGAGAGTTTTTGTCATGAATGGATGTTGAACTTTGTCGAATGCTTTTTCAGCATCTATGGAGATGATCATGTGGTTTTTCTCTTTCTTTTTGTTGATGTGGTGGATGATGTTGATGGACTTTCGAGTGTTGTGCCATCCTTGCACCCCTTGGATGAATCCCACTTGGTCATGGTGTACGATCCTTTTGTTGTATTTTTGAATTCGGTTTGCTAATGTTTTGTTGAGTATTTTTGCATCTACGTTCATCAGGGATATTGGTCTGTAGTTTTCTGTTTTGGTGGGGTCTTTGCCTGGTTTTGGCATTAGGGTGATGTTAGCTTCATAGAATGATTTTGGGAGTATCCCCTCCTCTTCTATTTTTTGGAAAACTTTAAGGAGAATGGGTATTATGTCTTCCCTGTATGTCTGATAAGATTCTGAGGTAAATAAATCTGGACCGGGGGTTTTGTTCTTTGGTAGTTTTTTGATTACCGCTTCAATTTCTTTGCTGGTAATTGGTCTGTTTACATTTTCTGTTTCTTTCTGGGTCAGTCTTGGAAGGTTATATTTTTCTAGGAAGTTGTCCATTTCTCCTAGGTTTCCCAGCTTGTTAGCATATAAGTTTTCATAGTATTCTCTAATAATTCTTTGTATTTCTGTGGGGTCCGTTGTGATTTTTCCTTTCTCCTTTCTGATAGTGTTGATTTGTGTTGACTCTCTTTTCCTCTTAATAAGTCTGGCTAGAGGCTTGTCTATTTTGTTTATTTTCTCGAAGAACCAGCTCTTGGTTTCATTGATTTTTGCTATTGTTTTATTCTTCTCAATTTTGTTTATTTCTTCTCTGATCTTTATTATGTCCCTCCTTCTGCTGTCTTTAGGCCTCATTTGTTCTTCTTTTTCCAATTTCGATAATTGTGACATTAGACCTTTCATTTGGGATTGTTCTTCCTTTTTTAAATATGCTTGGATTGCTATATACTTTCCTCTTAAGGCTGCTTTTGCTGTGTCCCACAGAAGTTGGGGCTTAGTGTTGTTGTTGTCATTTGTTTCCATATATTGCTGGATCTCCATTTTGATTAGGTCATTGATCCATTGATTATTTAAGTGCATGTTGCTAAGCCTCCATGTGTTTGTGAGCATTTTTGCTTTCTTTGTACAGTTCATTTCTAGTTTTATGCCTTTGTGGTCTGAAAAGTTGGTTGGTAGGATTTCAATCCTTTGGAATTTACTGAGGCTCTTTTTGTGGCCTAGTATGTGGTCTATTCTGGAGAATGTTCCATGTGCACTTGAGAAGAATGTGTATTCTGTTGCTTTTGGATGTAGAGTTCTGTAGATGTCTATTAGGTCCATCTGTTCTAGTGTGTTGTTCAGTGCCTCTGTGTTTTTACTTATTTTCTGTCTGGTGGATCTGTCCTTTGGAGGGAGTGGTGTGTTGAAGTCTCCTAGAATAAATGCATTGCATTCTATTTACTCCTTTAGTTCTGTTAATATTTTTTCAGGTATGTTGGTGCTCCTGTATTGGGTGCATATATATTTATAATGGCTATATCCTCTTGTTGGACTGAGCCCTTTACATTATGTAATGTCCTTCTATGTCTTTTGTTACTTTCTTTATTTTGAAGTCTGTCTTGTCTGATACCAGAATTGCAACACCTGCTTTCTACATTTTGTTCTTCGCCTGAAATATCTTTTTCCATCCTTTGACTTTAAGTCTGTGCATGTCTTTGGGTTTGAGGTGAGTCTCTTGTAAGCAGCATATGGATGGATCTTGCTTTTTTATCCATTCTATTTCTCTGTGTCTTTTGATTGGTGCATTCAGTCCATTTACATTTAGGGTAATTATTGAAAGGTATGAACTTATTGCCATTGCAGGCTTTAAGTTTGTGGTTACCAAAGGTCCAGGGTTCCTTTCTTTACTATCTTAGCGTCTAACTTAACTCGCTTGTTGAGCTATTATACACACAGTCTGATGATTCTTTATTTCTTTCCCTTCTTATTCCTCCTCCTCCCTTCTTCATATGTTGGGTGTTTTGTTCTGTGCTCTTTTTAGGAGTGCTCCCATCTAGAGCAGTCCCTGCAGGATGCCCCGTACAGGTGGTTTGTGGGAGGCAAATTCCCTCATCTTTTGCTTGTCTGGGAATTGTTTAATCCCTTTTTCATATTTAAATGATATTCATGCTGGATACAGTAGTCTTGGTTTGAGGCCCTTTTGTTTCATTGCATTAAATATATCATGCCATTTTCTTCTGGCCTGTAGGGTTTCTGTTGAGAAGTCTGATGATAGCCTGATGGGTTTTCCTTTGTAGGTAACCTTTTTATTCTCTCTGGCTGCCTTTAATACTTTGTCCTTGTCTTTGATCTTTGCCATTGTAATTATTATGTGTCTTGGTGTTGCCCTCCTGGGATCCCTTGTCATGGGAGTTCTGTGTACCTCTGTGGTCTGAGAGGCCATTTCTTCCCCTAGTTTGGGGAAGCTTTTGGCAATTATTTCTTCAAAGACACTTTCTATCCCTTTTTCTCTCTCTTCTTCTTCTGGTATTCCTATAATACGTATATTGTTCCTTTTTGATTGATCACTCAGCTCTCTTAGAATTCTTTCATTCCTGGAGATCCTTTTATCTCTCTCTGCATCAGCTTCTCTGCATTCCTGTTCTCTGTTTTCTAGACCATTAATGGTCTCTTGCATTTAATCCATTCTGTTTTGAAGTCCTTCCACAGGTTGTTTTATTTCTGTATTCTCCTTCCTTAGTTCTTGAATATTTCTCTGCAAGTCCATAAGCATGGTTATGACTCTTGTTTTGAATTCTTTTTCAGGAACACTGGCTAAATCTATCTCCCCAGGTTCCTTCTCAGGGGAAGATGTAGCAGATGCCAAAGCTGTCTGGGTTAGGCTTGTATGGATCATATTTTTTTGCCTTTTCATGTTGACAGGTGCTATTGACTGTCAGCTGGGAGGGCCAAACTTTTCACTTGCTACTGGCCTTTCTTTACTGGGACAACTGCGACCCCTAGTGGCTTGTGTTGGGTAAGTGCATGTAGGCTGGGTCTTTGTGCCTTGCCTGGCCAAAGTGTAGGAATTTTCCTTTCTGCCTTTCTGTGGGCGTGTTTTGCCTTAGGCTGTTTCTCTGCTTTCGCAGTGGTGGGAGGGGTAATGGACTGGGGGGGGGGGCTGTTTGGCTGTTTACCTCTGTGAGGGGTCTCAGAGATGTTGCCCATGGGGTTAGTGCACCCAGTTTTCCCTGTAATTTCCAGCCACTGGGCTGTGACCTGTATTGTTTCCGTCCAGCTGTTAAATCCCTGTCTCTTTAAGACATTCAAAGAGCACTAGCTTTTCTTTGTCACAGGGGCATCAGCTTCGGCACCCGCTCAGAGGTCTTGCTGCCCTATTTCCCTAGTTTCCAGCCCTCCAAGCATGCACTGTGTCTGCGCTCTGGTGCGGGTGGCTGGGGCTGGGAGGAGGTGTGCTGGGGTCCCGCCGGCTGGGGCTTGTATCTTACCCCTTTCACCAGGCGCTGGGCTCTCGCACATGTCGATGTAGTCAGGCTATTGTCCTGTGTCTTCTGGTCTCTCTTTTAGGATTAGTTGTATTTGTTGTATTTTCAAAAATATATATGTTTTTGGGAGGAGATTCCCACTGTCGTACTCACGCCGCCATGTTGGCTCCACCTCCTCAAGGACAGAGTTTCAAAGGCAGCTAGAGAGAGGAAAAAGGTTACCTACAAAGGAAAACCCATCAGGCTATCATCAGACTTCTCAACAGAAACTTACAAGCCAGAAGGGTATGGCATGATATATTTAATGCAATGAAACAGAAGGGCATTAAACCAAGAATACTGTATACAGCATGATTATCATTTAAATATAAAGGAGGGATTAAACAATTCCAAGACAAGAAAAAGTTGAGGGAATTTGCCTCCCCAAAACCACCTCTACAGGGTATTTCAGAGGGACTGCGCTAGGTTGGAGCATTCCTAAGGCAAAACAGATGTCCACAGAGAAAATAAAATCCCAGCAAAGAAAGCAGACAAACCAAATACTAACTAAAGGCAAAAAATAAAATCAACTACCCACAAAAGCAGTTAAAGGAAACACAAAAGAGCACAGAATAAAACACCCAACATATAAAGAATAGAGGAGGAGGAATAAGATGGAAGAGAAATAAAGAATCACGAGACTGTGTTTATAATAGCTCAATAAGCGAGTTAAGTTAGGCAGTAAAATACTAAAGAAGCTAACCTAGAACCTTTGGTAACCATGAACCTAAAGCCTACAATGGCAATAAGTACATATCTTTCAATAATCACCCTAAATGTAAATGGACTGAAGGTACCAATCAAAATAAACAGAGTAATAGAATGGATAAAAAAGCAGGACCCATCTTTATGCTGCTTACAAGAGACTTACCTCAAACCCAAAGACATGCACAGACTAAAAGTCAAGGGATGGAAAAAGATATTTCATTCAAACAAAACAGAGAAAAAAGAAGGTGTTGCAGTACTAGTATCAGACAAAATAGACTTAAAACAAAGAAAATAACAAGAGATAAAGAAGGACATTACATAATGATAAAGGGCTCAGTCCAACAAGAGGATATAACCATTATACGTATATATGCACCCAATACAGGTGCACAGGCATTTGTGAAAAAAATACTAACGGAACTAAAGGTGGAAATACAATGCAATGCATTCATTTTAGGAGAATTCAATGCACCACTCACTCCAAAGGATAGATCCACCAGACAGAAAATAAGTAAGGACACATAGGCACTCAACAACACACTAGAGCAGATGGACCTAATAGACATCTATAGAATTCTACATCCAAAAGCAACAGGATACACATTCTTCTCAAGTACACATGGAACATTCTCCAGAATAGACCACATACTAGGCCACAAAAAGAGCCTCAGTAAATTCCAAAAGATTGAACTTCTACTAACCAACTTTTCAGACCACAAAGATATAAAACTAGAACTAAATTGTACAAAGAAAGCAAAAAGGCCCACAAACACATGGAGGCTTAACAAAATGTTCCTAAATAATCAATGGATCAAAGACCAAATTAAAATAGAGACCAAGCAATAATATATGGAAACAAATGACAACACAACGCAAAGCTCCAACTTTTGTGGGATGCAGCGAAAGCAGTCTTAAGAGGAAAGTATACAATAATCCAGGCATATTTAAAGAAGGAAAAACAATCCCAAATGAATAGTCTAACATCACAATTATCGAAATTGGAAAAAGAAGAACAAATGAGGCCTAAAGTCAGCAGAAGGAGGGACATAATAAAGATCAGAAAATAAATAAAATTGAGAAGAATAAAACAATAGCAAAAATCAATGAAACCAAGAGCTGGTTCTTTGAGAAGATAAACAAAATAGATAAGCATATAGCCAGACTTACTAAGAGAAAAAGAGAATCAAAACACATCAATAGAATCAGAAATGAGAAAGGAAACATCATGACAGACCTCACAGAAATACAAAGAATTATTAGAGACTGCTATGAAAACCTATATGCTAACAAGCTGGACAATCTAGAAGAAATGGACAACTTCCTAGAAAAATACAACCTTCCAACACTGAACAAGGAAGAAAGACAAAATCTAAACAAACCAATTATGAGCAAAGAAATTGAAGTGCTAATAAAAAACTACCCAGGAACAAAACCCCCGGACCAGATGGATTTACCTTGGAATTTTATCACATACAGAGAAGACATAACACCCATTCTCCTTAAAGTTTTCCAAAAAAATTGAAGAGGAGGGAATATTCCCAAACTCATTCTATGAAGCCAACATCACCCTAATACCAAAACGAGGCAAAGACCCCACCAAAAAAGAAAATTACAGACCAATATCCCTGATGAACGTAGATGCAAAAATACTCAACAAAATTTAGCAAACCGAATTCAAAAAGACATCAAAAAGATCATACACCATGACCAAGTGGGACTCATCCCAGGGATGCTAGGAGGGTACAACATTCAAAAATCCATCAACATCATCCACCACATAAACAAAAAGGACAAAAATCACATGATTATCTCCAGAAATGCTGAAAAAATATTCAACAAAACTGAACATCCATTCATGATAAAAACTCTCAACAAAATGGGTATAGAGGGCAAGTAACTCAACATAATAAAGGCCATATATGATAAACCCACAGCCAACATCATACTGAACAGCGAGGACCTGAAAGCTTTTCCTCTGAGATCAGGAACAGGACAGGGATGCCCACTCTCCCCACTGTTATTTAACATAGTCCTGAAGGTCCTAGCCATGGCAATTAGAGAAAACAAAGAAATACAAGGAACCCAAATTGGTAAAGAAGAAGTTAAACTATCACTATTTGCAGATGATATCATATTGTACATAAAAACCCCAAAGACTCCACTCCAAAATTACCAGAACTGATTATCAGAATACAGCAAAGTTGCAGGATACAAAATTAACACAGAAATCTGTGGCTTCCCTATACACTACGAATGAACTAATAGTAAGAGATATTAGGAAAACAACTGCATTCACAATTGCATCAAAAAGAATAAAATACCTAGGAATAAACCTAACCAAGGAAGTGAAAGACCTATACCCTGAAAACTATAAGACACTCTTAAGAGAAATTAAAGAGGACACTAGCAAATAGAAACTCATCCCATGCTCTTGGCTAGGAATAATTAATATCATCAAAATGTCCATCCTGCAGAAAGCAATCTACAGGTTCAATGCAATGCTTATCAAATTACCAACAGCATTCTTCAATGAACTGGAACAAATAGTTCAAAAAATCATACGGAACCACCATAGACCCCGAATAGCCAAAGCAATCCTGAGAAGGAAGAATAAAGTGAGGGGGATCTTGCTCCCCATCTTCAAGCTCTACTACAAAGCCACAGCAATCAAGCCAATTTGGTACTGGCACAAGAACAGAGCCACAGACCAGTGGAAGAGAATAGGGACTCCATACATTAACCCAGACATATGAGGTCAATTAATATATGATAAAGGAGCCATGGACATACAATGGGGAAATGACAGTCTCTTCAAGAGATGGTGCTGGCAAAACTGGACAGCTACGTGTAAGAGAATGAAACTGGGTCATTGTCTAACCCCATACACAAAAGTAAATTCAAGGTAATTTTATTCTTATGAGCGTTTGGTCCTAGATTTACCATTCACTTATGTTACCAAAAGAATGAGGGAAACAGAGGAAAGAGCAGGGGGTTTAACTGTGCCATTAGGGAATGGTAGGGAAACTGAGGCTGTAATACAGAAAGCTAAGAACTAACCATGTGATGCCGGGGTTCTTGTTCACAAAGCCGAAGAATGAGTTTCACAAACACTCAATAGGCCTCACCCTACTCTGACTACACCCACGGTCCCTGTCTCACTTGGATCACAGTATCGAAATGAGCTCCTAAAGAAACCATTCATATTTGGAGAGGGTGGGAGGAGGTGAAGAGAACTGTAAAGATTTATCTAGTTAATGATGTACAGAAACTGGCCAAAGCAGAAATTGTCTCTGAGGGGACCTAGAACCCAGAACTAAGGAAGAAAACGCTCATTGTTCCTAATCACAGATCCATGCCCTCGAGCATGTCAAGAGAAACCAGTGGCATCTTGATTGGTGAGAACATGAGAAGCTCTGTCCGATAGAATCTTGAGCCTAAGGAAAATCTTCACCCTCCTAGGGCCTAACTGCCCCCTCCTTCCAAATCCCCTGCTGTTAAACACAGTTATCTGGAGTTGCTTTCCTCTCTGGAGGCCCAAGGAACAGCTACAAGGCCTCAGAAGACAAAGATGAATGTACCCGGTTATACCATGTTTGAAATTTATGGAAAGAGAAGAAAAGGGAAGATCGGGATATGGGGGAGTTGGTAGAGGCACAGAAGGGACACTGACTGTTGCTCAGTCAGGTATTCTATTTGTCTGGGTTGATTTCAGTAACACAAACTATTTTAAGCAGAAAAGACCTGAATACAGGGACACAGGTGCTTACAAAATTGTCCCGAAAATGAACTACTAAACTCACTCACCAGATAAGCTCCAGAAAGGAAAAGAATCAAGATTGTATCACTGAATTGAAAGACTAAACAACAAATGCTGTTGAGGATGTGGAGAAAGGGGAACCCTCCTACACAGCTGGAGGGAATGTAAGGTAGTTCAACCATTGTGGAAAGCAGTATGGAGGTTCCTCAAAAAACTACAAATAGAAATACCATTTGACCCAGGAATCCCATGCCTTGGAATTTACCCAAAGAATACAAATTCTCAGATTCAAAAAGACATATGCACCCCTATGTTTATTGGAGCACTATTTACAATAGCCGAGATATGGAAGCAACCTAAGTATCCATCAGTAGATGAATGGGTAAAGAAGAGGTGGTACATATACACAATGCAATACTATTCAGCCATAAGAAAGAAACAAATCCTACCATTTGCAACAACATGGATGGAGCTGGAAGATATTATGATCAGTGAAATAAGCCAGGCAGAGAAAGACAAGTGTCAAATCATTTCCCTTATTTGTGGAGTATAACAATGAAGCAAAACTGAAGGAACGAAATAGCAGCAGACTCAGAGATTCCAAGAAGGGACTAGTGGTTACCAAAGGGGGGGGGGGTGGGAAGACGGGTGGATAGGAAGGGCGAAAGGAATTGAGGGGTATTATGTTTAGTACACATGGTGTGGGGAGTCACCGGGAAAACAGTGTAGCATAGAGAAGGCAAACAGTGAATCTGTGGCATCTTACTCCACTGATGGACAGTGACTGCTTTGGGGTATGGGTGGGGACTTGATAATATGGGTAAATGTAGTAACCACATTGTTTTTCATGTGAAACCTTCATAAGAGTGTATATCAATAATACCTTAATAAAAAATTAAAAGAAAAAAAAAGTAAATTCAAAATGGATCAAAGACCTGAATGTAAGTTATGAAACCATAAAACTCTTAGAAAAAAACATAGGCAAAAATCTCTTGGACATAAACATGAGTGACTTCATGAACGTATCTCCCTGGGCAAGGGAAACAAAAGTACAAATGAAAAAGTGGGACTATACCAAGCTGAAATCTTCTGTACAGCAAAGGACACCACCAATAGAACAGAAAGGTACCCTACAGTATGGGAGAATATATTCATAAATGACAGATCCAATAAAGGGATGACATCCAAAATATAGGAAGAGCTCATGCACCTCAAAAAACAAAAAGCAAATAATTCAATTAAAAAACAGTTAGAGTAGCTGAACAGTTTTCCAAAGAAGAAATTCAGATGGCCAACAGACACATGAAAAGATGCTCCACATCACTAGTCATCAGAGAAATGCAAATTAAAACCACAATGAGATATCACCTCATACCAGTAAGGATCACCACCATCCAAAAGACAAACAACAACAAATGTTGGTGAGGTTGTGGAGAAAGGGGACCTCTCCTACACTGCAGGTGGGAATGTAAATTAGTTCAACCATTGTGGAAAGCAGTATGGAGGCTCCTCAAAATGCTCAAAATAGAAATACCATTTGACCCAGGAATTCTACTTCTAGGAATATACCCCAAGAATGCAGCACTCCAGTTTGAAAAAGACAGATGCACCCCTATGTTTATTGCTGTACTATTTACAATAGCCAAGATATGGAAGCAACATAAATGTCCATAAGTAGATGACTGGATAAAGATCCGGTACATATACACAATGGAATATTACTCAGCTATAAGAAAAAAACAGATCCTACAATTTGCAAGAACATGGATGGAGCTAGAGGGTATTATGCCCTGTGAAATAAGCCAGGCAGAGAAAGACAAGTACCAAATGATTTCACCCCCAAAAGATGGGGCAGCTAACATGTACCAGTAACAGTCTTAGTTACCATTTGTTGAGTACTTATTATATACCTAGCCCTTTTCTAAATGATTAATGCAAATTTCCTCATTTAATACTCATAACAACTCTAAACTGCCTCTTCTATGAGCTACTTTGGGTTGGATATCCATTACCTACAGCCAAAAAGCATAGGAAATAAGCAATAAAAGAAATATTCCACAGAGATTAAAGATGGTGGCATAAGAGGTGAGACAGAAGCCTCCTCCTAAAACCACATATAATGCGAAAATATACTAAACACAACTAATCCTGAAAGAGCAACAGAAAAGAAGGATGCACCAGAGTGCATACAGCTGGAGAAAAGAGCAGACCTCATAGAACAGGGTAACATACCAAAGCCGTGATCCAGGAGGACCTAAGACCTACCCCCACCCCAGCTCACTGGCAGGAGGAAGAGAAATGGAAGAGGGAGGGAGTGGAGGGCTGGGACTGCTAAACACTTAGCTCTGGAGATCTTCTCTGGGAGCCCAAACCTGCATTGTATGGTGCTCTGATGATTACGGGGGTTGGAAATCTAAGGCAGAATACTTAGAGAGACTGAGATTCCAGCCAGTTGTGGAAAACAGGGATCCATATCTGGCTGCTCTGGGACAAAGGAAAGGCTGGTAGTCTGAGAGACTTCCTAAGAGCAAGACAGCTGCTAAAGGAGCAAGGAATGCCCAGAGCTTACTTCTCATGAGAAAGGACAGGTAGACAAAATTGTCTCGGTGCACCCTGCCCAGCAGGTTGGGAACTTTCATGATCCTCAAGTGCTCCAGCCTCCTGGTTGGCTATGCAGCTCCAAGGCCACCCTCTGTGATATGCAAACTGTTGCACCTTTATTCCGGCCAGCCTGCACCTGGCTCACAAACTGGCAAACCCTGCACTGGTGTCCGATCAGCTAGAGGGAAGCCCCACCTATAGCACTTACAAACGCAAAGCATAGAGGCTTATACCTGAGTGCTCATCCCACTGGTTCTGGCAGTGGAAACAGGCACAGCAGCCAGGAAGCAGGAAACAGTTCTTTCCTCCCCTCAGTTACCAACACCACTCCCCTGCGACCTCAAACATTGCTCCAGGGGCTGAACAGCTCCAGAGAGTAGAGCTTCTGGGCCCAAGAGGGCACCACATACAAGTGTGAAACATAAAAGGAACCTGGTTCGAAGCAAAATCCTACATACTCCAGGGAAAGAGTAAAATGAAACCAATCTCATGAATCTTTCTGAGAGAGATTTCAAAATAAAAATCATAAACATGCTCATGGAGTACACAGAAATATTCAAGAACTCAGGAATGAATTCCTGTCAGAGACCCAATTATTATGGAACACAGTTTCAGAAATGAAACATACAAGGTTTAAAAAGCAGATTAGATATGGTGGAGGAGACAGTAAATAAAATAGACATTAGAGAAGAGGAATGCAAAGAAGCTGAGGCACAGAGAGTAAAAAGTATCTCTAAGAATGAAAGAATTTTAAGAGAACTGTGTGACCAATCCAAATGGACCAATGTAAGTATCATAGGGGTACTAGAAGAAGAATAGAGAGACAAAAGGGATAGAAAGTGTCTTTGAGGAGTTAATTGCTGAAATCTTCCCCGATCTGGGGAAGGAAATAGTCTTTCAGGCCATGGAGGTGCACAGATCTCCCAATACAAGAGACCCAAGGAAGACAACACCAAGACATATAATTATTAAAATGGCAAAGATCAAGTATAAGGACAGACTGTTAAAAGCAGCCAGAGAGAGAAATAAGATCATATAAAAAGGAAAGCCCATCAGGCTATCATCAGACTTCTAAGCAGAAATGTTAAAGGCCAGAAGGGAGTGGCATGATATATTTAATGCTATGAAGCAAAAGGCCTAGAACCAAGAATACTGTATCTGGCAAGAATATCATTTAAATTTGAAGGAAGGACTAAACAATATCCAGATAAGCAAAAGTTGAGAGAATTTACCTCCCACAAACCGTCTCAACAGTGTATTCTGGAGGGACTGCTATCAAGGGAAGTGTTCCTAAGGTTTAAAAGTTGTCACCAGAGCTAATAAAACCACAATATATTACAACAGTTAATCACTAAGCAAATGCAAAATTAAATTAACTACCCACAGAGTAACTCAAGGGATAGACAAAGAGTACAGAAAATTACATCTAATATATAAAGAATGGAGGAGGAAGAAAAAGGAGGAGATAAAAAGAACATTTACATTGTTGTAATAGCATACTAAGTGAGTTAAGTTAGATTCTTGGACACTAGGAAAGTTAACCTCGAACTTCTGGTAACCACGAATCCAAAGCCCACAATGGCAATAAGTATATACCTATCGATAATCACCATGAATGTAAATGGTCTGAATGCATGAATCAAAAGATACAGAGTCACTGAATGGATAAAAAACAAGACCCACCTATATGCTGCCTACAAGAGACTCACTTTAAACCCAAGGACATACACAGACTAAAAGTGAAGGGATGGAAAAAGATATTTCATTCAACTAATAGAGAGAAAAAAGCAGGAGTTGCAATACATGTATCAGACAAAATAGACTTCAAAACAGAGAAAGTCACAAGAGACAAAGGAGGACATTACATAAATATAAAGGGGTCCATCCACCAAAAAAAATATATAACCATTATAAATATCTAAGCTCCCAACACAGGAGCACCTACATATGTGAAACAAATACTAACAGAATTAAAAGGGGAAATAGAATGCAGTGCATTCATTCTAGGAGACTTCAACACTCCACTCACTCCAAGTACAGATTAACAAGACAAAATAAGTAAGGACACAGAGGTACTGAACAACACATTAGAACAAGAGGACCTAACAGAAATCTACAGAACTTTACACCCCAAAGCATTAGAATACCATTTTTCCCAAGTGCACATGGAACATTTTCAAGAATACATCATATACAATGTTGACAGAAAGATGCTCCATAAACTTAAAAAGATTGAAATTGTACCAACCAGCTTATCAGACCAAAAAGGTATGAAACTAGAAATAAATTAAACAAAGAAAATGAAAAATCCCACAAACACATGGACGCTTCACAACATGCTCCTAAATAACCAATGGATCAATGATCAAATAAAAACACAGAACAATCAATATATGGAGAAAAATGACAACAATAATTCAACACCGCAAAATCTGTGGGATGCAGCCAAGGCTGTGCTAAGAGGAAAGTATATTGCAATACAGGCCTACCTCAGAAAAGAAAAACAATCCCATATGAACAGTCTAAACTCACAATTTATGAAACTAGAAAAAGAACAACAAATGAGTCCTAAAGTCAGTAGAAGGAAGGACATAATAAAGATTAGAGCAGAAATAAATAAAACAGAAGAATAAAACAATAGAAAGAATCAAAGAAAGCAAGTGCTGGTTCTTGGAGAAAATAACAAAATAGATAAACCCCTAGACAGACTTATCAAATAAAAAAGAGAGTCTACACTCATAAGCAGAATCAGAAGTGAGAAAGGAAAAATTACTAAGAACACAACAGAAACACAAAGAATTTTTGGAGAATACGATGAAAAATTATATGCTAACAGACAGGATAACCTAGAAAAAATGGACAACATTTAGAAAAATACAACCTTCCAAGGCTGACACAGAGAGATTCAGAGAATCTTAATAGATCAATTACCAGCAAGGAATTTGAATTGGTAATCAAAAAACTACCTAAGAACAAAATGCCTGGACCAGGTGCCTTCAACACTGAATTTTATCAAACATTCAGTGAATACCTAATGCTTTTCCTTCTTAAAGTTTTCCAAAAGGTAGAAGAAGAGAGAATACTTCCAAATGCAATCTACGATGCCAGCATCACTCTAATACCAAAACCAGGCAAAACCATGACATAAAAAGAAAATCACAGACCAATACCCTGATGAACATAGATGCAAAGATACTAAACAAAATATTAGCAAACTGAATTCAAAAATACATCAAAAAGACCATCCATTATGATAAAGTAGGATTCATTCCAGGTATGCAGGGATGATACAATATTAGAAAATCCATCAACATCATCCACCACATCAACAAAAAGGACAAAACCCACATGATCATCTCCATAGATGCAAAAAAGCATTAGACAAAATTCAACATCCATTCATGATAAAAATTCTCAACAAAATGGTTATAGAGGGCAAATACCTTGACATAATAAAGGCCATATATGACAAACCCACAATCAACATCATACATTACAGAGAGAAGCTGAAAGTCTTTCCTTTAAGATCGGGAACAAGACAGGGATGCCCACTCTCTCTGAAAGGAAAGGAGCAACACACAGCAGCAATTCACCGGAGAATTCCGCTTTATTAGGGAAAGGTGCTGGGTTATATAGGAAGGGGCATGAGCTGATTGAGGTGTCACTTTTACAGGGCTGGTGGTTATTGGCTAGGTGCTGGGATTAGGGGTGGCGAGGGGTGAGTTCGCTATCTTATGGGTGGGGGCCCTTCATTGCCCCCTTTCTCCTCTATGGGGTTGTGGACGTTGCTTTCTCTCTGACTGCTTCCTGCTGAACGGGGGCGGAGAAGGGAGTGAGGGCTTGAGGATTGGGAGGAAAGGGTTGATAGGACTCCCCACAGTAAGGACAGGTAGATGTGGACTTCTTCAGATTGGAAATCAATGAAGGTTCCCTGTAACCATACGTCGAGGACTTGTTGATTCTAATGGTGCCAAGAGGATACGGGTGCCAGAAGCCAGGCGTCTGCGGCCATTGTTTCCAGGAACAGTTTCCAGCGGGATGAGGGGTCCATCTCAGCGTGTGGTGAGGAGGTTACATGAGGGTGAGGGATCTTCTGTGGCCAGAGGCTGATAGTTCCTGAGTAAAAGCTAGTTGAAAGTTTGATTAGAGATTTTTCCGACTTGGGATTTGATGAACTTTATTATACAGGGTAGGAAGAGACAGGCAAGAAGAATGATTATTATGGGGCCTGCAATGGGCCAGAGCCAGGTAAGGAGGGGGTTTGTTAGTATTGAAGAGAATGGGTTGGAATTGGAAGCAGAGTGGAGGCTGGAGGCAAGGTCAGTGAGTTTGGTAATGTCAGTTTCTACAATGCCGGATTCGTTGATGTAATAGCAGCACTCTTCTCGAAGGAAGATGCAGGTGCCGCCCTTTTCGGCTGTAAGCAGATCTAAGGCCCGCCAGTTTTGAAGGGTGACCTTAGCTAGCGAAGTGACCTGTATTTGGAGAGAGGTCAGTGGATGTCAGGGCTCCCTCAAGTTTGGCATTGAGATCTATAACTGCCCATAGAGAGTGACCCAAGGCTCTTCCCGAAAACCCTGCCCCAATGGCTGAGGTAGCTAGGGAAATACTGATCATAATGGGAAGGAAAGCAACCCTTCTTGTGTGCAAAGGCAAGGGAGGTTGGAGCTCAAGGAATTCTGCCATGCTGTAAAGTGTAAGCTGTGGGATTAGGCTGATGAGAATGCAGGGTGTGCTGGAGTTGGGAGGCAGTGAGTTGAAAAGACTGCCATTACACTAAAAGGAGTGTCCCGGTTGCATAAAAGTCTTAAGAGCCGGAGGTAGGGGTGTAGATAGAGAGGCAGTGAAGTGTGCTGGAGGGGGGTGGAGTTGGGCCTACACAGTGGTGGATGGTGAGATTATCTGCGTATTCTGGTTCCCATAGGGGTATGTCTGACAGGGGGCAGAGGGGTTGTCTTTCTGCATGGAAGAAGTAGTTGGAAATATTAAGGGGCACGGCGGCCAGCAGTGGGCGCTGTAGTGATGTGCATAAGAAACAATTGGTGGTGTTGAGGGAGTGGTTGAGAAAGATGGTGGTGTCTTGAATGAGCTGTAACCAAGAGTAGGAGAAATTGGAAGAGGGGCGGGGATAAGAAGATGAAGAGGTGCCGTCAGGAGTTTGGATAATGACTTTTTTGGAATGTCCGATATCTGATGCAACTTGAGAGATCTGGGAATGAGAGGGAACATACTTTCAAGAGATATGAAGGTTACCGTGGGGGTTCGAGGACCCCTCATAGTAAACTGAGGCTGTGATTCCGGCGGCCCATCAGGAGTCCCAGGGATCTGGGATTGATAAGGAGAATGAGCTGTTGGGATATTTTATGAAACGGTTGGAGGAGTAATACTGTGGGTACTGGGAGTTACCCATGTAGTGAATGGCGCAAGACCAGTAGGGACATCCCCCGTAGGTGTCTGGCCATCGCCTGCAACAGGCTTGTTTTTGGTCATAGAGGAAGCAGAGGTAGGGAGAATAAAGGCAGCTGCTAGTGAACACTTCGGTGGAGGGAGGAAAGTGGAGGTATAAAGGCTCGGAGCAGCCTTTCAGAGGGCAGTCTGATGTGGCAATGAGGGCGGTAATTTTTGTTTGATGCTGTGTGTAAGTCTGTCTGACTTTGAATTGCCATACAAAGGAGGCTGGGGTGGCGGGGAAGACAATAGGAATGAGGAAAAAAAGCGAGAGAGCAGTAAAGGAGGAAATAGTCATGATTTGGGTATGGATGGCAAAGGGGGTGAATGGGATTTTGGAGGAAAGAGGACAGTAAGGTCAGGAGTCTGGAGGGAGGGAGAGTTTGTAAACTTTTGTAGGTGAAGAAATGTTTTAGGTGATGTGGGGACAGAATGGTAAGGGGCTCCCTGAATGTCAGTTTATGAGCTTCCTTCTGCAAGAGCTGTCCACTGGCTAATGCCCGTAGGCAGGGGGCCCATCCCCGAACTGTGGGGTCTAATTGCTTGGAGAGATAAGCTACTGGGGCAAAGGATGGACCATAATACTGGCCCAGGACTCCTAGAGCTTGACTGGACCTCTCATGAATGTATAATGAGAAGGGCTTCAACAAATCAGGAAGATGGAGAGCTGGGGCTTCCACAAGGCTTGACGGAGCTAAATGAAGGAGTGTCGGGGTGAGGATGATAATGGTTCTTCAGGGGGGCCCTTGCTGAGGTCGTATAGGGGTCTTGCCAACAGGGAGAAGTTAGGGATCCATGTGCTAAAATACCTAGCCAGGCCTAGAAAGGAAAGGATTTCTGTCTTGGTTTTGGGAATGGGCAGGTCAGAGAGGAGCCATTTTCTGTCTAAGGTAATGTACTTTCTTTGTTGAGATAGAAGGAATCCGAGGTAAGTGACAGAAGGGGAAGAGATTTGAGCTTTGACGGGGGATACCCGGTAATGATTGGAAGCTAGAAGGTTAAGTAGGGAGGCAGTGTCAAGTTGAGACTGTTCCCACGAGGGACTGCAGAGTAGAAGATCGTCCATGTATTGTAATAAGGTGGACTCGGAGTGATCATGATGAAACTGTTTGAGGTCCTGAGCTAGGACCTGTCCAAAAATATGGGGACTATCTCGCAAGCCTTGTGGCAAAACTGTCCAAGTGAGTTATTCAGAATGTCTTGTGTATGGGTCCGTCCAGGTGAAGGCGAAAAAATCTTGGGAGGAGGGGTCCAGAGGGATAGAAAAAATGCATCCTTGAGATCTAGGACTGAGAAGTGGGATGCTGAGGCAGGGATCTGTGATAAAAGGGTGTATGGATTTGGAACTAAGGGATGGACAGGGACAACGGCCATGTTGATGAGGCGAAGGTCTTGGACAAGGCGGAAAGATCCATTGGTTTTTTTTAACAGCTCATATGGGGGTATTAAATGGGGAGTGAGTGGGTCTGAGGTAAGTTTTGTTTAAGAGATCTTGAATGATGGGTTGGAGGCCTATGAGGGCTGAAGTGGTTAGGGGGTATTGGGCCTGACAGATATACTGAGAGGGGTCACGAAGGCGGAGGAGGTGAGATGGGGGAGGAGATGGTGGGGGAGGAAGGGAGAAGGGCTGTTGTAGAAGGGGAAGGGAGTGAATGGGAGGCTTCTGCAGGGGTGGAGGCGGCGGCGACTGCAGTGGTGGTGGAGGAAGGGGGAGGGGCTGTTGTAGGAGAGGATGGGGAAGGGGGTGGGCTGGAGGCTTCTGCAGGAGAGATGGCTTGCAGGCTAGGAGAACTTGGGGGGAGGTGTGGGGAGTAGGAGGCCACAGCAGCGAGGGGGGCGGGAGGAGGAGGAGGGTGAAGGGAGTGAATGGGAGGCTTCTGCGGGGGAGACGGCTTGCAGGCTAGGAGAACTTGGCGGGACGCAGAGGCAGTGGTGGCAAGGGGGGTGGGAGGAAGAGGGGGGAGTGAACAGGAGGCTTCTGCAGGGAGATGGCTGGCAGGCTAGGAGAACTTGGGGGGAGGCGGGGGAAGGAGGAGGCGGAAAGCTTCGATATAGGGAATCTCCTTCCATTATTTCAGGCGCTGGCAGTAGTTAAAGAGATTGCGAGTGATGTTAGGATCAAGAGTTCCCCCTGCGGGCCATTGGTTGTTATTGTCTAGGGGGTATGTTGGCCAATCTTGGGAGCAATATTTACGGAGAAGTTTTGGTTTTATATCAGGTGTCAGGGAGAGGGTAGCTAGATACTTGAGCAGGCATTCAAGAGGTGAATCTTTAGGGAGGGAGGAGGAGGCTCCCATGGCTAAAGGACAGAGAAGGAGACAAACAGGGGAAGATGAACAGAGATCCTTGGACTGGGAGCAGACCGCAAGGAGACAAAGGGCGTCTCCGATGATCCCTGGTGGTCTGCGGAAACTCATATACGAGTCGGAATTTCTTAGGAAGTGTGGGTCGTCACCCAGACTTCTCTAAGAAGGCAGAGTGCCAGAGTCACGAGGTACCTAGTACTAGGAATTTTTGGCGGAAGGAACGGAAGGACGAGGGGGGGGGAAAATGGAGCATTCCTACCCGCAAAGAAGTCACCTCGTTTATGGCTACTGGAGGAGGGGCCTGAGGGTCCGACACAGCCGTGAAGGCCTAAGGCGGGGAGAGCAAAGGAGTCACCTTCTTTATGGCTGTTGGAGGAGGGGCCTGAGGGTCGGCCGCAGCCATGAAGGCCTAAGGCGGGGAGAGCAAAGGAGTCACCTCATTTATGACTGTTGGAGGAGGGTCCTGAGGGTCGGACGCAGCCGTGAAGGCCTAAGGTGGGGAGAGCAAAGGAGTCACCTCGTTTATGACTGCTGGAGGAGGGGCCTGAGGGTCCACCGCAGCCATGAAGGCCTAAGGTGGGGAGAGTTCTCTCCTCGTCCCCGAGCGTCACGGCCTTGCCGGATGATCATGGTCAATGGCGCTGAGATAGCTCAGGGAATAGCGGCCCACTCCGAGGGAAAACTTACCCAAAGGCCAAAGAGGAGTGGTGAGTGTGAGGAGCCAGCGCCGGAAAAAGAGGATGAGGGCAAGCTGCTGCTGGTGTCGGGGGAAAGATGGGCCCAGTTGGGGTGTCCCATCTCCCGGGTTTCGGCACCAATGAAAGGAAAGGAGCGATACACAGCAGCAATGCACGGGAGAATTCTGCTTTATTAGGGAAAGGTGCTGGGTTATATAGGAAGGGGCATGAGCTGATAAGAGATGTCACTTCTACGGGGCTGGTGGCTATTGGCTAGGTGCTGGGATTAGTGGGGGGCGAGGGGTGAGTTTGCCATCTTATGGATGGGGGCGCTTCACTCTCTACTTTTAGTCAACATAGTTCTGGAGGTCCTTGCCACAGCAATTGGGCAACACAAAGAAATAAAGACCATCCAGGTTGGTAAGGAAGAAGTTAAACTGTCACTGTTGGCAGATGACATGATACTGTACATAAAAAACCCTAAAGAATCCACTCTAAAACTACTAGATCTAATATCTGAATTCAGCAAAGTTGAAGGATACAAAGTTAATACACAGAAATCCATTACAATCCTACATACTAACAATGAACTGGCAGAGAGAGAAATCAGGAAAACATTTCCATTCACAATTGCATCAAAAAGAATAAAATACCTAGAATAAATCTAACCAAGGAAGTGAAAGACCTATACTCTGAAAACTACAAGAAATTCACAAGAGAAATTAAAGAAGATACCAATCAATCAAAACATATCCCATGCTGACAGACAGGAAGAATTCATAATGTTAAAATGGCCATCCTGCCTAAAGCAATGTACAGATTCCATGCAATTCCTATCAAAATACCAACAGCATTTTTCAATGAACTAGTGAAAATTTTTCTAAAATTCACATGGAACCACAAAAGACCCCGAATAGCCAAAGCAATCTTGAGAAGGAAGAATTAAGCTGGTGCTATTACGCTTCCGGACTTCAAGCTCTACTACAAAGCCACAGTAACCAAGATAATTCGGTACTGGCACAAGAACAGAACAATAGACCAATGGAACAGACTAGAGAGCCCAGATATAAGCCCAAGCATATGTGGTCAATTAATACACGATAAAGGAGCTATGGACATACAATGGGGAAATGACAGCCTCTTCAACAACTGGTGTTGGCAAAACTGGACAGGTACATGCAAGATAATGAAACTGGATTACTGTTTAACCCCACACACAAAAGTAAACTCAAAATGGATCAAAGATCTGAGTGTAAGTCATGAGACCATAAAACTCTTCAAAGACAGCATGGGCAAAAATCTTCTCACTATAACCATGAGCAACTTCTTCCTGAACGCATCTCCTCGGGCAAGGGAAAGAAAAGCAAAAATGAACAGGTGGGACTACATCAAACAAAAAAGCTTCTGTATGGGAAAGGACATCATCAACAGAACAAAAAGGAATCCTACACTATGGGAGAATATATTTGTAAATGACGTATCTGACAAGGTGTTAACATCCAAAATATATAAAGAACTCACATGCCTCAACACCCCAAAAGCAAAGAATCTGATTAAAAAATGGGCAGAGGATACGAAGAGACAATTCTCCAAAGAAATTCAGATGGCCAACAAACACATGAAAAGATGCTCCACATCACTAATCATCAGGGAAATGCAAATTAAAACCACAATGAGATATCACCTCACAACAGTAAGGATGGCCAGCATTGAAAAGACTAAAAACAACAAATGCTGGTGGCAAGGATGCAGAGAAAGGGGAACCCTCCTTCACTGCTGGTGGGAATGTAAGGTAGTTCAACCATTGTGGAAAGCAATATGGAGGTTCCTCAAACAACTAAAAAGAGAAATACCATTTGACCAGGTAATCCCACTTCTTGTAATATACCCAAAGAATACAAATTCTCAGATTCAAAAAGACATATGCACTCCTATGTTTATTGCAGCACTATTTACAATAGCCAAGATATGGAAGCAACCTAGGTGTCCAGCTGTTGATGAATGGATAAAGAAGATTTGGTAGATATACACAATGGAATACTATTCAGCCATAAGAAAGAAACAAAAGGAACAAATTCTACCATTTATAACAACATGGATGGATCTGGAGGATATTATCCTCAGTGAAATAAGCCAGGCAAAGAAAGACAAGTACAAAATGATTCCCCTCATTTGTGGAGTATAACAATGAAGCAAAACTGAAGGAACAAAACACCAGCAGACTCACAATCTCTATGAAGGGACTAGAGGTTATCAAAGGGGAGGTGTGTGGGAGGGTAGGTGGGGAGGGAGGAAGAAGGGGATTGAGGGGTTTTATGTTTAGTACACATGGTGTGGGGGTTCACGGGGAAGACAGTGTAGCACAGAGAAGTCAAAAAGTGAATCTGTGGCATCTTACTATACTGATGCACAGTGACTGCAATGGGATATGGGTGGGGACTTGATGATACGGGTAAATGTAGTAACCACATTGTTTTTTCATGTGAAACCTTCATAAGAGTGTATGTCAATAATACCTTAATTTCAAGAAATAATAAAAAAAAAATACTTCACGTGAAATGTGGTACTGGTGCACATTTTGGGAAAATGGCTGGTTAAATTATGGGCACTACCCATTCCTAGTTGGTGTTTGAGGCTGAACTGTCAGCATTCAGGTCTTTCACATAGACTTGATTTGTGACTGACAATACTCATCACCTTGTATCACCCAGTTCATGATTTTATTTAGACTCTGAATTGTATGTCTAGACGGTGAGAAGATCAGCTCTTTAAAATACGTAACCAGAGGAAATGCAGAACAGGCTGATAAGGGCCCTGGCATGCAAACAAATACCATGATAAAAATGCCCTCCCTATCAGGCCTCCCAAAGTTGCCTTTGTGCTAAAGGCAGACTCCCAGTGCTCTGTCTTCTGCCTTTGATAACATCTTTACAATGAACTTTTTCCTAAAGCCAGGCTGGGACAACCCACAGAGGTTGCAAAGATCCTGTTGCTTCTGTGTTTAAAAGCTTCTGAAATGTACAGAGCAAATTATCCTATCCTTACTTGTTCTCCTATTAAGACAGGTCTAGTGTCTCTCTCTCAGATGTATTTCTTTCCTGAGGTGGCTGGTTATTGAGAAACAGCTGCAGCCTTTGCTGGCAGTTTGAAGGTTTAGTAAAGGTCACAATCTAAAAGCAAATGACTGACTTTATTGAATTTAGCCTTTCTGATTTGGATTCTAAAATGTGGAATCAGAGCAGATCATTTGAGCTGCTTCCTCCATATAAACATTTGTAAGTCCGGGGAGAGGAAATCCTGGGGCAAAATGCCTCTAAACACCAAAATCAGTCAAAGGGAAAAATAAAGTTTAAAAAATCTGTTTATTGCTTACACACCACAGTCCGGGCCCTTCTCTCTTTCCTGCTCCAGCAGAAACAAAACTGCTACAGCTCCCCTGACCTCTCAGCTACAGAGAAGCCCTCTGTTGCCCAGGTAATTACCCATTGATATGGAGATGAACTTCTCTCAACCCCTGAGGAATGATGCAAATGGACTAAAGTCATACTTCTCTCCACTCTTGAGTGCCTGTTGATATGCAAATGTACTAAAGCCAGGCGAGATATTCTGGAAATATTACAATTTTACCCACAGGCCACCCTTCCAGAAATCTCACCTTACAATTTACTCATTCCCCCTCTTCCGACCAAACTAATGACATACAATAAAATCATGATAATCCTCAAGCCAGAGGACTCATCCTATACAGATTAAGTAAATGTACTTTACAGCACAATCCCTTACCAAGCACAAAATATGTTTCTCCACCTGTTTACTCATTCCTAACAGCCATGCTAGACTGCTCACAAAACTTTTACCAAACATTAGTCAAAGTCAATCCTCTAAGATTTTTTTTCTTGACAACAGCAATACGATCATGATAATTCTCCAGACAGAGGATTCAACAAGGTTCAAAGTCCCATGCAGATTAAGTCCAAAGCTTGTCCATTCCAGCCATCACGTGGCAGCTGCAGTCAGGGTACACATCCAGGACACAAGGACTGTAGAAGTAAGTTGTGGGGGGCCACTTTGCTGTTTTTCCAGGACACATGAGGACAGCTTCCAGGCCTTTTCCCCAAAGTGCCAGAAGAGCCAGCCATTGCTGGTCCATGCGTCGAAATGCCAGGGCCATGTCCATTTGATTCCTAATTGCTGCACCCATCCTTGCAATGCACATCTAATAATGTGGGTACCTTACTCGCTCTCAATCACCGGCGACGGGCCATAGGCTGCAAAGAGATGCTTTAGGTCCTTCTTGGTGGTTTGCTGATCTGCACAATGTGCAGGGCACTTCTTCCAGGCTCGGCTGACTTCTTCAAAGGTCAATGGCAAGCCCCACCAATGGGCAACAAGCCCATATTGTCTTTGTCCCTGTGTGCAGCAAACGCTGATGTAGCTATTGGCCCACATCAGTGGCAGGCTTTCCTTCTAGCCAGGGCACCTGGGGCAATGCATCTGCTTCATCATTCCCTGGGGAATGCAAAAGCAAATGGCCAGTCACATGATATACAGTAGATGTCTGTGCCACACCACTCCATGGCCTTTAGGTCCAGTCTCTCAGTTATCCCGTGATGGGACAGGTGTTTATTATCTTGGTCGGAGCTTTTCTGGCAATGGGCTCCGGGGTACATAGCAGCCAGTTGCTTCTCTAGCAAGATGTACTGGACCTCTGCTCCTTTCCACAGTTGTGACCAGGCTCCAGCCGGCAGCAGAAGCAGCAGCAGTGGCAAAATCAGTAGACTTAGGCTCGGGCAATGGGCTGGGGTCGGCGCTTCCATGACCACATGAGTGTAGACACACTTCCCTTGGTGCGAGCGCCACTTCTTCCCAACATTTCTAGGGGCAGCCCTCCCAAAGGTCCTACCCATTGTAACAGATTTTGGGTTCAGAGGAATACTGCTAACTGCACCAAATGTTAAGTCCAGGGAGAGGAAACGCAAGGGCAAAATGCCTCTAAAAACTGAAATCAGTCAAAGGGAGAAATAAAGTTTAAAACCCATTTATTGCTTACAAACTGTAGTACAGGCCCTTCTCTCTTTCCTGCTGCAGCAGAAACAAAACTGCTGACGCCCCCTTCACCTCTCAGGTACAATAAGCCCTCTGTTGCCCAGGTAATTACCCACTAATATGTAGATTAACTTCTCTCCACCCCTGGGGAATGATGCAAATGCACTGAAGCTGTTGGTGCCCTCCCTGCCTCTGTCCTGCAGATAAGGGAGGGGACATGATGAGATATCAAAGATCTGAAAGGGCCAGCCAGAGGACTCAAGGCATAACAGTGCAAGAGTAATGCCGAAAAGGCACTCCTCATATTTATTGAGTAAATGAACCCAAACATCCAAAGAATTCTGAGTAGGGGTTTCAACACATGACCAACACACAATCATTATCTGACCTAGGGCGTGATGCTCCTCAAAGACACCAAAACCATGTGAGGGTGGTCATGAGTTGTAGGAACTGTTTTGTCTTTACTCATTCTGTTACTGATCATGCATCAGGAGTTGTAGGAGAAACAATCAGGTCATACGTATTTGTACATATGATCCCTATATCACTTGATTTATGTGTTAAACCCATTAATCCCACAAAAGCCATACTTCTCTCCACCCTTGAACACCTGTTGATATGCAGATGAACTAAAGCCAGGTGAGATATTCTGGAAATATTAAAATTTTACCCACAACATCATTTAAAATTTATCTTTAATTGCCAAGAAAAGGATCTGGTTAGGTTATGAATCAGTAATACAAGCTCCTGATGCTGTTCTTTATCACTGTAAGGGACATTTCTTAAAAATTATGTTTGTGATCATTTAAATCCAAGGATTGAGAAGAAGATGAGGAGTGTCCTTTGCAGATATTATACTCCCATTGGAAATAAAGATGTAAATAACACTGACATTGGCATTCAGATAGTAAGGATTTTGGGGTTCAAAATGAGTCATAAGTCAAAGATAACTTGGCTAAGTTCAGTGCAGCCCAACCCAAAGAATGCTTTCATTCCTTTTTTTATTGAAATAAAGTTGACATACAGTTATATTTCTTTCAGATGTACAACAAAGTGATTCTATAATTATATGTATTACTGGATGCTGACCACCATAAGTGTAGTTACCCTCTGTTACCAAACCAAGATATTACAATAGTATTGGTTGTATTCTTAATCTTATCTTCTTAAGAATGATAAAGTGGTTGAGTCAATGGGCTCAACACCCTTTTTGCTAATCAACATTAGAAGAAATCCAGTCAGGGATACACTAAGACTAAGACAGGAGTGTATATGTGTACATGTAGGCAGGAGAAGTTACTAAAAATAGTGAGTTCTGAACACAGTCTTGAGCTACTGAAGTTAGTGTTATTTTCTTTCATTTAGTCAATCATATTTTTTAGTTTGTAGCACCTTAAAGGCACCATTCTAAGTTATGAAGACACACTGGTGATTAAGACAAACAGTCCCTCACTCATGACACTTAAATTCTCTCCCACTTGGAAACACATCCCAAGACAGACTCAAGATTTATCCTCTGGCTTTTCATGGGAGACACATTATGTGGACCTGAGGATCAAAGCCATAGTCCTAAGTCATCATTACTGTTTCATCCACTGTAGGCCATATATATCCCAAGGTAAAACAAGCCCCAAGTAGAAGTCTTCAACCCTGGAGCCAAGGCAGTGGTGGTGGAAGGCAAGGATTGGGTGAAGGGTGCAAATTCCTTTTTTTTTCTTCAATTGCATGCATCAAATACATACACCTTTTCCTTTAATTTAAGGGTCTGATAGTAGAGAGGGCTTAATTTGAGCATGGGCTTTGAGAATCTTGGAATAGGCCTTTTATGAACCACTGCAATTGGATCAGGAGCCATCCCGACTCAATCTGGCAATAGGAGTGGCAATTATTTACTCCTTAAGGACTTCCAGGTAAAAAGTTTTCCCAATGCAGATCCAGCTTGCTTTGAGTGAAGACTTTCTTTTTCATCAAATTTCAGTGAGCTTATTGCACATGTATTTGTTAGTACCTGTTTTCGGACAGGCTCTGTTCTGGTTTCTGAGCATATGGTGTTGAAGCAGAAAGACAGTTATGAGACTTATGGTAACTAAGTAAAGATAGAATTAAACAAGTAAATTTAAAATTTATTATTTGATCCCAGCAATGCCATTTGCTCTGAAGGGTGCTGAGTGTGTAAGTGATAAAGCAAACTGACTTATTCTGGGGATCAGGAAAGCCCTCTTATTTGGCTAGAAATAGGTGAATAGGAATTGGCAGGGAAAAAAGGAGGACAGTTTTAGGCAGAAATAAGAGAGTGAGGAAAGAGTGGCAGATGTGTGTGTGAAGAATGGAATAACAGAAAAACACATTTGTTTAAAGCCTGGACCGTGAGGAAGACAGTGCTGCCAGATGAGGAAGGAGATGGGCAGGCCTCATAGTACTATGGACCTCAAAGACGAGGGTGAGGAGTTCAGAAAGTCTGTTAACAGAGACAAGAAGCATTTTAAGCTGGCCATGAGTAAGATTAGATTAGCATTCTTTGAAGATCACTGCAACTGCCACATGGAAGTGGTTTGAAGGGAAGCTGATGTGAAGTACAAGAACTGTCAGGGAAATAGTACAATTGTTCAGCAAGGAATGATGAGGGCTGGGATTCAGGTGGTGTGAATAGGTATAAATTTTAAACACCCTTCCTTGCAAAGAATTCTAGGGTAGGTCAGCCATCTAAATTTTCCCCACAGAACTTTCTGCTCTACCAGAGGGGAACAACATGGGTTCACACTGGGGCTGGTGTGTCAGCTGCATTCATGGTACAGCATAACTGTACGTGTATGCTATCAAACACAGGTCCTTTTGCAGAATCAAGATATGCAACAGAGCTAATGCCCATTTATGGGACTTGGACACAAGAGTATTGTTTCAGGTGACCAGAGCAGCTTCCAGCTATTGCAGATTTGTGTTTAGGATAGTTTGGTCATAGCTCTGATTTATTGGATGTTGAGCCCTTAATTGGGATGCTCTTCCAAAAATGGCATTTTTCCTGTGGGGAATATGATTACCTTCATGACAGTCTGATTTATGGACAACTTTTCAGGAATACCCATTGATTCTAGTGCTCAGCACCAACCCTGTTCTAGGTCAACTGTGTGCTAGATATAGGGTATACAAAGATGTCTTCAAGAAGGAGTTCACAACCCAAGAACGTCAGGCTCATTTCTAGCTGGAAAAACCCAAACTTATACTCCATCTAACCAGATTTCTTAATGATCACTGCCATCATGTTTTCTCACACCACCCCTTTCAGCTGGCCCTTTATCCTGTCCAGACTGACATCATCCGTAGTCACAATTCCATAGAGATCCAGGCCAAAGGGCCAGAAAGCAAAAACAAAGGAAACCATTTATTCATGGATTGCATTCTAATATCTTCCTAGGCCATGGTTTATGTATCCAAGTATTTTCCACAAAAGACCTAGTATCTCAGAAATATGCCAAAGCAAAGCTTTTTTTAACTGTTTTTTTTCCATAAAAAAATTCTCAGACTTGAAAGTGCGGCCCTTCATTAATAAAATATGATACTTACTAACTCCCTGATGTAATGAAAAATGCAGTGTTTGGAGATGGGAGCATGTGTGCAGATTATTTATCACTGAAGTAGCTTCCAAAGCTGGATTTCCAAGCATGAGCCATATAAATAGAAGCTCAGAAAACCTCTTGTGAGTGACCTGGCCTTTTTGCTATCACCTCTCCTGAGCTAACAAGATAAATACTTTGCTTCTTTTAGAGGAAACACTTCAAAGGCAAAAATAGCTCTTCCAAGAAATCATTTCTAAAAGCTACTGCCTTTGAGGAGGCTACACATGGCTCTCTAATGAAGCAGTAGCTTACTGTTTTTCTTCCTCTTGCTAAACTATTTCCTCTTGCTTGTTCTTTTATGTTTTTTTTAAATTTGCTTATCTTTCTGAGGCTTTTGTGAACACAGCTAGAGCATAAAACTCTTTAAAGTCCACTATATCTACCAGGAAACTGACTCTGTGATTTTGTGAAGAAGCAACCAGAAGAACTGTGAGCAGTGGTCCCGGCTGGCTCCAGAGAGATGTTGTTTAGAGGTTTCCTGCACAGAACCCAGCTGTGTTCTAGTCCCTGACTTTTGTGAGTTTACTCTGACAAAAGTGTAGCTTCATGCATCAGAAATGGCATCAATACCCTAAAACCTTGTTTATCCTCATGTGTATGTAAGTGGATGTATGATGAGAAAGACAGAGAGAGACAGATATCCAGGTAATAGTGGTTCCCACAGTAATTGGTAGTAATAAAAATGTTAATATTAATAATAATAGTAATCATATTGATAACAATGAGTAATAAAACTATAATGCATTGAGTACTTGCTTGTACAGATAATGAACTAAAGTGTTGATATTTATTATCTACCTCAATCCTCGTAACTCCAGAAGATTGATTATATTAGTCAGAATAGGCAGGTGAAACAGCAATAATAAATTAACTCTAAAATCAGTGGTTAACAAAGGTTAAGATTTATTCCTTACTTGTATCTGTTGTGATTTCCTTGGCCATTATACTCCAACAGTGGTAAAGTGATCTGAGTAGTTTCCTCCTGCCATTCTCCATCCCTTAAGTTCTTTGGTCATCTATCTGTGTAGATGGAAACAAGTATAAAGAACACATATGTCCTCTTATCAGTATCAGACCAGAATTGGCATGTTTTAATTCCCCTCACAAACTATCGACTAGAAACAATCCCATGACCCACACAAACTGCAAACGAGGGGAGCATATGCACTACTTTGTGAGCACCACTGTCTTGTCCATTTGATAACACTATCATCATCATTTAACAGACAGAGAATGAGAGACTTTGAGAGGTTAGTGTTTCAAAAATAGTAAGAGCCAGGGCCAAGGTTGGACCGAGATCAGGGATGCTGAACCTTGTTCATATTCTTTCAGGATAATTAGACTCATTCATTCATTCATTCATCCCACAAACATTTGACAAGCATCCATTATATACTATACAAAGAACTGTGCTGGGCTCTGACAACACCACAGTGAGTAAGTCAGATGAGGTTCAAGGTAAATACGTGTGGGGCTAAAACATACATATTTTCTTTCTATTCAAAAGACATTTCTTGAGCATTTCCTGGGTAGTTGTACAAGACACTATATTGAGGAGATCATAGTAAAATCCAATGTAGATCCTGGCCTGAAGACTTGATGATCTATTAAGGTAAACTGGATATCAAAACTCTGTATACTCAACAGTGATATCATGCTTTGCTTGATCATAAGGTGGAACATACCAATTACTGTGGGAACCAATAGCAGGCAGAAGACTAGAAGTGTTTTCATGGTACAGATGTAATAAAACAGGGTAATGGGAAGTGGGGAAGATGTCTAACAGATAGTGTTGGAGTGAAGGATGGAGAGACCTGCATGAGGAAAATCCCATAGAGAAAATAGTGTTTGTTCAAACAGAGGTAGCAAGATCTCCATGCATGTGGAAGAGAAATGTATGCATAGGCAAGTGTGAATAGGGTCAGAGCTAAAAAGCTAGACATCAGGCGACATGGATAAAGCAGTTCAGCAAATGGTCAGGACTCTGCTGTCATGAAATAATATGTGAATACTAGCTTGGCTTATTCCTTACTGTGTGGCCTTGGACAAGCCCATTAACACTCTGAGTTTCAATTTCTCATTATATTAAAATAGGGATAAATTTAGAACCACCTCATAGGATTGCTGAGAATATTAAATCAGATAATGTTTCTAAAGTCTGGCATGTAGAAATCCAATTCTGTGCCATGCCTAATGCCTTATACTCAGGTGGATTGACTCACAAGGGTCATTATGGTCATTTTCCAATCCAGTGTGCTACATCCAGAATGTCCATTTCCTCCAAAAGCCCCACATCTGTATTGAGTGAATCACAGAATGTGCTCTTGGCTTGGGGTGGGAAGTTTGGGTGATGGCTAGTCGGGTAAGTTCTGTAGTTCTGTCTTTCAAGATTCTCTTTGCTAAGACTGATTAAAAGCTATGATTCTTACATTCTTGTTTTGAATGGCTCAAAGGTAACATTGATCTCTTTAGGATGGTTGTGGTAGGGATGCTTCCCTTAGAAACTAAACTGTCAGAGATGGAGGAGCCAATGTGGCTTTTTAGAGGAATTTTGACTCAAGGGATATTCTTAAATTCTTTTGAATTAAGTACTTCACTAGTTGTTTTCCCAACTAGAAAGAGCCTCTAGCTTGTAAGCAAAAAAGCATTAAATACTGTATTAGTTATTACAGAGACCCTTCATGTTTTTAACTAGAAGAAATGATTAATATTTATTCCTTGCCTCAGGATTATGATGTTCATAAGATCCTGGGTCTTGAGGGAAAACTGCCCCATCATTTGGCAATGGTAACACTCGTTACTGTTAATGCAATGGTAACACTCGTTACTGTTAATGGACTTGCAGGGAAGCGCACTCCCTCTCAAACTGCCTCAATCTATTCTGGAACTGGAGCCAGTACTGTGAGTTTTAGCTACTCAGCAGAGCAGGCAAAGCCTAACTTTTCAGAAAAGTATTTTAAGCACTTTCTGCTAGCTTCCTTGTTAGGTAAGGTATCAAGGTAATTTAAGTCCCTTTTGTGATCTAAAGCCTCTGCTTGCTGGCTTATTGCTTTTTAATACTTTAATACTAGTGGCTTCTGGTTTTATAATATTTTACATTTATTTTACAGACTTCTAGATTTGCTGAGATGACTCAACTAAAGAAGTGCAAACTGATTAGCAACATATGACAGAAGGGGAGCTTCCTCCTTGTCTCCTGCCTTAACGTTCTCAAGAATGTTCAGAAGCCTGGGTAGCTCAGCATCCCTGAACTCCCCTCTGCTTTTGGTAAAGGCACAGATTTTGGACTCAGCAGAATTCATAACAGACTCTGTGTGGTGCCACACTCATGGGTGAGCACATGGTATGTGCTTCTGAAACCTCTACTGAATGAGTGAATGTCCACAGGACATACTCAGGAAACTGGAAGAAAGCATTTTGTGGATAATTCTCAATTCACCAGGTACGCCATTGTTTTACCCAATGCTTTGCAGTAGTTCCATCTTTAACCAGGGTACTTTTTTTTGCAGCTGTTAAGAACAAATATAAATTCTGCTTGTGAATATAACCTATGAAATTACTTATATGGGATGTGAGAGATAGCTATATATCTAAAATGTACAACTATCTATTTCTTTATCTATACATATTCCCATAACCATATATGAACCTTTAAATAAATATCATTCTATCAAAAAAATTAAGGGCACGTGTAACAGGTAACTCTAAAACTCAATGGCTTAAAACAATAATCACTTAACATCGTTCATGAATCAGTGGGTTATATGGGTACTTCCGCTGATCATGGATCAGCCTGCTCATAAGTCTGAGGTCAGCTGTACATTCTTTAAGTGTGAATTCTAGTGTGGCCTCACTTGGGGTGACTGGGGTGTTTCAGTCCTCTTTAACATCTAGATTAATGTCCCTAGTATAATGCCCCTCTAGCAGGCTAGATCTGGCATGCTTTCATTGGGGAGACAGGGATTCAATAACAAGCAAGAGGTAACATGCAAGCCCTCTTGGGGCATAGGCTTGGAAATGGCACCATGTCATTTCCTCTGCATTCTATTGGCTTAAGCAAATTACAAGGTCACCTCAGATTCAAGGGATGGAGAATCCGTTCTGCCTCTTTTGGAAAGGAGTGAAGAAACAGAGCTATTACTTCAATATGTCTACCACAAGCAAAGAAGAGCATTAGTTGGAATTGTGAGGAATAAGCTAGGAACAAAATAATGACCAGAGATAAATTTTCTTTAATACTTAACTAGAATCTTCCATCAGAACTGAGGATTTATGGTTTAGAGGAATGACTGGGGGAAGCCCCATGGACTGATGTGGAAGCTGGGACCACTACTTTGAACAGAAGTTCTGGAAGCTAAGATACTACTAAAGGCTTCATGTGGTCTGACTACAACAAACAGAATGGATGAAATTGCCACATAACCACCTGGGCATGGAAGAGCTCCACAGACCTGCTTCTTCCAAGCATAGCCCCATTGTCTGTTTAGGGTGCAATAAAGAGTTTCTGACTTGCTCTGTCTCCCTTGTGAACTTTATCCTTAAACAAATGTGAAGTAGGTCAAGAGTAAAAGAAAAGTAACTATGCACTTTCTCTTCCTTTTCTCTCCATGTCAGTCTCCTTCAATCCTATTTCCGTTTTGGTCTCTATGAAATGGAGATGACAGAGGGAGGAACATTAAGACACCATTCACAGAAAACAATGTCATCTTTGCTTATTCATACACCCATGTATAACCAAGGCTTGGTGTATATGTTTCTGTTGTGGAATGAAATTAAACAGCTTTGGTTAATTTTTGAAGTTTAAAATGAGATAACAAATATTTTGGCCCTAGATCTGCATACAATTTACCATTAGCACTGAATTAATCAGTTACCAATCAGTCAGTCAGTCCATATTGAGTGTACCTATTATTTTCATCTCTAAGGAAAAGTAATATCCATGGTTTCTACTCTATATAGTTATGAGCTTTAATTCAGGTTAAATTTACCTTTAAATTTGCTGAACTTGGGGTTCCTCAAATGAAATCAGGTGTATGTAACCATTTCTGGCCCAGGTAGCTTACAGAGATGATAACAAAAGAAATGGGACAATGGATGGAATGGGACTTTGAATAAATCTCTTCAAGATATAAGGAATTATTGAGACTGAAAGAGGATAGTTGTTTTTTCAGGTGACAGAGGGTAGTGTTTTGCCAGGTGACAGAGGGTAGTGTTTTGCCATGCCTGATGGAACGCTTTCAAGTGAAATGTTTTCATTTCCATCAGCACATTTTAGTGCTGTATATTAAAGTAGGACGTGTGTGGTTATATGCATAATTAAAAGGTAATAAAACAGCTACTTCACAGTATTCTAATTCAGAATGTGACAGATGAGAACTTAATTGTTCACTCTGTGATGGCTGCACTCAGTGTCCACTTAACAGAAGGTGACTCACGTGGAGACTTTCTCATCAGGGCCTTGAAGGGCTTCTGTTATAATCTCCATTCTCTTGTTTCTGATGCTGCTGCTGTTCCAAGGTGGTGACAATCCACTTAAGTGTCAAGGAGAAATTAGAATCCTTTCACAGCGCTGGATTGTACTGCTGGCCCCTTGAGCCGAGCACAATCCATCTAATTGCATGTCCTTATTGAGTTCCTCGGGATGTATGTGGCACTGATTTTAAAGACTGAAGGGGAGGAGGACTGAGAAGCCTACAGTCTGGCTTGACTGATAAGCCTTTCACACAGAGGCAATTAAGGAACAAGATAGTACATGCATGGTTTAACAGCTTCCAAAATGTATTGTTTGTGCATCTACTGTGCATTTATTCTAATCTTACTTGTATTAACTGTGTCAATATCTGTTACTGCCACTTGTGTGTAAATTCTTGAGGGGAAAGAACAATTACATATGTCATGTCACTCTCAATAAAAATCCTTCAGTGGGATTTCTTTCTTAGGTCATGACAGAGTTTTGGGCACCAAACTCTTTGTCCTATGACAAACAATTAGGGCTGTGGAAAATGGATCAAAAAACTGTTTACAGGCATTGGTAAATAGTGTAAGATTATGACTTGAGATAGAAAAGAGAAAAATGAGGTGAGACCTATATTCCTTTTTGCCTGGAGTAATTTTCTAAATTGTGCAGAGAGGGGAAATCCAAGCAGAATCAATGTGGTCATACTGAGTTGATTGAATTTCAAAGAGAATTAAACAACTGAAATTTTCAGAGAAGAGAACCATAGAAGAGGAAGTTACACAAAGAAAGAGCTCAAGATTGCATGGGGCTTTCCTGAGTCTTTGGTGAATAGTGATTTATGTATGTCATGAAATTGGGCTAAGAGCAACTATCAATAAACTCTAAACTGAACTTTGAATTCCATGGGGTTGAGACTTTTGAATTCCTGGGAGATGACTGAATGAGTCAGAGTAATGAGTCTTTATTGAATACTCATTCTGTAGAGCCCCCAGAAGAGTCAAAGCAGTCCTAGGGTAAAGGCCATTCTAGATGTTCACCAACAAAACCAACCATGAAAAGATCAAACTGATCTACAAGAAATGTCAAAACCAATATTAGTACTCTTTAAAGGATAATAACAAAATCCAGGCATTCACCAATGTGATTTTCACAATACTTGTATCTAATCAGAAATTACTAGAAGTGCAAAGAATCAGTGTAACCTATAAACACAAGGAAAAAATTAATCAACAGAAACAAATTTAGAAATGACAGAGATGCTGGACTTAGGAGACAAGAGAGAAGGCCAGAAAAAAATACCCCATAATATTGACCCAAAGCCCCAGCTGCTGCCCTCTGGACCCACCTCTCTGCTTGCACTGAGACTGTGTTTCTTAGGGCTTCTCTAAGCCAATGACTGAACATGGCAGAGGATTTAAGGTAAGCCCATTCCCCCAATGGGAGACATTGAAGATTTCCTTATCTGTCTGGTTGAACTCTTCTTGGTACTGCTCAGCTGTCTAAGATTTTTCTACCCAATCCCCTTCCTCCCCTCTCTCTATGATAGTTGTCAGATCTGCCCCATGGTTTGAAGTCTCTCTCTGCCTTTTCATGCCTTCTCCCCTTTATCCTTCATAGGCATTTTCACCAATAAATGCCTTTTATTTCTATTCCTGTGTCAATATTTGCTTTTTGGAAGACTTCAGCTAAAAATGTCAAAGGACAGAGCTTCAAAATTCATGAAGAAAAATATGACAGAAATGAAAAAGAGAAATACATATGGCAGAATATATATTCTTTTAAAGTATACATAAAATATTTATCAAGTCAAATCATATATCGCTCCATTGAGTGAGTCTTAATACATTTGTAAGGCTCAAAATTATATAACATATTCACCCTTGATTCAGTAAAATTAAATTAGAAATCAATAATAAAAGGATAATTGAAAAACCTCCATGTACTTGAAAATTAAATGATTAAAATAATTATAAGTAACCAATGAGTCAAACAGGAATTTTAAAGCAGAGTTGGAAAATATTTTGCATTGAATAATTAATACAACATATAAATATTTTGGAATCCAGGTAAAATAGAGTTAATGGGAAATGTATAGCTTTAGAAGAAAGGAAGTATTAAAAATCAATTATCTAAATTTCCCTTTCAAGAAGCTAAAAAAGGAGTGGACTGAACAAAAAGCACAAAGAATAAAGGAAATAATACATATAAAACCAGAAATCAATTGAACAGAAAACAGAGAAATAATATAAAATATCCATAATGCCAAATACCATTTGTTGTTGAAAAAAACAGTAAAATTAGTAAAACTCTAGTTAGACTGATCAAAAGAGAGAAAGAAAAGACACAAATGATCAGAATGAAGACTAGAAGAAGAGATATCACTGTAGAACCTCCTGACATCAAATTATATTAACGAAATATTGCAAAACATTTTATCAGTAAATTATAAAATTTTTAATGGAAAAAATTACTTGAACGATACAAATTAGCTAAAAGGCTCAAAAATGAATATAAAATATGAATATATCTGTATTTATTAAGTAATATAAATTTAAACCTCATTAAAGAAATTCCAGGACCAGAAGGTTTCATTGTTGGATTCTCTATATTTAAGGAAGAAATACTACCCATCCTACACAAACTGTTTCAGGGAATAGAGGAGGAAAGGGCACTTTTATTTTTTTTATTATTTATTTTTTATTAATGTATTATTGATATACACTCTTATGAAGGTTTCACATGAAAAAACAATGGGGTTACTACATTTACCCGTATCATCAAGTCCCCACCCATATCCCATTGCAGTCACTGTGCATCAGTGTAGTAAGATGCCACAGATTCACTATTTGACTTCTCTGTGCTACACTGTCTTCCCCGAGAACCCCCACACCATGTGTACCAAACATAAACCCCTCAATCCCCTTCTTCCTCCCTCCCCACCTACCCTCCCACACACCTCCCCTTTGATAACCTGTAGTCCCTTCATAGAGACTGTGAGTCTGCTGGTGTTTTGTTCCTTCAGTTTTGCTTCATTGTTATACTCCACAAATGAGGGGAATCATTTTGTACTTGTCTTTCTCCACCTGGCTGATTTCACTGAGCACAATACCTTCTAGCTCCATCCATGTTCTTGCAAATGGTAGGATTTCTTTCTTTCTTACGGCTGAATAATATTCCATTGTCTGTATGTACCACATCTTCTTTATCCATTCATCTACTGATGGACACTTAGGTTGCTTCCATTTCTTGGCTATTGTAAATAGTGCTGCAATAAACATAGGGGTGCATGTGTCTTTTTGAATCTGAGAACTCGTACTCTTTGGGTAAATTGCACAGAGTGGGATTCCCGGGTCATATGGTATTTCTATTTTTTGTTTTTTGAGGAACCTCCATACTGCTTTCCACAATGGTTGAACTAATTTACATTCCCACCAGCAGTGAAGGAGGGTTCCCCTTTCTCCACATCCTCACCAGCATTTATTGTTCTTAGTCTTATCGATGCTGGCCATCCTTACTGATGTGAGGTGATATATCATTGTGGTTTTAATTTGCATTTCCCTGATGATTAGTGATGTGGAGCATCTTTTCATGTGTCTGTTGGCCATCTGAATTTCTTCTTTGGAGAATTGTCTCTTCATATCCTCTACCCATTTTTTAATCAGATTATTTACTTTTTGGGTGTTGAGGCATATGAGTTCTTTATATATTTTGGATGTTAACCCCTTGTCAGGTGCGTCATTTACAAATATATTCTCAGGGAAGCACTTTTCTTTTATAAGCCTAGCATTGCCCCATTATAAGAATCAGAAAAAAATTAATGCATTATGGACAAAAATCCTCTAATGAAATATTAGCAAGTCAAACTGGGCAATATATAAAATGGTTAATCCATTGTGAAAAAGGAGGGGTTACACCAGGATGCAAGTTTGGTTTGTCATTTGAAAATCAATCAGTGTAGTTCACCATATTAACAGAATAAAAGGGGAAAACTGGTAAGGTTTTCTCAGTAGATGCAGAAAAACTATTTGACAAGATCTAATACCTATTAATGATACTAAGCACAAAAGAATTTCATCAAAGTATGGGTAGAAGAGTATTTCCTCTACCTGTGAAATACATTTGTAATAAATCTACAGCTGACATCATACCTGATGGTAAAAGATTGAGCATTTCCCCCATGACATCAGAAAGCAAGGATGTCTGCTTTCACTTCTGTTCAGTATCTTTTTTTAGATTCTAACTACTGCCATGAGACAAGAAAAAAAATAAAAGCATACAGTTTGGAATTGAAGAAGTATCCTTATTTATAGAAATAATAAATATTAGCAGTGTTACAGAGTAAAAGATCAAACTACAAAAATCAATTCTAATTCTATATACCAACACTGGAAGATTTGAAGTGAAATTAAAATTTGCCTTTACAGTAACATAATAAGATAAACATTTGGAGGTAAATTTATCAAAATATGTGTAAGACCAGTACACTCCAAACCATAAAATACTTTGTAGAAAATTTAAGAATATCTAAGTACATGAGGAGGTTTGTGAATTCAAATATTTCGTTTCTTTTAAAGCACCAATGCTATCCAGTTTGGTTTAGATTCAATGCAGTTCCAAGCAAAACACCTGCAGGTGTTTTATAAGGACTGACAAGCTGATCCTGAAAATTATATGGGAATGCACAGCTAAAATAATTTTGAAAAGGAATAATAAAGGTAGAGGACTTAGACTACCTGATTTCAAGGCTCACCCTGCAACTAAAGTAGCAAGACAATGTGGTATTTATGTAAGGACAGACATATAGATCAATGGAACAGATTAATTAGCTCAAAAATAGACCCACACATATATTATCAATTGATTTTCAATAAAGTCGCTAAGATATTTTAGTGGGGAAAGTGTTGTGCTTTTAACAAATGGTGCTGGGAAAACTGGATGTACATATGATAAACAAATGAATCTCCTTCACATCATATAGAAAAATCATCTTAAAATGGATCATAGACCTAAATTAAGAACTAAAACTATAAACTTTTGGAGGATAACACCAGAAGAACTCTTTTCAGCCCTGGGATTGGCAAAGATTTATTAGAATGCAAAAAGCTCTGGTCATAAAAGAAAACATGATAATTTGACTTTAAAACTAAGACTTATGTTCTTCAAAGCTATCATTTAGAAAATGAAAATACACCACAGATGGTGTCTTAGTCTGTTTGAGTTGCTATAACTATATCACAGACTATGTATCTTTTAAGGAACAGAAATTTATCACTCACAGTTCTAGATGCTGGAAAGAACAAGATCAAGGTGCCACCACGGTAATGTTTTGTTGAGAGATCTCTTACCGGTTCATACCTAGCAGCTTCACACTGTATCCTCATATGGTAAAAGGCTCTGGGGAATCTTTCTGGAGCCTCTCTTACAAGACACTAATCTCACTGATGAAGGCTGCACCCTCATGAAGTAAGCACCTCCCAAAGGCTCTACTTCCTAATACCAGCATCTTGGGGAGCAGGACTTTAACACAGGAATTCTAGGGGACACAAACATTTAGACCATAGCAAATAGAGAAATTATTTTTGCAAAACATGTATCTGAAAAAGAAAGAACTACTTCCAGAATATTTAAGAACTAGTATAACTCAATAAAAAGACAAACATCTCAACAAAAACAGGCAAAGAATGGGAACAGACATTTCATACAATAAGATAAATGCCCAAAAGCACCATGAAAAATGTTCAAGATTATTATTCATCAAAGAAATTAGTTTAAAACCACAGGAGATATCTCTACACATCCACTAGAATGGCTATAATTAAAATGACTTATTTTCACCAAGCTATTCATCCCTCTTCAAAGAGTCCTTCTTTGAACTCAAATCCAGACTATTTTCCCTCACAGCCCTTTATAATTCCCTTCTTAGCACCTAAAATAATTCTGTAATACATATTAAAATGAATATTAAGTGATAGTCTTCTCCTTTAGAGTAAAGTGCCCTGAAGGTCAGGCTACCATTTTGGCCCCCATTCCGTATCTGGAAACCTCTACAGTGGCTGACATTTAGGAGAGTCTCAATAAATACTGAAGATAAATGAATGAATGAAAAGCCTAAAGTGACACAGAGACTTATAGAACAAATACTTATAAATGCATGTATTAATGAAAATTAAATATGGGCTCCTGTTATATTCTCATTTGTTTACTCATTTTATAAACTCCCTACCCAGGCCAGTGATTTAGAATAATCTCATATGTTCAGCTGGGAAAGCTTTCTGATGGGTAGAGGCAAGTTTGCTTCATTTGTTCTTGACTGCTTTCAGTAGGGTGAAGGCAATGTCTTTGAACTTTCACCAATATCCTTGTCATATCTATTTGATCATTCTGTATTTGAGCATTACTAATCCCAGAATCTAAATCCCAGTTGCTATGGCCTTTTGTGATCTAGGGCATACTGAAAAGCAAAGCCTTTTTGAGTTACAGATTTTTAGACTGATTCACAGATTTTAAAACTTACTGGTTTCTTGGTGTTTACTACAGTACATTTTGATACAAGGCTGACTGAAAAGAATGGGCTTTCACAAAGATCTAAACCAATACTTTAACATTTTCTCTAGCTTTCTGACAATTTCACACCTTCTATCACATGAAATCCCTCATTTTATTAAAACAGAAGTCTTACAAAAAGTTCCTGATGTTTCTATTCTTCTGCTCTTCTCTACTACTTTACTCATTCCTCTACTTCCTATGGTATGTGATGTGACTTACCTGATATTTAAAACGTGGAAAGAATAAACTGGCCATATTTAGCTCATTCCTACCCTTATTTTTCTTGAGAGTCACCTTTCTGAAGAAAGTACATGGGCTCTGTTGCCCTAGACCAACTCAGTTTAGTGCCACTCTGCCTGGACAGATAACTTTATTAAAGTCCTGAGATCCAGATTTGAGGCTAAGACGCTCTCCCACTAAGCTGCTTGTACCAGTTTTGAGGCTAAGATGCTCTCCCACTAAGCTGCTTGTACCAGGTTAGTTTTTAACAGTTCTCAGGTTGACATATTTATTGCCACTCTTTTCCTTTGTTTTTTAGTTTATTCAGAAGTTGGGCAGGAATAAGAAGTATGCTTTATTGGGCTTCCACAGAGATCTTCACAATGAACACTGTCTCTGTAGATTTAGGCTTCTTAAAGTTTAATTATGAAAACAATTCCCAATTAGCATCAGCAGACATTTTTATTGACCATATATGTTCAGGCAAATACACCAGACTCATGAGGAATTCATGGCTTACTTAGAAAGATTTAACATAGATAGGAACCTAATTGCGGCAAAGTAGAACATGGTTTTTGTTTAGTTTCTATTTTTTATGTGTATAATTCAGAGGATTTTAATATATTCACAAAGATATATAACCATCACCATTATCTAATTCTAGAACATTTTCATCACCTTGCAAAAAATGTGTATCCATAAGAAGTCATTCCCTATATTCCTTCCTCTAGCCCCTGGTAACTACTAATCTACCTTTGGTCTCCACAGACTTGCCTATTCTGGACATTTCATAAATATAGAAACATATAATAGGTGGCCTCTTGGGTGTAGATTCTTTCACTTAGTATAGTATTCTCAAGGTTCATGAATATCATAGCATGTATCAGTACAGCATTGATTCTTGTGAGTGAATAATAGTCCAGTGTTATAAGAAATGTGTATAATTACCAAATATTATGGGATATTTCAGATATCTTCCATTGAGTCCAAGTTTAATCCCTTCATGACATAAGAAAGTACTTTTTATGATTTCTACTTTAATACACTTCATTAAGGTACCCTTCATGATCCTCATATAGTTATATTGGTGATAATTATTAATTCCATATTAAGCTAAAAAAACATGTATACTACCATTGTTGGGAAGAGTGGTAAACGATAACAAAATCAAATAAGTAAGATAGATAGATAGATAAACAAACAAACAAAGGCAGCAAGCCAGTTTGTAAAAGACACATTCACCCTTTGTTTATTACAGCACTACTTAGAATAGAAAAGAAATGGAAAGGACCAATGTATCCATAGTTAGAGTAATAGATAAAGAACATGTGGTACATATAAGCAATGGAATATTATTCAGCCATAAGAAGAAAACAAATGCTACCATTTACAACAACATGGATGAAGCTAAAGGGTATTATGCTCAGTGAGATTAGCCAGTCAGAGAGAGAAATGCATTGAATCATTTTACTCTCCTGTGGAGTATTAGAACAAAGAATAAACTGAAGGAACAAGACAGTAGCATCCTTGCCACACATAAGAATGGACTAATGGTTACCAAACGGAAAATGACTGTGTAGGATGGGTGGGAAGGAAGGGATAAGGGAGAAAATCGGGCACTACGAGTAGCACACATAGCGCGGGCGGGGAGAGAAGCACGGAGATGGCAGTATAACACAAAGACCAGTAGTGATTCTACAGCATATTACTGGGCTGAAAGACAGTGACTCTCATGGGGTATGTGGTGGGGACTTGATAATGGGGGGAGTCTAATAAAAATAATGTGGCTCATGTAAATCTTAAGTACTGACAACAAAATTAAAAGAAAAAAACAGTACCTTGGATATGGTTTCCATATTCCTGATGCTGTCAAGGTGCTCAGCGCGCACCTCACCGAAATCATACCCCCAGCCAGGGCATCAAGCTATGAAGTGGGAATGTGCTCCAATTGCCGTACACACTCTGTCCCTACGAAAGAGGCACTGTTGTGATGTTATTGAAACTCCATGCAACAGTGCTTCTCTTGCAAAGTCCAGCCTCAGATACATATATGTGTATATATATGTAAACACACACACACACACACACACACATATATATGTATATCAAAGATTTCTCTCATCTGGGGACTACAACAACAAATAAATTACTGAAGGAGCAAAAGGGCAGCAGCCTCACAGTACCCAAGAATGGACTAACAGTAACCAAACAGTATGGAACAGGAGCAGATGGGTGGGAATGCAGGGATAAGGGAAGGGGAAAGAAACGAGGCATTCTTTAGGATGTATAATGTGTGGCGGGTCACAGGGAAGGCTGTACGACACAGAGAAGACTAGTAGTCATTGGACATCATCTAACCCCCCTGATGGACAGCGAGTTCAATGGGGTATTTTGGGGGAACTTGGTGATAGCAAGAGACTAGTAACCATAATGATCCTCATGGAGAAGTACATTAATGAAACCAAAATATAAATAAACAAGCAACAATAGAAAAAAATAATGATACCAAAATATAAAATAAATAAGTATAAAAAATGCTGAAAGCCACTTTTTAAAATATCTAGGTACCCCTATGTTTATCACAGCACCATTCACAATAGCCAAGTTAACTGTATGTGAGGAGATGAATAGTTAAACAAAATGTAGTACATATACACAATATAATATTATTCAGCCATAAGAAGAAAATACATACTACTATTTCCAAAAACATGGATGGAGCTAGAGGGTATTATGCTCAGTGAAATGAGCCAGACAGAGAATGATGAGTAAGAAATCATTTCACTCAATTGGGAGTAAAGAACAGAGAAAAACCTGAAGGAGAAAAACATTAGCAGACTCACAGAACCCAAGAATGGACTAATAGTTACAAAATGGAAACAGACTGAGGTGGATGAGTTGGAATTTAGGGATAAGGGTGGGAGCGAAAGCAGGCATTATGATTAGCATGTATAATGTGGGTTTGGCACAAGGACGGCTGTACAACACAGTGGAGACAAGTAGTCATTTTAGAGCATCTTATACTGCATTGATGGACAATGATGGCAATGGAATAACTGGGGGAAACTTGGTGATGGAGAGTCTAGTAAACATAAATTTCCTTATGTAAAAGTAGGTTAATGACACCAAGAAAACAAAATATGTGTGTATATATATATATATATATATATATATATATATATATATATATATATATATATATTTATATTTATATATATATATAAAAAATGCATGTATGTATATATCAATAAATTAATAAGTAAAATGGAAGACAGTTAACCAGTTTGAAAAACACATATGCACACCTATGATTATCACAAGACTATTCACAGTAGAAATGGAAAGATCCGATGTGTTCACAATTAGACTAATGGATAAAGAAGATGGGGTACTGATAGGCAATGGAATATTAGTCAGCCATAAGAAGAAAACAAACGCTAACATTTACAACAACATGGATGAAGCAAAAGGGTATTATGCTCAGTGAGATGAGGCACACAGAGAGAAAAATGCATCAAATGATTTCACTCTCTTGTGGAGTATCACAACAAAGAAAAAGCTGAAGGAACAAGACAGAAGCAGCCTTGCCAAAGCTGAGAATGGACTAAGGGTTACTAATAGGAAAGTGACTGGAGGAAGGTTGGGAAGGGAGGTATGAGGGGGAAAATTAGGCATTACAAGTAGCACACATAATGTGGGCTGGGAGGGGAGCACAGGGAAGGCAGTAAAACACTAAGACCAGTAGAGACACTAGAGCATATTACTGGGAGGAAAGACAGCGACTCTCATGGGGTATGTGGTGGGGACTTGATAATGGGGGGAGTCTAGTAACCGTAATGTTTCTCATGTAACTGTTTAGTACTGACACCAAAATTAAAAGAAACACACAGTACCTTGGATATGGTTCCTAAGTTCCTGATGCAGTCAAGGGGGTCGGCGCAGACTTCACTGAAATCAAACCCCGGCTAGGGCACCAAGCTGTGAACAGGGAACCTGCTCCAATCACCATAGACAATCTGTCCTTACGAAAGTGGCACCACTGTGATGGCATGGAATGTTGTGATGTCATGGAATCTCCAGGCAACAGAGCTTCTCTTGGAAAGCCCACCCCCACATGGTAGGCACTTCCCAGCCGTGGCAAGATGCATCATCTTAGCAAACAGTAGTGGTTCTAGCCTACATATACATATATATATATACATTTACATATACACATATCAAAGATTTCTCTCATCTGGGGACTACAACAACAAAGAATAAACTGAAGGAGCAAAAGAGCAGCAGCCTCACAGAACACAAGAATGGACTAACTGTAACTAGGGGACTGGGGTGGACGGGTGGGAATGGAGGGATAAGAGAAGGTGAAAGAATGGGGGCATTGCTCAGCATGTGTAATGTGTGGGGCGGGGCACAGGGAAGGCTGTTCAACACAGAGAAGACTAGTAGTCATTCACAGCATCTTAACACGCTGTTGGACTGTGAGGGCAAAGGGTTATCTGGTGGACACATGGTGATGGGGAGAGTCTATTAACCATGGTGTTCCTCGTGGAATATATTAATAATAAAAAAAATAAACAAACAAGTGAAAATAGAAAACAAATTAGTGATACCAAAATATAGAATAAATAAGTAAAAAGAAACAAGTGCAGCAACCCAGTTTGGAAGAGACCTATGCACCAGTTTGTTTATAACAGCACTATTCACAAAAGCCAAGTTAAGTGTCCGTATCAGGAGATGAATAGATAAAATGTGGTACACATACACAATAGAATATTACTCAGCCATAAGGACAAAGTAAACACTACCATTTCCAACAACATGGATGGAGGAGGTAGAGTATTATGCTCAGTAAAATTAGCCAAGCAGTGAAGAAGAGTACCAAATGATTTCACTCATATGGGGAGTATAAAAACAGAGAATAAACTGAAAAAGGAAAACAGTAGTAGACGCACAAAACCCAAGAATGGACTTACAGTTACAAAAGGGAAAGGGACAGGGATGTAATGGCGGGAATGGAGAGACAAAGGGCAGGGAAGAAAGGGGGCATTATGATTAGCATGTATAATGTTGGGTGGCATGGTGATGGTTGTACAACACAGAGAAGACAAGTACTGACAGAACAGCTTCATAGTACGCTGATGAACGCTGACGGCAATGGGGTATGTGGCGGGAACATGGTGATGGGCAGTCTAGTAAACATAATTTGCTCTTGCATTTGTAGCTCAAAGATACAAAAACAAATAAACAAATAAACAATGCAGCAACCCTGTTTGAAAAAGACATACGGCCCCCTATATTTATCACAGCACTCACTATTCAGTGTAGAAAAGAAATGGAAAGAACCAATGTGTCCATAATTAGACTAATGGATAAAGAAGACGTGCTACATCCATGCAATGGAATATTATTAAGCCATAAGCAGAAAACAAATGCGACCATTTACAAAAACACGGATGAACCTAGAGCGTATTATGCTCAGTGAGATTAGGCAGACAGAGAGAGAGAAATGCATCACATGATTTCACTCTCCTGTGGGGTCTTAAAACACAGTAAAAACTGAAGGACAAGACAGAAGCAGCCTCGCCAAACCTAAGAATGGTGTAACAGTTACCAAAGGGAAAGTGACTGTGGAGGATGGGTGGTAAGGAAGGGTAGGAGGGAAAACTGAGCATTGGAGTAGCACACATAATGTGGGCGGGGAGGGGAGTGTGCAGTAGGCAGTATGACACAAAGACCAGTTGTGATTCTACAGCATATTACTGGGATAAAAGACAGTGACTCTCACAGGGTATGTGGTGGACACTGGATAATGGGGAGAGTCTAGTAACTATAATGTTCCTCATCTAAGTGTTTAGTATTGATGCCAAAATTAAAAGAAACACACAGTACCTTGGATATGGTTTCCATATTCCTGATGCTGTCAAGGTGGTCCACGCGCACCTCACGGAAATCATACCCAACGATAGGGCACCAAGCTCTGAAGAGGGAACCTGCTCCAATCACCACAGATACTCTGTCACTAGGTAATAGGCACCATTGTGATGTCATGGGATCTCCAGGCAACAGTGCGGCTCGTGCAAAGTCCACTCACAGATGGTGGGGACTGCCCAGCCATGGCAAGCTGCATCATCTAAGCAAACATTAGTGGTTCTGGCCAACGTATATATGTGGGTATATGTATGTATGTATATAGATAGATAGATAGATAGATAGATAGATAGATAGATAGATAGATAGATAGATAGATAGATATACACACACACACATATATATGAAAGATTTCTCCCATCTGGGGACTACAACAACAAAGAAAAAACTGAAGGAGCAAAAAGGCTGCAGCCGCACAGAATCCAAGAATGGACTAACAGTAATCAAAGGAAAAGGGACTGGGGTGGAAGGGTGGGAATGGAGGGATAAGGGAAGGGGAAAGAAAGGGGACATTGTTTAGCATGTGTAATGTGGGGGAGCACAGGGTAGGCTGTATAACACAGAGAAGACTAGTAGTCATTCCACAGTATCTTATCACGCTGATGGACGGGGAGTGCAATATTGTATCTCGGGGGAAATTGGTCAAGGGATGGGTGTAGTAACCATAATGTTCTCCGTGGAATAGTTGATTAATAATAACAAAATATAGATAAAAAATAAAAATACAAAAAAATTAATGATACCATAATATAGAATAAATGAGTACAAAATAAGAATGCAGCAACCCAGTTTGGAAAAGACCTATGCACCCCTATGTTTAGCACAGCAATATTCGGAATAGCCAAGTTATGCGTCCATCAGGGGATGAATAGTTAAAAAAAAATGTGGTACACATACACAAAAGAACATTATTCAGACATAAGAAGAAAAAAAATTCTACCAATTCCAACAACATGGATGGAGCCAGAGGGTATAATGCCCAGTGAAATAAGCCAGACAGAGAAGGATGAGTATCAAATTATTTCACTCGTCTGGGGAGAATAAGAAGAGAGAAAAACCTGTAGGAGAAAAACTTAAGCAGACTCACAGAACACAAGAATGTACTAATAGTTACAAAACTGAAAAAAACTGGGGTGGATGGTTCGAAATGCAGGGAAAAGGGTGAGGGAGAAAGCAGGCATTATGATTAGAATGTATAATGTGAGTTTGGGACAGGGAGGGCTGTACAACACAATGGAGACAAGCAGTGATTCTTCAGCATCATACAACATTAATGGACAATGACTGCAAAGGAGTAACTGGGGGAAGCTAGGTGATGGGGAGTCTAGGAAACGTAAATTTCCTCATGTAAGAGTAGATTAATGACAAAAAGAAAACAATACATATATATATATATATATATGTTTTTATATATCAATAAGTAAATAAATAAAAAAGTAAAAAACAGAAGGCGGTAAATAAGTAAGCAAAACATACACGCACCCCTATGTTTATCACAGCACTATTTAGACTAGTAAAGAAATGGAAAGAACCAATGTGTCCATAATTAGGCTAATGGATAAAGAAGATGTAGTACATGTATGCAATGGAACTTTATTTAGTCCTAAAAAGAAAACAAATGCTATCATTTACAACAACATGGATGAAGGTAGAGGGTATTATGCTCAGTGAGATTACTGAGACAGAGAGAAAAATGCATCAAATGATTTCCCTCTCCTGTGAAGTATTAGAAGAAAGAAAAAACTGAACGACCAAGACAGAAGCAGCCTTGCGAAACCAAAGAATGGATTGATGGTCACCAAAGGGAAAGTGACTGTGGGAGATGGGTGGGAAGGGAGGAAAAGGGGGAAAATTGGACATGATGAGTAGCGCCCCTAATGTGGGCTGGCAGGGGAGTACGGGGAAGGTAGAAAAACACAAAGACCAGTAGAGATTCTACAGCATATTCCTGGGCTGAAAGACAGTGACTCTCTCATGGGATCTGTGGTGGGGACTTGATACTGGGGGTGTCTAGTAACCATAATGTTCTTGATGTAAGTGATTAGCACTGACACCATCTTAAAAGAAACACACAGTACCTTCGATAGGGTTTCCATATTCCCTGATTCTGTCAAGGTGGTCAGCGCGCACCTCACCAAACTCATACCCAAGGCTACGGCACCAAGCTCCGAAGTGGGAACCTGCTGCAATCACCATACACACTCTGTCCCTAGGAGAGAGGCACCACTGCTGTGATGTCACAGTATCTCCAGGCAACCGTGCGGCTCTTGTAAAGTCCAGCCACAGATGGCGGGCACTGCACAGCTGCTCAAGCTCCATCACCTTACCAAACATTAGTGGTTCCGGCCTACATATACATATATGTGTATATATACATACATATATACTTATATATATATATATTAAATAATATCTCTCATCTGTGGACTACAAGAACAAGGAAAAAACTGAAGGAGCATAAGAGCAGCAGGCTCACAGCACCGAAGAATGGACTAACTGTAAACAAATGGAAAGGGACTGGGGTGGAAGGCTGGGAATCTGTACCCCCCCACATTATACACACGAAAAATTGCCCCCTTTCTTTTCCCTTCTCTTATCCCTCCATTCCCATCCTTCCCAGGGATAAGAGAAGGGGAAAGAAAGGGAGTAGTTTTTACTGTGTATAATGTGAAGGTGGGGGTGTGCACAGGGAAGACTGCAAAACACAGAGAACTCTAGTAGTAATAACAAAGCATCTTACCACGCTCATGGACAGTGAGGGCAGTGGGGTATCTGGGGGAAACTTGGTTATGGGGTGAGTTTAGTAACCATAATGTTCCTCGTGGAATAGTAGATAACACCAAAAATATATGTATGTATGGGTGCATGTATATATATATATATATATATATATATGTAGATACCAATAATAAATGTAGAAATAGGAAAAAAAAAAGGGTGCAACCCAGTTGAAAAAGACATATGCACCCCTATGTTTATCACAGCACTATTTAGAGTAGAAAAGAAATGGAAAGAACCGATGTGTCCATTGAGTAGACAAATGGATAAAGAAGATGTGGTAATACACAATGGAATACTACTAAGCCATAAGAAGAAAACAAATGCTGCAATTTACAACAACATGGATGAAGCTGGGGGGTATTATGCTCACTGAGATTAGCCAGAAAGAGAGAGAAAAGCATCAAATGATTTGACTCTCCTGTGGAGTATTAGAACAAAGAAAAAGCTGAAGGAAGAAGATAGAAGCAGCCTTGCCAAAGCTGAGAATGGACTAACGGTTACTAAAGGGAAAGTGACTGTGGAGGATGGTTGGGAAGAGAGGGATAAGGGGGAAAATTGGGCATTACAAGTAGCACACATAATGTGGGCTGGGAGGGGAGCACAGGAAAAGCAGTAAAACACAAAGACCAGTAGAGATACTAGAGCGTATTATTGAGAGGAAAGACAGTGACATCATGGGGTATGTGGTGGTGACTTGATAATGGGGGTAGTCTATTAACCATAATGTTTCTCATGTAACTGTTTAGTACTGACACCAAAATTAAAAGAAACACACAGTACCTTGGATATGGTTTCCATATTCCTGATCCTGTCAAGGTGGTCCACGCGCACCTCACGGAAATCATACCCAACAATAGGGCACCAAGCTCTGAAGAGGGAACCTGCTACAATCAACAAACACACTCTGTCACTAGGAAAGAGTCACCACTGTGATGTCATAGAACCTCCAGGGAACAGCACTGCTCTTGCAAATTCCACCCCCAAATTCCAAAGGGAAAGGGACTGGTGAGGATGGGTGGGAAGGGAGGGAAACGGGGGAAAATAGGGCTTTACAATTAGCACACATAATGTAGTGCGGAGGGGACTGGGGAAAGGCAGTATATACAAATAATGATTCTACAGTTTCTTAGTATGCTGATGGAAAGTGACTATAATGGGGCATGTGGGGGAAACTTGATAATAGGGGTAGTCTAGTACCCATAATGTTCAAGTAATTGTACATGGACGATATCAAAATTAAAAATAAAGAAGGAAAGAAAATAAGTAGTAAAAAAAGGAATAAGGTAAGAATCTTACTTCTTGGCAAACAGAGAATCTATAGCATCTTACTACACTGATGGACAGTGACTGCAGTAGGTAAGAGGGGGACCCGACAACATGGGTGAATGTAGCAACCACATTGTTTTTTCATGTGAAACCTTCATAAGCGTGTGTTTTAATAATACCTTAATAAATCAAAAAAAGAATCCTACCTGTTAACATCCTGGATGTTCAAATGCAATCTTACCTTTAAGATGGGATGCTTCCTGCCTCTTACTACGTTGTTTGTGACTGGGTTTACTTGACATATTAATCGCCCAGGTTATATATAACTTGATTAGGGGCTGAAGGAGGAAAAGCAGCATCTGGGCAAAGTTAAAGATAAACTAGGCCTTTTCGCAGGCTAAAGTAAATTTTACAATAGCCTCATTTAATTGACACAATGCAGACTTGGGCCATGCTGAGGTATTTTCTTATCTGGGAAATGTTCCAACATTCCAGGCCAGGCTACTCCTGGCTTTTTAGTTTTAACTAATCTTCACGGAAGAATGCTTATACTCCTAGTTTGGTATTTTACTTGAGAGAATTCATGTGACTCTGACTTTGCTGAATTGTTTAATTCGGAGTTTTGGAAAGGGTCTTTTTCCAGAGGCCCTCACCCTACTCTGACTACACCCACGGTCCCTGTCTCAGAATCCCTGTGGCAGACTACGAACCGAAATGACGGTAAGATATGAATTTCTAAATACAAGAAAATGCACTGTCAGTTCCCATACCAAGTAAAGAAACTTCATTCCCAAATAAAAAATACGGGAGGTACCTCACGAAAAATTTTTTAATTCTAAAGGCGCTGCCTCCAGGCGGCCCTCGCCCGCTGCACCGCCCCGGGTCACACTTGAACCTCAGCTCGCCAGCCCTCACCCTCGAGGCCCCCGCCGAGAAAATCCACACACGGCAAAACGCCCACCGGCCTCCCCATCTGCGCGGCACGGCGCGGCCCCTCCACCTGCATCCACGGCCCGGGCGGCGGGACCAGGTCGGCGTTGCGGCCCTAGGCCGGGCCGACGCGAGCCGCGGGGTGGAGAGCAGCCGCCCTCACCACCCGGACGGATGGAAAAGCAGCGGCTCCGGCGAGCCCCTCCCCAACTGCCACGGAGAACTTCAACGGCCGCTCGCACGTCTGCCCCGGGCGCATCTGCTCCGCTCCCTCCCTACCCGGGCGGCTCCTCTGGCGGAATGCTTCGACCTCCGGACCCCGGGCGGACCCCGCGAGCTCACAACCCGCGTCGGCCGCTTCCCGACCCCGCGGGCCACGCGCTGCCCACCAAGCCACTCGCAGGAGCGCCCACTCGTCCAACTCACCCGCGCCCTCAGGCGGAGGCAGGGGTTACGGCGCCACGTCCGGGTCCCGCCGCGCCCCGCGGCCACGTACCTTTCAGCCCGTAGAGCCGTCGCTGTCGCCTTCACCCTGAAGCAGGGCCCGCTCTGGACCCTCCACTGCAGGTCTGTCGCAGCGGGAGCCGCTTCTCGGCTGAGCTCTCTGAAGTCCGGCCGGGCCAGCGGCTCAAGTCCGAGCCGATCGCCGCCCTCAGGCCGCCGCGGGAGAGCGGAGGAGGGGCGAGGCGGCGATCCGAGGCCGGTACCGCCCCCGCATGCGCGCCGGGAGGCCGGCGCAGCCGAGCACGGCGCGGGTCCGTCCGCATCTGCTGCGTGGACTGGACGGTGCGGGCCGCTCCTGACCGGACCGAAGCACGGACGGAACAGCGGAAGCTGCCTTTCCCGGCGGCGCTCGCGACACTACTGACTGGGGGATAAGACGGCGGCGGCGCCTGCAGCTACTACGCAGCCGCCGGACTTAAGCGATCTGCGCCCAGTGGCTGCCCGCCATCGACTGACGGCCCTCCCGGCCAATGGGCGCGAGTCGCTCGGGCGCAGCCCCGCCCCCGACTGTCCGCAACAGTTAGACGGTGGAAAATAGAAGGAAAAAAATTAAATCTATTTTCTGTCTCTATGTATTTATCTCTTCTAGACATTTCATATAAAGAAATTATACAATATGTGACCTTCTGTGTCTGCTTCTTTCACTTACAATGTTTTTAGGGTTTATCCATGTTGTCGGATGTATCAATACTTCATTCCTTTTTATGACTGAACAATATTTCACGCTATGGATATAACATCTTTGTGGTGTATCCATTCATCAGTTGATGCGGTTGTTTTCACTTTTTGGCTGTTATAAATAATGCTTCTATGAACACATTTTTCTATAAGTGTTTTCAAATCTAGGTAGTAATGGAATTCCTGGGTCATATGGTATGCTATGTCTAACTTTCTGAGTAACTGCCAAATTATTTTCCAAAGACGCTGCCCCATTTTACATTCCCACCAGAAATGTATGAGGGTTCTAAATTCTCCACATCCTTATCAACACTTATTTTTTCTGTTCCTGGTGGGTTTTTTTTAACCATCTTAACTGTCTTTGTGGGCATGAAGTAGTAGCTTCTTTGCCCTTTAACTTTTCTTGTGTCCCTTGTAAACAATATAGAGCTGACGTTTGTTTTTGTTCCCTTGTCTGACAACCATTTTCTTTATGTTATGCGTTTATTTAATTTCTTGTACTCTAATTACCAACTTAACTGGATTTATTTTTAATCACATAATTTTGTGCTTATTATGTCATATTATTTGAAAAATATTCTTTCCTTTCAGATTAATATTCCTTTTCTATTTCCTCATGACACTTTTCTCCATGTCTCAGTTTGAAAGTTCTATTCAGTATGTCTATTTTTCAAGAGCTCACCATAGATATTTTTATTTTTTATTTTTTCATTTTTTTATTTTGGTATGATTAATGTACAATTACATGAGCAACATTATGGTTACTAGAACCCCCCATCCTCAAGTCCCCGCCACATACCCCAATAAGAGTCACTGTTTTTCAACCCTGTAATATGCTGTAGAATCACTACTTGTCTTCTGTGAGGTATCCTGCCCTCCCCGTGCCCCCATCCCTGGCCATATTATGTGTGCTATTGTATTGCCCCTTTTCCCCCCTTTTCACTCCCTTCGCACCCACGCTCCCAAGCCCCTTGCCCTTTGGTAACTGCTATAGTCCATTCTTGGGTTCTGTGAGACTACTGCTGTCCTGTTCCTTCAGTTTTCCCTTTGTTCTCATACTCCACAGATGAGTGAAATCACATGATACTTGTTCTCAGCCTGGCTTATTTCACTGAGCATAATACCCTCCAGCTACATTCAGCATCATAGATATTTTAACATGCATTCTCAACAATATCTCAGGTTATCGTGATGCTTTAACTTCCTTCACAAAACAAAGCGTTCTTAAACTTTGATCATTCTCTTCCCCATTTATATGCTATTATTTTCTCGTATTTTTGTTCTAACTGTATCTTAAATCCACCCATGAGGCATTGTTATTGTTTCATGTAGTCGTTCAAAGCACTTACCACATAGTCAACAATGTCTTTGTTCATTCCCTTTTGCTTTTCTATAATTTTTTTAAAAAATTTTAGTTAAGGTATTATTGATATGCACTCTTATCATTGTTTCACATGAAGAAACAATGTGATTACTACATTCACCCATATTATCGGGACCACCCCCTTACCTATTGCAGTCACTGTCCATCGGTGTAGTAAGATGCCACTGATTCACTGTTTGCCTCCTCAGCTGCACAGACACTTCCTATCTCTTTTTCTCCCTCTTTTTCTTCTGGTACCCCTATAATGCAAATGTAGTTCCATTTGGATTGGTCACACAGTTCTATTAATATTCTTTCATTCCTGGAGATCCTTTTATCTCTCTCTGCCTCAGTTTCTCTGTATTCCTGCTTAAGTAACCTCAGTGACCATCATTTTTAAATAATTTTTTACATGCGTTTTTAATTCAAATGGATTTTGAAGATAACAGAAGAATAAACTGGAAAATACTACAGTGATCATCCCCTACAGGTGCTTAAAATTACTTAAACCAAGGTTACAAAAACAAATTTTTTTTAGAATCCAGGGATTACCATTAAATAAAAATTAATTTCATTGTTTGGATAACTCTACTCCTTTCTGCTAGACCTTTCCCATGTTATGAAATATTTCCATTATGCTAAAAAATAAAAAGCATGTGTCAAAGCAAAACAGCAGTAAATAAATACAAAAAAACGTTTAGCATGTGAAAAGCAGGAAAAAAACAAAGGCAATCTTTGTGCATAATGTTTACATGTCATGTACTTAGTGCAATTTATTGAAAATTTATTAACGCATAGACTTTATGTATGTAAAAGTAAATTTACACATGAAAGTGCTTCTTCTTGAGCATTCACTTTTATCACTTCCTCCCTTCTTATTTCAAGATTAATAAGGGAAATCATCCCAACAAAATGCCTTTAGTTAAGTGAGCCAGAATTTAAATACTGCCCTGATTCTTTCAGTTGTAAACTCATACAAGTACCACATGAGTAAAGTACTATTCCTGACTTTGAGGAGCTCACGGTACAGTGGAAGTAACTGATACAAACGACATACAGTCTTTTAACATTTTCTTTATCTATATGAGAAACCATAGCGTATTTTCACTTATCTCTAGGATAAAATTAAGTTTACATGCGTAATACCGAAATACACCTGTTAAAAAGGTCAGTTTAATGTTGTAAACTAAATATGGTTACTAGAAGTTCTCATTGCTTGGTAGATGTTGATATTTAATGCATACGTTGTATAATACATACATTTTTATTTTTATGACAGATACTTGAAATTGAAAATTTCACTGATACATAATTTAGAACAGGGTCTTGCAATTGGTACTTGGAATATTTGTCCTTCCAATTTTTCATAAAGAGACATACACTATGGATTCCTCCTACTGAAATAACAAAAACACATAAAATGTCTGTTTACTATTTCACATATTTTAATGATTTTGTGAATTTATAGTATTTTCTATTCACTCTTTCTCATCTCCTAAAATAGCTATTTTCCTGGCCTTCCATCTTCTGCATCTGTATTGCAATTAATACACTTTCTATGCTGAAAATATAGATCTTTTATCTTCAATTGAAATTGACAAAAAGATGCTTAAGAAAAACAAAAATAAGGATAGTTTCTATTAGGACCAGGAAACTATTTAAAGCCTCTTGGTCTGCATTGACACTTTCTTAGCTAGGTATTACCCCTGACTACTTCACCCCCCAAAATAATTCAGTTTACACACACACAAACACACACCTCATTTGTAGTTTTCAGTGTCCTTTATTCCTTGTAACACATTGGTTATAAACACATCCTTTATTCCTTATAACACAAAGTGATCCTCTGAACTTTTCTTCTTTAATTTTCTCCTTTGGGTTTAGATCTTTTCATTGATTTTTCTTTATTCTTTAAAAATTCCAGATATGTTAAAACTCCTGTGAAATCTCCTGACCTATTTGTAATATTTAAAGTTCAATCTTAGAGTGCAGAGAGAACTAAAGGCAGAATTCTTGTAATTCATGTTTAGCTTGGGAGAATCCAGAATTACGCTGCAAAATGCAAAATGAAAATTTTTGTTAAAAGGAATTTTAAGACAGTAGGAAAATTCACAAGTGGAAAATTAAATTTAGAGCAGTTGAATACTCCAGTAGAACTATACGTTAGCTTACCATGGGGGTGTGGGTGTGGAAGAGAATTAAAACAAAAAGCATAACTTTAGAGAGATGTGGCCGTTCTTTAAGTGTAAATAAAGGGTCACTGATAAAGAATCTCAGAACTGTAAAGAGGCTGAAAAGTCATCTTGTCCTAGCTCCTTATCTCAAGAGGAGAGGCTGAGGTAAAAAGGCAGATTCTTACCCAAAATCACACAATTAATAATTGCTAAGAATAAAGTCTCTGAAATCTTACTCCAGTGATCACGTTCCTCTTGTAGTATGTGTGTATAGGGGGCTCATAACTGCATATTCCAACAAACCATCAGGCCCTGTCTCTACCTTTCTACTTTTGAAGTTATTAACAAGAAAAAAAATCACCTTAAAATGTTTTCAAAACCAATAAAATACTCATAATTTGAACACATTGGCCAAAGCACCTAAATTATGTCAGTTAAATTATCATTTTAAGTTATCTAACAAAATCCAGTTTGCCTTTTTCAAACTCCTAGCATGAACAAAGCCTAACTGCCTACTGTTTCAGACTATCATTTCTTCCTAATAAATTGCATAAAAAGCAATATGAAAAAGATTGTAAGTTTTAATTGAGAAAGTTTTATATATAATGTATATATAAAAATACACATGCATGCAAGAATATACACACACACACATAGAGAGAGTTAATTAACATTCTTGTTCATATTGGCTTACTAAAGAAACAGTTTATTCTCATTAGATTAGATTGCATAACCTTTTTTAAGTAGTGAGTTTTTAATTAAATAGATTTTCTTTATTTCACTGGGTGTCATCAAAAATTTAAAGTACTCCTTTGAACTACTGTTTCTCTTAAAAATTATGTAATGACCGTAGTTAATCAAATAATTTATACTTAAAAAGAAATAATACTTTTCTTTCATCTAAAATAATTTTAAAAAGGCTTTTAAATGTTTTAAGTTATTTCGTCGAATTTATATGATCTAGGCAAATCCAGTCATATCTGTTTTAATTTAGTGCACAATAAAATATATTGAGTTTTAAAATCATAATACCAAATATAGTTGCAAGATATTATAGATGAACCCTAAAATGAATTGCATTGCTTCAAAACGCAAAATGTAATTCACTTTCGTAAATATTTTTATACAGTATTTACTGACATCAACCATTTTTACCACGTCTCGGTATTTTTATTTTTCTGCTTTAATTTATTCCATTAAAATTTGATAAATTCAAGTTGTTTATGATAAAAGGTTAATGTTTTGCTCTTATATAAAAAACTTGGATAGTATTTAAAATATCTACACACACACACACATGCACGCACGCGCGCACACACACACACACACACACACACGCGCGCGCGCGCGCGCGCCTAGGATTCTCCCTTAAAGAACACTTAAAATCCTTCTATACTGTTTGGTGCTTTACTCCTTATATTATATTGCATTTTCATTTGTTTTCTTCTGGATACCCTATATCAGGCTTAAGAAAGCAGTTTCTTTTTAACTTGCATAATTCCATGCTAACAAAATTTGTTAACTTGAATTTCATTTTAAAATTGTATATTCTGATACATGTTTTTGTCTGTTTTCTTAACTAGTGAAAAAAGCCATAGATTTTAAATCTAGAGGTTTAAATGGTTTCCAGGGAAAGACAGCAGCAACAAGTTTTCTGTCTGTGAGTGTACTCCTTTTTTTGTTACTTTCTCTCGTGCAAGAGTGAAGTTTGTGGTGTCTGTGTTGGTTGTGTGTGTTTTCTTAAAAATGTTCGTGTATTTACCAAATTAACTGCATTAATATCTATATAACATGCATGATTATTATTCAGTATTTTCTTGTATTTAAATGTGCACTGAGTTAATGGATTGATACAGAAAGCTCCCAAACTCAGATTGTTTCGACATATAAAAAACAACAGTAATAAACTTTTAATCTAGAGTGTTGGTAATATTTTAGTTTTATAACTCTAGGATGTGAGATAAAAAAGTGAGTAAAATTCCACAAATTGGTGGTTTCCTACAGGAATTTTTGTGTGAACATATCCAAATTTCAACCAGTATTTCTCTGAGGAAAATTTTAATAGCAACTTCTCATTTAGAGGAAAAAGGTATTCTTAATTTGACTTAATTTATCTGAACCCTTTAAATCAATAGTCTTTTATAAGTTGATTAATTTTTGATTTCTTTTGAAAATCTCACAAAATGGCTTGAAATACATATGTTTATGTATTGCCTCAATATACAATTTTGCCCAACATTCAGGGATTTATAGATCATCAGAAATTCATCCACGAATCTCAGATTAAGAATCACTAAATTAGAAAATTCATATATATTACCATGAATGGATATAGAATAAATTTATGAGAATTATGCATTTTTGTAGAGTAAGTCAATAGCACTTTGTAGAAATCCCCTGCCTTACTGCTCATACACATACAGATAATAATTTTGAGAGAAGCCATTCATGACATACATCTGACTTCTAAAATAGCATGTTGATAGAAAGTAAGTTTAGTTGTTGTAAATGATATGTTATTCGATTTTACAGGAATGTGTTTAGCATTGTTATTTTTAGTCAGTTCCAAATCATCTGATGAGATGAGCTTATACCTATTTAACAAAAATCGTTTTATCATAACTACATAAGGAAAGGATTATATGCTAACATTTATACATAAAAAAGTACATGAAAGAAATTGAGAAGTTACATCAATTATCAAGAAACAGACCTGGGGCATGTATATTAACAAATCTTATAAAGAATAATTAATTTTAAAATGTGATACTTACATTTTGGTATATTCTGAGACTACTAAACTAAAATCAGCAGTTGTCAATAGGAAATTGTTGGTCAAATACAGTTACCTGTTTGGATAGCACTTGAACAGTTAATATCAAAGTACATAATTGTAAATTAAGATTTCTTGTTATGCTTTGGTGGTTAAAACATAGTTTCAAATTGATAATGACAGTTTTTAGGGAAAATAAATAATGCTACAGTATGTTTCCCATATATTAATAATTTGATTAGTTATTTTATTTTGAAAGACATTTTTCTTATAATAGAAAATAGAAACAAAAAGCCATATGAAATTATTTGGACACATCGTATTTCATCATGTCAACAAGAAATAAAAATATTTGCAGACTTAAACATTAGGGTTACTACCTTTATTTTCCTAATATTTTGTCTAATATAGTTATTTTTGAATTCTAAGTAGAATTAGAAGCTGCTACTGTTTCACCCTTTTCTTATTTTGGCTACTCAAATGTTATTTTATATGGTACATGCTTCAAACGTTCAGATGCCCAGAGAAATTCAGTCTGTTTATGTACAACTATCTAAGATTTATCATAGCACTAAGATACATGCAACTCTCTATACTTGGCACATTGCCTTAGTGCAAATATATGTTATTTTCATTGTTTATGTGCAGGAGTTGTGCAGCTCAATAAAAAAAGGAAATTTAGACAACACTGTGTCTGGGTGTGGAGAGGGAAACCTGACATTTTAAAATACAAATATTTTATTTTTAAATCTTTTATGTTTGCTTTAAAATTGTCAGGACAAAAATTAATGAGACAATAAAAGTCATAAAGCCAAACTGTAAATTTACTTCATAATTTTAAAACAAATTTTGCACTCATATTTTATGTAAGAGATAAAAATGCTTTTCATCTTGTTTTATTTTTGAATGTAATATCCCCACTTCAACCTAAGCAAATTATATAGGCCGATTTTTTATAGTCAAGGATAATAAACCAAAAGCATTTTAAATTTTATATTCCTCCAATTTTTTTCTCAAGTATTTATTCACTAGTTTCAAAAATATATTCTTTATGGTTGTTTATAGAAAAGGGTTACATTGTTTTAATTATGTCAGTATTATATACCTATTACCAAGTAAGTATTCAGTTTTTATCTCTTTGAAATAATTTAACACAGAACCAGTTTTAAAAGGAGACAATTGTTATCTCACATCCACCTTTCAAATGTAAAGAAATAAACGCAGCTCATCTTCTTTGAAAAAATGATCAATTCTATTATCAGAATTGCCAGAAATTAACATAAGCATAGATGATATACAGCACACACATTGCTAAAGCATGTCTTCCCGCAACAGCAATTTTACAGTTTAACTAAGAAACATTAATAAGAGATTCAGGACGTTGCAGTAGTGTCCCTGGAGAGCGTTTGGCTGTTTAAATGGCTAATTCAGATTATTTTTCCAACTTTCATCCCTGAATTCTAAATAGCCTGTATTCATCCCACCTTATTCTACATAAAGGCATAAGTTTTCCAAGAAAGGAAAAAAATTAGGTTTTTTAATTTTAAAAATGAAAAGAATATTTTATATTTAAAATGTTGAATTTAGTGAACTAGTAAACTTGCCAAGTTTTCTACTTGAATATAAAGATGGAATTATAAAAAAAATGAGCTTCCCATTATGTATTTTTTATTTCATCTTCTTCAAATTCATACTTCCATTCATTCATTATTATCCATTCATTTCACAATTCCGTTTGAGCTACATCTCCATGGGAGCACCGTGCTAAACTAAGCAGGTAAAAGAGTAAATAAAACACAATCTCAGCCTGCAAGATTCCAGCATTTTATTGGGAAGCAAAACAAACAAGGCAACTCTGTGAAGAATATAAAGTTAGTATAAAGTAACATTCTGTCAACATCCATGATGTTTGAATTCAAGACCAAAAGTGTTTTATTTTATAAGGTGGAATAAATTTTTTAAATGCACTATTAAAAAATCAAAGAAAGGTAGCTGGATGAGGTAACAGGGATGTGACTTTTGGTCAGAATCTACTCACTTTTATTTTTAGAATAGATTGTATGCTGTGTAAAGCTAGAAGCCTCAGAAAACTTGCTAATAATAACACAATTATATTTTGAGGTTGAGTATTTATATAGCCAGTATATTTAAGCTGGAACACCCGAAAATATGGTAAATTTATTAAGGTTATGGTAACATATTTGAACAGACACATGTAATAAAGATACTGCACCTCAATGATGTTAGAAAGGACAATTCATTTAATTTTTAAAATCCAATACGTACTGCCCTCCTCTGTTTTTCTCACAGATACGTGGGGAAAATGACTAATAGTGAATGAGTAAATAATAATGATGATGATGATAAAATATCCTGAAATGTTAGAGCAAAAAAGGGTATTCAAGAGGCAGCATCTTGTCCAGGCAATTAAACTTTTAAAGAGTACTCCTGTTCTTACCTCTCTGTAAGTTAAATTAAACATTTTTTAAATAAAAGTGATAAATCTAGCCATTTGCTTGAATGATGTTATGGAGTGAGAGCAGCTGATTGAATGAATACTAACTTCATTTGTATGTCTTGACATCACTTGCTGTGGGCAGTTATGAAATATCTGAATGTTAGAAAAATAAGAGATTATATGCACTTTGTTCTTTATTTTTATTTTAAATGTTTTCAATTAAGGAACATTAAGTGCACATATATAGATACTATCCTGTTATCTTTACATTTCAACTTGGGAGGTCTTTCCTCTCTTGTAGATGTCCATAAGCAGTGGTTTAAAGGACATGTACAAATAGACGAAAGTAATGTCGCGATTAGAATTGTAAGAACTGGGATTAAGTAAATGAAAATGGTGGACATTGTGAATGTGCTCTATATTTTAAGACAAAACGTTTGGAAAAGAGAATTAACTAGTGATGCTCTTTTCCCTGGCTGAGATTTCTGGACAGGATGTAAGGCTCAGGGGTTAAGAGTAGAATTTCTTGAACCAGGCTGCCCAAGGTTTAAACCTAGACTAAGGCACTAACTAGCAATATGACTTTGGAAGCACTTTTTAACCTCTCTAGTCCTCAGTCTTCTCACCTATAGGAAATGTGTAATAATAATAGCTACTTTAAGATTGTTGTGAAGATTATAAATGGGTACATGTTAAGGATGTAGAATAGTTCCTGACACATAGTACTACATAAGTGTATGCTATTATTGAAATTCATATTAACCTTAGCTTGATTTTTGAGGCTCTGATAAAATGGAAAAAATGAAATTTTATTATTTTCATTTTCTACTATATTGAAGGACCACCTTTATCTTAACCTATAATCTGTGGTATAGACTATAATAAAGTAGGTAAGCCTAGGTCATGCCATTGTTCCTTATCTCTATCCTATGTAAAAAAGCCACATTTTAATAACATTCACCACAATATTTTTAAAAATCTATTTAAAATAGTAAAAAAGTGCCTCCCATAGTAAATATCCAATTCATTGAAAACAGTATACCAGATATTGTTGTTTCTCAAACAACTAGGACGTATTTGCCAAGAAATCATTAACCCCTATCTATGCGTGTGGGCATATTAAAATATTTATAAGTTTTCCCTTTATCAAATATATCTCTTTGTATATATGAGCAAGGCATGTGCAACTATTAATTTATAACACAAACTAATTTAAAAATTAAAAATAAAACTGTCCATTTTATGTAAAAAGAGAGATTTGAATAACCTGGGAAAATGAGAGATCATATTTTACAAAAAGTGGAACTTGAGCTGAGTCTTGAAAATTAGGTGCCATTTTGACAGCTAAAGGGGAAGAAAGAGAAACCCTGGAAGCATGGAGAAAATAAAGCAAGCCCGGAATGAGCATGGCAGCCCATGAAAATGCAGAAAGATGAAGAATCCTGCAGACTTCAGTAATAAGTGTATCTTGGTGACTAGTAGAAAAGATAATTGTTATACTATAAATGCTAGTAGAAAAGATAATTGTTATACTATAAATCTAGAATTGTATGAGATTTGAACAGTCGTAAAAATACTGTTTGAGGAAGTTTAGTTCTCCTTTAGTTCTCAAGATGGATTGGAGGTGAACGATGAAAGAGTCAAAAAAGCATCAGTAATGAGGTTATACCTAAGCTTCCCAATGCGATAACACTGGGAAATTTGGTGGGATTACCTAGAAGTTCATTAAAGGAAGAAGAAAGGAGCTTAACAAAAGATGACAAAAACATAGATGGAAAGTTATTAGCAAAGATGTGATTTTTCAAGACTTAAGGGAAATATAAAATAAGTAGAACTGTGGGTCAGGGCCTTCGAATTTGTCCACTCTGTGTCATAACAGCCAAAGGAAGAGAGTGCCCAAGATACAAACAAGCACACAAAAAACAGAATGGTAAAGAGGAACTAAATAGCAAGTCGGCAGACCAAAGAAGAAAAGTTGTCACTTGTTTTGTACGGATCGGTGAATATGTAATAAAGTTAGCAATTAAAGTATTGCTGGCAATACTTAGGAAAGTTGTTTTTATAGAATGAGGGGCATAAATACAAAGTTTCATGTCCAAATGAAAATATGACAACTTTACCAGGGCCATGCCTCCTGGGCCATCTGCTGGTAGTTCTGTTGCTATGTGACAAATACCGACCAATCTGAACTAAATGATGCTGGGATACAGTGGTTATCAATGTTGATTTACATTAGAATAACCTTAGGATTATTAACTAACAAAACAAACATATTTAAAAAAGAAACCCTCTAAGATTCCTCAAGGGAGGAACAACCTAAGACAGGCACAGTCGCAGGGGGGCCATCAGGTGAGAATTTGGGGATCAACAGAGGTGAGGCTCAGAACCTCACCCCCCCTGCTTTGAGAGAAATCTTCTGCATCCGTGGATGTCTTGATGCCCTTGTCTAGCCTGGATTAATACTTAGTCCATAGGCACACACCTGATCATCTGATCATCTACATTTGCCTTCTTACAGCACTAAACTATGTTTTCTACCTTTATCTTGCATCTACCTACCACTTCAGCATTTTATTAAAAATAAAAATAATAATAATAATAGAAATGTGGGATCAACATATAAATCAAGTACAAAAATCAAACGAATATTCATATTTGACCTGATTGTTTATAGGTCATATTGCATGATCAAAACCGAAAGTTTCTGTGATGACTGCCCTTGTACTGTTCACCATGTAAGAATTTATTCACTATGTAAGAATTCGTTCACCATGTAAGAACTTGTTCGTTATGCTTCAGAAGATTGGAGACTGACGAGAATTAAGCTTGAGATGGATTAAGGATTGTACATTGAGCATTGACCCCCCTATACTGAATTTTATTGTTGTTAACAACCATTTGATCAATAAATATGAGAGATGCCCTCTCAAAAATAAAAAATAAAAAAAAAATAAAAAAATAAAAAAAAATAAATAAATAAAAAAGAAACCCTGATGTCCTGTGTCCCACCCTAGCATAATTGCATTAGAATATCTGTGGTAGAAGTAGGCCTCTTTGCTCTTTAAGGAAAACTCCTCAAGTGATTCTAATCCACAGTGTAGGACACGAAGCATTGCAATATTTATTTATTTCATCCTCTACAGTCTCCACTCAGGTATATTTGTTTCTTAAGAGTAGAAGAGTTGATGAGGAGCAAAATAGAATTATTCTCCAGTTCACTGTTACATTGAAGTTATGAAACAGTATCACTCGGATATTTCAAAACTATCTGGTTTAATAATCTTCCCACTAAAAAAACTGACTTGAGGATTTCGTTTTCCACTGTGCTCACATTCATGGAAAAAATAAATCTTTCATCAACTGTGTATTCTGAAAAAATTGCGGAAAACATGTACAATGGCTAAGCAAAACATTGTTATGGAAATTGTAAAGTCATTATTTTGCTTTTCAGTATTATATCATAATTCAATGGAATATTGGTCATTTGCACCATAGTTTTACTTTGACAGTAGCAGACCAAGGTGTTCTACTATAAACTAGATGAGAAGTGCTAATAATTTTAAACTATTTCCATAGAGTCTTATTTTTCTACTGCAACTTAAAACTAACAGGTGCCCAAATGACACTGTTGTAACTGTTGGTGACTTCTGTACTGCTAGTAATTAATAGAAACTCTGGTACTGATACTCTGGGAACACGTTTCCCAAGATTTCATAGTTTACATAGTAATAAAATAAGGCGTTACTTGTTTATGTGTTAATAGAATAGCATGTAATTTCATGTGAACATCAAACTTATTTTCCTATAGTCCACAAATAGAAAAAATGTTTTGTCTTCATTTTTAGGTAGCAAAATTATATTTTAACTGTGTATAAACTAATGATTATAATAAAAATATACAAGAATATATTTTATGTAAATTTTTAAATTAATGTTATCCCTAATTTTCTAACAGCATGTTTTGTTCCTGTCTTTTTGTTTCCTGTTGTTACAGTAAACGAGGGTGGTATTAAAACAGCTCCCAATTTATGCCCAGATCCAGGAGAACCAGAAAATGGGAAGAGAGTTGGATCAGATTTTAGGTAATATTTTAAATTGTTTATTTTATTCTTTATTTTCTTAAAGTGTAGTTTAAATTTTTAAAATCACCAGCAATATGGAGATGAAGACCTGGTTATGTAAAACTGTGGCAGATAGATTCCATCGTGTTACTGTTAATAGTAGTTCATTATTTTAAAATGTCTGATTAAATATCTGTGTTTTTAGCAGTGATATTTTGTAGACTACAATGTGGCAAGCAATTTACTAAGTGGTATTTTTACATGTCTTCCTTATTTATTATGAAATCCTATATGGTATTTATTACATTATATTGACATACAAAAAAGAAAACTGAAGGATTTACACAGGTAATAATTTGATGGAACTGGAATTTGAAGTCATTACTTGTCATTCCAAAATCTGACTTTTAAACACTCTATTACATTATGCTTTGAAGTCAAACAAACTTCATTTAGATCCCATCCTTGCCATAAAGTATCTTGTCTTCTCCAAGAGTTTGTTTCCTATGATCTAAAAATGAGGATAATAATACTTATCTTTCAGGGGTTGAGAGGAAGATAAGATGCGATAATATACACTTGGTAGAATCACAGAGCTTGAGACAATATAGGTATTCAATTAATGCAAGTATCTATTATAGTATGATATATAGAATGTTATAAAATAATTACAATTAGGATAAATGTTAATACTTGCTACAAAAGCTTTACAAAATATGTTTTTTTACAAAAAGATATGGTTCATTGGAAATAGACAATACAATAGTAATATAAGGAGTTAAATTATCTTCAAGTGTAGTGGATTTTAACTCATAAGATCATCTTACAGTTATATTGCTTGCACCATGGTAGATGTTAGACATCAAAACGCTCACAGTTGGACTAAAATATAATGTTGCCATCATAGTTTAAGTAATGAGAAATGTTATGGACAAAAAAGGAAGTATGGTATTTTTAGGGGCTAGGAGATGAGGTCACAGAAGTTTAGTATTTAGCTAAGAGGTGAAGGATGATTAGAGTCTGGTATAGATAGGAAGAAAAATAAAGAGAAATACGTTTATATACTTGTACATTTATCATCTACATTATATTGTTTAACCTGTTATGTGCCTGACCTTGTACTAGGAACAAATAAAACACCCAAGTCCAGGCATAGTGCTTGCCACTCCACATAGTTCTTAGGATTTAATGTCAGAAAAGACAATGTACAGTGTGCACATGTTCATTAATTAATGACTTAGCTAATGTATCAATTAATTAAATGAACACATGCAGATGTAATCACAAATTTAGAAAAGTACTCTGAAGTCAAAAAACAAAATTATAAAAGAAACTTCTGTGAGAAAGAATGAAAATATCAGTGTAGGAATCCACCCAATTTAAAAAGAACTGCCCTCTCATATATCCTAGACAGATTTTACGCATCTAGCCTACAGTGAAGGAAGAGCCTCACGGTGAGCATGATCTTGAATAGCTATTCCAGGAAAGCAAAGATAAGTGAGCCTAAATTACAGAAAGTAAATGGGAGTAAAGCTTAGAATAAAGTTGAGAAGATAAGGAGAAACCAGATCTCTTCTGCAGAGGAAGCAAATTGGCAGGCATTCAGCCTGATCTGGACAGAATATGTTTTTTTTTAAGCACACAGTACTTTTTTCCTCTTTTTTTTTTCATGGGAGCCAACATTTAAAATTACAGGGATTTCACACACACACACACACACACGCACACACACACACACACACACACACACACAGAGATTTTATATCCCTTGTTAGCTTTGGCAGCTGCAACTGATACACCTCCAAGGCAACATCTGCTGGAACCAACTCACAGCCCCTCGGGGGCTGAGAAAGCTCTCGCTGGTGCATCATGGTTGCCCCTAGGCTACTTCAGTCACTCACGTCACCCACCTGTTATGGGAAGCTCCGAAGTGTTGTAGGAGAGTGACCTGATCCAACATATATTTCAGTAGATCATGCTTTATAGTTTATATAGATGGATCAAAGAAAACAGAAGTTGTAGTTAGAAGGCTCCTACAGTTGTCTAGGTGTAAGATGCTAGAGGCTTGGTGATGGCAGTGAACTAGACAGATTCGAGGTATCTTTTAAAGACAAAATTCTCAGCTACCAATGATAATTCAATGTGGAAAGAAAAAAAAGTAATGAAGGATGATCCCTAATTTTCTAACTTGAGCATCATGAGAATGTAGTAAGTGATTATATTTAATTAAATGTGGAAGTCTAGAGACTTGAGGAGAAGAATCAAGAGTTCATTTCTGAGAGTGTAAACTTCAGATGTCTTAGAGATTTCCAAGTGGTACTTCAGCCCATAGTTGAACACAATTGAAATTCAGGGAAAACATGGGATCATCAGTGTGTGGATATTATAAATTGAAGCAACATGGCTAGGAAACATCATTTTGACTATGTAAGTAGGAAAGAACCTATGACATAGTCCCAAAGATCTATGCTATTTGAGGACATGATGGAAGTCAAGGAGCTATCAAATCAGTGCTCGTGAGTGGCAAGATATGTGGAGTGAGTGACGTGAAAGAAGGAAGTCCTTTAAAAGGGGTCAAGGACTGTTGGATACTATTGGAAAATTAGGACTGATAAACACAAAATAATATCTCTTAAATTTGACAATGTGAAAGTTGTTGGCAAGAATGATGTCATCAGAGAGAAGTTGAGACTAATTAAAATAGGCGGAAGAGTGAGTAGTAACAGTTCAGACGATTAACAGCTTTGGAACAACAAATTATATAAACTGCAGATTAATAGGGAAGTTCTTTAGTCTTAGGAACTCAAGAGAAATTTTCTTCTTAAAGATACAAGAAATCAGAGTTTGTTTACTGATTGATGCAAATGGTCCTATAAAGAAGAAAACATTAATGATAAGAAGGAGAGGGTATAAGTGAAGAACATATTTTTGTGGGGAGAAAATAGTGAGGATACCAAGGACAGGTAAAATGAAATTGTTCTTACTGTAACAGGAATCAAGACAGAGAAGTAGACAGGAGATGCTACGAAGCTTGCAGATTTTGTAATGTAAAACTGCAGTTTGAATACTTAATTTTAGTTTCCAAATATCACACAGATCATACAGTATTTGGTTTTCTCTGTCTGACTTATATCACTCGGTATGATGCCCTCAAGGTCCATTCATGTTGTTGCAGATGTCAAGATTTCATCTTTTTATAGCTGAAAAATATTCCATAGAACATGTATAACACTTCCTGCTTACCCATTCATCTTTCAATGGACATACAGGTTGTTTCCATATCATGGTTATTGTAAGTAATGCTGCAATGAATATGGAGGTGCAGATATGTTTTTGAGTTGGTGTTTTCATTTCCTTTGGATATATACCCAAAAGTGGAATTGTTGGTTCATAAGGTAGTTCTATTTTTAAATTTATGAGGAGTCCCTAAGCTGTGCTCTCTTGTGCACATATCCTTGCTAACACTTATTATCTCTTGTCTAGTCTTTTGCTTTTTTATTAAAGTATCATTGATAAGCAATCTTACATTGGTTCCAAATGTACAATACAGTGGTTCAACAGTTAGTCATATTATTAAATCCTCACCTCTTCTAGTGGAAATCTATCAACGTGGAAAGATGTTACAGAATCATTGACTATGTTCTCCATGCTGCACTATCATCCCCGTGAACAACTGATTATTGTGATTGTGAATCATTGTGCCCCTTTATCTGCCTCCCTCTTCCCCACCACCCACCCCAATCCCTCCCCCTCCGTAACCACTAGTCACTTTTCAGTGCCTGAGTCTACTGCTGTTTTGTTCCCTCTATTTTGCTTTGTTTTTATATTCCACAAATAAGTGAAATCATATGGTATTTGGCTTATTTCACTGAGCAATAATACCATCTAGATCCATCCACGTTGTTGCAGTGGCAGTATTTCTTTTATTTTTATGGCTGAATAATATTCCATTCTGTATAGGTACCACATCTTTATCCATTCATCTATTGATGGCTACTTAGCTTTCTTCTATGTGTTGGATATTGCAAATGGTGTGGTGATAAACATAGGGGTACATACATCTTTACAACTCAGAGATTTTTTTTTTCTTAAGGGAAATTCTTAGAAGTGGTGTTACTGAACTGAGAGGTATTTATATTTTTAGTTTTTTAAGGAACCTCCAGATTGCTTTCCACAGCAGTTGCTCCAATTTACATTCCCACCAACGGTGTAGGAGGGTTCACCTTTCTCTGCATCCTCACCGACATTTTTTATTTCTTGTTTTTTGGATAGTGGCCATTGTGAGATGATTTCTTGTGTGGTTTTGATTTGAATTTCCCTGATGATTAACAAGGTGGAGCATATTTTCATGTGCCTGTTGGCCATCCATATTTCTTCTTTGGAGAAATGTCTGTTCATATCCTCTGCCTATTTTTAATCAGGTTATTTATTTTTAGAGTGTTGATGTGTATGAGTTCTTTATATATTTTGACCGTTAACCCCTTATAAGATGAGTCATTTAAGAATATATTCTCCCATACTGTGGGGTGCCTTTTTGTTCTGCTGATGGTGTCTTTTGCTGTATAGAAGCTTTTTCTTATATATACACACACACACATATATATATTACATATATATATATATATGTAGACCAGAACTACTAATCTTTGCTAAAATGATGCAGCCTGTCACGGCTGGGCAGTGCCCACCATCTGGGTGGACTTTGCAAGACAAGCACTGTGGTGTGGAGATTCCATGACATCACAGTGGTGCCTCTTTTCTAGGGATAGAGTGTCTATGGTGATTGGTGCAGATTCCCTCTTCAGAGCCTCGTGCCTTTGCGTGTGTATGACTTCGGTGACGTGCGTGCTGACCCCCTTGACTGCACAGGAATATGGAAACCATATCCATGGTACTGTGTGTTTCTTTCTATTTTGGTGTCAGTACTAAACATTTACATGAGCAACATTATGGTTAGTAGACTCTCCCCATCATCAAGTCCCCACCACATACCCCATAAGAGTCACTGTCTTTCAGCCCAGTAATATGCTGTAGAATCATTACTTGTCTTCTCTGAGGTATCCTGCCCTCCCCGTTCCCCCATCCCCGGCCATATTATGTATGCTGTTTTATTGCCCCTTTCCCCCCTTTTCACTCCATTCTCACCCATGCTCCCAAAACCTCTTGCGCTTTGGTAACTGCTATAGTCCATTCTTGCGTTCTGTGAGACTACTGCTGCCTTGTTCCTTCAGTTTTATCTTTGCTCTTACACTCCACAGATGAGTGAAATCACTTGATACTTGTCTTTCTCAGACTGGCTTATTTCACTGAGCATAATACCCTCTAGCTCCATTCAGCACCATAGATATTTAACATGCATTCTCAACAATATCTCAAGTTATCATGGTGTTTTAACTTCCTTCACAAAAACAAAACGTTCTTAAACTTTGATCATTCTCTTCCCCATTTATATGCTATTATTTACTCGTATTTTTGTTCTAACTGTATCATAAATCCCACACGTGAGGCGTTTTGTTTCATGTAGTTGTTTAAAGCACTTACCGCATAGTCAATGATGTCTTTGTTCATTCCCTTTTGCTTTTCTACTATTTTTTAAAATTTTTAGTAAAAGTATTATTGATATACACTTTTATGAAGGTTTCACATGAAGAAACAGTGTGGTTACTACATTTACCCATATTATCAAGTCCCCACCCATACCCCAATGCAGTCACTGTCCATCAGTGTAGTAAGATGCCACAGATTCACTGTTGTTTGCCTCCTCTGTTGCACAGACACTTTCTATCCCTTTTTCTGTCTCTTTCTCTTCTGGTACCCCTATAATGCAAATGTAGTTCCATTTGGATTGGTCACACAGTTCTTTTAATATTCTTTCATTCCTAGAGATCCTTTTATGTCTCTCTGCCTCAGCATCTCTGTATTCCTGTTCCCTTATTTATTTTTTTTTCATTTTGGTATCATTTATCTACAATTACATTAGCAACATTATGGTTATAAGACTCCCCCCATGCATGAAATGTCTGGTTACCTCATTTCACTCTCAGTCTCAGTTGTTTCTTTTAAGTCTAAAGTGAGCCTCTTACAGGAAGCACATGTTTGATCTTTGTTTTTTAATCCAGAAGATATTCTGTACCTTTTAACTGGAGAATTTAATGTGTTTACATTAATGTAATTATTAATAAGTAAAGACTTACTATTTTCCATTTTGTTAATTTTTTTCTGTTTGTGTGTGTGTGTGTGTGTGTGTGTGTGTGTGTGTGTGTGTGTGTGTTGAAGTCTTTGGGTATCAGTACACTCTGAATTATTTATTTTTTTCTATAACTACTACAGGAGTTTTCTTTGTGGTTTTTATGAGGCTTACATAAAATATCTTAAACTTATAACACCCTACTTTAAAATGACAGTTTAATTTTAGTAGAATTCATAGACTTTGCACTGAACAACTCCTCCCCATCACATTTTGGATTATTGTTGTTATAATTTACATGTTTTTATTTTGTGTAACTTGCAACAGATTACTTTAGTTATGATTATTTTTACACTTTTAAACTTTTCAACTAGAGTTTAAGTGAATTATCCACCACAGTTGCCATATTACATAATGTAACTATAACTATGTATTCACCACTACCGGTGAGATTTACCCTACCATTTTATATTTAATGGCAGCTTTAGCATTTTTCCATTAAATGCTATAATTATATGATCGTACAGCAGGACATCAAAGTCATCAAAAATACTAAGTGATGTATAGTCAATAGTTGCTAAAACAGAAATATTATTCTGTTTTAAAGAATCAGTATGTCTAAATTACTAAGATAATATATAAGGAAATACTTGGAGAAGAAGTAAGGTGTCTTATGGGATGTGCTCTATTTTGCTTACTATTTTGTGCTCTGATCTCGAAAGTGAGAGTCCCAGAAGCTGTATTTTGAAATCTTAAAAGCCTTATTTCTAATTTGAAATGCATGTGGAGCATAACAGTCTTGTAAAGGGAGAAATGCTGCCAAAGAGATATAGATGCTGCTAGCAATTTTTATGTGGAAAATAAATGTAAAATTCTAATATCTCTTAAAATGATAACAAAATGTCTAGTAAAGTTGGCTCCCAGGATCTTTACCTTACACAGACATTCATGTTGTAGGAATGGCCCAGTCTGATTCCCTACCTGTAAGACACATCACCACATGGACACAAATTTTTCTTCCCCTTGATGGCAAAGAATAATATTGGCTCCAAAATTTGGGTGCTCATTTGGATTATTAAAATACTGGTATATAAGTATTCTATATAGTGAGGCAGCAGGGACCACGCTTCTCATCTGGCAATTTTAAAACACTATTAGAGTCAGGAAAAGCTGACTATGATTATGTAAATCCATCATACTTTTGAAGGTAGATCCATCTTTACCTATTCTCCTACCATGAGCTGTCTAAATATGTGAGTATATTCACTTCCATATCTTATTTTGGTATTTGCAAAAGATTTTTAGTAGATAGAATAGATAGAATCCCCACAAAAATCTTCTAAAAATAGTCTACAATTGTGGCACTTCCTTACATATAGCTATTTCCTAGTATTTTGTTATCTGACTTTTTGTATCATCTCTTAAATCACCAGTATGTTCCCTGTCCTTAAAGTAAGTTACCTTCCTTGGTCCTCATTTCACTTCAAACTTCTATCACCACTGTCACCTCTTTTTTGGCATTAGTGGCTAAAAAAATGTTAGTATCCCTGAGTGTACTCATTCTTACCACTTATTTTTCACTCTTCTTTTCAATCTACTTCTTCCTTCCACTCCCTAAAAATAAGTATTATTCCCATGTCCCATCTTCAAAACTCTGCTTTTCTACTTTTCTACTATGTATTCTGCTTTAAAAATGCCATCACCTCTAAAGTCTTCAATAAGAATGGCTTTTCATGTTTCTCTGTATTCTGTATCATTGTCATTTTTTATATTTGGATTTTTATTTTTATCTTTTTAGAAATTGAACCAGCCTTTCCTCAAAAACAAGTGCACATCAGTAAAAGTGAAAGAGCATGGAATTTGGAATCAGACTGACTTAATTTCAATTCTTATCACTCTTTTTATTTGACTAATAGAAGCTATGTATTCTCACCAAAGTTCTATATCTTTTTCAATGAAAATGGAAAGAGTAACACAAAATTATACTGCTATAGTGAAGAACTAGATTATCTTTCAGTCATAAAATTGCCTAGTGAATTACCCAGGATAAAGTAAAGCTCAATAATTGCTGAGTAATCTGTTTTTCCCTTCTCTAATTTTTCCAATGAATTCAGATGTAACAAACTTTATTTCCCTAAATCATACACCCATCAATTCCACATCTTCAAACTTGTTAATTAATTTTCTTCAATTTTCATGGCCTCTCTTACTTTACACCCTTAAAACTTGTCAGCTATACAAGGGCAATGGTCTCCTATTCTATCATAAGATGCATTACAACTGGCTTTAGGATAAAAATTCTTATTAAATAGCTATTGCTATACTATCCCCAGATCAAAAACATGGCCTCTCTATAGGTCACTGAATTAAGAAATCACTTAACATCAATTGTCATACACAGACATCATACACATTAGTTTAACAGTACTTTTATCAACATTATTTTGTTACTCATTAAAACATCATACATGTCAATATTCCTATTTTGCTAAGGAAAAAACCTGTATGTCAAAGGTCTGCACATTCACAGTAGTAAAGGCAGGCCTTGAACCTAGGGCTTATCACTTGTAATTTGCTTGTACATTTGCATTCCAGACTTAGGTTGTTCCTTGATACAGTTCAAACCTAAATTTCTGATACTTTATTTCTAATTCTACCTTACTGTGTTACAGAATACTAAAAATGTCTCTTATGGGAAACAAATCATTTCTGTTGTGTGGTGTGTATTTTTAAAAATAAAAAATATGATACTATTCACTTAAAAAATAACCAGTTGCTTAAGGCAAACTGTTCTTTCAAATGCCTCCATCCTTTATCTGCTCAGTAATACAGCACATGTGGCTCTCTTTTCCCAGAACATGATCCTGCCATTTTTTTCTTAAAAGAATCATATCCATTCTTCAAGTGTATTTTCATCTTCCTTGGTTTACTGTAACTTGTCCACATTCTCTTGGGTCATATGACTTGAACTTGCTTCTCTTATTACCATATCATATTTTTTTCTATTTCTAGAAGGCAGATATTTTCTTACTATTTTTTCACCACTAAGGCAAAAACGATTTCGATGCTTAAGTAAAGCTTGCTGAATTGATTTTGAGTAAACCTGCACTGCAACCTTCCTCTTGTTATATTTTTAGACCAAGACAATTAAGAATTATCATAGAAAGTTATTTCTGGCCTTTTTGAATAGGTTCCCTCAAAGACATATTACTCAGGTCTAAAAAGCAGTGACAGTGTAAGTGTTCTGTTGTTGCTTGGGGCCAAGACTGCTCAGGACATTATTACCATATTGAAACTAGCTCCTAAAAAATTAAGTTGTATAAATATAGAAGAAATTGCGTGACTAGATATTTTAAAGTTACTCCAATTACGGTATCTAGTTGATAAGGGCATTTAGGAAATATGACTTATGAAACTATTCAGTATGGGTAAGAAATATAAATGCATAACAAGGCTTAGTACTTGCACTGTACACACTTTCTGAATAGCTTAGCACTCTAGCTACACTTTTTCTACTCTAATCTCATAGTCTTACTATTGGAGATGAAAAATAAGCTGTTATTGCAAAGTTTTGACAAAATATTAAAAGGAAAAGGTGATTCAAGGAACAATTTAAGACCACACACAATTTAAGTTATGGCTATCTTTCACCAAAATAGTTTACATACATATTTATAAATATATTAAGCTGTTGCATTTAGAGAATAATTTTTAATGACTAAAACTGTTGATGGATGAAGCAGGTATTTGTCATTATTTAATGTGGGATTACTTTGTGTATATTAATAGCAACACCAAGTGTATAAAAATGAGAGAACTCATGCATTTTATGCTTCACAGAATTAGATGACTATTTTTTGAAAAAAAAAGATATAATGTCACCAGTATGGTATGGGCATAAAAACAGACACATAGATAAATGAAATAGGAAAACCCAGAAATAAACCAACACATATATGGCAAATTAATTTATGACAAAGGATCCAAGAGCATCTAATAGGGAAAGGAGAGTGTCCTCAAGACTTTGAGTGGTCTGGATAGAAGATTGAATCAGCTACATCATTCCCTTAAAGCCTAATCCACAAGACCCTAACCTTCTTCAATTCTGTGAAGGCTGATAGAGGTGAGGAAGCTTCAGAAGAAAAGGTGGAAGCTAACAGAGGTTTGTTTATGAGGCTGAAGGAAAGAAGCTACCTTCATAACTGAAAAGTGCCAATGAAGCAACAAGTGTCAATGTAGAAGCTACAGAATGTTACCCAGGAGATCTAGCTAAGATAATTAATGAAGGTGACTACACTAAACAACAGGTTTTCAATGTAGATGAAATAGACTTCTTTTGGAAGAAGAGGCCATGTACGACTTCCATAACTGGAGAGGAGAAGTCAGTGTCTAGCTTCAAAACTTCAAATGACAAGGCTGACTCTCTCATTGGGGGAAAATACAGCTGGTGATTTTAAGTTGAAGCTAATGTCCAGTTGCCATTCTGAAAACCACGGGGCTCTTAAAAATTATGCTAAATCTACTCTGTGCTCCCTAAATAGAACAACAAAGCCTGGATGACAGCATATCTGTTGACAAGGTGGTTTACTGAATATTTCAAGCCATTCTTAAGACCTACTCTTCAGAAACAAACAAAAAAAATTACTTTCAAAGTAGTACTGCTCATTAACAATCCACCTGGTCCCTTAGGAGCTCTGGCAGAGCTCAAAAGTACAACAAAATTAATGTTTTCATGACAGGATAACACATAATCCATTTTGCAGCTCACAAATCAAGCAATCTTTCTGATTTTCAATTAACATATTTTCATTTAAGAAATAAATTTTGTAAGACTATAGTGGTCTTGACAGTGATTCCTCTGATGAATCTGGGGAAAGTAAACTGAAAAACTTCCAGAAAGGATTCACCATTCTTGATGTCATTAAGAACATTAATGATTCATGAGAAGACGTCAAAATGTCAAGATTAACAGGAGTTTGCTAGCAGTTGATTCCAACCCTCATGGATAACTTTGAGATGTCCACAATTCCAGTGGATGGAGTAACTGCAGATGTGGTGGAAACAGCAAGAGACCTAAAATTAGAAGTAGCACCTGAAGATGTGACAGAATTGCTGCAATCTTAAGGTAAAACTTGAACATATGAGGGGTTGCTCCCCATGGATGAGCACGGAAAGTGGATTCTTGATATGGATTCAAATTCTCATGAAAATGCTGTGAAAATTGTTGAAATAAGAACAATGAATTTAGATTATATAAATTTAGTTCATAAAACAGCAGCAGGACATAACAGGATTGACTCTGATTTCTGAAAGAAGTTGTGTTGGTAAAACCCTATCAAATTGCATAGCATATTGCAGGAAAATTATTTATGAAAGGAAGAGTTAATTGGTGTGGCAAGCTTCACTGTTGTCTTGTTTTGAGAAATTGCCACAGCCACCCCAACCTGTAGCAACCAAAATCCTGCTCAGTCAGCAGCCATCAACACTGATGTAAAACCCTCCCACCCTCCCCAAGCAAAAAGCCAACAACTAGATGAAAGCGCAGATGATGGTTAACATTTTTTAGCAATGAAGTGTTATTTAATTAAGATATGCACATTGTATGTAATGCTGCTGCCCACTAACTAGACTACAGTATTATGTATACATACCTTTCATATACACTGGGAAAAAAAAATTCATTGGAATAAGTTAATTGTGATATTTGTTGGTGTGGAATTGAACCCAAATAGCTCTGAGGTATACCTGTGTAGGAGAATCCTAAAGACTCTGACAAAAAAGCTGTTAGAACTAATAAGCAAATTCAATAAGGTTTCAGGATCCAAAATCAATTCACCGAAACAGTTGTATTTCTGTACACTCACATGGAACTATTAGAAAAAGAGAAAACAGTACTACTTATAAATGAATAAGGAAGAATAAAGTATGTAGAAGTGTATTTAACCAAAAAGGTGAATACTATAAGACATTTGTGAAAGAAATCAAAGGAAACACAGCTAAATGAAAAATATATTCTGTGCTCCAGTGTTGGAAGAATATTGTTAAAATGTCCAGACTATCCAAAGCAAACTACAGATGGAATGCAATTACTATCAAAACTCTAATGGCATTTTTAAAAGGAACAGAAAAGAACAATCCCGGAATTTGTATGGAACCACAAAAGACCATGAATAGCCAAAGCAATCTTGAGAAAGAAGAACAAAGCTGAAGGCATCACATTCTCTGCTTTCAGTCTAAATTACAAAGCAATAATAACTAAAACAGTATGGTATTGGCATAAAAATAGACACACAGATCAATGGAACAGGAGTTGAGAAATAAACCAACACATATAAGGTAAGTGAGTTTACAAAAAACGGAGTCAAAAATATACAATGGGAAAAGCACAGTCTCTTCAATAAATGGTACTGGAAAAATTGGACATGCAAAAGAATGAAACTGGACCATTATTTTACACCATAAACAAAAACTAATTCAAAATATATTAAAGATTAAATGTAAGGCCTGAAACCACAAAACTCCTAGAAGAAAATAGACTGTAAACTCTTGAACATTGGTATTAGCAATTTTTTTCTGGATATGTCTCCCTAGGCAAAGGAAACAGGCATAAACAAACAAGTGGGACTATATCAAACTAAAAAGCTTCTTCACAGCAAAGGAAAGCATCAACAAAATAAAAAGGTAACCTACAGAAAAGGAGAATGTAGTTTTCAAATGATGTATCTGATAAGGGGCTAATACTCAAAATACATAAAGAACTCATACAGCGCAACAACAAAGTAACAAATAATCTGATTAAAAAAATGGACAGAAGACCTGAATAGACATTTTTCCAAAGAAGACCTACAGGTGGCCACAAACACATGAAAAGATGCTCAACTTCACTAATAATCAGGGAAATACAAATCAAAACCACAATGCAATACCACGTTACCACGATCAGAGTGGGTACTTTCAGTAAGACAAGAAACAGTAAGTGTTAGCAAGTATGTGGAGGAAAGGGAACACCTCTATACTGTTAGTTGGAATGTAAACTGGTACACTCAGTACAGAAAACAATATGGAAAAACTGAAAGTAGAAATACCACACAGCCCAAAAATTCCAGTTCTGGGAATTTAGTTGAAGAAAGCAAAAATCACTAATTTGAAAATATATATGTACTCCTATGTGTACCACAGCATTATTTATAATATCCAAAATATGAAATCAACCTAAAGGTCCATGGAGAAATGAATGGATAAGGAAGACTTGGTACCTATATACATTGGAATATTAGTCAACCACAAAAAGGATGAAATATTGCTATTTGTGACATGGGTGGACCTACAGAGTATTATGCTAACTGAAGTAAGTCAGAGAAAGATAGACACCATATGATTTCACTTACATGTGGAATCTAAAAAAATGAAACAGAAAAACACATAAATTTACTCAAACACAGAGAATAGCCTAGTGGCTGTCAGAGGGGTGAGAGATGGGTAAAAATAGTGAAGTAGTGGTAATCAGTGAGAATGTTTGATGTCTTGGTCTGGGTAATGGTTAAATGAGTGTATATATATATATATGTCAAAATTCAGTAAGCAGTGCAGTAACATTTGTGCATTTTATTGTATGCATCTCAATTAAAAAATAAACACTAAAACCACCAAAATATATAAAGAATTCATACAGCTCAATAGAAAAACAATCAATCAAATTAATAAACTGGCAGAGGATCAAAATATATATTTTCCTAAAGGAGACACTCAGATGGCCAATAGGTCCATGAGAAGCTGCTCAACATCACTCATCAGGGAAATGTAAGTCAAAACTACAATGAGAAACCACTTCACACCTAATAGGTTAACGATTATCAAAAAGGCAAGTAGTAAACACATGGAGGCTAAACAACATGCTTCTAAATAATCAATGGATCAATGAAAAAATTAAAACAGAAAGCAAGCAATACATAGAGACAAATGAAAGCAAAAATTCAACAGCCCAAAATCTGTGAGACACTGTGAATGCAGCCCTAAAAGGAAAATACATAGCAATACAGGCTTACCACAAGAAACTAGAAGAATCCCAAACAAACAGTATAAAATCAGAATTAAAGAAACTTGAAAAAGAACAAATGAGGCCCCAAATAAGGAGAAGGAGGGACATAATAAATATGAGAAGAGAAATAGATAAAATAGAGAAGAATAAAACAATAGAAAACAATCATGGAAACCAGGAGCTGGTTCTTTGAGAAAATAAAGAAAATAGATGAATTGCTGGCCTAACATATCAAGAGAAAGAGAGAGAGAGTACAAACAAATCAGAAATGAAGAAGGAATAATCACAATGGATACCACAGAAATGCAAAGAATTATTAGAGAATACTATGAAAAATAACATGCCAATAAATTGGACACCTAGAAATTGGACAACTTTGTAGAAAAATACAAATTTCCAACATTGACCCAAGAAGAAACAGAAAATCTGAACAGACCAATTCCCAGCAATGAAATTGAATTAGTAATTAAAAAACAAAAAGAACTCCCAAAAAACTTCCAACTAAATGGAAATCTATCCCATGCTCATGGATAGGAGGAATTAATATTGTCAAAATGGCCATCCTGCCCAAAGTTATTTACAGACTCAGTGCAATTCCTATCAAAATAACAACAGCATTTTTCAACTAACTAGAACAAATAGTTAAAAAATTCCTATGGAAACACAACAGATACTGAGTGGCCAAAGCAATTCTAAGGAAGAACAAAGATAGGGGATTATGCTCTCTGACCTCAAGCTCTACTACAAAGCAGCAGTAAGCAAAACAGTTTGGTATCAGTGCAAGAACAGACCCATAGATTAGTGTAACAGAAAAGAGAGCCCACATATAAACCCACACATCTATGGCCAATTAAAATACAATGGGGAAAAGACAGCCTCTTCAACAACTGGTGTTGGAAAAACTGGACAACTACATGTAAGAGAATGAAACTGGATTATTATTGATCTCCATACACAAATATAATCTCAAAATGGACCAAAGACCCAAATTAAGTCATGAAACCATAAAAATCTTATCAGAAAATGTAGGCAAAAATCTCTTAAACATAAGTATGAGCAATTTTTTTCCTGGACACATCTCCTCAGGCAAGGAAAACAAAACCAAACTTGAACAAGTGGGACTGTATCAAACTGAAAAAGCTTTTATACAGCAAAAGACACCATCAGCAGAACAAAAAGGCACCCCACAGTATGGGAGAATATATTCTTAAATGACTCATCTTATAAGGGGTTAACGGTCAAAATATATAAAGAACTCATACACATCAACACTCTAAAAATAAATAACCTGATTAAAAATAGGCAGAGGATATGAACAGACATTTCTCCAAAGAAGAAATATGGATGGCCAACAGGCACATGAAAATATGCTCCACCTTGTTAATCATCAGGGAAATTCAAATCAAAACCACACAAGAAATCATCTCACAATGGCCACTATCCAAAAAACAAGAAATAAAAAATGTCGGTGAGGATGCAGAGAAAGGTGAACCCTCCTACACCGTTGGTGGGAATGTAAATTGGAGCAACTGCTGTGGAAAGCAATCTGGAGGTTCCTTAAAAAACTAAAAATATAAATACCTCTCAGTTCAGTAACACCACTTCTAAGAATTTCCCTTAAGAAAAAAAAAATCTCTGAGTTGTAAAGATGTATGTACCCCTATGTTTATCACCACACCATTTGCAATATCCAACACATAGAAGAAAGCTAAGTAGCCATCAATAGATGAATGGATAAAGATGTGGTACCTATACAGAATGGAATATTATTCAGCCATAAAAATAAAAGAAATACTGCCACTGCAACAACGTGGATGGATCTAGATGGTATTATTGCTCAGTGAAATAAGCCAAATACCATATGATTTCACTTATTTGTGGAATATAAAAACAAAGCAAAATAGAGGGAACAAAACAGCAGTAGACTCAGGCACTGAAAAGTGACTAGTGGTTACGGAGGGGGAGGGATTGGGGTGGGTGGTGGGGAAGAGGGAGGCAGATAAAGGGGCACAATGATTCACAATCACAATAATCAGTTGTTCACGGGGATGATAGTGCAGCATGGAGAACATAGTCAATGATTCTGTAACATCTTTCCACGTTGATAGATTTCCACTAGAAGAGGTGAGGATTTAATAATATGACTAACTGTTGAACCACTGTATTGTACATTTGGAACCAATGTAAGATTGCTTATCAATGATACTTTAATAAAAAAGCAAAAGACTAGACAAGAGATAATAAGTGTTAGCAAGGATATGTGCACAAGAGAGCACAGCTTAGGGACTCCTCATAAATTTAAAAATAGAACTACCTTATGAACCAACAATTCCACTTTTGGGTATATATCCAAAGGAAATGAAAACACCAACTCAAAAACATATCTGCACCTCCATATTCATTGCAGCATTACTTACAATAACCATGATATGGAAACAACCTGTATGTCCATTGAAAGATGAATGGGTAAGCAGGAAGTGTTATACATGTTCTATGGAATATTTTTCAGCTATAAAAAGATGAAATCTTGACATCTGCAACAACATGAATGGACCTTGAGGGCATCATACCGAGTGATATAAGTCAGACAGAGAAAACCAAATACTGTATGATCTGTGTGATATTTGGAAACTAAAATTAAGTATTCAAACTGCAGTTTTACATTACAAAATCTGCAAGCTTCGTAGCATCTCCTGTCTACTTCTCTGTCTTGATTCCTGTTACAGTAAGAACAATTTCATTTTACCTGTCCTTGGTATCCTCACTATTTTCTCCCCACAAAAATATGTTCTTCACTTATACCCTCTCCTTCTTATCATTAATGTTTTCTTCTTTATAGGACCATTTGCATCAATCAGTAAACAAACTCTGATTTCTTGTATCTTTAAGAAGAAAATTTCTCTTGAGTTCCTAAGACTAAAGAACTTCCCTATTAATCTGCAGTTTATATAATTTGTTGTTCCAAAGCTGTTAATCGTCTGAACTGTTACTACTCACTCTTCCGCCTATTTTAATTAGTCTCAACTTCTCTCTGATGACATCATTCTTGCCAACAACTTTCACATTGTCAAATTTAAGAGATATTATTTTGTGTTTATCAGTCCTAATTTTCCAATAGTATCCAACAGTCCTTGACCCCTTTTAAAGGACTTCCTTCTTTCACGTCACTCACTCCACATATCTTGCCACTCACGAGCACTGATTTGATAGCTCCTTGACTTCCATCATGTCCTCAAATAGCATAGATCTTTGGGACTATGTCATAGGTTCTTTCCTACTTACATAGTCAAAATGATGTTTCCTAGCCATGTTGCTTCAATTTATAATATCCACACACTGATGATCCCATGTTTTCCCTGAATTTCAATTGTGTTCAACTATGGGCTGAAGTACCACTTGGAAATCTCTAAGACATCTGAAGTTTACACTCTCAGAAATGAACTCTTGATTCTTCTCCTCAAGTCTCTAGACTTCCACATTTAATTAAATATAATCACTTACTACATTCTCATGATGCTCAAGTTAGAAAATTAGGGATCATCCTTCATTACTTTTTTTTCTTTCCACATTGAATTATCATTGGTAGCTGAGAATTTTGTCTTTAAAAGATACCTCGAATCTGTCTAGTTCACTGCCATCACCAAGCCTCTAGCATCTTACACCTAGACAACTGTAGGAGCCTTCTAACTACAACTTCTGTTTTCTTTGATCCATCTATATAAACTATAAAGCATGATCTACTGAAATATATGTTGGATCAGGTCACTCTCCTACAACACTTCGGAGCTTCCCATAACAGGTGGGTGACGTGAGTGACTGAAGTAGCCTAGGGGCAACCATGATGCACCAGCGAGAGCTTTCTCAGCCCCCGAGGGGCTGTGAGTTGGTTCCAGCAGATGTTGCCTTGGAGGTGTATCAGTTGCAGCTGCCAAAGCTAACAAGGGATATAAAATCTCTGTGTGTGTGTGTGTGTGTGTGTGTGTGTGTGTGCGTGTGTGTGTGTGTGTGTGTGAAATCCCTGTAATTTTAAATGTTGGCTCCCATGAAAAAAAAAAGAGGAAAAAAGTACTGTGTGCTTAAAAAAAAACATATTCTGTCCAGATCAGGCTGAATGCCTGCCAATTTGCTTCCTCTGCAGAAGAGATCTGGTTTCTCCTTATCTTCTCAACTTTATTCTAAGCTTTACTCCCATTTACTTTCTGTAATTTAGGCTCACTTATCTTTGCTTTCCTGGAATAGCTATTCAAGATCATGCTCACCGTGAGGCTCTTCCTTCACTGTAGGCTAGATGCGTAAAATCTGTCTAGGATATATGAGAGGGCAGTTCTTTTTAAATTGGGTGGATTCCTACACTGATATTTTCATTCTTTCTCACAGAAGTTTCTTTTATAATTTTGTTTTTTGACTTCAGAGTACTTTTCTAAATTTGTGATTACATCTGCATGTGTTCATTTAATTAATTGATACATTAGCTAAGTCATTAATTAATGAACATGTGCACACTGTACATTGTCTTTTCTGACATTAAATCCTAAGAACTATGTGTAGTGGCAAGCACTATGCCTGGACTTGGGTGTTTTATTTGTTCCTAGTACAAGGTCAGGCACATAACAGGTTAAACAATATAATGTAGATGATAAATGTACAAGTATATAAACGTATTTCTCTTTATTTTTCTTCCTATCTATACCAGACTCTAATCATCCTTCACCTCTTAGCTAAATACTAAACTTCTGTGACCTCATCTCCTAGCCCCTAAAAATACCATACTTCCTTTTTTGTCCATAACATTTCTCATTACTTAAACTATGATGGCAACATTATATTTTAGTCCAACTGTGAGCGTTTTGATGTCTAACATCTACCATGGTGCAAGCAATATAACTGTAAGATGATCTTATGAGTTAAAATCCACTACACTTGAAGATAATTTAACTCCTTATATTACTATTGTATTGTCTATTTCCAATGAACCATATCTTTTTGTAAAAAAACATATTTTGTAAAGCTTTTGTAGCAAGTATTAACATTTATCCTAATTGTAATTATTTTATAACATTCTATATATCATACTATAATAGATACTTGCATTAATTGAATACCTATATTGTCTCAAGCTCTGTGATTCTACCAAGTGTATATTATCGCATCTTATCTTCCTCTCAACCCCTGAAAGATAAGTATTATTATCCTCATTTTTAGATCATAGGAAACAAACTCTTGGAGAAGACAAGATACTTTATGGCAAGGATGGGATCTAAATGAAGTTTGTTTGACTTCAAAGCATAATGCAATAGAGTTTTTAAAAGTCAGATTTTGGAATGACAAGTAATGACTTCAAATTCCAGTTCCATCAAATTATTACCTGTGTAAATCCTTCAGTTTTCTTTTTTGTATGTCAATATAATGTAATAAATACCATATAGGATTTCATAATAAATAAGGAAGACATGTAAAAATACCACTTAGTAAATTGCTTGCCACATTGTAGTCTACAAAATATCACTGCTAAAAACACAGATATTTAATCAGACATTTTAAAATAATGAACTACTATTAACAGTAACATCGATGGAATCTATCTGCCACAGTTTTACATAACCAGGTCTTCATCTCCATATTGCTGGTGATTTTAAAAATTTAAACTACACTTTAAGAAAATAAAGAATAAAATAAACAATTTAAAATATTACCTAAAATCTGATCCAACTCTCTTCCCATTTTCTGGTTCTCCTGGATCTGGGCATAAATTGGGAGCTGTTTTAATACCACCCTCGTTTACTGTAACAACAGGAAACAAAAAGACAGGAACAAAACATGCTGTTAGAAAATTAGGGATAACATTAATTTAAAAATTTACATAAAATATATTCTTGTATATTTTTATTATAATCATTAGTTTATACACAGTTAAAATATAATTTTGCTACCTAAAAATGAAGACAAAACATTTTTTCTATTTGTGGACTATAGGAAAATAAGTTTGATGTTCACATGAAATTACATGCTATTCTATTAACACATAAACAAGTAACGCCTTATTTTATTACTATGTAAACTATGAAATCTTGGGAAACGTGTTCCCAGAGTATCAGTACCAGAGTTTCTATTAATTACTAGCAGTACAGAAGTCACCAACAGTTACAACAGTGTCATTTGGGCACCTGTTAGTTTTAAGTTGCAGTAGAAAAATAAGACTCTATGGAAATAGTTTAAAATTATTAGCACTTCTCATCTAGTTTATAGTAGAACACCTTGGTCTGCTACTGTCAAAGTAAAACTATGGTGCAAATGACCAATATTCCATTGAATTATGATATAATACTGAAAAGCAAAATAATGACTTTACAATTTCCATAACAATGTTTTGCTTAGCCATTGTACATGTTTTCCGCAATTTTTTCAGAATACACAGTTGATGAAAGATTTATTTTTTCCATGAATGTGAGCACAGTGGAAAACGAAATCCTCAAGGTCAGTTTTTTTAGTGGGAAGATTATTAAACCAGATAGTTTTGAAATATCCGAGTGATACTGTTTCATAACTTCAATGTAACAGTGAACTGGAGAATAATTCTATTTTGCTCCTCATCAACTCTTCTACTCTTAAGAAACAAATATACCTGAGTGGAGACTGTAGAGGATGAAATAAATAAATATTGCAATGCTTCGTGTCCTACACTGTGGATTAGAATCACTTGAGGAGTTTTCCTTAAAGAGCAAAGAGGCCTACTTCTACCACAGATATTCTAATGCAATTATGCTAGGGTGGGACACAGGACATCAGGGTTTCTTTTTTATTTATTTATTTATTTTTATTTTTTTATTTTTTTTTTATTTTTTATTTTTGAGAGGGCATCTCTCATATTTATTGATCAAATGGTTGTTAACAACAATAAAATTCAGTATAGGGGGGTCAATGCTCAATGTACAATCCTTAATCCATCTCAAGCTTAATTCTCGTCAGTCTCCAATCTTCTGAAGCATAACGAACAAGTTCTTACATGGTGAACGAATTCTTACATAGTGAATAAATTCTTACATGGTGAACAGTACAAGGGCAGTCATCACAGAAACTTTCGGTTTTGATCATGCAATATGACCTATAAACAATCAGGTCAAATATGAATATTCGTTTGATTTTTGTACTTGATTTATATGTTGATCCCACATTTCTATTATTATTATTATTTTTATTTTTAATAAAATGCTGAAGTGGTAGGTAGATGCAAGATAAAGGTAGAAAACATAGTTTAGTGCTGTAAGAAGGCAAATGTAGATGATCAGATGATCAGGTGTGTGCCTATGGACTAAGTATTAATCCAGGCTAGACAAGGGCATCAAGACATCCACGGATGCAGAAGATTTCTCTCAAAGCAGGGGGGGTGAGGTTCTGAGCCTCACCTCTGTTGATCCCCAAATTCTCACCTGATGGCCCCCCTGCGACTGTGCCTGTCTTAGGTTGTTCCTCCCTTGAGGAATCTTAGAGGGTTTCTTTTTTAAATATGTTTGTTTTGTTAGTTAATAATCCTAAGGTTATTCTAATGTAAATCAACATTGATAACCACTGTATCCCAGCATCATTTAGTTCAGATTGGTCGGTATTTGTCACATAGCAACAGAACTACCAGCAGATGGCCCAGGAGGCATGGCCCTGGTAAAGTTGTCATATTTTCATTTGGACATGAAACTTTGTATTTATGCCCCTCATTCTATAAAAACAACTTTCCTAAGTATTGCCAGCAATACTTTAATTGCTAACTTTATTACATATTCACCGATCCGTACAAAACAAGTGACAACTTTTCTTCTTTGGTCTGCCGACTTGCTATTTAGTTCCTCTTTACCATTCTGTTTTTTGTGTGCTTGTTTGTATCTTGGGCACTCTCTTCCTTTGGCTGTTATGACACAGAGTGGACAAATTCGAAGGCCCTGACCCACAGTTCTACTTATTTTATATTTCCCTTAAGTCTTGAAAAATCACATCTTTGCTAATAACTTTCCATCTATGTTTTTGTCATCTTTTGTTAAGCTCCTTTCTTCTTCCTTTAATGAACTTCTAGGTAATCCCACCAAATTTCCCAGTGTTATCGCATTGGGAAGCTTAGGTATAACCTCATTACTGATGCTTTTTTGACTCTTTCATCGTTCACCTCCAATCCATCTTGAGAACTAAAGGAGAACTAAACTTCCTCAAACAGTATTTTTACGACTGTTCAAATCTCATACAATTCTAGATTTATAGTATAACAATTATCTTTTCTACTAGCATTTATAGTATAACAATTATCTTTTCTACTAGCCACCAAGATACACTTATTACTGAAGTCTGCAGGATTCTTCATCTTTCTGCATTTTCATGGGCTGCCATGCTCATTCCGGGCTTGCTTTATTTTCTCCATGCTTCCAGGGTTTCTCTTTCTTCCCCTTTAGCTGTCAAAATGGCACCTAATTTTCAAGACTCAGCTCAAGTTCCACTTTTTGTAAAATATGATCTCTCATTTTCCCAGGTTATTCAAATCTCTCTTTTTACATAAAATGGACAGTTTTATTTTTAATTTTTAAATTAGTTTGTGTTATAAATTAATAGTTGCACATGCCTTGCTCATATATACAAAGAGATATATTTGATAAAGGGAAAACTTATAAATATTTTAATATGCCCACACGCATAGATAGGGGTTAATGATTTCTTGGCAAATACGTCCTAGTTGTTTGAGAAACAACAATATCTGGTATACTGTTTTCAATGAATTGGATATTTACTATGGGAGGCACTTTTTTACTATTTTAAATAGATTTTTAAAAATATTGTGGTGAATGTTATTAAAATGTGGCTTTTTTACATAGGATAGAGATAAGGAACAATGGCATGACCTAGGCTTACCTACTTTATTATAGTCTATACCACAGATTATAGGTTAAGATAAAGGTGGTCCTTCAATATAGTAGAAAATGAAAATAATAAAATTTCATTTTTTCCATTTTATCAGAGCCTCAAAAATCAAGCTAAGGTTAATATGAATTTCAATAATAGCATACACTTATGTAGTACTATGTGTCAGGAACTATTCTACATCCTTAACATGTACCCATTTATAATCTTCACAACAATCTTAAAGTAGCTATTATTATTACACATTTCCTATAGGTGAGAAGACTGAGGACTAGAGAGGTTAAAAAGTGCTTCCAAAGTCATATTGCTAGTTAGTGCCTTAGTCTAGGTTTAAACCTTGGGCAGCCTGGTTCAAGAAATTCTACTCTTAACCCCTGAGCCTTACATCCTGTCCAGAAATCTCAGCCAGGGAAAAGAGCATCACTAGTTAATTCTCTTTTCCAAACGTTTTGTCTTAAAATATAGAGCACATTCACAATGTCCACCATTTTCATTTACTTAATCCCAGTTCTTACAATTCTAATCGCGACATTACTTTCGTCTATTTGTACATGTCCTTTAAACCACTGCTTATGGACATCTACAAGAGAGGAAAGACCTCCCAAGTTGAAATGTAAAGATAACAGGATAGTATCTATATATGTGCACTTAATGTTCCTTAATTGAAAACATTTAAAATAAAAATAAAGAACAAAGTGCATATAATCTCTTATTTTTCTAACATTCAGATATTTCATAACTGCCCACAGCAAGTGATGTCAAGACATACAAATGAAGTTAGTATTCATTCAATCAGCTGCTCTCACTCCATAACATCATTCAAGCAAATGGCTAGATTTATCACTTTTATTTAAAAAATGTTTAATTTAACTTACAGAGAGGTAAGAACAGGAGTACTCTTTAAAAGTTTAATTGCCTGGACAAGATGCTGCCTCTTGAATACCCTTTTTTGCTCTAACATTTCAGGATATTTTATCATCATCATCATTATTATTTACTCATTCACTATTAGTCATTTTCCCCACGTATCTGTGAGAAAAACAGAGGAGGGCAGTACGTATTGGATTTTAAAAATTAAATGAATTGTCCTTTCTAACATCATTGAGGTGCAGTATCTTTATTACATGTGTCTGTTCAAATATGTTACCATAACCTTAATAAATTTACCATATTTTCGGGTGTTCCAGCTTAAATATACTGGCTATATAAATACTCAACCTCAAAATATAATTGTGTTATTATTAGCAAGTTTTCTGAGGCTTCTAGCTTTACACAGCATACAATCTATTCTAAAAATAAAAGTGAGTAGATTCTGACCAAAAGTCACATCCCTGTTACCTCATCCAGCTACCTTTCTTTGATTTTTTAATAGTGCATTTAAAAAATTTATTCCACCTTATAAAATAAAACACTTTTGGTCTTGAATTCAAACATCATGGATGTTGACAGAATGTTACTTTATACTAACTTTATATTCTTCACAGAGTTGCCTTGTTTGTTTTGCTTCCCAATAAAATGCTGGAATCTTGCAGGCTGAGATTGTGTTTTATTTACTCTTTTACCTGCTTAGTTTAGCACGGTGCTCCCATGGAGATGTAGCTCAAACGGAATTGTGAAATGAATGGATAATAATGAATGAATGGAAGTATGAATTTGAAGAAGATGAAATAAAAAATACATAATGGGAAGCTCATTTTTTTTATAATTCCATCTTTATATTCAAGTAGAAAACTTGGCAAGTTTACTAGTTCACTAAATTCAACATTTTAAATATAAAATATTCTTTTCATTTTTAAAATTAAAAAACCTAATTTTTTTCCTTTCTTGGAAAACTTATGCCTTTATGTAGAATAAGGTGGGATGAATACAGGCTATTTAGAATTCAGGGATGAAAGTTGGAAAAATAATCTGAATTAGCCATTTAAACAGCCAAACGCTCTCCAGGGACACTACTGCAACGTCCTGAATCTCTTATTAATGTTTCTTAGTTAAACTGTAAAATTGCTGTTGCGGGAAGACATGCTTTAGCAATGTGTGTGCTGTATATCATCTATGCTTATGTTAATTTCTGGCAATTCTGATAATAGAATTGATCATTTTTTCAAAGAAGATGAGCTGCGTTTATTTCTTTACATTTGAAAGGTGGATGTGAGATAACAATTGTCTCCTTTTAAAACTGGTTCTGTGTTAAATTATTTCAAAGAGATAAAAACTGAATACTTACTTGGTAATAGGTATATAATACTGACATAATTAAAACAATGTAACCCTTTTCTATAAACAACCATAAAGAATATATTTTTGAAACTAGTGAATAAATACTTGAGAAAAAAATTGGAGGAATATAAAATTTAAAATGCTTTTGGTTTATTATCCTTGACTATAAAAAATCGGCCTATATAATTTGCTTAGGTTGAAGTGGGGATATTACATTCAAAAATAAAACAAGATGAAAAGCATTTTTATCTCTTACATAAAATATGAGTGCAAAATTTGTTTTAAAATTATGAAGTAAATTTACAGTTTGGCTTTATGACTTTTATTGTCTCATTAATTTTTGTCCTGACAATTTTAAAGCAAACATAAAAGATTTAAAAATAAAATATTTGTATTTTAAAATGTCAGGTTTCCCTCTCCACACCCAGACACAGTGTTGTCTAAATTTCCTTTTTTTATTGAGCTGCACAACTCCTGCACATAAACAATGAAAATAACATATATTTGCACTAAGGCAATGTGCCAAGTATAGAGAGTTGCATGTATCTTAGTGCTATGATAAATCTTAGATAGTTGTACATAAACAGACTGAATTTCTCTGGGCATCTGAACGTTTGAAGCATGTACCATATAAAATAACATTTGAGTAGCCAAAATAAGAAAAGGGTGAAACAGTAGCAGCTTCTAATTCTACTTAGAATTCAAAAATAACTATATTAGACAAAATATTAGGAAAATAAAGGTAGTAACCCTAATGTTTAAGTCTGCAAATATTTTTATTTCTTGTTGACATGATGAAATACGATGTGTCCAAATAATTTCATATGGCTTTTTGTTTCTATTTTCTATTATAAGAAAAATGTCTTTCAAAATAAAATAACTAATCAAATTATTAATATATGGGAAACATACTGTAGCATTATTTATTTTCCCTAAAAACTGTCATTATCAATTTGAAACTATGTTTTAACCACCAAAGCATAACAAGAAATCTTAATTTACAATTATGTACTTTGATATTAACTGTTCAAGTGCTATCCAAACAGGTAACTGTATTTGACCAACAATTTCCTATTGACAACTGCTGATTTTAGTTTAGTAGTCTCAGAATATACCAAAATGTAAGTATCACATTTTAAAATTAATTATTCTTTATAAGATTTGTTAATATACATGCCCCAGGTCTGTTTCTTGATAATTGATGTAACTTCTCAATTTCTTTCATGTACTTTTTTATGTATAAATGTTAGCATATAATCCTTTCCTTATGTAGTTATGATAAAACGATTTTTGTTAAATAGGTATAAGCTCATCTCATCAGATGATTTGGAACTGACTAAAAATAACAATGCTAAACACATTCCTGTAAAATCGAATAACATATCATTTACAACAACTAAACTTACTTTCTATCAACATGCTATTTTAGAAGTCAGATGTATGTCATGAATGGCTTCTCTCAAAATTATTATCTGTATGTGTATGAGCAGTAAGGCAGGGGATTTCTACAAAGTGCTATTGACTTACTCTACAAAAATGCATAATTCTCATAAATTTATTCTATATCCATTCATGGTAATATATATGAATTTTCTAATTTAGTGATTCTTAATCTGAGATTCGTGGATGAATTTCTGATGATCTATAAATCCCTGAATGTTGGGCAAAATTGTATATTGAGGCAATACATAAACATATGTATTTCAAGCCATTTTGTGAGATTTTCAAAAGAAATCAAAAATTAATCAACTTATAAAAGACTATTGATTTAAAGGGTTCAGATAAATTAAGTCAAATTAAGAATACCTTTTTCCTCTAAATGAGAAGTTGCTATTAAAATTTTCCTCAGAGAAATACTGGTTGAAATTTGGATATGTTCACACAAAAATTCCTGTAGGAAACCACCAATTTGTGGAATTTTACTCACTTTTTTATCTCACATCCTAGAGTTATAAAACTAAAATATTACCAACACTCTAGATTAAAAGTTTATTACTGTTGTTTTTTATATGTCGAAACAATCTGAGTTTGGGAGCTTTCTGTATCAATCCATTAACTCAGTGCACATTTAAATACAAGAAAATACTGAATAATAATCATGCATGTTATATAGATATTAATGCAGTTAATTTGGTAAATACACGAACATTTTTAAGAAAACACACACAACCAACACAGACACCACAAACTTCACTCTTGCACGAGAGAAAGTAACAAAAAAAGGAGTACACTCACAGACAGAAAACTTGTTGCTGCTGTCTTTCCCTGGAAACCATTTAAACCTCTAGATTTAAAATCTATGGCTTTTTTCACTAGTTAAGAAAACAGACAAAAACATGTATCAGAATATACAATTTTAAAATGAAATTCAAGTTAACAAATTTTGTTAGCATGGAATTATGCAAGTTAAAAAGAAACTGCTTTCTTAAGCCTGATATAGGGTATCCAGAAGAAAACAAATGAAAATGCAATATAATATAAGGAGTAAAGCACCAAACAGTATAGAAGGATTTTAAGTGTTCTTTAAGGGAGAATCCTAGGCGCGCGCGCGCGCGCGCGTGTGTGTGTGTGTGTGTGTGTGTGCGCGCGTGCGTGCATGTGTGTGTGTGTGTAGATATTTTAAATACTATCCAAGTTTTTTATATAAGAGCAAAACATTAACCTTTTATCATAAACAACTTGAATTTATCAAATTTTAATGGAATAAATTAAAGCAGAAAAATAAAAATACCGAGACGTGGTAAAAATGGTTGATGTCAGTAAATACTGTATAAAAATATTTACGAAAGTGAATTACATTTTGCGTTTTGAAGCAATGCAATTCATTTTAGGGTTCATCTATAATATCTTGCAACTATATTTGGTATTATGATTTTAAAACTCAATATATTTTATTGTGCACTAAATTAAAACAGATATGACTGGATTTGCCTAGATCATATAAATTCGACGAAATAACTTAAAACATTTAAAAGCCTTTTTAAAATTATTTTAGATGAAAGAAAAGTATTATTTCTTTTTAAGTATAAATTATTTGATTAACTACGGTCATTACATAATTTTTAAGAGAAACAGTAGTTCAAAGGAGTACTTTAAATTTTTGATGACACCCAGTGAAATAAAGAAAATCTATTTAATTAAAAACTCACTACTTAAAAAAGGTTATGCAATCTAATCTAATGAGAATAAACTGTTTCTTTAGTAAGCCAATATGAACAAGAATGTTAATTAACTCTCTCTATGTGTGTGTGTGTATATTCTTGCATGCATGTGTATTTTTATATATACATTATATATAAAACTTTCTCAATTAAAACTTACAATCTTTTTCATATTGCTTTTTATGCAATTTATTAGGAAGAAATGATAGTCTGAAACAGTAGGCAGTTAGGCTTTGTTCATGCTAGGAGTTTGAAAAAGGCAAACTGGATTTTGTTAGATAACTTAAAATGATAATTTAACTGACATAATTTAGGTGCTTTGGCCAATGTGTTCAAATTATGAGTATTTTATTGGTTTTGAAAACATTTTAAGGTGATTTTTTTTTCTTGTTAATAACTTCAAAAGTAGAAAGGTAGAGACAGGGCCTGATGGTTTGTTGGAATATGCAGTTATGAGCCCCCTATACACACATACTACAAGAGGAACGTGATCACTGGAGTAAGATTTCAGAGACTTTATTCTTAGCAATTATTAATTGTGTGATTTTGGGTAAGAATCTGCCTTTTTACCTCAGCCTCTCCTCTTGAGATAAGGAGCTAGGACAAGATGACTTTTCAGCCTCTTTACAGTTCTGAGATTCTTTATCAGTGACCCTTTATTTACACTTAAAGAACGGCCACATCTCTCTAAAGTTATGCTTTTTGTTTTAATTCTCTTCCACACCCACACCCCCATGGTAAGCTAACGTATAGTTCTACTGGAGTATTCAACTGCTCTAAATTTAATTTTCCACTTGTGAATTTTCCTACTGTCTTAAAATTCCTTTTAACAAAAATTTTCATTTTGCATTTTGCAGCGTAATTCTGGATTCTCCCAAGCTAAACATGAATTACAAGAATTCTGCCTTTAGTTCTCTCTGCACTCTAAGATTGAACTTTAAATATTACAAATAGGTCAGGAGATTTCACAGGAGTTTTAACATATCTGGAATTTTTAAAGAATAAAGAAAAATCAATGAAAAGATCTAAACCCAAAGGAGAAAATTAAAGAAGAAAAGTTCAGAGGATCACTTTGTGTTATAAGGAATAAAGGATGTGTTTATAACCAATGTGTTACAAGGAATAAAGGACACTGAAAACTACAAATGAGGTGTGTGTTTGTGTGTGTGTAAACTGAATTATTTTGGGGGGTGAAGTAGTCAGGGGTAATACCTAGCTAAGAAAGTGTCAATGCAGACCAAGAGGCTTTAAATAGTTTCCTGGTCCTAATAGAAACTATCCTTATTTTTGTTTTTCTTAAGCATCTTTTTGTCAATTTCAATTGAAGATAAAAGATCTATATTTTCAGCATAGAAAGTGTATTAATTGCAATACAGATGCAGAAGATGGAAGGCCAGGAAAATAGCTATTTTAGGAGATGAGAAAGAGTGAATAGAAAATACTATAAATTCACAAAATCATTAAAATATGTGAAATAGTAAACAGACATTTTATGTGTTTTTGTTATTTCAGTAGGAGGAATCCATAGTGTATGTCTCTTTATGAAAAATTGGAAGGACAAATATTCCAAGTACCAATTGCAAGACCCTGTTCTAAATTATGTATCAGTGAAATTTTCAATTTCAAGTATCTGTCATAAAAATAAAAATGTATGTATTATACAACGTATGCATTAAATATCAACATCTACCAAGCAATGAGAACTTCTAGTAACCATATTTAGTTTACAACATTAAACTGACCTTTTTAACAGGTGTATTTCGGTATTACGCATGTAAACTTAATTTTATCCTAGAGATAAGTGAAAATACGCTATGGTTTCTCATATAGATAAAGAAAATGTTAAAAGACTGTATGTCGTTTGTATCAGTTACTTCCACTGTACCGTGAGCTCCTCAAAGTCAGGAATAGTACTTTACTCATGTGGTACTTGTATGAGTTTACAACTGAAAGAATCAGGGCAGTATTTAAATTCTGGCTCACTTAACTAAAGGCATTTTGTTGGGATGATTTCCCTTATTAATCTTGAAATAAGAAGGGAGGAAGTGATAAAAGTGAATGCTCAAGAAGAAGCACTTTCATGTGTAAATTTACTTTTACATACATAAAGTCTATGCGTTAATAAATTTTCAATAAATTGCACTAAGTACATGACATGTAAACATTATGCACAAAGATTGCCTTTGTTTTTTTCCTGCTTTTCACATGCTAAACGTTTTTTTGTATTTATTTACTGCTGTTTTGCTTTGACACATGCTTTTTATTTTTTAGCATAATGGAAATATTTCATAACATGGGAAAGGTCTAGCAGAAAGGAGTAGAGTTATCCAAACAATGAAATTAATTTTTATTTAATGGTAATCCCTGGATTCTAAAAAAAATTTGTTTTTGTAACCTTGGTTTAAGTAATTTTAAGCACCTGTAGGGGATGATCACTGTAGTATTTTCCAGATTATTCTTCTGTTATCTTCAAAATCCATTTGAATTAAAAACGCATTTAAAAAATTATTTAAAAATGATGGTCACTGAGGTTACTTAAGCAGGAATACAGAGAAACTGAGGCAGAGAGAGATAAAAGGATCTCCAGGAATGAAAGAATATTAATAGAACTGTGTGACCAATCCAAATGGAACTACATTTGCATTATAGGGGTACCAGAAGAAAAAGAGGGAGAAAAAGAGATAGGAAGTGTCTGTGCAGCTGAGGAGGCAAACAGTGAATCAGTGGCATCTTACTACACCGATGGACAGTGACTGCAATAGGTAAGGGGGTGGTCCCGATAATATGGGTGAATGTAGTAATCACATTGTTTCTTCATGTGAAACAATGATAAGAGTGCATATCAATAATACCTTAACTAAAAATTTTTTAAAAAAATTATAGAAAAGCAAAAGGGAATGAACAAAGACATTGTTGACTATGTGGTAAGTGCTTTGAACGACTACATGAAACAATAACAATGCCTCATGGGTGGGATTTAAGATACAGTTAGAACAAAAATACGAGAAAATAATAGCATATAAATGGGGAAGAGAATGATCAAAGTTTAAGAACGCTTTGTTTTGTGAAGGAAGTTAAAGCATCACGATAACCTGAGATATTGTTGAGAATGCATGTTAAAATATCTATGATGCTGAATGTAGCTGGAGGGTATTATGCTCAGTGAAATAAGCCAGGCTGAGAACAAGTATCATGTGATTTCACTCATCTGTGGAGTATGAGAACAAAGGGAAAACTGAAGGAACAGGACAGCAGTAGTCTCACAGAACCCAAGAATGGACTATAGCAGTTACCAAAGGGCAAGGGGCTTGGGAGCGTGGGTGCGAAGGGAGTGAAAAGGGGGGAAAAGGGGCAATACAATAGCACACATAATATGGCCAGGGATGGGGGCACGGGGAGGGCAGGATACCTCACAGAAGACAAGTAGTGATTCTACAGCATATTACAGGGTTGAAAAACAGTGACTCTTATTGGGGTATGTGGCGGGGACTTGAGGATGGGGGGTTCTAGTAACCATAATGTTGCTCATGTAATTGTACATTAATCATACCAAAATAAAAAAATGAAAAAATAAAAAATAAAAATATCTATGGTGAGCTCTTGAAAAATAGACATACTGAATAGAACTTTCAAACTGAGACATGGAGAAAAGTGTCATGAGGAAATAGAAAAGGAATATTAATCTGAAAGGAAAGAATATTTTTCAAATAATATGACATAATAAGCACAAAATTATGTGATTAAAAATAAATCCAGTTAAGTTGGTAATTAGAGTACAAGAAATTAAATAAACGCATAACATAAAGAAAATGGTTGTCAGACAAGGGAACAAAAACAAACGTCAGCTCTATATTGTTTACAAGGGACACAAGAAAAGTTAAAGGGCAAAGAAGCTACTACTTCATGCCCACAAAGACAGTTAAGATGGTTAAAAAAAACCCACCAGGAACAGAAAAAATAAGTGTTGATAAGGATGTGGAGAATTTAGAACCCTCATACATTTCTGGTGGGAATGTAAAATGGGGCAGCGTCTTTGGAAAATAATTTGGCAGTTACTCAGAAAGTTAGACATAGCATACCATATGACCCAGGAATTCCATTACTACCTAGATTTGAAAACACTTATAGAAAAATGTGTTCATAGAAGCATTATTTATAACAGCCAAAAAGTGAAAACAACCGCATCAACTGATGAATGGATACACCACAAAGATGTTATATCCATAGCGTGAAATATTGTTCAGTCATAAAAAGGAATGAAGTATTGATACATCCGACAACATGGATAAACCCTAAAAACATTGTAAGTGAAAGAAGCAGACACAGAAGGTCACATATTGTATAATTTCTTTATATGAAATGTCTAGAAGAGATAAATACATAGAGACAGAAAATAGATTTAATTTTTTTCCTTCTATTTTCCACCGTCTAACTGTTGCGGACAGTCGGGGGCGGGGCTGCGCCCGAGCGACTCGCGCCCATTGGCCGGGAGGGCCGTCAGTCGATGGCGGGCAGCCACTGGGCGCAGATCGCTTAAGTCCGGCGGCTGCGTAGTAGCTGCAGGCGCCGCCGCCGTCTTATCCCCCAGTCAGTAGTGTCGCGAGCGCCGCCGGGAAAGGCAGCTTCCGCTGTTCCGTCCGTGCTTCGGTCCGGTCAGGAGCGGCCCGCACCGTCCAGTCCACGCAGCAGATGCGGACGGACCCGCGCCGTGCTCGGCTGCGCCGGCCTCCCGGCGCGCATGCGGGGGCGGTACCGGCCTCGGATCGCCGCCTCGCCCCTCCTCCGCTCTCCCGCGGCGGCCTGAGGGCGGCGATCGGCTCGGACTTGAGCCGCTGGCCCGGCCGGACTTCAGAGAGCTCAGCCGAGAAGCGGCTCCCGCTGCGACAGACCTGCAGTGGAGGGTCCAGAGCGGGCCCTGCTTCAGGGTGAAGGCGACAGCGACGGCTCTACGGGCTGAAAGGTACGTGGCCGCGGGGCGCGGCGGGACCCGGACGTGGCGCCGTAACCCCTGCCTCCGCCTGAGGGCGCGGGTGAGTTGGACGAGTGGGCGCTCCTGCGAGTGGCTTGGTGGGCAGCGCGTGGCCCGCGGGGTCGGGAAGCGGCCGACGCGGGTTGTGGGCTCGCGGGGTCCGCCCGGGGTCCGGAGGTCGAAGCATTCCGCCAGAGGAGCCGCCCGGGTAGGGAGGGAGCGGAGCAGATGCGCCCGGGGCAGACGTGCGAGCGGCCGTTGAAGTTCTCCGTGGCAGTTGGGGAGGGGCTCGCCGGAGCCGCTGCTTTTCCATCCGTCCGGGTGGTGAGGGCGGCTGCTCTCCACCCCGCGGCTCGCGTCGGCCCGGCCTAGGGCCGCAACGCCGAGCTGGTCCCGCCGCCGGGCCGTGGATGCAGGTGGAGGGGCCGCGCCGTGCCGCGCAGATGGGGAGGCCGGTGGGCGTTTTGCCGTGTGTGGATTTTCTCGGCGGGGGCCTCGAGGGTGAGGGCTGGCGAGCTGAGGTTCAAGTGTGACCCGGGGCGGGGCAGCGGGCGAGGGCCGCCTGGAGGCAGCGCCTTTAGAATTAAAAAATTTTTCGTGAGGTACCTCCCGTATTTTTTATTTGGGAATGAAGTTTCTTTACTTGGTATGGGAACTGACAGTGCATTTTCTTGTATTTAGAAATTCATATCTTACCGTCATTTCGGTTCGTAGTCTGCCACAGGGATTCTGAGACAGGGACCGTGGGTGTAGTCAGAGTAGGGTGAGGGCCTCTGGAAAAAGACCCTTTCCAAAACTCCGAATTAAACAATTCAGCAAAGTCAGAGTCACATGAATTCTCTCAAGTAAAATACCAAACTAGGAGTATAAGCATTCTTCCGTGAAGATTAGTTAAAACTAAAAAGCCAGGAGTAGCCTGGCCTGGAATGTTGGAACATTTCCCAGATAAGAAAATACCTCAGCATGGCCCAAGTCTGCATTGTGTCAATTAAATGAGGCTATTGTAAAATTTACTTTAGCCTGCGAAAAGGCCTAGTTTATCTTTAACTTTGCCCAGATGCTGCTTTTCCTCCTTCAGCCCCTAATCAAGTTATATATAACCTGGGCGATTAATATGTCAAGTAAACCCAGTCACAAACAACGTAGTAAGAGGCAGGAAGCATCCCATCTTAAAGGTAAGATTGCATTTGAACATCCAGGATGTTAACAGGTAGGATTCTTTTTTTGATTTATTAAGGTATTATTAAAACACACGCTTATGAAGGTTTCACATGAAAAAACAATGTGGTTGCTACATTCACCCATGTTGTCGGGTCCCCCTCTTACCTACTGCAGTCACTGTCCATCAGTGTAGTAAGATGCTATAGATTCTCTGTTTGCCAAGAAGTAAGATTCTTACCTTATTCCTTTTTTTTACTACTTATTTTCTTTCCTTCTTTATTTTTAATTTTGATATCGTCCATGTACAATTACTTGAACATTATGGGTACTAGACTACCCCTATTATCAAGTTTCCCCCACATGCCCCATTATAGTCACTTTCCATCAGCATACTAAGAAACTGTAGAATCATTATTTGTATATACTGCCTTTCCCCAGTCCCCCTCCGCACTACATTATGTGTGCTAATTGTAACGCCCCATTCTCCCCCCTCTCCCCCCCTTCCCACCCATCCTCACCAGTCCCTTTCCCTTTGGAATTTGGGGGTGGAATTTGCAAGAGCAGTGCTGTTCCCTGGAGGTTCTATGACATCACAGTGGTGACTCTTTCCTAGTGACAGTGTGTGTTTGTTGATTGTAGCAGGTTCCCTCTTCAGAGCTTGGTGCCCTATTGTTGGGTATGATTTCCGTGAGGTGCGCGTGGACCACCTTGACAGGATCAGGAATATGGAAACCATATCCAAGGTACTGTGTGTTTCTTTTAATTTTGGTGTCAGTACTAAACAGTTACATGAGAAACATTATGGTTAATAGACTACCCCCATTATCAAGTCACCACCACATACCCCATGATGTCACTGTCTTTCCTCTCAATAATACGCTCTAGTATCTCTACTGGTCTTTGTGTTTTACTGCTTTTCCTGTGCTCCCCTCCCAGCCCACATTATGTGTGCTACTTGTAATGCCCAATTTTCCCCCTTATCCCTCTCTTCCCAACCATCCTCCACAGTCACTTTCCCTTTAGTAACCGTTAGTCCATTCTCAGCTTTGGCAAGGCTGCTTCTATCTTCTTCCTTCAGCTTTTTCTTTGTTCTAATACTCCACAGGAGAGTCAAATCATTTGATGCTTTTCTCTCTCTTTCTGGCTAATCTCAGTGAGCATAATACCCCCCAGCTTCATCCATGTTGTTGTAAATTGCAGCATTTGTTTTCTTCTTATGGCTTAGTAGTATTCCATTGTGTATTACCACATCTTCTTTATCCATTTGTCTACTCAATGGACACATCGGTTCTTTCCATTTCTTTTCTACTCTAAATAGTGCTGTGATAAACATAGGGGTGCATATGTCTTTTTCAACTGGGTTGCACCCTTTTTTTTTTCCTATTTCTACATTTATTATTGGTATCTACATATATATATATATATATATACACATACATACATATATTTTTGGTGTTATCTACTATTCCACGAGGAACATTATGGTTACTAAACTCACCCCATAACCAAGTTTCCCCCAGATACCCCACTGCCCTCACTGTCCATGAGCGTGGTAAGATGCTTTGTTATTACTACTAGAGTTCTCTGTGTTTTGCAGTCTTCCCTGTGCACACCCCCACCTTCACATTATACACAGTAAAAACTACTCCCTTTCTTTCCCCTTCTCTTATCCCTGGGAAGGATGGGAATGGAGGGATAAGAGAAGGGAAAAGAAAGGGGGCAATTTTTCGTGTGTATAATGTGGGGGGGTACAGATTCCCAGCCTTCCACCCCAGTCCCTTTCCATTTGTTTACAGTTAGTCCATTCTTCGGTGCTGTGAGCCTGCTGCTCTTATGCTCCTTCAGTTTTTTCCTTGTTCTTGTAGTCCACAGATGAGAGATATTATTTAATATATATATATATAAGTATATATGTATGTATATATACACATATATGTATATGTAGGCCGGAACCACTAATGTTTGGTAAGGTGATGGAGCTTGAGCAGCTGTGCAGTGCCCGCCATCTGTGGCTGGACTTTACAAGAGCCGCACGGTTGCCTGGAGATACTGTGACATCACAGCAGTGGTGCCTCTCTCCTAGGGACAGAGTGTGTATGGTGATTGCAGCAGGTTCCCACTTCGGAGCTTGGTGCCGTAGCCTTGGGTATGAGTTTGGTGAGGTGCGCGCTGACCACCTTGACAGAATCAGGGAATATGGAAACCCTATCGAAGGTACTGTGTGTTTCTTTTAAGATGGTGTCAGTGCTAATCACTTACATCAAGAACATTATGGTTACTAGACACCCCCAGTATCAAGTCCCCACCACAGATCCCATGAGAGAGTCACTGTCTTTCAGCCCAGGAATATGCTGTAGAATCTCTACTGGTCTTTGTGTTTTTCTACCTTCCCCGTACTCCCCTGCCAGCCCACATTAGGGGCGCTACTCATCATGTCCAATTTTCCCCCTTTTCCTCCCTTCCCACCCACCTCCCACAGTCACTTTCCCTTTGGTGACCATCAATCCATTCTTTGGTTTCGCAAGGCTGCTTCTGTCTTGGTCGTTCAGTTTTTTCTTTCTTCTAATACTTCACAGGAGAGGGAAATCATTTGATGCATTTTTCTCTCTGTCTCAGTAATCTCACTGAGCATAATACCCTCTACCTTCATCCATGTTGTTGTAAATGATAGCATTTGTTTTCTTTTTAGGACTAAATAAAGTTCCATTGCATACATGTACTACATCTTCTTTATCCATTAGCCTAATTATGGACACATTGGTTCTTTCCATTTCTTTACTAGTCTAAATAGTGCTGTGATAAACATAGGGGTGCGTGTATGTTTTGCTTACTTATTTACCGCCTTCTGTTTTTTACTTTTTTATTTATTTACTTATTGATATATAAAAACATATATATATATATATATATGTATTGTTTTCTTTTTGTCATTAATCTACTCTTACATGAGGAAATTTACGTTTCCTAGACTCCCCATCACCTAGCTTCCCCCAGTTACTCCTTTGCAGTCATTGTCCATTAATGTTGTATGATGCTGAAGAATCACTGCTTGTCTCCATTGTGTTGTACAGCCCTCCCTGTCCCAAACTCACATTATACATTCTAATCATAATGCCTGCTTTCTCCCTCACCCTTTTCCCTGCATTTCGAACCATCCACCCCAGTTTTTTTCAGTTTTGTAACTACTAGTACATTCTTGTGTTCTGTGAGTCTGCTTAAGTTTTTCTCCTACAGGTTTTTCTCTCTTCTTATTCTCCCCAGACGAGTGAAATAATTTGATACTCATCCTTCTCTGTCTGGCTTATTTCACTGGGCATTATACCCTCTAGCTCCATCCATGTTGTTGGAATTGGTAGAATTTTTTTTCTTCTTATGTCTGAATAATGTTCTTTTGTGTATGTGTACCACATTTTTTTTTAACTATTCATCCCCTGACGGACACATAACTTGGCTATTCCGAATATTGCTGTGCTAAACATAGGGGTGCATAGGTCTTTTCCAAACTGGGTTGCTGCATTCTTTTTTTGTACTCATTTATTCTATATTATGGTATCATTAATTTTTTTGTATTTTTATTTTTTATCTATATTTTGTTATTATTAATCAACTATTCCACGGAGAACATTATGGTTACTACACCCATCCCTTGACCAATTTCCCCCGAGATACAATATTGCACTCCCCGTCCATCAGCGTGATAAGATACTGTGGAATGACTACTAGTCTTCTCTGTGTTATACAGCCTACCCTGTGCTCCCCCACATTACACATGCTAAACAATGTCCCCTTTCTTTCCCCTTCCTTATCCCTCCATTCCCACCCCTTCCACCCCAGTCCCTTTTCCTTTGATTACTGTTAGTCCATTCTTGGATTCTGTGCGGCTGCAGCCCTTTTGCTCCTTCAGTTTTTTCTTTGTTGTTGTAGTCCCCAGATGGGAGAAATCTTTCATATATATGTGTGTGTGTGTATATCTATTTATCTATCTATCTATCTATCTATCTATCTATCTATCTATCTATCTATCTATCTATATATACATACATACATATACCCACATATATACGTTGGCCAGAACCACTAATGTTTGCTTAGATGATGCAGCTTGCCATGGCTGGGCAGTCCCCACCATCTGTGAGTGGACTTTGCACGAGCCGCACTGTTGCCTGGAGATCCCATGACATCACAATGGTGCCTATTACCTAGTGACAGAGTATCTATGGTGATTGGAGCAGGTTCCCTCTTCAGAGCTTGGTGCCCTATCGTTGGGTATGATTTCAGTGAGGTGCGTGCCGGCCACCTTGACAGCATCAGGAATATGGAAACCATATCCAAGGTACTGTGTGTTTCTTTTAATTTTGGCATCAATACTAAACACTTAGATGAGGAACATTATAGTTACTAGACTCTCCCCATTATCCAGTGTCCACCACATACCCTGTGAGAGTCACTGTCTTTTATCCCAGTAATATGCTGTAGAATCACAACTGGTCTTTGTGTTATACTGCCTACTGCACACTCCCCTCCCCGCCCACATTATGTGTGCTACTCCAATGCTCAGTTTTCCCTCCTACCCTTCCTTACCACCCATCCTCCACAGTCACTTTCCCTTTGGTAACTGTTACACCATTCTTAGGTTTGGTGAGGCTGCTTCTGTCTTGTCCTTCAGTTTTTACTGTGTTTTAAGACCCCACAGGAGAGTGAAATCATGTGATGCATTTCTCTCTCTCTGTCTGCCTAATCTCACTGAGCATAATACGCTCTAGGTTCATCCGTGTTTTTGTAAATGGTCGCATTTGTTTTCTACTTATGGCTTAATAATATTCCATTGCATGGATGTAGCACGTCTTCTTTATCCATTAGTCTAATTATGGACACATTGGTTCTTTCCATTTCTTTTCTACACTGAATAGTGAGTGCTGTGATAAATATAGGGGGCCGTATGTCTTTTTCAAACAGGGTTGCTGCATTGTTTATTTGTTTATTTGTTTTTGTATCTTTGAGCTACAAATGCAAGAGCAAATTATGTTTACTAGACTGCCCATCACCATGTTCCCGCCACATACCCCATTGCCGTCAGCGTTCATCAGCGTACTATGAAGCTGTTCTGTCAGTACTTGTCTTCTCTGTGTTGTACAACCATCACCATGCCACCCAACATTATACATGCTAATCATAATGCCCCCTGTCTTCCCTGCCCTTTGTCTCTCCATCCCCGCCATTACACCCCAGTCCCTTTCCCTTTTGTAACTATAAGTCCATTCTTGGGTTTTGTGCGTCTACTACTGTTTTCCTTTTTCAGTTTAATCTCTGTTTTTATACTCCCCATATCAGTGAAATCATTTGGTACTCTTCTTCACTGCTTGGCTAATTTTACTGAGCATAATACTCTTACCTCCTCCATCCATGTTGTTGGAAATGGTAGTGTTTACTTTGTCCTTATGGCTGAGTAATATTCTATTGTGTATGTGTACCACATTTTATCTATTCATCTCCTGATACGGACACTTAACTTGGCTTTTGTGAATAGTGCTGTTATAAACAAACTGGTGCATAGGTCTCTTCCAAACTGGGTTGCTGCATTTGTTTCTTTTTACTTATTTATTCTATATTTTGGTATCACTAATTTGTTTTCTATTTTCACTTGTTTGTTTATTTTTTTTATTATTAATATATTCCACGAGGAACACCATGGTTACTAGACTCTCCCCATCACAGTGTGTCCACCAGATAACCCTTTGCCCTCATAGTCCAACAGCGTGTTAAGATGCTGTGAATGACTACTAGTCTTCTCTGTGTTGAACAGCCTTCCCTGTGCCCCGCCCCACACATTACACATGCTGAGCAATGCCCCCATTCTTTCACCTTCTCTTATCCCTCCATTCCCACCCGTCCACCCCAGTCCCCTAGTTACAGTTAGTCCATTCTTGTGTTCTGTGAGGCTGCTGCTCTTTTGCTCCTTCAGTTTATTCTTTGTTGTTGTAGTCCCCAGATGAGAGAAATCTTTGATATGTGTATATGTATATGTATATATATATATGTATATGTAGGCTAGAACCACTACTGTTTGCTAAGATGATGCGTCTTGCCACGGCTGGGAAGTGCCTACCATGTGGGGGTGGGCTTTCCAAGAGAAGCTCTGTTGCCTGGAGATTCCATGACATCACAACATTCCATGCCATCACAGTGGTGCCACTTTCGTAAGGACAGATTGTCTATGGTGATTGGAGCAGGTTCCCTGTTCACAGCTTGGTGCCCTAGCCGGGGTTTGATTTCAGTGAAGTCTGCACCGACCCCCTTGACAGCATCAGGAACTTAGGAACCATATCCAAGGTACTGTGTGTTTCTTTTAATTTTGGTGTCAGTACTAAACAGTTACATGAGAAACATTACGGTTACTAGACTCCCCCCATTATCAAGTCCCCACCACATACCCCATGAGAGTCGCTGTCTTTCCTCCCAGTAATATGCTCTAGTGTCTCTACTGGTCTTAGTGTTTTACTGCCTTCCCTGTGCTCCCCTCCCAGCCCACATTATGTGTGCTACTTGTAATGCCCAATTTTCCCCCTCATACCTCCCTTCCCAACCTTCCTCCACAGTCACTTTCCTATTAGTAACCCTTAGTCCATTCTCAGCTTTGGCAAGGCTGCTTCTGTCTTGTTCCTTCAGCTTTTTCTTTGTTGTGATACTCCACAAGAGAGTGAAATCATTTGATGCATTTTTCTCTCTGTGTGCCTCATCTCACTGAGCATAATACCCTTTTGCTTCATCCATGTTGTTGTAAATGTTAGCGTTTGTTTTCTTCTTATGGCTGACTAATATTCCATTGCCTATCAGTACCCCATCTTCTTTATCCATTAGTCTAATTGTGAACACATCGGATCTTTCCATTTCTACTGTGAATAGTCTTGTGATAATCATAGGTGTGCATATGTGTTTTTCAAACTGGTTAACTGTCTTCCATTTTACTTATTAACTTATTGATATATACATACATGCATATTGTATATATATATATAAATAAATATATATATATATATATACATATTTTGTTTTCTTGGTGTCATTAACCTACTTTTACATAAGGAAATTTATGTTTACTAGACTCTCCATCACCAAGTTTCCCCCAGTTATTCCATTGCCATCATTGTCCATCAATGCAGTATAAGATGCTCTAAAATGACTACTTGTCTCCACTGTGTTGTACAGCCGTCCTTGTGCCAAACCCACATTATACATGCTAATCATAATGCCTGCTTTCGCTCCCACCCTTATCCCTAAATTCCAACTCATCCACCTCAGTCTGTTTCCATTTTGTAACTATTAGTCCATTCTTGGGTTCTGTGAGTCTGCTAATGTTTTTCTCCTTCAGGTTTTTCTCTGTTCTTTACTCCCAATTGAGTGAAATGATTTCTTACTCATCATTCTCTGTCTGGCTCATTTCACTGAGCATAATACCCTCTAGCTCCATCCATGTTTTTGGAAATAGTAGTATGTATTTTCTTCTTATGGCTGAATAATATTATATTGTGTATATGTACTACATTTTGTTTAACTATTCATCTCCTCACATACAGTTAACTTGGCTATTGTGAATGGTGCTGTGATAAACATAGGGGTACCTAGATATTTTAAAAAGTGGCTTTCAGCATTTTTTATACTTATTTATTTTATATTTTGGTATCATTATTTTTTTCTATTGTTGCTTGTTTATTTATATTTTGGTTTCATTAATGTACTTCTCCATGAGGATCATTATGGTTACTAGTCTCTTGCTATCACCAAGTTCCCCCAAAATACCCCATTGAACTCGCTGTCCATCAGGGGGGTTAGATGATGTCCAATGACTACTAGTCTTCTCTGTGTCGTACAGCCTTCCCTGTGACCCGCCACACATTATACATCCTAAAGAATGCCTCGTTTCTTTCCCCTTCCCTTATCCCTGCATTCCCACCCATCTGCTCCTGTTCCATACTGTTTGGTTACTGTTAGTCCATTCTTGGGTACTGTGAGGCTGCTGCCCTTTTGCTCCTTCAGTAATTTATTTGTTGTTGTAGTCCCCAGATGAGAGAAATCTTTGATATACATATATATGTGTGTGTGTGTGTGTGTGTGTTTACATATATATACACATATATGTATCTGAGGCTGGACTTTGCAAGAGAAGCACTGTTGCGTGGAGTTTCAATAACATCACAACAGTGCCTCTTTCGTAGGGACAGAGTGTGTACGGCAATTGGAGCACATTCCCACTTCATAGCTTGATGCCCTGGCTGGGGGTATGATTTCGGTGAGGTGCGCGCTGAGCACCTTGACAGCATCAGGAATATGGAAACCATATCCAAGGTACTGTTTTTTTCTTTTAATTTTGTTGTCAGTACTTAAGATTTACATGAGCCACATTATTTTTATTAGACTCCCCCCATTATCAAGTCCCCACCACATACCCCATGAGAGTCACTGTCTTTCAGCCCAGTAATATGCTGTAGAATCACTACTGGTCTTTGTGTTATACTGCCATCTCCGTGCTTCTCTCCCCGCCCGCGCTATGTGTGCTACTCGTAGTGCCCGATTTTCTCCCTTATCCCTTCCTTCCCACCCATCCTACACAGTCATTTTCCGTTTGGTAACCATTAGTCCATTCTTATGTGTGGCAAGGATGCTACTGTCTTGTTCCTTCAGTTTATTCTTTGTTCTAATACTCCACAGGAGAGTAAAATGATTCAATGCATTTCTCTCTCTGACTGGCTAATCTCACTGAGCATAATACCCTTTAGCTTCATCCATGTTGTTGTAAATGGTAGCATTTGTTTTCTTCTTATGGCTGAATAATATTCCATTGCTTATATGTACCACATGTTCTTTATCTATTACTCTAACTATGGATACATTGGTCCTTTCCATTTCTTTTCTATTCTAAGTAGTGCTGTAATAAACAAAGGGTGAATGTGTCTTTTACAAACTGGCTTGCTGCCTTTGTTTGTTTGTTTATCTATCTATCTATCTTACTTATTTGATTTTGTTATCGTTTACCACTCTTCCCAACAATGGTAGTATACATGTTTTTTTAGCTTAATATGGAATTAATAATTATCACCAATATAACTATATGAGGATCATGAAGGGTACCTTAATGAAGTGTATTAAAGTAGAAATCATAAAAAGTACTTTCTTATGTCATGAAGGGATTAAACTTGGACTCAATGGAAGATATCTGAAATATCCCATAATATTTGGTAATTATACACATTTCTTATAACACTGGACTATTATTCACTCACAAGAATCAATGCTGTACTGATACATGCTATGATATTCATGAACCTTGAGAATACTATACTAAGTGAAAGAATCTACACCCAAGAGGCCACCTATTATATGTTTCTATATTTATGAAATGTCCAGAATAGGCAAGTCTGTGGAGACCAAAGGTAGATTAGTAGTTACCAGGGGCTAGAGGAAGGAATATAGGGAATGACTTCTTATGGATACACATTTTTTGCAAGGTGATGAAAATGTTCTAGAATTAGATAATGGTGATGGTTATATATCTTTGTGAATATATTAAAATCCTCTGAATTATACACATAAAAAATAGAAACTAAACAAAAACCATGTTCTACTTTGCCGCAATTAGGTTCCTATCTATGTTAAATCTTTCTAAGTAAGCCATGAATTCCTCATGAGTCTGGTGTATTTGCCTGAACATATATGGTCAATAAAAATGTCTGCTGATGCTAATTGGGAATTGTTTTCATAATTAAACTTTAAGAAGCCTAAATCTACAGAGACAGTGTTCATTGTGAAGATCTCTGTGGAAGCCCAGTAAAGCATACTTCTTATTCCTGCCCAACTTCTGAATAAACTAAAAAACAAAGGAAAAGAGTGGCAATAAATATGTCAACCTGAGAACTGTTAAAAACTAACCTGGTACAAGCAGCTTAGTGGGAGAGCATCTTAGCCTCAAAACTGGTACAAGCAGCTTAGTGGGAGAGCGTCTTAGCCTCAAATCTGGATCTCAGGACTTTAATAAAGTTATCTGTCCAGGCAGAGTGGCACTAAACTGAGTTGGTCTAGGGCAACAGAGCCCATGTACTTTCTTCAGAAAGGTGACTCTCAAGAAAAATAAGGGTAGGAATGAGCTAAATATGGCCAGTTTATTCTTTCCACGTTTTAAATATCAGGTAAGTCACATCACATACCATAGGAAGTAGAGGAATGAGTAAAGTAGTAGAGAAGAGCAGAAGAATAGAAACATCAGGAACTTTTTGTAAGACTTCTGTTTTAATAAAATGAGGGATTTCATGTGATAGAAGGTGTGAAATTGTCAGAAAGCTAGAGAAAATGTTAAAGTATTGGTTTAGATCTTTGTGAAAGCCCATTCTTTTCAGTCAGCCTTGTATCAAAATGTACTGTAGTAAACACCAAGAAACCAGTAAGTTTTAAAATCTGTGAATCAGTCTAAAAATCTGTAACTCAAAAAGGCTTTGCTTTTCAGTATGCCCTAGATCACAAAAGGCCATAGCAACTGGGATTTAGATTCTGGGATTAGTAATGCTCAAATACAGAATGATCAAATAGATATGACAAGGATATTGGTGAAAGTTCAAAGACATTGCCTTCACCCTACTGAAAGCAGTCAAGAACAAATGAAGCAAACTTGCCTCTACCCATCAGAAAGCTTTCCCAGCTGAACATATGAGATTATTCCAAATCACTGGCCTGGGTAGGGAGTTTATAAAATGAGTAAACAAATGAGAATATAACAGGAGCCCTTATTTAATTTTCATTAATACATGCATTTATAAGTATTTGTTCTATAAGTCTCTGTGTCACTTTAGGCTTTTCATTCATTCATTTATCTTCAGTATTTATTGAGACTCTCCTAAATGTCAGCCACTGTAGAGGTTTCCAGATACGGAATGGGGGCCAAAGTGGTAGCCTGACCTTCAGGGCACTTTACTCTAAAGGAGAAGACTATCACTTAATATTCATTTTAATATGTATTACAGAATTATTTTAGGTGCTAAGAAGGGAATTATAAAGGGCTGTGAGGGAAAATAGTCTGGATTTGAGTTCAAAGAAGGACTCTTTGAAGAGGGATGCATAGCTTGGTGAAAATAAGTCATTTTAATTATAGCCATTCTAGTGGATGTGTAGAGGTATCTCCTGTGGTTTTAAACTAATTTCTTTGATGAATAATAATCTTGAACATTTTTCATGGTGCTTTTGGGCATTTATCTTATTGTATGAAATGTCTGTTCCCATTCTTTGCCTGTTTTTGTTGAGATGTTTGTCTTTTTATTGAGTTATACTAGTTCTTAAATATTCTGGAAGTAGTTCTTTCTTTTTCAGATACATGTTTTGCAAAAATAATTTCTCTATTTGCTATGGTCTAAATGTTTGTGTCCCCTAGAATTCCTGTGTTAAAGTCCTGCTCCCCAAGATGCTGGTATTAGGAAGTAGAGCCTTTGGGAGGTGCTTACTTCATGAGGGGTGCAGCCTTCATCAGTGAGATTAGTGTCTTGTAAGAGAGGCTCCAGAAAGATTCCCCAGAGCCTTTTACCATATGAGGATACAGTGTGAAGCTGCTAGGTATGAACCGGTAAGAGATCTCTCAACAAAACATTACCGTGGTGGCACCTTGATCTTGTTCTTTCCAGCATCTAGAACTGTGAGTGATAAATTTCTGTTCCTTAAAAGATACATAGTCTGTGGTATAGTTATAGCAACTCAAACAGACTAAGACACCATCTGTGGTGTATTTTCATTTTCTAAATGATAGCTTTGAAGAACATAAGTCTTAGTTTTTAAAGTCAAATTATCATGTTTTCTTTTATGACCAGAGCTTTTTGCATTCTAATAAATCTTTGCCAATCCCAGGGCTGAAAAGAGTTCTTCTGGTGTTATCCTCCAAAAGTTTATAGTTTTAGTTCTTAATTTAGGTCTATGATCCATTTTAAGATGATTTTTCTATATGATGTGAAGGAGATTCATTTGTTTATCATATGTACATCCAGTTTTCCCAGCACCATTTGTTAAAAGCACAACACTTTCCCCACTAAAATATCTTAGCGACTTTATTGAAAATCAATTGATAATATATGTGTGGGTCTATTTTTGAGCTAATTAATCTGTTCCATTGATCTATATGTCTGTCCTTACATAAATACCACATTGTCTTGCTACTTTAGTTGCAGGGTGAGCCTTGAAATCAGGTAGTCTAAGTCCTCTACCTTTATTATTCCTTTTCAAAATTATTTTAGCTGTGCATTCCCATATAATTTTCAGAATCAGCTTGTCAGTCCTTATAAAACACCTGCAGGTGTTTTGCTTGGAACTGCATTGAATCTAAACCAAACTGGATAGCATTGGTGCTTTAAAAGAAACGAAATATTTGAATTCACAAACCTCCTCATGTACTTAGGATATTCTTAAATTTTCTACAAAGTATTTTATGGTTTGGAGTGTACTGGTCTTACACATATTTTGATAAATTTACCTCCAAATGTTTATCTTATTATGTTACTGTAAAGGCAAATTTTAATTTCACTTCAAATCTTCCAGTGTTGGTATACAGAATTAGAATTGATTTTTGTAGTTTGATCTTTTACTCTGTAACACTGCTAATATTTATTATTTCTATAAATAAGGATACTTCTTCAATTCCAAACTGTATGCTTTTATTTTTTTTCTTGTCTCATGGCACTAGTTAGAATCTAAAAAAAGATACTGAACAGAAGTGAAAGCAGACATCCTTGCTTTCTGATGTCATGGGGGAAATGCTCAATCTTTTACCATCAGGTATGATGTCAGCTGTAGATTTATTACAAATGTATTTCACAGGTAGAGGAAATACTCTTCTACCCATACTTTGATGAAATTCTTTTGTGCTTAGTATCATTAATAGGTATTAGATCTTGTCAAATAGTTTTTCTGCATCTACTGAGAAAACCTTACCAGTTTTCCCCTTTTATTCTGTTAATATGGTGAACTACACTGATTGATTTTCAAATGACAAACCAAACTTGCATCCTGGTGTAACCCCTCCTTTTTCACAATGGATTAACCATTTTATATATTGCCCAGTTTGACTTGCTAATATTTCATTAGAGGATTTTTGTCCATAATGCGTTAATTTTTTTCTGATTCTTATAATGGGGCAATGCTAGGCTTATAAAAGAAAAGTGCTTCCCTGAGAATATATTTGTAAATGACGCATCTGACAAGGGGTTAACATCCAAAATATATAAAGAACTCATATGCCTCAACACCCAAAAAGTAAATAATCTGATTAAAAAATGGGTAGAGGATATGAAGAGACAATTCTCCAAAGAAGAAATTCAGATGGCCAACAGACACATGAAAAGATGCTCCACATCACTAATCATCAGGGAAATGCAAATTAAAACCACAATGATATATCGCCTCACATCATTAAGGATGGCCAGCATCGATAAGACTAAGAACAATAAATGCTGGTGAGGATGTGGAGAAAGGGGAACCCTCCTTCACTGCTGGTGGGAATGTAAATTAGTTCAACCATTGTGGAAAGCAGTATGGAGGTTCCTCAAAAAACAAAAAATAGAAATACCATATGACCCGGGAATCCCACTCTGTGCAATTTACCCAAAGAGTACGAGTTCTCAGATTCAAAAAGACACATGCACCCCTATGTTTATTGCAGCACTATTTACAATAGCCAAGAAATGGAAGCAACGTAAGTGTCTATCAGTAGATGAATGTATAAAGAAGATGTGGTACATACAGACAATGGAATATTATTCAGCCATAAGAAAGAAAGAAATCCTACCATTTGCAAGAACATGGATGGAGCTAGAAGGTATTGTGCTCAGTGAAATAAGCCAGGTGGAGAAAGACAAGTACAAAATGATTCCCCTCATTTGTGGAGTATAACAATGAAGCAAAACTGAAGGAACAAAACACCAGCAGACTCACAGTCTCTATGAAGGGACTACAGGTTATCAAAGGGGAGCTGTGTGGGAGGGTAGGTGGGGAGGGAGGAAGAAGGGGATTGAGGGGTTTATGTTTGGTACACATGGTGTGGGGGTTCTCGGGGAAGACAGTGTAGCACAGAGAAGTCAAATAGTGAATCTGTGGCATCTTACTACACTGATGCACAGTGACTGCAATGGGATATGGGTGGGGACTTGATGATACGGGTAAATGTAGTAACCCCATTGTTTTTTCATGTGAAACCTTCATAAGAGTGTATATCAATAATACATTAATAAAAAATAAATAATAAAAAAAATAAAAGTGCCCTTTCCTCCTCTATTCCCTGAAACAGTTTGTGTAGGATGGGTAGTATTTCTTCCTTAAATATAGAGAATCCAACAATGAAACCTTCTGGTCCTGGAATTTCTTTAATGAGGTTTAAATTTATATTACTTAATAAACACAGATATATTCATATTTTATATTCATTTTTGAGCCTTTTAGCTAATTTGTATCGTTCAAGTAATTTTTTCCATTAAAAATTTTATAATTTACTGATAAAATGTTTTGCAATATTTCGTTAATATAATTTGATGTCAGGAGGTTCTACAGTGATATCTCTTCTTCTAGTCTTCATTCTGATCATTTGTGTCTTTTCTTTCTCTCTTTTGATCAGTCTAACTAGAGTTTTACTAATTTTACCATTTTTTTCAACAACAAATGGTATTTGGCATTATGGATATTTTATATTATTTCTCTGTTTTCTATTTAATTGATTTCTGGTTTTATATGTATTATTTCCTTTGTTCTTTGTGCTTTTTGTTCAATCCACTCCTTTTTTAGCTTCTTGAAAGGGAAATTTAGATAATTGATTTTTAATATTTCCTTTCTTCTAAAGCTATACATTTCCCATTAACTCTATTTTACCTGGATTCCAAAATATTTATATGTTGTATTAATTATTCAATGCAAAATATTTTCCAACTCTGCTTTAAAATTCCTGTTTGACTCATTGGTTACTTATAATTATTTTAATCATTTAATTTTCAAGTACATGGAGGTTTTTCAATTATCCTTTTATTATTGATTTCTAATTTAATTTTACTGAATCAAGGGTGAATATGTTATATAATTTTGAGCCTTACAAATGTATTAAGACTCACTCAATGGACCGATATATGATTTGACTTGATAAATATTTTATGTATACTTTAAAAGAATATATATTCTGCCATATGTATTTCTCTTTTTCATTTCTGTCATATTTTTCTTCATGAATTTTGAAGCTCTGTCCTTTGACATTTTTAGCTCAAGTCTTCCAAAAAGCAAATATTGACACAGGAATAGAAATAAAAGGCATTTATTGGTGAAAATGCCTATGAAGGATAAAGGGGAGAAGGCATGAAAAGGCAGAGAGAGACTTCAAACCATGGGGCAGATCTGACAACTATCATAGAGAGAGGGGAGGAAGGGGATTGGGTAGAAAAATCTTAGACAGCTGAGCAGTACCAAGAAGAGTTCAACCAGACAGATAAGGAAATCTTCAATGTCTCCCATTGGGGGAATGGGCTTACCTTAAATCCTCTGCCATGTTCAGTCATTGGCTTAGAGAAGCCCTAAGAAACACAGTCTCAGTGCAAGCAGAGAGGTGGGTCCAGAGGGCAGCAGCTGGGGCTTTGGGTCAATATTATGGGGTATTTTTTTCTGGCCTTCTCTCTTGTCTGCTAAGTCCAGCATCTCTGTCATTTCTAAATTTGTTTCTGTTGATTAATTTTTTTCTTGTGTTTATAGGTTACACTGATTCTTTGCACTTCTAGTAATTTCTGATTAGATACAAGTATTGTGAAAATCACATTGGTGAATGCCTGGATTTTGTTATTATCCTTTAAAGAGTACTAATATTGGTTTTGACATTTCTTGTAGATCAGTTTGATCTTTTCATGGTTGGTTTTATGGTTTTGTTGGTGAACATCTCGAATGGCCTTTACCCTAGGACTGCTTTGACTCTTCTGGGGGCTCTACAGAATGAGTATTCAATAAAGACTCATTACTCTGACTCATTCAGTCATCTCCCAGGAATTCAAAAGTCTCCCAACCCCATGTGGAGTCTGGGAATTGTTCGGTCTAGAGTTTATTGATAGTTGCTCTTAGCCCAATTTCATGACATACATAAATCACTATTCACCAAAGACTCAGGAAAGCCCCATGCAATCTTGAGCTCTTTCTTTGTGTAACTTCCTCTTCTATGGTTCTCTTCTCTGAACATTTCAGTTGTTTAATTCTCTTTGAAATTCAATCAACTCAGTATGACCACATTGATTCTGCTTGGATTTCCCCTCTCTGCACAATTTAGAAAATTACTCCAGGCAAAAAGGAATATAGGTCTCACCTCATTTTTCTCTTTTCTATCTCAAGTCATAATCTTACACTATTTACCAATGCCTGTAAACAGTTTTTTGATCCATTTTCCACAGCCCTAATTGTTTGTCATAGGACAAAGAGTTTGGTGCCCAAAACTCTGTCATGACCTAAGAAAGAAATCCCACTGAAGGATTTTTATTGAGAGTGACATGACATATGTAATTGTTCTTTCCCCTCAAGAATTTACACACAAGTGGCAGTAACAGATATTGACACAGTTAATACAAGTAAGATTAGAATAAATGCACAGTAGATGCACAAACAATACATTTTGGAAGCTGTTAAACCATGCATGTACTATCTTGTTCCTTAATTGCCTCTGTGTGAAAGGCTTATCAGTCAAGCCAGACTGTAGGCTTCTCAGTCCTCCTCCCCTTCAGTCTTTAAAATCAGTGCCACATACATCCCGAGGAACTCAATAAGGACATGCAATTAGATGGATTGTGCTCGGCTCAAGGGGCCAGCAGTACAATCCAGTGCTGTGAAAGGATTCTAATTTCTCCTTGACACTTAAGTGGATTGTCACCACCTTGGAACAGCAGCAGCATCAGAAACAAGAGAATGGAGATTGTAACAGAAGCCCTTCAAGGCCCTGATGAGAAAGTCTCCACGTGAGTCACCTTCTGTTAAGTGGACACTGAGTGCAGCCATCACAGAGTGAACAATTAAGTTCTCATCTGTCACATTCTGAATTAGAATACTGTGAAGTAGCTGTTTTATTACCTTTTAATTATGCATATAACCACACACGTCCTACTTTAATATACAGCACTGAAATGTGCTGATGGAAATGAAAACATTTCACTTGAAAGCGTTCCATCAGGCATGGCAAAACACTACCCTCTGTCACCTGGCAAAACACTACCCTCTGTCACCTGAAAAAACAACTATCCTCTTTCAGTCTCAATAATTCCTTATATCTTGAAGAGATTTATTCAAAGTCCCATTCCATCCATTGTCCCATTTCTTTTGTTATCATCTCTGTAAGCTACCTGGGCCAGAAATGGTTACATACACCTGATTTCATTTGAGGAACCCCAAGTTCAGCAAATTTAAAGGTAAATTTAACCTGAATTAAAGCTCATAACTATATAGAGTAGAAACCATGGATATTACTTTTCCTTAGAGATGAAAATAATAGGTACACTCAATATGGACTGACTGACTGATTGGTAACTGATTAATTCAGTGCTAATGGTAAATTGTATGCAGATCTAGGGCCAAAATATTTGTTATCTCATTTTAAACTTCAAAAATTAACCAAAGCTGTTTAATTTCATTCCACAACAGAAACATATACACCAAGCCTTGGTTATACATGGGTGTATGAATAAGCAAAGATGACATTGTTTTCTGTGAATGGTGTCTTAATGTTTCTCCCTCTGTCATCTCCATTTCATAGAGACCAAAACGGAAATAGGATTGAAGGAGACTTGACATGGAGAGAAAAGGAAGAGAAAGTGCATAGTTACTTTTCTTTTACTCTTGACCTACTTCACATTTGTTTAAGGATAAAGTTCACAAGGGAGACAGAGCAAGTCAGAAACTCTTTATTGCACCCTAAACAGACAATGGGGCTATGCTTGGAAGAAGCAGGTCTGTGGAGCTCTTCCATGCCCAGGTGGTTATGTGGCAATTTCATCCATTCTGTTTGTTGTAGTCAGACCACATGAAGCCTTTAGTAGTATCTTAGCTTCCAGAACTTCTGTTCAAAGTAGTGGTCCCAGCTTCCACATCAGTCCATGGGGCTTCCCCCAGTCATTCCTCTAAACCATAAATCCTCAGTTCTGATGGAAGATTCTAGTTAAGTATTAAAGAAAATTTATCTCTGGTCATTATTTTGTTCCTAGCTTATTCCTCACAATTCCAACTAATGCTCTTCTTTGCTTGTGGTAGACATATTGAAGTAATAGCTCTGTTTCTTCACTCCTTTCCAAAAGAGGCAGAACGGATTCTCCATCCCTTGAATCTGAGGTGACCTTGTAATTTGCTTAAGCCAATAGAATGCAGAGGAAATGACATGGTGCCATTTCCAAGCCTATGCCCCAAGAGGGCTTGCATGTTACCTCTTGCTTGTTATTGAATCCCTGTCTCCCCAATGAAAGCATGCCAGATCTAGCCTGCTAGAGGGGCATTATACTAGGGACATTAATCTAGATGTTAAAGAGGACTGAAACACCCCAGTCACCCCAAGTGAGGCCACACTAGAATTCACACTTAAAGAATGTACAGCTGACCTCAGACTTATGAGCAGGCTGATCCATGATCAGCGGAAGTACCCATATAACCCACTGATTCATGAACGATGTTAAGTGATTATTGTTTTAAGCCATTGAGTTTTAGAGTTACCTGTTACACGTGCCCTTAATTTTTTTGATAGAATGATATTTATTTAAAGGTTCATATATGGTTATGGGAATATGTATAGATAAAGAAATAGATAGTTGTACATTTTAGATATATAGCTATCTCTCACATCCCATATAAGTAATTTCATAGGTTATATTCACAAGCAGAATTTATATTTGTTCTTAACAGCTGCAAAAAAAAGTACCCTGGTTAAAGATGGAACTACTGCAAAGCATTGGGTAAAACAATGGCGTACCTGGTGAATTGAGAATTATCCACAAAATGCTTTCTTCCAGTTTCCTGAGTATGTCCTGTGGACATTCACTCATTCAGTAGAGGTTTCAGAAGCACATACCATGTGCTCACCCATGAGTGTGGCACCACACAGAGTCTGTTATGAATTCTGCTGAGTCCAAAATCTGTGCCTTTACCAAAAGCAGAGGGGAGTTCAGGGATGCTGAGCTACCCAGGCTTCTGAACATTCTTGAGAACGTTAAGGCAGGAGACAAGGAGGAAGCTCCCCTTCTGTCATATGTTGCTAATCAGTTTGCACTTCTTTAGTTGAGTCATCTCAGCAAATCTAGAAGTCTGTAAAATAAATGTAAAATATTATAAAACCAGAAGCCACTAGTATTAAAGTATTAAAAAGCAATAAGCCAGCAAGCAGAGGCTTTAGATCACAAAAGGGACTTAAATTACCTTGATACCTTACCTAACAAGGAAGCTAGCAGAAAGTGCTTAAAATACTTTTCTGAAAAGTTAGGCTTTGCCTGCTCTGCTGAGTAGCTAAAACTCACAGTACTGGCTCCAGTTCCAGAATAGATTGAGGCAGTTTGAGAGGGAGTGCGCTTCCCTGCAAGTCCATTAACAGTAACGAGTGTTACCATTGCATTAACAGTAACGAGTGTTACCATTGCCAAATGATGGGGCAGTTTTCCCTCAAGACCCAGGATCTTATGAACATCATAATCCTGAGGCAAGGAATAAATATTAATCATTTCTTCTAGTTAAAAACATGAAGGGTCTCTGTAATAACTAATACAGTATTTAATGCTTTTTTGCTTACAAGCTAGAGGCTCTTTCTAGTTGGGAAAACAACTAGTGAAGTACTTAATTCAAAAGAATTTAAGAATATCCCTTGAGTCAAAATTCCTCTAAAAAGCCACATTGGCTCCTCCATCTCTGACAGTTTAGTTTCTAAGGGAAGCATCCCTACCACAACCATCCTAAAGAGATCAATGTTACCTTTGAGCCATTCAAAACAAGAATGTAAGAATCATAGCTTTTAATCAGTCTTAGCAAAGAGAATCTTGAAAGACAGAACTACAGAACTTACCCGACTAGCCATCACCCAAACTTCCCACCCCAAGCCAAGAGCACATTCTGTGATTCACTCAATACAGATGTGGGGCTTTTGGAGGAAATGGACATTCTGGATGTAGCACACTGGATTGGAAAATGACCATAATGACCCTTGTGAGTCAATCCACCTGAGTATAAGGCATTAGGCATGGCACAGAATTGGATTTCTACATGCCAGACTTTAGAAACATTATCTGATTTAATATTCTCAGCAATCCTATGAGGTGGTTCTAAATTTATCCCTATTTTAATATAATGAGAAATTGAAACTCAGAGTGTTAATGGGCTTGTCCAAGGCCACACAGTAAGGAATAAGCCAAGCTAGTATTCACATATTATTTCATGACAGCAGAGTCCTGACCATTTGCTGAACTGCTTTATCCATGTCGCCTGATGTCTAGCTTTTTAGCTCTGACCCTATTCACACTTGCCTATGCATACATTTCTCTTCCACATGCATGGAGATCTTGCTACCTCTGTTTGAACAAACACTATTTTCTCTATGGGATTTTCCTCATGCAGGTCTCTCCATCCTTCACTCCAACACTATCTGTTAGACATCTTCCCCACTTCCCATTACCCTGTTTTATTACATCTGTACCATGAAAACACTTCTAGTCTTCTGCCTGCTATTGGTTCCCACAGTAATTGGTATGTTCCACCTTATGATCAAGCAAAGCATGATATCACTGTTGAGTATACAGAGTTTTGATATCCAGTTTACCTTAATAGATCATCAAGTCTTCAGGCCAGGATCTACATTGGATTTTACTATGATCTCCTCAATATAGTGTCTTGTACAACTACCCAGGAAATGCTCAAGAAATGTCTTTTGAATAGAAAGAAAATATGTATGTTTTAGCCCCACACGTATTTACCTTGAACCTCATCTGACTTACTCACTGTGGTGTTGTCAGAGCCCAGCACAGTTCTTTGTATAGTATATAATGGATGCTTGTCAAATGTTTGTGGGATGAATGAATGAATGAATGAGTCTAATTATCCTGAAAGAATATGAACAAGGTTCAGCATCCCTGATCTCGGTCCAACCTTGGCCCTGGCTCTTACTATTTTTGAAACACTAACCTCTCAAAGTCTCTCATTCTCTGTCTGTTAAATGATGATGATAGTGTTATCAAATGGACAAGACAGTGGTGCTCACAAAGTAGTGCATATGCTCCCCTCGTTTGCAGTTTGTGTGGGTCATGGGATTGTTTCTAGTCGATAGTTTGTGAGGGGAATTAAAACATGCCAATTCTGGTCTGATACTGATAAGAGGACATATGTGTTCTTTATACTTGTTTCCATCTACACAGATAGATGACCAAAGAACTTAAGGGATGGAGAATGGCAGGAGGAAACTACTCAGATCACTTTACCACTGTTGGAGTATAATGGCCAAGGAAATCACAACAGATACAAGTAAGGAATAAATCTTAACCTTTGTTAACCACTGATTTTAGAGTTAATTTATTATTGCTGTTTCACCTGCCTATTCTGACTAATATAATCAATCTTCTGGAGTTACGAGGATTGAGGTAGATAATAAATATCAACACTTTAGTTCATTATCTGTACAAGCAAGTACTCAATGCATTATAGTTTTATTACTCATTGTTATCAATATGATTACTATTATTATTAATATTAACATTTTTATTACTACCAATTACTGTGGGAACCACTATTACCTGGATATCTGTCTCTCTCTGTCTTTCTCATCATACATCCACTTACATACACATGAGGATAAACAAGGTTTTAGGGTATTGATGCCATTTCTGATGCATGAGGCTACACTTTTGTCAGAGTAAACTCACAAAAGTCAGGGACTAGAACACAGCTGGGTTCTGTGCAGGAAACCTCTAAACAACATCTCTCTGGAGCCAGCCGGGACCACTGCTCACAGTTCTTCTGGTTGCTTCTTCACAAAATCACAGAGTCAGTTTCCTGGTAGATATAGTGGACTTTAAAGAGTTTTATGCTCTAGCTGTGTTCACAAAAGCCTCAGAAAGATAAGCAAATTTAAAAAAAACATAAAAGAACAAGCAAGAGGAAATAGTTTAGCAAGAGGAAGAAAAACAGTAAGCTACTGCTTCATTAGAGAGCCATGTGTAGCCTCCTCAAAGGCAGTAGCTTTTAGAAATGATTTCTTGGAAGAGCTATTTTTGCCTTTGAAGTGTTTCCTCTAAAAGAAGCAAAGTATTTATCTTGTTAGCTCAGGAGAGGTGATAGCAAAAAGGCCAGGTCACTCACAAGAGGTTTTCTGAGCTTCTATTTATATGGCTCATGCTTGGAAATCCAGCTTTGGAAGCTACTTCAGTGATAAATAATCTGCACACATGCTCCCATCTCCAAACACTGCATTTTTCATTACATCAGGGAGTTAGTAAGTATCATATTTTATTAATGAAGGGCCGCACTTTCAAGTCTGAGAATTTTTTTATGGAAAAAAAAAACAGTTAAAAAAAGCTTTGCTTTGGCATATTTCTGAGATACTAGGTCTTTTGTGGAAAATACTTGGATACATAAACCATGGCCTAGGAAGATATTAGAATGCAATCCATGAATAAATGGTTTCCTTTGTTTTTGCTTTCTGGCCCTTTGGCCTGGATCTCTATGGAATTGTGACTACGGATGATGTCAGTCTGGACAGGATAAAGGGCCAGCTGAAAGGGGTGGTGTGAGAAAACATGATGGCAGTGATCATTAAGAAATCTGGTTAGATGGAGTATAAGTTTGGGTTTTTCCAGCTAGAAATGAGCCTGACGTTCTTGGGTTGTGAACTCCTTCTTGAAGACATCTTTGTATACCCTATATCTAGCACACAGTTGACCTAGAACAGGGTTGGTGCTGAGCACTAGAATCAATGGGTATTCCTGAAAAGTTGTCCATAAATCAGACTGTCATGAAGGTAATCATATTCCCCACAGGAAAAATGCCATTTTTGGAAGAGCATCCCAATTAAGGGCTCAACATCCAATAAATCAGAGCTATGACCAAACTATCCTAAACACAAATCTGCAATAGCTGGAAGCTGCTCTGGTCACCTGAAACAATACTCTTGTGTCCAAGTCCCATAAATGGGCATTAGCTCTGTTGCATATCTTGATTCTGCAAAAGGACCTGTGTTTGATAGCATACACGTACAGTTATGCTGTACCATGAATGCAGCTGACACACCAGCCCCAGTGTGAACCCATGTTGTTCCCCTCTGGTAGAGCAGAAAGTTCTGTGGGGAAAATTTAGATGGCTGACCTACCCTAGAATTCTTTGCAAGGAAGGGTGTTTAAAATTTATACCTATTCACACCACCTGAATCCCAGCCCTCATCATTCCTTGCTGAACAATTGTACTATTTCCCTGACAGTTCTTGTACTTCACATCAGCTTCCCTTCAAACCACTTCCATGTGGCAGTTGCAGTGATCTTCAAAGAATGCTAATCTAATCTTACTCATGGCCAGCTTAAAATGCTTCTTGTCTCTGTTAACAGACTTTCTGAACTCCTCACCCTCGTCTTTGAGGTCCATAGTACTATGAGGCCTGCCCATCTCCTTCCTCATCTGGCAGCACTGTCTTCCTCACGGTCCAGGCTTTAAACAAATGTGTTTTTCTGTTATTCCATTCTTCACACACACATCTGCCACTCTTTCCTCACTCTCTTATTTCTGCCTAAAACTGTCCTCCTTTTTTCCCTGCCAATTCCTATTCACCTATTTCTAGCCAAATAAGAGGGCTTTCCTGATCCCCAGAATAAGTCAGTTTGCTTTATCACTTACACACTCAGCACCCTTCAGAGCAAATGGCATTGCTGGGATCAAATAATAAATTTTAAATTTACTTGTTTAATTCTATCTTTACTTAGTTACCATAAGTCTCATAACTGTCTTTCTGCTTCAACACCATATGCTCAGAAACCAGAACAGAGCCTGTCCCAAAACAGGTACTAACAAATACATGTGCAATAAACTCATTGAAATTTGATGAAAAAGAAAGTCTTCACTCAAAGCAAGCTGGATCTGCATTGGGAAAACTTTTTACCTGGAAGTCCTTAAGGAGTAAATAATTGCCACTCCTATTGCCAGATTGAGTCGGGATGGCTCCTGATCCAATTGCAGTGGTTCATAAAAGGCCTATTCCAAGATTCTCAAAGCCCATGCTCAAATTAAGCCCTCTCTACTATCAGACCCTTAAATTAAAGGAAAAGGTGTATGTATTTGATGCATGCAATTGAAGAAAAAAAAAGGAATTTGCACCCTTCACCCAATCCTTGCCTTCCACCACCACTGCCTTGGCTCCAGGGTTGAAGACTTCTACTTGGGGCTTGTTTTACCTTGGGATATATATGGCCTACAGTGGATGAAACAGTAATGATGACTTAGGACTATGGCTTTGATCCTCAGGTCCACATAATGTGTCTCCCATGAAAAGCCAGAGGATAAATCTTGAGTCTGTCTTGGGATGTGTTTCCAAGTGGGAGAGAATTTAAGTGTCATGAGTGAGGGACTGTTTGTCTTAATCACCAGTGTGTCTTCATAACTTAGAATGGTGCCTTTAAGGTGCTACAAACTAAAAAATATGATTGACTAAATGAAAGAAAATAACACTAACTTCAGTAGCTCAAGACTGTGTTCAGAACTCACTATTTTTAGTAACTTCTCCTGCCTACATGTACACATATACACTCCTGTCTTAGTCTTAGTGTATCCCTGACTGGATTTCTTCTAATGTTGATTAGCAAAAAGGGTGTTGAGCCCATTGACTCAACCACTTTATCATTCTTAAGAAGATAAGATTAAGAATACAACCAATACTATTGTAATATCTTGGTTTGGTAACAGAGGGTAACTACACTTATGGTGGTCAGCATCCAGTAATACATATAATTATAGAATCACTTTGTTGTACATCTGAAAGAAATATAACTGTATGTCAACTTTATTTCAATAAAAAAAGGAATGAAAGCATTCTTTGGGTTGGGCTGCACTGAACTTAGCCAAGTTATCTTTGACTTATGACTCATTTTGAACCCCAAAATCCTTACTATCTGAATGCCAATGTCAGTGTTATTTACATCTTTATTTCCAATGGGAGTATAATATCTGCAAAGGACACTCCTCATCTTCTTCTCAATCCTTGGATTTAAATGATCACAAACATAATTTTTAAGAAATGTCCCTTACAGTGATAAAGAACAGCATCAGGAGCTTGTATTACTGATTCATAACCTAACCAGATCCTTTTCTTGGCAATTAAAGATAAATTTTAAATGATGTTGTGGGTAAAATTTTAATATTTCCAGAATATCTCACCTGGCTTTAGTTCATCTGCATATCAACAGGTGTTCAAGGGTGGAGAGAAGTATGGCTTTTGTGGGATTAATGGGTTTAACACATAAATCAAGTGATATAGGGATCATATGTACAAATACGTATGACCTGATTGTTTCTCCTACAACTCCTGATGCATGATCAGTAACAGAATGAGTAAAGACAAAACAGTTCCTACAACTCATGACCACCCTCACATGGTTTTGGTGTCTTTGAGGAGCATCACGCCCTAGGTCAGATAATGATTGTGTGTTGGTCATGTGTTGAAACCCCTACTCAGAATTCTTTGGATGTTTGGGTTCATTTACTCAATAAATATGAGGAGTGCCTTTTCGGCATTACTCTTGCACTGTTATGCCTTGAGTCCTCTGGCTGGCCCTTTCAGATCTTTGATATCTCATCATGTCCCCTCCCTTATCTGCAGGACAGAGGCAGGGAGGGCACCAACAGCTTCAGTGCATTTGCATCATTCCCCAGGGGTGGAGAGAAGTTAATCTACATATTAGTGGGTAATTACCTGGGCAACAGAGGGCTTATTGTACCTGAGAGGTGAAGGGGGCGTCAGCAGTTTTGTTTCTGCTGCAGCAGGAAAGAGAGAAGGGCCTGTACTACAGTTTGTAAGCAATAAATGGGTTTTAAACTTTATTTCTCCCTTTGACTGATTTCAGTTTTTAGAGGCATTTTGCCCTTGCGTTTCCTCTCCCTGGACTTAACATTTGGTGCAGTTAGCAGTATTCCTCTGAACCCAAAATCTGTTACAATGGGTAGGACCTTTGGGAGGGCTGCCCCTAGAAATGATGGGAAGAAGTGGCGCTCGCACCAAGGGAAGTGTGTCTACACTCATGTGGTCATGGAAGCGCCGACCCCAGCCCATTGCCCGAGCCTAAGTCTACTGATTTTGCCACTGCTGCTGCTTCTGCTGCCGGCTGGAGCCTGGTCACAACTGTGGAAAGGAGCAGAGGTCCAGTACATCTTGCTAGAGAAGCAACTGGCTGCTATGTACCCCGGAGCCCATTGCCAGAAAAGCTCCGACCAAGATAATAAACACCTGTCCCATCACGGGATAACTGAGAGACTGGACCTAAAGGCCATGGAGTGGTGTGGCACAGACATCTACTGTATATCATGTGACTGGCCATTTGCTTTTGCATTCCCCAGGGAATGATGAAGCAGATGCATTGCCCCAGGTGCCCTGGCTAGAAGGAAAGCCTGCCACTGATGTGGGCCAATAGCTACATCAGCGTTTGCTGCACACAGGGACAAAGACAATATGGGCTTGTTGCCCATTGGTGGGGCTTGCCATTGACCTTTGAAGAAGTCAGCCGAGCCTGGAAGAAGTGCCCTGCACATTGTGCAGATCAGCAAACCACCAAGAAGGACCTAAAGCATCTCTTTGCAGCCTATGGCCCGTCGCCGGTGATTGAGAGCGAGTAAGGTACCCACATTATTAGATGTGCATTGCAAGGATGGGTGCAGCAATTAGGAATCAAATGGACATGGCCCTGGCATTTCGACGCATGGACCAGCAATGGCTGGCTCTTCTGGCACTTTGGGGAAAAGGCCTGGAAGCTGTCCTCATGTGTCCTGGAAAAACAGCAAAGTGGCCCCCCACAACTTACTTCTACAGTCCTTGTGTCCTGGATGTGTACCCTGACTGCAGCTGCCACGTGATGGCTGGAATGGACAAGCTTTGGACTTAATCTGCATGGGACTTTGAACCTTGTTGAATCCTCTGTCTGGAGAATTATCATGATCGTATTGCTGTTGTCAAGAAAAAAAATCTTAGAGGATTGACTTTGACTAATGTTTGGTAAAAGTTTTGTGAGCAGTCTAGCATGGCTGTTAGGAATGAGTAAACAGGTGGAGAAACATATTTTGTGCTTGGTAAGGGATTGTGCTGTAAAGTACATTTACTTAATCTGTATAGGATGAGTCCTCTGGCTTGAGGATTATCATGATTTTATTGTATGTCATTAGTTTGGTCGGAAGAGGGGGAATGAGTAAATTGTAAGGTGAGATTTCTGGAAGGGTGGCCTGTGGGTAAAATTGTAATATTTCCAGAATATCTCGCCTGGCTTTAGTACATTTGCATATCAACAGGCACTCAAGAGTGGAGAGAAGTATGACTTTAGTCCATTTGCATCATTCCTCAGGGGTTGAGAGAAGTTCATCTCCATATCAATGGGTAATTACCTGGGCAACAGAGGGCTTCTCTGTAGCTGAGAGGTCAGGGGAGCTGTAGCAGTTTTGTTTCTGCTGGAGCAGGAAAGAGAGAAGGGCCCGGACTGTGGTGTGTAAGCAATAAACAGATTTTTTAAACTTTATTTTTCCCTTTGACTGATTTTGGTGTTTAGAGGCATTTTGCCCCAGGATTTCCTCTCCCCGGACTTACAAATGTTTATATGGAGGAAGCAGCTCAAATGATCTGCTCTGATTCCACATTTTAGAATCCAAATCAGAAAGGCTAAATTCAATAAAGTCAGTCATTTGCTTTTAGATTGTGACCTTTACTAAACCTTCAAACTGCCAGCAAAGGCTGCAGCTGTTTCTCAATAACCAGCCACCTCAGGAAAGAAATACATCTGAGAGAGAGACACTAGACCTGTCTTAATAGGAGAACAAGTAAGGATAGGATAATTTGCTCTGTACATTTCAGAAGCTTTTAAACACAGAAGCAACAGGATCTTTGCAACCTCTGTGGGTTGTCCCAGCCTGGCTTTAGGAAAAAGTTCATTGTAAAGATGTTATCAAAGGCAGAAGACAGAGCACTGGGAGTCTGCCTTTAGCACAAAGGCAACTTTGGGAGGCCTGATAGGGAGGGCATTTTTATCATGGTATTTGTTTGCATGCCAGGGCCCTTATCAGCCTGTTCTGCATTTCCTCTGGTTACGTATTTTAAAGAGCTGATCTTCTCACCGTCTAGACATACAATTCAGAGTCTAAATAAAATCATGAACTGGGTGATACAAGGTGATGAGTATTGTCACTCACAAATCAATTCTATGTGAAAGACCTGAATGCTGACAGTTCAGCCTCAAACACCAACTAGGAATGGGTAGTGCCCATAATTTAACCAGCCATTTTCCCAAAATGTGCACCAGTACCACATTTCACGTGAAGTATTTTTTTTTTATTATTTCTTGAAATTAAGGTATTATTGACATACACTCTTATGAAGGTTTCACATGAAAAAACAATGTGGTTACTACATTTACCCGTATCATCAAGTCCCCACCCATATCCCATTGCAGTCACTGTGCATCAGTATAGTAAGATGCCACAGATTCACTTTTTGACTTCTCTGTGCTACACTGTCTTCCCCGTGAACCCCCACACCATGTGTACTAAACATAAAACCCCTCAATCCCCTTCTTCCTCCCTCCCCACCTACCCTCCCACACACCTCCCCTTTGATAACCTCTAGTCCCTTCATAGAGATTGTGAGTCTGCTGGTGTTTTGTTCCTTCAGTTTTGCTTCATTGTTATACTCCACAAATGAGGGGAATCATTTTGTACTTGTCTTTCTTTGCCTGGCTTATTTCACTGAGGATAATATCCTCCAGATCCATCCATGTTGTTATAAATGGTAGAATTTGTTCCTTTTGTTTCTTTCTTATGGCTGAATAGTATTCCATTGTGTATATCTACCAAATCTTCTTTATCCATTCATCAACAGCTGGACACCTAGGTTGCTTCCATATCTTGGCTATTGTAAATAGTGCTGCAATAAACATAGGAGTGCATATGTCTTTTTGAATCTGAGAATTTGTATTCTTTGGGTATATTACAAGAAGTGGGATTACCTGGTCAAATGGTATTTCTCTTTTTAGTTGTTTGAGGAACCTCCATATTGCTTTCCACAATGGTTGAACTACCTTACATTCCCACCAGCAGTGAAGGAGGGTTCCCCTTTCTCTGCATCCTTGCCACCAGCATTTGTTGTTTTTAGTCTTTTCAATGCTGGCCATCCTTACTGTTGTGAGGTGATATCTCATTGTGGTTTTAATTTGCATTTCCCTGATGATTAGTGATGTGGAGCATCTTTTCATGTGTTTGTTGGCCATCTGAATTTCTTTGGAGAATTGTCTCTTCGTATCCTCTGCCCATTTTTTAATCAGATTCTTTGCTTTTGGGGTGTTGAGGCATGTGAGTTCTTTATATATTTTGGATGTTAACACCTTGTCAGATACGTCATTTACAAATATATTCTCCCATAGTGTAGGATTCCTTTTTGTTCTGTTGATGATGTCCTTTCCCATACAGAAGCTTTTTTGTTTGATGTAGTCCCACCTGTTCATTTTTGCTTTTCTTTCCCTTGCCCGAGGAGATGCGTTCAGGAAGAAGTTGCTCATGGTTATAGTGAGAAGATTTTTGCCCATGCTGTCTTTGAAGAGTTTTATGGTCTCATGACTTACACTCAGATCTTTGATCCATTTTGAGTTTACTTTTGTGTGTGGGGTTAAACAGTAATCCAGTTTCATTATCTTGCATGTACCTGTCCAGTTTTGCCAACACCAGTTGTTGAAGAGGCTGTCATTTCCCCATTGTATGTCCATAGCTCCTTTATCGTGTATTAATTGACCACATATGCTTGGGCTTATATCTGGGCTCTCTAGTCTGTTCCATTGGTCTATTGTTCTGTTCTTGTGCCAGTACCGAATTATCTTGGTTACTGTGGCTTTGTAGTAGAGCTTGAAGTCCGGAAGCGTAATAGCACCAGCTTAATTCTTCCTTCTCAAGATTGCTTTGGCTATTCGGGGTCTTTTGTGGTTCCATGTGAATTTTAGAAAAATTTTCACTAGTTCATTGAAAAATGCTGTTGGTATTTTGATAGGAATTGCATGGAATCTGTACATTGCTTTAGGCAGGATGGCCATTTTAACATTATAAATTCTTCCTGTCTGTCAGCATGGGATATGTTTTGATTGATTGGTATCTTCTTTAATTTCTCTTGTGAATTTCTTGTAGTTTTCAGAGTATAGGTCTTTCACTTCCTTGGTTAGATTTATTCTAGGTATTTTATTCTTTTTGATGCAATTGTGAATGGAAATGTTTTCCTGATTTCTCTTTCTGCCAGTTCATTGTTAGTATGTAGGATTGTAATGGATTTCTGTGTATTAACTTTGTATCCTTCAACTTTGCTGAATTCAGATATTAGATCTAGTAGTTTTAGAGTGGATTCTTTAGGGTTTTTTATGTACAGTATCATGTCATCTGCCAACAGTGACAGTTTAACTTCTTCCTTACCAACCTGGATGGTCTTTATTTCTTTGTGTTGCCCAATTGCTGTGGCAAGGACCTCCAGAACTATGTTGACTAAAAGTAGAGAGTGAAGCGCCCCCATCCATAAGATGGCAAACTCACCCCTCGCCCCCCACTAATCCCAGCACCTAGCCAATAGCCACCAGCCCCGTAGAAGTGACATCTCTTATCAGCTCATGCCCCTTCCTATATAACCCAGCACCTTTCCCTAATAAAGCAGAATTCTCCCGTGCATTGCTGCTGTGTATCGCTCCTTTCCTTTCATTGGTGCCGAAACCCGGGAGATGGGACACCCCAACTGGGCCCATCTTTCCCCCGACACCAGCAGCAGCTTGCCCTCATCCTCTTTTTCCGGCGCTGGCTCCTCACACTCACCACTCCTCTTTGGCCTTTGGGTAAGTTTTCCCTCGGAGTGGGCCGCTATTCCCTGAGCTATCTCAGCGCCATTGACCATGATCATCCGGCAAGGCCGTGACGCTCGGGGACGAGGAGAGAACTCTCCCCACCTTAGGCCTTCATGGCTGCGGTGGACCCTCAGGCCCCTCCTCCAGCAGTCATAAACGAGGTGACTCCTTTGCTCTCCCCACCTTAGGCCTTCACGGCTGCGTCCGACCCTCAGGACCCTCCTCCAACAGTCATAAATGAGGTGACTCCTTTGCTCTCCCCGCCTTAGGCCTTCATGGCTGCGGCCGACCCTCAGGCCCCTCCTCCAACAGCCATAAAGAAGGTGACTCCTTTGCTCTCCCCGCCTTAGGCCTTCACGGCTGTGTCGGACCCTCAGGCCCCTCCTCCAGTAGCCATAAACGAGGTGACTTCTTTGCGGGTAGGAATGCTCCATTTCCCCCCCCCCCCCTCGTCCTTCCGTTCCTTCCACCAAAAATTCCTAGTACTAGGTACCTCGTGACTCTGGCACTCTGCCTTCTTAGAGAAGTCTGGGTGACGACCCACACTTCCTAAGAAATTCCGACTCGTATACGAGTTTCCGCAGACCACCAGGGATCATCGGAGACGCCCTTTGTCTCCTTGCGGTCTGCTCCCAGTCCAAGGATCTCTGTTCATCTTCCCCTGTTTGTCTCCTTCTCTGTCCTTTAGCCATGGGAGCCTCCTCCTCCCTCCCTAAAGATTCACCTCTTGAATGCCTGCTCAAGTATCTAGCTACCCTCTCCCTGACACCTGATATAAAACCAAAACTTCTCCGTAAATATTGCTCCCAAGATTGGCCAACATACCCCCTAGACAATAACAACCAATGGCCCGCAGGGGGAACTCTTGATCCTAACATCACTCGCAATCTCTTTAACTACTGCCAGCGCCTGAAATAATGGAAGGAGATTCCCTATATCGAAGCTTTCCGCCTCCTCCTTTCCCCGCCTCCCCCCAAGTTCTCCTAGCCTGCCAGCCATCTCCCTGCAGAAGCCTCCTGTTCACTCCCCCCTCTTCCTCCCACCCCGCTTGCCACCACTGCCTCTGCCTCCCCCCAAATTCTCCTAGCCTGCAAGACGTCTCCCCCGCAGAAGCCTCCCATTCACTCCCTTCACCCTCCTCCTCCCGCCCCCCTCGCTGCTGTGGCCTCCCCCTCCCCCCACCCCCCCCCCCGCTCTCCTAGCCTGCAACCCCTCTCTCCCGCAGAAGCCTCCAGCCCACCCCCTTCCCCATCCTCTCCTACAACAGCCCCTCCCCCTTCCTCCACCACCACTGCAGTCGCCGCCGCCTCCACCCCTGCAGAAGCCTTCCATTCACTCCCTTCCCCTTCTCCTACAACAGCCCTTCTCCCTTCCTCCCCCACCATCTCCTCCCCCATCTCACCTCCTCCGCCTTCGTGATCCCTCTCAGTTTATCTGTCAGGCCCAATACCCCCTAACCACTTCAGCCCTCATAGGCCTCCAACCCATCATTCAAGATCTCTTAAACAAAACTTACCTCAGACCCACTCACTCCCCATTTAATACCCCCATATTAGCTGTTAAAAAAAACCAATGGATCTTTCCGCCTTGTCCAAGACCTTCGCCTCATCAACATGGCCGTTGTCCCTGTCCATCCCTTAGTTCCAAATCCATACACCCTTTTATCACAGATCCCTGCCTCAGCATCCCACTTCTCAGTCCTAGATCTCAAGGATGCATTTTTTCTATCCCTCTGGACCCCTCCTCCCAAGATTTTTTCGCCTTCACCTGGACGGACCCATACACAAGACATTCTGAATAACTCACTTGGACAGTTTTGCCACAAGGCTTGCGAGATAGTCCCCATATTTTTGGACAGGTCCTAGCTCAGGACCTCAAACAGTTTCATCATGATCACTCCGAGTCCACCTTATTACAATACATGGATGATCTTCTACTCTGCAGTCCCTCGTGGGAACAGTCTCAACTTCACACTGCCTCCCTACTTAACCTTCTAGCTTCCAATCATTACCGGGTATCCCCCGTCAAAGCTCAAATCTCTTCCCCTTCTGTCACTTACCTCGGATTCCTTCTATCTCAACAAAGAAAGTACATTACCTTAGACAGAAAATGGCTCCTCTCTGACCTGCCCATTCCCAAAACCAAGACAGAAATCCTTTCCTTTCTAGGCCTGGCTGGGTATTTTAGCACATGGATCCCTAACTTCTCCCTGTTGGCAAGACCCCTATACGACCTCAGCAAGGGCCCCCCTGAAGAACCATTATCATCCTCACCCCGACACTCCTTCATTTAGCTCCGTCAAGCCTTGTGGAAGCCCCAGCTCTCCATCTTCCTGATTTGTTGAAGCCCTTCTCATTATACATTCATGAGAGGTCCAGTCAAGCTCTAGGAGTCCTGGGCCAGTATTATGGTCCATCCTTTGCCCCAGTAGCTTATCTCTCCAAGCAATTAGACCCCACAGTTCGGGGATGGGCCCCCTGCCTACGGGCATTAGCCAGTGGACAGCTCTTGCAGAAGGAAGCTCATAAACTGACATTCAGGGAGCCCCTTACCATTCTGTCCCCACATCACCTAAAACATTTCTTCACCTACAAAAGTTTACAAACTCTCCCTCCCTCCAGACTCCTGACCTTACTGTCCTCTTTCCTCCAAAATCCCATTCACCCCCTTTGCCATCCATACCCAAATCATGACTATTTCCTCCTTTACTGCTCTCTCGCTTTTTTTCCTCATTCCTATTGTCTTCCCCGCCACCCCAGCCTCCTTTGTATGGCAATTCAAAGTCAGACAGACTTACACACAGCATCAAACAAAAATTACCGCCCTCATTGCCACATCAGACTGCCCTCTGAAAGGCTGCTCCGAGCCTTTATACCTCCACTTTCCTCCCTCCACCGAAGTGTTCACCAGCAGCTGCCTTTATTCTCCCTACCTCTGCTTCCTCTATGACCAAAAACAAGCCTGTTGCAGGCGATGGCCAGACACCTACGGGGGATGTCCCTACTGGTCTTGCGCCATTCACTACATGGATAACTCCCAGTACCCACAGTATTACTCCTCCAACCGTTTCATAAAATATCCCAACAGCTCATTCTCCTTATCAATCCCAGATCCCTGGGACTCCTGATGGGCCGCCGGAATCACAGCCTCAGTTTACTATGAGGGGTCCTCGAACCCCCACGGTAACCTTCATATCTCTTGAAAGTATGTTCCCTCTCATTCCCAGATCTCTCAAGTTGCATCAGATATCGGACATTCCAAAAAAGTCATTATCCAAACTCTTGACGGCACCTCTTCATCTTCTTATCCCCGCCCCTCTTCCAATTTCTCCTACTCTTGGTTACAGCTCATTCAAGACACCACCATCTTTCTCAACCACTCCCTCAACACCACCAATTGTTTCTTATGCACATCACTACAGCGCCCACTGCTGGCCGCCGTGCCCCTTAATATTTCCAACTACTTCTTCCATGCAGAAAGACAACACCTCTGCCCCCTGTCAGACATACCCCTATGGGAACCAGAATACGCAGATAATCTCACCATCCACCACTGTGTAGGCCCAACTCCACCCCCCTCCAGCACACTTCACTGCCTCTCTATCTACACCCCTACCTCCGGCTCTAAGACTTTTATGCAACCGGGACACTCCTTTTAGTGTAATGGCAGTCTTTCCAACTCACTGCCTCCCAACTCCAGCACACCCTGCATTCTCATCAGCCTAATCCCACAGCTTACACTTTACAGCATGGCAGAATTCCTTGAGCTCCAACCTCCCTTGCCTTTGCACACAAGAAGGGTTGCTTTCCTTCCCATTATGGTCAGTATTTCCCTAGCTACCTCAGCCATTGGGGCAGGGTTTTCGGGAAGAGCCTTGGGTCACTCTCTATGGGCAGTTATAGATCTCAATGCCAAACTTGAGGGAGCCCTGACATCCACTGACCTCTCTCCAAATACAGGTCACTTCGCTAGCTAAGGTCACCCTTCAAAACTGGCGGGCCTTACATCTGCTTACAGCCGAAAAGGGTGGCACCTGCATCTTCCTTCGAGAAGAGTGCTGCTATTACATCAACGAATCCGGCATTGTAGAAACTGACATTACCAAACTCACTGACCTTGCCTCCAGCCTCCACTCTGCTTCCAATTCCAACCCATTCTCTTCAATACTAACAAACCCCCTCCTTACCTGGCTCTGGCCCATTGCAGGCCCCATAATAATCATTCTTCTTGCCTGTCTCTTCCTACCCTGTATAATAAAGTTCATCAAATCCCAAGTCGGAAAAATCTCTAATCAAACTTTCAACTAGCTTTTACTCAGGAACTATCAGCCTCTGGCCACAGAAGATCCCTCACCCTCATGTAACCTCCTCACCACACGCTGAGATGGACCCCTCATCCCGCTGGAAACTGTTCCTGGAAACAATGGCCGCAGACGCCTGGCTTCTGGCACCCGTATCCTCTTGGCACCATTAGAATCAACAAGTCCTCGACGTATGGTTACAGGGAACCTTCATTGATTTCCAATCTGAAGAAGTCCACATCTACCTGTCCTTACTGTGGGGAGTCCTATCAACCCTTTCCTCCCAATCCTCAAGCCCTCACTCCCTTCTCCGCCCCCGTTCAGCAGGAAGCAGTCAGAGAGAAAGCAACGTCCACAACCCCATAGAGGAGAAAGGGGGCAATGAAGGGCCCCCACCCATAAGATGGCGAACTCACCCCTCGCCACCCCTAATCCCAGCACCTAGCCAATAACCACCAGCCCTGTAAAAGTGACACCTCAATCAGCTCATGCCCCTTCCTATATAACCCAGCACCTTTCCCTAATAAAGCGGAATTCTCCGGTGAATTGCTGCTGTGTGTCGCTCCTTTCCTTTCAGAGAGAGTGGGCATCCCTGTCTTGTTCCCGATCTTAAAGGAAAGACTTTCAGCTTCTCTCTGTAATGTATGATGTTGATTGTGGGTTTGTCATATATGGCCTTTATTATGTCAAGGTATTTGCCCTCTAACCATTTTGTTGAGAATTTTTATCATGAATGGATGTTGAATTTTGTCTAATGCTTTTTTGCATCTATGGAGATGATCATGTGGGTTTTGTCCTTTTTGTTGATGTGGTGGATGATGTTGATGGATTTTCTAATATTGTATCATCCCTGCATACCTGGAATGAATCCTACTTTATCATAATGGATGGTCTTTTTGATGTATTTTTGAATTCAGTTTGCTAATATTTTGTTTAGTATCTTTGCATCTATGTTCATCAGGGTATTGGTCTGTGATTTTCTTTTTATGTCATGGTTTTGCCTGGTTTTGGTATTAGAGTGATGCTGGCATCGTAGATTGCATTTGGAAGTATTCTCTCTTCTTCTACCTTTTGGAAAACTTTAAGAAGGAATAGCATTAGGTATTCACTGAATGTTTGATAAAATTCAGTGTTGAAGGCATCTGGTCCAGGCATTTTGTTCTTAGGTAGTTTTTTGATTACCAATTCAAATTCCTTGCTGGTAATTGATCTATTAAGATTCTCTGAATCTCTCTGTGTCAGCCTTGGAAGGTTGTATTTTTCTAAAAAGTTGTCCATTTTTTCTAGGTTATCCTGTCTGTTAGCATATAATTTTTCATCGTATTCTCCAAAAATTCTTTGTGTTTCTGTTGTGTTCTTAGTAATTTTTCCTTTCTCACTTCTGATTCTGCTTATGAGTGTAGACTCTCTTTTTTATTTGATAAGTCTGTCTAGGGGTTTATCTATTTTGTTATTTTCTCCAAGAACCAGCACTTGCTTTGTTTGATTCTTTCTATTGTTTTATTCTTCTCAGTTTTATTTATTTCTGCTCTAATCTTTATTATGTCCTTCCTTCTACTGCCTTTAGGACTCATTTGTTGTTCTTTTTCTAGTTTCATAAATTGTGAGTTTAGACTGTTCATATGGGATTGTTTTTCTTTTCTGAGGTAGGCCTGTATTGCAATATACTTTCCTCTTAGCACAGCCTTGGCTGCATCCCACAGATTTTGCGGTGTTGAATTATTGTTGTCATTTTTCTCCATATATTGATTGATCTGTGTTTTTATTTGATCATTGATCCATTGGTTATTTAGGAGCATGTTGTGAAGTCTCCATGTGTTTGTGGGATTTTTCATTTTCTTTGTGTAATTTATTTCTAGTTTCATACCTTTGTGGTCTGATAAGCTGGTTGGTACAATTTCAGTCTTTTTAAGTTTATGGAGCATCTTTCTGTCAACATCGTATATGATGTATTCTTGAAAATGTTCCATGTGCACTTGGGAAAAATAGTATTCTGATGCTTTGGGGTGTAAAGTTCTGTAGATTTCTGTTAGGTCCTCTTGTTCTAATGTGTTGTTCAGTACCTCTGTGTCCTTACTTATTTTGTCTTGTTGATCTGTCCTTGGAGTGAGTGGAGTGTTGAAGTCTCCTAGAATGAATGCACTGCATTCTATTTCCCCTTTTAATTCTGTTAGTATTTGTTTCACATATGTAAGTGCTCCTGTGTTGGGAGCATAGATATTTATAATGGTTATATATATTTTTTGGTGGATGGACCCCTTTATAATTATGTAATGTCCTCCTTTGTCTCTTGTGACTTTCTCTGTTTTGAAGTCTATTTTTTCTGATACATGTATTGCAACTCCTGCTTTTTTCTCTCTATTAGTTGAATGAAATATCTTTTTCCATGCCTTCACTTTTAGTCTGTGTATGTCTTTGGGTTTAAAGTGAGTCTCTTGTAGGCAGCATATAGGTGGGTCTTGTTTTTTTATCCATTCAGTGACTCTGTATCTTTTGATTCATGCATTCAGACCATTTACATTCATGGTGATTATCGATAGGTATATACTTATTGCCATTGTGGGCTTTAGATTCGTGGTTACCAGAAGTTCGAGGTTAACTTTCTTAGTGTCCAAGAATCTAACTCACTTAGTATGCTATTACAACAATGTAAATGTTCTTTTTGTCTCCTCCTTTTTCTTCCTCCTCCATTCTTTATATAATAGGTGTAATTTTCTGTACTCTTTGTCTATCCCTTGAGTGACTCTGTGGGTAGTTGATTTAATTTTGCATTTGCTTAGTGATTAACTGTTGTAATATATTGTGGTTTTATTAGCTCTGGTGACAACTTTTAAACCTTAGGAACACTTCCCTTGATAGCAGTCCCTCCAGAATACACTGTAGAGACAGTTTGTGGGAGGTAAATTCTCTCAGCTTTTGCTTATCTGGATATTGTTTAGTCCTTCCTGCAAATTTAAATGATATTCTTGCCAGATACAGTATTCTTGGTTCTAGGCCTTTCGCTTCATAGTATTAAATATATCATGCCACTCCCTTCTGGCCTTTAACATTTCTGCTTAGAAGTCTGATGATAGCCTGATGGGCTTTCCTTTTTATATGATCTTATTTCTCTCTCTGGCTGCTTTTAACAGTCTGTCCTTATACTTGATCTTTGCCATTTTAATAATTATATGTCTTGGTGTTATCTTCCTTGGGTCTCTTGTATTGGGAGATCTGTGCACCTCCATGGCCTGAAAGACTATTTCCTTCCCCAGATCGGGGAAGTTTTCATCAATTACCTCCTCAAAGACACTTTCTATCCCTTTTGTCTCTCTATTCTTCTTCTAGTACCCCTATGATACTTACATTGGTCCATTTGGATTGGTCACACAGTTCTCTTAAAATTCTTTCATTCTTAGAGATACTTTTTACTCTCTGTGCCTCAGCTTCTTTGCATTCCTCTTCTCTAATGTCTATTTTATTTACTGTCTCCTCCACCATATCTAATCTGCTTTTTAAACCTTCACTTGTATGTTTCATTTCTGAAACTGTGTTCCATAATAATTGGGTCTCTGACAGGAATTCATTCCTGAGTTCTTGAATATTTTTGTATACTCCATGAGCATGTTTATGATTTTTATTTTGAAATCTCTCTCAGAAAGATTCATGAGATTGGTTTCATTTTACTCTTTCCCTGGAGTATGTAGGATTTTGCTTCGAACCAGGTTCCTTTTATGTTTCACACTTGTATGTGGTGCCCTCTTGGGCCCAGAAGCTCTACTCTCTGGAGCTGTTCAGCCCCTGGAGCAATGTTTGAGGTCGCAGGGGAGTGGTGTTGGTAACTGAGGGGAGGAAAGAACTGTTTCCTGCTTCCTGGCTGCTGTGCCTGTTTCCACTGCCAGAACCAGTGGGATGAGCACTCAGGTATAAGCCTCTATGCTTTGCGTTTGTAAGTGCTATAGGTGGGGCTTCCCTCTAGCTGATCTGACACCAGTGCAGGGTTTGCCAGTTTGTGAGCCAGGTGCAGGCTGGCCGGAATAAAAGCGCAACAGTTTGCATATCACAGAGGGTGGCCTTGGAGCTGCATAGCCAACCAGGAGGCTGGAGCACTTGAGGATCATGAAAGTTCCCAACCTGCTGGGCAGAGTGCACCGAGACAATTTTGTCTACCTGTCCTTTCTCATGAGCAGTAAGCTCTGGGCAGTCCTTGCTCCTTTAGCAGCTCTCTTGCTCTTAGGAAGTCTCTTAGACTACCAGCCTTTCCTTTGTCCCAGAGCAGCCAGATATGGATCCCTGTTTTCCTGTTTTCCACAACTGGCTGGAATCTCAGTCTCTCTAAGTATTCTGCCTTAGATTTCCAACCCCCGTAATCATCAGAGCACCATACAATGCAGGTTTGGGCTCCCAGATAAGATCTTCAGAGCTACGTGTTTAGCAGTCCCAGCCCTCCACTCCCTCCCTCTTCCATTTCTCTTCCTCCTGCCAGTGAGCTGGGGTGGGGGTAGGGCTTAAGTCTCACTGGATCACGGCTTTGGTACGTTACCCTGTTCTATGAGGTCTGCTCTTTTCTCCAGCTGTATGCACTCTGGTGCATCCTTCTTTTCTGTTGCTCTTTCAGGATTAGTTGTGTTTATTATATTTTCGCATTATATGTGGTTTTAGGAGGAGGCCTCTGTCTCACCTCTTATGCCACCATCTTTAATCTCTGTGGAATATTTCTTTTATTGCTTATTTCCTATGCTTTTGGCTGTAGGTAATGGAAATCCAACCCAAAGCAGCTCATAGAGGAGGCACTTCAGAGTTATTATGAGTATTAAATGAGGAGATTTGCATTAATCATTTAGAAAAGGGCTAGGTATATAATAAGTACTCAATGAATGGTAACTTAGACTGTTACTGGTACATGTTAGCTGCCCCATCTTTTGGCTCTGAAATTCCAGCACACCAGTGTGGAATTCTCAGTGGTCCCTTGGGTGAATGCAACTGTCCACAGCATCGTGTGTAGACATCATATCCACAAAGAAGAAGCATCCCTTCCTCTATGGGAGGAAAATATTTCCCAGAAGTTCTTTAGGATCTCTGATGATCTGAGATGAAGAACCAGTTTGTTTTTTCCCAATCCATCACAAACCATTATTTTTTAAAATACAGTAACAACCAATTACTATATAAATGAAATAAAAATAAAGATATTCAAAATGCCAACACTAATTACTTATTATAATTATTATTATCATTATAATCAATGTGTATAAAACTACTCAGTTAAATTGCTGTAAAAGTTCTTAATGCAATAAACAGTGCTAGTCTACAAAGAAACACCATTATTTGTATCATCCTGCCTAAGCAGTTGTCCTCTAGTTCCCAATGGCCAAGGGCTGGGTCACATAACTGGGCTAAACCAATCTCTGATGTAGCAAACTCTCTATTCCATTGATCTGTTTAATTAAACACACTTATGCAATGCCTACTATGGACAAATTTCTGGACAAGCAGCCTGTCATGTGTCCCATGTAGAGAAACAAGTGACATGCTATGGGACAATAGACTCAAAATGCCATTTTGACAGGGGTACGCAGTATGGATTTTTAAAGCATGTAGGGCTCATGCTGAACCTTGGCTATAGTATACAAAACTTTGACATGGTTATGTGGGGGAAAGGTTATAGTAGGCAGAGGAAATAATGAGTTGGAGCTGAGAGGAGGGAAAGTTGTTCAGGATTCAGAGATGTTTCAAAGCAAAACCAAAAGTCCATTCAGAGCAGAAAAGAATTAAGCAGAATAATGACAGATGGCCACATCCTAATCTCTGAACTGGCTTTCTGGATTCTCAAGCTTGATCTTTTCACCAAGAACTGTTAGAAGGAAGTTTGATGGAGTGGTGATAGCTTTGAAGTGAGACAAACCAGTTTTAATTTTGAATCTTGTTACCTAGTGCTCTGAGTCCTTTGGTAACTTACTTAGCTTGTCTGCGTCCCATCCTCCTTATGTTACAATTAGTGGTAAGATTATCTACCTTTAATTGGTTTAAAGAGTTAAATGAGGGGGCGGAGCCAAGATGGCGGCGTGAGTAGAGCAGTGGAAATCTCCTCCCAAAAACACATAGATATATGAAAATATAACAAAGAAAACTCATCCTAAAATAGAGACCAGAGGACACAGGACAACATCCAGACCACATCCACACATGCAAGAACCCAGCGCCTTGCGAAGGGGGTAAGATACAATCCCTGGCCCGGCGGGACCTGAGCGCCCCTCCCCCTGGCTCCCGGCGGGTGGAAAGAAACCGTAGGGTTTCTTTTTTTTGGCGAGTGCTTTTTGGAAGCCTTAAAGGGACAGGGACCCCTGTGCTAGGGTGGCAGGGCAGCGGGACCGGTGGGTGGGTGCCTGAGACCGGCGCCTGAGTACGGAGAAAATTGCGCGTTTTTCCTCTTCTTTTTTCTTTTTGGCGAGTGCTTTTTGGAAGACTTAAAGGGACAGGGACCCCAATACCAGCGAAAGAGTGCAGCAAGACTGGTGAGCGGGTGCCTGAGACGGGCGCCTGGGGAAAAAGAAAATTGCGCGTTTTTTCCAATACTAGGGAGGCAGGGCGGCGGAACCGGTGGGCGGGGGCCTGGGGCCGGCACCTGAGGACAAAAGAAAATCATGCGTTTTTCCCTTTTCTTTTTTTGGCGAGTGCTTTTTGGAAGCCTTGGATGGACAGGGACCCCAATACCAGGGAGGCAGGGCAGCAAGACTGTTGGGTGGGTGCCTGGGACCAGCGCCTGAGGACAAAGAAAATTGCGCGTTTCTCCCTTTTTTTTTCTTATTGGCGAGTGCTTTTTGGAGGCCTTAGGGGGACAGGGACTCCAGTGCCAGGGAGGCAGGGCGGCAGGGCTGGTGAGCAGGTGCCTGGGACCGGCACCTGGGGATGGAGAGGTTCGCGTGTTTTTCCCTTTTTTTTTGGAGAGTGTTTTTTGGAGGCCTTGGAGGGATGGACACCCCAGTGCTAGGGATGCAGGGCCGCATGACCAGTGGGCAGGTGCCTGGGACCGGCGCCTGAGGATAAACGATATCGCGCGTTTTTCCCTTTTTTTTTTTTTTTTTGGTGGGTGCTTTTCGGAAGCCTTGAAGGGACAGGGACCCCGTTGCTAGGGAGGCAGGGCAGCAGGACTGGTGAGCGGGTGCCTGGGACCGGCACCTGAGGACAATGAAAATTGTGAGTTTTTTCCTTTTTTCTTTTTTCTTTTTCCTCTTTCGTTGTTGCTGTTGTTGTTTTGGTTTGGAGAGTGCTTTTTAGAAGTCTTAAAGGGGCAGGGTGGGACACTTAGTCCAGAGGCAGGGAATCTGGGGATCCCTGAGCACTCTAACCCCCTGGGCAACAGGGAGCACAGAGGCCCCTTACAGAGATAAATAGATTCCCGGACGCTCCCCCTCCAATGGGGCGCCACCATTATGGAGGAGCAGCCCCAGCCAGACCATGCCCACAGCAACAGTGGAGATAAACTGCATAGCAAATGGGCAGGTAGCAGAAGCCCTGCCTGCGCACAGCTGACAAGCATAAGCCACTAGAGGTAGCTATCCTCCCAGGAGAGGAAGGCCACAAACCAACAAGAAGGGAAGCTCTTCCAGCGGTCACTCTTACCAGCTCTGCAAACTATCTCTATCACCATGAAAAGGCAAAACTACAGGCAAACAAAGATCACAGAGACAGCCCCTGAGAAGGAGACAGACCTAACCAGTCCTCCTGAAAAAGAATTCAAAATAAAAATCATGAACATGCTGACAGAGATGCAGAGAAAAATGCAAGAGCAATGGGATGAAGTCCGGAGGGAGATCACAGATGTCAGGAAGGAGATCACAGAAGTGAAACAATCCCTGGAAGGATTTATAAGCAGAATGGATAAGATGCAAGAGGCCATTGAAGGAATAGAAACCAGAGAACAGGAATGTATAGAAGCTGACATGGAGAGAGATAAAAGGATCTCCAGGAATGAAACAATACTAAGAGAACTATGTGACCAATCCAAAAGGAATAATATTCATATTATAGGGGTACCAGAAGAAGAAGAAAGAGGAAAAGGGATAGAAAGTCTCTTTGAAGAAATAATTGCTGAAAACTTCCCCAAACTGGGGGAGGAAATAATCAAACAGACCACGCAATTACACAGAACCCCCAACAGAAAGGATCCAAGGAGGACAACACCAAGACACATAATAAATAAAATGGCAAAGATCAAAGACAAGGACAGAGATTTAAGGCAGCCAGAGAGAATAAAAAGGTTACCTATAAAGGAAAACCCATCAGGCTATGATCAGACTTCTCAACAGAAACCCTACAGGCCAGAAGGGAATTGCATGATATACTTAATGCAATGAAACAGAAGGGCCTCGAACCAAGACTACTGTATCCAGCATGAATATCATTTAAATATGAAGGAGGAATTAAACAATTCCCAGACAAGCAAAAGTTGAGGGAATCTGCCTCCCAGAAACCACCACCTGTACAGGGCATCCTGCATTGACTACTCTAGATGGGAGCACTCCTAAAAAGAGCACAGAACAAAACACACAACATATGAAGAATGGAGGAGGAGGAATAAGAAGGGGGAGAAGAAAAGAATCCCCAGACAGTGTATATAACAGCTCAATAGCGAGCTAAGTTAGGCAGTAAAATACTAAAGAAGCTAACCTTGAACCTTTGGTAACCACGAACTTAAAGCATGCAATGGCGATAAGTACATATATCTCAATAGTCACCCTAAATGTAAATGGACTTAATGCACCAATCAAAAGACACAGAGTAACAGAATGGATAAAAAAGCAAGACCCATCTATATGCTGCTTACAAGAGACTCACCTCAAACCTAAAGACAAGCACAGACTAAAAGTCAAGGGATGGAAAAACATATTTCAGGGAAACAACAGAGAGAAGAAAGCAGGGGTTGCAGTACTAATATCAGACAAAATAGACTGCAAAACAAAGAAAGTAACAAGAGATGAAGAAGGACACTACATAATGATAAAGGGCTCAGTCCAACAAGAGGATATAACCATTCTAAATATATGTGCACCCAACACAGGAGCAACAGCATATGTGAAACAAATACTAACAGAACTAAAGAGGGAAATAGACTGCAATGCATTCATTTTACGAGACTTCAACACACCACTCACCCCAAAGGATAGATCCACCGGGCAGAAAATAAGTAAGGACACACAGGCACTGAAGTACACACTAGAACAGATGGACCTAATAGACATCTATAGAACTCTACATCCAAAAGCAACAGGATATACATTCTTCTCAAGTGCACATGGAACATTCTCCAGAATAGACCACATAATAGCTCACAAAAAGAGCCTCAGTAAATACCAAAATATTGAAATGTATAAAAGTAGAAATAAATTCTACAACGAAAACAAAAAGGCTCACAAACACATGGAGGCTTAACAACATGCTATTAAATAATCAATGTATCTATGAACAAATCAAAATAGAGATAAAGGAATATATAGAAACAAATGACAACAACAACACAAAGCCCCAACTTCTGTGGGACGCAGCGAAAGCAGTCTTAAGAGGAAAGTATATAGCAATCCAGGCACACTTGAAGAAGGAAGAACAATCCCAAATGAATAGTCTAACATCACAATTATCGACACTGGAAAAAGAAGAACAAATGAGGCCTAAGGTCAGCAGAAGGAGGGACATAATAAAGATCAGAGAAGAAATAAACAAAATTGAGAAGAATAAAACAATAGCAAAAATCAATGAAACCAAGAGCTGGTTCTTCGAGAAAAATAAACAAAATAGATAAGCCTCTAGCCAAACTTATTAAGAGAAAAAGAGAATCAACACAAATCAACATAATCAGAAATGAGAATGGAAAAATCACGACAGACTCCACAGAAATACAAAGAATTATTAAAGACTACTATGAAAACCTATATGCCAACAAGCTGGAAAACCTAGAAGAAATGGACAACTTCCTAGAGAAATACAACCTCCCAAGACTGACCAAGGAAGAAACACAAAAGTTAAACAAACCAATTACGAGCAAAGAAATTGAAACGGTAATCAAAAAACTACCCAACAATAAAACCCCGGGGCCGGACAGATTTACCTCGGAATTTTATTAGACACACAGAGAAGACATAATACCCATTCTCCTTGAAGTTTTCCAAAAAACAGAATAGGAGGAATACTTCCAAACTCATTCTATGAAGCCAACATCACCCTAATACCAAAACCAGGCAAAGACCCCACCAAAAAAGAAAATTACAGACCAATATCCCTGATGAATGTAGATGCAAAAATACTCAATAAAATATTAGCAAACAGAATTCAACAGTATATCAAAAGGATCATACACCATGACGAAGTGGGTTTCATCCTGGGGATGCAAGGATGGTACAACATTCGAAAATCCATCAACATCATCTACCACATCAACAAAAAGAAAGACAAAAACCACATGATCATCTCCATAGATGCTGAAAAAGCATTTGACAAAATTCAACATCTATTTATGATAAAAACTCTCAGCAAAATGGGAATAGAGGGGAAGTACCTCAACATAATAAAGGCCGTATATAATAAACCCACAGCCAGCATTATACTGAACAGCAAGAAGCTGAAAGCATTTCCTCTGAGATCGGGAACCGGACAGGGATGCCCACTCTCCCCACTGTTATTTAACATAGTACTGGAGGTCCTAGCCACGGCAATCAGACAAAACAAAGAAATACAAGGAATCCAGATTGGAAAAGAAGAAGTTAAACTGTCACTATTTGCAGATGATATGGTATTGTACATAAAAAACCCTAAAGACTCCACTCCAAAACTACTAGAACTGATTTCGGAATACAGCAAAGTTGTAGGATATAAAGTTAACACACAGAAATCTGTAGCTTTCCTGTACACTTACAATGAACCAATAGAAAGAGAAATCAGGAAAACAATTCCATTCACCATTGCATCAAGAAGAATAAAATACCTAGGAATAAACCTAACCAAAGAAGTGAAAGACTTATACTCTGAAAACTACAAGTCACTCTTAAGAGAAATTAAAGTGGAAACTAATAAATGGAAACTCATCCCATGCTCATGGCTAGGAAGAATTAATATCGTCAAAATGGCCTTCCTGCCGAAAGCAATATAGAGATTTGATGCAATCCCTCTCAAATTACCAGCAACATTCTTCAATGAATTGGAACAAATAATTCAAAAATTCACATGGAAACACCAAAGACCCCGAATAGCCAAAGCAATCCTGCGAAAGAAGAATAAAGTAGGGGGGATCTCACTCCCCAACTTCAAGCTCTACTACAAAGCCATAGTAATCAAGACAATCTGGTACTGGCACAAGAACAGAGCCACAGACCAGTGGAACAGATTAGAGACTCCAGAAGTTAACCCAAACATATATGGTCAATTAATATTTGATAAAGGAGCCATGGACATACAATGGCAAAATGACAGTCTCTTCAACAGATGGTGCTGGCAAAACTGGACAGCTACATGTAGGAGAATGAAACTGGACCATTGTCTAACCCCACATACAAAGGTAAACTCAAAATGGATCAAAGACCTGAATGTAAGTCATGAAACCATTAAACTCTTGGAAAAAAACGTAGGCAAAAACCTCTTAGACATAAACATGAGTGACCTCTTGTTGAACATATCTCCACGGGCAAGGAAAACAACAGCAAAAATGAGCAAGTGGGACTACATTAAGCTGAAAAGCTTCTGTAAAGCGAAAGACACCATCAACAGAACAAAAAGGAACCCTACAGTATGGGAAAATATATTTGAAAATGAGAGATCTGATAAAGGCTTGACGTCCAGAATATATAAAGAGCTCACACGCCTCAACAAACAAAAAACAAATAACCCAATTAAAAAATGGGCAGAGGAACTGAACAGATAGTTGTCTTAAAAAGAAATCAGATGGCCAACAGACACATGAAAAGATGTTCCATATCGCTAATTATCAGAGAAATGCAAATTAAAACTACAATGAGGTATCACCTCACACCAGTAAGGATAGCTGCCATCCAAAAGACAAACAACAAAAAATGTTGGCGAGGCTGTGGAGAAAGGGGAACCCTCCTACACTGCTGGTGGGAATGTAAATTAGTTCAACCATTGTGGAAAGCAGTATGGAGGTTCATCAAAATGCTCAAAACAGACCTACTATTTGACCCAGGAATTCCACTCCTAGGAATTTACCCTAAGAACGCAGCAATCAAGTTTGAAAAAGACAGGTGCACCCCTATGTTTATCGCAGCACTATTCACAATAGCCAAGAATTGGAAGCAACCTAAATGTCCATCGGTAGATGAATGGATAAAGAAGATGTGGTACATATACACAATGGAATACTACTCAGCCATAAGAAGTGGAAAAATCCAACCATTTGCAGCAACATGGATGGAGCTGGAGAGTATTATGCTCAGTGAAATAAGCCAAGCGGAGAAACAGAAATACCAAATGATTTCACTCATCTGAGGAGTATAAGAACAAAGGAAAAACTGAAGGAACAAAACAGCAGCGGAATTACAGAACCCAAAAATGGACTAACAGGTACCAAAGGGAAAGGAACTGGGGAGGATGGGTGGGCAGGGAGGGATAAGGGGGGAAGAAGCAGGGGGGCATTAAGGTTAGCATGCATGGGGGTGGGGAGAAAGTGGAGGGTGGGCTGTACAACACAGAGAGGACAAGTAGTGATTCTACAAAATTTTGTTAAGCTGATGGACAGTAACCGTAATGTGGTTTTTAGGGGGGACCTGATATAGGGGAGAGCATAGTAAACATAGTATTCTTCATCTAAGTATAGATTAAAGATTAAAAAAAAAGAAAGAAAGAAAGAAAGAAAAGAGGATTACTCCTTGATAGGATAAAATTATTGGTAAATCAAAGATCAACGCATGCTTTAAATGTCCTTAATGTTGATCACTTAAAGGGTGTCAGATGATGAGCTATGGAGGTACTCTTTTCTGATAATATTCCTTTCTCTTAATTAAAAAAAAAAAAGCAGTTCTTGTGTGCTGACCTCCAATGAGTTCTACACAGTGGTATACAGGGTATGTCAAAGTGTGGGCAAGGGGTCTGTTTGTTTCTATGCAGAAGATCAAGGCCTAGCTTAGCTACACAGAAAATGAACTAAGATACGATATGAGGAGGAGCTTCCGGCATTAGCACTCTCTGGAGGACTTGTGCTGGGGGATGATCATCAAAAAGCCTCCACAGGGATCCCGACGATGCTGCGGTTGTGGCTGCATCCACCCCACCATTTCCTGGACTTGCCTTTGGAATGAGGAGGGAGATGTCTAGGCTGGAATGTGCATACAGTGAGACAACAGATTTGACCAGATCTGTACTGTTGGAACTCAACCAGGCGTTGGGAGGGTTGCAAGTTGTAGCACTCCAAAATCTTATGACTATAGACTATCTACGGTTAAAAGAACATATGGGATGTGAACAGATCCCAGAAATGGGTTGCTTTAATTTGTCTGATTTCTCTCAGACTGTTCAAGTACAGTTGGACAATATCCATCATATCATAGACAAATTTTCACAAATGGCTAGGGTGCCTAAATGGTTTTCTTGGCTTCACTGGAGATGGCTGGTAATCATAGATTTGTTTTGTTTATGTCACCGTATTCCTATTATGTTAATATGTAAGCACAAGTTAGTTAGTAGTTTAAAACCTATATGTGCTTAAGGTACTCTACAAGAAGATATGTCAAAGAAATAATCAATCCTCCCATGTTTTCTTCCATGTGCTACCTCTATAGCTTTTCTTCTTCCTTCCTAATTACAACCCTTAAATAGAATTCGTGCCCCATATCGAATTTACCGAGTATCATAATTCCTCCAGGTGGTAAAGATACCTCTAGTCAAGTGCTGGGCATAGAAGCCACAGGGCATAAATCTGCAAAGAAGTAAAAAGCTAACCTTTTCAAACAATATGGCTTCTCTCTCACTTACCAACTTTACATTTCCCTGTATGGCCCCGGAAGATGACTGGTTACCCAGAGACGGGTAAGATTCCTTAAGGGAGGAACAACCTAAGACAGGCACAGTCGCAGGGGGGGCCATCAGGTTAGAAATTGGGGATCAACAGAAGTGAGGCTTAGAACCTCACCCCCCCCCTGTTTTGAGAGAAATCTTGTCCATCCGTGGATGTTTTGCTGACCTTGTCTAGTTTGGATTAATACTTAGTCCATAGGCACACACCTGATCATCTACATTTGCCCTCTTACAGCACTAAACTATGTTTTCTACCTTTATCTTGCATCTACCTACCACTTCAGCATTTTATTAAAAATGAAAAGAATAATAATAATAAAGGGAGAAATTTGGGATCCACATATAAATCAAGTATAAAAATCAAATGAATATTCATATTTGACCTGATTTTTTATAGTTCATAATGCGTGATCAAAACCAAAAGTTTCTGTGATGAGTGCGCTTGTACTCTTCACCATGTAAGAATTTTTTCACTATGTAAGAATTCGTTCACCATGTAAGAACTTGTTCGTTATGCTTGAGAAGATTGGAGAGTGACAAGAATTAGGCTTGAGATGGATTAATGATTGTGCATTGAGCATTGACCCCCCTATACAGAATTTTATTGTTGTTAACAACCATTTGATCAATAAATATGAGAGATGCCCTCTCAAAAAAAAAAAGAATTAAATGATTTTATGTATGCATGTAGTAAATGCTTAATATATGGCAGCTATTATTAGATATGTCTTAGGTTTTAGTATGCAGGAAAAGTAAGAGCCAAACAGGTTCAAATTCTCTCCATCTATTGCTGATGACCTCTACAAACGGTGCATTTCAGTTAGTGAATTTCATTTGCTCATTAAATATAGTATGATGACATTAATATTTATTCTGTCCAGATATGTTTGTTGTATTATGTGCCAGGTACAGAGAAATATAACTCTGAATAAAACTTGGTCACTGCCCTCCAGTGAAGCCCCCAGTCTACAGGATACTGTTTTCCAAACTGTGAGAGACTAGAAACCTCACCCTAGGTGGAATAACAGGAGATTTCAGATGGCTGAGAGACATAGCATAAAGTAACATCATCACCCAGTGAAAAATTCTTCCTGTTCACTTTCAGTCCTTTGGATTACATTTAGGAGAAAGTCTGTTTGGTGCCAGTCTGTCTCACACCTTTCCATCACTGGCTAATCTCAAATAGAAAACAAGTGGCAGGCTGTGAGCCTTTGGCAGGCAACAGAGTTTTGCTGGAACTGAAAACTATTGTCTGATTATCTCTGTGGCCAATGTTAATGCTGTCTCACCACAGAGTGATTTTGAGATTCCTTGGAAATTTTAAAGGTGACCAATTAAAGAAAAGCACTAAGAAATTAATAGTACAAAAGAAATACAGATGTGAAAAAAATGTGAGAGCAAACACAAATGGTGTTTTGTAGACTCTGTAATGGTGAATAATGGCATGTAAACATAGGTGCAAGGCTTTGTGATGAGGGCTCAGATACATACTAGGGAGAATGGAGGACAGAGATAGGGAAGATGAACTTTGGCTGAGTCATGGAAAAACTTGCAAAGCAAGAGGATGACTTCAAGATGATACTTTCAGAAAGTGAGGAGAAGAAAACATTCTAGTTAGGAAGAACAATGTACACAAAACTGCATTCAGAAAACTGTTACAAAGTAAATGGTTCTTATAGAAGAGTTCTACTTTGAAAATGCACTCAGCATTTCCACTGATTAAATTGTATGTGTATGTGTGTGCCACTTAAAATGAAATTGTATGTGTATGTGTGTGCCACTTAGAATACAATAAGACAGTTTTTAAAAACTTAGAGTTTATGATCATCTTTCTATTTTATGTTTTCATAAACATTATTCAGCATTAAGTAGACACTTCTTCCCTTTAACTGAAGACGGTTTTTTTATGGTTTTTATGTTTGTTCATTTTTGCCACAGAACTCTGCATTAGCTTTGTTCTTGTCTTAAGCCTATTTTTAAAATGAAAAATAGTCATAAACGGGCCCAGAAAAAACAAATGCTATATTTGTTGCTAAATGTCTCTGCAAAAGGTAAGCTTAGCAGAGTCCTTTGTGATTAGTTTCTTTTTTTCCCTAAGTAGTAGAGTGAGAAGGCAGGCCTTGGTGAATCCTTTATTCCATATCTACCACATACTTAATTGTATGCCAGACAGATAGTATTCTTCCATTATGAACAATTGGGGAAGACCTTATTATATTTAAATAGAAAGTCAAGTTCCTTTATGATGATCAATAGTGATTATATGAATTAGCTCATCAAATATATATTTTTTTATTTTGCTATCATTAATCTACAATTACATGAAGAACATTATGTTTACTAGGCTCCCCCTGCACCAGGGCCCCCACACATACCCCATTACGGTAACTGTCCATCAGCGTAGTAAGATGCTGTTGAGTCACAACTTGTCTTCTCTGTGTTGCACAGCCCTCCCCATGCCCCACCCACATTATACATGCTAATCATAATGCCCCCTTTCTTTTTCCCCACCCTTATCCCCCCCTTCCCACCCATTCTCCCCAGTCCCTTTCCCTTTGGTAACTGTTAGTCCATTCTTGGGTTCTGTGATTCTGCTGCTGTTTTGTTCCTTCAGATTTTCTTTGTTCTTGTACTCCACATATGAGTGAAATCATTTGGTGCTTGTCTTTCTCTGCCTGGCTTATTTCACTGAGCATAATACCCTCTAGCTCCATCCATGTTGTTGCAAAAAGTAGAATTTGTTTTTTCTTATGGCTGAGTAATATTCCATTGTGTATATGTACCACATGCTCTCTTTTTTTAAAAAATCAATCAGCATTTATTTTCTTTATTGTACTGCTTCTACTAAGTTTAAATAATGTCCCCATGAATAGATAAGAAAAGCACTGTTTAGGATATCTTTTTTTATTAATTTTATTTTGGTATCATTAATCTACAATTACATGAAGTACAGTATGTTTACTAGGTTCTCCCCTACACCAAGTCCCCCCTACATACCCATTCACAGTCACTGTCCATCAACATAGTAAGATGCTGTAAAATCACTACTTGTCTTCTCTGTGTAGCCCAGCCCTCCCCGTGCCCCCCCCGACATTATACATGTTAATCCTAATGCCCCATTTCTTTTTTCCCACCCTTATCCCTCCCTTCCCACCCATCCTCCCCAGTCCCTTTCCCTTTTGTAACTGTTAGTCAATTCTTGGGTTCTGTGTTTCTGCTGCTGTTTTGTGCCTTCAGTTTTCTTTTGTTCTTATACTCCACATATGAGTGAAATCATTTGGTATTTGTCTTTCTCTGCTTGGCTTATTTCACTGAGCATAATACCCTCTAGCTCCATCCATGTTGTTGGAAATGGTAGGATCTGTTTTTTTCTTATAACTGAGTAATATTCCATTGTGTATATGTACCACATCTTCTTTATCCATTCATCTACTGATGGAAATTTAGGTTGCTTCCATATCTTGGCTATTGTAAATAGTGCAGCGATAAACATAGGGGTGCATCTGTCTTTTTCAAACTGGAGTGCTGCATTCTTGGGGTAAATTCCTAGAAGTGGAATTCCTGGGTCAAATGGTATTTCTATTTTGAGCATTTTGAGGAACCTCCATACTGCTTTCCACAATGGTTGAACTAATTTACATTTCCACCTGCAGTGTAGGAGAGGTCCCCTTTCTCCACAACCTCACTAACATTTGTTGTTGTTTGTCTTTTGGATGGTGGCTATCCTTACTGGTGTGAGGTGATATCTCATTGTGGTTTTAATTTGCATTTGTCTGATGACTAGTGATGTGGAGCATCTTTTCATGTGTCTGTTGACCATCTGAATTTCTTCTTTGGAGAACTGTCTGTTCAGCTCCTCTAACCATTTTTTAATTGAATTATTTGCTTTTTGTTTTTTGAGGTGCATGAGCTCTTCCTATATTTTGGATGTCAACCCTTTATCAGATCTGTCATTTTCGAATATATTCTCCCATACTGTAGGGTACCTTTTTGTTCTATTGATGCTGTCCTTTGCTGTACAGAAGATTTCAGCTTGATATAGTCCCACTTGTTCATTTTTGCTTTTGTTTCCCTTGCCCAGGGAGATATGTTCATGAAGTCACTCATGTTTATGTCCAAGAGATTTCTGCCTATGTTTTTTTCTAAGAGTTTTATGGTTTCATGACTTACATTCAGGTCTTTGATCCATTTCGAATTTACTTTTGTGTATGGGGTTAGACAATGATCCAGTTTCATTCTCTTACATGTAACTGTCCAGTTTTGCCAGCACCATCTGTTGAAGAGACTTGCATTTCCCCATTGTATGTCCATGGCTCCTTTATTATATATTAATTGACCACATATGCCTGGGTTAATGTCTGGAGTCTCTATTCTATTCCACTGGTCTGTGGCTCTGTTCTTGTGCCAGTACCAAATTGTCTTGATTACTATGGCTTTGTAGTAGAGCTTGAAGATGGGGAGCGAGATCTCCCCCACTTTAGTTTTCCTTCTCAGGATTGCTTTGGATTTTTGGGGTCTTTGGTGGTTCCATATGAATTTTTGAACTATTTGTTCCAGTTCATTGAAGACAGCTGTTGGTAATATGATATGCATTGCATTGAATCTGTAGACTGCTTTCTGCAGGATGGACATTTTGATGATATTAATTCTTCCTAGCCAAGAGCATGGGAAGAGTTTCTATTTGCTAGTGTCCTCTTTGATTTCTCTTAAGAGTGTCTTGTAGTTTTCAGGGTATAGGTCTTTCACTTCCTTGGTCAGGTTTATTCCTAGGTATTTTATTCTTTTTGATGCAGTTGTGAACAAAATTGTTTTCCTAATTTCTCTTACTATTAGTTCATTTGTATTGTATAGGAAAGCCACAGATTTCTGTGTGTTAATTTTGTATCCTGCAACTTTGCTGTATTCCGATATCGGTTCTAGTAGTTTTGGAGTAGAGTCTTTGGGGTTTTTATGTATAATATCATGTCATCTGCAAATAGTGACCGTTTAACTTCTTTACCAATTTGGTTTCCTTGTATTTCTTTGTTTTCTCTAATTGCCATGGCTAGGACCTTTTGTACTATGTTAAATAACAGTGGGGAGAGTGGGCATCCCTGTCCTGTTCCCGATCTCAGAGGAAAAGCTTTCAGGTCCTCGCTGTTCAGTATGATGTTGGCTGTAGGTTTATCATATATTGCCTTTATTTTGTTGAGGTACTTGCCCTATGTACCCATTTTGTTGAGAATTTTTATCATGAATGGATGTTGAATTTTGTTGAATGTTTTTTCAGCATTTCTGGAGATTATCATGTGATTTTTGTCCTTTTTGTTTATGTGGTGGATGATGTTGATGGATTTTTGAATGTTGTACCATCTCAGCATCCCTGGGATGATTCCCACTTGGTTATTGTGTATGATCCTTTTGATGTATTTCTGATTTCGATTTGCTAATATTTTGTCGTGTATTTTTGCATCTATGTTGATCACGGATACTGATCTGTAATTTTCTTTTTTGGTGGGGTCTTTGCCTGGTTTTGGTATTAGGGTGATGTTGGCTTCATAGAATGAGTTTGGGAGTATTCCCTCCTCTTCTATTTTTTGGAAAACTTTAAGGAGAATGGGTGTTATGTCTTCTCTGTATGTGATAAAATTCCAAGGTAAATCCATCTGGTCCGGGGGTTTTGTTCCTGGGTAGTTTTTTATTAGCACTTCAATTTCTTTGCTGGTAATTGGTTTGTTTAGATTTTGTGTTTCTTCCTTGGTCAGTGTTGGAAGGTTGTATTTTTCTAGGAAGTTGTCCATTTCTCCTAGATTGTCCAGCTTGTTGGCATATAGATTTTCATAGTAGTCTCTAATAATTCTTTGTATTTCTGTGAGGTCTGTCATGATGTTTCCTTTCTCATTTCTGATTCTGTTGATGTGTGTTGATTCTCTTTTTCTCTTAATAAGTCTGGCTATAGGCTTATCTATTTTGTTTATTTTCTCAAAGAACCAGCTCTTGGTTTCATTGATTTTTTCTATTGATTTATTCTTCTCGATTTTATTTTTTTATGATCTTTGTTATGTCCCTCCTTCTGCTGAATTTAGGCCTCATTTGTTCTTCTTTTTCCATTTCGATAATTGTGATATTAGACTATTTGTTTGGGATTGTTCTTCCTTCTTTAAATATGCCTGGATTGCCATATACATTCCTCTTAAGACTGCTTTCATTGCATCCCACAAAAGTTGGGGCTTTGCGTTGTGTTGTCATTTGTTTCCATATATTGCTTGGTCTCTATTTTAATTTGGTCTTTGATCCATTGATTATTTAGGAACATTTTGTTAAGCCTCCATGTGTTTGTGGGCCTTTTTTGCTTTCTTTGTACAATTTAGCTTCTAGTTTTATATCTTTGTGGTCTGAAAGTCCACGGATGCAGAAGATTTCTCTCAAAACTGGGGGGGTGAGGTTCTAAGCCTCACCTCTGTTGATCCCCAATTTCTCACCTGATGTGCCCCCTGTGACTGTGCCTGTCTTAGGTTGTTCCTCCCTTGAGGAATCTTACCCGTCTCTAGCTAACCAGTCATCTTCCGGGGCCATACAGGGAAATGTATAGTTGGTAAGTGAGAGAGAAGCCATATTGTTTGAAAAGGTTAGCTTTTTACTTCTTTGCAGATTTATGCCCTGTGGCTTCTATGCCCAGCACTTGTCTCGAGGAATCTTTACCACCTGGAGGAATTATGATACTCGGAAAATTGGATATGAGGCACGAATTCTATTTAAGGGTTGTAATTAGGAAGGAAGAAGAAAAGCTATAGAGGTAGCATATGGAAGAAAACATGGGAGGATTGATTATTTCTTTGACATATCTTCTTGTAGAGTACCTTAAGCATGTGTAGGTTTTAAACTACTAACTAACTTGCGCACACATATTAACATAATAGGAATACAGTGACATAAACAAAGCAAATATATAATTACCAGCCTCGATGACATCAATTTTTAAAGCTGTGACTCTGTATCTTAATACCCTACCCTTCCATCTACTCTTCCATATATCCAGTAAAGGTTTACTGAAGTCCCTATCAGATTACTGACACTATCTTAGGTGCTAGGAATGCCATGAGGAGTTGGATAAGGCATATGCTCTAAGAAAGCTGACAATCCAGTGAGATAAGGTGATCTGCATACGTTATCATCCAATATAATGGCCAGCAGTGATAATTGCTATGTGGAGATAGGGAGGAAGTAGATACATTTATCGATAGAGAGGTCAGGGAAGGTTTGACGGGAAAAGAAACTATGGCCATGTGAATATCTGGAAGAGAATTCCTGGAAGATGGACCAGAAAATTCTCTGAGGCAAGAACTTTCTTGATGCATTAAAGAGTGAAAAGAAGGACAATGGGGGTAGAACTTAATAAAGAAGGGGGGTGTAAAAGCTGACATTAAAGAGGAAGGTGCAGCCCTGCCACGGAGGCCACGTGGGCCATAGTGAGATGTAGCAATTTGTTGTAAGTGTAATGACAGGTCTTCAGAAAATTCTGACCTGGGTCAGACATGATCTGATTTATTTCGAAATGTTACTCTGGCTTCTGTATGGAGAAGAGATTGATGAAGGCCAGAGTAGAAACTGGCAGTCTCATTTCACACCTCCCTGACAGGCTGGTCCAAAACCCACTCAGTTGGAAGTCCTTGAACTGTCAGGACAGAGGGTACTGGCTGGGACACAGTCATCATGATGGATCTGCACTCTCAGGGTGAGAAGCAAGTTTCAGAGTTTGTGCACAAATAATATATACAATTGGGGTGTGTTTGTTATGTATATAAATTTATAAGATTTTTTAAGTTATATATGAGTCATATTTATTATGAGTCATAATCTAAATCTAAGAGGAAGAGGCATGCTCAGAACAAGTCCTCAGATAGATTAAAGATGCACACTTGGATTTTACCATCAGTAGTCAGTAGTTTTCAAATTTTTTGCTTTAGTGAGCACTCTAACACAAATTCTCTCTCCAAGTTATATTTCACTGAAACTCCTACCTCAGGTACATGCTGCTGCTTCATGAATAGTTTTTTTGTCATTCCTTTCTGCCTTCCTAATGGACTAAATCTCCAGCCTATGATTCAGAAATTCTTTTGTTTATCCTTTCAATTATTTATTTATTTTTGCATTCCTACATTTACTTCCTTTTTTGATATATTTTTTATTGAAGTATAGTTCATATACAATATTTTGTTGGTTTCAAGTATACAAAATAGTGATTTAACAGTTATATACATTATTAAAATGGTCACCCAACTAGTTCCTACATTTACTTCTTCCAAATTTGCCTGTAGATTTTGAGAACATCAAGTTCCCAGGCCTTGGGACACTTTCGTAGTTCTGATTCCAAGGGGTTGCCTGACAAATAAAGGGTCCTGTGGGCCAGCATTGTCAGGCAGGGCTGAGTGAGTGGAAACCCCAGAGGGCAATTGATGTCACTGGTTTTTTAAATCTGCAAATCCTCCGAGGCGAGCAGCCAGGGACACCAGCACTGTGACAAATGGTTTATAAGCTCCCTTTGTGATCCAACTTATCCACCTTTTCTTCTCCAACAACCCCTCATAGGCACACACTCTGATTGGAACTAGGATCACAGCCAATCACATTAAGATTACCCTGGGGTGGGGCTCACAGACCCATTGGAGGTCTTAAGGTCTTGCCCCTCTAACTGGCCACTGGGCTTAGCCAATCCTTCAACTCAAATAACTAAAATAACCTTTCTATGTCATTTGGCTGAGTGAATTCACTCTGTTAGGCAGCTGGGATTAAATTGTGGGAAGACACAGATCAAGTCATACTCCTCTTTTTCTTTATCTTAGAGAGGAACACACTGCTTAGGTCAGACAATACTTTCACTACTCCTGTGAGGCCTTTGGTTCCCGTTGTAAAGGCAAAGAACTGAGTCTCATTGAACTGACATGGATCGTTCAGCACCACACAGCTGATTGATATCATGGTCTGTATTAGTTTCCTGGGGCTACTATAATGAAGTCCTATAAACTGTGTGGCTTAAAACAATAGAAATGCATTGTTTCACACTTTTGGAGACTGGGAGTCCAAATTCAGGTTGTCAGCAGGGCTGTGCTTCCTTCTAAGCCTCTAGGAGAAGTTCCTTCCTGACCTTTCCCAGTTTCTGGTGGCTTCAGGCATTTTGTGGCTTGACAGCATCACTTTAGTTTCTGCCTATGTCTTCACATGGCCACCTTCCCTCTGTGTCTGCATCTGCATTTCGCTCTTTATATAAAGATACTAGTCATATTGGATTAAGAAGCCACACTACTCCAATCTGACTCCATTTTAGGTAATTACATTTGCCACAATCCGAGTACCAAATATGGTCACATTCTGAGGTACTGGCATTTAGGATTCAAAAGTCTTTTGGGGGCACACAACTAAATCCATAACATAATACAAGCTATAATTCTGGTATTGATACTCCAATTTCCAAGCAAATCTATTCATATACATTGGGGAATCTTCTACCACACCAGAGTTGTCTCCAGGTTACAAACAGAAGCTTTATTTTCATAGCTAAGGCAAATATACATGCTGGTTTTCCTGGAATAGTCTCAGTTTATGCCCCATATAAATTCTGATGGTGACTCTTTGTACCTCAAATGGGATGAGTTTTGGACATTTCATTATATGACACCCTACTTAGAGCATACATTTTGAAAAGCATTTCTGAATTATCAAACACTATATGCTAAGGCAATTGCAAACATGTGGGACAATAATCTTATAATACAGTTATAATCAGTATCCCTGTCTCATACATGAAGAATCACTAATGGCCAAAGCCCAGGAGCTGATAAGAAGCAGAACCAGGATTTTAGTTCAGATAGGTCTGATTACAACCCTCTGTGCTAAATCACACTATCATATTGCCTCCTGGATGCACATGGAGCACAGGTCCCTGTTTCAGTTCTCACAATCTTTTAATGAACTGAGCTAAACTTCTTCCTCCCACATCTCAAGCTGATATTCTGCAAATTGCAACTGCAATCAAACAATTGTCCTTTTGAACACAGTACTCTGAGTGTTCTAAAAGGAAAGTCATGGACCTTTGTGGGTAAGCAGAACCTGTCATTTTTCTACTTAGGAAAAGGCTGCCTCTGAGAGTACAGAGGGACATCTTCCCTGCCCAGGACCAGTGCTAACCACATTTCCACAGATGCTCTGTTGCTCTAAGGGCCTGACCTCTGCCATAGCATCACCATTTCAGGCTGGCCACCACTTTGATATGCAAGAAGGAGAAAGTTTCCATTTCAAACAAGTCCCTCGCTTTGCTGAGAATAAATTCATTAGTTGCTCTTAAAGACTGAGAACCTGTGATTATTTAGCAATTATGTGGGCTTTTTGTGAATATTTTAAATTATACATATTTCTCACTGGATAAAGATGATTCTCCTCTTAGTGGAAGGTATGAATTTCCAGGAGAAAATGAACACATTTATTTTTTTCTGTGAGCTCTGTTGTGAATACCAGCAAGTACACTATCTTTATATAACAATTTGTGGCCCCCGGAACCCCAGAAGTGTAGAAGGTGAATTTTTCTTAGATAATTGGGTTTAACTCTTGGAAAGGTGACTCTGATACAAAAATATAACAGTAAATATTCAGTGATACACCTTGTTTTATGAAACAAATTATTCTGCCCCATCCCTTACGAGGAGCGCCTTCTGATAAATTTGAGGAAAGAGAGCTGTTTCTTGACCATTTCTGACTAAACACATGCTGCATCTCACACCTATTTGCTGTCACCTGTTTTTCAGGTCCACCTTCTGCTATTTTCTGAATTGTATCTCCCCAAATTCCTATGCTGAGGCCCTAACCTCAAATGCAACTGTATTTGGAGACAGGGATTTTAGGAAACTACTTGAGGTTAAATGAGGTCATAGAGAGGAATCTAATCTGATAGAACTGATGTCCTTGTAAGTACAGGAAGAGATACCAGAGATCTCTTTCTCTCTCTTGCCATGCACATACAAGGGGAGAGCCATGTGAGGACACAGCAAAGAGGTGGCCATCTACAGCCCTGTAAGAGAGTTCTTACCAGACACCAGCCCTGCCATCACCTTGATCTTAGACTTCTAGTCTGCAGAATTGTGAGAAAATTAATGTGTTTTTTAAGCCCCAAGACCTGTGGTATTCTGTTATGGCAGCACAAGCTAAAACACCTTTGATTCCCCCAGATGCCACCCCTAATACTGAACCACTTCTCCCATCCTGAGGACCACTCTCTTCTTTCATTCCCCTAAGAGCATCATGAAATCAAACTTGCTGAATGCACTACACTTTTATGAATGTTTGTGAAAATATTGGCAAATTACAAGACAGAACTGGTAACAAAACCACAAATTTGACTGCAGACATAACTTTCTATATATAAAACTCACTGGCAATTCCCTCCTCCAGAAATTCGTAGGCCATCTGGAAACCCACTTGGTTAAGCAATGAATTCTGCCCTCTTTGTGTTACCTCTGCTGTAATGCAGGGCCAATGGCAGGGTAGACTGACTTACCAAGGAGAGCAGGCCAGTCCATGAAGGTGTTTTCCCCTCTCCCCTGGCTCCTGAGGTAGTTCATGATGGTTCAAATATGTGAAAGCAACTGCAGTCAGTTTTTGTTTTAAATAGAATTTTTTTATTTAGGCTATCAAGATTAAAATTTACTAAATTGAAATATACTTTTTTTATTAAAACCTCAGGTGATCAGCATTCAACTTCATTCTAACTTTTTTACTTAGATGTTCTGAGCTCTGATGATGTCAAGCCCTTTCCATTCCCCAGTGATAGTGTCTTCAAAACCTACTCTTGGCCCCAGATGTGTTTCTGAGAAGATGTGTACACATTATTTTGTGTAAATACAATTTTACATAAACACTTCAGGAGCCAGGTATTTGAAAGAAACCCTGAGAATGGACACATATAAAACAAAATCTCTCACTTTTGTGATGAACAGGTTCAAATGCTTAGGTTTAAGAATGCATGGTTTTGAAAACCAACTTTTCTTAAGAGTGGACCCATCTAACTCAGGGAGCCAAGTCAACGCATTTTTGAGCCAAGGAGAAGCATGGCCACTTCAGAAGACCAGAAAAGCAACATTCTAGCTCTATAACTATATCTACCTCACACAACAAATATGGTAAGAATAAAATCCAAGGCCTTATGGTCCATCTGTACTGGTACAGGGAAGGAAAATTCCTTCTACTCTTAGGTTCTGTGGCTGGCCTAAGAACTGAATGGACACAAGACAGTTAAACTGTAGAAAAACATACAAATTTATTTTATATATATATATTAACACATACAGTGGTGCATTTGGAAAGAAAATGAGACCCAAAAGAAGCCATTAGGGCCAAATATTACATGCCTTTTTACATAAAGAATTATTACTTGTGAGGATGTGACAAGGCAAAGGGGCTTGGGGTAGTGGCAGTAAATTGTGGGACACACCAGGAAGTACATGAGAGATGGAAACTAATTGAAGATAATAAGTGTCATCTTAGTAGATTTGCTTGCACATGTCTCTTCCAGCATCAACTCCCAGTCTCTGGAGATAAGAATGGTCTTCTACTCCTGGTACAGGTGCCAGAAGGCATCTTTCCTGTGGGAAAATTTATGATCTGCTTCTGGGGGGAAAAGGAAGAGGGCATAGAGCACTTCCCATATCTGCTGTTTCTCAAGTCTCTTCAGCTCAAAATTGTAAATATGCCAAAGCAGCAAAGCTTGGGATGGCATGTTCTGAATCCCTTCAATGGAAAGAATTTAGCAAAAGGAAATAAGTGCAGGTTTTGGAGACACAGAGACATGAGTAGTTGCAGCTGTGTAATATGAGTCAGTAACTTAGAATCCTTTACATTTGAGGTTCTCATCTGCAGGATGGGATGGTATTAACACTTACTTCATATGGTTATTGTGAAGATTAAATGAAGTACTGTGTCTATATAGTGCCTGGTATACAATGTGCTCAAAGGGCATGCAGTATTACTAATATTAGTAAGTTCAAATCATTTCAGTCATCCTGTGACCATGGAGGGTCCCTTACACCTTATCCATTATCCCACCAATGCTTATGGTTTCACAGAATTTAACAGAGAAGATTGCCAATGAATGACTTGAGGCAAAGCCTCCTCTGCTTATAGACCCAGTTTGGGAAAAGGCTTCTTAGTATTGAATATAGAACAGTATCTCCCCATATACTGTTCAGCACCACTTGTACAGCCTTTCAGTAGACCACAGTACATAGTTGAGAAAAATCCAAGTGCAAGTCAAATATTTTCCTACCCAAATCTTGAAGGCAGACCCCCTTCTCTCTAACATCCAAAAGTCCAGGGAGGAAAATTGGTCCGACACCCCACTGGAATCATCTTTTCATACTACATTTCTTCTTGGGGCTAGAGCTACAAGGACAGAACAGGGGGAAATGGAATCTAGTTTCTGCTGCAGGGAGCTCATGACCTGGTGGGGGTGGTTCAGAATCGCACAACAAAATGTAACAATGAAACCAGGCAGTATGGGAAGCCACTAAGGTGATTTATACAAAAAACTGTGAGAGGTGTAATGGAATATAAGCTAAATCTTGAAGACAGGTTGATGTCAGAATGTAAAGAAAAGCACTCATGAGCAAGGTGCTGGGTTAAGTTCTCTACATACATTTCTCATAACCATCTTGTGAAACAAGTGATATTGTATCTATTATATAGGTGAAGAAATAGGCCCAGAAGTATTAAATAATTGCCCACAACTTTTGGCTAGAAGAGGAAATGAACTGTGACTCAAACCCAGTTCCATGGACTGTGAAGCCCACACTCCTGTGTCCCAACACCTCAGTTCAGATGGACTGTGGGAAGTTGGTTTCATTTGCACCATGCCCTACGTTTTTTAGTTAATTATAGCAATGTCCTGAGTATACATACTAAACTTTTTTGTCTGATTTTCATACCACATATTCTGGGCAAATAAATAGCATGACTGTAGGGACTAAAAATAGGAGAGAAGCAGTGGAAGGAACACTGGGTCAAGAGCCACAACCTGGGTTCTGCTCCCTGCTAAGCCTTCCATCCCTGGAACATAGGTACCTGCCAGTCATTTCCTGGGCCCCTTTGTTCCATGAGGATTTTGGATATAGTCTCACTAAGTTCTCTGAAGAATCTTGGATATGCTATGAGTCCATACCTAAAAAGACTGATAAAGGGTAATAGTGTCCTTTTGACTAATGGTGGCAGAACAAAAGCCTAAGTTTATTCTAGGAAAATGCTAATGCCTTGAGCTTCCCATCCTACAAAAGCACCAATCACCACTTAGTCTAAAGCTAAGTCAACCACTGCCCATTTTATTTTATTTTTCCTAAATTAAAATAATAATAAAAGAAAAGAAACAGAAGCACCAAACTGTCTTCAGAACCCAAGGGAATGAATCTCTTCTTTCTCGTTGACACTATCCAGGCAGAAAATTGCTGAGGAAATACAAGAGCTTGTAAATTCCTCACTTGTATCATTTAATCTGTTGGTTTCTTTGTTTAAGAGGTCAGTGCTATACTCAGAATTGACTAAAAGACTCAAATCTGCCAAATTCAGTGAAGCCAAATGGAAATGTTAACTGAGGAGAAACTAAAACCTAGAGTCATAAGCTTCTCAAACCTGGCCTCAGCCTATTTCATTCATCATGATGAATCCCACAAAGAGATGTGAGCCAGAGTCTATTGGAAGAATCACTGAATTCAGTGCATTGCATATTATATGGTATTAACTCACTTAGCTCCTCTCTTATACCATTGATTTTCAGTACGCTCCCTGTCAGGCTGTCTTAAGCTTGGTTCCCTTGAAAGCAGAGCTGGAAGGAAAGGGTGGCATGTGGATAGTCTCTAAGAAGGTGTTTCCTGGGAGCAGAGATGAGGGACAGAAAGATGAAACAAAGGTGAATGGAGAGCCATACAAAGAAGGAAGGAAGGAAGGAAGGAAAAAAGGTCACAAGGGTGGGCAGCTGGTACTTGATCCTGTGAGATGCACTGACCATGGAGCCTTGTGAAATGGACTGTGGGAAGTTGGTGTGTGAAATGTATTTCAAAACAATCCACCCAGAGGATAAGAGCAGGGAGAATTTGTCAATCAATTCCTATTCTCCATAGGTTAAAGATGGCCCCATGATCTTTAATCCCCTCCCCCTCCCCCATTCTGGATTACACATGTGGGAATGCAGAACAGATTAGGATGAGAATCCCACACTGTGGCATCATAGAATAAACCTCAGAGGAGAAAGCCAGAGGTATTTATTGTGGGCCCAACAGAAAGGGCTGTCAGATTAGAGCACTTTGAGATCTCTGTTACCACAGCAGTAGCAAATGTAGAAATTGAGCTGAGAAGATATGAAAAGTGAAAAATGATATCTGATACAGTCTGCCTTCTGGGCCTCTCAGCCCACTTATGCCCTATATTAAGTTAAGTTCTACTCACCATATTGTGCCCTGTTAAGGAGGTGGACAGCATATTCTGCAAAAGCTTAATAAAGAGAGTTAGTGGAACCAAAGTCAGCATCTGATGCTGCAGCTAGTCTCAAGATGATAAATAAATCTATCATTTATCTTCTCAACCAACCAGTCTAGATTTCCCTCACCCTTAGCCTGCAGTTCTGCTAGTCTAGGTTTCCTGTTTGGTGGGAGGTCACAGACCCTTCCCCATGAGGGTTCTGATTTCCTGGCTACAATGCTCTTGTTGGGTGATGGTTACTGCCATTTCTTTCTCATTATTAACTCTAGCCAGGAAGCACCAAAAGATGCTCCAGAGAATTCCTTAGATTCCAGACATTCTTTTCCCTGATTCCATTGCAGAAAGTGATTGTCTTAGGCCCAGATTCTCCAGGAAACAGAATTATGTGCAGGAGGTGCATGCAAAAATAACACCTGTGAAGGACTGAGAAAAGTAGAGTGGGGCAAAGGGAGAGCTTCAGTGTAGTGGCAATAGAGGCTGGAGCTGATCCCACTGGGAGAGCTAAAGGCATCCTGTGCCTCTTCAGGTTTATCCCAAATCAAGACAAAGTGGCTTAGCCTTTTTTTCTTTCATTGATCAGACATCAGATGTGGGATACCTCTAGGGAAGAATAGTAACCTTAAATGGATGTGACAGCTCCCTGGAAACTGTCAGTTAAGAGCAACACCTGGAAAAACTCTACTGTGATCCAGCAATAAACACTCACAGCAGCTGGTGGAATGAATGTCATGGTCCTGAGGGGATCTAAGTGATGCAGCATTTATTCCAGTGATAATTCATAGCTTCAAATTTAGTGAAACCCTTGCTCTCTCCTGCTGGAAGCACTCCCTCACTGACAAGTATGTCTAATCCAACAGAGCCTAAGGTTTAGAGGAAGAGAGCCACGAATTCTACAAAAGGATTATTTGGAGAGAGAGGTAAGAGCAGACAAAACTATTTCCACCCTGTAGTTCCCAGACCTGTCAATTCTAGCTACTGGTGACAAAGAACCATACATCAGATATTGGTTCAGCTTATACACTACTGCCTCTAGACTCCAAAAGAGACCTACTAGAGTACAGCTGAGATTCTTTCTTACTAACAGGGAGTATGACATACAACAGCTGTTGTATTTTACATTGAAAACTGTGCTTTACGTTGACAGGGCACCAGATCTTTGGACTCCTAAAAACTTCACAAATATTTCATGCCCCTGAATATTTGTTGGCTTTATTTCTTGCTATCTGGCATGTATAATTCTTACAAGAGCAACTATAGCATTAGACACTTTCAGCTTATCAGGTACAATTAACAATATATATTCCCTATAATAAACCAGCACATTGTTCTGCAGATTGGTAAAAATATCTAGGTCTCTGCAAACAGTAGTGTGATAGAGTGCCTCAGGGCAAGATGGTGAGAGTATACTCTTGTGACTCATGTAAAAGTAAGCTGTATTTGATTCTGCTCACTGATAGGCATTAAGAATGCACTCAACAGATCAATAACCTTCACAAGTACCAGAGACTGTGTTGATTTATTCTAGTAGCTACACCTGACAGAGCAGTTACCATTAGGACCGTTCATTATATTTTGTGGATGTCCACTATCATATGTTATCTACTACCTGCTTATAGAGGTGAATTTAATGAGGCTATAAAGAGAATGTCCACTCCTGCATCCTTTAAGGTGGCACAAATCACTGAAATTCCTCAAGTTGAATTAGTACTTTTGATTTACTATCTTGGTGTTGGAGATGGGGAGGTATATGTCAGGGAGTTTTCCTTGGCACTACCTACCATACTTATTCTTATTCTATGGTTCTGGGAACCAGTGATAGAGTTCTGCCAGCAACTAAGTATAACTACCAAAATTATGATTTGTGAGATCTGGGGAAATAATCACTAGACTTGTCCACCAACTCACCAGACCCAGTGTAAGATGGTGTTTGGCCAGGGTGTAATATACTGTCTGGCCTCCATAAAGGCACACCCTCTCTGGAGAACCATGAGAGTGTTCTGGGTCCCCTGGTGTCCATGTTGCTCAGACTCTCAAAAATTTTGGTTATTCCTCTTTCCCCAGTGTAAGGTTTCAGGTAGGACTGGTATGGATAAAATGAGAGTTCCTGTGGCCAGGATTCTCACCTGGCTCTGGTTGACTGCCTCACTGCACACCTGTGGGCAATACATGGCTGTTGACTCTATAAAAAGAGCTCCACCCAGTGCTCTGGGCGTGACATGGTGGCAGGGCTGCAAGGCTGCAGGAGAGCAGAGGCCCAGAGGATGGCTCTGTGGGATGGCTGTGCAGAGAAGCCCAAAGGATGGCTGTGTGGACAGAGGGGCCCAGAGGCAGAGACAGGCTTGCTGCATACAGATGCACTCTGAATGAATGGGATTTTAGTGACTGACCTGCCACCTGGAAATAAAATTGGGTATATCCTTTTCACCCCAAGAACATTTTGCTGTCATTTTCTTTGGTTACACAGAATCCATAGCAAACTTTCCTGGGGCTAAAACCCATTGGCAAGACAACTGGGAAGATGTGTGTCAAATATACTTGTATTCATACTTTTGGTGTTTTACAGTTTTCTTATTCAAAGGTACCCAACTTCTCCTTAATCAGTGGATTTGGGTCTGTGATCTGACTTAAATTTAGAAAATATTTGAAAGATCACAATTTTCCCTTTAGGGAGTTGAAATTAGCTATATGGACTGAATTATATCCCCCAAAATTCAAACGATGAAATTATAAACCTCAATGCTTCAGAATGAGACTGAAGACATTGGAAATAAAGCCTCTAAAGAGAAAATTAAGGTAAAATGAGGTGAGCCGTAATCCAGTGTGAAACAATATCATAGTGGTGTCCTTACAGGAACAGATTAGACAGACATGTGCATGCACAGAGGCAAAACCATGTAAAGATAGAGGGGAAAGATGGCCATCCACAAGCCAAGGAAAGAGGCCTTGAAAGATATTAACCTTGCCAACGATGTAATTTTGGATTTCTAGCCTCCAGAACTGTGAGGAAATGCATTTCCATTGTGTAAGTCCAGCAGCCCTAGTGAACTAATACATAATCCTTCTGCTTGCCTGCTCATTTTTTTTCAGTTTATTTCATCCCCAGAACACTCTGATATATTTGCCATCAACATAGATATCTGCATATAAAGGTTCTCTGATTGCTATTTTGGTCTTGCTGTTCATTAGGGTGATTACCTCCAACTTGAATTTGATAATTAACTGCTGACATCTGCCCTCTGTCATCTGAGAATCCAATCATCCAGGTTGATGCTAGGTTGCTCAGTTCTGTGTTAGCATCTTCTATTATCAATCCTATCTCTGAAAGAGAGACAATACCAAATTTCTCAAAGTTTCTCATTGTGGCTCTTTAAAAGGGTGAGCATCATATTGTGGGGGTACCTATCACACACAGGCTGTATCTTTGCAGGGCAGCTAGGTTTGGGGAAATTGCTCCTCAATAGCAAGAGAGATGGAGCTGGTTATACTGCTCCATATGATGTAAGAAATCTAGGAGTTTAATATTCTCAGGCTAGTTCTTATAAACATCTCCATCCTAGTTTTCAGGCTTCCAGTCTTTCATTTTTAGGGCTCATATTTTGGTATAGAAAACCTGTCAAAACTGGACATTTGGTCTCTTTTGCAGTTCTGTTATCATTACAACTAGAACCTGGGCTTCATTTTTCAGCATAATTTACCCCTGCATCTCCAGAAGGTGAGGGTTGTCATTGGTTATGTTTTACAGAAGCAGACACAGAACTGGATTTTAAAGTATGAGATTTCTTTTAAGTCAACATTCTTTGAAAGGAATTAGAAGGAAGCAGAATTGGCCAAAGGAAGAAGTTAAACTGTGATGCAGGCCTGACATAACCTCAGCCAATATGGCAAGAAACCCAGAATAATGTATTACCCATCAGAGTTAAACTCAGCAGGTGAAATTCCCAGGCCTTCATAAGCCTGCCTTGCTCTGTTATCTTCTATGGGCTGCCCTGGGAATTACCTGACATTGAGTAAGGTGGTTATTTGAAGCTGAGGCAGGCCCTAAAGGAACTGACAGCTGCAGGCTGGGAACCACAGCTGGGAAGCACATCTCTGTGCTTACCATAGGGTCTCCTCAGATAAACCCATAAAGTCTTTCTTTATTTCATAGCATGCCTTGAGTTGATAGCTGGCTTATCTGAGCATGTCATTTCTCTTTCTTTTTTTTTAAGATTCCCAAAGAAGTTTTTAAAAGCCAATCAACTTTATAATCCTCACAATTACCAGTATCCTCATATTTCAACTTCTGTAATTAGTATATAAATGCTTCAACATCCCACTTCACTTTCATGTGAACGCCTTACTAATTGTGACACTACAATATTCCAACAGTTACTACAGCCCCAATAATATCAATGTTGGGTGTCTGACTGTCATCTCCAAAAGCCCATCTTAAGAGCTTGCATTTTCCCCCAAAAGTATGGTGAGATACAAAGATTTACATGCAGATAGTGTATTTGGAATATTATCCTACCCAACAGGGATAATGGACAGGAAGAGTGAAAAAGAAGAAAAGAAAAATCTTTAAATAAAATCTATTATTGACTTGAGCAATGCTATGGGAAATTGGTGCTTGATCCCAAGGGACTCTTTAGGTCTTATGAAATGCACCTTAGAACTCTCACCAGGGAGATGAAAGAGGGAACCATTCATCCATTGGCTCCTGTCAGACATTGGTCAAGAATGGTCTGAAGGGTTTAACTGCCCATGTTTCCAGAATCTCTAATACTGAGTACTGAGTGTCATACATGGTGATATCAGAGAAGCTCCTGGAGTAGTAATCAAGAGGTATTTAGTGTGGGTCCAAGACTAGGTGGGGAGTCTCAAGTTTCACTTTCAAGAAGGTGGTAAAGCTCTTATGTAACTGGTTATCATTAATATGATTAAAGTAAGAGATAGGGCCAAGGTTGTTTGAAGTGGTGCATGAGAGGTATTCAGTACAGACTCATGGTTCAAGCAGTGGAGAGAAGGCCCAACCCAGGATTGTAAACTTCTAGGACACAAATGGAGTCCAGAGAAGCTAAGAGTCATTAATATTGGAATCTGAGGAAAGGTCAAAAATTAGAATATGTTAGAGCTTACAAAACTGAAAAATGCTCCCCTTCTCTGTCTCAGTCTGTTCTTTGATTTTTTGTATCACAGTGAGATGAAAATTGCAAAATACCAAGTGAAGGAAACAAGTTAAAGGATTCATTCTCCCCTTGTTTTGAGTTAAATATACTTAAGAACAATATGCAAACATTTTTGACATTATTTCTTTAAAGAAATTATTTTGAGCAGTTCTTTTGGTTACAGCAAAATTGAGAAGAAAGTACAGAGATTGCCCATATACCACTTGCCCCTACACATGCATAGCCCCTCCCATTATCAACATCACTGATCAGGGTGGTATATTTGCTGCACTTTATGAACCTACATTGGCAAATCATAGTCACTCAAAGTCCATAACTTACCTTAGGACTCACTCTTTGGGCTGTATATTTATGGCTATGAACAAATATATAATGATATGGATCTGTCATTATAATACCAAAAGAAATTTCACTACCCTAAAAGTCCTCTTTTGCTATACCTATTCATCCCTCCCTCGTACCCCTGGCAACCACTGATCTTTTTACTGATTCCGTAGTTTTGCTTTTGCTAGAATGTCATATAGTTGGGAATACATAGTATATAGCCTTTTCAGATTGGCTTCTTTCACTTGCTAATATTCATTTGTTTTCCCCACATCTTTTCATGACCTGATAGCTCATTTCTTTCCAGTGCTTAATGTTCCATGTCTGCATGTACCAGTTTATTTATCCATTCACCTACTGAAGGACATCTTGGTTGCTTTTAAGTTTTGGCAGTTAAATGAAAAAAGCTGCTATAAACAACCCTGTACAAGATTTTTTTGGGGTACAGAAGTTTTCAACTCCCTTGGATTAATAACAAGGACATGATTGCTGGACCAGAAAGTAAGAGTATAGTTAGTTTTGAAAGAAACTGCCAAACTATAAACCAAAGTGGCTACATATCGTTTTGCATTCTCACTCTCACACATGAGAGTTCCTGTAACTCCATATCCTCACCAGCATTTGGTGTTGTCAGTGTTCCAAATTTGGCCATTCTAATAAATGTATAGTGGTATCTCATTGTTTTAATTTGCATTTATATGATACATGATATGGCACATCTTTTCATGTGTTTATTTGCCATCTGTATATCTTTTTTGGTGAAATGTCTGTTAAGATTGTTGGCCCACTTTTTAATCAAGTTGTTTTCTTATTGTTAGGTTTTAAGAGCTCTTTGTATGTTTGGATAATAGTTCTTTATCAGATAATATTTTTGGAAATATTTTTCTTCCAGTTTGTAACTTGTCTTCTCATTCTCTTGACATTGTCTTTTTCAGAGCATAAATTTTCAGTTTTAATGAAATCCACTTTATCTCTTCTTTCTTTCATGGATCACGGCTTTGGTGCCTGTATCCACAAAGTCATCAACATACCCAAGTTCATCTAAATTTTTTCCTAAGTTATCATCAAAGAATTTAATAGTTTTCCATTTTACACTTAGGTCTGTGATCCATTTTGAGTTAATTTTTTGTGGGGGATACAAGGTCTATGTCTAGATTAATTTTTTTGCATATAGATGTCCAGTTGGTCCAGCACCATCTGTAGAAGAGATTATTTTTGTTCTATTATGTTGTCTTTGCTCCTTTTTGGAAGCTCAGTTGACTGTATTTATGTGGATCTACTTCTGGGCTCTCTATTCTATTCCATTGATCTATTTTTCTGTTTGTTTTTTTTTTTGTCAATACCACACTGTTTTGATTACTCTAGCTTCATATCTTCATAGCTATACATAGACGTCAAGTAGTATCAGTCCTAAAGTTTGCTCTTCTTAAATCTAGTGTTGACTATTCTGGGTGTTTTGCCTCTCCATAGAAACTTTACAATCAATTTGTTACCCATAAAATAACTTGCTGGAATTTTGATTGGTATTGCATTATAATTGAGTGAAAAGAATTGACAGTACTGAGTTGTCCTATCTATGAATAAGGAATAGGTCTCCATTTATTTAGTTATTCTTTAATTTCATTCTTCAGAGTTTTGTAGTTTGTCTCATATAGATCTTGTACATATTTTGTTAGATTTATACCTAAGTACTTCATCTTTTTTGGTACTAACGTAAATGACATTGTTTTTTAATTTCAAATTCCACCTGTGCAATTGCTATTATATAGGAAATTGATTGACTTTGATATACTAACCTTGTATCCTTCAACCTTACTATAATCATTTATTACCTCCAAGATTGCTTTTTGTAGATTTTTTCAGATTTTCTTCAAAGATACTTTTATTTCTTCCTTCCCAATCTGTATATATTTTATTTTCCTTTTATTGCCTTAACACATTAGCAAGGGCTTCCAGTATAGTGAAAAGGAATGGTAAGAAGGGACATCCTTGTCTTGTTCCTGATATTAATGGAAAATCTTCAAGGTTATCACCATTAAGTATGACATTAACGTAGAGTTTTTGTATATATTTTTTATCAAGTTGAAAGTTTCTCCCTGTTTGCTGAGAGTTTTTATCATGAATAGATGTTGTATATTGACAAATGCTTTTTATGCATCTATTGACATGATCATGTAGTTTTTATTTTTTAGCTTCTTGATGTGATGGATCACAGTAATCAATTATTTATTGAGATACAGTTGGTATACAATATAATATTGGTTTCATGTGCACAACATAGCAATTTGATGATTTGTATACATTACTAAATTCTCACCATAATAAGTGTAGTTACCATCTGTTAACATACAAAGATATTGCAATATTGACAATATTCCCTATGCTGTATTTTCATCCTTGTGACTAATTTATTTTAAAATTGGAGATTTGTGCCTCTTTATCCACTTCACCTATTTCACCTCCCACACCCTCCCCTATGACAACCATCAGTCTGTTCTCTGTGTTTATAAGCCTATTTCTCTTTTGTTAGTTAATTTTTTTTTGTTTTTAGATTCCCCATGTAAATAAAATCAGATGGCATTTGTCTTTCTCTGTCTGACTTATTACACTTAACATAATATCCTGTAGCTCATTCCATGTTGCAAGTCACAAAATTTCATTCTCCTTTATGGCTGAGTGACAGTCCATTGTGTATATGTACCACATCTTCTTTATCCATTCATGTACCAATAAACACTTAGGTTGCTTCCATATATTGGCTATTGTAAATAATGCTGCAATAAACATAAGAATGCATATATCTTTTCTATTTAGTGATTTGATTTTCCTTGGGGCAGTTATCAGAAGTGAACTTAGTGGGCCATATGCTATTTCTACATTTAGTTTTTTGAGAAACTTCCACAGTACTTTCCACAGTGGCTGTACCAGTTGACATTCCCATCAACAGTGTAGGAGGGTTTCCTTTTCTCCACATCCTCACCAACACTTGTTATTTCTTGTCTTGTTGGTACTAGCCATTCTGACTTGTATGAGGTGATGTCTCATTGTGGTTCTGATTTGCATTTCTCTGATGATTAGTGATATGGAGCATCTTTTAAAATGTCTTTTGTTAGCCTTCTGTATGTCTTCATTGGAAGAATGTCTATTCAGGTCCTCTGCCCATTTTAAAATCAGATTATTGGTTTTTTGGTGTTGATTAGTTTGAGTTCTTTATATATTTTGGATATGAGCTCCTTATTGGATATATCATTTACAAATATCTTCTTCTATACAGTAGGCTGCCTTTCTGTTTTGTTGGTGGTTTCCTCTGCTATGAAGAAGCATTTTAGTTTTATGTAGTCCAACATGTTATTTTTGCTTTTGTTTCCCTTGCCTGGAGAGACATATCCAGAAAAAAATAACTATTGCTGATGTTCAAGAATTTTCTGCTAGTATATTTATGGTTTTAGGTCTTTTATACATTTTTTTGTATATGGTTTTTGTATATGGTATAAAACAGTGATCCAGTTTCATTCTTTTGCATGTAGCTGTTTAGATTTCAAACACCATTTATATATTAATTGATTTTTAATTTTTGAGCCAGCATTACATGCCTGGGATAAATCCCACTTGGCCAGGGTGTATAATTCTTTTATATGTTTTGGATTCGATTTGCTAATATCTTGTTGTGTTTTTGCTTCTGTGCTCATGATAGATATTTATCTGTAGTTTTCTTTTCTTGTAATGTCTTTGTTGTTGCTATTCAGGCAATGCTGGCCTCAGTGAATGAATTAGGAAATATTCCCTATGCTTCTATCCTCTGAAAGAGATTATAGAGAATTGGCATAATTTCTTACTTAAATGTTTGGTAGAATTAACCAGTGAACCAACCCATCTGTACCAGGACCTTTATTTTTTGGAAGTTTACTCATTATTAGTTCAATTAAAAAAAATATATATATATATAACCTATGAGAATACATGGAAAATACATATAGGTCACTGCTCCCAATCCGTGAGAAAGAGATCCTAAAACCGTTGGAATTTCCTAAGTGATAAAAGCCTGAAGAGCATCTTTTCTTGTAGTATTTGATGTTTGACCCTGGTTCCTGAAGTCCTTGCAATTCTCTGAGTAATAGGAGGGTTTTCTGTTCTAATGAGGTGACTCTGAGTGGGCTTCTGGATGGCTCCTGGTTAAGTGCCGGCAACTGGAAAGACCAAGCCATGATTAGAAACTTAGAATGCTTAGCCCCACACCCCATTCTCTTGAGAAGGAAAATGGGCTGAAAATCGAGTTAATGATCTATCATGCCTATGGAATAAAGCACCCATAAAATCACAAAAATATGGGATTTGGAGAACTTATGGGTTGCTGAACACATGGAGGTGCCAGGAGAATGCTGCACCCACAGAGGGCATGGAAACTCAGTACCCCTTCCCACATCATATCTTTCCCTATGCATCTCTTCCATCTGGGTAGTTCATCTGTATCCTTTATCACATTCTTTTATAATAAACTGGTAAACATAAGCAAACTGATTTTCTAGGTTCTGTGAGCAACTCTAACAAATTAATTGAACCAAAGGAGGGGGTGGTTGGAACCTCTGGTCTATAGCTGGTCAGTCAGAAGCACAGGTAATGAGCCTGCAACTATTATTGAAATGTTTGTAGAGGGAGAGCTGTCTTGTGGGTCTGAGCCTTTAACCTGTGGAATCTGACACTTATGAGATAGGGTCAGAATTGAGTTAAATTGTAGGACACCCAGCTGGTATCACAGAGAATTGCTTGCTGTGAGAAAAAAAAGCCCTTACATGTGACGACCAGAAATGAAGTATTTTGTGTAAATAATGAACAGTCATGGAAGGGAAAACTGAGCTTCCCTAAAACACCCTGTTCAGGTGATCTATTTCTTCTTGTGTGAGTTTTGGCAGATTGTGTCTTTCAAGGAGTTGTTCCATTTCATCCAAGCTATCAGATTTGTGGGCAAAGAGTTATTCATAGTATTTCATTACTATTCTTTTAATATCTGTGGTAACAGTAGTGATGGCCTTTCATTTCTGATTTTAGTAATTTGTGTCTTCTCTTTTTTTCTAAGCCTGGTTAACAGCTTAGTAATTTATTAATGTTTCAAAAAAGTAGCATTTGGTTTTATAGATTTTAATGCTTTCATTTTCAATTTTATTTTTTTCTGCTCTAACTCTTATTTCTTTTCTTCTGCTTACTTTGGACTTAATTTGCTCTTATTTTTCTAGTTTCCTAAAGTGGGAGTTTTTATTTCACTCTTCTTTTCCTAGTTTCTTAAGTTGGAAACTTAGCTTATTGATTTTAGATCTTTCTTCTTTTCTAATATATGCATTTAATGCCTTAAATTTCCTTTTAAGTTCTGCTTTTGCCTTACCTACCCGAGAAATTGATAAGAAGTGTCTTCATTTTCATTGAGTGAAAAATGCTTTTAAATTTATCTTGAGATTTCTTCTTTGACCCATGTGTTATTTAGAAGTGTGTTGTTTAACCTCTACAAATGTGGGGATTTACCAGTTATATTTCTGTTATTGATTTCTAATTTAATTCCAACATGGTATAAAAGTAGACATTGTATAATAATTGCTATTGTTTTAAACTTGTTAAAATGTGTTTTGTGGCCCATAATGTGGTTTATCTTAGTGAATGTTTCAGGTGAACTTGAGAAGAAAGTGTATTTTGCTGTTATTGGATTAATTAGTCTATAGATGTCCATACATCCAGTTGACTGATGGTGGTGTTGAGTTCAACTACACCCTTACTGATTTTCTTTCTGCTGGGTCTTTCTATTACTAATAGAAGGGTTTTGAAGTCTCCAACTATGATAATATATACATTTCTTTTTCCTTTCAGTTCTATCAGTTTTTGTCTCATATAACTTGATGCTATGCTGTTAGACAAATACATAAAGGATCAATTTCTAAGTTTGAAGTCTGCTCTATCTGAACTTAATATACCAATTCTTGCTTCCTCTTGATTAGAGGTAGCATAGTACCCTTCTCCATCCATTTGCTTTCAATCTGTGTGATCTAATCTTTATAATAAAAATTGGTTTCTTCTAGACAGAATATAGTTGAATTGTGTTTTTTGATCCACTATGAGAATTTTTATCTTTTAATTAGTGCAGTTAGACCACTGACAGTCAAAGTTGTATTGATATACCTAGATTAATATGCACCATAGTTATTACTGTTTTCTATTTGTTTCCCACTTTCTTTGTTCCTATGGTTATAATCCACTGTTTTCCTATCTTTTGTAGTTTTGACTGAGCATTTTATATGATTCCATTTTCTCTCTGCTCTTTAACATGCCAGTAATACTTTTTCCTTGTGCTTCTCTAGTGGTTGCCGTAGCGTTTGCAATATATATTTACAACTAGTCTAAGTCCACTTTCAAATAACACTATACTGCTTTACAAATTTTCTGAGTGTCTTACAACAAAATAATTATAATTTCTCCCTCCTATCCTTTGTATCATTACTTTCATCCATTTCACTTATCTGTAAGCATACATAATCAAATACATTGTTGCTATTATAATTTTGAACAAACATTATCTGTTAGATTAAAGATGAAGATAAAATAATTATTTTACCTACACTTCAACCTTCTTTGACATGATTCTTTTCTTTATATGGATCCAGGTTTCTGACTTACTTAATTATTTTCTTTCTCTCTAAGGAACTTCTTTCAATACTTCTTGCCAAGGAAGGTCTTCTGGCATCAAATTCCCTCAATTTTTGTTTGCCTGAGGAAATTTTCATTTATTCTTCACTTTTGAAGGATAATTTCACATGGAACAAAATTCTAGGTTGGTGGGTTTTTTTACTCTCAACACTAGGTATTTCAGTCCACTGTGTTCTATCTTGCATAGTTTCTCAGAAGTCCAATGTAATTCTTACCTTTGTTCCTCTGTATATAAGATGTGTTTCCCCTCTCTGGCTTCTTTCAGGACTCTTCTTTATCTTTGACTTTCTCTACATTAAAAAGGATATGCCCAGGTACAGTTTGTTGTCACTGTTGTTTTGGTGAGGGGGATTATTATCCTGCTTGGTGGTCTCTGAGCTTCCTGGATCTATGGCTTAGTGTTTGACATTAATTGGGGAAGTATCAGTCATAATAATGTGTGTAATAACTACAGATATTTCTTCTGGTCCCCTCTCTCTTCCTTCTTCTTCTGGTACTCTCATTATGTGTATATTATATCTTTTTGTAGTTGCCCAGAGTCCTTGGATATTTTTTTCTTTTTCCTTTTTTTCAGTATTTGTTCTCTATGCTTTTCACTTTGGGGAGTTTATACTAAGATATCCTTAAGCTCAGAGATTCTCCCCCCAGCTGTGTTAGTCTACTAATATGCCTATCAAAGGCATTTTAAATTTCTATTACAGTGTTTTCTTAATCTGTAATCTACTTTTTGGTTCCTTCTTAGAATTTCCATTTCTGTGCTTATATTACTCATCTGTTCTTGCATGCTATCTATTTTATCCATTAGAGCCCTGAACACATTAATGAGAATTGTTACAAATTTCCAGTCTGATGATTCCAACATCCTGCCATGGTTGGTTTTGATGCTTGACCTGTCTCTTCAAATTGTGTTTTATGCTTTTTGGCATGCCTTATTATTTTTTATTGATAGCCATAAATTATATAATAGGTGAAATGAACTGCTGCAAATAGGCCTTTAGTCATATAGTGGTGAGTTATGTGTGGAGTGGGGGAAGGATTCTGTAATCTCGTGGCTGGGTCTCAGTCTTTTAGTGAACCTATGCCTCTGGACTGTAAACTTCACAAGTGTTTTTAATTTTTTTCTCCCCTGTTAGATTGGAGAGGAAGCCAGAGTGGGCTTGAGTTGGGTATTTCCCTTTTCTCTGTGGAAGCCTAGAGCTGACTGGAGTTGGATATTTCCCTTCCCCCAGGTCAGTTAGGCTCTATTAATACCCCAGCAGGTTAGGATCTGCTGAGGTCTTGTTAAGAACAGAGTGCTCTGGCATAATTCTTTTTCCCTTCTCCCTGCCAAAAGCATGATGTGATTTTTCTCCAATATTTATTTTGGGAACCTACTCAAGCTCATGGAGGTAAATATCACAAAACTGTGAGATGATATACCTATGATTGGGTCCCCTGGAGTTTTTGACTCTCAGAGTTATCCACACTGAGCCATCCACAATTCTTCAGTTACATTTCTGGTTTTCCTACCTTTGCACTGGTTCCTGTGATGGTTTCCACTCATGGGTCTTTGCTCTGGTAAGTTTTTATATGTATCTGCCTGTTGGTGTCTCTAACATTGGGGGAAGCAGTTTATCCTGTCTCCTCAGCTCTTACAGATCTTAGAAGAACTGTCAATTTTCCACTCTATTCGGCTTTTGTTGCTAGGGTGGAATGGTGGCTTCCAATCTCCTTATATGCAGAACTGCTATCTATAATATTTTTATTCCTGTGACAAAGATGGGCTTCTACAATAGTCCCAATACTGGACCCCAGAGCTTCCATGGCCCTCTTGGCACTGAGGATGGATCTAGAGGGCATTTTCACCTACCCACAGCCAAACCCCTGCAGGGATACTGGACAGCTCTTCCATCAAAGCAGGGATCACAGAAGTGGCCAAAGTGTTCTCACCATATTTATGACCTCTCAGGTCCAAATCTTGGACCCAAGGTGAAATTTAATCATAACTTTATTTCATATTATTTAGGGCATAAAATATGAAGTCTCTTCCAGTTTTATTTATAGAGCACATATGCTGAATTTTATGCTACGTTCATAGATCATGTATTTATCATGTCTAATTATTTAATTTTTAATAGAAACAGACCAGCAGAACTTCTAAACCAGGGGGCTTCAGACTGTATATGTGTGGAATTCCTAGCCCTTTACCCTAAGTGAAGATGTGTGGCTTACCTTTGAGGAAGCAGTAGATAGTTCAGTGACTGTTTTAACAGAGATGTATCATAGTGATGATCTGTTAACCCCATTCATTCCTATAAGAAGAAAAATTTCTTACATGGAGTTTAGGATACTGGACTAATATACAGGAGATATTCTCAAGAGGGTTTCTATAACATAGGAAAAAAAGTCTATGGGAGAAAAAACATTGATGACATACGATCTTTTGTCCAGGGAGTCAAGTAAGGCTGAGATCTTCAAGCCTTATCCACTTGGCAAAATCCAGTTAACAAGCCCTGGTAACAGACACTGGGGAACCATAGAGAAGGATAGTGGCACTCCAAGCCAAATTGCACTAAAATGCCAATGCTTCAAATTTCTCAGCTATGGCCAAGGAAACCTTAGCCATTACATCTCAGCCACATTCAATGAACATCACCACAAAATTAAATTAATAAGAGGAGTAGAGGACTATGGAGACCTATATAAAGGACATGATTAAAAAAGAGAATGATTATGGTAACCAGTAGGGAAGTAAAATTGGAGAATTAAATGACAAAATGGGATAATTTATTTTTTACTCTGTATTCTAAATTTTTACCTTTAAAGTAAATTTCTTAAAGTGCAATTTTTAAAATACTTCAATTTTCTTTTCTATTGAAGTATAATTGAAATACAATATCTTATTTGTTTAAGGTGTACATCAAACTGATTTCATATTTTTATATATTATGAAATGATCCCCATGATAAGCCTTGCTACCATCTCTCATCATATATAGTTATTACACTGTTAGTGACTATTCTTTATACTGCAGATCATATCCCCATGACTTATTTTATGACTGGAAGTTTGTACGTCTTAATCTCCTTCACTAATATTGCTCCCACCACTACAAATGCCTTCCTTCTCTGGTGGACAACAGTTTATTTTCTGTATGTATGAGTCTGTTTCTGTTTTCTTCTGTTTTCCCATTTGTTCTGTTTATTAGATGCCACATATAAGTGAAATCATATGGGTGTCTTTCTCTGTCTTATTTCACTTAGCATGATACTCCCTAGATCCATCCATGTTGTCAAAAATGGCAAGATTGCATTCTCTTTATAGCTGAGCAATCTTCCATTATATAAATACCACCTCTTCTTTATCCATTCATCTATTAAATTGACTCTATATCTTGGCTATTGCAAAATACTGTGATAAACATAGGAAATCTTCTCAAATTAGTGATTTTATTTTATTTTATTTTTTATTAAGGTATGATTGATATACACTCTTATGATGGTTTCACATGAAAAAACAATGTGGTTACTACATTCACCCACATAATCAAGTCTCCACCCATACCTCAATGCAGTCACTGTCCATCAGTGCAGCAAGTTGCCAGAGATCCACTATGTCCCTTCTCTGTGATACACTGTTCTTCCTGTGATCCCCCACACCATGTGTACTAAACATAATACCCCTCAATACCCTTCTCCCTCCCTCCCCACCCGCCCTCCCACACACCTCCCCTTTGGTAACCACTAGTCACTTCTTGGATTCTCTGAGTCTGCTGCCATTTTGTTCCTTCAGTTTGCTTCATTGTTATACTACACAAATGAGGGAAATCATATGGCATTTGTCTTTCTCCACCTGGCTTATTTCACTGAGCATAATGTCCTCCAGCTCCATCAATGTTGCTGGAAATGGTAGGATTTGTTTCTTTCTTATGGCTGAATAGTATTCCATTGTATATATGTACCACATCTTCTTTATCCATTCATCTATAGATAGACACTTAAGTTGCTTCCCTATTTTGGCTATTGTAAAAAGTGCTGCGATGAACATAGGGGTGCATATACCTTTTTGAATGTGAGAAGTTGCATTCTTTGGGTATATTCCAAGAAGTGGGATTACCTGGTCAAATGGTATTTTTTTAGTTTTTTGAGGAACCTCCATATTGCTTTCCACAATGGTTGAACTAGCTTACATTCCCATCAGCAGTGTAGGAGGGTTCCCCTTTTTCCACATCCTCGCCAACATTTGTTGTTCTTAGTCTTTTCGATGCTGGCCATCCTTACTGGTGTGAGGTGATATCTCACTGTGGTTTTAATTTGCATTTCCCTGATGATTAGTGATGTGGAGCATCTTTTCATGTGTCTGTTGACATCTGAATTTCTTCTTAGGAGAATCGTCTCTTCATATCCTCTGCCCATTTGTTAATTGGGTTATTTGCTTTTTGGGTGTTGAGGTGTGTAAGTTCTTTATATATTTTGGATGTTAACCCCTTGCCGGATGTGTCATTTACAAATATATTCTCCCATACTGTAGGATGCCTTTTTGTTTTCTTGATGATATCCTTTGATTTTATTTTCTTTATTCTCTTTAGAAGTGGAATTGCTGGATCCTATAGGATTTGTATTTTAGTTCTCTGAGAAATCTGCATTCTACTTTCCATGGTGACTGAACCAATTTTTATTCCCATCAATAGTCTGTGAAGTTCCTTTTTCTCCATATCCTTGCCAATGCTAGCTATTTTTTTGTCTTTGTGGTAATATCCAATCTGACAGGTGGGAGATGATATCTTATTGTGGTTTGGATTTCTATTTCTCTTTTCATGTGCTGTTAGCCATCTGTATGTTTTTGGAAAAATGTCCATTAAGGTCCTCTGCCTATTATTTAACCAGATTTTTTTTTATGTTTTGTAAGTTCTTTATTTATATATTGGATATTAACCACTTGTCAGATGTATGGCTTGAAAATATCTTCTCCCATTCAGTATGTTGCCCTTTCTTTTGTATTGGTGGTTTCTTTTGCTGTGCAAAAGCTTTTTAGTTTGATATATTTATTTCACTATTTTTGCCCTTTCCTGAGGATGTTGGTCCCAAAAAAATATTTCTTAGACTGATATCAAAGAGTTTACTGTCTATTTTTAATTTTAGCAGTTTTATAGTTTCAGGTCTTATGTTAAAGGTTTTGATTCATTTTTAGTTTATTGTTGTATATGGTATAAGATAGTGGTCCAGTTTCATTCTTTTGCATGGAGCTCTCCAGTTTTCCTAAACCATTTATTGAAGAGACTTTCTTATTTATTTATTTATTTATTTATTTATTTATTTATTTATTTATTTATTTATTTATTATTGAAGGGTAGTTGACACACAGTATTACATTAGTTTCAGGTTTACAACACAGTGATTTAACATTTATATACATGATAATTCTAGGTACCAGCTATCACCATACCAAGTTGTTACAATATTTTGACTATATTCCTTATCCTATACATTACATCCCGGTTATATATTTAATTTACAATTGGAAGTGTGTACTTTTTTTTTTTTTGTGAGGCCATCTCTCATATTTATTGATGAAATGGTTGTTAACCACTATAAAATTCTGTATAGGGGGGGTCAGTGCTCAATGCACAATCATTGATCCACCCCAAGCCTAATTTTCATCAGTCTCCAATCTTCTGAAGCATAACGAACAAGTTCTTACATGGAGAACAAATTCTTACATAGTGAATAAGTTACATGGTGAACATTACAAGGGCAGTCATCACAGAGACTTTTGGTTTTGATCATACATTATGAACTATAAACAGTCAGTTCAAATATGAATATTCATTTCATTTTTATACTTGATTTATATGTGGATACCACATTTCTCTTTATTATTATTATTTTTAATAAAATGCTGAAGTGGTAGGTAGATACAAGATAAAGGTAGAAAACATAGTTTAGTGTTGTAAGAGAGCAAATGTAGATGATCAGGTGTGTGCCTGTAGACTGTGTTAATCCAAGCTAGACAAGGGCAATAAAACATCCACGTATGCAGAAGATTTCTCTCAGAACAGGGGTGGGGGGAGGTTCTAAGCCTCACCTCTGTTGATCCCCATTTTATCACCTGATGGCCCCACTGCGACTGTGCCTGTCTTAGGTTGTTCCTCCCTGGAGGAATCTTACCCGTCTCTGGCTAACCAGTCATCTTCCGGGGCCATACAGGGAAATGTTAAGTTGATAAGTGAGAGAGAAGCCTTATTGTTTGAAAAGGTTAGCTTTTTACTTCTTTGCATATTTTATGCCCTGTGGCTTCTATGCCCAGCATTTGTCTTGAGGTGTCTTTACCACTTGGAAGAATTATGATATGAAGAGACTCTCTTTTCCCCATTGTATTTTCTTATCTCCTCAGTCATAGAAAAATTGAGCATGTATTTGTGGGTTTATTTCTGGGCTTTCTATAGTGTTCCATTGATCTATATGTTTTTATGCCAGTACCATACTTTATTAATAACTACAGTACTGGCACTAGCTTTGTAGTACAGTCTGAAATCAGGGAGCACGGTACCCCTAGCTTTGTTCTTTCTCAAGATTACTTGAGATATTCAGGATATTTTATGGCTCCACACCAACTTTAGGATTCTAGTTCTAAGTGTATAAAATCTGTTATATTTGATGGGCTTTGAATTTAATCAGTACATTACTTTGGGTAGCATGGACATTTAACAATATTGATTCTTCCAATCCATGAGTATAGTATTTTTCTACTTCTTTGTATCATCTCCAAATTTTTTCATCAACATCTTATAATTTTCAGAGTAAGTCTTTTACCTCCTTGGTTTAATTTGTTCACAGGTATTTTATTATTTTTGATATAATTGTAAATGGGATTGTTTCCTTGATTTCTCCTTCTAATAGCTTGTTATTAGAGTACAGAAATGCAACCAATTTCTGTATGTCAATTCTGTATCCTGCAACTCTACTAAACTCATTCATTAATTCTACGTTTCTTTTTGTGGAGTCTTCAGGGTTTTCCATATAGGTATCATGTTATCTGCAAGTAGTGACAGTTTTTCTTTCTATTTCCAGTTTGGATGATTTTTATTTATTTCTCTTGTCTAATTCTGTGTGTAGGATTTCAAATACTATATAGAATGTATGTGGTGAGAGTGGGTATCTTTGTCTTGTTCAGGACCTTAAAGGAAAATATTTCAGCTTTTCAAAATTGAGTATGATGTTAGCTGTGGGGTTTGTAATATACGGTTTTTATTATGTTAAGGTACCTTCTTTCTATATCCACCTTGTTGAGAGTTTTTATCATAAATGAATGCTGAATTTTATCAAGCGATTTTCTGAATTTTTGAGATGATTTTTATCCATCATATAATTTTCACCCTTTTTCTTATTAATGTGGTATATAATGATTGATTTGCAGATGTTGAATGGTCCTTGCATCTCTGGAATTATCCCACTTACTTATGGTGTATGATCCTTTTAATGTATTGTCGAATTCAGTTTGCTAATATTTTTGAGGATTTTTGTATCTATGTCCATAAGTTATATTGGTCTGTAATTTTCATATTTTTGAAGTGTCTATATGGTTTGGGATTCAGGGTAATGTTGGCCTTGTAAAGTGAGTCTGAAAGCATTATTTCCTTTTCAAATTTTTTGTAATAATATGAGAAAGATTTTAGCTTTAAATGTTTGGTAGAATTAATTTCTGAAGCTGTCTGTAACTGAAATTTTGCTTTTCTTGAGATTTAAAATTACTTATTCAATTTCATTATTCTTAATTAGTCTACTCAGACTTTATACTTATTCATGATTCAGTCTTTGAAGGCTGTGTGTTTTTTAGAATTTACCCATTTCTTCTAGGTTTTCCAATTTGTTGGCATGTTGCTGTGGTAGTAGTCTTTTATGATTCATTAAAGTTTTTTCAAATATTTGAATGTTTATTGTTTTGTACATTAACTTGTTTATATCTCAAACATTGTATTTTCTTTGTTGTATAGGAAACTAGGCAGCTTTTCAAGCTACCAGATATTAGTTTCTAGCATTTACTATTCTGTTTTTATAATTACCTATAATATAGTTAGATGATTTTTTCATTTTTTAGTTTTTATTTTTGCTATCATTAATCTACAGTTACATGAAGGACACCATGTTTACCAGGCTCCACCCCTCACCAAGTACCCTGCACACACCTCACAACCGTCACTGTCCATCAGCATTGCAAGATGCTGTATAATCACTACCTGTCTTCTCTGTGTTGTACAGCGCTCCTTGTACCCCCCCCACAACACTATACATGCTAATCATAATGCCCCCTTTCTTTTTCCCCGCCCTTATCCCTCCCTACCCACATATCCTCCCCAGTCCTTTTCCCTTTGGTAACTGTTAGTCCATTCTTGGGTTCTGTGATTCTGCTGCTGTTTTGTTCCTTCAGTTTTTCTTTGTTCTTATACTCCACAGATGAGTGAAATAATTTGGAATTGTCTTTGTCTGCCTGGCTTATTTCATTGAGCATAATATTCTCTAGCTCCATCCATGTTGTTGCAAAAGGTAGGATTTGTTTATTCTTATGGATGAATAATATTACATTTTGTATATGTACCACATCTTCTTTATCCATTCATCTACTGATGGACACTTAGGTTGCTTCCATTTCTTGGCTATTGTAAATAGTGCTGCAAAAAACATAGGGGTACATCTGTCGTTTTCAAACTGGGTTGCTGCATTCTTAGGGTAAATTCCTAGAAGTGGAATTCCTAGGTCAAATGATATTTCTATTTTGAGCTTTTTGAGGAACCTCCATACTGCTTTCCACAATGGTTGAACTAATTTACATTCCCACCAGCAGTGTAGGAGGGTTCCCCTTTCTCCATAACCTTGCGAATATTTGTTGTTGTTTGTCTTTTGGATGGTAGCCATCCTTACTGGTGTGAGGTGATATCTCATTGTGGTTTTAATTTGCATTTCTCTGATGACAAGCGATGTGGAACATCTTTTCATGTGTCTGTTGGCCATCTGAATTTCTTCTTTAGAGAACTGTCTATTCAGCTTCTCTGCCCATTTTTTAATTGGATTATTTGCTGTTTGTTTGTTGAGGTGTGTGAGCTCTTTATATACTTTGGATGTCAATCCTTTATTGGATCTGTCATTTATGAATATATTCTCCCATAGTATAGGATACCTTTTTGTTCTATTGATGGTGTCCTTAGCTGTACAGAAGCTTTTCAGCTTGATATAGTCCCACTTGTTCATTTTTGCTTGCCCAGGGAGATATGTCCAAGAAGAGGTCACTCATGTTTCTGTCTAAGAGATTTTTGCCTATGTTTTTTTCTAAGAGTTTTATGGTTTCACGACTGACTTTCAAGTCTTTGATCCATTTCTAATTTACTTTGTTCGAGCTATTTGTTCCAGTTCATTGAAGAATGCTGTTGGTAATTTGATAGGGATTGCATTGAATCTGTAGATTGCTTTGGGCAGGATGGCCATTTTGACAATATTAATTCTTCCTAGCCAGGAGCATGGAATGAGTTTCCATTTGTTAGTGTCCTCTTTAATTTCTCTTAAGAGTGTCTTGTAGTTTTCAGGGTATAGATCTTTCACTTCCTTGGTTAGGTTTATTCCTAGGTATTTTATTCTTTTTGATGCAATTGTGAATGGGATTGTTTTCCTGATTTCTCTTTCTATTAGTTCATTGTTAGTGTATAGAAAAACCACAAATTTCTGTATGTTAATTTTGTATCCTGCAACTTTGCTGAATTCTGATATTAGTTCTAGTAGTTTTGGAGTGGAGTCTTTAGGAATTTTTATGTACAATATCATGTCATCTGCAAATAGGGACAGTTTAACTTCTTTACCAATCTGGATTCCTTGCATTTTGTTGTTTATCTAATTGCTATGGCTAGGACCTCCAGTACTATGTTGAATCACAGTGGGGAGAGTGGGCATCCCTGTCTTGTTCCCAATCTCAGAGGAAAAGCTTTCAGCTTTTTGCTGTTCAGTATGATGTTGGCTGTGGGTTTATCATACATGGCCTTTATTATGTTGAGGTACTTGCCCTCTATACCCATTTTGTTGTGAGTTTTTATCATGAATGGATGTTGAATTCTGTCAAATGCTTTTTCAGCTACTATGGAGATGATCATGTGATTTTTGTCCTTCTTTTTGTTTATGTGGTGGATGATGTTGATGGATTTTCAGATGTTGTACCATCCTTGCACCCTGGGATGAATCCCACTTGGTCATGGTGTATGATCCTTTTGATGTATTTTTGAATTCGGTTTGCTAATATTTTGTTGAGTATTTTTGCATCTAGGTGCATCAGGGATATTGGTCTGTAGTTTTCTCTTTTGGTGGGGTCTTTGCCTGGTTTTGGTCTAGGGTGGTGTTGGCTACATAGAATGAGTTTGGGAGTATTACCTCCTCTTCTGTTTTTTGGAAAACTTTAAGGAGAATGGGTATTATGTCTTCTCTGTATGTCTGATAAAATTCCGAGGTAAATCCTTCTGGCCCAGGGGTTTTGTTCTGTGGTAGTTTTTTGATTACCGCTTCAATTTTGTTGCTTGTAATTGGTCTGTTTAGATTTTCTGTTTCTGGGTCAGTCTTGGAAGGTTCTATTTTTCTAGGAATTTGTCTATTTCTCCTAGGTTTTCCAGCTTGTTAGCATATAGGTTTTCATAGTATTCTCTAATAATTCTTTGTATTTCTGTGGGGTCCGTCGTGATTTTTCCTTTCTCGTTTCTGATTCTGTTGATGTGTGTTGATTCTCTTTTTCTCTTAATAAGTCTGGCTATACACTTATCTATTTTGTTTATTTTCTCAAAGAACCAGTTCTTGGTTTCATTGATTTTTTCTATTGTTTTATTCTTCTCAATTTTGTTTATTTCCTCTCTCTTCTTTATTATGTCCCTCCTTCTGCTGACTTTGGGCCTGACTTTAGGTTCTTCTTTTTCCAATTTCGATAATTGTGACATTAGACTATTCATTTGGGATTGTTCTTCCTTCTTTAAATATGCCTGGATTGCTATATACTTTTCTCTTAAGACTGCTTTTGCTGTGTCTCACAGTAGTTGGGGATTTGTGTTTTTGTTGTCATTTGTTTCCATATATTGCTGTATCTCCATTTGAATTTGGTCCTTTATCCATTATTTAGGAGCATGTTGTTAAGCCTCCATGTGTTTTTGAGTCTTTTTGCTTTCTTTGTAGAATTTATTTCTAGTTTTATACCTTTGTGGTCTGAAAAGCTGGTTGGTAGGATTTCAATCTTTTGGAATTTACTGAGGCTCTTTTTGTGGCCTAGTATGTGGTCTATTCTGGAGAATGTTCCATGTGCACTTTAGAAGAATGTGTATCCTGTTGCTTTTGGATGTAGAGTTCTGTTGATGTCTATTAGTCCGTCTGTTCTAGTGTGTTGTTCAGTGCCTCTGTGTCCTTACTTATTTTCTGTCTCGTGGATCTGTCCTTTGGAGTGAGTGGTATGTTGAAGTCTCCCAAAATGAATGCATTGCATTCTATTTCCTCCTTTAATTCTGTTTCTATTTGTTTCACATATGTTAGTGCTCCTGTATTGGATGCATATATATTTATTATGGTTATGTCGTCTTGTTGGATTGACCCCTTTATCATTATGTAATGTCCTTCTTTATCTCTCGTTATTTTCTTTGTTTTGAAGTCTATTCTGTCTGATACTAGTATTGCAACACCTGCTTTTTTCTCCCTGTTGTTTGCATGAAGTATCTTTTTCCATCCCTTGACTTTTAATCTGTGCATGTCTTTGGGTTTGAGGTGAGTCTCTTGTAAGCAGCATATAGTTGGGTCTTGCTTTTTTATCCATTCTATTATTCTGTTTATTTTGATTGGTGCATTCAGTCCATTTACATTTAGGGTGATTATTGAAGGATATGTATTTATTGCCATTGCAGGCTTTAAGTTTGTGGTTACCAAACGTTCAAGTTAAACTTCTTTACTATCTAACTGTCTAACTTAACTCTCTTATTGAGCTATTCTAAACACTGCCTGATGATTCTTCATTTCTCTACCTTCTTATTCCTCCTCTTCCATTCTTCCTATGTTGGGAGTTTTTTTCTGTGCTCTTTTTAGGAGTGCTTCCATCTAGAGCAGTCCCTCTAAGATACCATGTAGAGGTGGTTTGTGGGAGTCAAATTCCCTCAACTTTTCCTTGTCTGGCAATTGTTTAATCCCTCCTTCATATTAAAATGATAATTGTGCTGGATACCATATTCTTGGTTCAAGGCCCTTCTGTTTCATTGCATTAAATATATCATGCCATTCTCTTCTGGCCTGTAAGGTTTCTCTTGAGAAGTCTGATGATAGCCTGATGGGTTTTCCTTTGTAGGTGACCTTTTATTTTTCTCTCTGGTTACCTTTAATACTCTGTCCTTGTCTTTGATCTTTGCCATTTTAATTATTATGTGTCTTGGTGTTACCCTCCTTTTGTCCCTTGTCATAGGAGTTCTGTGTGCTTCTGCAGTCTGAGAGGCCATTTCCTCCCCCAGTTTGAGGAAATTTTCAGCAATTATTTCTTCAAAGACACTTTCTATCCCTTTTTCTCTCTCTTCTTCTTCTGGTTTTCCTATAATGCAAATATTGTTCCATTTCAACTTGTCACACAGTTCTCTTAATATTCTTTCATTCCTGGAGATCCTTCTATCTATCTCTGCATCAGCTTCTCTGTATTCCTGTTCACTGATTTCTTGTCCATTAATGGTCTCTTGCATCTCATCCATTCTGCTTTGAAGTCCTTCCAGAGATTGTTTAATTTTTGTATTCTCCTTCCTTAGCTCTTGCATATTTCTCTGCAAGTCCATCAGCATGGTTATGACTTTTGTTTTGTATTCTTTTACAGGAAGATTGGTTAAGTCTGTCTCCCCAGATTCCTTCTCAGGGGAGGATGTGGAAGATGTCTGGGTTAGTCTGGTCTGGATCAAATTTTTCTGCCTTTTCATGTTAATAGATGCAGTGGTATGCTGTTGACTTGTCTGTCAGCTGGGAGAACCAAGACCCTTTCCACTTGCTCCTGGCCTTTCTTTCCTGGGACAACGGTGTCTCCTAGCAGCTTGTGTTGGGAAGTTGCATGTAGACTGGGTCTCTGTTTCTTGCCCAGCTGCTATGGAGTTTTGCTCCATGTTTGCTCTTGGCGCGGCCTGCCTCAGGCTGCTACTCCAATATGGCGGAGCCATGTTGGAGGGGAAATGGATGGTGGGCTCTTTATCTCCATGAGGGTCCTCCAAGCTGTGCAGCTGCCCAGGGGGTTAGGACACCCGGAGTTCCCTGGCATACCCAGCTACTGGGCTAGGTGTTCCGTGATGCTTCCCTCCAGCTGTGGGTTCCCTGTCCCTTTAAGACTTTCAAAAAGCACTCGCTTTTCTCTGTCCCAGGGGAGCCGGCTGCAGGGACCCACTCACAGCTTTTACTGTCCTGTTTCCCTAGTTTTCAGCACCCCACACATGCACTGTGTGTCTGCGCTCTGGGTGCGGATGGCTAGGGCTAGCTGTTTAGCAGTCCTGAGCTCCCTCTCCCTTCCCTCTCTGACTCCTCTCCTCCCGCCGGGAGCTGTGTTGAGGGGCGCTCGGGTCCCTCTGGGCCGCAGCTTGTATCTTACCCCCTTCGCAAGGCACAGGGTTCTCGCAGGTGTAGATGTAGCCTGGCTGTTGTCCTGTATCTTCTGGTCTCTCTTTTAGGGATAGTTGTATTTGTTGAATTTTCAAAAATATATGTTTTTGGGAGGAGATTCCCACTGTCCTACTCACGCTACCATCTTGGCTCCACCTCCCACCTTTTATGATTCTTTGTATTTGTGGTGTTGATTGTAAATTCTCTTTCATTTCTGATTTTAGTTCTTTTTTCCCTATCTCTTTTTTAGTTGATGAGACTGCCTAGTGGTTTAACAATCTTGTCTTTTCAAAAAACCAGCTTTTACTTTAATTTATCTCTTCTATTTTTTTAGTCTATTTCATTTATTTCCACACTGATCTTTATTATTTCTGTCCTTTTACCAACATTGGGCTTAGTTTGTTCTTTTTTACCTAGTTCCTTTAGGTGTAAGGTCAGATTGTTTATTTGGGATTTTTTTGTTGTTGTTTCTTGAGATAGGCCTTTATCACTATGAACTTCTCTCTTCAAACTGCTTTGGTAGTGTCCCACAAATTTTCAACCACTGTGTTTCAATTTTCACTTGTCTCAAGGTATTTTTATTTCTTCATTGACCCATTGGTTGTTTAGTAACATATTATCTCCACCAGTTTGTGTTTTGTCTGGTTTACTTTTTATAATTGATTTCTTGTATCATAATGGCGTGGTCAGAAAATATTTTGCTATGATTTTCCTTTTTTTGAACTTATTGTAACTTGTGGCCTAATATTTATTCTGGAGAATATTAGATATGCATTTGAAAAGAATGTATACTCTACAGTTTTGGGATGAAATCTTCTGTCTTTATCTATTGAGTTCATCTGGTCTAATGTGTCACTTAAGGCTAATATTTTCCTATTGATTTTCTGACTGGATACCTTATCTATTAATGTAGGAAAGGTATTTAAGTCCCCTACTATTATTATATTACTATCAATTTCTCCCTTTATGTCTACTAATATTTCTTTTATATATTCAGGTGCTTCTATGTTGGGTTCATAAATATTTATGTATATTATGTCCTTTTCTCATATTGACCCTTTTATCATTATGTAGTGCTATTATTGTCTTTGTTACAATCTTTGTTTTTTTAATTATTTTGTCTGATATGACTATTACTACTCTAGCTTTCTTTATGTTTCCATTTGCATGGGATATCTTTTTCCATCTCTTCACTTTCAATCTGTGCGTGTCTTTAGGAAGTGAGTCTCTTTTATGCAGTATATAGATGGGGTTTGTTTTTTCACCCATTCAGCCACCATCTGCCTTTTGAAACATTTAGTCTGTTTACATTTAAGGTAATTATTGATAGATATGTACTTATTGCCATTTTTGTTCATTGTTTTCTGGTTGTTTTTGCAGCTCTTCTCTGTTCCTTCTTCTCTTGGTCTCTTCCCTTGTGCTTTGATGGTTTTCTTTACTGTTATGTTTGGGTTCATTTCTCTTTGTTTTCTGTGCATCTATTTTAGGTATTTGTTTTGTGTTTACCATGAGGTTCATATATATTGATCTCTATATATAGTAGTCTATTTTAAGTAAATAGTTGCTTTTGTTTGAATATATTTTAAGAAGCAATAATTTTATGCCCCACCCCCATTTTATGTTTTTGAAGTCACATTTTACTTCTTTTTACTTTGCATGTCATTTAACTTCTTATTGTAGTTGTAGTTTATTTTGCTATTTTTGTCTTTTAATTTTCATATTAGGTTTTTAAGTGGCTGACCCATTGCTTTTACTGTATATTTGCTTTAGCAGTCAAATTTTTTCTTTCGTGTATTTTCTTATTTATACTTATGGGCTTTTCTTTTCTGTTTAAAGAAGACCCTGGTGTGGGCCATGGTGCTCATGTTGTTTGACAAGGTCCAGGCATGAGGAAGAATCCTGAAAGACAGGAAACCTCATAGCTGGCCCCTGCTAATTCTTGCACTTATGTTTGCAATTATGATGTTGGTGATTGGGATCATATATGGGAAATCTTATGATTTAAGATTGATTCATCTTTAGTAAATAACATAACCCAAAATATTGATCAAAGCAGCAATTCCAGAAATAAAAGCAGTATTATGGGACCAACTGTTCCAGGAAAACTGCCATAAATAAGTGAGGCAAAACAACCCAGGCCTCTCAAAACTAGAGGCAGTTTGTTCTCCCTTTTGTAACAATTTAAATATGATTAGCCAGGAGTTATGGGACCCTAAGCCATGGAACAACTCATTCTCCCAAGAAACTTATATGAAACAGCAAAGTAATAAAGATTAATAGTCCCCATTGCCCAGGGCCCCCTTATGTTGCTTATAATATTAGAGGACACCTCTGGTATCCCCCTCGAAAAAAGAATTTATGAGCAAAATAGGAAGATTTATATTTACAAATATTCCATATATAGAAGTTTGTGATAAATTTATGACAAAATATTACTATATTCATGGTAAGGTAGTAAGAGCAGATTTAGTGTTATTATATGAAAGATTAAAGAGGACTGCAAGGTCCTGGTTCCTGTAGATGCGGGAGGAAAAGTGTAAACATCTGAAATTGTAGAATGAATATTATGAAAGAAGAAGGTGTTCCTATTGTATTCATAAGAATGTTGGGGAATGTCAAAACTTACGGGTAATAGGAGTACCATCCCTAGACTTTAGATGTAAGCCTAAAGCCACATGTGTATGATAGAATTCAATTAATAATATAGCGTTACACTCAATAACCAAAAACATATAGCTTGCATTTTATATAACCTGCTTAAACGTTATATAGCCTTAGACACATACCTTAAACTCTATATAATCTTACACGCTTAAAAGTAAAAATCATAGACCACACGCTGCCTTATGCCATTTTTTGTTTAGCACTTAGCACATAGCTTACATGAATCAAAATAGACTAGGGGAAAGTTAAAAATTAAATGTTAAATGGCTACTGTTAGAGGAAATGATATTTACTTAAGGGTAATTAGCCAGAATTATGTAGAAACTGACAGGAAAAGGATTGTATTATTCATGATTAAAGAAAAATGTTTAACATTATGTAAACCTTAAAAGATATAAAAATAAAGACCCTACCGCTTGATGTCAGGAGATGTTTCAACCTTAATTGGGTGTTTTGTCTCCTCACTCATCTCCTCACTTGCCGACGCTGTCCTTTCCTTCATGACCCACACCTCGGCTGGAGCTGGACTCCGGCAAGACCCTTTATCATTTTTTAGTTGTGATGAATTCCTTTAGGTTTTGCTTGTCTGGGAAACTTTTTGTCTCTCTGATTCTGAATGATAACCTTGCTAGATAGAGTATTATTGGTTGTAAGTTTTTTTCTTTACAGAATTTTACATATACCATTGTCACCTGCAAAGTTTCTGCTGGAAATCAGCTGATGGTCTTATGGGGTTTCCCTTGTATGTGACTGTTTTTTCTCTTGCTTCCTTAAAGAGTCTCACTTTATCTTTAACTTCTCCATTTTAATTATATATTTTTTGGTATGGGCATCTGGGTTCATTTTGTTTGGGACTTTCTGTGTTTCTTAGACCTGGATGTCAGTTTCCCTCTCCAGGTTACAAAACAGCTGCCTCACCAGTCTTGAAGGAGTAGCTTTATAGGAGCATTCCCTTACAGAGTGTATGTATCTGAGACCTTTGCATGGCCTGCTGGGGTGGTCTTGAGCCATGGGTGTCCTAGGGCATGGTGTTGGGTTGCCTTTGTGGGCTGGCTGGAGCTGGGGTGAGCATGGGCCAGGTGTCCCTGGGCCACCCTGATGGGACAGCTGGATCTAGGATGATAGAGAGCCAAGGTGATTCCAGGGTGCACTGTGCTGGGGCCATCTTGTTATGGTGTGGCTGCATCAGGCACAGCCTGTGGGTCCCAACGTTTACTGCCTGGAGCCTGCCTTGGTAGGACATTTGGAATCAGAGGTGTGGGCCAGGATGGTATTGGGACACACCCAGGCCACCTTGGCAAAATGGCTGAACTGGGAATAAGTTAGGGATAGCTTGAGATGAGTCATGATAGGGCTGCCTTGGCAGGACAATTGGGCCTGGAGTAGGCACAGGCCAGGTGCTTCCCAAGGTGCACTGTACTGGGGCCATGCTGATAGAATGGTTGGAACTGGAATATGCATTAGCAGCAGAGTTCTGGGTCATATCACACTAGTGCCACCATGTCAGGACAGCTGGAGTTCCAGTGGGCATGAACTGGGTGTGCCTGGGTTGTGATGTGCTAGGGTCACCGTGGGGAACAGCTGGCATTGGCATGGGCAACAAGCCCAGGGCTCACTGAGGTGTGTAGAGCATGTAAATCCTTCTCCTACCTGTGCTATCAAGGTGGAGGGGGAACATACAAAATGGTGCTCACCAGCATTTCTCATCCTGGAGAGAGATCTAGCCATTCCCCACCATCTGGCAGATGTTCTAGTGTTAGTAATGGATTTCCTTCCCTTACAGTCTAATTGTCCTTTAAACCATTGGGAGTGGTTTTTAATTTTTTTTTTTTAGCTCTGTCCCAGGGTGGACAAGTGTGCCTGTGGGCCCCTCAGTGATATCCTTCCCTACTGCAGGTTGTGGTGCTGGGAGATTGGAGGGGGGAGATTCTGTTGTTAACATGTCTGTGTCTCTTTTACTGTTCTTTATGTGGTTCCCTCTATCATTTGTTGTGCAGAAGCTATTCAATCAGTTTTCAGTTCTTCAGGAGAAATTGATCTATATGTAAATGTAGATTTGGTTTGTCCATGGGAGGAAGTGAGTTCAGGGCCTTCCTCCACCACTATCTGGGACTTGTCTCTCCTTGTTTTTTTCTTTTATTAGCCATAGATTAACAATTTAAAATTTTTAATAAAATGATATAAAAGTACTAAATTATAAAGAGAAAAAACCCACAATGCAATAGAAAAAAAGTACCAGTGCCTAATGAATATGTAGAATTTTATGAATATGACTCATCAAATCAATCAAATTAAAAATAATACTATGAGTTGACATGGACTTCACAGAACATTAAAATTGCTTTTACCTGGCTTTACCTTCTGACAGCTGACACTGACCCTTCAGTGACAAGCCAGAGCTTTGACAGGTGAAAGGTGGGCCACATCAGCTTTATTTTGTTTTCCAGTAAGACTATTTTAAGAAATTTTTTTAATTACCCCAAGAGTTAATCTGTCATTCTGCAATTGCTCTTTCACTTGTAACTTCATAGAAAAACCCAACACATATATATTTACTAAAGGTAGGGGAAAAAGAGAAAAGCTAGAGTCAGGGATTATTACATTTCAGAGATTATCACATGAATTCATAGGTTCAGGCTGTATCTCTAGGAAACAGGAGTCCTTTTTTCTCCTCTCACACAATAAAATACAACTTAGGGAAGTAATTTATGTCCTGCTAAAAATTCCACTCATGTTGACAGTGTACAGGACTGTGAGCACCTAGGCCTCTAGGAACCTCACACACCAAAAAGAGGAATATATTTTGGTGACAGTTTTTATATGTGGACAATTGCTTACTGCAAAGAAGTTTAAAAAGACCTCAAATATTTCATGTGACTTGTATGCATCTGTCTATCAGCTTTCATTCTATGGGAGAATAAACAAGAGAAATAAATCAGTTAATAGACAGGTACCAACAGAAATTATAGTCTCTGAAGTAGTGACAATATAACTGCTCAGATGACAAGAAAAGGATATGTTTCTGTGGATAAGACTAATAGCATTTTCATATTGATTTCCTTCTGTTTGCATCCATAAGGCATATGAAATGTTAAACTGAATCAATACTTGGAGAATAAAAAATATCTGAAAATAAAACTCATAGATCCAAGTTTTATAAGCTGAAAGATTTGCTTCTGCCATCGGCACTCCCAGCACTCTGTGAGGCAGCTTTGGGAAAAATGAATCTGCATTTGGTCCTGGGCACAAATGGGTTTGGCCCATCAGAACCAAACATGAGTTTCTATAACTCTTATTATCTTACACCTTTCAACCTATGCAATTTTTCTTCCTGATCTTTTTGGATTTACTGGTGTGACAGCCAGATTTCTCTCAAATATAATGGCCAGGAAAGTCCTTGCATGTTCAATTCCATGAGAAGATTCTGACATCAATTCTTTCCCAAGTAGTTGACAGGAAGGTTAAACCACAATAGTCCAAAACTTTTTTTTTAATTGAAAACAGATTGTCTGATATCCCTACCCCAAACCTTCCCTCAGATGCTCCTGCAGCTAAACTTAGGGTGTCATTTAGTCTATAACATTTTAAATGATAGTCATTGCAAATCATACTGAAGCTTGTAATAACAGAGAAAAGTATTGTCAAAAATAATGATTAGGAAAAGAATATGAACTATTATACAAAATATCTCAATACTTAAAAAAAGTTTTTCTGGATGGTCTAACCATATCTTTTTCTCTTCCCTTTACTGCTCTGTATAATTTCCATATTCTTTCCAAATATAGTTTTTTTCATTAAAAGGATAATTAAAAAATACTATAGGACTTGTGAGTATAAAGAAAAATCTGTTTTAATGTTTAAGTACCCAGAGGAGATTGTTAGGGAAATAAATTTCTAATTAGAATAAACAACCACTGAACTTAAAAAAAAAACCCAACTGAACTTTCTTCTCTATCTAAAGTTAGATCCACCAGCATGAAATTTGGGACTGGGAAGAATCAGAAGTCCTGGATAACTGCCACTCACTGAGCCACTCACTAACTCACTCTGTGGTCTTGGACAATAACCTATCAAATATCAATATAACTGATAAGAATTTGCCAACTGATCTGGTCAAAGAATATACTATCAGCAAAACATCAGGTGGGGATGGGATTAATCTGGTTATTGATTCTCTGCCTTCTTTCACTTGGCACATGAAGGAGAAAGCAGAACTGAACCATTTCAAAAGAAAAAGACCTTCCTAAAGACATGTCTTTCACAAGTCCATCATAAATTCCACTAGGATTTTTGGAGTTAGATGGAGAATTTTATCTCTGAGTTGATGATTTGCTCCTCTGTAAAATATACATGTATAAAGATGTTGTGATGAGTCATCAGTTTTCTTGGACATGAACCCTGATGCCATCTGCTAGGGCAAGGTGAAGAGGTAAATTTGAAGTTAAAAGGATAGAGCTGAATGGATAGACTTGAAAATATGGGACTTCTTCGAGGTTAGGACAGAATATGGGATGTGTAGATAGTACTGGACCAAAGTAGGAGATCTTAGGATTTAACCCCAATAATTTTAGGGAATAAGGTATTAAGTATAGGAAAAACAGTGGCCATACTATTTAAGTTTCCAGATGATCAGCCAGATTTGGTTACCCTATCCATATATCAGATGATCCTCAGATGGAATTGAATAGAATTTAATAAAAAGACCACTTATAGAGGTAGGGGTAGAGTTAAGGGAACTGTACTGGTCAAGGTGCAATAAGGAAAAAGAAACATTGCTTATTTGAACAGAAAAAGTTTATATGAAGAATTATTAACTAGTAAAAGTGATTAGCTACTTAAAGAGGTTAAAATAAGTTTCAAGGAGTCTAGAAGTAGAAAATGCAGAAAACAACTGCTACCTCTTTGGTGAAGGAGAGTTGAAAAGGAAACAGTTTAGAAGAGTTACTCTGATATGGTCTGAAATGTGTGTCCCCAAAATTCCTATGTTGAAGCCCAAACACCTAATGTGACTGTATTTGGAGATATAGGGTCTCTATGGAAGTAATTACGGTTAAATGAGGTCAAAAGGATAGGGTGTCATTATAAGAAAAAACATAAGTTCTCTCTCTCTATTTCTCCCTCTCTATTTCTGTACATGCAAAGAAAAAAGGCTATGTGAGGGAACATCTAGAAAGTAGATGTCTACAGCCTAATGGGAGATGCCTCAGCAGATATCAATTTTACTTGCACCTTGATCTTGGACTTCTCAGACTCCAAAATTGTGAGAAAATAAACTTTTATGTTTTAGACACCAGTCTATAATATTTTCTTATAGCAGCCCAAGCAGACTAATACAGTTTCCCAAGGAAGAATATGCACACAGAAACAAAGAAAGGAGGTCCTTTTCTTTTGTTATAGGTATGCAGTGTCCATCTAGTGGCCTCTATTGGCAAAGCTTTGCATAGAAGTATTTGGCAAAGGAGAGTTATTTGCAAGGATTTTGAGCTTCAAGACAATTAACTGGTAACTGCAGAGAGACAAACAAGGCGTATTGAGGCATTGTGAGAATGGCAATGGTGATAAAACCTATGACTCATAGACCTCAAGTGGAGGTAGAGGAAACAGTGTTATTTCAGTCTGGTGTTTAATGGAGCCTCGGATCCTAGTCAAAAGGAAATGAAGCACTTACAAAAATAATAGTGCAGATGCAGAGAAAACATATTCAAGTATCTTTCTCTGGCAATCCTCCAATCTTCCTGCCAATACTTTTCATTGCCTGAAGTCACCTGGGAGAAAGAGGTCGAGATTGCTGGATGATGGCAGCAATATGCATTTTTAGGTTGAGTCCTCCCAGCATCATACATTGAGATAAGAATTTGAACACAAACAGTTTAGAAGATTCCAGAAGAAGGAGAATAGGGCAAGGAGACAGAGAAGGGAAAGATTTCAATGAAGGGTATATTACCAAGCAAATTAAAACTGCGCAAGTTCGATTTCCAGAGCAACTTTGAAAGACAGTGTAGGCCACTGTCCTGAAGGTTGACAGAGTTATTTATCCCTCAGCTTTCATCAGTCATTAATTGAGGACTTATCCTGGATGTATATTAACTCCATGACCCTCTGGTCTGCTGTATGCACAGGCCAGTGGCTCTAGTAGTCCAGTAAATCTCTTAAGTCAAAGTCATAAAATCACTGTTGTCAGGCCAGTATGCATAAAAATGGCAAGTGTAAGGGCATATGGGTGATTCACCAATATCTGCTACAGAAAAATGGCAGAGAAGGGTAGAGAATATATTGGGAGATTAGAAGAGGACAAATAACTAATTTTACCTCCACTTTTTCCTTACACTTTCTATTTTCAATTTGCCCAATTTTCATGTACAAATGAGCCAAGGGTCTTTGGTTGAAGCCATTGGCCTTTCACTTTTTCTGGGACTTCAAGAGCATTTATAACCATCTATGATATTAAAGGTTACTTCCTTATAAACCTGCTGGCCATGCTCATCATGCATGCATTTCTTATGACCTGGAGAGACAACCTCCAGGGTCTATAAAGTCTGCAAGAAATAACTTCCAAAAACTCTAGGTGAGAAATTGAGCATGACAGTATACTTCCTTTCTGGATGACCAGCGAAGTAAGCTTTGAAGACCTAGAGTGTTTTTGGTGGAAGAACATATGAATGGACTGGAAGAAAATCTTCAAGCTGGATGAGAATGCAGTTACATAATGCAATAGAGGATAAGACATGGAGAATTACAAATGATCAGTAATGAAGAAAAGGGATGTGGGACGTTATTTCTAGTAACATGACTAGATGAGGAAACATAAGCCACTTTTTGTTGTTCCCGAAAAGCAAACATAGAAAACTCTGGATAAAATTTAAAAATCAAAATATTTAAATACCTAACTAATCTCAATAGAAAGAAAGGAAAACTACAAGTTGCCATAAATGAGGAAGAAACTTGAAACTTCTAAGAGCTGAGAATATGAGCATGAGTTGAGGTACAAGTTCTAGAGGTTGGGAGCTAAGCCTCGAGTACCTACTCAGGGGCAAAAAGAGATGATCTGCAAAATAGGACGTGAGACTAAACTCCCTGCGAAATACTGAAAATATTGACAGCAATCCCATTATGAAAAAAATGGCAGAGAAAGCTTTCTGTTTACCTTCAAGGAGGTGTGGGTGCTTGTCTTCTGCTCTGGACTCTGAGTAGGAGATAAATAGAAAAAAATCAAAATTAAAGTCTATGCCACATGCAGATGCAGAATTATGAGCAAATACTACATATGTTTTTGGTGGAAGAACATATGAATGGACTGGAAGAAAATCTTCAAGCTGGATGAGAATGCAGAGTTACATAGATATGCAATGTATGATAAGAATGCAATAGATAATGAAACATGGAGAATTACAAATGATGCTGGAATCCCAAGCTGATAAATACATGTAAAAAGTGGTTCCAGAGCTATGAAATCTCTGGAAGCCCCAGCAAAAGGGAAAAGTAGTGTTCTGAGGAAATAGAGATATTTCCTCAGCCCAGAGTACATGGAATTTCCAATTCAATAGAACACTGAAAATGAGCTCAAAATTAAGTAGTACATTATAAAATGGATGAATAATCTATAATGAAGGAGTGATGGCAGATGCATCAATTGCAGTATTAGAATGAACTATCCTATGAACTTGATATATGAAAAATTTTAATTATAAAAGAAATGTTATAATTATTTACAAGTTTTTTTATAAAGAGGAAACATGAAAGAATATAACATCATGGGAGTGAAAACAAGTCAATTTAGAAAGAATTGAATAGAATGTCTAGAAATAAAAAATACAGCCAGTTAAATTAAGATTTATAAGGGATAAGTTAAACAGTAGATAAAACACAGCATGAGTGTGAACTACTAAATCAGAAGACAGAACTGGGTAAACTTTATAGAATATAACAAAGAGAGATTAAGATATAGAAATCATGAAGTATAAGGGATATTATGAGGAGTATAAAGAGAAGGTTCAACCTATATCAAATAGGACAAAATGAGAAGTTACTAAGGATGGGAGATAGACAATGCTCAGTGCAATGATGTCTAAAATTTGTTCATATATTCAAAAGGCATGAGTATCCCAAGTGAAGAAATATAATAAGTCTTGAGCAGGATAAATTTATAAATCTGCATTTAGATGCATGCTAGTGAAACTGCCAAATATTGAAAACAAAGAGGAAAAATTTTAAAGCAACAGAAAGAAAAAAGAGGTTACTGTATCAGATGCACTTGGCATCCTGCCATGCAATCTCTCAGTCACACCTCTGATCCCAGTTGTGGCTGGGCTTTTCGGTTCTATGTGTGCTCTAATACATGTGACATCAACAGCACCTTGTGTCCTGTTACAATACACATCTGCACTTTCTGCTCTGGTGCTCCTCTGATGCTGCAGACATAGATAGTAGCTCTCTTATCCCCAACACATATACAGTGTAGAGGAGTTAATTACCAGAGGGAAGCCCTTGGTTAATGGAAGACAGAAGTTGATGAATAAATGCTCTTGCATCCTTTGGATACACAATTCTAAGAGGCATTCTATATGCTCTTAAGAGATCCCAATGAAACTTAGGCTCCCATTGTCCATTGGGTTAAATTTAGTAACACACTCTTATATTGACTTTTTATCGCCTCTGTCTCACTCTCTCCAGTCCTCACTTAGCTTCCTGGCATAACCTCCCAAACAAATTGCACACAGTACTTGTTTCAGACTCAGGCTAAGAAAATTACCCAAAAATGTACGCCGAAGAGATTTCCCAAGAGGAAAAATGAGGGCAGAAATATAATGGCCCAGAAGATAATGTCGTCAAACTACTGAGGAAAAATCATTGTTAACTTTGGATTCATGTTCCAGCTAAAGTCTCATTCATGTGTAAGGACAAAATAAAGACTTTTGATAACAAATATTGGGGAATTTTTACTCAGGCACAGACTTCCAATGACTGAAATATTAAAAGATACACTTGAAATAATAGAAAATAAAACCTATGTGAAAATTAATACAGGGGAAACCTTGCTAAAATGGTGTCCAGAAGCTAGAAGGGGGGATCCATACTACTCCATGTCAATTACAGACCTCAACAGGAAAGACTCCCCAGTACAGGCCTCACAGGGGGAAGATGCACACTGCTTCTCCTACAAAGAAATTGACCTGCCCTGCAACTCAGCCCACGAGAAACTGTCATCACCTTGAACTCTTGCTTTTTTCCAATGGATTTTCATTCAAAACAACCCCTCCCAACTTCCTTCCTCTCCTTTGCTGGACTTGTCTATGATTTTGCTGTAGTTTGCATGCCTGATTTGCAATTCTCTGTTATTCCCAAATGAACCCATTTTTGCTGGTGAAATAACTATTTTATTTTTAGGTTAATACCTGAAAAAGATTTCAGTGCAAGAAGCAAATATAAGCAATCATTTGGTAAATATATAGACAAACACGTGTCTGTGTGTGTGTGTACAGGTTTCCTCCACTATACAAAAGTAGAGCTTTTCTATGAAATTTTTCATAAGCTGAAATGGCCTAAAGTGAAAAAAAAATTATGATGAATGTATATGAAAAATTATTTTAGCATTCCCAGATCCCAAAAATGATCTCTCATAGGCTTTCCTGATGTCTTACAACACATCTTGCTAACAGATACACAAATAAATCGACATAAAGCAGGATGATCATAGTTCAAAGCTGTGGAGGTTTGATGGTGAGAAGTTGAGTGTAGTTCCTAGGGAAGAAGCTGGGTGGAGCCACTCCTGCTGCTCCAGGTGCGCACTGCCCTTTTAACAGTTCAGCAAAACTAACCCCGAGCTCCATTTTGACTTTTCATCTCTTCTCATAAATGTGAAAATTCTCTTAAGATTTCCTTCTGGTATCGAAAACAGAAACTAATGTAGGTCATTTGTAGAAGTGAAGAGGCATAACACAAACTTTCAAAAGCAAGGGATGCTTGCCTCTAGACACACTTTAGTGAAACTGCCAGACATTGAAGACAAAGAAAAATTCTTAAAAGCAATAGAGAACATACATATCCACATATTCACACACTATACATTGTCTTATATAATACTGCATTTATAACATATATTTTGTATATATATCTACATATGTATGTAGGTATATACATGAGTATGTTTTGTAATAATCACTAACTAATATGGTGGCGGGGGGTGGGGGGAGATTAAAACCTAGGTAGAACCAAACACTGATAAACAATAAAATGAAAGTATGGGAGATAAGCCAGAGATAAAGTTCTTACATGTTTAGATAAAGATAGAAATATTCATTAATTTCATGTTCTATTATATCAAATAGACATGAACTTAAGGGTAATTATTAGTATATTTATATTAATAAAATGCATAGCTTCTTGATAAAGAAAAATAGAATAAGTGAGATTATGATGATATATTTATATCTCATTTATTCATTTAATATTTTTATCACTGTGTAAACCTTGACAGTTAAATTAAAAAGAGAGTTTTTCAGGAAAAATCTATTTCTGATTTTACTGAGTTGGTAGGTGCTGGCTGGAATGAGTGAATGCCAGAGTGGTTTCACTAGCTGTCTCCGTACTTCCTTCCAGCAAGGCACACAAAGGGATATGATTGGAAACATAAAGATGAATGTAACAGAGTATCATGAAAGCAACCTGGGTTTCTCATTTTATTCATTTCCTCTAAATGAAATATGAAGCACCATTTACCATTGATCTTGGATAAGCCAAACTTGTAGTAGAAACAGGAGCTTGGGAGCTGACTGTTTTCAAACCTTTTCCTCACTTATCATCTGCAGAAAACAAAATATAAAAGAGTGAGAGAACCCATCCACCATGAGATCTGGGTACAAAACCGGCCCTACAGTAATTGTTGACTATGAATATTTAGCATCCATCACACTAGGGATATTAATTATTTGAACATTTTGGTGAAAATGACTGGAAATTCATGTCCTAACCAGTATGTCATAGATATTAATGAAGGCAAATTTAGAGCTGATTTGAATATTTTGCATTTTTTGCTTTTAGGGAACTTTCAAAGAGCAGGCTTGTATAGGGATGATAGGAAAAGACAGAAGATTTTTTAAAGGAATTTTTCTCTACGGATATATGTACCAGCCTCATTTCAGCAGACTCAATAGTCTTTGAAAGATGAGACACATGAAACTATTTTGTTGTACAATGAAATGAATTATTTGGACTTAAGACATGTTTCTTTGCAAAGTTGTCATAAATTAGGTATCACATGTCCCGTAAGGGGTAATAGATCTCTTTCCCTTGCCCTACTCAGCACAGATTGGAATTGTCATCCCAACTCCAGGGACCTCAGCAACAAGTTCACCTTTGGAATCTCAGCAAAGACTCTATACTGTATTTGTGGTCAGTATTCAGTGAGTCCACCCCCAATGGGCTTTCTGCACCTGCACAAATGTACTTCAGTGTTCTGCACCTTTTGCTGTATACTGTAATTATACCTTGGGCTGTGCAGTATCAGGTTGCATTTAAACCAGAGTGGGGATATCTTACTCAACAGAGCAGGTCTGTGTCAGCTGAATCTTACAAAGCATTTCTTATCTACCAGAACATGAATCAGCACCAGGACTTACAAAGCTGTTATTGTTTCTTCTCCCTCTCTGTGGAAAGGAATGCAGTTCAAGAATGACCCCCAAATGGACGAACTATCCTGTTTACACTGTTTGTTGTCTTCATTCTACTTTTAAATCAAAGAAAGTATAAAGTCGTAGAAAAAAGCAGAATCCCTGAGTGGCTGATGGTCCTACAAGAAGATTGGGAAAAGAAGTGGAGTGGCTTTCAAAGTCATAACTAATGAGCACCCTCATTCTTTTAATTTCCTGACAATCTGGAAAGGGGTGAGTTTGGTAACAAGTATAGATGATCTTCAGCATCCTGGGGAAGTAAGAGCTTGATAAACTTAGGCACCAGTTACTAAACTGGGACTGAGGCAACACTGGTCAGTCAGGAAAGGCTAACTGCTTAATAGGGTGACCAGCCATGGCACTGGCCCCTGAGTTGTCCCTGGGGCTCACTGCAAAAGAATCCAGAAGTGACTTCACCAAGAAGAAAGAAGCTTTGAAAAAGTGCAGACCCGTTCAGAGAAAAGCCTGGTATTCTATTGTGTCAGTAGCTCCACCATCAAGTAGGCAAGATCTGAGTGTCAGATAGCTCTTATCATGCAACTTAGTGTCCAGTGTCCATTGTATTCCTACTTTGCAAATGGCAAGCTCCAGAAGGAAGTTTTAAAAAGAGTAAGGCAAAAGTCCTTGTAAACACTCTAGTTTTTAGGAGGAGATATGATTCATATAAAATGTGTGTAAAACAAAGAGAATATGTGATTCAACACAAATAAACATGGCACATGAAGAAAGTACAAGGAATGTCAGAAACAGTCAGTCAATATAAATAAAGCCCTGGTCACTCAGTGGTGGGATCACCCCTAGGGACAGGAGTCTGACCTAAATAACTGTTTTATATTCCCCAACCCTAACTGCTGGGCTCTGACAAGGAGTGGGCACCAATGTATTCTTATTGGTTAAAAAGTGTAACAGGTGAGGTGGAGCCAGGATGGCAGCATGAGTAGAGCAGTGGAAATCTCCTCCCCAAAACACATAGAGCTATGAAAATATAACAAAGAAAACTCTTCCTAAAATAGAGAGCAGAGGACACAGGACAACATCCAGACCACATCCACACCTGCAAGAACCCAGTGCCTCGTGAAAGGGAGTGCTTTTTGGAAGTCTTAAAGGGGCAGGACAGGACACTTAGACCAGAGGCAGGGAATCTGGGGATCTCTGGGAACTCTAACCCCCTGGGCAACAGGGAGCACAGAGGCCCCTTACAGAGATAAATAGCCTCCCGGCCGCTCCCCCTCCAACGGGGCTCCACCAGTTTGGAGGAGCAGCCCCAGCCAGGCCACGCCCACAGAAACAGGGGAGATAAACTCCATAGCAAATGGGCAGGTAGCAGAAGCCCTGCCTGCGCACAGCTGACAAGCATAAGCCACTAGAGGTCGCTATTCTCCCCGGAGAGGAAGGCCACAAACCAACAAGAAGGGAAGCTCTTCCAGCGGTTACTTGTACCAGCTGTGCAAACTATCTGTATCACCATGAAAAGGCAAAACTACAGGCAGACAAAGAATGCAGAGACAACACCTGAGAAGGAGACAGACCTAACCAGTCCTCCTGAAAAAGAATTCAAAATAAAAATCATGAACATGCTGACAGAGATGCAGAGAAAAATGCAAGAGCAATGGGATGAGATGCAGAGAAAAATGAAAGAGCAATGGGATGTAGGAGGGAGATCACAGATGTCAGGAAGGAGATCACAGAAGTGAAACATTCCCTGGAAGGATTTATAAGCAGAATGGATAAGATGCAAGAGGCCATTGAAGGAATAGAAGCCAGAGAACAGGACCGTATAGAAGCTGACATAGAGAGAGATAAAAGGATCTCCAGGAATGAAACAAAACTAAGAGAACTATGTGACCAAGCCAAAAGGAATAATATTCGTATTATAGGGGTGCCAGAAGAAGAAGAAAGAGGAAAAGGGATAGAAAGTCTCTTTGTAGAAATAATTGCTGAAAACTTCCCCAAATGGGGGAGGAAATAATAGAACAGACCTTGGAATTACACAGAACTCCCAACAGAAAGGATCCAAGGAGGACAACACCAAGACACATAGTAATTAAAATGGTAAGGATCAAGGACAAGGAAAGAGTTTTAAAGGCAGCTAGAGAGAAAAAGCCTATAAAGGAAAGCCCATCAGGCTAACATCAGACTTCTCGACAGAAACCCTACAGGCCAGAAGAGAATGGCATGATATACTTAATGCAATGAAACAGAAGGGCCTTGAACCAAGGATACTGTACCCAGCATGACTATCATTTAAATATCATGGCGGGATTAAACAATTCCCAGACAAGCAAAAGCTGAGGGATTTTGCTTCCCACAAACCACCTCTACAGGGCATACTACAGGGACTGCTCTAGATGGGAGCACTCCTAAAAAGAGCACAGAACCAAACACCCAACATATGAAGAATGGAGGAGGAGGAATAAGAAGGGAGAGAAGAAAAGAATCTCCAGACAGTGTATATAACAGCTCAATAAGCGAGCTAAGTTAGGCAGTAAGATACTAAAGAAGCTAACCTTGAACCTTTGGTAACCACGAATCTAAAGCCTGCAATGGCAATAAGTACACATCTCTCAATAGTCACCCTAAATGTAAATGGACTTAATGCACCAATCAAAAGACACAGAGTAATAGAATGGATAAAAAAGCAAGACCCATCTATATGCTGCTTACAAGAAACTCACCTTAAACCCAAAGACAAGCATAGACTAAAAGTCAAGGGATGGAAAAACATATTTCAGGCAAACAACAGTGAGAAGAAAGCAGGGGTTGCAGTACTAATATCAGACAAAATAGACTTCAAAACAAAGAAAGTAACAAGAGATAAAGAAGGATACTACATAATGATAAAGGGCTCAGTCCAACAAGAGGATATAACCATTCTAAATATATATGCACCCAATACAGCAGCACCAGCATATGTGAAGCAAATACAAACAGAACTAAACAGGGATATAGACTGCAATGCTTTCATTGTAGGAGACTTCAACACACGACTCACGCCGAAGGACAGATCCACCAGGCAGAAAATAAGTAAGGACACACAGGCACTGAACAACACACTAGAACAGATGGACCTAATAGACATCTATAGAACTCTACATCCAAAAGCAACAGGATATACATTCTTCTCAAGTGCACATGGAACATTCTCCAGAATAGACCACATACTAGCTCACAAAAAGAACCTCAATAAATTCCAAAATATTGAAATTATACCAACCAATTTTTCAGACCACAAAGGTACAAAAGTAGAAATAAATTCTACAAAGAAAACAAAAAGGCTCACAAACACATGGAGGCTTAACATCATGCTACTAAATAATCAATGGATCAATGAACAAATCAAAATAGAGATCAAGGAATATATAGAAACAAATGACAACAAAAACACAAAGCCCCAACTTCTGTGGGACACAGCGAAAGCAGTCTTAAGAGGAAAGTATATAGCAATCCAGGCACACTTGAGAAAGGAAGAACAATCCCAAATGAATAGTCTAACATCACAATTATCGACACTGGAAAAAGAAGAACAAATGAGGCCTAAGGTCAGCAGAAGGAGGGACATAATAAAGATCAGAGAAGAAATAAACAAAATTGAGGAGAATAAAACAATAGCAAAAATCAATGAAACCAAGAGCTGGTTCTTTGAGAAAATAAACAAAATAGATAAGCCTCTAGCCAAACTTATTAAGAGAAAAAGAGAATCAACACAAACCAACATAATCAGAAATGAGAATGGAAAAATCATGACAGACTCCACAGAAATACAAAGAATTATTAAAGACTACTATGAAAACCTATATGCCAACAAGCTGGAAAACCTAGAAGAAATGGACAACTTCCTAGAAAAATACAACCTCCCAAGACTGCCCAAGGAAGAAACAAAAAAGATAAACAAACCAATTACGAGCAAAAAATTGAAACGGTAATCAAAAAACTACCCAAGAATAAAACCCTGGGGCCGGACAGATTTTACCTCTGAATTTTATCAGACACACAGAGAAGACATAATACCCATTCTCCTTAAAGTGTTCCAAAAAAATAGAAGAAGAGGGAATACTCCCCAAACTCATTCTATGAAGCCAACATCACCCCTAATACCAAAAACCAGGCAAAAGACCCCAACCAAAAAAAGAAAATTACAGACCAATATCTCTGATGAATGTAGATGCAAAAAATACTCAATAAAATATTAGCAAACAGAATTCAACAGTATGTCAAAAAGCATCATACACCATGACCAAAGTGGGGTTCATCCGCAGGGATGCAAGGATGGTACAAACATTCGAAAATCCATCAACATCATCCACCACATCAACAAGAAAGAAAGACAAAAAACCACATGATCATCTCCATAGATGCTGAAAAAGCATTTGACAAAATTCAACATCCATTCATGATCCAAAACTCTCCAGCAAAATGTGAACAGAGGGCAAGTACCTCAACATAATAAAGGCCATATATGATAAAACCCACAGCCAGCATTATACTGAACAGCGAGAAGCTGAAAGCATTTCCTCTGAGATCGGGAACAAGACAGGGATGCCCACTCTCCCCACTGTTATTTAACATAGTACTGGAGGTCCTAGCCACGGCAATCAGACAAAAACAAAGAAATACAAGGAATCCAGATTGGTAAAGAAGAAGTTAAACTATCACTATTTGCACATGATATGATACTGTACATAAAAAACCCCTACTAAAGACTCCACTCCAAAAACTACTAGAACTGATATCGGAATACAGCAAGTTTGCAGGATACAAAATTAACACACAGAAATCTGTAGCTTTCCTATACACTAACAATGAATCAATAGAAAGAGAAATCAGGAAAACAATTCCATTCACCATTGCATCAAAAAGAATAAAATACCTAGGAAATAAACCTAACCAAAGAAGTGAAAGACTTATACTCTGAAAACTACAAGTCACTCTTAAGAGAAATTAAAGGGGACACTAATAAATGGAAAACTCATTCCCTATGCTCATCGGCTAGGAAGAATTAAATCGTCAAAATGGCCATCCTGCCGAAAGCAATATAGAGATTTGATGCAATCCCTCTCAAATTACCAGCAACATTCTTCAATGAATTGGAACAAATAAGTCAAAAATTCAAATGGAAAACACCAAAGACCCCGAATAACCAAAGCAATCCTGTGAAAGAAGAATAAAGTAGGGGGGATCTCACTCCCCCAACTTCAAGCTCTACTACAAAGCCAATAGTAATCAAGACAATCTGGTACTGGCACAAGAACAGAGCCACAGACCAGTGGAACAGATTAGAGACTCCAGAAGTTAACCCCAAACATATATGGTCAATTAATATTTTGATAAAGGAGCCATGGACACACAATGGCAAAATGACAGTCTCTTCAACAGATGGTGCTGGCAAAACTACACAGCTACGTGTAGGAGAATGAAACTGGATCATTGTCTCACCCCATATACAAAGGTAAACTCAAAATGGATCAAAGACCTGAATGTAAGTCATTGAAACCATTAAACTCTTGGAAAAAAAACATAGGCAAAAAACCTCTTAGACATAAACATGAGTGATCTCTTCTTGAACATATCTCCCCGGGCAAGGAAAACAACAGCAAAAGTGAGCAAGTGGGACTACATTAAGCTGAAAAGCTTCTGTAAAGCGAAAGACACCATCAATAGAACAAAAAGGAACCCTACAGTATGGGAGAATATATTTGAAAATGACAGATCCGATAAAGGCTTGATGTCCAGAATATATAAAGAGCTCACACGCCTCAACAAACAAAAAAACAAATAACCCCAATTAAAAAATGGGCAGAGGAACTGAACAGACAGCTCTCTAGAAAAGAAATACAGATGGCCAACAGACACATGAAAAAGATGCTCCACATTGCTAATTATCAGAGAAATGCAAATTAAAAACTACAATGAGGAATCACCTCACACCAGTAAGGATAGCTGCCATCCAAAAGACAAAACAACAAAAAAATGTTGGCGAGGCTGTGGAGAAAGGGGAACCCTCCTACACCACTGGTGGAGGAATGTAAATTAGTTCAAACCATTGTGGAAAGTAGTTTGGAGGTTCATCAAAATGCTCAAAACAGACCTACCATTTGACCCAGGAATTCCACTCCTAGGAATTTTACCCTAAGAATGCAGCAATCAAGTTTGAGAAAGACAGATGCACCCCCTATGTTTATCGCAGCACCTATTTACAATAGCCAAGAATTGGAAGCAACCTAAATGTCCATCCGGTAGATGAATGGATAAAGAAGATGTGGGTACATATACACAGTGGAATACTACTCCAGCCATAAAGAAGTGGAAAAATCCAACCATTTGCAGCAACATGGATGGAGCTGGAGAGTATTATGCTCAGTGAAATAAGCCAAGCGGAGAAAGAGAAATACCAAATGATTTCACTATCTGAGGAGTATAAAGAACAAAGGAAAAACTGAGGGAAAAAACAGCAGCGGAATTACAGAACCCCAAAAATGGACTAACAGGTACCAAAGGGAAAGGAACTGGGGAGGATGGGTGAGCAGGGAGGGATAAGGGGGGAGAGAGAAGAAAGGGGGGTATTAAGATTAGCATGCATGGGGGGGGGAGGGAGAAAGGGTAGGGTGGGCATCACAACACAGAGAGGACAAGTAGGGATTCTACAACATTTTGCTAAGCTGATGGACAGTAACCGTAATGTGGTTGTTACGGGGGACCTGATATAGGGGAGAGCATAGTAAAACATAGTACTCTTCATCTAAGTATAGATTAAAGATTAAAAAAAAAGAAAGAAAGAAAGAAATGAAAGAAAAGAGGATTACTCCTTGATAGGATAAAAGTATTGGTAAATCAAAGATCAACGCATGCTTTTAAATATCCTTAATGTTGATCACTTAAAGGGGTGTCAGATGATCAGGTATGGAGGTACTCTTTTCTGATAATATTCCTTTCTCTTAAAAAAAAAAAAAAAGGCAGTCCCTGTGTGCTGACCTCCAATGAGTTCTGCACTTTGGTATAGAGGGCATGTCAAAGTGTGGGGCAAAGGGTCTGTTTGTTTCTATGCAGAAGATCAAGGCCTAGCTTGGATAACCCAGAAAATGAACTAAGATACGATACTTGAGGAGGAGCTTCTGGCATCAGCACTCTCTTGAGGACTCGTGCCAGGGGATGATCATCAAAAAAGCCTCCCAGGGATCCGGGCTATGCTGTGGTTGTGGCTGCGTCCACCGCACCATTTCCCTGGACTTGCCATAGGAATGAGGAGGGAGATGTCTAGGCTGTCATGTGCATACAGTGAGACAACAAACTTGACCAGATCTGTACTGTTGGAACTGAACCAGGAGTTGGGAAGGGTGCAAGTTGTACCACTCCAAAATCTTATGACTATAGACTATCTACGGTTAAAAAGAACATATGGGATGTGAACAGATCCCAGAAAATGGGCTACTTTACTTTGTCTGATTTTTCTCAGACTGTTCAAGGTACAGTAGGACAATATCCATCATATCATAGACAAATTTTCACAAATGCCTAGGGTGCCTAAATGGTTTTCTTGACTTCACTGGAGATGGATGGTATTATAGATTTGCTTTGTTTATGTCACCGTATTCCTATTATGTTAATATGTGAGCACAAGTTAGTTAGTAGTTTAAAACCTATACATACTTAAGGTACTCTACAAGAAGATATGTCAAAGAAATAATCAATCCTCCCATGTTTTCTTCCATATGCTACCTCTATAGCTTTTCTTCTTCCTTCCTAATTACAACCCTTAAATAGAATTCGTGCCTCATATCCAATTTACCGAGCATCACAATTCCTCCAGGTGGTAAAGATACCTCGAGACAAGTGCTGGGCATAGAAGCCACAGGGCATAAATCTGCAAAGAAGTAAAAAGCTAACCTTTTCAAACAATATGGCTTCTCTCTCACTTACCAACTTTACATTTCCCTGTATGGCCCCGGGAGGATGGACTGGTTAGCCAGAGATGGGTAAGATTCCTCAAGGGAGGAACAACCTAAGACAGGCACAGTCGCAGGGGGGCCATCAGGTGAGAAATTGGGGATCAACAGAGGTGAGGCTCAGAACCTCATCCCCTCTGCTTTGAGAGAAATCTTCTGCATCCGTGGATGTTTCACTGCCCTTGTCTAGCTTGAATTAATACTTAGTCCATAGGCATACACCTGATCATCTACATTTGCCCTCTTACAGTACTAAACTATGTTTTCTACCTATATCTTGCATCTACCTATCACTTCAGTATTTCATTAAAAATAAAAATAATTATAATAATAAAGGGAGAAATGTGGGATCAACATATAAATCAAGTATAAAAATCAAATGAATATTCATATTTGACCTGATTGTTTATAGTTCATAATGCGTGATCAAAACCGAAAGTTTCTGTGATGACTGCCCTTGTACTGTTCACCATGTAAGAATTTATTCACTATGTAAGAATTCGTTCACTATGTAAGAACTTGTTCGTTTTTGCTTCAGAAGATTGGAGACTGATGGGGAATTAGGCTTGAGATGGATTAATGATTGTACATTGAGCATTGACCCCCCCCTATACTGAATTTTATTGTTGTTAACAACCATTTGATCAATAAATATGAGAGATGCCCCTCTCAAAAAACAACAACAACAAAAAACAAAAAAACAAAAAACAAAAAAAAAACAGCACCCTTAATGATAAAAATCAAAGAAGGGAACTTCCTCAACAAAATAAAGGCCATATATGAAAAACCAATAGCAAACATAATTGATGGTGTAGACTGAAAAATTTTCCCACTTCTATTGAAGATAGTACTGCAAGTTCTAACCAGGGCAATTAGACAATAAAAATAAGTAATATCATCCAAATTGTAAAAGAAGTAAAATTATCTCTGTTAGCTGAAATGACCTTCTATGTAGAAAATCCTTAAAGTTCCCCATAAACAGAATAAATGAATTCAGTAATGTTGGAGGATACAAAATCAACACACACACACAAAAAAAACAAAAAAAACAAAAAAAAAACTAGTCAAAGCAGAGATAGAAAGAATTAGTATAACTATGTCTTAAGCTGGGTTTCCCCAGAAATAGATTGAGGCAAGGATTTGGGTGCCAGTAGTTTACCTGGGAGAAAATGCCAGAAATTACCTGTAGGAAAGTGAAAGAAGGAAAATGGAAAAAGTGTCTTAGTGAGCAGGTTATCACTGACAGCAACTGGAGCTAAATCCCATTGAACATCTCCGGATGATGTAGAGAGCATGCCTTAGAATTCTCCACCCAGTGGGCAAGAGAGCTGGGATATTGATCCACCACTTACTGTCCATCATTAATTGAGAAATGTTCTAGGGGTCATAACTCTCCAGGACTTCTGACTAATGTGCCAGTGACCCAGTCAGGCTAGTGGCCAGGAAAACCCTTGGGCAAATTGCCTATAATAGAAAATCATAGGGTTGAGTCAGCATGCAGGGCTACAGGTGAGACACCAACAGTCTTTGCTACAACAGGTATATAGAAACGACCTGGACAAGGCTACTGGATTCATATCCCAGCTTCAGTCTGTGCTTTGTGATTTTAGACAAGTTACTTCACCTCTCTGTGCCTTAGCTTCCTCATAATAGAATTAAATAGATTCTTCTATATAAACTGCTTAGAATATTGAATGGCATATGGTGTCAGTGAACATTGTTATCACATAATTATTTTTTATTGTGGTGTCAAAACACCTGAGGGCCTAATAACATGGAAAAAACCCACATTCCAGGAAGCACTTCAAGAGCCCAGGGGAGCAGAAATCCAAGAACTGTCTTGTACTACAAGCTAAAAGAATTAAACTCTTCTGTGCAGAGACTAAGATAATTTTTATTAAGAATTTTTCTGCAACGGTGAAAAAAATTTTTAAAGCACCACTAAATAAGTAAGAGAGAAAGCCTGATGCCAGGGGGAGTCTTATATTAAATTTTGGTAAGACCATCATCTCAGCACTCACATCCTGGGCAAGCTCACTGGATGCAGCCCAGAGCAAAGACCTGTGGGAAGAGGGCAGCCACCTGTGCCCCACCTCCATCCTATGGTAGTTTACCTGGCTTTTCCTTTCCTTCCCTTTATCCTCCCATCAAGGAGTCTCCCCTGAGAGCAGGATATGTTGTCCTCCATACATCTCAGCACTTTACCCCACTGATCGGCCAAAGCCCCAGAGCTCATCTTAATACTATTTACATTAACTTGGGTTTATGAGAATTTGTTTGGGATGAGAAGTCTGCGAAGAAAGCTAAGCCAAGCTTCAGAATTGAATACACTAAATAGACTATGAGAGGAGCCTGTTCCTCACAGCACATCTCCATGGCTTGGCTGCCTAAAGCCTTACCTGCTTCATTCCCACTCTCTGTGTTCCCAGCCAGACTACATGAGGTCAGAAACCCAAGACCTGCCACTGCATTAACTCTCACTGTCTTATAACAATATTAACCCCTAGGACTTAGTGGGCACTTTCTGTATGCTAAGCCCTGTGCTGAGTGTCTACATGGTTGCTATCATTAAAACTCCACTGTAAAAAAGAGGAAACTGAGGCTAAACAAATTGGAGCAGGCAGATGGTGGAGCCATGACTCAAACCCAGGCAGACAAACTTCAGTGGCCACCTCTCCATTACCTGCCATATTCTACCTTTTTTCATACTGGTGTCTCTTCTATACTTACTTTACCTTCCCAGCTAGGCAGTGAGCTTCTTGAGAGCTGGGTCCTTGGAATACCGAAGAGTGAAGAACTCCTCGATATAATTTAATTAAATCAAGTATAATCTTCCATCAAATGCCAGCATCTCTGATTTGTTATCATGTAACCCTTGCCTGAATAGTACCAAAAAGATAGGCCATCCTGTTGGTGGGCAAATCTCATTACTGGGTGTTGCTTCTTTATTCTGAGCTGAGAACTACCCTCCGCTAGACTCAGAATGTTTTCCTCTTCTACATGACAGTCCTTCAAATAGATTAAAATAGAAACCTTGTAAACTCATAATTTTCTCTCCTCCATTCCAGAAATTTGCCCCCACTGCTGTCAGCTGTTCTTCAGAAGGTGTGGCTTGTGTCTTCTCCATCCTTGCCACTCTTCTCAAAAAATGCCTTTCTGATGACCAATGATGTTTTCAAAGCCTGTTGCCCAGAACTGAATAACCAAAAGTGGCCTGCTCAGACGATAATGTGGGATCATGTCAACAGCACCTACCATAATGACCGAACCCCAAAATATGTTCGTAGAGTTGTGGCATAATATGTATGAGTTGCTGAGCAAATAATCCTCCCATCACTAACCAAGGAGCCTGTGTTTTCCCATCTGCAAAATATGGGGAATGATCTCAGCCTTTCTTGCATCAAAGTTTTGTGGGGAGGAATACATTCACCTGGGGAGGAGAGCAACACATATAGAAATGGCAAAATATAACCAAAAGTGATGTAATATATTAATTTAATCTGCTCATTGTCAGAGCGAGAAGGACCAAACTTGACCAACAATTTGAAGTGCAGAAAGTAGGTCCATCCTCTTATAAAAAATATTGGCACAATCAAGCCCCAAAGACCTGATCAGCAGTTTGGTAGGACCAACTGTGACCTTGTCTTTCCACACCTGTAGTTGACACTAACTGTTCTAACAGCCCATCATCCTGTCATTCTTCTTTTGATAAAACACTAGCCCAGTAAGCCTCTCGGTAACCACTCCTCCCTCACTCTCACTCTGTATCAGCTGAGAGGGATTAACCTCACCCCTCAGCCACTGCGGATGACAATGAGGGGATTTAAGCAAACAGCATACACCACATTTTCTTAGCCACAGTGATTGCTTCTTGGATGGGCATTAGACTTAAATCAGGCCAGTGAAGATCAAGTCTAAAATGTGTCTTCAACTATCTCTTTTTTGTTGTATATGCAAAGGAAGCTGCAATTCCTGAAAGAGTAAAAGTCATCTTGATACCATGAGGAAAGACCCTGCAAGAGAATGGAACCAATGTCAATGCAGTTGAGCCAAGAAATAGAGAAAATAAATCCTGGGCTACTATCTGAGGCTGGAACAAGATGTTCCTGAAGGTAGACTAGCTGTATTTTTAACTACATAAGCCAATGAATTCTGTGTATCGCCTAAAGCCTGGGTTTAAATATGCACCAAAATATGTACTTGAAATCAAAAAAAGTTTTCTGGATAAAGTCCTCTATAACATTGACTACCTTTTCTGCATTTTTTTGTGTAACTGTTGACATATAAATATAGGAAACAGTAGTTCAGCCATTCCCAAACAGTCTGTAAGACTATAAGCATGGTGATCACCATGAAGTCCTCTTTCTTATAAAATAGGGAGAGTAGAATCTGCCTCATAGACTCGTTTTGAAGGTTGAAGGAGGCAGTGCACATAAATTGCTTTCCACATTGCATGACACATATTAATTATGCAGCACATTTTTCTTTCATTATCTAAAGGCACTATTCTGCTGTGTCCCCCAGCATGTGGCAAAGCCTTCTTATTTTAGTCACAGTAGTCATGGATGCAGAAATACAGTTAGTTACAAGTCTAACTTGTAACAAAATGAGAATTAAGATCTAGTCACAGAGAAGGAATCTATGGGGGTTGGCGGGGGCAAATGAGGATAGACCTCTGAGTACAAGGCGTCTTCTCCCTCAGTACTGAGAATGTCACTACCAGCTCTTTGAATCTAAGCAGTTTCCAAAAATGGCCATCATTGCCATGGAACAGGTATTTGGGGCACCTTTTGAGACTCAACAAATTTCCAGAACTCTAGTTTCACTGGCTTCTCTTCCCCTCTCCCAGTGCCCCTGAAAATGGCCCCTCTCACTTTCCCTAGCTGTGGAAGTATATACGAAGGTGCTCACCACTACCTTTCAGATGGCCTTAGCCAGATGGGGAGAGCTTCTCCATCAGAGAGCCTAGAAGATGAAGGAGCCTGTATACCTGGGGGTCATGATGCTATCACCCCACTGCCCATCCGTTTCTAGCAAGCTCCCTCTCACTTTAGGAGATATCCAAGTCCACAGATGTCCTCACCACACCTGTCCATGCTGATGTCCTCCTCTCCTCCAGAGGCCCCATCTGCCCCTCGGACATTCAATAACTGGTCCTGCATTGATCACTGGGCACACTAGGTATACCCTGGCACAGTGAGCTTATAGTCGTATCTTACTCCTGAGAACAGAGACCAAGTCCTCTATGTATTTGTAAAAATGTCCAGCATTATAGGTGCTTAAAGAGTAAATTTTAATGTATCATAGCATTGTAAATCCACCACAGATTCTCTCTCATCATCATCAAAGCCACAGCCATTCGGGCTTTCCAGAAAAACCACTTTCCTGCCAGCTCTGACTGGAAATATCCCTTAAAATTTCAATTTACTTTGACCCACCATGCAAAGATCATAGATTAACTTAACTTCTTAACTTAACTATTAATTACTTGGCCAAATCAAACTTTTACATTTTCACAAGAGATGTTCAGATGTGTCAGTTAATTTATATCTTCTCTGAGTCCTTAGAAAAGAGAATCACCACTTTTAGTAACAAGATCTGTTTTCTACTAAGTGTGAGAATTTGCTCCTGAATTCTTCAGACAAAGAACAGGAGAGAGACAGAGAGGGAGGAAATGGAAGAGGGAGAGGAAGATGGAAAGGAGGATACAAAGGGATTTTTTTCTTGATTATTATTTAATGAAAGCTTGGTAAAAGTGCATCACTTTTGAGACTGTATTTCATCAAACACACTTCATCCAGCCAGTTATAATGATCAACTCATGTTTGCTTTCATGGAGGCAAATATTAGGTTTAATTTTTTTTTTTAAGAAATTGCCAAGCAAAAGGGCAGTAATTCAGATAAAAGATATTATTCTGGGATGTCATCATCCAATAACTCCAATCTCAGAAATACCAGGACCATAAGCATTTAAGGGGATATTTTTTAATTGAGATATAATTGATAAATGTATGCACTGCATATTTTAAAGTATACAATGTGATGATTTGATATATGTATGCATTGTGAAATGAATATGAAAAACAAGTTAATCAACATATCCATCACCTCACATAATTATCTTTTACTTTTTTGGTGAGAACACTTAAGGTCTACTCTGTTAAATTTCAAGTACATATACTTTATTATTAAGTATATTCACCATGCTGTACATTAGATCATCAGCAGTTATTTTAAAACCAAAAGGTTGAATGCTTTGAATAACATCTCCTTTTCCCCCCAGGCCCTAGCCCCTGGCAACAACCATTCTACTCTGCTTCTATGCACTCAATTTCATGGTTTTATGTTTTTTTTAATTCCACATATAAGAGATATAGTATTTATCTTTGTCTGGCTCATTTCACTTAGCATAATACCCACACATTTATCCATGTTGTTGCAAATGGCAGGACTTCCTTCTTTTTCATAGATAAATAATATTCCACTGTGTGTGTGTGTGTGTGTGTGTGTCCCATATTCTCTATTCATTCAACCATCAATAATCACTTGGGCTATTTCTGTATTTTGTATCTTGTAAGTAATACTGCAGTGAACATAGGAGTATAGATAACTCTTCACTATACTGATTTCATTTCCTATAAATATATCCCAGAAATGGGTCTGCTGGATCATATGGTAGTTCTATTTTTAATTTTTTAGGATTCCTCTATGTTGTTTTCCATAGTGGCTGTACCAATTTATATCCTCATATATACTGGATAATACCCTTTATCCAATATATAGTTAACAAATATTTTCTCACATTTTCTTGGTTGCCTTTTCATTTTGTTGGTGTTGCTCCTACTGTACAGGAGTGTTTTAGTTTGATGCAATCCATTATTTGTTTTTACTTTTGTTCCAGTGCTTTTGGTATCTTACCCAAACCAAGACCAATATCAAGTAGCTTTTTCCTTTTCCTTCTAGGTGTTTTATGGTTTCAGGTCTTAAAATTAATCCATTTTGAGTTATTATTTTGTGATTAGTGTAAGATGTGGTCCAATTTCATTCTTTTGTGTGTGGATATCCATTTTGCAAATGACATTTATTGAAGAGACTATCTTTTCCCATTGTATGCTCTTGGTGCCATTGTCAAAAACTAGTTGTCCATTTAGATATGGGTTTATTTCTGGGTTATCTATTCTGTTCCAATAGTCTATGTGTCTTTTTATGCTAATAGCATAATGTTTTTGACTACAATTGTTTTTATAATATAATTTGAAATCAGGATGTATATGTGGCATTATTTACAATATCCAAAACATGGAAACAAGTTAAGTGTCCCATCATTAGATGAATGAACAGAGAAAATACAGCATATGGCTTTCATTTCGTTTTACCTGCCTAAATGATCTGGCTAGGATACCCAGTACTACACTGAATAAAAGTGAATGGGCATTTTTGTCTGTTCCCTGATTTTATAAGAAAAGCTTTAGCTCTTCACCATTGATAATTATATTAGCTGTGGGCTTGTCATATATGGTCTTTATTATGTTGAGGTACATTCCTTCTATACCTAATTTGTTGAGTGTTTTTATTATGAAAGGGAAGTTGAATTTTGGCAAATGCTTGACTGAGTCTATTGAGATGATTATATGATACTTGTTAACTTTGTTAATTGTTTATTAATTTGAGTATGTTGAGCATCTTTGCATCTCAGAGAAAAATCCTATTTTGATGGTGGTGTATAATCCTTTTAATATGCTGTGGAATTCAATTTGATAATTAGTTGAGGATTTTTGCATCTATGTTCCTCAGGGAGATTGCCTGTAATTTTCTTTTTTTTTGTAATGTCCTTGTCTGGCTTTGGTATTAGGATAATGCTAATCTCATAAAATGAATTTGGAAACTCCTCTTAAAATTTTTGGAAGAATTTGAGAAGTATTGGCATTAATTCTTCATCAAATGGTTGATAGAATTCACACATTAAAGCCATCTGGTCTTGGAGTTTTCTCTTTGTTGGAAGATATTTTATTACTGATTTAATCTACTTCTAGCTATAAGTTCATTCAGATTTCTGTTTCTTCATGAATCTGTCTTGGTAGATTTTATATTTCTAGGAATTTATCCACTTCTTTTAGGTAATCTAATTTGTTGGTGTGTAATTGTTCATAGCAGCCTCTTATGATCTTTGTACATCTGTGATATTAGTTGCAATGTCTCGTCTTTCGTTTATGATTTTAATTTTTTTCTTCTCTCTTCCTTCATAGTACAATTTTGCACCCAATTCAAACATGTGGATTTTATTGCCATGCTACCATGCAATTCTCCAACACCAGCTGTGTATCTTTCAGTTCAGTTCAATTCTGATACCATCTACCTGTAGATAGTGTCAGATCCCACAGGTTAAAGGTGTATTCCTACAAGACTGCGCCTACTACTAGTTCAGACACCTGTCACAAATCAGATTATCATGGGCTTCTGACCAATAAACTACAGATTGGAAGTTTCAGTGATCCTTCCCTTGGGTTCAATTAATTTGGTAGAGTGGTTCATAGAATACAGAAAAATGTTTACTTATTAGATTCCCAGCTTTACAAGGAATATTAAAGGATACAAATCAACAGTCAGATGAAGAGATACACAGGGTGAAGTCCTGAACAAAGGACTTCCTGGTTTTATTGTTTATTTATCTGTGGCTACACATTACAGCATGATGGTTTAATGTACATATGTTTGAAATGATTACCAAAATAGATTCAGCTAAGAACCATCTTCTAATATAGATAAAATAAAAAGAAAAGAAACAATAAAAGAAAGAAGAAAAATTCTGTTGTGATAAGAACCAGGATTTACTCTTTACAAATCTCTTATATATCATACAGCAGTGTCAGCTGTAGTCATCATGTTGTACATTGCATCCCGAGTGCTTATTTCCCTTATATCTGGAAGTTTGTACCTTTTGACCAACTCTTCCCAGTTACCCCCCTCCCCATACTCCACCTCTGGTAACAAGTCTAATCTCCTTTTCTATGAATTTTTTTTTAGATTCCACATATAAGTGAGATCATACAATATTTGTCTCTCTCTGTCTGACTTATTTAACCTAGCATAATGCCTGCAAGATCATCTACATTGTCACAAATAGTAGCAGTACCTCATTTTTTATGGGTGAATAATATTCCTATGTGTGTGTGTATGTGTGTATGTGTGTCACAATATTATATTATATATTATGCCCCATATATTATAATATACATATATTATAGTACATTATAATATACATATATTACAGTATAAATATCACAACTGCATTATCAATTCATCCATCAGTGAATACTTAGGTTGTTTCCATGTCTTGGCTTTAGTAAACAATGTTGCTATGAACATGCAGAAACAGATATCCTTTTGGGTTAATGTTTTCATTTTCTTTGGATGTATTACCAGAAGTGGAATTTCTGGATCACATAATAGTTTCATTTTTAATTTTGGGGATCCTTCATACTGTTTTTCACAGTGGCTATACTGATTCACAATCCCACCAATAATTCACAGGGGTTCCCTTTTCTACACATCCATACCAGCATTTGTTAGACAGTCAACCAATATTTGATAAGGGATCCAAGAATATTCAATGGAAAAAAGTAATCTTTTCACTGAATGGTATTGGGATAATTGGATACTCACATGTAAAAGAATGAAACTGGACCCATATCTTACACCACTCACAAAAGTAACTCAAAATGGATTAAAGACTTAAATGTAGGACTTGAAATCAAACCTTCTAGTAGAAAACATAGAAATAAAGCCCCTTGATATGGGTCTTGGTAATGGTTTTTTAATATGATGCCTAAAGCACAAGTAACAAAATAAAAAATAAACAAGTGAACTACACAAAACTAAAAAGCTTCTGCGCAGCAAAAGAAACTATCAACAAAGTTAAAAAACATCTGCAGAATGGGAAAAAGATTTGCAAACCATATATCTAGTGAGGGGTTAATAGTCAGAATATGTAAAGGACTCATATAACTAAATAGCAAAAAACAAATAATCCAATTAAAAAATGGGTAAAGACCTGAATAGACATTTCTCCAAAGAAGATATATGAAAGGTCAACAGATACGTGAAAAGATGTTCAACATCCCTAGTCATCAGGGAAATGCAGATCAAAACTATGGTGAAGCATCACCTCATGCCTGTTGGAATGGAGATCTTCCCTTTTTCTTTCCATAAGTTCATAATTGGATTCTTGGGCCCTCCCAGGACTACTTTCATTCACAGATAGCTGTTTAATTTTGGTTTTGGTTGGCACAAAAGCTGGTATCTCCTATCCCACCATCTTGCTGGTGTCACCAACCTAGGGGCAGATTTTCAATAGCTCAACTTGATGAAAATGGCAAAGAGACAAAAATGCCACCTTTGGGAGGTTAAGAGTCTTCCCTCCATCTGTTGCCTAATTATATTCCAAGAACTAGAATTTCAACCTACAAGGCCAACCCAGTGATTCACACTCACCTTGACCTTAGGGTTCCCTGTTAAGGAAACTACTCTGGGAAATATGCAATTGATGTGAAGTTGTGAAGTGAAGAGCCCTTACTCTTTTTAGGGACTATGTCACCACCCCTTGAAATCAAGTGGCTAAAGGCATCTCCATTTCCAAGCTGGGATACTTGATCTCAGTAGCCTGATAAAGCCTCTTCTTCTGTCTCACAAGTCTTAGAATTTCCCCCAGAAAATTCATGTCAAAAATAAATGTGCTAGGAGAGATTAGACAAGCCATGTAATTAGTTTTTTGCTTTTGTTTTTAATGAAAGAGTTTTGGTTGCTGTGTTGCTGCTGTCTTAAGCAACTCAGAATGAGAAAGTTCAGACTCCATTTTCAGCTCTTAAACACCTCTTGACTAAGCAATTCACTAAATGGAATTTGCAAACACCTGTGACCAGCCCAAAACTGGCTATTTTGTATTACACAGGGCCAGAGACAAGAAGTGGATGTGGAAACCAGGGTGTGCAGCAAGATACAGGGGTAGCTCAGGCCCCCAAGATTGTGAACAGCACTGACTTGAACAGCATTCAATCTAGGTCACCCACACCTAGCTTGAGAGAAAATGGCAGGCAGGCAGTGTGGCAGCATGAAAAGAGGCAGATTCCAAAAAGGATGGTTGGTGAAAATCCAGCACATGGCTTCAAACATAACCAGAAGCACAATTTATCCTCTTTATAAGAGGCAGGAGCTGCCTGCTATTACAAAGAGCATTCAGTTCATCAAGCAGTTACTGAACTACATCTATTCATTTGTGGAGATGTGTGAGGGAGGCAAATCCTATGATAGCTTGCAGACAGCGAAACCCAAGCCAACTATATGGACAATGACAATTCATGGCATGCTGAGATGCATGCTCTGGGAAAAAGATAAAATGCTATGTTTCCTCTGGAAAAGAAAATATGGCAGCATTCCAGAAAGGGGGAAAAGAAGGAACAATGACACCGAATCTGTCCAGTGTATTAGAGTTGTGATAAGTCCTATGGTATGGAATTGGCACTGAAATAAACAAAAGAGATCCATGGAATAGAATTCGTGTCCAAAAAGAAGTCTATGTGATGTGGGAATTTAGCATATAGAGAAGGTGACATTTTAAATTGGTAGGGAAAAGAGTTAATACAAGCAACAATTTGCCATTCACTTGGGAAAAGTTCAGTTTTGATGATATATATGCCTGACACCATAAGCAAAAATGAATCCCAGATGGTTTAATGAATAAAATATGCAAAAACCACATAAGCAGTAGAAGAAACTATTTTTTAACATTTTGTAATCTTGTGGTGGGAAAAGACATGATATGAAACTCAGGAGCTGTAATGGAACAAGACTGAGTGATTTGATGACTGTTTACATTTTTAAGCTTGTATATAACAAGAATACCAATAAAAGTTAGCCTTTAGTGTTATTATTAAAATCTTAAAGTAAGCCTATGATGTAGGATAATCCTGTTGACACTGATAAAGAAATTGAGGCTTAGAGACTTCCAGTTCAGTCAGGGCCATCTCAGAGGCAGCCTTGCTCCTCTCCTCCACCATCACCTCCATGATTGGCAACATTTTGCTCAAAATAACTCTGAATCAGGGTTGAGAAACTACCTCACTCCATTCCAAGTGTAGCTCCGTGTAGTGAAAACAAAGGGCAGCTACAATCATCTCCATTTCACAGACAAGAAAATCAAGGTCTGACAGTTGGTGGCTGACCCATGTCATGAGCTTGTGGAGCAGAGATATGGCTGTACTCCAAAGCCCTTTGTTCCCGGATAAAACCTTTCTTCATTCCAGCTTGCAGTCTCTGGAATGCTTGCCAATATTTTGGTGGTTCAGCAGTGAACAGCAAAACACCTATGGTTCCCAGATGTTTTAATGTAAATTCTCACATCTGACAGGAGAATGAGAATCAAGCCCTTCCTCAAAGCAATCCAAATAGCCGGCTCCTTACCTCCACCTTCTAACTTCACACTTAATTCCATGGGTACTGTTGCTGACAAGCCAGCCTTCAATTAACTGTCAAAAAAGGAAAATGTTTCAGCATCATTTCTGGGAGTGGATGGGAGGTAGGAGTGGGCTGGTGCTAGGGGTGGGAGTAAGAAGAACCAGCATTTGTGCTCACTGTTCATCTCATTATCTCTCAACGCATTTAATATCTCTGTATTCACTCTTCCTGTGATGCTTGAATAGATTCTAATAACTGATGTATCAAGCAGGTCTAGTGTGTATATATATATATTGCCTGTAAGGGTGTAGGCAATTTCACTTAATTTATAATCATTTTATTTCATTGAAAGACTCAGACAATGTCATAAGGTACTATTAACTTAAGTGCTGTATGGTATAGGTTCACCTTATTGGAGATAATAGAGATGGTCTCTCACAGATCACACAGAGGGCCCTTCCCACTGGAGTGACAGTCATGCATGGTGTCAAGAGATGGCATCATATAATGGGCCATGATATTGACATAATTATGCTTTATGGATTTTAAAAGGATCTCCTTCTCTGGAGCCCACCATTAGCAGCTTTCTCAAGGTGCTTGGCCAAGTCAGAGAAGAATGATTCACTACTGATTTCTGTAAAACCCAGATGATGAGTCAGCCAGAGCCCAGTGGCCACAGAGTTAGAAGGAATGACAGAGAGGCCACCAGCTCAGGTTCCAGGTCATACAATTCTACCACTGATAACAGTTACGTTTTATAACTGCCCTGAGAGTATTCACTTACAAAATAGGGAAAAATAGAATTACCTACCTATCTATGTTGTGCAAAGATTGAAAAAGAAAGTGCATGGGACACATAAGAAGCCTTCAGCAAATATTAAGCATTACTATTATCTTTATTTATTCTCCATATTTTAGATGTCAAATCTCCGCACACTTGACTGGTTTAAAAAAAGCAGTAAATTCACATGCTCTATTTTTTCTCAGTAGTAAAGCCATGACTAACATGTTTCATCTTGTAAGATTTAACAAAATAGGGATGTACTTCTAAACTTTTGTACAACAGTTTTTTTTTACTCAACCAGAGAAACCAACAAAATATTCACAAATGTATGCAAATTGTTCATTGAATAGCTTCAAATACTTTTGCATGATTTCCATTCACTGCTTCCACCGTTTTTTGGGGTAATGAGCTTCACACTCATCACCTGTGGCTCTTTTGCAGGTTTACATGTGGGTGGATCCAATGGCTCCTCCAGATCCACTAGCCATCCTCTCCACCCAGCTCTCAGATAAAGGACTGCAGGATCCTACACCCTCTGCTTCCTAGCCAAGAAACACAGCAAGGGACGAGACTGAGGTCATGGTGTGAATCCCATGGCTCCTTCACTCAGCCTGAACATCTGTCAACAGAGGCAGAGTTCATCTCAGTGAGGGCTCTCTACAGACCTTCTCCTTCCAGGTTTCTGTTAGTTGCTCCCTCCTCTTTTCCCTTAGGATCTAGGGGTAAAAAAAGCTCCCCCTGCGGCTTGACCCAGATTACCCTACACCCTATCCACACTTTTGTAAATAGTCTCATCTTTAATTAGCTTAATTATCTATTTAATAACTGATTAATTTTGCTTTGTCATGTGTCAACAAATTTTAGTCCTATAATTATGATTCTTTGTTCTTCCATTCCCTTTTGATATAAGATCTCCATTATGTTCATCAACATTCTTATGGTTGAAAATAACAAAAATCCAATTCAAACTAGTCTAAGAAAAACATAAATAATAAAAAGGAATATAATCCTCAGGCAAAAATCCAGGGAATCAAACCAAGTCACAGAGTCTCTCTCCATTTCTTATTTCTACTTTCCTCAGTAATGGATTCTCTCTAAGCAGTTTAATCCACGTGGTGGCAAAGATATCACTAACTGTGGATTTATACCATCCTCACAAAACTAATTTTAGTAAAAAGATAGTGCATCTTTCCTAGAGGTTCCACTGAAAGTCCTGGGAGGGCTCTGATTGGCTTGTGTTGGGTCACATGACCAGGGATGACTAGCCAGGTGTGAGTCAATGCCTTGTAGCTAGGAAATGGAGTGAGCCCCACCTGGACCACAAAGACCACAAATGAGGATAGTTCTCTAAAGGGATACAGTTTGAGAATAAAAGGCATATAACTATAATGACATAAAGTCTTTCTTGATAACTCTGACTTCACCAAATAACCCCAAAAGTCCACAGAAATTGTGCATACAAAAACCACATGTCCCTCCTTTTTACACTCTTTTCTTAGGTTTAGAACTAACCCTTTTCTGCAAAGAAAATAACAACACCAAAAAACCGTCTTTCAGGCAAGCACAGAAAGACCAAGGGCCTTACATTCCTCACATCCCATAACAAGGTATCTGGAGAATTGTGATACGCAGAAGGACTCAGCCTACCTGCTACAGGATGGTAGTCTTTTAGGACCAAAGCTAATTACTATGGTTCATCCTAGTACACAAGAGACTTCCAGGGGCCAGGGCTTAGGAACAAAGAATGAAGGTAGAAGAAACAATTACTGCAGCAAGCCTTTTGAGGAAAAGGATCCCTTTAGTAGACAAAAGTGGAGTTTAGGGGCTCAAGTCTGAAAATCAAAGGATATAGGGGATAAACTTTAAATGATCACCAAGACACAATATTTTATCAGGGACCATGTGCCACTGATCTATATTCATGGGATCATGATGTGTGTCAGCCTTTGTACACTTTCTCGGGTACAATGTAGTGGAAGTCAGCCAGGGTCCCTGTCCTTACAGAGCTTATAGGCAGAGAACCAAGCCATCAAGGACAGTGAAATAGGAGAAGCACAATGACAGGAGCACACAGGTGGCATGGGAACACACAAGGGACATCTAACTTAGGCTGAAGAGATCAGTGAAGGCTTCTCAGGGAATGACGTCTAGACCAACACCTGAAGAGGAAGGAAGGGGTTCAACAGCGGGTACAGAGGCCTGAGAGTGAGAAAGAGCTAGGAGCACAGGGGAAATTAAGAACCTGAGTACCTTCACTCATTTGACAAGAACTTATTGAAGGTTACTATGAGCCAAGCACCAAGAGTGCAGTACTAAATTGGCCAGGTGCCTTCAAGGAGTTCATGGAAAAATAACAAGGAATCCAAAAGTGGAAATGTTAATTAAAGATTGTGGCAAATCCTGTGATGAGAGAGAGAATATGGAGAAGAGGATGGGGGAGTGCATGTTAAGATGGTGGTCAGGGGACATTTGAGAAGAAGCTTAAAGGATAAAAATCAGCAGTCCTTTCAGAACTTCAGAAGGAACATGCTGGAAAAAGGAACAGCAGGACAAAGCTGGGGGAAGAGAGATTGGTCTGGCTGAAAAGAGGAAATAGATGAATTAGAAGAGAAAGGAGGCCAGTTTGTGTGTAGTGTAGGGGACAAAAGAGAGTGGTTTGGGGTAATGTTGTCTGACTGTATGTGGCACCAGGAGGACCAAGGCAGGGGTTTCACATGTACATAGTTTTTGGGAGGTTTTAAATAGGTGGTTATATGGCCCAGGTTAGGCTTCAGACAGATCACCCTAGTGGCTTGGTAGAGAAAGGATTGTAGGAAGATCTACTAGAGTGTTATCCTAGTGGCCCAGGTAAGAAATGACAGTGGCATGAAGACAGCTGGTGGTTATGGAGAAAAAGCAAAGTGAAGGGATTTGAAATGTATTCCAGGAGGTAGAATCAGTAACATCAGCAATACTGAGTGAGAGAAAAATAAAAATAAAAAATAATTTGTAGGTTTGAGGTTGAGCAAATGGGTTGAGCTGGAGTCCAGCATACTTGGCAAAGGGTGGGACCAAGTGGTGTTGAGGGATGGGGTGGGAGAAGCACACAGAAGCCAAATCATAAAGCTCTTTAGCCATTTTTTTAAGGAATTACATTTTTATTATGAGTAGTGGGGAACTCCCTGAACAGTTTAAAGAGATTTTGTTTTTCTTGTATTCTTTAGGGACATCACTCTGTAGATCTTACCAGAAAGGGACAGGATAACAATGAGGAGCAATCTAGGGTGATGGGTGGTGCTGCCCTGTGAAATTTAAATGGGTGCATTGTTGCCCCTTCTGCTGACAATAGTGCCTTCTAGAGCTTTTAGCACCTGGAAACCTGCTCCATGCTTCATGTGGGTAGTTTGGGGGCTGAGGATGGAGGTAGGTCCTTGCAGTGTCTCCTCTCCCACCACCTGCAGACTGTAGAATTCCATTATCCGGCCAGCCACAGAGGACTCCACTTCCTATTGCAGCTCTTATACTTAAACTCCCCCAGGAAATATGAAGAACAAGATCATTCATGGCAAGCTTCTTGGGAAGGAGGGTAACGTTAATTTATGCTATTTTTTTCAATTTCTTACTACATTTTCTTTAACAACTGAATTTCTCTTTTTTAAAAATCACATTAATCAAACATTGTGCTCCTGCTCCCAGAAGTCTGGTTATCACAACCATGTAATCTGTTAAAAGAGCTGAATTGAAACATTTGATTTTAACAATGGCTTTCTAGGACAGTTTCTTAAGTGTCCAACATTTGTTAATTAAAGGGGGGAAATGGCCATTCTTTCTGACCTAAATATTGCCTGAAAATGAGCAGCTGAGCTGTCTCCTCTCATGTCATACCTTCAATTATCCCAACAGAATCCAACCTCCATCAACACTGAGGGCTCTGCAGAATTTGCTTTGAAGTTCCACAGCACTAACACTCCCACCAAGCCCCAGTTCCAGCTACCACATGCTTTTATATTCTGCATAACATAGACGTTAAGGGCACATACAGATTTGACTCCTGGAATCGCAACTTATCTCTTTGGGCTTTAACTACCTCAAAGAGTTGGTACATTTTATAAGTTAGCATATTTACTTAGTACTGGGAACATAGTAAGAGCTATAGAAGTGTTTGCTATTATTGTTACTGTTGTTACAACTGTTAACTGTCCAAGGCTTTCTCAGGAGAGATTCTGATTGGTCATTTGCTCCATGGTATGATGTTAAGATACTAGTTTATTCTCTCATGGGAATCTGCAATAAAGTGCTAGTCTTAATAGTGAAACAAAGAAACATTTCAGGCTGCATGAGATGGAGTGAAGACCCCACAGAAGGGAGGTTTTCTTCCTGAGGAAGTTACCTAGGTGAGCTGTCTCCCTGGCTCCCCAGCAGAGTGAGCCTGGCCTGCCCGGCCTTGCCTGTCTTTTCTGTCAGAGGAGCCAGCCTGTACCTGGGTTCCCTGATGAACCACCTGTGCTGGACCGAGGCACCTGCAAGGCAGGGGCTCCAGGGAAAAAAGAGTGAGTGAGAAAGAATCCGTTGTCATTGGTTTTGTAATCCAAAGGTACACACACACACACACACACGCACAGCCCATCTCTGAGCAAAGACACCCAGGGAAGGAAGCATGTTTGTGAGTTGTGAACATGTGAACAGACAGGAACAACCTACTGCTCATTCAACATCCCAGAGTGCAGCATAGTTTTGGCCCAGAGCACCAGCAGAGGTTTGCTCCTTCTGGAGTCTGCAGGAAGATGAGTTGGGGTCAGGGCAGGAGGCTCCATCCCTGTGCAGGAGGCTCCATCCCTGTGCTGGAGGTCCACTCAGACAGGTTGCTTGATTCCAGCCAGGCACCAAGGAAGCTGCAAAGCCATAGATGAAAGCAAAAAAAATGTAAAGTGACAGAAAGTTGGGTGCTTTTATGTTAATGAACCCAAGCCATGTTGGATCACTGTTTAGAAAAATGATACGGTTTTTCTTTTCTTTTTCCTTTTTCATCCTATCTTTTCTTTTTCCTTTTTCATTCTATCAGGGATTTAATTAAGAGAAAAGTGAATAGTGTTAAAGCTGTGTGAGGTATCAATAGTCCAGGAGGCCTGAAAGGGTAAATACAATCATACATTGAAATGAAACCTAGTGGAGCACTTTCTAGCCACTAGTTCAAAGCACTTGGCTATGTATTCGGAGAGGCATAAACAATGCAAAAGCCTATAATTGTTGTGTCAGTCATGACATTCATACAGAATACCAAGGACCACTCTGGGCTGCCTCCTTCCTGGCATTGGGAGGGGCACACAGATACACTGTCTGCTGGGAAAACCCTAGGGACTAAGTGTTTGCTCTTCCAAGCACCTCCATGACCCCCACCCAGGCCCCCATCACCCCCCAGGAATGCCAGCAGTCACAGCCCACCCTGCCCCAATTGCAAAAGGTACTGAGGGCAGGCAGGTCTTGTTTTCTCAGCTGCACACTGGGTGCTGCCTGGCTCCATGGACGTCCTTCTCCCTGGAGCAGCACTATCCAACAGAAACACAATGCAAGCCACATGTGTAATTTTAATGTTTTACTTATCATATTAAAAACAATACAAAGAAACAGGCAAAGTTAATTATAGTACATATATCTAACTCAGTATATCCAAAATATTGTAATTTCAATGTGTAACCAATATAAAAAGTTTTAATGGATATTTGACCTTTTTCTATATTAAGTATTTGAAATCAGGTGTGTGTGTGACTTCCAGCACATATCAGTCAGACTAGGCACATTCAAGTGCTCAACAGCTACACACAGTTAATGGCACAGCCCAGCCCGGGAATCCCAAGAGAACACTGTCCCCCAAGCCACCTGGTGCCCTAGACATTGGCCTGGAACCCTCACAGCTCACCCCTAAATGGTGGAGAAGAGCCCAGGCTGGACCCCAGGAGAACATTCAAACCTTTTCAGGGGGCGCAAAGACTAGCTGTATGCCTGGCACCACCACTGTGCTTCCCTTACCTACCCTGCTGCTCTGAGGCCTCTTTAGGCTGGAGACAATGGCTCAGAAGACCCAAGCTAGTCCCAGAAATTTGCTGAGGTTGGAAAAAACTTCTCCCTATTCAATGGCAACAGCCAAGAACCCACAGGATACCAGAGGTTCAACAAAGATGCCGAAGCCTAGACATTGAGAAAAAAGAAAGGCAGCAACTTCCCGGCAGGGCCTCTGGAGATAGAGACAGGGAGGCGTGGGATTCCATGGCAGGCAGCCTGTGTGTCCATCTGCCTGCAGGAGGGTCTGCCCAGAACACTTGGAGCCTGTTATTCACATTATAAGTGGAGCCTGCCTTGATAGCAGGGACCCAGCAGCCCCTCCCACGAAGTATAGGAGGAGGTGCAGCCACTCTTCACCTGCCCTCCCTGCCAGGCAGCTGAGGGGCCATCAGCCCTGCCTCCAGGCTTTTCTTGAAATGCAATTCAGCCTGCTTTCTGCCCCCTTGAAGACACCCCACAAAGAGACTCCACTGAGCAGTTTAATTTACAGTGGTGTAAATAACTATGCTTAATCCACCACGAGATGGGAGAGAGGCCCAGGTTCCCCACTCCCAGGACAGCTAAAAATCCCATGCACTCCTGTCTCTCCATGGCAGACCAGTTTAAAGAACAACCCTCTCTGGAAGATCTCAGGAACCCCCGCCACTGACCCCTTTAACCCCAAGACCCGAAAGTCACCCTCCTACCTCTCCATCCCACACAAACTTCTTGTTTCTCTACCCAGCTTCTTCCCCTTTCATCTCTATCCTAGGAAAACGTGTCCTATTTTCTAGCCCAGGGAAAACCCTAGCCCATGAGGCCATGATCCCATCCTTTCACTCTACCAGGCCTCACTCACCCCAGTCTCCACTCTCTTGTACCTCAGTCTCTGCTCCTCCTCCCTTACCCCTCTCTGCAGCCCCAAACAAGCCTCCTTCCTCTGCCACTTCCACCAACTCCTGCTGTCATGCCTGCTTCCTTCATACTCCTGGTCACTGCTCCTTGACAACTTGGCACCCCAGCACGCCTGGCACCACTCTCAGAAGTTACCAGGGCCCAGGTCACACAAATTCCAATGCTCATCCACCTCTCAGAGCCACCCTGCACAGTGGGCTGTTCTTCTTCTCTTCAAAGCCCTTTGGAGATCATGATGGCTTAGAATTGAGTGGTAGAAGTTGTGATTAAAAGAAAAGTGAAGAATGAAGTTCTGACATAGGCTACAACATGGATGAGCCTTGAAAACATTATACTTAGTGGAAGAAGCCAGTCACAAAGATCAAATATTGTAAGATATCACTTATATGAAGTACTCAGAATAAGCAAATTCATAGAGACAGAAATAGATGAGAGGTTATGAGGCCTGGAGAGAAGGGAAGGAGGAGTTATTTCTCAGTGCATACCGAATTTCTGTTTGGGATGGGGTGATGAAAAAGTCTGTGAAATATAGTGGTGATGGTGGTATATTATGAATGTAATTAAGACCAGTGAATTGTATGCTTAAAATAGTTAAAATGGTAACTTATATGTTGTATATATTTTATTACAACTTTTGACAAATTTTTAATTGAAGAATAGTTGATACACAATATTTGTTTCAACATAGTGATTCAATAGTTATATATGTTATTAAATCCTGTCTGTGTAGTTACTATCTGTTAACATAGAAAAATGTTACAGAATTATTGACTATATTCTCTATGCTTTACTTTCATCCCTGTGACTAGTTTATATTATGATTGAGACTTTGTGACTCTTTCATTTATTTCACACACCTCCTCCAACCTCTCCCCCATGGTAACCACCAGTCACTTCTCAGTGTCTATGAGTATATTGCTATTTTGTTCTTTTCGTTTTGTTTTGTTTTAAGATTTCACATATAAGTGAAATCATATGATGCCTGTCTTTCTCCTTCTGGCTTACTTCACTTAGCATAACACCCTCTAGGTCCATCCATGTTGTCATAAATGGCAGAATTTCTTTCTTTTACCACAATTTTAAAAATTAATAATATCTAAAGCCATTGAACTCTACAATCTAGGTGAGCAAATTATGTGGTATGTGCATTATATCTCAGTAAGGCTGTTTTTTTAAAAGGGAGAGAAATGAAGAGAATCAGAATATGAGTTAAGCCCATGGGACTGGTCAATGAATATTGTAGGTGAGAGAGAGAGAGAGATAAGAAGATGGTGGCTAGGCACTGAGGGAATGCAGTGTCAACTGCTGTGAGGTAACCAACGGTTTAAGCCAAACTGGTTGGAAGCTGCCCACTATCATTGGTCAAATGACTTCTTCAAGCGTGGAGGACTACAGGAAACACCACAGGAAGGGGTGGAGAGTTTGGCAACTTTATATACAGTCTGTTACAGAGTTTAATGTCCTCAGTTTCTCTTCCCAGGCACACCCTTAGCACAAAGCTCATCCTGGATCTTAGGTCACCTGTGATGTGCTACATTCAGAGAGCTGAGCACCTTCAGGTCTCAGCCCGTCCTTACATTCCACTTTACAAAGCACTGCCATCCATAAACAAGCAGGTGAGTCTACTGGGCAATACGCATGGCCACCATTTCACTTCTGTGTCTGTGGATCTGGAAGCCAGGCAAGCACATCATTCTTAACTAATTTTTAGAAAGTCAGCTTTAGCTTATTGCAGTTGGTTAAATAAATAAGCCTATATTTTCTTTGATCTTCTTTTAACTATCTGAGCTTGTAAAGCTATATGGGAGACAAGTTTTGGTCACCAGTCACATGCTCTTAATCACAACTCATTGAATTTTATGGAATAAAATTTTCTCTATTGACTTAATTCCCAGGCAAAGATTTCCAATCTGTTTTAAAGAATTCATTCACAGGCAGAGGCCATGACAGTGCAGCAGAGTGACAAATGGTGAAACAGTGTAATGGGCCATGTGATTGAGGGGGTAATTGGCCCTTCACATGCATGCAGAAATCCCATGGGGCACCATACTTCTTACGTGCAAAGAGACAGTCTGATTTTCATACAGCACATAAGTACTGGTTCTCAAGAACACCTTGAAAACATCTAGTCAACGTCTTATGGGGAATGTTCATTCCAGAGAGACTTGGTGACTTGCTCAAGGTTACACTCCTAGTCTCCTAATTCTCAGTTTACTGTCTTTTCTCTTGCATCAGACTTCCTTTCATTGCCGAAAAGATTTTCCAGTTGAACCTAAGGTTTTAAAATCCAAATGAACTTGAACAGGATGAGTCAAATGTGACAATCAGAAATAATTGCCTACACATATGAAGAAGGTACTCTGTGCCAGTTGTATATAATTTCACTCTGCCACTTTGCTCACTAAGCCTGCATGTGTGGGAGCAGTGGGGGTGTTAGAATACGACTCTCTGTGTCTGAATGTTCCCCTGATCAGAAGGCAGATGAGAGGGAAACATAGAGCAAGGGGTAAGGGGAGGAAATCTGATCAGGACAATATGCCAAGAGATGTAAAGGGGAAGCTGGCTGGCAAATGTGGGTGGGAAGATGGCCTGAGCCTATGGTTCATAAACTGCCTCCACCCCAGCTGCACTTCAGGAGTATTAATCACCTCCAAAATGTTACACTTAAACATGTCCATAAACAAGTGTCAGATGAAAAACTGTGCTGAAAGCTGACTTACTTAATATGTAAAGGTCCAACCTGTCTTCGTATCCAACTATGCTTTTCATTCCAGTTGTTTAAAACCCCATCCAATCCTGGCACCTCCGTTCATTATAACAACCAGGAAAACTAATCATCATAGGAAGTGGCATTCACCATGGTGCTCCCCTCCCACATCCAACCTCCATTTTCCCTGACAGGTTTATAGGTGTGGGAGAAACATGCATATTTTTTTACCAAACACAGTGAGAATTTCTCTGACACTTGAAAAATAATCTTCAGTAGGTTTTATGCTTTTGTCATTATAACAATGCAATTCAGAATAGGTCAGCTCTCCAGGCTGGTTAATGTCAGCAGTGTGCTAAAGACTGCTAAAACGTTTAATTTTAAGATCAGGCAAGAGGTTAGTGAAATCCCAGCACCTGTTGGGAGAACCAATGGACAGCAAAATAAAGAACAATTTTAGACTAGTGTCAAGGCACAAAGCACAGAAAGTAGGCTAGGGCAAGAGTCCACCTCCTCCCTAATCTTCTGCTACCAACTACAGTTCTACCCAGTTTTCAAGGTACAGTTCCTGCCCCTCATCCAGGAAGCTTCTCTATATCCTGTCTACAGAGATAGTCACTTTTTGGAATTCCTAGGCACTCAGAATTTGAAAGCCACAATTAAATCTAGCAAATTTTTTTGCTGATATGTTCATCTTATGAACACTAATGATATGATGTGTGTCTTCAGGATGTTTTATTCCCTGTTGGGAGCAAGAACTGAAGGAAACAAAGCCTGTGAATTATCAGCTGTGAGTGTTGCTAATACCTCAGGAGGTGGGATGGCTTCACAAAGCATGGGCCTTCCAGGTGGAAGACACTGAATGGAGATGCCTCTTTTGGTTTTTCCTTGTGTTTGGTTCCCAAAGTAAAGGCAAAAGGCAAAATCTAAATCTGTGAGTGGTCAAAATTAGTCTTGAAACTCTCTTAGAAAGATGCTGTACTGGAAACCAAGGAACAGTGGTCCTTCCTTAGCCTCAGTTTTTTTTCGTGATTTCAGTTACAAGTGGTCAACCACAGTGTGGAAGCATATGATCCTTCTTCTGACATACCATCAGAAAGCTAGCAGCAGCAGACTAATGCTACATCACAGTGCCTCCGTCACTCACCTCACTTCATCTCACCATGTAGTCATTTTTTCATCTTACATCATCACAAGAAAAAGGGGAGGAAAGTACAATAAGACATTTTGAGAGAGACCACATTCATATAACTTTTATCACAGCATATTGTTATAACTGTTCTATATTTTATTAATCTCTTACTGTGCCTGATTTATAAATTAAACTTTATCACAGGTATTTACATACGGGAAAAAATGCAGTGTATGTAAGGTTCAGTATCATGTGCAGTTCCAGGCATCCACTGGGGGCCTTGGAATGTACCTGAGTGGGGAAGGGAGCTACTGTACCCACACTGAGTCCACGCAGCTGCCTTTTCCCCTGGCACCAGGACAGATGTGCTTCCTCATTCAGCTTATGTTTTAGGTACCATGTTATATGGAAATTTTGTTTCATTAAATATCAGAGTCACAGCGAGTGATGTGAGATGCTCATTTCTAGAGGCACTGGAGACCAACTTGAGCTGTGAAAAATCATAGGTCCATGGCTCCTGCTTTCTTCTCACCTGAGCAAAACCCTCACTGGAGGCCATGGGCACAGCATAGTACTATCTGAACTATTCTTTGACTTTCACTTGCTCTCATTCTCTGTCACTGTCTTTCAATTAAATTTTTGTCACCTAAACATTCTGTGGTAGACTTCTCTGCCGAGCCCCATATGTGGCATACTTGTGCACTTCTGTCTCACCCCTTGTTCATATTTATGCACAACCTGTTGGGTCTCTGGGATGTTTGTTGGCTGATTGCAAACACTTTATGAGAGTGAGGAGAAGGAGTCTTCTCCCAGCCTGATTCCCATGCAGTGTGCACATGGGCCAACACACAGAGTAGGAGCCCAACATCTGCTTGTTACTGAGATCCTCCTGGTGCAGGAGCTCTCTGAAGTCTTTCCCCAGATGCTAAATGGAGAAGCACCCAAGGCCTCTTCTGAAGATATGTGCTTCCCTCACAGCCCAGCTCTGCAGCCTCCTCCTAAGAATACTGCCCCGGAAGGTATGCATGCATGATCTGTCCCTGTGTGTGGGAGGCTGACCAGTGCCTCCCCACTCCTGCAACCTAAGCCCCAGCTGGTGTAAAACCTCTGTCCAGGCATCTCTGTCAGATTTCCTGAAGAAAGGGTCTAAGGAATGAAGCAGGGCTTAGACAGTCATCAAGCTGCCATGCCATGCTGTTACGGGATCTCAGGGGAGAAGAGGAATGAGGAGGCTGGGAGAAGTTAAGGGAAAATTCTCTAAACAGGTTTTCCTACCCTGTTTTTACACAGGTTTGAATAGCCCACTCGGAGTTAGTCACAGTTCAGCTTCCTCCAGCCTTCACAATAGAGGTGAACTAAAATGCAAAGAGGAAAGTCACTGAACCATCAGGGCCTCAGTTTTTCTATTTTATAAAATGAACAAAACCAGTATTTCACAGGATAGTTTCGAGTATTAAACAAAATCACTATATGCATTTTAAGCTGCAAAGTTCATGAATGCCAGTGGGCAAAGTCCTCACTCTCCAGGACAGACACAAAGAAGAGCAAGCAGGGCTCACGCTGGGAGGCAGTTGGTGCAGTGCCTAAGAAAGCAGAGCTGAAAGTCAGACAGAGCCAGGGTCCACCCCAAAGCAACCAGAACATCTGTTCCTGCCTTTGCAGCATCAATTCCCCTGCTGGTAACTTTCCCAGGGGCAGGCACAGCCTTTCCTGCTCTTAGTCCATGTATTTTGGAATGAAAGGATATTGTAAACCGCCCCATGCCCCAGTGGAAGGACTTTTCAGTTATGTAAGCCAATAAATGCCCTTTTCTGTTAAGCCAGTTGGTGATAGGTTCAAGTCACTGGTGATTCTCTGAAACGGCACATTTTGAAAAGTCATGTCATGGAGAGTGGGGCCAGATCAGCTGAGGCCTTAGGTGTCAAGAGGATGAATTAGCTGTGTTGTGCTAAACACAGAGATCTCTGAACTTGTTCCAACAGGCATTTTCAAATCCTTCTCAAGCTGATCAGTGGACTGAGACACAAGGCCCATGCTGACATAAGTACCCACACCTCTTGCTTCTGTCTTGCTTTCAGATAGCCCAAGGGAAGCAATAAAAGTCCTGAGAAAACATGAACCCAGCATGTTCTTGGGTGGTTCACATTGGATCTCCAGAATTAAGACGCCTCTAATAAAGGAACCCATGTTTTAAGGTTCTTGTCTTACTCAGAGAAGAAAGGTGGCTCCTGTCTCAGCAACTGAAAAGATTCCACTCACATGCTAAATGCTTGTATATGAAAATGTGGACAACCATAAGCTATTTTTACTGTGAAATGTTCTGCAGGATGGAGAGACTGCTTCAGAGTCTACAATAACCCATAAAAAAGATTTTCTCATTACCTCCTAGGAATCTGGTCCATTCTAGGCAATTTCATTCTCAACTCTGGCAGTTAGGTCTCTTGGTGCCAGTAATGGTAGTTCTGAGTCGTAATATAAGGGGCACCAGCTGCCTTGAGTTTTTCCTTCCCTTCCTCTGCTACATTTCATTTCCAACTTGCTACAAACCAAAGAGGGACTCTTATGAAGTTGTGGTTGATAACCATTCAGGGGATTGGAGAAAAAAAATCAGCATTGTTATCTCATTGGGTTTTCATAAACTGCTGCCATTTCTTTCTGCCCAGAAGAGTTTAAGCGTTCAAGTGGAGGAACCTCAAAGGCTACATAATCATGTTTCAATGATTTATGTGTTTGCCAGAATCATTTCCCTTCAGTCCAATCCAAACATATGACTGGAGAAAATTGAGAGTTTGCACCTAAATTGTTCAGTCTGGAAGTTTCTTCCCAATTACATTTTTTGTTCATTATACCGCTTGTCAGGGGACAGGTTTGATCACTGCAGATAAGAAGACTTCAAAAAACTACAGACTGTCACAGACACACATCCCTCACTCCAAGCTTGCTTGAGAAGTACAGCCACAAAACAGACAGTCTAAGCTTTGCTTCCTTCCAGAGGAAAGGGACCTTCAGTTATCTAGGAATATGGGCTTCAGCTTTGGAAAAACTGTCAGATAACAGTGTCTTTTGTTTTTCACATCCCATGACTTATTTATTTTATAAGTGGAATTTTGCACCTTGTGACCCCCTTTAACCATTTTACCTATTCCACAGACCCCTCCCCTATGGCAACCACCGTTTTGTTGTCTGTATCTATAATTTTTGTTTTGTTTTGTTTTTTAGATTCCACCTATAAATGAAATCATGTATTATTTGTCTTTGATGTATTTCACTTAGTATAATTCCTTCAAGGTCCACACATATTTGCACAAGAGGCAAGATTTCATTATTTTTATGGCTGAATAATATTCCACTGTGCGTTCGTGTGTATGTGTAGTATCTATGTATATGTTCATGTGTATATATGTATGTATGTGTATATGTATCACACGTGTATATATATATATATATATATGTATGTATACATATCACATCTCCGTTATTCAATCATGTATTGATGACCCTTAGACACAAAGGTTGTTTCCATACCTTGACTATCGTAAATAATGCTGCAGTGAACATAAGGGTGCATATTTCTCTTCAAATTAGTGTTTTGCTTTTTCTTTGGATAAATACCCAAAAGTGGAATTGCTCTAACATATGGTAGTTCTATTTTTAAATTTTTGAGGAACCTCCATACCGTTTCCCATAATGGCTGCACCAATTTCATTTCCACCAACAGTGCACAAGGGTTCCCCTTTTTCCACATCCTTGCCAACAAGTTATTTCTTATCTATGATAATAGCTATTCTAACAGGCATAAGGTGATATCTCATTGTGATCTTCATTTGCATTTCCCTGATGATTAATGATGTTGAGCATCTTCCATGTACCTGTTGGCAATCTGTAAGTCATCACTGGAAAAATGTTTATGCCCATATTTTAACTGGATTGTTTGGATTATTTTATTATTGATTTTATGAGTTATTTACATATTTTGGATATTAACTCACTGGATTTATCTTCCATTCATTAGATTGTCTTTTTCTTTAGTTCATCATTTCTTTTGCTGTGCAGAAATTTTTTAATTTGAGGTAGTCCCATTTATTTCTGCTTTTCTTGCCTTTGTTTTTGGAGCCAGATCCAAAAATTTGTCACTAAGATTAATGTCAAATAGCTCACCACCTATTTTCTTCTAAGTGTTTGATGGTTTCAGGACTTACATTCATGTCTTTAATCCAATTTGAGTTAATTTATGGGTACAGTGTAAGAGAACAGACTAATTTCATTCTTTTGCATATAGCTGGCCAGTTATCCCAAGGCTATTTACTAGAAACAGTCCTTTCCCCACTGTACATTCTTGCCCCCTTTGTCGTAAATTAATTGACCCTATATATTCATGGGTTTATTTCTCGCTTCTCTTTTCTGTTCTATTTTTATTTATTTATTTATTTATTTATTTATTTATTTATTTATTTATTTATTTATTTATTTATTTATTTATTTTTATTTTGGTATCATTAATCTACAATTGCATGAAGAACATTATGTATACTAGGCTCCCCCCTTCACCAAGTCCCCCCCACATACCCCTTCACAGTCACTGTGTAGCAAGATGCTGTAAAATCACTGCTTGTCTTCTCTGTGTTGCACAGCCCTCCCGGTGACCCCCACACTATACATGCTAATCGTAAGGCCCCCTTTCTTTTTCCCCACCCTTATCCTCCCTTCCCACCCATCCTCCCCAGTCCCTTTCCCTTTGGTAACTGTTAGTCCATTCTTGGGTTCTGTGATTCTGATGCTGTTTTGTTCCTTCAGTTTTCCTTTGTTCTTATACTCCACATATGAGTGAAATAATTTGGTACTTGTCTTTCTCCGCCTGGCTTATTTCACTCAGCATAATACCCTCTAGCTCCATCCATGTTGTTGCAAATGGTAGGATCTGTTTTTTTCTTATGGCTGAATAATATTCCATTTTGTATATGTACCACATCTTCTTTATCCATTCATCTACTGATGGATATTTAGGTTGCTTCCATATCTTGGCTATTGCAAATAGTGCAGCGATAAACATAGGGGTGCATCTGTCTTTTTCAAACTGGAGTGCTGCATACTTAGGGTAAATTCCTAGAAGTGGAATTCCTGGGTCAAATGGTATTTCTATTTTGAGCATTCTGAGGAACCTCCATACTGCTTTCCACAATGGTTGAACTAATTTACATTCCCACCAGTAGTGTAGGATGGTTCCCCTTTCTCCACAACCTTGCCAACATTTGTTGTTGTTTGTCTTTTTGATGATGGTTATCCTTACTGGTGTGAGGAGCTCACACACCTCACCAAACAAAAAGCAAATAGTGCAATTAAAAAAATGGGCAGAGGATCTGTTCTATTTTTTATCTGTGTGTCTGTTTTTATCCCAAAACCACCCTGTCTTGATTATGACAGAGAGTGTGATACCATTAGATCTTCCATGTCAAGATTGTTTTGGCTATTATGGGTCTTTAGTGGTTCCATATAAATTTTATAATTCTTTATTCTATTTCTGTGAAAAATGTTGAAATTTTGATAAGGATTGCATTAAATCAGTATGTTGCCTTGAGTAATATGATCATATGAATGATATTCTTTCAATCCATCAGCACAGATGGATTTCTGTTTCTTTGTGTCTTCTACAATTTCTTTCAACAGAATGCTTAAAATTTCCAGCATACAGGTCTTTCACAATTGTAAGTGGAATTCTTTTCTTAATTTACCTTTCTGACAGTTCATTATTAGTGTGTAGAATTATCACTACTTTCTGTATATTGATTTTATCCTGCAACTTTACTGCGTTTGTTTTTTAGTTCTAACAGTTTTTTGATGGAGTGTTTAGGGTTTCTATATAAAGTATCATGTTAACTGCAAATAGTGACAAGTTTATTTCTTCTTTTCCAATTTGGATACCTTTTATTTATTTTTCTTGCCTAATTACTCTGCTCAGGACTTCAAATATTATGTTGAATAAAAAGATGAGAGTGGCATCCTTGTCGTGTTCCCAATCTTGGAGGAAAATCTTAGTTGAGACTTTTTATCATGAAAGGATGTTGAATTTTATCAAATGCTTCTTCTGCATGTATTAAGATGCCAATATGACTTTTATCCTTTGTTTTGCTAATGTGGCATGTCATATTGATTAATTTGAGGATATTGAAACACACTTGATCATGGTGTAAGATCATTTCAATATTGTTGAATTCAGTACATTTTGTTGAAGATTTGTGTATCTATGGTCATCAGGGATATTGGCCAATAATCTTCTTCTTTTGTGATACCCTTATCTGATTTTGGCATCATGATAATGCTGGATTCATAAAACGAGTTTGAAAGTGTTACCTACTTTTGAATTTTTTGGAAGAGTTTGAGAAAGATAGGTACTAAATCTTTGCATGTTTGCTGTAATTCACCAGGGAAGCTGTCTGGTCCTGGAATTTTGTTAGTTGGGAGATTTTTTTTCATGGAGTCAATCTCCTTACTAGTCATCTGTCTATTCAGATTTCCTATTTCTTCTTGATTCAGTCCTGGAAGATTGTATGATTATAAGAATTTATCCATTCTTTCTATGTGGTCCAATTTGTTAGTATATAACTGTTCACAGCAGTCTCTTGTGATCCTTTAGATTTCTGTGGTATCAGTGGTAATTTCCCCCTTCTATTTCTTATTTCATTTATTTCAGCCTTCTCTCTTATCTTGGTGAGTCTAGTGAAAGGCATGTCAATTTTATCTTTTCAAAGAACCAGCTCTTACTTCCATTGATCTTTTCTATTATCTTTTTAATATTTATTTCATTGTTTCTCCTCTGATATTTATTATTTCCTTCCTGCTAAGATTCATTTGTTCTTCTTTTAGTTCCATTAGATGTAAAGTTACATTATTTATTAGATATTTTTCTTGTTTCTTGATTGTGTTACTATGTATTGCCATGAACTTCCCTCTTAGAAGTGCTTTTGCTGCGTATCATAGATTTTGTTATGTCATATTTCTATTTTCCCTATATTTCATATTTCTTTTTGTCTTTAGGTACTTTTTAAAATTTCTTCTTTGATTTCCTCTTTAACCCAATGGTTGCTCAGTAGCATGTTGTTTAACATCCACATTTTTGTGATTTTTCCAGATTTTTTTTTTGTAACTGATTTCAAGTTTTGTATCACTGTGGTATGCTTGATATGATTTCAGTCTTCTGAAATTTATTGAGAGTTGTCTGTGACCTAACGTGATTTATCCTGAAGAATGTTCCATGTGTTCTTGAGAAGAGTGTGTATTCTGCTGCTTTTGGATGAAATATTCCATATATATCTATTAAGTCCATCTGGTCTGATGTGTTGGTTAAGACCAATGTTTCCTTATTGATTTTCTGTCTGGGTGATCTAGCCATTGGTGTAAGTTGGGTGTCAGAGTCCCTTACTATTATTGTATTGCTGTTGATCTCCCTCTTAAGTGTGATAATATTTGCTTTATATTTTTTGATGCTCCTATGTTAGGTGCATATATATTATAAATATTATATCTTCTTGTTGGATTGACTTCTTTATCATTATGTGTTGTCTTTTATTACAGTCTGTTTTAAAGTCCATTTTGTCTGATATGATTATAGTTACACCAGTTTTCTTTTCACTTCCATTCACCAGGAAGATCTTTCTCTTCACTTTCAGTCTGTATGTGTCCTGACATCTGAAGTGAGTCTTTTATAGGCAGCATATACATAGGTCTTGATTTTTTTTATCCATTCAGCCACCCTACATCTTTTGATTGGAGCATTTAGTCCACTTGCGTTTAAAGCAATTATTGATAGATATGTATTTATTACCATTTTGTTCATTGTTTTCTGGTTATTTTTGTAGTTCTTTTCTCTTCCTTTCTCTTTTCTTGCTTTCTTCCATTATGGTATGATGCCTTTCTTTAGTGTTAAGTTTTGATTCGTTTCTCATCTCTTTTGTGGTTCTACTATTTGCTTTTCAGTTACTATGAAGTTCATATGCAGTATCCTATGTATATAAAGGTATCTTAAGTTGACAGCCACTTAAATCTGAACCCATTCTAAAACTCTGCATTTTTACTACCTTCCCTCATGTTTTCTGTTCTTGATGTCACATTTTACAACTTTTTATTTTATGTATCCCTTATTGTAACTTTAGCTGATTTTACTACATTGGCCTTGGCATTTGTATCAGCTTTATAAGTGATTACTTTTACTATGCAATTACCTTTTCCGGTGAAGTTTTTACTTTTGTACGTTTCCCAATTATTAGTGTCATATCTTTTCAGCTTAAAGAAGTCATTTTAACAGTTATTGTAAGGCGAGTTTAATGGGGTAAAGCTTTTGCTTATCTGATAAAAGATAAGCTTTTGCTTATCTGAAAAACTTCTTGTCCCTCCTTCAATTAGGAATGATAACCTTGCCAAGTAGAGTATTCTTGGTTGAGAGTTTTGTTTATACTTTCAGTATTTAAATATATCATGCCAATCCCTTCTGGCCTGCAAAATTTCTGATGAAAAATATATTGATATTCTTGTGGTGTTTCCCTGATATATAAGAACATATTTTTCTCTTGCTACTTTTAAGATTCTCTCTTTGTCTTTAACTTTTGACATTTTAATTATATTGTGTCCTGTTGTGAATCTCTTTGGTTTAATCTTATTCAGACATTCTATACTTTCTAGACCTGAATATCTATTTCCTTCCTCATGTTAAGGAAGTTTCTAAGCCATTATATCTTCAAAAAAGTTTTTTGGCTTTTTGTCTCTTCTTCTGGGACATTTGTGATATAAATATCAATCTGCTTATGTTGCCCAATAGGTCCCTTAGGCTATCTTCACTTTTTAATTTCTTTTTTCTTTTTGATGCTCTGTTTGGATGAGATCTATTGTCCTCTTCAAATCATACTAAATTCCTACCTTGTGTTTTTTTTCTATACAACAATAATATTGTGTAACAGTAATAGTATAACTTATTTCAGGTTCCCAGACCCGATTCCAATGCATGTGTGTGTTGTGGGAGGAGTGTGGGCTCTTCCCAATCACACCAAGCAATGCTTCAATACCAACAGAGTTGTCAGAGAACTCAACTCAGTTTTGATGCTTTCTGCCCAGAGACATTGCCAGATACCCCAGGTTAAGGGCACTGTCCTACAAGACAGCCCTCCAGATGCCAGTCACAAACCCCAGGTAGTTGTTACCTGTGCTTCTGACTTACTGGCTAAAGATTGAAGGTTCCAATGACCTCCCCCTTAGGCTCAATTAATTTTGTTAGAGTGGCTCACAGAACTCAGGAAAACACACTTACCAGTTTAATAAAAGATACTGTAAAGGATATAAGTTAACCGCCAGATGAAGAGATACATAGGGCAAGGTCCCCAAAAGAGGAGCTTCTATCCTTGTGGAGCTTGGGGTCTGGTTTGATGGCACATGGATGTGTTCTGGTTCCCCAAGCATAGAAGGTCCTCCAACAGAGAAGCAGGATCCAAGAGAGAGAGAAGCTCTTCTCAGGGATTTTTGTGAGGGCTTCAGTTCATAGTCATGATTGACTAAATCACTGACCATTGGCTGATTCATAGTCCAGCCTCTGCACTTGGGTGGGGTCCAAAGGTATCTAGTTAACATGACAAGACACCCATTTCACCTTTAAGACTCTTCAGGGTTTTTAGGAACTGTGAATGAAGACCAAATATACCCGGGAAATGTACGTACTTGGTCATCTGAATGACCAAATATATGTTTCTTATAACTCATTATATCACATAACCGCTCCCCAGATCCCATAACCTTACTGTGTCTGTCATTTTCCTGTTTAATTTTCTTCAGAGCACTTATCACTATGTGAAGTATTCTTTTTTTACTTGCTTATTGTCCATCTTCCATAGAGTTAGTATTTAAACTCCATGAGATTAGGATCCCCATCCATGAATCCATGGCTTCATGGCACATATAACAGTGTTTGACAGAGTTCAATAAACATTGGCTGAATGAGTTAAGACAGGATCAAGTTTCCCTTATGAGATTTCCAAAAGCAAAAGCAGCAGTCCCAGCCACTGGCACAGAATGAGAACAATTACTTCTAAGCAAAAGGCCCTTTGAACTGCTGGTCTGTTATACACATCAGCAGAGGGTCCCAAACTGCAGTGGCTGCAGCAGATTACCCACAACTAATGTTATGCTGCACATTCTCAAAATTGCTGCACTGCCTTATTGGTTCCAAATGCATCCTTTAAATGAAGCTCTGAATGTTGATGGCAAAACATCACACTGATGTCTAGACCTGACCTGAAAACTCTCTCAGTTTACTCACAAACAATTCATAGTTTCTGGAGAATTGGAGATCTGTCATTCAGTATGAGCACTGGATGATTGAATGCCTGCAAGTTCTAGCAAGCAGAATAAGTCAATTTTGGGGTGGAACTTAAGCAGTAGGGAGGCCTAAGGTTGGGTATATTCATTGTCATATTGTGTGTAAGGGAAAACATGGGATTGGGGTTTAAGATTACCAAAGAAGAGAGGGATGTTAGATCAGAAGACATTCCTTTAACTGTTGGTGAATATTGCTTGCATCTTTTTTTCCTTGAGACTTAGGAAAATGCACCTAATTACACATGCAGAGTAAGTACAATGTCCTGGGAATGTAGAATGGCAGGGCCAAGACTTTAAATGGGGTCCATATTGATATATATGCTGAGTTTCAGAAATGGTGAGATGGCAAGGCTGAAGGAAATAGAGAAATGAGTGACAGATGACCAACCAAGATGTATTTTCTAAAGCCTCAAAGAAAAAATCTATGTTGCTGTGTTTGCATTCCATTGCACATTGGGTTCCATGTCTCTGCAGCCTCCCAACAGCACATTCGTCTAAGAAAGTCACCCATCCTGTGAACTCTGTCTATGGCCACCAGTCACTTCTTTGAAAGAATCCCTACTTTCATCCACTTCATGTGGTGGTAGTGAGGGGCTTGTCCGTATAAGATTTCAGTTCCCCTTCATGTAAAGTAATGGAAACTACATTATCATATTATTGAGAATGTTAAATAACAAAGTGTATAAAACTGCTTCATACAAAGATAATACTGAGAATTAGCTCAATAACATTTATTGCTGTTAACAATATTTGATCTGAAAAAAATTTGCACTGTAATAGAAAATGAGTTTAAAAGCCAATGGATTTGATCATCCTCCAGCTGTAAGATTTTATGACTTTAAGGAACTAGGCATGTTGGTAAAATAATTAGACAGATTTTCATGTTTGGATCCTGGAATCAGTTTGTAAAACAAGAATGTTTACCAAGATAGCATATCAGATGTATTACTGCTTCTATCCTGCCCTGTGCCCACCAAACATTCCACCTTGTGTTTCAGTGCAGGATTGGCCAATTGTCTTGAATCTGAAAGGACTTGTTTTAGGACAGGTTCTCACAGTAATAGACCTTGAAACAAGAACTTTGGTGCAAGGAGTTTATTTGGGAGGTGATCCCAGAAAACACAATTAAGAAGGGGGAAGAAAGACAGGGAGGAAAGAAACAATACAGTATATGTGTTAAAGAGCAAGTCAGTGCTCTGGACAGCAGGGTCTCTGGAAAATAGGATAGAACATACCTCAGAGTGATGTATTCTGAAGGCTAATGGGGTATTTATTCCATTCCTCTCTGAAGAATATCCTTCAGTACTGTTTATCATTCACGAATGGGTGTGCTGGGGGCATTGGTGCCTCAACACTTCCTACCTATCTTGTGTAGGGGTATGCAAGCTCTTGGCAAGCTCTTGGGTAGTCAAAGGTGCCCATATAAGGAAGCTGCCAGCATGTGCTGACCCACTGAGGAAAAGTGGGCGGGGCACCAATAGACTCTAGAGAACTCAACATTTTCTGTGGTTTAGCTTTCTCCCTGTGACCCAGAACTGCATTTGCAAATCCATTTCAACAGTATCAGGATCTGAAGTGGAAACAAAGGCCATTTCAGAATGTTGGGATCAGTACCAGGAAAGGTTTAAGAATGATATGGACCATTTCCTTCTGGAAGAGTCCAGTCCTGTTGGATTATTCAGGATGCAAAAAAGAAAAAAATCTTGAGGCTGATTTTTATTAGACCCGTTTGGGTTGTACATCCACCCTGGGACAAAACATGTGACCAGGTAAGTGGAAAACCTGACTGGCCTGGCTGAGGTCTCAGGTCCAACTCTGAAATCATCAAGTCACATCCTGCCCTCACCCTTTTGCAGACAACTGAGAGTAAAGACACATGGTTTAAAAAAAAAAAACCTGGTACTGTTACCAAGGGAGAGAAATTTGAGATTGGGCAGCCATAAGCAACAGATACCAACTTGTCTGGTAGATAGACTTCAAAATCACCTTTAGGAGAGGATTTCTACAGAAACAGAAACTAGGGCTCAGGAAAGTTCAACTATGTAGCTAAGGTTTCACAGTTAGTAAGAGGTGGAGCTGAAGTTGGAACTCAGAATTGAGGTTGGAAAAGCCTTTGCTTTTTCAGGTCATGAAACATAACCTTGAGAGAATCCAAGGGGAAAACATTTAAAGGAGCCCCTCAGTGAAAGCATCAGAATTTCCATGGGGACTAAACAGTGAGGTATAGAAATGTATGTTTTGGTTGACTCGATACTGCTCACTTCTGTGCTTACATCTCTGGCTGAGCTTTGGGTGTTAGTAATTTGTGGGCTGGGCAAAGAAAGGGCTCAAAATACTAAGAAACAGAATTCAAAAGCATATCGAACAGATCATCCATCATGACCAAGTGGGATTTATTCCAGGGATGCAAGGATGGTACAACATTTGAAAATCCATTAACATCATCCACCACATCAACAAAAAGAAGGACAAAACCCACATGATCATCTCCATAGATACTGAAAAAGCATTGGACAAAATTCAACATCTATTCATGATAAAAACTCTCACCAGAATGGGTATAGAGGGTAAGTACCCTAACATAATAAAGGCCATATATGACAAACCTACAGCCAACATCATACTTAACAGCAAGAAGCTGAAAGCTTTTCCTTTAAGTTCAGGAACACGACAAGGATGCACACTCTCCCCACTTCTATTCAACATAGTACTGGAGGTCCTAGCCATGGCAATCAGACAACACAAAGAAATAAAAGGCTTCCAGATTGGGAAGGAAGAAGTTAAACTGTCACTGTTTGCAGATAACATGATACTGTACATAAAAAACCCTAAACAATCTACTCCAAAACTACTAGAACTAATATCAGAATTCAGCAGTTGCAGGATACAAAATTAATATGCAGAAATCAGTGGCATTACTATACAGTAACAATGAACTAGCATAGAGAGAAATCAGGAAAACAATTCTATTCACAGTTGCATCAAAAAGAATAAAATACCTAGGAGTAAACCTAATCAAGGAAGTGACAGACCTATATTCTGAAAACTACAAGACACTCATGAGAGAAATTAAATAAGATACCAATAAATGGAAACACATGCCATGCTTATGGATAGGAAGAAACAATATTGTCAAAATGGTCATCCTGCTTAAGCAAGCTACAGATTCAATGCAATTCCAATCAAAGTACCCACAGCATTCTTTAACGAACTAGAGCAAATAGTTCTAAAAATCATATGGAAACACAAAAGACTCCAGATAGCCAAAGAAATCCTGAGAAGGAAGAATAAAGAGGGAGGGATTATGCTCCCCAACTTCAAGCTCTACTACAAAGCCACAGTAATCAAGACAATTTGGTACTGGCACGAGAACAGACCTGACCAACGGAACAGACTAGAGAGCCCTGATATAAACCCAACCATATATGGGTAATTAATATATGATAAAAGGGCCATAGACATACAATGGGGAAGTGACAGCCTCTTCAATAGCTGGTGTTGGCAAAAGTGGACAGCTACACACAAGAGAATGAAACTGGATTATTGTTTAACCCCATACACAAAAGTAAACTGAAAATGGATCAAAGAACTGAATGTAAGTCATGAAACCATAACACCCTTAGAAGACAACACAGGCAAAAGTCTCCTGAATATAAGCATGAGCAACTTCTTCCTGAATGCATCTCCTTGAGCAAGGAAAATGAAAGCAAAAAAGAGCACATGGGACTACATCAAACTAAAAAGTTTCTGTATGACAAAGGACACCATCAACAGAACAAAAAGGCATCCTACAGTATAGGAGAATATATTTGTAAATGACATATCTGACAAGGGCTTAACATTCAAAATACATAAAGAACTTACACACCTCAACACCCAAAGAGCAAATAACCCGATTAACAAATGGGCAGAGGATATGAAGAGACAGATCTCCAAAGGGGAAATTCAGATGGCCCGAAAGACAAATGAAAGGATGCTCCACATAACTAATCATCAGGGAAATGCAAATTAAAACCACACTGAGATATCACCTCACACCAGTGAGGATGGCCAGCATCAAAAAGACTAAGAACAACAAATGCTGGCATGTATGCAGAGAAAGGGGAACCCTTCTACACTGCTGGTGGGAATGTAAGCTAGTTCAAACATTGTGGAAAGCAATATGGAGGTTCCTCAAAAAACTAAAAATAGAAATACTATTTGACCCAGGAATCGCACTCCTTGGAATTTATCCAAAGAATACAACTTCTAAGATTCAAAAAGACATATGCACCCCTATGTTTATTGCAGCACTTTTTACAATAGCCAAGATATGTTAGCAACCTAAGTGTTCATCAGTAGATGAATGGATAAAGAAGCTGTGGTACATATACACAATGGAATACTATTCAGTCATCAGAAAGAAACAAATCTTACCATTTGCAACAACATGGATGGAGCTGGAGGACATTATGCTAAGTGTAATAAGCCAGGCAGAGAAAGAAGTGCCAAATGATTTACCTCATTTGTGGAGTATAACAATGAAGCAAAACTGAAAGAATAAAATAGCAGCAGACTTAGAGACTCCAAGAAGGAACTAGTGGTTACCAAACAGGAGAGGTGTGGGAGGGCAGGTGGGGAGGGAGGGAGAAGGGGATTGAGGGGTATTATGTTTAGTACACATGGTGTGGGGAATCACGGAGAAAACACTTTAGCACAGAGAAGGCAAATAGTGAATCTGTGTCATCTTACTACAATGATGGACAGTGATTGCATTGGGGTATGAGTAGGGACTTGATAATATGGGTAAAATGTAGTAACCACATTGTTTTTTCATGTGAGACCTTCATAAGAGTGTATATCAATAATATCTTAATAAACATTTATAAAAATGAAGGTAACTATTCTAAACTACAGCAGTTTATTTAAAGAGGGAGAACTCTGAATGTAAAAAGAAGTTGTAAGAAGTTTGTGGAAGAATTTGATATGGTCATGCTATGCAAGATTAAAGCAAATGAGTCCTGGTATGAAGTGCACAGCAAAATTAGAATTTTCTTCTCTGTTTGTTAAAGGACAAGGTTTTCTTGAACTATTAGTCTGCTCTTAATATTGAAAAATTATGAAGGGTTTTTCTAATTGTATCAAAATGATTTCTAATGCTTAAGGTCTTAAGTACTTAAAAAATGCCATCTTAAAATATTAAAAGAGCTAAGTTGATGTTACAAAAATACCCAAATATTTTTATATCAACTGTCTTACCATAAGCTCTCATCACATCTTTAACCATTGTTATTTCTAAGTCTTTTATCATTTATAGTCACTGTTTTACTCCTGAACTGGTAAATAAGTAGATTCAAGCAGAACAAAAATTAATTACACAAAATTAAGTAAACTGAGAAAGATGGTTTTAATTTTTGTGCAAATGTCACTAGTCTCTTAAACAGAAAAAGAAGTGTGTTTCAACCTTTTTCTCTTAAGCTGACTTACAAGAGTTTAGTAAATGACAGTATCTTTATAAACAGAATTGAAACATTTATCTTTCTCACTCTTCCTGATCCCTCCAGAATTTAAAACTCTCAGTGACTATTGTCATATTTTATGGCAACATTTTTATTTGCATAAGTTCAATAAGAATCTTCTCTCCTTGTGACAGGACCAACTGGAAACATTGGTTATATTACCAAGGCTTTGACTGCAATGTCATGTTTGAGACACATGCATAAACTCAGATATGAGCAGACAGCCTTAAGGAACTAAGATTGACTTTATAGAGCCAACGAAGCCCCTTGGAAGAACTGGTCTGGTACCTTGCTTGCAGGGTTTCCAGCAGCCTTGCCAGGTGAGTAAAGAAGGTCACTTCCTGGCAGGTGCAGAAACCTCGAGATCTCTTGGGGACCTCGAGAACAGAGAAATTCACCCAAATCTACAGATACCGCAGGCAAAACCTGATGGCAAGTCTGGCTTGGCTTTCTGGCCCTGAAAGGCCTTTAAAAGATCAATCTGAAATTCCTTATAAAAGTTACAGCAAATCACATTTAAAAGAGCCTGTGTGATCACTGCACTTACGTAATAATAATCAGGCCAACTGTTTTAAAGCAAAGCTTATTTTATATTAATGAAAATGAGGATAATTTTAGAGAGAAAAAAGAGTTATGTTTCAATAGTTCAGCCTTATTACTATTAGATTCTAATACTGCTCATTGTAAAATAGACTAGATCCTGGATTCTAGGTTCCTCAGACTATCTGTCTATGACTCCAAATGTTTCAGTTTTCTCCCATCATTTCAATTAGAGTTTTACTATTTCGAATCCTCATATTCAACCATTCATTCTTAATCTCCTTGTCAAGTTTGCTTCCTCCAGAACAAAAAATCCAACTCCAGATGTTGCTCAGATGATGATTTCAATCCACCCTAATGCTGATGAAGACACACATCAGCAGCCCTGCAACTTGGTTGCATCCTCCTTTCATGTGCCCTTGTCCATGTCTGCCTCTGCTAAAATGGCTCCATGACCCCTCCTCTCCCTGACAGCAAGGAACTGCTGGACACACAGGTAGGGACAATACCTCTACTTAGCAGAAAGCAGTTACAGAAGAGTGACCGACACCCACTTTTCATTGAGAGATTTCAAGTGTCTGCATTCCTTGAGGAGTGAATGAGGTGAGTCAGAGACATGGGGAAAACATCATGATTTAATTTTTCCTGCCTCCGATGAAAATGCTGAGATATAAACAGTGTATTAAGAACAGGAGTGACTCCATCTTGAGGCTAAGATTCCATTTTAAAATGCAGGAAGTTGAGAAGTAAAATTCCTAACATATTCTCTGGTAATCAGACAATAGCCCAATAGCTTATCTTAAGGCAGGGCAGGCAGTCTGAACTGGTATGTCCCCACTTTGGCCAAGCACTGCAAAAGGACCTCCAATCTCTCAACCTTGTCCCTAGCTGCCTGCTCCAGTATGTTGATGACCTCTTGCTTTGCAGCCCTTCAAAAAAAATGATTCTATATCCCACACTGTCTCCCTCCTTAGGTTCCTGGGAAAAAGGGATACCATGTCTCAGAACACAAAGCTCAACTGGTACAGCAAAAAGTCACTTACCTTGGTCTTGACCTCACCCCTACCACTCACTGCATACCCACCTTCCAAAAACAAGCTATTAATAATCTCCCTTTTCCCACCACAAAGAAAGATCTCCTTTCCTTTCTAAGGCTTCTTAGCTATTTAGACACTGGATACAAAATTTCTCACACTTTTCAAAACCCCTTTACAAAGGCCTCCCATGGAGATCCCTGAGAAAGAATGCCAGAGACAGACTTAATTCCTGCTTCTTTCTTCGCCCTTGAGTGAGTACTCCTCAAGGCACCTACTTTGACTCTACCTAGCCCTAAAAACCTTTCTTTTCTTAACCAGCAAAAAGGGTCAAGCATTAGGGCTACGCACACAGTCAACTGGGGACTCCCTCCAGCCTGTTGCCTATTTTGTCCAAACAACTTGACCTTGTGATAAAAGACTGGCCTCTCTGCTTGCAGGTCCTAGTGTCAGCTGCACTCCTTATCCCCAAAGCCCCCCAAAATTGCCTTCCATCAGCCCCTATAAGTACACAACTCACACAACCTCTCTGACCTTCTCAGCCACTGGGCTCTAACCCTTTTCTTCCTGGCCTGAGTCCAAGTCTTAGACTTTCAGCTTCTATAACCCTCGGTTACCTTCTACTTCTTCTGGCCCCATCCACCTCTGTCACCCTCTTCCTTCTTTTCCTCCTCTGCTTAATTAATCTATTCCAAAGATATTTAAAGAATCTAATGGCAGCAATCTCTGAGGCAATTACTCAAGAACACCTCCAAATGGCCTTCCTGCTTTAAAATATCAGAAAACTCCCTTCATCACCCTTCTCAGCAGGAAGTAGCCAAGAAAAGAATGGCAAGGTGTCTTCCTATACCCTTTTAGAGCCAGGAATGATAGAAACCAGACCTGATTATCACCTTTTGAATGAGCCCACCCACCATCTCAGACAGACCTAGGTGTCATCTTACCTGGGCTACAAGCATTCTCCAGGGGACACATCAGCAATAGCCCACCTTTCCCCTGACCCCTCCCCTCAAAAAGCCCACCAAAAACCCTGGCCACAAAAAGCCTCTTGATCTGTTAGAGGCCCTCTTTACTTTGTTCTGCTGGCCAGGACAGAGGAGTCCCTCTCAGGTTTGGCAATAAACCTGCTTGGACTGTTGAGTTCTCATACCCTCTCATCTTTCATTGGCATTCTCCCACCCACTTGGCTTAAGCAAGTGGGTGCATGAAGACAGAGCACTCTTCTATTGTATCACTGAAGCTGGTGGGTGCATGCAGTAAAGACATTTCCCCATTGCCTTACTGAAGCCACTGACTCCAGTATGTTGATGACCTCTTGCTTTGCAGCTCCTCAAAAAAAATGATATTGTTGCAGAGGAAGGGAACTTGGAGGCCCAGAGGCCATGTATAACAAATATCCCACACAAACACCAAGGAGCCTTGTCTGGGAGGACAGATCCTACAGAACTGACAGCAGATCTCATCTTTGACTTGAAAAGTAATGAGGGTATCAGCATTGCCCAGGCTGCTTTTAGCCCCAGAGGCTGACCATCCATCCTCTGCAAATCACTATGCTCTCTAGCCACCTCACTAAAGCTGGGGAATGTGCAATCCACACAGAGTACACCACTTGACCTTCTGGCCCTTGTGGCCAAGGGGGCTTGTATTCCTGGGCTCCAAGGCTTTGCAACATTTAGAAACACAATTCTTGGCAGACTACCACTCCCAGGGCATGACACAGACAACAGACTGAAACACATCCCCAGTCTTCCTGTGAAAAAGGCCTATTTTCTTGTTTTAGGGCTTTGGCCCAAGAGACAGACTTCCAAATCTTAATGTTCTCAATTAGTATGTCACCAGGTGGTGCATGGTGACCCAACATTTCTAGCCATAACACATACCTGTGCCATATGACCCTTCCTAAAATAACTTGAATACAGGCAGTTGATCTAAGTGCCAGTTATTGTCCCAAAAGCCCCACTATAACTCAGTGTTTACAGAACTGAAGATGACATATAATAGAAGGCAGGTATACAAAGCCTATTAGTGTGTTTAGTTTTTAACAAGTATTTAAGAGTAGATAGTCAGTGAACATTATTCTTCAGAATGGCACCCTAAGGACTTCTGCAGTTGTTCCAATTGTGTGGACGTTTACATGATAATTTGGGAAGACTCTTGACATAGTTCCAGATGAGCTTTTTAGTCTCAGAAAGAAACCAATATATTACAAAATCAAATACAGTATTGATAGGGGAAAATTTACAAGGACAGCAATCTAGTCCAGGTGGCTCCCTTTCACTTCTCTTCTTAGCCCTTAACTTCCCACTCTGTCAGGCACTCACTCCCTAAACTTACTCCCCCTTGCTTGCTCATTTGCTGTGCTCATAGAAATGTTGAAGATACGGAAGCAGAAAGATATGTATTGCTCGCCTTGCCGTTGTTCGGGGCTCAGACCTTGGGAGATTACTCCCCTCTGAGGCCACCACTGTAAAAATAAAACCTCATCACTCCAAGAACCTCTGGTTCTTCCATCTGTGATCCAATCCAGGTTTTACAGGTTTTTTCTGTAACAGTATTATCCAGTTTGGATAACTTTTGAAAACATTTTGACTATTTCCCAAAATTAAATCTTCTCTAAGTTATATGTTTATCTTCATGGAGAACAGACCCCAAAATGGTCAGTAGTCAATAGTGTCGTGAAGTTCAATGAAAAATCTATTCTGAACAGGGTTATATGTTAATTAGAATGCTTTGGACTGCAAATAACAGAAAACCCAAAACATTCTTTAAAAATATGGGATTGCTATCTCTTGTAGCAAGCAGAATGCGGTGGGACAGTTGCTAAGCTGGGTAATTCAGATGCATAATAATATCAGCAAGGACCCAGTTTCTTTCACCTTAATATCCTGCCATGGGGGAATCAATATTTTATCACTATTGGCCTTGACTTCAGATGGCTCCCTTAATGGTCCCAAAGTGTCTGTCTCTGATTCAGGCATCACAATGTCACACTCAATGCACAAAGGCTAAAAAAGACCCATTTCTTCCATATGTCTCTTTAAGAGCCAAGAAACCTTTCCTAGATGCCCACCATCCCCTATCACTTCTTCATGTCTCACTGTCCATATGTGTATCCCATGCCCTTCCTAAGCCTGATTCTAAATGGAATTAGCATGTTGTCTTAGCCTACTGAAGTTCAACCAGTGGGACTAGCAAAAAGTTTCCCTCTTCAAGTAAATGACCATAGGGAGAAAAATAAGCACCTAGACAAAACTGCAAATGAAGATAGGGAGGTTATAAGAGCATTGCTAGACTGCCTGTAGTGTCTGCCATAAGAACCAGCAAGAGATTATACAATATTCCAGATATTATAGACCTTTAAAGGAGATATTCTTGGATATTGAAGTTCTGGGGAGTTTCTTTTAAAATCAGCCACATAACTTTATGGTCACAGCACAGAAAATCCCAGTAATCATCAAAATGAATGAGAGTGATTCAGTCAGGATTACAATGTTGTAAAAAATAGAAACTGACTGTGGTCATTTAAACAAAATAAAAAGATCTATTGGAAGGACATGGTGGATCTCACAAAACTGAGGGCTGCAAATGCATGACCAGGAAAGGACAAGTGCCACAGCAGTGCATAGGCTCTGCAGAGGCTCTGGCCAGCTGAGCTTGGGCTCAGAGCCCACACGTCAGCCACGAAAGGGTAGAGCACCTTGGCCGACAGCCTTGCCAAGACAGTCTGGAAGGACTGAGATGTGATCCCTCAGAAGGAAAGTAAGATATTGTTGCAGAGGAAGGGAACTTGGAGGCCCAGAGGCCATGTATAACAAATATCCCACACAAACACCAAGGAGCCTTGACTGGGAGGGAAGATCCTATAGAACTGTCAAGCAGATCTCATGTTTGACTTGAAAAGTAATGAGGGTGTCGGAATTGCCCAGGCTGCTTTTAGCCCCAGAGGCTGACCATCTGTCCTCTGCAAATCCTGCTCATTAAATGCTGTTGGGCCCAGGCTACTCCCTCACCAGGCCAGTGTGCCAATACCACCACTTCCAGCTGGGCTCTTTGGAATATTGTCCTTGTCTAACAGGATACCTCACCTGGAAATGCCAGAGCAGTTACACCTTGTCCCTGCATTCATTAATTGGCATTCTATGGAAAGCCAGAAGTGACAACTTTTAAACATTTGCTCCCAATGAAGAGGAAACTAGAGTCCATCATTTTCCTTAAGAATTAATGAGGTAAATAAAATATTTTCAACCCTATAGAGATGTTTCCACATTCCAAATAACATAAAGGAGGCTAAAAGCTAACATTTTGACCCATTTGCCCAGCACTGAATGGAATAATCAAGGAACTATCGATTCAGGAGGCAGCCCAGAAGGCCATCACACATCACTAATCTGGTAACCATAGCAACCTGAATACCTCTCACCCTAATTTTGGCAAAGTGGTTATTTAAATAAGATAAATACAGTTACACAGTTCACTTTAATATCAAGAAACCAGAAGGACTCTTAGCTGAGAAAATAGGCTTTCAAAAGCCTCAGGGTTATTTTTTATGAGATTGACCTCCAAAGACAGACATTTTTGGAAAGTAAAAATGGGACCATGGCATTACCTGGTGCCTGACCTCTAGCATCTCAAAAGTGCAAAGCCTTTAGTGCATCCTGGGAGAGCCTTGTTTGTTAAACATCACAGGAAACCAACAGTCTTTCAACTCCACATTCCCTCTCTCCAGGATAAAAAGTCAACCACTCTGGCATCAAAAAATAACATCCTGAATTATACACTTGATACATTCAAGGTATTAATTTTCCAGAAGAAAAGTAACTCCCAGTGTTCTTGTGACAGTGATAAAAGAGTCCATTGTTTCAGCTGGCTTGGATTCCATACAAGTTTGATATTTCTGGCAAGGCCAATGGTATGAGGGCAGCAGTTCTGCCTGCCAGGGAGATAGGGCAACATAGCCAGGCCACAGGCCTTCCCTTGAGGTTGCTTCCTGAAGTCTGAAATAAATTATCTCCCCTCTTTATTTGCTATGCCAAGGAAAGATAATGCAGCACATTATGTTAACATTTGTCACTGAAGCACAGTCCCCTCCAGGGATAATATGTGGGAGTTGCAAGGACCTAGTGTTTCCAATTAATCAGGATTACTCACATAAGAATGAAAGAGAAATTTTAATATTTGGAAATTGAGTGAAAGCAGTAGCCTGGTCTAATTAAACTACAGTTTCTGCTTTTAATCTCCATGGCAAGTTCCATTTTATAAATCATCTTAATTATTGTTTCATTTCACTTGCTCCCAGGAACTACCCTAGGCAAAAGAGCCCAGGAGTTTAGATCTATACAGGGTGATTTCTTCCCATTGCCCTCATGTAAAGCCTGCCAGCAAGTCTGGTCCAAGGACACGCATTCCATGGTGAGTCTGCCTGGCTGGTGGTCATGTTCTCTATCTTTTGTTTGAATTCTTTCTCCAAGCCCTAGATTACATCTGTACCCTGCTTATCAAGCATTGTTCTTTATTCCCAAATGCAGCACCCAGAACACTGCTGTTGGCTTTGAGGTGTAAACCTGACAGCCCTTAGCCCAAGGCACAGCTCTTTGTGACTGATCAGTGGATTGCAGCAGGCTCTTACCTTAAGTGTGGCACCCCAGCTGAGCCCTGTGGATGGCAGCAATGCCAGGCTACAGCCAAGAGGCTCCTACCAAGAGGCACTATGTAGTCCTCAGCAAACTAAACATAGATAGGATTTGTTGTGGCTAATTAGTTTTATTACTTCATAAAATAAAAGCCTAGGTCCCTGGTTTTCAGGGAAATAATTGTAATGCAAATGAAATGGCGAAGGCCTTCAATGCAAAAGTAACTACACACCCCTCTGTTGCTGCTGCAGGTGAGTCCTGCTGGGGCTCAGCTCTTGGCACTTGGAAGCCCTGTTGTCTTCCAAGATGCTAAACACACATGGAAGAAAATACACACAGACATCCATTAGCCTTTGCCTCTCTGTGATTCACAAAAGATGTCTCAGAGAGTTAAATCTTTTACACAAAACTGGACCAGATAACCTGGTGCATCCTAGTTGATCCACCAGAGCCTCAAAACACAGTGAGTTTCCATAAACATGTACAAATAGAAGACCCTGGCCTTGAGAAGGGCACAGAAATTTCAGGTGGTCATAGATGAAGGCCAGAGGCAGGGTCATTTCCAGTGTGACTGTGGGTAAAATTGCAATATTTTCAGAATCTCTTGCCTGGCCTTAGTGCATCCCCATGTCAATAGGTGTTTCCAAGGGGTAGAGAGAAGTATCCCATCCCCATATCAATAGGTAATTACGAGAGTGAGGGAGGGCATATCTGGACCAGAGAGGTTGAGTGGGAGGCTCTTCTTCTGCAGCCAGGTTGCCAGAGATGCAGGACGACTGCTTGTAAGAAAATGGATTTCTCCCACTTTATTTCTCCCTTTGATTGATTTCAGTTTCAGAGGTACTTTACTCTTGGATATCCCCTGGGAGTTACAGTGACTTACAAAGGTTCCTGAACTTTCAGGATGTTAAGTGGTAAAAAGAAAGAAGACAAACAGGAAGTTAAGAGTAGGCTACCCTTTTTTTGAGTAAATTCAAATATTCAAAAAAGTAGTCTATAAATACCTGGAATATATGAAGTTAAATAGCTAGGTTAAATTGAGTTTTTACTTTTTATTTGATATTTTTGCATCTTTTAGGCTCAACAAGGACTGTGAAGAGATGGAAGGAGGGAAAGAATAGCTGTAGACATCTATTTATGTCTATATGTAGATATATACTTATCTGAATCTATATGAATGTATCTGTAGCTCTATCTAGGTATAGATATATATCCATTTCCATCTCTATATGTATTAATGGACACTCTTCTCAATTAAAATTACTCTCACTGCTGCCAGGCATATCTTAAATGACACCTGCATTTGAGAATATATAGGCACTGCTAATGACTGCATTGAATTATAAGCTAAAACAAGTCATTATCATCTATTTCTCTCAGACTCTTAAGAGTCAGTCCTTTGCTCTTTATTCTGACCCAGCCCCAGCTAACTTCCACCTCTGATCATTGCTTTGCTCTCACAAACACCCACAAGTTGAAGACTGTAGTTTTAACAACCTAGCAGATGCCTTGACGCCCCCTGCAGACCTGGTTTGGTAGAGAAGTTCAGCCAGAGGCAGAAAAACTGTATTGACTGCACAATGCCCCCAGTGAGAGAAAACCCTGTATCATTCATTTGAATGAAGAAAGGGACTAAAGAAGGATTCTGGCATTCAGTAGCCCCACACACAGGACAAGGCCCTGAATTTTGCCTCTGTCCTCCCCATTCAGGAAGCAACTCTCTTACTGCCCTTTTATAATTCCCAGCACAAGATTGCTTAGGCTGCCTCAGACTTGACTCTCTCCCAAAGCAAAGATTCACAAACCTTACCTGTGTCCCAAACCACTTGGCCTGCTAGCATCAAGTCCCCAGGCTGCTATTTCCTCACAGCATAGAGACCATTATCTCCTTGGCCTGCTTGTCCCACCCAGCTAGGCAGCAGCTGAGACCTGGAGCCCAGAGCAGTCACCTTCTCAGGGTGTGACTTCAGGGCACACAGCACTCAGGGATGAGCTCTGGCAATCACACCATCCTAGCTCCTGCCTGCTCCAAGGAGCAAAGGAGAGACAGGGCTGGCAAAATTTACTCTTGGCACATATCTCAGAGACTTCCCACTAGAGAACACTTCCTGGAGGGAAAAATGAAAAGTATAGACTTGAAAAGATTGGAGTTTAAAATCTGACTAAGGTAAGAATTTGGGAAAACTCATTATCTCTGTTCATGACACTCAGGCTGACTACACCCATTACCCCCAGAGTAGCTGATTTTATCCTCAACCTTTCAGTGCCTGGGCCTTACTCCTCAGGGATTTTAGGGTGCTGATGTCACACTTGTCAATTGATGTTCAGAGAGGCAGTAGAGGCCAGGATGACCCCCATGTTTTCATAGGTCTCAGTCTGTGTCTGTCTGCCCCTGCTGTGTGGATCAGTGGAAATCCCTTCACACCCTGGGAATGTCTTGCTCAGCAAGACCCCATCCATCACTGTCAGGTGGAGGTGGCAGACTGGTCCTCTGGTGGGGAGCTTTATACCAAAACCATTTCTTTCTTCACACTCTCTGGATAAAACAATTTGAATTCATTTCAATAGCTTGTACTTCCTAGGCTCTGCTGACTGCCTGTACATCAAAATGCTGTAAGGAGAGGAGAGAGCTTTTCTGAAATCAAGATAAATTTCATCTATGGTTTCACCTTTGTTTACATATTTAATAATGTGCTCCCAGCACCTGATCACACAGGCCACATTACAGCATCCATCACCCATAACCCTGCCATTGTCCACTCTGTTCACAACCAAATGCCATGTCTGGCCTCTGCAAAGTGGCCCTATCTTCCTCCGTGTACTGCTCCTGTATGCTGGGCCTTAGAGAGACATCCCCCCGAGCACTGGCTTTGCTCAGATGACACCCACCCCTCTTGCTTTGCCACTTCCTTCTTCCTCAAAGCACGTTTCTTCTCTCACCAGCCCTGGAGTCCCTCCCAAGTCACCTTACACACGTTTACCCGTGTAGACAGCTCTTGGCGCCTCTGTCATCTCACCATGTTCTCCTCTGTGGGTCCGGCCTGTACTCAGATGTGCGGAGAAGTAGCACAGTGATGGAGATGGCGGGGGTTGGAGAGCTCCACAATGGACTTGTGGAACCATGGGGCAGGATGTGGAACCACACTTCTGAGGTCTGGGAAGTACTTCAGGAAATCACATGCAAACATACACAAACACACACTTCTGCATGGAAACAAACACACAAACACAAACCAGCTACCACTGACTCCTTGAGAAGTTCTCCTTTGGGGATAGGATGACATTCCTCCTCTGTGTCTCTCTGTAGGCGATTTTTCTACTCTCATTAATCAACCTGGCACTTGTCCTCAGTCATGTAGGGAAGAAAATATTATGCCTTCCCCCATGCATATGTCTATTTTTACTCAAATGCTTTTCAAGCCACCTCTTTCCAGTCATTCCCAAACTGGCAGCCATTCTATTATTAAAGAAAAATATAATTTCTTAAAATTAAAAACTAATAATAATTTAAAGAAAAAGATTAAAATTAAATGATGTCACCTCTCTGATGTCAGTGGCCACCAAGCCTGAATAAGGAAGCACTTCTGAGGGCTGCCTTCAGCTGCAGAGGAGGAAATGGGCCCTGCATTTGCTCAGCTCCTCTGTAAGCAGTGCCCTGTTCTGCAGTGCTGCTCCTGAGACTGGCAACCAAGCCAGGCCCAAGGGCAGGGAGAGGGAGTGGGCAGAGCTTGGCAGAGGGGTACAGTTGAAGCAGAGAAAGCCAGGCAATAGGGAATCCATTCCTAATATGTTTCTTCTGCCAGTTTATTCATTCACTGAATATTTATATTTGTATTATGTTTATATATATATTATATTTATAGAGCACCAGCCATGTGCAGGACTGATCTGAGCCCTGAGGTTAAAGGAACAAATAAAACAGATGAGGTACCCGGTCGTGGGGGTTTGCATTGGAGTAGTGGTAGGGAAAAGGACCAAGGAGCATAGAATAAATAATTAAGTTTTTTCAGTTGACCACAGGTTCTAGGAAGATAAGAAAGCAATGTGAGGAAGTTATGGGGAAGGAGAGATTACTTTAGGCTGGTACTCAAGGAAGGTCTCTCTGCTGAGACCTAAATGAAGAGAAGGACTTAGGCATGTGAAGCAAGAAAGTTTCAGAAGAAGGAAAAGCAAGGAGAAAGAAATATATGCCCCCAAAATGGTTGTGCCCAAATCTATTCAGCCCAAATGCCACCCTGCCCAGGAAGTCCATTAGGGACTCTGTTTGCCCCTTTCTCTGAGGCATGTGAGGCACCAGGCCTCCCTGACAGGCCCATCTACCGTTGCCTCCCTCACTTCCTCTGGACCTACTTCAGCCACTACATCTTGTTGGGCTCTGTCCCTTCCACATCACCAGCCACATGGTTTAGTTGATACCCACTGTTTGACAAAGATTTACTGAGTGAATGGACTAATGACAATATTAGCCTGGAGTGACATGTCTGTTCCTTATTGATTATGACTGTTTTAACTTCAAAACATCTTCCCACTTGGGGTTTAATTTAGGACTATCTTTCTCCCTTATTAATTGATTTTGAGGTAAAAATCAATTTTGTCTTGCAGATTTCTCTGTATCTTTATGGGATAATAAGATACAAGATGCTGTATCTTGAAGCCAATGTCACATTATTAGTATTATTGGCTAAACTGACAGGATCTCTGGTGGTGTGTAGACATTGCCCCAACATGGACAGATAGGTTTCAAAGCAACTTCAAAAGCAAAAACAGCAGTTGAACATCGGTGAAAATGGCAAAGTATAGGCCTCTGAAAATTCACTCCTCCATTAAAGCAATGAAAAAACTGGCAAAAATTCTCAGAATAAACTTTTTGAAAACTCTGAAAATGAACCAAAGGCTTATAGCACCCCTGGGAGTGTTTATATGGGAAAAAGAGCTGAATCTCAGTAAGAACAGGGAGCATAGTAGCATTTTAACTTAGTGTCATCCCCCCTCCAGCTCAGTAGGAGCCTTGAAAATAGCAGTTTGTGTTGTTTCCTGTGCTGAAGGGAGCAGAATGAACCTCACTCCCAAAGTATTATTTGACATGTCTGGTGGTACTCTGGAAGGCCCAATTAGAAAGGCATGTCTTTATCAGCATTCCAGTGCTGAAAATCTTGGAGAAATGGAGAATATGTGTAGAAAGTACTTACTGGTAAGTGTTTGAAGAGTGCAGCTGCTTGAGATGATGGAAAAGAGTTGGGGCAAACAATACAGTAATCACAAAGCTTAAAAGGAAAAGCTGAGGAATATGATGTCCATAGTGGCTTTGAAAAACTCCACCATGTCCTTGGGAATCTAAAAGAGCCTATGAATCTGTCCCATAGAGCTGAGCACATGCCCAGGGAGCCTGAGAAGGCCCAATTGTCTAACCTCTGACTGACCTTGAAGCTTTACGTAAGTGAGAAGTAAAGGCTAAGGCAGATTTGCAAGCTGCATGGCTGAGTTTGAAGGTGTGTCCCAACACATACCATATGCAAGGAGTAGGATACTTTCGGCTCCAGCCATTTAAGGAAATCTCTCTCCAGTCATTAGCTGACCAATAAACTGAGTAGAGGCTTCAGAAGCAACACACAACAAAAAATACAAACTACATATAATTAGTTCAGAAAAGCCACTAAACAAACAGGAACTACTATAAACCACACCAACAATTCCTAGGGTGAGGGGAGAATCTGATTTTCAGAGTTGTCACATTACATTATGTTACTTAAAATATCCAGTTTTCAACAAAAGATTATTAGGCATGCAAAGAAACAAGAAAGTATGGCCCATGCCCAAGAGAAAAACCGATAAGAATTGTCCCAAATGAAATGTGATGCCAAAGTTCTTGTTTGCAGAGTTGAAGAATGAACTTAGCAAACTCCCAAATAGTGAGACAGGGACAGTGGGTATAGTCAGAGTAGGGTGAGGGCCTCTGGCAAAAGCAAGGCAGGATATTTAGAGTCAAGGCAATGTAACAATGTAAAGTCCCTATTGAAACTCTGTGTTCAGCATTATGCAAAGTCAAGGTCACACTAATTCTCTAGGGTAAAGATACCAGACTAGGAATATAGACATCTTCAGTGAGATCAGTTAAAGGTCAAAAGGCCAGGAGCAACTTGGCCTAGAATGTTTGAGTGTTCTGCAAGGTATCTCAGCATAACCCATGACTTCACTGTAAACAGCCCTAGCAAACAGACAACAACCCAGCCCACCTTGAGGGCAGGGCAGGTGGTACAAGTCTGCACTCTAAGCCCTCAATTCCCAAAAATCCTCAACTGCCTATAAATCCCCTAGACAACGCACCACACCAGGGCTTTCTGGTCCCCTCCTGGTGTGAGCCAAGAGCTCTTTCCTCTCACTTTATCTCTCAATAAAAGCCTCTGCCCTGGCTGTCCTATCTTGGGTGTTTGCTAAGTTCATTCTTTGACTCTGCAAACAAGAACCCCGGCATCAGTAGGAGAGCCAGGGAGAGGCTCTTATTGAGAGATACCTGGGCAATGGAAGGGTTTATCTGTACCCAGGATGTGAGGGGAAGGTGGGTTTTGCTTCTGCTGGACCCAGAAAGAGAGATGGCCTGGGACTGCAGCTTGTGAGCAATAAACGGATTTTAAACTTTATTTCTCCCTTTCACTGATTTTGGTTTTTAGAGTTATTTTGTACCAGGATTTCCTCTCCCTGGACATACAAGGCAAAAAAGCAGATGTGGAGAGGGCTGAGGCTGTAGCTTAATTTGAGACATGGCAGTGGAGCTAGGGAATGATGGTGGCTCTTAAAAAAAAAAGGTGCTCTGGACTTAGGTAGTAGTGATGGTTGCACACCTCTGTGAAAAATAACTAAGTTGTATACTTTAAAATGGTGAGTTTTGTGGTATGTGAATGATATCTCAATAATAAATTAATTTATTTATATAAATAAAAGAGCAAATAGTTTATACTATAACACCTGCACATGCTTAAACACATCATGGCAGATGTGCACTCTGCTCCCCTGCTCTGCAGGTTTTCTAGCTTGTAAACTTGAGTGATGAATTTCTAGTTTACTGTTGATGGTGTCTTTTTCCTTTCTATTCCCATTTCTTGAAAACTAGATAAGAAAATACAAAGGGAAATCTATTAAAATAATGGCAATTATACTTTGTATTTACATAGCATTGGCAATTACATGGTGCCTTCACCTTTACTGATTAATTAAATCCTCCCCATGAGAAAGACGCATTGTCCTTTGTTCATAGGCAAGGAGATAAAGCTCAGGGAGATGACTTAACTGGCCCAGGATCACACAGCTTGTAAATGGCTTAGCAGGGACCTGATCCAGGCCCTCTGATCTCACAGCCTAATGGGGCTCTTGTAGCACCACATTTTTAAGACAGAGCAAGGAGATTAAGGTGCTTTTCAAAGCACAGCAGATTGTGCCAGGGATGCTGGTTTAGAGCTGTCGAAACCCAAGAGCCATGCCTCAAGTGGAGGGAAAGTTGATCGTACCTCGCGTGCAGTCTGTGCAATGGAAGACAGGATAGTCTCCAGAAAAAGGAGAGTCAGATATGAAATTGGGACTCCTTTTGGCTTACAAGTTTTTGCTAGCATCCATGTGCCACCCACCTTCTGCCTCCCTCTAATCACAGAATATGTCTTTGTATGGCAACAGTGGCATGATATTAAGATGACTTGATAATTATTTACTCTAGACAGTGGAAGGTATCTCTCCCATGTCTCACAGCAGCCACTTCCCAAGATTTATTGAGGAGAGATGGACAATCTCATTAATTATGTGTGTGTCATGTCTGCTTTTCCTGGATAGAGCTTTAAAGCCTCTTCTACTCCCCAAAAAACAACCTGGGTGTCCTGTTTTGCCTTAGGGGTGAGGTGAGCCACTTGGCAGCTTCACTGAGACAAAATTTGGAAGCTCTTGGGGTTCCAGAATCTCCAAGATTCTGAGGCCCATGCCATGTCAACTCTCGTCTAAATTTGGAGTGAAAGTAATCCTTCCTGTTGAAAAGGAATTTCCAGAGTAGCAAAGGGCTGCTTACCATGGCAAGACATGGTGGTCTATAAGTCTTAGGAAGACACAATTTCATTAGTACTGTAACACAAACTTTAACAGGGAGCTAACAAAATTACACGGCACAACAGTGCCCCCAAGTGGCCAAAAGCAGAAAATAGCCAAAGCCAAAAGGAACTTGTCAAGAGAAAAATTCTGGATGAAAGTGCTTAGATGAGCATCATTCATACCACCCTGGTTCTCCTCTTTCCCCAGATAAATATCTACACATGCTGCCATCTTGAGAATCTCCTCTTCCTCTTCTTATAAGGACACCAGTACTATTGGATTAGGGCCTCATCCATATGACATCATTTAACTTTGATTACATCCTTAAGGTCTCTATTTCTGTATATGGTCACATTGGGGGTTAGGACTTCAACATATAAATTTGGAGGGAACACAATTCAGTCCAAAACAATGTGTAAAAAATATTTGACAAAACCCAACCCCCTTCATGATAAAAACACTCAGAAGACTAGAAATAAAAGTGAATTTCCTCAATTCTATAAAGGGCATCTATGAAAAATCTCCAGCTAACATGATACTTAAGGATGAAAGACTTTCGCCTTATGGTCAGGAATATGAAAAGGATTTCTCTTTTCTTGTCACTTCTATTTAACACTGCACTGGAAGTTCTAGCCAAGGCAAGTAAGAAAGAAAAAGAAATGTAAGGTATAGAAATTGGAAAGGTAGAAGTAAACTCTTTTGATTCATGATGAGATTTTCTTATATAGATAAAATCCTACAGAATACACACTGAAAAACCTATTAGAAATAATAAGTTCATCAATGTGGCCAAATTAAAGATTCACATAAATAAAATTTAGTTATATTTCTATATACTACCAACCCAAAACTGAAATTAAGAAAAGAACTCAATTTACAAAATCATCTCAAAGAATAAAATACTAGGAATAATAAGTTTGACCAAGGAGATGCAACACTTGTACACTGAAAAATACAAAGCCTCCTTATATAAGGATCCTTATAAAATGGAAAGGGATCCTTATAAAATAAGGGATCCTTATAAAATGGAAAGACACTGTGTGCATGCATTGGAAGATTTAATATTAATATAGCAATACTACCCAATTTATCCAAAAATTCAATGTAATCTCAAAATTTCAACCAACTTCTCTTTTCATATGTTTTCAAACTGATCCTAAAGTTCATATGGAATTACCAGTGTCTCTGAATAGCCAAAGCAATCCTGGAAAGAGAACAAAATTTGAGAACTTATTTCACAATTACTACAAATATAGTATAATCAAACAGTATGGTACCAGCATAAGGACAGGTACCATACTGTACCAGCATAAGGACAGACATACAGGTTAATGGGATAAAACCGGAAGTCCAGAAATAAACCCATATATCTATGGTCAATTGATTTTCAAAAGGGTGTCAAAATCTTTCAATGGGGAAAAGACTAGCCTTTTCAACAAATGGTGCTGGGACAACAGGATATCCACTCCTTTTCAACAAATGGTGCTGGGACAACAGGATATCCACTTGCAAGAGGACGTCGTACCCTTACCTGAAACCATATAGAAAAATTAATTCAAAATGGACCAAAGACATAAATGTAAGAGCTAAAATACAGAACTCTTCTAGCTCTTTATTCTAATAAAACATAGGGTTTACTTCATGACCTTGGATTTTTCAAATATGATACCAAAAGAACAAAGAACAAAGGAAAAATAGATAAACTGCACTTCATTAAAATTTTAACATTTGTGCATCAAAGGTCAATATCAAGAAAGAGAAATGACAACATAGAATTTAAGAAAGTATTTACAAATTATGTATATGACAAGGAATTCATAACAAGAATGAAGAATTTTTACAACTCAACAACAAAAAGAAAACAACCCAATTTTTTAAATGGGCAACACATCTGAACAGACATTTCCACTAAGATGTACAAATGGCCAATAAGTAATGAAAAGACAACTAATTTAACATCATTAATCCTTAGGGGCATGCAAAACCATAATGATATACTACTTCACACACACTAGGATGGTTCTAACCAAAACAAACACACACACACACACAAAAAAAAAATTGTTGGCAAGAATGTGAAGAAACTGGAATCCTGGTGCACTGATGATGGGAATGTAAAAAGTTACAACTACTATAAAAAACAGTTCCTCACAAAGTTGAACATAGATTTGCCATTTGACCCTAGAATTCCACTCTTATACACCCGAGGTAACTGAAAACATGTGCTCACACAATAACTTGTACACAAATGTTCATAATGTCAACCTTAAATGAAACAAATGGTAATTTAATTAAACAAAAATAAGTTTATTCAGGAATAGAGGGAAATTGCAATTTGAGACAAGAAACTATGGTGAACCATAGGCAAGTCTTATGAGACATAGGGGAGGCTCACTTTTACTATGCTTTGGGAGGACACTGGGGAGGGCTGTTTTGAACATAACTTTATCAGAGAGGAATGAAGATTCAAGGTTTGTGGCAGTTTGCCACTGGCTGCAGGTTGCTGTTACTGAGAAATATAGAAATCTTCTTCCTTCCCATTGCTCATATGAGCTGAGATAAGCAGAATATATGAGAGCTCTCTTCACAATAGCGATATCATTATATTATTTTTTTTAAGTGGAAGCAACCTAAATGTCCATTAATTGATAAATGGATAAACAAATGTGGGTCTAGTCATACAGTGGAATATTATTTAGTCACAAGGGATTCAATTCTGATGTATGTTAGATCATGGATGAACCTTCAAAACATGCTAGTAAATGAAACCAGATATAAAAAGCCACATGTTTGTGATTCCATATATATGAAATGTCTAGAATCCATAGAAACAGAAAGCTGATTTGTGTTGCAAGGGCTTGGGGAAGGGGATAAATGGGAGAAAGTGCCTACTGGGCATGTGGTTGTTACTTCTTGGGATGATGAAAAACATTCTGGACTTAGTAGTTTTAAAAGACACTGAATTTTACACTTAAAAATCATTAAGATGGTGAATGACTAAAATTGTTACGTGATTTTTAACTCAATATTTTAAAAAAGCAATTATCATACAAGAATTTCCCCCTTCTCACTCCTTCACTTCTCTATAGCTCATGGGCCCTTACAGTTGTTTTCATGAGAGATGACCATGGGAGGAGAAATGAACTCTTACACTGTGATTCATGAGGGGCTAATTTTTTCTTATTACTTACTAAGAAAGCTATAAATTTAGCATCAAATCATTCCCAGCCTCCTGTCAATATTTTAAATAATATCTTCGCTAATGAAGCTAGAGGTCAAGTGTCCACAGGGTCAACAGCAGCCCAAATGAATGCCTGTGACTCACCACCCTTCCCCTCTCACATAAATATTTATTGACTTTTTCATTGTTTGAATAAATGACTACCGGACAAGAGCTACTGAAAGGTTGCTGATTAAAGTGCCCTTATTGTTAAAAACATAATTAAATAATGTCTGGATTTCTCTTATCTTTGGGAGATGGAGCACAAAAGATATTAGAATTTTAAATGACACAGTCAGAAAGTCATCCAGTTAATAATACTTTTTAATTATCACAGCTAGCCACACTGCAATTATGTCTTCGAAGTTTAGTTGTATTTACAGAAATTATATCGCAAATCAAGTTGTGAAGCTGTACCCTCTTATGAGTTGTCCAAAGACTATCAAATAAAATAGAATTTAAAAAGAGCATGGAGTTATAAATAGTCTGCTGTTTGGTATAGCTTGTTACCAATCTGTTACCACTTACATATTTTCTCTAACAGCTCTCTAATTAGCACTCACTTTTGATACTACTGCTCCTAAAATGTTTACGTTTAAGGAAGTTACAAATTACTGTCTAATTATACTGGCTACTTTGTTTTACATAAAGTATAAATAAAATCCCATTCATGCTATAAAAAACATGCATTGTCATCACTTTTTCTATAGGATGAGTAATAAAGTTTGCTAGTTTTACACTGGATATCAGCAATGAGGAACTTTAAATTTGGTCCTGTAAGAATTTATGAGTTTACTTCCTTTAGGAGTAAATCACTTGCCAGTATGGAAACTTTGTATAAATTAAGTCAAAAGATACAATCCCAGTAGAATAGCAAACTTGACATCTTAATTGCAAATTCCAGGAAAAACTTTTTTTCAAAAGTTACCTCTCCATCTGTTACGGTGCACTGAGAAACTTGGAATAGTTGGGCTTCTACAAACTCAATCTGGGTAAACCCTGGAAATCAAGGCTGGGCAAGGTCAGAGCAGGGGAAAGATCACTGTTTTGGCAAAAAAAGAATCAGGGAAGATTTTTTTCTGAACTTCTTAGCAGATCCACTTAACTTCACATTCTATGGAATCTTCCTGTGAAATAAGCTGAAACAGTCATCAAAACCAGTCATTCTGTCATTGGGAATTCTTCACTGTTCACACTGATGTAAATTATATTATTTGTTCAAAATATTCATGCTTCTACTACTAGGGGAGGGAAGCTTGGGAGAATTATACATCTCACTCCATTGACACCAGGAGGTGTGATTTAGTTTGACTGATGATATGAGACTGGCTACTTCTGAACAGAGCTTTGAGAGCTATCACATAGTCTCTCGTGGCTCATGAAGCTGGCATGAATCAGATAAAGACTGCTTCTTTTGTCTTGGCCCTGGGGTGAAGATGATGTGGAAGAGACAACCCATAATGAACTGAAATTTTCGAGGCCATTTGTTACGGTAGTATAACTTAACCTATGCTGACTGATGCATACACTTAACTGCCAAGTGCTGTTCTAATATTCAATTTAGTATTTAGTAATGGGTGGATGGATTGAAACTAAAAAAATTTATTATTATAAGATTTCAACTGCATTTTCAAATGCACATTGTTATGTTAATAGGAAATTGTTTTATATTATATTGAGACCAGCCATATTTTCTGAGCACAAGGCCTACCTATCTATATTTTACCCAAAAAGCCAAAATTGATCAACATCCCACATATTTTCTAATTACCAGCAATTATAGACCATGTCAGAGACCAGCTTTCCTTCATAATCTGATCAATAGTGGTGGTCCTTCCCCATCAGGCTGCTCATGCCTATGCAATGTATGTCCAACACAACTTTGTACCATCCCTTCAATGTGCTTCACAAACTCTTTTATGATGGACACAGGCCAACCGGCAGCTCCAACACATTTGCCTAATGATGGTATTTTGGATTTGGAAAATAACCAGAGCACAACACAGGGTGACCTGCCTCCCACATAAGCAATTTCCTGGTTCAGCCTCAGCACACACAGTTTTGGATTTGCTAATATGCTAATTATCAGCCATTCTTGTAAGTATGTAAAATATTAACACTACATATGAAATCCCAAATTGCACTGTCCTTAGCAATCTTCATTAAATGTCACATATTGTGGGAAATATTAATTCTGGTCTATGAATGCTGGCTACCATAACTTGCCGGTAGAATTTTGTTGGAAGATTCACTTCAGAACTGGTTCTATTTCACATATTCAAAGTCCTCCACATAAGTCATAACTAAGACCAACTTCTCATGAAACCAAAAGCCCTGAACAGAGCGAAGCATTTGTTGGAACTGCATTTTGGTTGGAATAGTTTCATTTGTCATTCTCTGCTACCATGGGCCTGGATGTTGTAAAGATGAAGAGTCCTTTCCTTCTGATGGCAGAAGATGCAGACTGCTGCTCTCTACCACTCTCCCCAAACAACTTTCAATATTCTACAGGAAAGTGGCAGCATTTTTTTTTCTATACAAAATATTCAGTCTTACTTCTGAAACTACTTACCTATAAACTATACGTTCCTTTTTAGAGGAGAAAGTCACATACAAGTCTGGCCAAAAGAAACTTGAAGTCTAAGGTCTCCACAAGTATGAGGCTAGATGAGTATGAGGTGCCCATAAAATAGGTGAACAGCCAAATCACCCTTTAGAAAGGAAGTAAACTTCCCTTCTCCCCTTCAACAGATACACAGTGAGCTCCTGCTATGCTCCTGGCCTGTACTTGGTGCTGCAGGCATAACAGGGAGCAAAACAGGCGTAGTCCCTAACATCATGGGCCTTCAAGTTGGGCGAGAAAAAGAGGAAGGCAAAGCAATCTTCATGCTGAGGAGTAATCAGCACTGTGGTAGAGAAATCACAGGTGTCATGGAAGAACAATGGCAGTCCTTACCTGGTCTATAGGGCTGGGCCAGAAAAGGCGGATCTCCTTGAGGAGGCATGATTAAGCTAAAACTTAAAATATGCCCACAAGGTAACTAGGTAAAGGGTAAAGAGAAAGGATGCTTCTAGAAAATATAGCAAGTGCAAAGGCCTGGAAGTAAGAATGAAGACATGGCCAGGAGACACTGAAAAGACTGACTGGTGGAGTACAGGGTCCAAACATAGAAATGGTGGGAGATAATGCTGGAGAGTCAATCAAAAGGGATAATTGAACAAATGTTGGGAACTTTGGGCTTTATCATGAAGCAATGGAAAGTACTGAAAACATTTAAGCAATAATCAGATTTATGAGTTAATAAATTTGCATACGTTGGCTGCCATGTGAAGGGCACCAAGAGTTGGGTGTGGAAGTCCAACCAGGGTGCTGTATTTAGTTATCTATTGCTATTTAACAAATTGCTCCAAAACATACGGGTCTACAACATGTATTATCTCACAGTTGCTATGAATCAGGAATCTGGGTGCCACTTCACTGGATCTTCTGGATCACTGTACTCCCAAAACTGCAAAGTGTCATCCAGGACTGAAGTCATCTCAAGGCTCAATTGGAAACCCAGCTGTGGTTGTTTGCAACTGTTGGACTGTGGGCCTCAACATTTCACTGGCTGCTGATCAGAGGTGGTAACAGAAGCTCAAAACACAGCACGCTTCAGCAAAGCAAGAAGAGTCAAAAGAGAGTGAACAAGCAAAACATAAGTCACAGTCTTTAATAATCTAGTCTCAGAGGTGGCATCCTATCACTTTTGCCATATTCTACTCATTAGAAACAGGTCTGTACATGCAAACACACTCAAAAAGAGGGTATTACCCAAGGACAAGAATAGTAGGAAGCAGGAATCAAAGTGAGCCATCTTAGAGTCTGCCTACCACAAAAGCTATTGCAATAATTCAGGTCTGAGACACTAGTAGCTATAATTGAGGTGAAGTGTAGCAACAGAGAAGTGGACAGATGTGACAAATACTTAGACAGTAGAATCAATAGGATTTAGGATCAATTGGATGTATCCAACGAATTGAAGTTAGGAAGAGGTAGATGTCAAGAATGATTCTTAGGCTCTGTCTTGAGTACAAGGAAGGATGATGATGCCATTCATGGACACATAAATACTTAAGGAGAACAAAGATTTCAGAGCAGGAATTTTCTAAGCTTTATTTTGTACTTGTTGAATTTGAAGTACCTGTGAAACATTGAAGCATAGTTTTCAAGTGAGTTTTTGTTTTTACAGGTCTCACCTGGAACAAGAGATCTGGGACGCTTCTTTATATGTCCAACTTCTGGTGAATTTATATGAGCACATATATTGAATTGCATTCTATGCATCTGTTAATCTGGTTATACAAAGCCATAGATGGATAGATGAATGGATAGCCTTTCTGATCCAAATATGGCGAGAAGACCCTAGCAGTAGTCACTATTCTACTGAATAATCATCCATTCAGGAATAATGCAGACTAGTCCAGCAAAATTTTTCTCTGGTTGCAATGTATTGAGATTGTATAAATCCCTTTATCTGCACTTGGATATAACAACAAAGTTATATAGCTGGTGCTCAGGCTAAGTTTTATGTTACCAAGAATCAGCAGGCACTTGAAATGCAAAGGGTTTGGAGGACAGAGCTGCCATTTTCAGATGTCTCTACAGACAGTGAGAGGAACAGTTCAGAGATGCAGAAACAGTGGGTGTCTCCCAGCAGAAATCCACAGAAATCCCTCAAGATGAATCAGTTTTGAGATGAGAAGAGAAGTCTGGTGCTCACTAAGAAGCACATGGTGGGAATCCGTAAACTGATTTAGTTTTATTTTTCAATAACATCTCTTTATAATAGCCTCCCCTAAAACATTCATGACATAAAAGTCTGAAACTCTATTTTATGACAAAGACAAAAGATGGCAGAGCTGTTCAGAAAAGTCTCTTGAGAAAACAGGTAAAATTATCTTGAGCACATAAATCAGACTTCGAAAATCCAGGCCTTACTCAGACTGATGGTGGAAAACAAAAAAGAACAAAGAATCGGAAACAAATGTTCCCAGGTATTCCTCCACTAGCTCACACATGGAGCCATTCATGCTCAAGGGGATAACCAGAGAGGAGGGCTCTTTAGCAACACTTCACAGGAGCTCTAGAAATCAAGCCACATCTTTGTATCCCTATCAACAACACAAAATCAACCACCTAAAAAAAGAGTTTTTGCATATCAAGGATGCCTGCAAATCTTTGCTAAGGAGAAGTGTGACAAACTGTCAACAAAGACACAACAGACCATCACAATAATTTCCTCAGTTTGCATAATGTGTGACTACTAACGAATCCAGAACTTTGCTAGGTACTATTGTGAAGACCAAGAAGATATCGCACCTGCTGAATGTCTAGATGAAGATAGAAGAATGAGGTGCCAGTGTTCTATAAATAATAGCACTCTATTAATTATTATTAATTATTCATTGACTTATAGTGAATTAGTTGGCTAATTATTAATAAATGTTAAATGTATATTGAGTACTTACTATATGCTCTAAGCAGTTTGCATTTAATCTCACAACCTCATGAGGGAGGTATTTTGTGCACAAGGAAGCAGATGTATGAAGAATGACGTAGCTTTTCCACGGTCATTCAACAGAGAAATAGGGTAAGAGAGGGAGAAACCTAGTTGAACTCATGCAAATTGTCAACTCCTCTGTGGGATGTGGGGGTCTCTGACCTTTATTTTCATTATAAAACTCTAGCCATATAGCAGCCCTATATACAGCACTAGAATCACACCATTTTATAAATGTGAAACTGATACTGAGAGAACAAGTAACTTGCCTAATGTCATATCAACAGGAAAGGCTTTGATGCAACTCAAATTCAGGTCCAAAAAATTCACAGCCCCATGCTCCGAACCAATACATTGTAACTGTGTGAAGGCCAAGATAATTGTTTTCCAATATAAGAATATAAATTCTGTGTAAGGAGGATTCAACTTATTCCATATAAATCTGCAAACACAGAATTAGTTGACTTACAGGAAAACTGCACATGAAGAAGGACTCCATCCCCCAAACTCCCTAGGAACAGAAAGACAAATCACGGCAGTGATAGTGTCCCATTACTGTGCATCAACTTCCGATGAAGATGGGATTCTTCAATCAAGAAAAGTGTCAACCAAGAATCTATGAGCTCCTCTCCAACTCCAAGACTCCATGATCCTTAGGGCTAAAGGCCCTGTTCCTTTAGTTCCTGGGAATCTTGTTCTTTGTACCCTGTACTTCTTATCATGAAATTTGAGAAACAATGCAGACTGGGAACATAAAGCTAATTTAATTTTTTTTCTATTTTTACATCTAACAGAATTAGAATTCAGCACTAATCTTCAGTGTTTGTTGCACCATGGATCCCTTTTGAATTCAGCAGAGATGTTTCATTTTTCAACTGCCAATGAGATGATCCATGTGGCAGAGACAGAGCAGCAGGGGTGAATGGTCTCATGCACACTGCATATACTTGGCCTGGGTATTAGTTTCTGTACTTGCTTAGATGAATTCCTTCAAAGATTTTTGCAAATTTGACTCAAGGAGACTTGCACAGTAAGAGTTCTCTTACCAAGGCCTTAGTTGGCTTTTGATAAACAAGGTAAACACTTCAAGTACTGTCAGCCTGTTCAGTCCTATGACATGAGCATACTCTGCTTTGAACATCATGCTTCTTTATTTTTCAAGAACAGGCTTCTTTTGTCTGTTTACTCATGAGGAGTATTATTTCCAGCAAAGCATAAAAGCAGAGAATAAGAGGAGTTGACAATTTGCATGAGTTCAGCTCAGTCTCTCCCTCTCTTAGCCTGTGCAGGGCTGAACTCAATTCTGGGCATGTGGGCCCAGGAGAAATAACACTGGAATCTAGAGAAATACATGGTTTTCAGAAAAAATAGAAGCCATGAGATGGAAATTCTCTCATCCTCCATCTACCAAACCTATAAACCTTGCTGAGTCAGGGCTTAGCCTCTTTCTCTCAACTTAAAAATGAGGATGAAGCCTTTCCCCATGAGTAAGAAAGGCCCAGTCTTTTGCTTGTGCTATGAACATCAATCCTTTTATTATTCTAAGGAACCCCACTGATTCTATTTTTCTCTGACCCTCCTGTATCTTCATCATCCCCTTCTTCTTCTTCTTCTTTATATACATCCCGTGAATATTAAAAAATGTTCTAATCTTTCCCATCTTTAAAAAAGGAAACTCTACATGCCCTTCACCCTGTCCTATCCCTCACTTCCTCTTCACAGCCAGTCTTCAAAAAGATTTGAGCCATCTACACATGCTCTCTCCATTCCTCTCACTCCCATTCTCTTTTCAGTCCACTCCAAGATGACCTCATGATCATGATTATACCAAAAAATATCTTACCAAAGGCACTAGAGTCCTCTATGTTTCTAAACCTAATGGTTACATTTTAATCTCCACTTCATATGGCCTTTTAGAAGGACTGCTGTGTTTTCTTGAAATCCTCTCTATTTCTGACTTCTGTGCAGGTTCTCCTGGCTTTCCTATGACCTCCCAATCTCTGTCTGTGGGCACAACCCTTTCCCCCTCCTCTGCCCAGCTTTAAGTATCAAACTTCCTCATACCTGGCTCTTTGTCCTTTTGAATTTCTTCCTGGAGATCTCTCTCATTCCCAAGATGGCAAACACAGTCCATATGCAGAATCACAGCTGTGTTGCTCACCATAATTCCCCAGTAAGTAATAACTCGCATGCATAGTCTTTCCATGATCTTTGCACAGTTAATTGACTTGAAGCCAGAAGTTCTGGGATCATCATGGAGAGACGCATAGGCACGTAGCTATGGGTTAAAACAGGATTCAAAAGATAATCTTTGGAGTGAGATACAAGGGTTAAAAATATAATCTTTGGAGTCAGAGCTTGGTTCACAGCCCAGTTCTTTTTCTTACTAGCTTTGTGATTTTGGACAAATTATGTACTATTTTTACTTATTTCTAACATAGGGCTAAATGTAATAATTATTATCTGATTTTTATGAGATTTAAATTTACACAAAAATTAAGATTTCATAAGAGCAGAGATTTTTACCTGTTTCGTTCAATAAACAATCCGTATCACCTAAAGTCTGTGTGGTCAGTGAACCATACCTGTGCACAAAATCCAGCCACAGCCTCTTTTGTTTGACCCAAGACCTCAGAAAGGTTTTTACATGTTTAAATAGGTGGGGGAAAGGAGAAAAAAGAAAATGTGATGGAGACAATATGCAGCTTGCAAACCTAAAATATTCACTATCTGCCTTTCTACAAAAAATGTGTACTGACCCCTAGAATAATGCCTGACACAGAGAAAGTGTCCAAAATAAACTTTTACTAAATGAATGAGTGAAAGCATGCATGCATTTGAAGCACAGAGAAGTTAACATGAATTGAGGGTTATGTCAAGCACTGTGATGCATCATCATCACTGTCTTGTATGAGAAATCTCTGTAAATGAAGGAAACTCCATGGCTACCAACAGCTATCAAAACAATCTGCAGAAAAATGAAACGTTCAAAATAGCACTGTTTTTCCCATATCAAACTATTCACTTAATGCTACTTTAATTTTTTTGTTATTAAATTGAGAAGTTGTTTTAGTAGTTTTATATGTTGTAAATGATTTATTCTACCTCTAGTGATTCAGCATTATGATCCCCTCACCCTTAAGCACAGTGTTTTTAAAGTACTTAGTCTTCTGATCACTTTTTATAGGAAAAAATACCATATATAGCAGATGGGTGGATATTCTTTTTGATACACAACATCTATACAACATCCATTCTCCCTTCTTTGGACAATTTTGCCATAATTTTCCCATAGGAAATTACTGCTCCCCACTCTCATTCCATAAACATCAGGGGGAATTGATACCACCCTTGACTGTAGGAGAAGTCATGGGACACAGGACTGACCAGCCAGAGCATTACAGTCCCCCAGCCATGACAACTGGTCTTAACAGGCACATAGTCCAGTTGGAACCAGAGAGAGGCAGTGAAACTTCAGTGGCCCTTTGGGGAAAAAGGCATACTCTCTTTTCCACCATGCTTGATTATGTAGCCAAAATGGAAAAGAATAGCCAAGAAATAGTGAGAAACAGTACTGTGACCATTTTTGAGCCTCTGACTCCACTCTTTTTTATTATAATGTAACTCAATAAATTCCCTCTTCTGTCCAAGCCAGGTTGAGTTAGAGTTGTTTAGTTTATAAAGAATGGAGAATCTAACTGATGCACCTGTCTAGTTCATTTATCTTCATTCTGTGCTTTAAACTGGCCATCTAAGTAAGTGTAACAGGTGGCTTTTGATGAAACTGCATCAGGAAGCAGCCATTTGCTCCAGAAACATGGCACAGAAACCGCCATGTCGGAGATTCCAAGGCCAGCTGTAGGATCCTTAGGGGCAGAATTTCAAAGACAGATGTGACCTTAAAGAAGACCATGTATTTTAGGGATTACAAATCCAAAACATGCACAGCCAGAAGTGGAATATGAGTGAGTGAGCGGGTCAGAGGTGAGAACAGAGACAGTACACACAATGAAAACTGGCCAGTGACATGCAACCTTACATAGGGCAATGGAGGCTCAAGATGCAAGATATTATGTGAAATCCTTCTGTCTTTAAATGTTACTAAATAAATTGCCAGGATATTCATTATGCAGATGAGGACAGGGTGGTGGTAAGGTAGCAAACTAAACCCAAAAATGAACAATGTCTTACCTCGGTGCTACCAAACTGCTATCAAAAGGCAAAGATTAGACTCAAATTCCAGTCTCCTGGTTTGTTCCCCTGTGCTGACCAACTAAAGACTACACTTTAATAAGAGTAACCCTTCATACCCAGAGAACAATGCCAGTTTGCATAGCACTCTCATACAAAGTGAAACTGAATCTTATGCTCTAAGAGTTAATGAAAAGACAGAGAGGCAAAAAGGATGATTTCCTCTCCCTTGGAGGAACTCTGGCTACTATCCACCTCTTGGAACATGTGCAGAACTACTGTTTAAAAAAATACAGTAACAGGAATCCAAAGATGGCAGGCTAGGTTTGCACTCAGTTAAAGAAAGTCTTTCCTCCAGGTGCACCTACATTGTTATTTAATTCTCTCTGACCACATCTGCCTGCTGTTTTCAGTCTGCATATTGCCAAGAGAAGATGAATTTTTATGTGGAAAAGGCAGAACGGGAATACTAAGCACCAATTTCCAACTCAGGACCCTAGGTTCATGTCTTGTCTCTGCCTCTGGCAAGTTATTCAGTCTCATGGAGTTGTAAAAGATCCAATAAGCTCGTGTGTAAAGTTTTTATTCAAATAAACCTGTCCAGGACAAATCACTACTAAACACATCTCTCCCTAGAAACCTTATCACAGTTGTCATTTTATGGGCTTTCCTGGGTTAATATTTGATTACTGTCTCTCTCTATAGAAAATGCAGTCCGTGCCCTACCCACATCCCTCCAACCATATCATTTTAGGGAGCTCAGCCAATATATGTATCTCTGGCCCTAAGAGCTTTTCTTGGAAACCTGAAAGGCTACTGTCCAGCAGGCTGAAGTTCTAAGGAATAAATATCCTCTGCCAGCAACACTCAACCAATGATCTGGATTCGGCACACAAATGCCCCCAACTCCCTAACCCCTTTGGGAAGGACAGTCCTGAGGTATGTATCTGGCATATATTCACAGTAACCTGTAGGTGTAAGCTCCAGTTGTTCAATGTGGTATCTGGCTTCATAGGACTCCTCCCTTGCCTGTGTCATGTCTGTACTCTCTGTTTCCTGTAACTCTCAAATAAGATAACATACTATTCATCCAAGCCTTGAATGCCTGAATGAGCTCCTTGAATAAAAAGGACAATAGTTCCTCCCTCTCTTAGAGGATTTTTCCTGGAAGCCCACCAGACTGCAACCTCTCTTCCTCCTCCTCCCCCTACCAAAGCCTCTCAGCTGTAATTTGAGTGTTCTCCACAATTAAAAAAAAAGTCCCTAAAGATTTGCCTATCATTCAGAAAATTATCTGCCATACATAATTAGGTTAACTTGGCATCTGAAATGTTCACATGTTATTAATGAAAGCAAACATATGGAGCAGGTGTTCCTGATTTGCCGAGAAAGGGTGATAAGTCATGAGCTCCACACACAAATTCTCACCAGACCTCTCCCAGAAAAGAAAACAGTATATTGGAAAGACTTCAGAGTCCCAGAATCTCAGAAGAGTCCTCACTCAAGACATGTATAACTCTGTGGAAGCACAGAGTTAGCATTCACCCCAGTAGATAACCCTAAACTTGGGCAAATTCAGACACAACACATTTCAGAATCACTAACATTCATTGTGTCTCCTCTCTTCCTTTAGATCAACCCAAACCTGTAGCCTTGTGAAAAAAAGATTGCAGATAGGGACCTGAAATGAGAAGAACTTATTTCCATCCATAGGTTGGAAAGAAACATACCAGGTGGGAAATTGGAGCTCTTGAGTGGTTTCTTAAGAATGCCAGATTCATTAGGATCTCCAGCTAACTGCAACTTTGCAACATCACAAAGGTGCCCGCACATCACCACCCTTCCTGGAAGCTTGCTCTTCTTTTCCCTGGGTAATGTGCCACTGTGATGCATGCTTGCAAGTATAAGCACTCTGTGAACACTCAGATGTCTGGAAAAGTGCTTAAAACAAGCCTACCTAAAGCTAAGATATTGAAAATAGGCCAAAAGAGTAGGCTAGGTTACCATGGGTAAACTGTGTCCTCTCACTGGTTCCCCTGATTAATCCACTATGGCAACTGGGTCTCTTTTACAGTAAACCACCTGATGGGGAGCGCTCACTACAGAGCAGACTTTCTTTTAATTTCTCTTAAAGTTTTCTAATCAAAAAAGCTTCCCTAATTGTGTTCAGTCCATCATAACAGAAAATGGAAGGGGAACCCATGCTTTAAAGGGCAGTCTTTCAGTGATGCTTGACTAGAAGAGCCTAAAGGCTTGATGCTGGTCATGTGTCTGAACCAAAGCCTAGAGGCAGAAGCCCCAGCACTAGAGATGGGCCCAGGGTTCCTCTGGTCACAGACTGGCACCTAACTAAGCATCTCTTTGATTACTGAGGTAAAAGAATGTTATAACTGGGCAAACTGCTCAAGTCACCACATATTTCTGAGTGGTAACATCACATACCTATCTAGCATTAGATCTGAAACTGACCTCCACCAATCCAGGTTATCCATGCCACTACCCAAGGCTGGCTTGGTAAGGTTACATTAGTCATTTTCCCATCCTAAATATATTTAGAGACTTGAATCTTTCTAGAACCATTATGGTGTTATAGCAGGCATGTTGATAGTTCTAATTCCCTCAGTTCACTTGAGGTCACCTGAAGCTGTGGTTCCCCAAATGGCAACAGCCTCCTACCTGAAGCCTCTGCACCCCTTCACTGTGGGTGAAGACTTTCCCCAGCAGCACCAGAGCTTACTCCACCAAATGGGAGTGTAAACTGGATCTGCAGGTGGCAGGACACCAGGGACAACCCTCAAGTAATAGAGATGGAAGTAAGTGAATAAATGCCTCAATTTCCCTGGCCTCTGGTGGTCAACTCTAGGTGTATTCCATACAGTTTCTTACAGGGTCTGTGACAAGAGGGTTTCCCAAAACTCATTCATTTACATATTTTTATGGGCTTTTATCCCTTCCCTGTGTCACTTCTTCCAGTTCCTCACTTGTACTTCCTAGATTCACCTCCCAAATAAGATACCAGCACAAGTCCTTGAGTTACTCTGGTTCTGCAGGAATCCAAACTAAGATAAAGACAAAGGTAGTTTTAATCACTCCCTAGCTTAGTATGCTATATAACATAGTATTTTCATATATGTTTTTGGAAATATATATATTTAGAATTATATAGATTTATTTATATGTAAGTATGTACATAAAAGTTTTTAATGAATGAGATCAAATTATGTGATAAATAAAGATACACCATGCAGAGCTCCCTTAAAGAGAGAGCCTTTTGCCCCAGATGCAAGGGGTGCTATCAAGGTCATCCTCCAGCTGCAAGCCCACTCAGAGAATGCTCTTCTGCAAAGTGTGCCTAGCCTCTGAGTGAATCCGAACACCACATTGGGTCATTGGCATTTGGGGTAGGAAAGATCATAAAAGGAAAGACTGAGTGAAAGCCACTTAAACTGTCCTCCCATCACTGGCCAAAGCAGTGACTCTAAAACATTAGCTTATTCCAGGAGTAGGTGAGAAGATAGATGTTTACCACCCTTAAAGATCTTAAGAATGCAGAGGGAATGGTCTCTATTATTATATTCATTTAATTCACTAATCAAGCCTCTGAAGAGAACGTCTGGGTCCTGCAGAATCACTATACACTGCTGCAGACTTGACTGGTAGTGATCACATTTGTACTTGGAAATAAACTCATGAAGAAACTTTTCTTTGTAAAGAAAGCAGTAGAACTATTAAAGAACAAAAAAGACTTGAATAAATGGATAACCACATCATATTCCTTCAAGGAAGATTTAATATTTCAAAGATAGCAATTCTTCCCATGTTTATCTATAATTTAATAGTCTCAATTAAATACCAAAAGATTTATTTTAGAATTTGAAGACATTATTCTAAAATTAATTTGGAAAAATAAATGAAAAAGAATAGTCCAAAATGTTTTAAAAAGAAAAATATTGGTGGGTAGAGGAGTGGCGGGATGATTTTATTATCAGTTCTTTAATTCACTATAACTAAAATAATTGAAATAGAGACACAACAATTTTTAAAAAGTATAAAAATAGACTTCAGAGTGGTACTTCCAAAATGTCACAGTAAGGATCTCCAAAATTTTTCTCCTCCATTAAAACAATGAAGACACTAAAAAAAAGGCACAAAAGTTTTTCAGGACTCTGGAAAAACCAGAGACTTGCAAAAATCTTAGGATCATTTATCAAGAAAAACAGCTGCATGTTTGTAAGGACAGTAAGCTTCGTGGTGCTTTCCTATTCCCATCCCCACTTCAGACCCACAATGGGCTTGAAAACCAGAAGACTCACAACCATGGTAGCTGCTAAAACCAGCAGGAGAAAATATGGGTTTGGGGTTTGGAGAGCATCAGAAAGCCCCACCCCCAGCAAACTGTCACTACTTCATCTGTCAGCCCTTAGAAAAGCACTATTCACAGGACTTGTCATTATTTCACCTGGCTCACAAATCCCTCAGTGGGAAAAGTCCTACACCAGGGCATTTGTCAAAAACAGTAAGTGACAATTGTTGAACCTCACAGTTGTCTGAAGAAGTGATACTAGTTGGGAAATAAGAGGCTGGCCAAAAAATTTAAAAAGGAGATTTGAAAAAGAGCTATTCCTAGGAGTTTTAAAAAGGAGATCCCCATATTCCTACAGATCTAGCAGGCCATTTACATGTGAGTCTCTGACATGCCAAGAAAGGCTTACTCTGAGGCCTTACACAAGCAGGAAGTGACAGCTGAGGTGGAGTTGTAAACTTCCAGAACATTGAAGGCATGTCCCAACTAAGAGAGAGAGAGCCCTTTGGCAAAGTGTAGAAGACTTATTAGTTTAAGACATTTAAGGAAAAGTTTGCCCAATCATTAGCTGACCTCTAAGCTAACCAAACAGAGATGTCAATGCTTGCATCCAACATGTAACACAGATTTTACAGAATTAGTTCAGGAAAGTCCCTAGACAACAAAAATGATAAACCCTGAAGAGAGGGAGAGTCTGATTCACAGAGTTGAAAAGTTATATTATTTTACAAGTAGAGTTTTCAGCAAAAAATTATGAGAGATGCAAAGTAACAGGAAGTATGACACACATACACAAACACAAGCAGTCAAACAAACTATTTTTAAGGGAATCCATATATTATAATTCCTCATTTAAATTCAGCTTTTATAAGTATTTTCAAAGAACCAAAAGAAGCTAGACCTCCTGAATTAAAAGAAAGTATGTGAATGATGATCACCAGAGAATATTAAAAAAGAAACATAAAATATTAAAAAGAACTGAATAGAAACTGAGGAGATGAAAAAATATAATTATTTTTTAAATCACTGAAAGGACTCAATAGCAAATTTTAGTTGAAAGAAGAATCAGTGAACTTGAAGATACATTAGTTAAAATTATTCAGTCTGAGAAACAGAAAGAAAAAAGAATAATGAAAAATGAACAGAGGTTCAGAAACCTGGGCAATAATATCAATATACAAAATATACAAAAATATACAATATACAAAAATAAACAGTTCTTAACCATATATATGAAAAAAAGCATGATGAGAAGTCACAGAGGAGAGGAGAGAGAGAAGCAGCAAGAATATTTGAAGAAATAATGACCAAAACTTCCCAAATTTGACAAATTATTTCTCTACATAGCTATGAAACTCAGTAAGCTCACAGAAGTCACTCAAAGAATTATACACCTAGACACATCGTACTCAAAATGTCAAAAAACAGAGTATGTAAATCAATCCAAGTAGATCTGGTATTTCAGTGTATAACAGAGGTGAAATTTCAGTTCACTGAAGAAGCCTGGGTTGTTCAGTTAACAAAGCTGGGCCACAGATTATTAGTTCTAAAAAAAAATTTTAAATGTATCCTGACTCATTCATTTTTCTAAAATAAACTCCTAATAGATAAAGATTTAAATACAAAAAATGAGACCATAAAAGCCTGAGAAAAGGTTCTTGTCCAACATGGCAACACAGGAGCTCCTGAACTCCCCTCCCACAGGCCCACCAAATCTACAGCTGCACATGGAGTGATTCCCTCTGAATCCAGGCACTAGTTGAGTGACTCCTGCACACTGGGCAAATGAGAAAATACTGACATCGAAACAGGTAGGAAAGGCTGAGACACAGTCTTTCCATAAACTCCACTCCCTACACAGTAAGGTATAATTGGTAGGGACCCACAACTGCCAGCTTCTTCCTGAGGAGCAGAGATTTGGGCCAACATCTAGCAACCCAATTTAAAACTTCCACTTTTTAAGGTCCCCAAAACACCTTGCTCTGAAAGCCAATGGGGCTTGCATTTCTGAGACCACAAGACCACCAAATAAAGAAACACTTCTTAGGAGGCTCATGAGAAATAGCTGTGGTTATCTCTCAGGCCTCAGCACAGAAGTTGAAGGCAGAAACACCCATCTTCCACTCTTTCCCTGAAAATGGCTCATTAGCATACTTTGAAAGCTGCTACTTGAGTGTCAGGTTTCTAATTTAGCACATATACAGGGGCTGACTGGGATCCTCCCCAGAGACCAGGAAGGCCAGTGAATGCCATCTGTGCATTCTCTGCCTGGCCTGCTTCAGGTCACTGGTGTCTCCCTGGAAGGAGTTTGTGTGCACACCTGGCACCCCAGCTTTTGTGGCTGCTGTCCAGAGAACACATTCCTTGATCACATGCTTCTAGTGGCCAGCGGGGCTTGCCTTCACTAGTCCCACAGGACTGAGGCAAAAAATAAACAGTTCTTAACCAGCTGTTCCCTAGGGCTCAGAGCAGAGCAAGCTGACAGAAGTTGTCTTCCAGTCTTCCCCTGAAAGAAATATATGTGCATACTTTAGAAGCTTCTGGCTGAGAGTCTAACTTCTAATCAGCCTGAATCAGGTGCTAACAGAATCACCTCTTTGGGACACAGCAGGTCTTGGCATATCCCCAGTTTCTGGGGCCACTAGGAGCACAGAAGACAGACTGGATAATCACAAAGGTTTGAGAGACAACTGAGACCTTGGGTCAGGCTAAATGATAAGTTTCATCCCCTACACAGGATCTCTCCATCAAGGGTCGGTGGGAGAGGTGGCTGTTTCATTGAATGCACAGAAACCAATACAGAGTGTCAAGGAAATTGAAAACAGATGGATATGTTAAAAATAATAATAATAATAAGGTAAAACTTCAGAAAGAGACCTTAGTGAAACAGATATAAGTGATTTTCCTGTTCCCAGTCTCACCATTTTTATTCAACATAATACTAAAAGTCCTAGCTAAAACAATTAGGCAAGAAAAAGGAACAAAAGGAATCCAAATCAGAAAAGGAAGAAGCAAAATTGTCTCTATTTGCAGATGACATGATATTACATAGAGAAAACCCTTCAGATGCCACCAAAAAAACTGTTAGAACTAATAAGTAAAGTTGTAGGATTCAAAATCAATATACAAAAGTCAGTTGCATTTCTATACACTATTAACAAACTATCAGAAAGAGAAATTAAGAAAATAATCCCATTTGCAATTGCACCAAAGTGAATGAAATAGTTATGAATAAATTTAAACATGTAGCTTAAAAATCTGTACACTGAAAACCATGAGAAATTAGTGAAAGAAATTGAAGAAGACATAAATAAATGGAAAGATATGCTGTGCTCATAAATTAGAAGAATTGTATTGTTAAAATGTCCATACTAACAAAAGCAATTACAGATTCAGTGCAATCCCTATCAAAATTCCAATGGCATTTTTCATGGAAATAAAAAAAAACACAAAATACATAAGGAACCACAAAAGACCCAAAATAGCCAAAGCAGCTTCAAGAAAGAAGAACAAAGCTAAAAAGTGTCACACAGCCTGACTTCAAGCTATACTACAAAACTATTGTAATCAAAACAGAATGGTATTGACATAAAAACAGATACATAGATTAATGGAAGAGAATAGAGGGCCCAGAAATAAGCTCATGTATATATGATCAATTAATTTGTGACAAAGAAGCCATGAAAACACAATGGAGAAAAAATAGTCTCTTTAACAAGTGGCATTAAGAAAAATGGATTACCATATGAAAAAGATTAAACTGGACAATTACTTTACAGTATACACAAAAATCAATTCCAAATGGATTAGAGATTTGAACATAAGACCTGAAACCATAAAACTCCTAGAAAAAATTAGAAGGGAAAAGCTCCTTGTCTTGACAATGATTTTTTGGATTAAGCAACAAAAGAAAAAATAAAAAGTAGGACTCCATCAAATTAAAAATCTTCTGCACAGTAAAGAAAGTGATAAGCAAAATGAAAAGACAACATACAGAATTGGAGAAAATATTTGCAAATCACATATCTGATAAAGGGTTAATATGCAAACTATATAAAGAACTCATAAAATCCAATAGCAAAATAAAAATCCAATTAAGAAATGGACAGAGAAACTGAATAGCCATTTTTCCAAAGAAGACATACAAATGGCCAACATGTAAATGAAAAGGTGCTCAGCATCACTAAAAGTCATCAGGGAAGTGCAAATCTAAGCCACCTCACACCTGTTAGAATGCTTATCATCAAAAAGACAAGTGTTGGTAAGAGTGTGGAGAAAAGGGAACACTTGTTCTGCCACTATGGAGAACAGTGTGGAGGCAATCCCACTTCTGGGCATATATCCAAGGAAAATGAAAACAGGATATCCAAAAGATATCTACATTCCCATGTTTACTGCAGTATTATTCACAGTTGCCAATATATGCAAACAATCCAGGAGTCCTTCAACAGATAAAGGAATGGAATAATATTTAGCCAGAGAAAGAAGGAAATAGTGTCATTTGGGACAACATGGATGGACATTGAGGAGATTACACTAAGTAAAAAAAGCATACAGAGAAAGCAAATACTGCACAGTATCACTTATATACTTAATCTTTAAAAAGTCAAACTCATAGAGACAGAGTAGAAAAGTGGTTGCCAGAGGTTGGGGAGTAGGTGAAATAGAGAGAAGTTGGTAAAAGCATCCAGTCTTTCAGCTGTAAGATGAATAAGGTCTGAGGATATAATGTAAAACATGGTGACTATAGCAGAAACAGAGTATTATATAACTGAAATCTGCTAAGAGAGTAGAACTTAAATGTCCTCACCAAAAAAGAAAAAAAAAGATAAATATGTGAGGTGATGGACGTGTTAATTAACTTGAGAATCCATTCATGATGTATAAATATATCAAATCACCATGATGTACACTTTAAATATCTTACTATTTTATATGTCAATTATGCCTCAATAACGTTGAAAATGTTTTAAAGCACTGGGACAAAACAGAAGTGAATATATTTATTGCCTTAGAAAAAGATATCAGTTTTGTGACCTGAAAAATAAAAGTAATGAAGGAAAATACTGACCAACTTGATGTTAAGATTTTTCATTCCTGAGTAGAAGAAACCAAAATTAAACTGAGAAACAAAAGATAAATATAAAATATACGTAACCCCTGAAACACATAGAAGGTAATACACAATTGTGTTTACACATAGAAAAGGAAAGGAATTCACAGAAGAAAGAAAATAAAATAGGCAATTAACATAAAACAATCATTGTGAATATCACTCATATTTAAAGACATAAAATTAAAACAATACAATGTCATTTTCACATATCAGATTATGTCTTATCTTCTTTAAATCTATATCAGAGTAGACAAGGACATGGTAACTAATTATTGTAATTATTTCACAATGTATACATATATTAAATCATCACTTTGTATACCTTAAACTTACACAATGTTATTTGTCAATTATCTCAATAAACCTGGAAGATTACAATTTTTTAAAAGATGTGGTAACTAAGAATTGCACTAGATGGAATCTATTAACATTATTGCAGTTCATATCCTTTGCCTCATGATTCCTATACACAACTACTTTACCCTATAGAAATACTTTTACCAAGTGCAAAAAATATGTCCAATAAGATGTTTATTACATAATTTCTAGTGAATAATAGGAGAAACCTAAATGTCCATCAGCAGACTTTGATGAAATTATCTGTGATAGGTGATAATATTTAATACTATGTTAGCTATGTTTAAAACTATATAAACTTTGAACATGTTAATTACAGTGGTTGCATCAAAGACTACAAATATAAAAACATTTCTTTTACTACCTTATTAACTTAATGCCAGACTTCATCTCTGAAGAACACAATATACAAAATATTTCTGAGAAATACAGGGATTGAAAAGCAAGAATTAGAGAATACAGAGTTGGAAGAGCAATTGGAAATAAACTGTTTCTCTATTTTCATTTTTCATTAGGAAAATTGTGACCAGAAGGGAAAAGTAACTTGCCATACAGTGAAACAAGGTGTAAGACCTCAGGTCTTCTGATTATCAGTTTTCTCTTTTGTTCCCCAGAAAACCATCAGCCTTTTGAAGGAGGGTCCTTTTATCTCTCCTTTCCTTCTCCTCCTCCATAATCCACGCAGTGCAGTGCACACAGTAGAGCCTTAATGCCTAGGTCACAAAAAAAAGAAGAACAAATGGCTAATTTTTAATAACTGGTCTCCACCCAGTCAATCTGTTGGCTCAAGATATATGACTTCCCATTACATCGGGTCTGCTCTGGTCATTTTAATGATCAGATCCAATCAATTGCAAGGAATTCATCCCTTTCAACACATTTAGTAGAGTAAAATGGTTAAATGTCTTCAGGCCAAAGAGCTCCCCAAATCATAATGTAAATTTCATAAGGGGTCTTAGGAAGACCTTACATATAATTTGCTGAACCTTAAGGCCAACATTTGAATTATTTTCTATCAAGAACTGTCTGTTCAATGCTGAATGTAAAGCATTACCCTGGAATTTAGAAATTTTATCCTCAATCCTGCACCTTCATACTTCAACAAGACCCAAACTAGATATTTTGATCATCTTGATGGCATTTTTCTCTCTGCTTCTTCCAGAAACAAATCCTGAGACAAGGATTCAAGAGTAAGAAATTTATTTGGAAGGTGATCCCAGGAAACGTAAGTAGGAGAATAGAAGAGTGAGACAGAGCAAGAAGTAACTAATAACAGGTGAGTTATTGAGCTAATTACCACTGTGGGCAATTAGAGCATTATCCTTCTGGGGAACTTGGAGAGCCAGTGTAGACCACCCTCAGTTATCTCACTGAGGGAAAATGGGACAAGGGCAATTATATACCAACTCAAGCCAGCCTTCTACTGTGAGCTTTTTACTTGGGGGGAATTATTTCACTCATCACATCTTACAAAGTGCAAGAAGAGTAAACTCTGACCCCCAGAGAAATCCTTCAGGCAGCTGGAAGTCTGTACTATAATGTTAAGACTCAAGGGAATATGGGTGGACCACAGACAATATCTCCCTCCCACTTACATTTTGTCAGCAAGGGAACAGTTAAATTTTTTCTAATAGGAGGACTGAGTGAGAAATAATTTAAATTTTGGGATATGTATTTAAAGAACTTTAGCTCAAGTCCCCACCACATGCCTGTATTTGTTGCCCCAAAGGGCCCACCTACCCATTCATTGATTTTCCCAGATAGCTCAGTGCAAAGAGAGACTTAAAAACTGTTTCAGGTTAATCAGAAGTAAAATATTTTGCCATAATAAAATCACTGTGGATGGAAGTTGGAGCTACTCCATGAAAGAAAGTGTGTGCCCAAGCTCAGAGCTGCCAATATATGCTTTATTGGTGCTGAGGAGAGGTAATTGAAGCAGAGCAGTTCCTCAGTAATGGTTGGTAAATGGGCTTTAGCAGCTACAGCAGGAACCTAATTATCACTAGGGGACTCTCTCTAGGCATGCCCCATGAAAGGACCATCTGTGGCCATTTGTGATTTGCACCCAGCGCTGGGCAGACTCCACAAACAGGGTCATGGTGCCACTTCTGAGTTTCTCCACTCCTCTTGGACCTCCATCCCTCCCCTGCATTGCTCTCTCCATCATCACCACTCAGCCATGGGGCAGTCATGGACAATCTCATTTCTCAAGGTAGGCCCATGGTCACTGCATCTTATCTTGGTCTGGGAGAGCTGTCACAGGAACATGGGCCCTTGGAGGAAGGGGAGGAGTGCCTGGCAGTTCCAAGTTAAGAGCAAAGAGGAAATGAAAAAAATCATGAACCAAATCATTGGTTCATGACTTGCCTTATGATGTCAACTTTGGTTCAAGTGAAGGAGATGGAGGGAGAGGAAGGCTAACGGTGCTGTTATTGCTCTGAGAGGGTAGGTGGGCAATTTGGGCTTACAAGGCCACTAGGAGGGACAGTCCTTGGCTGATTGATTAGCCACCATCTCCCATTAAGTTGTTCTTCATTGAGAGGCTCCCTTTTGGATACTGGTCATGCACTTCATTGGAAAGAAAATCTTGGTGGGGAGGAGGAGACATGCATGTTCCCCACTGACTGCTCAGGCAGGGGCAAATCTGTGCTGCAAAGTTCCTGCACAGGTGGCATTCTTTCTGCTGTCTGTGCCCTGTGCACCTCATAAAAATAGGAGTCGGAGAAGGATGGGTGGGCAGTTCCTGGCATTTTATGGAAGAACACTTCCTTTCCCCACCAAGTGACATTTTCACAATATGCAAAAGTAATTAGGAGATGACTGTGGTGGGGGCGGTGGGGGCAGTGGGGATGGGGTGGGGTTGGGGTAACAAACAAGGAAACGTGAAACTCTGTTCTTTAAAAGAGAAAAAAAGCCACAAATCCTATGTGCCAGGGCACCAGCAACCCCTGCTTCTGGGGACAAAAAGCAGCTTTTGTCCAAGTCCTTGTAAAGGTAAATTACCATTCCTTTAAACAGAGCCTTTCTGTTTATAGAGTCCAGGAGTCTTACATGCCTAACTCCCCAAAATGTGCCACTGGCCACTCCACAACTCTCAACAGAGCCCCTTCATTTCCTGCCCTTCCAAGGTTCATGTTAGAGGCCTTCTATAAGTGAACCTTGGCCAGCCACACTCGCAAGTGTCCCTACTGTTCTCCTTTCTGACCAATGAGGCTTCAGTCAAAGTGAACTGTTTATGGTCCCTTGTAATTACCATGCATGTTCTTGCTGTTTTCTCTGATGTGTGGAGGTGGAGCTCTTTGAGACTCAGTTCATTTGCCTTCTCCCCACAAAGCCATTCCAGACCCTTACTTATGCTTTTATCATGCTTCTTTGTCCCTCTGGTGCACTGGTCAGCAGCCTCTGCTTGGCGTTATACCTATTAAGGCACATACAGGCCTCATCCATCAGGAGCTGGGGATCCCCAGTGCAGAGGTCATGCTGTTCAACCATGTGTATCACGTGTATTATGCATATATGTATACACATGCACACACACATATATACATAAGCACCAAATGAGTTCTTGTTGAATGAACAGGTATGTGAATAAACATTTGCCTGAGCTTTCTAGGACATAACATTCTTTATCTTCACTAAAAGTTGAAATTTAATCTTAAAGAATGAATGGCACTTGTTGAGCACCTACTATATTCCAGACACTATGGTATATAATTTATGAAGCTTTTCTCATCTGAAGACATAGCACTCTCTCATTCCGATACTTAATTACACTTGGTCAGTGTGAAGCACAGCCACAGTGTCGTTTGGCTGCACTAGCCTGCAGATAAGAATGAAGGTACCAGTTACATTAAAATTCATGCCACCAGCTAATGTGATGAACATGGACTTCCAGAAACATGAGGCCTTCTGATATCACCTCCAGGCATATCGAAGAGTCCCCCTAAAAACAGTCTCATGATCCCCAAACCTGGCACAGCTACATCAGCATTGGCTTGTCTTCCTGTCTGCCCACAGCTAGATGCTCATCAGTGCGTGTGCAAAGTACATTGCTCCCTAACAAAGTCACTAGACATGCTGGGACCTGTGCCACATGGGGAGAATTCTGCTTCTAACCTACGCCACTGTCCAGGATGTGTGGACACATGCAGAGCAGCTTTGAGGCCCAGTCATAAAGACTTTTGCCACACTTTCTCTGGCCTCTGGTCCTTACCCCTCTAGCCATGGTATGTGCACCTGGCCAGGAGCTGTCCTACTGTATGGGATGCAGCTCCTCACTTATCCTTGTCAGCCTGTTCCAACACCAATGACAATCTCCATCCAGCCTCCCAGTTATGAAACAAAATCCCCTATGCATTCAAAACATGCAGTGGTCACCATAGGTCGGGGGGAGGGGGCTTGAACCCTGACCCACATGCCAACTTACTCTGCCAAACAACCATCTTTAATACATCCTATTATATTTGCCAGGCTCGGGCTATGTGCTTTACATTCACTACCTCATGTTAACTCTTGCCTCAATTCCATAAAGGTATCCATTATTGCCTCCCATTTGCAGATTAGAAAACCAAGTATAAGAAGTTAAATAAAGTGCCCAAGCTCTCAAACTAGTGTCAGGGCTGGACTCTGAATCCAGACCCATCTTACTTCAAAGCTGTCCTTTTAATAATATGATATACTACTTCTTAATTCAGCCTTTTTCCTCTAATTACTCTGTGAGTTTCTCCCTAGAAGTTTAGATATTTCTATTTCTCTTATTCAGCCTTATTCCTGGGCTGAACAGAAACTTCCTGAAGTTAAAATCCTGATGTAATCCTGAATTACTACTGGAAATTACTTTCCCCAGAAGCCTGTTACTTCTCTCCAGAGCTTCCTATTTCCTTCCTTTAAGCAGGAAATATACATGAAATAAGACCTTAAATTAGCCCTCACTATTAGCACCTACATCCTGTAATATTTATCTTCGGAGATGTCATCTTGAATCCCCTTGGTAGCGTGGATATTACAGGCTATTAGAAACTGTTCTGAAAGCTGGCTGTCAGTCTGATTCATGTCAGGCCAATTACTTAAACTAAAATTAAAATTTGTCAAGGATAGTTTGATGATGAGTCTTGACAGCTAAAGAGAACCCTTAACGAGCCCCGCAGCATTTTTTGGCAGAAGCAACAGTAGTTTCATCTCACGGTGAAGGTCTGGTTATTAGTGAAAGTGCCAGAGATCAATGGGACACATTTCCCAGATTTGGACAGACTCCCTATAACTACTGCCACTGGAATCCACCCACTGGGAAGTGTTAGTTCTCTTCTATGGCATGTGGGGGTCTTCAGTAAAGACCAGAGTAGAAAACATGGACCCAATGGCCATGGATTTTAGTGTGGTTGGTGAAGCAAATCTGGTAGTTGCCTAGATATTTCCCTCATTTTAACAGAAACCTAGTTTTTTTTGGAGCAGCAATAGGATCTGCATAACACAGTCTTTTGCCCAAGCTCCTTTTAGAAAGCCACTCATGTGACAATTACGGTTAATGAGACCTAAAAGAAAGTCTGCTTCAAAGTTTCTGGGAAAACTTTCTTTTCTAATAAAAGGAAATGAATATGGTTATCATTTTCTTTACTTTCTTTTCCATTCCTGCTTGAAGTAGGCTTGGAATTTATGGAAATACATCTGTTACCTCACAAATATGAGGTGATAAGCTCAAGGATGGAATCCAGCCTGCTAAGAATGGAAGAACCAAACGGTATGAGCCCAGATCCTTCAAGGCACCTGAATTGTTGCACAATCCCTGGGCTGGTCACCTCCAAATTAAGTTGCTATAGTTAGGTATTTCTGTAGCTTGCTACTGAAAGCATTCTCAGTAGGCACAGTTAGAGAGAGAAGCAGAGAAGGATACATAATTATGCCAGCTCAGCAGGGAAATTGAAACACTGTGGTCAGTAGTCCTATCTAAAAACCACTGAAGGCTGTAGCTCACTATGGAAAGCAGATAAGATCAGTGTAGACTATGACAACCCTCTTCGCATGTACCTCTTATAGCAATATCCACTCATTTAGTTATTCTCATAGAGTATCTGCTGTGCTTATGTGTTAGATATTAGCTATGTGATACTATAAACATATATTATTTCATAGCTGTTTTAAAACATGAATATCTGTAGATTCAACATTTCCAAAGTATGCATTGTCCTGCTCTAATCACCTGAGCCGTGTGTGCCCTCTCCATCTAAATCCCTGAGAAGATTCTTCTCTGCTGCATGGAAACTAACCGTGTGTGTGCTCATCATTGTATTGAGTACAAGAGTAGAGCATTCCAGAAGAGGAGAGCATCCTGATAGTGCCTATCAAAGTCACTGTGTACTAAAGCAATAAGGGCCACTGGCATATTGCTTAGCTTCATCTTAACTTTCCTGGCTGACTTTTATATAACAAATGTGTTTCTAAAAATTTATGTTAAATTGATTCATGTTTTATATATGCTTTGAGGGTTTACTCTTTTTGCTACTGAAATCAGTCCCAAGTCTAAGCTTTTCTGAAAAGTGAATAATCTTTCCCTTACTGATCTGATTTTTGAAACCAGATAATTGGGTATGAAATTTTTATGCAAAGAATATCTGAAATGGTGTCAATAAAGTATTATGCAAAGTTCACCTATGAGGAATTCTGTATCTGTGTGACCATTAGACATGTGTGCCTAATAACCTTCAGCCTTCTTCATCTCAGCTGATGAGAATTCAGCCTTCTAGATATTCAGGCAAAAAAAAAGGTGGCATCTTTCTTGACACATGCAATCCTCTAAGCAATACTGTTGTATTTACTTCCAAAATAAAATACATCTGGAATCTGATCCCTTCTCAATACCTCCTCTGCCACCACCCTCGTCATCTCTAATGTAATTACTACAACAGACTCATCCCAGATCTCTCTTCTCCCATCCTCACCTTCACACAGTCTATTTTCCACACAGTGATCTAAGTGATACTTTCAGGATACAAGTCAACCAGGTAACTCCTGTGCCCAGAGCTTTTCACTCCCATCTCACTCAGAGTAAACATCAAAGTTCTCCCAATGGCCAAGGCCCTATATGATCAGGCCATGTCATTCCTTGCCTGCTGTTCTACCACGCTCAGTGGGCTCCATCAGCACTGGCCCCCCAGCTGCTCCTCACACATGCCCCACCTCCTTACAGTCTGTGTACTGAATGTTTTCTCCATCTGGAGTGCTCTTCTCTCAAATGTCTTTGGGGCTGAACTCTTCTCCTCCTTCACCTCTTTGCTCGCATGTCATCTTCTGGGCCTTGGGATGGGTGGGGACAGGGTGTGGAGGGGGAGGTTGGTTGGGAGGGGTTCAAGTAGTCTCCAGTCCCCTCTTTTGAACCAAAATAGCTTCATTTTGTGTGCTTTATATATTGGAGTTCCACATAAGATTTCATGTGAACAAAGGATTCCCCTGCCTTAGCAGAGAGCTTTTAAAACCACCAGACTGGAGAGGATAAAAGCAATGGTTAGGAGATTTGTTGGACATAATTGCTGTAATTTGGGTGAGCACTGATAGGGGAGGGACTAGGATGGTAGTGATGTGGAATGAAACTGATGGACATGAGAAAGGTTTCTGAGGGAAAATTCACCAAACCTGTTCACTGATTGGCTGCAGAGCATGCGAAGGAGTCAAGGATGCTCCCAGGTTTCTGAACCAAGTGCTAGATATGCAGTGATCATTTACAGAGAAAGGTTGAGATGTCTTAGATGGGAAGGTCAGTTTTATTGAGTTTGAGGTGTTTGGGACATTCATAATGAAACTACCAAAAGCTGGGGGTAAGGTTATGTAGGACTGGAGATGCAGGAGTCATTATTATAAGTAATAATAGTTGCCATTTGTTGAGGTCTGGGTGTTTCCCAGGCATTCATCTCATAGGATCATTATAAGGACTCTATAAACAGAGAATATTTGTTCAAGTTGTGTCTCTGTTCCTCCCATTCATTTGAGTTAGTGAAAAGTAGAATGTTTATGAGGAAAGAGAGGTGCCTTGCAGGATCAGTGGGCTAGGCAGCTGTAGGCCTCTTGGAAGAACTGGAACCCACAGTTGAACACCCTCAAGACTATTCTCCCACATCTTGTCTATCCTCCTCTCTAAAGGTCAGCTTCACAGCAGCAGAACAGCTTACCCTGGGCTTAGTTCCTGCAGTGGAATGTGTCCACCAACAACTCCCCAGCTTGATGTATGCCAGCACTCTTTCTCAATGCCAAGTGAAAATTGCCAGGGAAGTGATTTGATTGGCCCATGTTGGGGAGGTGCATATCTCTGAACCAATTACCTGTAGCCAGGGGCAGGGACACAGAGAGAAACCATGTGTTTGGAAGGAAGACCAAGTAACATTTCCCAGAAAAGAGGTGGAGACTGGTTAGTTCCCAGAAAAGATAAACAGCTGGACAGACAAACCAAAAGGCATCTCCTATAGGAAGCTGTCATTATCCCACTTTACAGATGAGCAACTGTAGAAGGTACACAAGTGAATGAAATGCCCCAGGGAGAATCATAAACAAGAGTAGAAAGAAATCAAGGAGACTTCTGTTCAGGTCCCATTTTCATGGGGTAATTGGAAGAAGAGAAAATGGAGAAGGAACCTATAATAAATCCTATGTTGATAAACTTGTATCCGATCAGCCTATCCAGGAGGATGTCTACACAGGTCCAGTTCATGGTGGGGGCTGCCTGGGTCTCTCTGCCCAGTGGGGCTCCCTGGCCACTGGGCTATATGCTGCCCTCACAGGCAAAGCCAGAAACACCAGGGTTAACCAATGACAGATGAAGGTAAATACTTTGGCTTCCTCAGCTTTCTGGGGAACAATTCTGGGGTATGTTCTACAAAGTTATCAAAGTCCCCAGTGGGATGGGTTCCAGTTGCCCACAATGGTACCTTGATCATAACGCAACTTTCTGTCTTTTCTTCCTTGTCTCACTCTCCCATTGTATATCCTTGGAAACTACATGCACCCAGATCATTGTTTCTGGGTCGGCCACTGAGGAAACTCAAACTAAGACAGAGAACAGGAGGGAGTTTCAAGGACTGTGCATACACAGGAACCAGAGAAAAGCTCACAGGAGATGCCAGAGACTGAGGCCAGAGGCCAAGACCTTCTGCCTCCAGAGGATGCCTACATCTCAGACTTGGCCCCATAGCAGATCAACACCTTGGCATCCACTATCTACAGCCATCAATCTCCTACCTTGACATGAAGGGAGCCTTTTAATTATTCTCCTGATTAGTCAATAGATCAAATGTACAAATGAGCAGCCCACTCCTTCCTTATTATTACTGCTGCTGCTTCACTCCTGCTTGTAATCTCTGGACCACATCCTTTGTTTTGTTTTGTTTTGAAAAAAAAAAAAAAGACAGAAGAAACAACCTGATTTTTCTGTTGTAAAGAAATAAAGCACTCCATTAAGCTATTTTTATTTCCTGGCTGACAGTCCTTTCATAATCTCCAGTGGTTAAGAAATTAATTGGGATCTTGAAAATACAATTTTCCATAGTTGATTATTATAAACCATAGGGTTGCCTTGCAGAGAGTGGACCATTTCCAATCTCAGGCTAGGAAAATTCAATGCATTTTTTGCATTCTCCCTAAGACATTATTTGCCAACTATCTTTGAAATGCTTCCCTGGCAGCTGTCCAAAACAAGCCCTGTCCTTGCTAACAGGATACATGGGGGAGTTCTAGCCACACCATTTAGAGAGCTTTATATGCACAGTCCCCCCTAACACAAACACTACTTAAAGGATTGGAGAGCAGGTACTTGGGCTAATAATGATTCCCTGATATCACAGATGAATAATTACCAGCTCTTCTCTGAAGAAGGAGGGATAGGAGAAGATGGTAAAGGGCAGAAGTACCTGGAAGAAGAAAGAGAGAAAACATTCCTGTTCCTCTTCCATTCAAAGTGTATTAAGTCAGAAATTATCTCTCCCTCCATCTCCCTTTCCCCCAACCCTGTCTCTCCCTCTTTCTCCCATTATCTCTCTTTCTCTGATAAGGTTTCCAGCTTCTCTCCAATGCAATAAATTGACTGAGCCCACCAAACTTGAAGAAAAGCCTGTATTAAGTCCTGCCAAATATTGTTGGGAGTCAAGATTCACACATATTAAGTGTATGTGTGAATAAGGGTACCACATAACAGAATCATAATGTAACTCCAGAGGGTAAATCCAGGGGCAAAATACCTTTGAAACCGAAATCAGTCAAAGGGAGAAATAAAGTGGGAGAAGCAGTCCACTTCTGCTTTCCCATGTCTCTCTCAACCGGGCTGCAAAAGAGGCCTCCACCCAACCTCTCTGGTTCAGATAAGCCCTCACTCCCCCTTGTAATCACCTATTGATATGGAGATGAACGACTTCTCTCCATCACTTGGAAACACCTATTGTGTGGAGATACACTAAAGCCAGGCAAGAGATTCTGGAAATATTGCAATTTTACCCACACATAATCAACTACAAAATGAACAATATGAGTAGGAAGTATTTCAGAAAAAGGAGATAAAGAAGAGGATGATAAAAATGTTTGGAGACACCGAGTTATGGGAGCACACTGAGCACTCCTCCAACCCCATGCAGGTGGCAACAGCTTTCTCACAGCCTCACCTGTTTGGTCCATTTTTGGGTAATGCTCTTATCTAGAAAGTTTCTGCTTATGTTAAGCTGAACACTGGATCCCAGAAGCTCTAGTTCTCTTTCCTTCTGCAGCCTCAGAAATACTGTTTATTTCTTCTTCCCTATATAAATGGAGGTAGTTCCCATGAACTTATAAATCTTTTTTGTGTGAGTTGTAATTCCCTGCACAATAAAGAAAGATTTGTTTTCATGAGCTAATTATACTTACTCTACACCCAATATATTAAAGGCAATGTCAAATGAGAGAAGCAAGGCATTATTTAGGATTTAAACTTGACAAAACCAAGCCCAATTCAAAAGAATTGAAAGCAAAGATTCAAATACATATTTGTATATCAATGTTCATAGACACACTATTCACAATAGCCAAAATATGGAAACAAACTAAATATCCATTGATGGATGAATAAATAAACAAATGTGGATTATACATACAATGGAATATATATTTTTTAATTTTTTATTAAGGTATGATTGATATACACTCTTACGAAGGTTTAACATGAAAAAACAATGTGGTCACTACATTTACCCGTATTATCAAGTCCCTAGCCATAACCCAATGCAGTCACTGTCCATCAGTGCAGCAAGTTGTCAGAGATCCACTATGTCCCTTCTCTGTGATACACTGTTCTCCCCATGATCCCCCACACCATGTGTACTAAACATAATACCCCTCAGTCCCCTTCCCCCTCCTTCCTCACCCTCCCTCCCACACCCCTTCCCTTTGGTAACCACTAGTTCATTCTTGGAGTCTCTGATTCTGCTGCCATCTTGTTCCTTCAGTTTTGCTTCATTGTTATACTCCACAAATGAGTGAAATCACTTGGCATTTGTCTTTCTCCACCTGGCTTATTTCACTGAGCATAATGTCCTCCAGCTCCATCCATGTTGTTGCAAATTGTAGGATTTGTTTCATTCTTATGGCTGAATAGTATTCCATTATATATATGTACCATGGCTTCTTTATCCATTCATCTACAGATGGACACTTAGGTTGCTTCCATATCTTGGCTATTGTAAAAAGTGCTATGATGAACATAGGGGTGCATATGTCTTTTTGAATCTGAGAAGTTGTATTCTTTGGGTATATTCCAAGGAGTGGGATTCCTGGGTCAAATGGTATTTGTATTTTTAGTTTTTTAAGGAACCTCCATATTGCTTTCCACAATGGTTGAACTAGTTTACATTCCCACCAGCAGTGTAGGAGGGTTCCCCTTTCTCTGCATCCTCGCCAACATTTGTTGTTCTAAGTCTTTTCAATGTTGGCCATCCTTACTGGTGTGAGGTGATATCTCATTGTGGTTTTAATTTGCATTTCCCTGATGATTAGTGATGTGGAGCATCTTTTCATGTGTCTGTTGGCCATCCGAATTTCCTCTTTGGAGAACCTTCTCTTCATATCCTCTGCCCATTTGTTAATCGGGTTATTTGCTCTTTGGGTGCTGAGGTGTGTAAGTTCTTTATATATTTTGGATGTCAACCCCTTGTCAGATATGTAATTTACAAATATATTCTCCCATCTGTAGGATGCCTTTTTGTATTGTTGATGATGTCCTTTGCCATACAGAAACTTTTTAGTTTGATGTAGTCCCATGAGTTCATTTTTGCTTTTGTTTCCCTTTCTTGAGGAGATGCGTTCAGGAAGAAGTTGCTCATGCTTATATTCAGGAGATGTTTGCCTATGTTGTCTTCTAAGAGTTTTATGGTTTCATGACTTACATTCAAGTCTTTAATCCATTTCGAGTTTACTTTTGTGTATGGGGTTAAACAATAATCCAGTTTCATTCTCCTGCATGTAGCTGACCAGTTTTGCCAACACCAGCTGTTGAAGAGGCTGTCATTTCCCCATTGAATGTCCATGGCTCCTTTATAATATAGTGGTATCAACCATAATTAACCATATATGGTTGGGTTTATATCAGGGCTCTCTAGTCTGTTCCATTGGTCTATGGGTCTGTTCTTGTGCTAGTACTAAATTGTCTTGATTACTGTGGCTTTGTAGTAGAGCTTGAAGTTGGGGAGCCATAATTCCCCCTGCTTTATTCTTCCTTCTCATGATTGCTTTGGCTATTTTAGGTCTTTTGTGGTTCCATATGAATTTTAGAAAAATTTGCTCTAGTTCGTTGAAGAATGCTGTTGGTATTTTCATAGGAATTGCATTGAATCTATAGATTTCTTTAGGCAGGATGGCCATTTTGACAATATTAATTATTCCTATCCATGACCACAGGATGTGTTTCCATTTATTGGTATCTTATTTAATTTCTCTCATGAGTGTCTTGTAGTTTTCAGAGTATAGGTCTTTCACTTCCTTGGTTAGGTTTATTCCTAGGTATTTTATTCTTTTTGATGTGATTGTGAATGGAATTGTTTTCCTGATTTCTCTCTCTGCTAGTTCATTGTTAGTGTATAGGAATGACACAGATTTCTGTGTATTAATTTTGTATCCTGCAACTTTGCTGAATTGAGATATTAGATCTAGTAGTTTTGGAGTGGATTCTTTAGGGTTTTTTATGCACAGTATCATGTCATCTGCAAACAGGGACAGTTTAACTTCTTCCTTGCCAATCTGGAAGCCTTTTATTTCTTTGTGTTGTCTGATTCCCATGTCTAGGACCTCCAGTACTATGTTGAATAGAAGTGGGGAGAGTGGGCATCCTTGTCTTGTTTCCGATCTTAAAGGAAAAGTTTTCATCTTCTCACTGTAAGGTATAATGTTGGCTGTGGGTTTGTCATATGTGGCCTTCATTATGTTTGAAAGGATGGAGTGACATACAGCAGCAATTCACCAGAGAATTCCGCTTTATTAGGGAAAGGTGCTGGGTTATATAGGAAGGGGCATGAGGTGATTGAGGTGTTACTTCTATGGGGCTGGTGGCTATTGGCTAGTTGCTGAGATTGGGAGGGGGGCAAGAGGTGATTGGGCTTCAGGTGGTGCTGGTGGGAACTGAAGACCCAGAAGAGAAGCAGGAAGTTTGCCATCTTACGGGTGGGGGCCATTCATTCCCCCCTTTCTCCTCTATGGGGTTGTGGACGTTGCTTTCTCTCTGACTGCTTTCTGCTGAACAGGGGCAGAGAAGGGAGTGAGGGCTTGAGGATTGGGAGGAAAGGGTTGATAGGACTCCTCACAGTAAGGATGAGTAGATGTGGACTTCTTCAGGTTGGAAATCAATGAAGGTTCCCTGTAACCATACGTTGAGGACTTGTTGATTCCAATGGTGCCAAGAGGACACAGGTGCCAGAATCCAGGCGTCTGTGGCCATTGTTTCCAGTGGAGAGAAGGGTCCATCTCAGCGTGTGGTGAGGAAGTTATGTGAGGGTGAGGGATCTTCTGTGGCTAAAAGCTGGTAGTTCCTGAGTAAAAGCTGGTTGAAAGTTTGATTAGAGATTTTTCCAACTTGAGATTTGATAAACTTTATTATACAAGGCAAGAAGAGACAGGTGAGAAGAATGATTATTATAGGTCCTGCAATGGGCCACAGCCAGGTAAGGAAGGGGCTTGTTAGTATTGAGGAGAATGGGTTAGAATTGGAAGCATAATGGAGGCTGGAGGCAAGGTTGGTGAGTTTGGTAATGTCAGTTTCTACAATGCCAGATTCGTTGATGTAATAGCAGCACTCTTCTCGAAGGAAGACACAGGTGCCACCCTTTTTTGGCTGTAAGAGATCTAAGGCCCGCCGGTTTATAAGGGTGACCTTAGCTAGTGAAGTGACCTGTCTTTGGAGAGAGGCCAGGGAATCGGCAGTGGATGTCAGGGTTACCTCAAGTTTGGCATTGAGATCTCTAATTTCCCACAGAGAGTGACCCAAGGCTCTCCCTGAAAATCCTGCCCCAATGGCTGAGGTGGCTAGGGAAATACCAACCATAATGGGAAGGAAAGCAGCCCTTCTTGTGTGCAAGGACAAGGGAGGTTGGAGCTCAAGGAATTCTGCCATGCGGTAAAGTGTAAGCTGTGGGATTAGGGTGACGAAAATGCAGGGTGTGCTGGAGTTGGGAGGCAGTGAGTTGAAAAGACTGCCATTACACCAAAAGAAGTGTTCCAGTTGCATAAAAGTCTTAGAGCCAGAGGTAGGGGTGTGGATAGAGAGAAAGTGAAGTGTGCTGGAGGGGGGAGGGGCTGGGCCTACACAGTGGTGGATGGTGATATTGTTTGCATATTCTGGTTCCCATAGGGGTATGTCTGCCAGGGGGCAGAAGGGTTGTCCTTCTGCGTGAAAGGAGTAGTTGGAAATGTTAAGGGTCACAGTGGCTAGCAGTGGGCGCTGTAGTGATGTGCACAAGAAACAATTGGTGGTCTTAAGGGTGTGGTTGAGAAAGATGGTGGTGTCCTGAATGAGCTGTTACCAAGAGTAGGAGGATTGGAAGAGGGGCGGGGGTGAGAAGATGAAGAGGCGCCGTCAAGAGTTTGGATAATGACTTTTTTGGAATGTCTAATATCGGATGCAACTTGAGAGATCTGGGAATGAGAGGGAACATACTCTTGAGAGATATGAAGGGTACCGTGGGGGGTCAAGGACCCCCCCATAGTAAACTGAGGCTGTGACTCCAGTGGCCCATCGAGAGTCCCAGGGATCTGGGATTGATAAGGAGAATGAGCCATTGGAATATTTTATGAAATGGTTGGAGGAGTAATACTGTGGGTACTGGGAGTTACCCATGTAATGAATGGCGCAAGACCAGTAGGGACATCCCCCATAGGTGTCTTGCCATCACCTGCAATAGGCTTGTCTTTGGTCATAGAGGAAGCAGAGGTAGGGAGAATAAAGGTAACTGCTAGTGAACACTTCAGTGGAGGGAGGAAAGTGGAGGTATAAAGGCTAGGAGCAGCCTTTCAGAGGGCAATCTGATGTGGCAATGAGGGCAGTAACTTTTGTTTGATGCTGTGTGTAAGTCTGTCTGACTTTGAATCACCATACAAAGGAGGCTGGGGTGGTGGGGTAGACAATAGGAATGAGGAAAAAAAGCGAGAGAGCAGCAAAGGAGAAAAAAATCATGATTTGGGTATGGATGGCAAAGGGGGTGAACGGGAGATGCGGAGTTTTAAGGGATCAGAGGGATGAGGCATGGTAGAGTAGACAGCATCTTGGGCTGTATCCAAAGGACTCTGGATTGTGACTAATGGGTCTTGGGTGTCCAGAGAAGGTGGGTCCTGGGTGTTTGGTTTCAACCTGGAGATATGAATCCAAGGGGTGACAGGAGTTTATCAGGCAGTGAGAGCTTGGCAGCCAAGGGGGTGCAGAAAATAACTGGGTGTGGACCTTCCCATTTTGGGGTGAGAGAGGGCTGATCCTCTGGCGGCTTATAAAACACTAGATGGCCAGGCTGTAAGTCAGGAGGATTTTGGGAGGCGGATGGATCAGGAAGGAGCCAATCCTGATATTTCCACAATTCGGTGTGGAGGAGAGAGAGTAGCGGAAGGGTCATATTGGGAGGAATTGGTCCTTTGTGGGAAGGTAGCCCTGGAGGTAGAATTGGGCAGCCGTACATGATCTCAAAGGGCGACAAGGAGGAAGGTTTCTTTGGGAGGGCCCGAATGCGGAGTAGAGCTAAGGGAAGTAAGCAAACCCAGTCAAGGTGTAGTTCTAGAGATAGTTTGGTCAGGATGTCCTTTAGAGTCCTATTGGCTCTTTCTACTTTTCCCGAAGCCTGTGGTCGATAAGGACAATGTAAATGCCAGGGGAGCAAAAGTGACTTGGAGAGATTATGGAAAATTTGGGCAGTGAACTCAGGGCCATTATCTGATTGGAGGGAAGTGGGCATCCCAAACCTAAGAAAGATCTGGGTGAGGAGGATAGAGGCAACCACGGACACTTGTTTGTTAGTGGTGGGGAAAGCTTCGACCCATCCTGAAAATGTATCTACTAACACGAGTAGGTATCTGGTACACCGTATGGGGGGCATGTTAGTGAAGTCTATTTGCCAATCTGCGGCAGGGACATTACCCCTTGCTTGATGAGCCGGGAAGGGTCGGGCTATGATGGGGGTATTAGGGTTAGTGCGTTGGCAGATGGTACACCTGTGGGTGATTTGGTTAAGTAGGGTTTTGTCTTCAGGAGAGAGAAAAAAAAGAGGATTGTAAAAAATGGATCAAGGATTGGGGGCTGGGATGGAACAGATTGTGTAAGAAGCGGAAGAGGGACTTTTTGTCCTGGGAACAGAGGGTGTCTTGTGATAAAACTAAAACTGCAAGGGCAGACAGATCATTGTCTGGTGCGTCTTCTGATAGGGCAACTGACCGGGCTACTCTGTCAGCTTTGTTGTTACCCCTTGTAATGGGGGAGTCATCTTTTTGATGTGATTTGCAGTAGACTATGCCCAGTCTGTGTGGGAGTTGTGAAGCCTCTATAATTTTGGTAATTAAGGCTGAATTAGTGATGGAATTTCCTTTTGTGGTGAGGAGGTCTCATTCTTTCCATACTGCCGCATGGGACAAGAGAATGTGGAATACATATTTGGAATCAGTGTACAGTGTGAGAGACATGTCCCGGGCTAGAGTGCAAGCTCTGGTGACCACAATGAGTTCGGCCTGTTGATTGGTTGTACTGGCGGGTAGGGCTCGTGCCTCGATGACATCTTCGAGGGAAACTCTGCGTATACTGCATAGTTGGTGCCCTCATGTTTAAAGGAGGGCCCATCAGTAAACCATATGAGGTCGGAGTGTGAGAGGGCTCCTTCGGAGATCGTGGAGTGGCACAGAAGGAAGTTGTGTAGGGCTTCCAATCAATCATGCGAGGGAGTATGAGGAGGGTAGAGAAGAGGAAGAAGAGTGGCCAGATTCAGGGGCGGGCATGGGAGGAAAGAAATGTCTGGATTTTGGAGGAAGGAGGACAGTAAGGTCAGGAGTCTGGAGGGAGGGAGAGTCTGTAAACTTTTGTAGGTTAAGAGGTCCTTTACATTATGTGGGGACAGAATGGTAAGGGGCACCCCAAATGTCAGTTTATGAGCTTCCTTCTGCAAGAGCTGTCGAGTGGCTAATGCCCATAGGCAGGGGGCCCATCCCCGAACTGTGGGGTCTAATTGCTTGGAAAGATGAGATACTTGGGGCAAAGGGATGGGCCATAATATTGGCCTAGGACTCCTAGAGCTTGACTGGACCTCTCATGAATGTATAATGAGAAGGGCTTCGATAAATCAGGAGGATGGAGAGCTGGGGCTTCTACAAGGGCTTGACGGAGCTTAATGAAGGAGTGTCGGGATGAGGAGGTTAATGGTTCTTCAGGGGGGCCTTTGCTGAGGTCGTATAGGTGTCTTTCCAACAGGTAGAAGTTAGGGATCCATGCTCTAAAATACCCAGCCAGGCCTAGAAAGGAAAGGATTTCTGTCTTGGTTTTGGGAATGGGCAGGTCAGATAGGAGCCATTTTCTGTCTAAGGTAATGGACTTTCTTTGTTGAGATAGAAGGAATCTGAGGTAAGTGACAGAAGGGGAAGAGATTTCAGCTTTGATGGGGGATACACGGTAACCTCTGGAAGCTAGAAGGTTAAGTAGGGAGGCAGTGTCAAGTTGAGACTGTTCCCACGAGGGACTGCAGAGTAGAACATCGTCTACATATTGTAATAAGGTGGACTTGAAGTGATCATGATGAAAATGTTTGAGGTCCTGAGCTAGGACCTGTCCAAAAATATAGGGACTATCTCGGAAGCCTTGTGGCAAAACTGTCCAAGTGAGTTGTTCAGAATGTCTTGTGTATGGGTCCGTCCAGGTGAAGGCGAAAAAATCTTGGGAGGAGGGGTCTAGAGGGATAGAAAAAAATGCGTCCTTGAGATCTAGGACTGAGAAGTGGGATGCCGAGGCAGGGATCTGTGATAAAAGGGTGTATGGATTTGGAACTAAGGGATGGATAGGGACAGTGGCCATGTTGATGAGACGAAGGTCTTGGACAAGGCGGAAAGATCCGTTGGTTTTTTTTAACACCTAATATGGGGGTATTAAATGGGGAGTGAGTGGGTCTGAGGTAATTTTTGTTTAAGAGATCTTGAATGATGGGTTGGAGGCCTATGAGGGCTGAAGTGGTTAGGGGGTATTGGGCCTGACAGATATACTGAGAAGGGTCACATAATTTGATAGAGGCAGGAGGACATAGAGCCACGGAGGGGATTGTAATGTCCCAAACTTTGGGATTTACAGGGTGCATGAGGGTGGAACTGGAGCTTTCATTGGGTAGAAGGGGGTCGTCGGCTATGAAGGCCATCAGAAAGGGAGTACTGGGGGCTGTGGGAGTGGATATAGTTATGGAAACATGGAGGAGAGAAAGGATGTCCCATCCTAGTAAAGGGATGGGATACTGGGGCATAACCTGGAAGGAGTGGGAGAAAGGTATGGGATTGTCTTGGATTGTACATAAAAGGGGGGGGGGTTTAATGGGAAAATCTGTTTACCTCCTATACCAACTATAGGAGTAATGGCTGGTGTGGTAGGGCCCCGGTATTCTCACAAGACCGAGAAGGTGGCTCCTGTATCTAGGAGGAAGGAGATGGGGTGACCATCTACTTTTAAAGTAACCCTGGGCTCCTGTTTGGTGATGGAAATGGTCGGGCGAGAAGCCCCAGGCCCCATCAATCTTCTTCTGCCAGCCCCACTATGGCGGGCTTAGGATGGGGGTTGTTCATCCAGCCTCCCCTTCGGGTGGCTGGGCAATCAGACCCCCAGTGGCCCTTTTTGTGCCATCTGGGGCATGGGGTGGTAGGAGATCTGGGGGAGGGGCACGCCCTTGACCAATGTCCTTCTTTTCTGCACTTGAAACAAGCTCTGGGGGGCCTTGTTTGCAGAGGGGCGCCCAGGTTGTGGTTTTATCAGCTGGGCCAACATCTGGAAGTTGGCCTGATCAGCCTTTTGTTTACGGCATTCTTTCTCCTCCTCCTGGTTATGGAAGACTTTAAAGGCCACTGTTAGGATCTCAGTCTGTGGGGTAGCCGGGCCCTGTTCTAACTTTTTGAGTTTAGCTTTAATGTCGGGGTAGCTTTGAGCTAGGAAGTATGTCATAAGGACATGTCTTCTGTCAGGTGTTTCTGGGTCCAGGCTAGTATACTGTAATAGGGCTTGAGTGAGTCTAAGAACTTGGAGGGAGTTTCCTCCCTCCTTTGAATTATGTCTTGGAGCTTTTGAAACTTGACTACTTTACGAGCTGCCTTTTCAGACCTGCTATTAAGCAGGAGGTGAAAATATCTTGAGAGCGGAGACCCACGGCGGTGTTATAATCCCAGTGTGGGTCTTGTTCGGGGACAGCGGTGGGGTCAGGGGGATAGGTGGGGTCAGTCCTGTGGGTTTCTGTAGCATGCATTTGGGCAAAGTCCCAAACTCATCTATGCTCTTCAGGGAGGAGGGTATTGGCCAGGAGCATGAAAATGTCATGATGTGTGAGGCTGTAAGACTGGAGGGTCCATTGAAACTCCCTGATGTATGTCATGGTATCAGTGGAAAAGGAACCTAGGCGTTTCTCAAGTTGGGGTAAATCTCCTAAGGAGAAAGGGATGTGAACGCACACGATGCTTTCAGATCCTGCTACCTCCCGGAGGGGGCGATAATTTTGGGAGGCCCTCAGGACCGAGTCTGAGGGGGACTGAAGGGTTCTGGCTCAGTCTGTGAGGGGGAAACAGGTGATGGGGGCAAAGATGCGATAATTTTGGGAGGCCCTCAGGACCGAGTCTGAGGGGGCAAAGACGGAGGAGGCTCCTGGGACTTAGGGGGGCTGAATCGCTCAGGCTTGATCTGTAGGGGGGGCGAGGGGGATGAAGGCTGAGGGGGTGAGGTGGGGGAGGAGATGGTGGGGGAGGAAGGAGAGGAGTGGGAAGAGAGAGGATGGGAGGCTTCTGCGGGGGAGGAGGCGGAGGTGGCGGCGACAGTGGTAGAGGGAGGAGGGAGGGGAGGGGCTGAAGGGGAAAGCCTGTATGGCAGAGGCTCGTTGGCTGGGTCAAAGCAATAGAAGAGGGACTGGGAGTATGGGGAGGGGAGGGAGACGGCTTGCAGGCTAGGAGAACGTGGGTTGGGGAACAGGTGTTGCAGAGGCTGGGATTTTGAGCTAGGAGGCGAAAAGCTTCGATATAGGGAATCTCCTTTCATTTTTTTCAGGTGCTGGCAGTAGTTAAAAAGATTGCGAGTGATGTTAGGATCAAGAGTTCCCCCTGTGGGCCATTGGTTGTTATTGTCTAGGGGGTATGTTGGCCAATCTTGGGAGCAGTGTTTATGGAGAAGTTTTGGTTTTATATCAGGTGTCAGGGAGAGGGTAGCTAGATGCTTGAGCAGGCATTCAAGAGGTGAACTTTCAGGGAGGGATGAGGAGGCTCCCTTGGCTAGAGGACAGAGGAGGAGACAAACAGGGGAAGATGAAAGGAGATCCTTGGACTGGGAGCAGACTGCAAGGAGACAAAGGGCGTCCCTGATGATCCCTGGTGGTGTGTGGAAACTCGTATATGAGTCAGAATTTCTTAGGAAGTGTGGGTCATCACACAGACTTCTCTAAGAAGTCAGAGTGCTGGAGTCACGAGGAACCTAGTACTAAGAATTTTTGGTAGATGGAATGGAAGGAGGAGGGGGAAAAGGGAGCATTCTCATCCGCAAAGGAGTCACCTCATTTATGGCTGTTGGAGGAGGGACCTGAGGGTCCGCTGCAGCTGTGAAGGCCTGAGGCGGGGAGAGTTCCCTCCTCGTCCCCGAGCTTCAGGGCCTTGCCAGATGATCACGGTCAATGGTGCTGCAATACCTCAGGGAAGAGTGGCCCACTCCGGGGGAAAACTTACCCAAAGGCCATAGAGGAGTGGTGAGTGTGATGAGTCAGCGCTGGAAAAAGAGGATGAGGGCAAGCTGCTGCTGGTGTTGGGGGGGAAGACAGGGCCCAGTTGGGGTGTCCCATCTCCCAGGTTTTGGCACCAATGAAAGGAAGGAGTGACACACAGCAGCAATTCACCGGAGAATTCCGCTTTATTAGGGAAAGCTGCTGGGTTATATAGGAAGGGGCATGAGGTGATTGTGGTGTTACTTCTACGGGGCTGGTGGCTATTGCCTAGGTGCTGGGATTGGGAGGGGGGTGAGAGGTGATTGGGCTTGAGGTGGCGCCATCGGGAACCAAGGACCCGGAAGAGAAGCCAGAAGTTCGCCATCTTACGGGTGGGGGCCCGTCACATACAGCCTCTTTCTACATTCCAGGACATCATATTCTCTGATCATGCTCCACTGCTTCCTGCATCAGCCAAGCTAGGGCAGCACGCTGACTCCAGATGGAATAGCTGACAAGAGTCCCCCACCTGGGGTTCTGAGAGTAGCTCAGAAGAGCAGAAGTGAGATTCTGCAGGGCCTTGAGGGTTCCCAGGCCAGCCATTGATCTCCTCACCACCTCTAGAGCCCTCTAGGGCTGAGCAAAATCCAATGTTTCATTAACACAAAGATTATTCACAGCTCCCTAATGCATTCTGTAGCCAGGAGGGCCTCATGTTAAATCACAGAATATGTAAGGACAGAGTCTATGGCTGCTGTCAAGCCAGTCTTAAGTAAGCAACCAATGTTGGCACAGGCGAAGTCAGATTAAGGTTGTTGGTGACAGCCAGGGTCTCTACTCTCTTAACCATGATGCCTGAAGTCCAGCTGTTGCAGCTACAGGTATCACTGGGGAGGCTGCAACATGGAAACATTTGTGAGCACAAACTTAGCCTGGTCATTAAAGAAAGAGGATTGGCCTAGGAGCCCAAGACCTGGGTGATCTCACCAGCTAACTATGACCTGGCCCTCTCTGGACCTTCATTTCCACATCTATAAACAAAGGAAGGGGTGACCATAAAGGCCTGCAAAATTAAATGCCTTTGGGACAAGACAAGTGTATACTGGCAAAGTTGATCTTTGTAACTGGCTAAATAGAGAATGTGACCCCACCTGAAGGCATATGAATTCTCCTTTCAGTTTTCAAAGACAAATAAAGTGTTCTGTGGGTGAAATTCATCTGGCAGTCACCAGTCTCTATTTCCTAGATTCAAGCTTTCCACCTCTGATGCTGCTTTCTATGGAAATTATCCTCAAAAAGCAATCTTCTAAATACTGATCCTGTCTTTATTGATGCAGACAGAGGTCTCCCACACTGTCATGGAAAGTTCCTATGGTGGGAGGAGGAGGCACGCTGAGTGTCTAGATTTATGGGGTCTGGTATTTGGGCAAAAAAACTCTAAACAGGTCCCACGATTGCCAAAGCAACATTCCCAACTTATATTATCTTAAGAAAAGTGAGGGACTCAATTAGGGAACTCAAAGGGGTAGCTTGGATTACATAGAAAGAATGAGCCATGTGGAATTTGCCCCCTCCTCTCCAAACCCTAACTCAGAAAGGACCCTCTCTTGGATAATTCAGGCTAATGTCTTAGGTCAAGTTGTAGATCCTTTCCTCCAGCCATGTGTTTATTCTGAAGTCCACCTGACCCTTTCCTAAGTTCTTCTGCTGTGGTACAGAAGCCTCTTTAATCTGAGGCAGACCAGGCAGTCAGGAGGACTGACTGAGCAAGAAATTACAGGACCTCCATTCACCCTGGGTGGGGGTTGGGTGTTCCTGCAGAGACAGGAATGGGGCCAACACTCTGCCCCTAGCATCCCACCATGGATTATGAAGTGAAATCATCCTGGCTATCAGGAAGGGCTGCTTAAGTACACATGTAATACTACATGCACATGTGCAACACCAGGGAAAAACTGTAAGAAGGAGGTTTACCCCATGGGTCAGTGGGAGGCACTCAGAAACAGGAAAGGAGGGACTATGTGCTGTAATATAGGGAGAAAGGGGACTGCTTTCCTAAAAGAAAGACAACATGTTGAGGGAGCTACAGAGAGGAAACTCATTGATGGAAGTGTCCAGAGAGAACAAAAGACAGAGATCTCACAGTGTATATCACAAAAGACCTTGGAACTTCCAGGCTTTGGTCTGAGTTTGATGGACCAGCTGGTCTAGTCATTGACCTCTCCAGCCTCTCCCTTCTTAAGTTTTGCTGAGCCAGGAACAGAAGACTGATAATAGGGACCCCTTTGCATATTTCCCTCCTTCCCGTGCTCCCAAGCCAACATGGGACTCAAACCCCAGGCAGATCTGCTACTTTCATACAGATGATGTCACCTCCCCTCCACTCAAACACAGAGCACCAGACTCCTGGGCCAATGCAAAAGAAATCAAGCTGGAGGTAGCAGGACAGGAAACTGCTCCCCTGGTTCATGTGGGCTGTGCCTCAGGCAACTGAATCAGGGCAAAGAAGAATTCTGCTATTTCCCCCACGACATGTTTGCCTTTTTTCTTGGAGGAAGAAATTTCCTAGGAGTTGCTGCATCTGCACCACCACCACTACTCCATATTCATGCAGTTCATAAGGGCTCCAACCCAAGTTTCGAAGAGGAGCTTGGCCGTCTGCTAATTGAATCCCCCTTAGGTCTAGGGACTGGTTCAAGAAAGGGTGTATGACCCAACGATCCAGCCACTGAATCCCAGCTGTTGTGCAGTAGCAACTGGGGCAAGAGACAGTCTTCCTTTTCCCTCTGGGACTAAGAGCAAAATGATGGTGCTAAGACTAGAAAGTGTCTTCTGGCTGCCAAGAATCCCTCCGCCTCACCCTAGAAACAGAATTCAACATCCAGAAGACATAGACCAAGACTGGGTGGTCCAGGTTCTTGAGTAACTTCAGTAAGTTACCTCCCAGCTTTCAGATCTGGAGAGGAGAGTGAGAATGCTGTGAATTCATTCATTCATTCATTCAAAGCATTCATTCACACACCACACATACACTAATATAATACATGCACACCTATACATACACACACAGCACACACACCATACATACACACATACACACCACACACACATATACATGCACATATGCATATGTGCACACACACCATACACATATACATAGGTGCCTGTACATATACCACATGCCTGTACATATACACAGTTGTACACATATACATATGAAAACATGCATATGCACATATACACACCACATGTCTACTGTGGCTACAATACTGGGAAACTGAAATTTCACATTTTATTTATAAATATAAGCTTCCTCAAAAATAAAAAAGAAACACAAATACCTAATCACTAAGAATTTAATGCAGCACATTGTGGCTTCTCATAGCAGAAGAAGGAACCATTAATCTGATGAGGAGAGCCAGGAAATGAAATGTAAAAGGGTAGATTAACAGCCCCTTTAAAAAATCAGACAGTTCACTTCCCAAAAGGGAGAATGAAACCTGAAATCTGAGCTTGTGCAGGCCTAAATGTTCAGTAAAGCTTTGTTGTCTCAAGTGACTTTTAGTTGTTTGTGTTGTAGCTGTTTCCCCCACCCCCAACTATAGTGTTTCCTGGGGGTGCACATGGTCAGGGCTGAATCGAGTGCTGTCTGTAACATACACAGTCTCAGTCCTTTACTGTTCCATAACACTGAATTTTCATTCCTGTGGAGAGGCTGGTACAGTTGAGGATCTATAGCTGGTAGCTGATTGTGACAATAGAGGAGAGAGAAAGAAGAATGGGGGAGAGGGGCAAGGGAGGGCTCCACTGCTCAGATATAGACCTGTGGGGTAATCTGAAGACATGGGTCCTGGAAGTGTGAAGGGATGATTGGTGAGATGGTTAGTGTCACAGGTTTTGTGTCCCCTCAAAAAAGGTACGTCGAACCTTAGAGTGTGGCCTCATTTGGAAATATGGTCATTGTAGATATAATCAGTCAAGATGAGGTCACACTGGAATAGGGTGGCCCCCATTCCAGTATGACTGGTGTCCTTACAAGATGGCCATGTGAAGTCAGACACAGGGATGATATGACAACAAGAGCAAAGACGAGTTACACAGATGTGAGCCGAGCATCACCAAAGATCCTAGCAGACCGGAGCTAGGAAGCATCACGGAAGGGTTCCCAGAGGTTTCAGAGGGAGCATGGCCCTGCCAACACCTGGATTTCAGACTTCAAGCCTCTAGACTGTGAGACAACCAACTTCTGATGTTTGAAGCCGTTCTGTTTGTGGTATTATGTTGTGGAGCTCTAGCAAATTAACACAATAAAGTGATCTTTTCACCTGCGTCAAACTCCTAGCTCCACCTCCTAGGCCCTGCCTCCACACTCACACCCCCATTCCACCCACCACTGCTCTAGCATGACTGGCACGAGGAAAGTGAGAAATGGTGCAAGTGAGTGAGGTAAAGTCAAGCTGATCCTCTCTCCTGCCATGCAGCGGTCTCCCAGGGAGGACACTGCAGTGAGCCTCAAAAGAGCCCCACTCCAATCTACCTGGGTAGTCCACACTGCAGGAGGGCAGGCTCACAATCCCCATGCCTGCTGTTGCCTGTGAGCCAGAGCCATGCTCTGAAAGGCTGGCAGAACTTGGAGGGGACAGGAACTGGAAAGCTGCATTTGGCTTTGAACAGAATTGGACACCCAGTGCCCCAAGACCCTCACCACATGCCCAACTTACAAATGAACAGATCAGGGAGGCTTCCTAAGTACCAAAATGACTGGGGGTCCTGGAGCAGGGAAACCCCAGCTGGATGATCCTGCAGCAGGCATGAGGGGAAGGAAGATTCTAAGGCTCATCCTCTGAGATGCCCCAATTCTCCTACCAATTTGCAGCTTTCCTACAAAGTCACCTTAGTGTTCCTACAAAGTCACTGAAATACTGGTATTCTCTGAACTAAAGGCAATTTTAAATCATATCCCCAGGCCCCTGGGAGATCAGAATTCAATTCCATATGGTTGATCAATCCATCACTATTATCACCACCTGTCCTACACCTGCACTGCTCCAGAGATAACCTGGCAGTAAGTGCCACAATTCTGGCACCAGTTTATACACTCACACTCAGAGAACAAACACAAACCCTGACACTCATGGTGTCTACCAAATGTGGACATTTATCCACAGACTTATACCTAGAAACACTCAGCACCACAAACATTTATACACACACTGACATTATCTCCAACATATAGAGCCACGCACCTTCACCAAGAGACCTACAGGCACAATTATACACAGTCAGAACAAACTCACAGAAACAAACACTTATGGAGACATACATGCAACTTACACATCTACTCTCCAAGACACAGAAGTATACATTCCCTCTCTTTTTAATACAAAAACATATACACACTACAGTACTCAGTAAATCAACATGGGCCTGTACAACAAAGCCAGGGAGCTTTTCTTAGTCAAGATCCTTAACATCCAAACAAAGCCAATTAATGCCACACATAAAATGGTTAGAAATAAATCTGTTTAGTACAGAGTTTTAATTGGTGTTGATTTTTTGAAAGAAAGGAAAATATCTTTCATTCCCCTCAGGTGCCCACCATTCTGGGAAAACCCCTGGGCCATGCCCTCCTTCCTGGGCCAGGCAGGGTCCTGCCTCCCATGCTGTGAAGTGGATGGCACTCAATGTCTGCATCACTCAGGAGAGATTTGAAAACTGGGAGCAGAAATCCAGGCCCTAAACACAACAAATACCAAAGACAGACATGGAGAGGGATGCCAAGAGAGAACTGAGACCAAGACAGAGAATAAATGGAACTAGAAACAGGCCCAAAAGCAGAGCCTGAAGCAGGAGGTCAGTGCACCCAGGAAATGACAGTGAGGCAGGAAGCGTGGGAGAGGCCAGCACTCTGTCACCACGCGCACACGCACAGACCACACATCATCCATCAAGGGTGAATCAGAGAAACCCAGACCTAGAAAGTTTGCCTCAGCAGGTGGAGAGAAAGGATAAATGGCTGTCCCTCCTCCAGCCCCTTACTGTTTGCCTGAGGTCATACTGCCCTCTTATGGACTCTCGGTAGAGTCACTAAAGCCAGAGGCATTACTGAGAACTTTTACCCTGTGAGTCAGATGTTCACATCAATGGATTCTTTCTTTAATAAAAGCATGTTTAAAGGAACTGAAATAGGTAGAAATATATAAACATGCATGGTAGAATGAGCTGAGGAATATTGGAATGGACCCTTGGTAAAATCAGTATTTTATTTCTTGGGGGAGTAAAGAGAAGAGAACATAAAGCAGTATTAACATCTGTGAAATCAGAATTCTGAGTACACAGAGATCCATTTTATATATTAATTATATTATATTATATTATATTATATTATATTATATTATATTATATTATATTATATTATATTATATTAATTATATTATATTATATTATTATATTATATTATATTATATTAATTATACTATATTATTATATTATATTATATTAATTATATTATATTATTATATTATATCCTGTATATCTTTGTAATATTTTGTAATTAAAAAGAAAATTAAAGAAAAATTACAGTGTTAAAGGGGGAGGAGAACTCCATGGCTAATCCTACTAAAAAGAAAAGAATTTCTTTGAAAAATTAATAGCCCATATTTTTCATCCCTTCAGTGATAGATTATATTGTCCCCAGTCCTTTTATCTTTTCATATATGCAAAGAATACATGAATTTACAGTTCTTTCCAGTAGAAGCACAGTTTATTTGTTTTCCCTTGACTTTGAGCTTGGTCATTGAATGGCCAGTGGAACATTAGCAGATGTGACAAGCAGGAACTTGAAAAGCTTGTGTTTTTATGTTTCTGGTATCACCATGAGAACATCCTCCAGCTAGCTCACTGTTCAAGGAAGATGGGAGACCCACAAAACAGGCCTGGACCCAACCTGACCCCAAGTTGATTAGCCAATTCCTAGTCAACATGGAGATAGGTGAGAAAAAATAACCGCTGCTCTAAGTCGCTGAGCTTTAGGAGGCTTATCACACACTGTTGTTGTGGAAGTGGCTTACTGTTACTTTTTCCTTTCTTCCTTTCCCATTGTCACCACCTGTTCCTCCCCTAGTCTGCCTGACTCCAGACAGGAGTTCCATTCTCATATCCAACCCATCTGCTGCTAAGTTGATCTCCTTAAAGATCAGCCCCCACCATGCCACTTTCCTGCTCACAGTTCCTTAGAAAACCAATCTTCTCCTGACCCCTTAGAGTTTTGCTTGGCCTGGATTCAACCAATCCAACAGCCAATGACATCTCACAAGAACACCACTCCAATCAAACTGTTCCCCATTCCATGATCCAAATACACCATTCACATTTGCTTGTCACAACTTTGATCATTCTAGACCCCCTGCCTGAAATACCCTCTCCATTCTAGATGATCCTGAACATCCTCCAAGACACTATTCAAGTCCCACCCCTTCTTGGGAAGCTTCACTTTAAAGTGTTCAACTCTTATTTTTGCTCACCCAGCATTACTCCTTCTCCTTCTTGTTCAGCATCTAATTTTCCTGGGGACTCAATCCTCCTCCACCTTCTATCCTTGTAGTATATGTGGGTCTCCATCTGCCTTCTTAGCCCTCAGTGTAGGCTATGACCAAAGCTTGGCCAATCTTGGAGGGCATTCTACCTCCCTGGCCAGTAGTTGGGTCACATATGGGCATTTGACTGGTTGAGAGCCAATGAGAGCCTGGGACTTTTGCTGGATTTTGGGAAACAAAAATCCTTTTTTGTCTTGAAAACTTGGTCTAGAGCTGCTGGTGACCATGTTTGCCCCTGCTTGGGGCAGTTTGCCTGAGAATGAAGCCAGTACAGTGGACAACAGAGCCAAGATGTGAAAAGGCATGTTCCTGATGCAGTCTTGGAGTCTCATCTCTAGCCATGCCTGATGCACATGCTCTCTCTGGACTTCTCAGTTTATAAGCCAGTGAATACCTTTCATCACCGGATCTGTCACTTACAGCTAGCACAGGTATGTCTGATGCATCCTGGCAGACCAGTGACTAGACATATCTCCACCTTCTGAATTCTCAGCCTTGAACACCTCAAGATCAAAAGTACCAAGAGTCTGAACAGCCTAGAAAGCAAAATTTCTTCAGGGAGAACTGTTAGCGATCTCCCAAGGATTGTATATCTTGTCTCCTCAGCCAGGGAGCTGCAGGGCATCTATCTCCTCATTTATCTCTTTGTACCGTCCCCTCCTCACCATTCCTAGAAGGGAGTCTCATACAGAACATACATATGCTCAAAAAATGATCTGCTGATTGGTTGGGTTTCCTGGACCAGGTTTGTTTTGTTTCCTTTTGTGCCTGTAAGTGAGGCAGCTTCATGCTGCTTTTCAAAATATTTGTACTCATGACATCATAGAAATCCCCTAGCAGATAAGCACTGCTAGGTAAATCTTCCTTGCTTCCCCAGACCATGCCCCATCCATACACACACAAAGACAGACACACACACACACACACACACACACACACTTGCACATGCACACTGACTTTTTTCTGAGGATCTTCTCTTCCTCTGTGTCAATAGCAACTGAGAGGTTATACAGGAATTCCCACCCAAGGAGAACAATGAATCAAATTAAATACCAGGGAATTATAATTCTTCCTGCTCCCTTTTCCAAGGCATTATTTAAAATTTTAGTTGTTTTCCTCCAACACAGTTATGTTCATTGATGTCAGCATGGTCCCACTTTGGGGTAGAGAATTATTTTAGGCGGAGCTCTCTTTTTAACTGCATCCCAGCAGGGACTAAGTCATTGCCCCTTCCCCTGATGTGATAGGTCAGTGCGGGCCTGGCTTTATTCAGGCAGGGCTGCTGAAGACTAGGACTTGGGCTTGTCAGTGTCTCCTGAAAAATGAATAAGCACCCCAAATCTTGGCATCAGTCCTTCATGCCCACTGGCGGCCAAGCTGTAGGTGGCTCAATGCTGCTGAGCTGAGGAGAAGGCTCATGAAGGAATGAGAGTTTCTCTGATTCAGGTCCTAGGCCCTGTCTGTCCTTGTCCAACAGCTCAAGGACTCTGAGAAACTAATGCCTGGCTCTGCTGTCCTCCCAGGAATGGCAAAGTGTGCCAAGCTCACTTCCCAGGACCCCTAGTTCTGTCTTTGAATTGAGCAAGATGGAAATGACTCGCTTCTGTTCCAAGCTTTTCAGACCTATGACTCTGCCTCTGAAAACTAAGTCTTGTGAAGACCAGCCTGGTCTGGCTTCTCAAGGCAGGGAAGTCACCCTGTGTGCCCTAAGCTACAATGGCTCACCCAGGTCCAGGAGGAATTCTGCCAGGGGAAGATGTCTGGCCATGGTAATCTGTAAGAATATTCTTAAAAACAGGAAAGAGGAAGAAAAACAAAGCAGGAAAGGGGAATGCAGAGAAAAGACAGGGGTCCTTGAATAATTCAGGGTTCCAAACCAATCATATATTTTTGACAGTGTGTCTGAAAAATACTTTTTACATAAAATAGGACCATTAAGCACATATTTATACCATAGGCTGAAGCCACAGGCAAGATATATTTAAGAAATAGGCAGCCACAGGAAGAATTTTTGAGTTCTCTCAATTTTGTAAAAGGAATGAAGAATGCAATTGGAAGGCATCTGTCCTGCTTCTCCTTATTTCTAACCCATTTATTTAACCCAAACAAACAAAATGATTTATTTTAAAATCATTTAACTATCTTCAAGCAAAAGGAGCCTTTTCTTGCCAAAATCCACTGGGCCTCCCTGATGAGAAAGGACAGAGTCCTAGAGATTGCTCTCCCAAGGCCCCTACTAATTCAAATGTCTTACTTCCAGGACTGAGGATAAGGGCAAGCATGTCATTCGATGGAAAACAAAACCCCACAGAGTTCTGAGTGCAAATAAACAGCAACCTGTGGGAATATTAACAGGGAAGATGTGCGGCCGCTCAGGAGGGTGTGGTATGGGGTGCAAATGGGGGAGGACCAGGAGTTGGTAGGGACAAGGGCTGGGCCAGCGGGAGCTGTCTCATGCAGTGCTTTGAGTCCCTATGAGCCTCGGCTTCCTCACAAAGTGAGAGGAATGGACTACCCTTCCAAAGACTTTCTCATTTAAAACTCCAAATTTTGCCTAGGAAACAACCAGTGACAAGAAAATGGTTACCTAAACACAGACACTTAGACTCAAAGGAAGAGTAACTACAGAAGATAAAAGATGTGATGAAATTATGCTGTGACATGAAATCCAATGCTCTTGACTTTGACTTCTCATACAGTGCTCTTTCTACCTTCAGAGAATGTGGGTCACTGGCTGGTAGGGACAGATGTTCTCAGTATCATAGTCTTGGTATTACAGGACAGCTGGGTTCCTGGATCTGCCCCATCCTCCTGGCCTTTGTGCATAATTGTGGAATCTATAGGGTTTCATGTATCCTCTATATACATGACATGTTATATATTTAATTCTTGTCCTGCATACTGTACTGACTTTGTCAAGATGCCCTAAATGTCTGTCTTCAGCTTCCTTTTTTTTCAATAAACTATAAAAATTCATCAGTCAGAGCTTTTTTTCACATGTAACTGGGTGTCCTATATTTCTGTTTGTTAAATCTGGCACTTACTTTATTCTAGACACAGTTTTCATTTCGTTGAACCTTAAAAAACCCTAAGAGATAATTGCAACTATTCTCATTTTACCAATGAAAAAGTGGGCATAGAGTGAAGAACCTGCCCAGACCATGAATGAAGAATACTGAGGTCAGGCTCCATGAGCACACAGCCCTAACCAGGAGACCACACTGCCTCCCAAGGGGTGGGTGCTCAATCCAGCAGCAGTGAATAAAGGAGCAGAAATTTTGAAACTGGATATAAAGCAAGGACCAGTTCTCCTAGCTCTGACTTAAATCCCTCTGCAGACCCTGGAGCTCCTGAAACAGCTCTTAGGTGCTGGGAAAGGTGAGCTGGCCAGATCATGGGGTAAGAATGGGGCTCAGGAGTGAAGCCCACTGAAGAGAGTGGAACAGGGGAAGGAAATGGTGAGAAAGTGTTAACCAGCAAATTGTGGGGTTACAGATGATCACTGGTGACAGAAGGAAAATAACAATAGATTCCTGGAGTCAGAACAACCTGGGTTGCAGGACACCCTCCCCAACAGGGCTGACTTCCTCATGAGGCACAGTAGACAATGCCCAGGGCCCATGCAACTTTCAGAGGCCTACAAGGATATTTTAATTTTCCTTTAAAATTAGATGGAAAGAAATGAATATATAATAGTGAATCCAGCCTGGATTATACACATCTTTATGTAAACTCCGTCATAAAGTATTATATTTAATATTTATGGAGGAAGGACCCCATGAAGATGAAAGTGTCTCAGGCCCACAAAAGTTGTAATGGTAATGCAGCCCTGACCCTCAGTGGAGAGCATGAACAAGCCCTCACACACAGCCGGTGCTGGGTAGACCTGGTGTCTGGAGTGTGGGGTCATTGCTCATTGTTTGCAGCACTCTTAAAAGAACACTCTAGTGCTCACTTGTGCTCCCCTAGAGCTCCCAAGTCCCCCATCCAGATCCTCTACAAGCAGGAGCCACTGAAGCAAAACAGGCTTCTCTGAAGTGTACTGCTGTAGTGGGAAGTGGCCAAAGCTGGAGGGAGGAGGGGCGGGTAGGAGATGCAGGGGAGACAATGCACATGCTGGCAGAGGAGCAAAGTTTGCACTGGGGCATAGGAGTTCTGCAGATGGGATGGCTTATTCCAGTCAGCAAGACACACTGAGCTGGAGCAGCCTAGCCCTGCCAGGGCCCCTGCCCTTCCACAAACACCCAGGGTTACTGATGGGCTGGAAAGAAGGGAAAGTCAGCTCAGGAACAATACACACACATGTACACACACAACATGCATGTACACACTCACATAGACACACATACAACATACATGCATGTACACATGGGCATGCCTACAACATATACATATGCATGCAGCATACCAGTACAACAAACATGAATAGAGACACAGCATACACATGTAGATATACAACATATACATACACAGTCACACAGTATGCACATAGACACATAATATACACAACATGCATTTGTACACAGACACACAACATACAGAGAGACAACATATATGCACATACATATACAACACATACATAGGCACACAAAATGCACACATAAACAACATCCACATATACACATAACATATGCACAACATACATGTACACACAGGCTCAAACACATATACATGACATGCATACAACATACATATAGGCACATACATACACAGTGACACACAAAACACATACACATAGACACACCCATTTACACCCATGCATATACCACACAAATACCCAAAGATTTACACAAATACAGATTGACCCATACATGTACACATCTAAATAACACAGAGGAAAGGATTGAAAATAATTACACATAGAAATAACTGAAAACTTAAAACAAAATTGTCTACTCAGGAATGGCAAATTGTATTCTTTAGACTAAAAGTTAAAGAAATTAATAATGGAATGTCAGAGCATAAAAGGCACCTAGAGCTTATCTACTCTAGTGCTCTCATTTTTCAGACAAGAAAATGAGACCTGGAAAAGAGATAGGGTTGGTCTGAGGTCAGCCCTTGTCAGCAGAAGGTGCAGTCCTTAAAGGTGAAACTGCTGGTCATCAAAGGAGAGAGGCTTTTCTCAGAGACAGTGAACACAGAAAATATATATATTCCACCACACAGAGTGAACATCCTGGGCAAGATTACTCAAAGTATGTAAGGGCCACCTCCCTGACCCCCTCACAGACCTCAGTTCACTGTCACTTATAAAGAATACACCCAAGCTGTAAGGAAGGAATCTTCCCAAAAATGCAAGGGAACATCTAAAAGGACACAATTAGCTCTCACTCAAGGTTCCAAATAAAAGATAACAATTCTATTTCAAATTCATAGACTTCTGGAGCGGAGGCAATTGCAGCATTCAGAAAAGACATATAGCATGCCTGGTGATCTCTCCACCTGTTTACTTGTGGGAACAGGATGCCCCTTTCCTGATATAATTTAAAGGACACCAAGAGCGCCCCCACGATTTCCTCTGACTTCCCACTATCAACGTTACTCATTTGGATAAAGAATTACTCATGTTCCTTCTTAGAAATGATTCTCTCCAGAGATCCTCCTATAAAATGTGAATGTCTCGAGGCAGAGCCAAGATGGCAGCATGAGAAGAGTAGTGGAAATCTCCACCCAAACTACATATATCTATGAAAATATAACAAATTCAACTCTTCCTAGAATAAAGACCAGAGGACACAGGACAACATCCAGACCACATCAACACCTGCGAGAACCCAGCGCCTCACAAAGTGGATAAGATACAAGCCCCGGCCCGGCAGGACCTGAGCACACCTCCCCCCAGTTCCCGGCGGGAGGAGAGGAGTTAGAGCAGGGAGGGAGACGGAGCCTAGGACTGCTGAACACCAAGCCCCAGCCATCTAGACCAGAGTACAGACACATTGCATGCGTGGGGTCCTGGATACTAGGGAAACAGGGCAGCAAGAATGGTGAGCAGGTACCAGAGGCCAGCACTGGAGGACAAAAGAAAAGCGAGTGGCCATATTGTTTGTTTGTTTGTTTTTCTGTTGTGGCGAGTGCTTTTTGGAAGTCTTAAAGGGACAGGGACCCCAATACTAGGGAAACAGGACAGCAAGACCGGTGAGCGGGTGCCTGAGGCTGGCATCAGAGAATAAAGAAAAACGAGTGGCCATTTTTTTTTTTTTGTGGTCGTTGTTTTGTTTTGGTGGGTGATTTTTGGAAGTCTAAAAGGGGCAGAGCCGGACACGTTGTCCAGATGTAGAGAATCCGGGGATCTCTGGGCACTCTAATCCCCTGGGCTGCAGGAAGCACAGAGCCCCTTACAGAGATAAATAGCCTCCTGGCTGCTGCCCCTCCAATGCGACTCCACCATTTTGGAGCAGCAGCCCAAGCCAGACCATGCCCAGAGAAACAGCAGAGATAAACTCCATAGCATCCAGGAAGGAAGCAGAAGCCCTGTCTGTGTGTAAATACCCAGCACAAGCCACTAGAGGTCGCTGTTCTCCCAGAAGAGGAAAGCCACAAACAAACAAGAAGGGAAGTTCTTCCAGCCGTCAATCGTCCCAGCTCTGCAAACTATTCCTATCACCATGAAAAGACAAAATTACAGGCAAACCAAGATCACAGAGACACCAGAGAAGGACACATACCTAACCAGTCTTCCTGACAAAGAATTCAAAATAAAAATCATAAACATGCTGACAGAGATGCAGAGAAATATGCAAGAGAAATGGGATGAAGTCTGGAGGGAGATCACAGATGCCAGAAACGAGATTACAGAAATGAAACAAACTCTGGAAGGATTTATAAGCAGAATGGATAAGATGGAAGAGGCCATTAATGGAATAGAAACCAGAGACAGGAACTCATAGAAGCTGACATAGAGAGAGATAAAAGGATCTCCAGGAATGAAACAATATTAAGAGAACTGTGTGACCAATCCAAAAGGAACAATATCATATTATAGGGGTACCAGAAGAAGAAGAGAGAGGAAAAGGGATGGAAAGTATCTTGGAAGAAATAATTGCTGCAAACTTCCCTGAACTGGGGGAGGAAATAATCGAACAGACCACGGAAATACACAGAACCCCCAACAGAAAGGATACAAGGAGGACAACACTAAGACACATAATAATTAAAATGGCAAGGATCAAGGACAAGAAAAGAGTTTTAAAGGCAGCTAGAGAGAAAAAGGTCACCTATAAAGGAAAACCCATCAGACTAACATCAGACTTCTTGACAGAAACCCTACAGGCCAGAAGAGAATGGCATGATATACTTAATGCAATAAAACAGAAGGGCGGTGAACCAAGGATACTGTAATCCAGCATGACTATTATTTAACTATGATGGTGGGATTAAACAGTTCCCAGACAAGCAAAAGCTGAGGGAATTTGCTTCCCACAAACCACCTCTACAGGGCATCTTACAGGGATTGCTCTAGATGGGAGCACTCCAAAAAAGAACACAGAACAAAACACACAACATATGAAGAATGGAGGAGGAGGAATAAGAAGGGAGAGAAGAAAAGAATCTCCAGACAGTGTATATAAAAGCTCAATAAGTGAGCTAAGTTAGGCAGTAAGATACTAAAGAGGCTAACCTTGAACCTTTGGTAACCACAAATTTAAAGGCTGCAATGGCAATAAGTACATATCTCTCAATAGTCACCCTAAATGTAAATGGACTTAATGCACCAATCAAAAGACCAGAGTAATAGAATGGATAAAAAAGCAAGACCCATCTATATGCTGCTTACAAGAAACACCTCAAACCCAAAGACATGCACAGACTAAAAGTCAAGGGATGTAAAAACATATTTCACGCAAACAACAGCGAGAAGAAAGCAGGGGTTGCAGTACTAATATCAGACAAAATAGACTTCAAAACAAAGAAAGTAACAAGAGATAAAGAAGGACACTACATAATGATAAAGGGCTCAGTCCATCAAGAGGATATAACCATCCTAAATATATATGCACCCAACACAAAAGCACCAGCATATGTGAAAAAAATACTAACAGAACTAAAGGGGGAAATAGACTGCAATGCATTCATTTTAGAAGACTTCAACACACCACTCACCCCAAAGGATAGATCCACCAGGCAGAAAATAAGTAAGGACATGGAAGCACTGAACACACAGTAGAGCAGATGGACATAACAGACATCTATAGAACTCTAAATCCAAAAGCAACAGGATATACATTTTTCTCAAGTGCACATGGAACATTCTCCAGAATAGACCACATACTAGCCCAAAAAGAGCCACAGCAAAATCCAAAATATTGAAATTCCACCAACCATTTTTTCAGAAAACAAAGGTATAAAGCTAGAAATAAACTCTACAAAGAAAACAAAAAGGCTCACAAACACATGGAGGCTTAACAACATGCTCCTGAATAATCAATGGATCAACGAACACATTAAAATAGAGATGAAGAAATATATAGAAACAAATGACAAGAACACAAACTTCTGTGGGATGCAGCGAAAGCAGTCTTAAGAGGAAAGTATATAGCAATCCAGGCACACTTGAAGAAGGAAGAACAATCCCAAATGAATAGTCTAATGTCACAATTATTGAAATTGAAAAAGAAAAACAAATGAGGCCTAAAGTCAGCAGAAGGAGGGACATAATAAAGATCAGAGAAGAAATAAACAAAATTGAGAAGAATAAAACAATAGCAAAAATCAATGAAACCAAGACCTGGTTCTTCGAAAAAATTAACAAAATAGATAAGCCTCTAGCCAAACTTATTAAGAGAAAAAGAGAATCAACACAAATCAACAGAATCAGAAATGAGAATGGAAAAATCACGACAGACTCCACAGAAATACAAAGAATTATTAAATACTATTATGAAAACCTATATGCCAACAAGCTGGAAAACCTAGAAGAAATGGACAACTTCCTAGAAAAATACAACCTTCCAAGACTGACCAAGGAAGAAACCACAAAAGTTAAACAAACCAATTACGAGCAAAGAAATTGAAACGGTAATCAAAAAACTACCCAAGAACAAAACCCCTGGGCCAGATGGATTTACCTTGGAATTTTATCGGACACACAAAGAAGACATAATACCCATTCTCCTTGAAGGTTTCCAAAAAATAGAAGAGGAGGGAATACTTCCAAACTCATTCTATGAAGCCAACATCACCCTAATACCAAAACCAGGCAAAGACCCCACCAAAAAAGAAAATTACAGACCAATGTCCCTGATGAATGTAGGTGCAAAAATACTTAATAAAATATTAGCAAACTGAATTCAAAAGTATATCAAAAGAATCATACACCATGACCAAGTGGGATTAATCCCAGGGATGCAAGGATGGTACAACATTCAAAAATCCATCAACATCATCCACCACATCAACACAAAGAAAGACAAAAACCACATGATCATCTCCATAGATGCTGAAAAAGCATTTGACAAAATTCAACATCCATTCATGATAAAAACTCTCAGCAAACTGGGAATAGAGGGCAAGTACCTCAACATAATAAAGGCCATATATGATAAACACACAGCCAACATTATACTGAACTGCGAGAAGCTGAAAGCTTTTCCTCTGAGATCGGGAACTAGACAGGGAAGCCCACTCTCCCCACTGCTATATAACATAGTACTGGAGGTCCTAGCCACAGCAATCAGACAAAACAAAGAAATACAAGGAATCCAGATTGGTGAAGAAGAAGTTAAACTGTCACTATTTGCTGATGACATGATATTGTACATAAAAAAAACCAAAGACTCCACCCCAAAACTACTAGAACTGATATCAGAATACAGCAAAGTTGCAGGATACAAAATTAACACACAGAAATCTGTAGCTTTCCTATACACTAACAATGAACTAATAGAAAGAGAAATCAGGAAAACAACTCCATTCACAATTGCATCAGAAGAATAAAATACCTAGGAATAAATCTAACCAAAGAAGTTAATGACCTATACTATGAAAACTACAAGTCACTCTTAAGAGAAATCAAAGGGGACTCTAACAGATGGAAACTGATACCATGCTCATGGCTAGGAAGAATTAATATCGTCAAAATGGCCATCCTGCCCAAAGCAATATGCAGATTTGATGCAATCCCTATGAAACTACCAGCAACATTCTTCAATGAACTGGAACAAATAACTAAAAAATTCATATGGAAACACCAAAGACACCGAATAGCCAAAGCAATCCTGAGAAAGAAGAATAAAGTAGGGGGGATCTCACTCCCCAACTTCAAGCTCTATTATAAAGCCATAGTAATCAAGACAATTTGGTACTGGCACAAGAACAGAGCCACAGACCAGTGGAACAGACTAGAGACTCCAGACATTAACCCAAACATATATGGTCAATTAATATTTGATAAAGGAGCCATGGACACACAATGGCAAAATGACAGTCTCTTCAACAGATGGTGCTGGCAAAACTACACAGCTACGTGTAGGAGAATGAAACTGGATCATTGTCTCACCCCATATACAAAGGTAAACTCAAAATGGATCAAAGACCTGAATGTAAGTCATGAAACCATTAAACTCTTGGAAAAAAACATAGGCAAAAACCTCTTAGACATAAACATGAGTGATCTCTTCTTGAACATATCTCCCCGGGCAAGGAAAACAACAGCAAAAGTGAGCAAGTGGGACTACATTAAGCTGAAAAGCTTCTGTACAGCAAAAGACACCATCAATAGAACAAAAAGGAACCCTACAGTATGGGAGAATATATTTGAAAATGACAGATCCGATAAAGGCTTGACGTCCAGAATATATAAAGAGCTCACATGCCTCAACAAACAAAAAACAAATAATCCACTTAAAAATGGGCAGAGGAAATGAACAGACAGTTCTCCAAAAAAGAAATACAGATGGCCAACAGACACATGAAAAGATGCTCCATATCATTTATTATCAGAGAAATGCAAATTAAAAGTACAATGAGGTATCACCTCACACCAGTAAGGATGGCTGCCATCCAAAAGACAAACAACAACAAATGTTGGCGAGGCTGTGGAGAAAGGGGAACCCTCCTACACTGCTGGTGGGAATGTAAATTAGTTCAACCATTGTGGAAAGCAGTATGGAGGTTCATCAAAATGCTCAAAACAGACTTACCATTTGACCCAGGAATTCCACTCCTAGGAATTTACCCTAAGAATGCAGCAATCAAGTTTGAGAAAGATAGATGCACCCCTATGTTTATCGCAGCACTATTTACAATAGCCAAGAATTGGCAGCAACCTATATGTCCATTGGTAGATGAATGGATAAAGAAGATGTGGTACATATACACAATGGAATACTACTCAGCCATAAGAATTGGGAAAATCCTACCATTTGCAGCAACATGGATGGAGCTGGAGGGTATTATGCTCAGTGAAATAAGCCAAGCGGAGAAAGAGAAATACCAAATGATTTCACTCATCTGTGGAGTATAAGAACAAAGGAAAAGCTGAAAGAACAAAACAGCAGTGGAATCACAGAACCCAAGAATGGACTAACAGGTACCAACTGGAAAGAGTGGGTGGGTATGGAGGGATAAGGGGGGAAAGAGGAAGTGGGGTATTAGGATTAGCATGCATGGGGGTTTGGGAGAAAGGGGAGGTCTGTACAACACAGACAAGACAAGTAGTTATTCTACAACATTTTGCTATGCTGATGGACAGTGACTGTAAAGGGATTTAAAGAGGGTACCTGGTATAGGGGAGAGCCTAGTAAACATAATATTCTTCATGTAAGTGTAGATTAAAGATAAAAAAAAAAGAAAGAATGAAAAGGGGGATTACTCCCTGATAGGATAAAACTAACTGTAAATCAATGATTAATGCATGCTTTAAATATCCTTAATTTTGATCACTTAGAGGGTGTCAGATGATCGGCTATGGAGGTACACTTTTTGATAATATTCCTTTCTCTTAAAAAAAAGCATTTCCTGTGTGATGACCTCCAATAATTTCTACACAATTGTATAAAGGGCATATCAAAGTGTGGGCAAAGGGTCTGTTTGTGTTTATACAGAGGATCAAAGCCTAATTTGGCCACCCAGAAAATGAACTAGGATACAATATGAAGAAGAACTTCCAACATCAGCACTCTCTGGAAGAGTCATACCAGAAGATGATCATCAAAAACCTCAACAAAGATCCAGGCGATGATGCAGTTGTAGCTGCGTTCTTCCCACTGGTTCCTGGACTTGCCATTGGAATGAAAAAGGAGATATCTAAGCTGGCCTGTGCTTTCAGTAAAACAAAAAATTTGACTGGATCTATACTGTTGGAACTCAACCAAGAATAAGGAGAAGTGCAAGTTTTAGCACTCCAAAAACTTATGACTACAGACTATCTACCGTTAAAAGAATATATGGGATGTGAACAGTCCCCAAGAATGGGTTGTTTTAATTTGTTTTATTTCTCTCAGAGTGTTCAAGTTCAGTTGGACAATATCCACCATATCATAGATAAGTTTTCACAAATGCCTAGGGCGCCTAACTGGTTTTCTTGGTTTCACTGGAGATGGCTGGTAATTATAGGTCTGCTTTGGTTATGTAACTGTATTCCTATTATGTTAATGTGTGTGCACAATTTAATTAGTAGTTTAAAACCTATACATGCTTAAGTTACTCTACAAGAAGATATGTCAAAGAAATAATCAATCTTCCCATGTTTTCTTCCATCTACTACTCCTATAGCTTTTCATCTTCCTTCCTAATTACAACCCTTAAATAGAATTCATGCCTCATATCGAATTTACCGAGTATCATAATTCTTCTAAGTGATAAAGATACCTCAAGACACATACTGGGCATAAAAGCCCCAGGGCATAAATATGCAAAGAAGTAAAAAGGTAACCTTTCAAACAATATTACCTCTCTCTCACTTACCAACTTTACATTTGCCTGTATGGCCCCAGAAGATGACTGGTTAGGCAGAGATGGGTAAGATTCCTCAGGGGAGGAACAACCTAAGGCAGGCACAGTTGCAGGGGGGCCATCAGGTGAGAAATTGGGGATCAACAGAGGTGAGGCTTAGAACCTCACCCCCCCCCCTCCCCCCAGTTTTGATAGAAATCTTCTGCATCCGTGAATGTTTTATTGCCCTTGTCTAGCTTGGATTAAAACTTACTCTACAGGCACACACCTGATCATCTACATTTGCTCTCTTATAGCACTAAACTGTGTTTTCTACCTTTATCTTGCATCTACCTACCACTTCAGCATTTTATTAAAAATAATAATAATAATAATAATGGAGAAATGTGGGATTCACATATAAATCAAGTATAAAAATCAAACGAATATTCATATTTGACCTGATTGTTTATAGGTCATAATACATGATCAAAACCGAAAGTTTCTGTGATGACTGCCGTTGTACTGTTCACCATGTAAGAACTTATTCACTATGTAAGAATTTGTTCACCATGTAAGAACTTGTTCGGTATGCTTCAGAAGATTGGAGATTGATGAGAATTAGGCTTGGGGTGGATTAATGATTGTGCATTGAGCATTGAGTCCCCTATATAGAATTTTATTATTGTTAACAACCATCTGATCAATAAATATGAGAGATGCCCTCTCAAAAAAGAATGTGAATGTCTCTAAGGAGAAACCCCTGCACTGCTGGGCAGTGTCTTTCACAGGAAGTACAGCTACATACAGGGGTTCAGAGTGGGGAAGGGGCCTAACCCCCATACCTGCCTTTTAGGAATGATTGATGAAGCTCAGGATATTTACCCCATGAGGAGCCTCACATGAACAAAACCTAAAAGCAGTATTTTTCAACCAAAATAAATGATTCTCCTGTGCAGGAAGGGGTTATTTAAACTCACCCAGAGAAGAACTCCCAGTATAAAGCATAACTTGTGATTAATAGATCAATCTTCTGTCAGTTACAAGACGTGCATTTCAGATCAGAGGAAGGAAGAACTTGTTAATAGCTGATGGGTAGAGTTAACCAGAGGAGAAACATACTGAATTTGCTTACATTCTGGAATTAGAATATAAAAGTATTCATTAGAGGGTTGGTGAAGATTTCATTAGGTGATGATGTGTGCTTAGGAATGGTCCATGTGTACAAACCAAAAATGGAATCTTCCAAGTTTCCAAGAATGTTCGAAAGTCCATTCATGGTGAATGTGCTCAGTGAAGGTGAGGTGTGCAGAAGGGAAGTCCATATTCCTGCCACTTCAACTACATCTCTGAAGTTCAACCAAGGGAAGCAAAGGATTAATAACCAAGTATAAATGGCCACTCTCCTGGTTGCTAATGCTGATGACATGTAATAAAGAAATCCAGATACAAATGAAGTCAACAGTAATTATATAACACAGTCCTGAGAATCCCAACCTAGAGCAGGGATTGGGGTGAGGTCTAGGAGATTGGAGAGAACAAAGAATAAAATCCCCTAGGAAGTGTTTGACAGTGAGTTTAGGAGTCCCTTTGCTCAAATGAAAGTGTTTATGAATCTATATTTCTGCATCTGTCCCCACTGAAACATGGAATCAGGATAGAGGAATTGACAACATCAAATTCTGCAGAATAGACTGTCATAGAAAGTTAAGCCATTACTAGATAATCATTTGGCAAGGATACTGGCCAGAGAAAATAACAATTATAAATAACAGTTATTAAGCACTAAATACTTTACATCAATCCTGTCAGGTGGGAAATTCCATGATTCAGTCCTGCAGATAAGAATATCCAAGCTCATAAGCAGTGGAGTCAGGAAGTAAACCCAAGGAGTCTAACCCAGGGCCTGGACTCTTCTCTGCTCTACTGTTTATTGAGCTCTCATGTTGGTGCCTAACATTTTAGAGGACCAAGCTTTTTGACAGTGTTTGAGCCAGAGTTGAGACTCTAAAAGGCCAGGAAGACTAGACAGACCGCATGGAGCCCACTGTGAGCTCTGGGATGATGCCCCCAGGCACGCTCCCCCAGCATGTTCCTGGATTCACTCAGACTCAGAAGCCCTGTGGGAGTGACCTAAACCAAGTCATGATAGGCTTTCATAAGTATGCAGACACAACTAAGAGATAAAGGCAGGTCAGTTTAAGGGAAGACAAGGGATCTGGGAGGGAAGATGGAATCTATCCACGTGGAGGGACAGAGCAGGGGGCCAGAGGAAGGTAAAGGCTGTGCTGAGCCATTGTCTAACTCCGTCCTCATTGCCTGGCCCAATTGCTTCGAGATAGAGGGCTGTTGTACAAAGATCTGTTAATTAGAGCTAAAGGACTGTCTTCTAAAGAGATAGACATGAGAGTCAAGATGATGGGGAGGCCATCAAAGAAGGAGGCAGTAGTCAATGGGCAGGGGTGAGAGTGGTTTGGGAGAGAGTTGGCACTTGCCAGACAGCCACCCACCACAGGCAGCAGTCATAAGGACAAGAGTGAGTCTGTGATAGGAAACATCAGAACAGACATAATTAAATGGGTAGACACTGCCCCATCCCAGGACTTCTGTTGGGCACTTCTGGGGAAGATGCCCTGGGCTGCCAGCTGGTGAAGAAAGGGATAGCTGAGAGCTCTTGTAGTAAAGAGCTCTGTAAAGCTCTTGTTTACCCTAGCATTTGTTATCAGGGAAGCCTGAGACACCTTTAATCTTCCCAAACCCTGTAAGCAAGTACAGTTTACAGTCCCAAATAATAAATGAAGGAATTGAGGCTCACAAAGGATAAATAAATGCTTGAAATCACATAGCCACTAAATGGCAGGACCAAGAATAAAACAACAGCTGATTTCTCTCTAAACATGATATGCTTCCTGAGAAGTTGAGCTGGATGACCTCTCAGGGACCTTCCACCTGAGTACACATTCCAGAAAGTCATCAAGACCATAGTATAATGATAATGATGACAAATAATAGAAAATACTTATGAAAGCATCACAACAGCATATGCAAGTATTTAAGGTACTGCAATTATTAATGTTTCTGTTTTAATAGATGAAAATAAGTACAGTAGGCATTATTAATATTCACTATATCCAACTCTTCTCTACTTTTTGGTCCCTTAACGAATTACAATTCTCTCACCCTTTGAATTTAGGCACTGCTGTGTGGCTGGTTTTGACCACTGGAAGATGAGCAGAAGCACCTTGTGTCCCATCCAGGCAAAAACCATTAACTGTAGGTGTTGGTCCCCCAGGCCCTCCCTCTTCTGGAGCAGTAGTTCTATTGGTATGAGTTCTTGATGATTTTGTGAAGCAGTCCCACATCCCCACCCCAGACCTACACTGGACTTGCAGCATGCTTGAAAAATAAACTTCCATTGTTTAAATGGCAATTTGGGGTTCTCTTTTCTACTCTCTCCTTGACTGATACACTGAGACCTAGAAAGCCACTTGCTGAAACCCACCCAGCCATTAAGTGGTGCTGGGATTGGAAGACTCAGAATGAACAGTTTCATCAGGTTCTTGCCTCCTGATTCAGCAGTACATGTCTGATGGGGCAGCACATGTGAAGGCAAAGGAAAGCGTTCCCAAGGGAGAGGATGAAGCAAGTATACCAGCTCCAGGTCAGCGGGGGACAAAGAGTAATGGTGCCAAGTGGGGCAATGTGGGCTGTGCACCAGGAGACAGGGATGGCTGCAGTGCCAATGCCGCTGCTCTGACTAGGTCAGTAGGAGAATGACACAACACAGGCTCCCAGAGAACATGAGTCAGGTAAGAGTGACTTTTAGCAATGCACCAAAACCACTTGCCAAAGCTGGAACAGTGACTCCATCTCCACTGCACGACCCAGCAATGAACCTGGGACAAGCTGTCCTCCTAAGACAGGCTCATATGGTCACTTCCAAAGATAATTTACACCATACAATTTGCTTGAAGGGTTGGGTGTAGATGGGAGGCAAGGGAAAAGCAGCTTTTCCAAGAGACCATAATGGCAAATGTCTTGCTGCCTCCTGCTCCTTGTCCTCACAGCCACGTGCTTTCCAAAGGCACTGGCTCTTGGCCCACAGTGAAGGCCAGAGCCAGGTTGTTGGTCATGGGGAGGCCTTGGGAGGATACAGGGAAAAGGGAAGGAGCACATCAGAAATAGAAAAGCTCCATATTGGGCTCCTTATTTTCAACAGGGCCATCTCCAGCATGTGCTAGTAGCATGAAATCATGAGTTCTGACATCACTGCACATGTGCGCATCATCAACACTTCATGATATAATGGCTTTTCCATTCACAGAGCTATTTGGAGGGTTCTCTTGTTGATGCCTCCCAGTAATTCAGTGACATCTACCAGCTGGACAGTGGTGTATCCCCACTTTATAGATGGGGAAACAAACTCAGAGCTTCGGGGCTGACCTGCAGCTGGTTAATAACAGCCATAGCCACATCCAGTGTCTGGATCCAGCGCTCTAATATCCCCCTCCCGCCACCCAACACCTGCCCCTCCCCCCAGCAGTCACTCTCTGCTTGACCCTCAGAAAGAAAATCTCAGGCAGAGCTTAGACCAGTAACAACTGCTATTGGCATCTGCCATTCCTGTATCCAGGAATATTCAGGAATGAGTCACACATGGGGTTTAGAGTGCCAACTGCTATGAACAAGGGAGCAGGGGGACTTCAAAGTCACCCCATGGGGAGGGGAGATCACCCAGTCATCACCATGCTGCATTCCTTGTGCCTCCTCTGCAGGCCCGCTGCCTGACACTCAGGTGTCATTGAGTCTACTTGATGGAAGTAAAAAAAGCAAAAGAGAACTGGTAGGAAGCTTCTGCAAACATACAACTGGCCAGCCTGAGGACCTCTATGAACAAAGGCTATGGCAGAAAATAGTCCCATTCTGTGATCCGTTACAAGGCACAACCAAGGCCTTCAGAGAGCCCTGCAGAAAAAAGACAGTGGCAGGTGCCCAGGCTCCTCAAAGCCAGCTCCTCCCCATCATCACTGCCTCGGTGAAATCTTTGTCATATTCTCCATGGCCAGGAAAACTCCACATCTGAGGGCTTTCAAAATGTCCCTTCAGGACCCTGGGATGAGCAACTCAGTTGTAAATATTGAAGCATTATCCCAGAGATAACACCCTGGGATAAATATTCAGATAAACAAACGGAATCAAAGGGTCCTCTGGGGGGAAAGAGTGCTTCCAAACATCACCTCACCTGGCTGTTCTCAAGTCCTGGTCCTCCAAAGAGATTTCCTGCATTTTCCAGGCAAAACGAGCCCCTCCTGAGCTTTCCTTCTGTAAATGTTTATGTTTTGGCCAAGACATTTGGTCTGCTGGATGCTCCTCCTTCTGTACTTGGCTTTATGCATTTGTGGATGTTCCCAGTTTCACATAGCAGGTAGGGTGAGGAACTATGTCCTGAGAACCTAGCAAGCACAAAATGAATTCTCAATAAATTGAAATAGTATCCCTTGGTAAACTGACCATGTGCTTTATGTACCATACTAACCTATTTCCTGGAACTCCATTCCTAAATGCCTGTACCCCTTAAGGTACAGCTGCAGGTGACTAGAAAGCAAGGATTCCAAGCTCTGATCAGCTCCCTCCAATGAGTCATCATGACTGCTCTTGCCTAGCTAGCTGTGTGCAAATAGCATACCAGCTCCAGCCTTCACTCCTTCATAGATATGTGCTCTCTCAATTTTCTTGAAAAAACATTATCTGTCTTAATCTATATTTCACTTTTCTTTTTACAGAGATACATACCAGAAACGTTTTCATTTGTTCCCTAATTCTACCATAACAAACAAAACCACCACACAAGCATAACAGCAAATATCCCACAACACTCATAGTTTCAGTTACCAGTGGGCAGATGGAAGTGGTGGGCAGCGGGATAAACTGTTGAGCACGTGGTCTTCCAAAGGAGCAGCCATGCCTCAGATTTCATTGCCATTCAGAAACATAGGTCCAGTGAAGTCAGACCTTCAGACATTTTTTAGCAGCTAGAAATCCAGATTTTTATGTAAAATCTTCCTATCTTAAATGTTAAGCATTTTTATTTAAAAAAATTAGGGTGTGAACTGTGTGCATTCAAACAAAACTCCATCTGAGCACCAGATCTGGTTTCCTATAAATGCCAGGGTGCAACTCTGCAGCAAAATAGTGGGTCCTCTGTGCCCTCCATTAGCCTCTGTGATGGGGACTATGAGTACAAGAAGTCCTAGTGTGGCCCCTTCATGCCAACTGTGAAATTAAAGGGTAAAGGATTACATCTAACAAGCACTGAGTTTTCAGGTGCAAATACCAACACTTGGTCAAAATCCACTGGTTTCTTCTCCATCAGTCTCCCTAATGATGAAAATAATTAACACACTTATATAAAAGCACAGAACAAAAGGGAGCCTTAATTTATCCATCTATTTCAGGGTCACACCTGTTATCAATATATGACAAGTTAATGGGTCTTAATTAAAAAAGCAACAGTAAAGCAATTTAGGAAACTGAGGGATTATTATGAGTCCTAGCTGTGACAGCGTGTTTTGTGCACCATGGACGATAACAGATTTGCTTTCCATGGTATCTCAGATCCATCATCCTGAAATACCTGCTCTTGGTTGAAGTGGGACATGTTCTTGTCTGCAAAACGTGCCTGGTTTGTTTGGCTGCTCCCAGAATGACAGCAACATGGGAACCAGGCAAGAGTATGAGAACTAAACAGGGTAAGACAGTATTGGCAGGCCTGATTGTGGACCAAAGGTCATGACCCTGGAAGCATTCGTGAGCCAAAGTTCAAGAGAGAATTCACATAAGGGACAACACATCTCTCATGTCCCTCCCCCAAACCCAGTAAACTTCTGAGCACTGGGCATTCTATTTAAGAAGTATTTCTCAAATCCAGACCCTCTATGTCACTATTTTCTGGCCCTCACCATCTCTTCCCTACAATGGTGCAGAAGACACTTCATAACTAGTTCCTCTGCTTCACCTTGTCTGTGGCCATTTGGATTAAGCCCCTCCTTCATAGAATAACCTTTAATTGCTCCAATTTCCAAAGCAGAAATTAAAACTTGACCATCTGACAAACATGTTTACTTTGGCTCAGTGTTTATCATAATGTGTGTTATTTTATGTGTAACTGGAAATTTTTGCTTAAAAATGTGGATTAACTGTAAGACATGGCTTGTATTTCCAGATGGAAAAAGTGAGATGGAGTTATTCTATGTAGACAGCATGTATGGCTCATGTCTTACCAATGGGTTTCAGCCCCAGGCAAGTTCACTATGGATTCAGTGATACTGAGGAATGACAACAGAACTTTCTTGGGGTAAAAAGGTTTATTATTACCCAGCTTTTTCTCCCAGCGATAGGTCAAGCAATAGAATTAAGTCTGCATCCAACAGACTGCAGATCTGTAATCCTCCTTTTGTCTCTGCCTTTACCCAGAGCACTGGGCAGAGCTCTTTATATAGTGACACAGTCAATAATAGCTTATTGCCTATGGGTGTGGAAGCAGCAGCCTAGCAGCAGGCCAGTTACATCATCAAGTAGTTTAGGGTCAGGAGACGATCCTGGCCATAGGAATTTCCATTTCCCCACAGCTCACCAAGTAGCCATAGTCCTCACAACTCTTATTACCTCTTAGAATTACCATTTATGCTAGCTGCCTAGACCTATTGGCATTGGAATTTGCAAGCCAGGGCAAGTAGGAGGCCTGAGGTTGTAAAAACAGAATACAAGAACCCAGAACACAGATGTGTGTGTGTGTGGTGGTGGGGGTGGGTGGGTGGGTGGGGGTAATGGTGGAGGTGGGGAGGTGGGGGTAAGGGGATGGAGTTGCTAACAAAATGTTCACCTATTTCTTGATAAGAGGGAAAATTATCTGAGGATGTGAGGATTTGGTGCTCGCCACTGAGCACAGGTGAGTGTTATATCCAGAGAAAGAGCAAAGGTCATGTGACAATGATGTGGGCTCAGAGACCTCAGTGCTCTGCATTTTGTCACAAGATAAGAAATCAAGTCTTCCTACACAAGAAGCACAGTCTCTCAGAACTGGGACATCTTTAAACTTGAACTAAACAGCATCAGTTCAGGGTGGCCACTTGGAAGTCCACGAATTCCAGAAAAGAGGGACAAGGAGAAATACAGCATCCTGTGCTTTCCCTGCTGTGCTCTGAGTATTAAAACGTCTGTGTGTAAAGCTCTTTGAAATGTATGAATCAGAGAGAATTCACAAACCAAGTTTCTACCTTGTTGTTAAACACTGCAAGCCCAACCCGTATTTTGAGATTCAGAGACACATGTAACATAAATTCTGGACTTGAGAACCACTTGGTCCCCAGCTAATGGGAAGCCACATTGGGATTTCCCAGACTGACTGTAACAACCCCGCACTCAGGTGAGCTGGCCAGCAGCCTTTATACTGCTGTTTTCCATTCCTCTGCCCTGCCCAGCCACTAGGTGTCTGACTAGGTTCCTGTGGCCCATCTGGCCCTCTGTATATAGCTCATTTTGGCTCTATGTAAAACAAAAGGAGAGTAAAATTGGGGCCCAAATAAGATGGAGCTGTGCAGGATGGTAGCCAAGAAGTACCCTAAGATCCTTGAGGTGTTTCTCACCTTTATTTGCCTCTTAGGACTCAGATTTTGCCAAGGCTCAGAAGCAAGAGCGCAGGAATTATTATTACACAGAACAGCTGTGATTCTGGCCGGTGTCCAAGCGAGAAAAAAACCCTTTACACATGATTTCCTGAGGTCAGCCCAGCCCCCAGGCCCCTCCACCTTCTCAGAATCCCTCAGCTAGCCGGCAAAACATTAGAGCAAGTGGAAATAGAGATTTGCCCAAAATCAAAAACTATTTTACACAATAGCAAGACACATTCTGGGTGGAAATCACTGCTACAAAAACTGTGTCCTTTCTCCAGCCAGAAATATTGCCTCAATTCAGATTCTGTTCAATTTTGCATCAATAAGTTTCTCTACTCAAATACACTTATGAGACATGGTCTGTGGCAACAATGATTTAAACTTGTCTTTTAACATTGACAATAACCATCTTCTACACTTTCCTTTCCAGTCACTAATTTGATATCTTCACTAAAAGAAATGCCAATAATTTGAGGGTTTCCAGAGTAAAGTGCCATGAGGTCCTCTAGATAGAGAGGAAGTGAGGTGTCACTGTTGTTATTGTGAGCTGATAGGAAAAACACTCATGCACCAGAGGCCTGGAATCAGTCACTGCCTGCTCAAAGCACAGAAAGGGCAGGTGTTAGTTATAATTGCTTCTAGACTTCCTGCCATGGTCAGTTGAAAGTCAAACCTGTAAATGCTGCCTGACTACAATAAAATTGGAGTACACAGACATTTTTGCATCACTGCCTGGTGAAAATATACTGACTGGGGTGGGATGAAATGGATGCCAATGCCTAGGGAGGGGACGCTGCTAGAATAGCAATGAACAAACTCCCTGTCTTTGTTGCCTTTTTTCTTCCTTTTTTTTTCTTCCAGGGCCAAAGGGGGTAACAGCGCTGTGAGGAAAAGGATTTTTCCATTTCCAGAAGCAGCTTTTTATTTAATCTGTAGTATCTGAAAAATCAAAAGTTAGCATAAGTGCATAAGTACAGCCATCTTAAAGGGTTAAACACCACCCTCTAGCCTAGGAGAAGGAAAATTATTAGAATCTTGAGAAACAAATTAGTCAGCCAGTGTTAAATGTAGTGACCTTCAGTTAGCTAACCTCAAATCAGTTAATCATGAACACCAGGTGGTGGGCAGCTGCGGCCTTCAGACTGCTAACCTTGGTCGGATAGTCATGCATACCAAGCTTATCTTGCTAAAACACTCTGTAAGAAAATACTGTCGTTTTGAAAATGCTATGCTATAAAAACCTCTGGCTTTGACTGTTCGGGGTCCTTGTTGAGACCCGCTGCGCCGGGCTAACTTGGCCCCCAGCTAGCTGGTTCCTGAATAAATTCCTCTTGCTTGTTGCATCAAGAGACATCTTTCGTGAGTGATTTGGGGCGGCGTCCTCCTCTGGGAGAAACCAACAAATCCTTCTGAGAGCAAGTCAATAAGAGCAATTTTTTTTAAACCTGGGTCTTCACTAAAGATATTTCTTGAGATTCTACATGGAAGTTCTATGCTTTCAAGTTCCCTTTGGCATCTAGACATGGATCCATATAATAGCCACCCCTCAATTCCCAAAGAGGGATTTGAACTCAGACAGGTTCTCTTTTTTTTCCAGGGACCCAGGATGTAGCTCAAACAAACCTGATCTTTACTTACAGATACTACAGAAGTCCCAAGGTGAAAATGATGCAGAATGGCTGCCAAATCGCAACCATATTCTGATACTGGGTAAAGAAGGGATAGAAGAAGTAATATTTATTGGGTGCTGACCATGTGTCAGGCACAGCTCTAGGCCTTTGCAAATAATAATTCATGTACTTCTCTCAGCCACCCTATTGTGGACCCTATTCTTAGCTTCAGTTTACAGATGAGAAATCTATGGCATAGAAAGATGAAGTAACTAGCCCAAAGTCATAAGGTGGGGAAGTGAAAAGGCAGAGATTTGAACTCAGATGACCCGGCTGCCAAGTCAATGCTCTTGGTCACAGTGCTACATGGCCCATGGCTGCCAGGCAGGAGACAAAGGGTGAAGCAGATCGGGGGTAAGACAGTATGGAGTTGTGGAGACGGGGGCAAACTGGCATGGGCATTCTCTGACTTAAAGGAAGCAGTCTCTTCTCAGATTCAGAGTGGCATACAGACATAGGATTTTTTCTTACCAAGACACACTGGAAATCTGGATGCTATGTGAAACCCCAACTTACAAATATTGGCAGCTAATTCAAAACCTTTCAAACATTGTATGAGCTAAACCAAGACAGCTGAAGGAAGGCTGCTCTGTGAGCCACTATTTTATTACCATCACCACAGGTCAAAAGCCTGGCTCTGGGGCATTTTCCAGAAGGTGTCCTATGGCTCCCACCTCTGTGGGCACGTTCACAGGGAAGTCCCAAGCACTGATGCAGCTTCCAGGGAACCCCTCTTACACAGCTCTAAACATGTCATCCAGTGCCTGGCACACAGTAGATGTTTGGGGGAGTGAAAGAAAAAAAATGAGCTTAATGGCCTTAGTGCCATAGCTTAAGGAAACCTAGTGTTAGAAATTTAAGTAAGTAAATAAATAGAAACAGGACTGTGGAGACAACATGATTTGAGAGTCAGGAGACCTGGGTTTCTCAGTCCTTACACAAACTTGGATGTGTCGAGCACATGCTCAAGGTCCTTCTCCACCTTAACTGTGCGCTTGTATCACAGAGCAGATGCATTCAGATGCATACAAGGAGAGGATTTTTATCATTCCAAAGGACCCCCCACAGGTCCCTTTAAATAGTGAGCCTGCCTCAGCTGTGTTTGTTTCCCAGATGGGCACTTAAGCCCCAGGATCTGCAGCCCCTCAAGGTCCTTGGTGTCAGTCAGGAGAGTGAAATCACAGCTACTCCTCCGGAGTCACTGGGGCAGGAAGGACTGTGCTGAGGTACGAAGGGCAGGTCCAAGGTACCAGAAATACTCAGAGTAGAACCAGAGGGCTCAGCCACCACAGCCACTTCTTTCTGAGGGCTGCTGTGAGATTTTATTTCAGGCACAGTATGTTTCAAGCAAACACCAAGGGAAGACTCAGATCAGTGCATACGTTTTGTATTTCTGCATCACTGAAATACACAAGCTCCCAGAGGTCACTTGGCTCAACATGGAGATCATTTCAGTGGCTTCCACCAAAGCCCCCATGCCCCTCAGACCAAGCCCATGTGATTTCCTGTCCCCCAGGGCACCTTCCCTACCAGCCTCGTCCAGAATGGCCTCCCTCCTCTAAATAGGCATGAATGGACACCCATCATACTCAGGATGACACCTCATAGTTCAGAGCTATCTTGTCTTCGGGTTGGATTCTGTGTATCAAACATTTGCCCAGAAAGCAGCCACACAAATTATGTGTGTGACCCAGAGGGAGTAGAGAAGTGGCCCCTCTGCTCAAGGCCTACCTCTGCCCTGGGGCCTATCTGAGGCCAGGCTCCCTAAAAGCAAGATTGTGTACCAGGAATTTATTATGGACATGCTCCCAGGAGAACCAGGAAAGGAGTGGGGCCTAAGAACAAAGGGGAAGAAACCAAGTAAGTGGGTGATTTCAGGAGGAGCGCTGCTCTCCTCCTGAGCCTGCAGTCTAACTCTGGAGTGCAGTTTACAGCTTACAGTTTGTCCTGATCTGAATTAAAGCATCTGAAGTTTCATGTCCCAACATAAGTGGCACTGCTGTAGGCTGGGTAGGTACATGCACTCCCAGGAACATCACTTCCAACACTCTGTACTTGAGTGCATGCGCCAATAGTGGGTCACTGAAGAGAGACACAGGTGATGGCCATTAGAAGTGGAAAAATTCAGATGCTAAAAATTAGTCAAAGGCACTTTGTAGAAAAATTAAAATCCAGATCACTCAGTGTATTAATATGGCATTATCTAGACCAGCATTTACTCCCACCCACTGCAGGACCACATTTACAGGGCCTGTTTCCTGTCAACCACAGTAGATGATCCAAGTAGCCAGAAATCAGGTCTTTTATTTTCCTTGTGACTCCACCAAGTACTAATAGAAGCAGAATAGAGAGGCCTCTTGTTGTATTTTTTAATAAATGCTTATGTAGCATTTGTGATATGCCAGACACTGTTCTAAGCATTTTCAAGCATTAATTCATTTAACCTCTTGATGCCTCAATTTTTTCACAAGTAAAATCAAGCTAATAACAGCAACTTCACAGGCTTCATGGTAAGCTAAAGAGCCCATGTACGGTAACAGAGCCCCTCTGCTAGGATTTGAACCCAGGCAGTTTGGATCCTGAATCCATACCCTTAAACATGCCACCGTTAAAATGAGTGAAGGTTTATAGAACCAGACAGATCCAGTTTCAAGCCACAGTTTACATCAATAAAACTGCATATCATCACCGTGCTTTGGCTTTCCTATCTTTAAAATGGAGATGAAAAAAAATTAAACCTAATACCCACATCTGTATAACACATGCCCAGCAGGTGCTTAGGACATGATAGATACCTCATAAGTGTCAGCTATATTTATAAAAATGCTTAGTAAAATGACTGCTTGGTAATCTTTAATACAACACATTGTCTCTCCCAAGTAACCCTCAGTGGCAGATATGTAGAAAAAATAAAATTCCAGATCACCCAGTGTATTAATACAGCATTATCTAGACCAGAGGTTATGCCCCAGGGGGCACTTGACAAAGTTGGGAGCTATTTTGGGCTGCCTTTTCTAGGGTAGCGGGTCCTCCTGGCTTCCGGTAGGTGGAGGCCAGGGAGGCTGCTGAATGTCCTATGGTGCACAGGATGGTACCTCAATGAAGAATGACCCTGGACATAAATGCCCATAGTCCAACCCCTGGCCTTTGTAGATGCCAAAACCAAGGCACATAACAGTAATTGGCTCATGGTGGTTGTGAAGCCCATTTCCAAGCCCAGTACTCCACACGAAACTCCCTCAGCAAGCACAGAATTGGGCAGTAATACCTGTTTGGAGGACCTATAATTTTTTGTAAGGATCATGTAAGACACTCCAAGTAAAAGCCCTTCCACAAATGTATCATGCTACACAAATGTCAGAGTTTATTATCCAGGCTTTTGAAAAATATGTGAATAGATCTTGTATTAGGTCAACTAATTTTCCAGCAACTACATCTGAAGCTTCAGGTGGCACTACCTATATACAACATGAAAAGGTCTCCCCCATGGTGTGAGAAGCATTGGAGAATACCATTCCTGGATTACCTACCACTCAGCTAATCCCCAAGTGACTAATGAGGTGCCTGACTGTGTTTCCCTCCCAGCTGACAGATGCTAGACTGTAAATTCAGCCACATCACATCATTTATACCTGTGGAGTAATAGAGTATAGTGCACAAGAAAACGCACACCTGTCTCACTGCTGCCACTACACAGCAAACAAGATTCCCTGATTCTCACAACTTTCTGCCATTCCAAGGGTGCCCAGGATTACACACAGCACTTTGCCTCAAGTCTCTGAAAATTGCATCCAAACATTGCAATGCAGTGTGAGGCTGATGGCTGTGGAGAAATGCCCTTGCCTGGCCCCATTCCTGCTGCTGGTCCAGGCGGATCTCCCCACTGAGACAATCAACTCACCCCCTCACACCCTGAAAAGGACAAAATGAGAAGATTTGAGAGGCTTCCTGTCAAGGGTACCTCTTAGTTTAGCTGCCTCCCCAGAGTGACAAGATGCATGCAGCTGAGAAGGAAGGAGCCCCAGTCCTGTGTCCTGTTCCACAAACCCTCACTGTCTAGCACTAGCCAGAGGCCTTTCCCCTTGTGATAATTACTGACGTGCCTGCTGTTTCACCACCTGCGCCAACCACTTTGTCTAAACGCCAGGGACATAATCAGATCTTACTGGCAGCCCCCTCTTCACCAAAGAGCTACTGAACAGATAATCCATCACTGCTTGTTACATCAGCAGCAGGCTTCAGACCTACTGAAAGGGCCAGAACCCTCCCCTGTCCCTGCCAGCAGAGCAGCCTTTTGTGTGATGCATGTACAGACACACACAAACACACACATTCTGCACATTTTTGCCTTCAATATTGTAATTAGAATGTATTTTTACAATAATGTAATTAGAGTGTAACAAAAGATGAATGGGGGTAAGGACCTTTCAATCCCTCATTTTTCCCATAACAACTGACCATAAACTATTCTATATTTTCTTTCCAAATAATAATTATAAAAGCAGCTGTTAATGCTTCCATATTCAAGGCAAATTATAAAGATGATATCTATATGACACATATCTGAGAAAGGCTCCCTTAATAACCCCCTTTTACTGTGGAGGTGCAGAGAGGTTAAGTAATTGGCCCACAATCACACAGCAGAGGGGAGATTAGATTTGAACCCAGGTCATTTGGACACATATGGGCTCATACATTTTGATTGTGGAATTGTTATACGTTTGGTTACTAATAAAAGGGCAGAAAAATTTAAAAGCATGTGACTTGTAGTTTTAATACTAGTTTACTTCCAAAAAGAATCTTTTGACTCTAGAAAGCCCTGTATCTATATTAATGGTAGCAGTATCTTAAATTATGAGCTAAGCCAGGTATAAAATATTTAAATAACTTATGAAATCTAAACTTTCATTTTTCTCATAGTTACTAATGGCTGAATTCAGACATGAATGGAAGCAAGGTGGCCACATAATTCACAAAGGACTTGGACCAAACCCATTTAAATTAAAGAGAAGGCAGATGTATTATCCCTTCCAGGAGTAAAGTCAAGCAGCTTCTCTCTTCCTCACTGGGGAGAGTATTGAACATAATTGTTTAAGCATGAAAAAAAATGATTCTGGGAAAGAATTTAGTAGAAAGAACCTTCGGTTGGAACACATGCACATGTAGCCCCCCACCCCAAGGTGACAGGTTGTCCCAGTTCCCTGGAACTTCATCAAGGTAGTCTAATCTCTGAATCTGTGATAGCCTTGGGGACAGTGTCAGGGAAGCAGTGACCAAAAGACCAGGACCTCTTACTGAAAATCCACAAATGTCCTCTAAAGGGTGGTCTCCAGTGCCAAAGGCAAGTCATACTATGGTCTATAGGGTGTCCCTCCACAAAGTGAACAGTCTACCTATTCAGGTGGAAACATCAAAGTCTGCCATTAAAAGAAACACAAGGTGGGATAGTTCTCCTTGAAAACACCTAGACTCTCCACAGGAGTCATTAAGTCGGTATTTTTCCTGACTGTGAAGGTTCAGTGATCCCTAGGAAGAGCAATTCTTTTTCTACAATAAAACTACACAGAGTACTGTGCAAAGAGGATTTGGGGCTCCATCAGCTTCTCTCAAAAACCCTATGATGATATTATGGATCAAGAGAGCCTAGGCTATTCCACAGTAACAAACTAACCCTGAAATCTTGTGCCTTAAAATCTGAAAATTGATTTCTGGGTAATACAAATTATGGTGCTGACCAGTTTTATAGGATAGCCATCCTCCAGGCAGTGACTCAGTGATCCAGGCTCCTTCATGCTTGTGCCACTACCATTTCAAAAGTTGTCTTCCAGGTCACCATGGCAGGGGAATAGAGAACTGGAGAGTGCAGATCAGTTCTTAAGAGCTTTGGTATTTCTGCTTATAGCCCATTGGTCGGAACTAATCAAACACCACTCTCCCAATAGCAAGAAGGCTGGGAAATGAAGCGAGCACATAGGAAATACCTTCACCGTGTGCGACCAGCTTCCAAGAGCTCTTCCCACCAATCCAAAACTTAAATTCATAAACTAGTACTGATTTTTAGAGAATTTTACATGATATTTAATTTGGCATGTTACATTAATGTGGCTATATTTCTCCTAATCACATTATGTCATTTTTTATAATCTTGTTACTCTAACATCAAAGTTAAGATAAGAAATATATTTAAGCTCCATATCTGTAAGCAATAAGATTATGAAGTCTCTTTGGGTACTATTACTTTAAAAAAGAAAAAAAAGTATCTAATTATTTCAGCAGGGAAACTTTGCATTAAATTAATAGCCTAGCATTTAATTGCTTTTTTTTCCTTTTTTTTATTGGTGAATTATTTTCAGCTTATGATAATTTCAAAATAAATATTTTTCAAAGCCTCAGGGCTTTCATTGTATAATGATCATTTGAAAGATTTCTTGGTTATAGGGTTCTCAAAAGAAAGAAAAGGCTCTCCACAGCACCAGTTATTTCTATATTAAAAAGATAAAGTTGCTCATTAAGTGGTACAAGCCAATTTCTTTCATCAGTTTAACTGCCCATTTTAGCAAAGATTCAATCTCTGAACTAAGCAAATGGTTAAACATTTCAAAGTCAATAACTATACTCTATTTCCTTTAATATGAACATCTTACACATTTAAAAATGTTGTCAACCTCTTCACTGTGCCTTTCCCTGCGGAGATTGAAAACAGAGTTTTACTGTGAAGTTTGCATTTTTGTTTTTTTAAAGCACAATACATCTGTGTGTTTTGGCTAAGATCCTGCTAGTCATCACATGCACATTTTTTAAAAAACCAGTTGTTTTGGAAAGTATAGTGAGACTGAATAGCTCATTTAACAAAAAAATATAAAGTGCTCATATTTCTGTTTGTTTGTAATTTCCCTAGGGAGAATTGTTTCCTTCTGTAATAAAACCAGAAGTCCAAGGTAATAAACAATGTCCCATCTATGGGGGTTTGTGGCCAATCTGAGCATAGAAAAGCCAAAGACTTTCCTCCTGTTTCCTTTTTCAAACCAAACTCTTGGACTTGGAGACTGGAAGGAAAGAGAAATGAGGGGCTGGTGAGCTGGTGAAAAGAGGTGACTTTGCAGATCATTTAAAACTCTATAATGAATGCAAAAAATAATCAGAATGAGATAGCTGGAGATTCAATTCTTTAGAAAGAGACTCAAATTCATTTGTCCCTTAAAGGAGCCAAAGGAAAAAAGCCATTATTAACTTAGGCAATTAGAGAACTTTGTAAGCAATATCCAGTATGTTTAAAAAAGAACTGTCCCAAGAATACAGCCCACAGCCTAGGAAAACTTAATTTTTATAGCATTTAGAATGAAGAAAGGCCATTTCTTAGATGTGTTCAACAGAAGATTGTCATTTTAAACTGGTCATTTTTATGAGAAGTGGGGTTTTCATAAAAAGGAGTAAGTGCCTGAGTGAGTTTGAAATGAAATTAGGGTGCATGTTCTGCCCATGATGGCATTTCCAAATGAATGCCTGTTCCCAGTACTGCTTCCTGCTCTGCTGCACCCCCACCCCCACTGGTAATTCCAAGGCCTCAGTGCCTACCTCTGCTTTTGCTGCCTTCTCGATGACATTAAACACTTAACCTCTTTCTTAGATGGGAGGCATCAGTTCATGAGCTGCCCAATCCATGGGCCATTTCCCTTCTGTGAGTGATAAACAGAGAATGCCACTGAGGGACCCTTCCCAGAAACAGGGCAGAGATGGGGCAGCAAGCTAAGGAGGGGTTCCTCCTGGAACAAGCCCGCTGTGTGGAGTTGTGGGGGACCTTTGATGAGTCTTATTCCTTCTGCATTCCAGCAGACATGTCTAAGAGATCATGTCAGGAGTTTTATACCACCTGTACCACAGTGTCCAGAGGGTAATTCTCAGCCTTATCAGAACACTGGTATCCTCAGAGGGCTTTGAAAAAAGTGTGTCTCACCTGAGGGGATTTCCCCGGGCAAGTTCACTCTGGGTTCAGCGAGACCAAATAACTATGGAACATTAGGGGCAAAGTGTTTTTTTATAACAAGCTTTATTCTCACAGTAGCAGGTGAGTGCTGGAATCATGTCTGCCTCTGGGGCAGTCTGTGTACCGCAAGCGGCAGAACACTGGGAGGAGCTCTTCACATAGTAACACCAACAGCAATGGCTCATTGACTAAGGGTGTGTAAGCATCAGCTTAGCGGTAGGCCAATTACATCATCAAGTAATTTAGGGTCAGGTGAGCATCCTGACCATAGGACCTTGCATTTTCCCCACACTTGTCTTCCCCAGGATTCTTACCTTACAATCTGCATGCCCTCCATCTTCTGCAATAGTCCCTGTGTGAGAAAGCTGGAGCACTGTAACTAGATTCCACAGCTGCCACAGAGGATAACAACAACATAGAGAAAACAAAAAAAGTGATAATAATCCTCAAGCCTGAGGAGATCAATTGCCACTTAGTGGTCATTCCAGCTGTATTCAAACCAGTTCTACTCAGGTGAGTTCATGACTTGCAGTTCCATGATGGTCCCTGTGCAAGAAATCTGGAATCTTTAGCAACAAAAATTATGATAATAATAGTCATCCTCAAGCCTGAAGAGACTGACTGCCACCAAGTAAGTGGCTATTCCAGGTGCATTCAAACAAGTCCCAGTTCACAATTTGCACTTTCCATGGGAGGCCAGTAGCAGTACTGGTAGGGAACATTGAGCACACCCAACAAGTAGCAGTTTTTGCTAGGGTGTGTTCTCAATCCACACAGACATTAGAGGAGGTTAACTTTAAGGGTGATAAGACACATATTTTAATGACACTAACATAGGCAACTGCTGTCCATCAGGTAGGATGCATGCAAGAGAGTGATCCTGTGATAGGACTGTGGCAGGAAGGGGGTCTCATCCAGGTCTTGTACACCATACATTTGCTCCTCTCCCTGTTGGGGTTACTGAGGGGTCTATGCACAGCACCACTGGAGGCACATGCACTGGCCATAATGATAAAACAAAACTCCCCAATAAGATGCTCTTACCTTCTGGTCATTTAGGGTACACTACCATGATCTTTAGGGGCCACTCTGCCATTAATCCAGTATACACAGGAGGCCAGCCTCCAGGCCTTGTCCCCAAGGTGCCAGGAGGGCCAGCCATCACTGGTCCACATGTTAAAACATCCAAGGCCACATCCACTGAACAGTCTCTGGGGTTTATTGCAGTCATTGCTGGTAGCAAGATATTATTCTGGTGGCCAAACCCCAGCTTCAGTGGCTCCTTGGTTTATACTTGCAGTTGTATAGGGGAGGCAGCAATGTGTGTTACCATGTCTATAGGGCCCCATGCCCCTTTCCAGGGCTTCTCATTCAAGTGCCATAGCACTGTCCATAAGCAGACTTAACATCCCAGTAGACTGTTGGTATCTGACTTCAGGCCAGATTTTAACACACCATTTTACCTCTGTATCATGCCTGCCCCAGTAGGGTTATATGGTACATGAAACTTCCACTTTATCCCTAGTCATTGCACCCATTCTTGTAATGGTCCAGTAAAGTGGGTGTCTTGATCTCTCTCAATTACCTCCAGTCAGCCATAGGCTGCAAGGAGATGCTCTAGACCTCTTCTGGTCATTTGCTGGTCTACACAACAAGCAGGAAAAGCAACCAGAAGTCAAGTAGCTGTGTTCACACAAGTCATGACATTTGATACCCTTCTGACATGGGCAGAGGCCCAATGTAGTTTATCTGTAACCTGACAAGGGATATTGGCCCCTTAGCTATCATCCCAAGTTGCTGTGGGACTTGATGTAAGTCCCTTTTAGAGCATACAATGCATCCCTGCTAGGCTCTGCTGACTTCTTCAAAGGTCAAAGGCAGGACCCACCAATGTGCTACAACCCACATTGTCTTCTGCCCCTCATGCAACAAATGCTGATGTAACCATTGGGCTACATTAGAGGCAGGCTTTCCTTCTAGTCAGTGTACCTGGGCCAATTCATCTGCTTCATCATTTCCTGGGAATGCCAGTGGCAAATGACCTGTCACATGATATACTATAACTGTTTTAGTCTGACCACAGGGCCATAAGTCTTGCCACAATCTTGCCCCCAAAATGGTCAGTGACCAACTAACCAATTGGTAACATGTCAGTAGCCACAGAGTCAAGCCTCAATAGATGGCCCAGCTCTTAGTGCAGACAACCATAGAGGAGTGCTCCTGGGTGATCACCAGCCACACTGCCAGGAACTCTGCCCATTGACTGCTCTTCCCCTCACCATCTTTCATCCATATTGTCTCAGTCTTAGGATGGAAAGCCTCGGCCCTCCATTTCAGGGACTGCACCCTGCTGGAGCCAACTGTGCACCATGCATCTATGGGTATAGGGGTTCTTCCCTCCCAATAAGGGCTCTCACTACTAATGGCTCTAAAGCAAATTCTTCCTACCTTTCACTGGTATATGTCACTGGCCCCAATAAGTATTGGAGTTCTTCACTCAAGGGGCTAGTAGAGAGGGCACTATGTGGCTGTATGTATGTGCCCCACTTGGCCAGTGTAGGGTCTGTGCCACAGCACTCCCTGGCTTTTGGGTCCAGTCTTGAACCCACCCCACAATGGAATAGGTGGTTATTACCTTTATCAGGGCTGTTCCAGTGATGGGCCCCAAAGCCAGCAGGGCATGATACACGGCAGCCAGTTGCTTCTGTGTTAAGAAGCAACTTAACAGTTAAGAAGTTTCTGTGTTTGGGGTGGTTGGTCACAAACCCCTTTGGGAGCAAGAATTGTGGCAAGACTTATGGGCCGCTGGTTAGACTAAAACAGTTACAGTATTTCATGTGACAAAGTTGTGACCAGAATCCAATAGGTTGGCCAGTTCGTTAAGCTGCGGCCAGAGTCCCCAGCCATAACTGTCTTTGGTCACATGAACATCCATCTTATAGGGCCTTGACGGGTCTATCACACTCAATGCCTACATGGCCTTGACTGCCCATTTTGCAATGGCAAAAGCAAATGCACATGTCTCATCCCAGTCCTACCTGACACTTTTTCATACCAAATGGTAAAAGGGCTTCAAAATTTGTGCCAAGTGCAGGATAAACACTCCCCAGTCGCCTAAAAGACCCAAAAACTTGTAATAATGCCACAGTTGCAGGAATAGGGAAAGCCTGGACTTTAGCTATAACTGCTTCTGGTATAAACTTTGGTCTTACCTGACCAGACAACCCCCAGGAATTTGACTGAACAAACCAGGTCCCTGAACCTTGGTGCTGTTCACAGCCCATCCTTTCTCCTGTAAATGTTGCAGCAGTCTAGGTGCTGAACCTTCGAGATATGAAAGAAAATCAGATGTGAGCATGACATCAACAATATAATGGTACAGCTGCACCATTGGCAGTTTCTCCCATGCTGCCAAGTCCTGAGCTACAGGTTTATGCAGACGGTGGGACTGTGGAAGTATTCCTGTGAAAGGACAGTGAGAGTCCATTGCCATCCTTCCTACATGGAGGCAAACTGTTGCTGAACTTTCCTGTTCTATGTCAATGGAAAAGAGGCATTAGCAAGATCTACAACATAATGATACATCTGTATTTCATGACTGAGGGTGTCTGTAAGGCCTGCAGTAGAGCAGATGGCAGCATGCAGAGGGGGGTGTGACTTTATTCATTTCTCTGTAATCCACAGTCATATATCCACAGTCATAATAGACAGCCAGGAGCCACCTGGACTTTCTTTACCGGTTACACTGGGGAATTAAAAGGGCTATGAGTGGTATTTATAGTATTTTTTGCAGTTCCTGGAGGGTTTTCTCCAATTACTTTATGCCCTTCTGGCAATTTGTATTGTTCGGTATTTAGTCACCTGCCGAGGCACAGGCAAAGCTATGGGAGGGTGCTTAGCACGTCCCCTCAAAACCGTCTTCCCACACATACCCTCAGTCTGAACTCACCTGCAGTGGTCTGTAATCAAAGGCCCTGCAGGATACCTATCCCAAAAATATATTTGGGGATGGGAGAGGTGTACACAGTATACTCCTTTAGGGGTAGATGCCCTATCTCCAGTGGGATTTGGTCTTGTTTCACTCTGATAGCCTCACCCTTATATCCATCTATAACAGCAGTAGTACTGAGAAACTGCTCAGGATTGCCATAAATCAGTAAACATTCATCTCCTGTGTCTGCCAGAGCTAGGGCATGTTGCACATTCACTGGGGACCAGTGAGTTGATGTTTTAACATGTGATCTCTAGCCCCCACACAGTCCCCCAAGGTGGGGTCCTTGACCCTCCCCTCAGTCAAACCATATTGCCCAATCGTTTGCCTGTGTGGGTTCAGACAAGGTTGGCTTACTCTCCAGCAGGAAGTCTTGCAGGTACACAGACCAGGCTTATGGCTCTGTCTCTGGCCTCTGCTTCTTGGTCCTCAGCAGCTGAAACTGCTGCTCTGGCTTCAGTTGTTGCCACCATTCCAGCAGGATTCTACTGGGCTTCCCATCCGATTTCTGTCTGCTCATGCCCCTATTAAATCAACCCACATCTGGGTCCTTGTGACCTTGACAGGGCCTTTCAGACTCTTCTTCTCAGTAGCAGACAGTACTCCCTTCTGTTCCAGCATCACTTCCTCCTCCCCAAAATCTGCCACAGTACAGGTAACCACATTTATGGGCTGCCTTATGTGACGGGCAGAAATGCCCACTAAGGGCACAAAGAGGAATGAGGGAGCTGTTTGCAGCACTGCATCCCACATCTCTTTCATAAACAGCTCCTCATCCAGGTCTTAATTTACTGGGTTATAAATGAAATTTTTAATGCCTAACTCCAATAATACCTGTTGGAGCTCAGTGTACCATCTGCCATCTAGCAGGAGAAGATGATAAGTCACCCTTATTGGGCCACACAGTGTGAAGTGCAGCCAATACCCACTGGAGAAGTGAATGATTCCCTGGTGTGTATTCTACAGTTGCTACTGCAAGATAGGGTGAGTTTTCAGGAAAGCCAGATTTCCCATCTCTGACCCAGACAGAATGATCACATCCACCCCTGCATCCCAAAGTTGTACCAGGACCCAGGCTGATATGGACATCAAGCATTTCTGCTGAAACTGGGAGCCCAAATCCACCAGCTCTGTGTACAGGGGCAGAGCATGGAGTGCTCCATGACCTGAAGGAGGGGGCTGCACCTCTCATGGAGGAACCTGCAGTCACTGCATCTTTATTTTCTTGACTACAACTGGGTGGGATTTCAAAAGAGGAGAGGTTGATCCCTCCAGCACCACCTCTACCTCCTTGTTCTCCCCTGGCCCCTCCATCATTTCCAGGGCTGATGGCAGCTCTCTTGTTCCACAGAGTGCCTCCTCTGCTATGTCCTTTACCTTCTCCACAGTGCCTCTCAGCAATAGTACCTCAGTCTTCAACAGCTCTCTTACCTTCTCCTCAACACCTCACAGCTGTTGTTCTCATGCTACCTCTGCTGTGCTTCCAGCAGGAGTACATCCTTCTCCTTCATGGCCTTTGCCTCTTCCACAGTGCCTCACAGCTACACCTTCAAAGCTACAGCTCATTCTTCAAAAAATCTTTTATTTCCTCCATAGCACCTTGCCGCCTGCATTCTTGTACTGTCTTTTCTCATGTTACCATTACATCCTTTACCATCCACAATGCATCTCACAGTGATGCCATCTCAATCATCAATGAATTTTTTCTTCCTTCATGACCTTTGCCTCTTCTTGTACTTCTTGCATGAGTGTGTCTTCTCCTTTATAGCCCTTCTTAACACTGTGAGGAATAGTGCACCCACCTTGAGGGCACTCTTTTTCTTTTAGGCTTCCCTATTTTTCAGAGGGCCCCTTCTACTGCCTCAGGCATCACCTCTACCTCCCCCCAGGCATGAGGAGGGGCCAAATCCTCTAGGAGACAAGCCACCTCAGACCACATGACCAGTGGGGGATACAGGAGTGTCTCCCCATCCACAGGAGCAACCTGTTGAAGCACCCCTCCCATGAGGGCAACTTGTTCCATTTTTTTCAGTCTGCAGTGAATTCTGCTGACTACAGCAATAGCTTGTGTGAGGGGGATTTCCCCTGGGCAAGTTGATTCAGTAAGACCAAATAACAACAAGGGAATTTTAGGGGTAAAAGGGCTGTACGGAGCTTTATTCTCAGTGGCAGATTGAATGCTGGCATCACATCTGCCTCTGGAGCGTTCACAATCCATCTCCATCTCTGCCTCCAGAAAGAGCACTGGGCGGAGCTCTTTATATAATAACACCAACAGTAATGGCTCATTGCTAACAGGTGTGTAAGCATTAACCTAGCAGTAGGCCAATCACACTATCAAGTAGTTTAGGGTCAGGTCAGGAACCCGGCCATGGGAACTTCCACTTTCCCTTCAGATGTCAGGACCCATGTCCATGGAGTCTGACTTCATTGGCCTGGGCTTAGAAACTTCTGGGGGGGGGGTGTTTAAAGTAACCCAGGTGATTCCACTTCTTGGCCAGGGCTGAGTAGTTCTCAACCAGTGTTTCTGAGAAGGAAAATCAGCAGAGAGCTACAGGGAAGGCCTTCTGCAGGAGCTTGGTGAGTAAGGGGTGAGGTAACACAATGTGAACCTGCAGGATGAGCAGGTCTGCAAACTGTGTTAGGATAAACACCAAGTCCTTGAGAGCCATGGTGTAACTCTGGGGAACAGAAAATACCAGGGCAAAATGCCTGTGAAACCAAAACCAGTCAAAGGGAGAAATAAAGTTTAAATCCTGTTTATTGCTTACCAGGAGTCATCCCACATCTCTCTCCTCTCTTCTGCTGTGGCAGAGGCAAGGAAATCCTCTCCCAACCACTTGGGACCAGATAAGCCTTCCCTCACCCATGTAATTACTCATTGATATGGATATGGACTACTTCTCTCCACCCCTTGGAAACACCTGTTAATATGAAGATTCACTAAAGCTAGGTGAGAGATTCTGAAAATATTGCAATTTTACCCACACATGGGAAGAAGGGTGTAGCACAGAGCAACATGGCCAGCTCTTTGTTGACATATTGCTGGTGTTAAATTAAAAGTTTATTTAACACCAGCATTCAAGTGGTGTGGAGAAAGTGAAGATTCCTATGGCCAGGATTCTCACCTGACACTGGTTGGCTTGCTCACCACACATGTGTGGGTGATACATTGTTACTGACTCTATATCAGGAGCTCCAACCAGTGCTCTGAGCTGCAAGGCTGCAGGAGAGCAGAGGCTGGCCAAGGACAGAGAACAGAGACTGAGATAGCTGTGGGGGCAGAGAGGCCCAGAGGCAACGACCAGCTTGCTGCATTTATACTTGCTCTGAGTGGACAGGATTCTAGCGATTGACCTGTCACCATGGGAGTAAAGTTGGTATAAACCCTTTCACCCCATGAATGTTCCATTGACATTTTTTTGGTCTCTTAAATCCATAGTGAACTTGTCTAGAGCTGAAACCCACTGGCAAGACAGGTGGGAACATCAGAAGCTCAGGAGAAAAATGCCACCTGGAAACTGAGACTTCTCTGGCCAAACTTATTAAGTCTCCCTTGACATAACACATCTCCATTTGGGGAGCAGTCATTTGCTTTAATTCATAGCCTACTGCTACAACCATGCTTCATTCCCCCCCAACCCATGTCCTCCTTCCATACCACAATATGTCATTCCAGAATGCCACACTTAACTTAAAAATAAACACCTTCTGTCTCTATCCTGGCACAATTTCAGCTTATTTAGCATGATAACATATGTCACCTGCTTCCCTAAACCATCTAACATGGGCATGGCATGATGGTATTGGTAATTTGGTCAAATGAGAAACAGTCTGCCATCAGCACAACCATAATGACATTGGCTGTCAGTAGATATTATTGTGTTTTCTTTCTCTTCTTGTTCCTGGAAAATAAACACAGAAAAATACTGCAAGATTTCCAACCCCTAGGCCTTCCAAAGAGTCAAAATTTTTTAAAACATCACTTGGCTTTAACTCCCCTATTCAATAGGCAAACAATGATTAGGTGCCAACCATGTGAGAAGAAGCACACTTGGTGTAACTGGAAAACTAGCAGTAGCCATTGCCAGCAAGGGGCTTACAGCATGATGGAGAGACCAGACTGCACAGCATGGCAAATTATATAACAGTTCACAGGAGGAACAAAAATAAAACTCACAAGGCAGGGTGTGACCATCACCATTTCATCCAGCCATCCACATGTGAAGGAAAAGCTTCACTGGAGTTTACTGGAAGAAGTTACCACTGCTTTCAATCAGGTCCACAATTCCTGTTTCATCTGATACAGACCATGAATTTTCAGAAAGAGCTTGCTAAGTCCTTGGATCATTTTGTTACATGAATAGGTGACATTCTCTTTGGTTCAAAGGGAATATCAAAGGGAGCTTCTGCATGCTTTTGTACAACTTGCCATCCAGGAATTATGCCTGTTTGTTCTTAGAGGGTCTTAGCCTTTGAGGGAACAGCACAATATGGCATGGCTGTGTAGACCCCCAGATCCAGAAATACTAGCTGGAACTACAGACCTGTTTCCTCCCACTCAGTTATTTGTTCACTGCGTCAGTCCTTCAACAATTATTTACTTAGCTGTTAATAACCTAGGACAGGATAAAATCAAAACATAGGATGAGAGTTTGGGCTTTAAGGACTACTAATCATTAATAGAAGAGGTTTATACAAGGGATATGGGAGCACAGAGGTGTCTTAAGGATGTTTCGCAGAGATGAGAGGTGGAATTTCAGAGCTGGGCACACCTTTGTCTTTTCTAGAGAGCCTTGAGGCCCCTAACCCTTGAGCCAGGGTTTCATTTGCAAAGCTTCCCTGGAGTAAGCCCTGACTTGGGCTCCATGCCTGAATGCCTCCACCAGGGCAGATCCAGGCTCAGTCTCCACTCTAAGGTCTGAGAATTAATAGGGTAAAGCCCAGGGATAGCAGGGCACTCAGCCTGCTTGTCTTGCCTAATGCTTCTTCCCCACTCTGGGTCTACCCATTCATTCATTCATTCCTATGAATGCTACTCACTACAGTGCTTCAGAACTTTACAGGCCTGAATACACACTGGGTACTTAGTGACATTTCCACTCTTTCAGGAAAAAAGACAGGCATAAACAGTGTTACTCAGGTTAAGTCACACATTCTCAAAAAGGTAAATTTCACATTACTACCACAAACAGAATATGTAATGCTGAAAAAATCTAATGAGAAGTCTCTTCTGAAATGGTACTGGCTCTCTGCTGAATGTTACCACTGAGGAATGGAGAGGAGCTAGATGGAGAAGCTACAGGAACAGACCCAGGACCAACAGTCCAAGGTGATCTTGAGGGGGTTGGAAGAGGGTCTTAAAAAAGTCACTCTTCACTCCCCACTCTTCTCCTTTCCTAATACTTAGCTTCCTTAAGGAGAAGTAAGAGGCCTAGAGGAACAAAACCAGACAATGAATGTGGACCACAAGGAGACGGTCTTTAACCTCAAAGCTGTAAAGAGTTGATAATATAAGGTACTAATCTCTTTGTCTATAGAGGCATGCAAGCAGATAACAATAAACAGGTGATAAATTGATATAAGATATTAAATAAAGAGAAAGACTTTAAGGTAGATAAAGAAAACAATATTGCCAAGTCATTAATTACATGTCAAACACTGTGCAAGGCCCATATGCAGGGTTCCACAACAATGCTAAAGAAGATAGCATAGCTTGCATTTTGCCTATGAAGCACTATAGCTCAAGGAGTTTAAATAACATATTCCAAAGCAGCAAACTGGTGGGTGGGTGTGATTCTAAAGCCCATTCTCTTTCCATTACACATATTGCCTCCTTAGAGGATCAGAACAGTGGACTAGGTTCATTGTTCATTCAACTCACTGCATTGGTGTTGGGATGCAAGTATGAATATGAGCCTGGATAAAAGTCTAGATCTATGGGTGGAATTCTAAGACTCCATAAGGTAGCTTCAGTGCCTACTGAACTAATTGCAGGGATGTGGGACCCATGAGACCATCCTTCTGCTCCTGCCCCTCCTCCCTAGCCTGCCACCTCCCTGGGTTGCCTCCATCAGCACGGGATCACCCAAAGGACAGGCTCTGGATTTTCTCACCAATTTACCTCTCCCAGAAGCAGTATTTTGTAGAGGGCAGCCCTCAGAACAGCAGGATAAACTCTTTGGATTAAGAGGGTTCTCTGGTACCAGGCATTCAGGAAACCTGCAGGATACATTCATCTTTAGAGGATTACAGTGATTGTAGAGTACTGTAGTAGGATCTGCTCTTCCTAAGGCTGCTGCTTCATGACTACCTTAGGTCCTGAGAGGGCTTTGCTAGTCTCTTTAGAACAAGGGTTTTCAATCCCTTTGGACCTTAGCCCACAGTAAAAAATGTATTTTGCATTGAAACTCCGTATAAATAATACATACATGCACACAACTCTAGCCAAAGTTTAATAAAACAATACTTCCCTTTACTATGTGGGATGCACTCTGTTTCTTTTCTATTTTCTTTCTAAATCAATTTCATGACTCCACAGTTTGAAAAACACTAACCTAGAATACAAACTAGCCCGACTCTGAATCAGAAGGTCAAGGAATAGGTCATGAAACCAGGAATCAGGCAGCTGAGGCTCCAATCCCTGCTTCACTGCTTCCTGGCTGCATGACCTAGGCCAGTGACTTCTCTCCCTGAGCTAATGTGAAGACTTAATTTTATCAGTCCATACTGACACAGACTAGAGACACAGGAAACAGGTGGCACTGAATTCAGTCCTCAAGAAGAATTTAACAAAGTCGTTGTTTGCAGGGATGTGTGTAGGGTTAAGGCAAGGGCAAGCACAGGGAGTGTACATGGAGACAGAGCCATGGGAGGGGCTGCCCGATAGCACACAACCAGTGCCAACTGTGGCCCTGCAGGGAGGAAACCACGGCAATCAGTTCTCCAACCCTGCTCCTTCCTCCTTCCTATTTCCTACTGATGCTTCCCTTTGGCCAAAGCCAACAAAAAGCTGGGCAGGAAAACACTGATGAAATCCTTAAGGTAAGCTTCCTGGGAACAGCAGAGAAAAGAGAAGAAAGTGGATTAGGAGAGGCAAATTGAGAATATCCATCAACCCCATTCATGCCAAATGGAGAGAAGCAATCATGTGGGCTCTGCCACCCCTTCCGGTTGCCATATGCAGTTTCAGGGTATGGGTGAGGTTCTCACTCCTATAGCCCTTGAAGTTTTGCCACCCATTCTGACTTGCTGCTCAGCTGCATCTGCTTCTGGAGTGGAAGAGCCTTGGGCCTGGTCCTGCAAGGGATGAACATGAATCAGGCTCACTCCTAGCTTCAGGGAGCTCATAGAATCAGGAGAAGAAAAGGCCATGGCATAAAGGACCATTGCATTGAACATGAGGTGGTGGGTGCCAAAAGTGTTGGGCCAAGTGCTATGAGGGAAAAGAGAAAGAAAAAAAGCAGATCCTGGCATCTGGGAATGGGTCTGACATTTAGAGCTAGACCATGTTTTTCTGTTGGATGTAAACAATCTCACAGAACACCAGCATTGGACAAGGTCACTCTGAGGTAATAAAATTAGACAAAAACAAGGTGATTGTATAACTTACATAACACCTAACATCCCCTTCTCTTGGCTAAGAGAATGAATGCTGCTTCTTTACTAATCACAGCTTTTTTTCTAGCTCTAGTCTGCCCTCCCTATTGATAAGAATTAAGATGCCCAATTATTCCTGCTTTCTGACAGCACCCAATTCAGAACACCCGCTTCCTTATATTCTCCCCAAAGTTGCCAACCAAAGGCCAAATTCTAATAAGGTTTTTCCTAACATGATCTTGCTATGGTACCCCACCATTCCCCACAGTAGGCATTCTCCCACACTGAACTGAGAAGAAAAGAAACCCAACCTGTGGATGTGCTCCTGGTGGCCTGTGACTGAAGAACACTGCCACTTAAGGAGAAGAAATGAATTTCATAGCAAAGGGCCAGAGCAGGTCCATGGAGAGTTGGGGTCTGGGCTTAGGCAGAGACATTGGTCCTGCACTTCTGGGCAGTGGAGGATCCCAGCAAAACCCCATAGGATGAAGGTGCCAGGCCTGTCTCTGCACAGCCGGAAGGGCCTTGGCCGGACCACCATGAAGAGAATGAGGACTGTGGAGAGTAGGCTTTACTCCTGGATGGGACATAACAAAAACTACACTTTAAAGAAAATTCATCTAGGAGGCTGAAGAAGGGAGTGAATTGGTGTGTCAGGGACCATGCCTACACCTGCAGACAATTTGGAACCCTCCTCTCTGTCATTCCCTGCAAATTCAACCCATTCCTTTGCTGGGAAAGTGAAGGAATCTAAGCAGCTTCAGTTCTTAGATTTGTCTGTTGGTTCCAAAATGGGACCTGCAAATCTCCTTGCCCTTGGCTAAAATTTACTTAAAGAAAAGCATTTGAGAGCACATGAGATCATTACATTAAGAAATTATACACAGATGTCTGAAAAGGAAATTAATCCAGAGTTTGTGGATTTAAATTCTTCTTAAATCATACAAGTGTATTTTTAATTAATGGAAAAGAATTCAGTAGTATGCATTTGGTTTCACAAGGGGAAAATGTGTGGGGCAGAGGACATTTGTTCAAATGTATTTTCATGGTACTCCCTCCAAAGGAACTTGAATATTAAGGAAAAACTAAATGCAAGCTAAGTGTGAGTAATAACTGATTTCTAGTTCATAATTTTTTATTTAACAATATCTAGTTCATTTGCCATTTCGGAGAAAAACTTTTAATTCCAATAGGTACCTAATCAGCCCTCAGCAGACACACTCTGAATACCTTAATTAGAACCTATGAGAAAGAGGCTCAAACTCAAACTCCAAGAAGCTATATAATAATTTGGGAATTTGTCATGCTTCAAAGTAAAGCCCTTCCCTGTCCCAGGTTTACAGGGATGTCTGCTGGGTTTCATGAATGTTGAATATCACATATAATTATGTTAGATAATCACAACTCACCCAAACCCTGTAACTGATGATGAATGTGCTGTGGCAAGCTCTATTCCACATCTTCACGTGGAATTATTCAGCAACTAGACTTTATTTCACATCTGTTTGGGCCCATAAACATACATATTTATTAAAACCTTTTACAATTCTGACACCACATACTTTAAGACACCATCCTTTTTGTGGGTAATCAGTACTTCATGAATATTAAATTTCTACCTTAATTTCACTGGCATGGCTTTTTTCTTTGCAAGGAAAGATCAGGAGTCAATTATGTGAATATTGCTTAAAAGCAGAACAAACTCTCACCCTGGTCAGGAAGACATTGTGATGGAGGTAGAGAATTCCCATTTCTGTCCCTTGGCTCTCATCTGAGTCCTCTCTGATCCCCATTGCCCCCCCCCCACCACCACCCAGGCTCCTGGTCTCATTGTTCAGAGATAGAGACAGGTAAATTGTTCACTTACTGAACAGCAGCAAATAAGGATCCAAGACACATTACTTATAAATGAAAAGAACTAAGAAATAGACTGTTAGCAAGTTGCCTGGAGAGTGCTGAGCCCTGCACTGAGATTCTCAGGGTGGAAGCAGATCTAACTATTACAACAGACTCAGCCTCACATCACAGCCCAAACCCAGCTCTTCAAGACACCAAACCCCCCAAGAGGTGGCAGCTGGGAGGGTGGTTTCTACAGCATTTGGAAGAGTGCTCAAACTCTTCCCCAAAATCAGCCACTTTCAAACCAAAACAGGGAGACAATCAAAAAGGAATGTCAAGTGAATTAAACAGCTGGAGCTTGGGAGATGGTGTCTTGAAAAGATCTGGGGGCTAGGCTGGGCCCTGATGCATCTGTTAGGGTCTTACTCCCCAGCCCCAATCTTCACCCAGCCAGCCAGCCTTTAATTCATTCAGCTATCATTAAATGAGTGCCTACCATGTGCCAAGCACTGGATACAAAGACAGGACTAAGCACTGAAGATACAAAGACAAATTAGACAGTTTCTGAGAGCTTCGATCATTCACTCACTCCTTCAACCATTCTACAACCATTACTGGTCTCTTACCTGTTACTAGATACTGCCAACTATGGATTTATAGCAAAGAGCAAACCAGACATTGTCACTATCCCTATGGAATCTTCAAGGGTAGGTATATAGGAATTAGTATGTTTAATTATTTGATGATCATTTGTAAATTGTGGTAAGTACTACAAAAGTAGGGCACTAATTTCTGTAGCAAGGAAAACAGGAAAGATCAAATCTAGCCTGGGACACTAGGGCGGGTTACTCTGAGAAAATGAGAGGTATGGCTGAGGGACCAGGTGAAGTCTGAAAGGACACCCAAGGCAACAGAGACAATAGGTGTGAATACCCTGACTAAGATGAATTTGATGTGTTCAAAGAGACACTGTCAGAAGGCCAGAGGCTGGGACAGACTGAGCAAGGGAGTGGCAAGGGATGGGGTGAGAAGGCAGGAAGGTCTGACAAGGGAGCTTAACTGGGGACCAAAGACCCCAATCAAGGGGTCCATGGACGGAATCCAGTACTTTTGTGAACCTGGATGGAAAAATTTCTCTCATGTCCACTAACCTCTAACTAAAATTTAGCATTTCCTTAATAGTAAATACCTGTGATTCTGTCATCAGTACACATCACAGATGTTACCATGTCACATCACAGTTGCTGTAGATATCAGACTGTACTGTTAATACTCATCATTACTTTGAACTGTGGTGATATGATATCTATCAGACCCATTGCTATATATCTTATTCTGTAATATATTAATAGAAAAGCATATCTGTTAGTACATTACATTTTAATATGTCAGTAATCATATTTCAAAATAATTGGTTTTCCTTGTAAATCTTGTGTGTGTATTTCATGCACTTAAAAACATCTTCCAGAGAGGGAGTCAAGGCTATGCATCCCATGAATCACAACAAAGTTAAGAACCCCTGGTCGGTCTAGTTAAAGCTCCCTCAAGAAGTCTGCAATCCAGAAAGGAAGGCAGAATGAGCTGAATTATGAAAGAGGAAGTACCAGGGACTCTGAGAAGACAGAAGAGGCAACCCTTGTCCAGTCTGGGAGGACCATCAGTCATGTCCACCAGGGTGGCCAGAAGCAGTCTTCTCTGAACTGATTCTACCCCTGCAACAGCCAAAGGTGGGCCCAGTGGAGAAAAGGCCATCAAGCCAGTTGCTGTCCCAACTGCTGCAGCCCAGCTGCTTCCCTCCAGGAAGGGCAAGGGCAGCCCTCCTCGCCCCTCCTCTTGCTGCATCTCATCACCATGGAGAGCAGCAGACGGGGCAGAATGCAAACAAATGGAAGACAGTTCTGTCTCCCTGTCATTCATTTATATTTTCCCTCTCTGTTGTTCACGTATTCTCTCTGATTCCTGCTGTCTCTTCCCTTTGATTTTTCTTCTCTGCTCCCCTTTTGTGCCTCTCTCCCCTTCATCTTCCTCCTGTGTCAATTCACTTCTGCCTTATGCCTCTGCATATATTCCATTACCTTTTACTTCAAACCTGTCCCAGAACCCTGGAACATTGGGAACAAGATGGAAGCACACAAACTTGCTAGTTAAGTCTTCTCTCTGTCCTGTTTTAAGGTGGAAAAGTAGGCTCAGAAAGAAGAGAAGCCATGCCCAGAGCCTCAAGGTATATTGAGCACATCCCTATCCCCAGTCCCATACTTCTGCCCCAGTGTCCACGAGGGGCTATTAGGGGCCAGACGCCAATGAAAGGGTCTCACAGCATGGCCTCAGTGGCAGAACCGGAAAGGCCTTCTCCCTGCCCCCATTGGGTAGTGTGCATGGGAGGAGTTGACCACTCTCTTCTTCATTCAGACTCCCTGCCTTGCCCACAGAGGAGCTGTTTCTCAAGCAGAAAAGCAGCCAAGGGGATCCAAAAGCAGTTGACCTCCCAAAGGATGGGACACATTCTCTCCCCAAACAATGAAAATGAACATTCTCTCTGCTCCACTTACCTCTGCCACCAGCTCCAGGGAATGGAACCCCAACATCAGGGGAATACTGGAGCAGAAATGATGGAGCATAATGCCAGCTTGCTGAGCATGGCAAAGACATTGTAGCCTCTCACCTTCCAGAAAAGACAGTGATGGGGGTAAGGGAGAGGGGGAAATGAGGTGACACTAATTTCTGTTGAATTACTGTGGATGCGAAGGGCCAAGGCAGTGGGGTGTCCTCTTGGGATGAAGCTGAAGCCTCCCCTGCCCCACTTCTTCTCCCTCCTCTGTGCTTCATAAGCATTTTCACACACCAGTGTTAGCTTCACAGCACTATCCAGTAACTTCCAACTTCCTTCATGATGAATTGCTTCTGCATGAAACCTTATAAGGAATAGGTATTTGGTGAATTTTAGTTTAGGTTAAGTGAAATTGAGTGAGGTTTTTTTTTTGATAAGTATTTTTTATTGAAGGGTAGTTGACATACAGTATTACATTAGTTTCAGGTGTACAACACAGTGATTCAACATTTATATACATGATAATTCTAGGTACCAGCTATCACCATACCAAGTTGTTACAATATTTTGACTATATTCCTTATCCTATACATTACATCCCAGTTACTTATTTATTTTACAATTGGAAGTGTGTACTTTTTTTGTGTGTGTGTGAGGGCATCTCTCATATTTATTGATCAAATAGTTGTTAACCACAATAAAATTCTGTATAGGGGGGTCAATGCTCAATGCACAATCATTAATCCACCCCAAGCCTAATTGTCGTCAGTCTCCAATCTTCTGAAGCATAACGAACAAGTTCTTACATGGAGAACAAATTCTTACATAGTGAATAAGTTACATGGTGAACATTACAAGGACAGTCATCACAGAAGCTTTTGGTTTTGATCATGCATTATGAACTATAAACAGTCAGTTCAAATATGAATATTCATTTGATTTTTATACTTGATTTTATGTGGATACCACATTTCTCTCTTTATTATTATTATTTTTAATAAAATGCTGAAGTGGTAGGTAGATACAAGATAAAGGTAGAAAACAGTTTAGTGTTGTAAGAGAGCAAATGTAGATGATCAGGTGTGTGCCTATAGACTATGTGTTAATCCAAGCTAGACAAGGGCAATAAAACATCCACATATGCAGAAGATTTCTCTCAGAATAGGGGGGGAGGTTCTAATCCTCACTTCTGTTGATCCCCATTTTATCACCTGATGGCCCCCCTGCGACTGTGCCTGTCTTAGGTTGTTCCTCCCTTGAGGAATCTTACCCATCTCTGCCTAACCAGTCATCTTCCGGGGCCATACAGGGAAATGTTAAGTTGGTAAGTGAGAGAGAAGCCTTATTGTCTGAAAAGGTTAGCTTTTTACTTCTTTGCATATTTTATGCCCTGTGGCTTCTATGCCCAGCATTTGTCTTGAGGTGTCTTTACCACTTGGAAGAATTATGATACTCGGTAAATTCGATATGAGGCATGAATTCTACTTAAGGGTTATAATTAGGAAGGAAGAATAAAAGCTATAGAAGTAGCAGGCGTAAGAAAACCTGGGAAGATTGATTATTTCTTTGACATATCTTCTTGTAGAGTAATTTCAGCATGTATAGGTTTTAAACTACTAATTAAATTGCACACACACATTAACATAATAGGAGTACAGTTATGTAACCAAAGCATACCTGTAATTACCAGCCATCTCCAGTGAAACCAAGAAAACCAGTTAGGCACCTTAGGCATTTGTGAAAACTTATCTATAATATGGTGGATATTGTCCAATTGAACTTGAACAGTCTGAGAGAAATCAGACAAATTAAAACAACCCATTCCTGGGGACTGTTCACATCCCATATGTTCTTTTAACAGTAAATAGTCCGTAGTTGTAAGATTTTGGAGCGCTACAATTTGCACTTCTCCTAATTCTTGGTTGAGTTCCAACAGTTTACATCCAGTCAAATTTGTTGTTTTGCTGAATGCACAGGCCAGCTTAGATATCTCCTTCTTCATTCCCATGACAAGTTCAGGAACTGGTGGGATGAGTGCATCTACACCTGTAGCAGTGCATGGATCTTTGTTGGGGTTTTTTGATGGTCATCTTCTGGCATGAGTCTTCCCAAGAGTGCTGATGTTGGAAGTTCTTTTTCATATCGTATCTTAGTTCATTTTCGGGGTAGCCAAATTAGGCTTTGATCCTCTGTATAAACACAAATAGACCCTTTGCCTACACATTTATATGCCCTTTATATTATCATTGTGTAGAACTCATTGGAGGTCACCACACAGGAACTGCTTTTTTTTAAAATCATTAATCTACACTGACATGATGAATATTTTGTTTACTAGGCTCTCCCCTATACCAGGTCCCCCCTATATGCCCCTTTACAGTCACTGTCCATCAGCGTAGCAAAATGTTGTAGAGTCACTACTTGCCTTCTCTGTGTTGTACAGCCCTCCCCTTTCTCCCACCACCCCATGCATGTTAATCTTAATACCCCCCTTTTTTGTCCCCCCCTTATCCCTCCCTGCCCACCCATCCTTCCCAGTTCCTTTCCCTTTGGTACCTGTTAGTCCATTTTTGGGTTCTGTAATTCCAATGCTGTATTGTTCCTTCAGCTTTTCCTTTGTTCTTATACTCCTCAGGTGAGTGAAATCATTTGATATTTCTCTTTCTCCGCTTGGTTTATTTCACTGAGCATAATACTCTACAGCTCCATCCATTTTGCTGCAAATGGTAGGATTTTTCCACTTCTTATGGCTGAGTAGTATTCCACTGTGTATATGTACCACATCTTCTTTATCCATTCATCTACCAATGGACAATTATGTTGCTTCCAATTCTTGGCTATTGTAAATAGTGCTGCGATAAACATAGGGGTGCATCTGTCTTTCTCAAACTTGATTGCTGCATTCTTAGGGTAAATTCCTAGGAGTGGAATTCCTGGGTCAAATGGTAGGTCTGTTTTGAGCATTTTGATGTGCCTCCATACTGCTTTCCACAATGGTTGAACTAATTTACATTCCCACCAGCAGTGTAGGAGGGTTCCCCTTTCTCCACAGCCTCGCCAACATTTGTTGTTGTTTGTCTTTTGGATGGCAGCCATCCTTACTGGTGTGAGGTGATACCTCATTGTAGTTTTAATTTGCATTTCTCTGATGATCAGCGATGTGGAGCATCTTTTCATGTGTCTGTTGGCCATCTGTATTTCTTTTTTTGGAGAACCGTCTGTTTGTTCTTCTGCCCATTTTTTAATTGGGTTATTTTTTGTTTGTTTGTTGAGGCTTGTGAGCTCTTTATATATTCTGGACGTCAAGCCTTTATCAGATGTGTCATTTTCAAATATATTCTCCCATACTGTAGGGTTCCTTTTTGTTCTATTGATGGTGTCTTTTGCTGTACAGAAGCTTTTCAGCTTAATATAGTCCCACTTGTTCATTTTTGCTGTTGTTTTCCTTGCCCGGGGAGATATGTTCAAGAAGAGGTCACTCATGTTTATGTCTAAGAGGTTTTTGCCAATGTTTTTTTCCAAGAGTTTAATGGTTTCATGACTTACATTCAGGTCTTTGATCCATTTTGAGCTTACTTTTGTATATGGGGTTAGACAATGGTCCAGTTTCATTCTCCTGCATGTAGCTGTCCAGTTTTGCCAGCACCATCTGTTGAAGAGACTGTCGTTTCCCCATTGTATGTCCATGGCTCCTTTATCAAATATTAATTTACCATATATGTTTGGGTTAATGTCTGGATTCTCTAGTCTGTTCCATTGGTCTGTGGTTCTGTTCTTGTGCCAGTACCAAATTGTCTTGATTACTATGGCTTTATAATAGAGCTTGAAGTTGGGGAGTGAGATCCCCCCTACTTTATTCTTCTTTCTCAGGATTGCTTTGGCTATTCGGGGTCTTTGGTGTTTCCGTATGAATTTTTGAATTATTTGTTCCAGTTCATTGAAGAATGTTGCTGGTAGTTTCACAGGGATTGCATCAAATCTGTATACTGCTTTGGGCAGGATGGCCATTTTGACGAAATTAATTCTTCCTAGCCACGAGCATGGGATGCGTTTCCATCTGTTAGTGTCCCATTTAATTTCTCTTAAGAGTGTCTGGTAGTTTTCAGAATATAAGTCTTTCACTTCTTTGGTTAGGTTTATTCCTAGGTATTTTATTTTTTTTGATGCAATTGTGAATGGAGTTGTTTTCCTGATTTCTCTTTCTGTTGGTTCATTGTTAGTGTATAGGAAAGCCACAGATTTCTGTGTGTTGATTTTGTATCCTGTAACTTTGCTGTATTCCAATATCAGTTCTAGTAGTTTTGGGGTGGAGTCTTTAGGGTTTTTTATGTACAGTATCATGTCATCAGCAAATAGTGAGAGTTTAACTTCTTCTTTACCAATCTGGATTCGTTGCATTTTTTTGTTTTGTCTGATTGCCATGGCTAGGACCTCCAGTACTATGTTAAATAACAGTGGGGAGAGTGGACATCCCTGTCTTGTTCCCAATCTCAGAGGAAAAGCTTTCAGCTTCTCGCTGTTCAATATAATGTTGGCTGTGGGCTTTTCATAGATGGCCTTTATTATGTTGAGGTACTTGCCCTCTATTCCCATTTTGCTGAGAGTTTTTATCATGAATGGATGTTGAACTTTGTCAAATGCTTTTTCAGCATCTATGGAGATGATCATGTGGTTTTTGTCTTTCTTTTTGTTGATGTGGTGTATGATGTTGATGGACTTTTGAATGTTGTGCCATCTATGCATCCCTGGGATGAATCCCACTTGGTCATGGTGTACGTTCCTTTTGATGTATTTTTGAATTCGGTTTGCTAATATTTTGTTGAGTAATTTTGCATCTACGTTCATCAGGGATATTGGTCTGTAGTTTTCTTTTTTGGTGGGGTCTTTGCCTGGTTTTGGTATTAGGGTGATGTTGACTTCATAGAATGAGTTTGGGAGTATACCCTCCTCTTCTATTTTTTGGAAAACTTTAAGGAGAATGGGTATTATGTGTTCCCTGTATGTCTGATAAAATTCCAAGGTAAATCCATCTGGCCCAGGGGTTTTGTTCTTTGGTAGATTTTTGATTATTGCTTCAATTTCGTTGCTGGTAATTGGTCTGTTTAGATTTTCTGTTTCTTTCTGGGTCAGTCTTGGAAGGTTGTATTTTTCTAGGAAGTTGTCCAATTCTCCTAGGTTTCCCAGCTTGTTAGCATATAGGTTTTCATAGTAGTCTCTAATAATTCTTTGTATTTCTGTGGGGCCTGTCGTGATTTTTCCTTTCTCGTTTCTGATACTGTTGATTTGTGTTGACTCTCTTTTCCTCTTAATAAGTCTGGCTAGAGGCTTGCCTATTTTGTTTATTTTCTCGAAGAACCAGCTCTTGGTTTCATTTATTTTTGCTATTGTTTTATTCTTCTCAATTTTATTTATTTCTTCTCTGATCTTTATTATGTCCCTCCTTCTGCTGACCTTAGGCCTCATTTGTTCTTCTTTTTCCAATTTAGATAATTGTAACATTAGACCTTTCATTTGGGATTGTTCTTCCTCTTTTAAATATGCTTGGATTGCTATATACTTTCCTCTTAAGACTGCTTTTGCTGTGTCCCACAGAAGTTGGGGCTTAGTGTTGTTGTTGTCGTTTGTTTCCATATATTGCTGGATCTCCATTTTGATTTGGTCATTGATCCATTGATTATTTAAGAGCATGTTGTTAAGCCTCCATGTGTTTGTGAGCCTTTTTGCTTTCTTTGTACAGTTTATTTCTAGTTTTATGCCTTTGTGGTCTGAAAAGTTGGTTGGTAGGATTTCAATCTTTTGGAGTTTACTGAGGCTCTTTTTGTGGCCTAGTATGTGGTCTATTCTGGAGAATGTTCCATGTGCACTTGAGAAGAATGTGTATCCTGTTGCTTTTGGATGTAGAGTTCTGTAGATGTCTATTAGGTCCATGTGTTCTAGTGTGTTGTTCAACGTCTCTGTGTCCTTACTTATTTTCTTTCTGGTGGATCTGTCCTTTGGAGTGAGTGGTGTGTTGAAGTCTCCTTGAATGAATGCACTGCATTCTATTTCCTCCTTTAGTTCTGTTAATATTTGTTTCAGGTATGGTGGTGCTCCTGTATTGGGTGCATATATATTTAGAATGGTTATATCCTCTTTTTGGACTGAGCCCTTTATCATTATGTAATGTCCTTCTTTGTCTTTTGTTACTTTCTTTATTTTGAAGTCTGTTTTGTCTGATACCAGAATTGCAACACCTTCTTTCTTCTCTTTGTTGTTTGCCTGAAATATCTTTTTCCATCCCTTGACTTTAAGTCTGTGCATGTCTTTGGGTTTGAGGTGAGTCTCTTGTAAGCAGCATATGGATGGATCTTGCTTTTTTATCCATTCTATTACTCTGTGTCTTTTGATTGGTGCATTCAGTCCATTTACATTTAGGGTGATTATTGAAAGGTATGAACTTATTGCCATTGCAGACTTTAAGTCTGTGGTTACCAAAGGTTCAGGGTTCGCTTCTTTAGTATCTTATTGTCTAACTTAACTCGCTTGTTGAGCTTTTATAAACATGGTCTGATGTTTCTTTATTTCTCTCCCTTCTTATTCCTCCTCCTCCATTCTTCATATGTTGGGTGTTTTGTTCTGTGCTCTTTTTAGGAGTGCTCCCATCTAGAGCAGTCCCTGTAAGATGCCCTGAAGAGGTGGTTTGTGGGAGGCAAATTCCCTCAACTTTTGCTTGTCTGGGAATTGTTTAATCCCTCTTTCATATTTAAATGATATTTGTGCTGGATACAGTAGTCCTGGTTCGAGGCCCTTCTGTTTCATTGCATTAAGTATATCATGCCATTCTCTTCTGGCCTGTAGGGTTTCTGTTGAGAAGTTTGATGATAGCCTGGTGGGTTTTCCTTTGTAGGTAATCTTTTTTTCTCTCTGGCTGCCTTCAATACTTTGTTCTTGTCTTTGATCTTTGCCATTTTAATTATTATGTGTCTTGTTGTTGCCCTCCTTGGATCCCTTGTCATGGGAGTTCTGTGTACCACTGTGGTCTGAGAAGCCATTTCTTCCCCTAGTTTGGGGAAGTTTTCAGCAATTATTTCTTCAATGACACTTTCTATCCCTTTTTCTCTCTCTTCTTCTTCTGGTATTCCTATAATGCATATATTGTTCCTTTTAGTTTGGTCACTCAGCTCTCTTAGAATTCTTTCATTCCTGGAGATCCTTTTATCTCTCTCTGCATCAGCGTCTCTGAATTCCTGTTCTCTGTTTTCTAGACCATTAATGGTCTCTTGCATCTCGTCCATTCTGTTTTGAAGTCCTTCCAGAGCTTGTTTTATTTCTGTATTCTCCTTCCTTAGTTCTTGCATATTTCTCTGCAAGTCCATCAGCATGGTTATGACTTTTGTTTTGAATTCTTTTTCAGGAAGACTGGCTAAATCTATCTCCCCAGGTTCCTTCTCAGGGGAAGATGTAGCAGATGCCAAAGCTGTCTGGGTTAGTCTTGTCTGGATCATATTTTTTTGCCTTTTCATGTTGACAGGTGCTATTGACTGTTAGCTGGGAGGGCCAAACTTTTCACTTGCTACTGGCCTTTCTTTACTGGGACAACTGCGACCCTTAGTGGCTTGTGTTGGGTAATTGCGTGTAGGCTGGGTCTTTGTGTCTTGACCGGCCAATATGGAGGAATTTTCCTTTCTGTGGGTGTGGCTGCCTTAGGCTGTTTCTCTGCTTTAGCAGTGCCTGGGGGGCGTCTGTTTGGCTGTTTACCTCCATGAGGGGTCTCAGAGCTGTTGCCCGGGGGGGGGGGGGGGGGTTAGTGTGCCCGGTTTTTCCTGTAATTTCCAGCCACTGGGCTGTGACCTGTGTTGTTTCCGTCTAGCTGTTAAATCCCTGTCTCTTTAAGACTTTCAAAGAGCACAGGCTTTTCTTTGTCACAGGGACATCAGCTTCAGCACCCGCTCGGAGGTCTTGCTGCCCTATTTTCCTAGTTTCCAGCCCTCCATGCATGTACTGTGTCTGCGCTCTGGTGCGGGTGGCTGGGGCTGGGTGTTTAGCAGTCCTGGGCTCCCTCTCCCTCCCTCCGGGAGCTGGGGGGAGGTGTGCTGGGGTCCCGCCAGCCAGGGCTTGTATCTTACCCCTTTCACCAGGCGCTGGGCTCTCACACGTGTCGATGTAGTCAGGCTGTTGTCCTGTGTCTTCTGGTCTCTCTTTTAGGATTAGTTGTATTTGTTGTATTTTCAAAAATATATATGTTTTTGGGAGGAGATTCCCACTGTCCTACTCACGCTGTCATGTTGGCTCCGCCTCTCCCTTGTAGAAATTGAGTGAGTTTTAACATAACTTCAAACATTTGTTTAAAAATTTATAGGCTTCAAGAATAAAGGAAAACGGTGGCATAATTCATATGACATAAGAAAGCAAATCTCTAAACTGCTTTCTTGCACTCTCCAAGACTGGAGGGACAAAGGATTTGAAATGCTTCCTCACTGTTGGCTACCAAAAGGTGGGCTGAGAAGGATGGGCCAATCCTTAGTAGATCATATAAATGATGTGACAATATAATGATTTGTAATGAAATGACCATACAAATGAGTCTGTGGCCAAGGAGAGGAGTGGGAGGCACAGAGCCCTGCTAAATGAGGTAGAGATTGGGAAGGCAACCCAAGGAGAAGGGGCCCTGAAAACAGAATTGGGGAGTGGTAGGGGAGTGAAGGGTAACTGAGTGAGGTGACTGGGCAGCTGCAGAATTCTGCTGGCACACTTACAATAGAACCCCTGTCTCTCCAAAGCCATCAGAAAAAGAGTCCATGTTTGAGGTGAGGTACTATCCATGTGAAGCAGGTGAATGCCCACAGGAGAATCTGCCTGAGCCATGGCTGGAGTCACGTGAGGCCAAGAGGATGTGAGGTGGGCATGAAAGGTGACCACCAACCACAGAATACATGAATGATAAGTTAAAAGGACTGGAACATTGCCTTGGCTCTCTGCATCTCTTTCCATTGTTCAGACTGAAAGAGACGGAGTTCTTCAAGAGAGGCCAGAGTCTGTGACCCCCCAGGTGTGGCTGAGGGGCACACAGCAGGCTGCTCTGACTCGCTATCTAAGTCTAGGTACCTGCCTTCAAACTGGGTGTTGGCTGGATCAGGACACCTGGCCACTTATTTCTCCCAGGGGATGCTGACATCTGCAATGCCACTCAGTCTCCTCCCCCACATTTCAGAAACAAGTTTCCAAGGATAAAAGCACCATAGCCATCTTGCTGCAGACTTGGCAAATAGCTTGTTTCATTTGCAAGTGAGTCTCACCACCCCTTGATATCACAGGGCAAGATTTCCTGACCATTTCCTCAGTTCTTGGGGCTCCACACCATACAGCAATCCTGTAGAGCCACCTAAAATTCTGAAGCTGGTTCTAACCTCTTCTCTCACTGTGGAAGAATCAACATAAGCTGCTGTGTTGTGAGAAGCAGGCATTAGTGGAGCCCTGCACATTCCCTGGTGTGGGTAAAATTGCAGTTTTTCCAGAATCTCTTGCAGGACTTTAATGCATCTCCATATCAATAGGTGTTTCCAAGGGGTGGAGAAAAGTAGTCCATCTCCATATGAATAGGCATATCTGGCAGGAGAGGTTGGGTGAGGTCCCTTTTTGCAGCCATGTCAGGAGAGTCAAGGGCAAGCAGAAATGGATGACTACTTATAAGCAATAAATGGGTTTCTCCCACTTTATTTCTCCCTTTGAGTGATTTCAGTTTCAAAGGTAATTTGCTCTGGGCTGGAAAAATATATCCCCCCCAAGAGTTACACCTGGCTCTCAGTTTTCGCACCAGAAGAAACAGCCATGAACATGCCAATAGTCTTACAGACTTGTTTAGTGGATATTCTGAAAAAATGTTTGTCAGAGATCTTGGGAAAGACCATAAGGCTAACCACAGATTAGGAAGTGATGGTAGGATAAGGATGACAAGGATGACAGAGATGATGGCTTGTTACTCACAACTTCCCACTTCTTAGAAGAATAGGCCATGAGAAGGCACCTTCGTCTTGCTGAGCACAGTGATGACTGGGTGTATTAGTTGCTTGGGGTGCTAATGGCTTAAAAAACAGAAATGTATTCTCTCACAGCTCCAAGGCTAAAAGTATGAGATAAGAAGTTATCACTTGGCTTCTTCTGAGACCTCTCTGCTTGGTTTGCTGGTGGCTGACTTCTCCCTGGGTCTTCCCATGGCCTTCCCTCTGTGCATGTCTGCATCCTAATCCCATCTTCTCATAAAGACACCAGTCATATTGGGTTAAGGCCTCATTTTGTTCTACTCTCCCCTTCAAAGGGCCTGTCTCCAAATACAGTCACAGTCTCTGGTATTGTGTTTAAGACTTCATGTGGATTTTGAAGGGACACAATTCAGCCTATAATAGTGAGGATGTGAGGGGTGAAAGATGATAGAAGATGGAGTAATGGTACCAAGTTCAAATATCTGCCAAGGACGGGAAGATAGGAAAAAGGAGATGAGCAGGCAGGGTGGGGACCATGCCCCTGAAGAGCTCATGTCCCATTTAGAGAGAGAGAGTCACCTCAGCCTTAGAAGATGCTGCCATAAAAGAACTATGGCCAGTTTTTCTGATTTTTAAATAGAAACCAGAATTCTGTTTTCTCATGTGAATTCTCCTGATTTTTAAATATGGACAATGAATTCAAATGTCTTTAAAACAGTGTACAAAGTGTATGTTTACACCTGAGGAGGAGATCTGGCACCACTGTGCAAGCTCTAAGTCTGCAAAAGTCTTTGCAGGGGCCCCAGGGTCCTATACTCATGGTTCAGACACAGACGCAGCTCCTTCTTGGGAAAGTGCCACCCAGGTTCAGATAGGTTTTTTTAAAGCTGATTGTTAATGAGCTGGAAAAAAAAGGAATAAAAAGCATTACGATCACTCTAAGAAAGCATTTCCAATTCATGGATCATTTACTATTGATTATCGAAACAAACGCTATTGTGCATGCCCTATAGCTGGTTTTAAAACCTCTGTATCTTTGGAGTTTTCAATTTTTTTGGAACCTCTATAATAAGCAGCACGTGACAATTACTTCCTTTAGTACTCCTTGTAATCAAGATAAATTATCCTGTTACTGATGTAAATGGGATGTGAAAATCTATAGAGTTCTCCTGAGGGGTATAAACTCCACATGATGATACCACATTTGAATTTTTCAGCAAAATCATTTTGGGGTCAATCAAAAATACATTCCCCAAACTTTTATTGCCATCCCTCCTGAGCCACCTCCAGAAATAATTAGCAAACAATACTAATGAGGAACTATTTAGCCCACTGCTGGGCTGCATTACTATTATTTATACCTTATAAAAGCACTTGATGCTCTCAGACCTATATCTTATTATAAATGTATTTACATTTATACATATTTATGTACAATTCATTTTCCCTATTGTCAAACAATCTCTTATGAAAATGCAAAGTACAATTAATCATATGTGAGATTTTTGTAAATGCAATAAACTGAATTTGCATTATTTCCCCTTCTCTCTTTTCTACCTCTTATTTTCCCCCAAGTGCTTGTCTTCTTAGCCAGTTTTTCTGTAGCCACCTTCTCTTCTGCCAGAGAAGGTGCTGCCCTGAGCACCTTCATGCTGTGGCCTTCTTCTGTTCTTGCAGTCCCGAGCTTTCTTCAATCAGTGGGCATTATACAGCCTTCCTTCCTGGGAAGGCCCTCCAATACAGAACCCTTCTAGCAATCATGGAGCTATTTTATGCATCTAAACTGTCTTTCTGGTTTTGCTATTGTTCTTTTATTCAGCATTTTCATTTTAAAACTTCTCTACAGTAAGACAAGTAATTAGGTCCCTCTCTCAACCACACATTCTCAAGTCATTATTTCCCAGCCTCAATTCCCCTGCCTCAGCTGCTTAAATGACAGAGACAAAGAAAAGAGGGAGGAGAGGAGGGAGGGAAGAGAAGAGGAACTAGCCTCAAATATATATCCAGTATATTCACAGTGATTATCCCAGGGTGGGAGGATTATGGGTGAGTTATTTTATTCTCTTCTTTGTGTTTTTCAGGATTTTACAAGTTGCCTAAAATGAGTATATACACTTTATTCTAGTTTCCTTAGAAAGCAGAGCCTGTAGCAAGGCTCACACACTGAAGCTTTATTGGAGGTGCAATTCCAGAGAAGAATGAGGAGGACAGACTCAGGCAGGGAAAAAGGAGAAGCAAATACTAGGTGGTGCAATTCCAAGCTGCCACAGCTCCATAACAAGACACAATGATTTCAGTCACTTAAGGACTCTTCTGAGGGACCACATGGAGCTAGCTGCATCTCAATACAGGCAGGGGGGGTAGGAAAGGGTGATTCTCTCTGCCTCTACTGGTCACAGACTATCCTGACTCCCCACACTTGCAGTTCATGTTACCCAGCTCCCCCTGCAGCCACTGGAAAAGCCAGTGCCTCTGAGGACCTGGTCCAGCCAGTACACAGATGTGGCTCTTCTTCCTGTCACTTGGTGCCATGCGTGGGGGCTCCTGGCCTGCAAAACTGCTGATGGCAACAGAGGTAGCAGCCAGGGCTTTGTGACACACAAGAACCTGACCTGTTTCTAGGGCTGCTGTCACTGGGAAGTGGGATAAGAGGCCAAGTCCTGGTGATAGAATTTTCCTATATCTAAGAAAATAACAGGAAACATTTCTTTTAAAATATTCAATTTAATTTAAAAGTCTCTATCCTTTTAGTCTTTGCCTGCACAAGGCTACTTCCAACATCATCCCATCCCAGATCCAAATTGTACTGAAGACAAAATTCACAAATGGAAAAGTCCACAGAGGTCAGGCTTGTAACATCAGCCAAGAAACAAATCCAGTGGAAGCTGTGAAGGGCTCAGGCATGGCAAGCAGAGAAAACACACCCAGAAGTAATGAGTGCTTAGCTCAGCCTAGGGTTGTCACACCTGCTGATTTTTTCCCAAAAAACTTTACAAGTTGAAAGTCAACACTTCTCTGCAAAACATGTGAGCGGGCCATAAATATTCTTCTAGTGGTCCACCAATGTGTGTGTTCATAAAGACTATGTCAAACAGAAAAGCTTCATTTCCCCACCTTTGCATTGCCTCATAATGATAATAGCTCATACTTACTGAGCATGTTCCATGTGCAAGATGCTGTGAAGTGTATGTGGATTTCCTTATTTGATTCAGAGAGCTTCAGAGATGTCCTGCATGTGGGAGAAAGACCAGATGGAGATGGACCCTGCTGCCATCCTTGGAGAATGTTCCCTAGACACAATTTAGCCCTTCTGTTTTGATTTCCTTGGGGCTTTACTAAAAACAGATCTTGGGTTCTGAGGAGCCCAAAGGGGACACACACCTCACCACCCACCGCCCTCTGTTATGAAAACTGAGCTCACTGAAGGGAGGAAATGTGTTTTAAGTGGCAGTGTATCACCAGGGCTAATTTCAATCAATAAAGGAAGAAACAGTCAATAACTTTTCTTCGCTCTTGAAGCCCTTTGAAAGGCTGATGAAAGCTATTGGTCTTCCCCCCAATGTAGGTATGTATTAAACCAAATACTCAATCTGATTTTAGAGTTCCTACGCTACCTGAATCTCATCTATGAGCTTAGGTTAAAAACTCTGAGCCAATCACCTGTTTCCTCTTTATAAATTAGTGATCTCTATCCCACAGACTTATCTCAGATCACATTATGAGTTGGTGGCAAACTAATGACTCCTGAATCTAATAGTTTTATTTTTGGTTTATGGTTTACAAGAAATAAAAATCAATGCAATGGGGTAGCCTCAGAAAGGGTGAAGAGGCACAAAATTTCATTATAGGATGATGAAAATGTCCTGAAGATGGATAGTAGTGATGGCTGTATAACAATGTGAATGTAATGTCACTGATTTATACACTTAAAAATGGTTAAAATGGTAAGTTTCATGTTATGTATATTTTATTACAATAAAAAAGGCAAAACTTTCTATTCAAAAAAGAAAGAGTGCATTTTAAGGGCCTGAGAGTACATCAAGGAATCCTCTGCAAGCCAGGCCTCAGGAAGGAACCAGAACCTGGTATTTGTCTCTCATCTCTGCTCCACTTTGTGACTTCAACTTTGCTCTGTTCTTCCAGTTTAGTTCCCTTTCCACACCTCTCAAGTTTTTATTCTTCTGGCAAGAGACAATTCTAGACTGAGTGGCCATATCTCAGACTCAGATGCAAATTCCTTGAAGAAAGGATCTGATTGTCTCAATTAATAATCTCTGGCCAAAAACGTAGGGTCACATAATAGAATCACGGCAACCAGAGGAGGCATCCACCACCGGAAGGATGGAGAGGGAAACAGTGTGGGTGAACATCATAGAAGTGAAGCAATTACAGGCAACAAATGGTATGTACACAGAGTAACACAGATACCAGCTTATTTTATTGAGTAGAAAAGGAAAAAACAAAATGATAATCTAGATTGGATCTTCTCCGACTTGAATGTGCAGGAAATCACCAGAGTCTTGTCAAAGGGCAGAGTCTGTTTCAACAGGGGTGGAACTGGGCCTGAGATTCTGTGTTTCTAACAATGTCCAGGGATGCTGCTGATCTAAGGACCATACTTTGGGCATCCAGACTCCAAAGCACAAGCTCAATTGTGAAATTGAAAACACATGCAAAAAGAAATTTGCCTTTTCCACAAGGAAATATACACTCTCCAGAATATGTATCACATACAAGCTGAGCACCTAGGGAGTATGAGAGGCTAGGGTGTGGAAGTAGAAGGAGAAACAGGGAAAAAGAAATGTACAAATGAGAGAAGGGCCTTGTTCAGCCAACGGGGAGAGCACGCCGAGGACTGAGTATGATTAACCCAACTCTCTGTACCTGCTGTCTAAAGAAGGAGTAGGAGGAGGATGGGGGAGAAGAGAGGAGGAAGAGAGGGAGAGAAGTTGGGAAGTGGCAGCCACAAGGCCCTTGGCCACTTACCTTGGGGTGGGGTCTCAGTGAAGGGAGCTTGCCAAGGGCTGAACAGACACCCCAAACATGGCTTCTCCCAGCAGTCTGCCTCACCATTCACCATGAAGCATGCCAGCCATGGTGGCTTGGCAGGTTTGCTGGGGCATCTGCGCAGGCTTTCTGCTCTGTACCTCTTCAGGGCCGCTTGAAATGACAGCCTAGTTTTCACCTATAAGAAGAGGGCTAGTGAGGGTAATAATTAAAATCCACTTCCCCTCCACCTCCCAGATGATGGCATTCAGTGTCTCTCCAGGACATGGGAACACTGTCTGCTTAGATTTATCCTAACAATTGGATTTCATACACAATGATGAAAAAAATCTAGTCAACATCAGTAATCAAGGAGGCTATAAGCAAACATATCAACCTTTTCCCCTAGGATTTTCTAATAAAGAAAATGCTGAGGGCCAAAAGCCAGTAATGTGGCAGAGCTACAGCCAGGCCAAAGCAAGGGGAGAGAATCCCACAGCACGTCCCAGAATGCCACAGAGCATGTCGCTGGACAGTAACATGGTGATCAATTCCTCCTGTCCCCAAATCGCATTTTCTCCAATATATTAGAGAGACCAAAATACAAATTTGTCTCCAATACAGGAAGAATAGTAAATATGATATCACCTACAAGTAGTAGCATGATGCCAAAATGGGGTCCCATATTCTGTTTTCTTCCAAAATTCTATTCCATCCCTGTGTTTTCTTTACTTTCACCTTCTTATCTGGTGAGTGGGAAAAATGGCATTTCAAACAAATCATTCAATCTAAGGAGCAATTTTTCAGCTCATGGCATCTCTTTGAAGTTGAAACATGAGCCTATATTTTGAAATGCTCACAACCCACCAATTAATTCAGGAGAGAAATGATCCAGTATACTGTTACCAAACTCAGCAACCTAGGTTTCTGTGTTAATCACCATATGGGCACTTACTGAGTACCTGCTGCATCCTTATGTACACTGTAGGAAAGCATGTGTATACCAGACACTGCAACTGGAAGGAAAAAATGTACATATTTTTGTACATATTTTGGGATTTGTCTATTAGGTACAAACTATCTAAAGAGATAGGACCAACATACACAAAATGAATTCAAGCAATGAATATTCCTATACATCCACTTCTTGCTTCATGCTTAGGTATTGCTCCATCAGAGATGCAAACACTATCACCAAGACACTTCTGCCCCATGGAGATAAACTTTCTAAGCATGAAGCTCTCAGAGAAGAAAGCAGGGCCAAGAAAAAGAAGGAGAAGAAAAGAGAAACACTGGCAGATCCTAGCTGGGATCTGCACTTCTGGAATGTTGTAATACTAGAGAAGAGGAAAGAACCTTTCTTTCTTCACATCTATGTCAGTCCCCCAAGCAAATTCTAATTTTTTTCTCTCAGGATCACTTGCCCTTTCTCCCCAAATAAGTCACTAAGCAGGACTATGGGACACTGATTGATTAGTGAATGCTGTATCCACCCCAAAAAGGGCAAAGAGAGCTACCTCATTGACAGAACCACCAAAATCACATGGAGTAACAGAGTGTGAGGGCTACTAAAGAAAAATCTGCTGGATGTAAAAATAAGTAATGATGTGATTGAGACTGCAATGACACTGAAAATTGGACATCGCTGTGAGTCTAAGTAAATTAGGTGAAAGAGGAGTTCTTCCAAAAGTGGTAAAATTAAATGACAATAAATCTCATTTGGGGTCTACTATATCACAAGCACATACCAGGCCTTTTATTATACATTATGGAAACTCAAAATTCAAGACTTACATTAGCTGCATAACCCTTCCCTGTCCACCTTAATCTCTTGCCATCTAACCCCTCTTCTCATCACTGAGTTTATTTCTGTTCTATTATTTATTATGCTTACCTCAGAGCCCTTACACTTGCTTTTCTTCCTGCTAGGAATTCTCTTCCTAGCTTGTCTTTTGGTTAACTCTAATTATCCTTCAATTTTCATTTTAAATGCCACTTCCTTAGGGAAGCCATTTCTGTCCTCAATGAAGCAGGTTTCCCATCATCCTATTCTCATGTGGCACTGAGCCCCTGGGGACAGAGAATGATCACCACCCTATCCCCATTGCACAGCCCAAATGCACAGCAGGAACTTGATAAATATTTCATTCACTCATTTAGCAAATGCTTGCTGAGCCTTGACTTTCCTGGGCACCATCAGTGTTTAAAATACTTCAGTGACCAAAACAGACAAGATTCTCTTCTCTCAAGAAACTTAAATATTTTTCAAACCAATGAAAGAGTACACTGAACAGAGACTCAGAAGTTGAGTAGCTAAGCAGAAAGAACTGGGAGAGCATTTTAAGGTGGAGGGAAGAAAAGTTGATCGCCCAGGGGAAAGACAAGAATTAGCAAGATCCTCTCCTGGTGACCCTGTCATGAGCCCAACTTTGGTTTCCAGAAGTCCACCAGACTGCAAAGAGTATCTCAACTCCCTCATGGCACAACTTGGCCTGAGGTGCATGATGTGTCATGGCTTCCTACCCATCCTTCTCAGAACACAAGGTGTGCAACAAGAACCCTGTGAATAGCGCTCTGGAAAAGTCAAGTACCATCTCCTGCTGAATCACACTTGACTTTTTGCTAAAATCAAGACAATTACAAGATTGTTCCGGATCCTCTTAAGTATGATTTGATGGCCCTGTAAGAATAGAAATAGGTTAGCATAAGCATAGCCATCTTAAAGGCCTAGAAGCCATTTTCTGAGTATGTGACTTAGAAAGAAAAACTGGAACTGGGTAAGGCCTTGAAAAACAAGTTAATCATGAGCACCGGGTGGTGGGCAGCTGTGACCCTTGGTCAGCTAACCTTGGTCAGTAAATCTTACATACCAAGCTTATCGTGCAGAACCTCCCTAACCATTGAGGAGTAGTCTTACCCTGCCCTTGCTTAACCCCAGGATATATGTCTTGCAAGAATAATGTATAGTTATAGAAAATTGCTATGAGTTAAGTGCTTTGAAATTGCTATATAAACCCTTGGCTCTGAGTGCTCGGGGTCCTTGTTGAGACCCACTGCATCGGGCTGACTTGGACCCCAACTAGTTGGCTGAATAAAGACTTTGCTTGAATTTACATCTCTATGCCTGTGTATTTTGTTCTTTGGGGAAGCCTCGGAAGCCTGCACCCTAACATTTGGGGGCTCGTCCGGGATACGAGCAGCTTCCCTGAGAACAAAGGACAGCTGGAGGCAAGGTCTAATTGTCCGGACGGGGCAGTGTAATTCGAGGGTCGCCCCCTCGTGTCTGCATAAATCCATTATAAAGCGGGAGTCGCCATCCCGTGTATGGTCTCGGGTTAGTGGTCCCGAGTGAGGAAGTCCGGGCTGGTAGTCCCGGCCCCCAGGTTAGCGACCCTGGGTGAAGCCCAGGTAACCAATCCTGGCCCTAGGGTCCGAGTGACTCGGCCTTAGGAAGGCAAATCCGATCGGCAGAAAACTGGCGCCCGAGGAGGAAAAGATCGAGCTCGTCACCCTGCGGCAGTCCGAGTGGACGCCCTTCAGGAGAATTACGAGAGTTTTTGAAGACCCTGAAAGTGGTGAGTGTGGTGCGCACCAGAGTGAGAGAAGGACCGGTCCGAACGAGTGCGATCAGATGTGGTGTGTGTGTGCTTGGTGTTATCATTGACTGTTTTACTGTGTTTTGGTTTCAGTTTATATTTTTTTGCGCTTCTCATTTTAAGTTTCCTTGTTCTAAGGTTCTCCTGCTCTCTCCGTTCCTCCTTTCTGCCACTACATCATTCCCCGCGGGCACGGGTCGGGCAATTAAGAGCCATTAGGGCGCCCGCCGCTAGAAGACTCCCGTGACAGGATAAGGGGGTCACAGCCGCGAATCCCAGATAAATTCGCGTCCCCCGTGGAAGAAAAACTGTGCAACGACAGGCACTCGTTCACAAGCACATACAACAGTCATTTTGTTTGAAGTGGCATCTTCATCCTTCGCCTTTGTCTCCCTCATATTCTTTTTCCTTCTTTCTCACCATGAGACAGACTCAGACGACCCCCTAAGTTTGTAAATGAATATATCTTTCTACCTCCGGATGGTATTAATGAAATTGATTTAAAGACAAGCGCTTGTGAAAATTGGGTATTCTAAAACTTCCAGAAAACCTGATAAAAAGTGTTAAGCATTAATGCTAATTTGAGTTTGCCTGAGGCGGGCATGTCCTTGTAGTTATCAGCTGCCTAAATTTACCTGAGGTCATTTAAGTCATGTTATCTGCTAAATCTTTTAAAAATAAAATGCTTAAAGGCTTGGCTTTGTCTAATATTCAGTAAAGGTCTTGTAAGTAAACTAGAATAGTTGTTACGAATGAGTGAACTAAATGACTGAAGCAAGTGAACCTCTTTTTAATTGTGTGTTACAGTGTGTATACCTACCTACTGCCTGAGAATCTTTGTAGAAACCTAAAACCTTAAAGTTTTGCTAAGTTAAGAAGATATACTCTATGAGAGATTGTGCTGTAAAGCTCATGGTTACAGAAATTATAAAATGTGTTCATAAATTTGTCAATCTAAAGAATGTTAGTTTAACAGTTTACAATGGCCTGCTTCTCGGTGTTCACTGGAAATTAAAGTTTCTAATGGTTTTAAGTTTTAATTAAAACTATTTAAAGTAATAAAACATTTCTCTATGCTAAAAAATGTATGTTTTAATAAGAAAAAGTATAAAGAATGAAAAGTCTTCTGCATGCTAAAGAATGTGTTTTGTGATAAAGAAAGTAACTTTGTTCTAAAGTACAGCTATTTGTTTAAAGAGAGAAAACAGCGTGGTGCCTTTTGTTGTAGAAGACCCGCTCAGCATGTTGCTTTGGGGGGGAGGGTCAGGATGTTTAGAGATTAAGTGAGATAAACCCAGTCAAGCCGCAGGCAAGCCCAGGCTAATTCTCACCGGCTTATGTGCTTGGGACCATAGGGCAAATGAAGAATAAATTACTATATTCTTACAGATATAGTCGTGCCTAGTGAAATTAAAGCAAGTGAGTCTTGACATCAAGTGCACAGCAAAATTAGAATCTTGTTTCTAGTTAAACAGTTTTCTTTAACTGTTAGTCTGCTCTTAATGTTGAAAGATCAAAGCAGTTTCTCATGCTTAAAGTCTCAGTGAGTTGCCAGAATATTAAAAAAAAAAAAAAAAATGAAATCGTAATATTAAAAAGACGAAAAGCTAAAGTTTGTTAACAACTGTATAAGCTTTATTTGCCTTTGAAATATTTTGTTATTGAAAACGATTGCATGGCCTGAGAAATTGAATTATTCCATATATTTTTATAAGTGGAAAAATCTCTAACCAACAAATGATTAAAGTTGTTACTGATTATTTGTTTTCTTAATTTATCCACCTAAGCAGAATGGTAACAAAGCTTTTTTCAGCTGATTAAATGCACTTAGTTAACAAACCAAAATTTATTCTTAAAAATTAAACTAGAATCTAGACAAGATTATGTTTCTCCCAGAAAAACAAGTTTCACTGTAAAAGTTTAAATGGACAAACGTGTGACCACTTTTGAGAAAGGTTGTAATAGATTTTTTTTGACAACCACCAGGTCTTCTTGTTTAATTTATATGCTGTATGTTTTAAAAAAAAAAAAAAAATTGGGGGATGAAAGGAAAGGAGCGACACATAGCAGCAATTAACCGGAGAGTTCCGCTTTATTAGGGAAAAGTGCTAGGTTATATAGGAAGGGGCATGAATTGATTGAGGTGTCACTTCTACGGAGCTGGTGGCTGTTGGCTAGGTGCTGGGATTGGGAGGGGAGCGAGAGGTGATTGGGCTTCAGGTGGCGCCGGCGGAAACCAAGGACCCCGAAGAGAAGCCGGAAGTTTGCCATCTTACTAGTAGTAGTCCTTCAGAGGACTCTTCATATTTTTTAATGCAAATGATCTTAGAGCTTTTAATAGAATTTGCATAGCAGCTTATATCTACTATTAAAGAGTAAAACATTCTTGAAGCTTTCAGAGAAGACCTGTAGACTTAAGCACTTTCTCTGCTTTTTTTGTATCTAGTCTTGGACACTTATGCTAAGTTCAAAAAAAAAGTGCTTTTACCTCTAGTTAACTCTGATATTTTCCAGAGGGCCCCTGGAACATGTCAGAAGAATTTTTTTCTCATTAGAGAAAGTATTTGACTAATTTGGCTTATTTATCTGATATATATTTATTTATTTACCAGGAAAGCACTGTCAAAGAGAATGATGCTAAACTTTGTTACTAAATGTTTTGTATTACAGAAATAACAGAATTTCCTTATGTCAACTGTCTTACAGTAAGCTCTCATCAGATCTTTAACCATTGTCATTTGTAAGTCTTTTGTCATTTATAGTATTATCCCTAAACTGGTAAAGAACTAGATTTCAGCAGAACAGGTATTAGTTACATAAGATTACATAAACTAAAGAAAATGATTTTGTGTCTTTTTGTTTCAAATGTTGCTGATAAAGTGTTTTAACCTTGTTCTCTTAAACTGACAACAGTTTAGTAAATGACTATCTTTATGAGCAGAATTGAAACTTCCTTCTCTCTACCTGATCCCTCCAGAGTTTAAAAACTTTCAGTGACTGTTTTTGTATTCCATGGCAGTATGTTTATTTGCATGAGTTCAATAAGAATCTGCTTTCCTTGTGAGAAGACTACTTAAGAACACTGGTTATACTGCCAGGGCTTTGACTGGAATGTCATACCTGAGAGACATGTGCATGGACTCAGATGTGAACAACTTTAAGGAACTAAGATTGACTTTATAAAGCCAACAAAGCCCTTTGGAAGAACTGGCCTAGTACCTTGCTTACAGAGTTCCCAGCAGCCTTACCAGGTGAGTAAAGAAGGTCACTTCCTGGCAGGTTCAGAGACCTCGAGAAGAGAAGAATTCATCCAAATCTACAGGTACTGCAGGCAAAGCCTGATGGCAAGTCTAGCTTGGCTGTCTGGCCTCAAGAGGCCTTTAAAAGTTCAATCTGAAATTCCTTATAAAAAGTTCCAGCAAAGCATATTTAAAAGAGCCTGTGTAATCAATTGCTCTTCTTGCTGCACTTGTGCAAATGATCAAGCCAGCTGTTAATTATTTTCTTAACCTGGTTATTTCTAATAAAAATGAGGGTGATTTTAGAGAAAAGTATTGTTTCAATAACTGCAGCCTCCAGAATAGAAAATCCAACTCCAGATGTTGCTACATAACCTAATAACACAATTTGTTTTATCTTGCCTAGAAGCCACAAAACTGCAAATAGTAATAGAAGCGCCAGCCTTCTGAAGCCCTCTCAACTGACCAGTAATAGAGACCTAGCTGCACCCTTTACTGCACCCCCTTCTCAGCACGAAGCAGCCAGAGCGGTCATCGCCCCTTTTCCCTAGCAGCAGCTAGAGTCCCTATCTGTAGAAGACAAAGACCGAGACTCACTTTATCCTCTGCAAGTAGGCAAAGAACCTGCATTGAGAGAGTTCCTAAAACTTACACCTCCCTCTACAACAAGACAGAAGTAATCAGCACCACCCCAGCTTATTCTAACAAGTAGTAGGCCCGCCAAACCGGAGTCACTCCATGTGTTACCTTTATCAAAGAACGCATTAGCACCGTGCAAATCATAGTGTTGAGACAGAACTATCAGAGTGTTAACCAAACAGATGACCCCTAATTTCATGATTGAAATAGATACAAGAAGAAGAGGGGAATGTAAGAATAGAAATAGGTTAGCATAAGCATAGCCATCTTAAAGGCCTAGAAGCCATTTTCTGAGTATGTGACTTAGAAAGAAAAACTGGAACTGGGTAAGGCCTTGAAAAACAAGTTAATCATGAGCACCGGGTGGTGGGCAGCTGTGACCCTTGGTCAGCTAACCTTGGTCAGTAAATCTTACATACCAAGCTTATCGTGCAGAACCTCCCTAACCATTGAGGAGTAGTCTTACCCTGCCCTTGCTTAACCCCAGGATATATGTCTTGCAAGAATAATGTATAGTTATAGAAAATTGCTATGAGTTAAGTGCTTTGAAATTGCTATATAAACCCTTGGCTCTGAGTGCTCGGGGTCCTTGTTGAGACCCACTGCATCGGGCTGACTTGGACCCCAACTAGTTGGCTGAATAAAGACTTTGCTTGAATTTACATCTCTATGCCTGTGTATTTTGTTCTTTGGGGAAGCCTCGGAAGCCTGCACCCTAACAGGCCCTAGAACCAAATTAAATGTAGGAAGGATCAGGGAAGGGGAAAAGTGAGATAGGCTCCACTGAGTTCACATGAGGATTTCATTTCTCAAGAGGTAATGACATAGTCCTTACAAGCTTCACAGAATAAAAGAACAGCTTAACTGAGTGGGAGTTCACTTGTTTTTCAAGGAAACTGTAATTCATGGCCATTTACATCCTTAAAACCTTCACTTTTAAAAAATAGTAAACATTCAGTTAAGGTACCCTTTCGGCACCCACCCTTCTCTCCATTTCAGAAATAACTACTGTTATCAATGTGCTGTATATACTATCCATACTTTTTCTATACATTTACACAAATATGTTATTTCATTTCTTCTTTGTTTTGTTTGATATGTCATTTCATGTTATACTTTCATTTTTTTGTTGTACATGTACATTCCTGTTGTACAACTTTTTTTTCAGCACTGTAGCTTAAAAGTCTTTCCACAGCAATACACATAAATGACTTACTTTTATTAACTTGGGCATAACATTTCACAGTAATTTTATGCAATTCTTTATCTAATATAAGATATTTAGTAATTCCACAATAATTAACATTTAACTTGTTTCAAATTTTTCACTATTATAAACAATGCCTTGTTCATACTTCCTACCCAAGGCACCAGTGAGTGTTTTTCTAGAATGGATGTCTACAAGTGAAATTGCCAGGTCATAGGACTTGCATTATTTTAATGGATAAAATACTACCAAATTCCCCTCCAAAGTGACTGAATTTACTCTCCCACAGCAGTGTATGGACATGCTTTTCCCTCCTGCCAATGTTGATAGGGCTATCCTCTTTCTCCAAACTTATTTGATATTTTTCTGCCACTCCCTCCTTGCCACTGCTAAGGAATCTTCCAGGAGCGTGACCTGTCTTTTCAATAACTGTCTCTCTTCCTTAATGGCATCCCATAAGTTATTGCCCAGCTCCTCCAAGTTATGCTGAAGTGCATCTCTCTCCTGCCTAAGTGCCTCTCTCTCCTCACTAACCCTCTCGATAATCCTCTCTTTCTCCTGGATAACATTTTCCACTATCTTGATGAAAAGAGACCCTACTATGCCAGCCACTACATGGCCACTCCGGGCCTCTAAGCAGCCTTCTATCTCACAGAGGGCTAATTCTGCAGCTTCTGATGTGTCCACTCTTCCCCAGTTCTGAGGAAGGCCCCACCCCTCTAGGAGGTACTTTACCCTAGACCAGTTCTCCACTAGGCGTTCCCAAATTGGAAGTCCCACAGATGGGGGGACAATAACAGGTGAACCTGTACCCTGTGCTGCTGCATCCACTGGGACCTCCCCACCATCCACAGGATGGGTTTCAGGCATCTCCCCATCATCTCTAGGGGCAGCCCTCCCATTATGACAGATTTTGGGTTCAGAGGTCCTGCCGACTACCACCAGATGTAACTCCAGGGAGAGGAAATCCCAGGGCAAAATACCTCTAAAACCGAAATCAGTCAAAGGGAGAGATAAAGTTCAAAACTCATTTATTGCTTACAAACTGTGGTCCAGAGCGTCTCTCTCCTGCTCCAGCAGAAGCAAGCAAGACCTCCCCCCAACCTCTCAGGTTCAGATAAGGCCTCAGTAGCCCAGGTAATTATCCATTGATATGGAGATGAACTACCTCTATCCACCCCTCAAGAACACCTGTTGATATGCAGATGTACTAAAGCCAGGTAAGATACTCTGGAAATATTAAAATTTTACCCACAACTGGGTACTTAAGATGAAAGAAAATTGGACTTTGCAAACCAAGGTAAAGCAAATTAAACAGACTCAGGATTTAGTTCCTCCTCCAGGCCACAGATAAACTCTTGACTCATGTATCACTCAGATGCTTTGCAGGAACCAGATGGGTCACCTCCTGACAATAAGCTCATAGATCCCAGACTGGATGTACCCAGAATGCTGATAGCTAAAATTCCTGATATAATCTTCTGTCACTTCACCACTGACAACCAGAAGAATAAGCACACACCTTCACAATGCTTTCCCATAATTTTGCCTTTAAAAAGCCTTGCTTATAAGCCAATGGAGAGTTCCAGACCTTGGGCATTAGCCAACCTTTTTTCTTCCTCAGGCCCTACAATAAGTGGCCACTTTCTTTCACACAGCCTGATATCAGTGTTTGGCTTTGCTGTATGTCACGCAAGTAGATCCAGTTTGTTTGGTTCAGTTAACAAAATTTGTACAATTAATTGTCCTAAAAATCACCTCACAAATGATCAGTAGTTGTTTCCAACACACATATGCTCAGGGTCCCTCTACATCCAAATAGTCCTGTGGATAAAATTGTACTGTTGTTTGTTCAAATCTGTGATATATGGTTTCTGCTTTTTGTGAACAAGAAACCAGAATGAGAGCCAGACAATTTACTCACAGTCAGCTTAATGGAAGAGGATTTACTGATGGATGCTCCTGTGTGGAAATACCCCTCTGCCCAGATGCAGAATGTGTAGTCACACAGCCCACAGGCATCCCTGTTGAAGGGTGTTCTATTTGGACCAGGGCTTGAAATCTCCCCTCCATGGTTGTGCTGGGTTTATAATGACTCTCCTCTAGTCCCTGGACTTCCAAGCCTCACCCGAAGACTCAGGCCCCCACTTCTCTGTTTTCTGCATTTCAGAGTAAGAATTATTCTGCCTCTGGCTCTGAAGTCTGATTACCTATCTAGAGGTGGCTGCTGCCACCCCCGCCCCCCACCAACAGGGTTCCCAAACATCTCTTCAGTCTTAATCCCTTTCTCATCCAAGGTGGCAAGAAAAAGTTATAGGGATCCCCTCTCTCTCTCTTCTCCTCTCTCTCTGCCTCCCCATCCCACCTCTCTCCTCTCTCTGCATCTCGCTCTCTCTCTCTCCCTCCTCTCTCTCCACTGTGTCTCAAACCCCTTCCCAGAAGGAGGCACCTGTGGGATACTTGCCAAAATGTCAGGTTATTCCTCTCAGGTCTTTCTACATAATTCATTCTTCTACACACCCACCCTTCTACATATAATGAATCCTGCTGACCATGGGAAGGATGGAAACTCTCCTACGATTGGCTTTTTCTGTCTGTCCAGACTTCTATTTTAAACATCTGAAACACTAGGTTCTCAGAGGGGCATTGCTCCCTTTCACTCCTGAATATCAGTGTCCTTCACTGGGCAGTCTCTGACATCAGAACCCAGGAGCCAAAAGCACCAGGCAAATGCTGCCCTATACAAACTCCCACCTCTTACTCTCTCAAATCTCAGAAACTGAACAGCTTCAGATAAAGTGCTGGCTTTTTCTCTTTGAACTGGCTATCCAAATTCTCACTATCTAAATATAGGAACTCAAGAAATTTGGGTAGCAGGAGACAATAGTTGTACTACAGCCAAAATGTCTGTCAACACACCTCCACCGTGACTTCCTCTCAGTAGTTCAATAGGATCAAATTCTCACAGAGTGTTTCCTAAAGACAATTCTGGGCAGTGCTAGCACCCCAGAGGCACAGGTTATGGTCCGGTAACTGCGGAAATGCTGCAGACACCACCTTTCTAATAGTTCTATAAGGCACACTGGCCAAGCCAGGTTTAACAAATTTGGTCAGTGTCTTTGCTGTAACACTTTTCAGTGCTTAATACATTTGACCATGTACCTTTTGTTCACATACCTATTAACATCCATGGAACTTGTGTCCTTCAAACCACATACAAAATGGAAATACAGGTTTGGGTTCTTTCACTAGCCATTGTCCTAAGACAAGCCTGTGTTAGCCACTAACTTGTAAGATACCCTAGTACAAACTTGAAGAAAGGCACCCTTCCTCAAGATACATTTTGACTCTATCTATTGGAAAATTGTGGTAATATTGCAGATTTTGTTAGACCAAGGCTCCTTTCAGATGTGAGATGGAACTTCCCTGCCGTCTAGTGGAAATTGGTCAAATGAAAATGCCAATCTGTAGTCTGAATGGAGTCCCTTGGATGCCCAGCCTGCGTGGAAAGTCTGCATGTGCCAGCCTCCCTACTGCCTAAAGGACCGCAACTCACCAGTCTGAAGAGAGGCCCAGGGAAATGAATTTTCAAGAAGCTCCGTTGGTAATGCTGACATACAGCTCTGGTTAAGAAAAAACTTCATCAGTGATATTTTGCCCACAAAGCAGGATGTGCATGAAAAGAGAGGGTGTGGAGGCCATTCGGATGCCTTCAGCCATGTGACACATGCAGTAACAGAATGAGTTTCCAGAATCTGTTAGCCTGGAGAGAAAAAAGTCTTTAAAAAAAAAGATTTTTTTTAATGTTTAGACAAACATAGTTTTTGTAGGGCAGGGGGAGTGTTAGGTTTTAGGGTCCTATTGCTAATCTCTGATGTACATTAAAAGAAAAGTATTCCTACTGATTCTGTCGAACAAAGATTCGCAGGAAAAAACCATGATTTTGGACTAGTGTGGCACTGTGCTACTTAGTAACGTGACCCAGTGCACTTGGTCCAGTTGTCTCATGGGGAGAAGGTCCTGGTTCTGCACCTACTAGCTGGGGTAAATGACAGATCCTCTGCTAGCCCCAGTCTCTGCTCTGTGTAATGAAATGAGTTCCAGACCACCCACCTCAAAGAAGTGCTTGGAGATAAATACAATACTGAGGGTGAGAGTACATTATAAACTCTAAAGTGCTATACAGGCACAAGCTGATTTGTGCTGCTTGAAGATGCAAATAAGCCAAATAAGCCAGGGCTGACTGAAGATGACAAGGTTACCAACCCTGTAAAGCTCCTTTCCTTGTAGGCAAGTTGATTTAGTGAGCTTTGTTTCCTGAGACTGTGGAGAGAAAGGTCCTTTTTTTCCTCCTGCCAGAGTCATCTGTCTAAAACATAAATCCGGCCATGTTACTCCAGCTCCTTCTCACCTGTCAGATCTCAGATTAAATGTCAGATTCCTGGAGAAACCTTCCTGACCACCTCCCTGTGCAGGAGTGGACCCCCTCCATGGCTCCGCCTCGATCAGTCACTGCACAATAGCAGTATGATTCCTTGGTGACACTGACCACTATGTCAAATTTCCTTATTGTTTCTGTTTTTCTCTCTCTACCCTCAAGAGAATGGAAGTACCCTGAAGGAAAATAAGGATGTGTTTATGGTATTGACTACTTGCTGTAGCAGAGACACTCATATGAATTGCTGAATGAATGAAATGTCTGTCCTCCTGTAGGAGGCCCCTGTCAGTCCACAGTGTCCCCTTTCTATGAAAATCGATCCCCATCTACCCACAGGATTGGGTCTCTGAAAGCCACATTCGAATAATACTGACCAGGATCAAGGGCTGAGCTCCGTCCAGTTAGCCCAGTCCATGGCTTCAGCAGAAAACAGCTATGACAGGAGTTACAGAGAGCCCATGTGCATCCATGTGCCTGCCTAATGGAGAAAGCCAGTCTGTCCAGGAGAGAGAGAGAAACTAGAAGTCCATGAGGGTTCAAGAAAGTATCCTATTTCCGAACCCTGACTCCAGGTTCTCATGAGTCCTGACTGTCCATGGTTCCATGAGAGCTACAGGTTCATGGGCTCCTTCCAGTAAATTCCTTTGTTTGTTTTAGCCAAATTAAAGTGAAGCTCTGTTACTTTAACCATATGTACCTACACTAAGCCAGGCCTTCCACCAAATGAGAGGCCTCTGCCTACAGGGGCTGTTCCCACTCATTCCTGAATCCCAGGGCCTGGCATAGTGATAGGCTGGAGTAGACTCTCAGCAAACATCTGTGAATGAATGGAGTTTGTCTCTTCATGGCACAAAAGTCAGCTTTTCATTTTCCACTTATACCATTCCACAATGTTCCCACATAACTGTACAGGTCAGAGGTCACGAACTGATTACCCACTTGTGGAATCAGCCCACAGACTTATTTTGCTTTGTTTTAATTCTACTTTGACTCCTACTAAAAAGTTCTATTTTCAAGTTTGGCAAAGAAGGAAGGAAAAAAGAGAGGGAATGAGGAAGGGGCTAAGAACCAACATTTAAATATGGAGATATTTCACATAAGAATCCAAATTGCTAGCTTTTCTGAAAAAATATAAATATTTGACAGCACTAAATTCTAAAAGCCCTTTCTACTACATCTTATTTCTGATGGTCCAGGGAGAAGCAATCTGTTCTTTCATTTGAAGCAGGCAACAAAATTCAAGATCCAACAGTCCCAAAGGGAAATGAATAAGATCAAAAAGCCTTTTCCTCTCTCTCTCTCATTATTTGTCTCTCAAAAAGAAAAACCTGCTCCCTTCCAGAGGCAGCCACCGCAGGGTTGTAAAACGGAGGCTCAGCTGTGGGCTGGCAGCAGCCCCACAAGAAACGTCTCCGAGTTTGGACAGTCGCAGCCACAGCTTCTGCTGACAGGAGTCACCCCTGAAGCTAATCTGCATAGACTTGGTCTTGCGCACTCAAGAAATCTGCTAAGACAATGTTGTCAAAAGCAAGCTCATTAAATTTTTACTGTGCTCTGCTACACCACCCTCACTTACCCAGGCATCTATCAGAGACTTCAGGTTTATGCCTGGAAGGTTGGTCCTCAACCCCCAGGGAAGCAGCCAGGCCCATTAGACACAGAAGAAAATGGCACTGGCCTGCCCAGGGTAAGGGCAGCAGTCACCTTTCACTGAAGCACATTTCCCACTATGCACTATTTTCCCTTTTCCCTGGTATCAGTTACCCATGGTCACCAGTGATTCAAAAATAGTAAATAGAAAATTCAGAAATAAACAATGCATAAGTTTCAAACTGTGCTCTGTCCTGAGTGGTGTGATGAAATTTTGCACCATCCTGCTCTTCCCTGCCCAGGATGTGAGTCACCCTCTGCCCAGCAGACCCATGCTCTGTATACCAAGCATGGTAGCCTCTCGGTTATCAGATAAACTGTTGCGGAATCACAGGGCTTGTATTCAAGTAACCTTTATTTTACTTAATAAAAGACCCAAAGTGAAAGAGCAGTAAAGCTAGAAGCCATTAAACACTTCTTTAAATGAACAAGTGAAAGTTCTATACTTAATAAAGACAAAAAATTGTATGCTGGGGAGACAAATGTGACAATTAAATATCACATCATGGAAATAAAGCATTTGCAGAGCAGTTTGCTTGCCCTGTAAGATCATTTTCTTAATTCTGACCAAAATTAATCTAATTCCTTCTCTGTGTTTTAGAAACCACCAGAGAAAAGCATGACTGAGTAAGTTTCCCTCCTGCTGCCTCCTCAGGCCCAAAACAGGTGCAGGCTGGATTGATTCTCCTGAAGGAAACACATTAAAAATGGGAGAAGTGGACTTTTAATTCTGGGTCAGCTGTTCTGATCTTTGCCAGAATCCACTTAGGATATGACAAGTTCAAATCCTGCAGTTTCCAAGGCAAACACCCCCTACTCCGACTGCAGGCCTTTCTAGCTCACCCACCCATTCTGCCCTTCTTTTGTGGCAGGAAGGCAAGTCTTACGGTGTGGTTAATTTCGGTGATTTATCATCGGAATATTCTTTATTCATGTGCTACTTTTTACATTTCACTGTCACTTCAAAGAAGTTCACCAGATGCTCTGACAAGAATTTGATATTTTCCTTATAGAGATGCTCAGTTCTGTAATTCGCTGGAGGGTCTGCTTCTATACCAGAATTCCAGCCCTAACACAGTCTCCACTTCTTCTAGCCACTGACATCTCATCAGGAAGTCTATCACTCAAGTTTCATGGGAGCAAATGAACAGTCCTGTGGCTCCCATAAAATGGGTTCTTGATTACTGGGCCTAGCTCACAGATACAGATTCCAAATCCCTGGTATTCTATTCAGTTCAGCAGCTATGTTAAGCTCCTTCTTACGCCCAGTGCTGGGCAAAGTGCTAAGGACAGGAAGACAGGAAAGCTCTATCTGTGCTCACAAGAAACTCACAGAAAGGTGAGAAGACGGAAAAGCAAAGGAATGATTGCCATTTAGTGCAATGTGTGTGTGAATAACAACGTTCTCCAGGAGGACACAATAGGATTTGGTTACCAATTAGATGTGGAGGGTGAGGAAGACTCCTAGACGTCTGGTTTGAAAGAAGAGTAGGATGGTAGATCAACAGAAATGGGAAATAAAAAACAAGGAGACTTTTGTGGGGGGGATGGTGTGGGAGGGTGGTGGGGAGGAAGATCAGCTTAATAGGCCCATTCATTTTCACACTCAGCCGATGCCCTCCATGTGCTGGCACTACAAGAGGAAACCACATGAAGTACTTGTCTTTATGGAGCTGCACTCCATTAGAAAAAGACAGGAAATAGACAAGGACACTAATAAATAAATTGTTCTCACCAACTCTGAAATAACCTTGGTTTGGTTGTCTTTGTGGCAAAATAATGAGTTGGGGAAGCAAATGATACAGTGGTATATGATGGGAGTTCTCAATCCTGGCTTTACACTAGAATCATCTGAGAAGGTTTTTGAAAGTATACTAATGTCTAGTAATTTATTAAATGCAATACCAAAAACACAAACAATAAATGAAAACTTGATAGATTGGACTTCATCAAAATTTTTTCACTTTGAAAGACCCCATTAAGAAAGTAGAGACAACTCACAAAAAGGAAGAAAACATTTGCAAGTCATATATCTAATAAGGGACTTTATCCAGAATATATGAAGAACTCTTACATCTCAGTAATATGAAGACAAATTTTTTAAAAAGCAAAGTATCAGAGTAGACATTTCTCCAAAGAAGATATAAAAATAACCAATAAGCACAAGAAAAAGTGATCAACATCATTAGTCATTAGAGAAATGCATACCAAAATAAGAAGCCACTTCATACTCACTCAAATTGCTATAATCAAAAAGATAGACAATAACAAGTGTTGACAATGGTGTGCAGAAATTGGAAGTCTCATGAATTGCTGGTAAGACTGTAAAATGGCCTAGCTGCTTTGGAAAACAGTTTGGCAATTCCTCAATATGTTAAATATAAAGTTACCAAATGACCCACAAATTCCATTTCTAGGTGTATATCCAAGAGAAATAAAATGATATATCCACACAAAGACTTATACAATGAATGATGAACAGATAAACATAACATGGTATATCCATATGTTAGATAGAATATAAAGGAACAAAGTATCGATACATGCTACAACACAGATGAACCTAGAGAACATGCTAAGTGAAAGAAGTCAGTCACTAAGGACCACATACTGTATGACTATATTTATATGAAATGTCAAAAATTGATCTGTAAACAGAGAAAGTAGATCAGTATTTGCCTAGGGCTTGAATGGGTGTGGGTGGTTATGGGGAGTTAATAGTTAAGAAATTTATTGAGATGATAAAAATGTTCTAAAACTAGATATGGTGATGCTTATACAATTCTGCAACCAACAAAAATCAGTGAATTATACACTTTAAATGAGTCAATTCTATGGCATGTAAATTATATCACAATAAAGCTGTTAAATAATTAAAAAATAAAAATGTGTATAAGTTGAACTATGTATATGCATATATGTGTGTATTAGTGCCTAGGCCAATGGTTCCCAAACTTGGCTGCACGTTGGAATCACCTGGGAATTCCACATCACATACCAGATTGGTGAAATCAAAATGTCTGTCAGGGGCAGGAGTCCCAGCTATTTGTAAGGTGCAGCCAGTGTCCCAGGCCCACACCCACAAAGATTCTAACCAGTGGGTTATAGAGGAGTTTGGGAGCTGGTCATCATAAGGCTCCCAGGTGATTCTGATGAGCAGTGCCTGAGAAACACTGATGAAGGGATGTTGAGGCTGACACTACTGTACCCGTTCCACCACTTCCCCTCAGAGAGCATCCATGCAATGTGGGAACTAAGTTCAGCGTAAGGGGGGCCTGATTGTTTTAAAGGTCATCCCATTCTCTGAACAATGATTGGATCAAGGGTGGACATGTGACATCCTAGAAGAGTATTGCCAAAGACTTTGGGGAAAGTTTTTTTCTTGCTTGTAAGACAGAAGGAGAAGCTGGCTTCTGTCTCCTGTTAAATGTGACTGAAAGAGCATGTAGCACAGTTGTCACTGATGGAAGAACCAGTCTTGGGATGAAGCTGACACTGTGTATTTGGAAAGTTGGAGGAAATCTGGGTCTTTGATGCCATGATCAAACTTCTGGGTCAGCCAACCCTGAAACCCTCACTGCCTCTGGGCTTCCTGGTCTGTGAGCCAATAGATTTCTTTCTTTCTTCAGCCAGTTTGAGTTAAGTTTTCCCTTACTGCCCTAAACTAACTAGTCAGTCATTGATGGTATCTCTGAAGGAGGGAAATATTAGAACCAACTGATGCAAAGGAACAAATAATGCAAAGGATTCAGCCCTGTGAAAATCTGATAGAAGGGATTTGAGAACAGGGAACAGCATGCACAAACACAGTTATACAGGAATAGGCTTGATGTGGTCAAAGAACCGGAAAAAAAGGCCACAGTGAGCAATTTCATGAAGAGCTGGTCCATCACATAACAGAAGTTGATTCTGAACAGGGAAATATTTGGCACATTGAAAGATTAAAGGAAGCTCAAGGAAATCCACCAACTTTATTGTAGTGCATGCTAGCTGACATAAAAGAAAGTGAAGAAAGTCTCAAAAATACTCCTTTTCTTGGGAAGAGCAATGCCATGAAGTTACAAGGCAGATTCCCAGCTTTGATACTATTTGACTGTCAGTGTACTCCAGTGGTATGATGCTCCAGTTTTTAAACCAACAACAGGCAGATAGACAGACCTCCAGACCTCAGGGAGCAAAATTTAAAAAAGAACAAGCAAGGAGAGAGGTATGGCAGGATGGGGGTGGGCTGTGTGTGCGTGTGTGTGTGTGTGTGTATGTGTGTGAGTAAACAGTTGATGATTTTGCTAAGCCAAAGATGGCAAGGGAGAATTCATAATTCTCAAAGAACAGAAAGAACATTAAAATTAAAAGTCTTTATTCTCTGAGAGCATTCCTAAGCAGCAAAGTTAAAGCTCATGCCTGCATTCCTAAGTGTTTTCCCTTCATCTGAAAAGCATCAAGAAGAGAGAGTGTATGGTTTTTAAAAGTTAAAAAAAAATTAAAGGTCGTTCTTCAAAATAGCCTTGAATATTTCATAGCTTTAAAGTTAGGGAGCAGCCTCAAAGGAGAGCATCACGCCATCTGTCTCTTAACTTTCAGCTTGGGCTTCTCAGGGGATAGAATGTATTAAATAAACAGCAAAGAAGCCAGGTGATAGAGCAGTTTAGAGGCTCTTGCGTCTTTGGGGAGGTCTCATGTGCTCTGCAATAAAAATTGGAAAGGTGCTCCCTGGGCAGTCCCCTGAGTGTGGAGCAGGGAGGGTAATAACTGTGGAGACAGCCAGGACTCCTGGGCCCTCTGTGTCCCCTAGAAACTAAAATGGGAGCTTAACAGAGACACTGAATCTCTCTGAAATCTGTTTCCATGTTCATTGAATTGAGATGAAGCTGCCACTGTTTCCTCCCAGGGGCACAAAGGAATTCATGGCATGAAGGGGTCTTGAATATGTGGAAAGCTGCACTGATGTCAGGGGCTGTGTTAAAATAGGGTAGAGAGACTGAAAAGAAGAGGGGCCTGTTCTGGGAGAGACGGTTTCTTCCCCAGTGCTAACAAGAGATGTAGTAATGTCTCAGTCTATCCATCTCCTTTATGGAAATCCTCCATCCTCCAACCTAAACAAGATGCTTTCTGTGAGTAATAATTAGGAAGAGTACTAAGAGTTCCAGTATCAGCCAAGGTTCGGCAGCAGTCCCGGTTGTTTTAGCTTGAGTCAACAGCCATCCTCTCATGTCATGAGATAGTGCCTTTGCTCAGGTGACTGGCATGCCTGGGTCTCACTGACTGCCTCAGCAAAGGGTGCTGGGCCCCTCAGTCATTACCACTGCACGCACCTGCAAGTTCCCTCAAAGGTTTCCTTGTAACTCCTGCTGAAAATAAAATAGTATTTTAATAACCTCCACAGCCCACATTGTGTCCTCTCTTTGGCATGTTCACTGAAAGCCCCAGCAAGAAATGGAAATTGCCTCTAATGCTCTCTCACTGGCTCAGGCAGGGCTGGGGCCAGCCGAGCACTGCCAGTAGGAGTGCAGTGTTGATCAGAAGCAAGCTTCTTGACTGACAGTATCTCCTCCTGGACAGAAACCAATTTCTGCAAGAACTTTGCAATTTGTACCCCAAGGATATAAGATGTATTCAGGGAATTATTTTCCCTCTATAAATTACAGGTTTGTCATTTTAGAGGTTTAATATCACTGAAAGGGCCTGCTTCTTTTTTTTCATTCTAAAAACTGCCATATTCATGCTCTCAAGAACAGAGGCTTAGAAATGAGAATAATGGCCTGTATTTTAGACAAACAAATCCATTGTTCTCTACAGAGAGGCAGAAGAATTATGCCAGACAACAAATATTTATTTATTTAGCAAGCTCTTGAATGTTTAGGCAGAGTGGTAGAGAGAAGGAGGGAGTGGTGAGGGAGAAAAGGGATGGCTGAACAAAAACTCTAAGGCATAAATTCCAAGACTTTGAAGATGGTCTTTTCCAAACACCAGCACACCTAACAACACAAAGTATTTTAGTAAAAGTTTTCCCTGGATGCACTGGGGGCAAAGGCAACCACCCTGGAGAACAGAGACAGAGGTAGCAGATGAGCAGATGTCTAGAATGAGGAGAATCAGTTCAGAGGCCAGGCTTTTCAGTCAGACAGAATCAGGCTGAATCTCGCTCCTTTCCTTACCATGTGTGACAACAGGCAAAATACTTCATCTCTCCGAGCCTCAGTTTCCCCAAGTAAAAAACAAGGGTTATCCCCATTTTGGATGATTCTAGTACTTTACTCAATAGACATTCCTAACTTCCTTCTCCCTTGTCTTTCTCAACTTGAAGAGTAAAAACTCAATACTCCATTCCCTAGCCTCCTTGCCCTTTAGAGGCTAGGTGTGGCCTGAGAGATAGTCAGCCGTGGGTTTATGGGAAAGCTATTGCCTTCTTGATAAAGGAAAGGTTCTCTCTAGATGTGAGCCTTCCTGAGGACAGAGGATACACCTTCTTGTCCTATGGAGCCCCATGAGATCCCAGCTTGCCTAGCCCAGGGCAAGGAGTGTGGTTGGTCTTCTTGGAAGACTCAAGCTGATAGAAAGCAAGGCCTGAGCTGCGTTGGACTGTACATTTGTGCAACTCTGGAGGGGGGCGGGGATTTCTCAGCCTGAGGAAAGTTACCTTTGAAAATAAAATCAGTCAAAGGGACAAATAAAGTGGGGAAACCCCGTTTATTGCTTATAAGCAGTCGTCTGCTCCTGCTCCCCGTGTCTCTCATGACCTGGCTACAAAAAGGGGCCCCATTCAACCTCTCCGGTCCATATATGCCCTTGCTCTCCCATGTAATCACCTATTGATAGGGAGATGCACTAAGCCCAGGAGAGAGATTCTGCAAATATTGCAATTTTACCCACAATTCGTTGCAGTTACCTCTAACTACAAAGGCCAAAAAGTAATTCTGGGGTGCGGGGTGCGGGGGGGTTGTCAATGTTGTCAGGGAAAACTATAAGAAAATGATCACTGACAAAGTAAAACATAATGAGAGTGAAGGGAATTTAATTAGCAAGTTTGTGGAGAGGGGAAATAAAACAATTTGCCCAGCACTCTACCACAGCATAACAATGTGTTTAAGAAAAACTGATTGGATCTATTTATTGGGGTTTTGTTTTTAATTTCAAATTCAGCCACTCTCTCAAGGATCTGTGGAAACGTGCTCATGATTAAAAATACCTTACTTTATTCTTAGCTGCCTATTCCTCCAACAGACAGTTGGCTCCCTTGGCTCTGCAATTAGCAGGCTTCCCTCCAGGATACATGAAGCCAAAAGTTTGGACCATTTCTCCTCTGGAGCCCCTGCCATAGCTTCACAGACAGATCTCCCACCTCCCTGAGAATGACTCCTATCTTGAGCTGAACTGTGACCTAAGACTTTAAAGTCCAAGGAATGAGGGCACTTCACAGATGACAAAGTGTTTTTGACAGATATTGTCCAGATTGATGAAGTGAAATATAAATGTGAAGTTTTTAATTAGCACTGAGTGTTCATTCTGGTCCCCAAATATTAGTAAATGCTCAACTATTATCAGCATAACAGTCCCCTTCAGCAGCCTTTACAAACATGTGTATTATATTCCAAAAAAACTCATCAATAAGAAGGGGTAATATGCAAAGAAAGCAGAGCACAAACACTTCTGTTAGTATTCCTGATAAATTCTAGTAAATAATGCCCAGGTGTAGAGCAAATGCTTTCAACTGTGAGCAGATTGGTCATCTTTCTGATAGTCCTGGTTCCCAGCAGCCTTGCCAATGTCTCCACTTTGACACTGCACCACTGTGCAGAGATGCCTGTTGTGCTTGTGCATAATCCTGCTGCATTTCATTGAGGAACTTTCATAATAGCCCACTTATCAAATTATCCTTTAGAAAATTGGAGTGGGGTAGATCTAACCCACTGAGGACCTCCATGACATTTTTAAGCCCCAATGTCAGCACTGCCCAAATATAAGCTAGATTATCAAGTACTTTTCAAGAACACTTTAATGCCTTCCTCTTATAAACTCTGACAGTCTGACAATTAAGATTAAAATAACCCAGCAAGCAATTCTCCCAGCCCTCCAACCGGGATTCACAGTTGGCACAGGACACTGTACACTGCCTGAAGCAGACGTCTCTGAGGGCCCACTAATGGCCCCATGGCATCTAGAATTTCCATGCCCACTGGCCCAAATAACAAGGGTCACACTGTGTTCCTTTTCTGAGGGTTCCCTCTTGCTGCTAGAGTGTGTTCTGCCCATATATGTGGTAGGCCAGAAAGACTGGCAAATTAAGTTCCAGGAGCAACTTTCAACCAACTGACATAACTGATGGACATACACCCAGCTCCCTCACCCACCCTGCAGGATGGATGAGCTGCAAGTCCCACACTGTCTCCTAGAGTACCCAACAAGACTAAATTCCAGTTACCCACAGTGGAAACATAACCATCCACCTTTGTTGTCTGTCTTCCCATCCCTGACACCCTTCCACACTGCCCTATCACACTTCCTGGGTTCCTCTCCCAAATAAACTGCTTGCACTCAAATCCTTGCCTTGGGGTTCTCTTCTGGGGAAACTCGGACTAAGGCACCTCCATCCTTACTGAGGCTTCAGATGCAGTGCACATCTCCCAGGCTGGTGAGAGAACCCTCCAATGTCATCTGCTTTCCCAGAGGCTATGGTCCAGCTGTTGTCATTATGAATGTCTATAATCTCATCTTAGACATGCAATCAAAAATTAGATGATGCCTTCACACCACAAAACTGTAGTCACCCCATCCAGTTTACGGGAGTTTGCTGCAAGGGGCACAGTATGAACAGTATGAGTGGAGGGGGGAAGAGTAGCATGTTTTCTGGCTGTTTGTCTCTTTCTACAAGCAGCTTCCTCTGGCTGCTGTTCCTCTTGTCATCCTCTGTTGGCTTAAAGAGAAAATCAGGAGACAAGATCTTGAAATCACAGAGTTGTGAGCTGTGATGGAATCATAAAGCTCCCATGGGCCCCATGTATGAGAACAAAGGAAACTTGCATCTTTGATGGTAACAGGTACACCAGCGACTGGGAGAGGCCTCCCCAGTACATTCAGTGTCCATATTTCTCCTTGTAAGAAGATAAATAGCATTCTTATTTTGTGAATTTGAATTAATCATTTTCTATTTGAGAATCATCAATTAACAGAACATTCATTGACTCTCCATTATATCTAGCCCTGTGCTTTGGTTGGGGACACAGAGTAAACATAGTCGCTGCCCTTGCAATAACATGTAGGAGCAGACACACAAATAGATAATACAGCATGAAATGATGTGCATTAGAGTGATAAAAAAATGCACCCTAAAAGAATCGAACCTTGTCTTTGTGATGACATGGTCGGACAGAGAGGTGTTATGCTAAGTGAAATAAGTCAAATAACTACAAATGATTTCACTTATATGTAGAATCTAAAAAACAAAGTAGAAGCAAACTCATAGATACAGAGAACAATCTGGTGGTTTCCAGGGGGGTAGGGGTGGGGGATGGGCAAGGCAGGGGTATGGGGTTAAAAGATACAAACTTCCAGAGAGGCGCTCAAGATGACGGTGTGAGTAGAGCAGCTGAAATCTCCCAAAACCATACATATATTGAAAATACAATAAATACAACTCTTCCTAAAAGAGAGACCAGAAGATATAGTACCAACAGCCAGGCTACATCTACATCTGTGAGAACTCAGCATCTCACAAAAAGGGTAAGACACAAAGTTGTGACCTGACGGGATCCGAGCACTCCCCCAACCACAGCTCACCAGTGAGAGTAAACAAATCAGAGTAGGGAGGGAGTGGAAGCACAGGACTGCTAAATAACCAGCCCTAGTAATCTGCACCTGGAGCACAGACACACATTGCATGATGTGTAAGATAATAGAGAAATGGAAAAGTAAAACCAGAGATGGAGAATGCAAGCAGGTCCCCACAGCTGGCTCCCCTGGGAAAAAGAAAAGTGGCTGCTTTAAATGTCTTAAGGGGACAAGGGTTTAATAGGTGAACAAAATTGTCCCAGCATACTATGCCCAGCAGGCTGGGAATCTTAAGGAACTTCAGGAGCCCTAACCCCCTGGGTGTCAACACAGCTCTGAAGAACCTCATGGTGATAAGCAGGTGGCCAATCATTCCCCCCCCTGGCACTGCCAGCAAACAGGCTGACCCACCACTGCTGCAGACAAGCTGGGGAGTAGCCCTTCCCACAGCAACCACACAGAGTCTTCTCCCAGGGCGCAGCTAACCAAGCCAGACCCAGAGGCTGATGCCAGCACACAGCTGCCCAGCACAGGCAGAGGAACCTGGTGCAAAGCACAGAGGGCATGATGGGGTGCCATTCTCACGGAAGAACACACGCCACGTGCCTGCAACCCTGGCAGTGTCCTAGGATATCCAGAGGGCCGCCCCACCCATGGTAGCTCAGGGAATTAACCCAGAGACTGCTTCCTGTGTGCAGGAAACTGCCACAGGCAGCTAAGAAGGGCAAGGCAACCAGAAAGCAGGAAGGGACTTTGCTCTCCCAACTGACACACGCATCACTTGCTGGTGATCACTTCCATCACCAGGAAAAGGCAGAAGAACCTGGTCCAGTTCAGAATCACTCAAACAATGCCAGAGAGAGGGCCTGGCAAGATAGATATAAACAATCTTCCTGAAAAAGAATTCAAAATAAAAGTCATAACCAGGGTGATGGAGCTAAAGAGAAATAAGCAAGAGTTAAGGATGAAGTCCACCAGGAGATTACAGAAATGAAACAATCAATGGCAGGACTTAAGAGTGGACTGGATGTGGTGCAGGAGACTGTTAATGGAATAGAAATCAGAGAATAGGAATACAGAGATGCTGAGGCAGAGAGAGATAAAAGGATCTCTAGGAATTAAAGAATATTAAGAGAACTATGTGATCAATCCAAATGGAACAATATTCACATTATAGGGGAACCAGAAGAAGAAGAGAGAAAAAGGGATAGAAAGTGTCTTTGAAGAAATAATTGCTGAAAGATGGCAGCGTGAGAGGAGAGACAGAGGCTTCCTCCTAAAAGTGGATACAATAAAATTTTTTATTGGTGCAACTAATCCTGAGAGTGCAACAGGAAAGAGGATGGCATCAGATTGCATACACCTGGAGAAAAGAGCAGACCTCAGCGAATGGGGTAACTTACCAGAGCTGTGGCTCCGTGGGACCGGAGCCCCACCCCCACCCCACCTCCGCTCACTGGCGGGAGGAAGAGAAATGGAGCAGGGAGGGAGTGGAAGGCCTGGGACTGCTGAATACCTAGCTCTGGAGATCTGCTCTGGGAGCACAAACCTGCATTTCATGGTGCTTTCATGAGACTCGCATGACTACTGGGTTGGAAAGTTAATACAGGCAGAGTTCCTGGGGACACTGGGATTCTGGCTGCTTGTGGAAAACAGGGATCCATATCTGGCTTCTCTGGGACAAAACTTATACCTGTGTGCCCGGCTGACTGGCTCAGGCAGTGGAGACAGGCACAGCAGCCAGGAGGCGGGGAATAGCTCTTTCCTACCTTCAGGCACCAGTACCCGCCCCTGTGACCCCCGACATTGCTTCAGGGGCTCAGCAGCTCCAGTATAGAGCTTCTGGACACTAGAGGGCGCCATATACAAACATGAAACGCCAAAGGAACCTTGTCCAGACTGAAATTGTTAATACAACTCCTGAGAAAGATTTAAATGATATGGACCTCATGACTCTTCCTGAAAGGGAGTTCAAAATAAAAATAATCAACAACCTAATGGAGGTACGGAAAGACATCCAAGAACTCAGGAATGAATTCCGGTCAGAGATCCAATCTTTAAAGAACACGATGGAGGGTATTAACAGCAAGTCGGATACGGTGGAGGAGACAATAAATGAAACAGAAACTAGAGAAGAGGAATACAAAGAAGCTGAGGCACAGAGAGAAAAAAGGATCTCTAAAAATGAAAGAATATTGAGAGAACTGTGTGACCAATCCAAGCAGAACAATATTCGCATTATAGGAATACCAGAAGAAGAAGCGAGAGAAAAAGGGATAGAAAGTGTCTTTGAGGAGGTAGTTGCTGAAAACTTCCCTAATATGGGGAAGGAGATAGTCTCTCAGGCCATGGAGATCCACAGATCCCCCTACATAAGGGACCCAAGGAAGACAACACCAAGACACAGAGTAATTAAAATGGGAAAGATCAAGGGTAAGGACAGACTGTTAAAAGCAGCCAGAGACAGAAATAAGATCACATACAAAGGAAAGCCCATCAGACTAACAACAGACTTCTCAGCAGAAACCTTACAGGCCAGAAGGGAGTGGCATGATGTATTTAATGCCATGAAGCAGAAGGGCCTGGAACCAAGATTACTTTATCTGGCAAGATTATCATTTAAACTTGAAGGAGGGATTAAACAATTTCCAAATAAGCAAAAGCTGAGAGACTTTACCTCCCACAAACCATCTCTGCAGTCTATTTTGGAGGGACTGCTATAGATGGAAGTATTCCTAGGGGTGGATAGCTGTCACCAGAGGTAGGAAAATTATAGTAGGGAGGGTGGAGCAGCTGATTGGGAGGCAAATGCAAATTAAATTGACTATCCCCAAAGCCAATCAAGGGATAGAGAAAAAGTATAGAATCTAATACCTAATATATAAAGAACGAAGGAGGAAGAAAAAGGAGGAGAAATAGAAAGGAACCTTTAGATTGTGTTTGTAACAGCACACTAAGTGAGTTAAGTTAGACTTAGATAGTAAGGAAAGTAACCTGGAACCTTTCATAACCACAAATCTAAAGCCTGAAATGGCAATAAGTACATACCTATCGATAATCATCCTAAATGTAAATGGACTGAATGCACGAGTCAAAAGACATAGAGTCACCGAATGGATAAAAAAACTAGACCCATCTATATGCTGCTTACAAGAGACTCACCTCAAACCCAAAGACTGCACAGACTAAAAGTCAAGGGATGGAAAAAGATATTCCATACAAACAAAAGGGAGAAAAAAGCAGGTGTTGCAGTACTACTGTCAGAAAAAATAGACTTCAAAACAAAGAAAGTAACAAGAGATAAAGAAGGACATTACATAATAATAAAGGGCTCAGTCCAACAAGACTAAATATATTTGCACCCATTCTAAATATATATGCACCCAACACAGAAGCACCAGCATATGTTAAACAAATATGAACAGAACTAAAGGAGGAAATAGAATGCAATGCAATAATTTTGGGAGACTTCAATACACCATTCACTACAAAGGACAGATCCGCCAGGCAGAAAATAAGTAAGGACACAGAGGCACTGAACAACACACTAGAAAAGATGGACCTAATAGACATCTATAGAACTCTACACCCAAAAGCAACAAGATACACATTCTTCTCAAGCGCACATAGAACATTCTCCAAAATAGACCACATACTAGGCCACAAAAAGAGCCTCAGTAAATTCCAAAAGATTGAAATCCTACCAACCAACTTTTCAGACCACAAAGGTATAAAACTAGAAATAAATTGTACCAAGAAAGCAAAAAGGCTCACAAACACATGGAGGCTTAACAACATGCTTCTAAATAGTCAATGGATCAATGACCAAATTAAAACGGAGATCCAGCAATATATGGAAATAAATGAGAACAAGAAAACAAAGCCCCAACTTCTGTGGGACACAGTGAAAGCAGTCTTAAGAGGAAAGTATATAGCAATCCAGGCATATTTAAACAAGGAAGAACAAACCCAAATGAATAGTCTAATGTCACAGTTATCAAAATTGGAAAAAGAAGAACAAATTAGGCCTAAAGTCAGCAGAAGGAGGGACATAACAAAGATCAGAGAAGAAATAAACAAAATTGAGAAGAATAAAACAATAGCAAAAATCAATGAAACCAAGAGTTGGTTCTTTGAGAAAATAAACAAAACAGATAAGCCACTAGCCAAACTTATTAAGAGAAAAAGAGAATCAACAAAAATCATCAGAATCAGAAATGAGAACGGAAAAATCACTACAGCCTCCACAGAAATACAAAGAATTATTAAAGACTACTTAGAAAACCTATATGCCAACAAGCTGGAAAACCTAGAAGAAATAGACAACTTCCTAGAAAAATACAACCTCCCAAGACTGACCAAGGAAGAAACAGAATATCGAAACAAACCAATTACCAGCAAAGAAATTGAAGCAGTAATCAAAAAACTATCCAAGAAGAAAACCCCTGGGCCAGATGGATTTACCTCGGAATTTTATCAGACATACAGAGAAGATCTAATACCCATTCTCCTTAAAGTTTTCCAAAAAATAGAAGAGGAGAGAATACTCCCAAACTCATTCTATGAAGCCAACATCACCCTAATACCAAAACCAGGCAAAGACCCCACCAAAAAAGAAAACTACAGACCAATATCCCTGATGAACGTAGATTCAAAAATACTCAATAAAATATTTGTAAATCGAATTCAAAAATGTACCAAAAGGATCATACACCACGACCAAGTGGTATTAATTCCAGGGATGCAAGGATGATACAACATTCGAAAATCCATCAACGTCATCCACCACATCAACAAAAAGAAAGACAAAAACCATATGATCATCTCCATAGATGCTGAAAAAGCATTCAATAAAGTTTAACATCCATTCATGATAAAAACTCTCAGCAAAATGGGTATAGAAGGCAAGTTCCTCAACATAATAAAGGCCATATACAATAAACCCACAGCCAACTCATACTGAACAGCGAGAAGCTGAAAGTTTTCCTCTGAGATTGGGAACAAGACAGGGGTGCCCACTCTCCCCACTGTTATTAAACATAGTACTGGAGGTCCTAGCCATGGAAATTAGACAAAACAAAGAAATACAAGGAATCCAGATTGGTAAAGAAGAAATTAAACTGTCACTATTTGCTGATGACATGATATTGTACATAAAAAATCCTAAAGATTCCACTCCAAAACTACTATAACTGATATCGGAATACAGCAAAGTTGGAGGATACAAAATTAACACACAGAAATCTGTGGCTTTCCTATATGCTAACAATGAGCCAATAGAAAGTTAAATTAGGAAAACAATTCCATTCACAATAGCATCAAAAAAGAAAAAAAAAAACACCTAGGAATAAACCAAACCAAAGAAGTGAAAGACCTATACCCTGAAAACTATAAGACACTCTTAAGAGAAGTTAAAGAGGACACTAACAAATGGAAACTCATCCCATGCTCTTGGCTAGGAAGAATTAATATCTTCAAAATGGCCATCCTGCCCAAAACAATATATAGATTTGATACAATCCCGATCAAATTACCAGCAACATTCTTCAACAAACTGGAACAAATAGTTCAAAAATTCATATGGAAACACCAAAGACTCCGAATAGCCAAAGCAATCCTCAGAAAGAAGAATTAAGTGGCGAGGATCTCACTTCCCAACTTCAAGCTCTACTACAAAGCCATAGTAATCAAGACAATTTGGTACTGGCACAAGAACAGAGCCACAGACCAGTGGAACAGATTAGAGACTCCAGACATTAACCCAAACATATGTGGTCAATTAATATTCAATAAAGGAGCCATGGACTTACAATGGGGAAATGACAGTCTCTTCAACAGATGCTGCTGGCAGAACTGGACAGCTAGACGTAAGAGAATGAAACTGGATCACTGTCTAACCCCATACACAAAAGTAAATTCAAAATGGATCAAAGACCTGAATGTAAGTCATGAAACCATAAAACTCTTAGAAAAAAACATAGGCAAAAATCTCTTGGATGTGAACATTAGTGACTTCTTCATGAATATATCTCCCTGGGCAAGGAAAACAACAGCAAAAATGAACAAGTGGAACTGTATCAAGACGAAAGCTTCTGTACAGCAAAGGATACCATCAATAGAACAAAAAGGTACCCTACAGTATGGGAGAATATATTAGTAAATGATAGATCTGATAAAGGCTTGACATCCAAAATATATAAAGAGCTCATGCACCTCCACAAACAAAAAGCAAATAATCCAATTAGAAAATGGGCAGAGAAGCTGAACAGACAGTTCTCCAAAGAAGAAATTCAGATGGTCAAGAGACACATGAAAAGATGCTCCATATCACTAGTTATCAGAGAAAGGCAAATTAAAACCACAATGAGATATCACCTCACACCAGTAAGGATTGCCATCATTGAACAAGGTTGCGGAGAAAGGGGAACCCTCCTACACTGCTGGTGGGAATGTAAATTAGTTCAACCATTGTGGAAAGCAGTATGGAGGTTCCTCAAAATGCTCAAAACAGACTTATCATTTGACCCAGGAATTCCACTCATAGGAATTTACCCTAAGGATGCAGCACTCCAGTTTGAAAAAGACAGATGCACCCCTATGTCTATCACAGCACTATTTACAATAGCCAAGGAATGGAAGCAACCTAAGTGTCCATCAGTAGATGAATGGATAAAGAAAATGTGGTACATATACACAATGGAATACTACTCAGCCATAAGAAGAGGGCAAATCCTACTATTTACAGCAACATGGATGGAGCTAGAGGGTATTATGCTCAGTAAAATAAGCCAAGCGGAGAAAGAGAAATACCAAATGATTTCACTCATCTGTGGAGTATAAGAACAAAGGAAAAACTGAAGGAACAAAACAGCAGCGGAATCACAGAACCCAAGAACGGACTAACAGGTACCAAAGGGAAAGGGACTGGGGATAATAGGTGGGTAGGGAGGGATAAGGGGGGGAAGAAAAAGGGGGGCATTAAGATCAGCATACATGGGGAGGTGGGAGAAAGGGGAGGGCTGTACAACACAGAGAAGACAAGTTGTGATTCTACAACATTTTGCTATGCTGATGGGCAGTGACTGTAAAGGGGTTTATAGGGGGAACCTGGTGTAGGGGAGAGCCTAGTAAACATAATATTCTTCATGTAAGTGTAGATTAATGATAACAAAAAAAAAGAAAGAATGAAAAGGGGGATTACTCCCTGATAGGATAAAACTAACTGTAAATCAATGATAAATGCATGCTTTAAATATCCTTAATTTTGATCACTTAAAGGGTTTTAGATGATCAGCTATGGAGGTACATTTTTCTGATAATATTTCTTTCTCTTAAAAAAGAAAAAGAAAAGCAGTTCCTGTGTGGTGACCTCCAATGAGTTCTACACAATGGTATAAATAGCATATCAAAGTGTGGGCAAAGGGTCTGTTTGTATTTATACAGAGGATCAAAGCCTAATTGGGCTACTCAGAAAATGAACTAAGATACAATATGAAGAAGAACTTCCAACATCAGCACTCTCTGGAAGAGTCATAAGAGAAGATGACCATCAAAAATCCTCAACAAAGATCCAGGTGCTGCTACAGTTGTAGCTGCATTCATCCCACCAGTTCCTGGACTTGCCATGGGAATGAAGAAGGAGATATCTAAGCTGGCCTGTGCATACAGTAAAACAACAAATTTGACTGGATCTATACTGTTGGAACTCAACGAAGAATTAGGAGAAGTGCAAGTTGTAGCACTCCAAACTCTTATGACTACAATAAAACAACAAATTTGACTGGATCTATACTGTCGGAACTCAACCAAGGATTAGGAGAAGTGTAAGTTGCAGTGCTCCAAAATCTTCTGACTATAGACTATCTACTGTTAAAGGAAAATATGGGATGTGATCAGTTCCCAGGAATGGGTTGTTTTAACTTGTCTGATTTCTCTCAGACTGTTCAAGTTCAGTTGGACAATATCCATCATATAATAGATAAATTTTCACAAATGCCTAGGATGCCTAGCTGGTTTTCTTGGTTTCACTGGAGATGGCTGGTAATTATAGGTCTGCTTTGGTTATGTAACTGTATTCCTATTATGTTAATGTCTATATGCAATTTAATCAGTAGTTTAAAACCTATACATGCTTAAGTTACTCTACAATAAGATATGTCAAAGAAATAATCTTCCCATGTTTTCTTCCATCTGCTACTTCTATAGCTTTTCTTTTCCCTTCCTAATTACAACCCTTAAATAGAATTCGTGCCTCATATCGAATTTACCAAGTATCATAATTCTTCCAAGTGGTAAAGATATCTCAAGACAAATGCTGGGCATAAAACCCACAGGGCATAAATCTGCAAGGCAGTAAAAAGCTAACCTTTTCAAACAATATGGCTACTCTCTCACTTACCAACTTTACATTTCCCTGTATGGCCCCAGAAGATGACTGGTTAGCCAGAGACGGGTAAGATTCCTCAAGGGAGGAACAACCTAAGACAGGCACAGTCACAGGGGGGCCACCAGGTGAGAAATTGCGGATAAACAGAGGAGAGGCTTAGAACCTCACCCCCCCACCCCCCTGCTGTTTTGAGAGAAATCTTCTTCATCCGTGGATGTTTTATTGCCCTTGTCTAGTTTGGATTAACACTTAGTCTACAGGCACACACCTGCTCATCTACATTTGCTCTCCTATAACACTAAACCATGTTTTCTACCTATATCTTGCATCTACCTACCACTTCAGCATTTTATTAAAAATAATAATAATAAATAATAAGGGAAAAATGTGGGATTCACATATAAATCAAGTATAAAAATCAAATGAATATTCATATTTGACCTGATGGTTTATAGTTCATAATGCGTGATCAAAACCAAAAGTTTCTGTGATGACTGCCCTTGTACTGTTCACCATGTAAGAACTTATTCACTATGTAAGAATTTGTTCACCATGTAAGAACTTTTTCGTTATGCTTCAGAAGTTTGGAGGCTGATGAGAATTAGGCTTGGGGTGGATTAATGATTGTGCATTGAGCATTGAGTCCCCTATACAGAATTTTATTGTTGTTAACAACCATTTGATCAATAAATATGAGAGAAGCCCTCTCAAAAAAAAAAAGCAAGACCCATCTATATACTGCCTACAAGAGACTTACCGCAAATGTAAAGTGTAAAGGCATACACAGACTAAAAGTCAATTGATGTAAAAAGACATTTCATGCAAACAATAGGGAGAAAAAAGCAGGTGTTGCACTACTTGTATCAGACAAAATAGACTTCAAAACAAAGAAAGCAACAAGAGATAAAGAAGGACATTACAAAATGATAAAGGGGTCAGTCCAAGAAGAGGATATAACCATTATAAATATCTGTGCACCCAACACAAGAGCACTGACATATGTGAAACAAATGCTAAAAGAATTAAAGGAGTAAATAGAATTCAATGCATTCATTTTAGGAGACCTCAACAAACCACTCACTCCAAAGGACAGATCAACCAGACAGAAAATAAGTAAGGACACAGATACAATGAACAACACACTAGAACAGATGGACCTAACAGACATCTAAATAACTCTCCGCCCAAAAGCAGCAGGACACAGATTCTTCTGAAGTGAACATGGAATATTTCCAGAATGGACCACATACTAGGCCAAAAAGGCCTCAGTAAATTCAAAAAGATTGAAATTCTACCAAACAACTTCTCAGATCACAAGGGTATAAAACTAGAAATAAATTGTATAAAGAAAACAAAAAGGCTCACAAACACATGGAGGCTTAACAACATGCTCCTAAATAACCAATGGATCAGTGACCAAATTAAAACAGAGATTAAGCAATATCTCAAGACAAATGAAAACAGCAGTACAAAGCCCCAACTTCTGTGGGATGCAGCAAAGGCCGTTCAAAGAGGAAAGTATATAGCAATCCAGGCCTATTTAAAGAAGGAAAAACAATCCCAAGTGAATAGTCTAAAGTCACAATTATCGAAACTGGAAAAAGAAGAACAAATGAAGCCCAAAGTGAGCAGAAGGAGGGACATAATAAAGATCGGAGAAGAAATAAATAAAATTGGGAAGAATAAAACAATAGAAAAAATCAATGAAACCAAGAGCTAGTTCTTTGAGAAAATAAACAAAACAGATAAACCTCTGGCCAGACTTATTAAGAGAAAAAGAGAATCTATGCAATTAAACAGAATCAGAAAGTGAGGAAGGACAAATCATGATGGACACCACAGAAATACAAAGAATTATTACAGAATATTGCTAACTGATTAACCTAGAGTAAATGGACAACTTTCTAGAAAAATACAACTTTGAAAGACTGAACAAAGAAGAAATAGAAAATTTAAACAGACCAATTACCAGCAATGAAATTGATTTGGTAATCAAAACTACCCAAGAACAAAACCTCCAGACCAGATGGATTTACTGCTAAATGTTATCAGACATTTGAAGAAGACATAATACCCATTCTCCTTAAAGTTTTCCAAAAAATAGAAGAGGAGGGTATACTACCAAACTCATTCTATGAAGTCAGCATCACTCTAATACCAAAACCAGGCAAAGGCACCACCAAAAAAGAAAATTACAGACAAATATCCCTGATGAACGTAGATGCAAAAATACTAACAAAATATTAGCAAACCAAATTCAAAAATACATCAAAAAGATTATCCATCATGGTCAAATGGGATTCATCTCAGGGGTGCAAGGATGGTACAACATTCAAAAATCCATCGACATCATACACCACAACAACAAAAAGAAGGACAAAACCACATGATCATCTCCATAGATGCTGAAAAAGCATTTGACAAAATTCAACATCCATTCATGATAAAAACTCTCAGCAAAATGGGAATAGAGGGCAAGTACCTCAACATAATAAAGGCCATATATGATAAACCCACAGCCCGCATTATACTGAACAGCGAGAAGCTGAAAGCATTTCCTCTGAGATCGGGAACCAGACAGGGATGCCCACTCTCCCCACTGTTATTTAACATAGTACTGGAGGTCCTAGCCACGGCAATCAGACAAAACAAAGAAATACAAGGAATCCAGATTAGTAAAGAAGAAGTTAAACTGTCACTATTTGCAGATGATATGATACTGTACATAAAAAACCCTAAAGACTCCACTCCAAAACTACTAGAACTGATATCGGAATACAGCAAAGTTGCAGGATACAAAAGTAATACACAGAAATCTGTTACTTTCCTATACAGTAACGATGAACTAACAGAAAGAGAAATCAAGAAAACAATTCCATTCACAATTGCATCGAAAAGAATAAAATACCGAGGAATAAACCTAACCAAGGAAGTAAAAGACCTATACCCTGAAAACTACAAGACACTCAACATGAATTAAAGAGGACACTAACAAATGGAAATTCATCCCATGCTCTTTGCTAGGAAGAATTAATATTTTGAAAATGGCCATCCTTGCTAAAGCAATATACATATTCAATGCAATTCCTATCAAAGTACCAACAGCATTATTCAATGAACTGGAACAAATAGTTCTAAAATTCATATGGAACCACAAAAGGCTCCATATAGCCAAAGCAATCCTGAGAAGGAAGAACAAAGTGGGGGGCATCTTGCTTTCCAACTTCAAGCTCTACTACAAATCCACAGTAATCAAGACAATTTGGTACTGGCACAAGAACAGACCCACAGAACAGTGGAACAGAATAGACAGTCCAGATATTAACCCAAACATATATGGTCAATTAATATACCATAAAGGAGCCATGGATCGGTAATGAGAGCCATGGGGAAATGAGAGCTTCTTCAACAGCTGATGTTGCAAAACTGGACAGCTACATGTAAGAGAATGAAACTGGATCACTGTCTAACCCCATAAACAAATGTAATTTCAAAATGCATCAAAGACCTGAATGTAAGTCATAAAATCATAAAACTCTTAGGAAAAAACATAGGCAAAAATCTATTGGACATAAACATGAGCAACTTCTTCAAGGAAAGAAGGGCAAGGAAAACAAAAGCAAAAATGAACAAGTGGGACTATATCAAGCTGAAAAGCATCTGTACAGCAAAGAACACCACCAATAGAACAAAAAGGCATCCTACAGTATGGGAGAATATATTCATAAATAACAGATTCAATCAAGTGTTGACATCCAAAATATATAAAGAGCTCATCCACCTCAACAAACAAAAAGCAAATAATCCAATTAAAAAATGGGCACAGGATCTGAACAGGCACTTCTACAAAGAAGAAATTCAGATGGCCAGCAGACACATGAGAAGATGCTCCATATCGCTAGTCATCATAGAAATGCAAATTAAAACCAAAATGAGATATCACCTCATACCAGTAAGGGTCACCACCATACAAAAGACAAACAACAACAAATGTTGGTGAGGTTTTGGAGAAAGGGAAACCCTCCTGCACTGCAGGTGGAAAAATGTAAATTAGTTTAACCATTGTGGAAAGCTGTATGGAGGTTCTTAAAAAATCTCAAAATAGAAATACCAGGAATTCCACTTCTAGAATTTACCCTAAGAATGCAACCACCCAGTTTGAAAAAGACATATGACATATGCACCCCTATGTCTATCACAGCACTATTTACAATAGCCAAGAAATGGAAGCAACCTAAATGCTCCATCAGTAGATGAATGGATAAAGAAGATTTGGTGATTTGGTACAAATACACAGTGGAATATTATTCAGCCATAAGAAGAAAACAAATCCTACCATTTGCAACAACATGGATGGAGCTAGAGGGTATTATGCTCAGGGAAATAAGCCAGGAAGAGAAAAACAAGTATCAAATGATTTCACTCATCTGTGGAGTATAAGAACAATGAAAAAAACTGAAGGAGCAAAACAGCAGCAGACTCACAGAACCCAAGAATGAACTAGCAGTTACCAAAGGGAAAGGGACTGGGGAGGATGGGTGGGAAGGGAGGGATAAGAGGAAGCAGGGGAGAAAGTGGGCACCATGATTAGCATGTATAATGGGGGTGGGGGGCCACAAGGAGGGCTGTACAACACAGAGAAGACAAGGAGTGATTCCACAGCATCATACTACACTGATAGATAGTGACTGTAATGGGGTATGTGGGGGGAAGTTGGTGATGGGGGGAGTCTAGTAAACATAATGTTCCTCATGCAATTGTAGATTAATGATACCAAAAGAAAAAAAGTTGTTTCATTTGCATCTTTTGAAAAGATCTGTGAACATGTTTTTGGCCTAGGTTTATACTGAAAAAGCCTTTAACTTTAATATTTACAACATTACAAGATGTGATGGAACCAGAATTATTTCAGCTATCTGAACCTAATTCAGCACTTCCATTTTGTTTCTTCAACACACAAACACATGCATGCACATAAATACATATAGAAACATGCATACACGAGTGCTTGTGCTGCACATGTATGCACACAAAGCCATTCATATGATTTCACACATATATACATACACACAGGCAAACACATAAACATGTAGTCACACTTCAGACTCTTCCTGCACAAGCTGATCCAATCAATGCAAAGGGAGTGGAAGGAATAAGCATCCAGCTATGCCACCACCATATTTGTATCTTCACTATTTAACTCTAACTCTTCATCTACCTCCCTTACTATTCTTCTGACATTGTACTTTTGGAGACTCCACTTTGATGTATACACAAACTTCTGGGATAAAAGGCAGCTTAAGGTAACCCAAAACATGAAATATCTCCCACAATAGCCAGGCCAAAAAGTTCAGACTCTCTTTAATGCTCCAGTAGCAGGGAACTCACCCTCCTAAAGTCATCTGATTCATTTTTTTTCTCACATTTTCTCACTCAAGCTAGCCTGGTAGGTAATGTTCTAGTCTTGGCCCTGCTCCTACCCACTGGGTGACTTGGACACATCAGTTCCAGTCCTGGGCCTCATGTTTCTCATGATGAAATTGGAGGAAATGATCCTTCCAATCAAGACATTTTGATCATTCATAAATGTTCAAATATTCTTTCTTACTTTGAGCCAAAAATCTCCTTCCCTACAGTGACGACCCCTGGTCCAAGATCTGCCCTCTGGGGTTACAGTTTCATTTTCATGCCAGATAGTGGATAGCTTCACCTTCTTCCCTGGACTAGACTCTCCCTGTCTGTGAAGGGGTCTGTCCTGGTTACCTCTTGTGCCCACTTCACATCCACATGCCCCAGCTTTTAATCCAACTATTGCTACAACCGGCTTTCCGAAGGTACAGCCTGGCTGCTTCTTAGCCCAGCTGCACTGTATCCCTCCCATGTTCTGCCAGAAGTAGTTCACCTCTGACATCCCATTATGGGTCCTACAGGAGCTTCTACAGGTTCTCTGGAGAGGGTGATTAACCATCAGTGTTTTTCTAGGATTGACTGATTTCCCAAGATGCAACATTTTTTAAAAATTGGGACATTTCCAGGCAAATTAGGACAAGTTGATTACCTTATCCTGAACTTAGGAGGGACTTAATACCCAAGAGCAACCCTCAACATTGTGGGACTCAAGGAACAGGTGGTTGATGCTCCCCTTCTGTGGCCCTTGACAGACCTTCCAGGGTGCACGCCACATGCACAGTTACTCAAAATGTAGCGGGAGGCTTAAACCCCAGTTGCCTACAGTGATGATTAATTTGAGAATCCCTTAATTTGAGAAGGCTTTTTTTCTTCCCTGTCTTGCTCTTCTTAATCTCCACACTCTTGTTTCATGGGATCACTTCCCACAATAAACAACCAATGCACAAGAGCCCTCATCTCAGGCTCTACTTTGGGAAGTGACTGCAGGCTCCAGCAGGTACCTAGGAATTTTGGCTAATGAAAACGTCAGAGTTACCCTCTTTAGTTACTGGACTTCTGGTTCTAAGATCCAAATCGCATTCTACTGGGGTAGAGATCACCAAAAATGTTCTTGATTTCTCTACAGCTTCTTAGTATTCTTCTTTGCACACTGACTCAGCCAGGTGACTGTGGCAAATCACTTTTCTAGTTGTTGGTTCATTTCCTCAAAAGATAGGATTTGGGTGTTGTGTCTGAGAACCACACAGGGGATCTTATCTCTGATCAAAATCAAATCAAAACACCTCCTGTGGTGACATAGCAGGCATTTTATTTCCTGACAATATCTCTCCCATCTGAATTCAAGTAGATATGGGTGAAAGAACTGAGCCCTGAGAATAACCTGACTTGCATTCCTCAGTTAAAAAAAATTAAGAAAAAAAATTAGCAATAGAAAAATAAGAGAAACTCACTGAATTCTTATACATACTCTGAATCAAATCAAGCTAACAAGAAAACAAGGTAATTGAGTATTTCTCAATGATCAATTGTTATAGTTTCTGCAGCACTTCACATATCTCATCCTGCTTAATTCCTTAGAACAGCCTAAAGAGTTGCCCATTTTATGATTGGAGAAATAGAGGCTCAGAAAGATTAAGTCACTTGACCAAGATCACACCACCAGCAATTTGCAGAGCTGAGGTTCAAACCCAGGCAGCCCAGTTCCAAAGTCTTATTCCTAGAACTCTAGAGAGGCAGAGATCAGACAGCCTCACATCACTCTTTATGGTGCCCTTCCACCACCCTTCCTGCATTTTCAACCTGTTTCATTTCTCAGGTCCCATCCTCTGCCAGGAATTCCCTTCCCACCCACCACCTCCAGCTCCACCTACAGAAATCCTGCCAGTTCTTCTAGGCCTAGACCATACCTCACCTGCTAAAGCCTTTCTAAGCTACCTGCTGGATGGCATTGCACCTTCCACTGCATTTCCACACTTTTCATATATCTCTGTAAAGTGCTTACTATGCCCCAGGCCCTTTCACTAGACATTTTACATACATTATCTCTATATCTCTATCTCAACTTACTATTATTTCCCCTATTTCATAGCTGAGAAAAGCAAAGTATAGAAAGGAAAACTATGATGGGGCCACTCTCTCACTCCTACAACTCCAGGCTAGATAAAGTAGTTTCCAAAGTGACCAAGGATGCCAGTTCAGTGGATCAAGGGTAATGGGCCCAGGAGGCTTTCAGATCAGCCCTCTTCTCCAGAGTTCCTCAATAACCATGTAGCACTGAGACTTTGCCCCTGTATCTTCTTCCTGTGGCACCCAGCCTCAACCTTCACAAAACAGATATGTATTGAGTGCTCACTACATTCCAGAGACTGTTTCAGATGCTAGGAAGCTTACCTCCTATTGGAAGGTAGACATGGCAATAGGTATAAAAGTACATAGAAACACATTACCAGCTTCCTCTCTGCTTAAGAAAATTATACAGAATTTAAAAAGGGGCATCTGACTCTTTCCACAATTGATTAGGACCCAGATCATTTTATAATTCCATAAAATGGTTGATGTTCAGTAAGTTATTTTCTGTCCAATAGAGACAATGACCCAAATGTTAGAATTTTATTGCCCTACAGGACATTAACCAGTTTTAATCTAATTTAGCAATCTTATCTTAGCATTTCTTTTTTCTCAACGGAACTGACTATAAAAGCCCCCTTTCTTATATTCCTCTTTTGAACTACCCTTGTCATTAATAAGGTAAATAAAATGATGACACATGCATAATAAATAACTATACAATAATTATGTTTTCAACAGTTTTAGGACTATACTATGACAATTATATTCATAAAATTAAAATGGCATATGTGATCATGAGTGAATGAGGGCTCCTCTCATTCTCATATAGAGCCGGTATGCAAAAATGACAGGGAGTCATTCCAAATGGAAGAAACAGCTGAGCAAAGGACCTAAAGAGGAAAAGGAGTTGACTTATAGAGCGGTGTACTGGTAAATGTATAATTGCTGGCTGGCTGGGAGTTGGGGGAGCATGAGGGAGATATTCCTGATTTGCAGCTCTTGCCACTTGCCACAGAGTGAACACTCCCACCATTTTGAGCTACTAACACAGGGTCACTGAACACATAATTGAGAGCCAACACACAAGAGGAGCCAGATAAGCTGGTTCCAGAACACCACTAGGCAAATCCAGAAAAAGAACCAAGGCCAGAAGAGCAGGTGAGGAGAAAATGGAAGTTCCTATGGCCAGGATCCTCACCTGACCCTAAACTACTTGATGATATAATTGACCTACTGCTACTGCTAGGCTACTGCTTCCACACCCACAGGCAATAAGCTATCATTGACTGAGTCACTATGTAAAGTGCTCTGTCCAGTGCTGTCAGTGAAGGCAAAGACGGAAGTGGATTGCAGCCCTGCAGACTGCTGGATGCAGATGTGATTCTAGTGTTCAACCTACTGCAGGGAGAATAAAACCAGGTATAAACCCTTTCAGCCCAAGAAGGTTCTGTTGTCATTTTTAGGTCTCACTGAATCCATAGTGAATTTTCCCAGGGTTGAAAGCCTCAGGAAAGACAGAAGGGAACACAAATTAGAGAGTTTTAGGACATGAGGTCAAAGGGGGCATGGGGCAGATCTTTGGAGGAGATCTTGAAAGTAGTTAGGTTGTATTCTAATTATAATTGGAAGCGATTTAGAGGATTTTAAGCCCAGGAATGACTCTCCCTCTTCCTTTCTATCTTCTTGATGTTTCTCTTGAGAGAAAGTGAGCGGAGAATAAGGAGGAATATAATTCCTTTCCTGGTTTTATGCATTAGCAATAAACATGCCCTAGTGTCTCACCTCCTACCTCATGAGGCTTATCAACAAATCCCATGCTGTATAATTTTCTCCATTTTCTCTCAGTAGCAAGCACCCATTTTTTTTTGAATATAGGTAAGTAAATTCATTCTTTTAAGATGATACAGAACAGGAACTGTTAAGGAAAATTATTTTAAAATGTGTTGTACTGTTTCAAACTGTTAGAAATAAATTATCACAGGCAGTTTAATGCATTTTAAAGAGCAATTTCCATCAGGAACAGCTGGTGGCTGCTTGGCTATTGGAGCTCCTGGAAGAGAAAGACAGCTGCCATTGTGTTCTATCTGACCTGCCACTGGAAAGGGAACTTAGTCCACTCAGACCCAGAGCTGGACACACACACTGGGAAAGGGAGACGTGTTGCAAAAGCTGTTGGGGAGCCTGTTTGCCTCAGTCATTCATCCCATTTGATCTGGAGGCTTATCGGTTCAAGAACTGGGGGGCATAGGAGCAGCCATACCTTCTCTTTTGAGTTTCACTAGAAATTGGAATCTAGACATGCAGCCATAGAAAATTCCCTTTTCCAGATGCCTTATACTTCCTTCCTTGGACTATAAGGAAAGGAATCACAAGCATTCATTTCTGTATCTTATACTATGCTCACTGAGTGTCTGGTAAATAATAGGTGTTCTTAAATACCCATTCACTAGAAAGCAAATTTTATTAGATGGTCCTTATGTGCCAGTACTAGATTAATTGTCAGGGACAATTAATATACAGAGACAAACAATATAGAACACCATTATCAAAGGAACAGAAAAGAGAGTGAGAGCAAGAGTGAGAGAAAGACAAAGAGAACTAAAGGGAGGAATTATACCCTGAGAGTTCTTCAAAAGGTTGACATGGCTGACAGTGTTGGGGGAAAAATTTTCCCCTACCCTCCAAGGTTCTTTTGACTGCTTGTAAGAATTAAATTGATATGAGAAACATTAATAGGAAAAAACTAAGTTTAATGATGTATGCACATGTGGGGGCTCCATAATAATATGAGGCCTACAGGCAGTTAGGCAGTTGTGGTTTGTATGCCATTCAGAGCTAAGGAGAAGGGGGCAGGGGATTAGCACTTCAAAGGGAAAAATGACAATTCACAGAAAAATGAAAAAGAGTAAATGTTTGTGAGGCAGAGCCAGGATGGCGCCATGAGTAGAGCAGTGGAAATCTCCTCCCAAAAACACATAGAGCTATGAAAATATAACAAAGAAAACTCTTCCTAAAATAGAGACCAGAGGACACAGGACAACACCCAGACCACATCCACACCTGCAAGAACCCAGCGCCTTGTGAAAGGGGTAAGATACAAGTCCCGGCCCGTTAGGACCCGAGCGCCCCTCCCCCCGGCTCCCGGCGAGTGGAAAGAAACTGGAGCGGTGTTTTTTTTTTTGGCGAGTGCTTTTTGGAAGCCTTAAAGAGACAGGGATCCCATTGCTATGGAGGCAGGGCGGCAGGACGAGTGAGTGGGTGCCTGGGACCAGCGCCTGAGGACAAAGATTATCAGGCATTTTTCCCTATGGGACCGGTAGGCAGGTGCCTGAGACCGGCGCCTGAAGATGGAGGAAATCGCGCATTTTCCCCCCTTTTTTTTTCTCTTTTTGGTGAGTGCTTTTTGGAAGCCTTAAAGGGACAGGGACCCTGTTGCTAGGGAGGCAGGGTGGCGGGACCAGTGAGCGGGTGCCTGGGACCGGAGCCTGAGGACAAAGATTATCGCACATTTTTCCCTAAGGGACCTGTGGGCGGGTGCCTGAGACTGGCACCTGAGGACGGAGGAAATAGCGCGTTTTTCCCTTTTTTTTTCTCTTTTTGGTGAGTGCTTTGTGGAAGCCTTAAAGGGACAGGGACCCTGGTGCTAGGGAGGCAGAGCAGCAGAACTCGTGAGCGGGTGCCTGGGAAAGGCACCTGAGGACAAAGAATATCGCGCGTATTTCCCTGTGGGACCAGTGCACGGCTGCCTGAGACTGGCGCCTGAGGATGGAGGAAATCGTGCATTTCCCCCCCCCCCTTTTTTTTTCTCTTTTTGGCAAGTGCTTTTTGGAAGCCTTAAAGGGACAGGGACCCCGTTGCTAGGGAGGCAGGGTGGCGGGACCAGTGAGCGGGTGCCTGGGACCGGAGCCTGAGGACAAAGATTATCGCACATTTTTCCCTAAGGGACCAGTGGGCGGGTGCCTGAGACTGGCACCTGAGGACAGAGGAAATAGCGCGTTTTTCCCTTTTTTTTCCTCTTTTTGGCAAGTGCTTTTTGGAAGCTTTAAAGGGACAGGGACCCTGGTGCTAGGGAAGCAGAGCAGCAGGACCGGTGAGCGGGTGCCTGGGAAAGGCACCTGAGGACAAAGAATATCGCGCGTATTTCCCTGTGGGACCAGTGCACAGCTGCCTGAGACTGGCGCCTGAGGATGGAGGAAATCGTGCATTCCCCCCCCCCCTTTTTTTTTCTCTTTTTGGCAAGTGCTTTTTGGAAGCCTTAAAGGGACAGGGACCCTGGTGCTAGGGAAGCAGAGCAGCAGGACCGGTGAGCGGGTGCCAGGGACCGGCACCTGAAGACAAGGAATATCGGGCATTTTTCCCTGCGGGACCGGTGGGCGGGTGCTTTTTGGAAGCCTTGAAGGAACAGGGACCCCGGTGCTAGGGAGGCAGGGCAGCAGGACCAGTGAGTGGGTGCCAGGGACCGGCGCATGAGGACAAAAAAAAAAAGCATGTTTTTTCCTTTTTTTCTTCTTTTTCTTTTCTGTGCCCTCTCTCATTGTTGCTGTTGTTGTTTTGGTTTGGAGTGTGCTTTTTGCAAGTCTTAAAGGGGCAGGTCAGGAAACTTAGACCAGAGGCAGTGAATCTGGGGATCTTTGGGCACTCTAACCCCCTGGGCAACAAAGGGCACAGAGGTCCCTTAGAGAGATAAATAGCCTCCCGGCCACTCCCCCTCCAACGGAGCTCCCCCACTTTGGAGGAGGAACCCCAGCCAGGCCACGCACACAGCAACAGTGGAGATAAACCACATAGCAAACGGGCAGGTAGCAGAAGCCCTGCCTGTGCACAGATGACAAGCATAAGCCACTAGAGGTCGCTATTCTCCCAGGAGAGGAAGGCCACAAACCAACAAGAAGAGAAGCTCTTCCAGCGGTCACTTGTACCAGCTCTGCAAACTATCTCTATCACCATGAAAAGGCAAAACTACAGGCAGACAAAGATCACAGAGACAACACCTGAGAAGGAGAGAGACCTAACCAGTCCTCCTGAAAAAGAATTCAAAATAAAAATCATGAACATGCTGACAGAGATGCAGAGAAAAATGCAAGAGCAATGGGATGAGATGCAGAGAAAAATGCAAGAGCAATGGGATGAGGTCCAGAGGGAGATCACAGATGTCAGGAAGGAGATTACAGAAGTGAAACAATCCCTGGAAGGATTTATAAGCAGAATGGATAAGATGCAAGAGGCCATGGAAGGAATAGAAGCCAGAGAACAGGAACGTATAGAAGCTGGCACAGAGAGAGATAAAAGGATCTCCAGGAATGAAACAACACTAAGAGAAATATGTGACCAATCCAAAAGAAATAATATTCGTATTATAGGGGTACCAGAAGAAGAAGAAAGAGGAAAAGAGATAGAAAGTCTCTTTGAAGAAATAATTGCTGAAAACATCCCTAAACTGGGGGAGGAAATAATCGAACAGACCATGGAATTACACAGAACTCCCAACAGAAAGGATCCAAGGAGGACAACACCAAGACACATAGTAATAAAAATGGCAAGGATCAAGGACAAGGAAAGAGTTTTAAAGGCAGCTAGAGAGAAAAAGGTCACCTATAAAGGAAAACCCATCAGGCTAACATCAGACTTCTCGACAGAAACCCTACAGGCCAGAAGAGAATGGCATGATATACTTAATGCAATGAAACAGAAGGGCCTTGAACCAAGGATACTGTATCCAGCACGACTATCATTTAAATATGATGGTGGGACTAAACAATTCCCAGACAAGGAAAAGCTGAGGGATTTTGCTTCCCACAAACCACCTCTACAGGGCATCCTACAGGGAATGCTCTAGATGGGAGCACTCCTAAAAAGAGCACAGAACAAAACACACAACATATGAAGAATGGAGGAGGAGGAATAAGAAGGGAGAGAAGAAAAGAATCTCCAGACAGTGTACATAACAGCTCAATAAGCAAGCTAAGTTAGGCAGTAAGATACTAAAGAAGCTAACCTTGAACCTTTAGTAACCACGAATCTAAAGCCTGCAATGGCAATAAGTACATATCTCTCAATAGTCACCCTAAATGTAAATGGACTTAATGCACCAATCAAAAGACACAGAGTGAAGGCGGAGCCAGGATGGCGGCGTGAGTAGAGCAGTGGAAATCTCCTCCCAAAAACACATAGAGCTATGAAAATATACCAAAGAAAAATCTTCCTAAAATAGAGACCACAGGACACAGGACAACATCCAGACCACATCCACACCTGCAAGAACCCAGCACCTTGCAAAGGGGGTAAGATACAAGCCCCGGCCCGGCGGGACCCGAGCGCCCCTCCACCTGGCTCCCGGTGGGTGGAAAGAAACCGGTGCATTTTTTTTTTGGTGAGTGCTTTTTGGAAGCCTTAAAGGGACGGGCCCCCCTTGCTAGGGAGGCAGGGTGGCGGGACCGGTGAGCAGGTGTCTGGGACCGGCGCCTGAGGACAAAGAATATCCCGCGTTTCTCCCTGCGGGACCGGCGGGCGGGTGCCTGAGACCGGCGCCTGAGGACGGAGGAAATCGCGCATTTTTCCCCCTTTTTTTTTCTCTTTTTGGCGAGCACATTTTGGAAGACTTAAAGGGACAGGGACCCCGGTGCTAGGGAGGCAGGGTGGCGGGACTGGTGAGTGGATGCCTGGGACCAGTGCCTGAGGACAAAGAATATCCCACGTTTTTCCCTGCAGGACTGGGGGGCGGGTGCCTGAGACCGGCACTTGAGGACAGAGGAAATCGCGTATTTCCCTTTTTTTTTTTTTCTCTTTTTTGCGAGTGCTTTTTGGAAGCCTAAAAGGGACAGGGACCCCGGTGCTAGGGAGACAGGGCGGCAGGACTGGTGAGCGAGTGCCTGGGACCGGCGCCGGAGGACAAAGAATATCGCGTGTTTTTCCCTGTGGGACCGGTGGGCGGGTGCCTGAGACCGGCACCTGAGGACGGAGGAAATTGCGCGTTTTTCCCTTTTTTTTCTCTCTTTTTGGTGAGTGCTTTTTGGAAGGCCTAAAGGGACAGGGACCCTGGTGCTAGGGAGGCAGGGTGGCGGGACTGGTGAGTGGGTGCCTAGGACTAGCGCCTGAGGACAAAGAATATCGAGGTTCCTTCCCTGCGGGACTGGTGGGTGGGTGCTTTTTGGAAGCCTTGAAAGGACAGGGACCCTGGTGCTAGGGAGACAGGGCAGCAGGACCAGTGAGCGGGTGCCTGGGACAGGCACCTGAGAACAAAAAAAAATAAAAAATAAAAAAAATCGCGTGTTTTTTCCTTTTTTTTTTTCCTTTCTGTTCCCTCTCTAATTGTTGCTGTTGTTGTTTTGGTTTGGAGAGTGCTTTTTGGAAGTCTTAAAGGGGCAGGACAGAGCACTTAGACCAGAGGCAGGGAATCTGGGGATCTCTGGGCACTCTAACCCCCTGGGTAGCAGGGAGCACAGAGGCCCCTTATGGAGATAAATAGCCTCCCAGCTGCTCCCCCTCCAATGGGGCTCCACCATTTTGGAGGAACAGCCCCAGCCAGGCCAAGCCCACAGCAACAGCAGAGATAAACCCCAAAGCAACTGGGCAGGAAGCAGAAGCCCTGTCTGCGCACAGCTGCCCAGCACAAGCCACTAGAGGTCGCTATTCTCCCAGGAAAAGGCCACAAACCAACAAGAAGGGAAGCTCTTACAGCAGTCACTTGTACCAGCTCTGCAAACTATCTCCATCACCATGAAAAGGCAAAACTACAGGCAGACAAAGATCACAGAGACAATACCTGAGAGGGAAACAGACCTAACTAGTCCTCCTGAAAAAGAATTCAAAATAAAAATCATGAACATGCTGACAGAGATGCAGAGAAAAATGCAAGAGCAATGGGATGAGATGCAGAGAAAAATGCAAGAGCAGTGGGATGAAGTCCGGAAGGAGATCACAGATGTCAGGAAGGAGATCACAGAAGTGAAACAATCCCTGGAAGGATTTATAAGCAGAATGGATAAGAAGCAAGAGGCCATGGAAGGAATAGAAGCCAGAGAACAGGAACGTATAGAAGCTGGCACAGAGAGAGATAAAAGGATCTCCAGGAATGAAACAACACTAAGAGAAATATGTGACCAATACAAAAGGAATAATATTCGTATTATAGGGATACCAGAAGAGGAAGAAAGAGGAAAAGGGATAGAAAGTCTCTTTGAAGAAATAATTGCTGAAAACTTCCCCAAACTGTGGGAGGAAATAATCGAACAGACCATGGAATTACACAGAACTCCCAACAGAAAGGATCCAAGGAGGACAACACCAAGACACATAGTAATTAAAATGGCAAGAATCAAGGACAAGGAAAGAGTTTTAAAGGCAGCTAGAGAGAAAAAGGTCACCTATAAAGGAAAACCCATCAGGCTAACATCAGACTTCTCGACAGAAACCCTACAGGCCAGAAGAGAATGGCATGATATACTTAATGCAATGAAACAGAAGGGCCTTGAACCAAGGATACTGTATCCAGCACGACTATCATTTAAATATGATGGCGGAATTAAACAATTCCCAGACAAGCAAAAGCTGAGGGAATTTGCTTCCCACAAACCACCTCTACAGGGCATCCTACAGGGACTGCTCTAGATGGGAGCACTCCTAAAAAGAGCACAGAACAAAACATACAACATATGAAGAATGGAGGAGGAGGAATAAGAAGGGAGAGAAGAAAAGAATCTCCAGACAGTGTATATAACAGCTCAATAAGCAAGCTAATTTAGGCAGTAAGATACTAAAGAAGCTAACTTTGAACCTTTGGTAACCACGAATCTAAAGCCTGCAATGGCAATAAGTACATATCTCTCAATAGTCACCCTAAATGTAAATGGACTTAATGCACCAATAAAAAGACATAGAGTAATAGAATGGATAAAAAAGCAAGACCCATGTATATGCTGCTTACAAGAAACTCACCTTACACACAAAGATAAGCATAGACTAAAAGTCAAGGGATGGAAAAACATATTTCAGGCAAACAACAGTGAGAAGAAAGCAGGGGTTGCAGTACTAATATCAGACAAAATAGACTTCAAAACAGAGAAAGTAACAAGAGATAAAGAAGGATACTACATAATGATAAAGGGCTCAGTCCAAAAAGAGGGTATAACCATTCTAAATATATATGCACCCAATACAGGAGCACCAGCATATGTGAAGCAAATACAAACAGAACTAAAGAGGGATATAGACTGCAATGCATTCATTGTAGGAGACTTCAACACACCACTCACCCCAAAGGATAGATCCACTGGGCAGAAAATAAGTAAAGACACACAGGCACTGAACAACACACTAGAACAGATGGACCTAATAGACATATATAGAACTCTACATCCAAAAGCAACAGGATATACATTCTTCTCAAGTGCACATGGAACATTCTCCAGAATAGACCACATACTAGCTCACAAAAAGAGCCTCAGTAAATTCCAAAATATTGAAATTCTACCAACCAATTTTTCAGACCACAAAGGTATAAAATTAGAAATAGATTCTACAAAGAAAACAAAAAGGCTCACAAACACATGGAGGCTTAACAACATGCTACTAAATAATCAATGGATCAATGAACAAATCAAAATAGAGATCAAGGAATATATAGAAACAAATGACAACAACAACACTAAGCCCCAACTTCTGTGGGATGCAGCGAAAGCAGTCTTAAGAGGAAAGTATATAGCAATCCAGGCACACTTGAAGAAGGAAGAACAATCCCAAATGAATAGTCTAACATCACAATTATTAAAACTGGAAAAAGAAGAACAAATGAGGCCTAAAGTCAGCAGAAGGAGGGACATAATAAAGATCAGAGAAGAAATAAACAAAATTGAGAAGAATAAAAAAATAGCAAAAATCAACAAAAAAAAACAGCTGGTTCTTTGAGAAAATAAACAAAATAGATAAGCCTCTAGCCCAACTTATTAAGAGAAAAAGAGAATCAACACAAATCAACATAATCAGAAATGAGAATGGAAAAATCACGACAGACTCCACAGAAATACAAAGAATTATTAAAGACCACTATGAAAACCTATATGCCAACAAGCTGGAAAACCTAGAAGAAATGGACAACTTCCTAGAAAAATACAACCTTCCAAGATGGACCAAGGAAGAAACACAAAAGTTAAACAAACCAATTATGAGCAAAGATATTGAAACGGAAATCAAAAAACTTCCCAAGAACAAAACCCCTGGGCCAGACATATTTACCTCGGAATTTTATCAGACACACAGAGAAGACATAATACCCATTCTCCTTAAAGTTTTCCAAAAAATGGAAGAGGTGCAAATACTCCCAAACTCATTCTATGAAGCCAACATCACCCTAATACCAAAACCAGGCAAAGACCCCACCAAAAAAGAAAATTACAGACCAATATCCCTGATGAATGTAGATGCAAAAATACTCAATAAAATATTAGCAAACAGAATTCAACAGTATATCAAAAGGATCATACACCATGACCAAGTGGGGTTCATCCCAGGGATGCAAGGATGGTACAACATTCGAAAATCCATCAACATCATCCACCACATCAACAAAAAGAAAGACAAAAACCACATGATCATCTCCATAGATGCTGAAAAAGCATTTGACAAAATTCAACATCCATTCATGATAAAAACTCTCAGCAAAATGGGAATAGAGGGCAAGTACCTCAACATAATAAAGGCCATATATGATAAACCCACAGCCCGCATTATACTGAACAGCGAGAAGCTGAAAGCATTTTCTCTGAGATCGGGAACCAGACAGGGATGCCCACTCTCCCCACTGTTATTTAACATAGTACTGGAGGTCCTAGCCATGGCAATCAGACAAAACAAAGAAATACAAGGAATCCAGATTAGTAAAGAAGAAGTTAAACTGTCACTATTTGCAGATGATATGATACTGTACATAAAAAACCCTAAAGACTCCACTCCAAAACTACTAGAACTGATATCGGAATACAGCAAAGTTGCAGGATACAAAATTAACACACAGAAATCTGTAGCTTTCCTATACACTAACAAGGAATCAATAGAAAGAGAAATCAGGAAAACAATTCCATTCATCATTGCATCAAAAAGAATAATATACCTAGGAATAAACCTAACCAAAGAAGTGAAAGACTTATACTCTGAAAACTACAAGTCACTCTTAAGAGAAATTAAAGGGGACACTAATACATGGAAACTCATCCCATGCTCATGGCTAGGAAGAATTAATATCGTCAAAATGGCCATCCTGCCCAAAGCAATATACAGATTTGATGCAATCCCTCTCAAATTACCAGCAACATTCTTCAATGAATTGGAACAAATAATTCAAAAATTCATATGGAAACACCAAAGACCCCGAATAGCCAAAGCAATCCTGAAAAAGAAGAATGAAGTAGGGGGGATCTCACTCCCCAACTTCAAGCTCTACTACAAAGCCATAGTAATCAAGACAATTTGGTACTGGCACAAGAACAGAGCCACAGACCAGTGGAACAGATTAGAGACCCCAGAAATTAACCCAAACATATATGGTAAATTAATATTTGATAAAGGAGCCATGGACATACAATGGCAAAATGACAGTCTCTTCAACAGATGGTGCTGGCAAAACTGGACAGCTACATGAAGTAGAATGAAACTGGACCATTGTCTAACCCCATATACAAAGGTAAACTCAAAATGGATCAAAGACCTCAATGTAAGTCATGAAACCATTAAACTCTTGGAAAAAAACACAGGCAAAAATCTCTTAGACATAAACATGAGTGATCTCTTCTTGAACATATCTCCCCGGGCAAGGAAAACAACAGCAAAAATGAGCAAGTGGGACTACATTAAGCTGAAAAGCTTCTGTACAGTGAAAGACACCATCAATAGAACAAAAAGGAACCCTACAGTATGGGAGAATATATTTGAAAATGACAGATCCGATAAAGGCTTGACGTCCAGAATATATAAAGAGCTCACACGCCTCAACAAACAAAAAACAAATAACCCAATTAAAAAATAGGCAGAGGAACTGAACAGACAGTTCTCCAAAAAAGAAATACAGATGGCCAACAGACACATGAAAAGATGCTCCACATCGCTAATTATCAGAGAAATGCAAATTAAAACTACAATGAGGTATCACCTCACACCAGTAAGGATAGCTGCCATCCAAAAGACAAACAACAACAAATGTTGGCGAGGCTGTGGAGAAAGGGGAACCCTCCTACACTGCTGGTGGGAATGTAAATTAGTTCAACAATTGTGGAAAGGAGTATGGAGGTGCATCAAAATGCTCAAAACAGACCTACCATTTGACCCAGGAATTCCACTCCTAGGAATTTACCCTAAGAACGCAGCAATCAAGTTTGAGAAAGACAGATGCACTCCTATGTTTATTGCAGCACTATTTACAACAGCCAAGAATTGGAAGCAACCTAAATGTCCATCGGTAGATGAATGGATAAAGAAGATGTGGTACATATACACAATGGAATACTACTCAGCCATAAGAAGTGGAAGAATCCAACCATTTGCAGCAACATGGATGGAGCTGGAGAGTATTATGCTCAGTGAAATAAGCCAAGTGGAGAAAGAGAAATACCAAATGATTTCACTCATCTGAGGAGTATAGGAACAAAGGAAAAACTGAAGGAACAAAACAGCAGTGGAATTACAGAACCCAAAAATGGACTAACAGGTACCAAAGGGAAAGGAACTGGGGAGGATGGGTGGGCAGGGAGGGATAAGTGGGGGGAAGAAGAAGGGGGTATTAAGATTAGCATACATGGGGGGGAGAAAGGGGAGGGTGGGCTGCACAACACAGAGAGGACAAGTAGGGATTCTACAACATTTTGTTAAGCTGATGGACAGTAACCATAATGTGTTTGTTAGGGGGGACCTGATATAGGGGAGAGCATAGTAAACATAGTATTCTTCATGTAAGTGTAGATTAAAGATTTTAAAAAAAGGGAAGACAGAAAAGGGGGATTACTCCTTGATAGAATAAAACTATTGGTAAATCAAAGATCAATGCATGCTTTAAATGTCCTTAATGTTGATCACTTAAAGGGTGTCAGATGATTAGCTATGGAGGTACTCTTTTCTGATAATATTCCTTTCTCTTAATAAAAAGAGAAAAAAAGGCAGTCCCTGTGTGCTGACCTCCAATGAGTTCTGCACAGTGGTATAGAGGGCATGTCAAAGTGTGGGCAAAGGGTCTGTTTGTTTCCATGGAGAAGATCAAGGCCTAGCTTGGATACCCAGTAAATGAACTAAGATACGATATGAGGAGGAGCTTCCGGCATCAGCAGCAATCTCTGGAGGACTCGTGCCGGGGGATGATCATCAAAAAGCCTCCACAGGGATCTGGGCGATGCTGCGGCTGTGGCTGCGTCCACCCCACCGTTTCCTGAACTTGCCATTGGAATGAGGAGGGAGATGTCTGGGCTGGCATGTGCATACAGTGAGACAACGAATTTGACCAGATCTGTACTGTTGGAACTCAACCAGGAGTTGGGAGGGGTGCAAGTTGTAGCACTCCAAAATCTTATGACTATAGACTATCTACGGTTAAAAGAAGATACGGGATGTGAACAGATCCCAGAAATGGGCTGCTTTAATTTGTCTCATTTTTCTGAGACTGTTCAAGTACAGTAGGACAATATCCAACATATCATAGACAAATTTTCACAAATGCCTAGGGTGCCTAAATGGTTTTCTTGGCTTCACTGGAGATGGATGGTAATTATAGATTTGCTTTGTTTATGTCACTGTATTCCTATTATGTTAATATGTGTGTGCAAATTAGTTAGTAGTTTAAAACCTATACATACTTAAGGTACTCTACAAGGAGATATGTCAAAGAAATAATCAATCCTCCCATGTTTTCTTCCATATGCTACCTCTATAGCTTTTCTTCTTCCTTCCTAATTACAACCCTTAAATAGAATTCGTGCCTCATATTGAATTTACCGAGTATCATAATTCCTCCAGGTGGTAAAGATACCTCGAGACAAGTGCTGGGCATAGAAGCCACAGGGCATAAATCTGCAAAGAAGTAAAAAGCTAACCTTTTCAAACAATATGGCTTCTCTCTCACTTACCAACTTTACATTTCCCTGTATGGCCCCAGAAGATGACTGGTTAGCCAGAGACGGGTAAGATTCCTCAAGGGAGGAACAACCTAAGACAGGCACAGTCGCAGGGGGGCCATCAGGTGAGAAATTGGGGATCAACAGAGGTGAGGCTCAGAACCTCATCTCCCCTGCTTTGAGAGAAATCTTCTGCATCTGTGGATGTTTTGCTGCCCTTGTCTAGCTTGGATTAATACTTAGTCCATAGGCACACACCTGATCATCTACATTTGCCCTCTTACAGCACTAAACTATGTTTTCTACCTTTATCTTGCATCTACCTACCACTTCAGCATTTTATTAAAAATAAAAATAATAATAATAATAATAAAGGGAGAAATGTGGGATCAACATATAAATCAATTATAAAAATCAAATGAATATTCATATTTGACCTGATTGTTTATAGTTCATAATGCGTGATGAAAACCGAATGTTTCTGTGATTAATACCCTTGTACTCTTCACCATGTAAGAATTTATTCACTATGTAAGAATTTGTTCACCATGTAAGAACTTGTTCATTATGCTTCAGAAGATTGGAGACTGACGAGAATTAGGCTTGAGATGGATTAATGATTGTACATTGAGCATTGACCCCCCATACTGAATTTCATTGTTGTTAACAACCATTTGATCAATAAATATGAGAGATGCCCTCTCAAAAAAAATAACAATCACAGAAATACTTAGAATCATCAAACTGGGATAGCATGGAAGACATTCAAGAAATATTATTAGAATGAATGCATGATTGATAACTTTTTTAAACTGTCAAAAATCATTCATTACTTAATATTTATTGCATGATGTGAAGTTATTTGATACTGCATAAGTGTGTTTCCCTCTTAAAGGGAACAATACCTGGATATTGCCTAAAGATAGAAAATATTTAGAGAATTAAGGTAGAATGAGGGGCTATTTTAAGCAAGCACTCCAGTTTCTTACATCCATGAGAATTCTTTATTCAAACAAAAACATGAAGTCACAAGAGGTCCTTTACTTGAACAACACCATATTATCATAGAATCCACTGGTGGCTATGATATTGAGAACCCAAGAAATAAACAATGGAAATGGTTCTTTTTCTGAACTCAAAGGATAGAACTTTGCGCAGCAGAAGTAAAGAGGAAGAATTTAGTTTGCTTGGTGAAAATGAAAGAAATTGGCCAGTGGATTTACCTTCTAACTGGAGTAAGTAAGCCATTTCTAGACAGGAACAGTATCAAGAAACTTTTTTGATTGGCTAGATAATTTCATTGGAAGAAATTCAATGTCGAGGCAAAAACAAATGTAGTTGCATAGTCTTCATCAAATATGAAGAATACTCAAATATAGTGTAAGTTTTTGGCTAAAGAATGTGAATAAATGCTAATTGTTCCCATTACAAAAAAAAAGAGTAAATGTTTGTAAACAAACATTTGCTAGGCCACACAGAAACAATGGGATATAGGAATTTTAACAGACATTGCTAAGTTCCTTCCTATTTACCTCCCTATAACTTAGGTAATATTATATTGTACTTACCTATAGTGATAGCTCCCTTCTTGGAACAGAGTATCTACATTTGTTTAGGAAGTTAGAGGAAAGGTCCAAGTTTCTATCTGAGCCTTCTGTTTCTTAAAAATAATCAGCCTAAAGAATCCATACCAAAAGAGAAACATTTTGGATGGGAAATTTTACTCCCCTACAGTGGCATCTCAAAAAGACAAATGACCAAAGAAAGGAAGCCAAAGATAGACATATAGAAAGAGTAAGGACTAAAATATAATAGTTAATTAAAGGTTATGGCCATGGTAAAGGAATAGTCATGACTGTCCTGAAATTCTTTCCAGGATAACTTCATCTTAGCTGTGCTTAATGGTATAGAAACTCAACAGCCTAAATCTTGGGTAGGAACAATCCCTGGATGACTTTCTGATGAGCTTCCTGGTCTTGCTCGCACATCTTGGGCAGCACCAGTATGGCCATCAACCTGTACACAACCTGACGACCCCGAATGTCATCATGCCCCCATGAGCTACAGAGTAGGGGTATATGGGATGAGGCACTAAATGGAGTCCTTGTCCAAGTGTGTTTGTAGTGGGTCCACATGGGGTCATTGCCCTTGTTCCTGAATTTATCATCAGAATGGCTGCAGAACCAGTGTCTGCACACAGTACAAACAGTGGCTGCAGAGCCCTTGGATTGGCTCCTTGACTTGTGGAATAAAAACTATTCTGGTAAGAAAGACCAAATAGAATCCCCTGAGATTTCCCTTTATCCCCCACTCTTAACCAAAAGAATAAATCAAAAACAAACTGTCACATCCTGAAGAGAAGAGTAGAGATTAGTGCCACTCAAAAGACTTTGAGGATACAGGAGTAGTGGTTTCCATTAAACTCCCAAGACTGGTTCCTGCAAAAACAAGCTGGGTCACAGCAGGCAACAGCAAACTACTACAAATTTAACCAAATAATAGTCCTAGTAAAAGCTATGCTGGATGTGGTGTCTTTACTAGAGCGTGTTAATACACAAGATATGTATAATGCAGCTACTGGTTTGACAAATGTGTTTTTTCAACACTCGTCATTAAGGAGGTTCAGAAGCAGTTAGCAATCTTATGAGATGGACACCAGTATACATCCAGTCTTAACCCAGGCAAGGCTATGCTAATCCAGCTTTCTGTTACAACATAGTCTGAAGGGACATTCCAAAGATAGACACATTGGCCCACTATATTGATGACATCATGTTATTTGGACCTAGTGAGCAAGAAGGGCAAATATCCTAGATTCCTCATTAAGATATATTAAGATCTAGAAGGTAGGAGGTAAAACTCACAGAAATTCAAGAGCCTACAATTTTGGTGAAGTTGTTTTTGTTCCAATTGTCTGGGATATTCTAGAATATCACCTCAAAAGTAAAGGACACATTATTGAACCTTGAACCTCCTACCGTTAAGAACAAAGAACAATAATTGGAGATCTCTTCAGGTTTTGGAATGACCTAAACCATGCTTATAAATACTACTTGGACCCATTTATTGGATAATAGGGAAGTCTACTGGTTTTAAGTGGGCCCAGAGCAAGAAATGGATCTGCAGAAGGTTTAGACTGTGGTATAAGCAGTCCTACTTGGACCATATTACCTCGTAGAATCCATGGTACTCAAGGTATCTGTGATAGAAAAAGATGCCAGGTACAGTAGAATAGTTGTAGACCCTTGTAGCTCTAGAGCAAGGCATGCAATACCCAGCAGAGAACCAGAGATTACTTAAAAAGAGCTCTTAGAAAGCAACTGGGTCCTGGTAAAGACTGAGTATCTGACAGTGGACATCAGTGACTTTCCAACCAAAACTTCCCATTGTCTGCTGGACTTCCAGGCTCACCAAGTCAAAAGTCAAGTGGGCCCAGCATCAATTCATCATAAGACCCTGGTTGGGTAAGGGCTTGGAAAGAGAAATATTGGAAGAGCAGGGATAAAGAGCACTTAAGAAGAGATCTGTGGATAAACATATGAGAGTGGATACAGAGCATAATTGTAAGCTAACACCCACAGAAAGCACCCACTGCAGAAGAGACACCAAAGAATCAAATAAGATAATTCAGTCAGTAGGTCTCAGTCATCCTCCAGCCTTCCCTACACTGGTGTTTGTGCAATGGGCTCATGAGAAGAATAGCAGTGGAATGTCCATCCACTGTGGCAGAAATGGAGGCTATGCATGACCCAACAGCATGGCATCTCTCTCCCCAAGGCTGATCTAGCTACATCACTGATTAATGTCTAACTGCCAGCTGCAGAAACTAACACTAACCAGTAACTTGGAGACAAGTTGGTTACACTGAACCTCTCCTACCTGGGAAGAGATAGTGATTCATCTTGACCAGAAATGACATATATTATGGATATTGGTTTGCCTTTCCTGTTCACAGGGCCTCAACCAATACTGCATATCCAGGGGCTTCTAGAGCATACGACCTACTGACATGGGATTCCATATAACACCACCTGAAACCAAAAAAAAACACTGTTTAGTAAAGATGGTGCAGTGGTGGGCACTTGACCATGGCATCCACTGGTCCTGCCATTTGCCACACCACCCAGAATCACCATCCATTGCTGGGTGATAGGACAATGGAATGGCCTCTTGAAGGTACAGCTGATGACATTAGAGATGACATTCTGCAAAGAGCATGTCATCCTTTAAAATGTGATATCCACTTTAAATCAATGGCTATTCTATGATTCTCTGTCCCCAGGAGGTAGGGCACATGGGCCAGGAAATGAAGTAGGAGTGGCACTATTCAACATCACTTTTGGTGTTTGTGCTTTGGGCTGTACATGCAACTTTGGGCTGTAGGTTAAGAGGCTATATTCCCTATATGGGAAAAGCTTGTACCAAGGGGACACAGTTGGAGTCCCACTAAAATTAAATCTGTGGCTACCACCTGGTTACTTTGGGTTCCTCTTGCCAAGAGACCACATATCACAGCAGTTACGATGATAGCAGTCATGATTAACCCTGTGCATCCTGAGGAAGAAGGACTCCTGCTACATAATTCTGGCATGGAGGAATATCTTTGGCATCCAGATGATATATTGGGTCATCTCTTATTACTCTCATACCTGTTTTTAACTGTAAATGTGCAAGCATAGCAACCATGGTCTACTAAAGGCACAGAAACCACTTCCCAGACCCTTAAGGAATAAAGTTCTGAGGTATTTTCCTTCCAGACCCTGCCAGGCAAGTTACTACAACCAGCAAAAATGCTAGCCTTGCCATAAACTAGGGTAATTTCAAAAATATGGGGAAGAGGTGAATTATGAGATCAGCCATGGCCTCAGTAACTCCAACAGGGGAGCTGTTGTCCCACTGGTCCCCTCTTGTGAGTCTCCACAGAAATGACCAACCAGAATCCTGGAGACACTGTGTCCCAAGGAGAGAAATTAAAAAGATCATATTCTAGTAATTCTGATTTCCAAGGATTAAGATAAAAGTCCCCAAAACTTTTATGAAAATAAAAATACAGGTTACCTTAAATGGGATACAAATCTGACTGACTGCAGACTGCTCATTAACAATATGAGATCCTGGAAATCATGACACCATACCCAGAAAGTTTCTAGAGGAAATTATTTTAAACCTAGAATTAAATATCCAATATCAAGTGTAAGGTTAAAAATTAAACATATTAAAGCTCATAAAATTCATCACTAATACACTAACTCAAAAAATATAACTTGAAGGTATTCTATAATAAAGCTAATCATGTAATGTAAGCCCGTTGGATGCAATAAACAGTGGTGTTCTAGCTAGTTACTACTGCTTCGTAACAAGGCACCCCAAATTCAGAGCCGTAAGCAACCATGCTCAGGAATTCTATGGGTCAGGAATTTGGATAAGACTCAGCAAAGAGAGCTTGTCTCTGCGCCTCAATGTTTGAGGTCTCCACAGAGACACAAAGGCAGGAGGTGACTCAAAGATAAGAACTGAAATCATCTGGAGACATTTCTCTCAAATATCTGATGGATGATACTACTAGCTGTGGGCTGGGACCTCAGTAGAGTCATCAGCTGAAACATCTACTTGCGGACTCTGTGTGGTCTCTCCATGCAGGTTGGTTTGCTTTCAAGAGTGAACCTCCCAAGACAGTATTTCAGAAAGGGACCGTCTTTCTGTGCTCTGGGCTGGAAGTCACATACCATTACTTCCACTATCGTCTTGCCAGGACATTCACAAAGGTATAGCCAGGTTCAGGGAGAAGATGTGGGTCTAACTATATGAAGAGCAAAGTGTATGGGAGACTTAGCTGCTATTTTTGGAAAATACAGTCTGTCACACCACTGAGCAAGAAAATTAATAACATCTAAATCTAAGTAACTGACAGTGACATTCTGTGAGGCATACTGCATTTGAGAAGAATGCAAATTGTTAGAGCATGAACATAATGTGGAAAAAATGAATAAAATATAGGACTAAAATTCCAGTTTATTTTAAAATAACGTTGGTGTTATAGGACTAAAATTCCAGTTAATTTTAAAATAATGTTGGTGTTAAGGATGGAGGCAGGAGAGAGAGCATAAATGTATGCTAAACTTTTTATTCATTTGAGGTGGTTAAAGGCATAAATTAATTCTGGACATTGAAATAAGACTATGTTCATATGTATTAGTTAAGTGAATAAAAGTCTTATAAAATAATGTGTCATTTAAAAAAACTCTATGACCAACCATTAGATTAGAAATAAGATATAATTTAAAACCACATAAAGAATAAACGTAACAAAAAACAGAAAATGAGGCCATTTTAAGTTGGAAATAAAATAAGATAGTAATAATAGTCCAAATGCATCATTAATAAAAAAATTGTGAATAAAATACATTTAAAGACATATTTCAAAGAGATATTTCTGAATGGGAATATTTAAAATCCATTTCTATGTTACTTACCAAAAAGTATGCCTAAATTTTTTTAAAACAGAGAGAGAGAAAAGTTGAAAGTAAAAGGAGATAGATGTACCTGGCAAATTCTAACAAAAAGCAAGCAGGAATAGCAATAGTAATCGCAGTTAAAATAGAATTCAAGGTGAAAAACATCAAACAGTAAGGAGACAGATATTTTATAAGATAAAAATTACAATTTCTGAAGAAAATATAATAGTCACAAACCTTTATGACCAGAGCAGCATAAAGTTCATATTTATAAAGTTAAACCCCTTGGAAATGTGAAAGAAATTGGCAAACCACAATCCTGATAAGAGATTTAAATACCTCTCTAAGAAATTAAGATACCAAGCAGAATACAAAGATTAGGTCATGAAAGATTTAAATAAGACAAGTAGTCAAATATCTCTCCTCTACTTTTTATATTAATTATCTGCCTCTAACTCAATTAACTATATAGTTGTACTGCTAATATGAATTTCACCCAGTAAAGAGACCCATTATTTTCACATTCCTATGGAACATTTTTAATTGGCTTTTTATTAGACCAAAGGAAATAAATCACCAATTTCCAAAAGGCAAAAAAGTCATACAGGCCACATTCCCTGAAATGGTCCAATAAAACTAGATATCTCAAACACCTCTTTTAGAAATTAAAGTTCTTCTAAATAAATCTTGGTTTAAAGTGAGTATCAAAACTGACATTATAAACTAATTATAAGTAATGACAGTGAGAGCACTAAAGATAGAAATCTATAAGATCTGGCCAAAGACATATTCAGTGACAGTTTTTATTATTTCATTTATTAGCACAATAGACCAAAACTGGGGTAAGGATTCGACTCAAGAAGGTACAAGCAAATAAATAAATCTAAAGAAAGACAATGTAATTAATAAAAATAAAAGCAGAAACTAATGCATCAGAAATCATAAAATTACTTTAAAAGAGTAATAAAGAATAACCAGGTGTGTTTTAATTTAGGAATGCAAGAAAATGGCAACATCAAGAAATTTATCAATGCAATACACTACATTAAAAAGGGGAAGCCATGTAGTCACCTCAAAAGATAAAAAGTATTCTGATTCCTTTTTAAAAAATATTTTACTGCCTATGAAAGTATTTTAACTTCCTTAATTTGATAAAGGGTAGCTTCCAAAAGTTACACTAAATTATAGAGTTAAAGTGGAAACATTAGAAATATTCCTATTAAGCCAGGCACAAGATGAATGCTGCCTTGAACATCTAACATTATTCTAGAGAACCTAGAAAACACAAGAAAGTGAAAACAAGAAATTCCTATTCATATTTGAAAGGAAGAGATGAAACATTTTAATTTAGATGACAATGATTGCCTATATAAAAAGTCCAAATTAATCAGGTAAAAATTATCAGAATCTATGAGTTCAGCAAAGTGGCCAAACAAAAGGACAACATTCCAAAACCACAGGGTTTCCTGTACAGCAACAATAATCAATTAGTAAAGGATGAGTGTTGGTGGTTTCTGGTTTTCAAGGAATTGGTCCATTTCTTCTAAGCTGAAGTGAAAACTGTAACATTATCTTTTTAACAACTAAAGGATCTGTAGAGATATCTCCTGTTTCATTCTTGATATTGGTGATTTGTGTCTTTTCTCTTTTATCTTTATCAGTCTTGCTAGAAGCTGGTCAATTTTATTAATTTTTTTAAAAGAATCAGCTTTTCACCTCACTGATTTTCTCTATTGTTAACCGGTTTTCAATTTCATGAGTTTCTGCTCTTTATCATTTCTTTTTGCTTGCTTTCGGTCTATTTTGCCCTTCCTTTTCTAGATTCTTGAGGTAGAAACTTAGCATGGCTCTAAAACATCTAAAATTACAGCTCTCATACAGTGTGACTATCTGGGAGGAAATCTCAGCCCTGGGGCTATAAATGTGGCATTTGTCAGCATGTATAATATTGAAAGCTGTGGGATGAGATAAGATGATGAAATACAATTGTGCAGACAGGGTCCAGGACACAGCTGCAAAATTTTGAAGTCTGGAGAAGTAGAAGATCCTGCAAAGGAGACAGAGAGATGCCCAGGGGGTAGGAGGAGAATCAGTTGAGAATGGTGTCAAGGGAGCAGCACTTTCAACATGAGAAAATGGCCTACTGTTAAATGCTGCCAAGAGATCAGATAAGCTGAAATCCAAAATGTGTGCATTAGAGGCAGCAACATGGGAGTAACTGGGGACCTTGACAAGTGTAATGCTGCAGAGAGAAGCCAGATTGAAAAGGAGGATGCGATGGGAGAGTGGTGCTCAGCAGAGAGTGGCATCACATTTTTAGAGAAGAAAAATCTCTCTCATATGAATGAGATAAGTCATTTGAAGTGTTTAACAGTGTCTGGCTCATAATAGGGGCTTGCTAATACATTGCTTTTCCTCACTTCCTCACCTTTCATTCTTTGACTTAAAATGTTGTTGTAGAAAGAGAGTCCTGGACTCCAGTGCAGCTTCTTTTAACATTATTTCTGTAAGAAAGGCAGGTATGACTTACTGTTTTTGGAACAAGTGACTTGTTTGGATGAACCCCTTTTCTAGAAAGGGAGTCAGCCAATACAGTGGTTAAAGTCACAGTTTCTAGAGTCAGATTATCATAAATTAAATCCCAGTTCCACCCTCTATGAGCTGTGTGGCTATAAGAATATTACATAAACTTTTGAGCCTGTTTCCTCCACACTAATTGTTAATTAGAACAGTACCTGCCTCATCAGTGAACATAATGAATGCCTGGCACCTATACTCACTACCAGTTAAGTTACAGAATTTCCCTAATCTGTTTTTTTCAGAGAAGGGTACTTTTACAATAAAAGAGCCTACACCTCTCTAGCAGAATGTGGATGCTCTCGGTGTGTGGATGCAGGGGCTGGAAGCTTGCTCGGATAGCAAGGTCTGTCACAGGACTGACAATGCCAAGTCTGCTTTGCCTTCAAAGTACCAGAGACACCTCAACTGGCAGCTCCCCAGCTGCCTGGAGCACAAGCATCTCCTCTAGTTTTTACTCTCCTCCAAGGATGCCAGGAGTTTAGGCTTAGGCTACCAAGTGCTCATGAGAAGGAGACATTCTTACTTTTTAGGTTATTTTTCTCCTCCCAGCCTCCAGCATGTGGTGAAAAACCATAATGATTGCTGCTTAGATGAATGACTTCACCAGGGGAAGAGCAACCAAGCACCAAAGTCCTTGTGCCACCCACCAGACCCAGCATCACCATGATTAACATGGCAATTCCCAGCCAAGGAGCTGGACTGCTCTGCCTACCAGACACCCTGACTGGGTGACAAGGCTTTATATTTTTTCATTGGCCTCTGTGGATAAACTGAGAGTTCCTGTGTCCAGGATTCTCACCTGGCCCTGGTTGACTGGCTCACTGCACACCTGTGGGCAATACATGGCTGTTGAGTCTATATAAGGAGCTCCACCCAGTGCTATGGGTGTGACACGGTGGCAGGGCTGCAAGTCTGCCGGAGAGCAGAGCAGAGGCTGGAGTGTTGGCAGTGCCAAGGACAGAGGCCCAGAGGACGGCTGTGGCTGTGCAAGCAGAGAGGCCCAGAGGACAGCTGTGCAGATAGAGGGGCCCAGAGGCAGAGACCAGCTTGCTGCATGCAGACTCGCTCTGAGTGAATGGGATTCTAGTGACTCATCTGCCACCTGGAAATAAAGTTTGGGTATAACCCTTTCATTGCAAGAACATTTTGCTGTCGATTTCTTTGATCACGTTGAATTCATAGGGAACTTGCCCAGGGCTGAAACCTATTGGCAAGACAGCCTCTCCAGCACCATCCGATAAATCAACATACAAGTCACTAAATGGTTCATTATCTCAGTAATATGATTCATTATTTGTGCCAAGAAATGCAAGAGATGTCAGGAAACTTAGAAATATCCCATTTGAAGCCATGAGTGCCCATCCACAGAACAGATTAACTGGATGAGAGAAAGCAGTTGGACACAGAAGTCAAAGAGAAGGCTCAGCAGGTGGTGGCCTTCCCTCCAGCAGTTCTTGACCTCCAGTTGGAAAACTAAGATTCTCATTAGGCAGGCTCCATGACTTGCCATACTTCTCTCTTTCACATGCTCAGAGGAAATTAGGCTGATTGCAAGAGCCTGTGATAGAATTAACAACCAAACTCAGCTAGATCTCTTCTGTCAGAAGAGCATCAAGTCCAGGTCCTTTAGTGGAAGGAGCCATCCCTGTCCTGCCATCTGGTATGGAATATTCTAGGTACACCTCTTGAAATCACAACACTTTGGTTTCATCGTTTGTCATACAAGAAAGTGATTCTCCATGCTTTCCGACTTCTTCCTAGTTTAAAGATTCTATGATTCTAGTGTGTTGCAGAAGGAAAGAGGAAGGGATATTTCAGAGCTTGCCTACAGCTCAGGCTCAAATACATCTGGTGAGTAGAATTAGACAAGAACCTCTCCCCACCAGATCTATATCTACCATTTTGCATGAGAGTCAGGGTCTTCCCTGCCTAGTTTATGTTGGTTGACTCAGTGATAACTCTTTTCATGGAAAGAAATTTAAAAATCCAAACAAAACTGGCTTAGGCAACAAAGGCATTTATTTGTTCATGTATTGAGGAACTTTCAAATGTCTGTTTTGGATTTACTCTAACACTAAGAACTGGAGCAAAGAATCTATAGTCGTGGAACTTAATTCTAGTTGTGGAAGTAGACAATAAACAAAAAATATATAAATATATAGCACAATATCAGATAATAGTACAATCAAGACAAACAAAATAGAGTAAGTGGACAGAAGATGTTATTTTGGGCAGAATAATGATAGAAAGTCTTTTAAATTAAATTAATAGCTGTGACAATTTTTGATAAAGAAGCACATAACAGGAAGACTATGGGACCATCAGAGAAGATCACCTCTCAGGAAGCATTGGTACTGGATGGCAGTGTGATTGAGCAGGATGGAGAGGACTTGAGTTAGGCTTTTGTGAAGGATGGAATGTCCCAGCATGGCCTGCTCTGTGAAGAAACCCACAAGGTAACTGATAGTTGGCTGGAAATCTTGGGAGGACTGCTGTGATGAGATCAAATGTCCCTGTAGCCAAGAGCCCAGCATCTGCCAAGGATTCACATTGAATCCCCCTTCAGACCTCTCTGGCCCCATATGCTCAGCTCCCTGTTCCTGGTAACCTCCCTCACAAATTTCAGCCAATTTCCAATAGTCTATAACTCTGGCCTTTGCCTCCTCAGCTGAGATCAGTGCATTTACTTGGGCCCACCTTGCTGTACTGCAACATGAAAGGGTCCTCAGAGAGAAGGCTGGGGAAATCTTTGGGCTCATCTTGTTGTGTTTCCCTTCTCTCAATGACCACAGTTCTGTACTGTAAGTTGTTCAAACACTGAAAATAGTTGTTCTATACGTTTTGCACAATTTTCTAATAGTTTTTGGTGGGAGGGCAAGTTATTACTGGTTACTCTATCATGGCCAGAAGTGCAGGTCCCTTGGGTACTTTAACCCTTAACCCTTATATCCTAATTAGATATTCAGCAACATAAAGAGCAGCCTTGCTTCATGTATTCCAACCAACCTTAGGGAAAGGACAAACTTTGATTCAAATGCCATGTTAAAAGCAATATCTTGCCTCCTTAAAACTCCAATGAAAACTGTAAAAAGTACGATAGTAAAACCCTGGAGACCACCAATATGATACTGGGTGCATTGGTCAATATCCTCTAGAGAAACATAACTATAAAACTATTATAAATATACATGTGTATGTGTATGGCTTCACTGAGAAATTCTACCAAACATTCAAAGAAAATTTGATACCAACCATTCTTAAACTCTACCACTTTTCTTTTTGTAACTGATTTCTAGTTTCATACTATTGTTGTCAAAGAAGATGCTTGATATGATTTCAATCTTGAATTTATTGAGACTTTTTGTGGCCTAAGATGTGATCTATCCTAGAGATTGTTTCATGAACATTGTGTATTCAGCTGTTTTTAGATGAAATGTTCTATTTATGTCTATTAAGTCCATCTCATCTAATATGTCATGTAAGGTTGAGTTTCCTTACTTATTTTATTTCTGGTTTATCTATCCATTGATGTATATGGGATGTTAAAGCTTGAAGTCCCTACTATTATTGTATTGATATCAATTTAGGTCTGTTAATATTTGCCTTATATATTTTGCTGTTCCTATGTTGGGTGCATATATATTTATAAATGCTTTATCTTCTTTTTGGATTGGGCCTTTTGTCATTATGCACTATGCTTCATTGTCTTTTACTAGAGTCTTTGTTTTAAAACTAATTTTTTCTGAGTATAGCTACACCAGATTTCCTTTCACTCCCATTGCATGGAGTATCTTTCTATATCCCTTAGCTTTCAGTCTGTGTGAGTCTCTTGTAGGCAGCATATAGAGGGGTCTTGTTTTTTATTCACTCAGCTATTCTCTGTCTTTTGATTGTAGAGTTTAGTCCATTTACATTTAACATAATTCTTGATTTTTGTTGTCTTCTACTTTTCTAATTTCTCTCTGTTCCTTTTTTCTTCTTCTGTTTCTCTCCTCTTTTGTAGTTTGATGGGTTTCTTTAGCATTATGTTTAGAAACTTTGTAATTTTCTTTTTTGTATGTGCTATGAGATTTTGCTTTGTGGTTACTGTGAGGTTATAGCATCCTTTGCATATAACTGTCTGTTTTAAGCTGATAGCAATTTAGTTTGACACATTCTAAAATCTTATTTTTAAATATCTTCTCCCGTTTTATATTTTCGATGTCACATTTTACATCTTTTTATTTTATTCATCCATTACCTAATTATTATAGTTTAACTTCACTACTTGTGTCTTTTAACCTTCATACTTGATTTATAAGTAGCATATAACTTCTACTATATATTTACATTTTCTAGTGGGATTTTTACTTTTGTATTTATTGTTATTAATTAATGCCATTTCTTTCCAGCTCAAAGAAGTCCCTTTAACATTTCTTATAAGGCTGGTTTAGTGGTGATAAACTTTAGCTCTAGCTTATCTGGAAAATTCTTGACCTCTCCTTTAACTCTGGTAGATAAACTTTCTGGTTAGAGTATTTGGGTTGGAAGTTTTTTCCATTCAGCACTTTGAAAATGTCATGCCACTCTTTTTTGACCTATAAAGTTTCTGCTGATAAATCTGCTAATAACTCTTTGGGGTTTTCCTTGTATATAAGAAGGTGCGTTTCTTTTCATGCTTTTAATATTCTCTTTATCTTTCACTTTTCCATTTAATTAGAATATATCTTGGTGTGAATCTCTTTGGGTTCATTTTATTTGGAACTCTCTATGATTCCTGGGCCTAGATGTCTGTTCCCTTCCCCAGATTAGGGAAGTTTTAAGCCATTATTTATTCAAATAAGTTTTCTGGCCTTTTCCCTCTCTATTCTCCCTCTCAGACCCCTATAATGTGAATGTCATTCCACTTGATGTTGTTACAAATATCCTTTAAGGAATATCCATCTTTTTAAATTAGTTTTTCTTTTCTGGGTGAGTTCCTTTGCTTTGTCATCCAGGCCACTGACTCATTCTACTGCTTCATCCAGTTCATTGTTGAACCCCTTTAGTATATTTTTAAGTTCAGTTATTATATCCTTCATATCTGTAGCATCTGTTTGGAACTTTCTTAAATTTTCTATCTCTTTGTTGAAGATCCCACTGATTTCAGTAAGCATCTTTATGACTGTTACTGTGGACTCTTTGTCAGAAAGATTGCGTATCTACATTTCATCTATATCTTTTCTTGAGGTTTTTTCTGGTTTTTTTTGGGGGGGGGGACATATTCCCCTGTCTCCACACTTTTCCTGACACTCTGGGTTATTCCTGACTCTCTCAGACTTTCTCTGAAGCAGCTGTCTCTCCCAGTCTTGCAGGAGTGATCACTTGAAGACTCAAGGTGTGTTCCAGTCTGTTACGGTGAGTTTCCTGGAGATGATAGCCTGCCAACTTCTGTCTCTCCAATTGTCTCAGTCTCTTGGGACCCAGAAATGCAAAATCCCACCCAGCAGTGCCAGTATGACCCTTATAGTGGTGAGTTCATAACTTCTTGGGTTGGCAGTGGAAAAGCACTCAACTGGGGCAAGTCCACATGCCAGGTCTGATGGGTGGGGCCCATGCTGGACAAGCTCCAAGCCAGGTCTGTCAGGGTGGAGCTGCAGGGGAATACTGGAAGGGTCAAATGGCTCTAGCAAGGAGAAATAATATTGCCAAAAATGGTACCCACCAGCACTAGGCTAGAAGGAAAAATAGTAAAAAAATGGCACACACCAGTTCCTCTGACCCCAGTTAACAGACCGCCTTCCCCTCCAGTATTCTCCCTAATACTAGTCAGTGAATCTCCCTCACACATACCCCAGATGCTTCTCAAGCTACTCCCTTTGTGTTGGGACTCTTAATGAGTGAATCTGTGTGCAAGCCCTTCAAAAGAGAATCTCAGTTTCCTATAGCTCTCTGGCTTTCCTGGACATTAGTTCCAGATTAGTTTTCAAGGCCAGTCATTTTGGAAGCTTGCCTTTCTGGTGCAAGTCCCACTAACTGGGGAGCCCAATGTGAGGCTTAAACCCCTCACTCTTAAAATAGGGCCTATGTGATTATGATATCCCTTCTTCTTGGAGTGGCCTCACTGGGGTAGGGGTCTTGGCAAGACAAGTTCTCTACCCCACCCTCTCATCTTGATATGGCCTTTTGTGTGTGTGTCTGTGTGTGTGCTGTGTTATTCCAGTCTTCAGGTCTTTTTTAAGATAATTTTTCTATCTGTAATTGTAATTTTGATTGACCCAAAACTTTGAAAACTAGAGACAAAGACAAAATCCTGAAAGCAGCCAGAGAATAGTGATGCATCACTTAAAAAGGGGAAGAACAATACAAGTGACAGTGAATTTCTCATCCAAAACCATTAAGATGAAATAAAATAACTGTCTCTGAGAATTCTATATCCAGGAAAAATATCCTTCAGAAATAAAGGTGAACATGAAAAGATGTTCAACATTATTAGTCACTAAGGAAATGCAGCAAGCATAAATGAAAGAAGAGCAACAGAAATTCAAAATACCAGAAAAAAGACTGATTCTTCTCTTGAGTTCTATTTATGGTGAAAAATAGAATTTACAATATTTAATAATGGAATTTCAAAGTATGATATATAAGAAATAGGTATTTCATCTATGAAATAGGGATAAAATTTACTTAACTTGGAGCAGTAGGTCCTAGTGCAGAGGCAAATACTCTTCCTGAGTTTCCCACAACTTCTTTTCCTGTTCCTGAACATGATGAGATCATTGCCTAATTTACTTGCCCCAGAATTTGTAAATAAATGAAGTCAGTGGAGAGAGATTGAGTCCCACCTTTAGTGTAACTATCTTTGATGGTACAAATGGAGAGGTAGGTGCCAGTCCCCTGATGAGATATGTAGGCAACTTTCCAATTTTGTAATGGAGAATTTTTCCTTCACATTGGAGCTTAAGACCATTTGATTTAACTAAACCTGAAATATATGTCTTGGCTATTTTGGAATATCTTGTACATTAAGACCCCTACAATTTTCAGAATCTAGTTCCATTAAACTCACAAAATGTTATTTAGCACAAATAAAACTAACTCAATTTATGGCCTCCAAAACAAAACAAAATATAAGAAACATAGGAAAACTACAACATGCAAAGGGTAGAAGTAACCTATATAGTAGTAAGATTTCTACATTCCACCTGAAATGGTAAAATATTGATTCTACATGGATTGTGGAAAGTTAAATACATATATCATAACTCCTATAGCTACCACATAAAAAGCCATATAATGAGATAGAATAAAAATCACAATAGATAAAATACAATAAAAATTGTTTAAATAAATTAAAAGAAGGCAGGAAGAGGGGAAACACAGGGATGATAAACAAAGATAACACATAGAAACAAAGAGTAACATGACAGACCTAAATTCAAACATACCAAGAATTACATCAAAGATAAACGGTCCAAACATGTAAAAGAAAAGACAGAGATAGAATACATTTTTTAAAAATATGGACAGAAGGATCATATGGTAGACCACAAAACAAGTCTTAATAAATGTAAGAGGATTGAAATCATATCAAGCATCTTTTCTAACCACAATGGTATGAAACCAGAAATTAATTACACAAGGAAAACTGGAAAAAATCACAAAGACATGGAGATTAAAAAACATGATACTGAACATTTTTTAAACAACATGCTATTGGCCAATGGATCACAGAAGAAATAAAAAGAAAAAGCAAAATAAGTACTTTGAAACAAATGAAAATGGATATGTTATACACCAAAATTTATGGAACACAGCAAAAAAACAGTTCTAAGATGGAAGTTGACAGTGATAAAAGGATACTTCCAAAAAAGGTCTCAAATAAAGAACTTTACACCTCAAGGAATGAGAAAAAGGACAACAAACAAAGGTCAAAGTTATAGAAAGAAGGGAATAACAAAGATCAGAGAGGAAATAAATGAAAAAGAGATGAAAAAGCAATAGAAAAGATTAATGAAATAGAGCTAGTTCTTTGGAAAGATAATCAAACTGACAAATCTTTATCTAGACTAACCAAGAAGAAAAGAGAGGACTCACATAAGTAAAATCAGAAAATGACAGAGGAGAGGTCACAACTGAAACCACCAAAATATAAAGGATCATAAAAAACTATTACAAACAATTATGTGCCAAAAAATTGGAAAATTTAGAAGAAATATAAAAATTCTTAGAAACAACCAACCTACCAAGACTGAATCATGAATAAGTGGAAAATCTAAATAGACCAATTACTAGTAAAGAAGATGAGGCAATAATTAAAAACCTACCAGCAAACAAAATTCCATAACCAGATGGCTTCATTGGTATAATTCTATCAAACATTCAAAAATGATTCAAACAACCATTTGATCAATAAATATGAGAGATGCCCCCTAAAAAAAGACATACTATAGACTAAGTATTAATCCAAACCCTTCCAAAAAACAAAAGAGGAAAAAACTTTTCCAAAATCATTTTATGAGGCCAGTATTAACCCTGATATCCAAAACCAGGCAACAATATCACAAGAAAAGAAAATTGCAGACCAATATCCTTGATGAACCTAGATGCAAAAATCTCCAACAAATACTAACAAACCAAATTCAACAATCCATTAAAAGGATTAAATGTGACTTATTCCAGAGATGCAAAGATGGTTCAAGGATGTGATACATAAAAGGAAGGATAAAAATTGTATAGTTATATCAGTAGATACACAAAAGAATTCGACAAAAGTCAACATCAATTTATGATAAAAATTCAACAAAATGGGTATACAGGGAATCTACCTCATTATAATAAATGTTATATATGACAAACCTACAACTAACATCATCCTCAATGTTGAAAACTGAAGGCATTTTCTCTAAGATCAGGAACAAGATGAGGTTGTTCACTCTTACCACTTTAATTTAACAATTAGAGAAGAAAAATAAAAACCGTCCAGATTAGAAAGAAGTAAAATTGTCACTATTTTTCAGATGACATACCTTATATAGAAACTCTAAAGATGACATCAAAACACTGTTAGAACTAATAAATGAACTCAGTAAGGTTTTGGGATACGAAATTAATCTACACAAATGAGCAACAATTCAATACACTAATAACAAAGTACTGAAAGAGAAATTAAGTAAACAAGCCCATTTACAATTTCTTCAATAAGAATAAAATAGCTAGGAATAAATTTAACCACGGAGAAGAATGATCTGTACCCTGAAATCTATAAGATATTGATGAAGATAAAGGTAGAAAACATAATTTAGTGCTATAAGAGGGCAAATGTAGATGATCAGGTCTGTGACTATAGACTAAGTATTAATCCAAGCTGGACCAGGGCAACAGAACATTCATAGATGCAGAAGATTTCTATCAAAACAGGGAGGGTGAGGTTCTAAGCCTCATCTCTGTTGACCCCCAATTTCTCACCTGATGTCCCCCCTGTGACTGTGCCTGTCTTACCACTTCAACATTTTATTTATAAATAAATAAATAAATAAATAAATAAATAAATAAATAAATAAATAAATAAGGGAGAAATGTGGGATTCACATATAAATCAAGTATAAAAATCAAATGAATAATTATATCTGACTTGATTGTTTATAGTTCATCATGCATGATCAAAACCAAAAGTTTCTGTGATATGACTGCCCTTGCACTGTTCACCATGTAAAAACTTATTCACTATGTAAGAACTTGTTCACCACGTAAGAACTTGTTTGTTATGCCTCAGAACATTGGAGACTGTTGAGAGTTAGGCTTGAGGTTGATTAATGATTGTGCATTGAGTCACCTTATGCAGAATTTTATTGTTGTTAACAACCATTTGATCAATAAATATGAGAGATGCCCCCTAAAAAAAGACATTGATGAAAGAAATTGAAGAATATACAAATAAACAGAAAGATATTTTGTGCTCATGGACTAGAAGAATTAATATTGTAAAAATGGCCATACTACCCCAAAAAATCTAGATTAAATACAATCTCTATCAAAATTCTAAAGACATTTTTTACATAAATATAACAAACAATCCTAAAATTTGTATGGAACCACGAAAGATTCCCAAACAGCCAAAGTAATGTTAAGAAAGAACAAAAGTGCATCATGCTCCCTGATTCCAACCTATATTACAAAGCTACTATAAATAGAAATATGGCATTGGCACAAAAACAGAGACATAGATCAATGGGACAGGACAGAGAATCCAGAAATAAACCTACACATGTATGATCAATTCATTTATGACAAAGTAGGCAAGAACATGAAGTGTGGAAAAGACAGTCTGTTCAATAAATGGTATGGGGAAATTGGACAGCTACATACAAAAGAATGAACCTGGATCACTACCTTACACCAAACACAAAAATTAACTCAAATGGATTAAAGACCTGAAATAATAAAATTTCAAAAGAAAATATAGGTGGCAGGATAAAAGATGGTGGCATGAGAGGTGAGACAGAGGCTTCCTCCTAAAACTGCATATAATACAAAAATGTAATTAATATGACTAATCCTGAAAAAGCAACAGGAAAGAGGGCTGTGCCAAACTGTATCCACCTGGAGAAAAGAATAAACGTCATGGAACAGAGTAACATACCAAAGCCATGGCCCAGCTGGACCTAAGCCCTTCCCCAATGCTAGCTCACTGGTGGGAGGAAGAGAAACAGAGTAGGGAGTGTGTGGAGCCCTGGGACTGCTGAATACCTAACTCTGGAGATCTGCTCTGGGAGCACAAACCTACATTTCATGGTGCTTGCATGGTACTCTCATGAGTAGGGGGTTGGAAAACTAAGACAGGTAGAATATCTGGACAGACTGAGATCTCAGCCACTTACGGAAAGCAGGGATTCATAACCTGATGCTTGAGAACAAAAGAAAGCTAGGGAGTATGAGAGACTTCCTAACAGCAACAGGGTTGCTAAAGGGGCAAGGATTGCACAGAGCTTACTGCTCAGGAGAAAGGACAGGTAGACAAAATTGACTGCATGCACTCTGACCAGCAGGTTGGGAACTTTCTCGACAATCAGGTGCTCCAGCTCCCTGGCTGGCTACAGAGCTTGAAGGACCCCCTTCATGATATGCAGCCTAGTGTGCCTTTCTCCCAACGAGCCATACCTGGCTTGCAAACTGGAAAAATCTACCCAGGGAATAGGCCAACCAGAGGGAAGCCCCAAATACAGCAACTACAAACACAAAGCATAGAGGCTTATACCTGTGTGCTCAGCCCACTGGTTCTGGCAGTGGAGGAAGGCATAGCAGCCAGGAATCAGGAAACAGCTCTTTCCATCCCCAAGGCACCAATACCACACTCATGTGACCCTGGACGTTGCTTCAGGGGCTGAGCAGCTCCAGAGAGTAGATCTTCAAGGCACTAGAGGTTGCCATATACAAATATGAACTGCCAAAGAAACCTGGTTCAAAGTAAAATTATGAATACAACACCTGAGAAAGATTCAAATAAAAATGATCTCATGAATCTTCCTAACAGGGAGTTCAAAATAAAAATCATTAACATACTCATGGAGGTACAGAAAAATATTCAAGAAGTCAGGAATGAATTTTGGTCAGAGATCTGATCATTGAAGAGCACAATGGAGGGTATTAAAAGCAGACTAGATATGGTGGAGGAGACGATAAATGAAATGGAAATTAGAGAATAGGAATACAAGGAAGCTGAGACATAGAGAGATAAAGCAATCTCTAAGAATAAAAAAATATTGAGAAAACTGTGTGACCAATTCAGACAGAACAATATTTGCATTATAGGGTTACCAGAAGAAGAAGAGAGAGAAAAAGGGAAAGAAAGCATCTTTGAGAATATAATTACTGAAAACTTACCCAATCTGGGGAAGAAGATAGTCTCACAGGCCATGGAGGTGCACACACCTCCTAACACAAGGGACCCAAGGAAGACAACACTAAGACATATAGTAATTAAAATGGCAAAGATCAAGGATAAGGACAGACTATTAAAAGCAGCCAGAGAGAGGAATAAGATCACATACAAATGAAAGCATATCAGGCTATCATCAGACTTCTAAGAAAAAATGTTACAGGCCAGAAGGGAGTGGCATGATATATTTAATGCAATGAAGCTGAAGGGCCTCGAACCAAGAATACTGCATCTGGCAAGATTATCATTTAAATTTGAAGGAAGGATTAAACAATTTCCAGAGAAGCAAAAGCTGAGAGAATTTACCTCCTACAACCTGTCTAGACAGTGTATTCTGGAGGGACTTCTATTGAGGGAAGTTTTCCTAAGGTTTAATAGCTGTCATGAGAACTAATAAAACAACAGTATAGAAAGATCAACAGTTAATTATTTAGCAAGTGCAAAATTTAAATTAACTAACACAAAGTCATTCAAGGGATAGACAAAGAGTACAGAATATGATACCAAATATATGAAGAATGGATGAAGAAGAAAGAGGAGAAAAAAAGAAGCTTTAGATTGCGTATGTAATAGCATACTAAATGAGTTAAGTTAGACTCTTAAACAATAAGGAAGTTAACCTCAAACCTCTGGTAACTACGATCTAAAGCCTGCAATAGCAATAAGTACTTACCTATTGATAATCAACCTGAATGTAAGTGATTGGAATGCACCAATCAAAAGATACAGAGTCACTGAATGGATAAAAAAAAGACCTGTCTATAGGCTGCCAACAAGAGACTCACTTCAAACTCAAAGACATTCACAGACTAAAAGTGAAGGGATGGAAAAAGGAATTTCACACAACTAATAGGGAGAAAAAAGCAGGAATTGCAGTACTTGTATCAGACTAAATACACATCAAAACAAAGAAAGACACAAGAGATAAAGAAGGACATTACATAATGATAAAGAGGTCAATCCAACAAGAAGATATAACCATTATAAATATCTATGCACCCAGCACAGGAGAAACTACATATGTGAAACAAAACTAACAGAATTTAAAGGGAAAATAGAATGCAATGCATTCATTCTAGGAGACTTCAAAACTCGTCAGTCTGAATGACAGATCAAACAGACAGAAAATAAGTAAGGAGACAGAGGCACTGAACAACACATTAGAACAGATGGACCTAACACATCTACAGAACTCCCCACCCAAAACCAGCAGAATACACATTTTTCTCAGGTGCACATGGAACATTTTCAAGAATAGATAATATAGTAGGCCACAAAAAGAGCCTTGGTAAATTTAAAATGATTGAAATTGTACCAACCCATTTCTCATATCACAAAGATATGAAACTAGATATAAATTATGCAAAGAAAATGAATAATCCCACAAACACATGGAGGCTTCACAATGTTGTTGGGAGCAAACCTGTGGGCCTTTAGGCAGACTCGGTCACAAAAGCCTTAAGACAACAGCAACGTTTGAGTAAAGTCTTTCCTGTAAAGTCAGCAACAATGAATCCATCCACGCGTTAGAAACAAGTTTTCCCCTATTACCAAGAAACGCATTTAGTGAACTCCTAGGTTAGAGCTAGTGGTTAGGTTACCTCGCAACATGTGCTTTTCTAGGTTAGAGCTAGTGGTTAGGCTACCTTGCAACATGTGCTTTTTCTGTCCTTTGTTAATCAAGAAACACCCTCTGCCCCAGGGGAAAGCCCCTCCCTTAAAACCGCCCTCCCAAGGGCCCCCACCCCCAAAATGGTGAACTCCCTGCTTCTCTTCCGGGTCCTCTGTTCCCGCCGGCGCCAACCAAGACGCAATCACCCCTCTACACCTCTCCGCCGGTGCCACCTAAGGTCCAATTATCTCCTGACCCACCCCTTACTTGCTAACCTGTATAAATTAAGCCTGCAAACAATAAACTGTGCCAGCTTGATCAGACATCCTGTCTTGCTGGTCGTTCTTTGTCCCTTGCCTCTCTCTCTCTTTTTTTTTTCAATTCTCTCCTCCAGGTTGTCAACCCCTGTTGATAGTCCTGCAGGTCGGAACACAATGTAATCCTAAATAACCAATGGACCAATAAACAAACAAAAACAGAGATCAAGCAATATGAGACAAATGAAAACAATAATTCAATACCACAAAATCTGTGGGATGCAGCACAGGCCATGCTAAGAGGAAAGTATATTGCAATACAAGCCAACCTCAGGAAAGAACAATCCCATATGAGCAGTTTAAACTCACACTTAATGAAACCAGAAAAAGAAGAACAAATGAAGCTCAACGTGAGTAGAAGGGGGGACATAATAAAGATAAGAGCAGACATTAATAAAATTGAGAAGAATGAAACAATAGAATCCATGAAAGAAAGAGTTGGTTCTTCAAGAAAATGAACAAAATAGATAAACCCTTAGCCAGACTTACCAAGAAAAAAAGTGAGAATACACACATAAACAGAATCAGAAGTGAGAAAGGAAAAATCACTATGGACACCACAGAAATACAAAGAATTATTAGAGAATACTATGAAAAATTATATGCCAACAAACTGGATAACCTAGAAGAAATGGAAAACTTTCTAGAAAAATACAACCTTCCAAGGCTGATCCAGAAAGAAACAGAAAATCTGAACAGATCAATTACCAGCAACAAGATTGAACTGGTAATCAAAAACCTACCAAAGAAAAAATCCCTAGAGCAGATGACCTCACTGCTGAATTTTATCAAACATTTAGTGAAGACCTAATAACCATCCGCCTGAAAGTTTTTCAAAGAGTAGAAGAAGAAGGAACACTTCCAAAGTCATTCTATGAGGCCAGAATCACTGTAATACAAAAACCAGGCAAATACACCAGAAAAAAAGATTACAGACCAATATCCTTGATGAACATGGATGCTAAAATACTCAGCAAAATATTAGCAAACAGAATTCAAAAATAAATAAAAAATACATCCATCATGATGAAGTAGGATTTATTCCAGTGATGAAAGGATGGTACAACATTTGAAAATCGATCAACATCATCCACCACATCAACAAAAAGCACCAAAACCACACATAATCTCCATAGATGCTGAAAAAGCATTTGATGAAATTCAACATCCACTCATGATAAAAACTCTCAACAAAATGGATATAGAGGGAAAGTACCTCAACATAATAAAGGCCATATATGACAAACCTGCAGCCAACATTACACTTAACAGTGAGAAGCTGAACGCTTTGCCTTTAAGATTGGGAAGAAGACAAGGATGCCCTCTCACCCCACTTCTATTCAACATAGTACTGGAGGTCATTGCCATGGCAATCAGACAACATAAAGAAATAAAAGGCATCCAGATTGGCAAGGAGGAAGTCGAACTGTCCCTGTTTGCAGATGACATGATATTGAACATTAAAAACCCTAAAGAATCCACACTCCAAAACTACTAGATCTAATCTCTGAATTCAGCAAAGTTGAAGATACAAAATTAATACACAGAAATCGGTTGAATTCCTATACACTAACAGTGAACTAACAGAAAGAGAAATCAGGAAAACAATTCCATTCAGAGTTGCATCAAGAAGAATGAAATATCTAGGAATAAACCTGACGAAGGAACTGAAAGACCTGTACTATAAAAACTGCAACACACTCTTGAGAGAAATTAATGAAGATACCAATAAATGAAAACACATCCTGTGCTCATGGATAGGAAAAATTAACATTGTTAAAATGGCCATCCTGCCTTAAGCAATCTACAGATTCAATGCAACTCCTATCAAAATACCAACAGCAATCTTCAACAAACTAGAGCTAATCATTCTAAAATTCATATGAAACCACAAAAGACCTGGAATAGCCAAAGCAATCCTGAGAAGAATGAAACAGGGGGGATTATGCTCCCAAACATCAAGCTCTACTACAAAGCCACAGTAATTATGATAATTTGGCACTGGCAAAAGAACAGAAACATGGATTAATGGAACAGACAGAGAGCACTGATATAAATCCAAACATTTATGGTCAATTAATATGTTATAAAAGAGCCATGGACATACAATGGGGAAATGACAGCATCTTCAACAGCTAGTGTTGGCAAAACTGGACAGCTACATGTAAGAAAATGAAACTGGATTATTGTTTAACAACATACACAAAGTAAACTCGAAATGCTAGTGCCCACAAACTAGGTATTATGTATACATACCTTTCATATACACTGGGAAACCAAAAAATTCATTGGAATAAGTTAATTGTGATATTTGCTTTATTATGTTGGTCTGGAATTGAACCCAAATAGCTCTGAGGTATACCTGTATAGGACAATCCTAAAGACTCTGACAAAAAAGCTGTTAGAACTAATAAGAAAATTCAGTAAGGTTTCAGGATCCAAAATCAATACACCAAAACAGTTCTATTTCTGTACACTCACAAGGAACTATTAGAAAAAGAAAAAATAATACTACTTATAATTGAATCAGAAAGAATAAAGTATGTACAAGTATATTAAAAGAAGAGGTGAACATTATAAGAAATTAGTGAAAGAAATCAAAGGAAACATAGCTAAATGAAAAATATATTCTGTGCTCCTGTGTTGGAAGAATATTGGTAAAATGTCCAGACTACCCAAAGCAAACTACAAATGGAATGCAATTACTATCAAAATTCTAATGGAGTTTTTAACAGGAACGGAAAGAACAATCCTGGAATTTGTATGGAACCACAGAAGACCATGAATAGCCAAAGCAATCTTGAGAAAGAAGAACAAAGCTGAAGACATCACATTCTCTGCTTTCAGACTAAATTACAAAGCTATATTAACTAAAACAGTATGGTATTGGCATAAAAATAGACACACAGATCAATGGAACAGGAGTTCAGAAATAAACCAACACATATAAGGTAAATGAGTTTACAAAAAACGGAGCCAAAAATATACAATGGGAAAAGAATAGCCTCTTCAATAAATGGTACTGGAAAAATTGGACATGCAAAAGAATGAAACTGGACCATTATTTTACACCATAAAGAAAAACTAATTCAAAATATATTAAAGATTAAATGTAAGGCCTGAAACCACAAAACTCCTAAAAGAAAACAGACTGTAAACTCTTGAACATTGGTATTAGCAATTTTTTTCTGGATATGTCTCCCTAGCCAAAGGACACAGGCAAAAACAAACAAGTGGGACTATATCAAACTAAAAAGCTTCTTCACAGCAAAGGAAAGCATCAACAAAATAAAAAGGTAAACTACAGAAAAGGAGACTGTAGTTTTCAAATGATGTATCTGATAAGGGGCTAATACTCAAAATACATAAACAACTCATACAGCGCAACAATAAAGTAACAAATAATCTGATTTTAAAAATGGGCAGTACACCTGAATAGACATTTTTCAAAAGAAGACCTACAGATGGCCACAAACACGAAAAGATTCTCAACTTCACTAATAATCAAGGAAATACAAATCAAAATCACAATGCGATACTACCTTACCACAGTCAGAGTGGCTACTTTCAATAAGAAAAGAAACACGAAGTCTTAGCAAGTATGTGGAGGAAAGGGAACACCTTTATACTGTTAGTTGGAATGTAAACTGGTACACTCAGTACAGAAAACAATACGGAAAAACTGAAAATAGAAATGCCACACAGAAATTCCAGTTCTGGGAATTTAGTTGAAGAAAGCAAAAATCACTAATTTGAAAAGATATATGTACTCCTATGTGTACCACAGAGTTATTTATAATATCCAAAATATGAAATCAACCTAAAGGTCCATGGAGAAATGAATGGATAAGGAAGACTTGGTACCTATATACATTGGAATATTACTCAACCATAAAAAGGATGAAATACTGCTATTTGTGATCTGGGTGGACCTACAGAGTATTATGCTAACTGAAGTAAGTCAGAGAAAGATAGATACAGTATTATTTCACTTATATGTGGAATCTAAAAAAGTGAAACAAAAAAACCACATAAATTTTCTCAAACACAGAGAATAGCCTAGTGGCTGTCAGAGGGGAGAGATGGGTAAAAATAGTGAAGCAGTGGTAATCAGTGAGAATGTTTAATGTCTTGGTCTGGGTAATGGTTAAATGAGTGTATATATATATATATATGTCAAAATTCAGTAAGCAGTGCAGTAAAATTTGTGCATTTTATTGTATGCATCTCAATTAAAAAATAAACACTAAAACCACCAAAATATATAAAGAATTCATACAGCTCAATAGAAAAACAATCAATCAAATTATTAAATTGGCAGAGGATCAAAATATATATTTTCCTAAAGGAGACACTCAGATGGCCAATAGGTCCATGAGAAGGTGCTCAACATCACTCATCAGGGAAATGTAAGTCAAAACTATAGTGAGAAACCACTTCACACCTGATAGGTTAACGATTATCAAAAAGGTAAATAGTAAACACATGGAGGCTAACCAACATGCTTCTAAATAATCAGTGGATCAATGAAAAAATTAAAACAGAAAGCAAGCAACACATAGAGACAAATGAAAACAAAAATTCAACAGCCCAAAATCTGTGAGACACTGTGAATGCAGTCCTAAAAGGAAAATACATAGCAATACAAGTTTACCACAAGAAACAAGAACAATCCCAAATAAACAGTATAAAATCAGAATTAAAGAAACTTGAAAAAGAACAAATGAGGCCCCAAATAAGGAGAAGGAGGGACATAATAAATATCAGAAGAGAAATAGATAAAATAGAGAAGAACAAAACAATAGAAAACAATCATGGAAACCAGGAGCTGGTTCTTTGAGAAAATGAAGAAAATAGATGAATCCCTGGCCTAACTTATCAAGAGAAAGAGAGAGAGAGTACAAACAAATCAGAAATGAAGAAGGAATAATCACAATGGATACCACAGAAATGCAAAGAATTATTAGAGAATACTATGAAAAATAATATGCCAATAAATTGGAAACCTAGAAATTGGACAACTTTGTAGAAAAATAGAACTTTCCAAAGTTGACCTAAGAAGGAACAGAAAATCTGAACAGACCAACTCCAAGCAATAAAATTGAATTGGTAATTAAAAAACAAAAGGAACTACCAAAAAATTCCAACTAAATGGAAATCTATCCCATGCTCATGGATAGGAGGAATTAATATTGTCAAAATGGCCATCCTGCCCAAAGCAATTTATAGACTCAGTGCAATCTCTATCAAAATAACAATAGCATTTTTCAATTAACTAGAACAAATAGTTAAAAAATTCCTATGGAAACACAACAGATACTGAATGGCCAAACGAATTCTAAGGAAGAACAAAGATAGGGGATTATGCTCTCTGACCTCAAGCTCTACTACAAAACTACACTAAGCAAAACAGTTTGGTAACCAGCACAAGAACAGACCCATAGATCAGTGTAACAGAAAAGAGAGCCCACATATAAACCCACACATCTATGGGCAATTAAAATACAATGGGGAAAAGACAGCCTCTTCAACAACTGGTGTTGGAAAAACTGGACAACTACATGTAAGAGAATGAAACTGGATTATTGAACTCCATACACAAATATAATCTCAAAATGGACCAAAACCCCAAATTAAGTCATGAAACCATAAAAAATCTTATCACAAAATGTAGGCAAAAATCTCCTAAACATAAGTAAGAGCAATTTTTTTCCTGGACACATCTCCTCAGGCAAGGAAAACAAAATCTAACATGAACAAGTGGAACTGTATCAAACTAATACAGCAAAAGATACCATCAGCAGAACAAAATTCACCCCACAGTATGAGAGAGTATATTCATAAATGACTCATCTGATAAGGGGTTAACATTCAATATATATAAAGAACTCATAAATATCAACATTGAAAAAACAAATAACCTGATAAAAAATAGGCAGAGGATATGAACAGACATTTCTCCAAAGAAGAAATATGGATGGCCAACAGGCATATGAAAATATGATCAATGTTGTTAATCATCAGGGAAATTCAAATAAAAACCACACAAGAAATCATCTCACAATGTCCACTATCCAAAAAACAAGAAATAAAAATTGTTGGTGAGGATGCAGAGAAAGGTGAACCCTGCTACACGTTGGTGGGAATGTATATTGGAGCAACTGCTGTGGAAAGCAATATGGAGGTTCCTTAAAAAACTAAAAATATAAATACCTCTCAGTTCAGTAACACCACTTCTAGGAATTTCCCTTAAGAAAAAAAAAATCTCTGAGTTGTAAAGATGTATGTACCCCTATGTTTATCACAACACTATTTGCAATATCCAAAACATGGAAGAAAGCTAAGTAGCCATCAATAGACGAATGGATAAAGATGTGGTACCTATACACAATGGAATATTATTCAGCCATAAAAATAAAAGAAATCCTGCCATTGCAGCAACGTGGATGGAGCTAGGTGGTATTATTGCTCAGTGAAATAAGGAAAATATCATATGATTTCACTTATTTGTGGAATATAAAAACAAAGCAAAATGGAACAAAACAGCAGTAGACTCAGCACTGAGAAGTGACTAGTGGTTACTGAGGGGGAGGGGTTGGTGTGGGCGGTGGGGAAGAGGGAGGCAGATAAAGGGGCACAATGATTCACAGTCACAATTATCAGTTGGTCACACAGATGATAGTGCAGCATGGAGAACATAGTCAATGATTCTGTAACATCTTTCCATGTTGATAGTTAGTAACCACACTAGAAGAGGTGAGGATTTAATAATATGAGTAACTGTTGAACCGCTGTATTGTACATTTGTAACCAATATAAAATTGCATATCAATGATACTTTAATAAAAAAGTAAAATACTAGACAAGAGATAATAAATGTTGGCAAGGATATGTGTACAAGAGAGCCCTTGTGCACTGTTGGTGGGAATATCGATTTGTACAGTCACTGTGGAAGACAGTTTAGGGACTCCTCATAAATTAAAAAAACAGAACTACCATATAAACCAGCAATTCCACTTTTGGGTATATATCCAAAGAAAATGAAAACACCAACTCAAAAACATATCTGCACCTCCATAATCATTGCAGCATTACTTACAATAACCATGATATGAAAACAACGTCTATCTCCATTGATAGATGAATGGGTAAATAGGAAGTGTTATACATATTCTATGGAATATTATTCAGCTATAAAAATATGAAATCTTGACATTTTCAACAACATGAATGGACCTTGAGGGCATCATACTAAGTGATATAGGTCGGACAGAGAAAGCCAAATACTGTATGATCTGTGTTATATTTGGAATATAAAATTAAGTATTAAAACTACAGTTTTACATTACAAAATCTGCAAGCTTCATAGCATCTCCTGTCTACTTCTCTGTCTTGATTCCTGTTACAGTAAGAATAATTTCATTTTACATGTCCTTGGTATCCTCAGTATTTTCTCCTACACAAATACGTTCTTTACTTATACCCTCTCCTTCTTATCATTAATGTTTTCTTCTTTATAGGACCATTTGCATCAATCAATAAACATACTCTCATTTCCTGTATATTTAAGAAGAAAATTTCTCTTGAGTTCCTAATGACTAAAGAACTTCCCTATTAATCTGCAGTTTATATAATTTGTTGTTCCAAAGCTGTTAATTGTCTGAACTGTTACTACTCACTCCTCAGCCTATTTTAATTAGTCTCAACTTCTCTCTGATGACATCATTCTTGCCAACAACTTTCACGTTGTCAAATTTAAGAGATACTACTTTGTCTTTATCAGTCCTAATTTTCCAATAGTATCCAACAGTCCTTGACACCTTTTAAAGGACTTCCTTCCTTCAATTCACTCACTCCAAATATCTTGCCACTCATCTGGTAGCTCCTTGAATTCCATCATGTCCTCAAGTAGCATAGATCTTTGGGACTATGTCATAGGTTCTTTCCTACTTACATAGTCAAAATGATATTACCTAGCCATGTTGCTTCAATTTATATCTACACACTGATGATCCTAAGTTTTCAGTGAATTTCAATTGTGTTCAACTATGGACTAAAGTACCACTTGGAAATCTCTAAGACATTTCAAGTTTACAGTCTCAAAAATGAACTCTTGATTCTTCTCCTCAAGTCTCTAGATTTCCACATTTAATTAAATATAATCACTTACTACATTCTCATGATGCTCAAGTTAGAAAATTAGGGATCATCCTCCATTACTTCTTCTTCTTTCCATATTGAATTATCATTGTAACTGATAATTTTGTCTTTAAAAGATACCTTGAATCTGTCTAGTTCACTGCCATCACCAAGCCTCTAGCATCTTACACCTAGACAACTGTCGTAGCCTTTGAACTACAACTTCTGTTTTCTTTGATCCATCTATATAAACTATAAAGCATGATCTACTGAAATATATGTTGGATCAGGTCACTCTCCTATGACATTTCAGAGCTTCCCATAACAGGTGGTCGACCTGAATGACTGCAGTAGCCTAGGAGCAACCATGATGCACCAGCGAGAGCTTTCTCGGTCCCCAAGGAGCTGTGAGTTTTTTCCAGCAGATGTTGCCTTGGAGGTTTATCAGTTGTAGCTGCCAAATCTAACAAGGGATATAAAATCTGTGTGTGTGTGCGTGCGTGTGTGTGTGTGTGTGTGTGTGTGTGTGAAATCCCCTGTAATTTTAAATGTTGGCTCCCATGAAAAAAAAAAAGGCACTGTGTGCTTAAAAGAAAACATATCTTCTGTCCGGATCAGGCTGAATGGCTACCAATTTGCTTTCTCTGCAGAAGAGATCTGGTTTCTCATTATCTTCTCAACTTTATTATATGCTTTACTCCCATTTACTTTTTGTAATTTAGGCTCACTTATCTTTGCTTTTCTGGAATAGCTATTTAAGATCATGCTCAATGTAAGGCTGTTCCTTCACTGTAGGCTAGATTTGTAACATCTGTCTGGGATATAGGAGAGGGCAGTTCTTCTTAAATTGGGTGGATTCCTACACTGATATTTTCAATCTTTCTCACAGAAGTTTCTTTTATAATTTTGTTTTTTGAGTTCAGAGTACTTTTCTAAATTTGTGATTACATCTGCATGTGTTCATTTAATTAATTGATAAATTAGCTAAGTCATTAATTAATGAACATGTGCACATTGTTCATTGTCTTTTCTGATATTAAATCCTAAGAAATATGTGGAGTGGCAAGCACTAGGCCTGGACTTGGGTGTTTTATTTGTTCCTAGTACAAGGTCAGGCACATAACAGGTTAAACAATATAATGTAGATAATAAATGTACAAGTATATAAATGCATTTCTCTGTATTTTTTCTGTATTTCTGTTCCTATCTATACCAGATTCTAATCATCCTTTGTGTCTTAGCTAAATACTAACCTTCTGTGACCTTATCTCCTAGCCTCTAAAAATACCATACTTTCTTTTTTGTCCATAACACTTCACATTACTTAAACTATGATGACAACATTATATTTTAGTCGAACTGTGAGCGTTTTGATGTCTAACATCTATCATGGTGCAAGCAATATAACTGTAAGATGATCTTATGAATTAAAATCCACTACACTTGAAGATAATTTAACTCATTATAATACTATTGTATTGTCTATTTCCAATGAACCATATATTTTTGTAAAAAAACATATTTTGCAAAAACTTTTGTAGCAGGTATTATTAACATCTATCCTAATTATAATTATTTTATAATATTGTATATATCATACTATAATAGATACTAGCATTAATTGAATACCTATTTTGTCTCAAGATCTGTGATTCTACCATGTGTATATTATTGCATGTTATCTTCCTCTCAACCCTTGCAAAATAAGTATTATTATCCTCATTTTTAGATCATAGGAAACAAACTCTTGGAGAAGACAAGGAACTTTATGGCAAGGATGGGATTTAAATGAAGTTTGTTTGGCTTCAAAGCACAATGTAATAGAGTGATTAAAGGTCATATTTTGGAATGACAAGTAATGACTTAAAATTCCAGTTCGGTCAAATTATTAGCTGTGTAAATCCTTTGTTTTTCTTATTTGTATGTGAATATAATGTAATAAATAGCATATAGGATTTCATAATAAGGAAGACATTTAAAAATACCACTTATTAAATTGCTTGCCACATTATAGTCTACAAAATATCACTACTAAAAACACTGATATTTAATCAGACATTTTAATATAATGAATTACTATTAACAGTAACATGAATGGAATCTAGCTGCCACCATTTTACATAACCAGGTCTTCATTTCCATATTGCTGGTAATTTTTAAAATTTAAACTACACTTTAATAAAATAAAGAATAAAATAAACAATTTAAAATATTACCTAAAATCTGATCAAACTCTCTTCCCATTTTCTGGTTCTCCTGGATCTGGGTATAAATTGGGAGCTGTTTTAATACCACACTCATTTACTGTAACAATAGAAAAAAAAGACAGGAAAAATACATGCTATTAGAAAATTAGGGAAAATTTTGTGGCTGAGTCATTTTGTTGATTTTTAATAAAGTCACTTCCTTTATTATGATCAGAATTTGACTAGACTCCAGGAATTTTGAATTTCATTCTGACATGCTTCTTCAAACACCATCATCTATATTAACAATGGAGCTGGTTAAAAAAAGTTCTGTGTTTCTTTAGAAAATTATAACTACATTCCGACTGAAATAATATTACTGTTTTTACACTCTACGTATACCAAGATATAACTTCAAGTAGTCTCAAAAGATCCATGGGGACAATATTTGCATAGGTCTTTATCCTAAGATATATCATTTTTCTTCTGAGGGATATTCTTTAGGGAATCATTTGTCTTTTACACAAACAATATAAATAAATAGATAGTGTACATGTGTGATATATGTAACTACAATCATTATCAGTATTTTAAAAATCTAATAAACCATGAATATTTTGTGAATGTTAAGTAAATTATCATTTAGAATTTTATAGTTAGATGTTTTGTATCTTCTATTTATAATATGCTACAGTCAGAAGACTACCTAAAATATTGAAGGTTTTTAAAAAATATTATTTGATAGTTATGTAATTCAATGGCTACACAATATACTACATATATCCTCTTTTATTAGTAGACATATTTCAAATTAATATGTACTAATTTTAAAATAAAGATAAAACAGAGGCGGAGTCAAGTTGGCGGCGTGAGTAGAGCAGTGGAAATCTCCTCCCAAAAACACATAGAGCTATGAAAATATAACAAAGAAAAATCTTCCTAAAATAGAGACCAGAGGACACAGGACAACATCCAGACCACATCCACACCTGCAAGAACCCAGCGCCTCGCAAAGGGGGTAAGATACAAGCCCCAACCCGGCGAGACCCAAGCGCCCCTCCCCCCGGCTCCTGGCAGGTGGAAAGAAACCAGAGCGGTTTTTTTTTTTTTTTTTTTGGCGAGTGCTTTTTAGAAACCTTAAAGGGACAGGGACCATGTTGCTAGGGAGGCAGGGTGGCGGGACCGGTGAGCGGGTGCCTGGGACCGGCACTTGAGGACGGAGGAAATCGCGTGTTTTTCCCCTTTTTTTTTCTCTTTTTGGTGAGTGCTTTTTGGAAGCCTTAAAGGGACAGGGACCCCGGTGCTAGGGAGGCAGGGCGGCGGGACTGGTGAGCGGGTGCCTGGGACCGGCACCTGAGGACAAAGAATATCGCGCATTTTTCCCTGCGGGACGAGTGGGCGGGTGCTATTTGGAAGCCTTGAAGGGACAGGGACCCTGGTGCTAGGGAGGCAGGGCAGCAGGAACAGTGAGCAGGTGCCTGGGACCGGCGCATGAGGACAAAAAAAAAAAAAATCAAGTGTTTTTTCCTTTATTTTTTTTCTGTTCCCTCTCTCATTGTTGCTGTTGTGGTTTTGGTTTGGAGAGTGCTTTTCGGAAGTCTTAAAGGGGCAGGACAGGTCACTTAGACCAGAGGCAGGGAATCTGGGGATCACTGGGCACTCTAACCCCTGGGCAGCAGGGAGCACAGAGGCCCCCTATGGAGATAAATAGCCTCCCAGCCGCTCCCCCTCCAATGGGGCTCCACCATTTTGGAGGAGCAGCCCCAGCCAGGCCACGCCCACAGCAACAGCGGAGATAAACCCCATAGCAACCGGGCAGGAAGCAGAAGCCCTGTCTGCACACAGCTGCCCAGCACAAGTCACTAGAGGTCGCTATTCTCCCAGGTGAGGAAGGCCACAAACCAACAAGAAGGGAAGCTCTTCCAGCGGTCACTTGTACCAGCTCTGCAAACTATCTCTATCACCATGAAAAGACAAAACTACAGGCAGACAAAGATCACAGAGACAACACCTGAGAAGGAAACAGACCTAACCAGTCCTCCTGAAAAAGAATTCAAAATAAAAATCATGAACATGCTGACAGAGATGCAGAAAAAAATGCAAGAGCAATGGGATGAGATGCAGAGAAAAATGCAAGAGCAGTGGGATGAAGTCCAGAGGGAGATCACAGATGTCAGGAAGGAGATCACAGAAGTGAAACAATCCCTGGAAGGATTTATAAGCAGCATGCAGAAGATGCAAGACGATATTGACGGAATAGAAGCCAGAGAACAGGAACATATAGAAGCTGACATAGAGAGAGATAAAAGGATCTCCAGGAATGAAACAACACTAAGAGAACTATGTGACCAAGCCAAAAGGAATAATATTCGTATTATAGGGGTACCAGAAGAAGAAGAAAGAGGAAAAGGGATAGAAAGTCTCTTTGAAGAAATAATTGCTGAAAACTTCCCCATCTGGAGGAGAAAATAATCGAACAGACCATGGAATTACACAGAACCCCCAACAGAAAGGATCCAAGGAGGACAACACCAAGACACATAGTAATAAAAATGGCAAGGATCAAGGACAAGGAAAGAGTTTTAAAGGCAGCTAGAGAGAAAAAGGTCACCTATAAAGGAAAACCCATCAGGTTAACATCAGACTTTTCGACAGAAACCCTACAGGCCAGAAGAGAATGGCATGATATATTTAATGCAATGAAACAGAAGGGCCTTGAACCAAGGATACTGTATCCAGCATGACAATCATTTAAATATGATGTGGGATTAAACAATTACCAGACAAGCAAAAGCTCAGGGAATTTGCTTCCCATAAACCACCTCTACAGGGCATACTACAGGGACTGCTCTAGATGGGAGCATTCCTAAAAAGAGCACAGAACAAAACACACAACATATGAAGAATGGAGGAGGAGGAAAAAGAAGGGAGAGAAGAAAAGAATCTCCAGACAGTGTATATAACAGCTCAATAGGTGAGCTAAGTAAGGCAGTAAGATACTAAAGAAGCTAACCTTGAACCTTTGGTAACCACGAATCTAAAGCCTGCAATGGCAATAAGTACATATTTCTCAAAAGTCACCCTAAATGTAAATGGACTTAATGAACCAATCAAAAGACACAGAGTAATAGAATGGATAAAAAAGCAAGACCCATCTATGTGATGCTTACAAGAAACTCACCTTAAACCCAAAGACAAGCACAGACTAAAAGTCAAGGGATGGAAAAACAAATTTCAGGGAAACAGCAGTGAGAAGAAAGCAGGGGTTGCAGTACTAATATCAGACAAAATAGACTTCAAAACAAAGAAAGTAACAAGAGACAAAATAGGATACTACATAATGATAAAAGGCTGAGTCCAACAAGAGGATATAACCATTCTAAATATATATGAAACCCAATCCAGGAGCACCAGCATATGTGAAACAAATACTAACAGAACTAAAGAGGGAAATAGACTGCAATGCATTCATTTTAGGAGACTTCAACACACCACTCACCCAAAAGGATAGATCCACCAGGCAGAAAATAAGTAAGGACACACAGGCACTGAATGACACACTAGAACAGATGGACCTAATAGACATCTAAAGAACTCTACATCCAAAAGCAAAAGGATATACATTGTTCTCAAGTGCACATGGAACATTCTCCAGTATAGACCACATACTAGCTCACAAAAAGAGCCTCAGTAAACTCCAAAATATTGAAATTCTACCAACCAATTTTTCAGACCACAAGGGTATAAAAGTAGAAATAAATTCTACAAAGAAAATAAAAAGGCTCATAAACTCATGGAGGCATAAGAACATGCTACTAAATAATCAATGGATCAATGAACAAATCAAAATAGAGATCAAGGAATATATAGAAACAAGTGACAACAACAACACAAAGCCCCAACTTCTGTGGGACGCAGCGAAAGCAGTCTTAAGAGGAAAGTATACAGCAATTCAGGCATACTTGAAGAAGGAAGAACAATCCCAAATGAATAGTCTGACATCACAATTATCGAAAATCTAAAAAGAAGAACAAATGAGGCCTAAACTCAGCAGAAGGATGGACATAATAAAGGTCAGAGAAGAAATAAAATTGAGAAGAATAAAACAATAGCAAAAATCAACGAAGCCAAGACCTGGTTATTTGAGAAAATAAACAAAATAGATAAGCCTCTAGCCAAACTTATTAAGAGAAAAAGAGAATCAACACAAATCAACATACTTAGAAATGAGAATGGAAAAATCACGACAGACTCCACAGAAATACAAAGAATTATAAAAGACTACTATGAAAATCTATATGCCAACAAGCTGGAAAACCTAGAAGAAATGGACAACTTCCTAGAAAAATACAACCTCTCAAGACTGACCAAGGAAGAAACACAAAAGTTAAACAAACGAATTCCGAGCAAAGAAATTGAAACGGTAATCAAAAAACTACCCAAGAACAAAACCCCGGGGCCGGACGGATTTACCTCGGAATTTTATCAGACACACAGAGAAGACATAATACCCATTCTCCTTAAAGTGTTCCAAAAAATAGAAGAAGAGGGAATACTCCCAAACTCATTCTATGAAGCCAACATGACCCTAATACCAAAACCAGGCAAAGACCCCACCAAAAAAGAAAATTACAGACCAATATCCCTGATGAATGTAGATGCAAAAATACTCAATAAAATATTAGCAAACAGAAATCAAAAGTATATCAAAAGGATCGTACACCATGACCAAGTGGGATTCATCCTAGGGATGCAAGGATGGTACAACATTCGAAAATCCATCAACATCATCCACCACATCAACAAAAAGAAAGACAAAAACCACATGATCATCTCCATAGATGCTGAAAAAGCATTTGACAAAATTCAACATCCATTCATGATCAAAACACTCAGCAAAATGGGAATAGAGGGCAAGTACCTCAACATAATAAAGGCCATATATGATAAACCCACAGCCAGCATTATACTGAACAGCGAGAAGCTGAAAGCATTTCCTCTGAAATCGGGAACAAGACAGGGATGCCCACTCTCCCCACTGTTATTTAACATAGTACTGGAGGTCCTAGCCATGGCAATCAGATAAAAAAATGAAATACAAGGAATCCAGATTGGTAAAGAAGAAGTTAAACTCTCACTATTTGCAGATGATATGATACTGTACATAAAAAACCCTAAAGACTCCACTCCAAAACTACTAGAACTGATACCAGAATACAGCAAAGTTGCAGGATACAAAATTAACACACAGAAATCTGTAGCTTTCCTATACACTAACAATGAATCTATAGAAAGAGAAATCAGGAAAACAATTCCATTCACCATTGCATCAAAAAGAATAAAATACCTAGGAATAAACCTAACCAAAGAAGTGAAAGACTTATACTCTGAAAACTACAAGTCACTCTTAAGAGAAATTAAAGGGGACACTAATAAATGGAAACTCATCCCATGCTCATGGCTAGGAGGAATTAATATCGTCAAAATGGCCATCCTGCCCAAAGTAATATACAGATTTGATGCAATCCTTATCAAATTACCAGCAACATTCTTCAATGAATTGGAACAAATAATTCAAAAATTCATGTGGAAACACCAAAGAACCCGAGTAGCCAAAGCAATCCTGAAAAAGAAGAATAAAGTAGGGGGGATCTCACTCCCCAACTTCAAGCTCTACTACAAAGCCATAGTAATCAAGACAATTTGGTACTGGCACAAGAACAGAGCCACAGACCAGTGGAACAGATTAGAGACTCCAGAAATTAACCCAAACAAATATGGTCAATTAATATTTGATAAAGGAGCCATGGACATACAATGGGGAAATGACAGTCTCTTCAACAGATGGTTCTGCAAAACTGGACAGCTACGTGTAGGAGAATGAAACTGGACCATTGTCTAACCCCATATACAAAGGTAAACTCAAAATGGATCAAAGACCTGAATGTAAGTCATGAAACCATTAAACTCTTGGAAAAAAACATAGACAAAAACCTCTTAGACATAAACATGAGTGACCTCTTCTTGAACATATCTCCCCGGGCAAGGAAAACAACAGCAAAAATGAGCAAGTGGGACTACATTAAGCTGAAAAGTTTCGGTACAGCGAAAGACACCATCAATAGAACAAAAAGGAACCCTACACTATGGGAGAATATATTTGAAAATGACACATTCGATAAAGGCTTGACATCCAGAATATATAAAGAGCTCACATGCCTGAACAAACAAAAAACAAATAACCCAATTAAAAAATGGGCGGAGGAACTGAACAGACAGCTCTCTAAAAAAGAAATACAGATGGCCAACAGACACATGAAAAGATGCTCCACATCGCTAATTATCAGAGAAATGCAAATTAAAACTACAATGAGGTATCACCTCACACCAGTAAGGATGGCTGCCATCCAAAAGACAAACAACAACAAATGTTGGCGAGGCTGTGGAGAAAGGGGAACCCTCCTACACTGCTGGTGGGAGTGTAAATTAGTTCAACCATTGTGGAAAGTAGTATGGAGGTTCATCAAAATGCTCAAAACAGACATACCATTTGACCCAGGAATTCCACTCCTAGGAATTTAACCTAAGAACATAGAAATCAGGTTTGAGAAAGACAGATGGACCCCTATGTTGATCGCAGCACTATTTACAATAGCCAAGAATTGGAAACAACATAAATGTCCATTGGTAGATGAATGGATAAAGAAGATGTGGTACATATACACAATGGAATACTACTCAGCCATAAGAAGTGGAAAAATCCTACCATTTGCAGCAAAATGGATGGAGCTGTAGAGTATTATGCTCAGTGAAATAAGCCAAGCGGAGAAAGAGAAATATCAAATGAATTCACTCATCTGAGGAGTATAAGAACAAAGGAAAAACTGAAGGAACAATACAGCATCGGAATTACAGAACCCAAAAATGGACTAACAGGTACCAAAGGGAAAGGAACTGGGGAGGATGGGTGGGCAGGGAGGGATAAGGGGGGGAAGAAGAAGGGGGGTATTAAGATTAGCATGCATGGCAGGGGAGGGAGAAAGGGGAGGGTGGGCTGTACAACACAGAGAGGGCAAGTAGTGATTCTACAACATTTTGCTAAGCTGATGGACACTAACCGTAATGTGGTTGTTAGGGGGGACCTGATATAGGGGAGAGCATAGTAAACATAGTATTCTTCATGTAAGTGTAGATTAAAGATTAAAAAAAAATAAAGAAGGAAAGATAAGGGGGATTACTCCTTGATAGGATAAAACTATTGGTAAATCAAAGATCAACGCATGCTTTAAATATCCTTAATGTTGATCAATTAAAGGGAGTCAGATGATCAGCTATGGAGGTACTCTTTTCTGATAATATTCCTTTCTCTTAATAAAAAAAAAAAAGGCAGTCCCTGTGTGCTGACCTCAATGAGTTCTGCACAATGGTATATAGGGCATGTCAAAGTGTGGGCAAAGGGTCTGTTTGTTTCTATGCAGAAGATCAAAGCCTAGCTTGGATACCCAGTACATGAACTAAGATACGATATGAGGAGGAGCTTCCGGCATCAGCACTCTCTGGAGGACTTGTGCCAGGGGGATGATGATCAAAAAGCCTCCACAGGGATCTGGGTGATGCTGCGGTTCTGGCTGCATCCACCCCACCTTTTCCTGGACTTGCCATTGGAATGAGGAGGGAGATGTCTAGGCTGGCATGTGCATACAGTGAGACAACGAATTTGACCGGATCGGTACTGTTGGACTCAACCAGGAGATGGGAGGGGTGCAAGTTGTAGCACTCCAAAATCTTATATGACTATAGACTATCTACGGTTAAAAGAAGATACGGGATGTGAACAGATCCCAGAAATGGGCTGCTTTAATTTGTCTGATTTCTCTCAGACTGTTCATGTACAGTTGGACAATATCCATCATATCATAGACAAATTTTCACAATACCTAGGGTGCCTAAATGGTTTTCTTGGCTTCACTGGAGATGGATGGTAATTATAGATTTGCTTTGTTTATGTCACCGTATTCCTATTATGTTAATATGTGAGCGCAAATTAGTTGGTAGTTTAAAACCTATACATGCTTAAGGTACTCTACAAGAAGATATGTCAAAGAAATAATCAATCCTACCATGTTTTCTTCCATATGCTACCTCTATAGCTTTTCTTCTTCCTTCCTAATTACAACCCTTAAATAGAATTCGTGCCTCATATCGAATTTACTGAGCATCATAATTCCTCCAGGTGGTAAAGATACCTCAAGACAAGTGCTGGGCATAGAAGCCACAGGGCATAAATCTGCAAAGAAGTAAAAAGCTAACCTTTTCAAACAATATGGCTTCTCTCTCACTTACCAACTTTACATTTCCCTGTATGGCCCCGGAAGATGACTGGTTCGCCAGAGGCAGGTAAGATTCCTCAAGGGAGGAACAACCTAAGACAGGCACAGTCGCAGGGGGGCCATCAGATGAGAAATTGGGGATCAACAGAGGTGAGGCTCAGAACCTCATCCCCCCTGCTTTGAGAGAAATCTTCTGCATCCGTGGATGTTTTGCTGCCCTTGTCTAGCTTGGATTAATACTTAGTCCATAGGCACACACCTGATCATCTACATTTGCCCTCTTACAGCACTAAACTATGTTTTCTACCTTTATCTTGCATCTACCTACCACTTCAGCATTTTATTAAAAATAAAAATAATAATAATAATAATAATAAAGGGAGAAATGTGGGATCAACATATAAATCAAGTATAAAAATCAAAGGAATATTCATATTTGATCTGATTGTTTATAGTTCATAATGCGTGATCAAAACTGAAAGTTTCTGTGATGAATGCCCTTGTACTGTTCACCATGTAAGAATTTATTCACTATGTAAGAATTCGTTCACCATGTAAGAACTTGTTCATTATGCTTCAGAAGATTGGAGACTAACGAGAATTAGGCTTGAGATGGATTAATGATTGTACATTGAGCATTGACCCCCCTATACAGAATTTTATTGTTGTTAACAACCATTTGATCAATAAATATGAGAGATGCCCTCTCAAAGAAAAAAAGTAGAAAAATAAAAATACCGAGACGTGGTAAAAATGGTTGATGTGAGTACATACTGTATGAAAATATTTATGAAAGTGAATTACATTTTGCATTTTGAAGCAATGCAATTCACTTTAGGGTTCATCTATAAAATCTTGCAACTATATTTGGTATTATGATTTTAAAACGCAATATATTTAATTGTGCACTAAATTAAAACAGATATAATTGGATTTGCCTAGATCATATAAATTCCATGAAATAACTTAAAACATTTAAGAACCTTTTAAAAATTATTTTAGATGAAAGAAAAGTATTATTTCTTTTTAAGTATATATTGATTAACTACAGTCATTACATAATTTTTAAGAGAAACAGTAGTTCAAAGGAGTACTTTAAATTTTTATGACACCAAGAGAAATAAAGAAAATCTATTTAATTAAAAACTCTACTTAAAAAAGGTTATGCAATCTAATCTAGTGAGATAAGCTGTTTCTTTAGTAAGCCAATATGAACAAGAATGTTAATTAATTCTTGTATATATATGTGTGTGTGTGTATATTCCTGCATACAGGTGTATTTTTGTATATATATTATATATAAAACTTTCCTAATTATAACTTACAATATTTTTCATATTGTTTTTTATGAAATTTATTGAAAGAAATGATAGTCTGAAACAGTAGGCAGTTAGGCTTTGTTCATGCTAGGAGTTTGAAAAAAGGCAAACTGGATTTTGTTAGATAACTTAAAATGATAATTTAACTAACATAATTCAGGCACTTTGGCTAATTTGTTCAAATTATGAGTATTTTATTGGTTTTTCAAACATTTTAAGGTGATTTTTTTTCTTGTTAATAACTTCAAAAGTAGAAAGGTAGAGACAGGGCCTGATGGTTTGTTGGAATATGCAGTTATGAGCCCCCTATACACACATACTACATATATAAAAGAGGAACATGATCACTGCTGTAAGATTTCAGAGACTTTATTTTTAGCAATTATTAATTGTGTGATTTTGGGCAAGAATCTGCCTTTTTACCTCAGTCTCTCCTCTTGAGATAAGGAGTTAGGACAAAATGATTTTTCAGTCTCTTTACAGTTCTGAGATTCTTTAACAGTGACCCTTTATTTACAGTTAAAGAATGGCCACATCTCTCTAAAGTTAAGCTTGTTGTTTTAATTCTCTTCCACACCCACACCCCCATGGTAAGCTAACATATAGTTCTACTGGAGTATTCAACTGCTCTAAATTTAATTTTTCACTTGTGAATTTTCCTACTGTCTTAAAATTCTTTATAACAAAAATTTGCATTTTACCTTTTGCAGCGTCATTCTGGATTCTCCCAAGCTAAACATGAATTATAAGAATTCTGCCTTTATTTCTCTCTGCACTCTAATATTGAACTTTAAATATTAGAAATAGGTCAGAAGATTTCACAGGAGTTTTAACATATATGGAATTTTTTAAGAATAAAGAAAAATCAGTGAAAAGATCTAAACCCAAAGGAGAAAATTAAAGAAAAAATAGTCCAGAGGATCACTTTGTGTTACTAGGAATAAAGAATGTGTTTATAACCAATGTGTTACAAGGAATAAAGGACACTGAAAATTACAAATGAAGTGTGTGTTTGTGTGTGTGTAAACTGCATTATTTTGGGGGCTGAGGTAGTCAGGGGTAATACCTAGCTAAGAAAGTGTCAACGCAGACCAAGAGGCTTTAAATAGTTTCCTGTTCCTAATAGGAACTATCCTTATTTTTGTTTTTCTTAAGCATCTGTTTGTCAATTTCAATTGAAGATAAAAGATCTATATTTTCAGGATAGAAAGTGTATTAATTGCAATACAGATGCAGAAGATGGAAGGCCAGGAAAATAGCCATTTGAGGAGATAAGAAAGAGTGAATAGAAAATAATATAAATTCACAAAATCTTTAAAATGTGTGAAATAGTAAACAGACATTTTAGGTGTTTTTATTATTTCAGTAGGAGGAACCCATACTGTATATCTCTGTATAGATATCTCTATAGACAAATATTCCAAGTACCAATTGCAAGAGCCTGTTCTAAATTATGTATTAGTGAAATTTTCAATTTCAAGTATCTGTCATAAAAATATAAATTTATGTATTATACAATGTATGCATTAAATATCAACACCTACCAAGCTATGAGAACTTCTAGTAACCATATTTAGTTTACAACATTAAACTGACCTTTTTAAAAGGTGTATTTCAGTATTACCTGTAAACTTAATTTTATCCTAGAGATAAGTGAAAATATGCTATGGTTACTCATATAGATAAAGAAAATGTTAAAAGACTGTATGTCATTTGTATCAGTTGCTTCCACTATACCGTGAGCTCCTCAAAGTCAGTAATAGTACTTTACTCATGTGGTACTTGTATGAGTTTACAACTGAAAGAATCAGGGCAGTATTTAAATTCTGGCTCACTTACTAAAGGCATTTTGTTGGGATGATTTCCCTTATTAATCTTGAAATAAGAAGGGAGGAAGTGATAAAAGTGAATGCTCAAGAAGAAGCACTGTCATATGTAAATTTACTTTTACATACATAAAAACTATGTGTTAATATATTTTCAATAAATTTCATTAAATACATGACATGTAGACATTATGCACAAAGATTGGCTTTGTTTTTTTCCTGCTTTTCACATGCTAAACGTTTTTTTCGTATTTACTGCTGTTTTGCTTTGACACACGCTTTTTATTTCTTAGCATAATGGAAATATTTCATAATATGGGAAAGGTCTAGCAGAAAGGAATAGAGTATGCCAAACAATCAAATTTTTATTTAATGGTAATCCCTGGATTCTAAAAAACAAAATTTGTTTTTGTAATATTGGTTTAAGTAAGTTTAAGCACCTGTAGAGAATGATTACTGTAGTATTTTCCAGATTATTCTTCTGTTACCTTCAAAATCCATTTGAATCAAAAACGCATTAAAAAATTATTTAAAAATGATGGTCACTGAGGTTATTAAGCAGGAATACAGATAAACTGAGGCAGAGAGAGATAAAAGGACCTCCAGGAATGAAAGAATATTAATAGAGCTGTGTGACCAATCCAAATGGCACTACATTTGCATTATAGGGGTACCAGGAGAAAAAGATAAAGTGTCTGTGCAGCTGAGGAGGCAAACAGTGAATTGGTGGCATCTTACTACACCGATGGACAGTGACTGCAATAGGTAAGGGGGTTCCCGATAATATGGGTGAATGTAGTAACCACGTTGTTCCTTCATGTGAAACCTTCATAAGAGTGCACATCAATAATACCTTAATTAAAAATTTAAAAACTTGTAGAAAAGCAAAAGGGAATGAACAAAGACATTGTTGACTATGTGGCAAATGCTTCGAACAACTACATGAAACAATAACAATGCCTCATGTGTGGGATTTATGATACAGTTAGAACAAAAAATCGAGACAATAATAGCATATAAATGGGGAAGAGAATGATCAAAGTTTAAGAATACTTTGTTTTTGTGATGGAAGTCTAAGCATCAAGATAACCTGAGATATTGTTGAGTATGCATGTTAAAACATCTATGGTGCTGAATGGAGCTAGATGGTATTATGCTCAGTGAAATAAGCCAGGCTGAGAAAGACAAGTATCAAGTGATTTCACTCATCTGTGGAGTATGAGAACAAAGAAAAAACTGAAGGAACAGGACAGCAATAGTCTCACAGAACCCAAGAGTTGACTATAGCAGTTACCAAAGAGCAAGGGGCTGGGAGCATGGGTGGGAAGGGAGGGATCGGGGGAAAGGAGGCATTACAATTAGCATACGTAATGTAGCAGAGGATGAGGGGCACGGGGAGGGCAGGATACCTCAGAGAAGACAAGTAGTGATTCTATAGAATTTTACTATGCTGATGGACAGTGACTGTAATGGGGCATGTGGTGGGGACGTGATAATAGGGCGGTCTAGTAACCATAATGTTGCTCATATAAATGTACTTTAATCACACCAAAATAAAAATATCTATGGTGACCTCTTAAAAAATAGACATACTGAATAGAACTTTCAAACTGAGACATGGAGAATAGTGGAATGAGGAAATAGAAAAAGAATATTAATCTGAAAGAAAAGAATTTTTCAAATAATATGACATGACAAGCACACAATTATGTGATTAAAAAATAAATCCAGTTAAGTTGGTAATTACAGTACAAGAAATGAAATAAATGCATAACATAAAGAAAAAGGTTGTCAGACAAGGGAACAAAAACAAACTTCAGCTCTGTATTGTTTAAAATGGGCACAACAAAAGTTAAAGGGCAAAGAAACTACTACTTCATGCCCACAAAGACAGTTAAGATAGTTTTAAAAAACATGTGGAACAGAAAAAATAACTGTTGATAAGGATGTGGGGAATTTAAAAGCCTCATACATTTCTGGTGGGAATGTAATATGGGACAGCGTCTTTGGAAAAGAATTTGGCAGTTACTCAGAAAGTTAGACATAGCATACCATATGACCCAGAAATTCCATTACTACGTAGATTTGAAAACACTTACAGAAAAATGTGTACAGTGTTCATAGAAGCATTATTTGTAACAGCCAAAAAGTGAAAACCGCATCAACTGATGAATGGATACAACACAAACATGTTATATCCATAGCGTGAAATATTGTTTAGTCATAAAAAGGAATGAAGTATTGATACATCCGACAACATGGATAAATCTTGAAAACATTATAAGTGAAAGAAGCAGACACAAAAGGTCACATATTGTATAATTCCTTTATATGAAATGTCTAGAGGAGATAAATACATAGAGACAGAAAATAGATTTAATTTTTTTCCTTCTATTTTCCATCTTCTAACTGTTGCGGACAGTCGGGGGCGGGGCTGCGCCCGGGCGACTCGCGCACATTGGCCGGGAGGCCGTCAGTCGATGGCGGGTAGCAATTAGGCGCAGATCGCTTAAGTGCGGCGGCTGCGTAGTAGCTGCAGGCGCTACTGCCGCCTTATCCCCCAGTCAGTAGTGTCGCGAGCGCCGCCGGGAAAGGCAGCTTCCGCCGTTCCGTCCGTGCTTCGGTCCGGTCAGGTGCGGCCCGCTCCATCCATTCCAGGCAGCAGATGCGGACGGACCCGCACCGTGCTCAGCTGGGCCGTCCTCCTGGCGCGCATGCGGGGGTGCTACCGACCTCGACCCTGGCCTCGAATCGCTGCCTCGCCCACCCTCCGCTCTCCCGCAGCGGCCTGAGGGCGGCTATCGGCTCGGACTTGAGCCTCTGGCCCGGCCGGACTTCAGAGAGCTCAGCCGAGAAGCGGCTCCCGCTGCGACGGACTTGCAGTGGAGGGTCCAGAGCGGGACCTGCTTCAGAGTGAAGCCGACAGCGAGGGCCCTGGGTACGTGGCCGCGGGGTGCGTCAGGACCCGGACGTGGCGCAGTAACCCCTGCCTCCGCCTGAGGGCGCGGGGGAGCCAAACGAGTGGGCGCTCCTGTGAGTGGCTCGCGTGGTCAGCGCGTGGCCCGCGGGGTCGGAAAGCAGCTGACGCGGGTTTTGGGCTCACGGGGTCCGGCCGGGTTCCGGGAGTCAAAGCACTCCGCCGGAGGAGCCGCCCGTAAAGGGAGGGAGCGGAGCAGGTGCGCCCGGGGCAGACATACGAGCGGCCGGTGAAGTTCTCCGTGGAGTTAGGTAGGGGCTCGACGGAGCCGCAGCTCTTCCGTCCTGGCCGGGTGGTGAGGGCGGCTGCTCGCCACTCCGCGGCTCGCGTCGGCCCGGCCCAGGACCACGACGCCGACCTGCTCCTGCCACCCGGGCCGGGGGATGCAGGTGGACGGGTCGCGCCATGCCGCGCAGAAGGGGAGGCCGGTGGGCATTTTGCCGTGTGTGGATTTTCTCGGTGGGGGCCTCGAGTGTGAGGTCGGGCGAGCTGAGGTTCAAGTGTGACCCGGGGCGGGGCGGTGGGCGAGGGGTCGCCTGGAGGCAGCGCCTTCATAATTAAAAATTTTTTCGTGAGGTACCTCCCGTATTTTTTTATTTGGGAATGAATTTCTTTACTTGGTATGGGAACTGACAGTGCATTTTCTTGTATTTAGAAATTCATATCTTCACCGTCATTTCGGTTCGCAGTCGGCCACAGGGATTCTGATTAGACAGGGACCGTGGGTGTAGTCAGAGTAGGGTGAGGGCCTCTGGAAAAAGACCCCTACCAAAACTCTGAATTAAACAATTCAGCAAAGTCAGAGTCACATTAATTCTCTCAAGTAAAATACCAAACTAGGAGGATAAGCATTCTTCCGTGAAGATTAGTTAAAACTAAAAAGCCAGGAGTAGCCTGGCCTGGAATGTTCGAACATTTCCCAGATAAGAAAATACCTCAGCATAGCCCAAGTCTGCATTGTGTCAATTAAATGATGCTATTGTAAAATTTACTTTAGCCTGCAAAAAGGCCTAGTTTATCTTTAACTTTGCCCAGATGCTGCTTTTCCTCCTTCAGCCCCTAATCAAGTAATATATAACCTGGGCGATTAATATGTCAAGTAAACCCAGTCACAAACAACATAGTACAAGGCAGGAAGCATCCCATCTTAAAGATAAGATCGTATTTGAACATCCAGGATGTTAACAGGTAAGATTCTTTCTTTGATTTATTAAGGTATTATTAATACACACGCTTATGAAGGTTTCACATGAAAAAACAATGTGGTTACTACATTCACCCATGTTATCGGGTCCACCTCTTACCTATTGCAGTCATTGTCCATCAGTGTAGTAAGATGCCATAGATTCTCTATTTGCCAAAAAGTAAGATTCTTCCCTTATTCTTATTACTTTATGTTCTTTATTTTTAATTTTGATATTGGAAATGTACAATTACTTGAATATTATGGGTACTAGACTACTCCTATAATCAAGTTCCCCCCACATACCCCATTACAGTCACTGTCCATCAGCATACTGAGAAGCTGTAGAATCATTACTTGTATATACTGCCTTTCCCCAGTCCCCTCCGCACTACATTATGTGTGCTAAATGTAATGCCCTATTTTCCCCCTTTTCCCTCCCTTCCCATCCATCCTCAACAGTCCCTTTCCCTTTGGAAATTTATATGTATAGGCCAGAACCACTGATGTCTGCTAAGATGATGAAGCCTGCCACGGATGGACAGTGCCACACTCTGGGGGTGGGCTTTGCAAGAGCAGCACTGTTGCTTGGAGATTCCATGACGTCACTGTGGTGCATGTTTCCTAGGGACAGAATATGTATGGTGAGAGGTGCAGGTACCCACTTAAGAGCCGGCTGCCCTAGCCAGGGGTGTGATTTCGGTGAGGTGGGCGCTGACCTCCTTGAAACATCAGGGAAAATGGAAACCAGATCCAAGGTACTGTGTGTTTGTTTCTTTTTATTTTTGAGTCAGTACTAAACAGTTACATGAGCAACATTATGGTTACTAGACACACCCCATTATCAAGACCCCCTACATACCACATTACAGTCACAGTCCATCAGCATAGTAAGATGCTATGGAAACATTACTTGTCTTCTCTGCATATACTGTTTCCCCTGTCCCATCCCCGCTACAATATGTGTGCTAAACGTAAGGCCCCATTTTCCCCTTCATCCCTCCATTCCCACCCATCCTCCCAGTCCCTTTCCCTTTGGTAAATGTTTGGCCATTCTTCGGTTCTGTGAGTATGCTGCTGTGTTACTCCTTCAGTTTTTTCTTTGTTCTTATACTCTCTAGATGAGAGAAATCATTTGATACTTGTCTTTCTCCACCTGGCTTATTTCACTGAGTATAATACCCTGTAGCTGCAACTATATTGTTGGAAATGGTAGGATTTGTTTTCTTCATATGGATGAATCATATTCCACTGTGTATATGTACCACATCTTCTTCATCCATTCATCTACTGATGGACATTTAGCTTGGCTAATGTGAATAGTGCTGTGATAAACATAGGGGCATATATGTCTTTTTCAAACTGGGTTTCAGCATTTTTATTTATTTATTATTTATTCATTCATTCATTCATTCATTTATTTATTTTAGTGGGATTAAGCTGAAATTACATGCCAAAAATTATGTTTACTATAGACTCCCCTTACACCAAGTTGCCCCCACATACCCCATTGCTGTGAACGTCTATCAGAGTGGTATGATGCTGTTCAATCACTACTTGTCTTCTCTGTGTTGTACAGCTGGCCCCATGCCACCAAACATTATACATGCTAATCATAATGCCCCCTTTCTTCCCCACCCCTTATCCCTCCATTCCCACCCATACACCCCAGTCCCTTTCCCTTTGGTAACTGTAAGTCCATTCCTGGGTTTTGTGAGTCTGCTACTGTTTTGCTCTTTCAGTTTTTTCTCAGTTCTTATACTCCCCAGATGAGTGAAATCATTTGGTATACTCATCCTTCTCTGCCTGGCTTATTTTACTGAGCATAATACTCTCTAGCTCCATCCATGTTGCTGGAAATGGTAGTTTTTACTTTCTTCTTATGGCTGAATAATACTGTATTGTGTATATGTACCACATCTTGTTTATCTGTTCATCTCCTGATGGATAGTTAACTTGGCTAGAGTGAACAGTTCTGTAATCAAAAAAGGGGTGCCTATGTCTTCTTGAAATTGGGTTGCTGCATTCTATACTTTTCTCATTCATTCATTCATTCATTTATACATTCATATATGAGTATATATATTTGTTTGGTGTCATTAATCCACTTTTATATGAGGAAAGTTATGTTTACTAGACTCCTCCATCACCAAGTTGCCCTCACATATCCCTTTGCAGTCATTGTCTATCAATGCAATAAGATGTTGTAGAATCACTACTTGCCTCCGCTGTTGTATAGCCTTCTCTGTGCCAATCCCACATTATACATGCTAATAATAATTCTGCTTCCTCCCCCCTTATCCCAACATGTGAACCCATCCACCCCTGTGTGTTTCTGTTTTGTAACTATTAGACCATTATTGGGTTCTGGTGAGTCTGCGGATGTTTTTCTGCTTCAGGTTTTTCTCTGTTCTTATACTCCCCAGATGAGTGAAATGATTTCATATTCATCCTTCTCTGTCTGGCTTATTTCACTGTGCGTAATACCCTGTAGCTCCATCCATGCTGTTGGAAATGGTAGTATTTACTTTCTTTTTATGGCTGAATAATATACTGTTGTGCATATGTACCACATCTTGTTTATCTGCTCATCACCTAATGGACAATTAACTTGTCTATTGAGAATAGTGCTGATAAAAAGAGGAGTGCCTCTTTTTTAAACTGGGTTGCTGCATTCTATTTTTTTTCTTATTTATGTACTTGTTTTTATTTGTACGTACATAAATATACGCATATTTGCGGGTCATTACACTACTTTTACGTGAAGAAAATTGTTTACTAGACTCCTCCTTCACCAAGTTGCCCCAACATATCCCACTGCAGTCACTGTCCATCAAAGGAGTAAGAGGCTGTAGAATCACTACTTGTCTCTGCTGTGTTGTACAGCCCTCCCCGTGCCAAAAACACATTATACATGCTAACCATAATGCCTGCTTTCTCCCCCACCCTTTTCCCTACATTCCAACCCATCCACCCCAGACTGTTTCCGTTTTGTAACTATTAGTGCATTCTTCGGTTTTGTGAGTCTGCTACTGTTTGTCCTTCTGTTTTTTCTTTGTTCTTGTACTTCCCAGATGAGTGAAATCATTAGATACTTGTCTTTCTCTGCCTGGCTCGTTACACTGAGCATAATACTCTAGCTCCATTCATGTTTTTGGAAATGGTAGCACTTACTTCCCTCTTATGGCTGAATTATATTTTATTGTACATATGTACCACATCTTGTTTTTTCTATTCATCTCCTGTTGGACACTAAACTTGGCTACTGTAAATAGTGCTGAGATAAACAAAGGGGTGCATATGACTTTTTCAAACTGGGTTGCTTCATACTATTTTCTTTCTTATTTATGTATTGATGTATACATACATATATATATACTTGGTGTCATTAATATACTATTACATGAGGAAATTATGTTTACTAGATTCCCCCATCACCATGTTTCCCCCACATATTCCATTGCAGTCATTGTCCATTAATGTAGTGATATACTGCATAATCACTACTTCTCTCAGCTGTGTTGTACTGCCCTACCCATGCCAAACACACATTATACATGCTAATCATAATGTCTGTTTCTTACCCCACCCTTATCCCTACATTCAAACCCTTCCACCCCAGTACATTTCCCTTTTGTACTATTAGTCCTTTCTTGTGTTCTGTGAGTCTGCTGATGTTTTGCCACTTCACGTTTTACTCTGTTCTTATACTCCCCAGATGAGTGAAATCATTTCATAGTTGTCTTTCTCCACCTGGCTTATTTCACTGAGTAAAATACCGTCTACCTCCATCCATGTTGTTGGAAATGGTAGGACTTGTTTTGCTTTTATGGCTGAATAATATTCTGCTGTGTATATGTACCACATCTTCTTTATTTATCTCCTTATGGGCACTTAGCTTGCTATTGTGAATAGTGCTGTGATAAACATAGGTTTACATAGGTCTTTTCCAAACTGGGTTGCTACATTATATTTTTACTTATTTATTTTATATTTTGGTATCATTAATAGTTTTTCTATTTTTACTTTTTTATTTATACTTTGGTATCATTTATCTACTATTCCACAAGGAACATTATGGTAACTAGACTACCCCATCACCATGTTCCCCACAGATACCCCATTGCACTCACTGTCCATCAGTGTGGTAAGATGCTGTGGAATGACTACTAGTCTTCTCTGTGTTGTACAGCCCTCCCTGTGCCCCCCCCACACATTATACATGCTAAACAATGCCCCCTTTCTTTCCCCTTCCCTTATCCCTCCATTCCCACCCTTCCACCCCAGTCCCTTGTCCTTTGGTTACTGTTAGTCCATTCTTGGGTTTTGTAAGGCTGCTTCCCTTTCTCTCCTTCAGTTTTTTGTTTGTTCTTATAGTCCCCAGATGAGAGAAATCTTTGATATGTATATATATGTACATATATGTATATGTAGGCCACAATCACTAATGTTTGCTAAGATGATGCAGCTTGCCACGGCTGGGCAGTCCCCATCATCTAGGGCTGGACTGTGCAAGAGCAGCACTGTTGCCTGGAGATTCCATGACATCACATTGGTGCCTCTTTCCTAGGGACAGAGTGTCTCTGGTGATTGGAGCAGCCTCTGACTTCAGAGCCTGGTGCCCTGGCTGGGAATATGATTTCATTGAGGTGTGTGCTGTCCACCTTGACCTCATCAGGAATATGGAAACCATAACCAAGCTACTGTGTGTTTCTTTTAATTTTGGTGTCAGTACTAAAGAGTTACATGAGCAACACTATGGTTACTAGACTCCCTGCATTATCATGTCTCCACCACATACCCCATGAGAGTCTCTGTCTTTCATCCCAGTAATTTGCTGTAGAATCTCTACTGGTCTTTGTGTTTTACTGCCTTCTCCGTGCTCCCCTCCCAGCCCACATTATGTGTGCTACTTGTAATGCCCAATTTTCCCCCTTTTCCCTCCCTTCCCAACCATCCTCCACAGTCACTTTCCCTTTGGTAACCGTTAGTCCATTCTTAGGTTTGGCGAGGCTGCTTCTGTCTTGTTCCTTCAGTTTTTTCTTTGTTCTAATACTCCACAGGAGAGCGAAATCATTTGATGCATTTCTCTGTCTGTCTGGGTAATGTCACTGAGCATAATACCATCTAGCTTCATTCATGTTGTTGTAAATTGTAGCATTTGTTTTCTTCTTATGGCTGAATAATATTCCATTGTGTATATGTACCACATCTTCTTTATCCATTTGCCTAATTATGGACACATCGGTTCTTTCCATTTCTTTTCTACTCTAAATAGTGCTGTGAAAAACATAGGGGTGCATATGTCTTTTACAAACTGGGTTGCCGCTTTCTATTTTTTTCCTATCTATTTATTTATTTATTTATTCATTCATTCATTCATTCATTTATTTATTGCTATATACATAGATATGTATATACATATATATATATATATATATATATATATATATATATATATACTTTTTTTGGTGTTATCTACTATTGCAAGAGGAACATTATGGTTACTAAACTCCCCCCATTACCAAGTTGCCCCCAGATACCCCATTGCCCTCACTGTCCATCAGCGTGGTAAGATGCTGTTATGACTACTAGTATTCTCTGTGTTGTACAGCCTTCTCTGTGGACACCACACATTACACATTGTAAACAATGACCCCTTTCTTTCCCCTTCTCTTATCCCTCCATTCCCACCCTTCCACCCAAGTCCCTTTCCGTTTGTTTACTGTTAGTCCATTCTTGGCTACTGTGAAACTGCTGTTCTTATGCTCCTTCAGTTTTTTCTTTGTTCTTGTAGTCCACAGATGAGAGATATCATTTGATATATATATATATATATATGTGTATATATATATATGTATAAATAGACATAGATTTATATGTAGGCCAGAACCACTAATGTTTGCTAAGATGATGCAGCTTGCCACGGCTGGTCAGTGCCCACCTTCAGGGGGTGGACTTTTCAAGAGAAGCACTGTTGTCTGGAGATTCCATGATATCACAGTGGTGCCTCTTTCCTAGGGACAGAGTGTCTATGGTGATTGGAGCAGGTTTCCAGTGCACAGCTTGGTGCCCTAGCCAGGGGTATGATTTCAGTGAAGTGGTCGCCGACCCTCTTGACAGCATCAGGAATATAGAAACAATACCCATGGTATTGTGTGTTTCTTTAAATTTTGGTGTCAGTACTAAACAGTTACATGAGGAACATTATGGTTACTAGACTCCCCTCATTATCAAGTCCGCGACACATACCGCAATGAGAGTCACTGTCATACAGCCCAGTAACATGCTGTAGAATCACTACTGGTCTTTGTGTTTTAGTGCCTTCCCTGTGCTCCCCTTCCAGCCCACATTATGTGTGCCTCTTGTAGTGCCCAATGTTCCCCTTATCCCTCCCTTCCCACCCATCCTCCACAGTCACTTTCCTTTGGTAACTGTTAGTCCATCCTTAGGTTTGGAGAGACTTGTACTGTCTTGTTCCTTCAGTTTTTTCCTTTGATCTTATACTCAACAGGTGAGTGAAATCATTTAATGCATTCCTCTCTCTGTCTGGCTAATCTCACTGAGCATTATACCCTCTAGCTTCATCCATGTTCTAAATGGTAGCATTTGTTTTCTTCTTGTGGCTGAATAATATTCCATTTGGTATATGTACCACTTGTTCTTTATCCATTAGTCTAATTATGGACACATCAGTTCTTTCCTTTTCTACTCTAAATAGTGCAGTGATAAACAGAGGGGTGCATATGTGTTTTTCAAACTGGGTTTGAGCATTGTTTATTTATTTTGGTATCATTCAGCTACAATTATATGATGAAAATTATGTTTACTAAACTCCCCAGTCACCAACTTCCCTCCACATATCCCATTGCCGTGAACATCCATCAGCGTGGTATGATGCTCTTAATCACTACTTGTCTTCTCTGTGTTGTATAGCCATCCCCATTCCACTCCATGTTATGCATGCTAATTGTAATGCCCCCTTTCTTCCCTGCCACGTTTCTCTCCATTCCCGCCCATACACCCCAGTCCCTTTCCCTTTGGTAACTGTAAGTCCATTCTTGGGTTTTGTGAGTCTGGTACTGTTTTCCTTTTTCAGTTTTTTCTAAATCATTTGGTACTCATCCTCTCTGCCTGGCTATTTTGACTGAGCATAATACTGTCTAGCTCCATCCATGTTGTTGGAAATGGTAGTATTTACTTTCTCCTTATAGCTGAATAATACTGTATTGTGTGTATGTACCACGTCCTGTTTATCTGTTCATCTCCTGATGGAGACTTAAGTTGTCGATTGTGAATAGTGCTGTGATAGACAAAGGGGTGCTTATGTCTTTCTCTAAGTGGGTTGCCACAGTCTATTTTATTGATTGATTGATTGATTGATAAATATATATATATGTATATATATACATACATATATATATATATATATATATATATATATATATATATATATATATATATTTTGTTCCCTTGGTGTCATTAATCTCCACTTCCATGAGGAAAATTATGTTTACTAGACTCCCCCATCACCTAGTTTCCCCTATGTATTCCATTGCAGGCATTGTACATCAACATAGTAAGACACTGTAGAATCACTACATGTCTCCACTGTGTTGTACAGCCCTCCCCATGCCAAATCCACATTATACATGCTAATCATAATGCCTGCTTTCTCCCCTATGCTTATCCCGAGAATCGAACCCATTTCCCCCCAGTCCGTTTCCCATTTGTAACTGTTCGTCCACTCTTGGCTTCTGTGAGTGTGCTGATGTTTTGTTCTTTCAGGTTTTTCTCTGTTCTTACTCACCCTAGATGAGTGAAATTATTTCGTACTTACCCTTCTCTGCCTGGCTTATTTCACTGAGCATAATACTCTGTCGCTCCATCCATGTTGTTGGAAATGGTATTATTTATTTTCTACATGTGGCTGAATAATATTCTATTGTGTATATTTACCACATTTTTTTAATCTATTCATCTCCTGATGGACACTTATCTTGGCTTTTGTGAATTGTGCTATGATAAACAAACTGGTGCATATGTCTTTTCCAAACTGGGTTGCTGCATTTTTTAATTACTTATTTTGTATTTGTAATGATAAACTTATTTTCTATTTTTAATTTTTTATTTATATTTTGGTATCATGAATCTACTATTCCATGAGGAATATTATGTTTACTAGACTCCCCCCATCACCAAGTTCCTCCCAGATACCCCATTGCCCTCACTGTCCTTCAGCGTGATAAGATGCTGTGAAATAACTACTAGTCTTCTCTGTGTTGTACAGCCTTCCCTGTGCCCCCACACACACATTATACATGCTAAACAATGCCCCCTTACTTTCCCCTTACCTTATCCCTCCATTCCCACCCATCCACCCCAGTCCCATTCCCTTTGGTTACTGTTAGACCATTCTTGTACACTGTGAGGCTGCTGCTCTTATGATCCTTCAGTTTTTTCTTTGTACTTGTAGTACACAGATGAGAGCTATCATTTGATATATATATGTGTGTGTGTATATATATATATATATACACACACACATATATATATATGTAGGCCTGAACCACTAATGTTTCCTAAGATGATGCAGCTTGCCACAGCTGGGCAGTGCCCACCATCTGGGACTGGACTTTGAAGAGCAGCACTGTTCCCTGGAGATTCCATGACATCATAGTGGTGCCTCTTTCCTAGGGACAGAGTGTGTATGGTGATTAGAGCAGATTCCCATTTCAGAGCCTGGTGCCCTTGCCAGGGGTATGATTTCAGATAGGTTCTCTCTGACCACATTGACAGCATCAGGAATATGGAAACTTTATCCAAGGTACTGTGTGTTTCTTTTTATTTTGATGTCAGTAATAAAACAGTTACATGAGGACCATTATGGTTACTAGACTCTCCCCATTATCTAGTCCCCACCACATACCCCATGAGAGTCACTGTCTTTCAGGCCAGTAATATGCTGTAGAATCCCTACTGGTCTTTAGGTCATACTGTCATCCCTACGCTGTCCTCCCCGCCCACATTATGTGTGCCTCTCATAGTACCAAATGTTCCACTTATCCCACCTTTCCCACCCATTCTGCACAGTCACTTTACCTTTGGTAACTGTGAGTCCATTCTTAGGTTTGGTGACGCTGCTACTGTCTTGTTCCTTCATGTTTTTCTTTGTTCTAATGCTCCACAGGTGAGTGAAATAATTTGATGCATTTCTCTCTCTGTCTGGCTAATCTCACTGAGCATTATACCCTGTAGCTTCATCCATGTTGTTGTAAATGGTCGCATTTGTTTTCTTCTTATGGCTGAATAATATTTGGTATATGTACTTCTTCTTTATCCATTAGTCTAATTATGGACATATCACTTCTTTCCTTTTCTACTTTAAAGAGTGCTGTGATAAACATAGGGGTGCATATGTGTTATTAAAATTGGGTTTCAGCATTGTTTAATTATTTATTTTGGTATCATTAAGCTACAATTAGAGGATAAAAATTATGTTTACTAGACTCCCCAATCACTAACTTCCCTCCACATACCCCATTGCCATGAACGTCCATCAGCGTGGTATGATGCTCTTCAATCACTACTTGTCTCCTCTGTGTTGTAGAGCCATCCCCATTCCAACATACATTATGCATGCTAATTGTAATGCCCCCTTTCTTCCCTGCCCCTTATCCCTCCACTCCCACCCATATACCCCAGTCCCTTTCCCTTTGGTAACTGTAAGTCCATTCTTGGGATTTGTGAGTCTGCTACTGTTTTGCTATTTCTGTTTTCTCTGTTTTTATACTCCCCATATGAGTGAAATCATTTGGTACTCATCTTCTCTGCCTGACTTATTTTACTGAGCATATACTCTCTAGCTCCATACTTGTTCGAAATGGTAGTACTTACTTTCTCCTTATGGCTTAATAATATTGTATTGTGTATATGTACCAAATCTTGTTTATCTGTTCATCTCCTGATGGACACTTAACTTGGCTACTATGAATAGTTCTGTGATGTTTGGTGTCATTAATCCACTTTTATATGAGGAAAATTATGTTTACTAGACTCCTCCATCACCAAGTTGCCCCACATATCCCATTGCAGTCATTGTCTGTCAACATAGTAAGATGCTGTAGAATCACTACATGTCTCCACTGTATTGCACAGCCTTCCCTGTGCCAATCCCACATTATACATGCTAATCATAATGCCTGTTTTCTCCCCCACCTTATCCCAATATGCGAACCCATCCACCCCAGTCCATTTCCGTTTTGTAACTATTAGTCCACTGTTGGGTTCTGTGAGTCTGCTGATATTTTTCTCCTTCAGGTTTTTCTCTGTTCTTATACTCCCCAGATGAGTGAAATCATTGGGTATACTCATCCTTCTCTGCCTGGCTTATTTTACTGACCACAATACTCTCTAGCTCCATTCATGTTGCTGGAAATGGTACTATTTGCTTTCTTCTGATGGCTGAATAATATTGTATTGTGTATATGTCCCTTGTTTATCTGCTCATCTCCTAATGGACACTTAACTTGTCTATTGTGAATAGTTCTGTGATAAACAAAGAAGTGCCTCTTTTTCAAACTGGGTTGTCACATTCTATTTTAATTAATTTATTTATTTATTATTTATATTTTTATTTGTACATACATATATATATATGCATATTTTTGGGGGTCATTAATCTACTTTTACATGAAGAAAATTGTTTACTAGATTCCTCCTTCACCATGTTGCCCCCACATATCCCACTGCAGTCACTGTCCATCAAAGGAGTAAGAGGCTGTAGAATCACTACTTGTCTCTGCTGGGTTGTACAGCCCTCCCTGTGCCAAACACACATTATACATGCTAATCATAATGCCTGCTTTCTCCCCCACCCTTATCCCTACATTCCAACCCATCCACCCCAGACTATTTCCCTTTTGTAACTATTAGTGCATTCTTGGGTTTTGTGAGTCTGCTATTGTTTGCTCCTTCCATTTTTTCTTTGTTCTTATACTCCCCAGATGAGTGAAATCATTAGATACTTGTCTTTCTCTGCCTGGCTCGTTACACTGGGCATAATACTACTCTCTAGCTCCGTCCATGTTTTTGGAAATGGTACTATTTATTTCCCTCTTATGGCTGAATTATATTGTATTGTGAGTTTTTTCTATTCATCTCCTATTGGACACTAAACTTGGCTAATGTGAATAGTGCTGTGATAAACAAAGGGATGCACGTCTTTTTCTAATTCGGGTGCCACATTCTTTTTTTTTTATATTTATTTATTTATTTATTATTATATACATATGTATGTGTGTGTCTGTGTATATATTTGCGTGTATATATATATATATACACATGCATATATATATTTGGTGTCATTAATATTACATGAGGAAAATTATGTTTACTATACTCCCCCATAACCATGTGGTCTGCACATATTCCATTGCTGTTATTTTCCATCAACGTAGTAAGATTCTGTAGAATCACTGCTTTTCTCCGCTGTGTTGTACAGCCCTGCCCGTGCTTCACCCACATTATACATGCTTGTTGTAATGCCTGTTTCTCCCCCACCTGTATCCCTACATTCCAAATCATCCAACCGAGTATGTTTCCCTTTTGTAACTATTAGTCCATTCTTGGGTTCTTTGAATCGGCTGATGTTTTACTCCTTCAGGTTTTTCTCTGTTTTTCCAGATGAGTGAAATTATTTCATACTAATCCTTCTTTGCTTTGCTTATTTCACTGAATAAAATACCCTCTACCTCCATCCATGGAGGTAGACAAAAAAGAACATCTGTTTTGTTCTTATCACTGAATAATATTCTGCTGTGTATATGTACCACATTTTCTTTATCTATTAGTCTCTTTATGGACACTTAGCTTGGCTATTGTTAATAGTGCTATGATAAACATAGGGGCGCATAGGTCTTTTCCAAACTGATTTGCTGCATTGTTTTTTTTTACTTATTTATTTTATATTCTGGTATCATTAATTTTTTCTATTTTTACTTGTTAATTTATATTTTGGTATAATTAATCTACTATTCCATGAGGAACACTACATTTACTAGTCTACCCCATCACCACGTTCCACCCAGATACCCCATTGCCCTCACTGTCCATCAGTATGGTAAGATGCTGTGGAACGACTGCTCGTTTTCTGTGTTATACACCCTTCTCTGTGTACCCCACACATTATACATGCTAAACAATTCCCCCTTTCTTTCTCCTTCCCTTATCCCTCCATTCCCACCCATACACACCAGTTCCTTTCCCTTTGGTTACTGTTACTCCATTCTTGGGTTCTGTGAGGCTGCTGCCCTTTTCCTCGTTCATTTTTCCTTCTTTTAGTCCACAGATGAGAGAAATGATTTTTTACATATACATATACATATGTGTGTGTGTGTGTGTATACACATATGTGTGTGTATACACACATATATATACACACATATATATATGTAGGCCAGAACCACTGTTTGCTAGGATGATGCAGCTTGCCACGGCTGGGCAGTGCCCACCATTTGAGGGTGGACATTGCAAGAGCAGCACTGTTGACTAGAGATTCCATGAATTCCTAGGGACAGAATGTCTATGGTGTTTTGAGCAGGTTTCCACCTCAGAGCTTGTTGCCCTAGCCTTGGGTATGATTTTGGTGAGATGCTCGCTGACCACATTGAGAGCATCAGGAATATAGAAACCATATCCAAGGTACTGTATGTTTCTTTTTATTTTGGTGTCAGTACTAAACAGTTACATGAGTAACATAATGGTCCCTACCACATACCCCATGAGAGTCACTGTCTTTCTGCCCAATAATATGCTGTAGATTCACTACTAGACTTTGTGTTATACTGCCATCACCGTGCTCCATTCCCCGCCCACATTATGTGTGCTACTCGTAATGCCCAATGGTTCCATATTCCTGATGCTGTCAAGGTGCTCACAGCGCACCTCACCGAAATCATATCCGACAAGGGCACTAGGCTCTGAAGTGGGAATCTACTCTAATCACCATACACACTCTGTCCCTAGGAAAGAGGCACCAGTATGATGTCATGGAATCTCCATTTAACAGTGCTGATCTTGCAAAATCCACTCTAGATGGTGGGCACTGCCCAGCCGCGGCAAGCTGCATCATCTTAGGAAACATTAGTGGTTCTGACCTACATATATATATAGTGTGTGTGTGTGTGTGTGTATATACATACATACATGAATATATACACACATCTATATATCCAGTGATATCTCTCATCTGTGGACTACAAGAACAAAGAAAAAACTGAAGAAGCATAAGGGCAGCAGCCTCACAGTATGCAAGAATGGACTAACAGTAACCAAAGGGAAAGGGTCTGGGGTGGATGGGTGGGAATGGAGAATGGAGGGATAATGGAATGGGAAAGAAAGGGGGCATTGTTTACAATGTATAATGTGGGGGGGGGGCACAGGGAAGGCTATACAACACAGAGAAGACTATAGTCATTCCACAGCATCTAACCATGAGGAAGGACAGTGAGGACAATGGGGTATCTGGGAGTTTCTTGGTGATGGGGTGAGACTGTTAAACATAATGTTCCTCATGGCACAGTAGATTAATGATACCAAAATATAAATAAAGAAGTAAAAGTAGAAAAAAAATTAATGACACCAAAATATAAAATAAATAAGTAAACAAAAAAGAATGCAGCAACACAGTTTGGAAAAGACCTACGCACCAGTATGTTTATCACAGCACTATTCACAAAAGCCAAGTTAAGTGTCCATCAGGAGATGAATAAAATGTGGTACATATGCAGAATAGAATATTATTCATCCATAAAAAGAAAATAAATACTACCATTTCCAACAAAATGGATGGAGCTACAGAGTATTATGTACAGTGAAATACGCCAGGCAGAGAAGAATGAGTATGAAATAATTTCACACATCTGGGGAGTTTAAGAACCGAGAAAAACCTAAAGGAACAAAACATCAGCAGACTCACAGAACCCAAGAGTGAACTAATAGTTACAAAAGGGAAACATATTGTGATGGATGGGTTGGAATGTTGGAATAAGAGCGGGGAAGAAAACAGGCATTATGAGTACCATGTAAACGGATTGGGGTGGATGGGTTAGAATGTAGGGATAAGGGTGGGGGAGAAAATAGGCATTATGAGTAGCATGTATAATGAGGGTTTGGCACTGGGAGGGCTGTACAACAGAGCAGAGACCAGTAGTGATTCTACAGTATCTTACTACGTTGATGTACAATAACTGCAATGGAATATGTGGTGGAAACTAGGTGATGGGGGAGTCAAGTAACCATAAATTTCCTCACGTAATAGTAGATCAATGACACCAAAAAATATATATACATATACACATCTATATATATATCAATAAATAAATAAGTAAATAAATAAGAAAAAAATAGAATGTGGCAACCCAGTTTGAAAAAGACTGAAGCACCCCTTTGTTTATCATGGCACTATTGTCAAAACCTAAGTTAAGAATCCATTGGAGATGAAGAGATAATCCAGATGTGGTACATATACACAATAGAATATTATTCATCCATGAGAAGAAAGTAAATACTGTTTCCAACAACATGGATGGAGCTAGAGTGTATTATGCTCAGTGAAATAAGCCAGTCAGAGAAGGATGAATATCAAATGATTTCAATCATCTGGGAAGTATAAAAACAGACAGAAAAAGGAGCAAAACAGAAGCAGATGCACAAAACCCACTAATGGACTTAGCGTTACCAAAGGGAAGGGGGGATGGGGGTGTATAGGTGGGAATAGAGGCAAGGGATAGGGAAGAAACAGGGCATTATGATTAGCATGGATAATGTGGGGTGGCATGGGGATGGCTGCACAAAACAAAGACAAGTAGTGATTGAACAGCATCATACCACGCTAATGGACATTGACAGCAATGGGGTATGTGGAGGGAAGTTGGTGATTGGTGAGTTTAGACAACATAATTTGCATCATGTAATTGTAGCTTAATGATGCAAAAATGAAATAAATAAATAAAAATACAGCAACCCAGTTTGAAAAGACATATGCACCCCTATATCACACCACAATTTAGAGTAGAAAAGAAATGGAAAGTACAGATGTTTCCATAATGAGAGTAATGGATAAAGACTATGGATACATATACACAATGAAATATTATTAAGCCATAAGAAGAAAACAAATGCTACCATTTACGACAACATGGATGAAGCTAGAGGGTATTAGGCTCAGTGAGATTAGCCAGACAGACAAAGAAATGCATCAAACGATTTCACTCTCCTGTGGAGAATTAGAAGAGAGAAAAAACTGAAGGAACAACACAAAAGCAGCCTCTCCAAACCTAATAATGAACTAACGGTTACCAAAGGGAAAGTGACTGATGAGGATGGGTGGGAAGGGAGGAATAAGGGGGAAAATTGGGCATGAGGATTAGCACACATAATGTGGGTGGGGAGTGGAGCAAGGGAAGGCAGTAAAACACAAAGATCGGTAGTGTTTCTACAGGATACTAAAGGACTGTACGACAGTGACACTCATGGGTATGTGTTGGGGACTTGATAATAGGGAGAGTCTAGTAACCATAATGTTCCTCATGTAACTACTACTGCCACTAAAATTAAAAGAAACACACAGTACCTTGGATATGGTTTCTATATTCCTGATGCTGTCAAGGGGGTCAGCGCACACTTCACTGAAATCATACCCCGGCTAGGGCACCAAGCTGTGAACTGGGAACCTGCTCCAATCATCATAGACACTCTGTCCCTAGGAAAGAGGCACCATTGTGATGTCATGGAATCTCCAGGTAAGAGAGCTTCTCATGCAAACTCCATCCCCAGGTGGTAGGCACCTGCCCCATTCCGTGAGAAGCTGCATCATCTACCCAAACAGCAGTGGTTCTAGCCTACATATACACATACCAACACACACAAACACACACACACACACACACACACACACACATATGTATGTACATGAAAGATTTCTCCCATCTGGGGACTACAACCACAAAGAAAAAACTGAAGGAGCAAAAGGGCAGCAGCCTCACAGAACCCAGGAATGGACTAACAGTAACTGAAGGGAAATGGACTGGGGTGGATGGGTGGGAATGGAGGGATATGGGAAGGGGAAAGAAAGGGGGCATTGTTCAGCATGTATAATTATGTGGGGTGGCACAGGGAACGCTGTACAACACAGAAAAGACTAGTAGTCATTCACAGCATCTTAAAACGGTGATGGACTGTGAGGGCAATGGGTCATCTGGGGGACACTTGGTGATGGGGAGAGTCTAGTAACCATAGGGTTCCTAGTGGAATAGATTAATGATACCAAAATATAAATAAATAAGTGAAAATAGAAAACAAATTAATGATACCAAAATATAAAATAATAAAAGAAAAGAATGCAGCAAACCAGTTTGGAAAAGACCTATGCACCAGTTTGTATATCACAGCACTATTCACAAAAGACAAGTTGAGTGTCCATCAGGAGATGAATAGATAAAATGTGCTACATATACACAATATAATATTACTCTGCAATAAGAAGAAAATAAAATACTACCTTTTCCAACAACATGGATGGAGCTAGAGAGTATTATGCTCAGTGAAATAAGCTAGGTACAGAAGGATGAGTATGAAATAATTTAATTCATCTGGGGAGTTAAATAGCAGAGATAAACCTGAGGGAACAAAACATCAGCAGACTCACAGAACCCAAGACTGGACTAATAGTTACAAAAGGGAAACAGATTGTGGTGGATGGGTTGGAATGTGGGGATAAGGGTAGGGGAGAAGGCAGGCATAATGGTTAGCATGTATAATGTGGATTTGGCACGGGACAGGCTGTGCAACACAGCAGAGACATGTAGTGATTCTACAGTATGTTACTACGTTGATGTACAATGACTGCAATGGAATATGTGGGGGAAACTAGGTGATGGGGGAGTCTAGTAAACATTTTCCTCATGTAGGTGGAGATTAATGACACCAAGAAAACAGTATATATATATATAGGTATGTATATATCAATCAATCACTAAACAAGTAACTAAAATAGAATGCAGCAACCCACTTAGAAAAAGACATAAGCACCCCTTTGTCTATCACAGCACTATTCACAATTGACAACTTAAGTCTCCATCAGAGGATGAACAGATAAACAAGATGTTGTACATATACACAATACAATATTATTCAGCCATAAGAAGAAAGTAAATACTACCATTCCAACTACATGGATGGAGCTAGGGAGTATTATGCTCAGTCAAATTAGCCAGGCAGAGCAGATGAGTACCAAATGATACCACTTATACGGGGAGTATAAAAACAGAAAAACTGAAAAAGCAAAACAGTAGCAGACTCACAAAACCCAAGAGTAGACTTACAGTTTCCAAAGAGAAAGGTACTGGGATGTAGGGGTGGGAATGGAGGGATAAGGGGTGGAGATGAAAGGGGGCATTACAATTAGCATGCGTAATATGGCATGGCATGGGGATGGCTGTACAACACAGAGAAGACAAGTAGTGATTAAGAGCATCATACCACGCTGATGGACGTTCACAGCAATGGGGTATGTGGAGGGAAGTTGGTGATTGGGGAGTTTACTAAACATAATGTTCGTCATGTAAATGTAACGTAATGATACAAAAATAAATAAATAAATAAACAATGCTGAAACCCACATTGAAAAACACATATGCAGCCCTCTGGTTCACACAGCACTATATAGAATAGAAAAGGAAAGAACTGATGTGTCCATAATTAGACTAATGGATAAAGAACAAGTGGTACATATACCAAATGGAATATTATTCAGCCATAAGAAGAAAACAAATGCTACCATTTACAACATGGATGAAGCTAAAGGGTATAATGCTCAGTGAGATTAGCCAGACAGAGGGAGGAATTCATTAAATGATTTCACTCACCTGTGGAGTATACAAACAAAGAAAACACTGAAGGAACAAGACAGTACAAGTCTCTCCAAACCTAAGGATGGACTAACAGTTACCAAAGGAAAGCGACTGTGGAGGATGGGTGGGAAGGGAGGGATAAGGGGAACATTGGGCACTATGAGAGGCACACATAATGAGGGCTGGGAGGGGAGCATGGGGAAGGCAGTAAAACACAAAGACTAGAAACACAAAGTGATTCTAAAGCATATTACTGGGCTGTAAGACAGTGACTCTCAGGGGTATGTGTTGGGGACTTGATAATGGGGAGAGTCTAGTAACCATAATGTTCCTCATGTAGCTGTTTAGTACTGACACCAAAATTAAAAGAAACACACAATACCTTGGATATGGTTTCCATATTCCTGATGCTGTGAAGGGGGTCGGCACACACTTCTCTGAAATCATACCCCTGGCTAGGGCACCAAGCTGTGAACTGGGGTCCTACTCCAATCACCATAGATACTCTGTCCCTAAAGAGGCACCACTGTGATGTCATGGAATCTCCAGGCAACAGTGCTTCTCTTGCAAAGTCCACCCCCATATGGTAGGCACTGCCCAGCCATAGCAAGCTGCATCACCTTTGCAAACACTAGTGGTTCTAGCCGACATACATATATGCATATATACACACACCCACATATACATATACATATATATATATATATATACACACACATATATATATGTATATCAAAGATTTCTCTCATCTGCGGACTACAACAACAAAGAAAAAACTGAAGGAGCAAAAGGCAGCAGCCTAACAGAACCCAAGAATGCCATAACAGTAACTGAAGGGAAAGGGACTGCGATGGATGGGTGGGAATGGATGGAAAAGGGAAGGGGAAAGAAAGGGGGCATTGTTTAGCATGTATAATGTGGTGGGGGCACAGGGAAGGCTGTACAACACAGAGAAGACTAGTACTCATTCCACAGTATATTACCACACTGATGGACAGTGATTTCAATGGTGTATCTGGGGGGAACTTGTCATGGGGGGAGTCTAGTAACTATAATGTTCTTTGTTTGGACAGTGATTTCAATGGTGTATCTGGGGGGAACTTGTCATGGGGGGAGTCTAGTAACTATAATGTTCTTTGTGGATAGCAGATTAATGATACTAAAATATTCCTAAAAAAGTAAAAATAGCAAAAAAATTAATGATACCAATATGTAGATAAATACATAATTTCAAAAAATGACTGCAGCAACCCTGTTTGGAAAAGACATATGCCCCCGAATGTTTATCACAGCACTATTCCCAATAGCCAAGGTAAGTGTCCGTAAGGAGATGAAAAGATAAAGAAGATGTTGTACATATACACAGTGGAATATTATACAGCCATCAGGAGAAAACAAATCGTACCACTTACAACAGCATGGATGGAGCTAGAGGGTATTGTACTCAATGAAAGAAGCCAGGTGGTGAAAGACAAGTATCTAATGATTTCACTCATCTGGGTATTTTTTTTTTTTTTTTTTTTTTTGTTGGCATTCCTTATATTTATTTTCTGGATTAAAAAAAATTGAATTACATAATCTTCCCAGAGCTCAAGGCATCTAGAAGTTTTTTTTTTTTTTTTTTTTTTCTTACTTTCTTTTTTTTTTTTTGAGAGGGCATCTCTCATATTTATTGATCAAATGGTTGTTAACAACAATAAAATTCAGTATAGGGGGGTCAATGCTCAATGTACAATCATTAATCCATCTCAAGCCTAATTCTCGTCAGTCTCCAATCTTCTGAAGCATAACGAACAAGTTCTTACATGGTGAACGAATTCTTACAGAGTGAATAAATTCTTATATGGTTAACAGTACAAGGGCAGTCATCACAGAAACTTTCGGTTTTGATCATGCAATATGACCTATAAACCATCAGGTCAAATATGAATATTCATTTGATTTTTGTACTTGATTTATATGTTGATCCCACATTTCTCCTATTATTATTATTATTTTTAATTTTAATAAAATGCTGAAGTGGTAGGTAGATGCAAGATAAAGGTAGAAAACATAGTTTAGTGCTGTAAGAAGGCAAATATAGATGATCAGATGATCAGGTGTGTGCCTATGGACTAAGTATTAATCCAGGCTAGACAAGGGCAGCAAGACATCCACGGATGCAGAAGATTTCTCTCAAAGCAGGGGGGGTGAGGTTCTGAGCCTCACCTCTGTTGATCCCCAAATTCTCACCTGATGGACCCCTGCGACTGTGCCTGTCTTAGGTTGTTCCTCCCTTGAGGAATCTTACCCGTCTCTGGCTAACCAGTCATCTTCCGGGGCCATACAGGGAAATGTAAAGTTGGTAAGTGAGAGAGAAGCCATATTGTTTGCAAAGGTTAGCTTTTTACTTCTTTGCAGATTTATGCCCTGTGGCTTCTATGCCCAGCACTTGTCTCGAGGTATCTTTACCACCTGGAGGAATTATGATACTCGGTAAATTCGATATGAGGCACGAATTCTATTTAAGGTTTGTAATTAGGAAGGAAGAAGAAAAGCTATAGATGTAGCATATGAAGGAAACTTGGGAGGATTGATTATTTCTTTGACATATCTTCTTATATAGTACCTTAAGTATGTATAGGTTTTAAACTACTAACTAATTTGCACACACATATTAACATAATAGGAATACGGTGACATAAACAAAGCAAATCTATAATTGCCAGCCATCTCCAGTGAAGCCAAGAAAACCATTTAGGCACCCTAGGCATTTGTGAAAATTTATCTATGATATGATGGATATTGTCCAACTGTACTTGAACCATCAGACAAATTAAAGCAGCCCATTTCTGGGATCTGTTCACATCCCATATGTTCTTTTAACCATAGATAGTCTATAGTCATGAGATTTTGGGGTGCTACAACTTGCACCCCTCCCAACTCCTGGTTGAGTTCCAACAGTACAGATCCAGTCAAATTCGTTGTCTCACTGTATGCACATGCCAGCCTAGACATCTCCCTCCTCCTTCTTATGGCAAGTCCAGGAGACGGTGGGCTGGATGCAGCCACAACCGCAGCATCGTCCGGATCCCTGTGGAGGCTTTTTGATGATCATCCCCCGGCACGAGTCCTCCAGAGAGTGCTGATGCTGGAAGCTCCTCCTCATATCGTATCTTAGTTCATTTTCTGGGTATCCAAGCTAGGCCTTGATCTTCTGCGTAGAAACAAACAGACCCTTTGCCCACACTTTGACATGCCCTCTATACCACTGTGAACTCATTGGAGGTCAGCACACAGTAACTGCTTTTTTTTTTTTTTTTTTAATTAAGAGAAAGGAATATTATCAGAAAAGAGTACCTCCATAGCTGATCATCTGACACCCTTTAAGTGATCAACATTAAGGATATTTAAAGCATGCGTTGATCTTTGATTTACCAATAGTTTTATCCTGTTAAGGAGTAATCCCCCTTTTCTTTCTTTCTTTCTTTTTTTTTTTTTAATTTTTAATCTACACTTACCTGAAGAATACTATGTTTATTATGCTCTCCCCTATATCAGGTCCCCCCTAACAACCACATTACGGTTACTGTCCATCAGCTTAGCAAAATGTGGTAGAGTCACTACTTGTCCTCTCTGTGTTGTGCAGCCCACCCTCCCCTTTCTCCCTCGCCCTCATGCATGCTAATCTTAATACCCCCCTTCTTCTTCCCCCCCCTTATCCCTCCCTGCCCACCCATCCTCCCCAGTTCCTTTCCCTTTGGTACCTGTTAGTCCATTTTTGGGTTCTGTAATTCTGCTGCTGTTTTGTTCCTTCAGTTTTTCCTTTGTTCCTATACTCCTCAGATGAGTGAAATCATTTGGTATTTCTCTTTCTCCGCTTGGCTTATTTCACTGAGCATAATACTCTCCAGCTCCATCCATGTTGCTGCAAATGGTTGGATTTTTCCACTTCTTATGGCTGAGTAGTATTCCATTGTGTATATGTACCACATCTTCTTTATCCATTCATCTACAGATGGACATTTAGGTTGCTTCCAATTCTTGGCTATTGTAAATAGTGCTGCGATAAACATAGGAGTGCATCTGTCTTTCTCAAACTTGATTGCTGCGTTCTTAGGGTAAATTCCTAGGAGTGGAATTCCTGGGTCAAATGGTAGGTCTGTTTTGAGCATTTTGATGCACCTCCATACTGCTTTCCACAATGGTTGAACTAATTTACATTCCCACCAGCAGTGTAGGAGGGTTCCCCTTTCTCCACAGCCTCGCCAACATTTGTTGTTGTTTGTCTTTTGGATGGCAGCTATCCTTACTGGTGTGAGGTGATACCTCATTGTAGTTTTAATTTGCATTTCTCTGATAATTAGCGATGTGGAGCATCTTTTCATGTGTCTCTTGGCCATCTGTATTTCTTTATTGGAGAACTGTATGTTCAGTTCCTCTGCCCATTTTTTAATTGGGTTATTTGTTTTTTGTTTGTTGAGGCGTGTGAGCTCTTTATATATTCTGGACGTCAAGCCTTTATCAGATCTGTCATTTTCAAATATATTCTCCCATACTGTAGGGTTCCTTTTTGTTCTATTGATGGTGTCTTTCGCTGTACAGAAGCTTTTCAGCTTAATGTAGTCCCACTTGCTCATTTTTGCTGTTGTTTTCCTTGCCCGGGGAGATATGTTCAAGAAGAGATCACTCATGTTTATATCTAAGAGGTTTTTGCCTATGTTTTTTTCCAAGAGTTTAATGGTTTCATGACTTACATTCAGGTCTTTGATCCATTTTGAGTTTACCTTTGTATATGGGGTTAGACAATGGTCCAGTTTCATTCTCCTACATGTAGCTGTCCAGTTTTGCCAGCACCATCTGTTGAAGAGACTGTCATTTTGCCATTGTATGTCCATGGCTCCTTTATCAAATATTAATTGACCATATATGTTTGGGTTAATTTCTGGGGTCTCTAATCTGTTCCACTGGTCTGTGGCTCTGTTCTTGTGCCAGTACCAAATTGTCTTGATTACTATGGCTTTGTAGTAGAGCTTGAAGTTGGGGAGTGAGATCCCCCCTACTTTATTCTTCTTTTTTAGGATTGCTTTGGCTATTCGGGGTCTTTGGTGTTTCCATATGAATTTTTGAATTATTTGTTCCAATTCATTGAAGAATGTTGCTGGTAATTTGAGAGGGATTGCATCAAATTTGTATATTGCTTTCGGCAGGATGGCCATTTTGACGATATTAATTCTTCCTAGCCATGAGCATGGGATGAGTTTCCATTTATTAGTGTCCCCTTTAATTTCTCTTAAGAGTGACTTGTAGTCTTCAGAGTATAAGTCTTTCACTTCCTTGGTTAGGTTTATTCCTAGGTATTTTATTCTTTTTGATGCAATGGTGAATGGAATTGTTTTCCTGATTTCTCTTTCTATTGATTCGTTGTTAGTGTATAGGAAAGCTACAGATTTCTGTGTGTTGATTTTGTATCCTGCAACTTTGCTGTATTCCGATATCAGTTCTAGTAGTTTTGGAGTGGAGTCTTTAGGGTTTTTTATGTACAGTATCATATCATCTGCAAATAGTGACAGTTTAACTTCTTCTTTACCAATCTGGATTCCTTGTATTTCTTTGTTTTGTCTGATTGCCGTGGCTAGGACCTCCAGTACTATGTTAAATAACAGTTGGGAGAGTGGGCATCCCTGTCTGGTTCCCGATCTCAGTGGAAATGCTTTCAGCTTCTCGCTGTTCAGTATAATGCTGGCTGTGGGTTTATCATATATGGCCTTTATTATGTTGAGGTACTTGCCCTCTATTCCCATTTTGCTGAGAGTTTTTATCATGAATGGATGTTGAATTTTGTCAAATGCTTTTTCAGCATCTATGGAGATGATCATGTGGTTTTTGTCTTTCTTTTTGTTGATGTGGTGGATGATGTTGATGGATTTTCGAATGTTGTACCATCCTTGCATCCCTGGGATGAACCCCACTTGGTCATGGTGTATGATCCTTTTGATATACTGTTGAATTCTGTTTGCTAATATTTTATTGAGTATTTTTGCATCTACATTCATCAGGGATATTGGTCTGTAATTTTCTTTTTTGGTGGGGTCTTTTCCTGGTTTTGGTATTAGGGTGATGTTGGCTTCATAGAATGAGTTTGGGAGTATTCCCTCTTCTTCTATTTTGTGGAACACTTTAAGGAGAATGGGTATTATGTCTTCTCTGTGTGTCTGATAAAATTCCGAGGTAAATCCGTCCGGCCCCGGGGTTTTGTTCTTGGGTAGTTTTTTGATTACTGTTTCAATTTCTTTGCTTGTAATTGGTTTGTTTAACTTTTGTGTTTCTTCCTTGGTCAGTCTTGGGAGGTTGTATTTTTCTAGGAAGTTGTCCATTTCTTCTAGGTTTTCCAGCTTGTTGGCATATAGGTTTTCATAGTAGTCTTTAATAATTCTTTGTATTTCTGTGGAGTCTGTCGTGATTTTTCCATTCTCATTTCTGATTATGTTGATTTGTGTTGACTCTCTTTTTCTCTTAATAAGTTGGGCTAGAGGCTTATCTATTTTGTTTATTTTCTCAAAGAACCAGCTCTTGGTTTCGTTGATTTTTGCTATTGTTTTATTCTTCTCAATTTTGTTTATTTCTTCTCTGATCTTTATTATGTCCCTCCTTCTGCTGACTTTAGGCCTCATTTGTTCTTCTTTTTCCAGTTTTAATAGTTGTGATGTTAGACTATTCATTTGGGATTGTTCTTCCTTCTTCAAGTGTGCCTGGATTGCTATATACTTTCCTCTTAAGACTGCTTTCGCTGCATCCCACAGAAGTTGGGGCTTAGTGTTGTTGTTGTCATTTGTTTCTATATATTCCTTGATCTCTATTTTGATTTGTTCATTGATCCATTGATTATTTAGTAGCATGTTGTTAAGCCTCCATGTGTTTGTGAGCCTTTTTGTTTTCTTTGTAGAATTTATTTCTACTTTCATACCTTTGTGGTCTGAAAAATTGGTTAGTAGAATTTCAATATTGTGGAATTTACTGAGGCTCTTTTTGTGAGCTAGTATGTGGTCTATTCTGGAGAATGTTCCATGTGCACTTGAGAAGAATGTATATCCTGTTGCTTTTGGATGTAAAGTTCTATAGATGTCTATTAGGTCCATCTGTTCTAGTGTGTTGTTCAGTGCCTGTGTGTCTTTACTTATTTTCTGCCCGGTGGATCTATCCTTTGGGGTGAGTGGTGTGTTGAAGTCTCCTACAATGAATGCATTGCAGTCTATATCCCTCTATAGTTCTGTTTGTATTTGCTTCACATATGCTGGTGCTCCTGTATTGGGTGCATATATATTTAGAATGGTTATATCCTCTTTTTGGACTGAGCCCTTTATCATTATGTAGTATCCTTCTTTATCTCTTGTTACTTTCTCTGTTTTGAAGTCTATTTTGTCTGATATTAGTACTGCAACCCCTGCTTTCTTCTCACTGTTGTTTGCCTGAAATATGTTTTTCCATCCCTTGACTTTTAGTTTATGCTTATCTTTGGGTTTAAGGTGAGTTTCTTGTAAGCAGCATATAGATGGGTCTTGCTTTTTTATCCATTCTATTACTCTATGTCTTTTGATTGGTGCATTAAGTCCATTTACATTTAGGGTGACTATTGAAAGATATGTACTTATTGCCATTGCAGGCTTTAGATTCGTGGTTACCAAAGGTTCAAGGTTAGCTTCTTTAGTATCTTACTGCCTAACTTAGCTCGCTTATTGAGCTGCTATATACACTGTCTGGAGAGTCTTTTCTTCTCTCCCTTCTTATTCCTCCTCCTCCATTCTTCATATGTTGTGTGTTTTGTTCTGTGCTCTTTTTAGGGGTGCTCCCATCTAGAGCAGTCCCTGTAGGATGCCCTGTAGAGGTGGTTTGTGGGAAGCAAATTCCCTCAGCTTTTGCTTGTCTGGGAATTGTTTGATCCCACCATCATATTTAAATGATAGTCGTGCTGGATACAGTATCCTTGGTTCAAGGCCCTTCTGTTTCATTGCATTAAGTATATCATGCCATTCTCTTCTGGCCTGTAGGGTTTCTGTTGAGAAGTCTGATGTTAGCCTGATTGGTTTTCCTTTATAGGTGACCTTTTTCTCTCTAGCGGCCTTTAAAACTCTTTCCTTGTCCTTGATCCTTGCCATTTTAATTATTATGTGTCTTGGTGTTGTCCTCCTTGGATCCTTTCTGTTGGGGGTTCTGTATAATTCCATGGTCTGTTCGATTATTTCCTCCCCCAGTTTGGGGAAGTTTTCAGCAATTATTTCTTCAAAGACACTTTCTATCCCTTTTCCTCTTTCTTCCTCTTCTGGTATCCCTATAATACGAATGTTTTTCCTTTTGTATTGGTCACATATTTCTCTTAGTGTTGTTTCATTCCTGGAGATCCTTTTATCTCTCTCTATGTCAGCTTCTATACGTTCCTGTTCTCTGGCTTCTATTCCTTCAATGGCCTCTTGCATCTTATCCATTCTGCTTATAAATCCTTCCAGGGATTGTTTCACTTCTGTGATCTCTTTCCTGACATCTGTGATCTCCTTCCGGACTTCATCCCACTGCTCTTGCATTTTTCTCTGCATCTCATCCCATTGCTCTTGCATTTTTTTCTGCATCTCTGTCAGCATGTTCATGATTTTTATTTTGAATTCTTTTTCAGGAAGACTAGTTAGGTCTGTCTCCTTCTCAGGTGTTGTCTCTGTGATCTTTGTCTGCCTGTAGTTTTGCCTTTTCATGGTGATAGAGATAGTTTGCAGAGTTGGTACAAGTGACCGCTGGAAGAGCTTCCCTTCTTGTTGGTTTGTAGCCTTTTCCTGGGAGAACAGCGACCTCTAGTGGCTTGTGCTGGGCAGCTGTGCGCAGACAGGGCTTCTGCTTCCTTCCCAGTTGCTTTCGGGTTTATCTCCGCTGTTGCTGTGGGCTTGGCCTGGCTGGGGCTGTTCCTCCAAAATGGTGGAGCCCCGTTGGAGGGGGAGCAGCCAGGAGACTATTTATCTCCGTAAGGGGCCTCTGTGCTCCCTGCTGCCCAGGGGGTTAGAGTGCCCAGAGATCCCCAGATTCCCTGCTTCTGGTCTAAGTGACCTGTCCTGCCCCTTTAAGATTTCCAAAAAGCACTCTCCAAACCAAAACAGCAGCAGCAACAATGAGAGAGGGAACAGAAACAAAGAGAAAAAAAAAAGGAAAAAAAAGGAAAAAACAAGCGATTTTTTTTTTTTTTTTTTTTTTTTGTCCTCAGGTGCCGGTCCCAGGCACCCGCTCACTGGTCCTGCTGCCCTGTCTCCCTAGCACCAGGGTCCCTGTCCTTTCAAGGCTTCCAAAAAGCACCCACCCACCGGTCCCGCAGGGAAGGAACGCTCAATATTCTTTGTCCTCAGGCACTGGTCCCACGCACCCGCTCACCAGTCCCGCCGCCCTGCCTCCCTAGCACCGGGGTCCCTGTCCCTTCAAGGCTTCCAAAAAGCACTCGGCAAAAAGAGAGAAAAAAAAGGGGAAAAACGCGCGATTTCTTCCGTCCTCAGGTGCTGGTCTCAGGCACCCACCCACCGGTCCCACAGGGAAAAATGCGGGATATTCTTTGTCCTCAGGTGCCGGTCCCAGGCACCCGCTCACCAGTCCCGCCGCCCTGCCTCCCTAGCACCGGGGTCCCTGTCCCTTTTAGGCTTCCAAAAAGCACTCGCAGAAAAGAGAAAAAAAAAAAAGGGGAAAAACGCGCGATTTCCTCTGTCCTCAAGTGCCGGTCTCAGGCACCCGCCCACCGGTCCCGCAGGGAAAAACGGGGGATATTCTTTGTCCTCAGGCACCGGTCCCAGCCACCCGCTCACCAGTCCCGCCACCGTGCCTCCCTAGCACTGGGGTCCCCGTCCCTTCAAGGCTTCCAAAACGCGCTCGCCAAAAAGAGAAAAAAAAAAAAAAAGGGGAAAAACGCGCGACCTTCTCCATCCTCAGGCACCGGTCTCAGGCACCCGCCCCCAGGTCTCGCAGGGAGAAACGCGGGATATTCTTTGTCCTCCGGCGCCGTTCCCAGGCACCTCCTCACCGGTCCCGCCACCCTGCCTCCCCAGCAACGGGGGCCCGTCCCTCTAAGGCTTCCAAAAAGCGCTCGCCAAAAAAAAAAAAAAAAAACCGCTCCGGTTTCTCTCCACCCGCCGGAAGCCGGGGGGAGGGGCGCTTGGGTCCTGCCAGGCTGGGGCTTGTATCTTACCCCCTTCACAAGGTGCTGGGTTCTTGCAGGTGTGGATGTGGTCTGGATGTTGTCCTGTGTCCTGTGGTCTCTATTTTAGGAAGATTTTTCTTTGTTATATTTTCATAGCTCTATGTGTTTTTGGGAGGAGATTTCCACTGCTCTACTCATGCCGCCATCTTGGCTCCGCCCCCCCTCATCTGGGTATTTTAAGAACATAAAAAGACCTGAAGGAGGAAAACAGCAGCAGACTCACAGAACCCAAGAATGGACTAATAGTTACAAAAGGGAAACAGACTGGGGGGATTGGTTGGAATGTAGGGATAAAGGTGGGGGAGAAAGAAGGCATTATTATTACCATGTGTAATGTGGGTTTGGCACCAGGAGGACTGTATAACACAGAAGAGACAAGTAGTGATTCCACAGCATCTTACTACATTGATGGACAATGTGGGGGCAACATGGTGATGGGGGAGTCTAGTAAACATAATTTTACTCATATAATTGTAGATTAAAGACACGAAAATAAATAAATAAATAAATGAAGTGGCAACCCAGTTTCAAAGACATATGCACCCCTATGTTAATCACATCACTATTCACAATAGCCAAGCAATATGTCCATCAGTAGATGAATGGATGAAGATGTGGTACATATACACAGTGGAATATTGTTCAGCCATAAGAAGAAAACAAATCCTACCATTTGCAACAACATGGTTGCAGCTACAGGGTATTATACTCAGTGAAATAAGCCAGGCGGAAAAAGACAAGTATCAAATGATTTCAATCATCTGGGGAGTATAAGAACAAAGAAAAAACTGAAGGAGCAACACAGCAGCATACTCACAGAACCCAAGAATGGCCAAATATTTACCAAAGGGAAAGGGACTGGGTAGGATGGGTGGGAATGGAGGGATGAGGGGGAAAATGTGGCATTACGTTGAGCACACATAATATAGCGGGGATGGGACAGGGGAAAGGCAGTATATACAGAGAAGACAAGTAAGGATTCTATAGCATCTTACTACGCTGATGGACTGTGACTGTAATGTGGTATGTGGGGGGTCTTGATAACGGGGTGTGTTAGTAACCATAATGCTGCATGTAACTGTTTAGTACTGACTCAAAAATAAAAAGAAACAGTATCTTGGTTCTGGTTTCCATTTTCCCTGATGTTGTCAAGGTGGTCAGCGCCCACATCACCAAAATCACACTCCCGGCTAGAGCAGCAGGCTCTTAAGTGGGTACTGCACCTCTCACCATACACATTCTGTCCATAGGAAACATGCACCACTGTGACGTCATGGAATCTCCAAGCAACAGTGCTGCTCTTGCAAAGCCCACCCCCAGACTGTGGCACTGCCCATCTCCAGCAGACTTCATCATCTTAGCAGACATCAGTGGTTATGGCCTATATATATCAAAAAATTTCCAAAGGGAAAGGGACTGGTGAGGATGGGTGGGAAGGGAGGGAAAAGGGTGAAAACAGGGCATTACAATTAGCACACATAAAGTAGTGCTGAGGGGACGGGGGAAAGCCAGTATATATAAGTAATTATTCTACAGCTTCTTAGTATGCTGATGGACAGTGACTGTAATGGGGTATGTGGGGGGAACTTGATTATAGGGGTAGTCTAGTACCCATAATGTTCAAGTAATTGTACATTGACGATACCAAAATAAAAATAACGAAATAAAGAAAATAAAGTAATAAAAAAAGAATAAGGTAAGAATCTTACTTTCTGGCAAATAGAGAATCTATGGCATCTTACTACACTGGTGGACAGTGACTGCAAAAGGAAGAGGGGGACCTGATAACATGGGTGAATGTAGTAACCACATTGTTTTTTCAAGTGAAACCTTCATAAACGTGTGTATTAATAATACCTTAATAAATCAAAGAATCCTACCCGTTAACATACTGGATGTTCAAACGCAATCTTATCTTTAAGATGGGATGCTTCCTGCCTTTTACTATGTTGTTTCTGACTGAGTTTACTTGACATATTAATCGCCCAGGTTATATATTACTTGATTAGGGACTGAAGGAGGAAAAGCAGCATCTGGGCAAAGTTAAAGATAAACTAGGCCTTTTTGCAGGCTAAAGTAAATTTTACAATAGCCTCATTTAATTGACACAATGCAGACTTGGGCTATGCTGAGGTATTTTCTAATCTGGGAAATGTTTGAACATTCCAGGCCAGGCTACTCCTGGCTTTTTAGTTTTAACTAATCTTCACGGAAGAATGCTTATACTCCTAGTTTGGTATTTTACTTGAGAGAATTAATGTGACTCTGACTTTGCTGAATTGTTTAATTCAGAGTTTTGGTAGGGGTCTTTTTCCAGAGGCCCTCACCCTACTCTGACTACACCCACGGTCCCTGTCTAATCAGAATCCCTGTGGCCGACAGCGAACCGAAATGACGGTAAGATATGAATTTCTAAATACAAGAAAATGCACTGTCAGTTCCCATACCAAGTAAGGAAACTTCACTCCCAAATAAAAAATATGGGAGGTACCTCACGAAAAATTGTTTAATTCTAAAGGCATTGCATCCAGGCGGCCTCTTGTCCTCCGCCCCGCCCCGGGGCACACTTGAACCTCAGCTCGCCCGACCTCACCCTCGAGGCCCCCGCCGAGAAAACCCACACACGGCAAAATGCCCACCGGCCTCCCCGTCTGCGCGGCACGGCACCTCCACCTGCGTCCCCGGCCCGGGAGGCGGGAGCAGGTGGGCGTCGAGGCTCTGGGCCGGGCCGACGCAAACCGCGGGGTGGAGAGCAGCCGCCCTCACCACCCGGCCCTGACGGAAGAGCAGCGGCTCCGTAGAGCCCCTCCCCAACTGCCACGGAGAACTTCACCGGCCGCTCGCACGTCTGCCCCGGGCGCACCTGCTCCGCTCCCTCCCTTCCTGTGCGGCTCCTTCTGCAGAGTGCGTGGACTCCCCGACCCCAACCGAACCCCGGAAGCCCACAACCTGCGTCGGCCGCTTCCCGACCACGAGCTGCCCACCGAGCCACTCGCAGAAGCGCCCGCCCACTCGTCTGGCTCCCCTGAACCTTCAGGCGGAGGCAGGGGTTACGGAGCCACGTCCGGGTCCCGACGCACCCCGCGGCCACGTACCTTCCGGCCCGCAGAGACCTCTCTGTCGCCTTCACTTTGAAGCAGGGCCCGCTGTGGACCCTCCACTGCAGGTCTGTCGCAGCGGGAGCCGCTTCTCGGCTGAGCTCTCTGATGTCCGGCCGGGCCAGCGGCTCAAGTCCGAGCCGATCGCCGCCCTCAGGCCGCTGCGGGAGAGCGGAGGAGGGTCGAGGCGGCGATCCGAGGCCGGTGCACCCCCGCATGCGCGCCAGGAGGAAGGCCCAGCCGAGCACGGTGCGGGTCCGTCCGCATCTGCTGCCTGGAATGGACGGAGCGAGCCGCTCCTGACCGGACCGAAGCACGGACTGAAAGGCAGAAGCTGCCTTTCCCGGCGGCTCTCGCGACACTACTGACAGGGATAAGGCGGCAGTGGCGCCTGCAGCTACTACGCAGCCGCCGGACTTAAGCGATCTGCGCCCAATGGCTGCCCTCCATCGACTGACGGCCCTCCCGGCCAATGGGCGCGAGTCGCCCGGGCGCAGCCCCGCCCCCGACTCTCCGCAACAGTTAGTTAGAAGATGGAAAATAGAAGGAAAAAAATTAAATCTATTTTCTGTCTCTATGTATTTATCTCTTCTAGACATTTCATATAAAGAAATTATACAATATGTGATCTTCTGTGTCTGCTTCTTTCACTTATAATGTTTTCAAGGTTTATCCATGTTGTAGGATCTATCAATACTTCATTCCTTTTTATGACAACAGTATTTCACGCTTTGGATATAAGATCTTTGTGTTTTATCCATTCATCAGTTGATGCGGTTGTTTTCACTTTTTGGCTGTTATAAATAATGCTTCTATGAACACACTGTACACATTTTTCTGTAAGTGTTTTCAAATCTACGTAGTAATGGAATTTCTGGGTCATATGGTATGCTATGTCTAACTTTCTGAGTAACTGCCAAATTGTTTTCCAAAGACGCTGTCCCATATTACATTCCCACCAGAAATGTATGAGGCTTTTAAATTCTCCACATCCTTATCAACACTTATTTTTTCTGTTCCTGGTGATTTTTTAAACTATCTTAACTGTCTTTGTGGGCATGAAGTAGTAGTTTCTTTGCCCTTTAACTTTTGTTGTGTCCCTTGTAATCAATACAGAGCTCAAGTTTTTGTTACCTTGTCTGACAACCCTTTTCTTTATGTTATGCATTTATTTCATTTCTTGTACCTTAATTACCAACTTTACTGGATTTATTTTTAATCACATAATTTTGTGCTTATTGTCATATTATTTGAAAAAATTCTTTTCTTTCAGATTAATATTCTTTTTCTATTTCCTCATTCCACTTTTCTCCATGTCTCAGTTTAAAATTTCTATTCAGTATGTCTATTTTTTAAGAGGCCACCACAGATATTTTTATTTTTTATTTTTTCCTTTTTTATTTTGGTATGATTAATGTACAATTACATGAGCAACATTATGGTTACTAGACCCCCCCATTATCAAGTCCCCACCACATGCCCCATTGCAGTCACTGTTCATCAGCATAATAAGATGCTATAGAATCACTACTTGTCTTCTCTGAGGTATCCTGCCCTCCCTGTGCCCGCTCATCCCCCACTACATTATGTGCGCTAATTGTAATGCCCCTTTATCCCCCTTGTCCCTCTCTTCCCACCCATGCTCCCAGCTCCTTGACCTTTGGTAAATGCTATAGTCCATTCCTGGGTTCTGTGAAACTACTCCTGTCCTGTTCCTTGAGTTTTTTTTTTGTTCTAATACTCCACAGATGAGTGAAATCACTTGATACTTGTCTTTCTCAGCCTGGCTTATTTCACTGAACATAATACCCTCTAGCTCCATTCAGCGCCATAGATATTTTCAGATGCATTCTCAACAATATCTCAGGTGATCGTGATGCTTTAAACTTCCTTCACAAAAACAAAGCCTTCTTAAACATTGGTCATTCTCTTCCCCTTTTATGTGCTATTATTTTCTCGTATTTTTGTTCAAAGTGTATCATAAATCCCTCACATGAGGCATTGTTATTGTTTCATGTAGTCGTTCAAAGCATTTACCACAGTCCACAATGTCTTTGTTCATTCCCTTTTGCTTTTCTACAATTTTTTTAAATTTTGAATTAAGGTATTATTGATGTGCACACTTATGAAAGTTTCACATGAAGAAACGTGGTTACTACATTCACCCATATTATGGGGACCCCCCCTTACCTATTGCAGTCACTTTGCATCGGTGTAGTAAGATGCCACAGATTCACTGTTTGCCTCCTTAGCTGCACAGACACTTTCTAACTCTTTTTCTCTCTTTCTTCCGGTACCCCTATAATGCAAATGTAGTTCCATTTGGATTGGTCAGACATTTCTATTAATACTCCTTCATTCCTGGAGATCCTTTTATCTCTCTCTGCCTCAGTTTATCTGTATTCCTGCTTAAGTGACCTCAGTGACCATCATTATTAAGTAACTTTTTAAATGCGATTTTAATTTAAATGGATTTTGAAGATAACAGTAGAATAATCTGGAAAATACTAAAGTGATCATACCCTACAGGTGCTTAAAATTACTTAAACCAAGATTATAAAAACAAATTTTGTTTTTTTAGAATCCAGGGATTACCATTAAATAAAAATTAATTTGATTGTTTGGCTTACTCTATTTCTTTCTGCTGGACCTTTCCCATATTATAAAATATTTCCATTATGCTAAGAAATAAAAAGCATGTGTCAAAGCAAACCAGAAATAAATAAATACAAAAAAAACGGTTAGCATGTGAAAATCAGGAAAAAAACAAGGCTATCTTTGTGCATAATGTTTACATGTCATGTATTTAATGAAATCTTTGAAAATTTATTAACACAGCTTTTATGTATGTAAAAGTAAATTTACACATGAAAGTGCTTCTTCTTGAGCATTCACTTTTATCACTTCCTCCCTTCTTATTTCAAGATTAATAAGGGAAATCATCCCAACAAAATGCCTTTAGTTAAGTGAGCCAGAATTTAAACACTGCCCTGATTCTTTCAGTTGTAAACTCATACAAGTACCACATGTGTAAAGTACTATTCCTGACTTTGAGGAGCTCACGGTATACTGGAAGCAACTGATACAAATGACATACAGTCTTTTAACATTTTCTTTATCTATATGAGAAACCATAGCATATTTTCACTTATCTCTAGGCTAAAATTAAGGTTACAGGAATAATACTGAAATACACCTGTTAAAAAGGTCAGTTTAATGTTGTAAACTAAATATGGTTACTAGAAGTTCTCATTGCTTGGTAGATGTTGATATTTAATGCATACGTTGTGTAATACATAAATTTATATTTTTATGACAGATACTTGAAATTGAAAATTTCACTGATACATAATTTAGAACTGGGTCTTGCAATTGGTACTTGGAATATTTGTCCTTCCAATTTTTCATACAGAGATATACAGTATGGGTTCCTCCTACTGAAATAACAAAAACACCTAAAATGTCTGTTTACTATTTCACATATTTTAAAGATTTTGTGAATTTATATTATTTTCTATTCACTCTTTCTTATCTCCCAAAATGGCTATTTTCCTGGCCTTCCATCTCCTGCATCTGTATTGCAATTAATACACTTTCTATGCTGAAAATATAGATCTTTTATCTTCAATTGAAATTGACAAACAGATGCTTAAGAAAAACAAAAATAAGGATAGTTTATATTAGGACCAGGAAACTATTTAAAGCCTCTTGGTCTGCGTTGACACTTTCCTAGCTAGGTATTACCCCTGACTACCTCAGCCCCCAAAATAATGCAGTTTACACACACACAAACACACACTTCATTTGTAATTTTCAGTGTCCTTTATTCCTTGTAACACATTGGTTATGAACACATCCTTTATTCCTAGTAACACAAAGTGATCCTCTGGACTTTTTTTCTTTAATTTTCTCTTTTGGGTTTAGATCTTTTCATTGATTTTTCTTTATTCTTAAAAAATTCCATATATGTTAAAACTCCTGTGAAATCTTCTGACCTATTTCTAATATTTAACGTTCAATCTTAGAGTGCAGAGAGAATTAAAGGCAGAATTCTTATAATTCATGTTTAGCTTGGGAGAATCCAGAATTATGCTGCAAAAGGCAAAATGCAAATTTTTGTTAAAAAGAATTTTAAGACAGTATGAAAATTCACAAGTGAAAAATTAAATTTAGAGCAGTTGAATACTCCAGTAGAACTATACGTTAGCTTACCATGGTGGTGTGGGTGTGGAAGAGAATCAAAACAAAAAGCACAACTTTAGAAAGATGTGGCCATTCTTTAACTGTAAATAAACGGTCACTGATAAAGAATCTCAGAACTGTAAAGAGACTGAAAAGTCACCTTGTCCTAGCTCCTTGTCTCAAGAGGAGAGACTGAGGTAAAAAGGCAGATTATTGCCCAAAATAACAAAATTAATAACTGCTAAGAATAAAGTCTCTGAAATCTTACTCCAGTGATCACGTTCCTCTTGTAGTATGTGTGTATAGGGGGCTCATAACAGCATATTCCAACAAACCACCAGGCCCTCTCTCTACCTTTCTACTTTTGAAGTTATTAACAAGAAAAAAAATCACCTTAAAATGTGTGAAAAACCAATAAAATACCCATAATTTGAACAGATCCGCCAAAGTGCCTAATTTATGTCATTTAAATTACCATTTTAAGTTATCTAACAAAATCCAGTTTGCCTTTTTCAAACTCCTAGCATGAACAAAGCCTAATTGCCTGCTGTTTCAATCATTTCTTCCAATAAATTTCATAAAAAGCAATATGAAAAATATTGTAAGTTATAATTGAGAAAGTTTTATATATAATGCATATAAAAATACACATGTATGCAAGAATATATACACACACATATATACAAGAATTAATTAACATTCTTGTTCATATTGGCTTACTAAAGAAAGTTTATCTCATTAGATTAGATTGCATAACCTTTTTTAAGTAGTGAGTTTTAAGTACTCCTTCGAACTACAGTTTCTCTTAAAAATTATGTAATGACTGTTGTTAATCAAATAATTTATACGTAAAAAGAAATAATACTTTTCTTTCATCTAAAATAATTTTTAAAAGGTTCTTAAATGTTTTAAGTTATTTTGTGGAATTTATATGATCTAGGCAAATCCAATCATGTTTTAATTTAGTGCACAATTAAATATATTGAGTTTTAAAATCATAATACCAAATATAGTTGCAAGATATTATAGATGAACCCTAAAGTGAATTGCATTGCTTCAAAATGCAAAATGTAATTCACTTTCATAAATATTTTTATACAGTATGAACTGACATCAACCATTTTTACCACGACTCGGAATTTTTATTTTTCTACTTTAATTTATTCCATTAAAATTTGGTAAATTCAGGTTGTTTATGATAAAAGGTTAATGTTTTGCTCTTATATAAAAAACTTGGAAAGCTTTATAATATCTACACACACACATGCACACATACACACAAACGTGCACCCAGGATTCTCCCTTAAGGAACACTTAAAATCTGTCTATACTATTTGGTGCTTTACTACTTATATTATATTGCATTTTCATTTCTTTTCCTCTGGGTACCCTATATCTGGCTTAAGAAAGCAGTTTTTTTAACTTGCATAATTCCATGCTAGCAAAATTTGTTAACTTGAATTTCATTTTAAAATTGTATATTCTGATACATGTTTTTGTTTGTTTTCTTAACTAGTGAAAAAAGCCACAGATATTTAAATCTAGAGGTTTAAATGGTTTCCAGGGAAAGACAGCAGCAACAAGTTTTCTGTCTGTGAGTGTACTCCTTTTTTGTTACTTTCTCTGGTGCAAGAGTGAAGTTTGTGGTGTCTGTGTTGGTTGTGTGTTTTATTAAAAATATTTGTGTATTTACCAAATTAACTGCATTAATATCTATATAACATGCATGATTATTATTCAGTATTTTCTTGTATTTAAATGTGCACTGAGTTAATGGATTGATACAGAAAGCTCCCAAACTCAGATTGTTTTGATATATAAAAAACAACAGTAATAAACTTTTAATCTAGAGTGTTGGTAATATTTTAGTTTTATAACTCTAGGATGTGAGATAAAAAGAGTAAAATTCCACGAATTGGTGGTTCCTTACATGAATTTTTGTGTGAACATATCTAAATTTCAACAAATATTTCTCTGAGGAAAATTTTAATAGCAACTTCTCATTTAGAGGAAAAAGGTATCCTTAATTTGAGTTAATATATCTGAACCCTTTAAATCAATAGTCTTTTATAAGTTAATTTTTTCTCTTTTGAAAATCTCACAAAATGGCTTGAAATACATATGTTTATGTATTGCCTCAATATACAATTTTGCTCAACATTCAGGCATTTATAGATCATCAGAAATTCATCCATGAATCTCAGCTTAAGAATCACTAAATTAGAAAATTCATATCTTACCATAAATGAATATAGAATAAATTTATGAGTTATGCATTTTTGTAGTCTAAGTCAATAGCACTTTGTAGAAATCCCCTGCCTTACTGCTCATACACATACATATAATAATTTTGAGAGAAGCCATTCATGACATACATCCTACTTCTAAAATAGCATGTTGATAGAAAGTAAGTTTAGTTGTTGTAAATGATGTTATTAGATTTTACAGGAATGTTTTTAGCATTGTTATTTTTAGTCAATTCCAAATCATCTGATGAGATGAGCTTATAACTATTTAACAAAAATCGTTTTATTGTAAGGATTATATGATAATATTTATATATAAAAAAGTACATGAAAGAAATTGAGAAATTACATCAATTATCAAGAAACAAACCTGGGGCATGTATATTATCAAATCTTCTAAAGTATAATAATTAATTTTAAAATGTGATACTTACATTTTGGTATATTCTGATACTCCTAAACTAAAAAAAAGCAGTTGTCAATAGGAAATTGTTGGTCAAATACAGTTATCTGTTTGGATAGCACTTGAACAGTTAATTTCAAAGTACTTAATTGTAAATTATGATTTCTTGTCATCTTTTTGTGGTATAGTTTCAAATTCATAATGACAGTTTTTTGGGAAAATAAATAATGCTACAGTATGTTTCTCATATATTAATAATTTGATTAGTTATTTTATTTTGAAAGACATTTTTCTTAGAAAATATAAACAAAAAACCATATGAAATTATTTAGACACATCAAATTTCATCATGTCAACAAGAAATAAAAATATTTGCAGACTTAAATATTAGGGTTACTACCTTTATTTTCCTAATATTTTACCTAAGACAGTTATTTTTGAATTCTAAGTAGAATTAGAAGATGCTACTGTTTCACCCTTTTCTTACTTTGGCTACTCAAATGATATTTTATATGGTACATGCTTCAAACTTTCAGATGCCCAGGGAAATTCACTCTGTTTATATAAAACTATCTAAGATTTATCATAGCACTAAGACATATGCATCTCTCTATACTTGGCATATTGCCTTAGTGAAAATATATGTTATATTCATTGTTCATGTACAGGAGTTATGAAGCTCAATAAAAAAATGAAATTTAGACAACATTGTGTCTGGGTGTGGAGAGGGAAACCTGACATTCTAAAATACAAATATTTTATTTTTAAATCTCGTACGTTTGCTTTAAAATTGTCAGGACAAAAATTAATGAGATAATAAAAGTCATAAACCAAAAATGTAAATTTACTTCATAATTTTAAAACAAATTTTGCACTCATATGTTATGTAATAGATAAAAATACTTTTGATCTTGTTTTATTTTTCAATGTAATATCCCCACTTCAATCTAAGCAAATTATATAGGTCGATTTTTTATAGTCAAAAATAAATGAAAGCATTTAAAATTTTATTTTCCTCTGCTTTTCTCAAGTCTTTATTCACTAGTTTCAAAAATATATTCTTTATGGTTGTTTATAGAAAAGGGTTACATTGTTTTAATTATGAAAATATTATATACCTATTACCAAGTATTCAGTTTTTATCTCTTTGATATAATTTAACACAGAACCAGTTTTAAAAGGAGACAATTGTTATTTCACATTCACCTTTCAAATGTAAAGAAATAAATGCAGCACATATTCTTTGAAAAAATGATCAATTCTATGATCAGAATTGCCAGAAATTAGCATAAGCATAGATGATATAAAGCACACACATTGCTAAAGCATGTCTTCCCGCAACAGCAATTTTACAGTTTAACTAAGAAACATTAATAAGAGATTCAGGACGTTGCAGTAGTGTCCCTGGAGAGCGTTTGGCTGTTTAAATGGCTAATTCAGATTATTTTTCCAACTTTCATCCCTGAATTCTAAATAGCCTGTATTCATCCCAACTTATTCTACATAAAGACATAAGTTTTCCAAGAAAGGAAAAAAATTAGGTTTTTTTATTTTAAAAATGAAAAGAATATTTTATATTTAAAATGTTGAATTTAGTGAACTAGTAAACTTGCCAACGTTTCTACTAGACTCTCCTTGAATATAAAGATGGAATTATAAAAAAATGAGCTTCCCATTATATATTTTTTATTTCATCTTCAAATTTCTACTTTCATTCACTCATTATTATCCATTCATTTCACAATTCCGTTTGAGCTAAATCTCCATGGGAGCACCATGCTAAACTAAGCAGGAAAAAGAGTGAATAATTACAATCTCAGCCTGCAAGATTCCAGCATTTTATTGGGAAGCAAAACAAGGCAACTCTGTGAAGTATATAAAGTTAATATAAAGTAACATTCTTTCAACATCCATGATGTTTGAATTCAAGATCAAAAGTGTTTTATTTTATAAGGTGGAATAAATTTTTAAATGCACTATTAAAAAATCAAGAAAAGGTAGTTGGATGAGGTAACAGGGATGTGAATTTTGGTCAGAATCTGCTTATTTTTTTTTAGAATAGATTATATGCTGTGTAAAGCTAGAAGCCTCAGAAAACATGCTAATAATAACAAAATTATATTTTGAGTTTGAGTATTTATAAAGCTAGTATATTTAAGCTGGAACACACAAAAATATGGTAAATTTATTAAGGTTATGGTAACACATTTGACAGACACATATAATAAAGATACTGCACCTCAATGATGTAAGAAAGGACAATTCATTTAATTTTCAAAATCCAATACGTACTGCCTTCCTCTCTTTTTCCCACAGATATGTGGGGGAAATGACTAATAGTGAATGAGTAAATAATGATGATGATGATAAAATATCCTGAAATATTAGAGCAAAAAGGGCATTCAAGAGGGAGCATCTTGTACAGGCAATTAAACTTTTAAAGAGTACTCCTGTTCTTAGCAGTCTATAAGTTAAATTCAAATTAAACAAAAAAAAAAAAAATCTAGCCACTTGCTTGAATGATGTTATGGAGTGAGAGCAGCTGATTGAATGAAAATACTAACTTCATTTGTATGTCTTGACATCACTTGCTGTGGGCAGTTATAAAATATATGAACATTAGAAAAATAAGAGATTGTATACATTTTGTTCTTTATTTTTATTTTAAATGTTTTCAATTAAGGAACATTAAGTGCACATATATAGATACTATCCTGTTATCTTTACATTTCAACTTGGGAGGTCTTTCCTCTCTTGTAGATGTCCATAAGCAGTGGTTTAAAGGACATGTACAAATAGACAAAAGTAATATAGCAATTAGAATTGTAAGAACTGGGATTAAGTAAATGAAAATGGTGGAAATTGTGAATGTGCTCTGTATTTTAAGACAAAATGTTTGGAAAAGAGAATTAAGTAGTGATGCTCTTTTCCCTGGCTGAGATTTCTGGACAGGATGTAAGTTTCAGGGGTTAAGAGTAGAATTTCTTGAACCAGGCTGCCCAAGGTTTAAACCTAGACTAAGGCACTAACTAGGAATATGACTTTGGAAGTACTTTTTAACCTCTCTAGTCCTCAGAGTTCTCACCTATAGGAAATGTGGAATAATAATAGCTACTTTAAGATTGTTGTGAAGATTATAAATGGGTACATGTTAAGGATGTAGAATACTTCCTCACACATAATACTACATAAATGTATGCTATTATTGAAATTCGTATTAACCTTAGCTTGATTTTTGAGGCTCTGATAAAATGGAAAAAAATGAAATTTTATTATTTTCATTTTCTAATATATTGAAAGACCACTTCTATCTTAACCTATAATCTGTGGTATAGATTATAATAAAGTAGGTAAGCCTAGGTCACACCATTTTTCCTTATCTCTATCCTACGTAAAAAAGTCACATTTTAATAACATTCACAATATTTAAAAAAATATATTTAAACATTGTAAAAAATGTGCTTCCCATAGTAAATACCCAATTCATTGAAAGAGTATACCAGATATTCTTGTTTCTCAAACTAGGACACATTTGCTAAGAAATCATTAACCCCTATCTATGTGTGTGGGTATATTAAAATATTTATAAGTTTTCCCTTTATCAAATATATCCCTTTGTATATATGAGCAAGGAATGTGCAACTATTAATTTATAACACAAACTAATTTAAAACTTAAATATAAAACTGTCCATTTTCTGTAAAAAGAGAGATTTGAATAACCTGGGAAAATGAGAGATCATGTTTTATAAAAAGTGGAACTTGAGCTGAGTCTTGAAAATTAGGTGGGATTTTGATAGCTAAAGGGGTAGAAATAGAAACCGGGGAAGCATGGAGAAAATAAAGCAAGCCCAGAATGGGCATGGCAGCCCATGAAAATGCAGAAAGATGAAGAATCCTGCAGACTTCAGTAATAAGTGTATCTTGGTGGCTAGTAGAAAAGATAATTGTTATATTATAAATCTAGAATTGTGGGAGATTTGAACAGTAGTAAAAATAGTGTTTGAGGAAGGTTAGTTATCCTATAGTTCTCAAGATGGATTGGAGGTGAACGATAAGAGTCAAAAAAGCATCAGTAATGAGGTTATATCTAAGCTTCCCAATGCGATAACACTGGGAAATTTGGTGGGATTATCTAGTAGTTCATTCAAGGAATACGAAAGGAGCTAACAAAAGATGACAAAACCATAGATGGAAATTTATTAGCAAAGATGTGATTTTTCAAGACTTCAGGGAAGTATAAAATAAGTAGAACTGTGGGTCAGTGCCTTTGAATTTGTCCACTCTGTGTCATAACAGCCATAGGAAGAGAGTGCCCAAGATACAAACAAGCACACAAAAAACATAATGGTAAAGAAAAATTACATAGCAAGTCGGCAGACCAAAGAAGAAAAGTTGTCACTTGTTTTGTATGGATTGGTGAATATGTAATAAAGTTAGCAATTAAAGTATTGCTGGAGAGACTTAGGAAAGTTGTTTTTATAGAATGAGGGGCATAAAAACGAAGTTTCATGCCCAAATGAAAATATCACAACTTTACCACAGCCATGTGTCTGGGCCATCCGCTGTTAGTTCCGTTGTTATGTGATAACTATCAACCAATCTGAACTAAATGATGCTGTGATACAGTGGTTATCAATGTTGATTTACATTAGAATAACCTTAGGATTATTAAACAACAAAACAAACATATTTTAAAAAACCCTGATGTCCCTTGTCCAACCCTATCATAATTGCATTAGAATATCTCTGGTAGAAATAGGCCTCTGTGCTCTTTAAGGAAACTCCACAAGTGATTCTAATCCACAGTGTAGGAGAAGAACAATTGCAATATTTAATTTTATCCTCTACAGTCTCCCGCAGGTATATTTGTTCCTTAAGAGAAGATAAGTTGGTGAGGAGCAAAACAGAATTATTCTCCAGTTCACTGTAACATTGAAATTATGAAACAATATCACTCGGATATTTCAAAACTATCTGGTTTAATAATCTTCCCACTAAAAAAATTGACCTTGAGGATTTCCTTTTCCACTGTGCTCACATTCATGGAACAAATTAATCTTTCATCAACTGCGTATTCTGAAAAAATTGTGGAAAACATGTACAATGGCTAAGCAAAACATTGTTATAGAAATTGTTCGATGGTAAAGTCATTATTTTGCTTTTCAGTATTATATCGTAATTCAATGGAATGTTTGTCATTTGCACCATAGTTTTACTTTGACAGTAGCAGACCAAGATGTTCTACTATATACTAGATGAGAAGTGCTAATAATTTTAGACTGTTTCCATAGGGTCTTATGTTTCTACTGCAACTTAAAAGTAACAGGTGCCCAAATGACACTATTGTAACTTGGCGACTTCTGTAGTGCTAGTAATTAATAGAAACTCTGGTACTGATACCCTGGGAATACCTTTCCCTAGATTTCACAGTTTATATAGTAATCAAAAATAAGGCGTTACCTGTTTATGTGTTAACAGAATAACATGTAATTTCATGTGAACATCAAACTCATTTTCCTATAGTCCACAAATATAAAAAATGTTTTCTCTTCATTTTTAGGTAACAAAATTATATTTTAACTGTGTATAAACTAATGATAATAATAAAAATATACAAAGATATATTTTATGTAAATTTTTAAATTAATGTTATCTCTAATTTTCTAATAGCATGTTTTTTTCCTGTCTTTTTTTTTTTCTGTTGTTACAGTAAATGAGGGTGGTATTAAAACAGCTTCCAATTTATGCCCAGATCCAAGAGAAGCAGAAAATGGGAATAGAGTTGAATCAGATTTTAGGTAATATTTTTTTTTCAAGATTTTTTTTTTTGAGAGGGCATCTCTCATATTTATTGATCATATGGTTGTTGACAACAAAAAAATTTTGTATAGGGGACTCAATGCACAATCATTAATCAACCCCATGCCTAATTCTCAACAGTCTCCAATCTTCTGTAGCATAACGAACAAGTTTTTACATGGTGAACAAGTTCTTACATAATGAATAAGTTCTTACATGGTGAACAGTGCAAGGGTAATCATCACAGAAACTTTCGGTGTTGATCACGCATCATGAACTATAAACAACCAGGTCAATTATGATTATTCATTTGATTTTTATACTTGATTTATATGTGAACCCCACATTTCTCCTTTATTATTATTATTATATTATTATTATTATTATTATTATTATTATTATTATTTTAAATAAAATGCTGAAGTGGTAGGTAGATGCAAGATAAAGGTAGAAAACATAGTTTAGTGCTGTAAGAGGGCAAATGTAGATGATCAGGTGTGTGCCTATAGACTAAGAATTAATCCAAGCTAGACAAGGGCAACAAAACATCCACAGATGCAGAAGATTTCTCTCAAAACAGGGGGGGGGTGAGGTTCTAATCCTCACCTCTGTTGACCCCAATTTCTCAACCTGATGGCCCCCCTGCGACTGTGCCTGTCTTAGGTTGTTCCTCCCTTGAGGAATCTTACCCGTCTCCTACTAACCAGTCATCTTCTGGGGCCACACAGGGAAATGTAAATTTGGCAAGTGAGAGAGAAGCAATATTGTTTGAAAAGGTTAGCTTTTTACTTTTTTGCAGATTTATGCCCTGTGGCTTCTATGCCCAGCATTTGTCTTGAGGTATCTTTACCACTTGGAAGAATTATGATACTCAGTAATTTCGATATGAGGCATGAATTCTTCTTAGGGGTTCTAATTATGAGGGAGGAAGAGAAGTTATAGAAGTAGCAGACAGAAGAAAACATGGGAAGATTATTTCTTTGACGTATCTTCTTGCAGGGTAACATAAGTGTGTATAGATTTTAAATTACTAATTAAATTGTGTGTACACATTAACATAGTAGAAATACAGCTACATAACCAAAGCAGACCTACAATTACCAGCCATCTCCAGTGAAACCAAGAAAACCAGTTAGGCACCATAGGCATTTGTGAAAACTTATCAATGATATGATGGATATTGTCTAACTGAATTTGAATATTTTGAGAAAAATCAGATAAATTAAAACAACACATTCCTGGGAACTGTTCATATCCCATATGTTCTTTTAACAGTAGATAGTGTATATTTGCAATATTTTGGAGCGCTGCAAATTGCACTTCTCCTAATTCTTGGTTGAGTTCCGACCGTATAGATCCAGTCAAATTTGCTGTTTTACTGTATGCACAGGCAAGCTTAGATATCTCCTTCTTCATTCCAATGGCAAGTCCAGGAACCGGTGGGATGAATGCAGCTACTACTGCAACAGCACCAGGATCTTTGTTAAAGATTTTTGATGATCACCTTCTGGAATGACTCTTCCAGAGTATGTTGATGTTGGAAGTTCTTCATATTGTATCTTAATTCGTTTTCTGGGTAGCCAAATTAGGCTTTGATCCTCTGTATAAACACAAACAAAACCCCTGCCCACACTTTGATACGACCTTTATACCCTTGTGAAGAACCTACTGGAGATCACCACATAGGAACTGCCTTTTTTACTTTTGTCTTTTATTTTCTTAAGAAAAAGAAATATTATCAGAAATATGTACTTTGATAGCTGATCATCTGACACCCTTTAAATGATCAAAATTAAGGATATTTAAAGCATGCATTAATCAGTGATTTGCAGTTAGTTTATCCTATCACGGAGTACTCCCCCTTTTCTTTCTTTTTTTTATCATTCATCTACAATTACATGAAAAACATTTTGTTTACTAGGCTCTCCCCTATACCAGGTCCCCTCCACAAACCCCCTTACAATCACTGTCCATCAGGATAGCAAAATGTAGAATCACTACTTGTCTTCTCTGTGTTGTACAGCCTCCCCTTTCTCCCACCCCCCACTATGCATGTTAATCATAATATAACCTTTCTTCTTCCCCCTCCTTAACCCTCCCTATACACCCATCCTCCACAGTCGCTTTCCCTTTGGTACCTGTTAGTCCATTCTTGGGTTCTGTGATTCTGCTGCTGTTTTGTTCCTTCGGTTTTTCCTTTGTTCTTATACTCCAGAGATAACTGAAATCATTTGGTATTTCTCTTTCTCCGCTTGGCTTATTCCACTGAGCATAATACCCTCTAGCTCCATCCATGTTGTTGCAAATGGTAGGATTTGTTTTCTTCTTATGGCTGAATAATATTCCATTGTGTATATGTACATCTTCTTTATCCATTCAACTACTGATGGACATTTAGGTTGCTTCCAATTCTTGGCTATTGTAAATAGTGCTGCGATAAACATAGGGGTGCATCTGTCTTTCTCAAACTTGATTGCTGCGTTCTTAGGGTAAATTCCTAGGAGTGGAATTCCTGGGTCAAATAGTAAGTCTATTTTGAGCATTTTGACGAACCTCCACACTGCTTTCCGCGATGGTTGAACTAATTTACATTTCCACCAGCAGTGCTGGATGGTTCCCCTTTCTCCACAAACTCACCAACATTTGTTGTTGTTTGTCTTTTGGATGGTAGCCATCCTTACTGGTTTGAGGTGATACCGCATTGTAGTTTTAATTTGCATTTCTCTGATAATTAGCGATGTGGAGCATCTTTTCATGTGTCTGTTGGCCATCTGTATTTCTTTTGTGGAGAACTGTTCAGTTCCTCTGCCCATTTTTTAATTTGATTATTTGTTTTTTGTTTGTTGAAGTGGGTGAGCTCTTTATACATTTTGGACGTCAAGCCTTTATCGGATCGGTTATTTACAAATATATTCCCCATACTGTAGGGTACCTTTTTGTTCTATTGATGGTGCCTTCTGCTGTACAGAAGCTTTTCGTCTTGATATAGTCCCACTTATTCATTTTTGCTTTTGTTTTCCTTGCCCAGGGAGATATGTTCAAGAAGAGGTCATACATGTTCAGGTCTAAGAGGTTTTTGCCTATTTTTTTTCTAAGAGTTTCATGGTTTCATGACTTACATTGAGGTCTTTGATCCATTTTGAATTTACTTTTGTGTATGGGGTTAGACAATGGTCCAGTTTCATTCTCCTACATGCAGCTGTCCAGTTTTGCCAGCACCATCTGTTGAAGAGACTGTCATTTTGCCATTGTATGTCCATGGCTCCTTTATCAAATATTAATTGACCATAAATGTTTGGGTTAATGTCTAGAGTCTCTAATCTTTTCCACTGGTCTGTGGCTCTGTTCTTGTACCAGATTGTCTTGATTACAATGGCTTTGTAGTAGAGCTTAAATTTGGGGAGTGAGATTCCCCCTACTTTATTCTTCTTTCTCACGATTGCATTGGTCATTCGGGGTCTTTGGTGTTTCCATATGAATTTTTGAACTATTTGTTCCAGTTCGTTGAAAAATGTTGCTGGTAATTTGATAGGGATTGCATCAAATCTGTATATTGCTTTGGGCAGGATGGGCATTTTGATGATATTAATTCTTCCTAGCTATGACCATGGGATGAGTTTCCATTTGTAAGTGTCCCCTTTAATTACTCTTAGGAGAGACTTGTACTTTTCAGGGTATAGGTCATTCACTTCTTTGATTAGGTTTATCCCTAGGTATGTTATTCTTTTTGATGCAATTCTGAATAGAGTTGTTTTCCTGATTTCTCTTTCTATTGGTTCTTTGTTAGTGTATAGGAAAGCCACAGATTTCTGTGTGTTAATTTTATATCCTGCAACTTTGCTCTATTCCGATATCAGTTCTAGTAGTTTTGGAGTGGAGTCTTTAGGGTTTTTTATGTACAATATCATGTCATTTGCAAATAGTGACAGTTTAATTTCTTCTTTACCAATCTGGATTCCTTGTATTTCTTTGTTTTGTCTGATTGCCATGGCTAGGACCTCCAGTACTCTGTTAAATAACAGTGGGGAGAGTGGGCATCCCTGTCTTGTTCCCGATCTCAGAGGAAAAGCTTTCAGCTTCTCGCTGTTCAGTATGATATTGGCTGTGGGTTTATCATATATGGCCTTTATTATGTTGAGGTACTTGCACACTTTACCTATTTTGCTGAGAGTTTTTATCATGAATGGATGTTGAATTTTGTCAAATGCTTTTTCAGCATCTATGGAGATGATCATGTGGTTTTTGTCTTTCTTTTTGTTGATGTGGTGGATGATGTTAATGAATTTTCAAATATTGTACCATCCTTGCATCCCTGGGAGGAATCACACTTGGTCATGGTGTATGATATTTTGATATATTTTTGAATTTTCTTTGCTAATATTTTATTGAGTATTTTTGCATCTACATTCATCAGGGATATTGGCCTATAATTTTCTTTTTTGGTGGGGTCTTCGCCTCGTTTTGGTATTAGGGTGATGTTGGCTTTATAGAATGAGTTTGGGAGTATTCCCTCCTCTTCTTTTTTTTGCAAAACTTTAAGGAGAATGGGTGTTATGTCTTCTCTGTGTGTGTGATAAAATTCAGAGGGAAATCCGTCCAGCAGGGGTTTTGTTCTTGGGTAGTTTTCTGATTACCGTTTCAATTCCTTTGCTCGTAATTGGTTTGTTTAACTTTTGTGTTTCTTCCTTGGTCCATCTAGGAAGGTTGTATTTTTCTAGGAAGTTGTCCATTTCTTCTAGGTTTCCAGCTTGGCATATAGGTTTTCATAGTAGTCTTTAATAATTCTTTGTATTTCTGTGGAGTCTGTCATAATTTTTCCATTCTCATTACTGATTCTGTTGATTTTTGTTGATTCTCTTTTTCTCTTAATAAGTTTGGCTAGAGGCTTATCTGCTTTGTTTATTTTCTCAAAGAACCAGCTCTTGGTTTCATTTATTTTTGCTATTGTTTTATTCTTCTCAATTTTGTTTATTTCTTCTCTGATCTTTATTACGTACATCCTTCTGCTGAATTTAGGCCTCATTTGTTCTTCTTTTTAGATTTTCGAAAATTGTGATGTTAGACTATTCATTTGGGGTTATTCTTCCTTCTTCAAGTGTGCCTGGATCGCTGTACACTTTCCTCTTAAGACTGCTTTCGCTGCGTCCCACAGAAGTTGGGGCTTTGTGTTGTTGTTGTCATTTGTTTTCTTATATTCCTTGATCTCTATTTTAATTTGTTCATTGATCCATTGATTATTTAGGAGCATGTTGTTAAGCCTCCATGTGTTTGTGAGCCTTTTTGTTTTCTTTATAGAACTTATTTCTAGTTTTATACCTTTGTGGTCTGAAAAGTTGGTTGGTAGAATTTCAGTATTTTGGAATTTACTTAAGCTGTTTTTGTGGGCTAGTATGTTTATTCTGGGGAATGTTCCATGTTCGCTTGAGAAGAATGTATATCCTGCTGCTTTTGGATGTAGAGTTCTATAGATGTCTATTAGGTCCATCTGTTCTAGTGTGTTGTTCAGTGCCTCCGTGTCCTTACTTATTTTCTACCCGGTGGACCTATCCTTTGGGGTGAGTGGCATGTTGAGTTCTCCTAAAATGAATGCATTACAGTATATTTCCCCCTTTAGTTCTGTTAGTATTTATTTCACATATCCTGGTGCTCCTGTGTTGGGTGCATATATATTTAGGATGGTTATATCCTCTTCTTGGACTGAGCCCTTTATCGTTATGTAGTGTCCTCCTTTATCTCTTGTTACTTTCTTTGTTTTGAAGTCTATTTTGTCTGATATTAGTACTGAAACCCCTGCTTTCTACTCGCTGTTGTTTGCCTAAAATGTTTTTCCATCCCTTGACTTTTAGTCTGTACATGTCTTAGGGTTTGAGGTGAGTTTCTTGAAAGCAGCATGTAGATGGGTCTTGCTTTTTTATCCATTCTATTACTCTGTGTCTTTTGATTGGTGCATTCAATCCATTTACATTTAGGGGAACTATTGAAAGATATGTACTTATTGCCATTGCAGGCTTTGGATTCATGGTTACCAAAGGTTCAAGGTTAGCCTCTTTAGTATCTTCCTGCCTAACTTAGCTCGCTTATTGAGCTGTTATATACACTATCTGGAGATTCTTTTCTTCTCTCCCTTCTTATTCCTCCTCCTCCATTCTTCATATGTTGAGTGTTTTGTTCTGTGCTCTTTATAGGAGTGCTCCCATCTAGAGCAGTCCCTGTAAGATGCCCTGTAGAGGTGGTTTGTGGGAGGCAAATTCCCTCAACTTTTGCATATCTGGGAATTGTTTAATCCCTCCATCATATTTAAATGATAATCATGCTGGATACAGTATCCTTGGTTCAAGGCCATTCTGTTTCATTGCATTAAATATATCATGCCATTCTCTTCTGGCCTGTAAGGATTCTGTCAAGAAGTCTGATGACAGCCTGATGGGTTTTCCTTTATAGGTGACCTTTTTTCTCTCTAGCTGCCTTTAAAACTCTTTCCTTGTCCTTGATTATTGCCATTTTAATTATTATGTGTCTTGGTGTTGCCCTCCTTGGGTCCTTTCTGTTGGGACTTCTGTGTATTTATGTGATCTGTTTGATTATTTACTCCCCCAGTCTGGGGAAGTTTTCAGCAACTATTTCTTCCAAGATACTTTCCATCCCTTTTCCTCTCTCTTCTTCTTCTGGTACCCCTATAATACGGATATTGTTCCTTTTGGATTGGTCACAGTTCTCTTAATATTGTTTCATTCCTGGACATCATTTTATCTCTCTCTGCATCAGCTTCTATGCGTTCCAGTTCTCTGGTTTCTATTCCATCAATGGCGTCTCGCATCTTATCCATTCTGCTTATAAATCCTTCCAGAGTTTGTTTCACTTCTGTAATCTCCTTCCTGGCATCTGTGATCTCCCTCTGGACTTCATCCCTTAGCTCTTGCATATTTCTCTGCATCTATGTCAGCATGTTCATGATTTTTATTTTGAATTCTTTTTCAGGAAGACTGGTTAGGTCTGTCTCCTTCTCTGGTGTTGTCTCTGTGATCATGGTTTGCCGTAATTTTGCCTTTTCATGATGATAGAGATAGTTTGCAGAGCTGGCACGAGTGATGCCTGGAGGAACTTTCCTTCTTGTTGGTTTGTGGCCTTCCTCTCCTGGGAGAACAGTGACCTCTAGTGGCTTTTGCTGGGCAGCTACAGACAGGGCTTCCAATTCCTGCCTGGCTGCTATGGAGTTTATCTCCATTAATACTGTGAGTGTGCCTTCCCTCGGGCAGTTGCTCTGATATGGTGGAGCTGCATTGGAAGGGGAGTGGCCGGGAGGTTATTTATCTCCATGAGGGGCCTCTGTGCTCCCTGCTGCCCAGGGGTTTAGAGTGCCCAGAGATTTCCAGATTCCCTGCTGCCAGACTAAGTGTCCCGGGACGCTTCTGTGTGGTTTTAGGTTCCTTGTGCCTTTAAGATTTCCAAAAAGCACTCGCAAAAAAAAAAAAAAAAAAGCCGCTTGCTTTTGTCCCTGCACACCAGCCTCAGGGACCCGCTCACAGGTCTTGCTGTCCTGTTTCCCTAGTTTCCAGCACCCCACGCATGCACTGTGTCTCCGGTATGGTCCAGATGGTTGTGGCTGGGTGTTTAGCAATCCTGGGCTCCCTCTGCCTCCTTGCTCTGACTCCTCTCCTCCCGCCAGGAGCTGGGGGAAGGGGTGCTCGGGTTCCGCCGGGCTGGGGCTTGTATCTTACCCCCTTCGTGAGTCGCTGGGTTCACGCAGGTGTTGATGTGGTCAGGATGTTGTCCTGTGTCGTATGGTCTCTATTCTAGGAAGAGTTGTCTTTGCTATATTTTCATAAATATATGTGGTTTTGGGAGGAGATTTTGGCTGCTCCACTCATGCCACCATCTTGGCTCCACCCAGTAATATTTTTAATTGTTTATTTTATTCTTTAGTTTCTTAAAGTGTAGTTTAAATGTTCAAAATAACCATCAATATGGAGATGAAGACCTGGTTATGGAAAACTGTGGCAGACAGATTCCATCAATGTTACTGTTAATAGTAATTCATTATTTTAAAGTGTCTGATTAAATATCAGTGTTTTGAGTAGTGATATTTTGTAGACTACAATGTGGCAAGCAATTTACTAAGTGGCATTTTTACATATCTTCCTTATTTATTATGAAATCCTATACTGTATTTATTACATTATACTGACATACAAATAAGAAACCTGAAGGATTTACCACAGCTAATAATTTGATGGAAATGGAATTTGAAGTCATTACTTGTCATTCCAAAATCTGACTTTTAAACACTCTATTACACTATGCTTTGAAGTCAAACAAACTTCATTTAAATCCCATCCTTGCCATAGAGTATCTTGTCTTCTCCAAGAGTTTGTTTCCTATGATCTAAAAATAAGGACAATAATACTTATCTTGCAAGGGTTGAGAGGAAGATAACATACAATAATATACACATGGTAGAATCACAGAGCTTGAGACAAAATAGGTATTCAATTAATGCTAGTATCTATTATAGTATGATATACAGAATATTATAAAATAATTATAATTAGGATAAATGTTAGTACTTGCTACAAAACATTTACAAAATGTTTTTTTACAAAAAGATATGGTTCATTGGAAATAGACAATACAATAGTAATATAATGAGTTAAATTATCTTCAAATACAGTGGATTTTAACTCATAAGATCATCTTACAGTTATATTGCTTGCACCAGGATAGATATAAGACATCAAAATGCTCACAGTTGGACTAAAATATAATGCTGTGATCATAGTTTAAGTAATGTGAAATGTTATGGACAAAAAAGGAAGTATGATATTTTTAAAGGCTAGGAGATGAGGTCACAGAAGTTTAGTATTTAGCTAAGAGATGAAGAATGATTAGAATCAGGTATAGATAGGAAGAAAAATACAGAGAAATACATTTATATTCTTGCACATTCATTACCTACATTATATTGTTTAGCCTGTTTTTGCCTGACCTTGTACTAGGAACAAATAAAACACCCAAGTCCAGGTGTAGTGCCTGCCACTCCACATAGTTCTTAGGATTTAATGTCAGAAAAGACAACAATGTGCACATGTTCATTAATTAATGACTTAGCTAATGTATCAATTAATTAAATGAAAACATGCAGATGTTATCACAAATTTAGAAAAGTACTCTGAAGTTAAAACACAAAATTATAAAAGAAACTTCTGTGAGAAACAATGAAAATATCAGTGTAGGAACCCATGCAATTTAAGAACTGCCCTCTCATATAGCCCAGACAGATTTTACCCATCCAACCTACAGTGAATGAAGAGCCTCACATTGAGCATGATCTTGAATAGCTATTCCAGGAATGCAAAGATAAGTGAGCCTAAATTGCAGAAAGTAAACGGGAGTAAAGCATAGAAAAATGTTGAGAAGATAAGGAGAAACCAGATCTCTTCTGCAGAAGAAGCAAATTGGCAGCCATTCAGCCTGATCCAGACAGAAGATATGTCTTCTTTTAAGCATACAGTGCTTTTTTTTTTATGGGAGCCAACATTTAAAATTATACGGGATGTACATACACACACACACACACACACACACACACACACACACACACAAACACACAGATTTTATATTCCTTTTTAGATTTGGCAGCTGCAACTGATACACCTCCTAAGCAACATCTGCTGGAACCAACTCACAGGCTCTCGGGGGCTGAGAAAGCTCTTGCTGGTGCATCATGATTGCTGCTAGGCTACTGCAGTCACTCAGGTCGCCCACCTGTTATGGGAAGCTCTGAAGTGTTGTAGGAGAGTGACCTGATCCAATGTATATTTCAGTAGATCATGCTTTATAGTTTATATAGATGGATCAAAGAACACAGAAGTTGTAGTTAGAAGGCTATGACAGTTATCTAGGTGTAAGATGCTAGAGGCTTGGTGATGGCAGTGAACTAGACAGATTCAAGGTGTCTTTTAAGGACAAAATTCTCAGCTACCAATGATAATTCAATATGGCAAGAAAAAAAAGTAATGAAGAGTGATCCCTAATTTTCTAACTTGAGCATCATGAGAATGTAGTAAGTGATTATATTTAATTAAATGTGGAAGTCTAGAGACTTGAGGAGAAGAATCAAGAGTTCATTTTTGAGACTGTAAACTTCAAATGTCTTAGAGATTTCCAAGTGGCACTTCAGTCCATAGTTGAACACAATTGAAATTCAGGGAAAACATGGGATCATCAGTGTGTAGATGTTATAAATTGAAGCAACATGGCTAGGTAACATCATTTTGACCATGTAAGTAGGAAAGAACCTATGACATAGTCCCAAAGATCTATGCTATTTGAGGACATGATGGAATTCAAGGAGCTATCAAGTAAGTTCTCATGAGTGGCAAGATATTTGCAGTAAGTGAAGGAAGGAAGTCCTTTAAAAGGGGTCAAGGACTGTTGGATACTATTGGAAAATTAGGACTGATAGAGACAAAATAATATCTCTTAAATTTGACAATGTGAAAGTTGTTGGCAAGAATGATGTCATCATAGAAAAGTTGAGACTAATTAAAATGGGCTGAAGAGTAGTAACAGTTCAGAAAATTAACAGCTTTGGAACAACAAATTATATAAACTGCAGATTAATAGAGATGTTCTTTAGTCATTAGGAACTCAAGAGAAATATTCTTCTTAAATATACAGGAAATGAGAGTATGTTTATTGATTGATGCAAATGGCCCTTTAAAGAAGAAAACATTAATGATAAGAAGGAGAGGGTATAAGTAAAGAACATATTTTTGTAGGAGAAAATAGAAGGTAACAAGGACAGGTAAAATGAAATTATTCTTACTGTAACAGGAATCAAGACAGAGAAGTAGACAGGAGATGCTACGAAGCTTTCAGATTTTGTAATGTAAAACTGCAGTTTTAATACTTAATTTTAGATTCCAAATATAACACAGATCATACAGTATTTGGCTTTCTCTGTCTGACTTATATCACTTGGTATGATGCCCTCAAGGTCCATTCATGTTGTGGCAAATGTCAAGATTTCATCTTTTTATAGCTGAATAATATTCCATAAAACATGTATAACACTTCCTACTTACCCATTCATCTATCAATGGACATACAGGTTGTTTTCATATCATGGTTATTGTAAGTAATGCTGCAATGAATATGGAAGTGCAGATAAGTTTTTGAGATGGTGTTTTCATTTTCTTTGGATAAATACCCAAAAGTGGAATTGCTTGTTCATATGGTAGTTCTATTTTTAAATTTATGAGGAGTCCCTAAGCTGTTTTCCATAGTGACTGTACAAATCGATATTCCCACAAACAGTGCCCAATGACTCTCTTGTGCACATATCCTTGCCAATACATATTATCTCTTGCCTAGTCTTTTACATTTTTATTAAAGAATCATTGCTATGCAATCTTATAATGGTTCCAAATGTACAATACAGTGGTTTAACAGTAACTCATATTATTAAATCCTCACCTCTTCTAGTGTGGTTACTGTCAATCAATGTGGAAAGATTTTACATAATCACTGACTATGTTCTCCATGCTGCACTATCATCCCTGTGACCAACTGATAATTGTGATTGTGAATCATTGTGCTCCTTTATCTGCCTCCCTCTTCCCCACCACCCACACCAACCCCTCCCCCTCAGTAACCACTAGTCAGTTCTCAGTGAATGAGTCTACTGCTGTTTTGTTCCCTCTATTTTGCTTTGCTTTTATATTCCACAAATAAGTAAAATCATATGGTATTTGGCTTATTTCACTGAGAAATACCATCTAGCTCCATCCACGTTGTTGCAATGGCAGGATTTCTTTTATTTTTATGGCTGAAAAATATTCCATTGTGTATAGGTACCACATCTTAATCCATTCATCTATTGATGGCTACTTAGCTTTCTTCCATGTCTTGGATATTGCAAATAGTGTGGTGATAAACATAGGGGTACATACATCTTTACAACTCAGATTTTTTTTTCTTAAGGGAAATTCCTAGAAGTGGTATTACTGAACTGAAAAGCATTTCTATTTTTTCATTTTTTAAGGAACCTCCATATTGCATTCCACAGCAGTTGCTCCAATATACATTACCACCAACGTGTAGCAGGGTTCACCTTTCTCTGCATCCTCACCAACATTTTTTATTTCTTGTTTTTTGGATAGTGGACATTGTGAGATGATTTCTTGTGTGGTTTTGATTTGAATTTCCCTGATGATTAACAACGTTGATCATATTTTCATATGCCTGTTGGCCATCCATATTTCTTCTTTGGAGAAATGTCTGTTCATATCCTCTGCCTATTTTTTATCAGGTTATTTGTTTTTTCAATGTTGATATGTATGAGTTCTTTATATATTTTGAATGTTAACCCCTTATCAGATGAGTCATTTATGAATATACTCTCTCATACTGTGGGGTGAATTTTGTTCTGCTGATGGTGTCTTTTGCTGTATTAGTTTGATACAGTTCCACTTATTCATGTTAGATTTTGTTTTCCTTGCCTGAGGAGATGTGTCCAGGAAAAAAATTGCTCTTACTTATGTTTAGGAGATTTTTGCCTACATTTTCTGATAAGATTTTTATGGTTTCATGACTTAATTTGGGGTTTTGGTCCATTTTGAGATTATATTTGTGTATGGAGTTCAATAATCCAGTTTCATTCTCTTACATGTAGTTGTCCAGTTTTTCCAACATCAGTTGTTGAAGAGGCTGTCTTTTCCCCATTGTATTTTAATTGCCCATAGATGTGTGGGTTTATATGTGGGCTCTCTTTTCTGTTACACTGATCTTTGGGTCTGTTCTTGTGCTGGTACCAAACTGTTTTGCTTAGTGTAGTTTTGTAGTAGAGCTTGAGGTCAGAGAGCATAATCCCCTATCTTTGTTCTTCCTTAGAATTGCGTTGGCCACTCAGTATCTGTTGTGTTTCCATAGGAATTTTTTAACTATTTGTTCTAGTTAATTGAAAAATGCTATTGTTATTTTGATAGAGATTGCACTGAGTCTATAAATTGCTTTGGGCAGGATGGCCATTTTGACAATATTAATTCCTCCTATCCATGAGCATGGGATAGATTTCCATTTAGTTGGAAGTTTTTTGGTAGTTCCTTTTGTTTTTTAATTACCAATTCAATTTTATTGCTGGGAGTAGGTCTGTTCAGATTTTCTGTTTCTTCTTAGGTCAACTTTGGAAGGTTGTATTTTTCTACAAAGTTGTCCAATTTCTAGGTTTCCAATTTATTGGCATATTATTTTTCATAGTATTCTCTGATAATTCTTTTCATTTCTGTGGTATCCATTGTGATTATTCCTTCTTCATTTCTGATTTGTTTGTACTCTCTCTCTCTTTCTCTTGATAAGTTAGGCCAGGGATTCATCTATTTTCTTCATTTTTCAAAGAACCAGCTCCTGGTTTCCATGATTGTTTTCTATTGTTTTGTTCTTCTCCATTTTATCTATTTCTCTTCTGATATTTATTATGTCCCTCCTTCTCCTTATTTGGGGCCTCATTTGTTCTTCTTCAAGTTTCTTTAATTCTGATTTTATACTGTTTGTTTGGGATTGTTCTTGTTTCTTGTGGTAAACTTGTATTGCTATGTATTCTCCTTTTAGGACTGCATTCACAGTGTCTCACAGATTTTGGGCTGTTGAATTTTTGTTTTCATTTGTCTCTATGTGTTACTTGCTTTCTGTTTTAATTTTTTCATTGATCCACTGATTATTTAGAAGCATGTTGTTTAGCCTCCATGGGTTTACTATTTGCCTTTTTGATAATCATTACCCTATTAGGTGTGAATTGATTTATCATTGTAGTATTGACTTACATTTCCCTGATGAGTGATGTTGAGGAGCTTCTCATGGACCTATTGGCCGTCTGCATGTCTTCTTTAGGAAAATATATATTTTGATCCTCTGCCAGTTTTTTTAATTTGATTGAGTGTTTTGCTATTGAGCTGTATGAATTCTTTATATATTTTGGTGTTTTTAGTGTTTTTTAATTGAGATGCACACAATAAAATGCACAAATCTTATTGCACTGCCTGCTGAATTTTGACATATATATATATATACACTCATTTAACCATTACCCAGACCAAGACATCAAACATTCTCACTGATTACCACTGCTTCACTATTTTTACCCATCTCTCACCCCTCTGACAGCCACTAGGCTATTCTCTGTGTTTGAGAAAATTTATGCGGTTTTTTTTGTTTCACTTTTTTAGATTCCACATATAAGTGAAATCATATGGTGTCTATCTTTCTCTGACTTACTTCAGTTAGCATAATACTCTGTAGGTCGACCCATGTCACAAATAGCAGTATTTCATCCTTTTTATGGTTGAGTGATATTCCAATGTATATAGGTACCAAGTCTTCCTTATCCATTCATTTCTCCATGGACCTTTAGGTTGATTTCATATTTTGGATATGATAAATAACTCTGTGGTACACATAGAAGTACATATATCTTTTCAAATTAGTGATTTTTGCTTTCTTCAACTAAATTCCCAGGACTGGAATTTCTGGGCTGTGTGGTATTTCTATTTTCAGTTCTTCCATATTGTTTTCTGTACTGAGTGTACCAGTTTACATCCCAACTAACAGTATAAAGGTGTTCCCTTTCCTCCACATACTTGCTAACACTTAGTGTTTATTGTCTTATTGAAAGTAGCCACTCTGACTGTGGTAAGGTGGTATCGCATTGTGATTTTGATTTGTATTTCCTTGATTATTAGTAAAGTTGAGAATCTTTTCATGTGTTCGTGGCCATCTGTAGGTCTTCTTTGGAAAAATGTCTATTCAGGTCTTCTGCCCATTTAAAAAAAAATCAGATTGTTTGTTACTTTGTTGTTGTGCTGTATGAGTTCTTTATGTATTTTGAATATTAGCCCCTTATCAAATACATCATTTGAAATATACATTCTCCTTTTCTGTAGGTTACCTTTTTATTTTGTTGATGCTTTCCTTTGCTGTGAAGAAGATTTTTAGTTTGATATAGTCCCACTTGTTTGTTTTTGCCTGTTTCCTTTGCCTAGGGAGACATATCCAGAAAAAAAATTTGCTAATACCAATGTTAAAGAGTTTACAATCTGTTTCCTTCTAGGAATTTTGTGGTTTCAGACCTTACATTCAATCTTTAATATATTTTAAATTAGTTTTTGTTTACTGTGTAAAATAATGGTCCAGTTTCATTCTTTTGCCTGTCTAATTTTTCTAGTACCATTTATTGAAGAGGCTTTGCTTTTCCCATTCTATATTTTTGGCTCCATTTTTTGTAAACTCATTTACCTTATATGTTTTGGTTTATTTCTGAACTCCTGTTCCATTGATCTGTGTGTCTATTTTTATGCCAATACCATACTTTTTTAGTTATTACTGCTTTGTAATTTAGTCTGAAAGCAGAGAATATGATGCCTTCAGCTTTATTCTTCTTTCTCAATATTGCTTTGGCTATTCATGGTCTTTTGTGCTTCCATACAAATTAGAGGATTATTCTTTTCTGTTCCTGTTAAAAATGCCATTAGAATTTTGATAGTAATTGCATTCCATCTGTAGTTTGCTTTGGGTAGTCTGGACATTTTAAAAATATTCTTCCAACACAGGAGCACACAATATATTTTTCATTTAGCTGTGTTTCCTTTGATTTCTTTCACTAATGCCTTATAGTATTCACCTCTTTGGTTAAATATACTTCAACATGCTTTATTCTTTCTGATTCAATTATAAATAGTATTATTTTTTCTTTTTCTAATAGTTCCTTGTGAGTGTACAGAAATACAACTGTTTTGCTGAATTGATTTTGGATCCTGAAACCTTATTGAATTTGCTTATTAGTTCTAACAGCTTTTTTGTCAGAGTCTTTAGGATTGTCCTACACAGGTACACCTCAGAGCTATTTGGGTTCATTTCCAGATGACCACAATATATCAAATATCACATTTAACTTATTCTAATGAATGTTTGGTTTTCCAGTGTTCATGAATGGTATGTATACATAATACTGTAGTCTACTTTGTGGGCAGTAGCATTACATACAATGTGCATATCTTAATTAAACAACACTTCTACAACAAACATTATAATACATTTATGCTAGGGTTTGAAACGGGATGTCAGGGTTTTTAAAAATATGTTTGTTTTGTTTGTTAATAATCCTAAAGTAATTCTAATGTAAAACAACATTGATAACTACTGTATCCCAGCATCATTTAGTGCAGATTGGTCAATATTTATCACATAGCAACAGAACTATCAGCAGCATGGCTCCCAGGAGGCATGGCTGTGGTAAAGTTGTCATATTTGCATTTGGGCATGAAACTTTGTATTTATGACCCTCATTCTATACAACAACTTTCCTAAGTATCCCCAGAAATACTTTAATTGCTAACTTTATTACATATTCACCAATCCATACAAAACAAGTGACAACTTTTCTTCTTTGGTCTGCTGACTTGCTATTTAATTCCTCTTTACCATTCTTTTTTTTTTTTTTTTTTTTTTGCACTTGTTTGTATCTTGGGCACTCTTTTTCTTTGTCTGTTATGACACAGAGTGGACACATTCAAACGCACTGACCCACAGTTCTACTTATTTTATATTTCCCTCAAGTCTTCAAAAGTCACATCTTTGCTAATAACTTTCCATCTATGGTTTTGTCATCTTTTGTTAACTCCTTTCTTATTCCTTTAATGAAGTACTAGATAATCCCACCAAATTTCCCAGTGTTATTGCATTGGAAATCTTAGATATAACCTCATTACTGATGCTGTTTTGACTCTTTTATCGTTCACCTCCAATCCATCTTGAGAACTAAAGGAGAACTAAACTTCCTCAAACACTATTTTTACTACTGTTCAAATCTCCTACAATTCTAGATTTATAGTATAACAATTATCTTTTCTACTAGCCACCAAGATACACTTATTACTGAAGTCTGCAGGATTCTTCATCTTTCTGCATTTTCATGGGCTGCCATGCCCATTCTGGGTTTGTTTTATTTTCTCCATGCTTCCAGGGTTTCTCTTTCTTCCCCTTAAGCTATCAAAATCACACCTAATTTTCAAGACTCAGCTCAAGTTCCATTTTTTGTAAAATATGATCTCTCATTTTCCCAGGTTATTCAAATCTCTCTTTTTATATAAAATGGACAGTTTTATATTTAAGTTTTAAATTAGTTTGTTATAAATTAATAGTTGCACATTCCTTGCTCATACATACAAAGAGATACATTTGATAAAGGGAAAACTTATGAATATTTTAATATACCCACATGCATAGATAGGGGTTAATGATTTCTTGGCAAATATGTCCAAGTTTTTTGAGAAAAAACAATATCTGGTATACTGTTTTCAATGAATTGGGTATTTACTATGGGAAGCATATTTTTTACTATGTTTAAATAGATTTTTTAAAAATATTGTGGTGAATGTTATTAAAATGTGGTATTTTTACATAGGATAGAGATAAGGAAAAATGGCATGACCTAGGCTTACCTACTTTATTATAATCTATACCACAGATTATAGGTTAAGATAGAAGTGGTCTTTCAAAATATTAGATAATGAAAATAATAAAATTTCATTCTTTCCATTTTATCAGAGCCTCAAAAATCAAGCTAAGGTTAATAATAATTTCAATAATAGCATACACTTATGTAGTACTATCTGTCAGGAACTATTCTACATCCTTAACATGTACCCATTTATAATCTTCACAGCAATCTTAAAGTAGCTATTATTATTACACATTTCCTATAGGTGAGAAGACTGAGGACTAGAGAGGTTAAAAAGTGCTTCCAAAGTCATATTGCTAGTTAGTGCCTTAGTCTAGGTTTAAACCTTGGGCAGCCTGGTTCAAGAAATTCTACTCTTAACCCCTGAGCCTTACATCTTGTCCAGAAATCTCAGCCAGAGAAAAGAGCATCACTACTTAATTCTCTTTTCCAAACATTTTGTCTTTAAATACAGAGCACATTCACAATTTCCACCATTTTCATTTACTTAATCCCAGTTCTTACAATTCTAATTGCTATATTACTTTTGTCTATTTGTACATGTCATTGAAAACACTGCTAATGGACATCTACAAGAGAGGAAAGACCTCCCAAGTTGAAATGTAAAGATAACAGGATAGTATTTATACATGTGCACTTTCTGTTCCTTAATTGAAAACATTTAAAATAAAAATAAAGAGCAAAGACCATACAATCTCTTATTTTCCTAATGTTCAGATATTTCATAACTGCCCACAGCACATGATGTCAAGATGCACAAATGAAGTTAGTATTCATTCAATCAGCTCCTCTCACTCCATAACATCATTCAAGCAAGTGGTTAGATTTATCACTTTTATACTTAAAAATTTGAATTTAACTTACACAGTGGTAAGAACAGGAGTACTCTTTAAAAGTTTAATTGCCTGGACAAGATTCTGCCACTTCAATACCCTTTTTCCTCCAATATTTCAGGATATTTTATCATCATCATCATTATAATTTACTCATTCACTATTAGTCATTTTCCCCCACATATCTGTGGGAAAAAGAGAGGAAGGCAGTACGTATTGGATTTTAAAAATTTAATGAATTGTCCTTTCTTACATCACTGAGGTGCAGTATCTTTATTATATATGTCTCTCAAATATGTTACCATAACCTTAATAAATTCACCCTATTTTTGTGTTCCAGCTTATATACACTAGCTATATAAATACCCAACATGAAAATATAATTTTGTTATTATTACCAAGTTTCTGAGGCTCCTAGCTTTACACAGCATATAATCTCTTCTAAAAATAAAAATAAGTAGATTCTGACCAAAAGTCACATCCCTGTTACCTCCTCCAGCTACCTTGCTTTGATTTTTAATAGTGCATTTAAAAAATTTATTCCACCTTATAAAATAAAACAATTTATGCCTTTAATTCAAACATCATGGATGTTGACAGAACGTTACGACATACTAACTACATTCTTCACAGAGTTGCCTTGTTTGATTTGCATCCCAATAAAAATTGGGCATCACAAGTAGCTCAAATAATGTGGGCAGGTAGGGGAGCATGGGGATGGCCATATAACACGAGGGCCAGTAGTGAGACTACAGCATATTATTGGGCTGAAAGACAGTGACTCTCATGGAATATGTGGTGGGGACTTGATAATGGGGGGAGTCTAGTAACCATAATGTTCCTCAAGTAATTCTCTAGTACTGACAACAAAATTAAAAGAAACACACAGTACTTTGGATATGTTTTCCATATTCCTAATGCTGTCAAGGTGGTCAGCGTGCACCTCAGCAAAATCATACCCTGGCTAGGGCACCAGGTTCTGAAGTCAGAAGCTGCTCCAATCACAAGAGACACTCTGTCCCCAGGAAAGAGGCACCACTGTGATGTCATGGAATCTCCAGGCAACCGTGCTGCTCTGGCCATGTCCACCCCCAGTTGGTGGGCACTGCCCAGCTGTGGCGGCAGGCTTCATATTAGCAAACAGAGGTTCTTGCCTACATATATATATGTGTGTATATGTATGTGTAAACACACACACATACACACACACAAACTATATATATATATATATGTGTGCGTGTGTATATATACATACATTTTGATACATTTTGATATATTTATATATATATATATATATATATATATATATATATATATAATGGTTTCTCTCATCTGTGGATTATAAGAGGAAAACTGAAGGAAGAAAAGGGCAGCAGCCTCACAGAACCCGAGAATGAACTAAGAGTAATCAAAGGGATAGGGACTGTGGTGTATGGGTGGGAATGGAGGGACAAAGGAAGAAGAAAGAAAGGGGGCATTGTTTATCATGTGTATTCTGTGGGGTGGCACAGTGAAGGCTCTACAACACAGAGAAGACTAGGAGTCATTCCACAGCATCTTACCATGCTGATGGACAGTGAGGGCAATGGGGTATCTGGGGTAACTTGGTGTTAGGAGGAGTCTGGTAAACATAATATTCCTCATGGAGTAGTAGATTAATGATACCAAAATTTGAATAAGCACGTAAAAATAGAAAAGAATTAATGATACCAAAATATAAAACAAATAAGTTAAAAAAAAGGATGAGCAACCCAGGTTGTAAAAGACCTATGCACCCCTATGTTTATCACAGCACTATTTACAAAGCCAAGCTAAGTATCCATGAGGAGATGAACAGATAAAGAAGATGTGGGACATATACACAGCTGAGTATTATTCAGCCCTGAGAACAAAACAAATACTACCATTACCAACAGCATGGATCGAGCTAGAGGGTATTATACTCAGGGAATAAGCCAGGCAGAGAAAGGCAACTATGAAATGATTTAACACATCCAGGGAGTATAAGAACAGAGAAAAACCTGAAGTGGAAAAACATCAGCAGTCTCACAGAACACAAGAACGGACTAATAGTACAAAAGGGAAACGGATTGGGGTGGAAGGGTCGGAATGTAGGGATAAATGTTGGGTAAGAAGCAGGCATTATGATTAGCATGTACAATGTGGGTTTGGCACAGGGAGGGCTGTACAAAACGGCAGAGACAATTAATGATTCTATAACATCTTACTACATTGATGGACAATGACTGCAATGGGATATGGAGGAAACTTGGTGATGAAGGAGTGTGGTAAACATACTTTTCCTCATGTAAGAGTAGATTAATCACACCAAAATATACCTATCTATATATCTATCTGTCTATCAATATACCTATCTATGTATCTATGTGTATGTAAATATGTATACACAAATAAATAAATAAAAAGTTAAGTCGGTAAATAAATAAATAATTAAATAAATGAACAGAGTGGGGCAACCCAGTTTGAGAAATACATGTACACCCCTTTGTTTATCAGAGCACTACTCACAATAGCGAAGTTAAGTGTGCAACAGGAGATGAATAGATAAACAAGATGTGGAACATATACACAATAGAATACTATTTAGCCATAAGACAAAACTAAATACTTCAACTTCCAACAACATGAATGGAGCTAGAGGGTGTTATGCTCAGTGAAATAACCCAGGAGGAGGATGAGTATCAAATGATTTCACTCATCTGGGAAGTATAATAACTGAGAAAAACCTGAAGGAGCAAAACATCAGCAGACTCACAGAACCCAAGTATACACTAATAGTTACAAAAGGGAAACAAACTGGGGTGGATGGGTTGGAATTTAGGGATAACGGTGGGGAGACAGCAGGGATTATGATTAGCATATATAATCTGTGTTTTGTACAGGGAGGGCTGCACAACACAGCAGATACAAGTAGTGTTTCTACAGCCTCTTACTCCCTTGATGGACAATGACTGCATTGTGATAGGTGGGGGCAACTTGGTGAAGGAGGAGTCAAGTAAACATAATCTTCTTCATGTAAAAGTAGATAAATAACAACAAAATATATATCTATGTATGCGTAAATAAACAAACAAATAAATAATGAATGAATGAATGAATAAATAAATAAATAAATAAGAAAGAAAATAGAATGCGGCAAGCCAGTGTGAAAAAGACATACACCTCCCTTTTTTATCAGACCATGATTCACAAAAGCCAAGTTAACTGTCCATTAGAGGTTGAATAGATAAATAAGGGGTGGTACATATACACAATAGAGTATTCTCCAGCCATAAGAAGTAAGTAAATACCACAATTTCCAACAACATGGATGGAGCTAGAGGGTATGCTCAGTGAGATTAGAGACACAGAGTGAGAAATGCATCAAATGATTTCACTCTCCTGTGGAAAATTAGAACAAAAAAAAAACTGAAGGAACAAGACAGTAGCAGCCACGCCAAACCTAAGCATGGACTAACATTTACCAAAGGGAAAGTGATTGTGCAGTATGGGTAGGAAGGGAGGGATAAGGGGAAAATTGGGAATCACAACTAGCCCACATAATGTGAGCGGGTAGGGGAGCATGGGGATGGCAGTATAACACGAGGACCAGTAGTGAGTCTACAGCTTATTATTGGCCTGAAAGACAGTGACTCTCATGGCGTATGTGGTGGGGACTTGTTAATGGGGGGAGTCTAGTAACCATAATGTTCCTCATGTAATTGTTGAGTACTGATACCAAAATGAAAATGTAAAGGAGTGCAGAGAGCATTAAGAGTCAGGAAAAAGAACTAATAAAACTTAGCTAAACCCTAACAGCAGACCATTCCGGAATAGTAAGAGATTCAATGTCTAAACTTAGAGAGAGGCTAGATCAAAGGAAGAGAGAGCGAGAGGCCAGCCAAGGGCTATTTGAATCCTGGTTTACTAAATCCCCATGGTTTACAACCCTGATATCCACCCTGGCAGGGCCCTTGCTTATTTTCATACTGCTTCTCACTTTAGGTCCCTGTATCTTAAACCGGCTAATAGCCTTTGTTAGGGAAAGAGTGAGTGCTATTCAGGTGCAAATGCTGAGACCCAGTATCATTCACTCACACAGCAGGAAGAAACAAACATTCCATGATTGGAATGGTCAAAAGAAAGTGGGGAAATGTAGAATCTAAGCATTAGTAAGATTAGTAAATTAGCATAAGCTTAGCCATCTTAGAAACCTAGAAACCATTTTCTGAGGGTGTGACTCAGGAAGAAAAAAAAAAAAACCTGGGCATGGGTAAGGCCTTGAAAAACAAGTTAATCATGAGCACTGGGTGGTGGGCAGCTGTGACCCTTGGTCAGCTAACCTTGGTCAGTTAATCTTACATAACAAGCTTATTGTGCAGAACCTCCCTAACCATTGAGGAGTAGTCTTATCCTGCCCTTGCCTAACCCCAGGATGTATGTCTTGCAAGAATAATGTATAGTTGTGGAAAATTACTATGAGTTAAGTGCTTTGAAAATGCTATATAAACCCTTGGCTCTGAGTGCTCGGGGTCCTTGTTGAGACCTGCTGCGTCGGGCTGACACTTGGACCCCAGCTAGCTGGCTGAATAAAGACTTTGCTTGAATTTACATCTCTATGCCTGTGTAGTTTGTTCTCTGGAGAAGCCTCGGAAGCCTGGACCCTAACATTTGGGGGCTCGTCCGGGATACGAGCGGCTTCCCTGAGAACAAAGGACGGCTGGAGGCAAGGTCTAACTGTCCGGATGGGGCAGTGTAATTCGAGGGTCGCCCCCTCATGTCTGCATAAATCCATCATAAAGCGGGAGTCGCCATCCCATGTATGGTCTCGGGTTAGTGGTCCCGAGCGAGGAAGTCTGGGCTGGTAGTCCTGGACCCCAGGTTAGCGACCCTGGGTAACAGCCCAGGTAACCAATCCTGGCCCTAGGGTCCGAGTGACTTGGCCTTAGGAAGGCAAATGCGATCAGCAGAAAACTGGCACCTGAGGAGGAAAAGATTGAGCTCATCACCCTGCGGCAGTCCGAGTGGATGCCCTTCGGGAGAATTACGAGAGTTTTTGAGGATCCTGAAAGTGGTGAGTGTGGTGCGCACCAGAGTGAGAGATGGACCGGTCCGAACGAGTGCGATCAGATGTGGTGTGTGTGCTTGGTGTTATCATTGATTGTTTTACTGTGTTTTGGTTTTGGTTTATATTTCTTTTTGCGCTTCTCATTTTAGGTTTCCTTGTTCTAAGGTTCTCCTGCTCTCTCCATTCCTCCTTTCTGCCACTACATCATTCCCCGCGCGCACGGGTCGGGCAATTAAGAGCCATTAGGGTGCCCGCTGCTAGAAGACTCCCGTGACAGGATAAGGGGGTCACAGCCACGAATCCCAGATAAATTATCGTCCCCCGCGGAAGAAAAACTGTGCAATGACAGGCACCTGTTCACAAGCACATACAACCGTCATTTTGTTTGAAGTGGCATCTTCATCCTTCGCCTTTGTCTCCCTCATATTCTTTTTCCTTCTTCTTTCTCACCATGGGTCAGACTCAGCCTACTCCTAAGAGTCTGATCCTCTCCCATTTCCCCAAGGTCAAGGAACAGGCCTTAAGTATGAGCCTTGGCATCAAGAAGGGTAAGCTCGACACCTTTTGCTCAGTTGAGTGGCCTTCCTTCGGAGTAGGCTGGCCGGCCCAGGGGTCTCTTTCTTTGGACCTTATTGGCAAGATCAAAGCCATTATCTCCCAGCCAGGTCCTGAGGGCCACCCTGACCAACTTCCCTATATTCTTGTCTGGGAAAATTTGGCCGAGAATCCCCCTTCCTGGTTGGCGCCCTTTTTGGTGGAGAAACCTCATACTGACCCACTAAAGACCTCCGTCCTAGTTGCTCAGGAAAAATTAAAGCCCTCTGATCGCAGGGCCAGAAATCCTGTGCGCCCAAGTGCGCCGCCTGTCCTCCCCAACAGTTCTCTTTACTCCCTCCTGCCGATTGAGCAGCCACCCCAGTATGCAGAGGAGAGGGGTGAAGCTGCCGGGGGGATAGAAAATGCGGCTAGGGAACCCAGCGGGAACCAGGCGGCTGCAGCTTCCCCAGACTCTTCAGCAGAGAGAGGTGGGAGGCCGGAAAGAGCTTCCCCACACTCCCCCGCCCTGGCCCCATGCTTGGCGCTAGGTAGAACTGGAGGAATGCAGTTAAGGTCTCGAGGAGCCAGGGAACAAGAAGGGGAGGCTCCCTCCTCCACCTCAGAAGGAGCAGTGCCGGTTCTGCCTGTGCGTGCCATCGGTACCGGCATCGCTCAACAATATCAATATTGGCCCTTTTCATCTAGTGACCTTTATAATTGGAGGACTCAGAATCCTCCCTTCTCAGAGGACCCCAAGTGTCTTACAGGTTTAGTGGAGTCCATTATGTTTACCCATCGTCCCACATGGGACAACTGCCAGCAATTGCTCCGTACTCTCTTCACAACGGAAGAAAGAGAGCGTATCCTCAATGAAGCCAGGAAAAATGTCCTCGGAGCATCAACGAGGCATTCCCACTTATGCGCCCAGATTGGGACTTTGGAACTGCAGAAGGTAGGGAGCGTCTCCAGGTCTACTGCCAGACTCTGATGACTGGTCTCTGAGCGGCTGCCAGATGGCCCACTAACTTGGCTAAGGTAAAAACTATTGTTCAGGGGGAAATGGAAAGCCCAGCCGCGTATCTGGAAAGGCTGTTTGATGCTTACCGGCAGTATACTCCCATAAACCCGGAAGCAGAGGAACATAGGTCAGCTGTAGTCCTCTCATTCATCAACCAGGCAGCCCCCGATATCTGGAGAAAACTCCACAAGTGGGAGGACCTGGGGGAGATCTCTATTAGGGAACTGCTGCAGCAGGTGGAGAAAGTCTTCAATGCTAGAGAAACTCCGGAAGATAGAGAAGAAAGGCTGAGGAAAGAGAAATGGGTAATGCAGGAGAAAAATAGGAAGGAAGACAGAGAATTTCAGAAAAGGGAGAACAAGAAGCAGAGGGAGGAGATGGCCAGGATATTCCTGGCCAGGGTGAAGGAGGGCCCTAGGCCACCTTGAGGAACAGGACCCCGTCAATCCCGACTAGGACAAGATCAATGCGCCCTGTGTAAGAAATATGGACATTGGAAGAGGGAGTGCCCCCAAAGGAGGGAACAAGGGAGAGGGAACCCTGTTAAGACCCTGCACCTAGGAGAGGAGGATTGACGGGGACAGGGCTCGGCACCTCTCCCCAAGTCCTGCGTAACCCTGTGTGTGGAGGGGACTCCCATTGGGTTTATGGTAGATACTGGGGCACAGTATTCAGTTCTCACCCAATCTATCTATCTACCTATCTATCTATCTACCTATCTATCTATCTATCTATCTATCTATCTATCTATCTATCTATCTATCTATCTATGTGTATGTACATATGTATACACAAATAAATAAATAAATAAAAAGTTAAGTATGTAAATAAATAATTAAATGAATAAATAGAATGGGGCAACCCAGTTTGAGGAAGACATGTACACCCCTTTGTTTATCAGAGCACTACTCACAATAGCGAAGTTAATTGTCCATCAGGAGATGAATAGATAAACAAGATGTGGAACATATACACAATAGAATACTATTTAGCCATAAGACAAAACTAAATACTTCAACTTCCAACAACATAATGATAGCTGGAGGGTGTTATGCTCAGTGAAATAAGCCAGGAGGAGGATGAGTATCAAATGATTTCACGCGTCTGGGGAGTATAAGAACACAGAAAAACCAGAAGGAGCAAAACATCAGCAGACTCACAGAACCCAAGTATGCACTAATAGTTACGAATGGGAAACAAACTGGGGTGGATGGGTTGGAATGTAGGGATAAGGGTGGGGGAGACAGCAGGGATTATGATTAGCATACATAATGTGTATTTGGCACAGGGAGGGCTGTACAACACAGCAGAGACAAGTAGCTTTTCTACAGCCTCTTACTCCCTTGATGGAAAATGACTGCATTGTGATAGCTGGGGGCAACTTGGTGAAGGAGGAATCAAGTAAACATAATTTTCTTCATGTAAAAGTAGATAAATGACACCAAAATATATATATATGTATGCATAAATAAATAAATAATGAATGAACGAATGAATGAATGAATAAATGAATAAATAAGAAAAAAAATAGAATGTGGCAACCCAGTATGAAAAAGACATATGCATTCTTTTTTATCACACCATGATGCACAATAGCCTAGTTGTGTCCATTCGAGGTTAAATAGATAAATAAGGGGTGGTACATATACACACTAGAGTATTATTCAGCCATAAGAAGGACGCAAATACCACAATTTCCACCAACATTGATGGAGCTAGAGGATATGCTCAGTGAGATTAGAGACACAGAGACAGAAATGCATCAAATGATTTCACTCTCCTGTGGAGAATTAGAATAAAGAAAAAACTGAAGGAACAAGACAGTAGCAGCCTCGCCAAACCTAAGCGTGGACTAACATTTACCTAAGGGATAGTGATTGTGGAGGATGGGTGGGAAGGGAGGGATAAGGGGGAAAATTGGGCATCACAACTAGCCCACATAATGTGGGTGGGTAGGGGAGCATGGGGATGGCAGTATAACACGAGGACCAGTAGTGAGTCTACAGCATATTATTGGGCTGAAAGACAGTGACTCTCATGGCGTATGTGGTGGGGACTTTTTAATGGGGGAAGTCTAGTAACCATAATGTTCCTCATGTAATTGTTTAGTACTGAAAACAAAATTAAAAGAAACACACAGTACTTTGGATATGTTTCCCATATTCCTGATGCTGTCATGGTGGTCAGCGCGCACCACACTGAAATCATACCACCGGCTAGGGCACCAGGCTCTGAAGTCGGAAGCTGCTCCCATCACCAGAAACATTCTGTTTATAGAAAAGAGGCACCACTGTGATGTCTTGGAATCTCCAGGCAACCGTGCTGCTCTTGCAATGTCCACCCCCTGAAGGTGGGCATTGACCAGCCATGGCAAGCTGCATCATCTTAGTAAACATTAATGGTTCTGGCCTACATATATGTATATGAATGATTTCTCTCATCTGGGGACTACAACAACAAAGAAAAAACTGAAGGAGCAAAAGGGCAGCAGCCTCACAGAATCCAAGAATGGAGTAACAGTAACCAAAGGGAAAGGAACTGGGGTGCATGGGTGGGAATGGGCGGATAAGGGAAAATAAAGGGGGCATTTTTTAGCATGTCTAGTGTGGGGGAGGGGGCACAGAGAAGGCTATACAACACAGAGAAGACTAGTAGTCATTCCACAGCATCTTACCACGCTGATGGACAGTGAGTGCAATGGGGTATCTGGGAGGAATGTAGTAATGGGGGGAGTCTAGTAACCATGATGTTCTTCATGGAATAGTAGACTAATGATACCAAAATATACATAAAAAAGTAAAAATAGAAAATAAATTAATGATACCAATACATAAATAAATACATAATTTCAAAAAATGACTGCAGTAATCCTGTTTGGTAAAGACCTATGCCCCCGTATGTTTATCAAGGACTATTCACTATAGCCAAGCTAAGTGTCTGTAAGGAGATTAATAGACAAAGAAGATGTTGTACATATACACAGTGGAATATTATTCAGCCATAAGGAGAAAAAGAATCATACCATTTCCAACAGCATGGATGGAGCTGGAGGGTATTATACTCGGTTAAATAAGCCAGGCAGAGAAAGACAAGTATCTAATGATGTCACTCATCCAGGGAATACAAGAACAGAGAAAAACCTGAAGGAGTAAAACAGCAGCAGACTCAGAGAACCCAAGAATGGACTAATAGTTACAAAAGGGAAACAGACTGGCTTGGATGAGTTGGAATGTAGGGATAAGGGTTGGGGAGAAATAAGGCATGTGAAATGTGGGTTTGGCACGGGGGGGGCGCTGTACAACACAAAACAGACAAGTAGTGATTCTACAGCATCTTACTACGTTGATGGACAATGACTGCAAAGGGATATGTGGGGGAAACTTGGTGATGGGGGAGTCTAATAAACATAATTTTACTCATGTATTTGTAGATCAATGATACAAAAATAAATAAATAAATAAGCTATGAATAACTAACTAAATAAATAATGTGGCAACCCAGTTTCAAAGACATATGCACCCCTATGTTTATCACAGCACTATTCACAATATCCAAGCTAAATGTCCATCAGTAGATGAATGGATGAAGAAGATGTGGTACATATACACAGTGGAATATGATTCAGCCATAAGAAGAAAAGAAATCCTACCATTTGCAACAACATGGTTGCAGCTACAGGGTATTATACTCAGTGAAATAAGCCATGCAGAAAAAGACAAGTATCAAATGATTTCACTCATCTGGGGAGTATAAGAACAAAGAAAAAACTGAAGGAGCAACACAGCAGCATACTCACAGAACCCAAGAATGGCCAAAAATTTACCAAAGGGAAAGGGTCTGGGGAGGATGAGAGGGAATGGAGGGATGAAGGGGAAAATGGGGCATTACGTTTAGCACACATAATGTAGCGGGGATGGGACAGGGGAAAGACAGTATATACAGAGAAGACAAGTAAGGATTCTATAGCATCTTACTACGCTGGACTGTGACTGTAATGGGGTATGTGGGGGGTCTTGATAGTGGGGTGTGTCTACTAACCATAATGTTGCTCATGTAACTGTTTAGTACTGACTCAAAAATAAAAAGAAACACAGTACCTTGGATCTGGTTTCCATTTTCCCTGATGCTGTCAAGGTGGTTAGTGCCCACCTCACTGAAATCACACCCCCGGCTAGGGCAGCAGGCTCTTAAGTGGGTACTGCACCTCTCACCATACACATTCTGTCCCTAGGAAACATGCACCACTGTGATGTCATGGAATCTCCAGGCAACAGTGCTGCTCTTGCAAAGCCCACCCCCAGAGTGTGGCACTGCCCATCCATGGCAGGCTTCATCATCTTAGGAGACATCAGTGGTTCCAGCCTATATATATATATATATCAAAAAATTTCCAAAGGGAAAGGGACTGGTGAGGATGGGTGGGAAGGGAGTGAAAAGGGGGAAAATAGGGCATTACAATTAGCACACATAATGTAGTGTGGAGAGGACTGGGGAAAGGCCGTATATACAAGTAATGATTCTACAGCTTCTTAGTATACTGATGGACAATGACTGCAATGGGGTATGTGGGGGGAACTTGATAATAGGGGTAGTCTAGTACCCATAATGTTCAAGTAATTGTATATTGACGATATCAAAATTAAAAATAAAGAAAATAAAGTAATAAAAAAAAGAATAAGGTAAGAATCTTACTTCTTGGCAAATAGAGAATCTATGACATCTTACTACACTGATGGACAGTGACTGCAACCCGATAACATGGGTGAATGTAGTAACCACATTGTTTTTTCATGTGAAACCTTCATAAGCATGTGTATTAACAATACCTTAATAAATCAAAAAAAGAATCCCACCTGTTAGCATCCTGGATGTTCAAATGCAATCTTATCTTTAAGATGGGATGCTTCCTGCCTTTTACTATGTTGTGACTGGGTTTACTTGACATATTAATTGCCCAGGTTATATATTACTTGATTAGGGGCTGAAGGAGGAAAAGCAGCATCTGGGCAAAGTTAAAGATAAACTAGGCCTTTTTGCAGGCTAAAGTAAATTTTACAATAGCCTCATTTAATTGACACAATGCAGACTTGGGCCATGCTGAGGTACTTTCTTATCTGGGAAATGTTCGAACATTCCAGGCCAGGCTACTCCTGGCTTTTTAGTTTTAACTAATCTTCACGGAAGAATGCTTATACTCCTAGTTTGGTATTTTACTTGAGAGAATTCATGTGACTCTGACTTTGCTGAATTCGTTAATTCGGAGTTTTGGTAGGGGTCTTTTTCCAGAGGCCCTCACCCTACTCTGACTACACCCACGGTCCCTGTCTCAGAACCCCTGTGGCAGACTACAAACCGAAATGATGTAAAGATATGAATTTCTAAATACAAGAAAATGCACTGTCAGTTCCCATACCAAGTAAGGAAACTTCATTCCCAAATAAAAAATACGGGAGGTACCTCACGAAAAATTGTTTAATTCTAAAGGCGATGCCTCCAGGCGGCCTCTCGCCCGCCGCCCCGGGTCACACTTGAACCTCAGCTCGCCCGCCCTCATCCTCGAGGCCCCCGCTGAGAAAATCCACACACGGCAAAACGCCCACCGGCCTCCCCGTCTGCGCGGCACGGCGCGGCCCGTCCACCTGCGTCCCCGGCCCGGGCGGCGGGAGCAGGTTGGTGTCGCGGCCCTGAGCCGGGCCGACGTGAGCTGCGGGGCGGAGACCAGCCGCCCTCATCACCCGGCCCGGACGGAAGAGCGGCGGCTCCTGCGAGCCCCTCGCCAACTGCCACGGAGAACTTCACTGGCCGCTCGCACGTCTGCCCCGGGCGCACCTGCTCCGCTCCCTCCCTTCCCGGGCGGCTCCTCTGGCGGACTGCATCGACTCCTGGACCTCGGCAGGACCCCGTGAGCCCACAACCCGCTTCAGCCGCTTCCCGACCCCGCGGGCCACGCGCTGCCCACCAAGCCACTCGCAGGAGCGCCCACTCGCCTGGCTCCCCCGCGCCCTCAGGGGAAGGCAGGGGTTAACCCGCCACGTCCGAGTCCCGCCGGGCCCCGCGACCACGTACCTTCTGGCCCACAGAGCCCTCGCTTTCGCCTTCACCCTGAAGCAGGGCCCTCTCTGGATCCTCCACCGCAGGTCTGTCGCAGCGGGAGCCACTTCTTGGCTGAGCTCTGTGAAGTCCGGCTGGGCCAGCGGCTCGAGTACGAGCCGATCACCACACTCAGGTCGACGCGGGAGAGCGGAGGAGGGGCGAAGCGGCGATTCGAGGCCAGGGTCGTGGTAGGTGCCGCCCCGCATGCGCGCCGGGAAGACGGCGCAGCCAAGCACGGCCCGGGTCCGTCCGCATCTGCTGCGTGGACTGGACGGTGCGGGACACTCCTGACCGGACCGAAGCACAGACGGAACGGCGGAATCTGCCTTTCCCAGCGGGGCTCGCGACACTACTGACTAGGGGATAAGGCGCCGGACTTAAGCGATCTGCGCCCAATGGCTACCGCCATGGACTGACGGCCCTCTCGGCCAATGTGTGCGAGTCGCCCGGTGCAGCCCCGCCCCCGACTGTCTGCTTCAGCTGGATGGAAAATAGAAGGAAAAAAATTAAATCTATTGTCTGTCTCTATGTATTTATCTCTTCTAGACATTTCATAGAAAGAAATTATACAATATGTGACCTTGTGTGTCCGCTTCTTTCACTTATAATGTTTTCAAGGTTTATCCATGTTGTAGGATCTATCAATACTTCATTCCTTTTTATGACAACAATATTTCACGCTATGGATATAACATCTTGGTGATGTATCCATTCATCAGTTGATGGGGTTGTTTTCACTTTTTGGCTTTTATAAATAATGCTTCTATGAACACACTACACATTTTTTTTTGAGATGGCATATCTCATATTTACTGATCAAAGGTTGTTAACAACAATAAAATTCTGTATAGGGGGGTCAATGCTCAATGTACAATCATTAATCCATCTCAAGCCTAATTCTCATCAGTCTCCAATCTTCTGAAGCATAACAAACAAGTTCTTACATGGTGAACAGTACAAGGGCATTCATCACAGAAACTTTCTGTTTTGATCATGCATTATGAACTATAATCAATCAGGTCAAATATGAATATTTGTTTGATTTTTATACTTGATTTATATGTGGACCCCACATTTCTCCCTTTATTATTATTATTTTTATTTTTAATAAAATGCTGAAGTGGTAGGTAGATGCAAGATAAAGGTAGAAAACATAGTTTAGTTTAGTGTTGTAAGAGAGCAATTGTAGATGATTAGGTGTGTGCCTGTAGACTATGTGCTAATCTGAGCTAGACAAGGACAATAAAACATCCACGGATGCAGAAGCTTTCTCTAAAAACAGGGGGGGGGTGAGGATCTAAGCTTCACCACTGTTCCCCGATTTCTCACCTGATGGCCCCCCTGCGACTGTGTCTGTCTTAGGTTGTTCCTCCCTTGAGGAATCTTACCCGTCTCTGGCTAACCAGTCATCTTCTGGGGCCATACAGGGAAATGTAAAGTTGGTAAGAGAGAGAGAAGCCATATTGTTTGAAAAGGTTAGCTTTTTACTTCTTTGCAGATTTATGCCCTGTGGCTTCTATGCCCAGCACTTGTCTCGAGGTATCTTTACCACCTGGAGGAATTATGATACTCGGTAAATTCGATATGAGGCACGAATTCTATTTAAGGGTTGTAATTAGGAAGGAAGAAGAAAAGCTATAGAGGTAGCATATGGAAGAAAACATGGGAGGATTGATTATTTCTTTGACATATCTTCTTGTAGAGTACCTTAAGCATGTATAGGTTTTAAACTACTAACTTGCTCACACATATTAACATAATAGGAATATGGTGACATAAACTAAGCAAATCTACAATTACCAGCTATCTCCAGTGAAGCCAAGAAACCCAGTTAGGCACTCTAGGCATTTGTGAAAATTTGTCTATGATATGATGGATATTGTCCAACTGTACTTGAACAGTCTAAGAGAAATCAGACAAATTAAAGCAACCCATTTCTGGGATCTGTTCACATCCCATATGTTCTTTTAACCGTAGATAGTCTATAGTCGTAAGATTTTGGAGCACTACAAGTTGCACCCCTCACAACTCCTGGTTGAGTTCCAACAGTCCAAATCCAATCAAATTCGTTGTCTCACTGTATGCACATGCCAGCCTAGACATCTCCCTCCTCATTCCAGTGGCAAGTCCAGGAAACGGTGGAATGGACGCAGCCACAACCGCAGCATCGCCCGGATCCCTGTGGAGGTTTTTTGATGATCATCCCCCGGCACGAGTCCTCCAGAGAGTGCTGATGCCAGAAGCTCCTCCTCATATCGTATCTTAGTTCATTTTCTGGGTAGCCAAGCTAGGCCTTGATCTTCTGCATAAAAACAAACCAACCCTTTCCCCACACTTTGACATGCCCTCTATACCACTGTGTAGAACTCATTGGAGGTCAGCACACAGGAACTGCCTTTTTTTTTTTAAGAGAAAGGAATATTATCAGAAAAGAGTACCTCCATAGCCGATCATCTGACACCTTTTAAGTGATCAAAATTAAGGATATTTAAAGCATGCCTTAATCTCTTTTACCAATAGTTTAATCCTATCAAGCAATCCCCCTTTTCTTTCTTTCTTCTTTTTTTATTTTCTTTATTTTAATCTTTAATCTACACTTACATGAAGAATACAATGTTTACTATGCTTTCCCCTATACCAAGTCCCCCCTAAAAACCACGTTACAGTCACTGTCCATCAGCATAGCAAAATGTTGTAGAATCACTACTTGTCCTCTCTGTGTTGTACAGCCATCCCTCGCCTTTCTCCCTCCCCCCCATGCATGCTAATCTTAATACCCCCTTTGTTCTCCACCCATCCTAATCCCTCCCTGCCCACCCATCCTCCCCAGTTCCTTTCCCTTTGGTACCTGTTAGTCCATTTTTGGATTCTGTAATTCCACTGCTGTTTTGTTCCTTCAGTTTTTCCTTTGTTCTTATACTCCTCGGATGAGTGAAATCATTTGGTATTTCTCTTTCTCCGCTTGGCTTATTTCACTGAGCATAATACCCTCCAGCTCCATCCATGTTGCTGCAAATGGTAGGATTTTCCCTCTTCTTATGGCTGAGTAGTATTCCATTGTGTATATGTACCACATCTTCTTTCTCCATTCATCTATTGATGGACATTTATGTTGCTTTCAATTCTTGGCTATTGTAAATAGTGCTGCAATAAACATAGGGGTGCATCTGTCTTTCTCAAACTTGATTGCTGCGTTCTTAGGGTAAATTCCTAGGAGTGGAATTCCTGGGTGAAATGGTAAGTCTGCTTTGAGCATTTTGATGAACCTCCATACTGCTTTCCACAATGGTTGAACTAATTTACATTCCCACCAGCAGTGTAGGGAGGGTTCCCCTTTCTCCACAGCCTCGCCAACATTTGCTGTTGTTTCTCTTTTGGATGGCAGCCATCCTTACTGGTGTGAGGTGATACCTCATTGAGTTTTAATTTGCATTTCTCTGATAATTACTGATGTGGAACATCTTTTCATGTGTCTGTTGGCCATCTGTATTTCTTTTTTGGAGAACTGTTCAGTTCCTCTGCCAATTTTTTAATTGGGTCATTTGTTTTTTGTTTGTTGAGGGCGTGTGAGCTCTTTATATATTCTGAATGTCAAGCCTTTATCGGATCTGTCATTTACAAATATATTCTCCCATACTGTAGGGTTCCTTTTTGTTCTATTGATGATGTCTTTTGCTGTACAGAGGCTTTTCAGCTTAATAGAGTCCCACTTGTTCATTTTTGCTGTTGTTTTCCTTTCTTGGGGAGATATGTTCAAGAAGAGGTCATTCATGTTTATGCCTAAGCGGTTTTTGCCTATGTTTTTTTCCACGAGTTTAATGATTTCATGATTTACATTCAGGTCGTTGATCCATTTTAAATTTACTTTTGTATAAGGGGTCAGACAATGGTCCAGTTTCATTCTCCTACATGTAGCTGTCCAGTTTTGCCAGCACCATGTGTTGAAGAGACTGTCATTTCCCCATTGTATGTCCATGGCTCCTTTATCGAATATTAATTGACCATGTACGTTTGGGTTAATGTCTGGAGTCTCTAGTCTGTTCCACTGGTCTATGTCTCTGTTCTTGTGCCAGTACCAAATTGTCTTGATTACTATGGCTTTGTAGTAGAGCTTGGAATTGGGGAGTGAGATCCCCCCTACTTTATTCTTCTTTCTCAGGATTGCTTTGACTATTCAGAGTCTTTGGTGTTTCCATATGAATTTTTGAATTATTTGTTCCAGTTCATTGAAGAATGTTGCTGGTAAATTGATAGGGATTACATCAAATCTGTATATTGCTTTGGGCAGGATGGCCATTTTGACGATATTGATTCTTCTTAGCCACGAGCATGGAATGAGTTTCCATTTGTAAGTGTCCCCTTTAATTTCTCTTAAGAGTTACTTGTAGTTTTCAGGGTATAGGTCTTTCAATTCTTTGGTTAGGTTTATTCCTAGGTATTTTATTCTTTTTGATGCAATTGTGAATGGAGTTGTTTTCCTGATTTCTCTTTCTATTGGTTCATTGTTAGTGTATAGGAAAGCTACATATTTCTGTGTGTTAATTTTGTATTCTGCAACTTTGCTGTATTCCAATATCAGTTCTAGTAGTTTTGGAGTGGAGTCTTTAGGGTTTTTTATGTACAATATCATGTCATCTGCAATTAGTGACAGTTTAACTTCTTCTTTACCAATGTGGATTCCTTGTATTTCTTTGTTTTGTCTGATTGCCATGGCTAGGACCTCCAGTACTATGTTAAATAGCAGTGGGGAGAGTGGGCATCCCTGTCTAGTTCCCGATCTCAGAGGAAAAGCTTTCAGCTTCTCACTGTTCAGTATAATGTTGGCTGTGGGTTTATGATATATGGCCCTTATTATGTTGAGGTACTTGCCCTCTGTACCCATTTTTCTGAGAGTTTTTATCATGAATGGATTTTGAATTTTGTAGAATGCTTTTGCAGCATCTATGGAGATGATCATGTGGTTTTTGTCTTTCTTTTTGTTGATGTGGTGGATGACGTTGATGGATTTTCAAATGTTGTACCATCCTTGCATCCCTGGGATTAATCCCACTTGGTCGTGGTGTATGATCCTTTTGATATACTTTTGAATTCGGTTTGCTAATATTTTATTGAGTGTTTTTGCACCTACATTCATCAGGGATATTGGTCTGTAATTTTCTTTTTTGGTGGGGTCTTTGCCTGGTTTTGGTATTAGGGTGATGTTGGCTTCATAGAATGAGTTTGGGAGTATTCCCTCCTCTTCTATTTTTTGGAAAACTTTAAGGAGAATGGGTATTATGTCTTCTCTGTGTGTCTGATAAAATTCCGAGGTAAATCTGTCTGGCCCGGGTGCGTTGTTCTTGGGTAGTTTTTTATTACCGTTTCAATTTCTTTGATCGTAATTGGTTTGTTTAACTTTTGTGTTTCTTCCTTGGTCAGTCTTGGAAGGTTGTATTTTTCTAGGAAGTTGTCAATTTCTTCAAGGTTTTCTAGATTGTTGGCATATAGGTTTTCATAGTAGTCTTTAATAATTCTTTGTATTTCTGTGGAGGCTGTCGTGATTTTTCCGTTCTCATTTCTGATTCTGTTGATTAGTGTTGATTCTCTTTTTCTCTTAATAAGTTTGGGTAGAGGCTTATCTGTTTTGTTTATTTTCTCAAAGAACCAGCTCTTGGTTTCATTTATTTTTGCTATTGTTTTATTCTTCTCAATTTTGTTTATTTCTTCTCTGATCTTTATTATGTCCCTCCTTCTGCTGACTTTAGGACTCATTTGTTCTTTTTCTTCCAATTTCGATAATTGTGATGTTAGACTATTAATTTGGGATTGTTCTTCCTTCTTCAAGTGTGCCTGAATCGCAATACACTTTCCTCTTAGGACTGCTTTCGCTGAGTCCCAGAGAAGTTGGGGCTTTGTGTTGTTGTCATTTGTTTCTATATATTCCTTGATCTCTATTTTAATTTGTTCATTGATCCATTGATTATTTAGGAGCATGTTGTTAAACCTCCATGTGTTTGTGAGCCTTTTTGTTTTATTTGTAGAATTTATTTCTACTTTTATACCTTTGTGGTCTGAAAAATTGGTTGGTAGAATTTCAATATTTTGGATTTTGCTGAGGCTCTTTTTGTGGGTTAGTATGTGGTCTATTCTGGAGAATGTCCCATGTGCACTTGAGAAGAATGTAAATCCTGTTTCTTTTGGATATAGAGTTCTATAGATGTCTATTAGGTCCATCTGCTCTACTGTGTTGTTCAGTGCTTCCGTGTCCTTACTTATTTTCAGCCCAATGGATCTATCCTTTGGGGTGAGTGGTGTGTTGAAGTCTCCTAAAATGAATGCATTGCAGTCTATTTCCCCGTTTAGTTCTGTTAGTATTTGTTTCACATATGCTGGTGCTCCTGTGTTGGGTGCATATATATTTAGAATGGTTATATCCTCCTGTTGGACTGAGCCCTTTATCATTATGTAGTGTCCTTCTTTATCTCTTGTTACTTTCTTTGTTTTGAAGTCTATTTTGTCTGATGTTAGTACTGCAACCCCTGCTTTCTTCTCACTGTTGTTTGCCTGAAATATGTTTTTCCATCCCTTGACTTTTAGTCTGTACAAGTCTTTGTGTTTGAGGTGAGTTTCTTGTAAGCAGCATATAGATGGGTCATGCCTTTTTTCCATTCTTTACTCTGTGTCTTTTGATTGGTGCATTCAGTCCTTTTACATCTAGGGTTTCGATTGAGAGATATGTACTTATTGCCATTGCAGGCTTTTAAATTTGTGGTTACCAAAGGTTCAAGGTTAGCCTCTTTATTATCTTACCGCCTAACTTAGCTCACTTATTGAGCTCTTATATACACTGTCTGGAGATTCTTTTTCTTCTCTCCCTTCTTATTCCTCCTCCTCCATTCTTCATATGTTGTGTGTTTTGTTCTGTGCTCTTTCTAGGAGTGCTCCCATCTAGAGCAGTCCCTGTAAGATGCCCTGTAGTGTAGAGGGTGGTTGTGAGAAGCAAATTCCCTGAGCTTTTGCTTGTCCAGGAATTGTTTTAATCCCACCATCATATTTAAATGATAGTCGTGCTGGATATAGTATCCTTGGTTCAAGGCCCTTCTTTTCATTGCATTAAACATATCTTGCCATTCTCTTCTGGCCTGTAGGGTTTCTGGTCGAGAAGTCTGGATGTTAGCCTCATGGGGTTTTCCTTTATAGGTGACCTTTTTCTCTCTAGCTGCCTTTAAAACTCTTTCCTTGTCCTTTATCTTTTCCATTTTAATTATTATGTGTCTTGGTGTTGTCCTCCTTGGATCCTTTCTGTTGGGGGTTCTGTGTATTTCTGTAGTCTGTTCGATTATTTCCTCACCCCAGTTTGGGGAAGTTTTCAGCAATTATTTTCTTCCATGACACTTTCCGTCCCTTTTCCTGTCTCTTCTTCTTTCTTGGTACCCCTATAATATGGATATTGTTCCTTTTTGATTGGTCACACAGTTCTCTTAATATTGTTTCATTCCTGGAGATCCTTTTATCTCTCTCTATGTCAGCTTCTATGCGTTCCTGTTCTCTGGTTTCAATTCCATCAATGGCCTCTTGCATCTTGTCCATTCTGCTTATAAATCCTTCCAGAGTTTGTTTCATTTCTGTAATTTTCCTTTCTGGCATCTGTGATCTCTTTCTGGATTTCATCCCATTTCTTTTCGCATAATTTCTCTGCATCTCTGTCAGCATGTTCATGATTTTTATTTTGAAGTCTTTGTCAGGAAGACTGGTTGGGGTCCTGTCTCCTTCTCCGGTGTCTCTGTGATCTTGGTTTGCCTGTAATTTTGCCTTTTCATGGTGATAGGAATAGTTTGCAGAGCTGGGACTAGTGATGGCTGGAAGAACTTCCCTTCTTATTGGTTTGTGGCCTTCCTCTCCTGGGAGAATAGCGACCTCTAGTGGTTTGTGCTGGGCAACTGTGCACAGACAGGGCTTCTGCTTCCTGCTGGCTGCTATGGAGTTGTATCTCTGCTGTTGCTATTGGGCGTGGCCTGGCTCAGCTGCCGCTTCAAAGTGGTGGAGTTGCGTTGGGAAGGGGGAGCAGCTGGGAGGCTATTTATCTCCATAGGGGGCCTCCATGTTCCCTGCAGCCCAGGGGATTATGATGCCCAGAGATCCCCAGATTCCCTACCTCTGGACTAAGTGTCTCGCACCTGCCCCTTTAAGACTTCCAAATAGCACCCACTAAAACAAAACAACAACCACAGGAAAAACAAAAAAAAATGGCCACTCTTTTTTCTTTATTCTCCGGCCCCAGCTTCAGGCACCCGCTCACCGGTCCTTGCTGCCTTGTTTCCCTGGTATTGGGATCCCTATCACTTTAAGACTTCCAAAAAGTGCTCACCAAAACAAAACAACTAAACAACAACAACAACAAAAAATGGCCCGCTCGCTTTTTCTTTTGTTCTCTGGCGCCGGCCTCCGATATCCACTTGCCAGTCTTGCTGCCCTGTTTCCATAGTATTGGGGTCCCTGTCCCCTTTAAGACTTCCAAAAAAGCACTAGCCACAAAACAACAACAACAAAAAAAAAATGGTAGCCGCTCACATTTCTTTTGTTCTCTCAGCACTGGACTCTGATACCCGCTCGCTGGTCTTGCTGCCCTGTTTCCCTAGTATTGGGGTCCCTGTCCCCTTTAAGACTTCACAAAAGCACTCATCACAACAAAACAACAGAAAAAAAAGAAATGTTTGGCCCGCTCAACCCTTCTTCTCTTTGTCCTCTGATGCTGGCCTCCGGTACCTGCTCACTGTTCTTGCTGACCTGTTTCCCTAGTATCCAGGGGCCCTGCGCTTGCACTGTGTCTGTGCTCTGGTCTAGATGGCTAGGGATGGGTGCTCAGCAGTCCTGGGCTCCATTTCCCTCCCGCTCAGATCTCTCTCCACCCACCAGGAGCTGGGTGGAGAGGCGTTCAGGACCCGCCGGGCCGGCGGTTTGTATCTTACCCCCCTTTGTGAGGCGCTGGGTTCTCGGCAGGTGTTTATTGTGGTTTGGATGTTGTCCTGTGACTCTGGTCTCTATTTTAGGAAGAGTTGTCTTTGTTATATTTTCATAGCATATATGTGGTTTGGGGAGGATATTTCTGCTGCTCTACTCACATCACCATCTTGGCTCCGCCCTGGACTGTAAACTCTTGAACATTGGTATTAGCAATTTTTTTTTGAATATGTCTCCCTAGGAAAAGGAAACAGCCAAAAACAAACAAGTGGGACTATATAAAACTAAAAAGCTTCTTCACAGCAAAGGAAAGCATCAATAAAAAAAAAAGGTAACCTACAGAAAAGGAGAATGTATATTTCAAATGACTGTATCTGATAAGGGGCTAATAGATTCAAAATACATAACAGAACTCATACAGCACAACAACAAAGTAACACAGACAATCTGATTTTTTTTTAAATGGGCAGAAGACCTGAATAGACATTTTTCCAAAGAAGACCTACAGATGGCCACAAACACATGAAAAGTTGCTCAACTTCACTAATAATCAGGGAAATACAAATCAAAATCACAATGAGATACCTTACCACAATCAGAGTGGCTTACCTTCAATAAGACAAGAAACAGTAAGTGTTAGCAAGTATGTGGAGGAAAGGGAACACCTCTATACTGTTTGTTGCAATGTAAAGTGGTATACTCAGCTCAGAAAACGATATGGGAAAAACTGAAAATAGAAATACCACACAGCTCAGAAATTCCAGTTCTGGGAATTTAGTTGAAGAAAGCAAAAATCACTAATTTGGAAAGATATATGTACTCCTATGTGTACCACGGCATTAATTATACTATCCAAAATATGAAATTAACCTAAAGTTCCATGGAGAAATGAATGGATAAGGAAGACTTGGTACCTATATACACTGGAATATTACTCAAACATAAAAAGGATGAAATATTGCTATTTGAGACATGGGTGTACCTACAGAGTATTATGCTAACTGAAGTAAGTCAGAGAAAGATAGACACCATATGATTTCACTTATATGTGGAATATAAAGAAATGAAGCACAAAGACACATAAATTTACTCAAACACAGAGAAGAGCCTAGTGGCTGTCAGAGGGGTGAGAGATGGGTAAAAATAGTGAAGCAGTGGTAATCAGTGAGAATGTTTGATGTCTTGGTCTGGGTAATGGTTAAATGAGTGTATATATATATATATATATATGTCAAAATTCAGCAAGCAGTGCAATAAGATTTGTGCATTTTATTGTATGCATCTCAAATAAAAAATACACAGTAATTAAAAACCATCAAAATATATAAATAATTCACACAGCTCAATAGAAAAACAATCAATCAAATTAATAAACTGGCAGAGGATCAAAATATATATTTTCCTAAAGAAGACATTCAGATGGCCGATAGGTCAATGAGAAGCTGCTCAACTTCACTCATCAGGGAAACGTAAGTCAGAACTACAATAAGAAACCACTTTACACCTAATAGATTAATGATTATCAAAAAGGCAAATAGTAAACACATGGAGGCTAAACAACATGCTTCTAAATAATCGATGGATCAATGAAAAAATTAAAACAGAAAGCAAGCAACACATAGAGACAAATGAAAACAAAAATTCAACAGCCCAAAATCTGTGAGACACTGTGAATGCAGTCCTAAAAGGAAAATACATAGCAATACAGGCTTACCACAAGAAACAAGAACAATCCCAAACAAACAGTATAAAATCACCATTAAAGAAACTTGTAAAAGAACAAATGAGGCCCCAAATAAGGAGAAGGAGGGACATGATAAATATTAGAAGAGAAATAGATAAAATAGAGAAGAATAAAACAATAGAAAATAATCATGGAAACCAAGAGCTGGTTCTTTGAGAAAACAAAGAAAACAGATGAATCCCTGGCCTAACTTATCAAGAAAAAAAGAGAGAGTACAAACAAATCAGAAATGAAGAAGGAATAATCACAATGGATACCACAGAAATGCAAAGAATTGTTAGAGAACACAATGAAAAATAATATGCCAATACATTGGACACCTAGAAATTGGACAACTTTGTAGAAAAATACAACTTTCCAACACTGACCCAAGAAGAAACAGAAAATCTAAACAGACCAATTCCCAGCAATAAAATTGAATTGGTAATTAAAAAACAAAAAGAACTACCAAAAAACTTACAATTAAAATGGAAATCTATACCCTGCTAATGGATAGGAAGAATTAATATTGTCAAAATGGCCTTCCTGCCCAAAGCAATTTACAGACTCAGTGCAATCCCTATCAAAATAACAATAGCAGTTTTCAATTAACTAGAACAAATACTTCGAAAATTCATATGGAAACACAACAGACACCGAATGGCTAAGCAATTCTAAAGAAGAAGAACAAAGCTGCGGAATTATGCTCTCTGACCTCAAGCTTTACTACAAAGCTACAGTAAGCAAAATAGTTTGGTATCAGCAGAAGGACAGACCCATAGATCAGTGTAACAGAAAAGAGAGCACACAAATAAACCCACACATCTATGCCCAATAAAAATACAATGGGGAAAAGACAGCCTCTTCAACAACTGATGTTGGAAAAATTGAACAACTACCCCTAAGGAAATGAAACTGGGTTATTATTGAACTCCATACACAAATATAATCTCAAAATGGACCAAAGACCCAAATTAAGTCATGAAGCCATAAAAATCTTATCAGAAAACATAGGCAAAAATCTCTTAAACCTAAGTATGAGCAATATTTTCCCCAGAAACATCTCCTCAGGCAAGGAAAACAAAATCAAACATGAACAAGTGGGACTGTATCAAACTGAAAAAGCTTCTATACAGCAAAAGACACCATCAGCAGAACAAAAAGACACCCCAGAGTATGGGAGAATATATTCGTAAATGACTCATCTGATAAGGGGTTAACATTCAAAATATATTAAGAACTCATACACATCAACACTCAAAAAACAAATAACCTGATTAAAAATAGGCAGAGGATATGAACAGACATTTCTCCAAAGAAGAAATATGGATGGCCAACAGGCACATGAAAATATGCTCCACCTTGTTAATCATCAGGGAAATTCAAATCAAAACCACACAAGAAATCATCTCACAATGGCCACTATCCAAAAAACAAGAAATAAAAAATGGTGAGGATGCAGAGAAAGGTGAACTCTCCTACACTGTTGGTGGGAATGTAAATTGGAGCAACTGCTGTGGAAAGAAATATGGAGGTTCCTTAAAAAACTAAAAATATAAATTCCTCTCAGTTCAGTAATACCACTTCAAGAATTTCCCTTAAGAAAAAAAATCTCTGAGTTGTAAAGATATATGTACCCCTATGTTTATCACCACACTATTTGCAATATCCAACACATGGAAGAAAGCTAAGTAGCCATCAATAGATGAATGGATAAAGATGTGGTACCTATACACAATGGAATATTATTCAGCTATAAAAATAAAAGAAATCCTGCCATTGCAACAATGTGGTTGGATCTAGATGGTATTATTGCTCAGTGAAATAAGCCAAATACCATATGATTTCACTTATTTGTGGAATATAAAAACCAAGGAAAATAGAGGGAACAAAACAGCAGTAGACTCAGGCACTGAGAAGTGACCAGTGGTTACTGAAGGGGAGGGGTTGGTGTGGGTGGTGGGGAAGAGGGAGGCAGATAAAGGGGCACAATGATTCACAATCACAATTATCAGCTGGTCACAGGGTTGATAGTGCATCACGGAGAACATAGTCAATGATTCTGTAACATCTTTCCACGTTGATAGATAGTAACCACACTAGAAGAGGTGAGTAACTGTTGAACCGCTGTATTGTACATTTGGAACCAATATAAAATTGCATATCAATGATACTTTAATAAAAAAGTAAAAGACTAGACAAGAGATAATAAGTGTTGGCAAGGATATGTGCACAAGAGAGCCCTTGTGCACTGTTGGTGGGAATAACCATGATATGAAAACAACCTGTATGTCCATTGATAGATGAATGGGTAAGTAGGAAGTGTTACACATGTTTTATGGAATATTATTCAGCTATGAAAAGATGAAATCTTGACATTTGCCACAACATGAATGGACCTTGAGGGCATCATACCAAGTGATATAAGTCAGACAGAGAAAGCCAAATACTGTATGATCTGTGTTACTTTTTGGAATCTAAAATTAAGTATTAAAACTGCAAATTTACATTACAAAATCTGCAAGCTTCGTAGCATCTCCTGTCTGCTTCTCTGCCTTGATTCCTGTCACAGTAAGAATAATTTCATTTTACATGTCATTGGTATCCTCACTATTTTCTCCTACAAAAATATGTTCTTTACTTATACACTCTCCTTCTTATCATTAATGTTTTCTTCTTTATAGGAGCATTTGCATCAATCAATAAACATACTCTCATTTCCTGTATATTTAAGAAGAAAATTTCTCTTGAGTTCCTAATGACTAAAGAACATCTCTATTAATCTGCAGTTTATATAATTTGTTGTTCCAAAGCTTTTAATTGTCTGAACTGTTACTATTCACTCTTCAGCCTATTTTAATTAGTCTCAACTTCTCTCTGATGACATCCTTCTTGCCAACAATTTTCACGTTGTCAAATTTAAGAGAGATTATTTTGTCTTTATCAGTCCTAATTTTCCAATAGTATCCAACAGTCCTTGACCCCTTTTAAACGACTTCCTTCTTTCACTTCACTCAGTCCAAATATCTTGTAAACCTCTAAAACATTGGAAGTTTACAGTCTCAAAAATGAACTATTGGTTCTTCTCCTCAAGTCTCTAGACTTCCCCACTTAATTAAATATAATCACTTACTACATTCTCATGATGCTCAAGTTAGAAAATTAGGGATCATCCTTCATTACTTTTTTTTTCTTTCCATATTGAATTATCATTGGTAGCTGAGAATTTTATCTTTAAACGATACCTTGAATCTGTCTAGTTCAGTGCCATCACCAAGCCTCTAGCATCTTACACCTAGACAACTGTAGTAGCCTTCTAAGTACAACTTCTGTTTTCTTTGATCCATCTATATAAACTATAAAGCATGATCTACTGAAATATATGTTGGATCAGGTCACTCTCCTACAACACTTCAGAGCTTCCCATAACAGTGAGCGACCTGAGTGACTGCAGTAGCCTAGGGGGAACCATGATGCACCAGCGAGAGCTTTCTCAGCCCCCGAAGGGCTGCTGTGAGTTGGTTCCAGCAGATGTTGCCTCGGAGGTGTATCAGTTGCAGCTGCCAAATCTAACAAGGGATATAAAATCTGTGTGTGTGTGTGTGTGTGTGTGTGTGTGTGTGTGTGTGTGTGTGTGTGTGTGTTTGTGTGTGTGTGAAATCCCCTGTAATTTTAAATGTTGGCTCTCATGAAAAAAAAAAGAGAAAAAGCACTGTGTGCTTAAAAGAAAACATATCTTCTGTCCGGATCAGGCTGAATGGCTGCCAATTTGCTTCCTCTGCAGAAGAGATCTGGTTTCTCCTTATCTTCTCAACTCTATTTTATGCTTTATTCCCATTTACTTTCTGTAATTTAGGCTCACTTATCTTTGCTTTCCTGGAATAGCTATTCCAGGTCATGCTCAATGTGAGGCTCTTCCTTCACTGTAGGCTAGATGTGTAAAATCTGTCTGGGATATATGAGAGGGCAGTTCTTAAATCGGGTGGACTCCTACACTGATATTTTCATTCTTTCTCACAGCAGTTTCTTTTTTAATTTTGTTTTTTGACTTCAGAGTACTTTTCTATATTTGTGAAAACATCTGCATGTGTTCATTTAATTAATTGATAAATTAGCTAAGTCATTAATTAATGAACATGTGCACATTGTTCATTGTCTTTTCTGACATTAATTCCTAAGAACTATGTGGAGCGGCAAGCACTATGCCTGGACTTGGGTGTTTTTTATTTGTTTCTAGTACAAGGTCAGGTGCAGAATAGGTTAAACAATATAATGTAGATAATGAATGTATAAGTGTATAAATGTATTTTTCTGTATTTTTCTTCCTATCTATACCAGATTCTAATCATCCTTTGTTTATTAGCTAAATGCTAAACTTCTGTGACCTCATCTCCTAGTCTCTAAAAATACTATACTTCCTTTTTTGTCCATAACATTTCACATTACTTAAACTATGATGACAACATTATATTTTAGTCCAACTGTGAGCGTTTTGATGTCAAACATCTATCATGGTGCATGCAATGTAACTGTAAGATGACCTTATGAATTAAAATCCACTACACTTGAAGGTAATTTAACTCATTATATTATTATTGTATTGTATATTTCCAGTAAACCATATCTTTTTGTAAAAAGCAATGGTTTGTAAAAATTTTGTAGCAAGTATTAACATTTATCCTAATTATATTTTATAATATTCTGTATATCATATTATAATAGATACCAGCATTAATTGAATACCTATTTTGTCTCAAGCTCTGTGATTCTACCATGTGTATATTATCGCATGTTATCTTCCTCTCAACCCTTGCAAGATAAGTATTATTATCCTCACTTTTAGATCATAGGAAACAAACTCTTGGAGAAGACAAGATACTTTATGGCAAGGATGGGATTTAAATGAAGATTGTTTGACTTCAAAGCATAATGTAATAGAGTGATTAAAGGTCAGATTTTGGTATGACAAGTAATGACTTCAAATTTCAGTTCCATCAAATTATTAGCTGTGTAAATCCTTCAGTTTTCTATTTTGTATGTTAATATAATGTAATAAATACCATATGGGATTTCAAAATAAATAAAGAAGACATGTAAAAATACCACTTAGTAAATTGCTTGCCACATTGTAGTCTATGAAATATCAATAGTAAAAACACTGATATTTAATCAGACACTTTAAAATAATGAATTACTATTAACAGTAACATTGATGGAATCTGTCTGCCACAGTTTTACATAACCAGGTCTTGATCTCCATATTGCTAGTTATTTTTAAAATTTAAACTACACTTTAAGAAAATAAGGAATAAAATAAACAATTTAAAATATTACCTAAAATCTGATCCAACTCTCTTCCCGTTTTCTGGTTCTCCTGGATCTGGGCATAAATTGGGAGCTGTTTTAATAACACTCTCATTTACTGTAACAACAGAAAAAACAGACAGGAAAAAAACATGCTATTAGAAAATTAGGGATAACATTAATTTTAAAATTTACATAAAATATATCCTTGTATATTTTTATTATTATCATTAGTTTATACACAGTTAAAATATAATTTTGCTACCTAAAAATGAAGACAAAACATTTTTTCTATTGTGGACTATAGGAAAATATGTTTGATGTTCACATGAAATTATATGCGATTGTATTAACACATAAACAGGTAATGCCTTATTTTTGATTACTATATAAACTATGAAATCTTGGGAAAGGTGCTCCCAGGGTATCAGTACCAGAGTTTCTATTAATTACTAGCAGTACAGAAGTCACCAACAGCTACAATAGTTGCCGTAAAAAATGAGACCATATGGAAATAGTTTAAATTATTAGCACTTCTCATCTAGTATATAGTAGAACATCTTGGTCTGCTACTATCAACGTGAAACTATGGTGCAAATGAACAACATTCCATTGAGTTATGATATAATACTGAAAAGCAAAATAATGACTTCACCATTGAACAATTTCCATAACAGTGTTTTGCTTAGCCATTGTACATGTTTTCTGCAATTTTTTCTGAATACACAGTTGATGAAAGATTTATTTTTTCTGTGAATGTGAGCACAGTGGAAAAGAAAATCCTCAGGGTCAATTTTTTTTTAGTGTGAAGATTATTAAATGAATAGTTTTGAAATATCCAAGTGATATTGTTTCATATCTTCAATGTAACAGTGAACTGGAGAATAATTCTATTTTTATCCTCATCAACTTATCTTCTCTTAAGAAACAAATATACCTGAGGGGAGACTGTAGAGGAAAAAATTTAAAAATATTGCAATGGTTTGCGTCCTACACAGTGGATTAGAGTGAGTTCTGGAGTTTTCCTTAAAGAGCAAAGAGGCCTACTTCTACCACAGATATTCTAATCCAATTATGCTAGGGTGGGACACGGGACATCAGGTTTTTTAAAAAATATGTTTGTTTTGTTTGTTAATAATCCTAAGGTTATTCTAATGTAAATCAACATTGATAACCACTGTATCCCAGCATCATTTAGTTCAGATTGGTCGGTATTTGTCACATAGCAACAGAACTACCAGCAGATGGCCCAGGAGGCATGGCCCTGGTAAAGTTGTCATATTTTCATTTGGACATAAAACTTTGCATTTATGCCCCTCATTCTATAAAAACAACTTTCCTAAGTATCCCCAGCAATACTTTAATTGCTAACTTTATTACATATTCACGAATCCATACAAAACAAGTGACAACTTTTCTTCTTTGGTCTGCCGACTTGCTATGTAATTCCTCTTTACCTGTTGGATTCCCCTGAGGAAGGCGCCGCCCCAAATCACTCACCAAAGACGTTTCTTGATGCAACAAGCAAGAGGAATTTATTCAGAAGCCAACTAGCTGGGGTCCAAGTCAGCCCGACGCAGCGGGTCTCAACGAGGACCCCAAGCACTTCTAACTAAGGGCTTATATAGGATTTCCGAGGCATTCAGCCCTAAAGGATTACCATGGTTACAGATTAGATAACAATTCTACAAAGGCAGTAATTTTTCAAACCTATGATTTCTGGGTTGGTGCCACGTTCTGGGGGTGTAGCAAGATAGGATCATTCTCTTACTGCTAGGGTGATTTAGCAAGGTAGGGTCGGCATTTATGATTAACTAACCGAGAGGTTAGCGCTGCCAGCAGTCATGATTGATTAACTTGTTTTTCCAGAGGAGTTACCTGGTTTCAGTTGTTCCCTCTGAGTCATATATCAGAATGGCTTTTTGGGCTTCAAGATGGCCACTCTTAGGCTAACTTATTTCTCAGGGAGGTTGGGGTCCTACATTCCCCACTTCTTTTTCTGAACATTCTAATCATGGAATGTTGGTTTCTTCTTGTTGTGTGAGGGTATGATACTGTTGTCTCAGCATTAGCACCTGCACAGCACTTACTCTTTCTCTAATAAAGGTTATTACTCGATTTAAAATGCAGGGACCTAAGGTGAGGAGCAATATTAAAATAAGCAGGGGTCCTGCCAAAGTGGATATTAGAGTTGTAAGCCATGGGGATCTAGAAAACCAGGATTCAAACAGGCTCTGGTTAGCTTCTCGTTCTCGCTTTCGCTGATCTAATCTTTCTCTTAATTTAGACATTGAGTCTCTTACTACTCCAGTATGGTCTGCATAGAAGCAGCACTCTTCCTTTAGAGCTGCACACAATCCACTTTCTTTTAGAAATAGTAAATCTAACCCTCGTCTATTTTGCAGCACTACTTCAGAGAGAGAGGTTAGGGACTTTTCAAGTTTAGAAATAGACTGTTCTATAGTTCTCAAATCTTCATCGATAGCTATTCTTAGTCCTTCGTAATGTTGGTTTCCTTGTATAATTGCAGCTGCCCCTGGTCCTACTCCGGCTGCGACTCCTACTCTTAGTAATACAGCTAGAGTGAGTGAGACTGGCTCTCTTTTATACCTTAGTTTAGGTTCTAATTCTGCCACGAATGATAAGTCATCATGATACATTAGTCTGGGTACTAACTGGACCATGATACAGAAATCACGGGAGGAGTTGAAGGCAGAAGTAGAGACACATAGGGTCACTCCAGTGTTACAAGCCCACCATCCCTTGGGAGGAGGGATTAAATACCTGTTTTTGCCAGGGAAGGCTATGGGTATGGTCTCATTCTTTCTTCTACAGATAGAGACTCTAGCTGCTGCTAGGGAAAAGGGGCGATGACCGCTCTGGCTGCTTCGTGCTGAGAAGGGGGCGCAGTAAAGGTTGCAGCTAGGTCTCCATCACTGGTCAGTTGAGAGGGCTTCAGAAGGCTGGCGCTTCTATTCTGGGTTTCATTTTTATTACTATTTGCAGTTTTGTGGCTTCTAGGCAAGATAAAACAAATTGTGTTATTAGGTTATGTAGCAACATCTGGAGTTGGATTTTTTATTCTGGAAGGAGGCTACATTATTGAAACAATACTTCTCTCTAAAATCACTCTCATTTTTACTAGAAGTAACTAGGTTAAGAAAATAATTAACAGCTGGCTTGATTATTTGCACAGGTGCAGCAAGAAGAGCAATTGATTACACAGGCTCTTTTAAATATGCTTTGCTGGAACTTTTTGTAAGGAATTTCAGATTGAACTTTTAAAGGCCTCTTGAGGCCAGACAGCCAAGCCAGACTTGCCATCAGGCTTTACCTGCAGTACCTGTAGATTTGGATGAATTCTTCTCTTCTCGAGGTCTCTGCACCTGCCAGGAAGTGACCTTCTTTACTCACCTGGTAAGGCTGCTGGGAACTCTGTAAGCAAGGTACCAGGCCAGTTCTTCCAAGGGGCTTTGTTGGCTTTATAAACTTTTTTAAGTTGTTCACATCTGAGTCTATGCACATGTCTCTCAGGTACGACATTCCAGTCAAAGCCCTGGTAGTATAACCAGTGTTCTTAAGTAGTCTTCTCACAAGGAAAGCAGATTCTTATTGAACTCGTGCAAATAAACATACTGCCATGGAATACAAAAACAGTCACTGAAAGTTTTTAAACTCTGGAGGGATCAAGTAGAGAGAAGGATGTTTCAATTCTGCTCATAAAGATAGTCATTTACTAAACTGTTGTCAGTTTAAGAGAACAAGGTTAAAACACTTTACCAGCAACATTTGAAACAAAAAGACACAAAATCATTTTCTTTAGTTTATGTAATCTTATGTAACTAATACCTGTTCTGCTGAAATCTAGTTCTTTACCAGTTTAGGGATAATACTATAAATGACAAAAGACTTACAAATGACAATGGTTAAAGATCTGATGAGAGCTTACTGTAAAACAGTTGACATAAGGAAATTCTGATATTTCTGTAATACAAAACATTCAGTAACAAAGTTTAGCATCATTCTCTTTGACAGTGCTTTCCTGGTAAATAAATAAATATATATCAGATAAATAAGCCAAATTAGTCAAATACTTTCTCTAGTGAGAAAAAATTCTTCTGACATGTTCCAGGGGCCCTCTGGAAAATATCAGAGTTAACTAGAGGTAAAAGCACCTTTTTGCATTTAATTTTTTTAGAACTATCATTACACATTTATTGTCTATATACTCAGCACAGTAAACGAGATATCTTAAAAAGTGGGGCAGCAGGGGAGACTGCTGCTGTCAATTTTTAAAGACAACATACAGAAAGTCAAACTAATTCTAGGTTACTAAGCATTCTTGAGAGAATGGTAGCAGATGGTAGATTCTTCTGCTTTCATCTTCAGGAGGGGAAAAAAGCTACAATAAGAATTCATATTTAGCTGAAAGAACTGTCTAAACTCAAGGCAGAGTATAATATCACCAGGCATACAAAAGACCTGTTAGAGATACATACAAAGAATGAATATGGCTATAGTCAAATTCAACTTAAAAGTTTAAGCAGAATCTCAAATTTAAATGTCTCTTTCTTTCACACAGATATTCAGATATGACCAGAAATATGATTTGAGATGAAAGAGATCAGGCATTTTACTTCTTCATTTAGGGACTGAGAAATGATGACCTTTGGCTTACAATCAATAGCTTACAAACAGTGAAAATAATAAGAACATAACTCAGCATAAGTGTCTAAGACCAGATACAAAAAAGCAGAGAAAGTGCTTAAGTTTACAGGTCTTCCCTGAAAGCTTCAAGAATGTTTTACTCTTTAATAGTAGATATAAGCTGCTATGCAAATTCTATTAAAAGCTCTAAGATTATTTGCATTAAAAAATATGGAGAGTCCCCCATGTTTTTTTTTTTAAACATACAGCATATAAATTAAACAAGAAGACCTGGTGGTTCTCAAAAAATCTATTACAACTTTTCTCAAAAGTGGTCACACGTTCGTCTATCTAAACCTTTACAGTGAAACCTGTTTTTCTGGGAGAAACATAATCTTGTCCAGATTCTACAGTTTAATAAATTTTGGTTTGTTAACTAAGTGCATTTAATCAGCTGAAAAAAGCTTTGTTACTATTCTGCTTAGGAATTCAATTTTTCAGGCCATGCAATCATTTTTAATAACAAAATATTTCAAAGGCAAATAAAGGTTATACAGTTGTTAACAAACTTTAGCTTTTAGTCCCTTTAACATTACGATTTCATGGCAACTCACTGAGACTTTAAGCATGAGAAACTGCTGTGATCTTTCAACATAGAGAAATGCCCTCTCTATCACTTTAAACAGTTCTAACCAGAACTCAAAACTATTAGAAACTTCAAGCTCCAGTGAACACTGAGAAGCAGGACACTGCAAACTGTCAAACCAACATTTCCTAGACTGACAAACTTACGAACACATTCTACAATTTCTGCAACCATGAGCTTCACAGCACAATCTCCCAGCAAACACAGAGCACATCTTCTCAACTTAACAAAACTCTAAGGCCTTAAGTTACTACAAAGATTCTCAGGCTGCAGGTAGGCATACACACTGCAACACACAATTAAAAAGGTGTTCACTTGCCACACTTATCCAGTTCACCTACCTGCAACAACTATGCTAGCCTACTCACAAGACCCCCACTGAACACTAGACAAAGCCAAGCTTCCAAGCATTCTATTCTTAAAAGATTTAGCAGATAACATGACTCAAATGACTCTAGGTAAACTCAGGCAGCCGACAACTACCAGGACATGCCCGCCTCAGGCAAACTCAAATTAGCATTAATGCTTAACACTTTTTTATCAGGTTTTCTGGAAGTTTTAGAACACTCAATTTTCACAAGCGCTTGTCTTTAAATCAATTTCATTAATACCATCTGGAGGTAGAAAGATATATTCATTTACACACTTAGGGGGTTGTCTGAGTCTGTCCCATTGTCAGTATAACAATTATTAGGCACATGAAAGACACAAAAAACAGAGACACACACAGATTAGACACACAGCGGCCGCTTTTTGTTTTTTCTCAGATTTTCAAACAGAAACCGAAAGGAATCAGAGGGTTGATATTCCTGGCACCTGAAAATCAACCCTATCTCATCAGATTCACCTTGCCAGAAAAACAGACGGGAGGCTACCAGGCGTCCCTGGCCTCCCAACCTCCCCGAGGCGTCCCCCAGGGTTGCAGCCTGCGGTGCTCCTAGTACGTCTACCGACCGCAGTCTCGACCCCTTTACGGGATCGGGACAGCTGCCAGACAGTGGGTACCCCTTTTCAGAATTCTGACCGGTCTCACTGAAAAACAGAAGACAGAACACAGACAACTCAAGGCGCCACTAATCTTACCTCTTCCTCCAAGAGCGACTTAGGGAGTGAGCGGGGTGAGCGCATGATCCCGGACGAGCCCCCAAATGTTGGATTCCCCTGAGGAAGGCGCCGCCCCAAATCACTCACCAAAGACGTTTCTTGATGCAACAAGCAAGAGGAATTTATTCAGAAGCCAACTAGCTGGGGTCCAAGTCAGCCTGACGCAGCGGGTCTCAACAAGGACCCCAAGCACTTCTAACTAAGGGCTTATATAGGATTTCCGAGGCATTCAGCCCTAAAGGATTACCATGGTTACAGATTAGATAACAATTCTACAAAGGCAGTAATTTTTCAAACCTATGATTTCTGGGTTGGTGCCACGTTCTGGGGGTGTAGCAAGATAGGATCATTCTCTTACTGCTAGGGTGATTTAGCAAGGTAGGGTCAGCATTTATGTTTAACTAACCGAGAGGTTAGCGCTGCCAGCAGTCATGATTGATTAACTTGTTTTTCCAGAGGAGTTACCTGGTTTCAGTTGTTCCCTCTGAGTCATATATCAGAATGGCTTTTTGGGCTTCAAGATGGCCACTCTTAGGCTAACTTATTTCTCAGGGAGGTTGGGGTCCTACATACCATTCTGTTTTTTGTGTGATTGTATCTTGGGCACTGCCTTCCTTTGGCTGTTATGACACAGAGTGGACAAATTCAAAGGCACTGAACCAAAGTTCTATTTATTTTATATTTCCCTCAAGACTTGAAAAATCACGTCTTTGCTAATAACTTTCCATCTATGGTTTTGTCATCTTTTGTTAACTCCTTTCTTCTTCCTTTAATGAACTACTAGATAATCCCATCAAATTTCCCAGTGTTATCGCATTGGGAAGCTTAGATATAACCTCATTACTGATGCTTTTTTGACTCTTATTGTTCACCTCCAATTCATCTTGAGAACCAAAGGAAAACAAAATTTCCTCAAACACTATTTTTACGACTGTTCAAATCTACAATTCTATATTTATAGCAAAACAATTATCTTTTCTACTAGCCACCAAGATGCACTTATTACTGAAGTCTGCAGGATTCTTCATCTTTCTGCATTTTCATGGGCTGCCGTGCTCATTCCGGGCTTGCTTTATTTTCTATATGCTTCCAGGCTTTCTCTTTCTTCCCCTTTAACTGTCAAAATACCACCTAATTTTCAAGACTCAGCTCAAGTTCCACTTTTTATGAAATATGATCCCTCATTTACCCAGGTTATTCAAATATATTTTTACAGAAAATGGACAATTTTATTTCTAATTTTTAAATTAGATTGTGTTATAAATTAATAGTTGCACATTCCTTGCTCATATATACAAGGAGATATATTTGATAAAGGGGAAACATAAATATTTTAATATACCCACATGCATAGATAGGCATTAATAATTTCTGAGCAAATATGTCCTAGTTGTTTGAGAAACAACAATTTCTGGTATACTGTTTTCAATGAATTGGGTATTTACTAAGGGAAGCACTTTTTTTTTTTTTTGAGAGGGCATCTCTCATATTTATTGATCAAATGGTTGTTAACAACAATAAAATTCTGTATAGGGGGGTCAATGCTCAAAGTACAATTATTAATCCATCTCAAGCATAATTCTTGTCAGTCTCCAATCTTCTGAAGCATACGAACAAGTTCTTACATGGTGAACGAATTCTTACATAGTGAATAAATTCTTACATGGTGAAGAGTACAAGGGCATTCATCACAGAAACTTTCGGTTTTGATCATGCATTATGAACTATAAACAATCAGGTCAAATATGAATATTCGTTTGATTTTTATAATTGATTTATATGTTGATCACACATTTCTCCCTTTATTATTATTATTATTATTTTTATTTTTAATAAAATGCTGAAGTGGTAGGTAGATGCAAGATAAAGGTAGAAAACACAGTTTAGTGCTGTAAGAGGGCAAATGTAGATGATCAGTTGTGTGCCTATGGACTAAGTATTAATCCAAGCTAGACAAGGGCAGCAAAACATCCACAGATGCAGAAGATTTCTCTCAAAACAGGGGGGGGTGAGGTTCTGAGTCTCACCTCTGTTGATCCCCAATTTCTCACCTGATGGCCCCCCTGCGACTGTGCCTGTCTTAGGTTGTTCCTCCCTTGAGGAATCTTACCCGTCTCTGGCTAACCAGTCATCTTCCGGGGCCATACAGGGAAATGTAAAGTTGGTAAGTGAGAGAGAAGCCATATTGTTTGAAAAGGTTAGCTTTTTACTTCTTTGCAGATTTATGCCCTGTGGCTTCTATGCCCAGCACTTGTCTTGAGGTATCTTTACCACCTGGAGGAATTATGATACTCGGTAAATTCGATATGAGGCACGAATTCTATTTAAGGGTTGTAATTAGGAAGGAAGAAGAAAAGCTACAGAGGTAGCATATGGAAGAAAACATGAGAGGATTGATTATTTCTTTGACATATGTTCTTGTAGAGAACCTTAAGCATGTATAGGTTTTAAACTACCAACTAATTTGCGCTCACATATTAACATAATAGGAATACGGTGACATAAACAAAGTAAATCTATAATTACCATCCATCTCCAGTGAAGCCAAGAAAACCATTTAGGCACCCTAGGCATTTGTGAAAATTTTTCTATGATAAGATGGATATCGTCCAACTGTACTTGAACAGTCTGAGAGAAATCAGACAAATTAAAGCAGCCCATTTCTGGGATCTGTTCACATCCCATATATTCTTTTAACCGTAGATAGTCTATAGTCATAAGATTTTGGAGTGCTACAACTTGCACCCCTCCCAACTCCTGGTTGAGTTCCAACAGTACCGATCCGGTCAAATTCGTTGTCTCACTGTATGCACATGCCAGCCTAGACATCTCCCTCCTCATTCCAATGGCAAGTCCAGGAAACGGTGGGGTGGATGCAGCCACAACCGCAGCATCGCCCAGATCCCTGTGGAGGCTTTTTGATGATCATCCCCCTGGCACAAGTCCTCCAGAGAGTGCTGATGCCGGAAGCTCCTCCTCATATCGTATCTTAGTTCATTTTCTGGGTATCCAAGCTAGGCCTTCATCTTCTGCATAGAAACAGACCCTTTGCCCACACTTTCACATGCCCTCTATACCACTGTGTAGAACTCATTGGAGGTCAGCACACAGGAACTGCTTTTTTTTTTTTATTAAGAGAAAGGAATATTATCAGAAAAGAGTACCTCCATAGCTGATCATCTGACACCCTTTAAGTGATCAACATTAAGGATATTTAAAGCATGTGTTGATCTTTGATTACCAATACTTTTATCCTATCAAGGAATAATCCCCCTTTTCTTTCTTTCTTTCTTTTTTTAATCTTTAATCTACACTTACATGAAGAATACTATGTTTACTATGCTCTCCCCTATATCAGGTACCCCCTAACAACCACATTACGGTTACTGTCCATCAGCTTAGCAAAATGTTGTAGAATCACTACTTGTCCTCTCTGTATTGTACCGCCCACCCTCCCGTTTCTCCCCCCCATGCATGCTAATCTTAATACCCCCCTTCTTTTTCCCCCCCCCCCTTATCCCTCCCTGCCCACCCATCCTCCCCAGTTCCTTTCCCTTTGGTACCTGTTAGTCCATTTTTGGATTCTGTAATTCCGCTGCTGTTTTGTTCCTTCAGTTTTTCCTTTGTTCTTATATTCCTCAGATGAGTGAAATCATTTGGTATTTCTCTTTCTCTGCTTGGCTTATTTCACTGAGCATAATACTCTCCAGCTCCATCCATGTTGCTGCAAATGGTTGGATTTTTCCACTTGTTACGGCTGAGTAGTATTCCATTGTGTATATGTACCACATCTTCTTTATCCATTCATCTACCGATGGACATTTAGGTGGCAAGCACTTTTTTTACTATGTTTAAATAGATTTTTTAAAATATTGTGGTGAATGTTATTAAAATGTGGCTTTTTTACATAGGATAGAGATGGTAAAATGGCATAAACTAGGCCTACCTAGTTTATTATAATCTACACCACAGATTATAGGTTAAGATAGAAGTGGTCTTCCAATATATTAGAAAATGAAAATAATAAAATTTCATTTTTTTTCCATTTTATCAGGGCCTCAAAAATCAAGCTAGGTTTAATATGAATTTCAATAATTGCATACACTTATGTAGTACTATGTGTGAGGAACTATTCTACATCCTTAACATGTACCCATTTATAATCTTCACAGCAATCTTAAAGTAGCTATTATTACTACACATTTCCAATAGGTGAGAATACTGAGGACTAGAGAGGTTAAAAAATGTTTCCAAAGTCATATTGCTAGTTAGTGCCTTAGTCTAGGTTTAAACCTTGGGCAGCCTGGTTCAAGAAATTCTGCTCTTAACCCCCGAGACTTACATCCTGTCCAGAAATCTCAGCCAGGGAAAAGAGCATCACTAGTTAATTCTCTTTTCCAAACATTTTGTTTTAAAATACAGAGCACAATTTCCACCATTTTCATTTACTTAATCCCAGTTCTTACAATTCTAATCGCGATATTACTTTCATCTATTTGTACATGTCCTTTAAACCACTGTTTATGGACATCTACAAGAGAGGAAAGACCTCCCAAGTTGAAATGTAAAGATAACAGGATAGTGTCTATATATGTGCACTTAATGTTCCTTAATTGAAAACATTTAAAATAAAAATAAAGAACAAAGTGCATATAGTCTATTTTTCTAATGCTCAGATATTTCATAACTGCCCACAGCAAGTGATGTCAAGACATACAAATGAAGTTAGTATTCATTCAATCAGCTGCTCTCACTCCATAACATCATTCAAGCAAGTGGCTAGATTTATCACTTTTATTTTAAAATTTTGAATTTCATTTACGGAGTGGTAAGAACAGGAGTACTGTTTAAAAGTTTAAATGCCTGGACAATAGGCTGCCTCTTGAATACCCTTTTTGCTCTAATATTTCAGGATATTTTATCATCATCATCATTATTATTTACACATTCAATATTAGTCATTTTCCCCACATATCTGTGGGAAAAAGAGAGGAGGGTAGTACGTATTGGATTTTGAAAATTAAATGAATTGTCCTTTCTTACATCATTGAGGTGCAGTATCTTTATTATATGTGTCTGTCAAATATGTTACCATAACCTTAATGAATTTACCATATTTTTGTGTTTTCCAGCTTAAATACACTAGTTACATAAATACTCAACCTCAAAATATAATTTTGTTATTATTAGCAAGTTTTCTGAGGCTTCTAGCTTTACACAGCATGTAATCTATTATAAAAATAATAATAAGTTGATTTTGACTAAAAGTCACATCCCTGTTACCTCATCGAGCTACCTTTCTTTGATTTTTTAATAGTGCATTTAAAAAATTTATTCCACCTTATAAAATAAAACACTTTTGGTCTTGAATTCAAACATCATGGATGTTGACAGGATGTTACTTTGTACTAACTTTATATTCTTCATAGAGTTGCCTTGTTTGTTTCTCTTTCCAACAAAATGCTGGAATCTTGCAGGCTAAGACTGTATTTTATTCACTCTTTTACCTGCTTAGTTTAGCGTGGTGCTCCCATGGAGATATAGCTCAAATGGAATTGTGAAATGAATGGATAATAATGAATGAAAGTATGAATTTGAAGAAGATGAAATAAAAAATACATAATGGGAAGCTCAGTTTTTTGTAATTCCATCTTTATATTCAAGAAGATTCTCATAGAAGAGTTGGCAAGTTTACTAGTTCACTAAATTCAACATTTTAAATATAAAAGATTCCTTTTATTTTTAAATAAAAAACCCAATTTTTTCCCTTTCTTGGAAAACTTATGCCTTTATGTAGAATAAGGTGGGATGAATACAGGCTATTTAGAATTCAGGTATGAAAATTGGAAAAATAATCTGAATTAGCCATTTAAACAACCAAACGCTCTCCGTGGACACTACTGCAACATCCTGAATCTCTTATTAATGTTTCTTAGTTAAACTGTAAAATTGCTGTTGAGGGAAGACATACTTTCGCAATGTGTGTGCTTTATATCATCTATGCTTATGTTAATTTCTGGCAATTCTGATAATAGAATTGATCATTTTTTCAAAGAAGATGAGCTGCATTTATTTTCTTACATTTGAAAGGTGAATGTGAGATAATTGTCTCCTTTTAAAACTGGTTCTGTGTTAAATTATATCAAAGAGATAAAAACTGAGTACTTACTTGGTAATAGGTATATAATATTGACAATATTAAAACAATATAACCCTTTTCTATAAACAACCACAAAGAATATATATTTGAAACTAGTGAATAAATACTTGAGAAAAGAATTGGAGGAAAATAAAATTTAAAATGCTTTTGATTTATTATTCTTGACTATAAAAAATTGGCCTATACAATCTGCTTAGATTGAAGTGAGGATATTACATTCAAAAATAAAACAAGATCAGAAGTATTTTTATCTCTTACATAAAATATGAGTGCAAAATTTGTTTTAAAATTATGAAGTAAATTTACTTTTTTGTTTTGTGACTTTTATTGTCTCATTAATTTTTGTCCTGACAATTTTAAAGCAAACATAAAATATTTAAAAATAAATTATTTATATTTTAAAATGTCAGGTTTCCCTCTCCACACCCACAAACCCTGTTGTCTAAATTTCCATATTTTATTGAGCTTCATAACTTCTGTACATGAACAATGAAAATAACATATATTTGCACTATGGCAATATGCAAAGTATAGAGAGTTGCATATATCTAAGTGCTATGATAAATATTAGATCATTTTATATAAACAGACTGAATTTCCCTGGGCATCTGAAGTTTGAAGCATATACCATATAAAATAACATTTGAGTAGCCAAAATAAGAAAAGGGTGAAACAGCAGCAGCTTATAATTCTACTTAGAATTCAAAAATAAATATACTAGACAAAATATTAGGAAAATAAAGGTAGTAACCCTAATATTTAAGTCCGCAAATATTTTATTTCTTGTTGACATGATGAAATTTGATGTGTCTGAATAATTTCATGTGGCTTTTTGTTTATATTTTATATTATAAGAAACATGTCTTTCAAAATAAAATAACTAATCAAATTATTAATATATAAGAAACATACTATAGCATTATTTATTTTCCCTAAAAGCTGTCATTATCAATTTAAAAATGTTTTAACCACCAAAATATAACAAGAAATTGTAATTTGCAATTAAGTACTTTGAAATTATCTGTTCACGTGCTATCCAAACAGGTAACTGTATTTGACCAACAATTTCCAATTGACAACTGCTGTCTTTAGTTTAGTAGTCTCTGAATATACCAAAATGTAAGTATCACATTTTAAAATTAATTATTATACTTTAGAAGATTTGCACCAAGTTTATACATGTCCCAAGTTTGTGTCTTGATAACTGATGTAACTTCTCAATTTCTTTCATGTACTTTTTAATATATAAATATTAGCACATCATCCTTTCCTTATGTAGTTACGATAAAACGATTTTTGTTAAATAGTTATTAGCTCATCTCATCAGATGATTTGTAATTGACTAAAAATAACAATGCTAAACACATTCCTGTAAAATCTAATAACATATCATTTACAACAACTAAACTTACTTTCTATCAACATGCTATTTTAGAAGTCAGATGTATGTCATGAATGGCTTCTCTCAAAATCATTATATGTATGTGTATGAGCAGTAAGGCAGGGGATTTCTACAAAGTGCTATTGACTTACTCTACAAAAATGCATAATTCTCAAAAGTATTCTATATCCATTTATGGTAATATATATGAATTTTCTAATTTAGTGATCTTAATCTGAGATAAATGGATGAATTTCTGATGATGTATAAACCCTGAATGTTGGGCAAAATTGTATATTGAGGCAATACATAAACATATGAATTTCAAGCCATTCTGTGAGATTTTCAAAAGAAAGCAAAAATTAATTAACTTATAAAACACTATTGATTTAAAGGGTTCAGATAAATTAACTCAAATTAAGAATACCTTTTTCCTCTAAATGAGAAGTTGCTATTAAAATTTTCCTCAGAGAAATACTTGTTGAAATTTAGATATGTTCACACAAAAATTCCTGTAAGAAACCACCAATTTATGGAATTTTACTCACTTTTTTATCTCACATCCTAGAGTTATAAAACTAAAATATTACCAACACTCTAGATTAAAAGTTTATTACTGTTGTTTTTTATATGTCGAAACAATCTGAGTTTGGGAGCTTTCTGTATCAATCCATTAACTCAGTGCACATTTAAATACAAGAAAATACTGAATAATAATCATGCATGTTATATAGATATTAATGCAGTTAATTTGGTAAATACACGAACATTTTTAATAAAACACACACAACCAACACAGAAACCACAAACTTCATTCTTGCACCAGAGAAAGTAACATAAAAGGAGTACACTGACAGACAGAAAACTTGTTGCTGCTGTCGTTCCCTGGAAACCATTTAAACCTCTAGATTTAAAATCTATGGCTTTTTTCACTAGTTACGAAAAAAATATGTATCAGAATATACAATCTCAAAATGAAATTCAAGTTAACAAATTTTGTTAGCATGGAATTATGCAAGTTAAAAAAAACTGCTTTCTTAAGCCTGATATAGGGTACCCAGAAAAAAATTAATGAAGATGAAATATAATATAAGTAGTAAAGCACCAAACAGTATAGAAGGATTTTAAGTATACTTTAAGGGAGAATCCTGCGTGTGTGTGTGTGTTTGTGTGTATGTGTATGTGTGTAGATATTTTAAATACTATCCAAGTGTTTTACATAAGAGCAAAACATTAACCTTTTATCATAAACAACTTGAATTTACCAAATTTTAATGGAATAAATTAAAGTAGAAAAATAAAAATACTGAGAGGTGGTAAAAATGGTTGATGTCAGTACATACTGTATAAAAATATTTTGAAAGTGAATTACATTTTGCATTTTGAAGCAATGCAATTCACTTTAGGGTTCATCTATAATATCTTGCAACTATATTTGGTATTATGATTTTAAAACTCAATATATTTTATTGTGCACTAAATTAAAACAGATATGACTGGATTTGCCTTGAACATATAAATACCATGAAATAACTTAAAACATTTAAAAACCTTTTTAAAATTATTTTAGATGAAAGAAAATTATTATTTCTTTTTAAGTATAAATTATTTGATTAACTACAGTCATTACATAATTTTTAAGAGAAACAGTAGTTCAAAAGAGTACTTTAAAGTTTTGATGACACCAAGTGAAATAAAGAAAATCTATTTAATTAAAAACTCACTATTTAAAAAAGGTTATGCAATCTAATCTAATGAGATAAACTGTTTCTGTAGTAAGCCAATATGAACAAAATGTTAATTAATTCTTTTATATATATATATGTGTGTGTGTAAATATTCTTGCACACATGTGTATTATATATGAAACTTTCTTAATTATAACTTACAATTTTTTCCATATTGCTTTTTATGAAATTTATAGGAAGAAATGAGTCTGAAACAGTAGGCAATTAGGCTTTGTTCATGCTAGGAGTTTGAAAAAGGCAAACTGGATTTTGTTAGATAACTTAAAATGATAATTTAACTGACATAATTTAGGCACTTTGGCAGATTTATTCAAATTATGGGTATTTTACTTTTTTTGAAAACATTTTAAGGTGATTTTTTTTCTTGTTAATAACTTCAAAAGTAGAAAGGTAGAGGGACCAAGAGGTTTTAAGCCTGATGGTTTGTTGGAATATGCTGTTATGAGCCCCCTATACACAAATACTACATATAGAAAAGAGGAACATGATCACTGGAGTAAGATTTCAGAGACTTTATTCTTAGCAATTATTAATTATGTGATTTGGGGCAAGAATCTGCGTTTTTACCTCAGTCTCTCCTCTTGAGATAAGGAGCTAGGACAAGGTGACTTTTCAGTCTCTTTACAGTTCTGAGATTCTTTATCAGTTACCCTTTATTTACAGTTAAAGAATGGCCACATCTCTCTAAAGTTGTGCTTTTTGTTTTGATTCTCTTCCACACCCACACCACCATGGTAAGCTAACTTATAGTTCTACTGGAGTATTCAACCGCTCTAAACTTAATTTTCCACTTGTGAATTTTCCTACTGTCTTAAAATTCTTTTTAACAAAAATTTGCATTTTGCATTTTGCAGCATAATTCTGGATTCTCCCAAGCTAAACATGAATTATAAGAATTCTGCCTTTATTTCTCTCTGCACTCTAAGAATGAACTTTAAATATTACAAATAGTTCAGAAGATTTCACAGGAGTTTTAACATATCTAGAATTTTTAAAGAACAAATAAAAATCAATGAAAAGATCTAAACCCAAAGGAGAAAATTAAAGAAGAAAGGTCCAGAAGATCACTTGTGTTACTAGGAATAAAGGATGTGTTTATAACCAATGTGTTACTAGGAATAAAGGACACTGAAAACGACAAATGAGGTGTGTGTTTTTGTGTGTGTAAACTGAATTATTTTGGGGGGTGAGGTAGTCAGGGGAAATACCTAGCTAAGAAAGTGTCAATGCAGACCAAGAGGTTTTAAGTAGTTTGCTGGTCCTAATTGAAACTATACTTATTTTTGTTTTTTAAAGCATCTATTTGTCAATTTCAATTGAAGATTAAAGATCTAGATTTTCAGCATAGAAAGTGTATTAATTGCAATAGAGATGCAGAAGATGGAAGGCCAGGAAAATAGCCATTTGAGGAGATAAGAAAGAGTGAATAGAAAATAATATAAATTCACAAAATCTTTAAAATATGTGAAATAGTAAACAGACATTTTAGGTGTTTTTATTATTTCAGTAGGAGGAACACATATTGTATATCTCTTTATGAAAAATTGGAAGAAAAACATTCCAAGTACCAAATGCAAGACCCTGTTCTAAATTATGTATCAGTGAAATTTTCAATTTCAAATATCTGTCACAAAAATACAAATTTATGTGTTATAGAACTTATGCATTAAATACCAACATCTACCAAGCAATGAGAACTTCTAGTAACCATATTTATTTTACAACATCTAACCTGACCTTTTTAACAGGTGTATTTCAGTATTACGTCTGTACACTTAATTTTATCGTAGAGATAAGTGAAAATATGCTATGGTTTCTCATATAGATAAAGAAAATGTTAAAAGACTGCATGTCGTTTGTATCAGTTACTTCCACTGTACTGTGAGCTCCTCAAAGTTAGGAATAGTGCTTTCCTCATGTGGTCCTTGTATAAGTTTACAACTGAAAGAATCAGGGCAGTATTTAAATTCTGGCTCACTTAACTAAAGGCATTTTGTTGGGATGATTTCCCTTATTAATCTTGAAATAAGAAGGGAGGAGAAGATAAAAGTGAATGCTCAAGAAGAAGCAATTTCATGTGTAAATTTACTTTTACATACATAAAAACTATGTATTAACAAATTTTCAATAAATTTCATTAAATACATGACAGGTAGACTTTATGCACAAAGATTGCCTTTGTTTTATTCCTGCTTTTCACATGCTAAACGTTTTTTTTTTTGTATTTATTTACTGCTGTTTTGCTTTGGCCCATGCTTTTTATTTTTTAGTGTAATGGAAATATTTCATCATATGGGAAAGGTCTAGCAGAAAGGAACAGTGTAAGCCAAACAATGAAATTAATTTTTATTTAATATTTATTCCTGGATTCTGAAAAAAAAAATTGTTTTTGTAATCTTGGTTAAAGTAATTTTAAGCACCTGTAGGGGATGATCACTGTAGTATTTTCCAGATTATTCTTCTGTTATCTTCAAAATCCATTTGAATTAAAAACGCATTTAAAAAAATTATTTAAAAATGATGGTCACTGAGGTTACTTAAGCAGGAATACAGAGAAACGGAGGCAGAGAGAGATAAAAGGATCTCCAGGAATGAAAGAATATTAATAGAACTGTGTGACCAATCCAAATGGAACAACATTTGCATTATAGGGGTACCAGAAGAAAAAGAGAGAGAAAAAGAGATAGAAAGTGTCTGTGCAGCTGAGGAGGCAAACAGTGAATCGGTGGCATCTTACTACACTGATGGACAGTGACTGCAATAGGTAAGGGGGGGTCCCGATAATATGAGTGAATGTAGTAACCACGTTGTTTCTTCATGCGAAACCTTCATAAGAGTGCATATCAATGATACCTTAATTAAAAAATTTTTAAAAATTGTAGAAAAGCAAAAGGGAATGAACAAAGACATTGTTGACTATGTGGTAAATGCTTTGAATGACTACATGAAACAATAATAATGCCTCATGTGTGGGATTTATGATACAGTTAGAACAAAAATACGAGACAATAATAGAATATAAATGGGTAAGAGAATGACCAAAGTTTAAGAACGCTTTGTTTTTGTGAAGAAAGTTTAAAGCATCACGATAACCTGAGATATTGTTGAGAATGCATGTGAAAATACCTATGGTGCTGAATGGAGGTAGAGGGTATTATGCTCAGTGAAATAAGCCAGGCTGAGAAAGACAAGTATCAAGTGATTTCACTCATCTGTGGAGTATGAGAACAAAGAAAAAACTGAAGGAACAGGGCAGTAGTCTCACAGAACACAAGAATGGACTATAGCAGTTACCAAAGTGTAAGGGGCTGGGAACATGGATGCGAAGGGAGGGGCAAAGTGGAAAAAGGGACATTACAATTAGCACACATAATGTAGTGGGTAATAAGGGGGCACGGGGAGGACAGGATACCTCAGAGAAGACACGTAGTGATTTTATAGCATCTTACTATGCTGATGGACAGTGACTGTAATGGGGCATGTGGCTGGGACTTGATAATGGGGGGGTCTAGTAACCATAATGTTGCTTATATAATTGTACATTAATCATACCAAAATAAAAAAGGAAAAAATAAAATATAAAAATATCTATGGTGGCCTCTTAAAAAATAGACATACTGAATAGAACTTTCAAACTGATACATGGAGAAAAGTGGAATGAGGAAATAGAAAAAGAATATTAATCTGAAAGAAAAGAATTTTTTCAAATAATGACATAATAAGCCCAAAATTATGTGATTAAAAATAAATCCAGTTAAGTTAGTAATTACAGTACAAGAAATTAAATAAATGCATAACATAAAGGAAAAGATTGTCAGACAAGGGAACAAAAACAAACTTCAGCTCTGTATTGTTTACAAGCGACACAACAAAAGTTAAAGGGCAAAGAAGCTACTACTTCATGCCCACAAAGACACTTAAGATAGTTTTAAAACATCATCAGGAACAGAAAAAAATAAGTGTTGATAAGGATGTGGAGAATTTAGAACCCTTATACATTTCTAGTGGGAATTTAAAATGGGAAAGCGTCTTTGGAAAACAATTTGGCAGTTACTCAGAAAGTTAGAGATAGTATACCATATGACCCAGAAATTCCATTACTACCTAGATTTGAAAACACTAATGGAAAAATGTGTAGTGTGTTCATAGAAGCATTATTTATAACAGCCAGAAAGTGAAAACAACCCCATCAACTGATGAATGGATACACCACCAAGATGTTATATCCATAGCGTGAAATATCGTTGTTATAAAAAGGAATTAAGTATTGATACATCCTACAACATGGATAAACCTTGAAAATAATAAATGAAAGAAGCACAGAAGGTCACATATTGTAGAATTTCTTTATATGAAATGTCTAGAAGAGATAAATACATAGAGACAGAAAATAGATCTAATTTTTTTCCTTATATTTTCTATCTTCTGTTGCGCACATTGGCAGGGAGGGCTGTCAGTCGATGGCGGGCAGCCATTGGGCGCAGATCGCTTAAGTCCAGCGGCTGCGTAGTAGCTGCAGGCGCCGCTGCCGCCTATCCCACAGTCTGTGCTTCGGTCTGGTCAGTAGCGGCCCGCACCGTCCAGTCCACGCAGCAGATGCGGATTGACCAGGCCGCGCTCGGCTGCGCCTTCCTTTCGGCGCGCATACGGGGACGGCACCGACCTCGCCCCCTGGCCTAGGATCGCCGCCTCGCCCCTCCTCCGCTCGCCTGCGGAGGCCTGAGGGCCGCGATAGGCTCGGACTTGAGCCGCTTGCCCAATTGGACTTCAGAGAGCTCAGCGGAGAAGCGGCTCCCACTGCGACAGACCTGCCGTGGAAGTTACAGAGCGGGCCCTGCTTCAGGGTGAAGGCGACAGCGACAGCTCTGCGGGCCGGAAGTTACGTGGCCGCGGGGCGCGGCGGACCCGGATGTGGCGCGGTAACCCCTGCCTCCGCCTGAGGGCGCGGGGGAGCTGGACAAGGGGGCGTCCTGCGAGTGGCTCGGTGGGCAGCGCGTGGCCCGCGGGGTCGGGAAGCGGCCTACGCGGGTTGTGGGCTCGCGGGATACGGCCGGGGTCCGGGAGTCGACGCACTCCGCCGGAGGAGCCTCCCTGGAAAGGAGGAAGTGAAGCAGGTGCATCCGGGGCAGACGTCCGAGTAGCCCGTGGAGCAGCCTGTGAAATTGTCCGGGGCAGTGGGGGAGGGGCTCGCTGTAGCCGCTGCTCTTCTGTGCAGTCCGGGTGTTGAGGGCGGCTGCTCTCCGCCCCTCGGCGGGCGTCGGCCGGGTCTGGGGCCGCGCCACCGACCAGCTCCCGCCGCCTGGGCCAGGGACGCAGGTGGAGGGGCCACGCTATGCCGCGCAGACGGGGAGGCCGGTGGCGTTTTGCCGTGTGTGGATTTTCTCGGCGGGGGCCTCGAGGGTGAAGGGGGCGAGCTGAGGTTCAAATGTGACCCGGGGCGGGGCGGCGGGCGAGGGGCCGCCTGGAGGCAGCGCCTTTAGAATTAAAAAATTTTTCGTGAGGTACCTCCCGTATTTTTTATTTGGGAATGAAGTTTCTTTACTTGGTATGGGAACTGACAGTGCATTTTCTTGTATTTAGAAATTCATATCTTACCGTCATTTCGGTTCGTAGTCTGCCACAGGGATTCTGAGATAGGGACCATGGGTGTAGTCAAAGTAGGGTGAGGGCCTCTGGGAAAAGACCCCTACCAAAACTCCATATTAAAAAATTTCAGCAAAGTCAGAGTCCCATTAATTCTCTAAAGTAAAATACCAAACTAGGAGTACAAGCATTCTTCTGTGAAGATTAGTTAAAACTAAAGAGCCAGGAGTAGCCTGGCCTGGAATGTTCGAACATTTCCCATATAAGAAAATACCTCAGCCCATGTCTGCATTGTGTCAATTAAACGAGGCTATTGTAAAATTTACTTTAGCCTGCGAAAAGGCCTAGTTTATCTTTAACTTTGCCCAGATGCTGCTTTTCCTCCTTCAGCCCCTAATCAAGTAATATATAACCTGGGCGATTAATATGTCAAGCAAGCCCAGTCACAAACAACATAATAAAAGGCAGGAAGCATCCCATCTTAAAGATAAGATTGCATTTGAACATCCAGGAAGTTAATAGGTAAGATTCTTTTTTTTTTGTTTTATTAAGGTATTATTAATACACACGCTTATGAGAGTTTCACATGAAAAAACAATGTGGTTACTACATTCACCCATATTATTGGTCCTCCCCCCTTACCTATTGCAGTCACTGTCCATCAGTGTAGTAAGATGCCACAGATTCTCTATTTTCCAAGAAGTAAGGTCCTTACCTTATTCTTTTTTTATTACTTTTTCTTTCTTTATTTTTAATTTTGATATCGTCAATGTACAATTACTTGAACATTATGGGTACTAGACTACCCCTATTATCAAGTTCCCTCCACATACCCCATTACAGTCACTGTCCATCAGCATACTAAGAAGCTATAGAATCATTACTTGTATATACTGCCTTTCCCCAATCCCCTCCACACTACCTTATGTGTGCTACACGTAATGCCTCATTTTCCCCCTCATCCCTCCATTCCCACCCATCCTACCCAGTCCCTTTCCCTTTGGTAACTGTTTTGCCATTCTTGGGTTCTGTGAGTATGCTGCTGTTTTGCTCCTTCAGTTTTTTCTTTGTCCTTATACTCCCCAGATGAGTGAAATCATTTGATACTTGTCTTTCTCCGCCTGGCTTATTTCACTGAGTATAATACCCTGTAGCTGCAACCATGTTGTTGCAAATGGTAGGATTTCTTTTCTTCTTATGGCTGAATCATATTCCACTGTGTATATGTAGCACATCTTCTTCATCCATTCATCTACTGATGGACATTTAGCTTGGCTGTTGTTATTAGTGCTGTGATAAACAAACATAGGGATGCATATGTCTTTCAAACTGGGTAGACACATTATTTATTTAATTTGTTTTTTAGCTTATTTATTTTGGTACCATTGATCAACAATTACATGAGGAAAATTATGTTTACTAGACACCCCCATCACCAAGTTGCCCCCACAAATCCCATTGCAGTCATTGTCCATCAACGTAGTAAGATGCTGTAGAATCACTACTTTGTCTCTGCTGTGTTGTACAGCCCTTCCTGTGCTAAACCCACATTATACATGCTAATAATAATACCTACTTTCTCCCCAACCCTTATCCCTACATTCCAACCCATCCACCCCAGTCTGTTTCCCTTTTGTAACTATTAGCCCATTCTTGGGTTCTGTGAGTCTGCTGCTATTTTCCCCCTTCAGGTTTTTCTCTGTTCTTATACTCCCCAGATGAGTGAAATCATTAGATACTTGTCTTTCTCCACCTGGCTTATTTCACTGAGTATGATACCCTCTAGCTCCATCCATGCTGTTGGAAATGGTATGATTTGTTTTCTCCTTATGACTGAATAATATTCCACTGTGTATATGTACAACATCTTCTTTGTCTATTCCTCTCCTTACGGACACTTAGTTTGGCTATTGTGAATAGTGCTGTGATAAACATACAGGGGGCATAGGTTTTTTCCAAACACGTTTGCTGCAGTCTTTTTTTGAAATTATTTATTTATTGACATATTGGTATCATTAACTTTTTTTGTATTTTTACTTATTTATTTACATTTTGGAATCATTAGCCTACTATTACGTGAGTAATATCATGTTTACGAAACTCCTCCATCACCAAGTTTCCCCCAGATACCCCAATGAACTCCTTGTCTATCAGCGTAGTAATACTCTGTGAAATGACAACTAGTCTTCTGTGTTGTACAGGCCTCACCCTGCCTCCCGCCATTATACATGCCAGACATAATGCCCCCTTTCTTTCTGCTTCCCTTATCCCTCCATTCCCACTAATCCACCCCAGTCCATTTCCCTTTGGTTACTGTTAGTCCATTCTTCAGTTCTGTAAGGCTGCTGCTTTTTTGCTCCTTCTGTTTTTCTTTGTTCTCTTACTCTACCCAGTCCCTTTGATGAGTGAAATGATTTGATATATATATATATATATATATATATATATATATATATATATATATATATATATATATATATATATATATATAGGCAAGAACCACTCATGTTTGCTAAGATGATTCAGCTAACCACGGCTGGGCAGTACCCGCCATCTGGGGGTGGACTTTGCAAGAGCAGCACTGTTGCCTACAGACTGAATGACATCACAGTGGTGCCCCTTTCCTAGGGACACAATGTGTATGGTGAGTGCAGCAGGTTCCCACTTCAGAGCCTGGTGCCCTAGCCGAGGATATGATTTTTGGGGGGGTGTGCTGACCACCTTGACAGCATCAGTAATATGGAAAACATATCCCAGGTACTGTGTGTTTCTTTTAATTTTGGTGTCAGTACTAAACAGTTACATGAGCAACATTATGGTTACTAGACTTCCCCCATTATCAAGTCCCCACCACATACCCCATAAGAGTCACTGTACTTCAGCCCAGTAATTTGCTGTGGAATCACTACTAGTCTTTGTGTTATACTGCCTTCCGCATGCTCCCCTCCCCTCCCACATTATGCGTGCTACTCTAATGCCAGTTTTCCCCCTTATCCTCTCTACCACCCATGCTCCACAGTCACTTTCCTTTTGGTAACCATTAGTCCATTCTTAAGTTTGGCAAGGCTGCTTCTGTCTTGTCCTTCAGTTTTTACTTTGCTCCAAGACTCCACAGGAGAGTGAAATCATTTGATTCATTTCTCTCTCTGTTTGGCTAATCTCACTGACCATAATACCCTCTAGCTCCAACCATGTTGCTGGAAATTGTAGTATTTACTTCCTTCTTATGGATGAATAATATTCTATTGTGTGTATGTGCCACATCTTATTTATCTATTCAACTCCTGATGGACACGTAACTTGGCTATTGTGAATAGAGGTGTGATAAACAGGGGTGCATATGTCTTTTTGAAACTGGGTTGCTGCATTCGATTTTTTCTTATTTATTGATTCACTTATTCATTCATTCATTATTTATTTATTTATACGTACATACATATACATATATATATATATTTTGGTGTCATTAATCTACTTTTACATGAAGAAAATTATGTTTACTTGACTCCTCCTCCACTAAGTTACCCCCACATATCCCATTGTCATCACTGTCGAAGAACAGAGTAAGAGGCTGTAGAAACACTACTTATTTCCACTGTTTTACTGCCCTTCCCATGCCGAACACACATTATACATGGTAATCATAATGCCTGCTTTCTCCCCCATCCGTATCCTTACATTCCAACCCATCCATCCCAGTCTGTTTCCCTATTGTAACTATTAGTGCATTCTTGAGTTCTTTGAGTCTGCTGATGTTTTGCTCCTTCAGGTTTTTCTCTGTTCTTATACTCCCCAGATGAGTGAAATCATTTGATACTCATCCTTCTCCACCTGGCTTATTTCACTGAGCATAATACCCTCTAGCTCCATTCATGTTGTTGGAAGTTTAACTATTTAGTTTTGTCTCATGCCTAAATAATATTCTATTGTGTATATGTACCACATCTTGTTTATCTATTCATCTCCTGCTGGACACTTAACTTGGCTATTGTGACTAGTGCTGTGATAAACAAAGGGGTGTATATGTCTTTCTCAAACTGGGTACCCACATTCTATTTTTTTCTTATTTATTTGTGTATTCATATATACATACATATATATACAAATATATATATTTTTTGGTGTGATTAGTCTACTAATACATGAGGAAAATTATGTTTACTAGACTCCTCCATCACGAAGTTTCCTCCATATCCTGCAGTCATTGTCCATCAACGTAGTAAGATGCTGTGGAATCACTACTTTCCTCCACTGTTTTGTACAGCCCTCCCTGTACCAAACCCACATTATACATGCTAATCATAATTCCTGCTTCTCTCCCAACCTTATCACTACATTCCAACCCATCCACCCCAGTCCATTTCTGTTTTGTAACTATTAGCGCATTCTTGGGTTCTGTGAACTTGCTGCTGTTTTGCTCCTTCAGATTTTTCTGTTGTTACACTCCCCAGATGAGTGAAATCATTAGACACATGTCTTTCTCTGCCTGGCTCGTTACACTGAGCAGAGTACTCTCTAGCTCCATCCATATTTTTGGAAATGGTAGTATTTATTTCCCTCTTATGGCTGAATTATATTGTATATATTACCACATCTTGTTTTTTCTATTCATCTCCTGTTGTACACTAAACTTGGGTATTGTGAATAGTGCTGTGATAAACAAAGAGGTGCATATGTCTTTTTCAAACTGTGTTGCCTCATACTGTTTTCTTTCTTTACTGATTTATGTACTGATACATATATATATATATTTGGTGTCATTAATCTTCTATTACATGAGAAAAATTATATTTACTATACTCCCCCATCACGTTTCCCCCACATATTCCACTGCAGTCATTGTCCATCAATGTAGTAAGATGCTGTAGAGTCACTTCTTGTCTGAGCTGTGTTGTACTGCCCTCCCCGTACCAAACACACATTATACATGTTAATTATAATGCCTGCTTCTTACCCCACAATTATTCCTACATTCCAACCCTTCCACCCCAGTCCATTTGCCTTTTGTACAATTAGTCCACTCTTGTGTTCTGTGAGTCTGCTGCTGTTTTGCTACTTCAGATTTTTCTCTGTTCTTATACTCCACAGATGAGTGAAATCATTTCATACTTGTCTTTCTCCACCTGGCTTATTTCACTGAATATAATACCCTGTAGCTCCATCCATGCTGTTGGAAATGGTAGGATATGTTTTGTTCTTATGGCTGAATAACATGCTGCTGTGTGTATGTACCACATCTTTATTCATCTCCTTATGGACAATTAGCTTGGGTATTGTGAATAGCACTGTGATAAACATAGGGTTGCATAGGTCTTCACCAAACTGTGTTGCTGCATTCTTTTTTCTTTTACTTATTTTGTATTTTTTTATCATTAATTTTTTCTATTTTTAGTTGTTTATTTATAGTTTGGTATCCTTAATCTACTATTCCACGAGGAACATTATGGTTACTAGACTCCCCCCATCAACAAGATTCCCCCAGATACCCCATTGCACTCACTGTCCATCAGCGTTGTAAGATGATGTGGAATGACTACTAGTCTTCTCTGTGTTGTACAGCCTTCCCTGTGCACCCCCACACATTATACATGCTAAACAATGCCCCCTTTCTTTCCCCTTTCCTTATCCCTCCATTCCAACCCTTCCACCACAGTCCCTTTCCCTTTGGTTACTGTTAGTCCATTCTTGGATTTTGTGAGGCTGCTGCCTTTTTTCCTTCAATTTTTCATCTTGTAGTCCACAGATGAGAGAAATCATTTGATATTTACATATATGTAGGCCAGAAACACTAATATTTGCTAAATTGATGCAGCTTGCCATGGCTGGGCAGTGCCCACCATCTGGGGGTGGACTGTGCAAGATCAGCACTGTTGCCTGCAGATTCCATGACATCACAGTGGTGTCTCTTTCTTAGGGACAGTGTGTCTATGGTGATTGGAGCAGCTTCTGACTTCAGAGCCTGTTGCCCTAGCCGGGATTATGATTTCAGTGAGGTGCACGCTGACCACCTTGATAGCATCAGAAATATGGAAACCATATTCAAGGTACTGTGTGTTTGTTTGAATTTTGGTGTCAGCAGTAAACAGTTACATGAGGAACATTATGGTTACAAGACTCCCCCATTATCAAGTACCCACCACATACCCCATTAGAGTCACTGTCTTACAGCCCAGTAATATGCTGTAGAATCAGTACTGGTCTTTGTGTTCTCCTCCCTGGCCACATTATGTGTGCCTCTCGTAGTGCCCAGTTTTCCCCCTTTTCCCTCGCTTCCCAGCCATCCTCCACAGTCACTTTCCCTTTGGTAATCGTTAGTGCATTCTTAGGTTTGGTGGGGCTGCTGCTGTCTTGTTCCTTCAGTTTTCTCTTTGTTCTAATACTCCACAGGATAGTGAAATCATTTGACGCATTTCCCTCTCTGTCTGGCTAATCTCACTGAGCATAATACCCCCTAGCTTCATCCATGTTGTTGTAAATGGTTGCATTTGTTTTCTTCTCATGGCTGAATTATACTCCATTGCATATATTTGCCACATCTTCTTCATCCATTAGTTCAATTATGGACACATCAGATATTTCCATTTCTTTTCCACTCTAAATAGTGATGTGATAAATATTGGGGTGCATTTGTCTTTTTCAAACTGTGTTCCAGCATTGCTTCTTTATATATTTATTTATTTATTTTAGAATCATTAAGCTACAGTTAGATGATGAAAATTATGTTTACTAGACTCCCCTGTCACAAAGTTCGCCCCACATTCCCCATTGCCGTCAAAGACCATCAGTGTGGTATGAAGCTGTTCAATCACTACTTCTCTTCTCTGTGTTGTACAGCCGTCACCATGCCACTCCACATTATACATGCTAATTGTAACGCCCCTTTTCTTCTCTGCCCATCTTCCCTGCCCCCCAGCCCTCCATTCCCACCCATACACCCCAGTCCCTTTCCCTTTGGTAACTGTAAGTACATTCTTGGGTTTTGTGAGTCTGCTACTGTTTTGCTCCTTTTGTTTTTTCTCTTTTCTTATACTACCCAGATGAGTGAAATCATTTGATACTCATCCATCTCTGCATGGGTTTTTCCACTGAGCATAATACCCTCTAGCTCCATCCATGTTGTTGGAAATTGTAGTATTTATTTTCTTCTTATGGCTGAATAATATTCTATTGTATATATGTACCACATCTTCTTTATTTATTCAACTCCTGATGGACACTTAACTTGGCTACTGTTAATAGTGCTGTGAAAAACAAATGGGTGAATATGTCTTTCTCCAACTGGGTTGACACTTTCTATTTTTTTCTTATTCATTCATTCATTCATTCACTCATTTATTTATTTAAATGTACATATATATATACATAGATTTTTTGGTGTCATTAATCTACTTGTACATGAAGAAAATTGTGTTTACTTGACAACTCCTTCACCAAGTTTCCCCCACATAACCAATTGCAGTCATTGTCCATCAATGTAGTAAGATGCTATATAATCACTCCTTGTCTCCTCTGTGTTGTACATCCCTCCCTGTGCCAAACACACATTATACATGCTAATCATAATGCCTGCATACTCCTCGACCCTTATCCCTTCATTCAAACCCATCCACTCCAGTCTGTTTCCCTTTTGTAACTATTAGTGCATTCTTGGGTTCTGTGAGTCCGCTGATGTTTTGCTCCTTCCGTTTTTTCTCTGTTCTTATACTCCCCAGATGAGTGAAGTGATTTGATACTCATCCTTCTCCGCCTGGCTTATTTCACTGAGCTATAACCCTCTAGCTCCATCCATGTTGTTGGAAATGTTAGTATTTATTTTCTTCTTATGGCTGACTAATATTCTATTGTGTATATGTACCACATCATGTTTATCTATTCATGTCCCAATGGACAATTAACTTGGCTATTGTGAACAGTGCTGTGACAAAGGGGTGCACATGTGTTTTTCAAACTCATTTGCTGCATACTATTTTTTTCATATTTATTTACATTATTTGATATATACATACGTATGTGTATGTATATATATATATTTTGTCGTTGTTGTCATTAATCTAATATTATATGAGGAAATTTATGTTTACTATACTCCTGCATCACCAAGTGTCCCCCACATATTCCATTGCAGTTATTGTCCATCAATGTAGTGAGATGCTGTAGAATCACTCCTTTACTCCACTGTCTTGTACAGCCCTCCCCGAGCTACACCCACATTATACATGCTTATCGTAATGCCTGTTTCTCCCCCACCCATATCCCTACATTGTGACCCATCCACCTGAGTCCATTTACCTTTGTAACTATTAGTCCATTCTTGGGTTGTGTGAGTCTGCTGATGTTTTACTCCTTGAGGTTTTTCTCTGTTCTTATACTCCCCAGATGTCTGAAATCATTTCATACTCATCCTTCTCTACTTTGCTTATTTCACTGAGTAGATTACCCTCTTCCTCCATCCATGCTGTTGGAAATGGTAAGATTTGTTTTGTTCTTATGGCTGAATAATATTCCGGTGTGTATATGTACCAGATCTTTATCTATTCATCTCCTTATGGACACTTAGCTTGGCTATTGTGAATAATGCTGTGATAAACATAAGGGTGCATAGGTCTTTTCCAAACTGGGTTGCTGCCTTCTTTTTCCTTTTACGTATTTATTTTATATTTTGTTATAATTAATTTTTTTCTATTTTTACTTGTTTATTTATAGTTTGGTATCATTAATCTACTATTCCACGACAAACATTATGGTTACTAGAATCATCCCATCACCAAGTTCCCCCCACATACCCTATTGCACTCACTGTCCTTCAGCGTGGTAAGATGCTGTGGAATGACTACTAGTCTTCTCTGTGTTATACAGCCTTTCCTTTGCACCCCCACACATTATACATGCAAAATAATGCCCCCTTTCTTTCCCCTTCCCTTATCCCTCCATTCCTACCCTTCCACCACAGTCCCTTTCCCTTGGGTTACTTTTAGTCCATTTCTGGGTACTGTGAGGCTGCTGCTCTATTCCTCCTTCAATTTTTCTTGTTTTAGTCCACAGATGAGAGAAATCATTTGATATTTATATATGTTTCTGTGTGTGTGTATGTATATGGAGGCCAGAACCACTAATGTTTGCTAAGATGATGCAGCTTGCCTCGGCTGGGCAGTACCCACCATCTGCGGGTGGACGTTTCAAGAGCAGCACTGTTGCCTGGAGATTCCGTGACATCACAGTGGTGCCTCTTTCCTAGGGACAGAATGTCTATGGTGATTGGAGCAGCATCCTTCTTCAGAGCCTGGTGCCCTAGCCTTGGGTATGATTTCAGTGAGCTGTGCGCTGACCACCTTGATAGCGTCAGGAATAAGGAAACCATATCCAAGGTACTGTGTGTTTGTTTGAATTTTGGTGTCAGTAGTAAACAGTTACATGAGGAACATTATGGTTACTAGACTCCCCCCATTATCAAGTCCCCACCACATACCCCATGAGAGTCACAGTCTTTCAGCCCAGTAATATGCTGTAGAAATACTGCTGGTCTTTGTGTTATTCTGCTTTTCCCATGCTCCCCTCCCCATCCACATAATGTGTGATACTCGTAATGCCCAATTTTCCCCCTTATCCCTCCCTTCCCAGCCAAAATCTACAGTCACTTTCCCTTTGATAACCATTAGTCTGTTCTTAGGGTTGGCGGATCTGCTACTGTCTTGTTCCTTAAGTTTTTTCTTTGTTCCAGTTCTACACAGGATAGTGAAATCATTTGATGCATTTGTCTGGCTGGCTCATCTCACTGAGCATAATACCCTCTAGCTTCATCCATGTTGTTGTAAACAATGGCATTTGTTTTCTTCTTATGGCTGAATAATATTCCATTGCATATATGTACCACATGTAATTTATCCATTAGTCTAATTATGGACACATAGGTTCTTTCCATTTCTTTTCTACTCTGAATAGAGCTGTGATAAACAGAGGGGTGCATATGTCTTTTTCAAACTGGGTTGCTGCATTCTCTATTTATTTATTCATTAATTTTGCTTTTGTATCATTAAGCTGCAATTACAGGATGAAATTTATGTTTATGTTTACTAGACTCTCGTATCACCAAGTTGCACCCACATACCCCATTGCTGTCAATGTCCATCAGCATGGTGTGATACTGTTCAATCACTATTTGTCTTCCCTGTGTTGTACAGCCATCATTATGCCACCCCACATTATACATACTGATCATAGTGCCCCTTTCTTCCCTGACCCTTATCCCTCCATTCCCACCCATGCACCCCAGTCCCTTTCCCTTTGTGACTGTAAGTACATTCTTGGATTTTGTGAGTATGCTACTGTTTTGCTCCTTCTGTTTTTTTCTCTGTTCTTATACTACCCAGATGGGTGAAATCATTTCATACTCATTCTTCTCTGCACTTGACTTTTTTCACTGAGCTTAATACCCTCTAGCTCCATCCATGTTGTTGGAAATTGTAGTCTTTACTTCCTTCTTATGGCTGAATAATATTCTATTGTGTATATGTACCACATCTTGTTTATCTATTCAATTCTTGATGGACACTTGGATATTATGAGTACTGGTGTGATAAAAAAGGGGGTGCATATGTCGTTTTCTAACTGGGTTGCCGCATTCTATTTTTTCTCTTATTTATCCATTCATCCATTATTTATTTATATATATATGTATACATTTGGTGACATTAATCTACTTTACCTGAAGATAATTATGTTTACTTTACTCCTCCTTCATCAAATTGCCCCCACATATCCCATTTCAGTCATTCTCCATCAACGGAGTAAGAGGCTGTAGAAAACTACTTGTCTCCGCTGTGTTGTACAGCCCTCCCAAAGCCAAACACACATTATACATGCTAATCATAATGCCTGCTTTCTCCACCACCCTTATCCCTACATCCCTACCTATCCGCCCCAGTCTGTTTCCGTTTTGTTAACTATTAGTGCATTCTTGGGTTCTCTGAGTCTGCTGATGTTTTGCTCGTTCTGGTTTTTCTCTGTTCTTATACACCCCAGATGAGTGAAATGATTTGATACTCATCCTTCTCTGCCTGGCTTATTTCACTGAGCATAATACCCTCTAGCTCCATTCATGTTGTAGGAAGTTTAACTACTTAGTTTTGTCTTATGGCTAAATAATATTCTATTATGTATATGTACCACATGTTGTTTATCTTTCATCTCCTGCTGGACACTTAACTTGGCTATTGTGACTAGTGCTGTGATAAACAAAGGGGTGTATATGTCTGTCAAACTGGGTTGCCGCATTCTAATTTATTTATTTATTCATATATACATACATATATATATTCTATTGTGATTATTCTGCTATTCCATGAAGAAAAGGATGTTTACTAGACTCCCCCATCACCATGTTTCCTCCATATATCATTGCAGTCATTGTCCATCAATGTAGTAAGATGCTGTAGAATCACTAATAGTCTCTGCTGTTTTGTACAGTCCTTCCTGTGCCAAACCCACATTATAAATGATAATAATAATGCCTGCTTCTATCCCAACCTTATCCCTTCTTTCCAACGCATCCATCCCAGTCCATTTCCGTTTTGTAACTTAGTGCATTCTTGGGTTCTTTGAGTCTGCGGCGGTTTTGCTCCTTCAGGTTTCCTCTGTTGTTATACTCCCCAGATGAGTGAAATCATTAGATACTTGTCTTGCTCTGACTGGCTCATTACACTGAGCATAATAATCTCTAGCTCCATCCATGTTTTTGGAAATGGTAGTATTTATTTCCTTCTTATGGTTGAATTGTATTGTGTATATACACCACATCTTGTTTTTTTCTATTCATCTCCTGTTGGACACTAAACTTGGCTATTGGTAATAGCGCTATGATAAACAAAGGGGTGCATATGTCACTTTCAAACTGAGTTGCCTCATACTACTTTCTTTCTTACTTATTCATTTATGTATTGTTGTATACATATATACATTGATATATATATTTTGGTATCATTACTCGACTATTACATGAGAAAAATTATATTTACTATACTCCCCCATCACCACGTTTCCCCCATATATTCCACTGCAGTCATTGTCCATCAATGTAGTAAGATGCTGTAGAGTCACTACTTGTCTGAGCAGTGTGGTATTGCCCTCTCTGTTCCAAAAACACTTTATACATACTAATCATAATGCCTGCTTCTTACCCCACCCTTATTCCTATATTCCAACCCTTACACCCCAGTCCATTTCCCTTTTGAACTATTAGTCCATTCTTGTTTTCTGTGAGTCTGCTGATGTTTTGCTACCTCAGGTTTTTCTCTATTCTTATACTCCCCAGATGACTGAAATCATTTCATACTTGTCTTTCTCTGCCTGGCTTATTTCACTGAGTATAATACCCTGTAGCTCCATCCATGCTATTGGACATGGTAGGATTTGTTTTGTTCTTGTGGCTGAATAACATGCCACTGTGTGTATGTACCACATCTTCTTTAACTATTCATCTCCTTATGGACACTTAGCTTGGCTTTTGTGAATAGTGCTGTGATAAACATAGGGGTGCGTAGGTCTTTACTAAACTGGGTTGCTGCATTGATTTTTTTTACTTATTTATTTTATAATTTGATATCCTTAATTATTTTTCTGTTTTTACTTGTTCATTCGTATTTTGGTATCATTAACCTACTATTCCATGAGGAACATTATGGTTAACAGACTCACCCATCACCATGTTCCCCCCAGGTACCCCGTTGCATTCACTGTCCATCAGTGTGGTAAGATTCTGTGGAATGATTACTAGTTTTCTCTGGGTTGTACAGTCTTCCCTGTGCACCCCCACACATTATACATGCTAAACAATGCCTCCTTTCTTTCCCCTTCCCTTATTCCTCCATTCCTACCCATCCACTACAGTCCCTTTCTCTTTGGTTACTGTTATTCCATTTTTGGGTTCTGTGAGGCTGTTGCCCTTTTCCTCCTTCAATTTTTCCTCTTGTAGTCCACAGATGAGAGAAATCATTTAATATATATATTAATATTAAATATATATATATATATGTGTGTGTGTGTGTGTGTGTTTATGTACACACACATATATATTAATTATTAATTAATTATTATTTAATTATTAATAATTAATAATTATTAATTAAAAAAATAATTAATATTAATATTAAATATATATATATATATATGTGTGTGTGTGTGTGTGTGTGTTTATGTACACACACATATATATATATATGTAGGCCAGAACCACTAATGTTTGCTAAGATGATGCAGCTTGCCCTGGCTGGGCAGTGCCCACTATCTGTAGGTGGACTTTGCAAGAGAAGCACTGTTACCTGGAGATTCAGTGACATTACAGTGGTGCCTCTTTCCTAGGGACAAAGTGTCTATGGTGATTGGAGCAGCTTCCAACTTCAGAGCCTGGTGCCCTAGCCGGGATTATGATTTCGGTGAGGTGCGCGCTGACCACCTTGATAGCATCAGAACTATAGAAACCATATCCAAGGTACTGTGTGTTTGTTCGAATTTTGGTGTCAGTAGTAAACAGTTACATGAGGAACATTATGGTTACAAGACTCCCCTATTATAAAGTCCCCACCACATACCCCATGAGAGTCACTGTCTTACAGCCCAGTAATATGCTGTAGAATCACTACTGGTCTTTGTGTTATACCGCCTTCCCCCTGCTCCCCTGCCCACATTATGTGTGCCTCTCATAGTGCCCAAATTTCCCCTTTTCCCTCCCTCCCCACCTGTCCTCCACAGTCACTTTCCCTTTGGTAACCGTTAGTCCATTCTTAGGTTTGGCAAGGCTGCTACTGTCTTGTTCCTTCAGTTTTTTCTTTTTTCTAATACTCCACAGGAGAGTGAAATCATTTGATTCATTTCTCTTTCTTGCTGGCTAATCTCATGGAGCAAAATACCCTCTAGCTTCATCCATGTTGTTGTAAATAGTGGCATTTGCTTCCCTTTATGGCTGAATAATATTCCATTGCATATATGTACCACTTCAAATTTATCCATTAGTCTAATTATGGACACATGGGTTCTTTCCATTTCTTCTCTACTCGAAATAGTGGTGGGATAAAGAGAGGGGTACATACGTCTTTTTCAAACTGGGTTGCTGCATTGTTTATTTATTCATTAAATTTGCTATCATGTCATTAGGCTGAAATTACATGATGAAAATGATATTTACTAGACTCCCCTATTCACCAAGTTGCCCCCACATACCCCATTGCCGTCAGCATCCATCAGTATGGTATGATGAGGTTCAGACACTACTTGTCGTCTCTGTGTTGTACAGCCATCATCATGCCACCCCACATTATACATACTAATTGTAATGCCCCTTTTCTTCCCTGCCCCTTATCCCTCCATTCCCACCCATACACCCCAGTCCCCTTCTCTTAGGTAACTGTAAGTACATTCTTGGGTTTTGTGAGTCTGCTACTGTTTTGCTCCTTCTGTTTTTTCTCTGTTCTTATGCTGCCCAGATGAGTGAAATCATTTGATACTCATCCTTCTCTGTGTGTCTTTTTTCACTGAGCATAATACCCACTAGCACCATCCGTGTTGTTGGAAACTGTAGTATTTACTTCCTTCTTATGGTTGAATAATACTCTGTTGTGTATGTGTACCACATCTTGTTTATCTATTCAACTCCCGATGGAAACTTAACTTGGCTATTGCGAATACTGTTGTGATAAACAAAGGGTTACATATGTCTTTTTCAAATTGGTTTGTTGCATTCTGTTTTTTATTATTCATTCATTCATTCATTCTTTATTTATTCATACATACATATATATTTATGTATATTTTTTGGTGTCATTACTCTACTTTTACATGAAGAAAATTATGTTTTTTTGACTCCTTCACCAAGTTTCCCCCACATATCCCATTGCAGTCATTGTCCATCAATGGAGTAAGAGGCTGTAGAAACACTACTTCTGTGTGCTGTGTTGTACAGCCCTCCCCGTCCCATACACACATTATACATGCTAATCATAATGCCTGCTTTCTCCCCCACCCTTATCCCTACATTCCAAACCATCGACCCCAGTCTGTCTCCCTTTTGTAACTATTAGTGCATTCTAGGGTTCTGCGAGTCTGCTGATGTTTTGCTCGTTCAGGCTTTTCTCTGTATACTCCCCAGATGGGTGAAATGATTTGATACTCATCCTTCTCCACCTGGCTTATTTCACTGAGCATAATACCCTCTAGCTCCATTCATGTTGTTGGACGTTTAACTATTTAGTTTTGTCTCATGACTAAATAATATTCTATTGTGTATATGTACCACATCTTGTTTCCTATTCATCTCCTGATGGACACTTAACTTGGCTATTGTCACTAGTGCTGTGATAAACAAATGGGTGGTATGTCTTTCTCATACTGGGTAGCCGCATTCTAATTTTTTTCTCTTGTTTATTTATTTATGTACTCATATATTCATAAATACATAAATATATATTCTAGTGTGATTAATCTGCTATTACATGAGGACAATTATGTTTACTAGACTCCTCCATCACGAAGTTTCCTCCATATCCCATTGCAGTCATTGTCCATCAATGTTGTGAGATGCTGTAGGATCACTAATAGTCTCTGCTATTTTGTACAACCCTCCCTGTGCCAAACCCACATTATACATGGTAATCATAATGCCTGCTTCTATCCCAAACTTATGCCTTCTTTCCAACCCATCCACCCCAGTCTGTTTCCGTTTTGTAACTATTAGTGCATTCTTGGGTTCTTTGAGTCTGCTGCTGTTTTGCTCCTTCAGGTTTTCCTCTCATTATACTCCCCAGATGAGTGAAATCATTAGATACTTGTCTTTCTCTGGCTGGCTCATTACACTGAGCATAATACTCTCTAGTTCCCTCCATGTTTTTGGAAATGGCAGTATTTATTTCCCACTTATGGCTGAATTTTATTGCATATCTGTACCACATCTTGTTTTTTCTATTCATCTCCTGTTGGACACTAAACTTGCCTATTGGGAATAGCACTGTGAGAAACAAAGGGGTCATTTTCAAACTGGGTTGCCTCATTCTATTTTCTTTCTTATTTATTTATGTATTGTTGTATACATACATATATAGATATATATTTTTTTGGCGTCGTTACTCTACTATTACATGAGAAAAATTATATTTACTATACTCTCCCATGACCACGTATCCCCCACATATTCCATTACAGTCATTGTCCATCAATGTAGTAAAACACTGTAGAGTCACTATGTTTCTCAGCTGTGTTGTATTGCCCTCCCCGTGCCAAACACACATTATACATGCCAATTATAACACCTGCTTTCTCCCCCACCCTTATCCCTACATTCCAAACCATCCACCCCAGTCTGTTTCCCTTTTGTAACTATTAGTGCATTCTTGGTTTCTGTGATTCTGCTGATGTTTTGCTCGTTTGGTTTTTCCTCTGTTCTTATACTCCCCAGATGGGTGAAATGATGTGATACTCATCCTTCTCCGCCTGGCTTATTTCACTGAGCATAGTACCCTCTAGCTCCATTCATGTTGTTGGAAGTTTAACTACTTAGTTTTGCCTTATGGCTAAATAACATTCTTTGTATATATGAACCACATTTTGTTTATCTATTCATCTCCTGCTGGACACTTAACTTGGCTATTGTGACTAGTGCTGTGATAAACAAAGGGGTGTATATGTCTTTCTCAAACTGGGTTGCCGCATTCTATTTTTTTTCTTATTTATTTCTGTATTCATATGTGCATGCATACACATACATACATATATATATACATGTATATTCTGTTGTGATTAATCTGCTATTACATGACGAATATTATGTTTACTAGACTCATCCATCACGAAGTTTCCTCCATATCCCATTGGAGTCATTGTCCATCAACGTCGTAAGATGCTGCAGAATCACTAACAGTCTCTGTTGTTTTGTACAGCCCTCCCTATGCCAAACCCACAGTATACATGCTAATCATAATGCCTGCTTCTATCCCAACTTTATCCCTTCTTTCCAACCCATCCACCGCAGTCTGTTTCTGTTTTGTAACTATTAGTGCATCCTTGGGTTCTTTGAGTCTGCTGCTGTTTTGCTCCTTCAGGTCTTCCTCTGTTGTTATACTCCCCTGATGAGTGAAATCATTAGAATCTTGTCTTTCTCTGCCTGGCTAATTAGACTGAGCATAATACTCTCTAGTTCCATCCACGTTTTTGGAAATGGTAGTATTTATTTATTTCCCTCTTATGGCTGTATATGTAACACATCTTGTTTTTTCTATTCATCTCCTTGGACACTAAACTTGGCTTTTGGGAATGGTGCTGCGATAAAGGGGTGCATATGTCATTTTCAAACTGGGTTGCCTCAAACTATTTTCTTTATTCATTTATGTATTGTTGTATACATACATATATAGATGTATATACTTTGGTGTCATTACTCTTCTACAACATGAGAAAAATTATATTTACTCTACTCCCCCATGACATTTCCACCACATACTCTATTGCAGTCATAGTCCATCAATGTAGTAAGATGCTATAGAGACACTACTTGTCTGAGCTGTGTTGTACTGCTCTCCCCATGCCAAAACACACATTAAACATCCTAATCATAATGCCTGATTTCTCCTCCACCCTTTTCTCTACATTCCAAACCATCCACCCCAGTCTGTTCCCTTTTGTAACTATTAGTGCATTCTTGGTTTCTGTGAGTCTGCTGATGTTTCGCTCGTTTGGTTTTTTCTCTGTTCTTATACTCCCCAGATGATTGAAATAATTTGATACCTATCGTTCTCTGCCTGGCTTCTTTCACTGAGCATAATATCCTGTAGCTCCATTCATGTTTTTGGAAGTTTAACTATTTAGTTTTGTCTTGTGGCTAAATAATATTCTATTGTTTATATTTACCACATCTTGCTTATCTATTCATCTCCTGATGGACACTTAACTTGGCTTTGTGGCTAGTGCTGCGATAAACAAAGCGGTGTATACGTCTTTCTCAAACTGCGTTGCCGCGTTCTTTCTTTCTTATTTATTTATGTATTCGTATATACATTCATATATATATATACATATATGTATATCTGTATATTCTGTTGTGATTAATCTGCTATTACATGAGGAAAATTATGTTTACTAGATTCCTCCATCAAGAAGTTTCCTCCATATCCCATTGCAGTCATTGTCCATCAACATTGCAAGATGCTGTAGAATCACTAATAGTCTCTTCTGTTTTGTACAGCCCTCCCTGTGTCAAACCCACATTATATATGCTAATCATAATGCCTGCTTCTATCCCAACCTTATCCCTTCTTTCCAACCCATCTACCCCAGTCTGTTTCCGTTTTGTAACTATTAGTGCATTCTTGGGTTCTTTGAGTCTGCTGCTGTTTTGCTCCTTCAGGTTTTCCTCTGTTGTTACATTCCCCAGATGAGTGAAATCAATAGATACTTGTCTTTCTCTGCCTGGCTCGTTACACTGAGCATAATACTCTCTAGCTCCATCCATGTTTTTGGAAATGGTAGTATTTATTTCCCACTTATGGCTGAATTGTATTGCATATATGTACCACATCCTGCTTTTTTCTATTCATCTCCTGTTGGACACTGAACTTGGCTATTGGGAATAGCACTGTGGTAAACAAAGGGGTGCATATGTCATTTTCAAACTGGGTTGCCTCATACTATTTTCATTCTTATTTATTCATTTATGTATTATTGTATACATACATATATAGATATCTATATTTTTGGTGTCATTACTCTACTATTACATGAGAAAAATTATACTTACTATACTCCCACATGACCACGTTTCTCTCACATATTCCATTGCATTCATTGTCCATCAATGTAGTAAGATGCTGTATAGTCACTACTTGTCTCAACTGTGTGGTACTGACCTCCCCGTGCCAAACACACATTATACATGCCAATCATAATGCCTGCTTTCTCCCCCACCCTTATCTGTGCATTCCAAACCATCCACCCCAGTCTGTTTCCCTTTTGTAACTATTAGTGCATTCTTGGTTTCTGTGAGTCTGCTGTTGTTTTGCTCATTTGGTTTTTTCTCTGTTCTTATACTCCCCAGATGGGTGAAATGATGTGATACTCATCCTTCTCCGCCTGGCTTATTTCACTGAGCATAGTACCCTCTAGCTCCATTCATGTTGTTGGAAGTTTAACTACTTAGTTTTGTCTTATGGCTAAATAATATTCTTTGTATATATGAACCACATCTTGTTTATCTATTCATCTCCTGATGGACACTTAACTTGGCTATTGTGACTAGTGTTGTGATAAACAAAGGGGTGTATATGTCTTTCTCAAACTAGTTTGCTGCTTTCTATTGTTTTTTCCTTTATTTATTTATTTATTTATTTATGTATTCGTATATACATACACACACAAATATATATACATTCTATTGTGATTAATCTGCTATTTCATGAGAAAAATTATGTTTACCAGACTCCTCCATCACAATGTTTCCTCCATATCCCATTGGAGTCATTGTCCATCAACGTCGTAAGATGCTGTAGAATCACTAATAGTCTCTGCTGCTTTGTACAGACCTCCCTGTGCCAAACCCACATTATACATGGTAATCATAATGCCTGCTTCTATCCCAAACTTATCTCTTCTTTCCAACCCATCCACCCCAGTCCATTTCCATTTTGGAAGTATTAGTGCATTCTTGGGTTCTTTGCATCTGCTGCTGTTTTGCTCCTTCAGGTTTTCCTCTGTCGTTATACTCCCCAGATGAGTGAAATCATTAGATACTTCTCTTTCTCTGCCTGGATCATCACACTGAGCATAATACTCTCTAGCTCCATCCATGTTTTTGGAAATGGTAGTATTTATTTCCCTCTTATGGCTGAATTGTATTGCGCATATGTACCACATCTTGTTTTTTCTATTCATCTCCTGTTGGACACTAAACTTGGCTATTGGGAATAGCGCTGTAATAAACAAAGGGGTGGATATATCCTTTTCAAACTGGGTTGCCTCATACTATTTTCTTCCTTATTTATTCATTTATGTATTGTATGCATACATATATAAATATATATATTTTTTGGTGTCAATACTCTATTATTACATGAGAAAAATGATATTTACTCTACTCCCCCATGACCACATTTCCCTCATATGGTAGAGTTCCTACTTGTATGAGCTGTGTTCTGCCATCCCGTGCCAAATCCACATTGTACATGCTAATCATAATGCCTGCTTCTATCCCAACCTTATCCCTTCTTTCCAATCCATCCACCCCAGTCCGTTTCCGTTTTGTAACTATTAGTGCATTCTTGGGTCCTTTGAGTCTGCTGCTGTTTTGCTCCTTCAGGTTTTCCTCTGTCGTTCTACTCCCCAGATGAGTGAAATCATTAGAAACTTGTCTTTCTCTGCCTGGCTCATTACACTGAGCATAATACTGTCTAGTTCCATCCATGTTTTTGGAAATGATAGTATTTATTTCTCTCTTATGACTGAATTGTATTGCGTATATGTACCACATCTTGTTTTTTCTATTCATCTCCTGTTGGACACTAAGCTTGGGTATTGGGAATAGCGCTGTGATAAAGAAAGGGTTGCATATGTCATTTTCAAACTGGGTTGACTCATACTATTTTCTTTCTTATTTATTCATTCATGTGTTGTTGTATACATACATATATAGATATCTATATTTTTTGGTGTCATTACTCTACTATTACATGAGAAAAATTATGTTAACTATACTTCTCCATGACCATGTTTCCCCCACATATTCCATTGCAGTCATTGTCCATCAATGTAGTAAGACGCTGTGGAGTCACTACTTGTCTTTGCTGTGTTGTACTGCCCTACCAGTGCTACACCCACATTATACATGCTTATCATAGTGCTTGTTACTCCCCCACCTGTATACCTACATTCCAACCCATCCACCCCAGTCCATTTTGCTTTTGTAACTATTAGTCCATTCTTGGTTTCAGTGATTCCGCTGATGTTTTACTCCTTCAGGTTTTTCTCTGTTCTTATACTCCCCAGATGAGTGAAATCATTTCATACTCATCCTTCTCTGCTTTGCTTATGTCACTGAGTAAAATACCATATTGTTGTAAAATACCTCCATCCATATTGTTGGAAAAGGTAGGATTTGTTTTGTTCTCATGGCTGAATAATATTCCACTGTGAATATTTACCACATCTTCTTTATCTATTCATCTCCTTATGGACACTTAGCTTGGCTTTTGTGAATAGTGCTGTGATAAACATAGGGGTGCATAGGTCTTTACCAAACTGTGTTGCTGCATTTTTGTTTCTTTTACTTATTTATTTTGTATTTTGTTATCATTAATTTTTTTCATTTTTACTTATTTATTCATAGTTTGTTATCATTAATCTACAATTCCACGAGGAACATTGTGGTTACTAGAGTCCCCCCATCAACAGGTTTCCCCCGGATACCCCATTGCACTCACTGTCCGTCAGCATGGTAAGATGCTGTGGAATGACTACTAGTCTTCTCTGTTTTACAGCCTTCCCTGTGCCCCACACACACATTATACATGGTAAATAATGCCCCATTCTCTTATCCCTCCATTCTCACACATCCACCCCAGTCCCTTTCACTTTGTTTAGTGTTAGTCCATTTTTGGGTACTATGAGGAAGCTGGTTTTATGCACCTTCAGTTTTTTCTCTTGTAGTCCACAGATGAGAGATGTCATTTTATATATATATATATGTGTGTGTGTGTGTGTGTATATGTATACATGCATATATATACCAAATTGAATATTATCCAGTGATAAAAAGAAAATAAACATTACCATTTACAACAGCATTGATGAAGCTAGAGGGTATAATTCTCAGTGAGGTTAGCCAGCCAGAGAAATGCATTGAATGATTTCACTCTCCTGTGCAGTATTAGAACAAAGAAAAAACTGAAGGAAGAAGACAGTAGCAGCCTTGCCACTGTGAGCTATCTGGGGGGATTCTCATAATCATAATATTCCTTGTGGAATAGTAGATCAGTGATACCAAAATAAACAAGTAAAAACAAAAAATATTAATGATACAAAAATAAGAAATAAATATGTAAAAAAAATGCTGCAACCAAATTTGGAAAATACCTATACAACCCTATGTTTATCACAGCACTATTCACAATAGCCAAGTTAAGTGTCCATCAAGAGATGAATAGTTACAAATTCAGGTACATATACACAATAGAATATTATTCATCCATAAGAAGAAAATAAATACTACCATTTCTAATAACATGGATGGAACTTGACGGTATTATGCTCAGTGAAATAAGGCAGACAGAGAAGGATGAGGAGGAAATCATTTCCCTCATATGGGGAGTATAAGAAAAGAGAAAAACCTGAAGGAGCAAAACTTCAGCAGACTCACAGAACCCAAGAATGGACTAATAGTTACAAAGTGGAAATGGACTGGGGTGGATGGGTTGGAATACAAGGATAAGGGTGGGGGAGAAAACAGGTATTTGGATTAACACGTATAATGTAGTTTTGGCACGGTTAGGGCTAAAGAACACAGCAGATACAAGTAGTGATTCTACAGTATCTTACTATGTTGATGGACAATGACTGCGAATAGGATATGTGGGGGCAACTTGGTGATGGGAGAGTCTAGTAAACATAATTTTTGTAATGTAAAAGTGGATTGATGACACCAAAAAAGTATATATATATACATACAAATAAGTAAATAAATACAGAAATAAATTAGAAAAAATAAAATGCAGAAACACAGTTTGAAAAAGGCATAGGCCCCCCTTTTTTTATCACAGCACTTTTCACAATAGACAAGTTAAGTGTCCATGAGGAGATGAACAGATAAACAAGATGTGGTACATATACACAATACAATATAATTCAGCCATAAGAAGAAAACAAATGCTACCATTTCCAACAACATGGATGGAGCTACAGAGTATTATGCTCAGTAAAATAAGCCAGGCAGAGCAGGATGAGTATCAAATGATTTTACTCACTGGGGAGTATAAGATCATAGAGAAAACAGGAGCAAAACACTAGCAGACTCACAAAACCCAAGAATGGAGGGATAAGGGGCGGGGAAGAAAAGGGGCCTTACAATAAGTATGTCTAATGTTGGGTGGCATGGGGATGGCTGTACAACACAGAGAAAACAAGTACTGATTGAAGAGCATCATATCACGCTGATGGACATTCATGGCAATGTTGGTATGTGGAGGGAACTTGGTGATAGGGGAGTCTAGTAAACATAAATAAACAAATTTCATCATGTAATTGCAGCTTAATAATACAAAAGCAAAATTAATGAATAAATAACTAAAGAGTGCAGCAACTGAGTTTGAAAAGACTTGTGCACCCCTTTATCACAGCACTATTCACAATAGCCAAGTTAATTGTCCATCGAGAGATGAATAGATAAACAAGATGTGGTACATACACACTATAGAATATTATTCTGCCAAAAAAAGAAAACAAATACAACCATTTCCAACAACATGGACGGAGCTAGAGGGTATTATACTCAGTGAAACAAGCCAGGCGGAGAAAGACAAGTATGAAATGATTTCACTCAACTGGGGTGTATAAGAACAGAGAAAAACCTGAAGTAGCAAAACATCAGCATACTCACAGAAAACAAGAATGGACTGATAATACAAAAGGGCAATTGACTGGGGAGGAAGGGTTGCAATATAGGGATGAGGGTGGGGTAAGAAGCAGGCATTATGTTTGGTATATATAAAGTATGTTTGGCATGAGAAGGGCAGTACAACACAGCTCAGACAAGTAGTGATTCTACAGCATTTTACTACATTGATGGACAATGACTGCAATGGAATATGTGGCGGAAAGGTGGTGATGGGCGAGTATAGTAAATATAATTTTTCTCATGTAAGAGTAGAGTAATGACACCAAAATATATATATATATATCTACATATGTATGTATACAACAATACATAAATGAATAAATAAGAAAGAAAGTAGTATGAGGCAACCCAGTTTGAAAATGACAAATGCACCCCATTGTTTATCACAGCACTATTCCCCATAGCCAAGGTTATTGTTCAACAGGCGATGAATAGAAAAAATAAGATGTGGTAAATATACACAATACAATTCAGCCTTAAGAGGGAAATAAATACTACCATTTCCAAAAACATGGATGGAGCTAGAGAGTATTATGCTCAGTGTAATGAACCAGGCAGAGAAAGACAAGTATCTAATGATTTCACTCATCTGGAGAGTATAACAACAGAGGAAAACCTGAAGGAGCAAAACAGCAGCAGACTTCAAGAACCTAAGAATGCACTAACAGTTACAAAATGGAAACGGACTGGGGTGGATGGGTAGGAATGAAATAAGGTTGGGATAGATGCTGGCATGATTAGCATGTATAATGTGGGTTTGGCACAGGCAGGGCTGTACAAAACAGCAGAGACTATTAGTGATTCTACAGCATCTTACTATGTTGATGGACAATGACTGAAATGGGATATGGAGGAAACTTCGTGATGGAGGAGTCTAGTAAACATAATTTTCCTCATGTAATAGCAGATTAATCACAATAGAATATATATACACATATATGTATATGTATATATGAATACCTAAATAAATACATAAGGAAAAAAATAGAATGCTGCAACCCAGTTTGAGAAAGACATATACACCCCTTTTTTTATCACAGCACTAGTCACAATAGCCAAGTTAAGTGACCATCAGGAGATGAATAGATAAACAAGATGTGGTACATATACACAATAGAATATTATTTAGCAATAAGACAAATCTAAATACTTAAACTTCCCACAACATGAATGGAGCTAGAGTGTATTATGCTCAGTGAAATAAGCCAGGCAGAGAAGGACGAGTATCAAACCATTTCACCCATCTGGGGAGTATACGAACAGAGAAAAACCTGAAGGAGCAAAACAGCAGACTCACAGAACCCAAGAATGCACTGTTACAAAAGGGAAACAGACTGGGGTGGATGGTTTGGAATGTAGGGATAAGGGTGGGGGAGAAAGCAAGCATTATGATTAGCATGTATAATGTGTGTTTGGCACGGGGAGGGCTGTACAGCACAGCAGAGACAAGTAGTGTTTCTACAGCCTCTTACTCCATTGATGGACAATGACTGCAATGTGATATGTGGGGGCAACTTGGTGAAGGAGGAGTCAAGTAAACATAATTTTCTTCATGTAAAAGTAGATTAATGACACCAAAAAATATATATATATGTACGTATAAATAAATAATGAATGAATGAAGAAATAAATAAGAAAAAAAATAGAATGCGGCAACCCAGTTTGAAAAAGACATATGCACCCCTTTATCACACCACTATTCACAATAGCCAAGTTAAGTGTCTATCAGGAGTTGAATAGATAGACAAGATGTGGTACATATTCACAATAGAATATTATTCAGCCATAAGGAAGTAAATACTACAATTCCCAACAACATGGATGGAGCTAGTGGGTATTATGCTCAGTGAAAAATGCCACACAGAGAAGGATGAGTATCAAATAATTTCACTCATCTGGGCTGTATAAGAGCAGAGAAAAAACAGAAGGAGCAAAACAGCAGCAGACTCACAAAACCCAAGAACCTACTTACAGTTACCAAAGGGAAGGGGACTGGGTTGTATGGGTGGGAATGGAGGGATAAGGGGCAGGGAAGAAAAGGGGCTTTACGATTAGTATGTATAATGTGGGGTGGCATGATGATGGCTGTACAACACAGAAGACAAGTATTGAACAGCATCATAGCACAGTGATGGACGTTGATGGCAATGGGGTATGTGGGTGCAACTTGGTGATAGGGGAGTCTAGGAAACATAATTATCGTCATGTAATTGGAGCTTAATGATACAAAAGCAAAACTAATGAATAAATAAATAAGGAATGCAGCAACCCAGTTTGAAAAAGACATATGCACCCCTCTATCCAAGCACTATTTCGAGTAGAAAAGAAATGGAAAGAACCGATGTATCCATAAGAAGACTAATGGATAACTTAGATGTGTTACATATATGTAATGGAATATTATTCAGCCATAAAAAGAAAACAAATGCCACTATTTACAACATGGATTAAGCTAGAGGGTATTATGCTCAGTGAGATTAGCCAGCCAAAGAAATGCATCAAATGATTTCATTCTCCTGTGGAGTATTAGAACCAAAAAAAAAACTGAAGGAACAAGACAGTAGCAGCCTCGCCAAACCTAAGAATGGACTAACGGTTACCAAAGGGTAAGCAACTGTGGAGGATGGGTGGGTAGGGAGGGAAAAGGCGGAAAATTGTGCACTACGAGAGGCACACATAATGTGGGCAGGGAGGGAAGCGTGGGGAAGGCAGTATAACACAAAGACCAGTAGTGATTCTACAGCATATTACTATGCTGTAAGACAGTGACTCTCCTGGGGTATGTGGTGGGGACTTGATGATGGGGAAAATGTAGTAGCCATAATGTTACTCATGTAACAGTTTAGTACTGACACCAAAATAAAAAGAAACATGCAGTACCTTGGATATGGTTTCTGTATTCCTGATACTTTCAACGTGGTCAGTGTGCATCTCACCAAAATCATACCCAAGGCTAGGGCACCAAGCTCTGAAGTGGGAACTTACTCAAATCACCATACACACTCTGTCCCTAGAAAAAAGGCACCACTGAGATGTCATGGAATGTCCAGGCAATAGTGCTGCTCTTGTAACCCCAGCCCCAGCTGGTGGGCACTGCCCAGCCATGGCAAGCTGTATCATCTTAGCAAACATTAGTGGTACTGGCCTACATACATATATGTCTATATATATATATACACACACACACATATATACATACGTAATAACTATATACATATATATATATATCAAAGATTTCTATCAACTGGGGATTACAAGAAAGAAAAAATTGAAGGAGAAAAAGGGCAGCAGCCTCACAGAACCCAGGAATGGATGAACAGTAACAAAAGGGAAAGGGACTGGGATGGATGGGTGGGAATGAAGGGAAAAGGGCAGGGGAAAGTGGTAATTGTTTAGCACGTATAATGTGTGGGAGGGCACAGGGAAGGCTGTACAACACAGAGAAGACTAGTAGTCATTCCATAGCATATTACCACGCTGATGGACAGTGAGTGCAATAGGGTATCTGGGGGGAACTTGTTGATGGGGGGACTCTAGTAACCATAATGTTCCTCGTGGAATCATAGATTGATGATACCAAACTATAAATAAACAAGTAGAATGAAAAAATTAATGATAACAAAATACAAAATAAATAAAAGAAAAAAGAATGCAGCAACACAGTTTGGTAAAGACCTATGCACCCCTATGTTTATCACAGCACTATTCACAATAGCCAAGCTAAGTGTCCATAAGGAGATGAATATATAAAGAAGATGTGGTAAATATTCACAGCGGAATATTATTCAGCCATGAGAACAAAACAAATCCTACCTTTTCCAACAATATGGATTGAGGTATACGGTATTTTACTCAGTGAAATAATCAAAGCAGAGAAGGATGAGTATGAAATGATTTCCCTCATCTGGGGAGTATAAGAACAGAGAAAACCTGAAGGAGTAAAACATCAGCAGACTCACTGAACCCAAGAATGGACTAATAGTTACAAAAGCAAAATGGACAGGGGTGGATGGGTTGGAATGTAGGTATACAGGTGGGGGAGTAACAGGCACTATGATAAGCATGTATAATGTGGGCGTAGCATGGGGAGGGCTGTACAACAGCATAGAAAAGCAGTGATTCTACAGCATCTTACTACATTGACTGCAATGGAATATGTGGGGGAATCTTGGTGATGGGGTAGCATAGTAAACATCATTTTCCTCATGTAATATTAAATTAATGATGTCAAAATATATATATACACATATGTATGTATATATCAATAAATAAATTAAATAAATATGAAAAAAAAATGCGGTAACCGAGTTTGAAAAAGATTTGTGCAACCCTTTATCACAGCACTATTCACAAGAACCAAGTTAACTGTCCATCAGGAGATGAATAGATAAACAAGATGTGGTACATACATACTATAGAATATTATTCAGCCAAAAGAAGAAAACAAATACAACCATTTCCAACAACATGGATGGAGCTAGAGGGTATTATACTCAGTGAAACAAGCCAGGTGGAAAAAGACAAGTATGAAATGATTTCACTCATCTGGGGTGTATAAGAACAGAGAAAAACCTGAAGGAGTAAAACATCAGCAGACACACAGAATCCAAGAATGGACTAACAGTTACAAAAGGGAAATGGACTGGGATGGATGGGTTTGAATGTAGGGATAAGGGTGGGGGAGAAACAGGCAATACAATAAGCATGTATAATGTGGGTGTAGCATGGGAATGGCTGTACCACACAGAGGAGAAAAGCAGTGATTCTACATTATCTTACTACGTTGAAGGACAATGACTGAAATGGAATATGTGGGGGAAATTTGGTGATGGGATAGTAAACATAATTTTCCTCATGTAATATTAGATTAATGCACACACACACAAAATATATATATACACATACGTATGTATATATAGCAATCAAATAAAATCAATAAAAAATAGAATGTGGAAACTGATTTCGAGAAAGATTGTGTACCCCTTTGTTTTTCAGAGCACTATTCACAATAGCCAAGTTAAGTGTCCAGCAGGAGTTGAATAGATAAACAAGATGTGGTACACATACACAATAGAATATTATTCAGCAATAAGAAAATAAATAGTACAATTTCCAATAACATAGATGGAGCTAGAGGTAATTATGCTTAGTGGAAAACACCATGCAGAGAAGGATGAGGATCAAATGATTTCACTCACCTGGGGAGTATAAGAACAGAAAAAACTGAAGGAACAAAACATCAGCAGACTCACAGAACCAAAGAATATACTTACACGTACCAAAGGGAAGGGGACTGGGGTGTATGGTTGGAAGAATGAGGGGATAAGGGGCAGGAAAGAGGGGAAGGGAAGAAAAGGGCCATTACGATTAGCATGTATAACATGGGGTGGAATGGTATCGGCTGTATAACACAGACAAGAGAAGTAGTGATTGAACAGCTTCATACTACACTGACGGACATTGACGGCAATGGGGTGTGGGGGGGAACTTGGTGATAGGGGAGTCCAGTAAACAATTTTCATCATCTAATTGTAGCTTAATGATACCAAAATAAAAAGATAATTAAACAATGCTGAACCCAGTTTCAAAATCACATATGCACCCCTATGTTTATCACAGCACTATTTAGAGTAGAATAGAAATGGAAAGAACCGATGTGTCCATAATTAGACTAATGGATAAATTAGATGTGGTACATATACACAATGGAGTATTATTCAGTGGTTAGAAGAAAACAAATGCTACCATTTACAACAACATGGATGAAGCTAGAGGGTATTATACTCAGTGAGATTAGCCAGACAGACAGAGAAATGGATCAAATGATTTCACTCTCCTGTGGAGTAATAGAACAAAGAAAAAACTGAAGTAACAAGACAGTAGCCTTGCCAAACCTAAGAATGGACTAACGGTTACCAAAGGGAAAGAGACTGTGGAGGATGGGTGGGAAGGGAAGGATAAGGGGGAAAATTGGGCACTATGTGAGGCACACATAATATGGGCGGGGAGGGGAGCGTGGGGAAGGCAGTATAACACAAAGACCAGTAGTGATTCTACAGCATGTTACTGGGCTGAAAGACAGTGACTCTCATGAGATATGTGGTGGGGACTTGATAATGGGGGAGTCTATTAACCATAATGTCCCTCATGTAACTGTTTACTACTGACACCAAAATTCAAACAAACACACAGTACCTTGGATATGGTTTCCATATTCCTGATGCTATCATGGTGGTCAGTGTGCACCTCACCGAAATCATAGCCCCAGCTAGGGCACAGGCTCTGAAGTCGGAAGCTGCTCCAATCACCATAGACACTCTGTCTCTAGGAAAGAGGCACCACTGTGATGTCATGGAATCTCCAGGCAACAGTGCTGCTCTTGCAAAGTCCACCCCCAGATGGTTGGCACTGCCCGGCCGTGGCTAGCTGCATCATCTAAGGAAACATTAGTGGTTCTGACTTACATATATATATGTATGTGTATATATATATATACACACATACACACACACGCACATATATATGTGCGTGTGTGCGTGTGTGTGTGTGTGTGTGTGTATCAAATTATTTTTCCCATCTGTGGACTACAAGAAGAAAAGTTGAAGGAGGAAAAGGGCAGCAGCCTCACAGAACCCAAGAATGGACCAACAGTACCCAAAATGAAAGGGACTGGTTTGGATGTGTGGGAAGGGGAAAGAACGGGGTCTGTGTTCAGCATGTATAATGTGTGGGGATGCACAGGGAAGGCTGTACAACACAGAGAATACTAGTAGTCATTCCACAGCATCTTAACATGCTGATGGACAGTGAGTGCAATGGGATACCTGGGGGTAACTTGGTGATGCGGGGACTCTAGTAACCATAATGTTCCTCGTGGAATAGTAGACTAGTGATACCAAACTATAAATAAACAATAACAGAAAAAAATTAATGATAACAAAATATAAAATAAGTAAAAGAAAAAAGAATGCAGCAACCCAACCTGGAAAAGACCTATGCACCCCTATGTTTATCACAGCACTATTCACAATAGCAAAGCTAAGTGTCCATAAGGAGATGAATATATAAAGAAGATGTGGTACATATACACAGCGGAATATTATTCACCCATAAGAACAAAACAATTCCTACCATTTCCAACAGTATGGATGGAGGAAGAGGGTATTTTACTCAGTGAAATAAGCAAAGCAGAGAAGGATGGGTATGAAATGATTTCAATCATCTGTGGAGTATAAGAACAGAGAAAAACCTGAATGCGGAAAACAGCAGCAGACTCACAAAACCCAAGAATGGACTAATAGTTACAAAAGGGAAACGGAGTGGGGTGGATGGGTTGGAATGTAGGGACAAGTGTTGGGGAGAAAGTAGGCATTACTATTAGCATGCATAATGTTGGTTTGGCATGGGGAGGACTGTACAACACAGCAGAGACAAGTGGTGCTTCTACAGTATCTTACTACATTGATGGACAATGACTGCAATGGGATTTGTGGGGGCAACTTGGTGATGGGGGTGTCTAGTAAACATAATTTTCCTCATGTAATTGTAGATCAATGATACCAACATAAATTAATAAATAAGCTAAAAACAAATTAAATAAATGATATGGCAACCCAGTTTGAATGACATATGCACCCCTATGTTTATCACAGTACTATTCACAATAGGAAGCTAAATGTCCATCAGAAGATGAATGGCTGAAGAAGATATGGTACATATATACAGTGGAATATGATTCATCCACAAGAAGAAAACAAATCCTACCATTTGCAACAATATGGTTGCATCTACAGGGTATCATAGTCAGTGAAATAAGCCAGGCGGAGAAAGACAAGTATTAAATGATTTCACTCATCTGGGGAGTATACGAACAAAGAAAAAACTGAAGATTGAAAACAGCAGCATACTCACAGAACCCAAGAATGGCCAAACAGTTACCAAAGGGAAAGGGACTGGGGAGGATGGGTGAGAATGGAGGGATGAGGGGGAAAATGAGGCATTACATTTAGCACACATAATGTAGTGCAGAGAGGACTGGGGAAAGGCAGTATATACAAGTAATGATTCTACAGCTTCTGAGTATGCTGATGACAGTGACTGTAATGGGGTATGTGGGGGAAACTTGATTAATACCTTAATAAAACAAAAAAAGAATCTTACCTGTTAATTTCCTGGATGTTCAAATGCAATCTTATCTTAAATGGGAATCTTCCTGCCTTTTACTATGTTGTTTGTGACTGGGCTTACTTGACATATTAATTGCCCAGGTTATATATTACTTGATTAGTGGCTGAAGGAGGAAAAGCAGCATCTGGGCAAAGTTAAAGGTAAACTAGGCCTTTTCACAGGCTAAAGTAAATTTTACAATAGCCTTGTTTAATTGACACAATGCAGACATGGGCTATGCTGAGGTATTTTCTTACCTAGGAAATGTTCGAACATTCCAGGCCAGGCTACTCCTGGCTATTTAGTTTTAACTAATCTTCACAGAAGAATGCTTATACTCCTAGTTTGGTATTTTACTTTAGAGAATTAATGGGACTCTGACTTAGATGAATTTTTTAATATGGAGTTTTGGTAGGGGTCTTTTCTCAGAGGCCCTCACCCTACTCTGACTACACCCATGGTCCCTGTCTCAGAAACCCTGTGGCAGACTATGAACCAAAATGATGGAAAGATATGAATTTCTAAATACAGGAAAATACACTGTCAGTTCCCATACCAATGTAAAGAAACTTCATTCCCAAATAAAAAATACCGGAGGGGGTGGAGCCAGGATGGCGGCATGAGTAGAGCAGTGGAAATCTCCTCCCAAAAACACATAAATCTATGAAAATATAACAAAGAAAACTCTTCCTAAAATAGAGACCAGAGGACACAGGACAGTATCCAGACCACATCCACACCTGCAAGAACCCAGCGCCTTGCGAAGGGGGTAAGATACAAGCCCTGGCCCGGTGGGACCCAAACACCTCTCCCCCCGGCACCCGGCGGGTAGAAAGAAACCAGAGCGGTTTTGTTTTTTTTGGTGTGTGCTTTTTGGAAGCCTTAAAGGGACAGGGACCCCGGTGCTAGGGAGACAGGGCAGCGGGACCGGTGAGCGGGTGCCTGGGACCGGCGCCTGAGGACAAAGAATATCGCGCATTTTTCCCTGTGGACCGGTGGGTGGGTGCCTGAGACCGGCGCCTGAAGACGGAGGAAATCGCGCGTTTTTCCCCTTTCTTTTTTCTCTTTCTGGTGAGTGCTTTTTGGAAGCCTTAAAGGGACAGGGACTCCAGTGCTAGGGAGGAAGAGCAGCAGGACCGGTGAGTGGGTGCCTGGGACCGGTGCCTGAGGACAAAGAATATCGCGCATTTTTCCCTGCGGACCGGTGGGTGGGTGCCTGAGACCGGCGCCTGAAGACGGAGGAAATCGCGCGTTTTTCCCCTTTCTTTTTTCTCTTTCTGGTGAGTGCTTTTTGGAAGCCTTAAAGGGACAGGGACCCCGGTGCTAGGGAGGCAGAGCAGCAGGACTGGTGAGCGGGTGCCTCGGACCGGCACCTGAGGACAAAGAATATCGCGTGTTTTTCCCTGCGGGACCTGTGGGCGGGTGCCTGAGAACAGCGCCTGAGGACGGAGGAAATCGCGCATTTTTCCCCTTTTCTTTTCTCTTTTTGAGGAGTGCTTTTTGGAAGCCTTAAAGGGACAGGGACCCCAGTGCTAAGGAGGCAGAGAAGCAGGACCGGTGAGCGGGTGCCTCGGACCGGCGCCTGAGGACAAAGAATATCACTCATTTTTCCCTGCGGGACCGGAGGGCGAGTGCCTGAGACCAGCGCCTGAGGATGGAGGAAATCGCACATTTTTCACCTTTTTTTTTCTCTTTTTTGGCAAGTGCTTTTTGGAAGCCTTAAAGGGACAGGGACCCTGGTGCTAGGGAGGCAGAGCAGCAGGACCGGTGAGTGGGTGCCTGGGACCGGTGCCTGAGGACAAAGAATATCACGCATTTATCCCTGCGGGAACTGTGGGCGGGTACCTGAGACTGGCGCCTGAGGACGGAGGAAATCATGCATTTTTCCCCTTTTTTTTTCTCTTTTTGGCGAGTGCTTTTTGGAAGCCTTAACGGGACAGGGACCCTGGTGCTAGGGAGGCAGAGCAGCAGGACCGGTGAGCGGGTGCCTGGGACCGGCGCCTGAGGACAAAGAATATCGCGTGTTTATTCCTGCAGGACCGGTGGGCGGGTGCCTGAGACTGGTGCCTGAGGAGAGAGGAAATCGCGCGTTTTTCCTTTTTTTCCTCCTTTTGGCGAGTGCTATTTGGAAGCCTTAAAAGAACAGGGACCCCGGTGCTAGGGAGGCAGAGCAGCAGGACCGGTGAGCGGGTGCCTGGGACTGACGCCTGAAGACCAAGAATATCGTGCATCTTTCCCTGCGGGACCAATGGGTGGGTGCTTTTTGGAAGCCTTGAAGGGACAGGGACCCCAGTGCTAGGGAGGCAGGGCAGCAGGACCAGTGAGCAGGTGCCTGGGACCTGCGCCTGAGGACAAAGAATATCGTGCGTTTTTCCCTACGGGACCGGTGGGCGGGTGCCTGAGACCAGCGCCTGAGGATGGAGGAAATTGCGCATTTTTCACCTTTTTTTTTTTTCTTTTTGGCGAGTGCTTTTTGGAAGCCTTAAAGCTTCCAAAGCACCTGAGACCGGCGCCTGAGGACGGAGGAAATCATGCGTTTTTCCCCTTTTTTTTCTCTTTCTGGTGAGTGCTTTTTGGAAGCCTTAAAGGGACAGGGACCCCGGTGCTAGGAAGGCAGAGCAGCAGGACTGGTGAGCGGGTGCCTGGGACTGGTGCCTGAGGACAAAGAATATCACATGTTTTTGCATGCGGGACCTGTGGGTGGTTGCTTTTTGGAAGCCTTGAAGGGACAGGGATCACAGTGCTAGGGAGGCAGGGCAGCAGGACCAGTCAGCGAGTGCCTGGGACCGGCGCCTGAGGACAAAGAATATTGCGCATTTTTTCCTGCGGGACCGGTGAGCGGGTGCCTGAGACCAGCGCCTGAGGACGGAGGAAATCGCGCGTTTTTCCCTTTTTTTTTCTCTTTTTGGCGAGTGCTTTTTGGAAGCCTTAAAGGGACACGGACCCCGGTGCTAGGGAGGCAGGGCAGCAGGACCAGTGAGTGGGTGCCTGGGACCGGCACCTGAGGACAAAAAAAATCGCGTGTTTTTTCCTTTTTTTTTTGCTCTTTCCTCTCTCATTGTTGCTGTTGTTGTTTTGGTTTGGAGAGTGCTTTTTGGAAGTCTTAAAGGGGCAGGACAGGACACTTAGACCAGAGACAGGGAATCTGGGGATCTCTGAGCACTCTAACCCCTTGGGCAACAGGGAGCACAGAGGCTCCTTACGGAGATAAATAGCCTCCCGGACACTCCCCTTCAAACGGGGCTCCACCACTTTGGAGGAGCAGCCTCAGCCAGGCCACGCACACAGCAACAGTGGAGATAGACTCCATAGCAAATGGGCAGGTAGCAGAAGCCCTGTCTGCGCACACCTGAGAAGCATAAGCCACTAGAGGTCGCTATTCTCCCAGGAGAGGAAGGCCACAAACCAACAAGAAGGGAAGCTCTTCCAGCAGTCACTCGTACCAGCTCTGCAAACTATCTCTATCACCATGAAAAGGCAAAACTACAGGCAGACAAAGATCACAAGAGACAACACCTGAGGAGACAGACCTAACCAGTCCTCCTGAAAAAGAATTCAAAATAAAAATCATGAACATGCTGACAGAGATGCAGAGAAAAATGCAAGAGCAATGGGATGAGATGCAGAGAAAAATGCAAGAGCAATGGGATGAAGTCCGGAGGGAGATCACAGATGTCAGGAAGGAGATCACAGAAGTGAAACAATCCCTGGAAGGATTTATAAGCAGAATGGATAAGATGCAAGAGGCCATTGAATGAATAGAAGCCAGAGAACAGGAAAGTATAGAAGCTGACAGAGAGAGAGATAAAGGATCTCCAGAAATGAAACAACACTAAGAGAACTATGTGACCAATCCAAAAGAATAATATTTGTATTATAGGGGTACCAGAAGAAGAAGAGGAAAAGGGATAGAAAGTCTCTTTGAAGAAATAATTCCTGAAAACATCCCCAAACTGGAGGAGGAAATAATCGAACAGACCATGGAATTACACAGAACCCCCAACAGAAAGGATCCAAGGAGGACAACACCAAGACACATAGTAATTAAAATGGCAAGGATCAAGGACAAGGAAAGAGTTTTAAAGGCAGCTAGAGAGAAAAAGGTCACATATAAAGGAAAACCCACCAGGCTAACATCAGACTTCTTCACAGAAACCCTACAGACCAGAAGAGAATGGCATGATATGCTTAATGCAATGAAACAGAAGGGCCTTGAACCAAGGATACTGTATCCAGCACGACTATCATTTAAATATGATGGCAGGATTAAACAATTCCGAGACAAGCAAAAGCTGAAGGAATTTGCTACCGACAAACCACCTCTACAGGGCATCCTACAGGGACTGCTCTAGATGGGAGCACTCGTAAAAAGAGCACAGAACAAAACACACAACATATGAAGAATGGAGGAGGAGGAATAAGAAGGGAGAGAAGAAAAGAATCTTCAGACAGTGTATATAACACCTCAATAAGCAAGCTAAATTAGGTAGTAAGATACTAAAGAAGCTAACCTTGAACCTTTGGTAACCACGAATCTAAAGCCTGCAATGGCAATAAGTACATATCTCTCAATAGTCACCCTAAATGTAAATGGACTTAATGCACCAATCAAAAGACACAGAGTAATAGAATGGATAAAAAAGCGAGACCCATCTATATGCGGCTTACAAGAAACTCACCTTAAACCCAAAGACAAGCATAGACTAAAAGTCAAGGGATGGAAAAACATATTTCAGGCAAACAACAGTGAGAAGAAAGCAGGGGTTGCAGTACTAATATCAGACAAAATAGACTTCAAAACAAAGAAAGTAACAAGAGATAAAGAAGGATACTACATAATGATACAGGGCTCAGTCCAACAAGAGGATATAACCATTCTAAATATATATGCACCCAATACAGGAGCACCAGCATATGTGAAGCAAATACTAACAGGACTAAAGAGGGAAATAGACTGCAATGCATTCATTTTAGAAGACTTCAACACACCACTGACCCAAAAGGATAGATCCACTGGGCAGAAAGTAAATAACGACACACAGGCACTGAACAACACACTAGAACAGATGGACCTAATAGACATCTATAGAACTCTACATCGAAAAGCAACAGGATATACATTCTTCTCAAGTGCACATGGAACATTCTCCAGAATAGACCACATACTAGCTAACAAAAAGAGCCTCAGTAAATTCCAAAATATCGAAATTCTACCAACCAATTTTTCAGACCACAAAGGTATAAAAGTAGAAATAAATTCTACAAAGAAAACAAAAAGGCTCACAAACACATGGAGGCTTAACAACATGCTACTAAATAATCAATGGATCAATGAACAAATCAAAATAGAGATCAAGGAATATATAGAAACAAATGACAACAACAACACAAAGCCCCAACTTCTGTGGGATGCAGCAAAAGCAGTCTTAAGAGGAAAGTATATAGCAATCCAGGCACACTTGAAGAAGGAAGAACAATCCCAAATGAATAGTCTAACATCAAAATTATCGAAACTGAAAAATGAAGAACAAATGAGGCCTTAAGTCAGCAGAAGGAGGGACATAATAAAAATCAGAGAAGAAATAAACAAAATTGAGAAGAATAAAACAATAACAAAAATCAACAAAACCAAGAGCTGGTTCGTTGAGAAAATAAACAAAATAGATAAGCCTCTAGCCAAACTTATTAAGAGAAACAGAGAATCAACACAAATCAACATAATCAGAAATGAGAATGGAAAAATCACGACAGACTCTACAGAAATACAAAGAATTATTAAAGACTACTATGAAAACCTATATGCCAACAAGCTGGAAAACCTAGAAGAAATGGACAACTTCCTAGAAAAATACAACCTCCCAAGAGTGACCAAGGAAGAAACACAAAAGTTAAACAAACCAATTACGAGCAAAGAAATTGAAACGGTAATCAAAAAACTACCCAAGAACAAAACCCCGGAGCTGGACAGATTTACCTCGGAATTTTATCAGACACACAGAGAAGACATAATACCCATTCTCCTAAAATTGTTCCAAAAAATACAAGAGGGTATACTCCCAAACTCATTCTATGAAGCCAACATCACTCTAATACCAAAACCAGATAAAGACCCCACCAAATAAGAAAATTACAGACCAATATCCCTGATGGATATAGATGCAAAAATACTCAATAAAATATTAGCAAACAGAATTCAACAGTATATCAAAAGGATCATACACCATGACCAAGTGGGATTCATCCCAGGGATGAAGGATGTTACAACATTCGAAAATCCATGAACATCATCCACCACATCAACAAAAAGAAAGACAAAAACCACATGATCATCTCTATAGATGCTGAAAAAGCATTTGACAAAATTCAACATCCATTCATGATAAAAAACTCTGAGCAAAATGGGTAAAGCGCGCAAGTACCTCAACATAATAAAGGCCATATATGATAAACCCACAGCCAGCATTATACTGAACAGCGAGAAGCTGAAAGCATTAACTCTGAGATCGGGAACAAGACAGGGATGCCCACTCTCCCCACTGTTATTTAACGTAGTACTGGAGGTCCTAGCCACAGGAATCAGACAAAACAAAGAAATACAAGAAATCCACATTGGTAAAGAAGAAGTTAAACTGTCACTATTTGCAGATGATATGATACTGTACATAAAAAAAACCCTAAAGACTCCACTCCAAAACTACTAGAACTGATATCAGAATACAGCAAAGTTGCAGGATACAAAATTAACACACAGAAATCTGTAGCTTTCCTATACACTAACAATGAATCAATAGAAGGAGAAATCAGGAAAACAATTCCATTCACCATTGCATCAAAAAGAATAAAATACCTAGGAATAAACCTAACCAAAGAAGTGAAAGACTTATACTCTGTAAACTACAAGTCACTCTTAAGAGAAATTAAAGGGGACACTAATAAATGGAAACTCATCCCATGCTCATGGCTAGGAAGAATTAATATCGTCAAAATGGCCATCCTGCCCAAAGCAATATACAGATTTGATGCAACCCCTCTCAAATTACCAGCAACATTCTTCAATGAATTGGAACAAATAATTCAAAAATTCATATGGAAACACCAAAGACCCCGAATAGCCAAAGCAATCCTGAAAAAGAAGAATAAAGTAGGGGGGATCTCACTCCCCAACTTCAAGCTCTACTACAAAGCCATAGTAATCAAGACAATCTGGTACTGGCACAAGAACAGAGCCACAGACCAGTGGAACAGATTAGAGACTGCAGAAATTAACCCAAACATATATGGTCAATTAATATTTGATAAAGGAGCCATGGACATACAATGGCAAAATGACAGTCTCTTCAACAGATGGTGCTGGCAAAACTGGACAGCTACGTGTAGGAGAATGAAACTGGACCATTGTCTAACCCCATATACAAAGGTAAACTCAAAATGGATCAAAGACCTGAATGTAAGTCATGAAACCATTAAACTCTTGGAAAAAAACAAGCAAAAACCTCTTAGACATAAACATGAGTGACCTCTTCTTGAACATATCTCCCCGGGCAAGGAAACCAACAGCAAAAATGAGCAAGTGGGACTACATTAAGCTGAAAAGCTGCTGTACAGTGAAAGACACCATCAATAGAACAAAAAGGAACCCTACAGTATGGGAGAATATATTTGAAAATGACACATCCGATAAAGGCTTGACGTCCAGAATATATAAAGAGCTCACATGCCTCAACAAACAAAAAACAAATAACCCAATTAAAAAATGGGCAGAGGAACTGAACAGTTCTCTAAAAAAGAAATACAGATGGCCAAGAGACACATGAAAAGATGCTCCATATCGCTAATTATCAGAGAAATGCAAATTAAAACTACAATGAGGTATCACCTTACACCAGTAACGATAGCTGCCATCCAAAAGCAAACAACAAGAAATGTTTGCGAGGCTGTGGAGAAAGGGGAACCCTCCTACACTGCTGGTGGGAATGTAAATTAGTTCAACCATTGTGGAAAGCAGTATGGAGGTTCATCAAAATGCTCAAAACAGACATACCATTTGACCCAGGAATTCCACTCCTAGGAATTTACCCTAAGAAAGCAGCAATCAAGTTTGAGAAAGACAGATGCACCCCTATGTTTATCGCAGCACTATTTACAATAGCCAAGAATTGGAAGCAACCTAAATGTCCATCGGTAGATGAATGGATAAAGAAGATGTGGTACATATACACAATGGAATACTACTCAGCCATAAGAAGTGGAAAAATCCTACCATTTGCAGCAACATGGATGGAGCTGGAGAGTATTATGCTCAGTGAAATAAGCCAAGCAGAGAAAGAGAAATACCAAATGATTTCACTCATCTGAGGAGTATAAGAACAAAGGAAAAACTGAAGGGACAAAACAGCAGCGGAAGTATAGAACCCAGAAATGAACTAACAGGTACCAAAGGGAAAGGAACTGGGTAGGATGGGTGAGCAGGGAGGGATAAGGGGGGGAAGAAGAAGGGGGGTATTAAGATTAGCATGCATGGGGGGACGGAGAAAGGGGAGGGTGGGCTGTACAACACAGTGAGGACAAGTAGTGATTCTACAACATTTTGCTAAGCTGATGCACAGTAACCGTAATGTGGTTGTTAGGGGGGACCTGATATAGGGGAGAGCATAGTAAACATAGTATTCTTCATGTAAGTATAGATTAAAGATTAAACAAAAAAGAAAGAAAGAAAGAAAAGGGGGATTACTCCTTGATAGGATAAAACTATTGGTAAATCAAAGATCAACGCATGCTTTAAATATCCTTAATGTTGATCACTTAAAGGGTGTCAGATGATCAGCTATGGAGGTACTCTTTTCTGATAATATTCCTTTCTCTTAATAAAAAAAAAAAACAAGCAGTTCCTGTGTGCTGACCTCCAATGAGTTCTGCACAGTGGTATGGAGGGCATGTCAAAGTGTGGGCAAAGGGTCTGTTTGTTTCTATGCAGAAGATCAAGGCCTAGCTTGGATACCCAGAAAATGAGCTAAGATAGGATATGAGGAGGAGCTTCCGGCATCAGCACTCTCTGGAGGACTTGTGCCAGGGGGATGATCATCAAAAAGCCTCCACAGGGATCTGGGCGATGCTGCGGTTGTGGCTGCATCCACCCCACCGTTTCCTGGACTTGCCATTGGAATGAGGAGGGAGATGTCTAGGCTGGCATGTGCATACAGGGAGACAACGAATTTGACCGGATCGGTACTGTTGGAACTCAACCAGGAGTTGGGAGGGGTGCAAGTTGTAGCACTCCAACATCTTATGACTATAGACTATCTACGGTTAAAAGAATATATGGGATGTGAACAGATCCCAGAAATGGGCTGCTTTAATTTGTCTGATTTCTCTCAGACTGTTCAAGTACAGTTGGACGATATCCATCTTATCATAGAAAAATTTTCACAAATGCCTAGGGTGCCTAAATGGTTTTCTTGGCTTCACTGGAGATGGATAGTAATTATAAATTTGCTTTGTTTATGTCACCGTATTCCTATTATGTTAATATGTGAGCGCAAATTAGTTGGTAGTTTAAATCCTATACATGCTTAAGGTTCTTTACAAGAAGATATGTCAAAGAAATAATCAATCCTCTCATGTTTTCTTCCATATGCTACCTCTATAGCTTTTCTTCTTCCTTCCTAATTACAACCCTTAAATAGAATTTGTGCCTCATATCAAATTTACCGAGTATCATAATTCCTCCAGGTGGTAAAGATACCTCAAGACAAGTGCTGGGCATAGAAGCCACATGGCATAAATCTGCAAAGAAGTAAAAAGCTAACCTTTTTAAACAATATGGCTTCTCTCTCACTTACCAACTTTACATTTCCCTGTATGGCCCCGGAAGATGACTGGTTAGCCAGAGACAGGTAAGATTCCTCAAGGGAGGAACAACCTAAGACAGGCACAGTCGCAGGGGGGGCATCAGATGAGAAATTGGGGATCAACAGAGGTGAGGCTCAGAACCTCATCCCCCCTGCTTTGAGGGAAATCTTCTGCATCCGTGAATGTTTTGCTGCCCTTGTCTAGCTTGGATTAATACTTAGTCCATAGGCACACACCTGATCATCTACATTTGCCCTCTTACAGCACTAAACTATGTTTTCTACCTTTATCTTCCATCTATCTACCACTTCAGCATTTTATTAAAAATAATAATAATAATAATAATAATAAAGGGAGACATGTGTGATCAACATATAAATCAAGTATAAAAATCAAACGAATATTCATATTTGACCTGATTGTTTATAGTTCATAATGCATGATCAAAACCGAAAGTTTCTGTGATGAATGCCCTTGTACTGTTCACCATGTAAGAATTTATTCACTATGTAAGAATTCGTTCACCATGTAAGAACTTGTTCATTATGCTTCAGAAGATTGGAGACTGACGAGAATTAGGCTTGAGATGGATTAATGATTGTACATTGAGCATTGACCCCCCTATACTGAATTTTATTGTTGCTAACAACCATTTGATCAATAAATATGAGAGATGCCCTCTCAAAAAAAAAATAAATACCGGAGGTACCTCCTGAAAAAATTTTTAATTCTAGAGGCGCTGCCTCCAGGCGACCTCTCGTCAGCCGCCCCGCCCCGGGTCACACTTGAACCTCAGCTCGTCCGCCCCACCCTCGAGGCCCCTGCTGAGAAAATCCACACATGGCAAGATGCCCACTGGCCTCCCAGACTGCGCGGCACGGCGCAGCCTCTCCACCTGCGCCCAGCCGCCCTCACAACCCGCCCGGACATAAGAGCAGCCGCTCGGGCGAGCCGCTCCCCAACTGCCCCCGAAAACTTCACCTGCCATTCGGACGTCTGCCCCGGGCGCACCTGCTCCGCTCCCTTCCTTCCCAGGGGGGCTCCTACGGGGGAGTGGGTCGACTCCTGGACCCCGGCTGCCGTACACCGCGAGCCCGCAACCCGCGTCGGCCTCTTCCCGACCCCGCGGGCCACGCTCTGCCCACCGAGCCACTCGCAGGAGCGCCCACTCGTCCGGCTCCCCCGCGCCGTCAGGCGGAAGCAGGAGTTACCGCGCCGCCTCCGGCTCCCGCCGCGCCCTGTGGCCACGTGCTTTCCGGCCCGTGCGGGCCATCGTTGTCGCCTTCAGCCGGAAGCAGGGCCCACTCTGGACCCTCCACCACAGGTATGAGCCACTTCTCGGCTGAGCTCTCTGAAGTCCAGCCAGGCCAGCGGCTCAAGCGTGAGCCGATCGCCGCCTTCAGGCCGCCGCGGGAGAGCGAGGTCGGTGCGGTCCCCGAATGCGCACCCAGAGGACGGTGCAGATGAGCACGGCGCGGGTCTGTCCGCATCTGGGCTCCGCCAGGCCTGCTGCGTGGACTGGACGGTGCGGGCCGCTCCTGACCAGGCCGGCAGACCGAAGCACGACCGAACAGCGGGAGATCCCTTTCTGGGCGGCGCTCGGGACGCTACTGACTGTCGGATAATGTGATGGCGGCGCCTGCAGCTACTACACAGCCGCCGGATTTAAGCGATCTGCGCCCAATTGCTGCCCGCCATCGACTGACGGCCCTCCTGGCCAATGTGCGTGAGTCGCCATGGCGCTGCCCCGCCCCCGACTGTCTGCAACAGTTAGAAGATAGAAAATAGAAGGGAAGAAAGTAAATCTATTTTCTGTCTCTATGTATTTATCTCTTCTATACATTTCATATAAAGAAATTATACAATATGTGACCTTCTGTGTCTGCTTCTTTCACTTATAATGTTTTCGAGGTTTATCCATATTATAGGATGTATCAATACTTCATTCGTTTTTATGACTGAACCATATTTCACACTATGGATATAACATCTTTGTGATGTATCCATTCATCAGTAGATGGGGTTGTTTTCACTTTTTGGCTGTTACAAATAATGCTTCTATGAACACACTGTACACATTTTTCTGTAAGTGTTTTCAAATCTAGGTAGTAATGGAATTTCTGTGTCATATGTATACTATCTAACTTTCTGAGTAACTGCCAAATTGTTTTTCAAAGATGCTGTCTCATTGTACATTCCCACCAGAAATGTATGAGGGTTCTAAATTCTCCACATCCTTATCAACACTTATTTTTTCTGTTCCTGATGCTTTTTTAAAATATCTTAACTGTCTTTGTGGGCATGAAGTAGTAGCTTCTTTGCCCTTTAACTTTTGTTGTGTCTCTTGTGACCAATACAGAGCTGAAGTTTGTTTTTGTTCCCTCGTCTGACAACCTTTTACTTTATGTTATGCATTTATTTAATTTCTTGTACTGTAATTACCACCTTAACTGGATTTATTTTTAATCACATAATTTTGTGCTTATTATGTCATGTTATTTGAAAAAATTCTTTGCTTTCAGATTAATATTCCTTTTCTATTTCCTCATTCCACTTTTCTCCATGTATCAGTTTGAAAGTTCTATTCAGTATGTCTATTTTTTAAGAGGTCACCATAGATATTTTTATTGTTTATTTTTTCATTTTGGTATGATTAATGTACAATTACATGAACAACATTATGGTTACTAGATCCTCCCATTATCAAGTCCCCACCACATGCTCCATTACAGTCACTGTCCATCAGCATAGTAAGATGCTATAGAATCACTACTTGTCTACTCTGAGGTATCCTGCCCTCTTCCCCGCTACATTATGTGTGATAATTGTAATGCCCCTTTTCCCCCCTTGTCCCTCCATTCCTACCCATGCTAACAGCCCCTTGCCCTTTGGTAACTGCTATAGTCCATTCTTGGGTTCTGTGAGACTACTGCTGTCCTGTTCCTTCCGTTTTTCTTTGTTCTCATACTCCACAGATGAGTGAAATCACTTGATACTTGTCTTTCTCAGCCTGGCTTATTTCACTGAGCATAATACCCTCTACGTCCATTCAGCACCACAGATGTTTTAACATGCATTCTCAACAATATCTCAGGTTATTGTGATGCTTTAACTTCGTTCACAAACACAAAGCACTCTTAAAATTTGATCATTCTCTTCCCCATTTATATGCTATTATTGTCTCGTATTTTTGTTCTAACTGTATCATAAATCCCACACATGAGGCATTGTTATTGTTTCATGTAGTCGTTCAAAGCATTTACCACATAGTCAACAATGTCTTTGTTCATTCCCTTTTGCATTTCTACAATTTTTAAAAAATTTTTAATTAAGGTATCATTGATATGCACTGTTATGAAGGTTTCGCATGAAGAAACAACGTGGTTACTACATTCACCCATATTATCGGGACCCGCCCCTTACCTATTGCAGTCACTGTCCATCAGTGTAGTAAGATGCCACCAATTCACTGTTTGCCTCCTCAGCTGCACAGACACTTTCTATCTCTTCTTCTCTCTCTATTTCTTCTGGTACCCCTATAATGCAAATGTTAAATTTGGATTGGTCACACAGTTCTATTAATATTCTTTCATTCCTGGAGATCCTTTTATCTCTCTCTGCCGCAGTTTCTCTATATCTCTGCTTAAGTAACCTCAGTGACCATCATTTTTAAATAAATTTTTAAATGCGTTTTTAATTCAAATGGATTTTGAAGGTAACAGAAGAATAATCTGGAAAATATTACAGTGATCAGCCCCTACAAGTGCTTAAAATGATTTTAATCAAGATTAAAAAAGCAAATTTTGATTTTTAGAATCCAGGGATTACCATTAAATAAAAATTAATTTGATTGTTTGGCTTACTCTATTCCTTTCTGATAGACCTTTCACATATTATGAAATATTTCCATTATGCTAAAAAATCGAAAGCATGGGTCAAAGCAAAACATGAGTGAATAAATACAAAAAAATATTTAGCATGTGAAAAACAGGAAAAAAACAAAGGCAATCTTTATGCATAATGTCTACATGTCATGTACTTAATGAAATTTATTGAAAATTCATTAACACATAGTTTTTATGTATGTAAAAGTAAATTTACACATGAAATTGCTTCTTCTTGAGCATTCACTTTTATCTTCTCCTCCCTTCTTATTTCAAGATTAATAAGGGAAATCATCCCAACAAAATGCCTTTAGTTAAGTGAGCCAGAATTTAAATACTGCCCTGATTCTTTCAGTTGTAAACTCATACAAGGACCACATGAGTAAAATACTATTCTTGACTTTGAGGAGCTCACAATACAGTGGAAGTAACTGATACAAATGACATACAGTCTTTTAACATGTTCTTTATCTATATGAGAAACCATAGCATATTTTCACTTATCTCTAGGATAAAATTAAGTTTACATGCATAATACTGAAAAACACCTGTTAAAAAGGTCAGTTTAATGTTGTAAACTAAATATGGTTACTAGAAGTCCTCATTGCTTGGTAGATGTTGGTAGTTAATGCATAAGTTGTATAACACATAAATTTGTATTTTTGTGACAGATATTTGAAATTGAAAATTTCACTGATACATAATTTAGAACAGGGTCTTGAAATTGGTACTTGGAATATTTGTCCTTCCAATTTTTCATAAAGAGATATACAATACATAGTCCTCCCACTGAAATAATAAAAACACCTAAAATGTCTGTGTACTATTTCACATATTTTAAAGATTTTGTGAATTTATATTATTTTCTATTTACTCTTTCTTATCTCCTCAAATGGCTATTTTCCTGGCCTTCCATCTTCTGCATCTGTATTGCAATTAATACACTATGCTGAAAATCTAGATCTTTTATCTTCAATTTAAATTTACAAATAGATACTTAAAAAAAAATAAGGATAGTTCCTATTAGGACCAGGAAACTATTTAAAGCCTCTTGGTCTGTGTTGACACTTTCTTAGCTCGATATTACCCCTGACTGCCTCACACCCCCAAAATAATTCAGTTTACACACACAAAAACACACACCTCATTTGTAGTTTTCAGTGTCCTTTATTCCTAGTAACACATTGGTTATAAACACATCATTTATTCCTAGTAACACAAAGTGATCTTCTGGACCTTTCTTCTTTAATTTTCTCCTTTGGGTTTAGATCTTTTCATTGATTTTTATTTATTCTTAAAAAATTCCAGATATGTTAAAATTCCTGTGAAATCTTCTGAACTATTTGTAATATTTAAAGTTCAATCTTAGAGTGCAGAGAGAAGTAAAGGCAGAATTCTTATAATTCATGTTTAGTGTGGGAGAATCCAGAATTATGCTGCAAAATGCAAAATGCAAATTTTTTAAAAAAGAAATTTAAGACAGTAAAAAAATTCACAAGTGGAAAATTAAATTTAGAGCAGTTGAATACTCCAGTAGAACTATACGTTAGCTTACCATGGTGGTGTGGGTGTGGAAGAGAATCAAAACAAAAAGCGTAACTTTAGAGAGATGTGACCATTCTTTAACTGTAAATAAAGGGTCACTGATAAAGAATCTCACAACTGTAAAGAGACTGAAAAGTCATCTTGTCCTAGCTCCTTATCTCAAGAGGAGAGACTGAGGTAAAAACGCAGATTCTTGCCCAAAATCACACAATTAATAATTGCTAAGAATAAAGTCTCTGAAATCTTACTCCAGTGATCACATTCCTCTTTTCTATATGTAGTATGTGTGTATAGGGGGCTCGTAACTGCATATTCCAACAAACCATCAGGCCCTGTCTCTACCTTTCTACTTTTGAAGTTATTAACAAGAAAAAAAATCACCTTAAAATGTTTGAAAAACCAATAAAATACTCATAATTTGAACAAATCTGCCAAAGTGCCTAATTTGTCAGTTAAATTATCATTTTAACTTATCTAACAAAATCCAGTTTGCCTTTTTCAAACTCCTAGCATGAACAAAGCCTAATTGCCTACTGTTTTAGACTATCATTTCTTCCTATAAATTTCATAAAAAGCAATATGGAAAAAATTGTAAGTTATAATTGAGTAAGTTTTATATATAATGTATATATAAAAATACACGTGTGCAAGAATATATATACACACACACACACATATATATACAAGAATTAATTAACAATCCTGTGCATATTGGCTTACTAAAGAAACAGCTTATCTCATTAGATTAGATTGCATAACCTTTTTTAAGTAGTGAGTTTTTAATTAAATAGATTTTCTTTATTTCACTTGGTGTCACCAAAAATTTTAAGTACTCCTTTGAACTATTATTTCTCTTAAAAATTATGTAATGACTGTAGGTAATCAAATAATTTATACTTAAAAAGAAAATACTTTTCTTTCATCTAAAATAATTTTAGAAAGGTTTTTAAATGTTTTAAGTTATTTCATGGAATTTATATGTTCTAGGCAAATCCAGTCATATCTGTTTTAAATTAGTGCACAATAAAATATATATAGTTTTAAAATCATAATACGAAATATAGTTGCAAGATATTATAGATGCACCCTAACGTGAATTGCATTGCTTCAAAATGCAAAATGTAATTCACTTTCATAAATATTTTTATGCAATATGTACTGACATCAACCATTTTTACCACGTCTCAGTATTTTTACTTTTCTACTTTAATTAATACCATTAAAATTTGATAAATTCAAGTTGTTCATGATAAAAGGTTAATGTTTTTCTATTACATAAAGAACTTGGATAGTATTTAAAATATCTACACACAGGCATACACACACACAAACACACACATGCACGCACACACACACGCACACAGACACATGCAGGATTCTCCCTTAAAGAAAACTTAAAATCCTTCTATACTGTTTGGTGCTTTACTACTTATATTGCATTTTCATTTGTTTTCTTCAGGGTAGCCTATATCAGGCTTAAGAAAGCAGTTGTTTTTAACTTGCATAATTCCATGGTAACAAAATTTGTTAACTTCAATTTGATTTTAAAATTGTATATTCTGGTACATGTTTTTGTTGTTTTCTTAACTAGTGAAAAAAGCCATAGATTTTAAATCTAGAGGTTTAAATGGTTTCCAGGGAAAGACAGCAGCAACAAGTTTTCTGTCTGTGAGTGTACTCCTTTTTTGTTACTTTCTCTGGTGCAAGAATGAAGTTTGTGCTTTCTGTGTTGGTTGTGTGTGTTTTATTAAAAATGTTCATGTATTTACCAAATTAACTGCATTAATATCTATATAACATGCATGATTATTATTCAGTATTTTCTTGTATTTAAATGTGCACTGAGTTAATGGATTGATACAGAAAGCTCCCACACTCAGACTCTTTCGACATATAAAAAACAGCAGCAACAGTAATAAACTTTTAATCTAGAGTGTTGGTAATATTTTAGTTTTATAACTCTAGGATGTGAGATAAAAAAGTGAGTAAAATTCCACAAATTGGTGGTTTCTTACAGGAATTTTATGTGAACATATCTAAATTTCAACAAGTATTTTTCTGAAGAAAATTTTAATAGCAACTTTTCATTTAGAGGAAAAAGGTATTCTTGATATGAGTTAATTTATCTGAACCCTTTAAATCAATAGTCTTTTATAAGTTAATTAATTTTTTCTTTCTTTTGAAAATATCACAAAATGGCTTGAAATACATATATTTATGCATTGTCTCAATAAACAATTTTGCTCAACATTCAGGGATTTATAGATCATCAGAAATTCATTCATGAATCTCAGATTAAGAATCACTAAAGTAGAAAATTCATATATATTACCATAAATGGACATAGAATAAATTTATGAGAGTTATACGTTCTTGTATATTAAATCAACAGCAATTTGTGGAAATCCCCTGCCTTACTGCTCATACACATACATATTATAAATTTTGAGAGAAGCCATTCATGACATACCTCTGACTTCTAAAATAGCATGTTGATAGAAAGTAAGTTTATTTGTTGTAAATGATGTTATTAGTTTTTACAGGAATGTTTTTAGCATTGTTATTTTTAGTCAATTCAATCATCTGATGAGATGAGCTTATAACTGTTTAACAAAAATCATTTATCATAACTACATAAGGAAAGGACTATATGTTAATATGTATATATAAAAAAGTACATGAAAGAAATTGAGAAGTTACATCAATTATCAAGAAACAAACGTGGGGCATGTATATTATCAAATCTTCTAAAGTATAATAATTAATTTTAAAACGTGATACTTACATTTTGGTAAATTCTGAGACCACTAAACTAAAAACAGCAGTTGTCAATAGGAAATTGTTGGTCAAATACAGTTACCTGTTTGGATAGCACCTGAACAGTTAATTTCAAAGTACTTAATTGTAAATTACAGTTTCTTGTTATACTTTGGTGGTTAAAACATATTTTCAAATTGATAATGACAGTTTTTTGGGAAAATAAATAATGCTACAATATGTTTCTCATATATTAATAATTTGATTAGTTATTTTATTTTGAAAGACATTTTTCTTATAATAGAAAATATAAACAAAAAGCCTTATGAAATTATTTGCACACATCAAATTTCATCATGTCAACAAGAAATAAAAATATTTGAAGACTTTAATATTAGGGTTACTACCTTTATTTTCCTAATATTTCATCTAATAATTTATTTTTGAATTCTAAGTATAATTAGAAGCTGCTACAGTTTCACCCTTTTCTTATTTTGGCTATTCAACTGTTATTTTCTATGGTACATGCTTAAACTTTCAGATGCCCAGGGAAATTCAGTCTGTTTATATAAAACTATCTAAGATTTATCATAGCACTAAGATATATGCAACTCTCTATACTTGGCATATTGCCTTAGTGCAAATATATGTTATTTTCATTGTTCACATACAGAAGTTATGAAGCTCAATAAAAAAAGGAAATTTAGACAGGGTATCTGGGTGTGGAGAGGGAAGCCTGACATTTTAAAATATAAATATTTTATTTTTAAATCTTTTATGTTTGCTTTAAAATTGTCAGGACAAAACTTAATGAGACAATAAAAGTCATAAAGCAAAAATGTAAATTTACTTCATAATTTTAAAACAAATTTTGCACTCATATTTTATGTAAGAGATAAAAAAACCTTTGATCTTTTTTTATTTTTGAATGTAATATCCCCACTTCAATCTAAGCAAATTACATAGGCCAATTTTTTATAGTCAAGAATAATAAACCAAAAGCATTTAAAATTTTATTTTCCTCCAATTTTTTTCTCAAGTATTTATTCACTAGTTTCAAAAATATATTCTTTATGGTTGTTTATAGAAAAGGGTTACATTGTTTTACTTATGTCAATATTATATACCTATTACCAAGTAAGTATTCAGTTTTAATCTCTTTGATATAATTTAACACAGAACCAGTTTTAAAAGGAGACAATTATTATCTCACATTCACCTTTCAAATGTAAAGAAATAAATGCAGCTCATCTTCTTCGAAAAAATTATCAATTCTATTATCAGAATTGCCAGAAATTAATATAAGCATAGATGATATAAAGCACACACATTGCTAAAGTATGTCTTCCCTCAACAGCAATTTTACAGTTTAACTAAGAAACATTAATAAGAGATTCAGGATGTTGCAGTAGTGTCCACGGAGAGCGTTTGGTTGTTTAAATGGCTAATTCAGATTATTTTTCCAATTTTCATAACTGAATTCTAAATAGCCTGTATTCATCCCATCTTATTCTACATAAAGGCATAAGTTTTTCAAGAAAAGGGAAAAATTGGGTTTTCTTATTTTAAAAATAAAAGGAATATTTTATATTTAAAATGTTAAATGTAGTGAACTAGTAAACTTGCCAACTTTTCTACTAGACTCTTCTTGAATACAAAGATGGAATTATTAAAAAATGAGCTTCCCATTATGTATTTTTGTCATCTTCTTCAAATTCATACTTTCATTCATTCATTATTATCCATTCATTTCACAATTCTGTTTGAGCTACATCTCTGTGGCAGCACCGTGCTAAACTAAGTAGGTAAAAGAGTGAATAAAATACAATTTCAGCCTGCAAGATTCCAGCATTTTATTGGGAAGCAAAACAAACTAGCCAACTCTGTGAGGAATATAAAATTAGTATAAAGTAACATTCTGTCAATATCCATGATGTTTGAATTCAAGAACAAAAATGTTTTATTTTATAAGGTGGAATAAATTTTTTAAATGCACTATTAAAAAATCAAAGAAAGGTAGCTGGATGAGGTAACAGCGATGTGACTTTTGGTCAGAATCAACATTTTTATTTTTAGAAAAGATTATATGCTGCATAAAGCTAGAAGCCTCAGAAAACTTGCTAATAATAACAAAATTATATTTTGAGGTTGAGTATTTATAAAGCTAGTGTATTTAAGCTGGAACACACAAAATATGGTAAATTTTTAAGGTTATGGTAACATATTTGACAGACACATATAATAAAGACACTGCACCTCAATGATGTAAGAAAGGACAATTCATTTAATTTTCCAAATTGAGTCACCTATACAGAATTTTATTGTTGTTAACCATTTGATCAATAAATATGAGAGATGTCCTCTCAAAAAAAAATCCTATACATTCTGCCCTCCTCTCTTTATCCCACAGATATGTGGGGAAAATGACTAATATTGAATGAGTAAATAATGATGATGATGATAAAATATCCTGAAATATTAGAGCAAAAAGGGTATTCAAGAGGCAGCATCTTGTCCAGGCAATTAAACTTTTGAAGAGTACTCCTGTTCTTACCACTCTGAAAGATAAATTCAATTTTTTAAACATAAAACTGAGGAAGCCAAGATGGCAGCATGACTAGAGCAGCAGAAATCTCCTCCCAAAACCACATATATCAATGAAAATATAACAAAGACAACTCTTCCTAAAATAGAGACTAGAGGACACAGGACAACATCCAGACTACATCCACACCAGCAAGAACTCAGCACCTCATGAAGGGGTTAAGATACAAGCCGTGGCCTGGTGGGACTCGAGCACCCCTCCCCCCAACTCTGGGCGAGAGGAGAGGAATTGGAGTGGGGAGGGAGAGGGAGCCCAGGACTGCTGAACACCCAGCCCCAGCCATCCGGACAAGAGTGCAGACATAGTGCATGCATGGGGCCCTGGATACTATGGAAATGGCAGCAGGACTGATGAGGGGGTGCCTGAGGCTGGTGCGGGAGAATAAAGAAATGGGAGCGGACATTTTTTTTTCTCATTTTTTTTTTTTTTTGTCGAGCGCTTTTTGGAAATCTTAAAGGGACAGGGACCGCAATACTAGGGAAACAGAGCAGCAAGACCGGTGATCAGGTGCCTGAGGCCAGCACCTTAGGACAAAAGAAAGCACATGGGGTTTTTTTTGTTGTTTGTTTGTTTAATTATTTATTTAATTTTTTTGTTGTTGTTTTGGTTGGGTGAGTGCTTTTTGGAAGTCTTAAAGGGGCAGGGTGGGGCACTTAGTCCAGAGGCAGGGAATCTGGGGATCTCTGGGAATTCTAATCCCCTGGGCAGCAGGGAGCATAGAGGCCCCTTACGGAGATAAATAGCCTCCCAGCCGCTCCTCCTCCAATGGAGCTCCACCATTTTGGAGCAGCCCGAGCCAGGGCACGCCAATAGCAACAGCAGAGATAAACTCCATAGCAGCCGGGAAGGAAGCAGAAGCCCTGTCTGTGCACAGCTGCCCAGCACAAGCCACTAGAAGTCGCTGCTCTCCCAGGAGAGGAAGGCCACAAACCAACAAGAAGGAAAGCTCTTGCAGCCATCACTCGTACCAGCTCTGTAAACTATCGGTATCACCATGAAAAGAAACTACAGACAGACAAAGATCACAGAGTCAACACCTGAGAAGGAGACAGACCTAACCAGTCTCCCTGAAAAAGAATTCAAATTAAAAATCATGAAAATGCTGATGGAGATGCAGAGAAAAATGCAAGAGCAATGGGATGAAGTCCGGAGGGAGATCACAGATGCCAAGAAGGAGATTACAGAAGTGAAACAAACCCTGGAAGGATTTATAAGCAGAATGGATAAGATGCAAGAGGCCATGGAAGGAATAGAAGCAAGAGAACAGGAACGTATAGAAGCTGACATAGAGAGACATAAAAGGATCTCCAGGAATGAAACAACACTAAGAGAACTATGTGACCAATCCAAAAGGAATAATATTCGTATTATAGGGGTACCGAAGAAGAAGAAAGAGGAAAAGGGATAGAAAATCTCTTTGAAGAAATAATTGGTGAAAACTTCCCCAAACTAGAGGAGGAAATAATTGAACAGACCATGGAATTACACAGAATTCCCAACAGAAATGATCCAAGGAGGACAACACCAAGACACATAGTAATTAAAATGGCAAGGATCAAGGACAAGGAAAGAGTTTTAAAGGCAGCTAGAGAGAAAAAGGTCACCTATAAAGGAAAACCCATCAGGCTAACAGCAGACTTCTCGACAGAAACCCTACAGGCCAGAAGAGAATGGCATGATATACTTAATGCAATGAAACAGAAGGGCCTTGAACCAAGGATACTGTATCCAGCACGACTATCATTTAAATATGATGGTGGGACTAAACAATTCCCAGACAAGGAAAAGCTGAGGGATTTTGCTTCCCACAAACCACCTCTACAGGGCATCCTACAGGGACTGCTCTAGATGGGAGCACTCCTAAAAAGAGCACAGAACAAAACACACAACATATGAAGAATGGAGGAGGAGGAATAAGAAGGGAGAGAAGAAAAGAATCTCCAGACAGTGTATATAACAGCTCAATAAGCAAGCTAAGTTAGGCAGTAAGATACTAAAGAAGCTAACCTTGAACCTTTGGTAACCACAAATCTAAAGCCTGCAATGGCAATAAGTACATATCTCTCAATAGTCACCCTAAATGTAAATGGACTTAATGCACCAATCAAAAGACACAGTTATAGAATGGATAAAAAAGCAAGACCCACCTATATGCTGCTTACAAGAAATTCACCTTAAACCCAAAGACAAGCATAGACTAAAAGTCAAGGGATGGAAAAACATATTTCAGGCAAACAACAGTGAGAAGAAAGCAGGGGTTGCAGTACTAATATCAGACAAAATAGACTTCAAAACAAAGAAAGTAACAAGAGATAAAGAAGGAAACTACATAATGATAAAGGGCTCAGTCCAACAAGAGGATATAACCATTCTAAATATATATGCACCCAATACAGGAGCACCAGCATATGTGAAGCAAATACTAACGGAACTAAAGAGGGAAATAGACTGCAATGCATTCATTTTAGGAGACTTCAACACACCACTCACCCCAAAGGATAGATCCACTGGGCAGAAAGTAAGTAACGACACACAGGCACTGAACAACACACTAGAACAGATGGACCTAATAGACATCTATAGAACTCTACATCCAAAAGCAACAGGATATACAATCTTCTCAAGTGCACATGGAACATTCTCCAGAATAGACCACATACTAGCTCACAAAAAGAGCCTCAGTAAACTCCAAAATATTGAAATTCTACCAACCAATTTTTCAGACCACAAAGGTATAAAAGTAGAAATAAATTCTACAAAGAAAACAAAAAGGCTCACAAACACATGGAGGCTTAACAACATGCCACTAAATAATCAATGGATCGATGAACAAATCAAAATAGAGATCAAGGAATATATAGAAACAAATGACAACAACAACACAAAGCAGAAACTTTTGTGGGACGCAGCAAAAGCAGTCTTAAGAGGAAAGTATATAGCAATCCAGGCACACTTGAAGAAGGAAAAACAATCACAAATGAATAGTCTAACATCACAATTTTCGAAACTGGAAAAAGAATAACAAATGAGGCCTAAAGTCAGCAGAAGGAGGGACATAATAAAGATCAGAGAAGAAATAAACAAAATTGAGAAGAATAAATCAATAGCAAAAATGAACGAAACCAAGAGCTGGTTCTTTGAGAAAATAAACAAAATAGATAAGCCTCTAGCCAAACTTATTAAAAGAAAGAGATTCAACACAAATCAACATAATCAGAAATGAGAATGGAAAAATCACGAGAGACTCCACAGAAATACAAAGAATTATTAAAGACTACTATGAAAACCTATATGCCAACAAGCTGGAAAATCTAGAAGAAATGGACAACTTCCTAGAAAAATACAACCTTCCAAGACTGACCAAGGAAGAAACACAAAAGTTAAACAAACCAATTATGAGCAAAGATATTGAAACGGAAATCAAAAAACTTCCCAAGAACAAAACCCCTGGGCCAGACATATTTACCTCGGAATTTTATCAGACACACAGAGAAGACATAATACCCATTCTCCTTAAAGTTTTCCAAAAAATAGAAGAGGTGGGAATACTCCCAAACTCATTCTATGAAGCCAACATCACCCTAATACCAAAACCAGGCAAAGACCCCACCAAAAAAGAAAATTACAGACCAATATCCCTGATGAATGTAGGTGCAAAAACACTCAATAAAATATTAGCAAACCGAATTCAACAGTATATCAAAAGGATCATACACCATGACCAAGTGGGATTCATCCCAGGGATGCAGGGATGGTACAACATCTGAAAATCCATCAACATCATCCACCACATCAACAAAAGGAAAGACAAAAACCACGTGATCATCTCCATAGATGCTGAAAAAGCATTTGACAAAATTCAACATTCATTCATGATAAAAACTCTCAGCAAAATGGGAATAGAGGGCAAGACCTCAACATAATAAAGGCCATACATGATAAATGCACAGCCAACATTATACTGAACAGCAAGAAGCTGAAAGCTTTTCCTCTGAGATCGGGAACTAGACAGGGATGCCCACTCTCCCCACTGTTATTTAACATAGTACTGGATGTCCTAGCCATGGCAATCAGACAAAACAAAGAAATACAAGGAATCCAGAATGGTAAAGAAGAAGTTAAACTGTCACTATTTGCAGATGATATGATACTGTACATAAAAACACCCTAAAGACTCCACTCTAAAACTCCTAGAACTGGTATCGGAATACAGCGAAGTTGCAGGATACAAAATTAACACACATAAATCTGTAGCTTTCCTATACACTAACAATGAACCAATAGGAAGAGAAATCAGGAAACAATTCCACTAACAATTGCATCAAAAAGAATAAAATACCTAGGAATAAACCTAACCAAAGAAGTGAAAAACCTATACCCTAAAAACTACAAGTCACTCTTAAGAGAAATTAAAGGGTACACTAACAAATGGAAACTCATCCCATGCTCATGGCTAGGAGGAATTAATATTGTCAAAATGGCCATCCTACCCAAAGCAATATACAGATTTGATGCAATCCCTCTCAAATTACCAGCAACATTCTTCAATGAACTGGAACAAATAATTCAAAAATTCATATGGAGACACCAAAGACCGTGAATAGCCAAAGCAATCCTGAAAAAGAAGAATAAAGTAGGGAGGATCTCACTCCCCAACTTCAAGCTCTACTACAAAGCCATAGTAATCAAGACAATCTGGTACTGGCACAAGAACAGAGCCACAGACCAGTGGAACAGATTAGAGACTGCAGAAATTAACCCAAACATATATGGTCAATTAATATTTGATAAAGGAGCCATGGCCATAAAATGGCGAAATGACAGTCTCCACAAAAGATGGTGCTGGCAAAACTGGACAGCTACATGTAGGAGAATGAAACTGGACCATTGTCTAACCCCATACACGAAAGTAAATTCAAAATGGATCAAAGACCTGAATGTAAGTCATGAAACCATACAATTCTTAGAAAAAACATAGGCAAAAACCTTTTAGACATAAACATGAGTGACGTCTTCTTGAATATATCTCCCCAGGCAAGGAAAACAACAGCAAAAATGAACAAGTGGGACATATTAAGCTGAAAAGCTTCTGTACAGCAAAAGACACCATCAATAGAACAAAAAGGAACCCTACAGTATTGGAGAATATATTTGAAAATGACAGATACGACAAAGGATTGACGTCCAAAATATATAAAGAGCTCACCCACCTGAACAAACAAAAAACAAACAATCCACTTAAAAAATGGGCAGAGAAACTGAACAGACAGTTCTCCTAAAAAGAAATACAGATGGCCAACAGACACATGAAAAGATGTTCCACATAGCTAATTATCAGAGAAATACACATTAAAAATACAATGAGATATCACCTCACACCAGTAAGGATGGCTACCATCCAAAAGACAAATGACAACAAATGTCGGCGAGGCTGTAGAGAAAGGAGAACCCTCCTACACTGCTGGTGGGAATGTAAGTTAGTTCAACCATTGTAGAAAGCAGTATGGACGTTCCTCAAAATGCTCAAAATAAACTTACCATTTGACCCAGGATTTCCACTCCTAGGAATTTAACCTAAGAACGCAGCACTCAAGTTTGAAAAAGACAGATGCACCCCTATGTTTATCACAGCACTATTTACAATAGCCAAGAACTGGAAGCAACCTAAGTGTCCATCAGTACATGACTGGATAAAGAAAATGTGGTACATATACACAATGGAATATTACACAGCCAAAGGAAAACAAATCCTACCATTTGCAGCAACATGGATGGAGCTAGAGGGTATTATGTTCAGTGAAATAAGCCAAGCAGAGAAAGAGAAATACCAAATGATTTCACTCATCTGTGGAGTATAAGAACAAAGGAAAAACTGAAGGAACAAAACAGCAGCAGAATCACAGAACCCAAGAATGGACTAACAGGTACCAAAGAGAAAGGGACTGGGGAGGATGGGTGGGTAGGTAGGGATAAATGGGGGGAATATGAAGGGGGGTATTAAGATTAGTATGCATAAAGGGGAGGTGGGAGAAAGGGGAGGGCTGTACAACACAGAGAAGACAAGTAGTGATTCTACAGCATTTTGCTATTCTGATGGACAGTGACTGTAAAGGTGTTTATAGGGGGGACCTGGTATAGGGGAGAGCCTAGTAAACATAATATTTTTCATGTAATTGTAGATTAATGATAACAAAAGAAAAGAAAGGAGGATTACTCCCTGATAGGATAAAACTAACTGTAAATCAACGATTAATGCATGCTTTAAATATCCTTAATTTTGATCATTTAAAGGGTGTCATATGATCAGCTATGGAAGTACATTTTTCTGATAATATTCATTTCTCTCAAAAAAGAAAAGCAGTTCCTGTGTGGTGACCTCCAATAAGTTCTTCACAATGATATAAAGGGCATATCAAAGTGTGGGCGAAGCGTCTGTTTGTGTTTAAACAGAGGATCAAAGCCTAATTTGGCTACCCAGAAAACGAAATAAGATACGATATGAAGAAGAAGTTCCAACATCAACATACTCTGGAAGAGTCATTCCAGAAGATGGTCATCAAAAAACATCAACAAAGATCCTGGTGTTGTTGCAGTTGTAGCTGCATTCATCCCACTGGTTCCTGGAATTGCCATTGGAATGAAGAAGGAGATATCTAAGCTGGTCTGTGCATACAGTAAAAGAACAAATTTGACTAGATCTATACTGTTGGATCTCAACCAAGAATTAGGAAAAGTGCAAGTTTTAGCTCTCCAAAATCTTGAGACTACAGACTATCTACTGTTAAAAGAACATATGGGATGTGAACAGTTTCCAGGAATGTGTTGTTTTAAATTGTCTGATTTTTCTCAAACTATTCAAATTCAGTTAGACAATATCCATCACATCATAGATAAGTTTTCACAAATGCTTAGGGTGCCTAACTGGTTTTCTTGGTTTCACTGGAGATGGCTGGTAACTGTAGGTCTGCTTTGGTTATGTAACTCTATTCCTATTATGTTAATGTGTGTGCGCAATTTAATTAGTAGTTTAAAACCTATACATGCTTAAGTTACTCTACAAGAAGATTTGTCAGAGAAATAACCAATCTTCCCATGTTTTCTTCCATCTGCTACTTCTATAGCTTTTCTTCTTCCTTCCTAATTACAACCCTTAAATAGAATTCATGCCTCATATTGAATTTACCGAGTATCATAATTCTTCCAAGTGGTAAAGATACCTCAGGACAAATGCTGGGCATAAAACCCACAGGGCATAAATCTGAAAAGAAGTAAAAAGCTAACCTTTTCAAACAATATGGCTTCTCTATCACTTACCAACTTAACATTTCCCTGTATGGCCCCGGATGATGACTGGGGAGACGGGTAAGATTTCTCAAGGGAGGAACAACCTCAGATAGGCACAATCGCAGGGGGGCCATCAGGTGAGAAATTGGGGATCAACAGAGGTGAGGCTTAGAACCTCACCCTCCCCCCCTGTTTTGAGAGAAATCTTCTGCATCCGTGGATGTTTTGTTGCCCTTGTCTAGCTTGGATTAATACTTAGCCTATAGGCACACACCTGATCTTCTACATTTGCTTTCTTAAAGCACTAAACTATGTTTTCTACCTTTATCTTGCATCTACCTACCACTTCAGCATTTCATTAAAAATACTAATAATATTAATAATAATAATAATAATAATAATAATAATGGAGAAATGTAGGATTCACATATAACTCAAGTATAAAAATCAAACGAATATTCATATATGACCTGATTGTTTATAGTTCATAATGCATGATCAAAACTGAAAGTTTCTGTGATGACTGCCGTTCTACTGTTCACCATGTAAGAACTTATTCACTATGTAAGAATTTGTTCACCATGTAAGAACTTGTTCGTTATGCTTTAGAAGATCAGACACTGATGAGAATTAGGCTTGGGGTGGACTAATGATTTTGCATTGAATCCCCTGTACAGAATTTTATTGTTGTTAACTGTTAACAACCATTTGATCAATAAATATGAGAGACGCCCTCTCAAAAAAAATAAATAAATAAAAATAAAAAATAAAAGTGATAAATCTAGCCACTTGCTTGAATGATGTTATGGAGTGAGAGCAGCTTTTTGAATGAATACTAATTTCATTTGTATGTCTTGACATCACTTGCTATGGGCAGTTATGAAATATCTGAACACTAGAAAAATAAGAGATTATATGCACTTTGTTCTTTATTTTTATTTTAAATGTTTTCAATTAAGGAACATTAAGTGCACATATATAGATACTATCCTTTACATTTCAACTTGGGAGGTCTTTCCTCTCTTGTAGATGTCCATAAGCAGTGGTTTAAAGGACATCTACAAATAGACAAAAGTAATATTGCAATTAGAATTGTAAGAATTGGCATTGAGTAAATGAAAATGGTGGAAATTGTGAATGTGCTCTGTATTTTAAGACAAAATTTTTGAAAAAGAGAATTAAGTAGTGATGCTTTTTTCCCTGGCTGAGGTTTCTGGGCATAATGTAAGGCTCAGAGTTTAAGAGCAGAAGTTCTTAAACCAGGCTGCCCAAGGTTTAAACCTAGACTAAGGCACTAACTAACAATATGACTTTGGAAACATTTTTTAACCTCTCTAGTCCTCAGTATTCTCACCTATGGGAAATGTGTAATAATAATAGCTACTTTAAGATTGTTGTGAAGATTATAAATGGCTACATGTTAAGGATGTAGAATAGTTCCTGACATATAGTACTACATTAGTATATGCTATTATTGAAATTCATATTAACCTTAGCTTGACTTTTGAGGCCCTGAAAAAATGGAAAAAATGAAATTTTATTATTTTCATTTTCTAATATATTGAAACACCACTTCTATCTTAACCTATGATCTGTGGTATAGAGTATAATAAAGTAGGTAAGTCAAGCTCATGCCATTTTTCCTTATCTTTATCCTATGTAAAAAAGCCACATTTTAATAACATTCACCACAATATTTTTAAAAATCTATTTAAACATAGTAAAAAAAGTGCTTCCCATAGTAAAAACCAAATTCATCGAAAACAGTATACCAGATATTGTTGTTTCTCAAACACCTGGGACATATTTGCTAAGAAATCATTAACCCCTATCTATGCATGTGTTTATATTAAAATATTTATAAGTTTTCCCTTTATCAAATATCTCTGTATATATGAGCAAGAATGTGCAACTATTAATTTATAACACAAACTAATTAAAAACTAAATATAAAATTGTCCATTTTCTTTAAAAAGAGAGATTTGAGTAACTTGGGAAAATGAAAGATCATATTTTATAAAAAGTGGAACTTGAGCTGAGTCTTGAAAATTGGGTGGAATTTTGATAGCTAAAGGGGAAGAAAGGGAAGGCCTGGAAGCATGGAGAAAATAAAACAAGCCCAGAATGGGCATGGCAGCCCATGAAAATGCAGAAAGATGAAGAATCCTGCAGAATTCAGTAATAAGTGTATCTTGGTAGCTAGTAGAAAAGATAATTGTTATACTATAAATCTAGAATTGTAGAAGATTTGAACAGTAGTAAAAATAGTGTTTGAGGAAGTTTAGTTCTCCTTTAGTTCTGAAGATGGATTGGAGGTGAACAATAATAGAGTCAAAAAAGCATCAGTAATGAGGTTATATCTAAGCTTCCCAATGCAGTAACACTTGGAAATATGGTGGGATTATCTAGTAATTCATTAAAGGAATAAGAAAGGAGCTAACAAAAGATGACAAAACCGTAGATGGAAGGTTATTAGCAAAGATGTGATTTTTCAAGACTTGTGGGAAATATAAAATAAGTAGAACTGTGGGTCAGGGCCTTTGAATTTGTCCACTCTGTGTCATAACAGACGAAGGAAGAGAGTGCCCAAGATACAAGCAAGCACACAAAAAACAAAATTGTAAAGAGGAATTAAATAGTAAGTTGGCAGACCAAAGAAGAAAAGTTGTCACTTGTTTTGTACATATTGGTGAATATGTAATAAATTAGCAATTAAAGTATTGCTGGAGATACTTAGGAAAGTTGTTTTTATAAAATGAGGGGCATAAATACAAAGTTTCATTTCCAAATGAAAATATGACAACTTTACCAGAGCCATGCCTCCTGGGCCATCTACTGGTAGTTCTGTTGCAATGTGACAAATACCGACCAATCTGAACTAAATGATGCTGTGATACAGTGGTTATCGATGTTGATTTACATTAGAATAACCTTAGGATTATTAACAAACAAAATAAATATATTAAAAAAAAACTCTGATGTCCCGTGTCCAACACTAGCATAATTGCATTAGAATATCTGTGGTAGAAGTAGGCCTCTTTGCTCTTTAAGGAAAACTCCATAACTCATTCTAATCCATGGTGTAGGACACAAACCATTGCAATATTTATTTATTTTTTCCTCTACAGTCTCCACCCAGGTATATTCATTTCTTAAGAGTAGATAAGTTGATGAAGAGCAAAATAGAATTATTCTCCAGTTCACTGTTACATTGAAGTTATGAAACAATATCACTTGGATATTTCAAAACTATTTGGTTTAATAATCTTCCCACTAAAAAAATCGACATCGAGGATTTCGTTTTCCACTGTGCTCACATTCATGGAAAAAATTAATCTTTCATCAACTTTGTATTCTGAAAAAATTGTGGAAAACATGTACAATGGCTAAGCAAAACATTGTTATGGAAATTTCTTGATGGTAAAGTCATTATTTTGCTTTTCAGTATTATATCATAACTCAATGGAATGTTGGTCATTTGCACCATAGTTTTACTTTGACAGTAGCAGACCAAGATGTTCTACTATATACTAGATGAGAGGTGCTAATAATTTTAAACTATTTCCATAGGGCCTTATTTTTCTACTGCAACTTAAAAATAGCAGGTGCCCAAATGACACTATTGTAACTGATGGTGACTTCTGTACTGGTAGTAATTAACAGAAACTCTGGTACTGATACCCTGGGAACACCTTTCCCAAGGTTTCATAGTTTATATAGTAATCAAAAATAAGGTGTTACCTGTTTATGTGTTAATAGAATAGCATGTAATTTCATGTGAACATTAAACTTATTTTCCTATAGTCCACAAATATAAAAAATGTTTTGTCTTCATTTATAGGTAGCAAAATTTTGTTTTAACTGTGTATAAACTAATGATTATAATAAAAATATACAAGGATATATTTTATATAAATTTTTTAATTAACATTATCCCTAATTTTCTAATAGCATGTTTTCTTCCTGTCTTTTTTTTCTATTGTTACAGTAAATGAGGGTGGTATTAAAACAGCTGCAATTTATGCCTGGATCCAGGAAAACCAGGAAATGGGAAGAGAGTTGGATCAGATTTTAGGTAGTATTTTAAATTGTTTATTTTATTCTTTATTTTCTTAAAGTGCAGTTTAAATTTTAAAAATAACCAGCAAAATGGAGATGAAGACCTGGTTATGTAAAACTGTGGCAGACAGATTCCATCAATGTTACTGTTAATAATAATTCATTATTTTAAAGTGTCTGATTAAATATCAATGTTTTTACTGCACAGCTAATAATTTGATGGAAGTGGAATTTGAAGCCATTACTTGTCAGTCCAAAATCTGACCTTTAACCACTCTATTACATTATGCTTTGAAGTCAAACAAACTTCATTTAAATCCCATCCTTGCCATAAAGTATCTTGTCTTCTCCAAGAGTTTGTTTCCTATGATCTAAAAATGAGGATAATAATACTTATCTTGCAAGGGTTGAGAGGAAGATAACATGCGATAAAACACACATGGTAGAATCACAGAGCTTGAGACAAAATAGGTATTCAATTAATACTAGTATCTATTATAGTATGATATATAGAATATTATAAAATAATTATAATTAGGGTAAATGTTAATACTTGCTACAAAAGTTTTTACAAAACATGTTTTTCTACAAAAAGATATGGATTATTGGAAATAGACAATATAATAGTAATATAATGAGATAAATTATCTTCAAGTGTAGTGGATTTTAATTCATAGGATCATCTCACAGTTATATTGCTTGCAGCATGATAGATGTTAGACATCAAAACGCTCACAGTTGGACTAAAATATAATGTTGTCATCATAGTTTAAGTAATGTGAAATGTTATGGACAAAAAAGAAAGTATGGTATTTTTAGAGGCTAGGAGATGAGGTCACAGAAGGTATTTAGCTAAGAGATGAAGGAAGATTAGAATTTGTTATACATAGGAAGAAAAATACAGAGAAATACATTTATACACTTATACATTCATTATCTACATTATATTGTTTAACCTGTTATGTGCCTGACCTTGTACTAGGAACAAATAAAACACCCAAGTCCAGGCATAGTGCTTGCGGCTCCACGTAGTTCTTAGGATTTAATTTCAGAGGAGACAATGAACAATGTGCACATGTTCATTAATTAATGACTTAGCTAATTTATCAATTAATTAAATGAACACATGCAGATGTAATCAGAAATTTAGAAAAGTACTCTGAACTCAAAAAACAAAATTATAAAGAAACTTCTGTGAGAAAGAATGAAAATATCAGTGTAGGAATCCACCCAATTTAAGAAGAACTGCCCTCTCATATATCCCAGACAGATTTTACGCATCTAGCCTACAGTGAAGGAAGAGCCTCACATTAAGCATGATCTTGAATAGCTATTCCAGGAAATCAAAGATAAGTGAGCCTAAATTACAGAAAGTAAATGGGAGAACAGCATAGAATAAAGTTGAGGAGATAAGGAGAAACCAGATCTCTTCTGCAGAGGAAGCAAATGGGCAGCCATTCAGCCTGATCCGGACAGAAGATATGTTTTCTTTTAAACACACAGTGCTTTTTCTCTTTTTTTTCATGGGAGCCAACATTTAAAATTACAGGGGATTTCACACACACACACACAAACACACACACACAAACACACAGATTTTATATCCCTTGTTAGATTTGGCAGCTGCAACTGATAAACCTCCAAGGCAACATCTACTGGAACCAACTCACAGCCCGTCGGGGGCTGAGAAAGCTCTCGCTGGTGCATGATAGTTGCCCCTAGGCTACTGCAGTCATTCAGGTCGCCCACGTGTTATGGGAAGCTCCGAAGTGTTGTAGGAGAGTGACCTGGTTCAATGTATATTTCAGTAGATCATGCTTTATAGTTTATATAGATGGATCAAAGAAAACAAAAGTTGTAATTAGAAGGCTACTGCAGTTGTCTAGGTGTAAGATGCTAGAAGCTTGGTGATGGCACTGAACTAGAAATATTCAAGGTATGTTTTAAAGATAAAATTCTCAGCTACCAATGATAATTCAATATGGAAAGAAAAAAAGTAATGAAGGATGATTCCTAATTTTCTAACTTGAGTGTCATGAGAATGTAGTAAGTGATTATATTTAATTAAATGTGGAAGTCTAGAGACTTGAGGAGAAGAATCAAGAGTTAATTTTTGAGACTGAAAACTTCAAATGTCTTAGAGATTTCCAAGTAGTACTTCAGTCCATAGTTGAACACAATTGAAATTCAGGGAAAACATGGGATCATCAGTGTGTAGATATTATAAATTGAAGCAACATAACTAGGTAACATCATTTTGAGTATATAAGTAGGAAAGAACCTATGATATAGTCCCAAAGATCTATGCTATTTGATGACATGATAGAATTCAAGGAGCTATCAAATCAGTGCTCATGAGTGCCAAGATATTTGGACTGAGTGACGTGAAAGAAGGAAGTCCTTTAAAAGGTGTCAAGGACTGTTGGATACTATTGGAAAATTAGGACTGATAAAGACAAAATAATCTCTCTTAAATTTGACAACGTGAAAATTGTTGGCAAGAATGATGTCATAAGAGAGAAGTTGAGACTAATTAAAAAGGGCTGAAGAGTGAGTAGTAACAGTTCAGAAAATTAACAGCTCTGGAACAACAAATTATATAAACTGCATATTAATAGGGAAGTTCTTTAGTCATTAGGAACTCAAGAGAAATTTTCTTCTTAAAGATACAAGAAATCAGAGTATGTTTATTGATTGATGCAAATGGTCCTATAAAGAAGAAAACAATGACAAGAAGGAGAGGGTATAAGTAAAGAACATATTTTTGTAGGAGAAAATAGTGAGGATACCAAGGACAGGTAAAATGAAATTATTCTTAATGTAACAGGAATCAAGACAGAGTAGTAGACAGGAGATGCTACAAAGCTTGCAGATTTTGTAATGTAAAACTGAAGTTTAATACTTAATTTTAGATTCCAAATATAACACAGATCATACAGTATTTGGCTTTCTCTGTCTGACTTATATCACTTGGTATGATGCCCTCAAGGTCCATTCATGTTGTTGCAAATGTCAAGATTTCATCTCTTTATAGCTGAATAATATTCCATAGAATATGTATAACACTTCCTACTTACCCATTCATCTATCAATGGACATACAGGTTGTTTTCATATCACGGTTATTGTAAGTAATGCTGCAATGAATATGGAGGTGCAGATATGTTTTTGAGTTGGTGTTTTCATTTTCTTTGGATATATACCCAAAAGTGGAATTGCTGGTTCATATGGTAGTTCTATTTTTAAATTTATGAGGAGTCCCTAAGCTGTTTTCCATAGTGACTGTACAAATCGATATTCCCACCAACAGTGCAAAAGGGCTCTCTTGTCTCCATATCCTTGCCAACACTTATTATCTCTTGTCTAGCCTTTTACTTTTTTATTAAAGTATCATTGATATGCAATCTTATATTGGTTCCAAATGTGCAATACAGTGGTTCAACAGTTATTCATATTATTAAATCCTCACCTTTTCTAGTGTGGTTACAATCTATCAGCGTGGGAAGACGTTACAGAATCATTGACTATGTTCTCCATGCTGCACTATCATCCCTGTGACCAACTGATAATTGTAATTTTGAATCATTGTGCCACTTTATCTGCCTCCCTCTTCCCCACCACCCACACCAACCCCTCCCCCTCGGTAACCACTGGTCACTTCTCAGTGCTTGAGTCTACTGCTGTTTTGTTCCCTCTATTTTCCTTGGTTTTTATATTCCACAAATAAGTGAAATCTTATGGTATTTGGCTTATTTCACTGAGCAATAATACCATCTAGATCCATCCACGTTGTTGCAATGGCAGGATTTCTTTTATTTTTATGGCTGAAAAATATTCCATTGTGTATAGGTACCACGTCTTTATCCATTCATCTACTGATGGCTACTTAGCTTTCTTCCATGTGTTGGATATTGCAAATAGTGTGGTGATAAACATAGGGGTACATATATCTTTACAACTCAGAGATTTTGTTTTCTTAAGGGAAATTCCTGGAAGTGGTATTACTGAACTGAGAGGTATTTATATTTTTAGTTTTTTAAGGAACCTCCATATTGTTTTCTACAGCAGTTGCTCCAATTTACATTCCCACCAACAGTGTAAAAGGGTTCACCTTTCTCTGCATCCTCACCAGCATTTTTTATTTCTTGTTTTTTGGATAGTGGCCATTGTGAGATGATTTCTTGTGTGGTTTTGATTTGAATTTCCCTGATGATTAACAAGGTGGAGCATATTTTCATGTGCCTGTTGGCCATCCATATTTCTTCTTTGGAGAAATGTCTGTTCATATCCTCTGCCTATTTTTAATCAGGTTATTTGTTTTTTGAGTGTTGATGCATATGAGTTCTTAATATATTTTGAATGTTAACCCCTTATCAGATGAGTCATTTACGAATATATTCTCCCATAGTCTGGGGTGCCTTTTTGTTCTGCTGATGGTGTTTTTTGCTGTATAGAAGCTTTTTTAGTTTGATATAGCCCCACTTGTTCATGTTTGATTTTGTTTTCCTTGCCTGAGGAGATGTATCCAGGAAAAAAATTGCTCTACTTATGTTTAAATGATTTTTGCCTATGTTTTCTTATAAGATTTTGATAGTTTCAAGACTTAATTTGGGTCTTTGGTCCATTTTGAGATTATATTTGTGTATGGAGTTCAATAATAATCCAGTTTCATTCTCTTACATGTAGTTGTCCAGTTTTTCCAACACCAGTTGTTGAAGAGGCTCTCTTTTCCCCATTGTATTTTAATTGGCCATAGATGTGTGTGTTTATATGTGGGCTCTCTTTTCTGTTATGCTGATCTATGGGTCTGTTCTTGTGCTGATACCAAACTGTTTTGCTTACTGTAGCTTTTTAGTAGAGCTTGAGGTCAGAGAGTATAATCCCCCAGCTTTGTTCTTCTTCCTTAGAATTGCTTTGGCCATTCGGTGTCTGTTGTGTTTCCATATGAATTTTTGAACTATTTGTTCTAGTTAATTGAAAAATGCTATTGTTATTTTGATAGGTATTGCACTGAGTCTGTAAATTGCTTTGGGCAGGATGTCCATTTTGACAATATTAATGCTTCCTATCCATGACCATGTGATAGATTTCCATTTATAACCTGTAGCTCCTTCCATGTTGTAAGTGGTAGGATTTGTTTTCTTCTTATGGATGAATAATATTCCATTGTATATATATATATATACCATACTTTATCCATTAGTCTAGTGATGGCCACTTTTGTTGCTTCCATTTCTTTTCTATTCCAAATAGTTCTGTGATAAACATAGGGGTGCATATGTCTTTCTCAAACTGGGTTCCTGCATTCTTAAGGTAAATTCCTAGGTGTTGAATTTCTTGGTCAAGTGGTATTTCTATTTTCAGTTTTTTTAGAACCCTCCATACTGCTTTCCACAGTGGTTGTCCTGATTTACTTTCCCACCAGCGGTGTAGGAGGGTTCCCCTTTCTCCACATCCTTGCCAACATTTCTTGTTGTTTGTGTTTGGGATGCTGTCTGTCCTAACTGGTGTGAGGTGATACATCATTGTGGTTTTAATTTTCATTTATCTGACAATTAGTGATGTGGAGCATCTTTTCATGTGCCTGTTGGCCATCTGAATTTCTTCTTTGGAGAAGTGTCTTCTCAGATCTTCTGCCCATTTTTTAAATTGGATTATTTGCTTTTTGTTTGTTGAGGTGCATGAGCTCTTTATATATTTTGGATGTCAACCCCTCATCAGATGTCATTTATGAATATATTCTCCTGTACAGTAGGATGACTTTTTGTTCTACTGATGGTGTCCTTTTCTGTACAGAAGCTTTTTAGTTTGATATAGTCCCACTTGTTCATTTTTGCTTTTGTTTCTCTTGCCCTGGGATATATAGTCACGAAGAAGTTGCTCATGATATGTCCAAGAGAGTTATGCCTAAGTTTTCTTCTATGACTTTTGAGGTTTCATGAGTTACATTCAGCTCTTTGATCCATTTCGAGTTTACTTTTGTGTATGGAGTTTGGCAGTAATCCAGTTTCATTCTCTCACATGTATCTGTCCAGTTTTTCCAACACCAGGTGTTGAAGCAGCTGTCGTTTCCCCAATGTATATCCGTAGTTCCCCTATCATGTATTAATTGACCATATATGCTTGGGTTAATATCTGGAATCTCTATTCTGTCCCACTGGTCTATGTGTCTATTTTTGTGCCAGTAACAATTTGTCTTGATTACTGTGGTTTTTTAGTAGAGTCTGATTTGGGGAATCATCAACCCATGGCTTTATTCTTGCTTCCCAGGATTGCTTGGGCTATTCTTGGTCTTTTATGGTTCCTTATGGATTTTAGAACAATTTCTTCCAGTTTGTTGAAGAATGTTGTTGGTATTTTGATAGAGATTGCATTGAATCTGTATATGCTTTAGGCAGGCAGGATGGCTATTTTGATGATACTAATTCTTCCTACTGAAGCACATGGGACAAATTTGCATTTATTAGTGTCATCTTTAATTTCCCTTAAGAGTGTCTTGGAATTTTCAGGGTAGAGGTCTTTCACTTCCTTGGTAAGTTTATTCCTAGGTATTTTATTCTGATTGATTCAACTGTGAATAGGGTTGTTTTCCTGATTTCTCTCTCCTCTAGATCATTGTTAGTGTATTCAAATGCCACAGATTTCTGCATATTCATTTTGTATCCTGCAGCTTTGCTGAATTCAGATATTAAATCTAGTAGTTTTGGAGGGATTCTCTATGGTTTGTTTTTGTTGTTGCTGTTATCATTTATCTACAATTGCATGAGCAACATTAAGTTTACTATACTGCCCCATCACCAAGTTCCTCCCACATACCCCATTGCAGCCACTATCCATCAGCATAATAAGATGCTGTAGAATCACTGCTTGTCTTCTCTGTTGTACAGCCCTCCCTGTGCCCCCACCACATTATATATGCTAATTATAATGCCCTCATTTCATTTCCCCCCCCTTATCCCTGCAATGCCACCCATCCACCCCAGTCGCTTTCCCTTTGTTAACTGTTTGTCCATCCTTGCATTCTGCAACTCTGCTGCTGTTTTGCTTCTTCAGTTTTTTCTTTGTTCCTACACTCCACAGATGAATGAAATCATTTCATACTTGTCTTTCTCTGCCTGGCTTATTTCACTGAGTATAATATGCTGTAGCTCCATCCATGTTGTTGCAAATGGTAGAATTTGTTCTCTTCTCCTGGCTGAATAATATTCCACTGTGTATATGTACTGCTTCTTCTTTATCCATTAGTCTACTGCTGGACACTTAGCTTGGCTGTTGTGAATAATTCTGTCATAAACCTAGGGGTGCATATGTCTTTTTCAAACTGGGTTGCTGCATTTTTTTTACTTATTATTTATTTTATTTTTGTATCATTAATCTACAATTACATGAAGAACATTATGTTTACTAGACTCCCCCCATCACCAAGTTCCTCCCAGATACCCACTTGCAGTCACTGTCCATCAGTGTAGTAAGATGTTGTAGAATCACTACTTGTCATCTCTGTGTTGTACAGCCCTCCCTGTGACTCCACCTGAAATTGTACATGCTAATCATAATGACCCCTTTCATTTTTCCCCCCATTATCCCTCAATCCCCACACGTCATTCCCAGTCCCTTTCCCTTTTGTAACTGTTAGCCAATTCTTGGGTTCTGTGGGTCTGCTGCTGTTTTGCTTCTTCAGTTTTTACTTTCTTCTTATTCTCCACAGATGAGTGAAATCATTTGATATGTGTCTTCCTCTGCCTGAGTTATTTCACTGAGCATAATACCTTCTAGCCCCGTCCATGTTGTTGTAAATGGTAGGACTTGTTTTCTTCTTCTGGCTGAATAATATTCTATTGTGTATATGTGCCACATCCTCTTTATCCATCCACCTACTGATGGACACTTAGCTTGGCTATTGTGAATAGTGCTGTGATAAACATAGAGGTGCATATGTCTCTTTAAACTAGGCTGCTGCAGTCTTTTTATGTTATTTTATTTTATTTCATTTTATTATTTATTTATTTGTTTGTTTATTTATATTGGTATCATTAATCTACAATTATATTCAGAATAATAAGTTTACCAGACTCCCCCCATCACGAAGATCCCCACACATATACCCCATTGCAGGGATATCCCCATGCTGCCCCACACATTATACTTTCTAATCATACTGCCCCCTTTCCTTTCCCCCCTCCCTTCTCCTTCCATTCCCATGCATACACCTCAGTCCCTTTCCCTTTGGTAACAGTTAGTCCATTATTGGGTTCTGTGGGTCTGCTCCTGTTTTGATCTTTCATTTTTTTCTTTGTTCTTATACTCCCCAGATGAGTGAAATCATTTAATATGTCTCTTTCTCTGCCTATCTTATTTCACTGAGCAAAATACCCTCCAGATCCATCCGTGTTTTGCAAATGCTAGTATTTGTTTTCTTTTTATGGCTGAGTAATATTCCATGTGTATATGTACCAGATCTTCTTTATTCATCTATTGATGGACATTTTGTGTGCTTCCATTTCTTGGCTATTGTGTATACTGCTGTGATATGCATAGGGGTGCATGTGTCTTTTTCAATCTGGGCTGCTGCCATCTTAAATTTCTAGGAGTGGATTTCCTGCATCAAATGGTCTTTCTATTTTGAGTTTTTTGAGGAACCTCCATAATGCTTTACCCAATGGTTGAATTAATTTACATTCCCTCCAGCAATGAAGGGGGGTTCCCCTTTCTCCAAAACCTCGCCAACCTCTGTTGTTGTTTGTCTTTTGGATGGCGCTGATCCTTACTGCTGTGAGGTAATATCTCATTGTGGTTTTGATTTGCGTTTGTCTGATGACTAGCGATGTGGAGCATCTTTTCATGTGTCTGTTGTGCATCTGAATTTCTTCTTTGGAGAACTGTCTGTTCAGCTCCTCTGACCATTTTTTGATTGGATTATTTGCTTTTTGTTTGTTGAGGTGTGTGAGCTCTTTATATATTTTGGATGTCAACCCTTTATCGGATCTGTCATTTATGAATATATTCTCCAATACTGTAGGATGCCTTTTTGTTCTATTGTTGTTGTCATCTGCTATACTGAAGCTTTTCGGTTTGATGTAGTCCCCCTTGTTCATTTTTGGTTTTGTTTCCCTTGCCCGTGGAGATATGTTCATGAAAAAGTCACTCATGTTTATGTCCAAGAGATTTTTGCCTATATTTTCTTCTATGAGTTTTATGGTTTCATGACTTACACTCAGGTCTTTGATTCATTTCGTGTTTACTTTTGTTTATGGAGTTAGGCAGTAATCCAATTTCTTTCTGTCACTTGTAGCTGTCCAGTTTTTCCAACACCAGCTGTTGAAGAGGCTGTCATTTCCCCAATGTATGTCCATGGCTCCTTTATTATATATTAATTGACCACATATGCTTGGATTAATATCTGGACTGTCTATTCTGTCCCATTGGACTATCGGTCTGTTCTTGTTACAGTACCAAGTTGTCTTGATTACTGTTCCTTTGTAGTAGAGCTTGAAGTTGGGTAGTGAGATACTCCCTGCTTTATTCTTCCCTTCCAGGATTACTTTGGCTGTTCAGGCTCTTTTGTAGTTCCATATGAGTTTTAGAACTATTTGTTCTAGTTCATTGAAGAATGTTGTTGGTATTTTGATAGGCATTGTATTGAATCTGTAGATTTATTTATATGATGGCCATTTTGACAATATTAATTCTTCCTAGCCAAGAGCATGGGATGAGTTTCTATTTGTTAGTTTCTTCCTTAATTTCTCTAAGAGTGTGTTGTCGTTTTCAAGGTATGGGTCTTTCAGTTCCTTGGTTAGATTTATTCTTAGTTATTTTATTCTTTTTGATGCAATTGTGAATGGGATTGTTTTCCTGAATTCAGTTTCTGTTAGTTCATTGTTAGTGTATAGGAAAGCCGCAGATTTCTGAGTATTAATTTTGTATCCTGCAACTTTGCAGAATTCAGATATTCTAGTAGTTTTATAATGCAGTCTTTAGAGTTTTTTTATGTACAATATCATGTCATCTGCAAATAGTGACAGTTTTGTCCCTTTTGTTGATGTGGTGGATGATGTTGATGGATTTTTGAATGTTGTACCATCCTCGCATCCCTGAGATGAATCCCCCTTGATCATGGTGTATAAACAACGTATTTTTGAATTTGGTTTGCTAATATTTTGTTGAGTATTTTTAAATCTTTGTTCATCAGGGATATTTGTCTGCAATTTTCTTTTTTTTGTGTGTGGGTTCGTTAGATGGTTTTGATATTAGAGTGTTACTGACTTCATAGATTGAGTTTGGAAGTATTCCCTCCTATTTTTTGGAAAACTTTAAGGAGAATGGGTATTATGTCTTCTCTATATGTCTGATAAAATTCAGCAGTGAATCCATCTGGTCCAGGGATTTTGTTCTTGAGTAGATGTTTTATTATTTTTGTTTTGGTATCATTATCTACAATTACATGAAGAACATTATGTTCACTAGCCTCCCCCCTTCATAAAGTGCCTCCCACAAACCCCATTACAGTCACTGTCCATCAGCATAGTGAGATGCTACAGAATCTCTACTCATCTTCTCTGTGTTGTACAGCCCTCCCCATGACCATCCTTTACACAGGCTAATCATAATGCCCCCTTTCTTAGTCCACGCCCTATCCCTCCCTTCCCACCCATCCTCCCCAGTCTCTTTTACTTTGGAAACTGTTAGCCCATTATTGGGTTCTGTGGTTCTGCTGCTGTTTTGTTCTTTCAGTTTTTCTTCGTTCTTATACTCCACATATGAGTGAAATCATTTGGTACTTGTCTGTATCCACCTGGCTTATTTCACTGAGCAAAACACCATCTAGCTCCACCCATGCTGTTGCAAATGGTAGGATTTGTCTTCTTCTTATGGCTGAATAATATTCCACTGTGTATATGTACCACACTTTCTTTATCCCTTCATCCACTGATGAACACTTAGATTGCTTCCATTTCTTCACTATTGTAAATAGTGCCACGATAAAGATAGGGGTGCATCTGTCTTATTCAAACTGGGCTGCTGCATTCTTAGGGTAAATTTCTAGAAATGAAACTCCTGGGTCAAATGGTATTTCTATTTTGAGCATTTTGAGAAATCTCCATACTGCTTTCCACAATGGTTGAACTAATTTACATTCCCACCAGCAGTGTAGGAGGGTTTCCCTTTCTCTGAAACCTCACCAACATTTGTTATTTGTCTTTTGGAAGGTGGTGATTCTTACTGGGGTGAGGTATATCTCATTGTGGTTTTAATTTGCATTTCTCTGATGATTAGCAATGTGGACCATCTTTTCATGTGACTCTTGGCCATCTGAATTTCTTCTTTGGAGAACTGTCTGTTCAGGTCCTCTGCCCATTTTCTAATTGGCTTATTTGCTTTTTGTTTGTTGAGGTGTGTGAGCTCTTTATATATTTTGTATATCAATCCTTTATCAGATCTGTCATTTATGAATATATTCTCCCATACTGTAGGATGCCTTTTTGTTCTATTGGTGGTGTCCTTTGCTGTACAGAAGCTTTTCAGCTTGATATAGTCCCACTTGTTCATTTTTGCTTTTGTTTCCCTTGCCAAGGGAAATATGTTCATGAAGAAGTTGCACTTGTTCATATGTTAGAGTTTTTTGCTAATGTTGTTTTCTAAGAGTTTTATGGATTCATGACTTACATTCAGGTCTTTGATCCATTTTGAATTTACTTTTGTGTATGGGGTTAGACAGTGATGCAGTTTCATTCTCTTACATGTAGCTATCCAGTTTTGCCAGCACCATCTTCTGAAGAGACTGTCATTTCCCCATTGTATGTCCATGGCTCCTTTATCATATATTAATTGACCATATATGTTTGAATTAATGTCTGGAGTCTCTATTCTGTTCCACTGGTCTGTGGCCCTGTTCTTGTGCAAGCACCAAACTGTCTTGATTACTGTGACTTTGTAGTAGAGCTTGAAGTTGGGAAGTGAGATCTCCCCCACTTTATTCTGCCTTCTCATGATTGCTTTGGCTATTTGGATTCTTTGGTGGTTCCATATGAATTTTAGAACTATTTGTTTCAATTTGTTGAAGAATGATGTTGGTAATTTGATAGGGATAGCATCGAATCTGTATATTGCTTTGGGCAGGATGGCCATTTTGACGATATTATTTCTTCTTAGCCAGGAGCATGGGATGAGTTTCCATTTGTTAATGTCCACTTTAATTTCTCTTAAGAGTGTCTTGTAGTTTTCAGGGTATAGGTCTTTCATTTCCTTGGTTAGGTTCTTTCCTAGGTATTTTATTCTTTTTGATGCTCTTGTGAATGGAATTGTTTTCCTGATTTCTCTTTCTGTTATTTCATTGTTAGTGTATAGGAAAGTGACAGATTTCTGTGTGTTAATTTTGTATCCTGCAACTGTGGTGAATTCCGATATTAGTTCTAGTAGTTTTGGAGTTTAGTCTTTAGGGTTTTTATGTGCAATATCATGTCATCTGCAAATAGTGACAGTTTAACTTCTTCCTTACCAATCTGTATTCCTTATACTTCTTCGTTTTGTCTAATTGCAGTGGCTAGGACCTCCAGTAGTATGCTGAATAACAGTGGGGAGAATGGGCTTCCCTGTCTTGTTCCCAGTCTCAGAGGTAAAGCTTTCAGCTTCTCACTGTTCAGTATGATGTTGGCTGTGAGTTTATCATATATGGCCTTTATTATGTTGAGGTACGTGCACTCTATACCCATTGTGTTGACAGTTTTTATCATGAATGGATGTTGAATTTTGTCAAAAGCTTTTTCAGCGTCTATGGAGATGTTCATGTGGTTTTTATCTTTCTTTTTGTTTATGTGGTGGATGTTGTTGAAGGATTTTCAGTGATGTACCATCCTTGCATCCCTGGGATGAATCGCACTTGGTCATCGTGTATGATCTTTTTTATGTATTTTTGAATTTGGTTTGCTAGTATTGTATTGAGTATTTTTGCATCTATGTTCATGAGGGATATTGGTCTGAAGTTTTATTTTTTGTTGGGGTCTTTGCCTGGTTTTGGTATTAGGGTAATGTTGGCTTCATAGAATGAGTTCGGGAATATTCCCTCCTCTTCTATTTTTTGGAAAACTTTAAGAGGAGTGGGTATAATATCTTCTCTGTATTTCTGATAAAATTCTGAGGTAGCTCCATCTGACCTGGTGGGTTTTCATCTTGGGTAGTTTTTGATTACCACTTCAATTTCATTGCTGGTAGTTGGTTTGCTTAGATTTTCTGTTTCTTCCTTGGTCAGTCTTGGAAGGTTGTATTTTTCTAGGAAGTTGTCCATTTCTTCTAGGTTTTCCAGCTTGTTAGCATATAGGTTTTCATAGTATTCTCTAATAATTCTTTGTATTTCTGTGAGGTCCGTCATGATTTTTCCTTTCTTGTGTCTGATTCTGTTGATGTCTGTTTATTCTCTTTTTCTCTTAATAAGTTTGGCTATAGGCTTATCTATTTTGTTTATTTTCTCAAAGAACCAGCTTTTGGTTTCATTAATTGTTTCTATTGTTTTATTTTTCTCAATTTTATTTATTTTCTGATATTTGTTATGTCCCTCCTTCTGCTGACTTTAGGCCTCATTTGTTCTTTTTCCAATTTTGATAATTGTGGCATTATACTATTCATTTGGGATTGTTCTTCCTTCTTTAAATAGGCATGGATTGCTATATGCTTTCCTCTTAAGACTGCTTTCACTGTGTCCTACAGAAGTTGGGGCTTTATGTTGTCGTTGTCATTTTTTCCCATATATTGCTTGATCTCTATTTTAATTTGGTCGTTTATCCATTGACTATACATGAGAATGTTGTTAAGCTTCCATGTGTTTGTGAGCCTTTTTGTTTTTTTGTACAATTTATTTCATTTTATACTTCTGTGGTCTGAAAAGTTTATTGGTAGGATTTCAGTTTTTTTAATTTATTGAGGTTCTTTTTGTGGCCTAGTAAGTGGCATATTCTGGAGAATGTTCCATGTGCACTTGGGAAGAATGTGTATCCTGTTGCTTTTGGATGTAGAGTTCTATAAATGTCTGTTAGGTCCATCTGTTCTAGTGTGCTGTTCAGTGCCTCTGTGTCCTTACTTATTTCCTGTCTGTCTGGTGCATCTATCCTTTGGAGTGAGTGGTGTGTTGACATCTCCAAAAATGAATGCATTGCATTCTCTTTCCTCCTCTAATTCTGTTAGTATTTGTTTCACTATGCTGGTGCTCCTGTATTGGGTGCATATATATTTATAATGGTTATATTATCTTGTTGGACTGATCTCTTTATCATTATTTAATGTCCTTCTTTATCTCTTGTTACTTTCTTTGTTTTGAAGTCTATTTTGTCTGATACAAGTACTGCAACACCTGCTTTTTTCTCCTTGTTGTTTGCATTAAATATCTTTTTTCATCCCTTGACGTTTAGTCTGTGCATGTCTTTCTGTTTGAGGTGAGTCTCTTGTTAGCATCATATAGATGGGTCTTGATTTTTTATCCATTCTATTACTCTGTGTCTTTTGAATGGTGCATTCAATCCATTTACATTTAGGGTGATTATTGAAAGATATGTACTCATTGCCATTGCAGGCTTTAGGTTCGTGGTTGCAAAAGGTTCAAGGTTAGCTTCTTTACTATATTACTGTCTAACTTAACTCACTTATTGAGTTATTTTAAACACTGTCTGGTAATTCTTTATTTCTCTCCCTTGTTATTCCTCTTCCTCTATTCTTCATATGTTTGGTGTTTTGTTCTGTGCTCTTTTGTGTTTCCTGTGACTGCTTTTGTGGATAATTGATTTTATTTTTTGCCTTTTGTTAGTATTTGGTTGGTCTGCTTTCTTTGCTGTGATTTTGTTTTCTCTGGTGACATTTATTTAGCCTTAGGAGTGCTACCACCTAGAGCAGTCCCTCTGAAATACCCCATAGAGGTGGTTTGTGGCAGGCAGATTCCCTCAACTTTGCTTGTCTAGGAATTGTTTAGTCCGTCCTTCATATTTGAATGATAACTGTGCTGGATACAGTATTCTTGGTTCAAGGCCCTTCTGTTTCATTGCATTAAATATATCATGCCATTCTCTTCAGGTCTGTAAGGTTTCTGTTGAGAAGTCTGATTACAGCCTGATGGGTTTTCCTTTGTAGGTGATCTTTTTCCTCTCTCTAGCTGCCTTGAAAACCTTGTCCTTGTCCTTGATCTTTGCCATTTTAATTATTATGTGTCTTGGTGTTGTCTTCTTTGGGTTCCCTCTGTTGAGAGTTCTGTGTGCTTCCATGGTATGAGCAACTATTTCCTCCCCCCAGTTTGGGGAAGTTTTCAGCATTTCTTTAAAGACAATTTCTATCCCCTTTTCTCTCTTCTTCTTCTGGTACCCCTATAATGCAAATGTTGTTCTGTTTGGGTTCATTACACAGTTCTCTTAACATTCTTTCATTCCCATAGATCCTTTTATCTCTCTCTGCATCAGCTTCTCTGTGTTCCTGTTCTCTGATTTCTATTCCATTAATGGCCTCTTGCACCTCATCCAGGCTGCTCTTAAGTCCTTCCAGAGATTGTTTCATTTCTGTAATCTCCCTCCGGACTTCATCTGTTAACTCTTTCGTATTTCTCTGAAGATCCATCAGCATGGTTATGATCTTTATTTTGAATTCTTTTTTGGGGAGATTGGTTAGATCTATCTCCCCCTGCCCTCTCTCAGGGGTTGTCTGGACTAAATTCTTCTGTCTTTTTATGGTGGTAGAGGTAACTGTAGGCTAAGTAAATGTCACCAGAGAAAATAAAATCACAGCAAAGAAAGCAGACCAACCAAATAGTAACTAAAGGCAAAAAATAAAATCAACTACCCACAAAAGCAGTCAAAGGAAACACAAAAGAGCACAGAACAAAACACCAAACATACGAAGAAAGGAGGAAGACGGATAACAAGGGAGAGAAATAAAGAATCACCAGACAGTGTTTAAAATAACTCAATAAGTGAATTAAGTTAGACAGTAATATAGTAAAGAAGCTAACCTTGAACCTTTTGTAACCACGAACCTAACCACATGGTAGCGCATGTGTCATCTGGGAGAACAGAGTCCTTTCCTGCTTGCTGCAAATCTTACCCTTCTCTGCTGCCTGTGTCAGTTACCCTCACACCCGTAGCAGCTTCTGGGTTAATCCCCTAAGCTGTTGTGGGCGGGGTCTCCATCAGAGTAGCGTTGTGCCCTGTGGGTTGTGGCAGGTGCACTAGGTATGCTCTCCCGTGAAAACGGTGCCCCTGCCGGGCAGCTGTGTGCTAACAGCGGCCTTTGAAGATTCTGGCCTGGGTGGCTGTGCACTGAGCTGGGTGGCTGCTAGGGGCATGGCTCCTCCTGGGCTACTCCTCAGCCACCTCTGCCTGCTCCTGCGGGCCGCTCTTGAGACCCTCTGTTGCTGCTGTGAGCTTGTGTGGGCCTCTCCTGGGCCCCTCCAGCACCTCTTCCATGGGCTCGCATGGGCTGCTCCCAGTCCCCTCTGGTTCTGCTGCCACAGGCTTGTGCAGTCCGCTCCCAGCCCTCTCTGGCACCGCTGCTACAGGCTTCTGCATGCCGCTCTGTCTCCACTGCTGCCTGCCCATGCAGGCCGGTCCCAGGCCACTCAGGTGCTGCTGCCATGGGCCCATGCTGGCCGCTCTGCTCCCAGCCCATGTGGACCCACTCCAGGCCCCTCTACTGCCATCGCCATGGGCTTGCGCCATCCACTCCCAGGTCCCTCTGGCATCACCTCCCCCAGCATGCCTGCTGCTCTCCCACTACTGTTCCAGTGTGTTGGGGTCCACGCCATCTGGGGAACAACTGGCATGCTTATTGCTGTGAGGGGCTTCAAAGCTGCTCTGCCTCCCAGGGGGTTAGTTCACCTTGAGTTCCTTGGATTCCCAGGTTCTGGGGTGCATGTGTCAGGACTTCGTCCAGCTGTGAGTTCCCTGTCCCTTTAAGACTTGCAGAAAGCACTCATTTTTCTTTTGTCTCAGGGGTGCCAGTTGTGGGGACCTGCTCGCAGGTTTTGCTTTGCTGTTTCTCTAATATCCAGAACCCAATGAACCGTGTGCTGGTGTTCCTGGTGTGGATTTCTAGAGCTGGTTTTTTAGCAGTCCTGGGCTTTCTTTCCCTCCCCACTCTGACTCCTTTCTTCCTGCCGGGTTCTGGGATAGGGGAGCATTCAGGTCCTGCTGGGCCAAAGCATATATCTTATCCCTTTTGTGTGATACTGAGTTCTCGCAGATGTAGAAGTAGCCTTGTTGTTGTACTGTATCTACTGGTGTCTCTCAGGAATATTTGTATTTGTTGTATTTTCAAAAATATGTATGTTTTACTGAACTACTCATACTGCCATCTTGGCTCCTCTGCCTCTTGGGTAGTTTTTGATTACTGAGTCAATTTCTTTGCTGGTACCTGGTCTGTTTAGATTTTCTGTTTCTTCCTTGGTCACTCTTGGAAGGTTGTATTTTTCTAGGAAGTTGTCCATTTCTTCTAGGTTTTCCAGCTTGTTAGCATATAGATTTTCATAGTATTCTGCAATTTTTTTTGTATTTCTGTGGGGTCCATTGTGAATTTTCCTTTCTCATTTCTGATTCTGTTGATGTGTGTAGATTCTCTTTTTCTCTTAATAAGTCTGGCTAGTAGCTTATCTATTTTGTTTACTTTTTCAAAGAACCAGGTCTTGGTTTCATTGATTTTTTTCTATTGTTATATTCTTCTCAATTTTATTTATTTCTTCTCTGATCTTTATTATGTCCCTCCTTCTGCTGACTATGGGCCTCGCTTGTTTTTCTTTTACCAGTTTCAACATTTGTGACTTTAAACTATTCATTTGGGATTGTTCTTCCTTCTTTAGGCCAGGATTGCTATATACTTTCCTCTTATAACTGCCTTTGCTGCATCCCACCGAAGTTGGGGCTTAATGTTCTTGTTTTAATTTGTCTCCATATATTGCTTGATCTCTATTTTAATTTGGTAATTGATTACTTAAGAGCATGTTGTCAAGCCTCTATGTGTTTGTGAGCCTTTATGTGTTCTTTGTACAATTTATTTCTAGTTTTATACCTTTGTGTTCTGGGAAGTTGGTTGGTATAATTTCAATCATTTTTAATTTACTGAGGCTCTTTTCATGGCCTAGTATGTGGTCAATTCTGGAGAATGTTCAATATGCACTTGAGAAGAATGTGTATCCTGCCGCTTTTGTGTGTAGAGTTCTATAGATGTCTATTGGGTTCATCTGTTCTAGTGTGTTGTTCAGTATCTCTGTGTCTTTACTTATTTTCTGTCTGGTGGATCTGTCCTTTGGAGTGAGTGGTGTGTTGAAGTCTCCTAAAATGAATGCATTGCATTCTATTTCTTCCTTTAATTCTGTTAGTATTTGTTTCACATATTTTTGTGCTCCTGTATTGGGTGCATATATATTTATAATGGTTATATCCTCTTGTTGGACTGACCCCTTTATCATTATATAATGTCCTTTTCTTGTTCCTTTCTTTGTTTTGAAGTCTATTTTGTCTGATGCAAGTACTGCAACACCTGATTTTTTCTCCCTATTGTTTGCATGAAATATCTTTTTCCATCCTTTGACTTTTAGTCTGTGCATATCTTTCGGTTTGAGGTGTGTCTCTTGTAAGCAACATATAGATGGGTCTTGCTTTTTTATCCATTCTATTACTCTGTCTTTTGATTGGTACATTCAGTTCATTTACATTTAGGGTGATTATTGAAAGATATGTACTTATTTCCATCACAGGCTTTAGATTCGTGGTTATCAAAGGTTCAAGGTTAGCTTCTTTACTATCTAAGTGTCTACTTTAGCTCTCTTATTAAGCTATAATAGACACAGTCTGGTGCTTCCTTATTTCTCTTCCTTCTTATCCCTCCTCTTCATTGTTTATATGTTAGGTGTTTTATTCTGTACTCTTTTGTGTTTCCTTTGTCTGTTTTGTGAATAATTGATTTTATTTTTTTGCCTTTAGTTAGTGTTTGGTTGGTCTTCTTTCTCTGTTGTGATTTTGTTTTCTCTGATGACATCTATTTAGCCTTAGGAGTGCTTCCATCTGGAGCAGTCCCTTAAAAATAACCTGTAGAGGTGGTTTGTGGGAGGCAAATTCCCTCAACTTTTGTTTTTCTGGGAATTGTTTAATCCCTCCTTCATATTTGAATGATAATCGTGCTGGATACAGTATTCTTTGTTCAAGGCCCTTCTGTTTCATTGCATTAAATATACCATGGCATTCTCTTCTGGCCTGTAAGGTTTCTGTTGAGAAGTCTGATGATATCCTGAGGGGTTTTCCTTTGTAGGTGACCTTTTTTCTCTATCTGGCTGCCTTTAATCTTCTGTCCTCATCATTGATCTTAGCTATTTTAATTATTTTGTGTCTTGGTGTTGTCCTCTTTGGGTCCCTTGTGTTGGGACTTCTATGGACTTCTATGGTCTGAGAGATTATTTACTCCACACGTCTGGGGAATTTTTCAGCAATTATTTCTTTAAAGATGCTTTCTGTCCCCTTTTCTCTCTCTTCTTCTGCTGGTACTCCTATAATGCAAATATTGTTCCATTTGGATTGGTCACACAAATCTCTTAATATTCTTTCATGCCTGGAGGTCCTTTCTTCTCTCTCTGTTTCAGCTTCTCTATGTTCCTGTTCTCTGATTTCTATTCCATTAATGGCATCTTGCACCTCATCCAGTCTGCTCTTAAGTCCTTCCAGAGAGTGTTTTATTTCTGTATTCTCCCTCCCAACTTTATCCTTTAGCTCTTGCATAGTTCTCTCCAGGTCTTTGATCATGTTTATGAGTTTTATTTTGAATTCTTTTTCAGGAAGATTGGTTAAATCTATCTCTCCAGGCCCTCTGTCATGTTGTCTGCATAATTCTGGACTGGACCAAATTCTTCGGCCTTTTCATTGCAGTAGAGGTAGCTATATGCAGGGAGCACATGTGTCAGCTGGGAGAACATAGTCCTTTCCTGCTTATTGGTTGCCTTGCCCTTCTGTGCTGCCTGTGTCAGTTACCCACACTCTTTCAGCAGCTCCGGATCCCCTAAGCTGCCATGAGCGAGGTTGCCATCATGGAAGCCCTGAGCCCTGTGGAGAGTGGCAGGTGTGCCAGGTGTGTTCTACTGTGAGAACAGCACCCCTTCACGCCTTCCCCAGTCTCCTTTGCATGGGCTGGGCAGCTGCATGCCCAAAGAAGATTCTGGGTGTTTGCTGTGGGCATGTCCGCTCTCAGGCTGCTCCACCACCACTGGCATGCATGGGTGCTCCCCAGATGCTCAGCCACCACAGGTGCATGCGCTGCTCCACAGCTCCTTGGCCAATGCCTGGCTGACACACCGTCACAGGTGCGCATGGCCAATCTCAGGCTACTTGGCTGCCTCCCAGCTGTTCCACTGCCTCTGGCATGTGCACTGCTTCCTGGCTGCTCAGCCAATGCCCGGCTGACACCCCGCCACAGGTGTACATGGCCAATTTCAGGCTTCTCGGCCACCACCCAGCTGTTCTGCCTCTGTGTGCACATGAACCACTTCCCAGAAGCTCAGCCACCTCAGGTGTGCATGGCCACATCCTGGCTGCTACACTGCCACAGGCACACAGCCTCTCCCCAGCTGCATGGCCCCTGCTCGGTTGCTGTGTTGGGGCTGTGCCAGCCAGGAAATGACTTGCATGCTTTTTATCACCCTGAAGGTTTTCAGAGCTGTGATGCCTCCCAGGGGGATGGGGCACCAGAAGCTCTTCAGAATTCCCAGCCTTCTGGGCCGAGTGTGCTAAGACGATTCTATCCATCTGTGAGGCCCATGTCCCTTTAATACTTTCAAAAGGCACTTGCTTTTCTTTTGTCCCAGGGGAGCTGGCTGTGGGGACCCACTCGCAGATTTTACTTTTTTGTTTTCCTAATATCCAGCACACCCTGCAATGTGTGTTTGTGCTCCCAATGCAGATTACTAGAGCTGGGTATTTAGCAGTCCTGGGTTTCCACTCCCTCCCTACTCTGACTCCTCTCCTCCCGCTGGGGGACCTGGGGACCCAAGCACTCCCACCGGGCTGTGACTTGTGTCTTGCCCCCTTTGTGATGTGCTGAGTTCTTACAGATGTAGATGTATCCTGGCTGTTGTACTGTATCCATTTGTCTCTCTTTTAGGAAGAGTTGTATTTCTTGTATTTTCAAAGATATATATGGTTTAGGGAGGAGATTTCTGCTGCCCTACTCACACCACCATCTTGGCTCTCCTATTTCTGTGTGTTTTTAATCAGTTGGAGCACTTATCCTCTTCTGTTTGGATTTATTTTGTTTCTTTCCCCAATATTTCTAAATGTGCCACTTATTTCCTGGCTCTTCAACTTGGTTCCCTACTTGAAATCCCCAGCAATCTGCCCAGTCTAAGTGGGAACTTCTCCAGACCACAAGCATCAGACTCATCAGTGTGACGGTCTCCAAACCAGTCGCCTGCAGCTTCTCCTCATTACATCTCCAAATCCCACAACGCAGTACTGGAGACGTGAAAAGTTTGCATACTTTCTTTGAATGAGATATCAGAAGTATTTACTGAAAAAATATTCATTTCTTCCTTTCACTGGAGCCTCTAGTCTTAGTGTACCATTTCCTTTTAATGAAAAAATGTTTGAGGTGATCAATTATATTTTGTACAACTGCTGATATGATTTTAATTAATTTATTATAATTAATTATACATTAAACTATAGACCCATAGTTTTCCCGAAGAAAGATGTCCTTTGGATGTGTCATGTTCTTCAAGTCAGGTTGTTAATATTTATTTAGTTATCCCTCTTGATTGTAAGACACATAAGTTCCTTCTGAGATTCAAGCATGATACAACTTTTCTTTAACTGCACATTATCTTTAATGAAAGTAGTCTATGTTTATATGTTAATGTCTATTGTAGAATATTTTCACCCTCCCCCTTCTGTCACCACATCCTCCACTTTACCACTTTCAGTTACTTTGCTGAGTTAAGTTAGATGTTGGATTCATGTGATGATAATAAAGATACTGACAAGGATAAGAGATGATATTTTTACATTTGTAACTCCTCTTTACATAATTATTCTAATAGTTGAAATAATTCATGTAAAAAATAACAGCCTACTACACTAATTATTTTGCAAATTGCAGCATCCTTCAGGGCTATATTTTATTTAAGTTTTGCTTGTTTTGCTTGTTTTGCCTAAAATGATGACTATCTATTTCACTAAGATAAGAACACTAAAGCCATATCCTTCCTCATCTATCTCAGGTCAAGATTCAGCATGGGTTCAGTCAACGTGGGCAGAAGCAAGAGTACTGTGTGAAATAATGCAGACCTAAGAGTGGAAGGAGAAATGAAATCCATTCATTTAGCTTGTTAAATTGAGTACAATAACACTGTTTGCCCATAGGAAACAATAGGTATTACTAATTTTTGTAATTCCCACAATAACACAGTCTTGCCAAGTTGTGGACCTGTGGGCTGGCTTCTCCAGAGTGACACCTTTATCCTATTTGCACAACATCTCCATAAACACTAGCAGTAGCTATCTCATAATTACAGGAGGGAAAATAGAATTTCCCAGAAAAATAAGGAAGGGGAAGTTTTCTAGACAAATACATGTACAGGTGTTCACCACAGTGCATATTTTTGTTTGTGCTTGCATTTTCTTTGTAAATCTTATTAAAATACATTTAATTTGTATTCCATAATTTTATGTTAAGCCACATGAGAATATTTGCTTTATATTACCAGATCACTTACTTTATTTAGCACTTCTAAGTGTTTTATCTTTCCTTGTTCTGTTTGCTCATACCTACCAAGAGAGGTCTGTGTTTACTCACTATTGATTGTTGACATGGATGCTTTTCACAGAATAAGTTATTCCTATTCAAATATTTCTGGCACAGAAAAAAAGTGAAAAAGGAAAGTCTGCAATATTAATTGCTTTTGATATATTTTACCTTGGTTGGATGCAGTTTTGATGCAGTCTGAGTAAAATAAAACCTTAAGAATTTTGCCTCTAATTGGCTTTTTCAAGTATCTTATGACGACATGTTAGGGCAGTACCCCATCTATTAACAGGGATGAATACTGCCATTAGAAGTTACAACAGTCTCACTTTCCATATTATGTTGTCCATATCAAGTGCAGCTCTGAATCAACATGAATAGCTTCTTTCACTTTTTATATATGTAACTAGGAAGATTCCAATGGAAATTAGAAGTGGTCATATAACCAATTAAATTAAACTAGTCTTTGCCAGCATGTTTTGTGTTTCTGAGTTATAACTCATATAAGCTTCTAGGGTCTTTGATTTAGCTCCTCTATATTCCAGGAACTATTTTATAAAATTAATATATAATAGAGAACAAGAGGAACATGATTAAAGAAAAAAGTGACAGCTTGTTTCATTATGGACTAAATTTCTATTTCCAGAAATAAGGTTAATAAGAGTGTTCCTCCTTGCCTCTCCAAATGACAGATTTTATGAAGAAACTTCATCCAAAGGAGTAATGGATGTGATATAATTTAACTTTAACATTACCTTAGTTATTCTCAAGATCATATCAGGAAGAAAGAGTAGAAAACTTAGCAAAAGAGAGGTTAAATTTTTAGTGACCCTAATTTCTCTACACAACATAGAGTGGAGAAGGGAACTGAAATTGTTTTGGTAGCCTAAATTCCTAAGAAAACTGGTTTGTTACTTGTTCATTCAGGAAGAAAAATCACTTCCGTGAGTGTCTTGAGGGTCTAACAATTTTGGCACTACCCAGCACACACTGTTTTCTAGGGGTGTCTTGGACAGATGGTCATCAGGCCTCTCAGACTACTGAGTTATAGTCTTATTGGCCAGTAAGCACATCAAGACATTCAGGGACTAGGCTGGGAAGACTTAAGTAATTCAGCCATCCTCTACAAATACATTCCTAAGCATAACTACTCTCCAATTACACCCACAGTTTGTGTGTCTAAATTCAAAATGCTTCATTATAAACAGGTTGCTTATATTGGCTACTTTTGATATCAGTCCTTATATTATTTGTATATGTGGAACTAATGGGATTAATACATAAATTAAGTAATATAGAAATCAAACGTACAAATGCATATGACCTGATTGTTTCTCTTACAACTCCTGATGCATGATCAATAAGAAAATGAGTAAAGGCAAAACAGTTCCTACAACCCGTAACCACTCTCACATGGTTTTGGTGTCCTTGAGCATCATGCCCTAGGGCTGAACTCAAGGTCAGATAATGGTTGTGTGTTGATCATGTGTTGAACCCCCTACTGAAAATTCTTTGGATGTTTGGGTTCATTTGCTCAATAAATATGAGGAGTGCCTTTTTGGCATTACTCTTGTGCTGTTACACCTTGAGTCCCCTGGCTGGTGCTTTCAGGTCTTCGATATCTCATCGTGTCCCCTCCCTTATCTGCGGTACAGAGGCAGGGAGGGGACCAACAAGTGGCACCTGAACAGGGACCCTTGAAACTCAGAGCAGGGAAGCTCCAAAGATTGTCGACCCAGTAATACTCTGAGAAAAGCATACATATAGACAGGGTCAAGATGTCAGGGACATTATAATGGGCCAAAATGAAACTAAAGCAGATAAACCAGAGGATTACTTAAAATTACTCCATGCCCTCCTCAAAACCTCAGGAGTGAAAACTTCTGAAAAAGGCTTTGCTCAACTACACAAATATATTTTAAAACATTGTTACTGTTTGCCGCCACAAGGAACCCTCAGACAAGCTGATTGGAGTAATATATTAAGAGATTTCAAAAAGGCTCACAGACAGAGAAACATTATCCCTGTACCTGTTTGGGTGGATCAATGGCCCCTCAGTGAAAAAAAAAAAAAAAAAACTGGCAGCCTTACACACAGTTCAAGAACAGCTTCAGCTAAATAGATCAGAATTTCCACAAGCCCATGGAATTCCCCTGTATTTGTTTTAAAAAATCCAGAAAATGGAGACTCTTACATTACTTAAGACAAATTAATGAAGTCCTTAAACCTATGGGTCCTTTACAAGAAGGCTTCCCTTCTCCAGCTATGATTCTGAAAGACTGGGACATGGTTATCATTGATTTTAAAGATTGTTTTTTGTATTTGTTTTTTTTTTACAATTCCTTTAGTTGTGTCAGATAGGGAAAAGTTTGCTTTTACTGTACCTTCCTTAAATTTACAACCTCCTTCAGAAGGATTCCAATAGAAAGTACTTCCTCAAGGAATGTTAAACAGCCCTACAATTTGTCAAAATTATGTGCACAGGGCTCTCTTGTCCCCTCCTGGTGTAATCCAGGAGCTGTCTGTCCTCTCACTGTATCTCTAAATAAAAGCCTCCCCTTAGCTCTCCTACCTTGACTGTTTGCTAAGTTCATTTATCAGCTCCACAAACAAGAACCCTGGCATCATCTTTGGGCTCATCCAGGGTAACTTGGGAGGTGAATATGGGCATCCAAGCCTGGCTTTTCTCTCACTGTCCTTTCAGAAGGAAGATTTCTGTGGCACACTACATCAGGCACTTGTCAGCCACTTAAATGGGACTAGCCCTGCTGCCGATCTCAGTCTCGAGTGACAGGGTCCCTCAGTGGATCCCCCATCACCCTTGGGAGCCAGAAAAGTCAGCTGAGTGGAGGCCAGGATTCTCTTTCAGAGGCATCTCCTTGGATGCGAGGGACTGAGGAAGGCCGTGGGCACCTGCGAGAGTCTAGGCTGAGGCTACACTTCTGCAGCTTCTCAAAGGTCTGTGTGTCTGGAATCAGGCCCCCAAAGCCTGCCTGGGTGTGCATGAGGAGTGTCTCTCTGTCTCTGTCTCTCTGACTTCCACCCTGCTTCTTCAGGCTGCCCTGGCCTCCAGGTGAGGCAGCGGGCATTCCTAACTCTCTCCTAACTTCATCAGTTTCATGGAACCTGATGCCCACCACTGCAAGGTAAGAGATTGCTCTTATTCCTGACTAAATGCTGTACTCCATATCTCATAAAATGTGTCTGAGCACCCGTTAGCCACTTATAAGACAATTAACATTGGCTACCAGTCTTAAGTCTCTCATGAAAAAGGCTTGGCCCCTGAGGGAGGTATACAGTATAATAAGATTATGCAGTGAAATATATGTTCACTATTATCTTCAAAACTTGGGAGATTTTTAAACTAGACTCCCTGAAATGGAAGAAGTTTATCTTTTGTATTGCAGCATGATTTTGAATAACTGGTGCTAGAATTGTACTTGCATTCCATTTCCAACCCCCTAGACACACACAGTCACTATCAGTACAGAGCCTTTACTGGCCCTTTTAGTCGGGGGCCAACTAAACCTTAACCCAGTGATGTAGACTGGTCACCTTTAGCGTGTATTCTTGAAAACTGAGATACTTTTACTCAAATAAGCTAAAAGGAAAGAAGGCAATTGGATATTAGTAACTCAAATTTTTGTATCAGTTTATCTGTGTATATGTTCTTTAATGAAAAGAGTTGCTAACTGTAGTCATTATGTCTCAATCTGTATGTTTGCGTGTCTAAGTGTGTAAAGGAGAAATATTTTTCTACCTCCGGATTGTATTAATAAAAATTGATTTAAAGACAAGTGCTTGTAAAAATTGGGCATTCTAAAACTTCCAGAAAATTCTTATAAAGATTCTCAGCATTACTGCTAATTTAAGTTAAACTGAAATGGACATATCCTTATGGTTACCAGCTGCCTAAGTTTATGTAAAGTAATTGAAGTTGATGTTATCTTGTTAAATCTTTCAAGAAAAAGTGCTTAAAGAGAGTCTTGACTTTGTCTATTGTTTGGTAAAAGTTTTGTGAGCATACTTGTTAGGAATAAGTAAATTAAATAAATGTAACATGTAAACATCTTAATAATAGTATGTTAATGTATTACAGTGTGTTACAGTGTGTATACCTACAAACAGCCTGAGAATCTTTGTGGTAACTTAAAACCTTAAAAAAGTAGACATATTTTGTGCTTAGAGATTATGCTGTAAAGCACATGGTTCCAGTAATTATAAAGTGTGTTCATAAATCTGTTAATCTAAAGAATGCTAGTGCAATGGTTTACAATAACCCACTTCTCAGTGTTCACTGAAAATTAAAGTTCCTAATGGTTTTCAGGTCTAATTAAAGCTACTTAAAGTAATAAAAGAAAACATCTCTACTTGCTAAAAAAAGATGTGTGTTTTAATAAGAGAAGGTGTAAGGAATGAAAATTCGTTTTGTTGAGGGTAAAATGTAATTTCTAAAGTACAACTGTTTATTTAAAGAGGGAGAACACCAAATGTAAAAGGAAAGTTGTAGAAAGTTTGTGGAAAATTGATATAGTCATGCTATGTGAAATTAGAGCAAATAAGTTTTGATATCAACGACACAGCAAAACTAGAATTTTTTGTTTGTTAAAGGAACAAGGATTTATTAGTCAACCATTAATGTTGAAAGATTACAAAGGGTTTTCTAATTGTTTTATCAAAACAGTTTCTCATGCTTAGAGTCTGAGTGAGTTGTCTATTTAAGAAAATGAGATCTTAATATTAAACAGACTAAAAGCTAAGTTTTGCCAACAACTGTGTAATCTTCTGTATTTGCCTTTAAAATCTTTTATTGTCATCCTGGTTAAATAGATAAGTATTGTTTCATAGTGACTTACGATTCTATTTAGGTTTAGGCAACTGCCTTAAAATTTTTCTGACAGCTTCCCAAAATCAAATTCAAAAAGGTGTTTTTTACCTCTAGTTCACTCCGATATTTTCCAGAGAGTCCCTGGAACATGTCAGAGGAATTTTTTCTCCTCATCAGGAAAAATATTTGGCTAATTTGGCTTATTTATCTGATATATATTTACCTGGAAAGCACTGTCAAAGGGAAGGAAGCTAAACTTTGTTACTGAATGTTTTATGTTACAGAAATATCCAAATTTTCTTATGTCAACTGTCTTATGTAAGCTCTCATCAGATCTTTAGCCATTGTCATTTGTAAGTCTCTTGTCATTTATAGTCACTGTTTTATTACTCCTAAACTAGTAAAGAACTGGATTTCAGCAGAACAAGTACTGGTTACAGAAGATTAAGTAAACTAGGGAAATGAATTTATGACTTTTTGTTTCAAATGTTGCTGATAAAGTGTTTTAAGCTTTTTCTCTTAAGCTGACTGACAATAGTTTAGTAAATGACAATACCTTTATAAGCAGAATTGAAACATTTATCTTTCTACCTGACCCTTCCAAAATTTAAAAGCTTTCAGTATTTTTATATTTTATGGCAGTATGTTTATTTGCATAAGCTCAGTAAGAATCTGCTTTCCTTATAACAAGACCAATTAAAAACACTGGTTGGTTATGTTACCAAAGCTTTGACTGGAATTTCATACCTGAGAGACATGTGCATAAACTCAGTTATGAACAGCTTTAAGGAACTAAGGTTGACTTTATATAGCCAACAAATATCCTTGGAAGAACAGGCCTGGTACCTTCCTTACAAGGTTCCCAGCAGCCTTACCAGGTGAGTAAGGAAGGTCACTTCCTGGCAAGTACAGGACCCTCAAAATGTCTCGGAGACCTCAAGAAGAGAGGAATTCACCCAAATTTACTGCAGGTAAAACCTGATGGCAAGTCTGGCTTGGCTTTCTGGCCTCATTAGGCCATCAAAAGTTCAATCTAAAATTCCTTATAAAAAGTTCCAGCAAAGCACATTTAAAGGATCTTATATAATAAGTTGCTCTTGTTGCTGCACTTATGCAAATAGTCAAGCCAATCGTTAATTATTTTCTTAATCTAGTTACTTCTAATAAAAATGAGAGTGATTTTAGAGAAGAGTATTGTTTCAGTAATGCAGCCTTATCCATACTAAATCCTAATACTAGTCATTAGGACATAAACTAGATCCAGAATTGTAACTTCTTCAAAAGATCTGGCTATGATTTTCCAGATGTTTTAGTTTTCTCCTATCATTTCAATTAAAGTTTTACTATTTCTAGTTCTCATATTCAACCATGCATTCTTAATCTCATCAAGTTTGTCCTTCCAGAATGGAAATTCAACTGCAGATATTGCTACTTAATACAATTTGTTCTATCTTGCCTAGAAGCCACAAAACTGCAAATAGTAATAGAAATGGAACCTGGAATAGAAGTGCCAATCTTCCGAGGCCCTCTCAACTGACCACTGATGGAGACTTAACTGCACCCTTTATGTGCCCCTCTCTGCATGAAGCACCCAGAGATGTCGATGCCCCTTTTCCCTAGCAGCAGCTAGGGTCTCTATCTGTAGAGGGGGAAATGAGACAGGGACCTTGAGCTTAGACAGAATAGGGTGAGGGCCTCCAGAAAAGACAAGGCAGGATATTTGCAATCAGCAATGTAACTATATGCAAAGAAACTGCCTACCAAAACTCTGTGTTAAACATTCAGCTCTAGAGTCATTCTTCAGTGAGATCAGTAAAAGCTCAAAAGGCCAGGAGCAACTTGGCCTGGAATGTTTGAGTGTTCTGCAAATAAGGGTATCTCAGCATAACCTGGGACTTGGCTTCAAAGAGCCCTGACAAACAGATAGCAACCCAGCCCACCTTAGGGGCAGGGCAGGAGGTGCAAGTCCACACCTTAAGCCCTCTCTTCACATTATCAAGGTAGGTTTGGCATGGGATGCATCCCTTCCTGCTCTAAGAGATTATCCCAGAAATAGTCATAAAGGATTTCTCCGATCTCTGATGGGGAACAAAAAAATCAATCCTGTAAAATGATGCAAGAGAAAATTCTCAAACAGAATAGTAAATGAGGAGGCCCTGTTAACAAAATAACTTGGCAATTTTCTTTATTTGTATTCCTTCCAAACTTGTTATGTAAATCCAGTCTCTCATCAACTAAATCTTGTTGATTCACCTTTAGTTTTCACCGTAACTGATGCAGAATTGTTCTGTATGTTTTTATTCTTTGAATGTTGCCATAAGAATTTTGAAGGTAGAGAATGAAGTGCTTGTGTTTACACATAATGCTTGTGCTTACATTTCTAAATAGAAGTAGTATTATTTCTCCTAATGTTATCTTTAGAGGGAAACAAAGAGCTAATTTTTAGTTTTCCTTCAAGACAAGTTTTCCTCAACAACAAAGCCATGGACTATTATTTGGTCTTCTGCTTTCCCAGTGATGAATAAACTAGTTTGAAGTTTTGGCTCAACATGGGCCATCTCAGCCTACTAAAAGCTCTTGTGTTTAATTTGAGTCTTGTGAGTCTACTGAGTCTCGTGTCTAATTCCTTAGAGAATGGAAGCATATTATTACTCCTCTTTTCTGTTAATTGTTCTGTATATATGTGTCTTTGGAACTCCAAGGGAAAGGGTGGGACATGAATGAGTGTTTCAAGGTCAAATACTGTATTAAAACCTCCCAATGTAAGTCAGATTTGTAATATCATGATACCTTCAGCCAAACTAAATTTGTTCTTCCTGGAATATTTTATGAGGCACCCACTGTTTATTACCGCTTGTTGTTTTCTGTATCAGAATAATTTATTTCACTGCTCTGTTATTCTATTCATCCTTAAAGGTATACCTTAAAGTATACCTGTTCTGTAACAATATTTTGTAAGTTATAAACAATTCCTTATGAAGCTCTCACTTGGGACAGTCATTAAATGCATTGGATAATAGGAGAAGACAATTTGAATGTGGATTCAGAAATCAGGATTGTGTTTTAAGAGAGTGTGACCCTGGGGGAGTAATTTATAACCCTTATATATCCCTCTTTGTTCAGGTCTAAATGCAGCTGTATAGTAACCCATTTCATTAGGTAATTGCATGATAGCATATATAAACTTTATCACCAGTAAAATGTATTTATAATATTTATATAAAATATATAAAATTTATATAACTGTTATTAAATTATGAAGTAGAGCTGATATTATTTCCACTTTACAAATGAGAGACTAGAGGTTAATTTGTATAGTATCTGATGGTGTTTAGGTGTCTCTATTAAAAATCAAGTTAAATCCTCTGTCTTGGTATCCATTATACATCATGTCTATTATGCTCAAATCCTTAGGCAGAAAGCATGACACAATGTTGCATTCCCATTTTTTGTGTGTATTTAATGAACTTTATTGATTTGCAAAGCTTTTTATACTTTGTTATTGTAAGTAATTTTGTAGTTGCTGTATTGTCTACACCAGATTATAAATTTCCTTAGGTATTTAAGAAATCTTTCTATAGCACATACTATGTGCCAAGGTGCAGCAGCAGAAAAACCTAAGGCAAAGAGTTAAATAACTTGCCTAAAGTCATAAAACTAATGAATGGCAGATTTGAATCGAGTAGCCAGACTCCAAAGGCTGTGTTCCTAATGTGCTTTTTACTGCCTCTACAGTAATAGCTCACTCATCTTTGAAATCTCTAAGTTTATTAGTGCTTATAATTGAAATTGATGAAATGTAAGGTTAAAAAAAATGGAGCTAGAGGGTATTATGCTCAGTGAAATAAGTCAGGCAGAGAAAGACAAATACCAAATGATTTCCCTCATTTTTGGAGTATAACAATGAAGTAAAACTGAAGGAACAAAATAGCAGCAGACTCACAGATTCCAAGAATGGACTAGTAGTTACCAAAGAGGAGGGGTGGGGAAGGGCGGGTGGGAATGGAAGGAGAAAGGGATTGTGGGGTATCATGATTGGTGCACATGGTGTGTGTGGGGTCATGGGGAAGACAACATAGCTCAGAAAAGACAAAGACAAATAGGGATTCTGTGGCATCTTACTACACTGATGGACAGTGACTGCAATGGGATATGGGGAGGACTCGGTAAAAGGGTGAATTAATTGCATTGTTTTTCTTGTGAAACCTTCATAAGAGTGTATATCAATGATACCTTAATTTAAAAAATTGTTAACAATGACTGATCATTATTAAGACCTAATATTAATAATGATGACAATATGTACTCAGTATTAAGGGTTATCATGTATCATATTTAAAGACGCCTTGAGGAGGATTTATATTCAATATAAATAGCTATATACTACATCTAATTTTTTAATATATAATAATCCAATTGGTTTATGGCAAACTTTGTTTAATTTACTATGACTTTCAAAATGTGATAGAAAAAAGAGATACCTCAATTAACTCAAAGAGATCATCTAATTAATAATTTTATTGCCAAATGAACAATAAATATTATTTGCTGACATTAAGGATGGAAAAGGAAAGGGTAGCCATTCCCTGAAAGGACAACCACCATTATTCAACTTTAGTACAACTAGTCATTGACTTACTATTTTCAACTTATCAGAAAAAGATACAGAGAAAAAATATAAACAAGAAACAGTTCCTTTGGGAAATAATTATATAAGAGGATTTACTACAATAGTAATAGCTTAATGATAATATATAATAATATATAATGGTAATATAATATATATATATAAACAATATAATAGCATGAGGACATCTCTTAATTCTTGAAGCTCAAATATTCAGTCAAGTGAACTTGTTCCAAGCTGTAAACCTACATTTGAATAATGTTCCATGGTCACTTCAAATTCTAATTGTCCAAATCTGGATTCAACTTCCTTTCTTCAAAGTTATTACTCCTGTTCTTCTCTCCCTGACCTCCAGAAAGCCCTGGGCATCTCATTTAATATCTAGTTATGAACATCAGAAACCTAACAGTCTTATCTAAGGTCTTCTCTTTTTTATTCACCTTCATTTTATTTATTGCCAAGTCTTGTAGAATTTTCTTTCTACATATGGCTTGAGTCCCTGTTAATTGAGTACCACTGAGTTCAGCCCCCTAGTTATCTTTCATTTGAGTCTTTCCAATCTATTTTTAAATAGTCTCCCTTTTTCCAGTCTTGTCCCTGAATCTTCCAGGCTGCATACAATAAGATTCATCTTTCTTAAATAAAATATGACTGTGTTACTCACTACCTTGTTTAAAAATTCTCAGTTGGTCTGAAACCAATGAAAGAAAATATTTAATCTCATTGTCTGTCATAAATGCAATCAGTGAAGTGGACCTCAGACTACTTGTAATTCAACATTTGCCACTCTATATCCTGCACTTTAAACTATAGTTTGCAGTGCCTAGCATACTATTTTATAGGTTCATAATTTATTCACAATGCTCCCTTGATAGAAAAATAATTTCCCTTTCTCCATCTGGTTAATTCCTTTCTGCCTTTTCTTTTAAAGGTCAACTGTTATTTTCATCAGAAAATCTTTCATGAACAATGTTTAGAATAATTATTCTTTTCAGTGATCTTGAAATATTTTGGATGTATACAAAACATAGAATTTACCACAATTTAATGAAGTTACCTTTATTTAAAAAATTTAAATAATGTTGCATTACCCACTTAATTGGATGTTCTTCAAGGACTGAATAATATCAAAGATAAGACCTTGGACAGTACCTGAGTGTAACTGATACGAAATAAACATTGATTGAACTGAAAGATAATTGTATACTTATATTTACCTACATGAATAGAACGTTCTACTTGGGTCTGCTCAGAACTTTAAGACATGATAAATTTTAATTAAGAATATCATATCATTGATATGCAAATTAATATTTGTGATATTTCATTTGTGTTTGTATTAACCTGTATTTCAGGAAAAAGAATAACAATTGACTACATGTGATGGAAATACAAAACACACCAAGTTTACTTTTAAGTATCAAGAAATGAAAATGTGTGTATGTGTGTTATACGTATATATGTCAATATTTAACATACACACAAACATTTTTGTTGGTAATAGAGTATATATTTCTAACAAGAAGGAAAATGACAAAATTCACTATGTGAGAGGTAACATGCAACAGGGTTTATTACTTTATTACTTCTCAAATATAGTACCCTAGGCCAGACATAGAGAGAATTTGTGTTAACTATATATTTTAAGTAGAGATATTCAACTTCACAGCTCTCAGATTTAAAGATTTTAGATAAGATTATTTCTGAGATATGCTCTTTCCCTAAGGACAGGAAATTGAATGCTTTAAAACTATATCTGGACTCTATTAAAAATAAAAAAAGTATTAAAGTATATTTAATTTTTCTCTTGCTCTAGAGAAAAAATTCCAAGCATGAAGGTCACTTGCAAACCAGATATTTGCAAGAATGACCCATCTAACCACTGAGGATTCTATCTTGATATAAATTAGCACCTTAAACCATAAATTGGTGTTTTTCAGTAAGGTACTGAAAAATAAACTGTTATAAAATTGTCAGCAACTGACAACCAAAGAACTGATTCTGTAATTTAGTGAGAAACTAAAATGATCAAAATCACATTTCTACCTTTTAACAGGCCTTTGGCTGTTGCCCAGAAATTACTAATAGCATCATAGAAGAGGAGGAGGAAGTAGAGGTCATAAGACCCCCTTCATACTGTTGGGAAAATGCATGTACCTATTCTTAGGCTGCTGTGAATTCTAAGAACAGAAGACTTAAAGATGCACTGGCCTTGCTTTGAAAGAATTAATCAGAATTCAGACAAAGCATCTTGCTCTTCATAAAACACTTAGTTTGGCTGTTAATAATTACAAGGTAGCTTTTTTTAACCTAATAATTTAGAAGCACAAAACAATACCTATTTCTAGCTTGCCCTTGGAATTGGACTCAGAAAATTAATCATCCATCAGGCTTTTATACATTTTTCTTATTTTATTTGATCAGGGCATGCCCTTACCCAGCAACTTTTGAATACCCTAGAATAATCTTTTTAAAATGTACTTTTGTATATTTTCATATATTTTAGTATTCCAAGCAGCTTCACTTGGCTCCAGATCTTTGATTATAGTTTTAATCTTGATACATGACAATTAGGTAAAGTAATTTTTATCTTTTTTGATCCTAATAAAAGACCAGACTCTTCATGTGGTTAGTTAGCATAGAAACACCACTTGTACTGAAGAAAAACCCTTCCTAATGGGCATTTTAAGAGCTAGGAAATTTTATGTAAAATACACAAAAATATGTAATGCCCTCCCAAGGAGATGAGTATTTGTCAATATTTAGTAGCTTTCCCCAAAGAAGATTACAAAAAATAATCATAGTAGTAAAATTTTGTACATTATATATTTACAAGCAAAGGAGTGTTTGATCCCTTGTAGGCATGTTCTCAAAGTACAGCCTCAAGAGCAAGCCATGGGAATACTACAAATGCTGCAGATTCTTATTTTGCTTTAATTATTATTATTTTTCATCTCAGGTTGACAGTTCTTCTCTCACAGGTACACTTATTGCTCAACATGTTTTGTACTTGTTTTTGTAGCCAAAGTCCCTTTGAATTGCTAATACTGCAAAGACTATTAGAAACTACCTTTCAAGCAATAGTTATTACAGTTTTCTTTCCCTAATGGTTGATATCTCTCCAGATATAAATTAACATTTTAGAGTCCTGAAATATAGCTCATAGAATAGAAGTCAGCAGAACCAACAGTTGGCAGAAATATTGGTCTTAAAAATTAGTGGGACTATTATTTTAAATTCAAAGTTTTATCTAAACATTAAAACTGAATTTTATATATTTATCAGTAAGTTTTTTCATTTGTTGTCCTCAGTGTTTCCTCACATTGTTCTTAACTGATGTTTTCCAAAAAGGTACATATCAATCATTTATCAAATGAGTCATATTTTAAAAGGGACCTTTTCACTTAAAAAGAACATTATACCATTCCCTTTTTAAAACAGGACAGTAAAACTTTAGTTGATTAGTAAGTGTCTGTAATAACAAATTTGCAAAAGCAATCTGCATTTTCAGACCTATGTTTCATAGTAGTACAACAAAGTGAGGGGAAAAAGAAAGAAAAGGAAAAACTCAACTACTGCTAGTTTAAACATAACCAAAAAAAAACTGTAATCAAATGTTTATTATCCAAATGTTTCTTAGATTTGGGAAGGAGTAATTGCTATTCTTGTTACTGTTTTTTCGTTCAAAAATTTTATTCACCAATTTCTCAAAGTGTATTCTTTTTTATATGAAAGTAAGAAAAAATTTTGTTCTCTCTTGACATATTCTTTTTTCCTGTTTTTGTTTGTTTTGTTTTACTTGGAGTCTTGTACTTTCTCAAATGCTTAGAGCTCTTGAAGTTAACAGAACCATTTATGGATATTGATTTCATTTAATACCTTGGCTTTTTTTGTTTTTCTGTTTATTTTATTAAAAATCCTTGCTATGTATCTAGTTTTATTTGAATTACTCTGAAGTTGCTAGACCAGATAAACTCATTCATGAAAAATAGCTTATTGGAAATGATGCTGTCCTGTAGGTAGCTTTCAGGCATTCTGTGAACTGACGATGAATAAAGACTTCAAAGAAAGAGATGGTTTCTTGTGGCAGGTTGGCATTTGGATGTGCCTGGAATGATAGGAGTTGAGTAGTAAGAGAGAATTAGGGTTAGAATACAAACAAAGAAAAAGTATGCACACAACACCAATGATAATGAAGACTCTAAAACTCAGTAAATAATAGCCTTCCTAATTTTTCAGTTCTGTAGACTTACATTTGATAAATGAATAACCCATAAATATATATAAAATAAAATCTGCAAAAAATTTAAGTGATTCTCTCCATACAATGGTCACCATAAATGCACTTTCAAAAATAATGCTTTCTAGGATAGCAACATTTAAAAAAATTCCTTAATATCAAATGTAAAAGATCTTAATGGGATTTACTCATATTTGTTAGGACTTTATTGAACTATCATTGATATACAATCTTATAATGGTTTCAAATGTACAACACAGTGGTTCAACAGTTATATTATTACATCTTCACCTCCTCCAATGCAGTTACTATCTATCAAGATACAAAGATGTTAAAGAATCATTGACTGTATTCTCCATCCTGCACTACTGTCCCCATGACCAACACATATTGTGATTGTGAATTATTGTGCCCCTTTATCCCCTCCTCATCCCCCACAAGTAAGGGTGCACTGCTATATGTCATTAATATTGGTTAATAATAAATTTCATTCTAGAGACTGAAAGACTTGCCTTTTTTATTAATATTTATGCTTATCCCATGCTTTTGAAAAGGAGAATATTTGAAAAAGTCTATAAAAATGCTGATATTGTATAATTTTCACCAAAGCAAAGACCAGGATTATTTTTATTTTATGAATAGTAGAAGTGAGTAATAAACAACTATAGACTTTACTAAGAGAGAATCACTTAAACTTATGAGACATAATACCTTCTAGATGCTGATGTAGTACAAGTAAACAATGAGTTTGAAATTTCCTATGATTCATTAGTGCAAGGAAAGCAATGTGCAGGCATTTGAAGTTCAAGAGGAGTTATCATCGTCATTTTTCATAAGTTCCTCACTTGTTCTCCTTTTATTCTCCCAAATGAGAATCCATGATTAAGAATTTAAAATCTTTAATTAGTCTGACTTTGAACCTAGTCTCTGCTATATGTGAAATGTTTATCCCAAGTCAAGCTAATTTATCTCTCAGTCTGCCCTTTCTAATCTGTAAACAGGGATAATATCTTATTAGTTTGTTGTAAGAGCTGACAAAATGCATGTGAATTATTCTGCATAATATCTGGACCAAAGTAAGTACTAAAAATGTCGCCTATGATTAACACCATGCCATTACATGTGGTTTTATTGTATAAAAATTTGAGCGAGATGTCTGCATACATACCCTTTATCCAAAGAATCATATCATAATCTATTATTTCAAGATGGTACTCTTTTGTCAAGATTATCAGACTGCTAAAAAAAAATAGAAGCTAGAATATGAGCAACAGGATATAAATTCTAGTTAATTCTTAGATTATTTCAAATCTACTTCAGGGAGCCCCAGCTGAGTAGCCAAACTATGTAGATTATCCAGAGCTACAAGGAAGCCACTTTGACAGGAAGTCAGTGGTATTTTGGACAATTCTCTTAGCAGGTGCTCATTCATGCTGAACCTTTGTAGCAACCAGTGGCAGTTCCTTGAATCAAGAAAGCTCCCACACCTTTCCCTCCCATGTTGTTTACTTCTGTCTAAATACAATCATTCTTCAACTGTTATTTTTTTTCTGACATACCTTTTCAAGTATATAACAATCACAAATATGTAGTGTTTCTTATTTCTAATTTGTAATAAGATCAGAATAAAGTCACAGTTAATTAGTTTTTAAAGTTGCCTTTAAATATTTTTAATTTTAAAATTTGTATAATTTACTATACCAACAATAATCTCAAATGATGATATATGGAATAAAATATTCAGGGAGGAATCATTAGCCTTGACAACCAAAGCATGCTGCATGACCAGAATCACTGGTACCCCCTATGTGATTGTTAGAAAGCAGAAACTCAGGTCATAGCCCAGACCGACTGAGTCACTGACACAGCTCTAAGGTAGAGATTTTTATCTTCATCTTCCTTAATAGATACACCATAGCAATGATGATGCCTAATGTTGAATTTATTTTTAGAAACTATATGAAAATATTTCCTCACATTGAAGATCATTTAATCTAAAATCCCAAGTCTTTTCCACATGAATTATGCATTAGCCATGCTACTTAAATATCAGGGCTATAACTATTTTTCTGAGCCCTTCTTCATACTATTTTTCTCCTAAGAATTATTGGGTGCCTCCTATGAAATAGTATTTCTGTAATTCATTTTGAATCAAAATTTTATCTGCTATGGGCCAGAAAATTGGAAAGTATGTAATAATTAAACAATTAAGGTAAATTTGCTCTCAATTAGGCCTAAGTTATTCTTCAATGACCACAACTAGTGAATTTTATACATGAGTGGTATGATACCATTTTGCTGAATAAGAATATATAGTTTCTGTATTCTATATGTATGGCTTTTTTCAAAAATGGGAAATCTCAAATAAATCTAGGAAAATGAGGTTTTAATTAAATAATGATTATAATTTTATTGCTTTTACCTTAAATTATTTAAATAGAATGCCATGTTCCTTCTTATATCTATATGCTAATGTAAACAGCTATTCTATTTATGACCATATCTATATATTTTTTTAAAATGCATTAATTCTGACTTTATTCTGATCTTATTATAAATTGAAAACAAGAAACACAAGCCTGAGTAGAACAATTGAAATAAAGAAATAACTAGTTTTAATACCCATGCTTTATTTATTCCTTGAACATAATATCACCTGGAACACAAAGTTGATCTCTTTCCAGACATAAATTCCTATTATGTCATATGTTTTGTATCACATCATTGCATACTTATGAAAAACAGAATGCTTATATTAAACCACATTATATCATATTATAAACTAATCAAGTTTTGTTGAGAAGCTTTTCAAGATACATTTTGGATGACTGAACTATTTTATTAATTAAAAATGACTCAAATGACAAACAAAATGTTGTTAACTATACTGCCTTGCCAGGATTAAACATGAGCACTCAACTGAGTTTCTTTTTTCAGTTTTACAGCTACCTTGAAATTTTTAAAATAACAAGGCTGTGGTGAAAACACATACACCTCTGTAAGATATAGATGGCTTAGAAAACAATATGATAATCATAAGATAATTTCATATGCTTTCTAACTCAATTCGATTTTTACTTTAAGATTCTTCCTATAAAAGTCAGTCCAGAAAGAATTTAGATAGGTATACTTAAAGCCAATTTGACTGAAGTTTTTCTTTTGATTTTGGAAATAAGTGTAAATAATAAAATTTTGCTAGGAAGCAAGGGATGTGATAGAGATATGAATCTACCTCTTTGCTAGAAATTAGTCAACAGCACTTTGTGTTATGCTGAACAGTAATGAGATGAAATAAAGATATGAAAAAGCAGCATAATAAAAGAGCCAGATAAATTGTAGGAACCTTCTTAGATTTGTATAGGTAGGTATATGTATGGGATGATAGATTGTCAGCTGAAAATATGCTAGTACCTGAAATATTTGCAAATATTTGAAAATGTTGCAAAATATTCTACAATAAGTTAATTCATATCATCCTAGATTTAAAACTGACATCTGGTTTCTGATTCTGCATGTAAGCAGTTAGTAAGTCACCATTCTGTCCTAAAAACAAGTTAAAAGATAAAGACTGAAAAACCAACAACTCATTGTAGGTCCATGAGACAGGCAAGGAAACTGGGCAAATTGCTGTCCTCAGATTAGAGAGATAAATAGGTCAACATGAAGAGTAATGGCTTAGTGGAGCAGAGACTAAGTGCCAGGGTAGGGAAGCCTGCACTGTTCCTGATGAATTAGTGTGGAAAACTCTGAGAATTAAAACTCCAGGAGGACCCAGTCACAGAAAAGTCCCCCACAATCTTGGAGAGTTACCTCTTGAAGCTGGGCCAGCTTCTTACAGTAAATATTGGAAAAATATCCCCATGTACTTCCTGCTAGGAGAGGATTACAAAAACCATTTTGAAACACAGCATATCATGCTGTTCTTTTTAACAAGGTCTCCTCTCAGGAGGAACTAGTTAACCAAAGTGTAACCTGCTGGTATATTATCAGAGCCAAATTGATATGGGGTAAGGGAAATACACAACTCCAGTCAGTTCTAGCCTTCCATGTGGGAACAGGGAAATGCCCAACTGCAATCCCTCAAGCCATCTGCTCTCATAGTAAGAGTGAAGGAAAAAAAAACCCTCATAAACACTTGTGAAGTTCAGTCTTAAGGCACAGACTCACTAAAAACTAGTACCTAATCATAGGACTAGAGAACATTCCCCTTCCTCCTGCACCTTCACTGTATTATCATTTCCATTATGTACGGTTATCAAGAAAAAATTACAAGGCATAGTAAAAAGCAAAAATACAGTTTGAAGAGGCAGGAATATCAGAATCAGACATGGTAATGATGATGGAAATATCAGAATAGGAATTTAAAACAACTATGATTGATATGCTAAGGGCTCTATGGATAAAATAGACAACATGGAAGAACAGAAGAGCCATATAAGCAGAGAAATGGAAATGTTAAGAAAGAACCAAATAATGTAACAAAAATGAAAAATGTCTTTCATGGGCTCACTAGTAGACTAGATACAGCTGAGGAAAGAATTACTGAGTTTAAGGATCTCAGCAGACATCCAAAACTGAAAAAACAAAGTGAACAAAGAGTGAAAGAACAACAACAAAAAAAAAACAGAACATCTAAGAACTTTGGGACAACTACAATATTTAACATACACAGACTAGGGATACCACAAGAATAATAAACAAAAGAAATATTTGAAACAATAATGACTAAGAATTTCCCCAAATTCATGTCAGATATCAAACCAAAGACTCAGGCAGGCAGCTCAGGGACACCAAGAAGGAAAAATGCCAAGCACTACACTTACATATGTTATTTTCCAACTATAGAAAATCAGAGGTAAAGAAAAAATCCTGAAAGAAGCCAGAGTGGGGAAAAATAACTTACTTATACAGGAACAAGAAAAGAGTTACCTAGACTTCTGAGAAGTCATGCAAACAAGAAGATATTGGTATGAAATATTTAAAGTATTGAGAGAAAAACAAACAAAAACTTCTAAAATTCAGAACCTGCAAAATTATCTTCAAAAGAGAAGGAGAGGTAGTGGAAAAGATGGTGCAGTAGGAAGGCAAGGTGGAAACCTCCTCCCATTTACACACAGAAAAAGCAACTACTTTCAAATAGAACCAACCCTTAAAATGACCTGATGACAGAATAACAGACCATATGCACCTGGTGAAAAGAGGACCACACAGAGAAGGGTAAAGGGGGAAGAGCTGTGATTGATACAAGGCCCAAGCCTTTCCCTCTTCCTTCCCAGCCCACAATTAGGAGGAAGAGGAACAGAGTAGGGGGAGGGGATAAATAAATGCTCAGTAATCTGGCATAACTGGCACTGGAGATCTCCTCTGGGACTGTGAGTTCATATACACTGGAATGTGATGATTAATGGGGCTGGACACCAGGGAGAGTTGGAGCAATGCAGGGGGTTGAGACTCTTTGTCACCTGTGGAGAACAGGTGTGCTCTGTTGGTCCCCCTAAATCCAAAAGAGAGGCAAAACTTTGAAAGATGTACCAGCAACAGGCAATGTACCAGAAGGGCAGGGGTCAGATACAGCTCTTTCTGGAGGAGATAGGGCAGGTGGGTGACACTTTCCTAGTTCTACCTCAGCCCATCTGGTCAGGAATTTGCAGGATCTGGCTCAAAAACTTCCCTTCTCCCTCCCTGGTGGCTCAACCCCATGGCAGCACTTCCCTGTGTGCTGTCACACCTGGCCTGCTGGGCCCAGCAGTGGTTTTACTTGTTGCCTAACAGACAGGCAGTGGAATATACTTTCCTGGCTTTCATAGCTCTTCTTCACTTCAACTGGCTAGATGCTTGTGGGAACCAACTCTAAACTCTCCACTTGCTCCACTGACTCAATACTACTGTCCCTACAGTTTACCCACCCTGCCTGTCACTCTTGGAACAGCAGCAGTCTGCCATTGCTGATCTCAGGCATGAAATGGCCCCACCCACAATAAATCCCAGCAGAAGTTCCTCACATCAAACAAAGGGTATGCAGAGATTAGCTGTGGTGATCAACCCTACATTAGTGGTGCATAAGCAGAAAGGAAGGTCTCATGCACAGCCCACTATCAGCAACAGTGGCTCAGATACAAAAGAGAACCAGGCACAGGTGAGCAGGCTTGAGCTTCTGGCACCACAGGATGCTCATTTTATAAAGCCATTACTTTCAAGAACAGGAGGTATAGCTGATGTATCTAATATAAAGGAATTAATGTAGAAGCTGAGGCAAAATGAGGCACAGGAACGTTTCAAACAAAGAACAAGATAAAACATCAGACAAAGGGCTTTATAAAATTATCTTCCTGAGGAAGAATTCAAAGTAAGAGTCATAAGGATGCTCACTGATATGGGGAAATCAATTCAGGAGCTCAAAGAGAATTTCAACAAAGAGATAAAATAGATGAAAAAGAGCCACTCAGCACCAACAAATACAATAACTGAATGAAAAATAGAAGTGAGATAATGAATAGCAGACTGTAGGAAGCAAAGGCAAGAATCAGTGTGATGAAAGATAGAGGACTGCAGAGTAACAAAGCTGAGGAACAGACAGAAAAAAAAGAGTTTCTAAAAACGAGAAGATACTAACCTGTGTGACAACTCCAAACAAAACAACATTCTCATAATAGGGGACCCATAAGGATCAAAGAAAGACAAAAAGAGAAAATACATTTGAAAAAATAATATCTGAAAATACCCCCAATCTGAAAAAAGAGTAGTCACCCAGGTCCTGGAAGCACAGAGAGCTACTAACAAAGGAACCCCAGGAAGATGATAACAAGACACAGAATAATTGAAATGGCAAAGATTAAAAATGAAGAGGGAACTTTAAAAGCAGCAAGAGAGAGGCAGACAGTTACCTATAAAGTAAACTCCATAAAGCTATTAGCAGATTTCACAGCAGAAATTTTACAGGCCAAAAGGGAGTAGCATGACATATTAAAAGTATTGCAAAAGAAGAACTTATAACCTAGCAAGATCATGATTCAGAATTGAAGGGGAGATTAAAATTTTCCCAGATAAGCTATGGTTGAAAGAATTCACCACCACTAAACCAGTCTCAGAGGATATGTTACAGGGACTACTTTAGATGTTCTTCAGTCTAAACATTTTTCATGAGTGAAAATAAACCTATAGTAAATGTAGTAGACCAATTGATTACTAAACAAGTATGAAGTTAAAAAAACATAGGGTAGCAGAATGGATAAAGAAACAAGACACAGCTACATGCTGTGTACAAGAGAGTCATCTCAGACCTAAAGACTGAAAGTGAAGGCATAGAGAAATATATTTCATGAAAGTAAAATGGAGAAAAAAGCAGGAGAAACAGTACATATATCAGACAAAAGAGACTTTAAAACAATGAAAGTAACAAGAGACAAAAGACATTACATAATGAAAAAGGAATCAGTTCAACATGAGGATATAACAACTGTATATATTTATGCACCCAACATAGGAGCATCTAAATATATAAAGCAAATGCAGACATAAAGGGAGAAATAACAACACAATTATATTAGGTGATTTTTAACACCCCACTTACATCAGTGGATAGCTATCCAGACATAAATAAATAAGGAAATAGAGGCATTGAACATTGCAGTAGACCAGATGAACTTAACAGATATATCAGAACATTTCACACAAATGCAGCAAAATACATATTTTTCTCAAGAGCACATGGAATAGTCTCCAGAATAGATTACATATTAGGACACAAAAACAGTCTGAATAAATTTAAAAAGACAAATTTTACCAAGTATCTCTTCAGACTACAATGGTATGAAACTAGAAACCAATATAATGAAGAAAATGAAAGAAAACCACAAACATGTGGAGGCTTAAACAACTTTCTTCCAAGTAATCAATGGATCAATGTACAAATCAAAGAGGAAATCAGACAATACATAAGACAAATCAAAACAAAAACTCAAGGGTTCAAAATATGTGGGTTGCAGCAAAAGTAGTTCTAAGAGGGAAGTACGTAGCAAAAGAGGCCTACCTCAAGAAGTGAACAGTTCCAAGTAAACAATCTAAACTCACAACTAAAGGAACAAGAAAAAGAACAACAAAAAAATCCCTGAAATTTAATAGAAGGAGGGACATAATAAATATAGGAACAGAAATAAATAAAATAGAAAGATTATGAAAACAGTACAAAAAAATGAAACCAAGAGCTGGTTCTTTGAGAAGATAAACAAAAAGACAAATCCCTAGCCATAGTTTGAAGAAAAAAAAGGGGGCACAAATAAACAAAATCAGAAAGGAAAAAGAATATACAATTGACAACAGAGAAATTCAAAGAATTGTAACAGAATTATATGAAAAATTATATGCCAATAAATTGGACAACCTAGAAGACATGGACAAATTCCTAGAAAAGTACAATCTTCCAATAATGACCGAGGAGGAAACAAAATCTGAACATACCTATTATCAGTAATGAAATTTAAATGAAAACAAAAACTCCCGACAAACAAAAGTTGAGGACTGATGACTTCACATCCAAGTTGTACCAAAAATTTAAAGAACTAACACCCACACTTCCTAAAGTATTCCAAAAAATGAAGAGGAGGGAATACTTCAAAACTTAATCCACAAGCCGAGTCTTACTCTAATATGAAAACCAGACAAAGACACTACAAAAGGAAAACTACAGACCAATAACCCTGAACACAGATGCAAAAATCCTCAACAAAATATTAGCAAACCAATTCAAAAATTCATCAAAAGGTCATCCATCATGACCAAGTGGGGTTTATTCTAGGGATGCAAGGATGGTACAATACTCATGAATCAATCAATGTGATACACTACATTAACAAAAGGAAAGATAAACCATATGGTCATCTCAGTAGATGCTGGAAAAGCATTTGACAAAATTCAACATCCATTCATGATAAAAACTCTCAGCAAATGGGTATAGAGGGAACATACCCCAATATAATAAAGGCCATACATGACAAACCCACAGCTAACATCATACTGATCAGTTAAAAGCTGAAAGCTTTTCCTCTATAATTAGGAACAAGACAAGGATGCCCACTATCACCACTTTTATTCAACATAGTACTGGAAGTCATAGCCATGGTAATCAGATAAGAAAAAGAGATAAAAGGCATCCAAATTTGTAAGAAAGAGGTAAAAGCGTCATACATGCAGAAAATAGAATGGTTTATATAGAGGAACCCAAAAGACTCCACCAAATTATTATAACTAATAACTGGATTCAGAAAAATCACAGGATACAAAATTAATGTACAGAAATTTGTTGGTTTCCTATATACGAACAACAAACTAGCAGAAAAAGAAATCAAGAAACAATTCCATTTCCAATTGCATCAAAAATGCTAAAATACCTAGGAATAAAACCTAACCAAGGAGGTGAAAGACCTATACTCTGAAAACTATAGGACACTGATGAAAGAAATTGAAGAAGACGTAAATAAATGGAAATCTATCTCATGTTCATGGATAAGAATAATTAATATTGTCAAAATGGCCTTACCCCCAAAGCAATTTATATTTAATCAAATCCCTATCAAAATACTAACAACATTTTTCAATGAACTACAGCAAATAATCCTATATGGAACAACAAAAGACATTGAATAGCCAAAGCAAACTTGGAAAAGAACAAAGATATGTGTATCATGATCCCTGACTTCTGACTATACTACAAAGGTATGGTAATTAAAATATGGTGAGAAGAACAGACCCATAGACCAAGGAAACAAATACAGAGACCAGAAATAAATCCACACATATATTGTCAAATAATATATGATAAAAGAGTCAAGAGTATACAATGGGGAAAGACAGTCTCTTCAATTAATGATGTTGGGAATACTGGACAGTTACATGCAAGAGATGAAACTGGATTACTGTCTAACTCCATACACAAAAGTAAACTTGAAATGGGTTAAAGACTTAAATATAAGACATCAATCCATAAAACTCTTAGAAGAAAACCTAGGCAAAATCTCTTGAACATAAACATGAGCAATTTTGTTCTGGACACATCTCTCCAAGGAAAACAAAATAAAAACAGATAAGACTACATCAAACTAAAAAGCTTCTATACAGCAAAGGATACCATCAACATAACGAAAAGGCAACCTACAGTGTGGGAGAATATATTCATAAATGATTTATCCAATAAGGGGTTAACATTAAAAAATATATAAGGGAACTTATATACCCCAACACCTAAAAAACACAAATAACCCAATTTAAAAAAAAGGGCAGAGGACCTGAATAGACATTTTTCTAAAGAAATAATACAGATGACCAACAGGCACATGAAAAGATGCTCCATATCACTAATCACCAGGGAAATGCATATCAAAACCACAATGAAATATCATCTCAGTCAGTGGCCAGTCAGAATAGCCACTATCTAAAAGGCAAGAAACAGGAGTTGGCGAGGATGTGGAGAAAATGGAATCCTTGTGTAGTGTTGGTGGGAATGCAAATTGGTGCAGCCACTGTGGAAAGCAGTATAGATATGCCTCAAAAAACTAATAGAAATACCATACCACCTAGTAACTCCACTCCTTGGAATTTACTTGAAGAAAGCAAAGTCTCTGATTCAGAAAGATATATGCACCCCTATGTTTATTAAAACATTATTTACAATAGCTAAGATATGGTAACAATCAAAGTGCCCATTGATAGATGAGTGGCTAAAGAAGATGCAGTGCTTATGCATGCTGAAATATTATTATTGAGCCATAAAATGAAAGAAATCCTGCCGTTTGTAATGACACAGATGAACCTAGAACATATTATTCTAAGTGAAATAAGGCAGGCAGAGAAAGACAAATGCCATATGATTTCACTTATTTGTGGAATCTAAAAACAAAACAAAATAAACAAAATAGCAGTAAACTCATAGACATTGAGAAGTGACTGGTGGTTACCATGGGGGAGGGGCTGGAGTGAGAGGGTAGGGTGAGTGAGGGGGATAAAGAGGCACAAAATCTCAATCATTACATAAAATAGTGGATGAAAATACACTAAGAGAGCATAATCAATAGTTCTATAACATGTTGACGACAGTAACTATACTAGGTGGAGTATTTAATAGTATATATAACTTCTGAATCACTATGATACACACTTGAAACCAATATAATGCTGAATATAAGCTACACTTCAATTAAAAAATATTAACTAAGCACATTAAGAGATTCACAACTAATTGTAAAGTAGAAAACTATAATAATGTACTGTATAATAAACCTTATGTGAGTGTCGTCTCTCAAAAGTCTTACTATACTGTATGAATCCTCCATGTAATGTGTGGTAAAATGCCTATGTGATGAAATGATGGGAGGTAGATTATGTAGTCACTGTCATGTAGCATTATTGACTTTTTGACCATGTGTTAGGAGGGTCATCTGCTTATGGATAGCAGATAACCATGGTTAACTGAATCAGGGAAGAAAGCAAAACCATGGATAAGGGGGATTATTGTATACATTTAGTAACATTTTAGTTACCTCATCTTGAAGACAAGCCTTATACAATTAATTGTTCTTTAACAGCATTCTTCTGAGTAATATTTAAACAGTAAGACAAAATTGTAGGAAAAAATAATCAGAATGTTAGGCAGAACTTCAAAAACATAAAATTGTATAAAAAAGGGAAATATGTATGGTTATGCTGATACATGAAGCTTTAAGAAAACTCAAGCAGGCAAATAGTGTCCATTTAGCTTATATAATAAAGTGAGCAGTTTTCTAATGCTCTTTAGAGGCTAAAAATATATAACTGCCTTGTTAACAGTGAGGAAAGAATAAAAGAAATGGGGATCATCCTTTTGAACCTATAGCAATGTCTACCTTATTGATATCTATTCTACTTATAATGTCACTTAATCTGTATTTAATTTCTTTAAACTTCTGTTTTTTCTCCAGCTTAAGAAATAAGTATTTAAAAGTCAAAAAATGATCAAAACACAGGGAGTAAATTCTAGACTTAAATTACAGGCAGTGTAACACATATCTACAGAGGCTGCTATAATTTACAAACTGAGTATTTGAAAAATATCCTTTTATCTACTTTGCAATTGTCTAATTACATTCCAAGTATCATGAAATATTAGAAATAGAAGGGATGTTAAAGGCAGAAGCTTTGTAACTCCCATATTTACAGAATGAGGAGTGGAAGCCCAAGGACATAAAACTGGCTTGTGGGAAAGGGCATAATCTTAAACTTTTCATTCCAGTTCAAACGTTCTTCCTAGCCTACTGTCAGTATTAGATAGGTGATTTATGAATATACTAGTAGGGCTCTTACAAAGTTCAACTTGCAAAATATGTGATAATCTTTTAAAGTAAATGAAAACAATAAAAACATGGGTCAGAAAGTAATATAAAACAGACATTATTTTATATCAGTGAAGACTAATAACACAGCATGACTAAGTAAGTTAGACAGTTATAAAGGTTGTAGTTATTTCGTTGGTGTTAAAATGTATTATCTCCAAGCAAGTGTGTTTTCCACACATCACTTCTCATGGCAGAAACATTTTTTTACTACAAAGCTATAGAAATTAAGATAGTGTGGTCTTCCATAAGAACAGAAATACAGATAAGTGGAGGAAATCAGTATAGAATGAAGTTCAGACAATCAAAATAGACATTGACATAGGGCTGGTGGTTGGTGTCAAATATGTGTTTATAGTACAATAAATGATGCTTTATAGAAAGAGAATATACTATATAATAGCCATATATACTGACACTGTACATAAAGAACGCCGATAGGGAGGATGGAATACCATGCAGGAGATTTTTTTCTTTACCAGCAATAATTTGTGGTAGAGCAGCAGTATTGTTCTGTGTATAAGGCATGATGCAGCAAATGAGAAATTAAGAGATATTCTAATTATTTCATTCTTGCATTCTTGGGAACCAGAATTTTTAGTGCAGAAAAAAGAAAACATAGATGTAGTATAAAGATTAAGTAAACACCCTAGCATCACAAATTTAAGTCAAAGATAATAGCATGACAAGTTTTATTGACTATCTATTATCTCTCCTTCCTAGCTTATCCCTTGGAAAGGCCTAGAAACAGTCACCAATCAAACAGCAATGAACAAACCTAGTGGTCAGATTTTGCTTTATCCAAAGAGCCTTGTTTTTAAATTAAATTTTGCAACTGTAAAATATATGGCTGCTCCTTCACTTTCAGTTTCTGACTATTGTGAAGAATAAGTCTCATGGCTAATGCCAACTCATAACTATGCAGGGAAGGGAAAATTAGGAAAGATAGTTACAGCTTAGCTAAATTGACACCATATAAATCCATGACACAGGATGACTATTTATGCACATAAATAGTGGGTGATGAAGTAATAGAGAATCATAAGGAAATAATTCACATAAAAGTTAAGATAGGGGTCATTGGAAGGGAGGTCACTGTGACTGAAACAGGGTAAATAATGGGTTTTTAGCAGTGGGTAGCCAAGTTCTATTTTGATTTAGGTTGTCATTAAAACATGTTCTATAATATTATTCAGTAATCTATAAAACTGTTTCAAATGCTTTTATATATGTATGTTTTATTTTTCAAAACAATTATTCTAAAAAGAACAAAGATGAATTTGTTTTTGAGGTACCAATGAGATATCCAAGAAGAGTCATGAAGTTTAGTTTTATGTATGTTTGGAGTTCAGGAATAATATTCGACTTAGAAGTATAGATCTTTTTCATCAGTATGTAATCATAAGAATGCAAGAAATGCAAAAAGAGACTTGAGCTAAAACCAGAGCCATGGAGTAGGCAAAGAAAGATTCTGATTAATACTGAAAAAAGAAAGGAAAAACATGCTATTTATGGTGATCTTTATCCCAAATAGTTCTTGCTGTTTAAAATGTTCGATGAAAGTGGTTTCTGAAATAATTCTTTTCACTGTGAAGATTAGTACACATGGTAAAGAAACAGGGACACATGCCAGTAAGTTAAATACTTTTTAAACTTCTTTCTCTAGACATTCATGACAAATGTCATTCTTAGAAAAACTGTTGGAAATGATCTTTTGATTTCCTCAGTGTGTCAAATTTGATATTTTAGTACAACTTTCATTTTACTTTTATAATATGCTCAGTTTATTTTTATAATCCATCACTTTTGTTCTATGGATCTACTAGGGATTATGGCATGAAAATTTGACTAACTTTGTTATTTTTTAAATGCTAGAAAAATATTTATTTTTAAATGATTGCTATGAAGTTCCAGTTTATTCACTGAGTGTATTACTTATCATTTCAGGCTTTTTGGTTCTTTTCTAGTGTCTATAGCAGTAATTCCATTTGATTCCCTGAAAAGAAACACTAAAATTCAATCTTCACAAAAACTGTACTTTGAATATGTATACTTTAATTTCATCAAAGTTGAGCAATTAGTTTTATCAAAATCACATATTTAGTTTTAAACTCTGAAAAAAATCACTCTTAACTAAAACATCTATCCTTGAGGTAATTTCCATTTGCTAAGTCTCCACGGAACACTTGAAATAAAACTGAAGTACTCTTGAATGTATGCTGCATATACTTATAAAAATTTCATATGTTTGAGGAGGCGCCAAGATGGCAATATGAGTAGAGCAGTGGAAATCTCCTCCCAAAACCATATATATTTTTGAAAATACAACAAATACAACTATCCCTAAAGAGAGACCAGAAGATACAGGACAACATCCAGGCTACATCTATACCTGCTAGAACCCAGCACCTTGTGAAGGGGGTACAAGCCGTAGCCCAGTGGGACCCAAGTGCCCCTTACCCCAGCTCCCGGTGGGAGGAGAGGAGTTGGAATGGGGATGGAGAAGGAGCCAGGACTGCTAAATACCCAGCCCTAGCCATCCACACCAGAGCACAGACACAGTGCATGGTGTGCTGGATACTAGGGAAACAACAGTAAAATCTGCAGACCATAGCTGGTGTCCCTGGGACAAAGAAAAGTGAGTGCTTTTTGGAAGTCTTAAAGGGACAGGGACCACACATTATATGGAAGCATCCTGGGACACTAAGCCCAGCAGCTGGGAATCCCAGGGAACTCCTGGTGCCCTAACCCCCTGGGCAGCAGCACAGCTCTGAGGCCCCTCAATGTGATAAACAGCCTCCCACCTCTTCCCCATGTGGCTCAGATCTGCCATAGAGGAGCAGGAGACTGAGACTAGCCACGCCCATAGCAACCACGGAGCTTACTCCACAGGAGATGGGCAAGAATCAGAGAACCCATCTGCATGCAGCTTCCCAGCACAAGCTACTTGGGGTCACCACTCTCGCAGGAGAGAAAAGCCACAAACTGGCAAGAAGGAATGTTCTCCCAGCCGATACACGCACCAGCTCCCCCAACTACTTCTATCACCATGAAAAGGCAGAAGAATTTGATCCAGACCAAAATCACAGAGACAACCCCTGAGAAGGAGCTTGGAGAGATAGACCTAACCAATCTTCTTGAAAAAGAACTCAAACTAAAGGTCAAAACCATGTTGATGGATCTGCAGAGAAATATGCAAGAGCTAAGGGATGATGCCTGGAGGGAGATTACAGAAATGAAACAATCTCTGGAAGGATTTATAAGCAGAATGGATAAAATGCAAGAGGCCATTGATGGAATAGAAACCAGAGAACAGGAACACATAGACGCTGATGCAGAGAGAGATAAAAGGATCTCAAGGAATGAAACAATATTAAGAGAACTGTGTGACCAATCCAAAAGGAACAATATCCATATTACAGGGCTACCAGAAGAAGAAGAGAGAGAAAGGGGATAGAATAAATAATTGGTGAAAACTTCACCAAACTCGGGGAGGAAACAATCGATCAGACCATGAAGGACACAGAACTCCCAACAGAAGGGACCCAATGAGGACAACATCAAGACACATAATAAATAAAATGGCAAAATCAAGGACAAGGACAGAGTTTTAAAGGCAGCTAGAGAGAGGAAAAAGGTCACCTACAAAGGAAAATCCATCAGGCTACCATCAGACTTATCAACAGAAACCTTACAGGCCTGGAGAGAATGGCATGGTATATTTAATGCAATGAAACAGAAGGGCCTTGAACCAAGAATACTGTATCCAGTGTGATTATCATTGAAATATGAAAGAGGGATTAAACAATTCCCAGAGAAGCAAAAATTGAGGGAATTTGCTTCCCACAAACCACCTCTACAGGGTATTTTAGAGGGACTGCTCTAGATGGGAACACTCCAAAGACTAAATAGATTTCATCAGAGAAAATAAAATCACACCAAAGAAAGCAGACCAACCAAGTACTAACTAAAGCAAAAAAATAAAATCAACTACCCAAAAAAGCAGTAAAATGAAACACAAAAGAGCACAGAATAAAACAACCAACATACAAAGAATGGAGGAGGAGGAATAAGAAGGTAGAGAAATAAAGAATCATCAGACAATGTATGTATAACAGCTCAGTAAGTGAGATAAGTTAGCCTGTAAGATACTAAAGAAGGTAACCTTGAGCCTTTGGTAACCACCAATTTAAAGCCTGCAATGGCAATAAGTACATATCTTTCAATAGTCGCCCTAAATCTAAATGGACTGAATGCACCAATCAAAAGACACAGAGTAATAGAATGGATAAAAAACCAACCCATCTACATACTGCTTACAAAAAACTTACCTCAAACCCAAAGACATGCACAGACTAAAAGTCAAGGGATGGAAAAAGATATTTCATGCAAACAACAGGGAGAAAAAGAAGGTGTTGCAGTACTAGTATCAGACAAAATAGACTTCAAAACAAAGAAAGTAACAAGAGATAAAGAAGGACATTACATAATTATAAAGGGCTCAGTCCAACAAGAGGACATAACCATTATAAATATATATGCACCCAGTACAGGAGCACCAACATATGTGAAACAAACACTAACAGAACTAAAGGAGGAAATAGAATGCATTTATTTTAGGAGACTTCAACATGCCACTCACCCCAAAGGATAGATCCACTGGACAGAAAATAAGTAAGGACACGGAGGCACTGATCAACACACTGGAACAGATGGACCTAATAGACATCTCTGTAAATCTACATCCAAAAGCAACAGGATACACATTCTTCTCAAGTGCACATGGAGCATTATCCAGAATAGACCACATACTAGGCCACAAAAAGAGCCTCAGTAAATTCAAAAAGTTTGAAATACTACCAACCAACTTTTCAGACCACAAAGGTATAAAACTAGAAATAAATTGTACAAAGAAAACAAAAAGGCTCACAAACACATGGAGGCTTAACAACATGCTCCTAAATGATCAATGGATCAATGAACAAATTAAAACAGAGATGAAGGAGTGTATGGAAACAAATGACAACAACAAGACAAAGCCCCAACTTCTGTGGGATGCAGCAAAAGCAGTCCTAAGAGGAAAGTATATAGCAATCCAGGCATACTTAAAGAAGGAAGAACAATCCCAAAGGAATAGTGCAACATCAAAATTATCGAAACTGGAAAAAGAAGAACAAATGAGGCTGAAAGTCAGCAGAAGGAGGGACATAATAAAGATCAGAGAAGAAATAAAAGAATTGAGAAAAATGAAATAGAAAAAAATCAATGAAAACAAGAGGTGGTTCTTTGAGAAAATAAACAAAATAGATAAGCCTCTAACCAGACTTATTAAGAGAAAAAGAGAATCAACACACATCAACAGGATCAGAAACAAGAAAGGAGAAATCACGATGGACCTCACAGAAATACAAATAATTATTAGAGAATACTATGAAAACCTATATGCTAACAAGCTGTAAAACGTGGAAGAAATGGACAACTTCCTAGAAAAATACAACCTTCCAGGACTGATCCTGAAAGAAACAGAATATCTAAACAACCCAATTACCAGCAAAAAAAATTGAAGTGGTAATCATGAAATTACCCAAGAACAAAACCCCTGGCCATATGGATTTACCTCGGAATTTTATCAGACATAAAGAGAAGACATAATACCCAGTCTCCTTAATGTTTTCCAAAAAATAGAAGAGGAGGGAATACTCCCAAACTCATTCTATGAAGCCAACATCACCCTAATACCAAAATCAGTCAAAGACCCCACCAAAAAAGGAAACTACAGATCAATATCCCTGATGAACATAGATGCAAAATACTCAACAGAATATTAGCGAACTGAATTCAAAAATACATCAAAAGGATCAAGTGGGATTCATCCCAGGGATGCAAGGATGGTACAACATTCGAAAATCCATCAACATCATCCACCACATAAATAAAAAGACAAAACTGCATTATCATCTCCATAGATGCTGAAAAAGCATTCAACAAAATTCAACATCCATTCATGATAAAAACAATCAATACAATGGGCATAGAGGAAAAGTACCTCAACTTAATAAAGGCCATATATCATAAACCCACAGCCAACATCATACTGAACAGTGAGAAGCTGAAAGCTTTTCCTCTGAGATAGGGTACAAGGCAGGATGCCCACTCTCTCCACTGTTATTCAACATAGTACTGGAGGTCCTAGCCATGGCAATTAGACAAAACGAAGAAATTCAAGGAATCCAGATTGGTAAAGAAGAAGTTAAACTGTCACTATTTGCAGAAGACATGATATTGTACATAAAAAAAATCCCTAAAGACTCCACTCCAAAACAACTAGAGCTAATATCAGAATTCAGCAAAGTTGCAGGATACAAAATTAACGCACAGAAATCTGTTGCTTTCCTGTACACTAACAATGAAATAATAGAAAGAGAAATCAGGAAAACAATTCCATTCACAATTGCATCAAAAAGAATAAAATACCTAGGAATAAACCTAACCAAGGATGTGAAAGACTTATACTCTGAAAACTATAAGACACTCTTAAGAGAAATTAAAGAGGACACAAACAAATGGAAACTCATCCCATGCTCTTGGCTAGGAAGAAGTAATATCGTCAAAATGGCCATCCTGCCCAAAGCAATATATAAATTTGATGCAATCCCTATCAAATTACCAACAGCATTCTTCAATGAACTGGAACAAATAGTTCAAAAATTCATATGGAAACACCAAAGACTCCAAATATCCAAAGCAATCCTGAGAAGGAAGGATAAAATTAGAGGATATCTTGCTCCCCAACTTCAAGCTCTACTACAAAGCCAGAGTAATCAATACAATTTGGTACTGGCACAAGAACAGAGCCACAGACCAGTGGAACAGAATAGAGACTCCAAACATTAACCCAAACATATATGGTCAATTGATATATGATAAAGGAGCCATGGACATACAATGGGGAAATGACAATCTCTTCAACAGATGGTGCTGGCAAAACTGGACAGCTTCTTGTAAGAGAATGGAACTGGATCACTGTCTAACCCCGTACACAAAAGTAAATTCGAAATGGATGAAAGACCTGAATGTAAGTCATGAAACCGTAAAACTCTTAGTAAACAACATAGGCAAAAATCTCTTGGACATAAATATGAGTGACTTCTTCATGAACATATCTCCCTGGACAAGGGATCCAAATGCAAAAATGAGCAACTGGGACTAAATCAAGCTGGGACTAAATCAACAACAACAAATGTTGGCAAGGTTGTGGAGAACGGGGAACCCTCCTACACTGCTGGTGGGAATGTAAATTAGTTCAACCATTGTGGAAAGCAGTGTGTAGGTTCCTCCAAAAGCTCAAAATAAAATACCATTTGACCCTGGAATTCCACTTCTAGGAATTTACCCTAAGAATGCAGCAGCCCAGTTTGAAAAAGACAGATGCACCCCTATGTTTATCGCAGCACTATTTACAATAGCCAAGAAATGGAAGCAACCTAAATGTCCATCAGTAGATGAATGGATAAAGAAGATGTGGTACAAATACAAAATGGAATATTATTCAGCCATAAGAAGAAAACAGATCATACCATGGATGGAGCTAGAGGGTATTATGCTCAGTTAAATAAGCCTTTTGGAGAAAGACAAATACCAAAAGACAAGTACTCATCTGTAGAGTATAAGAACAAAGAAAAACTGAAGGAACAATACAGCAGCAGAATCACAGAACCCAAGAATGGACTAACAGTTTCCAAAGGGAAAGGGACTGGGGAGGATGGGTGGGAAGAGAGGGATAAGGGGGATAAATAAAGGGTACATTATGATTAGCATGTATAAAGTGGGTGGGGGGGGCACAGGGAGGGCTGTACAACACAGAGAAGACAAATAGTGATTCTACAGCATCTTACTATGCTGATGGACAATGACTGTAATGGGGTTTGTGGAGGGTACTTGGTGAAGGGGGTAGCCTAGTAAACATAATGTTCTTCATGTAATTGTAGATTTATTATAACAAAATAAAATAAAAAAAATAAAATAAAAAACGAATGTGATACAGGAACAGCTAGATGGCAGAGTTTCACAGTGCAATGTATGGTGAAAATGCATGGAGCTTTCATGCCTGTCTCAGGGGTGCCACTCTTCAAGCACCTCCATGAATCAAAGAGCTCTCTGAATCCTGTCCTGGATTTTTATGAAGGCTTCATTACATAGTCATGATTGATTAAATCATTGGTCATTGGCAATTCCTGCAACCTCTGCCCCTTTTCTCTCCACAGAGACTAAGGAGGTGAGTGCCTGAAGTGCCAACCCTCTAATCACATAGTTGATTCCCTTGGCAGCCTGCCCCATTCTTCAGTTACTTAAAGACTTTCCTAACATCACCTAATAAACATTACAAAAGACACTTATATTGCTCTTATCACAGGAAATTACAAGTGTTTTAGGGGCTCTGTGCCAGCTCTGAGCTCTGCGCAGTTTGAAAACCAAATATACACTTTTATTATAACTCACAATATTACACTTGGTTATTCAATGTGTTAGTCTTGTTACCTTTATATCAGGGTTTTTTAATGTTAAAGAGCAATAAACTTATCTCTATGAGTTTAAAAAAAATCCACATGATAAAAATCGGTGAGCTTGAAAATCATCTGACTAGATCGAACTGATGTAACTAGAAAAATAGAAATGTTAAAGAGCATTCATATGAGTGTACTTAAATATCTAATTAGTTTTATTTAATGATTCATGAATAAGACAGCATCCCATGTAACAAATATAAGGATGCTCAGAGCAGTTGTACAAAATGGAAGGATTTTATAGGTAGTAATGGGGTGTGACAAGGAAGTTATTAGCAAAAGAAAAAGGATTGCTTCAGGAAAGGTCACCTTTCCTTAGGGTGACTGCATCAGTCTTATCATACAACTTACTTCACTAGTTCAAATCAGGAAAATACAGACTGATTGGTTTGAAATTCCATTCCTAGATGGACTGAAACTGTAATTTTAGTTAAGGTATTGAGTCTTAGTGAGGCTTAATGTTAGTAACTCCATTTTGGGCCTGTTGTTTCTTTGTAAAAGAAGAAATTTATAATAACCAGAAAGACTAACTAAAAATTTCATCAATAAGTTCCATACAGCTCAAACAGATTTTTAAAAATGGGAGAAAAAAAATGCTTCTTTTTATTCACATTGAGTTGTAAAATATGAAAGTTTAAGTGAATACATTGCCACTAAACTTTCATTTATAATCATTGATATTATTTTTATCCCCTTTAAAATATTTAAAATACAATAAGTTATTAAAATTAGTGCCTCATATCTTTTTATCAAGTACTGAAATAATGTGCTGTTAAGTATATACTTAGAGAGGATGAAAGCATGTAGAACTATAGTCTATTTAAAGTCTCAGCACATTCCATTTAATTTATAGGAACCCATGGAAAGAACCACATGAACTTTACTTCCATGTTAAAAAGCAGCAGTTTTTTTGTATAGTTTGTGACACATTAGTTGGAAATCAGTATCTCATATGTAATTTTTATCAATCATGAAAAACTTATCACATGAGATTTTAACATACAAGCCTGCACTGAATTCTTTCAAACTGACAGTATCCATCACAATTTTACTTGATACTTGAGATTTTTTTTTCACAAAGGCAGGCAAAACCACAACGAGCCTTTTAATTTTAATTTCAAGTGTATTTGACCAATGTCAGATAGCTGTTACAAATAAAGACATTCTTGATTTCGGAATCATATACTTGCTTTGGGGTTTCTGTCCTGTTCTCTATCAAACAGTGACTAAAGTCAAGGCAGTAAATTTTGGAGGTCCCAAATTTTCCACAAATAAAGTAGTCCTTGAACTGACTGCCTTCCCAATCATACATGGTTTGTTGTAAGGATGAAATAAAATAATATTTATAAAAGAGCTCTAGAACTTATAAATAATTCTTTAAACGCATACCATTGTTACTTTTCTGGGTTATATAATTCTAAATGACATCACTGGTTTTGTATCATGGTATATTAATATTGAGGTAGAAATAATATTGAAAGCAGCAAAGAACATATTTTTAAAATGTAGAAAATGTGTGAAAGGATTTCAGTCCCAAGTGGAACCAGAAGAAATGCATTGAAGAATCTCGTGTATGCACTTACAGAATAATAGAATTTAAGAATTGAAAAAAATTAATTTCCTGGAAATGCCTGATGTACAGAAGACTGAGACTTATCTCCTGACCAATGAACATCTGCAAGACTTTCACCCCATCCTCAAGCCAATGAATTTACTGGTTGACTTTAGCTGGACTTCTGCTATGGACTCTTTGTAGTCCTTACCTATAAATACAGCCTGTCCCAAACTGTTAATGGATTTACCTATAGCTTGCTAGTTTGTGTGTCCCAAATTGAATTCCTTTGCTATTCCCAAATAAACTCAATTTCTGGTAGCATGTCCACTTTGTGCAAGCCTGCCTCAGTTTGTCCTTTATTTAAGTTGACACAGGCAAATATTCAGACACATATTAAAATAAAAATAAACATATAGTCATTAAATTTGATTATTTGAAAAATGCTGCATTGTTCCTAAAAAGGAAACAATGATTGATATAGCTATACTGTCCTTGAAAGATTTTTTATTTAATGATGAAATAACTAATATTAAACTGTAGGTTAAATGAGCGCAGTGTTGGGAATACTATATTTGTGATCAGAAGTGTTATGCAGTTTTATTTGTTATTTAGATTGCATATTGATGGTCAAAGGAGTGGTAACAGAAATATGCAATTCTAATTCACCAGTTACATATACTAGTTAATTTATGTTTGAGCCAGTAATAAAGCAGAACCTATTATTACGTAGCTAGTATAGGACATAGGCAGTTTGGGCACCAAATAATTGGTATTCAGTAAAATAAACTTGTCATCTCAATAGAGATGGATGGAACAGCCTGAAGCTTATGTTTTAATTAAATAAATATCTCACTGACATTAAGATGTTCCTGTTGGCCGAGGATGGGGTTTTACAAAGTCTTTGTAAGTAATATATCAGTTGTAGAGCCAGTATGTGGATTGAACTAGTTTACAAGAATGAGTGCTTTGGTACTTTTCACTGAAGGAATAATCACCCTTCCATTTGATTCATAATCTGCTGAGCTCCTGTCAAAACTAAATGTGTTTCTTTTTATCCATCAAATTAAGAACAACTCAAGAATATTTGTCACATACTTGGAATCATGCAGCAAGTTTATAATACTCTGTGTTTGGCTTCTTTCATTCATAATTTTTTCAAAATACTATGCCATTTTATGATGTATCACAATTTGTTTATCCATTCACCATTTGTTGGACATTGTGCTCTTTCCAGATTTTGGCAATTATGGAAAAGGCTGGTGTAAGCATTCACATGCTGATTTTCCCTTGAACTTAACGTTTTTATATCTGGTGAGCAAACCACATATGAATGGGGTGTCTAGGTTATATCTTACATTGTATGTTTAACTCTTAAGAACTGCCAAACTGTTTTCCAAAATGGCCTAATCATTTTACATGTTCAGTAGCAATGTAGGAAAGCTGCAGCTGTGTTGTGTCATTTACAATACTAGGAATTGTCAAGTCAAGTTTTGTTGTTAGGTTTTATTGGAGCCATTTTAATGGATTTTTAGTAGTGCCTTATAGGAAGAATGGAAATTTTATGGCCAGGATTCTCACCTGATTCTATTGTCTCCTATTGTAAACATTGTATACATACTTAGCCTGCTTCCATGCCTGATGGCAGTAAGCTGTTTTCTGGCTCATATAGCCACCCAGAGGGAACTGTCAGTCATAGAAGTATTGGTGGGTGGGAAGGACAGAGGGGAGCAGGAAGTGGTAGAAGCAGAGCCCGGGGCTGGGAATCAGGAGAGAGCAGAGGCTGGCAGAGGGAATCTGTGGAGACCTGTGTGGGAAATGGAGAGGGAAAGTGTGGAACCCAGTGATGGAGAGCAGGAGGAAGTGGATTCAGAGTCACCAGCAGAGGCAGCACCTGGGAAGCAGAGCCTGAGGCCAGAGCAGAGACTGAGGCAGCAGACAGGAGGCTAGCACTCAACCTACTGCCATAAGAATGAAGCTTGCTATGAGCCCCTTTTTTACCCTCAATGTTCAGTAGTTGCTATTTGGTCTTCTGAAGTCATAGTGAACTTGCCCTGGCAGGGAATCCCCTCTCCTGGAGCAACATGCCTCATTGTGAACAATATGTTTTTCCAATAACTAGACATTGTGGCTATATTTTGATGTGCTTATTAGCCATCAGTATCTATTCGGCAGTCTATATAAAGTGTCTATCAGAACCTTTTGGCCATTTATTTACTGGGATGTTGGTTTGGTTAATATTTGGTTATGAGTATTTTATATATATATATATGTATCAGTTCGGAATCCTTGCTTAGGTGTATGTGTTTGTTGCATTTCTCTCAGTTTGGTAACTTTGATGGTCCAATTTGTTTAGTTTTGTTTTAATTATTCCTGATGGTTTTTAAGTTATATATAAAAAAATTCTAATGTAAGGTCACAAATATTTTGACTATGTTTTCTAGAAGTTTTATAGTTGTTTATATTTAGGTCTATAGTTCATTTTGAATTAATACTTGTATATAACATGAAGTATGAGTCAAAATTTCTTTTTCCTTGCATATGGATACTCAATTATTCTAGCAACAATGAAAACACACATAAACAACCTATCTTTTATTAATTTATCATGGCAAGTTAATAGAAATGTCAAGCTAAAATAAAATAGAAAATATATATTGCTTTCAGACTTTTGATCTCAAGAGAAGATATAATATTGTAGTTAAGGATTTACTTTCAAGCTTTCTGTACCCAAGGCAGAACCAGTACCCTCCCCATGCTTCTTGTTAAACAGTTCCAAGTTTTTCCAAAGTGAAATGAATCCTTTGACTGTTTTTCCACTTACCAATTTGCTCTTCCACTGTGTGCAATCTCATATTCACCTTAATTAATGAAAAATATTAGTTTTTATTTTTATTTTAAAGATTGTGGCTTCTTTTATGCAATACAGATGTAATAACATAACTTTTGTTTACACATATATAATGATTCGCAAAGCACACACAACACATACCAAACCACATGCAAACACACACTACAAACAAAAACACACAACACACATTTCACACACTACACACAACAAACATGACCACGCACAGACAGACCACACACACATCCACACACAGGCAGCACAATGCAGAACAAAAAATGCACACTCAACACAGAAACACACAAGACAATAATCACAACACACAAAACACACACAACAATCATCACACACAACACTAACACACACACAGCCACACATTACACAGCACACATATAACCAACATTACACACAACACACAAACACTATCCACCCTACACACAACTCACAACCCAAAAACCCTACAGACAGGCCACACACAACACACACAATGAGTCACACACAACCACACAGAGATGACACACCACACAAGACACACACAATATTCACACAAGCAAATCTAAACACAAGCATGCACAATGCAGAATCCCACATGCAAAACTGACAACACAGAAAACATTCAAATCACACACAATCCACAAGAAAATGAAAACAGAACATATGCAAGACGCATTTCACACAGTACACACAATACAGCACTAGACCTATACCAAGCCACACACGGCCAGCACAAAGCAAAACACACAACACAGACACAACAAACACACTCAACAAAAGAGGTTCAACACAAGTAATGTCACACAGAACATGCAAAATACACAGCCAACCAAATACACACCATAAACCACACTCAGAAAAGCATACACAGATCACTAACACAACCCAGAGCACAATACATAGCACAACACACAACACAAAGAACAGACACATCACACACTACACGTGACACAAAGAACCACACACAAAACACATAACATATACAACCGTGAACAAAACACACAAGTGACAAAACATACAACACACAAAGATGCACTCAACACACACAATACACAACAACCCATAACCACACATATCACACACAACACTTCACAGAGAACACACACAGAACAACATAAACCACAAACAAAGAACCCTAACCACACACATCACATACACATCACACACAACACCAACAACACACAACATGGAGAAAACACACAATACCCAGAGATCACAGACAACACTACACCGAACACAAAATAAAACACAGCACTCTCAATGTAGCACAACACAGAACACACACACAATCACACAACAAACACCACAAATCGCTCACTACCATATACACACAACAGAAACAAACCACTACAGAAAACCCATCAGACACAAAATAGATCACACACACATACAAAAACAAACACATAAAGCACAGCAGACAAAACACAGAAACATGACACACAACATGCACAACAAACACAAAAATAAACATCACAACACTTAACGCACACAACACACACAAGCACACACAACAAACCCTGAATGCACCATAGCAACACACACAAACACACACCAAAAACCCTCAACACACACAACCACACAGAGATCACATACAACCTCTCAACACAGAAAGCACATCACACTAATCAACACACACCACACATACTAAAGCATATAATTGCACAAAATACACATGAACCACAGTTCACAGAGTACACACAGAACACACCATGAGGCTCACTAAACAAACACAACTACAGAGAGTCAACACACTTAAAATTACACATATAACAACCAAACACACACAAAACCTCTCAAACACAACCACACACAAATCACAATCACACTGGCAAAACACACACAACACATACAAAATCACATGCAAAGCACACACAATCAATGAAATAATACACACAACACACATTTCCCACACTACACACAAGACAAACAACAATGCATAGACACACGTCACACACATCCAAACAAAGGCAGTACAATGCAGAGCTCACAAAACACACAACACACATGGACAAAAAACCTGTCACAGGACACACAGTACATACAACAAATATCACACACCAGATGCAACACACACAGACCACACAACACACGGCATACACAAAAGACAAAACATACACAACAAAAATCACAGATGACACTCAACACACAGAGACCACAAAACACACACCACATATGAAACACAGAGCACACACAACATGGAAAACAATATATAACACAATATATAACAACACATAACAAAACATACACAACAGAGGCTAAATCTCAAACCCAATATGCACAGCACAAACAACACACAACACACGCAATCACACATCCACAGAAAAACACCCCCACTGACTAAACACATGAAACACAGTGAAAACAACACACAGAACACATCACACACAACATGACAACACATGGAAGAAACGCACCATCACACAATAAACATAAATCTCACTACCATATGCACACAGCACACACTACACACAACAAAGTCAACCCAACACAGAACAAAGAAAATTGAAAACACAAATCCTCACACAGCAAACACAACATTACTCAAAAGAATACACACAACACACAAACATAACACAACATTGAAGAAATGCTGAACACAACCATCACAGGTAACACACAAATAAACACACTCTATACACACAAAAGACACATCCCAAAAAACCATGTCATTCATATCCACACACAACACACACAGCGAATAACACACAACCACACACAGACTGCACATTTCACAATACACACAAAAAATTCACACAACAAAACTCACACGCAATACACAATCCCATAGGCAGTACACAAACAAAACATACAAAACCATACAAAACACATACAAGCCATATATAAAACATGTAGCACACACAGCCTCACAAAGACTGCACTATGCAAAGCACACAACACACACAGAAACAAAAACAATACACCTGACATGAAACACAATTAACATCAAACAACACTCAAAACACACAGACCACCCAAAACAACACAATACACAGGACACAAACAAAATGCAGAACAAAATACATAACAGAATAAACAACACAAAGAACATACACATCAAACAATACACGTGTTACAGAAATACACAAAATGTACAGCACAACCATGAAGACAACATGCAATACAATAGACACAAAGCATGCAGCACACATAGAGACACACAACTAGCACAACACACAACACACAACCACCCACAGGCACATCACACACAAAACACCAAAGACAAACACACACAGAACAACATACAACAAAAACAACAAAGAACCCAAACCAAACATCACACACACAACACACACAAGGACACAAACACCACACACACACAAGAAACACACAGATCACAGACATTTCAACACAAAGCATACACAGCACACACAATGTAACACCACACAGAATACACACAGTCACACAACAAACACCACAAAACACTCCCTACCATAACCATGTTTGACACACAACACAGTCCATATGCAAAACAAAATCCAACAAACATCACTGAACAAAATAATCACACATAACACACATAAAAAGGAACTCATCAGAACTCATAACCACAAAACATGCAACACAGAAAACACATGACACACAACACACACAAACATCACAGAACGATAAATGTCACAACACATAAGACACACATCACAAAAAAAACAACACAACACCCACAAATATCACAATCAGTACTCTGAACAAACACACACGTGAAACATCCCCAACACACTCAATGACACAGAGAACCACACAACTACTCAACACACCCACAGAATAACACAAAAAACAAAACAACCACACACATCAAAGCACATTCACAGCACACTACACAAATGGCAGTTCACAGAATACACACAACACACACAATAAGGCATAGAATAGAAGCACAACGACATACAGACAACACACCCCACATCACACACATCGCTCAACCAATCACATGAAAACCTCTCAAACACAACCACACACATATCACAATCACACAGGAAAAACACACACAACACACACAAACACATACAAAACCACATGCAAAGCAAGAAAACACAGCCAACAATAAATTAAACTAGCTCACATTCCACACACTACTCACAACACACACAACCAGGCACAGGCACACGACACACAGGCAGCACAACCCAGAACATACACCCAACACACAGATACACAACACAACAGATGTGACACACACCACACACATCAAAGTGCATAACTACTTACAATGCAAAAGAACCACTGTTCACAGAGTACACATAGCACACACAGAGAGGCACACTAAACAAGCACAATCACACACAGCCAACACATGTCACATCACACACATAACTCAACCAAACACAGACTTCTCTAACACAACCATAAAGAAATCACAATCACACATGCAAAGCACACACAACACATAAAAAACCACACACAAAACACACACAACCAACAACAAAAACACACAAGACACATTTCACACACTACACACAACAAACATAACCATGCACAGACAAGCCACACACACATCCACACACAGGCAGCACAACGCAGAACAAAAAATGCACAGACAAAACAATAATTACAAGACACACAACACACAAAACAATCACCACAAAAAACACTAACACACAGCCACACACAACACAGCACACACAAATAAGACCAGCAACATTGCACACACACACAAACACTATCCACCTTACACAAAACTCATAAGCTACAAAACTCTACAGACATGCCACACACAACACACACAATGAATCACACACAACCACACACAGACAACACATCTCACAGGACACACACAATATTCACACATCCAAACCCATGCACAAGCACACACAATATGCAATCCAACACGCAAAACATGGACAATACAGAAAACCACTCAAGCCATTCACGATCCACAGCACAATAAAAACAAAACACATGCAAGACACATTTCACACAGTACACACAATAAACCACTAGACCCATACAACATAGAGCAGAACCAAGCCACACACGGCCAGAAGATAAACACACAACACAAAATAGGTTCAACACAAGAAAATTCACCACAACATGCAAAATATACAGCCAAACCAATACACACCATACACCACCCTCAGAAATGCATATACAGATCACTAATACAATGCAGAACACAATACTTGGCATAACACAGAACACAAAGAACAGACACATCACACACTGCACATGACACAGAGAACCACACACAAAACACACAACATACACAACCACGAACACAACACACAACACAAATGACAAAAACATACAACACACAAAGATGCACGCATCTACACAACGCATAATGCACTACACAAAACCACACATATCACACACAGCACTACACAGAGAACACACACAGAACTACATAAACCACAAACAACATAGAAACCTAACCACACACATCACATACACAACACACACAACACACAACACAGAGAAAACACCCAAACTCAGAGATCAGACAATATGACACCAAACACACAATAACACAGAGCACATACCACATAGCACAACACAGAATACACACAATCACTCAACAAACACCACAAATCTCTCACTACCATATACACACAACACAAACAACAGACTACACACACAACACAAAACCCATCAGACACAACATAGATCACGCACACACCACGCACATAAAAACAAACACAGCAGACAAAACACAGACACAACACAAACACACAACACACATGAAAATAAACATCATGCTTAGTACACACAACACACACAGCCACACAAAAGAAACCCTGAATGTGCCATGAAAACACACAAAAACACACATGCCAAAAACCCAAAACATGCACAACCACACAGCACACACAACCTCTCAACACATAAAACACATCATATGAATCAACACATACCACACACATTAAAGAACATAACTGCACAAAATATACATGAACCACAGTTCACAGAGTACACACAGAACACACAATGAGGCTCACTAAACAAGCAGAACAACACAGATTCAACACACTTCACATTAGACACAAAACTTAAAAAAGCAAATGCACACAAAACATCTCAAACACAACCACACACAGATCACAATGACACCAGAAAATTCACACAACACATACAAAGTCACATGCAAAACACACACAACCTACAACAAAAATACACAACACACATTTCACACAGTACACACAACAAAGACAACCATGCAGAGACAGATCACACGCACATCCACACACAGGCAGCACAATGCAGAACAAAAAATGCACACACAACACAGAAACACACAAAACAATAGTCACAAGACACACAATGCACACTAGAATTATCACACACAGCACTAACACACACAGCAACTAGGTCCACATTCTAACTCTAACCTTCATACTGACACTTACCCTTATCTCAGACTTCAACACTCACTCACATATCACTTTAACCCTAACACACAGGAAAACTCACCCTCAACGCCCATGATGCACACAACACAGGCATCCACGATTCACTCATGACACACATGACCACAAATGCAACACAACACACAAAATGCAACACCGTACACAACGCAGAGACAACACATAATACATCCAACACACAGGAAACATAACACAGCAAATACACCACACACAACAAACACACATATAACACAACACACACACAACACACACAGCACACAAACACACACAAGGCACAGTAACAACACAACACACACAACAAAATACACAGAAATGCAACACAACAAACAGCACACACAACCAAGAGAACAAACCCCAAGCAACAACCACAACACAGACAATACACAACACACACAAAACACAACCACTCAAAACTCCACCAAAAAAAACTATGCGGGACACAGACAACACAACACACAACCACACACAGTACACACAATGTAACAACACAGAATATTGTGATGCTCCACATAACAAACATAACACTACCATATGCCCACAGCATACACTACACACAACAAACACACCACACTCAATAAAGAACAAAGAAAACAAAGGAAACCACAGAGCAAACACCATGTAACACAACAGAAAACACACACTTATAACCCAACAACAATCATACACACAACACCACACCACCATTACAGAAAAACACACGCAGAAAACACACAATACGCAGCTCCAAGAAACACAAATCACAGTCACACATAACACACACAACAAATCACACACAACCACACACAGACAATACATATCACACACACAAAATTCACACGTCCAAACCAAAAATCATCCATTCACACACAAACATGAAGGAAACACAATCGCACTTGCAAACACTACAACCCACAACACAAAACATACAAAACCACACACAACATTTGTATTGTACACATCACACTGATAACCATAGACACAAAACACATCAAAATACATAACCCATCACAAAACAGAAACAGATGCATCTCACACACTGTTCATGACAGAAAACCACACACACAAAGCGCACAACACACCACAAACACAGCAACAACACACAAGGTACACACAGAATACAACACAACACCCTCAGTACAACAGCAGTCAACATACAGAACACGTACACAACATACAACCACACAAACACACAAAGGACAACACAGCATAGAATACACAAAACACACACCACAACACATAAAAAATACTGTTGACAGTGGGTAAACACAACAAACCCACCAACAAACTCACAACACAGAAACAACCCACACAACACAATGCACACGAAAAATTAAACACAGGGCACAGAGACACACTTGGTGCACCTAACACCCCACACAAAAAACACCCAACGACCCTCAACCACTCACTTCACACACAACATACCATACAGAAACAGACAACACAACATATACCACAAACAAAAAAGAACACAAACGACACACATCACACACAATTCCCTCAAAACAAACAATGCACAACACACAAAACACACACACACACCACCCAAACATCACACACACAAAACACACCCAACAGACACCACAAATTGCAACATAATACAACAATCAGTCCCACAAGAAATCCTGCAAAACAATACCATATGAAAAAATGCACTACAAACACAAAACAAAACCAAAAAAAAACACAACACAGATCATGCACAACGACACACACAAAGACACCCACACCGCACACACAAAAATAAGCACCTCAGAACACATGACAAAACACACAAAGACACAATCAATGAAACAATCCCCACGAGACACAATACTCACAGAAACACAGATGGAAGGACACTTTCCATCAGCACACACATTACATGCAAGCTTACACCCACACCCACCAAATACATGCACCACAACACACAATGCAGATGACACACAATACAAACAACAAAAACCAGAACACAGAAAACACACAACCACACACAGTACCCACACAACACAGACAACCAAACATAAAACACACCCTAAAAACACTACACACAAAGAACACACACAACAAAATCTCAATGCACAGATATTGCGATACAAAACACACACTAATCACTACACACAGTATGAAAAACACACACACAACAGAAAACACATCAAACATAAAATGAAACAAACAACACACAAAATCCCTAAGCTTTACTCACTAAATTGTAAGCCTAACTCTGTCCCTAACCTTCAAAACTACCTGGAACATTAACCTTAAACGTTGACTGGAATTTGTCATCATTAACATAATACACTATCCCTAAGCCTGAAAGTGGCTTCCTCACCACAAAGCCATGGTGGGAAACCTGAAACCTAATAACCACTGCAACTGAACCCAACTGCAGACAGGTCGAACCCAAAGCCTGAGCTTCACACATGAACCCCAACACATATACCTGAGCAACTATATAATATTAAACCAGGACCCAACCCAAGCCTGGGAACTTTCCCTTTGAATATAATCCTGATCCCTGATGAGGACCTAGGCGAATAGGAGACTAGGAAACAGCATGGATGCAGGAGGTGTGGGAGGACCTTGTGCTGGAGCTTCTCGCATTTGGATGTGCCATAGCAGAACTCTTCATATACATATATATACACACCCACATATATATGTATATGTGCCTGAAGAAATAAAGTTTGCTGTCTAAGATGAAGCAGCTTTTCAGGGCGGAGGAGTGTATGCACTCTAGTGGAGGACTATGCAACTGAAGCAGTGTTGCCTGCATGTTCCATCACATCACTGTGGTGACTGTTTCCTAGAGACAGAGTGTGCTCTGTGAGGGGAGCAGTTTCCCACATCAGGGCTTGGTACCCCAGCCTTGGGAGTGATTTTCGTGATGTGGGAGTTGACCACCTTGGCAGCATTAAGGATAATGTAACCCAGAGCCAAGGTAATGTGTGTTTTTTTTCTGGGATGTTGTAATGACCCATGTGGCTGATGGAGAAAACCCTTCATGTCCTTCTGACCAAGGTGAATATGGGTCATGCTCATGCACTGTACTGTAGCCACATTCCTAGTATAGCCAGGGCCCTGCAAAAAATGCCAAATGGCAGCAGTCTGAGCACAGCACTATCCTTATGAGTACAGATATGGCAATAGTTCACCTTAAGACCACTACACACTCACCCTAAGCATCACTGTTCACCCCTCACACTGTATGCCTCACCCACAGCTCATTGATGACATAGATCTAAATGGAACCCAGACACAAACCCTGTCCCCTTTAGCTAAATCCATGAAAAGCCATAATTTGTTGTTATGCCTAACACAAAACTTTTCTCTTACCCCTGACCTCAACCTCATTTGATCTTCACTGTGAACTGAAAGACTCAACCCATCATCCCTCACATAAACCACTACCAAGGCTCTAACCAAAACAGAAGTTGACATTAAATCTAACTGCTTATCAAACAGTAATACAAGATGTAACCAAAATGCAGCACACATGATCACCCTAACCATGACCCACAGGCAACTCATTTAGTTTGCTGTGGCCCAGAGAATTTCACGTTGTAATTTCGTCTTGCTGAAAATATCCTGCATACGTTACCTTGGAGAGCATCTTCCCCATTAAAAGTGGGTCCCCTCATTCTAAGTCTATCTTTCATCCTGACTCTAACCCTTTTCTCAGACTCCAACACTCACCCACATATCACTTTAACCCTAACACACACTCAAACACACCCTCAACATACACAACACAGACAACCACACACAGTTCACTCATGACACACACAACCAGACATGCAACACAACACATAAAATATAACAACAGTACAAAACACACAAAAAACACACAATACACCACACAAAACACAAAACACACATATAAGACAACACAACACACACACTAAACACACAAAACACATACACAAGAAACAGTAATACAACAAAAAACACATAACTCAATACACAGAAACACAACACAGTGAAAAGCACACATAACCAAGAGGAAACAAACCACACACACAACAAACACAACACAGACAACACACAAAACAAAGAAAACACAATCACTCAAAATCTCCACCAAAAAATAAAAAACACACAGAACATACACAACAGACAACCACACACAGCACACACATAGAAACAACACAGAAAACACAGAGTATCACACAACAAACATAACACTACCATATGCCCACAGCATACACTACACACAACAAACACCACCACACACAACAAATAACAAAGAAAACACACGAAAACACAGAGCAAACACCACATAACACAACAGAAAACACACACCTATAACACAACGATCATAGACAGAACACCAACATTGCAGCAAAACACACAAATTAACAAACACACTACATACACAATACACAACCCCAAGAAACACAGATCACTCACAGCCATACATAACACACACAACAAATCACACACAACCACAGACAACACATCTTACACACCCAAAATTCACACATCCTAAACCACACACTTCCACTCACCCACATGCATGCAGAAAACACAATTAATTGCACATGCAAACATGCTTAACCTACAACACAGCACAAATAAAACCACACACAACCCATTACACAAAGGACACTGAACACATGCAATGTACATTTTACAGACTACACACGCCAGAGAAACACACACATATGACACACACCATGCACACCACCAAACACAGCCAACGCAATTTGAAACACACAACACACACATATACAACAAACACAAACACACAACACAGCAGTCACAATACACACAATAAACACAAAAAACATGCAAAACACAGTCCACACAACACATGCACCATACACAACACACAGATAAACATACACACCACACACATCACATTGTATAAGACAACACAAAACACAAAGAAGAGACACATTACACACTGTATATGACACAGAAATCTACACACAGATGAAACACAAAACACACAACAATGAAGACAACAAGTAACACACACAGAGGAACACAGAGTCTACAGCACAACACACTAAGCACAACTAACAGCAGTCGACCCACAGAACACATACACAACATACAATCACGAAAAACACACAAAGGATAACACAGCATATAATACACAAAACACACACACTGCAACCCACAAAATACTGTCGACATTGTGTAAACACAACACACCCACCAACAAACTCACAAGACAGAAACACAACACACACAACACAACACACACAAAACATTCAACACTCATAAGACACAAAGACATGCTCAATGCACACACAAAACTCCACATAAAAGACTTCCAACCACCCTCAACCACACGTCACACACAACACACCATACAGAAGCAGACAGCACAACATATAAAACAAACAAAAAAGAACACAAATGACATTTATCAATCACAACTCCCACAAAACAAACAAAACAATACACATGAAACACAGACACACCACCCAAATACACCATCACACACACAAAACACACTCAAGTGACAACACGAATCGCAACATAACAAAACAATCAATCACACAAAAGATACCACAAAAAAGTACCATATGAAAAACATGCTGCACACACAATACAAACCCCAAATCACAACACAGATCACACACAACCACACACAACAAACACGAACAAGACACCCACATTACACATACAAAAGTAAACTCATCAGAACACATGACACAACACACAGAGACACAATCAAAGCACACAACCTCCATGAGACACAATACACACTCAGAACACACAGGACATGGTCCATCATCACACACATTACAAGCAAGCTTACACCCACACATGACAATACACCACAATACACAATGCAAACTATACCCACCACAAAAAGCAAAACACACAACACAGAAAACCACACACAATACACACAATGAAACGTAAAACACACCCTAAAACACTACCCACATAGTACACACACAACAAAATCTCAATGCAGATATCACATAATAAACAACACACTACACACAATACAACACACACACACACACAACACAAAACACATCAAATATAAAACTCAATAAACAACACACAAAATCCCTAAGCTTTATACACTAAATCTTAGGCCTAACCCAGTCCCTATATGTCAAAAGTACGTTGAATATTAACCTGAACCATTGACTGCACATTGTCATCATTAATGTAACACACTATCCCTTAACCTGAAAGTGGCTTCCTCACCACAAAGACATGGTGGGAAACCCAAAACCTAACAACCACTGCAACCGAACCCAACCACAGGCCTGAACCCAAAGCCTGAGCTTCACACATGAACCCCAACACAAATACCTGAGCAAATATATGGGGGACCCAAAACAAGCCTGGGAGCCATCTCTTTGAATATCATTCTGATCCCTGATGAGTACCTATGGGAATAGAGGACTGTGAAGCTGGATAGATGCAGGAGGTGTGGGTGGATCCTCTGATGGGGCTTCTCACATTTGGATGTGCATTGGCAGAGCTCTTTGTATACACATGTATACATATAAATATATATACCCATTTATATATGTATATGTGTCTGAAGAAATAAAGTTTGCTCTCTAAGATGAAGCATCTTTCCAGGGCTGGCAGTGCATGCATTCTAGTGGAGGACTTTGCAACTGCAGCAGTGTTGACTGCAGGTTCCATGATGTCAAAGTGGTCACCATTTCCTAGAGATAGAATGTGCTCAGTGAGGGGGGCATTTTCCCACTTCAGGGCATTGTGACTCTGCTGAGTGAGTAACTTTGGTGATGTGGGAGCTGACCACCTTGGCAGCATTAAGGATAATGCAAGCCAGATCCAAGGTAATGTGTGTTTCTTTTATGGGTCATTGTAAAGATCCATGTAGCTGATGGAGTAAGCCATTCAGGTCCTTCCAACAAAGGTGAATATGGGTCATGCTCATCCACTGTATGTGGGGGCCCGGCCTATGGCCGAGGCTGAGCCCCACTCTAGCTGGACAATGCCCTAAAGATGGTGCCTGCTTCCTAGACACCACCCTTCTTGGCCCTACAGCTAAGGAAGTCTCCATGACTGGCTTGTCCCCATTTCCGTGCTCGTGCTCATAGCATGCTTTTCACATGCTTCCAATAAGACTGAACCTGGTGCGTGATCAGTCAGCTGATTGGTTGGGATATGCTATATAAGCTGCTGCCCTGGAGGTTGTGGTTATTGTTTTTTGCCTTTGCCTTTCGCTAGATGGATGCTCGGACGCCCGTAATAAAGATTCTTAACGAACCAGGCCTTCGGTGATCGTTCTCCTGCCATCGCCCTAGATGGCGGGACGCGATAACTGTACTCTAGCCACATTACTAGGAAAGCCAAAGCCCTGCAAAAAATGAAAAATGGCAGCCGTCTGAGCACAGCACTAAGCATGTATATGGGTATGGGAATAGTTGGCCGGAAGACTACTCCACACTCACACTTCGCATGGCGATCCACCCCTCACACTGGATGCGTCACCCACAACTCATTGATGAGATAGATCTTAATGGGATAGAGACACAAACCCTGTGTTCTTCATCTAAATCCTTGAAAAGCCATAATTTGATATTATGCCTAACACAAAGCTTTGCCCTTACCCCTGACCTCATCCTAATTTGATCTTCACTGTTAACTGAAAGACTCAACCCATTATCCCTCACATAAACTACTTCCCTAGCTCTAACCAAAACAGAAGTTCACACTAAATCTAACCACCTATCTAACAGTAAAACAAGATGTAATCAAAACCTAGCACACAGGATCACCCTAATCATGACCCACAGGCAACTTGTTCAGTTACCTACAGCCCAAAGATTTTCACAATGTAATTTTGTCTCTCTAAAAATATCCTTCAGGAGCAGAGGGCGGAGCCAGGATGGCGGCGTGAGTAGAGCAGTGGAAATCTCCTCCCAAAAACACATAGAGCTATGAAAATATACCAAAGAAAAATCTTCCTAAAATAGAGACCACAGGACACAGGACAACATCCAGACCACATCCACACCTGCAAGAACCCAGTGCCTTGCGAAGGGGGTAAGATACAAGCCCCGGCCAGGCGGGACCCGAGCGCCCCTCCCCCCGGCTTCCGGCGGGCGGAAAGAAACTGGTGCGGTTTTTTTTTGGCAAGTGCTTTTTGGAAGCCTTAAAGGGACGGGCCCCCGTTGCTAGGGAGGCAGGGTGGCGGGACCGGTGAGTAGGTGCCTGGGACTGGCACCTGAGGACAAAGAATATCCCGCGTTTCTCCCTGCGGGACCGGCGGGCAGTTGCCTGAGACCGGCGCCTGAGGACGGAGGAAATCGTGCGTTTTTCCCCTTTTTTTTTCTCTTTTTGGCGAGCACTTTTTGGAAGCCTTAAAGGGACAGGGACCCCGGTGCTAGGGAGGCAGGGTGGCGGGACTGGTGAGCGGGTGCCTGGGACCAGCGCCTGAGGACAAAGAATATCCCACGTTTTTCCCCGCAGGACCGGGGGGCGGGTGCCTGAGGCCGGCACTTGGGGACGGAGGAGGTCGCGCATTTTTCCCCTTTTTTTTCCCTCTTTTTTGCGAGTGCTTTTTGGAAGCCTAGAGGGGACAGGGACCCCGGTGCTGGGGAGGCAGGGCGGTGGGACTGGTGAGCGGGTGCCTGGGACCGGCGCCTGAGGAGAAAGAATATCAAGCGTTCCTTCCCTGCGGGACTGGTGGGTGGGTGCTTTTTGGAAGCCTTGAAAGGACAGGGACCCTGGTGCTAGGGAGACAGGGCAGCAGGACCAGTGAGCGGGTGCCTGGGATCGGCACCTGAGGACAAAAAAAAAAAAAAAAAAATCGCGTGTTTTTTCCTTTTTTTTTTCCTTTCTGTTCCCTCTCTCATTGTTGCTGATGTTGTTTTGGTTTGGAGAGTGCTTTTTGGAAGTCTTAAAGGGGCAGGACAGGTCACTTAGACCAGAGGCAGGGAATCTGGGGATCTCTGAGCACTCTAACCGCCTGGGCAGCAGGGAGCACAGAGGCCCTTTACGGAGATAAATAGCCTCCTGGCCGCTCCCCCTCCAACGAGGCTCCACCATTTTGGAGGAACAGCCCCAGCCAGGCCAAGCCCACAGCAACAACGTAGATAAACCCCAAAGCAACTGGGCAGGAAGCAGAAGCCCTGTCTGCGCACAGCTGCCCAGCACAAGCCACTAGAGGTCGCTATTCTCCCAGGAAAAGGCCACAAACCAACAAGAAGGGAAGTTCTTCCAGCAGTCACTCGTACCAGCTCTGCAAACTATCTCTATCACCATGAAAAGGCAAAACTACAGGCAGACAAAGATCAGAGACAACACCTGAGAGGGAGACAGACGTAACTAGTCCTCCTGAAAAAGAATTCAAAATAAAAATTATAAACATGCTGACAGAGATGCAGAGAAAAATGCAAGAGCAATGGGATGAGACGCAGAGAAAAATGCAAGAGCAGTGGGATGAGATGCAGAGAAAAATGCAAGAGCAGTGGGATGAAGTCTGGAAGGAGATCACAGATGTCAGGAAGGAGATCACAGAAGTGAAACAATCCCTGGAAGGATTTATAAGAGAATGGATAAGATGCAAGAGGCCATTGAAGGAATAGAAGCCAGAGAACAGGAACGTATAGAAGCTGACATAGAGAGAGATAAAAGGATCTTCAGGAATGAAACAACACTAAGAGAAATATGTGAACAATACAAAAGGAATAATATTCGTATTATAGAGATACCAGAAGAGGAAGAAAGAGGAAAAGGGATAGAAAGTCTCTTTGAAGAAATAATTGCTGAAAACTTCCCCAAACTGGGGGAGGAAATAATCGAACAGACCATGGAATTACACAGAACTCTCAACAGAAAGGATCCAAGGAGGACAACACCAAGACACAAAGTAATTAAAATGGCAAGGATCAAGGACAAGGAAAGAGTTTTAAAGGCAGCTAGAGAGAAAAAGGTCACCTATAAAGGAAAACCCATCAGGCTAACATCAGACTTCTCGACAGAAACCCTACAGGCCAGAAGAGAATGGCATGATATACTTAATGCAATGAAACAGAAGGGCCTTGAACCAAGGATACTCTATCCAACACGACTAAAATTTAAATATGATGGCAGGATTAAACAATTCCCAGACAAGCAAAAGCTGAGGGAATTTGCTTCCCACAACCACCTCTACAGGGCATCCTACAGGGACTGCTCTAGAAGGGAGCACCCCTGAAAAGAGCACAGAACAAAACACACAACATATGAAGAATGGAGGAGGAGGAATAAGAAGGGAGAGAAGAAAAGAATCTCCAGACAGTGTATACAACAGCTCAGTAAGTGAGTTAATTTAGGCAGTAAGATACTAAAGAAGCTAACCTTGAACCTTTGGTAACCACAAATCTAAAGCCTGCAATGGCAATAAGTACATATCTCTCAATAGTCACCCTAAATGTAAATGGACTTAATGCACCAATCAAAAGACATAGAGTAATAGAATGGATAAAAAAGCAAGACCCATCTATATGCTGCTTACAAGAAACTCACCTTAAACCCAAAGATAAGCATAGACTAAAAGTCAAGGGATGGAAAAACATATTTCAGGCAAACAACAGTGAGAAGAAAGCAGGGGTTGCAGTACTAATATCAGACAAAATAGACTTCGAAACAAAGAAAGTAACAAGAGATAAAGAAGGATACTACATAATGATAAAGGGCTCCATCCAACAAGAGGATATAACCATTCTAAATATATATGCACCCAATACAGGAGCACCAGCATATGTGAAGCAAACACTAACAGAATTAAAGAGGGAAATAGACTGCAATGCATTCATTGTAGGAGACTTCAACACACCACTCACCCCAGAGGATAAATCCACTGGGCAGAAAATAAGTAAAGACACACAGGCACTGAACAACACACTACAACAGATGGACCTAATAGACATCTATAGAACTCTACATCCAAAAGCAACAGGATATACATTCTTCTCAAGTGCACATGGAACATTCTCCAGAATAGACCACATACTAGCTCACAAAAAGAGCCTCAGTAAATTCTAAAATATTGAAATTCTACCAACCAATTTTTCAGACCACAAAGGTATGAAAGTAGAAATAAATTATACAAAGAAAACAAAAAGGCTCACAAACACATGGAGGCTTAACAACATGCTACTAAATAATCAATGGATCAATGAAGAAATCAAAATAGAGATCAAGGAATATATAGAAACAAATGACAACAACAACACTAAGCCCCAACTTCTGTGGGATGCAGCGAAAGCAGTCTTAAGAGGAAAGTATATAGCAATCCAGGCACACTTGAAGAAGGAAGAACAATCCCAAATGAATAGTCTAACATCACAATTATTAAAACTGGAAAAAGAAGAACAAATGAGGCCTAAAGTCAGCAGAAGGAGGGACATAATAAAGATCAGAGGAGAAATAAACAAAATTGAGAAGAATAAAACAATAGCAAAAATCAACGAAACCAAGAGCTGGTTCTTTGAGAAAATAAACAAAAAAGATAAGCCTCTAGCCCAACTTATTAAGAGAAAAAGAGAGTCAAAACAAATCAACATAATCAGAAATGAGAATGGAAAAATCACGACAGACTCCACAGAAATACGAAGAATTATTAAAGACTGCTATGAAAACCTATATGCCAACAAGCTGGAAAACCTAGAAGAAATGGACAACTTAATAGAAAAATATAACCTCCCAAGACTGACCAAGGAAGAAACACAAAAGTTAAACAAACCAATTACAAGCAAAGAAATCGAAACAGTAATCAAAAAATTACCCAAGAACAAAACCCCGGGGCCGGACGGATTTACCTCGGAATTTTATCAGACACACAGAGAAGACATAATACCTATTCTCCTTAAAGTGTTCCACAAAATAGAAGAAGAGAGAATACTCCCAAACTCATTCTATGAGGCCAACACCACCCTAATACCAAAACCAGGCAAAGACACCACCATAAAAGAAAATTACAGACCAATATCCCTGATGAATGTAGATGCAAAAATAGTCAATAAAGTATTAGCAAACAGAATTCAACAGTATATCAAAAGGATCATACACCATGACCAAGTGGGTTTCATCCCAGGGATGCAGAGATGGTACAACATCCGAAAATCCATCAACATCATCCACAACATCAACAAAAGGAAAGACAAAAACCACGTGATCATCTCCATAGATGCTGAAAAAGCATTTGACAAAATTCAACATCCGTTCATGATAAAAACTCTCAGCAAAATGGGAATAGAGAGCAAGTACCTCAACATAATAAAGACCATATATGATAAACCCACAGCCAGCATTATACTGAACAGTGAGAAGCTGAAAGCATTTCTTCTGAGATCGGGAACCAGACAGGGATGCCCACTCTCCCCACTGTTATTTAACATAGTACTGGAGGTCCTAGCAACGGCAATCAGACAAAACAAAGAAATACAAGGAATCCAGATTGGTAAAGAAGAAGTTAAACTCTCACTATTTGCAGATGATATGATACTGTACATAAAAAACCCTAAAGACTCCACTCCAAAACTACTAGAACTGATATCAGAATACAGCAAAGTTGCAGGATACAAAATTAACACACAGAAATCTGTAGCTTTCCTAAACACTAACAACAAATCAATAGAAAGAGAAATCAGGAAAACAATTCCATTCACCATTGCATCAAAAAGAATAAAATACCTAGGAATAAACCTAACCAAAGAAGTGAAAGACTTATACTCTGAAAACTACAAGTCACTCTTAAGAGAAATGAAAGGGGACACTAATAAATGGAAACTCATCCCATGCTCATGGCTAGGAAGAATTAATATCGTCAAAATGGCCATCCTGCCCAAAGCAATATACAGATTTGATGCAATCCCTCTCAAATTACCAGCAACATTCTTCAATGAATTGGAACATATAATTCAAAAATTCATATGGAAACACCAAAGACGCCGAATAACCAAAGCAATCCTGAAAAAGAAGAATAAAGTAGGGGGGATCTCACTCCCCAACTTCAAGCTCTACTACAAAGCCATAGTAATCAAGACAATTTGGTACTGGCACAATAACAGAGCCACAGACCAGTGGAACAGATTAGAGACCCCAGAAATTAACCCAAACATATATGGTCAATTAATATTTGATAAAGGAGCCATGGACACACAATGGCAAAATGACAGTCTCTTCAACAGATGGTGCTGGCAAAACTGGACAGCTACATGTAGGAGAATGAAACTGGACCATTGTCTAACCCCATATACAAAGGTAAACTCAAAATGGATGAAAGACCTGAATGTAAGTCATGAAACCATTAAACTCTTGGAAAAAAACCTAGGCAAAAACCTCTTAGACATAAACATGAGTGATCTCTTCTTGAACATATCTCCCCAGGCAAGGAAAACAACAGCAAAAATGAGCAAGTGGGACTACATTAAGCTGAAAAGCTTCTGTACAGTGAAAGACACCATCAATAGAACAAAAAGAAACCCTACAGTATGGGAGAATATATTTGAAAATGACAGATCCAATAAAGGCTTGACGTCCAGAATATATAAAGAGCTCACACGCCTCAACAAACAAAAAACAAATAACCCAATTAAAAAATGGGCAGAGGAACTGAACAGACAGTTCTCCAAAAAAGAAATACAGATGGCCAAGAGACACATGAAAAGATGCTCCACATCGCTAATTATCATAGAAATGCAAATTAAAACTACAATGAGGTATCACCTCACACCAGTAAGGATAGCTGCCATCCAAAAGACAAACAACAACAAATGTTGGCGAGGCTGTGGAGAAAGGGGAACCCTCCTACACTGCTGGTGGGAATGTAAATTAGTTCATCCATTGTGGAAAGCAGTATGGAGGTGCATCAAAATGCTCAAAACAGACCTACCATTTGACCCAGGAATTCCACTCCTAGGAATTTACCCTAAGAACGCAGCAATCAAGTTTGAGAAAGACAGATGCACTCCTATGTTTATCGCAGCACTATTTACAATAGCCAAGAATTGGAAGCAACCTAAATGTCCATCAGTAGATGAATGGATAAAGAAGATGTGGTACATATACACAATGGAATACTACTCAGCCATAAGAAGTGGAAAAATCCAACCATTTGCAGCAACATGGATGGAGCTGGAGAGTATTATGCTCAGTGAAATAAGCCAAGTGGAGAAAGAGAAATACCAAATGATTTCACTCATCTGAGGAGTATAGGAACAAAGGAAAAACTGAAGGAACAAAACAGCAGTGGAATTACAGAACCCAAAAATGGACTAACAGGTACCAAAGGGAAAGGAACTGGGGAGGATGGGTGGGCAGGGAGGGATAAGGGGGGGGAGAAGAAGGGGGGTATTAAGATTAGCATGCATGGGGGGACGGAGAAAGGGGAGGGTGGGCTGCACAACACAGAGAGGACAAGTAGTGACTCTACAACATTTGGCTAAGCTGATGGACAGTAACCGTAATGTGGTTGTTAGGGGGGACCTGATATAGGGGAGAGCATAGTAAACATAGTATTCTTCATGTAAGTGTAGATTAAAAATTAAAAAAAAAAAGAAAGGAAGGAAGAAAAGTGGGATTACTACTTGATAGGATAAAACTATTGGTAAATCAAAGATCAACACATGCTTTAAATATAATTAATGTTGATCACTTAAAGGGTGTCAGATGATCAGCTATGGAGGTACTCTTTTCTGATAATATTCCTTTCTCTTAATTAAAAAAAAAAAAAGCAATTACTGTGTGCTGACCTCTAGTGAGTTCTGCACAGTGGTATAGAGGGCATGTCAAAGTGTGGGCAAAGGGTCTGTTTGTTTCTATGCAGAAGATCAAGGCCTAGCTTGGATACCCAGAAAATGAACTAAGATACGACATGAGGAGGAGCTTCCGGCATCAGCACTCTCTGGAGGACTTGTGCCGGGCGATGATCATCAAAAAGCCTCCACAGGGATCCGGACGATGCTGTGGTTGTGGCTGCATCCAGCCCACTGTCTCCTGGACTTGCCATTGGAATGAGGAGGGAGATGTCTAGGCTGGCATGTGCATACAGTGAGACAACGAATTTGACCATATCTGTACTGTTGGAACTCCACCAGGAGTTGGGAGGGGTGCAAGTTGTAGCACTCCAAAATCTCATGACTATAGACTATCTATGGTTAAAAGAACATATGGGATGTGAACAGATCCCAGAAATGGGCTGCTTTAATTTGTCTGATTGTTCAAGTACAGTTGGACAATATCCATCATATCATAGAAAATTTTTCACAAATGCCTAGGGTGCCTAAATGGTTTTCTTGGCTTCACTGGAGATGGATGGTAATTATAGATTTGCTTTGTTTATGTCACCGTATTCCTATTATGTTAATATGTGTGTGCAAATTAGTTAGTAGTTTAAAACCTATACATACTTAAGGTACTATACAAGAAGATATGTCAAAGAAATAATCAATCCTCCCAAGTTTCCTTCATATGCTACATCTATAGCTTTTCTTCTTCCTTCCTAATTACAACCCTTAAATAGAATTCGTGCCTCACATCGAATTTACCGAGTATCATAATTCCTCCAGGTGGTAAAGATACCTCGAGACAAGTGCTGGGCATAGAAGCCACAGGGCATAAATCTGCAAAGAAGTAAAAAGCTAACCTTTGCAAACAATATGGCTTCTCTCTCACTTACCAACTTTACATTTCCCTGTATGGCCCTGGAAGATGACTGGTTAGCCAGAGACGGGTAAGATTCCTCAAGGGAAGAACAACCTAAGACAGGCACAGTCGCAGGGGGGCCATCAGGTGAGAATTTGGGGATCAACAGAGGTGAGGCTCAGAACCTCACCCCCCCTGCTTTGAGAGAAATCTTCTGCATCCGTGGATGTCTTGCTGCCCTTGTCTATCCTGGATTAATACTTAGTCCATAGGCACACACCTGATCATCTGATCGTCTACATTTGCCTTCTTACAGCACTAAACTATGTTTTCTACCTTTACCTTGCATCTACCTACCACTTCAGCATTTTATTAAAATAAAAATAATAATAATATTAGGAGAAATGTGGGATCAACATATAAATCAAGTACAAAAATCAAACGAATATTCATATTTGACCTGATTGTTTATAGGTCATAATGCATGATCAAAACCAAAAGTTTCTGTGATGAATGCCCTTGTACGGTTCACCATGTAAGAATTTATTCACTACGTAAGAATTCGTTCACCATGTAAGAACTTGTTTGTTATGCTTCAGAAGATTGGAGACTGACAAGAATTAGGCTTGAGATGGATTAATGATTGTACATTGAGCGTTGTCCCCCCTATACTGAATTTTATTGTTGTTAACAACCATTTGATCAATAAATATGAGAGATGCCCTCTCAAAAAAAAAAATATCCTTCATAATTTACCTCGGAGAATGTCTTCCCCATTAAAACTGGGACCTCTCATTCTAACTCTATCCTTCATCCTGACACCCTTTTCACAGACTCCAACACTCACCTACATATCACTTTAATCCTAACACACACAAACACACTTTCAACACACATGACACATAAAACACAGGCAATCACACACAATACACTCATGACACACACAACCACATACACAACACAACACATAAAATATAATAACGCAGTACAAAACACACAATGTAAAATCCACACAAAACACAACACAAAGAGAACACAGCAAATAAACAACACACAACACAAACCACACATTTAACAAAATACAACACACTGAACACAACACACAACAAACATACACAACACACAGTAACACAACACAACCCACACAACACAGTACACAGAAACAACATAATGAACAGCACACACAGCAAGGAAAACAAAGCTCACACACAACAAACAAAACACAGACAACACACAACGCACACAAAACAGACCACTCATAAAGTCCTCCACAAAATGACAAAAAACAGGACTAAGGCAACACAACACCCAACGACACACAGCATATACAATGCAACAACACAAAAAATACACACAGCATCACACAACAAGCATAACACTACCATATGACCACAGCATACACTACAAACAACAAACACAACACCACACACACCAAAGAACAAAGAAGACACAGGAAACCACAGAGAAAACACCACATAACACAAAAGAAAACACACAAAACATATAACCCAAAAACAATCATACACACAACACCACCATTACAGGAAAACACACTACTCAATGCCTACACTACACGCACAATACACGACCTCAAGAAACACAGATCTCTCACAGCCACACATTATGCACACAATGAATCACACATAACTACACACAAACAGCACATCTCACAAAAAAATTCACACATCCAAACCCACACTCGTCCACTCAACTACAAGCATGCAGAAAACACAATTGCATATGGACACACAATCCACACCACATCACACACAAAACCACACACAACATGCACACAACCCACAACACAAAGAACACAGAACATATGCAATGCACATTTCACACACTACACACACCAGAAAAACACACACAAACAACACACAACATGCACACCACCAAACACAGATAGCACAATGTGAAACACATAACACACACATACAACAAACATAACCACACAACACACAGAGAACACATCAAATGGACCACACACAACACTCACCACATGTAAAACACAACACAACACACAACACACACAAACACACAACACATAAACACAACACAATGAACAGCACACACAACCAAGAGAAAACAAACCTCACACAACAAACACAAAATAGACAACACACAACTCACACACAACACAACCACTCAAAAACACTACCACAATATGAAAAAAACAAGACAAAGACAACACAACACACTACACACAGCACAATGTAACAACACAGAGAATAAACACAGCATCACACAACAAACATAACATTACTGCATACCTACTGCATACACTACACCCAAAAAATAACACCACACACAACAAATAACAATGAAAACACATGAAACCACAGAGCAAACACCACATAACACAACACATATAACCCAACAAAGATCATACACACAACACCATCATTAAAGAAAATACACAAGTTAACACACACTACACACACAATACTCAACCCCAAGAAACACAGATTACTCACATCCACACAACACACAGAACGAATCACACAAATCCACACACAGACAACATATCACACACACAAAATTCACACATCAAAACCCACACATATATTCTCACCCACAAGCACAAAAAAAACACAATCACAAATACAAACACACAAAACACACAACACAGAGAACACAGGACACATGCAATGATCATTTCACACATGACACACAAAAGGAAAACACACATATACAACAAAAACCACACACACTACCAAACAGACAGCACAATGCATAACACACAATACACAATACACACACCACACAAAACATACAAAAAACCATAGACACTACACAGATCACACTACATAACACAATATGAAACAGAGGACAGACAGATAACACACTTTACACGACACAGTAAAAGACTCACACACACAATACACCACCCACACAAACATGGACACAGGAAGCAACACACACAAAGGAACACACAGAATACAACACAACATGATCAGCACACCTAAGTAATCAATGCAAAGAACACAAACTAATCCACTCCCACCCTAGGCATTATTGTACTCCTCTCACACTCTATGCCTCACCCACACCTCATTGATGACCCAGCACACTACACAAAACAATCACAACACAACACACAACAAGGAACACAGAAAACACACTAAACCACACAACAAACACACATGACACAACAGGGAACCTACAACACAAATAACACATCAATGAGCATACACACAGCACAACCATGACAGCAAAACACAAAAATCAACACACACAGTCCACACACAACATGCAACCCAAAGAAATACAGTTGACTCACAAACTCACATAACTCACACAGAGAATCACACACAACCTCACACAGACAACACATCTCATGCACCCAGATTTCACAAATCCAAGACAAAACACTCACACTCAAACAACACCATGAAGAAAACATTATCGCAATTTCAAAGCACACACAACCCACAGCACAGGACATAAAATACCACACATAACCCACAACACAAAAAACACAGGACCCTTGCAACTACACACTTCTCATTCCTACCCCACCCACAGAGGCACACATTCTACACACAGCATGCATACAGCTAGCCTGCAAATATTGAAATAACCAACGCAAAGACACACAGAACACAAACACAAAAATGACAGTCACAAAACACACAATAAACACAAAAACACGCAACACACACAAAACACAAGACACACACAACACAAAAAATACAAAAAACTACCGACACAACACAGATCACGGTACATAACACAATATGAGACACAGAGGACAGACGGACACACAGTTCACATGAGATAGAAAAAGACACACACACACAATTCACCACCCACACAACCACGGACACAGGAAACAACACACACAAAGCAACACAGAATACAACACAACACGCACACCACAGCTGAGAGCAATCAATGCAAAGAACACAAACGCAGCATACAACCACACAGAACACACAAAGGACAAGCACAGCACAACACATATAAATTGCTTCCAACAGATGGTAGACACAATGCACCCACCAAAAACACACAACACCCTCAACACAACAGACACAATACATTCAAAACTAAAGACAGAAAGACACAATCAATGCACACAACCAAGGAAAACAACACACTTACAAAACAGAGATCTCGCCCAATACAGCCCACACATCACAACACAGGCCACAAATACATGCTATACATTACAACACACAATGCAGAGTATACACACCACACAAACTACACACACAAAACAAAACCACACAAATTGCATGTGCAACCCACATAACGAAAAGTGTAATCCATGCTACAATCTCTGCACACAAATTACACACAAAACAAAGTCACAATGCACAGATATCACATAATAGCCAACACAGCACACCACACACACTCAACACAGTGCACACTGTACACAAAACACACACACAACGCATAACACAAGAAGCATAAAAGGAAACAATCAACACACAAAGAACCTCAAATTTATACACTAACACATGTGCATGAACAATGAATGTTTGCTGTCTAAGTTGATGGACATTTCCATGGTGGGGCAGTGCATGGACTATAGTGGAGGACTTTGAAACTGCATCAGTGTTGCCTGCAAGTCCCATGCCATCACAGTGGCGACCATTTCCTAGAGACAGAATATGCTCCATGAGGGGAGCAATTTCCTACCTCTGGGCTTGGTGCCTCTGCCTTGGGAGTGACTTTGGTGAGGTGGGAGCTGACCAGCTTGGAAGCATTAAGGATACTGTAACCCAGAACAAAAGTGATGTGTGCCTCATTACTCGGACACTGTAATGACCCACATGGCTGATGGAGAAAGCCATTCAGGACCTTCTGAAGAAGGTGAATATGGATCATACTCATTAACTGTACTGTAGCCACATACTTAGGAATTCCCAGGTGATGAGAAAAATGCCAAATGGCAGAAGTCTGAGTGCGGCAGTACCCTAATGAATCTTTGCATGGGAATAATGGACCAGACAACTACTCCAACCGAACCTAAGCAGTACCGTTATCCCCTCACACTCTATGTCTCACCCACAACTCATTGATGACCCAGCACACTACACATAACAATCTCAACACAGCACACAACAAGGAACACAGAAAACACACTAAACCACACAACAAACAGACATAACACAACACAGAACCCACAGCACATGTAACACATCAACGAGCATACACACAGCACAACCATGACAGCAAAACACAAAAATCAACACACACAGTCCACACATGACATGCAACCCAAAGAAACACAGATGACTCACAGCCTCACATAACACACACAGGGAATCACACATCACCTCACATAGACAACACATCTTATACACACAGATTTCACAATACAAGACCACACACGCCCACTCAAACAACTCCATGCAGAAAACATAATAGCAATTTCAAAGCACACACAACCCACAGCACAGGACATAAAATAACACATAACCCACAACACGAACAACACAGGACACTTGCAACCACCACTTCACATTCCTAACCCACCCACAGAAGGACACATTCAACATGCAGCATGCACACTGCCATCTTGCAAACTTTGAAATAACCAGCACAGAGACATACAGCACACAAAATAACAGTCACAACACACACAATAAACACAACCACATGCAACACACACAGAACACAAAACACACACCACACAAAACATACAAAGAACCATAGACACAACACAGATCACAGTACATAACACAATATGAAACACAGAGGACAGACAGATCACACACTTCACATGACACATAAGAAGACACACACACAATACACACCCACACAACCGGGGAAACAGGAAGCAACACACACTAAGGAACACACAGAATACAACACAACACTCTCAACACAGCTGAGAGCAATCAATGCAAAGAATGCAAACACAGCATACAACCACACAGAACATACAGAGGACAAGCACAGCACAACACATATAAATTGCTTCCAACAGATGGTAAACACAATGCACCCAGCAAAAACACAACACAGAAACACAACACACTCAACAAAACAGACACAATACATTCAAAACTATAGACAGAAAGAAACAATCAATGCACATAATCAAGGAAATCAACACACTTACAAAACAGAAATCTAGCCCAACACAGCACACACATTACACACAAGCTAACACACACACATCACAACACAGGCCACAAACACACACAATACAATACAACACACAATGCACACACCACACAAACTACACACACAAAACACACAACCACACAAATTGCACGTGCAACCCACATAATGAAACGTGTATTCCATGCTCCAATCTCTGCACACAAATTACACACAAAACAGTCACAATGCACAGATATCACATAACAGACAACACAGCACACTACACACACTCAACACACTGCACGCTGTACAAAAAACATACACACAAAACATAACACAAGAAGTTTAAAAGGAAACAATCAACACACAAAGAACCTCAAATTTATACACTAAATCATATGTGTGAACAATGAATGTTTGCTGTCTATGTTGATGGACCTTTCGAGGGTGAGGCAGTGCATGGACTCTAGTGGAGGACTGTGAAACTGCATCAGTGTTGCCTGCAGGCACCATGACATCACAGTGGTGACCGTTTCCTGGGGACAGTATGTGCTTGGTGAGGGGAGCAGTTTCCTACCTCCTGGCTTGGTGCCTCTGCCTTGGGAGTGACTTTGGTGAGGTGGGAGCTGACCACCTTGTAAGCATTCAGGATAATGTAACCATGAACCAAAGTGATGTGTGTCTCTTCTCTCGGACATTGTAATGACCCACATGGCTGATTTAGAGAGCCACTCAGGTCCTTCCGAAGAAGGTGAATATAGGTCATGCTCATGAACTGTACAGTAGCCACATTCCTAGGAAATCCCATGTCCTGCGAAAAATGCCAAATGGCAGAAGTCTGAGTGTGGCAACAACCTAATGAGTATTGGTATGGGAATAGTTGACCAGAACACTACTCCACTCTCACCCTAAGAATGATCGTTCTCCCCTCACACTCTATGCCTCATCCACACCTCATGGATGACCCAGCACACTACACACAACAATCTCAACACAGCACACCACAAGGAACACAGAACACACACTAAACCACAGAACAAACACACATAACACAACAGAGAACCTACGACACATGTAACAAATCAACGAGCATATGCACAGCACAACCATGACAGCAAAACACAAAAATCAACACACACAGTCCACACACAACATGCAACCCAAAGAGACACAGATGACTCACAGCCTCAGAGAACACAGACAGGGAATCACACACAAATTCCCACAGACAACACATCTCATGAACACAGATTTCACACATCCAAGACCACACACCCCCACTCAAAGAACACCATTCAGAAAACATAAGCACAATTCCAAAGCACACACAACCCACAGCACAGGACATAAAATACCACACATAACCCACAACACAAAGACCACAGGACACTTGCAATCACACACTTCACATTCCTAACCCACCCACAGTAGCACATATTCAACACACAGCATGCACGCTGCCGGCCTGCAAACTTTGAAATAATCTACACAATGTCATACAGCACACAAACACACAAAATGACAGTAACAACACACACAATAAACACAACCACACGCAACACATATAGAACACAAAACACACCCACACAAAACATACAAAGAATCATAGACTCAACACAGATCACAGTACATAACACTATATGAAACACAGAGGACAGACAGATCACACACTTCACATGACACATAAAAACACACACATACTACACAACCCACACAACCACGGACACAGGAAGCAACACACACAAAGGAACACACAGAATACAACACAACACGCTCAACACAGCTGAGAGCCAACAATGCAAAGAACAAAAACACAGTGTACAACCACACAGAACACACAGAGGAAAAGCACAGCACAACACATATAAATTACTCCCAACAGATGGTAAACACAATGCACCCAGCAAAAACACAACACAGAAACACAACACACTCAACACAACAGACACAATACATTCAAAACTAAAGACAGAAAGATGCAGAGAGGAAAGTAAGATGAACAAAAGAAGAAAGGAATGCAAAAGGAGAAAGAAGACAGAAAGAAAAAAGAATGAAAGAATGAAAGAAAGGAAGATGAAAGAAAGAAAGATAAAAGACTTAAGAAAGAAAAAAGACAGATGAAAGAAGAAGCAAGAAGAAAGAAGAAAGGAAAGAAAGGAAGAAAAGAAAGAATGAATGAAAGACATGAAAGACGCAAAAAAGAAGACAGAAAGAAAGAATGAAAGAAACAGAGAAAGAAAAATGAAAGTGAAAAGATGAAAGAAAGAAAGCAAGAATAAGAAAGAAAGAACAAAGAGAAAGAAAGACTAAAGGAAAGAAAGGAAGGAAAGAGAGAAAGAAATAAAAATGAAAGAAACAAGGAAAGAAGAAAGTTAGATGAAGGAAAGAAGAAAGAAAGAAAGGAAGGCAAAAGAACAAAAAAGAAAGAAAGAAAGGAAGAAAAAAGAATGAAAGAAGAAAGAAAGAAGAAAGAAGATGAGAGAAAGAAAGATGAAAAAAATAAGAAAGAAAAAAGAGGAAAGAAGGAAAAAGAAGGAAAAAAAAAGAAAGGAAAGGAAGAAAAGAAAGAATGAATGAATGAAAGATATGAAAGACACAAAAAGAAGACAGAAAGAAAGAATGAAAGAAACAATAAAGACGAAAGTGAAAAGATGAAAGTATAAGAAAGAAAGAACAAAGAGAAAAAAAGACTAAAGGAAAGAAAGGAAGGAAATAGAGAAAGAAAGATGAAAGAAACCAAGAAAGAAGAAAGTAAAATGAAGGACAGAAGAAAGAAAGAAAGGAAGTCAAAAGAAAAAAGAAGAAAGAAAGACAGGAAGAAAAAAGAATGAAGGAAGAAAGAAAGAATGAAATAAAGAAAGAAGAAAAAAGGAAGATGAAAGAAGGAAAGATGAAAGACTTGAGAAAGAAGAAAGACGAAAGAAAGAGGAAGAAAGACAGAAACAGAAAGAAAAGAAAATAAAGGAAAGAAAGGAAGAAAAGTAAGAAAGAATGAATGAAAGACATGAAAGACGCAAAAAGTAGACACAAAGAAAGAATGAAAGAAACAAATAAAGAAAAATCAAAGTGAAAAGACGAAAGAAAGAAAGAAGAAGAGAGAAAGAACAAAGAGAAAGACAAAAGAAAAGAAAGGAAGAAAAGAGAGAAAGAAAGAAAGAAGGAAGAAAAAAACACAGAAAAAAAAGAAAGAAAGCTGAAGGAAAGAAGAAAGAAAGAAAGGAAGGGAACAGAAGAAAAAGAAACAAAGACAGAAAGAAAAAAGGATGAAAGAAAAAAAGAATGATAGAAAGACAGAAGAAAGAAAGAAAAATGAAAGAAAAAAAGATGAAAGATTTAAGATAGGAGAAAGAATAAAGAAGGAAGAAAGAAAGAAAAAAGAAACGAAAAGAAAGGATACAAAGGAAGAATGAATGAAAGACAAGAAAGACACAAAAAATAAGACAGAAAGAAAGAAAGAAGGAAACAAGGAGAGAAAAATGAAAGTGAAGAGATGAAGAAAGAAAGAAACAACAAAGAGAAAAAAAGAATAAAGGTAAGAAAGGAAGGAAAGAGAGAAAGAAAGAAAGATGAAAGAAACAAAGAAAGAAGAAAGTAAGATGAAGGAAAGAAGAAATGAAGGAAGAAAGAAAAAAGAATGGAAGAAGAAAGAAAGAATGAAAGAAAGAAAGGAAGATGAAAGAAAGTAAGAAAGAAGAAAGAATTAAGAAAGAAGAAAGAAAGACGAAAGAAGGAAGAAGAAAGAAAGAGGAAAGAAAAGAAAAGAAAGGAAAGAAAGGAAGAAAAGAAAGAATGAATGAAAGACATGAAAGATGCAAAAAAGAAGACAGAAAGAATGAAAGAAACAAAGAAAGAAAAATGAAAGTGAAAAGACGAAAGAAAGAAAGAAAAAGAAAGAAAGACGAAAGAAAAAGAAAAACAAAAGGAAAAAAAGGAAGGAGAGAAAGAAAGAAAGAAAGAAAAAAAGAAAAAAAGATGTAAGAAACAAAGAAAGAAGACAGTAAGCTGAAGAAAAGAAGAAAGAAAGGAAGGAAGGGAACAGAAGAAAAAGAGAGAAAGACAGAAAGAAAAAAGGATAAAAGGAAGAAAGAATGATAGAAAGAAGAAAGAAAGGAAGATGAAAGAAAGAAAGACGAAAGACTTAAGAGAGCAGAAAGACGAAAGGAAGAAAGAAAGAAGAAAGGAAAGAAAGGAAGAAAAGAAAGAATGAATGAAAGACATGAAAGACGAAAAAAAGAAGACATAAAAAAAGAATGAAGGAAACAAAGAGAGAAAAAGGAAAGTGAAAAGATGAAAGAAAGAAAGAAATAAGAAAGAAGGAACAAAGAGAAAGACTAAAGGTAAGATAGGAAGGAAAGAGAAAGAAAGAAAGAAAGAAAGGAAAGAAAGAAAGAAAGAAAGAAAGAAAGAAAGAAAGAAAGAAAGAAAGAAAGAAAGAAAGAAAGAAAGAAAGAAAGAAAGAAAGAAAGAAAGAAAGAAAGAAAGAAAGAAAGAAAGAAAGAAAGAAAGAAAGAAAGAAAGAAAGAAAGAAAGAAAGAAGAAAGAAAGAAAGAAAGAAAGAAAGAAAGAAAGAAAGAAAGAAAGAAAGAAAGAAAGAAAGAAAGAAAGAAAGAAAAGAAAGAAAGAAAGAAGAAAGAAAGATGAAAGAAGGAAGAAGAAAGAAAAGAAAGAAAGAAAGAATTAAGAAAGAAGAAAGAAAGATGAAAGAAGGAAGAAGAAAGAAAGAAAGAGGAAAGGAAAGAAAATAAAGGAAAAAAGTAAGAAAATATAGAAAGAATGAATGAAAGACATGGAAGATGCAAAAAAGAAGACAGAAGGAAAGAATGAAGGAAAAAATAAAGTAAAATGAAAGTGAAAAATGAAAGAAAGAAAGAAATAAGAAAGAAAAGACAAAGAGAAAGAAAGGCTAAAGGTGAGATAGGAAGGAAAGAGAGAAAGAAATAAAGAAAGATGAAGGAAACAAAAAAGGAAGAAAGTAAGACGAAGGAAAGAAGAAAAAAGGAAGAAAGAAAAAAGAACAGAAGAAGAAAGAATGAATGAAAGAAAGAAAGGAACATGAAAGAAAGAAAGAAAGATGAAAGAAGGAAGAAGAAAGAAAGGAAAGGAAAGAAAGGAAGAAAAGAAAGAATGAAAGGCATGAAAGACGCAAAAAAGAAGACAGAAAGAAAGAATGAAAGAAACAAAGAAAGAAAAATGAAAGTGAAAAGATGAAAGAATATGAAAAAAAGGTCAAAGAGAAAGAAAGACTAAAGGAAAGAAATGAAGGAAAGAGAGAAAGAAAGAAAGAAGGATGAAAGAAACAAAGAAAGAAGAAAGTAAGCTGAAGGAAAGGAGAAAGAAAGAAAGGATGGGAACAGCTGAAAAAGAAACAAAGACAGAAAGAAAAAAGGATGAAAGGAAGAAAGAATGATAGGAAGACAGAAGAAAGAAAGGAGGATGAAACAAAAAAGATGAAAAACTTTAGAAAGCAGAAAGAAAGACAAAAGAAGAAAGAAAGAAAGAAAGAAAGAAGGAAGAAAGTAAGGAAGAAAAGAAAGAAAGAATGAATGAAAGACATGAAAGACGCAAAAAAGTAGACGGAAAGAAAGAATGAAAGAAACAAAGAAGAAAAATGAAACTGAACAGACGAAAGAAAGAAAGAATAAGAAAGAAAGCACAAAGAGAAAGAAAGACTAAAGGAAAGAAAGGAAGGAATGAGAGAAAGAAAGAAAAGGATGAAAGAAACAAAGAAAGAAGAAAGAAAGGAGAAGGAAAGGAGGAAAAAAGAAAAGAAGGGAAAAAAAAAAAAAGGAAGAAAGAAAGAAAGAAAAAAGGAAGAAAGGAAAAAAGAATGAAAGAAAGACAGAAGAAAGGATAATGAAAGAAAGAAAGACGAAAGACTTAAGAAAGCAGAAAGAAAGACGAAAGAAGGAAGAAAGAAAGAAAGAAGAAAGGAAAGAAAAGAAAGGAAAGAAAGGAAGAAAAGAAAGAAAGAATGAATGAAAGACATGAAAGAAGAAGGGAAGTAAGAACGAAAAAAGAATGGAAGAAAGAAAGAAAGAATGAAAGAAGAAAGAAAGGAAGATGAAGAAAGAAGGAAGAAGAAATTAAGAAAGAGAAAGAAAGAAAGATGAAAGAAGGAAGAAGAAAGAAAGGAAAGAAAAGGAAAGAAAGGAAGAAAAAAAAAAAAGAATGAAAGAAAGACATGAAAGACGCAAAAAAGAAGACAGAAAGAAAGAATGAAAGAAACAGAGAAAGAAAAATGAAAGTGAAAAGATGAAAGAAAGAAAGCAAGAATAAGAAAGAAAGAACAAAGAGAAAGAAAGACTAAAGGAAAGAAAGGAAGGAAAGAGAGAAAGAAATAAAAATGAAAGAAAAAAGGAAAGAAGAAAGTAAGAAGAAGAAAAGAAAAAAGAAAGAAAGAAAGGCAAAAGAAAAAAAAAGAAAGAAAGAAAGGAAGAAAAAAGAATGAAAGAAGAAAGAAAGAAGAAAGAAGATGAGAGAAAGAAAGATGAAAGACTTAAGAAAGAAGAAAGACGAAAGAAGGAAGAAGAAGGAAAGAAAAAGAAAGGAAAAGCAGAAAAGAAAGAAGGAATGAATGAAAGATATGAAAGACACAAAAAGAAGACAGAAAGAAAGAATGAAAGAAACAATAAATACGAAAGTGAAAAGATGAAAGTAAAAGAAAGAAAGAATAAAGAGAAAAAAAGACAAAAGGAAAGAAAGGAAGGAAATAGAGAAAGAAGGATGAAAGAAACCAAGAAAGAAGAAAGTAAAATGAAGGACAGAAGAAAGAAAGAAAGGAAGTCAAAAGAAAAAAGAAGAAAGAAAGACAGGAAGAAAAAAGAATGAAGGAAAAAAAAAAAAAAAAAAAAAAAAAAGAAAAAAAAAGGAAGATGAAAGAAGGAAAGATGAAAGACTTGAGAAAGAAGAAAGAAGAAAGAAAGAGGAAGAAAGACAGAAACAGAAAGAAAAGAAAATAAAGGAAAGAAAGGAAGAAAAGTAAGAAAGAATGAATGAAAGACATGAAAGACGCAAAAAGTAGACACAAAGAAAGAATGAAAGAAACAAATAAAGAAAAATCAAAGTGAAAAGACGAAAGAAAGAAAGAAGAAGAGAGAAAGAACAAAGAGAAAGACTAAAGGAAAGAAAGGAAGAAAAGAGAGAAAGAAAGAAAGAAGGATGAAAGAAACACAGAAAAAAAAGAAAGTAAGCTGAAGGAAAGAAGAAAGAAAGAAAGGAAGGGAACAGATGAAAAAGAAACAAAGACAGAAAGAAAAAAGAAAGAAAGAAAGAAAAAATGATAGAAAGACAGAAGAAAGAAAGGAAGATGAAAGAAAGAAAGATGAAAGACTTAAGATAGCAGAAAGATGAAAGAAGGAAGAAAGAAAGAAGAAAGAAAAGAAAAGAAAGGATACAAAGGAAGAATGAATGAAAGAGATAAAAGACACAAAAAATAAGACAGAAAGAAAGAATGAAGGAAATAAAGAAAGAAAAATTAAAGTGAAAAGATGAAAGAAAGAAAGAAACAACAAAGAGAAAAAAAGAATAAAGGTAAGAAAGGAAGGAAAGAGAGAAAGAAAGAAAGATGAAAGAAACAAAGAAAGAAGAAAGTAAGATGAAGGAAAGAAGAAATGAAGGAAGAAAGAAAAAAGAATGGAAGAAGAAAGAAAGAATGAAAGAAAGAAAGGAAGAAGAAAGAAAGAAAGAAAGAAGAAAAAAAAAAGAAAGAAGAAAGAAAGAAGAAAGAAGGAAGAAGAAAGAAAGAGGAAAGAAAAGAAAAGAAAGGAAAGAAAGGAAAAAAAGAAAGAATGAAGGAAAGACATGAAAGATGCAAAAAAGAAGACAGAAAGAATGAAAGAAACAAAGAAAGAAAAATGAAAGTGAAAAGACGAAAGAAAGAAAGAATAAGAAAGAAAGATCAAAGAGAAAGAAAAACTAAAGGAAAGAAAGGAAGGAGAGAAAGAAAGAAAGAAAGAAAGAAAGAAAGAAAGAAAGATGTAAGAAACAAAGAAAGAAGACAGTAAGCTGAAGGAAAGAAGAAAGAAAGGAAAGAAGGGAACAGAAGAAAAAAAGAGAAAGACAGAAAGAAAAAAGGATAAAAGGAAGAAAGAATGATAGAAAGAAGAAAGAAAGGAAGATGAAAGAAAGAAAGACGAAAGACTTAAGAGAGCAGAAAGACGAAAGGAAGAAAGAAAGAAGAAAGGAAAGAAAGGAAGAAAAGAAAGAATGAATGAAAGACATGAAAGACGAAAAAAAGAAGACATAAAAAAAGAATGAAGGAAACAAAGAGAGAAAAAGGAAAGTGAAAAGATGAAAGAAAGAAAGAAATAAGAAAGAAGGAACAAAGAGAAAGACTAAAGGTAAGATAGGAAGGAAAGAGAAAGAAGGAAAGAAAGAAAGAAAGAAAGAAAGAAAGAAAGAAAGAAAGAAAGAAAGAAAGAAAGAAAGAAAGAAAGAAAGAAAAAAAGAAAGAAAGAAAGAAAGAAAGAAAGAAAGAAAAAGAAAGAAAGAAAGAAAGAAAGAAAGAAAGAAAGAAAGAAAGAAAGAAAGAAAGAAAGAAAGAAAAGAAAGAAAGAAAGAAAGAAGAAAGAAAGATGAAAGAAGGAAGAAGAAAGAAAAGAAAGAAAGAAAGAATTAAGAAAGAAGAAAGAAAGATGAAAGAAGGAAGAAGAAAGAAAGAAAGAGGAAAGGAAAGAAAATAAAGGAAAAAAGTAAGAAAATATAGAAAGAATGAATGAAAGACATGGAAGACGCAAAAAAGAAGACAGAAGGAAAGAATGAAGGAAAAAATAAAGTAAAATGAAAGTGAAAAATGAAAGAAAGAAAGAAATAAGAAAGAAAAGACAAAGAGAAAGAAAGGCTAAAGGTGAGATAGGAAGGAAAGAGAGAAAGAAAAAAAGAAAGATAAAGGAAACAAAAAAGGAAGAAAGTAAGACGAAGGAAAGAAGAAAAAAGGAAGAAAGAAAAAAGAACAGAAGAAGAAAGAAAGAATGAAAGAAAGAAAGGAACATGAAAGAAAGAAAGAAAGATGAAAGAAGGAAGAAGAAAGAAAGGAAAGGAAAGAAAGGAAGAAAAGAAAGAATGAAAGACATGAAAGACGCAAAAAAGAAGACAGAAAGAAAGAATGAAAGAAACAAAGAAAGAAAAATGAAAGTGAAAAGATGAAAGAATATGAAAAAAGGGACAAAGAGAAAGAAAGACTAAAGGAAAGAAATGAAGGAATGAGAGAAAGAAAGAAAGAAGGATGAAAGAAACAAAGAAAGAAGAAAGTAAGCTGAAGGAAAGGAGAAAGAAAGAAAGGATGGGAACAGCTGAAAAAGAAACAAAGACAGAAAGAAAAAAGGATGAAAGGAAGAAAGAATGATAGGAAGACAGAAGAAAGAAAGGAGGATGAAACAAAAAAGATGAAAAACTTTAGAAAGCAGAAAGAAAGACAAAAGAAGAAAGAAAGAAAGAAGGAAGAAAGTAAGGAAGAAAAGAAAGAAAGAATGAATGAAAGACATGAAAGACGCAAAAAAGTAGACGGAAAGAAAGAAAGAAAGAAAAAAAGAAGAAAAAAGAAACTGAACAGAAGAAAGAAAGAAAGAAAAAGAAAGAAAGCACAAAGAGAAAGAAAGACAAAAGGAAAGAAAGGAAGGAATGAGAGAAAGAAAGAAAGAAAAGGATGAAAGAAACAAAGAAAGAAAGTAAGCTGAAGGAAAGGAGGAAGAAAGAAAAGAAGGGAACAGAAGAAAAAGGAAGAAAGACAGAAAGAAAAAAGGATGAAAGGAAGAAAGAAAGAAAGAAAGACAGAAGAAAGGAAAAAGAAAGAAAGAAAGAAGAAAGACAAAAGAAAGCAGAAAGAAAGACGAAAGAAGGAAGAAAGAAAGAAAGAAGAAAGGAAAGAAAAGAAAGGAAAGAAAGGAAGAAAAGAAAGAAAGAATGAATGAAAGACATGAAAGAAGAAGGGAAGTAAGAACGAAAAAAGAATGGAAGAAAGAAAGAAAGAATGAAAGAAGAAAGAAAGGAAGATGAAGAAAAAAGGAAGAAGGAATAAAGAAAGAGAAAGAAAGAAAGATGAAAGAAGGAAGAAGAAAGAAAGGAAAGAAAAGGAAAGAAAGGAAGAAAAGAAAGAAAGAATGAATGAAAAACATGAAAGACAGAGAAAAGAAGACAGAAAGAAAGAATGAAAGAAACAAAGAAAGAAAAATGAAAGTGAAAAGACGAAAGAAACAAAGAATAAGAAAGAAATATCAAAGAGAAAGAAAGACAAAAGGAAAGAAAGGAAGGAAAGAGAGAAAGAAAGAAAGAAAGATGAAAGAAACAAAGAAAAAAGACAGTAGCTGAAGGAAAGAAAGAAAGAAAGGAAGGAAGGGAAGAGAAGAAAAAGAGAGAAAGACAGAAAGAAAAAACGATGAAAGGAAGAAAGAATGATAGAAAGACAGAAGAAAGAAAGGAAGATGAAAGAAAGACAAAAGACTTAAGAGAGCAGAAAGACAAAAAAAGAAGAAAGAAAAGAAAGGAAAGAAAGAAAGGAAAGAAAGAATGAATGAAAGACAGGAAAGACACAAAAAAGAAGACAGAAAAAAAGAATGAAGGAATCAAAGAGAGAAAAAGGAAAGTGAAAAGATGAATGAAAGGAATAAGAACGAACAAAGAGAAAGAAAGACTAAAGGTAAAAAAGGAAGGAAAGAGAGAAAGAAAAAAAGAAAGAAGGAAGAAAAAAAAAAAGAAAGAAGAACGAAAGAAGAAGGAAAGAAGAACGAAAAAAAGGAACGGAACACAAAAAAAAAAAAGAAAGAAAAAAAGAAAAAAGAATGAAAGGAAGAATGATAGAAAGACAGAAGAAAGGAAGATGAAAGAAAGAAAGACGAAAGACTTAGGAAAGCAGAAAGAAAGATGAAAAAAGGAAGAAAGAAAGAAAGAAGAAAGAAAAGAAAAGAAAGAAAGGAAGACAAGAAAGAAAGAATGAATGAAAGACATGAAAGATGCAAAAAAGAAGACAGAAAGAAAGAATGAAGGAAACAAAGAAAGAAAAACGAAAATGAAAAGATGAAAGAAAGAAAAAATAAGAAAGAACAAAGAGAAAGAAAGACTAAAAGTAAGAGGAAGGAAAGAGAGAAAGAAAGAAAGATGAAAGAAACAATGACAGAAGAAAGGAAGATGAACGAAAGAAGATAGGAAGAGAGAAAGAAAAAAGAATGAAAGAAGAAAGAATGAAAGAAAGGAAAATGAAAGACAGAAAGAAAGAAAGAAAAAAAGAAAGAAAGAAAGAAAGAAAAAAAGAAAAAAAGAAAAAAAAAAAGAAAGAAAGAAAAAAAGAAAGAAAGAAAAAAAAAAAAAGAAAAAAAGAAAGAAAGACAGAAAGAAAGAAAGAAAGAAAGAAAGAAAGAAAGAAAGAAAGAAAGAAAGAAAGAAAGAAAGAAAGAAAGAAGAAAGAATTGAGAAAGAAGAAAGAAGGAAGAAGAAGGAAAGAAAGGGAAAGAAAAGAAAATGAAGGAAAGGAAGAAAAGAAAGAATGAATGAAAGACATGAAAGACGAAAAAAAGAAGAGAGAAAGAAAGAATGAAGGAAACAAAGAAATCAAAATGTACGTGAAAAGATGAAGGAAAGAAAAAATAAGAAAGAAAGAACAAAGAGAAAGAAAGATTAAAGGTAAGATAGGAAGGAAAGAGAGAAAGAAAGAGAGATGAAAGAAACAAAGAAAGAAGAAAGGAAGATGAAGGAAAGAAGAAAGTAAGAAAGAAAGGAAAAAGAATGAAGAAAGAAAGAAAAAAAGAAAGAAGAAAGAAAGGAAGAAGAAAAAAAGAAAAAAAGAAGAAAAAAAAAAGAAAGAAAAAAAATGAAGGGAGGAAAAAAAAAGAGAAAAGAAAAAAAAAAAAAAGAAAGAAAAAAAAGGAAAAAAAGAAAGAATGAATGAATGAAAAACATGAAAGACGCAAAAAAAGACAGAAAGAAAGAATTAAGACACAAAGAAAGAAAAATGAAAGTGAAAAGACAAAAGAAAGAAAGAGAGAAAGAAAGAAAGAACAAAGAGAAAGATAAACAAAAAGAAAGAAAGGAAGAAAAGTGAGAAAGAAAGTAGGATGAAAGAAACAAAGAAAGAAGAACGAAAGATGAAGGAAAGAAGAAAGAAAGGAAGTGAACAGAAGAAAAAGAAAAACAGAAAGAAAAAAGAATGTAAGGAAGAAAGAATGATAGAAAGACAGAAGAAATAAAGGAAGATGAAAGAAAGGTGACATAAGAAAGCAGAAAGACGAAAGAAGGAAGAAAGAAAAGAAAAGAATAGGAAGAAAGGAAGAAAAGAATGAAAGAATGAAAGAAAGATGCAAAAAAAGACAGAAAGAAAGAATGAAGGAAACAAAGAAAGAAAAATGAAAGTAAAAAGGTGAAGGAAAGAAAAAAATAAAGAAAGAAGGAACAAAGAGAAACACTAAACGTAAGATAGGAAGGAAAGAGAAAGAAAGATGAAAGATACAAAGAAAGAAGACAGGGAGATGAGGGAAAGAATAAAGGAAGAAAGAAAAAAGAAAGAAAGAAAGAAGAAAGGAAGGAAGATGAAAGAAAGAAAGAAGAAAGAATTAAGAAAGCAGAAAGAAAGATGAAAGAAGGAAGAAAGAAAGAAAGAAGAAAAGAAAAGAAAGGAAAGAAAGGAAGAGAAGAAAGAAAGAATGAAGGAAAGATATGAAAGATGCGAAAAAGAAGACAGAAAGAAAATATGAAGGACACAAAGGAAGAACAATGAAAGTGAAAAGGTGAAGGAAAAAAATAAATAAGAAAGAAAGAGCAAAGAGATACACTAAAGGAAAAATAGGAAGGAGAGAAAGAAAGAAAGAAAGCTGAAAGAAACAAAAGAAAAGAAAGAAAGATGAAGGAAAGAAGAAAGGAAGAAAAAAAGAAAAGAGAAAGAAAGAAGAAAGAAAGAATGAAAGAAAGAAAGAAGAAAGAAAGGAAGAAGAAAGAAAGAAAGAAGAAAGAAGAAAGAAAGATGAAAGAAGGAAGAAGGAAAGAAAGAGGAAAGAAAATAAAAGAAAGAAAAGAAAGGAAAAAAAAGAATGAAAGAAGGAATGACATGAAAGAGGCAAAAGAAGACAGAAAGAAAGAATGAAGGAAAAAAAGAAAGAAAAAAAAAAATGAAAAGATGAAAGAAATAAGAACAAAAGAACAAAGAGAAAGACTAAAAGTAAGATAGGAAGGAGAGAAAGAAGAAGGAAAGATGAAAGAAACAAAGAAAGAAAGGAAAATGAAGGAAAGAAGAAAGGAAGAAAGAAAAAAGAATGAAAGAAGAGAGAAAGAATGAAAGAAAGAAAGAAGAAAGGAAGGAAAATGAAAGAAAGAAAGAAGAATTAAGAAAGAAGAAAGAAAGGAAGCTGAAAGAAAAAAAGAAAAATTAAGAAAGAAGAAAGAAAAAAGATGAAAGGAACAAGAAAGAAAGAGGATAGAAAAGGAAAGAAAGAAAGGAAGAAAAGAAAGAATGAAAGAAAGACATGAAAGATGCAAAAAAGAAGACAGAAAGAAATACGACAGAAGAAATAAAAATGAATGTGAAACGACGGAAGAAAGAGAGTAAGAAAGAAAGAACAAAGAGACAGAAAGACTAAAGGAGAGAAAGGAAGGAATGTAAGAAAGAAGGAAAGAAAATAGGATGAAAGAAACAAAGAAAGAAGGACGTACGAGGAAGGACAGAAGAGAAAAAGAAAAGAAGGGAATAGAAGAAAAAGAAAGACAGAAAGAAAAAAGAATGAAAGGAAGAATGATAGAAAGACAGAAGAAAGAAAGGAAGGTGAAATAAAGGAAGACGAAACACTTAAAAAGCAGAAAGAAAGACGAAAGAAGGAAGAAGGAAGAATGAAAGAGGAAAGAGAAGAAAAGAAAGGAAGAAAAGAAAGAATGAATGTATGACATGAAAGATGCAAAAGAGAAGACAGAAAGAATGAAGGAAACAAAGAAAAATGAAAGTGAAAAGAAAGAACAAAGAGAAAGAAAGACTAAGGGTAACAAAGGAAGTAAAGAGAGAAAGAAAGAAAGAAAGATGAAAGAAACAAAGAAAGAAGAAAGGAAGATGAAAGAAAGAAGAAAAGAAGAAAGAAAGAAAAAAAAATGAAAGAAGAAAGAAACAATGAAAGAAAGAAGAAAGGAAGGTAGAATGAAGAATTAAGAAAGAAGAGAGAAAGAAAAAAGAACACAGTCAACACAGAGCATGCACGCTGTCGGCATGCAAACTTTGAACTAGCCAGCACTGTCACATAGCACACAAAAACAAAAATTAAAACTCACAACACACACAATAAACACAACCACATGCAACACACACACACAGTACACAAAACACTCACCACACAAAACATACAGAAAGCCACGGACCCAGCACAGAGCACAGTGCATAACACAACGTGACACACAGAGAACACACAGATCACACACATCACATGACACAGAAGAAGGCACACAATGCACAACCCACACAAGCACGGACACAGGAAGCCATACACGAAGTGACACACAGACTGCAACACAGCACGATCAGCACAGCTGAGAGCAATCAATGCAAAGAGCACAAACAGCGCAGAGCCCCACAGAAGAACACGCAGAGGACAAGCACAGCAGGATACAGGTAAATTGCTCCCAACAGATGTTAAGCACCAAGCACCCGCCAGAAACACACCACACAGAAACACAACACGCGTAACGCGATAGACACAGTACATTCAAAAGTAAAGACAGAAAGACACAATCAGTGCCCACAACCAAGGAAAACAACACACTTACAAAACAGAGACCTCGCCAAACACACAGCACACACATTACACACAAGCTGACACATGCACATCACAACACAGGCCACAAACACACACAACACGACACGCAATGCAGAGATTGCACACAGCACAAACTGCACACACAAAACACAACACCATGCACATTGCACGCACAACACACATAACGAAACGTGTGATCCATGCTCCAATCTCTGCACCCAAAGTACACGCAAAACAGGGCCACCACACACATATATCACGTAAAAGACAACACAGCACACCACACACCCTCAACACACTGCGCGCTGTGCACAAAGCATACGCACAACGCATAACACAGGAAGCTTCAAAGGAAACGGTCAACACACAAAGAACCTCAAGTTTATGCATACACTAAAGCATATGCGTGAACAATGAGTGTTTGCTGTCTTAAGTTGATGGACATTTCCAGGGTGAGGCAGAGCATGGACTCCAGTGGAGGACTTTGAAACTGTGTCAGTGTGGCCTGCCGGCTCCACGGCAACACAGTGGTGACCGTTTCCTGAGAGACAGAACGTGCTTGGTGAGGGGAGCAGCTTCCTCCCACCTGGCTTGTTGCCTCTGCCCTGGGAGTGATTTTGGGTGAGGTGGGAGCTGACCACCTTGGACGCATTCAGGATAATGTAAACCAGAACCAAAGTGATGTGTGTCCCTTCTCCCGGGCACTGTACAGACCCACATGGCTGATGGAGAAAGCCGCCCACGTCCTTCCGGAGTAGGTGACTGAAGGTCATGCTCACGAACTGTTACTGTAGCCCATTCCCAGGAAATCCCGTGTCTTCCGGAAAATCCCAAGTGGCAGAAGTCTGAGTGCGGCAGTACACTCATGACCATTAACAGTCACAACACACACAATAAACACAACCACACGCAACACACACACACAGTACACAAAACACTCACGACACAAAACATACAGAAAGTCACAGACCCAGCACAGAGCACAGTGCATAACACAATGTGACACACAGAGGACACACAGATCACACAATTCATAGAACACAGAAGAAGGCACACAATGCACAACCCACACAAGCACGGACACAGGAAGACACGCATGAAGGGACACACAGACTGCAACGCAGCACGCTCAGCACAGCTGAGAGTAATCAATGCAAAGAGCAAAAACAGCGCACAGCCCCACAGAAGAACACGCAGAGGACAAGCACAGCAGGATACACGTCAATTTCTCCCAACAGCTGTTAAGCACCAGGCACCCGCCAGAAACACACCACACAGAAACACAACACGCGCAACACGACAGACACACTACATTCAAAAGTAAAGACAGAAAGACACAATCAGTGCCCACAACCAAGGAAAACAACACACTTACAAAACAGAGACCTCGCCAAACACACAGCACACACATTACACACAAGCTGACACACGCACATCACAACACAGGCCACAAACACACACAACACGACACGCAATACAGAGAATGCCAGAGCACAAACTACACACACAAAACCAAGCACATTGCACGCACAACCCACATAACGAAACGTGTGATCCATGCTCCAATCTTTGCACCCAAAGTACACGCAAAACAGGGCCACCATGCACATATATCATGTAAAAGACAACACAGCACACCACACACACTCACCACTGTGTGCGCTCTGCACAAAGCATACACACCACGCATAACACAGGAAGCTTCAAAGGAAACGTTCAACACGCAAAGAACCTCAAGTTTATGCACACACTTTATAAAGCATATGCGTGAACAATGAGTGTTTGCTGTCTTAAGTTGATGGACCTTTCCAGGGTGAGACAGAGCATGGACTTCAGTGGAGGACTTTGAAACTGCGTCAGTGTGGCCTGCAGGCCCCACAGGAACACAGTGGTGTACCGTTTCCTGAGAGACAGAAAGTGCTCGGTGAGGGGAGCAGCTTCCTCCCTCCTAGCTTTGTGCCTCTGCCCTGGGAGTGACTTTGGGTGAGGTGGGAGCGGACCACCTTGGACGCATTCAGGATAACGTAACCCAGAACCAAAGTGATGTGTGTTCCTTCTCCCGGGCACTGTACTGACCCACATGGCTGCTGGAGAAAGCCTCCCAGGTACTTCTGGAGTAGGTGACTGAAGGTCATACTCATGAACTGTAATGTAGCCCCATTCCCAGGAAATCCCGTGTCCTGCGAAAATGCCACGTGGCAGTAGTCTGAATGCGGCAGTACCCTCATAACCATTAACAGTCACAACACACAAAATAAACACAACAACACACAGTACACAAAACACTCACCACACAAAACATACAGAAAGCCACGGACCTAGCACAGAGCACAGTGCCTAACACAACGTGACCTAGAGAGGACACGCAGATCACACACTTCACATGACACAGAAGAAGGCACACAATGCACAACCCACACAAGCATGGACACAGGAAGCCACGCACGAAGGGACACACAGACTGCAACGCAGAACGCTCAGCACAGCTGAGACCAATCAATGCAAAGAGAACAAACAGCGCACTGCCACACAGAAGAACATGCAGAGGACAAGCACAGCAGGATACACGTCAATTTCTCCCAACAGATGTTAAGCACCAGGCACCCGCCAGAAACACAACACGTGCAACGCGACAGAAACAGTACATTCAAAAGTAAAGACAGAAAGACACAATCAGTGCCCACAACCAAGGAAAACAACACACTTACAAAACAGAGACCTCGCCAAACACACAGCACACACATTACACACAAGCTGATGCACGCACATCACAACACAGGCCACAAACACACACAACACGACACGCAATGCAGAGAATGCACACAGCACAAACGGCACACACAAAACACAAAACCAAGCACATTGAACGCACAACCCACATAACGAAACGTGTGATCCATGCTCCAATCTCTGCATCCAAGTTACACGCAAAACACGGCCACCACGCACATATATCACGTAAAAGACAACACAGCACACCACACACCCTCAACACACTGTGAGCTGTGCACAAAGCACACACAACACGCATAACACAGGAAGCTTCAAAGGAAACAGTCAACAAAGAACCGCAACTTTATGCACACACTTTATAAAGCATATGCGTGAACAATGAGTGTTTGCTGTCTTAAGTTGATGGACCTTTCTAGGGTGAGACAGAGCATGGACTTCAGTGGAGGACTTTGAAACTGCGTCAGTGTGGCCTGCAGGCCCCACAGGAACACAGTGGTGTACCGTTTCCTGAGAGACAGAATGTGCTCGGTGAGGGGAGCAGCTTCCTCCCTCCTGGCTTTGTGCCTCTGCCCTGGGAGTGACTTTGGGTGAGGTGGGAGCTGACCACCTTGGACGCATTCAGGATAATATAACCCAGAACCAAAGTGATGTGTGTCCCTTCTCCCGGGCACTGTACTGACCCACGTGGCTAATGGAGAAACCCGCCCAGGTCCTTCCGCAGTATGTGACTGAAGGTCATGCTCATGAACTGTACTCTAGCCCCATTCCAGGAAATCCCGTGTCCTGCGAAAAATGCCACGTAGCAGTAGTCTGAGTGCGGAAGTACCCTCATGACCATCAACAGTCACAACACACACAATAAACACAACCACACACAACACACACACACAGTACACAAAACACTCACCACACAAAACATACAGAAAGCCACGGACACACCACAGAGCACAGTGCATAACAGAACATGACACACAGAGGACAGACAGATCACACACTTCATATGACACAGAAGGAGGCACACAATGCACAACCCACACAAGCACGGACACAGGAAGTCATACACGAAGGGACACACAGACTGCAACACAGCACGATCAGCACAGCTGAGAGCAATCAATGCAAAGAGCACAAACAGCGCACAGCCCCACATAAGAACACGCAGAGGACAAGCAAAGCAGGATACATGTCAATTGCTCCCAGCAGATGTTAAGCACCAGGCACCCGCCAGAAACACACCACACAGAAACACAACACGCGCAACGCGACAGACACACTACATTCAAAAGTAAAGACAGAAAGACACAATCAGTGCCCACAACCAAGGAAAACAACACACCTACAAAACAGAGACATCGCCAAACACACAGCACACACATTGCACACAAGCTGACACACGCGTATCACAACACAGGCCACAAAACACACACAACACGACACGCAATGCCGAGAATGGGCATAGCATAAATGGCGCACACAAAACACAAAACCACTCACATTGCACGCACAACCCACATAACGAAACGTGTGATCCATGCTCCAATCTCTGCACCCAAGGAGCACGCAAAACAGGGCGACCATGCACATAAATCACGTAAAAGACAACACAGTACACCACACACCCTCAACACACTGTGCGCTGTGCACAAAGCATACACACCACACATAACACAGGAAGCTTCAAAGGAAACGGTCAACACACAAAGAACCTCAAGTTTATGCATACACTTTATGAAGCATATGCGTGAACAATGAGTGTTTGCTGTCTTAAGTTGATGGATCTTTCCAGGGTGAGGCAGTGCATGGACTCCAGTGGAGGAATTTGAAACTGCATCAGTGAGGCCTGCAGGCCCCACAGCAACACAGTGGTGTACCGTTTCCTGAGAGACAGAATGTGCTCGGTGAGGGGAGCAGCTTCCTCCCTCCTGGCTTCGTGCCTCTGCCCTGGGAGTGACTTTGGGTGAGGTGGGAGCTGACCACCTTGGACGCATTCAGGATAACGTAACCCAGAACTAAAGTGATGTGTGTCCCTTCTCCTGGGCACTGTAATGACGCACGTGGGTGCTGGAGAAAGCCGCCGAGGTCCTTCTGGAGTAGGTGACTGAAGGTCATGCTCAAGAACTGTACTGTAGCCCCATTCCCAGGAAATCCCGTGTCCTGCGAAAATGCCATGTGGCGGTAGTCTGAATGCGGCAGTACCCTCATGACCATCAACAGTCACAACACACACAATAAACACAACCACACGCAACACACACACAGTACACAAAACACTCACCACACAAAACATCCAGAAAGCCACGGACCCAGCACAGAGCACAGTGCATAACACAACGTGACACACAGAGGACAGACAGATCACACACTTCATACGACAGAGAAGGAGGCACACAATGCACAACCCACACAAGCACGGACACGGGAAACCACTCACAAAGGGACACACAGACTGCAATACAGCACGCTCAGCACAGCTGAGAGCAATCAATGCAAAGACCACAAACAGCGCAGAGCCCCACATAAGAACACGCAGAGGACAAGCACAGCAGGATACACGTCAAATGCTCCCAACAGATGTTATGCACAACGCACCAGCCAGAAACACACCACACAGAAACACAACACGCGCAACGCGACAGAAACAGTACATTCAAAAGTAAAGACAGAAAGACACAATCAGTGCCCACAACCGAGGAAAACGTCACACTTACAAAACAGAGACCTCGCCAAACACACAGCACACACATTACACACAAGATGACACACGCACATCACAACACAGGCCACAAACACACACAACACGAAATGCAATGCAGAGAATGCGCACAGCACAAATGGCACACACAAAACACCAAACCACGCACATTGCACGCACAACTCACATAACGAAACGTGTGATCCATAGTCCAATCTCTGCACCCAAGGTACACACAAAACAGGGCCACCACGCACATATATCACGTAAAAGACAACACAACACACCACACACCCTCAACACACTGCGCGCTGTGCACAAAGCATACACACCACGCATAACACAGGTAGCTTCAAAGGAAACGGTCAACACACAAGGAACCTCCACTTTATGTATACACTTTATAAAGCATATGCGTGAACAATGAGTGTTTGCTGTCTTAAGTTGATGGACCTTTCCAGGGTGAGGCAGTGCATGGACTCCAGTGGAGGACTTTGAAACTGCATCAGTGTGGCCTGCAGGCCCCACATCAACACAGTGGTGTACCGTTTCCTGAGAGACAGAATGTGCTCGGTGAGGGGAGCAGCCTCCTCCCTCCTGGCTTGGTGCCTCTGCCCTGGGAGTGACTTTGGGTGAGGTGGGAGCTGACCACCTTGGACGCATTCAGGATAATGTAACCCAGAACCAAAGTGATATGTGTCCCTTCTCCCGGGCACTGTACTGACCCACGTGGCTAATGGAGAAAGCCGCCCAGGTCCTTCCGCGGTAGGTGACTGAAGGTCATGCTCATGAACTGTAATCTAGCCCCATTCCCAGGAAATCCCGTGTCCTGCGAAAAATGCCACGTGGCAGTAGTCTGAGTACGCAGTACCCTCATGACCATTATCGGTCAAAACACACAGAATAAACACAACCACACGCAACACACACTGACAGTACACGAAACACTCACCACACAAAACATACAGAAAGACACGGACTCAGCACAGAGCACAGTGCATAACACAACGTGACCCACAGAGGACACACATATCACACACTTCATACGACAGAGAAGAAGGCACACAATGCACAACCCACACAAGCACGGACACGGGAAACCATGCACGAAGGGACATACAGACTGCAATACAGCACGCTCAGCACAGCTGAGAGCAATCAATGCAAAGAGCACAAACAGCGCACAGCCCCACAGAAGAACACGCAGAGGACAAGCACAGCAGGATACACGTCAATTGCTCCCAACAGATGTTATGCACAACGCATCCACCAGAAACACACCACACAGAAGCACAACACGCGCAACGCGACAGACACAGTACATTCAAAAGTAAAGACAGAAAGACACAATCAGTGCCCACAACCGAGGAAAACAACACACTTAAAAAACAGAGACCTCGCCAAACACACAGCACACAGATTACACACAAGCTCACACTCGAACATCACAACACAGGCCGCAAACTTTGGTTCTGGGTTACGTTATCCTGAATGCGTAAACGGTGGTCAGCTCCCACCTCACCCAAAGTCACTCCCAGGGCAGAGGCACCAAGCCAGGAGAGAGGAACTGCTCCCCTCACCGAGCACATTCTGTCCCAGAAACGGTCACCACTGTGTTGCGGTGGGGCCTGTAGACCACACTGATGCAGTTTCAAAGTCCTCCACTGGAGTCCACGCTCTGCCTCACCCTGGAAAGGTCCATCAACGTTGGACAGCAAACACTCATTGTTCACGCATATGCTTTAGTGTATGTATAAAGTTGAGGTTCTTTGTGCGTTGAACGTTTCCTTTGAAGCTTCCTGTGTTACGCGTTGTGTGTATGCCTTGTGTACAGCGCAGTGTTTTGAGGGTGTGTGATGTGCTGTGTTGTCTTTCACATGATGTATGTGCGTGGAGGCCTTGTTTTGCGTGTACCTTGGGTGCAGAGATTGGAGCATGGATCACACGTTTCGTTATCTGGGCTGTGCCTGCAATGTGGGTGGTTTTGTGTTCTGTGTGTGTAGTTTGTGCTGTGCGCATTCTCTTCATTGTGTGTCGTGTTGTGTGTGTTTGCAGCCTGTGTTGAGGTGTGCGTGTGTCTGCTTGTGTGTAATGTGTGTGCTGTGTGTTTGGCGAGGTCTCTGTTTTATAAGTGTATTGTTTTCCTTGGTTGTGAGCACTGATTGTGTCTTTTTGTCTTTACTTTTGAATATACTGTGTCTGCTGCATTGCGCGTGTTGTGTTTCTGTGTGGTGTGTTTCTGGTGGGTGCGATGTGCTTAACATCTGTTGGGAGCAGTTTACGTCTATCCTTCTGTGCTTGTACTCTGCGTGTTCTTCTGTGGGGCTCTGCGCTGTTTGTGCTTTTTGCATTGATTTCTCTCAGCTGTGCTGAGTGAGCTGTGTTGTAGTCTGTGTGTCCCTTCGCGCGTGGCTTCCTGTGTCCATGCTTTTGTGGGTTATGCATTGTGTGCCTTCTTCTGTGTCATATGAATTGTGTTATCTCTCTGTCCTCTGTGTGTCATGTTCTGTTATGCACTGTGCTCTGTGCTGTGTCCGTGGCTTACTGTATGTTTTGTGTGGTGAGTGTTTTGTGTACTATCTGTGTGTTTTGCGTGTGGTTGTTTTTATTGTGCGTGTTGTGACTTTAATGGTCATGAGAGCACTGTGGCACTCAGACTACTGCCACGTGGCACTTTTCACAGGACACAGGATTTTCTGGGAGTGGGGCTACAGTACAGTTTGAGCATGACCTACACTCACCTACTTCGGAAGGATCTGGGTGGCGTTCTCCATCAGCCACGTGGGTCAGTACAGTGCCCGGGAGCAGGGGCACACATCACTTTGGTTCTCGGTTACATTATCCTGAAAGCTTACAAAGTGGTCAGCTCCCACCTCACCCAAAGTCACTCCCAGGACACAGGCACCAAGCCAGGAGAGAGGAAGATGCTCCCCTCACCGAGCACATTCTATCTCTCAGGAAACGGTACACCACTGTGTTGCCGTGGGGCCTGCAGGCCACACTGAGGCAGTTTCAAATACCTCCACTGGAGTCCATGCTCTGCCTCACCCTGGAAAGGTCCATCAACTTAGGAGAGCAAACACTGATTGTTCACGCATATGCTTTATAAAGTGTATGCATAAACGTGAGGTTCTTTGTGTGTTGACAGTTTCCTTTGAAGATTCCTGTGTTACTCGTTCTCTGTATGCTTTGTGTACAGCGCTGTGTTTTGAGGGTGTGTGATGTGCTGTGTTCTCCTTTCCATGATGTATGTGCTTGGAGGCCTTGTTTTGCGTGTACCTTGGGTGCAGAGATTGGAGTATGGATCACACGTTTCGTTATCTGGGCTGTGCCTGCAATGTGCGTGGTTTTGTGTTCTGTGTGTGTAGTTTGTGCTGTCTGCATTCTCTGCATTGTGTGTCGTGTTGTGTGTGTTTGCGGCCTGTGTTGTGATGTGCGTGTGTCAGCTTGTGTGTAATGTGTGTGCTGTGCTTTTGGAGATGTCTCTGTTTTGTAAGAGTGTTGTTTTCCTTGGTTGTGGGCACTGATTGTGTCTTTCTGTCTTTACTTTTGAATGTACTGTGTCTGCTGCGTTGCGTGTGTTGTGTTTCTCTGTGGTGTGTTTCTGGTGGGTGCGTTGTGCTTAACATCTGTTGGGACCAGTTTACGTGTATCCTGCTGTGCTTGTCCTCCGCGTGTTCTTCTGTGGGGCTGTTCACTGTTTGGGCTCTTTGCATTGATTGCTCTCAGCTGTGCTGAGCGTGCTGCGTTGTAGTCTGTGTGTCCCCTCGTGCGTGGTTTCCTGTTTCCGTGCTTGTGTGGGTTGTGCATTGTGTGCCTCCTGTGTCATATGAAGTGTGTGATCTGTCTGTCCTCTGTGTGTCACGTTGTGTTATGCACTGTGCTCTGTGCTGTGTCCGTGACTTTCTGTATGTTTTGTGTGGTGAGTGTTTTCTGAGCTGTGTGTGTGTGTTGCGTGTGGTACTTTTTATTGTGTCTGTTGTGACTGTTAAAGGTCATGAAGGCACTGCAGCACTCAGAATACTGCCATGTGGCATTCTTCGCAGGACACGGGATTTCCTGAGAGTGGGGCTACAGTACAGTTTATGAGCATGACCTGCAGTCTCCTACTTCGGAAGGACCTGGGTGGCTTTCTCCATCAGCCACGTGGGTCAGTACAGTGCCGGGAAAAGGGGCACACATCACTTTTGTTCTGGGTTACATTATCCTGAATGCGTCCAAGGTGGTCAGCTCCCACCTCACCCAAAGTCACTCCAAGGGCGGAGGCACCAAGCCAGGAGGGAGGAAGCTGCTCCCCTCACCGAGCACATTCTGTCTTGGGAAACGGCCATCACTGTGTTGCCGTGGGGCCTGCAGGCCACACTGACGCAGTTTCAAAGTCCTCCACTGGAGTCCACGCTCTGCCTTACCCAAGAAAGGTCCATCAGCGTAGGACAGCAAACACTCATTCTTCACGCATATGCTTTAGTGTCTGTATAAACTTGAGTTTCTTTGTGCGTTGACCATTTCCTTTGAAGCTTCCTGTATTATGCGTTGTGTGTATTTTTTGTATACAGCACCGTGTGTTGAAGGTGTGTGGTGTGCTGTGTTGTCTTTTACGTGATGTATGTGCGTGGTGGCCTTGTTTTGCGTGTACCTTGGGTGCAGAGATTGGAGCATGGATCACACGTTTCGTTATGTGGGCTGTGTGTGCAATGTGCGTGGTTTTTGTTGTGTGTTTGCAGTTTGTGCTGTGCGCATTCTATGCATTGCGTGTCGTGTTGTGTGTGTTTGTGGCCTGTGTTGTGGTGTTCGAGTGTCAGCTTGTGTGTAATGTGTGTGCTGTGTGTTTCGCGGGGTCTCTGTTTTGTAAGTGTGTTGTTTTCTTTGGTTGTGGGCACTGATTGTATCTGTCTTTACTTTTGAATGTACTGTGTCTGCTGCGTTGCGCATGTTGTGTTTCTGTGTGGTGTGATTCTGGTTGGTGCGTGTGCTTAACATCTGTTGGGTGCAGTTTACGTGTATCCTGCTGTGCTTGTCCTCTGCGTGTTCCTCTGTGGGCATGTGCGTTGTTTGTGCTCTTTGCATTGATTGCTCTCAGCTGCGCTGAGCATAGTGCGTTGTAGTCTGTGTGTCCCCTCGTGCGTGGTTTCCTGTGTCCGTACTTGTGTGGGTTGTGTATTGTGTGCCTCCACGTTTGTCATGTGATGTGTGTGATGTCTGTCCTCTGTGTGTCACGTTGTGTTATGCACTGTGCTCTGTGCTGGGTCCGTGGCTCTCTGTATGTTTTGTGTGGTGAGTGTTTTGTGAGCTGTGTGTGTGTGTTGCGTGTGGTTCTGTTTATTGTGTGTGTTATGACTGTTAATGGTCATGAAGACACTGCAGCACTCAGACTACTGCCACGTGGCATTTTTCGCAGGACACGGGATTTCCTGAGAGATGCTACAGTACAGTTTATGAGCATGACCTACAGTCTCCTACTTCGGAAGGAACTGGGTGGCCTTCTCCATCAGCCACGTTTGTCAGTACAGTGCCCGGGAGAAGGGGCACACATCACTTTGGTTCTGGGTTACATTATCCTGAATGCTTCCAAGGTGGTCAGCTCCCACCTCACAAAAAGTCACTCGCAGGCAGAGGCACCAAGCCAGGAGGGTGGAAGCTGCTCCCCTCACCGACCGCATTCTGTCTCTTGGGAAACGGTCACCACTGTTTTGCCATGGGGCCTGCAGGCCACACTGACGCAGTTTCAAAGTCCTCCACTGGAGTCCACGCTCTGCCTCACCCTGGAAACGTCCATCAACGTAGACAGCAAACAGTCATTGTTCGCGCATATGCTTTGGTGTATGTATAAACTTGAGGTTCTTTGTGCGTTGACCATTGCCTTTGAAGCTTCCTGTGTAATGCGTTGTGTGTATTCTTTGGGTACAGCGCGGTGTGTTGAGGGTGTGTGGTGTGCTGTGTTGTCTTTTACGTGATGTATGTGCGTGGTGGCCTTGTTTTGCGTGTACCTTCGGTGCAGAAATTGGAGCATGGATCACACGTTTCGCTATGTGAGCTGTGCGTACAATGTGCGTGGTTTTGTGTTCTGTGTGTGTAGTTTGTGCTGTGCGCATTCTCTGCATTGCGTATCGTGTTGTGTGTGTTTTCCGGCCTGTGTTGTGGTGTGCGTGTGTCAGTTTGTGTGTAATGTGTGTGCTGTGCGTTTGGCAATGTCTCTGTTTTGTAAGTGTGTTGTTTTCCTTGGTTCTGGGCACTGATTGTGTCTTTCTGTCTTTACTTTTGAATGTACTGTGTCTGCTGCGTGGCGCGTGTTGTGTTTCTGTGTGGTGTGTTTCTAGTGGGTGCGTTGTGCTTAACATAGCTTGGGAGCATTTTACTTGTATCCTGCTGTGCTTGTCCTCTGCGTGTTCCTCTGTGGGGCTGTACGCTGTTTGTGGTCTTTGCATTGATTGCTCTCAGCTGTGCTGAGCGTGCTGCGTTGTAGTCTGTGTGTCCCCTCGTGCGTGGTTTCCTGTGTCCATGCTTGAGTGGGTTGTACATTGTGTGCCTCCTTCTGTGTCATATGAAGTGTGTGATCTGTCTGACCTCTGTGTGTCACGTTGTGTTATGCACTGTGCTCTGTGCTGTGTCCGTGACTTTCTGTATGTTTCATGTGGTGAGTTTTGTGGGCTGTGGGTGTGCGTTGCGTGTGGTTCTGTTTGTTGTGTGTGTTGTGACTCTTAATGGTCATGAGGGCACTGCAGCAGTCAGACTACTGCCACGTGGCATTTTTCGCAGGACACGGGATTTCCTGGGAGTGGGGCTACTGTACAGTTTATGTGCAAGACATGCAGTCTCCTACTTCGGAAGGACCTGGGTGGCTTTCTCCATAAGCCACGTGGGACAGTACAGTGCCGGGGAGAAGGGGCACACATCACTTTGGCTCTGGGTTACATTATCCTGAATGCTTCCAAGGTGGTCAGCTCCCACCTCACAAAAAGTCACTCGCAGGGCAGAGGCACCAAGCCAGGAGGGAGGAAGCGGCTCCCCTCACCGAGCACATTCTGTCTTGGGAAACGGCCACCACTGTGTTGCCATGGGGCCTACAGGCCACACTGACACAGCTTCAAAGTCGTCCACTGGAGTCCACGCTCTGCCTCACCCTGGATAGTTCCATCAACGTAGGACAGCAAACACTCATTGTTCACGCATATACTTTAGTGTATGTACTACTTGACGTTCTTTGTGCATTGACCGTTTCCTTTGAAGCTTCCTGTGTAACGCGTAGTGTGTATTCTTTGTGTACAGCGCGCAGTGTGTTGAGGGTGTGTTGTGTGCTGTGTTGTCTTTTACGTGATGTATGTGCGTGGTGGCCTTGTTTTGCATGAACCTTGGGTACAGATATTGGACCATGGATCACACGTTTCGTTATGTGGGCTGCGCGTGCAATGTGCGTGGTTTTGTGTTGTGTGTGTGTAGTTTGTGCTGTGCGCATCCTCTGCATTGCGTGTCGTGTTGTGTGTGTTTGCGGCCTGTGTTGTGGTGTGTGTGTGTCAGCTTGTGTGTAATGTGTGTGCTGTGTGTTTGGCGAGGTCTCTGTTTTGTAAGTGTGTTGTTTTCCTTGGTTGTGGGCACTGATTGTGTCTTTCTATCTTTACTTTTAAATGTACTGTGCTGCGTTGCGCGTGTTGTGTTTCTGTGTGCTGTGTTTCTAGTGAGTGCGTTGTGCTTAACATCTTTTGGGAGCAGTTTACGTGTATCCTGCTGTGCTTGTCCTCTGCGTGTTCTTCTGTGTGGCTCTGCGCTGTTTGTGCTCTTTGCATTGATTACTCTCAGCTATGCTGAGCATGCCGCTTTGTAGTCTGTGTGTACCTTCGCGCGTGGCTTCCTGTGTCCGTACTTGTGTTGGTTGTGCATTGTGTGCCTTCTTGTGTCATATGAAGTCTGAGATCTGTCTGTCCTCTTTGTGTCATGTTGTGTTATGCACTGTGCTCTGTGCTGTGTCCGTGGCTTTCTGTATGTTTCGTGTGGTGAGTGTTTTGTGAGCTGTGTGGGTGTGTTGCGTGTGGATCTGTTTATTGTGTGTGTTGTGACTGTTAATGGTCATGAAGGCACTGCAGCACTCAGACTACTGCCACGTGGCATTTTTCGCAGGACACGGGATTTCCTGGGAGTGGGGCTACAGTACAGTTCATGAGCATGACCTGCAGTCTCCTACTTCGGAAGTACCTGGGTGGCTTTCTCCATCAGCCACGTGGGTCAGTACAGTGCAGGGGAGAAGGGGCACACGTCACTTTGGCTCTGGGTTTCATTATCCTGAATGCTTCCAAGGTGGTCAGCTCCCACCGCACCCAAAGTCACTCACAGGGCTGAGGCACCAAGCAAGGAGGGAGGAAGCTGCTCCCCTCACCGAGCACATTCTGTCTTGGGAAACGGTCACCACTGTGTTGCCGTGGGGCCTGCAGGCCACACTGACGCAGTTTCAAAGTCCTCCACTGGAGTCCACGCTCTGCCTCACCCTGGAAAGGTCCATCAACGTAGGACAGCAAAGAGTCATTGTTCACGCATATGCTTTAGTGTATGTATAAACTTGAGGTTCTTTGTGCGTTGACCGTTTCCTTTGAAGCCTCCTGTGTTACGCGTTGTGTGTATGCTTTGTGTACAGCGCACAGTGTGTTGAGGGTGTGTGGTGTGCTGTGTTGTCCTTTACGTGATGTATGTGCGTGGTGGCCTTGTTTTGCTTGAACCTTGGGTGCAGAGATTGGAGCATGGATCACACGTTTCGTTATGTGGGCTGAGCGTGCAATGTGTGTGGTTTTGTGTTCTGTGTGTGTAGTTTGCGCTGTGCGCATCCTCTGCATTGCGTGTCGTGTTGTGTGTGTTTGCGGCCTGTGTTGTGGTGTGCGAGTGTCAGCTTGTGTGTAATGCGTGTGCTGTGTTTTTGGCGTGGTCTCTGATTTGTAAGTGTGTTGTTCTCTTTGGTTGTGGGCACTGATTGTGGCTTTCTGTCTTTACTTTTGAATGTACTGTGTCTGCTGCATTGCGCGTGTTGTGTTTCTGTGTGGTGTGTTTCTGGTGGGTGCGTTGTGCTTAACATCTGTTGGGTGCAGTTTACGTGTATCCTGCTGTGCTTGTCCTCTGCGTGTTCCTCTGTGGGGCTGTGCGCTGTTTGTGCTCTTTGCATTGATTGCTCTCAGCTGTGCTGAGCGTGCTGCGTTGTAGTCTGTGTGTCCCCTCGTGCGTGGTTTCCTGTGTCCGTGGTTGTGTGGGTTGTGCATTGTGTGCCTCCTTCTGTGTCATATGAAGTGTGTGATCTGTCTGTCCTCTGTGTGTCACGTTGTGTTATGCACTGTGCTGTGTGGTGTGTCTGTGACTTTCTGTATGTTTCGTGTGGTGACTGTTTTGTGAGCTGTGTGTGTGTGTTGCGTGTGGTTCTGTTTATTGTGTGTGTTGTGACTGTTAATGGTCATGAAGGCACTGCAGCACTCAGACTACTGCCACGTGGCATTTATCGCAGGACACGGGATTTCTTGAGAGGGGCTACAGTACAGTTTATGAGCATGACCTACAGTCTCCTTCTTCGGAAGGACCTGGGTGGCTTTCTCCATCAGCCACGTTTGTCAGTACAGTGCCCGGGAGAAGGGGCACACATCACTTTGGTTCTGGGTTACATTATCCTGAATGCTTCCAAGGTGGTCAGCTCCCACCTCACAAAAAGTCACTCGCAGGGAAGAGGCACCAAGCCAGGAGGGTGGAAGCTGCTCCCCTCACCGAGCGCATTCTGTCTCTTGGGAAACGTTCACCACTGTTTAGCCGTTGGGCCTGCAAGCCACACTGACGCAGTTTCAAAGTCCTCCACTGGAGTCAACACTCTGCCTCACCCTGGAAAGGTCCATCAAAGTAGGACAGCAAACACTCATTGTTCACGCATATGCTTTAGTGTATGTATAAACTTGACGTTCTTTGTGCGTTGACCGTTTCCTTTGAAGCTTCCTGTGTTACGCGTGGTGTGTATGCTTTGTGTACAGCGCGCAGTGTGTTGAGGGTGTGTGGTGTGCTGTGTTTTCCTTTACGTGATGTATGTGCGTGGTGGCCTTGTTTTGCTTGAACCTTGGGTGCAGAGATTGGAGCATGGATCACACGTTTCGTTATGTGGGCTGAGCGTGCAATGTGCGTGGTTTTGTGTTCTGTGTGTGTAGTTTGCGCTGTGCGCATCCTCTGCATTGCGTGTCGTGTTTTGTGTGTTTGCGGCCTGTGTTGTGGTGTGCGAGTGTCAGCTTGTGTGTAATGCGTGTGCTGTGTTTTTGACTTGGTCTCTGATTTGTAAGTGTGTTGTTTTCATTGGTTGTGGGCACTGATTGTGTCTTTCTGTCTTTACTTTTGAATGTACTGTGTCTGCTGCGTTGCGCGTGTTGTGTTTGTGTGTGGTGTGTTTCTGGTGGGTGCGTTGTGCTTAACATCTGTTGGGTGCAGTTTACGCGTATCCTGCTGTGCTTGTCCTCTGCGTGTTCCTCTGTGGGGCTGTGTGCTGTTTGTTCTCTTTGCATTGATTGCTCTCAGCTGTGCTGAGCGTGCTGCGTTGTAGTCTGTGTGTCCCCTCGTGCGTGGTTTCCTGTGTCCGTGGTTGTGTGTGTTGTGCATTGTGTGCCTCCTTCTGTGTCATATGAAGTGTGTGATCTGTCTGACCTCTGTGTGTCACGTTGTGTTATGCACTGTGCTCTGTGCTGTGTCCGTGACTTTCTGTATGTTTCGTGTGGTGAGTTTTGTGAGCTGTGTGTGTGTGTTGCGTGTGGTTCTGTTTGTTGTGTGTGTTGTGACTCTTAATGGTCATGAGGACACTGCAGCACTCAGACTACTGCAACGTGGCATTTTTCGCAGGACACGGGATTTCCTGGGAGTGGGGCTACAGTACAGTTCATGAGCATGACCTGCAGTCTCCTACTTCGGAAGTACCTGGGTGGCTTTCTCCATCAGCCACGTGGGTCAGTACAGTGCCGGGGAGAAGGGGCACACGTCACTTTGGCTCTGGGTTTCATTATCCTGAATGCTTCCAAGGTGGTCAGCTCCCACCGCACCCAAAGTCACTCCCAGGGCAGAGGCACCAAGCCAGGAGGGAGGAAGCTGCTCCCCTCACCGAGCACATTCTGTCTTGGGAAACGGCCATCACTGTGTAGCCGTGGGGCCTGCAGGCCACACTGACGCAGTTACAAAGTCCTCCACTGGAGTCCACGCTCTGCCTCACACTGGAAAGGTCCATCAACGTAGGACAGCAAAGAGTCATTGTTCACGCATATGCTTTAGTGTATGTATAAACTTGAGGTTCTTTGTGCGTTGACCGTTTCCTTTGAAGCTTCCTGTGTTACGTGTTGTGTGTATGCTTTGTGTACAGTGCGCAATGTGTTGAGGGTGTGTGGTGTGCTGTGTTGTCCTTTACGTGATGTATGTGCGTGGTGGCCTTGTTTTGCTTCAACCTTGGGTGCAGAGATTGGAGCATGGATCACACGTTTCGTTATGTGGGCTGAGCGTGCAATGTGCGTGGTTTTGTGTTCTGTGTGTGTAGTTTGCGCTGTGCGCATCCTCTGCATTTTGTGTCGTGTTGTGTGTGTTTGCGGCCTGTGTTGTGGTGTGCGAGTGTCAGCTTGCGTGTAATGCGTGTGCTGTGTTTTTGACGTGGTCTCTGATTTGTAAGTGTGTTGTTCTCTTTGGTTGTGGGCACTGATTGTGTCTTTCTGTCTTTACTTTTGAATGTACTGTGTCTGCTGCGTTGCGCGTGTTGTGTTTCTGTGTGGTGTGTTTCCGGTGGGTGCGTTGTGCTTAACATCTGTTGGGTGCAGTTTACGTGTATCCTGCTGTGCTTGTCCTCTGCGTGTTCCTCTGTGGGGCTGTGCGCTGTTTGTGCTCTTTGCATTGATTGCTCTCAGCTGTGCTGAGCGTGCTGCGTTGTAGTCTGTGTGTCCCCTCGTGCGTGGTTTCCTGTGTCCGTGCTTGTGTTTGTTGTGCATTGTGTGCCTCCTTCTGTGTCATATGAAGTGTGTGATCTGTCTGTCCTCTGTGTGTCACGTTGTGTTATGCACTGTGCTGTGTGCTGTGTCCGAGACTTTCTGTATGTTTCGTGTGGTGAGTGTTATGTGAGCTGTGTGTGTGTGTTGCGTGTGGTTCTGTTTATTGTGTGTGTTGTGACTCTTAATGGTCATGAAGGCACTGCAGCACTCAGACTACTGCCACGTGGCATTTTTCGCAGGACACGGAATTTCTTGAGAGGGGCTACAGTACAGTTTATGAGCATGACCTACAGTCTCCTTCTTCGGAAGAACCTGGGTGGCTTTCTCCATAAGCCACGTTTGTCAGTACATTGCCCGGGAGAAGGGGCACACATCACTTTGGTTCTGGGTTACATTATCCTGAATGCTTCCAAGGTGGTCAGCTCCCACCTTACAGAAAGTCACTCGCAGGGCAGAGGCACCAAGCCAGGAGGGTGGAAGTTGCTCCCCTCACCGAGCGCACTCTGTCTCTTGGGAAACGGACACCACTGTTTTGCCGTGGGGCCTGCAGGCCACACTGACGCAGTTTCAAAGTCCTCCACTGGAGTCCACGCTCTGCCTCACCCTGGAAAGGTCCATCAACGTAGGACAGCAAACACTCATTGTTCACGCATATGCTTTAGTGTATGTATAAACTCGAGGTTCTGTGTGTGTTGACCGTTTCCTTTGAAGCTTCCTGTGTTACGCGTGGTGTGTAGGCTTTGTGTACAGCGCGCAGTGTGTTGAGGGTGTGTGGTGTGCTGTGTTGTCCTTTACGTGATGTATGTGCGTGGTGGCCTTGTTTTGCTTGAACCTTGGGTGCAGAGATTGGAGCATGGATCACACGTTTCGTTATGTGGGCTGAGCGTGCAATGTGCGTGGTTTTGTGTTCTGTGTGTGTAGTTTGCGCTGTGCGCATCCTCTGCATTGCGTGTCGTGTTGTGTGTGTTTGCGGCCTGTGTTGTGGTGTGCGAGTGTCAGCTTGCGTGTAATGCGTGTGCTGTGTTTTTGACGTGGTCTCTGATTTGTAAGTGTGTTGTTCTCTTTGGTTGTGGGCACTGATTGTGTCTTTCTGTCTTTACTTTTGAATGTACTGTGTCGGCTGCGTTGCGCGTGTTTTGTTTCTGTGTGGTGTGTTTCTGGTGGGTGCGTTGTGCTTAACATCTGTTGGGTGCAGTTTACGTGTATCCTGCTGTGCTTGTCCTCTGCGTGTTCCTCTGTGGGGCTGTGCACTGTTTGTGCTCTTTGCATTGATTGCTCCCAGCTGTGCTGAGCGTGCTGCGTTGTAGTCTGTGTGTCCGCTCGTGCGTGGTTTCCTGTGTCCGTGGTTGTGTGGGTTGTGCATTGTGTGCCTCCTTCTGTGTCATATGAAGTGTGTGATCTGTCTGACCTCTGTGTGTCACGTTGTGTTATGCACTGTGCTCTGTGCTGTGTCCGTGACATTCTGTATGTTTCGTGTGGTGAGTGTTTTGTGAGCTGTGTGTGTGTGTTGCGTGTGGTTCTGTTTATTGTGTGTGTTGTGACAGTTATTGGTCATGAAGGCACTGCAGAACTCAGACTACTGCCACGTGGCATTTTTCACAGGACACGGGATTTCTTGAGAAGGACTACAGTACAGTTTATGAGCATGACGTACAGTCTCCTTCTTCGGAAGGACCTGGGTGGCTTTCTCCATCAGCCACGTTTGTCAGTACAGTGCCCGGGAGAAGGGGCACACGTCACTTTGGCTCTGGGTTTCATTATCCTGAATGCTTCCAAGGTGGTCAGCTCCCACCTCACAAAAAGTCACTCGCAGGGAAGAGGCACCAAGCCAGGAGGGTGGAAGCTGCTCCCCTCACCGAGCGCATTCTGTCTCTTGGGAAACGGTCACCACTGTTTTGCCGTGGGTCCTGCAGGCCACACTGACGCAGTTTCAAAGTCCTCCACTGGAGTCCACGCTCTGCCTCACCCTGGAAAGGTCCATCAACGTAGGACAGCAAAGAGTCATTGTTCACGCATATGCTTTAGTGTATGTATAAACTTGAGGTTCTTTGTGCATTGACCGTTTCCTTTGAAGCTTCCTGTGTTACGTGTTGTGTGTATGCTTTGTGTACAGTGCGCAATGTGTTGAGGGTGTGTGGTGTGCTGTGTTGTCCTTTACGTGATGTATGTGCGTGGTGGCCTTGTTTTGCTTGAACCTTGGGTGCAGATTGGAGCATGGATCACACGTTTCGTTATGTGGGCTGAGCGTGCAATGTGCGTTGTTTTGTGTTCTGTGTGTGTAGTTTGCGCTGTGCGCATTCTCTGCATTGCGTGTCGTGTTGTGTGTGTTTGCGGCCTGTGTTGTGGTGTGCGAGTGTCAGCTTGTGTGTAATGTGTGTGCTGTGTGTTTGGCGTGGTCTCTGATTTGTAAGTGTGTTGTTCTCTTTGGTTGTGGGCACTGATTGTGGCTTTCTGTCTTTACTTTTGAATGTACTGTGTGTGCTGCGTTGCGCGTGTTGTGTTTCTGTGTGGTGTGTTTCTGGTGGGTTCGTTGTGCTTAACATCTGTTGGGTGCAGTTTACGTGTATCCTGCTCTGCTTGTCCTCTGCGTGTTCCTCTGTGGGGCTGTGCGCTGTTTGTTCTCTTTGCATTGATTGCTGTCAGCTCTGTTGAGCGTGCTGCGTTGTAGTCTGTGAGTCCCCTCGTGCGTGGTTTCCTGTGTCCGTGGTTGTGTGGGTTGTGCATTGTGTGCCTCCTTCTGTGTCATATGAAGTGTGTGATCTGTCTGACCTCTGTGTGTCACGTTGTGTTATGCACTGTGCTCTGTGCTGTGTCCGTGACTTTCTGTATGTTTCGTGTGGTGAGTTTTGTGAGCTGTGTGTGTGTGTTGCGTGTGGTTCTGTTTGTTTTGTGTGTTGTGACTCTTAATGGTCATGAGGACACTGCAGCACTCAGACTACTGCAACGTGGCATTTTTCGCAGGACACGGGATTTCCTGGGAGTGGGGCTACAGTACAGTTCATGAGCATGACCTGCAGTCTCCTACTTCGGAAGTACCTGGGTGGCTTTCTCCATCAGCCACGTGGGTCAGTACAGTGCCGGGGAGAAGGGGCACACGTCACTTTGGCTCTGAGTTTCATTATCCTGAATGCTTCCAAGGTGGTCAGCTCCCACCGCACCCAAAGTCACTCCCAGGGCAGAGGCACCAAGCCAGTAGGGAGGAATCTGCTCCCCTCACCGAGCACATTCTGTCTTGGGAAACGGCCATCACTGTGTTGCCGTGGGGCCTGCAGGCCACACTGACGCAGTTTCAAAGTCCTCCACTGGAGTCCACGCTCTGCCTCACCCTGGAAAGGTCCATCAACGTAGGACAGCAAAGAGTCATTGTTCACGCATATGCTTTAGTGTATGTATAAACTTGAGGTTCTTTGTGTGTTGACCGTTTCCTTTGAAGCTTCCTGTGTTACGTGTTGTGTGTATGCTTTGTGTACAGCGCGCAGTGCGTTGAGGGTGTGTGGTGTGCTGTGTTGTCCTTTACGTGATGTATGTGCGTGGTGGCCTTGTTTTGCTTGAACCTTGGGTGCAGAGATTGGAGCATGAAGCACACGTTTCGTTATGTGGGCTGCGCGTGCAATGCGCGTGGTTTTGTGTTCTGTGTGTGTAGTTTGCGCTGTGCGCATTCTCTGCATTGCGTGTCGTGTTGTGTGTGTTTGCGGCCTGTGTTGTGGTGTACGAGTGTCAGCTTGTGTGTAATGTGTGTGCTGTGTGTTTGGCGTGGTCTCTGATTTGTAAGTGTGTTGTTCTCTTTGGTTGTGGGCACTGATTGTGGCTTTCTGTCTTTACTTTTGAATGTACTGTGTCTGCTGCGTTGCGCGTGTTGTGTTTCTGTGTGGTGTGTTTCTGGTGGGTGCGTTGTGCTTAACATCTGTTGGGTGCAGTTTACGTGTATCCTGCTGTGCTTGTCCTCTGCGTGTTCCTCTGTGGGGCTCTGCGCTGTTTGTGCTCTTTGCATTGATTGCTCTCAGCTGTGCTGAGCGTGCTGCGTTGTACTCTGTGTGTCCCCTCGTGCGTGGTTTCCTGTGTCCGTGCTTGTGTGGGTTGTGCATTGTGTGCCACCTTCTGTGTCATATGAAGTGTGTGATATGTCTGTCCTCTGTGTGTCACGTTGTGTTATGCACTGTGCTGTGTGCTGTGTCCGAGACTTTCTGTATGTTTCGTGTGGTGAGTGTTATGTGAGCTGTGTGTGTGTGTTGCGTGTGGTTCTGTTTATTGTGTGTGTTGTGACTCTTAATGGTCATGAAGGCACTGCAGCACTCAGACTACTGCCACGTGGCATTTTTCGCAGGACACGGAATTTCTTGAGAGGGGCTACAGTACAGTTTATGAGCATGACCTACAGTCTCCTTCTTCGGAAGGACCTGGGTGGCTTTCTCCATAAGCCACGTTTGTCAGTACAGTGCCCGGGAGAAGGGGCACACATCACTTTGGTTCTGGGTTACATTATCCTGAATGCTTCCAAGGTGGTCAGCTCCCACCTTACAGAAAGTCACTCGCAGGGCAGAGGCACCAAGCCAGGAGGGTGGAAGTTGCTCCCCTCACCGAGCGCACTCTGTCTCTTGGGAAACGGACACCACTGTTTTGCCGTGGGGCCTGCAGGCCACACTGACGCAGTTTCAAAGTCCTCCACTGGAGTCCACGCTCTGCCTCACCCTGGAAAGGTCCATCAACGTAGGACAGCAAACACTCATTGTTCACGCATATGCTTTAGTGTATGTATAAACTTGAGGTTCTGTGTGCGTTGACCGTTTCCTTTGAAGCTTCCTGTGTTACGCGTGGTGTGTATGCTTTGTGTACAGCGCGCAGTGTGTTGAGGGTGTGTGGTGTGCTGTGTTGTCCTTTACGTGATGTATGTGCGTGGTGGCCTTGTTTTGCTTGAACCTTGGGTGCAGAGATTGGAGCATGGATCACACGTTTCGTTATGTGGGCTGAGCGTGCAATGTGCGTGGTTTTGTGGTCTCTGTGCGTAGTTTGCGCTGTGCGCATCCTCTGAATTGCGTGTCGTGTTTTGTGTGATTGCGGCCTGTGTTGTGGTGTGCGACTGTCAGCTTGTGTGTAATGCGTGTGCTGTGTTTTTGACGTGGTCTCTGATTTGTAAGTGTGTTGTTCTCTTTGGTTGTGGGCACTGATTGTGTCTTTCTGTCTTTACTTTTGAATGTACTGTGTCGGCTGCGTTGCGCGTGTTGTGTTTGTGTGTGGTGTGTTTCTGGTGGGTTCGTTGTGCTTAACATCTGTTGGGTGCAGTTTACGTGTATCCTGCTGTGCTTGTCCTCTGCGTGTTCCTCTGTGGGGCTGTGCGCTGTTTGTTCTCTTTGCATTGATTGCTGTCAGCTGTGCTGAGCGTGCTGTGTTGTAGTCTGTGTGTCCCCTCGTGCGTTGTTTCCTGTGTCCGTGGTTGTGTGGGTTGTGCATTGTGTGCCTCCTTCTGTGTCATATGAAGTGTGTGATCTGTCTGACCTCTGTGTGTCACGTTGTGTTATGCACTGTGCTCTGTGCTGTGTCCGTGACTTTCTGTATGTTTCGTGTGGTGAGTTTTGTGAGCTGTGTGTGTGTGTTGCGTGTGGTTCTGTTTGTTGTGTGTGTTGTGACTCTTAATGGTCATGAGGACACTGCAGCACTCAGACTACTGCAACGTGGCATTTTTCGCAGGACACGGGATTTCCTGGGAGTGGGGCTACAGTACAGTTCATGAGCATGACCTGCAGTCTCCTACTTCGGAAGTACCTGGGTGGCTTTCTCCATCAGCCACGTGGGTCAGTACAGTGCCGGGGAGAAGGGGCACACGTCACTTTGGCTCTGAGTTTCATTATCCTGAATGCTTCCAAGGTGGTCAGCTCCCACCGCACCCAAAGTCACTCCCAGGGCAGAGGCACCAAGCCAGGAGGGAGGAAGCTGCTCCCCTCACCGAGCACATTCTGTCTTGGGAAACGGCCATCACTGTGTAGCCGTGGGGCCTGCAGGCCACACTGACGCAGTTACAAAGTCCTCCACTGGAGTCCACGCTCTGCCTCACACTGGAAAGGTCCATCAACGTAGGACAGCAAAGAGTCATTGTTCACGCATATGCTTTAGTGTATGTATAAACTTGAGGTTCTTTGTGCGTTGACCGTTTCCTTTGAAGCTTCCTGTGTTACGTGTTGTGTGTATGCTTTGTGTACAGTGCGCAATGTGTTGAGGGTGTGTGGTGTGCTGTGTTGTCCTTTACGTGATGTATGTGCGTGGTGGCCTTGTTTTGCTTCAACCTTGGGTGCAGAGATTGGAGCATGGATCACACGTTTCGTTATGTGGGCTGAGCGTGCAATGTGCGTGGTTTTGTGTTCTGTGTGTGTAGTTTGCGCTGTGCGCATCCTCTGCATTTTGTGTCGTGTTGTGTGTGTTTGCGGCCTGTGTTGTGGTGTGCGAGTGTCAGCTTGCGTGTAATGCGTGTGCTGTGTTTTTGACGTGGTCTCTGATTTGTAAGTGTGTTGTTCTCTTTGGTTGTGGGCACTGATTGTGTCTTTCTGTCTTTACTTTTGAATGTACTGTGTCGGCTGCGTTGCGCGTGTTGTGTTTCTGTGTGGTGTGTTTCTGGTGGGTGCGTTGTGCTTAACATCTGTTGGGTGCAGTTTACGTGTATCCTGCTGTGCTTGTCCTCTGCGTGTTCCTCTGTGGGGCTGTGCACTGTTTGTGCTCTTTGCATTGATTGCTCCCAGCTGTGCTGAGCGTGCTGCGTTGTAGTCTGTGTGTCCGCTCGTGCGTGGTTTCCTGTGTCCGTGGTTGTGTGGGTTGTGCATTGTGTGCCTCCTTCTGTGTCATATGAAGTGTGTGATCTGTCTGACCTCTGTGTGTCACGTTGTGTTATGCACTGTGCTCTGTGCTGTGTCCGTGACATTCTGTATGTTTCGTGTGGTGAGTGTTTTGTGAGCTGTGTGTGTGTGTTGCGTGTGGTTCTGTTTATTGTGTGTGTTGTGACAGTTATTGGTCATGAAGGCACTGCAGAACTCAGACTACTGCCACGTGGCATTTTTCACAGGACACGGGATTTCTTGAGAAGGACTACAGTACAGTTTATGAGCATGACGTACAGTCTCCTTCTTCGGAAGGACCTGGGTGGCTTTCTCCATCAGCCACGTTTGTCAGTACAGTGCCCGGGAGAAGGGGCACACGTCACTTTGGCTCTGGGTTTCATTATCCTGAATGCTTCCAAGGTGGTCAGCTCCCACCTCACAAAAAGTCACTCGCAGGGAAGAGGCACCAAGCCAGGAGGGTGGAAGCTGCTCCCCTCACCGAGCGCATTCTGTCTCTTGGGAAACGGTCACCACTGTTTTGCCGTGGGGCCTGCAGGCCACACTGACGCAGTTTCAAAGTCCTCCACTGGAGTCCACGCTCTGCCTCACCCTGGAAAGGTCCATCAACGTAGGACAGCAAAGAGTCATTGTTCACGCATATGCTTTAGTGTATGTATAAACTTGAGGTTCTTTGTGCATTGACCGTTTCCTTTGAAGCTTCCTGTGTTACGTGTTGTGTGTATGCTTTGTGTACAGTGCGCAATGTGTTGAGGGTGTGTGGTGTGCTGTGTTGTCCTTTACGTGATGTATGTGCGTGGTGGCCTTGTTTTGCTTGAACCTTGGGTGCAGATTGGAGCATGGATCACACGTTTCGTTATGTGGGCTGAGCGTGCAATGTGCGTTGTTTTGTGTTCTGTGTGTGTAGTTTGCGCTGTGCGCATTCTCTGCATTGCGTGTCGTGTTGTGTGTGTTTGCGGCCTGTGTTGTGGTGTGCGAGTGTCAGCTTGTGTGTAATGTGTGTGCTGTGTGTTTGGCGTGGTCTCTGATTTGTAAGTGTGTTGTTCTCTTTGGTTGTGGGCACTGATTGTGGCTTTCTGTCTTTACTTTTGAATGTACTGTGTGCGCTGCGTTGCGCGTGTTGTGTTTCTGTGTGGTGTGTTTCTGGTGGGTTCGTTGTGCTTAACATCTGTTGGGTGCAGTTTACGTGTATCCTGCTCTGCTTGTCCTCTGCGTGTTCCTCTGTGGGGCTGTGCGCTGTTTGTTCTCTTTGCATTGATTGCTGTCAGCTCTGTTGAGCGTGCTGCGTTGTAGTCTGTGAGTCCCCTCGTGCGTGGTTTCCTGTGTCCGTGGTTGTGTGGGTTGTGCATTGTGTGCCTCCTTCTGTGTCATATGAAGTGTGTGATCTGTCTGACCTCTGTGTGTCACGTTGTGTTATGCACTGTGCTCTGTGCTGTGTCCGTGACTTTCTGTATGTTTCGTGTGGTGAGTTTTGTGAGCTGTGTGTGTGTGTTGCGTGTGGTTCTGTTTGTTTTGTGTGTTGTGACTCTTAATGGTCATGAGGACACTGCAGCACTCAGACTACTGCAACGTGGCATTTTTCGCAGGACACGGGATTTCCTGGGAGTGGGGCTACAGTACAGTTCATGAGCATGACCTGCAGTCTCCTACTTCGGAAGTACCTGGGTGGCTTTCTCCATCAGCCACGTGGGTCAGTACAGTGCCGGGGAGAAGGGGCACACGTCACTTTGGCTCTGAGTTTCATTATCCTGAATGCTTCCAAGGTGGTCAGCTCCCACCGCACCCAAAGTCACTCCCAGGGCAGAGGCACCAAGCCAGTAGGGAGGAATCTGCTCCCCTCACCGAGCACATTCTGTCTTGGGAAACGGCCATCACTGTGTTGCCGTGGGGCCTGCAGGCCACACTGACGCAGTTTCAAAGTCCTCCACTGGAGTCCACGCTCTGCCTCACCCTGGAAAGGTCCATCAACGTAGGACAGCAAAGAGTCATTGTTCACGCATATGCTTTAGTGTATGTATAAACTTGAGGTTCTTTGTGTGTTGACCGTTTCCTTTGAAGCTTCCTGTGTTACGTGTTGTGTGTATGCTTTGTGTACAGCGCGCAGTGCGTTGAGGGTGTGTGGTGTGCTGTGTTGTCCTTTACGTGATGTATGTGCGTGGTGGCCTTGTTTTGCTTGAACCTTGGGTGCAGAGATTGGAGCATGAAGCACACGTTTCGTTATGTGGGCTGCGCGTGCAATGCGCGTGGTTTTGTGTTCTGTGTGTGTAGTTTGCGCTGTGCGCATTCTCTGCATTGCGTGTCGTGTTGTGTGTGTTTGCGGCCTGTGTTGTGGTGTACGAGTGTCAGCTTGTGTGTAATGTGTGTGCTGTGTGTTTGGCGTGGTCTCTGATTTGTAAGTGTGTTGTTCTCTTTGGTTGTGGGCACTGATTGTGGCTTTCTGTCTTTACTTTTGAATGTACTGTGTCTGCTGCGTTGCGCGTGTTGTGTTTCTGTGTGGTGTGTTTCTGGTGGGTGCGTTGTGCTTAACATCTGTTGGGTGCAGTTTACGTGTATCCTGCTGTGCTTGTCCTCTGCGTGTTCCTCTGTGGGGCTCTGCGCTGTTTGTGCTCTTTGCATTGATTGCTCTCAGCTGTGCTGAGCGTGCTGCGTTGTACTCTGTGTGTCCCCTCGTGCGTGGTTTCCTGTGTCCGTGCTTGTGTGGGTTGTGCATTGTGTGCCACCTTCTGTGTCATATGAAGTGTGTGATATGTCTGTCCTCTGTGTGTCACGTTGTGTTATGCACTGTGCTGTGTGCTGTGTCCGAGACTTTCTGTATGTTTCGTGTGGTGAGTGTTATGTGAGCTGTGTGTGTGTGTTGCGTGTGGTTCTGTTTATTGTGTGTGTTGTGACTCTTAATGGTCATGAAGGCACTGCAGCACTCAGACTACTGCCACGTGGCATTTTTCGCAGGACACGGAATTTCTTGAGAGGGGCTACAGTACAGTTTATGAGCATGACCTACAGTCTCCTTCTTCGGAAGGACCTGGGTGGCTTTCTCCATAAGCCACGTTTGTCAGTACAGTGCCCGGGAGAAGGGGCACACATCACTTTGGTTCTGGGTTACATTATCCTGAATGCTTCCAAGGTGGTCAGCTCCCACCTTACAGAAAGTCACTCGCAGGGCAGAGGCACCAAGCCAGGAGGGTGGAAGTTGCTCCCCTCACCGAGCGCACTCTGTCTCTTGGGAAACGGACACCACTGTTTTGCCGTGGGGCCTGCAGGCCACACTGACGCAGTTTCAAAGTCCTCCACTGGAGTCCACGCTCTGCCTCACCCTGGAAAGGTCCATCAACGTAGGACAGCAAACACTCATTGTTCACGCATATGCTTTAGTGTATGTATAAACTTGAGGTTCTGTGTGCGTTGACCGTTTCCTTTGAAGCTTCCTGTGTTACGCGTGGTGTGTATGCTTTGTGTACAGCGCGCAGTGTGTTGAGGGTGTGTGGTGTGCTGTGTTGTCCTTTACGTGATGTATGTGCGTGGTGGCCTTGTTTTGCTTGAACCTTGGGTGCAGAGATTGGAGCATGGATCACACGTTTCGTTATGTGGGCTGAGCGTGCAATGTGCGTGGTTTTGTGGTCTCTGTGCGTAGTTTGCGCTGTGCGCATCCTCTGAATTGCGTGTCGTGTTTTGTGTGATTGCGGCCTGTGTTGTGGTGTGCGACTGTCAGCTTGTGTGTAATGCGTGTGCTGTGTTTTTGACGTGGTCTCTGATTTGTAAGTGTGTTGTTCTCTTTGGTTGTGGGCACTGATTGTGTCTTTCTGTCTTTACTTTTGAATGTACTGTGTCGGCTGCGTTGCGCGTGTTGTGTTTGTGTGTGGTGTGTTTCTGGTGGGTTCGTTGTGCTTAACATCTGTTGGGTGCAGTTTACGTGTATCCTGCTGTGCTTGTCCTCTGCGTGTTCCTCTGTGGGGCTGTGCGCTGTTTGTTCTCTTTGCATTGATTGCTGTCAGCTGTGCTGAGCGTGCTGTGTTGTAGTCTGTGTGTCCCCTCGTGCGTTGTTTCCTGTGTCCGTGGTTGTGTGGGTTGTGCATTGTGTGCCTCCTTCTGTGTCATATGAAGTGTGTGATCTGTCTGACCTCTGTGTGTCACGTTGTGTTATGCACTGTGCTCTGTGCTGTGTCCGTGACTTTCTGTATGTTTCGTGTGGTGAGTTTTGTGAGCTGTGTGTGTGTGTTGCGTGTGGTTCTGTTTGTTGTGTGTGTTGTGACTCTTAATGGTCATGAGGACACTGCAGCACTCAGACTATTGCAACGTGGCATTCTTCGCAGCACACGGGATTTCTTGGGAGTGGGGCTACAGTACAGTTCATGAGCATGACCTGCAGTCTCCTACTTCGGAAGTATCTGGATGGCTTTCTCCATCAGCCACGTGGGTCAGTACAGTGCCGGGGAGTAGCGGCACACGTCACTTTGACTCTGGGTTTCATTATCCTGAATGCTTCCAAGGTGGTCAGCTCCCACCGCACCCAAAGTCACTCCCACGGCAGAGGCACCAAGCCAGGAGGGAGGAAGCTGCTCCCCTCACCGAGCACATTCTGTCTTGGGAAACGGCCATCACTGTGTTGCCGTGGAGCCTGCAGGCCACACTGACGCAGTTTCTAAGTCCTCCACTGGAGTCCACGCTCTGCCTCACCCTGGAAAGGTCCATCAACGTAGGACAGCAAAGAGTGATTGTTCACGCATATGCTTTAGTGTATGTATAAACTTGAGGTTCTTTGTGCGTTGACCGTTTCCTTTGAAGCTTCCTGTGTTACGCGTTGTGTGTATGCTTTGTGTACAGCGCGCAGTGTGTTGAGGGTGTGTGGTGTGCTGTGTTGTCCTTTACGTGATGTATGTGCGTGGTGGCCTTGTTTTGCTTGAACCTTGGGTGCAGAGATTGGAGCATGGATCACACGTTTCGTTATGTGGGCTGAGCATGCAATGTGCGTGGTTTTGTGTTCTGTGTGTGTAGTTTGCGCTGTGCGCATCCTCTGCATTGCGTGTCGTGTTGTGTGTGTTTGCGGCCTTTGTTGTGGTGTGCGAGTGTCAGCTTGTGTGTAATGCGTGTGCTGTGTTTTTGACGTGGTCTCTGATTTGTAAGTGTGTTGTTCTCTTTGGTTGTGGGCACTGATTGTGTCTTTCTGTCTTTACTTTTGAATGTACGGTGTCGGCTGCGTTGCGCGTGTTGTGTTTCTGTGTGGTGTGTTTCTGGTGGGTGCGTTGTGCTTAACATCTGTTGCGTGCAGTTTACGTGTATCCTGCTGTGCTTGTCCTCTGCGTGTTCCTCTGTGGGGCTGTGCGCTGTTTGTGCTCTTTGCATTGATTGCTCTCAGCTGTGCTGAGCGTGCTGCGTTGTAGTCTGTGTGTCCCCTCGTGCGTGGTTTCCTGTGTCCGTGGTTGTGTGGGTTGTGCATTGTGTGCCTCCTTCTGTGTCATATGAAGTGTGTGATCTGTCTGACCTCTGTGTGTCACGTTGTGTTATGCACTGTGCTCTGTGCTGTGTCCGTGACTTTCTGTATGTTTCGTGTGGTGAGTTTTGTGAGCTGTGTGTGTGTGTTGCGTGTGGTTCTGTTTGTTGTGTGTGTTGTGACTCTTAATGGTCATGAGGACACTGCAGCACTCAGACTACTGCAACGTGGCATTTTTCGCAGGACACGGGATTTCCTGGGAGTGGGGCAACAGTACAGTTCATGAGCATGACCTGCAGTCTCCTACTTCGGAAGTACCTGGGTGGCTTTCTCCATCAGCCACGTGGGTCAGTACAGTGCCGGGGAGAAGCGGCACACGTCACTTTGGCTCTGGGTTTCATTATCCTGAATGCTTCCAAGGTGGTCAGCTCCCACCGCACCCAAAGTCACTCCCAGGGCAGAGGCACCAAGCCAGGAGGGAGGAAGCTGCTCCCCTCACCGAGCACATTCTGTCTTGGGAAACGGCCATCACTGTGTTGCCGTGGGGCCTGCAGGCCACACTGACGCAGTTTCAAAGTCCTCCACTGGAGTCCACGCTCTGCCTCACCCTGGAAAGGTCCATCAACGTAGGACAGCAAAGAGTGATTGTTCACGCATATGCTTTAGTGTATGTATAAACTTGAGGTTCTTTGTGCGTTGACCGTTTCCTTTGAAGCTTCCTGTGTTACGCGTTGTGTGTATGCTTTGTGTACAGCGCGCAGTGTGTTGAGGGTGTGTGGTGTGCTGTGTTGTCCTTTACGTGATGTATGTGCGTGGTGGCCTTGTTTTGCTTGAACCTTGGGTGCAGAGATTGGAGCATGGATCACACGTTTCGTTATGTGGGCTGAGCGTGCAATGTGCGTGGTTTTGTGTTCTGTGTGTGTAGTTTGCGCTGTGCGCATCCTCTGCATTGCGTGTCGTGTTGTGTGTGTTTGCGGCCTGTGTTGTGGTTTGCGAGTGTCAGCTTGTGTGTAATGCGTGTGCTGTGTTTTTGACGTGGTCTCTTATTTGTAAGTGTGTTGTCCTCTTTGGTTGTGGGCACTGATTGTGTCTTTCTGTCTTTACTTTTGAATGTACTGTGTCGGCTGCGTTGCGCGTGTTGTGTTTCTGTGTGGTGTGTTTCTGGTGGGTGCGTTGTGCTTAACATCTGTTGGGTGCAGTTTACGTGTATCCTGCTGTGCTTGTCCTCTGCGTGTTCCTCTGTGGGGCTGTGCGCTGTTTGTGCTCTTTGCATTGATTGCTCTCAGCTGTGCTGAGCGTGCTGCGTTGTAGTCTGTGTGTCCCCTCGTGCGTGGTTTCCTGTGTCCGTGGTTGTGTGGGTTGTGCATTGTGTGCCTCCTTCTGTGTCATATGAAGTGTGTGATCTGTCTGACCTCTGTGTGTCACGTTGTGTTATGCACTTTGCTCTGTGCTGTCTCCGTGACTTTCTGTATGTTTCGTGTGGTGAGTTTTGTGAGCTGTGTGTGTGTGTTGCGTGTGGTTCTGTTTGTTGTGTGTGTTGTGACTCTTAATGGTCATGAGGACACTGCAGCACTCAGACTACTGCAACGAGGCATTTTTCGCAGGACACGGGATTTCCTGGGAGTGGGGCTACAGTACAGTTCATGAGCATGACCTGCAGTCTCCTACTTCGGAAGTACCTGGGTGGCTTTCTCCATCAGCCACGTGGGTCAGTACAGTGCCGGGGAGAAGCGGCACACGTCACTTTGGCTCTCTGTTTCATTATCCTGAATGCTTCCAAGGTGGTCAGCTCCCACCGCACCCAAAGTCACTCCCAGGGCAGAGGCACCAAGCCAGGAGGGAGGAAGCTGCTCCCCTCACCGAGCACATTCTGTCTTGGGAATCGGCCATCACTGTGTTGCCGTGGGGCCTGCAGGCCACACTGACGCAGTTTCAAAGTCCTCCACTGGAGTCCACGCTCTGCCTCACCCTGGAAAGGTCCATCAACGTAGGACAGCAAACACTCATTGTTCACGCATATGCTTTAGTGTATGTATAAACTTGAGGTTCTTTGTGCGTTGACCGTTTCCTTTGAAGCTTCCTGTGTTATGCGTTGTGTGTATGCTTTGTGTACAGCACGCAGTGTGTTGAGGGTGTGTGGTGTGCTGTGTTGTCCTTTACGTGATGTATGTGCGTGGTGGCCTTGTTTTGCTTGAACCTTGGGTGCAGAGATTGGAGCATGGATCACACGTTTCGTTATGTGGGCTGAGCGTGCAATGTGCGTGGTTTTGTGTTCTGTGTGTGTAGTTTGCGCTGTGCGCATCCTCTGCATTGCGTGTCGTGTTGTGTGTGTTTGCGGCCTGTGTTGTGGTTTGCGAGTGTCAGCTTGTGTGTAATGCGTGTGCTGTGTTTTTGACGTGGTCTCTGATTTGTAAGTGTGTTGTTCTCTTTGGTTGTGGGCACTGATTGTGTCTTTCTGTCTTTACTTTTGAATGTACTGTGTCGGCTGCGTTGCGCGTGTTGTGTTTCTGTGTGGTGTTTTTCTGGTGGGTGCGTTGTGCTTAACATCTGTTGGGTGCAGTTTACGTGTATCCTGCTGTGCTTGTCCTCTGCGTGTTCCTCTGTGGGGCTGTGCGCTGTTTGTGCTCTTTGCATTGATTGCTCTCAGCTGTGCTGAGCGTGCTGCGTTGTAGTCTGTGTGTCCCTCGTGCGTGGTTTCCTGTGTCCGTGGTTGTGTGGGTTGTGCATTGTGTGCCTCCTTCTGTGTCATATGAAGTGTGTGATCTGTCTGACCTCTGTGTGTCACGTTGTGTTATGCACTGTGCTCTGTGCTGTGTCCGTGACTTTCTGTATGTTTCGTGTGGTGAGTTTTGTGAGCTGTGTGTGTGTGTTGCGTGTGGTTCTGTTTGTTGTGTGTGTTGTGACTCTTAATGGTCATGAGGACACTGCAGCACTCAGACTACTGCAACGTGGCATTTTTCGCAGGACACGGGATTTCCTGGGAGTGGGGCTACAGTACAGTTCATGAGCATGACCTGCAGTCTCCTACTTCGGAAGGACCTGGGTGGCTTTCTCCATCAGCCTCGTTTGTCAATACAGTGCCCGGGAGAAGGGGCACACGTCACTTTGGTTCTGGGTTACATTATCCTGAATGCTTCCAAGGTGGTCAGGTCCCACCTCACAAAAAGTCACTCGCAGGCAGAGGCACCAAGCCAGGAGGGTGGAAGCTGCTCCCCTCACCTTGCGCATTCTGTCTCTTGGGAAACGGTCACCACTGTTTTGCTGTGGGGCGTGCAGGCCACACTGACGCAGTTTCAAAGTCCTCCACTGGAGTCCACGCTCTGCCTCACCCTGGAAAGGTCCATCAACGTAGGACAGCAAAGAGTGATTGTTCACGCATATGCTTTAGTGTATGTATAAACTTGAGGTTCTTTGTGCGTTGACCGTTTCCTTTGAAGCTTCCTGTGTTACGCGTTGTGTGTATGCTTTGTGTACAGCGCGCAGTGTGTTGAGGGTGTGTGGTGTGCTGTGTTGTCCTTTATGTGATGTATGTGCGTGGTGGCCTTGTTTTGCTTGAACCTTGGGTGCAGAGATTGGAGCATGGATCACACGTTTCGTTATGTGGGCTGAGCATGCAATGTGCGTGGTTTTGTGTTCTGTGTGTGTAGTTTGCGCTGTGCGCATCCTCTGCATTGTGTGTCGTGTTGTGTGTGTTTGCGGCCTTTGTTGTGGTGTGCGAGTGTCAGCTTGTGTGTAATGCGTGTGCTGTGTTTTTGACGTGGTCTCTGATTTGTAAGTGTGTTGTTCTCTTTGGTTGTGGGCACTGATTGTGTCTTTCTGTCTTTACTTTTGAATGTACGGTGTCGGCTGCGTTGCGCGTGTTGTGTTTCTGTGTGGTGTGTTTCTGGTAGGTGCGTTGTGCTTAACATCTGTTGCGTGCAGTTTACGTGTATCCTGCTGTGCTTGTCCTCTGCGTGTTCCTCTGTGGGGCTGTGCACTGTTTGTGCTCTTTGCATTGATTGCTCTCAGCTGTGCTGAGCGTGCTGCGTTGTAGTCTGTGTGTCCCCTCGTGCGTGGTTTCCTGTGTCCGTAGTTGTGTGGGTTGTGCATTGTGTGCCTCCTTCTGTGTCATATGAAGTGTGTGATCTATCTGACCTCTGTGTGTCACGTTGTGTTATGCACTGTGCTCTGTGCTGTGTCCGTGACTTTCTGTATGTTTCGTGTGGTGAGTTTTGTGAGCTGTGTGTGTGTGTTGCGTGTGGTTCTGTTTGTTGTGTGTGTTGTGACTCTTAATGGTCATGAGGACACTGCAGCACTCAGACTACTGCAACGTGGCATTTTTCGCAGGACACGGGATTTCCTGGGAGTGGGCAACAGTACAGTTCATGAGCATGACCTGCAGTCTCCTACTTCGGAAGTACCTGGGTGGCTTTCTCCATCAGCCACGTGGGTCAGTACAGTGCCAGGGAGAAGCGGCACACGTCACTTTGGCTCTGGGTTTCATTATCCTGAATGCTTCCAAGGTGGTCAGCTCCCACCGCACCCAAAGTCACTCCCAGGGCAGAGGCACCAAGCCAGGAGGGAGGAAGCTGCTCCCCTCACCGAGCACATTCTGTCTTGGGAAACGGCCATCACTGTGTTGCCGTGGGGCCTGCAGGCCACACTGACGCAGTTTCAAACTCCTCCACTGGAGTCCACGCTCTGCCTCACCCTGGAAAGGTCCATCAACGTAGGACAGCAAAGAGTGATTGTTCACGCATGTGCTTTAGTGTATGTATAAACTTGAGGTTCTTTGTGCGTTGACCGTTTCCTTTGAAGCTTCCTGTGTTACGCGTTGTGTGTATGCTTTGTGTACAGCGCGCAGTGTGTTGAGGGTGTGTGGTGTGCTGTGTTGTCCTTTACGTGATGTATGTGCGTGGTGGCATTGTTTTGCTTGAACCTTGGGTGCAGAGATTGGAGCATGGATCACACGTTTCGTTATGTGGGCTAAGCGTGCAATGTGCGTGGTTTTGTGTTCTGTGTGTGTAGTTTGCGCTGTGCGCATCCTCTGCATTGCGTGTCGTGTTGTGTGTGTTTGCGGCCTGTGTTGTGGTTTGCGAGTGTCAGCTTGTGTGTAATGCGTGTGCTGTGTTTTTGACGTGGTCTCTGATTTGTAAGTGTGTTGTTCTCTTTGGTTGTGGGCACTGATTGTGTCTTTCTGTCTTTACTTTTGAATGTACTGTGTCGGCTGCGTTGCGCGTGTTGTGTTTCTGTGTGGTGTGTTTCTGGTGGGTGCGTTGTGCTTAACATCTGTTGGGTGCAGTTTACGTGTATCCTGCTGTGCTTGTCCTCTGCGTGTTCCTCTGTGGGGCTGTGCGCTGTTTGTGCTCTTTGCATTGATTGCTCTCAGCTGTGCTGAGCGTGCTGCGTTGTAGTCTGTGTGTCCCCTCGTGCGTGGTTTCCTGTGTCCGTGGTTGTGTGGGTTGTGCATTGTGTGCCTCCTTCTGTGTCATATGAAGTGTGTGATCTGTCTGACCTCTGTGTGTCACGTTGTGTTATGCACTGTGCTCTGTGCTGTGTCCGTGACTTTCTGTATGTTTCGTGTGGTGAGTTTTGTGAGCTGTGTGTGTGTGTTGCGTGTGGTTCTGTTTGTTGTGTGTGTTGTGACTCTTAATGGTCATGAGGACACTGCAGCACTCAGACTACTGCAACGTGGCATTTTTCGCAGGACACGGGATTTCCTGGGAGTGGGGCTACAGTACAGTTCATGAGCATGACCTGCAGTCTCCTACTTCGGAAGGACCTGGGTGGCTTTCTCCATCAGCCTCGTTTGTCAATACAGTGCCCGGGAGAAGGGGCACACGTCACTTTGGTTCTGGGTTACATTATCCTGAATGCTTCCAAGGTGGTCAGGTCCCACCTCACAAAAAGTCACTCGCAGGCAGAGGCACCAAGCCAGGAGGGTGGAAGCTGCTCCCCTCACCGTGCGCATTCTGTCTCTTGGGAAACGGTCACCACTGTTTTGCTGTGGGGCGTGCAGGCCACACTGACGCAGTTTCAAAGTCCTCCACTGGAGTCCACGCTCTGCCTCACCCTGGAAAGGTCCATCAACGTAGGACAGCAAACACTCATTGTTCACGCATATGCTTTAGTGTATGTATAAACTTGAGGTTCTTTGTGCGTTGACCGTTTCCTTTGAAGCTTCCTGTGTTACGCGTTGTTTGTATGCTTTGTGTACAGCGCGCAGTGTGTTGAGGGTGTGTGGTGTGCTGTGTTGTCCTTTACGTGATGTATGTGCGTGGTGGCCTTGTTTTGCTTGAACCTTGGGTGCAGAGATTGGAGCATGGATCACACGTTTCGTTATGTGGGCTGAGCATGCAATGTGCGTGGTTTTGTGTTCTGTGTGTGTAGTTTGCGCTGTGCGCATCCTCTGCATTGCGTGTCGTGTTGTGTGTGTTTGCGGCCTTTGTTGTGGTGTGCGAGTGTCAGCTTGTGTGTAATGCGTGTGCTGTGTTTTTGACGTGGTCTCTGATTTGTAAGTGTGTTGTTCTCTTTGGTTGTGGGCACTGATTGTGTCTTTCTGTCTTTACTTTTGAATGTACGGTGTCGGCTGCGTTGCGCGTGTTGTGTTTCTGTGTGGTGTGTTTCTGGTAGGTGCGTTGTGCTTAACATCTGTTGCGTGCAGTTTACGTGTATCCTGCTGTGCTTGTCCTCTGCGTGTTCCTCTGTGGGGCTGTGCGCTGTTTGTGCTCTTTGCATTGATTGCTCTCAGCTGTGCTGAGCGTGCTGCGTTGTAGTCTGTGTGTCCCCTCGTGCGTGGTTTCCTGTGTCCGTAGTTGTGTGGGTTGTGCATTGTGTGCCTCCTTCTGTGTCATATGAAGTGTGTGATCTGTCTGACCTCTGTGTGTCACGTTGTGTTATGCACTGTGCTCTGTGCTGTGTCCGTGACTTTCTGTATGTTTCGTGTGGTGAGTTTTGTGAGCTGTGTGTGTGTGTTGCGTGTGGTTCTGTTTGTTGTGTGTGTTGTGACTCTTAATGGTCATGAGGACACTGCAGCACTCAGACTACTGCAACGAGGCATTTTTCGCAGGACACGGGATTTCCTGGGAGTGGGGCTACAGTACAGTTCATGAGCATGACCTGCAGTCTCCTACTTCGGAAGTACCTGGGTGGCTTTCTCCATCAGCCACGTGGGTCAGTACAGTGCCGGGGAGAAGCGGCACACGTCACTTTGGCTCTGGGTTTCATTATCCTGAATGCTTCCAAGGTGGTCAGCTCCCACCGCACCCAAAGTCACTCCCAGGGCAGAGGCACCAAGCCAGGAGGGAGGAAGCTGCTCCCCTCACCGAGCACATTCTGTCTTGGGAATCGGCCATCACTGTGTTGCTGTGGGGCCTGCAGGCCACACTGACGCAGTTTCAAAGTCCTCCACTGGAGTCCACGCTCTGCCTCACCCTGGAAAGGTCCATCAACATAGGACAGCAAACACTCATTGTTCACGCATATGCTTTAGTGTATGTATAAACTTGAGGTTCTTTGTGCGTTGACCGTTTCCTTTGAAGCTTCCTGTGTTACGCGTTGTGTGTATGCTTTGTGTACAGCGCGCAGTGTGTTGAGGGTGTGTGGTGTGCTGTGTTGTCCTTTACGTGATGTATGTGCGTGGTGGCCTTGTTTTGCTTGAACCTTGGGTGCAGAGATTGGAGCATGGATCACACGTTTCGTTATGTGGGCTGAGCGTGCAATGTGCGTGGTTTTGTGTTCTGTGTGTGTAGTTTGCGCTGTGCGCATCCTCTGCATTGCGTGTCGTGTTGTGTGTGTTTGCGGCCTGTGTTGTGGTTTGCGAGTGTCAGCTTGTGTGTAATGCGTGTGCTGTGTTTTTGACGTGGTCTCTGATTTGTAAGTGTGTTGTTCTCTTTGGTTGTGGGCACTGATTGTGTCTTTCTGTCTTTACTTTTGAATGTACTGTGTCGGCTGCGTTGCGCGTGTTGTGTTTCTGTGTGGTGTGTTTCTGGTGGGTGCGTTGTGCTTAACATCTGTTGGGTGCAGTTTACGTGTATCCTGCTGTGCTTGTCCTCTGCGTGTTCCTCTGTGGGGCTGTGCGCTGTTTGTGCTCTTTGCATTGATTGCTCTCAGCTGTGCTGAGCGTGCTGCGTTGTAGTCTGTGTGTCCCCTCGTGCGTGGTTTCCTGTGTCCGTGGTTGTGTGGGTTGTGCATTGTGTGCCTCCTTCTGTGTCATATGAAGTGTGTGATCTGTCTGACCTCTGTGTGTCACGTTGTGTTATGCACTGTGCTCTGTGCTGTGTCCGTGACTTTCTGTATGTTTCGTGTGGTGAGTTTTGTGAGCTGTGTGTGTGTGTTGCGTGTGGTTCTGTTTGTTGTGTGTGTTGTGACTCTTAATGGTCATGAGGACACTGCAGCACTCAGACTACTGCAACGTGGCATTTTTCGCAGGACACGGGATATCCTGGGAGTGGGGCTACAGTACAGTTCATGAGCATGACCTGCAGTCTCCTACTTCGGAAGGACCTGGGTGGCTTTCTCCATCAGCCACCTTTGTCAATACAGTGCCCGGGAGAAGGGGCACACGTCACTTTGGTTCTGGGTTACATTATCCTGAATGCTTCCAAGGTGGTCAGGTCGCACCTCACAAAAAGTCACTCGCAGGCAGAGGCACCAAGCCAGGAGAGTGGAAGCTGCTCCCCACCCGTGCGCATTCTGTCTCTTGGGAAACGGTCACCACTGTTTTGCTGTGGGGCGTGCAGGCCACACTGACGCAGTTTCAAAGTCCTCCACTGGAGTCCACGCTCTGCCTCACCCTGGAAAGGTCCATCAACGTAGGACAGCAAACACTCATTGTTCACGCATATGCTTTAGTGTATGTATAAACTTGAGGTTCTTTGTGCGTTGACCGTTTCCTTTGAAGCTTCCTGTGTTACGCGTTGTGTGTATGCTTTGTGTACAGCGCGCAGTGTGCTGAGGGTGTGTGGTGTGCTGTGTTGTCCTTTATGTGATGTATGTGCGTGGTGGCCTTGTTTTGCTTGAACCTTGGGTGCAGAGATTGGAGCATGGATCACACGTTTCGTTATGTGGACTGAGCGTGCAATGTGCGTGGTTTTGTGGTCTGTGTGTGTAGTTTGCGCTGTGCGCATCCTCTGCATTGCGTGTCGTGTTGTGTGTGTTTGCGGCCTGTGTTGTGGTGTGCGAGTGTCAGCTTGTGTGTAATGCGTGTGCTGTGTTTTTGACGTGGTCTCTGATTTGTAAGTGTGTTGTTCTCTTTGGTTGTGGGCACTGATTGTGTCTTTCTGTCTTTACTTTTGAATGTACTCTGTCGGCTGCGTTGCGCGTGTTGTGTTTCTGTGTGGTGTGTTTCTGGTGTTTGCGTTGTGCTTAACATCAGTTGGGTGCAGTTTACGTGTGTCCTGCTGTGCTTGTCCTCTGCGTGTTCCTCTGTGGGGCTGTGCGCTGTTTGTGCTCTTTGCATTGATTGTTCTCAGCTGTGCTGAGCGTGCTGCGTTGTAGTCTGTGTGTCCCCTCGTGCGTGGTTTCCTGTGTCCGTGGTTGTGTGGGTTCTGCATTGTGTGCCTCCTTCTGTGTCATATGAAGTGTGTGATCTGTCTGACCTCTGTGTGTCACGTTGTGTTATGCACTGTGCTCTGTGCTGTGTCCGTGACTTTCTGTATGTTTCGTGTGGTGAGTTTTGAGAGCTGTGTGTGTGTGTTGCGTGTGGTTCTGTTTGTTGTGTGTGTTGTGACTCTTAATGGTCATGAGGACACTGCAGCACTCAGACTACTGCAACGTGGCATTTTTCGCAGGACACGGGATTTCCTGGGAGTGGGGCTACAGTACAGTTCATGAGCATGACCTGCAGTCTCCAACTTCGGAAGTACCTGGGTGGCTTTCTCCATCAGCCACGTGGGTCAGTACAGTGCCGGGGAGAAGCGGCACACGAAACTTTGGCTCTGGGTTTCATTATCCTGAATGCTTCCAAGGTGGTCAGCTCCCACCGCACCCAAAGTCACTCCCAGGGCAGAGGCACCAAGCCAGGAGGGAGGAAGCTGCTCCCCTCACCGAGCACATTCTGTCTTGGGAAACGGCCATCACTGTGTTGCCGTGGGGCCTGCAGGCCACACTGACGCAGTTTCAAAGTCCTCCACTGGAGTCCACGCTCTGCCTCTCCCTGGAAATGTCCATCAACGTAGGACAGCAAACACTCATTGTTCATGCATATGCTTTAGTGTATGTATAAACTTGAGGTTCTTTGTGCGTTGACCGTTTCCTTTGAAGCTTCCTGTGTTACGCGTTGTGTGTATGCTTTGTGTACAGCGCGCAGTGTGTTGAGGGTGTGTGGTGTGCTGTGTTGTCCTTTACGTGATGTATGTGCGCGGTGGCCTTGTTTTGCTTGAACCTTGGGTGCAGAGATTGGAGCATGGATCACACGTTTCGTTATGTGGGCTGAGCGTGCAATGTGCGTGGTTTTGTGTTCTGTGTGTGTAGTTTGCGCTGTGCGCATCCTCTGCATTGCGTGTCGTGTTGTGTGTGTTTGCGGCCTGTGTTGTGGTTTGCGAGTGTCAGCTTGTGTGTAATGCGTGTGCTGTGTTTTTGACGTGGTCTCTGATTTGTAAGTGTGTTGTTCTCTTTGGTTGTGGGCACTGATTGTGTCTTTCTGTCTTTACTTTTGAATGTACTGTGTCGGCTGCGTTGCGCGTGTTGTGTTTCTGTGTGCTGTGTTTCTGGTGGGTGCGTTGTGCTTAACATCTGTTGGGTGCAGTTTACGTGTATCCTGCTGTGCTTGTCCTCTGCGTGTTCCTCTGTGGGGCTGTGCGCTGTTTGTGCTCTTTGCATTGATTGCTCTCAGCTGTGCTGAGCGTGCTGCGTTGTAGTCTGTGTGTCCCCTCGTGCGTGGTTTCCTGTGTCCGTGGTTGTGTGGGTTGTGCATTGTGTGCCTCCTTCTGTGTCATATGAAGTGTGTGATCTGTCTGACCTCTGTGTGTCACGTTGTGTTATGCACTGTGCTCTGTGCTGTGTCCGTGACTTTCTGTATGTTTCGTGTGGTGAGTTTTGTGAGCTGTGTGTGTGTGTTGCGTGTGGTTCTGTTTGTTGTGTGTGTTGTGACTCTTAATGCTCATGAGGACACTGCAGCACTCAGACTACTGCAACGTGGCATTTTTCGCAGGACACGGGATATCCTGGGAGTGGGGCTACAGTATAGTTCATGAGCATGACCTGCAGTCTCCTACTTCGGAAGGACCTGGGTGGCTTTCTCCATCAGCCACGTTTGTCAATACAGTGCCCGGGAGAAGGGGCACACGTCACTTTGGTTCTGGGTTACATTATCCTGAATGCTTCCAAGGTGGTCAGGTCCCACCTCACAAAAAGTCACTCGCAGGCAGAGGCACCAAGCCAGGAGAGTGGAAGCTGCTCCCCTCACCGTGCGCATTCTGTCTCTTGGGAAACGGTCACCACTGTTTTGCTGTGGGGCGTGCAGGCCACACTGACGCAGTTTCAAAGTCCTCCACTGGAGTCCACGCTCTGCCTCACCCTGGAAAGGTCCATCAACGTAGGACAGCAAACACTCATTGTTCACGCATATGCTTTAGTGTATGTATAAACTTGTGGTTCTTTGTGCGTTGACCGTTTCCTTTGAAGCTTCCTGTGTTACGCGTTGTGTGTATGCTTTGTGTACAGCGCGCAGTGTGTTGAGGGTGTGTGGTGTGCTGTGTTGTCCTTTATGTGATGTATGTGCGTGGTGGCCTTGTTTTGCTTGAACCTTGGGTGCAGAGATTGGAGCATGGATCACACGTTTCGTTATGTGGGCTGAGCGTGCAATGTGCGTGGTTTTGTGTTCTGTGTGTGTAGTTTGCGCTGTGCGCATCCTCTGCATTGCGTGTCGTGTTGTGTGTGTTTGCGGCCTGTGTTGTGGTGTGCGAGTGTCAGCTTGTGTGTAATGCGTGTGCTGTGTTTTTGACGTGGTCTCTGATTTGTAAGTGTGTTGTTCTCTTTGGTTGTGGGCACTGATTGTGTCTTTCTGTCTTTACTTTTGAATGTACTGTGTCGGCTGCGTTGCGCGTGTTGTGTTTCTGTGTGGTGTGTTTCTGGTGGGTGCGTTGTGCTTAACATCTGTTGGGTGCAGTTTACGTGTATCCTGCTGTGCTTGTCCTCTGCGTGTTCCTCTGTGGGGCTGTGCGCTGTTTGTGCTCTTTGCATTGATTGCTCTCAGCTGTGCTGAGCGTGCTGCGTTGTAGTCTGTGTGTCCCCTCGTGCGTGGTTTCCTGTGTCCGTGGTTGTGTGGGTTGTGCATTGTGTGCCTCCTTCTGTGTCATATGAAGTGTGTGATCTGTCTGACCTCTGTGTGTCACGTTGTGTTATGCACTGTGCTCTGTGCTGTGTCCGTGACTTTCTGTATGTTTCGTTTGGTGAGTTTTGTGAGCTGTGTGTGTGTGTTGCGTGTCGTTCTGTTTGTTGTGTGTGTTGTGACTCTTAATGGTCATGAGGACACTGCAGCACTCAGACTACTGCAACGAGGCATTTTTCGCAGGACACGGGATTTCCTGGGAGTGGGGCTACAGTACAGTTCATGAGCATGAACCGCAGTCTCCTACTTCGGAAGTACCTGGGTGGCTTTCTCCATCAGCCACGTGGGTCAGTACAGTGCCGGGGAGAAGCGGCACACGTCACTTTGGCTCTGGGTTTCATTATCCTGAATGCTTCCAAGGTGGTCAGCTCCCACCGCACCCAAAGTCACTCCCAGGGCAGAGGCACCAAGCCAGGAGGGAGGAAGCTGCTCCCCTCACCGAGCACATTCTGTCTTGGGAAACGGCCATCACTGTGTTGCCGTGGGGCCTGCAGGCCACACTGACGCAGTTTCAAAGTCCTCCACTGGAGTCCACGCTCTGCCTCACCCTGGAAAGGTCCATCAACATAGGACAGCAAACACTCATTGTTCACGCATATGCTTTAGTGTATGTATAAACTTGAGGTTCTTTGTGCGTTGACCGTTTCCTTTGAAGCTTCCTGTGTTACGCGTTGTGTGTATGCTTTGTGTACAGCGCGCAGTGTGTTGAGGGTGTGTGGTGTGCTGTGTTGTCCTTTACGTGATGTATGTGCGTGGTGGCCTTGTTTTGCTTGAACCTTGGGTGCAGAGATTGGAGCATGGATCACACGTTTCGTTATGTGGGCTGAGCGTGCAATGTGCGTGGTTTTGTGTTCTGTGTGTGTAGTTTGCGCTGTGCGCATCCTCTGCATTGCGTGTCGTGTTGTGTGTGTTTGCGGCCTGTGTTGTGGTTTGCGAGTGTCAGCTTGTGTGTAATGCGTGTGCTGTGTTTTTGACGTGGTCTCTGATTTGTAAGTGTGTTGTTCTCTTTGGTTGTGGGCACTGATTGTGTCTTTCTGTCTTTACTTTTGAATGTACTGTGTCGGCTGCGTTGCGCGTGTTGTGTTTCTGTGTGGTGTGTTTCTGGTGGGTGCGTTGTGCTTAACATCTGTTGGGTGCAGTTTACGTGTATCCTGCTGTGCTTGTCCTCTGCGTGTTCCTCTGTGGGGCTGTGCGCTGTTTGTGCTCTTTGCATTGATTGCTCTCAGCTGTGCTGAGCGTGCTGCGTTGTAGTCTGTGTGTCCCCTCGTGCGTGGTTTCCTGTGTCCGTGGTTGTGTGGGTTGTGCATTGTGTGCCTCCTTCTGTGTCATATGAAGTGTGTGATCTGTCTGACCTCTGTGTGTCACGTTGTGTTATGCACTGTGCTCTGTGCTGTGTCCGTGACTTTCTGTATGTTTCGTGTGGTGAGTTTTGTGAGCTGTGTGTGTGTGTTGCGTGTGGTTCTGTTTGTTGTGTGTGTTGTGACTCTTAATGCTCATGAGGACACTGCAGCACTCAGACTACTGCAACGTGGCATTTTTCGCAGGACACGGGATATCCTGGGAGTGGGGCTACAGTATAGTTCATGAGCATGACCTGCAGTCTCCTACTTCGGAAGGACCTGGGTGGCTTTCTCCATCAGCCACGTTTGTCAATACAGTGCCCGGGAGAAGGGGCACACGTCACTTTGGTTCTGGGTTACATTATCCTGAATGCTTCCAAGGTGGTCAGGTCCCACCTCACAAAAAGTCACTCGCAGGCAGAGGCACCAAGCCAGGAGAGTGGAAGCTGCTCCCCTCACCGTGCGCATTCTGTCTCTTGGGAAACGGTCACCACTGTTTTGCTGTGGGGCGTGCAGGCCACACTGACGCAGTTTCAAAGTCCTCCACTGGAGTCCACGCTCTGCCTCACCCTGGAAAGGTCCATCAACGTAGGACAGCAAACACTCATTGTTCACGCATACGCTTTAGTGTATGTATAAACTTGTGGTTCTTTGTGCGTTGACCGTTTCCTTTGAAGCTTCCTGTGTTACGCGTTGTGTGTATGCTTTGTGTACAGCGCGCAGTGTGTTGAGGGTGTGTGGTGTGCTGTGTTGTCCTTTATGTGATGTATGTGCGTGGTGGCCTTGTTTTGCTTGAACCTTGGGTGCAGAGATTGGAGCATGGATCACACGTTTCGTTATGTGGGCTGAGCGTGCAATGTGCGTGGTTTTGTGTTCTGTGTGTGTAGTTTGCGCTGTGCGCATCCTCTGCATTGCGTGTCGTGTTGTGTGTGTTTGCGGCCTGTGTTGTGGTGTGCGAGTGTCAGCTTGTGTGTAATGCGTGTGCTGTGTTTTTGACGTGGTCTCTGATTTGTAAGTGTGTTGTTCTCTTTGGTTGTGGGCACTGATTGTGTCTTTCTGTCTTTACTTTTGAATGTACTGTGTCGGCTGCGTTGCGCGTGTTGTGTTTCTGTGTGGTGTGTTTCTGGTGGGTGCGTTGTGCTTAACATCTGTTGGGTGCAGTTTACGTGTATCCTGCTGTGCTTGTCCTCTGCGTGTTCCTCTGTGGGGCTGTGCGCTGTTTGTGCTCTTTGCATTGATTGCTCTCAGCTGTGCTGAGCGTGCTGCGTTGTAGTCTGTGTGTCCCCTCGTGCGTGGTTTCCTGTGTCCGTGGTTGTGTGGGTTGTGCATTGTGTGCCTCCTTCTGTGTCATATGAAGTGTGTGATCTGTCTGACCTCTGTGTGTCACGTTGTGTTATGCACTGTGCTCTGTGCTGTGTCCGTGACTTTCTGTATGTTTCGTGTGGTGAGTTTTGTGAGCTGTGTGTGTGTGTTGCGTGTCGTTCTGTTTGTTGTGTGTGTTGTGACTCTTAATGGTCATGAGGACACTGCAGCACTCAGACTACTGCAACGAGGCATTTTTCGCAGGACACGGGATTTCCTGGGAGTGGGGCTACAGTACAGTTCATGAGCATGAACCGCAGTCTCCTACTTCGGAAGTACCTGGGTGGCTTTCTCCATCAGCCACGTGGGTCAGTACAGTGCCGGGGAGAAGCGGCACACGTCACTTTGGCTCTGGGTTTCATTATCCTGAATGCTTCCAAGGTGGTCAGCTCCCACCGCACCCAAAGTCACTCCCAGGGCAGAGGCACCAAGCCAGGAGGGAGGAAGCTGCTCCCCTCACCGAGCACATTCTGTCTTGGGAATCGGCCATCACTGTGTTGCCGTGGGGCCTGCAGGCCACACTGACGCAGTTTCAAAGTCCTCCACTGGAGTCCACGCTCTGCCTCACCCTGGAAAGGTCCATCAACGTAGGACAGCAAACACTCATTGTTCACGCATATGCTTTAGTGTATGTATAAACTTGAGGTTCTTTGTGCGTTGACCGTTTCCTTTGAAGCTTCCTGTGTTACGCGTTGTGTGTATGCTTTGTGTACAGCGCGCAGTGTGTTGAGGGTGTGTGGTGTGCTGTGTTGTCCTTTATGTGATGTATGTGCGTGGTGGCCTTGTTTTGCTTGAACCTTGGGTGCAGAGATTGGAGCATGGATCACACGTTTCGTTATGTGGGCTGAGCGTGCAATGTGCGTGGTTTTGTGGTCTGTGTGTGTAGTTTGCGCTGTGCGCATCCTCTGCATTGCGTGTCGTGTTGTGTGTGTTTGCGGCCTGTGTTGTGGTGTGCGAGTGTCAGCTTGTGTGTAATGCGTGTGCTGTGTTTTTGACGTGGTCTCTGATTTGTAAGTGTGTTGTTCTCTTTGGTTGTGGGCACTGATTGTGTCTTTCTGTCTTTACTTTTGAATGTACTCTGTCGGCTGCGTTGCGCGTGTTGTGTTTCTGTGTGGTGTGTTTCTGGTGTTTGCGTTGTGCTTAACATCAGTTGGGTGCAGTTTACGTGTGTCCTGCTGTGCTTGTCCTCTGCGTGTTCCTCTGTGGGGCTGTGCGCTGTTTGTGCTCTTTGCATTGATTGTTCTCAGCTGTGCTGAGCGTGCTGCGTTGTAGTCTGTGTGTCCCCTCGTGCGTGGTTTCCTGTGTCCGTGGTTGTGTGGGTTCTGCATTGTGTGCCTCCTTCTGTGTCATATGAAGTGTGTGATCTGTCTGACCTCTGTGTGTCACGTTGTGTTATGCACTGTGCTCTGTGCTGTGTCCGTGACTTTCTGTATGTTTCGTGTGGTGAGTTTTGAGAGCTGTGTGTGTGTGTTGCGTGTGGTTCTGTTTGTTGTGTGTGTTGTGACTCTTAATGGTCATGAGGACACTGCAGCACTCAGACTACTGCAACGTGGCATTTTTCGCAGGACACGGGATTTCCTGGGAGTGGGGCTACAGTACAGTTCATGAGCATGACCTGCAGTCTCCAACTTCGGAAGTACCTGGGTGGCTTTCTCCATCAGCCACGTGGGTCAGTACAGTGCCGGGGAGAAGCGGCACACGAAACTTTGGCTCTGGGTTTCATTATCCTGAATGCTTCCAAGGTGGTCAGCTCCCACCGCACCCAAAGTCACTCCCAGGGCAGAGGCACCAAGCCAGGAGGGAGGAAGCTGCTCCCCTCACCGAGCACATTCTGTCTTGGGAAACGGCCATCACTGTGTTGCCGTGGGGCCTGCAGGCCACACTGAAGCAGTTTCAAAGTCCTCCACTGGAGTCCACGCTCTGCCTCTCCCTGGAAATGTCCATCAACGTAGGACAGCAAACACTCATTGTTCATGCATATGCTTTAGTGTATGTATAAACTTGAGGTTCTTTGTGCGTTGACCGTTTCCTTTGAAGCTTCCTGTGTTACGCGTTGTGTGTATGCTTTGTGTACAGCGCGCAGTGTGTTGAGGGTGTGTGGTGTGCTGTGTTGTCCTTTACGTGATGTATGTGCGTGGTGGCCTTGTTTTGCTTGAACCTTGGGTGCAGAGATTGGCGCATGGATCACACGTTTCGTTATGTGGGCTGAGCGTGCAATGTGCGTGGTTTTGTGTTCTGTGTGTGTAGTTTGCGCTGTGCGCATCCTCTGCATTGCGTGTCGTGTTGTGTGTGTTTGCGGCCTGTGTTGTGGTGTGCGAGTGTCAGCTTGTGTGTAATGCGTGTGCTGTGTTTTTGACGTGGTCTCTGATTTGTAAGTGTGTTGTTCTCTTTGGTTGTGGGCACTGATTGTGACTTTCTGTCTTTACTTTTGAATGTACTGTGTCGGCTGCGTTGCGCGTGTTGTGTTTCTGTGTGGTGTGTTTCTGGTGGGTGCGTTGTGCTTAACATCTGTTGGGTGCAGTTTACGTGTATCCTGCTGTGCTTGTCCTCTGCGTGTTCCTTTGTGAGGCTGTGCGCTGTTTGTGCTCTTTGCATTGATTGTTCTCAGCTGTGCTGAGCGTGCTGCGTTGTAGTCTGTGTGTCCCCTCGTGCGTGGTTTCCTGTGTCCGTGGTTGTGTGGGTTGTGCATTGTGTGCCTCCTTCTGTGTCATATGAAGTGTGTGATCTGTCTGACCTCTGTGTGTCACGTTGTGTTATGCACTGTGCTCTGTGCTGTGTCCGTGACTTTCTGTATGTTTCGTGTGGTGAGTTTTGTGAGCTGTGTGTGTGTGTTGCGTGTGGTTCTGTTTGTTGTGTGTGTTGTGACTCTTAATGGCCATGAGGACACTGCAGCACTCAGACTACTGCAACGTGGCATTTTTCGCAGGACACGGGAATTCCTGGGAGTGGGGCTACAGTACAGTTCAGGAGCATGACCTGCAGTCTCCAACTTCGGAAGTACCTGGGTGGCTTTCTCCATCAGCCACGTGGGTCAGTACAGTGCCGGGGAGAAGCAGCACACGTCACTTTGGCTCTGGGTTTCATTATCCTGAAAGCTTCCAAGGTGGTCAGCTCCCACCGCACCCAAAGTCACTCCCAGGGCAGAGGCAACAAGCCAGGAGGGAGGAAGCTGCTCCCCTCACCGAGCACATTCTGTCTTGGGAAACGGCCATCACTGTGTTGCTGTGGGGTCTGCAGGCCACACTGACGCAGTTTCAAAGTCCTCCACTAGAGTCCACGCTCTGCCTCTCCCTGGAAAGGTCCATCAACGTAGGACAGCAAACACTCATTGTTCACGCATATGCTTTAGTGTATGTATAAACTTGAGGTTCTTTGTGCGTTGACCGTTTCCTTTGAAGCTTCCTGTGTTACGCATTGTGTGTATGCTTTGTGTACAGCGCGCAGTGTGTTGAGGGTGTGTGGTGTGCTGTGTTGTCCTTTACGTGATGTATGTGTGTGGTGGCCTTGTTTTGCTTGATCCTTGGGTGCAGAGATTGGAGCATGGATCACACGTTTCGTTATGTGGGCTGAGCGTGCAATGTGCGTGGTTTTGTGTTCTGTGTGTCTAGTTTGCGCTGTGCGCATCCTCTGCATTGCGTGTCGTGTTGTGTGTGTTTGCGGCCTGTGTTGTGGTGTGCGAGTGTCAGCTTGTGTGTAATGCGTGTGCTGTGTTTTTGACGTGGTCTCTGATTTGTAAGTGTGTTGTTCTCTTTGGTTGTGGGCACTGATTGTGTCTTTCTGTCTTTACTTTTGAATGTACTGTGTCGGCTGCGTTGCGCGTGTTGTGTTTCTGTGTGGTGTGTTTCTGGTGTTTGCGTTGTGCTTAACATCAGTTGGGTGCAGTTTACGTGTATCCTGCTGTGCTTGTCCTCTGCGTGTTCCTCTGTGGGGCTGTGCGCTGTTTGTGCTCTTTGCATTGATTGTTCTCAGCTGTCCTGAGCGTGCTGCATTGTAGTCTGTGTGTCCCCTCGTGCGTGGTTTCCTGTGTCCGTGGTTGTGTGGGTTGTGCATTGTGTGCCTCCTTCTGTGTCATATGAAGTGTGTGATCTGTCTGACCTCTGTGTGTCACGTTGTGTTATGCACTGTGCTCTGTGCTGTGTCCGTGACTTTCTGTATGTTTCGTGTGGTGAGTTTTGTGAGCTGTGTGTGTGTGTTGCGTGTGGTTCTGTTTGTTGTGTGTGTTGTGACTCTTAATGGTCATGAGGACACTGCAGCACTCAGACTACTGCAACGAGGCATTTTTCGCAGGACACGGGATTTCCTGGGAGTGGGGCTACAGTACAGTTCATGAGCATGACCTGCAGTCTCCTACTTCGGAAGGACCTGGGTGGCTTTCTCCATCAGCCACGTTTGTCAATACAGTGCCCGGGAGAAGGGGCACACATCACTTTGGTTCTGGGTTACATTATCCTGAATGCTTCCAAGGTGGTCAGGTCCCACCTCACAAAAAGTCACTCGCAGGCAGAGGCACCAAGCCAGGAGGGTGGAAGCTTCTCCCCTCACCGAGCGCATTCTGTCTCTTGGGAAACGGTCACCACTGTTTTGCTGTGGGGCCTGCAGGCCACACTGACGCAGTTTCAAAGTCCTCCACTGGAGTCCACGCTCTGCCTCACCCTGGAAAGGTCCATCAACGTAGGACAGCAAACACTCATTGTTCACGCATATGCTTTAGTGTATGTATAAACTTGAGGTTCTTTGTGCGTTGACCGTTTCCTTTGAAGCTTCCTGTGTTACGCGTTGTGTGTATGCTTTGTGTACAGCGCGCAGTGTGTTGAGGGTGTGTGGTGTGCTGTGTTGTCCTTTATGTGATGTATGTGCGTGGTGGCCTTGTTTTGCTTGAACCTTGGGTGCAGAGATTGGAGCATGGATCACACGTTTCGTTATGTGGGCTGAGCGTGCAATGTGCGTGGTTTTGTGTTCTGTGTGTGTAGTTTGCGCTGTGCGCATCCTCTGCATTGCGTGTCGTGTTGTGTGTGTTTGCGGCCTGTGTTGTGGTGTGCGAGTGTCAGCTTGTGTGTAATGCGTGTGCTGTGTTTTTGACGTGGTCTCTGATTTGTAAGTGTGTTGTTCTCTTTGGTTGTGGGCACTGATTGTGTCTTTCTGTCTTTACTTTTGAATGTACTGTGTCGGCTGCGTTGCGCGTGTTGTGTTTCTGTGTGGTGTGTTTCTGGTGGGTGCGTTGTGCTTAACATCTGTTGGGTGCAGTTTACGTGTATCCTGCTGTGCTTGTCCTCTGCGTGTTCCTCTGTGGGGCTGTGCGCTGTTTGTGCTCTTTGCATTGATTGCTCTCAGCTGTGCTGAGCGTGCTGCGTTGTAGTCTGTGTGTCCCCTCGTGCGTGGTTTCCTGTGTCCGTGGTTGTGTGGGTTGTGCATTGTGTGCCTCCTTCTGTGTCATATGAAGTGTGTGATCTGTCTGACCTCTGTGTGTCACGTTGTGTTATGCACTGTGCTCTGTGCTGTGTCCGTGACTTTCTGTATGTTTCGTGTGGTGAGTTTTGTGAGCTGTGTGTGTGTGTTGCGTGTGGTTCTGTTTGTTGTGTGTGTTGTGACTCTTAATGGTCATGAGGACACTGCAGCACTCAGACTACTGCAACGAGGCATTTTTCGCAGGACACGGGATTTCCTGGGAGTGGGGCTACAGTACAGTTCATGAGCATGAGCTGCAGTCTCCTACTTCGGAAGTACCTGGGTGGCTTTCTCCATCAGCCACGTGGGTCAGTACAGTGCCGGGGAGAAGCGGCACATGTCACTTTGGCTCTGGGTTTCATTATCCTGAATGCTTCCAAGGTGGTCAGCTCCCACCGCACCCAAAGACACTCCCAGGGCAGAGGCACCAAGCCAGGAGGGAGGAAGCTGCTCCCCTCACCGAGCACATTCTGTCTTGGGAATCGGCCATCACTGTGTTGCCGTGGGGCCTGCAGGCCACACTGACGCAGTTTCAAAGTCCTCCACTGGACTCCACGCTCTGCCTCATCCTGGAAAGGTCCATCAACGTAGGACAGCAAACACTCATTGTTCACGCATATGCTTTAGTGTATGTATAAACTTGAGGTTCTTTGTGCGTTGACCGTTTCCTTTGAAGCTTCCTGTGTTACGCGTTGTGTGTATGCTTTGTGTACAGCGCGCAGTGTGTTGAGGGTGTGTGGTGTGCTGTGTTGTCCTTTACGTGATGTATGTGCGTGGTGGCATTGTTTTGCTTGAACCTTGGGTGCAGAGATTGGAGCATGGATCACACGTTTCGTTATGTGGGCTGAGCGTTCAATGTGCGTGGTTTTGTGTTCTGCGTGTGTAGTTTGCGCTGTGCGCATCCTCTGCATTGCATGTCATGTTGTGTGTGTTTGCGGCCTGTGTTGTGGTGTGCGAGTGTCAGCTTGTGTGTAATGCGTGTGCTGTGTTTTTGACGTGGTCTCTGATTTGTAAGTGTGTTGTTCTCTTTGGTTGTGGGCACTGATTGTGTCTTTCTGTCTTTACTTTTGAATGTACTGTGTCGGCTGCGTTGCGCGTGTTGTGTTTCTGTGTGGTGTGTTTCTGGTGTTTGCGTTGTGCTTAACATCAGTTGGGTGCAGTTTACGTGTATCCTGCTGTGCTTGTCCTCTGCGTGTTCCTCTGTGGGGCTGTGCGCTGTTTGTGCTCTTTGCATTGATTGTTCTCAGCTGTGCTGAGCGTGCTGCGTTGTAGTCTGTGTGTCCCCTCGTGCGTGGTTTCCTGTGTCCGTGGTTGTGTGGGTTCTGCATTGTGTGCCTCCTTCTGTGTCATATGAAGTGTGTGATCTGTCTGAACTCTGTGTGTCACGTTGTGTTATGCACTGTGCTCTGTGCTGTGTCCGTGACTTTCTGTATGTTTCGTGTGGTGAGTTTTGAGAGCTGTGTGTGTGTGTTGCGTGTGGTTCTGTTTGTTGTGTGTGTTGTGACTCTTAATGGTCATGAGGACACTGCAGCACTCAAACTACTGCAACGTGGCATTTTTCGCAGGACACGGGATTTCCTGGGAGTGGGGCTACAGTACAGTACATGAGCATGACCTGCAGTCTCCAACTTCGGAAGTACCTGGGTGGCTTTCTCCATCAGCCACGTGGGTCAGTACAGTGCCGGGGAGAAGCGGCACACGAAACTTTGGCTCTGGGTTTCATTATCCTGAATGCTTCCAAGGTGGTCAGCTCCCACCGCACCCAAAGTCACTCCCAGGGCAGAGGCACCAAGCCAGGAGGGAGGAAGCTGCTCCCCTCACCGAGCACATTCTGTCTTGGGAAACGGCCATCACTGTGTTGCCGTGGGGCCTGCAGGCCACACTGACGCAGTTTCAAAGTCCTCCACTGGAGTCCACGCTCTGCCTCTCCCTGGAAAGGTCCATCAACGTAGGACAGCAAACACTCATTGCTCATGCATATGCTTTAGTGTATGTATAAACTTGAGGTTCTTTGTGCGTTGACCGTTTCCTTTGAAGCTTCCTGTGTTACGCGTTGTGTGTATGCTTTGTGTACAGCGCGCAGTGTGTTGAGGGTGTGTGGTGTGCTGTGTTGTCCTTTACTTGATGTATGTGCGTGGTGGCCTTGTTTTGCTTGAACCTTGGGTGCAGAGATTGGCGCATCGATCACACGTTTCGTTATGTGGGCTGAGCGTGCAATGTGCGTGGTTTTGTGTTCTGTGTGTGTAGTTTGCGCTGTGCGCATCCTCTGCATTGCATGTCGTGTTGTGTGTGTTTGCGGCCTGTGTTGTGGTGTGCGAGTGTCAGCTTGTGTGTAATGCGTGTGCTGTGTTTTTGACGTGCTCTCTGATTTGTAAGTGTGTTGTTCTCTTTGGTTGTGGGCACTGATTGTGTCTTTCTGTCTTTACTTTTGAATGTACTGTGTCGGCTGCGTTGCACGTGTTGTGTTTCTGTGTGGTGTGTTTCTGGTGTTTGCGTTGTGCTTAACATCAGTTGGGTGCAGTTTACGTGTATCCTGCTGTGCTTGTCCTCTGCGTGTTCCTCTGTGGGGCTGTGCGCTGTTTGTGCTCTTTGCATTGATTGTTCTCAGCTGTGCTGAGCGTGCTGCGTTGTAGTCTGTGTGTCCCCTCGTGCGTGGTTTCCTGTGTCCGTGGTTGTGTGGGTTGTGCATTGCGTGCCTCCTTCTGTGTCATATGAAGTGTGTGATCTGTCTGACCTCTGTGTGTCACGTTGTGTTATGCACTGTGCTCTGTGCTGTGTCCGTGACTTTCTGTATGTTTCGTGTGGTGAGTTTTGTGAGCTGTGAGTGTGTGTTGCGTGTGGTTCTGTTTGTTGTGTGTGTTGTGACTCTTAATGGTCATGAGGACACTGCAGCACTCAGACTACTGCAACGTGGCATTTTTCGCAGGACACGGGATTTCCTGGGAGTGGGGCTACAGTACAGTTCATGAGCATGACCTGCAGTCTCCTACTTCGGAAGGACCTGGGTGGCTTTCTCCATCAGCCACGTTTGTCAATACAGTGCCCGGGAGAAGGGGCACACATCACTTTGGTTCTGGGTTACATTATCCTGAATGCTTCCAAGGTGGTCATGTCCCACCTCACAAAAAGTCACTCGCAGGCAGAGGCACCAAGCCAGGAGGGTGGAAGCTGCTCCCCTCACCGAGCGCATTCTGTCTCTTGGGAAACGGTCACCACTGTTTTGCTGTGGGGCCTGCAGGCCACACTGACGCAGTTTAAAAGTCCTCCACTGGAGTCCACGCTCTGCCTCACCCTGGAAAGGTCCATCAACGTAGGACAGCAAACACTCATTGTTCACGCATATGCTTTAGTGTATGTATAAACTTGAGGTTCTTTGTGCGTTGACCGTTTCCTTTGAAGCTTCCTGTGTTACGCGTTGTGTGTATGCTTTGTGTACAGCGCGCAGTGTGCTGAGGGTGTGTGGTGTGCTGTGTTGTCCTTTATGTGATGTATGTGCGTGGTGGCCTTGTTTTGCTTGAACCTTGGGTGCAGAGATTGGAGCATGGATCACACGTTTCGTTATGTGGGCTGAGCGTGCAATGTGCGTGGTTTTGTGTTCTGTGTGTGTAGTTTGCGCTGTGCGCATCCTCTGCATTGCGTGTCGTGTTGTGTGTGTTTGCGGCCTGTGTTGTGGTGTGCGAGTGTCAGCTTGTGTGTAATGCGTGTGCTGTGTTTTTGACGTGGTCTCTGATTTGTAAGTGTGTTGTTCTCTTTGGTTGTGGGCACTGATTGTGTCTTTCTGTCTTTACTTTTGAATGTACTGTGTCGGCTGCGTTGCGCGTGTTGTGTTTCTGTGTGGTGTGTTTCTGGTGGGTGCGTTGTGCTTAACATCTGTTGGGTGCAGTTTACGTGTATCCTGCTGTGCTTGTCCTCTGCGTGTTCCTCTGTGGGGCTGTGCGCTGTTTGTGCTCTTTGCATTGATTGCTCTCAGCTGTGCTGAGCGTGCTGCGTTGTAGTCTGTGTGTCCCCTCGTGCGTGGTTTCCTGTGTCCGTGGTTGTGTGGGTTGTGCATTGTGTGCCTCCTTCTGTGTCATATGAAGTGTGTGATCTGTCTGACCTCTGTGTGTCACGTTGTGTTATGCACTGTGCTCTGTGCTGTGTCCGTGACTTTCTGTATGTTTCGTGTGGTGAGTTTTGTGAGCTGTGTGTGTGTGTTGCGTGTGGTTCTGTTTGTTGTGTGTGTTGTGACTCTTAATGGTCATGAGGACACTGCAGCACTCAGACTACTGCAACGAGGCATTTTTCGCAGGACACGGGAATTCCTGGGAGTGGGGCTACAGTACAGTTCATGAGCATGACCTGCAGTCTCCTACTTCGGAAGTACCTGGGTAGCTTTCTCCATCAGCCACGTGGGTCAGTACAGTGCCGGGGAGAAGCGGCACACGTCACTTTGGCTCTGGGTTTCATTATCCTGAATGCTTCCAAGGTGGTCAGCTCCCACCGCACCCAAAGTCACTCCCAGGGCAGAGGCACCAAGCCAGGAGGGAGGAAGCTGCTCCCCTCACCGAGCACATTCTGTCTTGGGAATCAGCCATCACTGTGTTGCCGTGGGGCCTGCAGGCCACACTGACGCAGTTTCAAAGTCCTCCACTGGAGTCCACGCTCTGCCTCACCCTGGAAAAGTCCATCAACGTAGGACAGCAAACACTCATTGTTCACGCATATGCTTTAGTGTATGTATAAACTTGAGGTTCTTTGTTCGTTGACCGTTTCCTTTGAAGCTTCCTGTGTTACGCGTTGTGTGTATGCTTTGTGTACAGCGCGCAGTGTGTTGAGGGTGTGTGGTGTGCTGTGTTGTCCTTTACGTGATGTATGTGCGTGGTGGCCTTGTTTTGCTTGAACCTTTGGTGCAGAGATTGGAGCATGGATCACACGTTTCGTTATGTGGGCTGAGCGTTCAATGTGCGTGGTTTTGTGTTCTGTGTGTGTAGTTTGCGCTGTGCGCATCCTCTGCATTGCATGTCGTGTTGTGTGTGTTTGCGGCCTGTGTTGTGGTGTGCGAGTGTCAGCTTGTGTGTAATGCGTGTGCTGTGTTTTTGACGTGGTCTCTGATTTGTAAGTGTGTTGTTCTCTTTGGTTGTGGGCACTGATTGTGTCTTTCTGTCTTTACTTTTGAATGTACTGTGTCGGCTGCGTTGCGCGTGTTGTGTTTCTGTGTGGTGTGTTTCTGGTGTTTGCGTTGTGCTTAACATCAGTTGGGTGCAGTTTACGTGTATCCTGCTGTGCTTGTCCTCTGCGTGTTCCTCTGTGGGGCTGTGCGCTGTTTGTGCTCTTTGCATTGATTGTTCTCAGCTGTGCTGAGCGTGCTGCGTTGTAGTCTGTGTGTCCCCTCGTGCGTGGTTTCCTGTGTCCGTGGTTGTGTGGGTTCTGCATTGTGTGCCTCCTTTTGTGTCATATGAAGTGTGTGATCTGTCTGACCTCTGTGTGTCACGTTGTGTTATGCACTGTGCTCTGTGCTGTGTCCGTGACTTTCTGTATGTTTCGTGTGGTGAGTTTTGAGAGCTGTGTGTGTGTGTTGCGTGTGGTTCTGTTTGTTGTGTGTGTTGTGACTCTTAATGGTCATGAGGACACTGCAGCACTCAGACTACTGCAACGTGGCATTTTTCGCAGGACACGGGATTTCCTGGGAGTGGGGCTACAGTACAGTTCATGAGCATGACCTGCAGTCTCCTACTTCGGAAGTACCTGGGTGGCTTTCTCCATCAGCCACGTGGGTCAGTACAGTGCCGGGGAGAAGCGGCACACGTCACTTTGGCTCTGGGTTTCATTATCCTGAATGCTTCCAAGGTGGTCAGCTCCCACCGCACCCAAAGTCACTCCCAGGGCAGAGGCACCAAGCCAGGAGGGAGGAAGCTGCTCCCCTCACCGAGCACATTCTGTCTTGGGAATCGGCCATCACTGTGTTGCCGTGGGGCCTGCAGGCCACACTGACGCAGTTTCAAAGTCCTCCACTGGAGTCCACGCTCTGCCTCACCCTGGAAAGGTCCATCAACGTAGGACAGCAAACACTCATTGTTCACGCATATGCTTTAGTGTATGTATAAACTTGAGGTTCTTTTTGCGTTGACCGTTTCCTTTGAAGCTTTCTGTGTTACGCGTTGTGTGTATGCTTTGTGTACAGCGTGCAGTGTGTTGAGGGTGTGTGGTGTGCTGTGTTGTCCTTTACGTGATGTATGTGCGTGGTGGCCTTGTTTTGCTTGAACCTTGGGTGCAGAGATTGGAGCATGGATCACACATTTCGTTATGTGGGCTGAGCGTGCAATGTGCGTGGTTTTGTGTTCTGTGTGTGTAGTTTGCGCTGTGCGCATCCTCTGCATTGCGTGTCGTGTTGTGTGTGTTTGCGGCCTGTGTTGTGGTGTGCGAGTGTCAGCTTGTGTGTAATGCGTGTGCTGTGTTTTTGACGTGGTCTCTGATTTGTAAGTGTGTTGTTCTCTTTGGTTGTGGGCACTGATTGTGTCTTTCTGTCTTTACTTTTGAATGTACTGTGTCGGCTGCGTTGCGCGTGTTGTGTTTCTGTGTGGTGTGTTTCTGGTGGGTGCGTTGTGCTTAACATCTGTTGGGTGCAGTTTACGTGTATCCTGCTGTGCTTGTCCTCTGCGTGTTCCTCTGTGGGGCTGTGCGCTGTTTGTGCTCTTTGCATTGATTGCTCTCAGCTGTGCTGAGCGTGCTGCGTTGTAGTCTGTGTGTCCCCTCGTGCGTGGTTTCCTGTGTCCGTGGTTGTGTGGGTTGTGCATTGTGTGCCTCCTTCTGTGTCATATTAAGTGTGTGATCTGTCTGACCTCTGTGTGTCACGTTGTGTTATGCACTGTGCTCTGTGCTGTGTCCGTGACTTTCTGTATGTTTCGTGTGGTGAGTTTTGTGAGCTGTGTGTGTGTGTTGCGTGTGGTTCTGTTTGTTGTGTGTGTTGTGCCTCTTAATGGTCATGAGGACACTGCAGCACTCAGACTACTGCAACGTGGCATTTTTCGCAGGACACGGGATTTCCTGGGAGTGGGGCTACAGTACAGTTCATGAGCATGACCTGCAGTCTCCTACTTCGGAAGTACCTGGGTGGCTTTCTCCATCATCCACGTGGGTCATTACAGTGCCGGGGAGAAGCGGCACACGTCACTTTGGCTCTGGGTTTCATTATCCTGAATGCTTCCAAGGTGGTCAGCTCCCACCGCACCCAATGTCACAACCAGGGCAGAGGCACAAAGCCAGGAGGGAGGAAGCTGCTCCCCTCACCGAGCACATTCTGTCTTGGGAAACGGCCATCACTGTGTTGCCGTGGGGCCTGCAGGCCACACTGACGCAGTTTCAATGTCCTCCACTGGAGTCCACGCTCTGCCTCACCCTGGAAAGGTCCATCAACGTAGTACAGCAAAGAGTGATTGTTCACGCATATGCTTTAGTGTATGTATAAACTTGAGGTTCTTTGTGCGTTGACCGTTTCCTTTGAAGCTTCCTGTGTTACGCGTTGTGTGTATGCTTTGTGTACAGCGCGCAGTGTGTTGAGGGTGTGTGGTGTGCTGTGTTGTCCTTTACGTGATGTATGTGCGTGGTGGCCTTGTTTTGCTTGAACCTTGGGTGCAGAGATTGGAGCATGGATCACACGTTTCGTTATGTAGGCTGAGCGTGCAATGTGCGTGGTTTTGTGTTCTGTGTGTGTAGTTTGCGCTGTGCGCTTCCTCTGCATTGCGTGTCGTGTTGTGTGTGTTTGCGGCCTGTGTTGTGGTGTGCGAGTGTCAACTTGTGTGTAATGCGTGTGCTGTGTTTTTGACGTGGTCTCTGATTTGTAAGTGTGTTGTTCTCTTTGGTTGTGGGCACTGATTGTGTCTTTCTGTCTTTACTTTTGAATGTACTGTGTCGGCTGCGTTGCGCGTGTTGTGTTTCTGTGTGGTGTGTTTCTGGTGGGTGCGTTGTGCTTAACATCTGTTGGGTGCAGTTTACGTGTATCCTGCTGTGCTTGTCCTCTGCGTGTTCCTCTGTGGGGCTGTGCGCTGTTTGTGCTCTTTGCATTGATTGCTCTCAGCTGTGCTGAGCGTGCTGCGTTGTAGTCTGTGTGTCCCCTCGTGCGTGGTTTCCTGTGTCCGTGGTTGTGTGGGTTGTGCATTGTGTGCCTCCTTCTGTGTCATATTAAGTGTGTGATCTGTCTGACCTCTGTGTGTCACGTTGTGTTATGCACTGTGCTCTCTGCTGTGTCCGTGACTTTCTGTATGTTTCGTGTGGTGAGTTTTGTGAGCTGTGTGTGTGTGTTGCGTGTGGTTCTGTTTGTTGTGTGTGTTGTGACTCTTAATGGTCATGAGGACACTGCAGCACTCAGACTACTGCAACGTGGCATTTTTCGCAGGACACGGGATTTCCTGGGAGTGGGGCTACAGTACAGTTCATGAGCATGACCTGCAGTCTCCTACTTCGGAAGTACCTGGGTGGCTTTCTCCATCAGCCACGTGGGTCAGTACAGTGCCGGGGAGAAGCGGCACACGTCACTTTGGATCTGGGTTTCATTATCCTGAATGCTTCCAAGGAGGTCAGCTCCCACCGCACCCAAAGTCACTCCCAGGGCAGAGGCACCAAGCCAGGAGGGAGGAAGCTGCTCCCCACACCGAGCACATTCTGTCTTGGGAAACGGCCATCACTGTGTTGCCGTGGGGCCTGCAGGCCACACTGACGCAGTTTCAAAGTCCTCCACTGGAGTCCACACTCTGCCTCACCCTGGATAGGTCCATCAACGTAGGACAGCAAAGAGTGATTGTTCACGCATATGCTTTAGTGTATGTATAAACTTGAGGTTCTTTGTGCGTTGACCGTTTCCTTTGAAGCTTCCTGTGTTACGCGTTGTGTGTATGCTTTGTGTACAGCGCGCAGTGTGTTGAGGGTGTGTGGTGTGCTGTGTTGTCCTTTAAGTGATGTATGTGCGTGGTGGCCTTGTTTTGCTTGAACCTTGGGTGCAGAGATTGGAGCATGGATCACACGTTTTGTTATGTGGGCTGAGCGTGCAATGTGCGTGGTTTTGTGTTCTGTGTGTGTAGTTTGCGCTGTGCGCATCCTCTGCATTGCGTGTCGTGTTGTGTGTGTTTGCGGCCAGTGTTGTGGTGTGCGAGTGTCAGCTTGTGTGTAATACGTGTGCTGTGTTTTTGACGTGGTCTCTGATTTGTAAGTGTGTTGTTCTCTTTGGTTGTGGGCACTGATTGTGTCTTTCTGTCTTTACTTTTGAATGTACTGTGTCGGCTGCGTTGCGCGTGTTTTGTTTCTGTGTGGTGTGTTTCTGGTGGGTGCGTTGTGCTTAACATCTGTTGGGTGCAGTTTACGTGTATCCTGCTGTGCTTGTCCTCTGCGTGTTCCTCTGTGGGGCTGTGCGCTGTTTGTGCTCTTTGCATTGATTGCTCTCAGCTGTGCTGAGCGTGCTGCGTTGTAGTCGGTGTGTCCCCTCGTGCGTGGTTTCCTGTGTCCGTGGTTGTGTGGGTTGTGCATTGTGTGCCTCCTTCTGTGTCATATTAAGTGTGCGATCTGTCTGACCTCTGTGTGTCACGTTGTGTTATGCACTGTGCTCTGTGCTGTGTCCGTGACTTTCTGTATGTGTCGTGTGGTGAGTTTTGTGAGCTGTGTGTGTGTGTTGCGTGTGGTTCTGTTTCTTGTGTGTGTTGTGACTCTTAATGGTCATGAGGACACTGCAGCACTCAGACTACTGCAACGTGGCATTTTTCGCAGGACACGGGATTTCCTGGGAGTGGGGCTACAGTACAGTTCATGAGCATGACCTGCAGTCTCCTACTTCGGAAGTACCTGGGTGGCTTTCTCCATCAGCCACGTGGGTCAGTACAGTGCCGGGGAGAAGCGGCACACGTCACTTTGGCTCTGGGTTTCATTATCCTGAATGCTTCCAAGGAGGTCAGCTCCCACCGCACCCAAAGTCACTCCCAGGGCAGAGGCACCAAGCCAGGAGGGAGGAAGCTGCTCCCCACACCGAGCACATTCTGTCTTGGGAAACGGCCATCACTGTGTTGCCGTGGGGCCTGCAGGCCACACTGACGCAGTTTCAAAGTCCTCCACTGGAGTCCACACTCTGCCTCACCCTGGATAGGTCCATCAACATAGGACAGCAAAGAGTGATTGTTCACGCATATGCTTTAGTGTATGTATAAACTTGAGGTTCTTTGTGCGTTGACCGTTTCCTTTGAAGCTTCCTGTGTTACGCGTTGTGTGTATGCTTTGTGTACAGCGCGCAGTGTGTTGAGGGTGTGTGGTGTGCTGTGTTGTCCTTTACGTGATGTATGTGCGTGGTGGCCTTGTTTTGCTTGAACCTTGGGTGCAGAGATTGGAGCATGGATCACACGTTTCGTTATGTGGGCTGAGCGTGCAATGTGCGTGGTTTTGTGTTCTGTGTGTGTAGTTTGCGCTGTGCGCATCCTCTGCATTGCGTGTCGTGTTGTGTGTGTTTGCGGCCAGTGTTGTGGTGTGCGAGTGTCAGCTTGTGTGTAATGCGTGTGCTGTGTTTTTGACGTGGTCTCTGATTTGTAAGTGTGTTGTTCTCTTTGGTTGTGGGCACTGATTGTGTCTTTCTGTCTTTACTTTTGAATGTACTGTGTCGGCTGCGTTGCGCGTGTTTTGTTTCTGTGTGGTGTGTTTCTGGTGAGTGCGTTGTGCTTAACATCTGTTGGGTGCAGTTTACGTGTATCCTGCTGTGCTTGTCCTCTGCGTGTTCCTCTGTGGGGCTGTGCGCTGTTTGTGCTCTTTGCATTGATTGCTCTCAGCTGTGCTGAGCGTGCTGCGTTGTAGTCTGTGTGTCCCCTCGTGCGTGGTTTCCTGTGTCCGTGGTTGTGTGGGTTGTGCATTGAGTGCCTCCTTCTGTGTCATATTAAGTGTGTGATCTGTCTGACCTCTGTGTGTCACGTTGTGTTATGCACTGTGCTCTGTGCTGTGTCCGTGACTTTCTGTATGTTTCGTGTGGTGAGTTTTGTGAGCTGTGTGTGTGTGTTGCGTGTGGTTCTGTTTGTTGTGTGTGTTGTGACTCTTAATGGTCATGAGGACACTGCAGCACTCAGACTACTGCAACGTGGCATTTTTCGCAGGACACGGGATTTCCTGGGAGTGGGGCTACAGTACAGTTCATGAGCATGACCTGCAGTCTCCTACTTCGGAAGTACCTGGGTGGCTTTCTCCATCAGCCACGTGGGTCAGTACAGTGCCGGGGAGAAGCGGCACACGTCACTTTGGCTCTGGGTTTCATTATCCTGAATGCTTCCAAGGAGGTCAGCTCCCACCGCACCCAAAGTCACTCCCAGGGCAGAGGCACCAAGCCAGGAGGGAGGAAGCTGCTCCCCTCACCGAGCACATTCTGTCTTGGGAAACGGCCATCACTGTGTTGCCGTGGGGCCTGCAGGCCACACTGACGCAGTTTCAAAGTCATCCACTGGAGTCCACCCTCTGCCTCACCCTGGAAATGTCCATCAACGTAGGACAGAAAGAGTGATTGTTCACGCATATGCTTTAGTGTATGTATAAACTTGAGGTTCTTTGTGCGTTGACCGTTTCCTTTGAAGCTTCCTGTGTTACGCGTTGTGTGTATGCTTTGTGTACAGCGCGCAGTGTGTTGAGGGTATGTGGTGTGCTGTGTTGTCCTTTACGTGATGTATGTGCGTGGTGGCCTTGTTTTGCTTGAACCTTGGGTGCAGAGATTGGAGCATGGATCACACGTTTCGTTATGTGGGCTGAGCGTGCAATGTGCGTGGTTTTGTGTTCTGTGTGTGTAGTTTGCGCTGTGCGCATCCTCTGCATTGCGTGTCGTGTTGTGTGTGTTTGCGGCCTGTGTTGTGGTGTGCGAGTGTCAGCTTGTGTGTAATGCGTGTGCTGTGTTTTTGACATGGTCTCTGATTTATAAGTGTGTTGTTCTCTTTGGTTGTGGGGACTGATTGTGTCTTTCTGTCTTTACTTTTGAATGTACTGTGTCGGCTGCGTTGCGCGTGTTGTGTTTCTGTGTGGTGTGTTTCTGGTGGGTGCGTTGTGCTTAACATCTGTTGGGTGCAGTTTACGTGTATCCTGCTGGGCTTGTCCTCTGCGTGTTCCTCTGTGGGGCTGTGCGCTGTTTGTGCTCTTTGCATTGATTGCTCTCAGCTGTGCTGAGCGTGCTGCGTTGTAGTCTGTGTGTCCCCTCGTGCGTGGTTTCCTGTGTCCGTGGTTGTGTGGGTTGTGCATTGTGTGCCTCCTTCTGTGTCATATGAAGTGTGTGATGTGTCTGACCTCTGTGTGTCACGTTGTGTTATGCACTGTGCTCTGTGCTGTGTCCGTGACTTTCTGTATGTTTCGTGTGGTGAGTTTTGTGAGCTGTGTGTGTGTGTTGCGTGTGGTTGTTTGTTGTGTGTGCTGTGACTCTTAATGGTCATGAGGACACTGCAGCACTCAGACTACTGCAACGTGGCATTTTTCGCAGGACACGGGATTTCCTGGGAGTGGGGCTACAGTACAGTTCATGAGCATGACCTGCAGTCTCCTACTTCGGAAGTACCTGGGTGGCTTTCTCCATCAGCCACGTGGGTCGGTACAGTGCCGGGGAGAAGCGGCACATGTCACTTTGGCTCTGGGTTTCATTATCCTGAATGCTTCCAAGGAGGTCAGCTCCCACCGCACCCAAAGTCACTCCCAGGGCAGAGGCACCAAGCCAGGAGGGAGGAAGCTGCTCCCCACACCGAGCACATTCTGTCTTGGGAAACGGCCATCACTGTGTTGCCGTGGGGCCTGCAGGCCACACTGACGCAGTTTCAAAGTCCTCCACTGGAGTCCACACTCTGCCTCACCCTGGAAAGGTCCATCAACGTAGGACAGCAAAGAGTGATTGTTCACGCATATGCTTTAGTGTATGTATAAACTTCAGGTTCTTTGTGCGTTGACCGTTTCCTTTGAAGCTTCCTGTGTTACGCGTTGTGTGTATGCTTTGTGTACAGCGCGCAGTGTGTTGAGGGTGTGTGGTGTGCTGTGTTGTCCTTTACGTGATGTATGTGCGTGGTGGCCTTGTTTTGCTTGAACCTTGGGTGCAGTGATTGGAGCATGGATCACACGTTTCGTTATGTGGGCTGAGCGTGCAATGTGCGTGGTTTTGTGTTCTGTGTGTGTAGTTTGCGCTGTGCGCATCCTCTGCATTGCGTGTCGTGTTGTGTGTGTTTGCGGCCTGTGTTGTGGTGTGCTAGTGTCAGCTTGTGTGTAATGCGTGTTCTGTGTTTTTGACGTGGTCTCTGATTTGTAAGTGTGTTGTTCTCTTTGGTTGTGGGCACTGATTGTGTCTTTCTGTCTTTACTTTTGAATGTACTGTGTCGGCTGCGTTGCGCGTGTTGTGTTCCTGTGTGGTGTGTTTCTGGTGGGTGCGTTGTGCTTAACATCTGTTGGGTGCAGTTTACGTGTATCCTGCTGTGCTTGTCCTCTGCATGTTCCTCTGTGGGGCTGTGCGCTGTTTGTGCTCTTTGCATTGATTGCTCTCAGCTGTGCTGAGCGTGCTGCGTTGTAGTCTGTGTGTCCCCTCGTGCGTGGTTTCCTGTGTCCGTGGTTGTGTGGGTTGTGCATTGTGTGCCTCCTTCTGTGTCATATGAAGTTTGTGATCTGTCTGACCTCTGTGTGTCACGTTGTGTTATGCACTGTGCTCTGTGCTGTGTCCGTGACTTTCTGTATGTTTCGTGTGGTGAGTTTTGTGAGCTGTGTGTGTGTGTTGCGTGTGGTTCTGTTTATTGTGTGTGTTGTGACTGTTAATGGTCATGAAGGCACTGCAGCACTCAGACTACTGCCACGTGGCATTTTTCGCAGGACACGGGATTTCTTGAGAGGGGCTACAGTACAGTTTATGAGCATGACCTAGAGTCTCCTTCTTCGGAAGGACCTGGGTGGCTTTCTCCATCAGCCACGTTTGTCAGTACAGTGCCCGGGAGAAGGGGCACACATCACTTTGGTTCTGGGTTACATTATCCTGAATGCTTCCAAGGTGGTCAGCTCCCACCTCACAAAAAGTCACTCGCAGGCAGAGGCACCAAGCCAGGAGGGTGGAAGCTGCTCCCCTCACCGATCGCATTCTGTCTCTTGGGAAACGGTCACCACTGTTTTGCCGTGGGGCCTGCAGGCCACACTGACGCAGTTTCAAAGTCCTCCACTGGAGTCCACGCTCTGCCTCTCCCTGGATAGGTCCATCAACGTAGGACAGCAAATACTCATTGTTCACGCATACGCTTTAGTGTATGTATAAACTTGAGGTTCTTTGTGCGTTGACCGTTTCCTTTGAAGCTTCCTGTGTTACGCGTTGTGTGTATGCTTTGTGTACAGCGCGCAGTGTGTTGAGGGTGTGTGGTGTGCTGTGTTGTCCTTTACGTGATGTATGTGCGTGGTGGCCTTGTTTTGGTTGAACCTTGGGTGCAGAGATTGGAGCATGAAGCACACGTTTCGTTATGTGGGCTGCGCGTGCAATCTGCGTGGTTTTGTGTTCTGTGTGTGTAGTTTGTGCTGTGCGCATCCTCTGCATTGCGTGTCGTGTTGTGTGTGTTTGCGGCCTGTGTTGTGCTGTGCGAGTGTCAGCTTGTGTGTAATGCGTGTGCTGTGTTTTTGGCGTGGTATCTGATTTGTAAGTGTGTTGTTCTCTTTGGTTGTGGGCACTGATTGTGTCTTTCTGTCTTTACTTTTGAATGTACTGTGTCGGCTGCGTTGCGCGTGTTGTGTTTCTGTGTGGTGTGTTTCTGGTGGGTGCTTTGTGCTTAACATCTGTTGGGTGCAGTTTACGTGTATCCTGCTGTGCTTGTCCTCTGCGTGTTCCTCTGTGGGGCTGTGCGCTGTTTGTGCTCTTTGCATTGATTGCTCTCAGCTGTGCTGAGCGTGCTGCGTTGTAGTCTGTGTGTCCCCTCGTGCGTGGTTTCCTGTGTCCGTGGTTGTGTGGGTTGTGCATTGTGTGCCTCCTTCTGTGTCATATGAAGTGTGTGATCTGTCTGACCTCTGTGTGTCACGTTGTGTTATGCACTGTGCTCTGTGCTGTGTCCGTGACTTTCTGTATGTTTCGTGTGGTGAGTTTTGTGAGCTGCGTGTGTGTTGCGTGTGGTTCTGTTTATTGTGTGTGTTGTGACTGTTAATGGTCATGAAGGCACTGCAGCACTCAGACTACTGCCACGTGGCATTTTTCGCAGGACACGGGATTTCTTGAGAGGGGCTACAGTACAGTTTATGAGCATGACCTGCAGTCTCCTTCTTCGGAAGGACCTGGGTGGCTTTCTCCATCAGCCACGATTGTCAGTACAGTGCCCGGGAGAAGGGGCACACATCACTTTGGTTCTGGGTTACATTATCCTGAATGCTTCAAAGGTGGTCAGCTCCCACCTCACAAAAAGTCACTCGCAGGCAGAGGCACCAAGCCAGGAGGGTGGAAGCTGCTCCCCTCACCGATCGCATTCTGTCTCTTGGGAAACGGTCACCACTGTATTGCCGTGGGGCCTGCAGGCCACACTGACGCAGTTTCAAAGTCCTCCACTGGAGTCCACGCTCTGCCTCACCCTGGAAAGGTCCATCAACGTAGGACAGCAAACACTCATTGTTCACGCATACGCTTTAGTGTATGTATAAACTTGAGGTTCTTTGTGCGTTGACCGTTTCCTTTGAAGCTTCCTGTGTTACGTGTTGTGTGTATGCTTTGTGTACAGTGCGCAATGTGTTGAGGGTGTGTGGTGTGCTGTGTTGTCCTTTACGTGATGTATGTGCGTGGTGGCCTTGTTTTGCTTGAACCTTGGGTGCAGAGATTGGAGCATGAAGCACACGTTTCGTTATGTGGGCTGCGCGTGCAATGTGCGTGGTTTTGTGTTCTGTGTGTGTAGTTTGTGCTGTGCGCATCCTCTGCATTGCGTGTCGTGTTGTGTGTGTTTGCGGCCTGTGTTGTGCTGTGCGAGTGTCAGCTTGTGTGTAATGCGTGTGCTGTGTTTTTGGCGTGGTATCTGATTTGTAAGTGTGTTGTTCTCTTTGGTTGTGGGCACTGACTGTGTCTTTCTGTCTTTACTTTTGAATGTACTGTGTCGGCTGGTTGCGCGTGTTGTGTTTCTGTGTGGTGTGTTTCTGGTGGGTGCGTTGTGCTTAACATCTGTTGGGTGCAGTTTACGTGTATCCTGCTGTGCTTGTCCTCTGCGTGTTCCTCTGTGGGGCTGTGCGCTGTTTGTGCTCTTTGCATTGATTGCTCTCAGCTGTGCTGAGCGTGCTGCGTTGTAGTCGGTGTGTCCCCTCGTGCGTGGTTTCCTGTGTCCGTGGTTGTGTGGGTTGTGCATTGTGTGCCTCCTTCTGTGTCATATGAAGTGTGTGATCTGTCTGACCTCTGTGTGTCACGTTGTGTTATACACTGTGCTCTGTGCTGTGTCCGTGACTTTCTGTATGTTTCCTGTGGTGAGTTTTGTGAGCTGTGTGTGTGTGTTGCGTGTGGTTCTGTTTGTTGTGTGTGTTGTGACTCTTAATGGTCATGAGGACACTGCAGCACTCAGACTACTGCCACGTGGCATTTTTCGCAGGACACGGGATTTCCTGGGAGTGGGGCTACAGTACAGTTCATGAGCATGACCTGCAGTCTCCTACTTCGGAAGTACCTGGGTGGCTTTCTCCATCAGCCACGTGGGTCAGTACAGTGCCGGGGAGAAGGGGCACACGTCACTTTGGCTCTGGGTTTCATTATCAAGAATGCTTCCAAGGTGGTCAGCTCCCACCGCACCCAAAGTCACTCCCAGGGCAGAGGCACCAAGCCAGGAGGGAGGAAGCTGCTCCCCTCACCGAGCACATTCTGTCTTGGGAAACGGTCACCACTGTGTTGCCGTGGGGCCTGCAGGCCACACTGACGCAGTTTCAAAGTCCTCCACTGGAGTCCATGCTCTGCGTCACCCTGGAAAGGTCCATCAATGTAGGACAGCAAACACTCATTGTTCACGCATAAGCTTTAGTGTATGTATAAACTTGAGGTTCTTTGTGCGTTGACCGTTTCCTTTGAAGCTTCCTGTGTTACGTGTTGTGTGTATGCTTTGTGTACAGCGCGCAGTGTGTTGAGGGTGTGTGGTGTGCTGTGTTGTCCTTTACGTGATGTATGTGCGTGGTGGCCTTGTTTTGGTTGAACCTTGGGTGCAGAGATTGGAGCATGAAGCACACGTTTCGTTATGTGGGCTGCGCGTGCAATGTGCGTGGTTTTGTGTTCTGTGTGTGTAGTTTGTGCTGTGCGCATCCTCTGCATTGCGTGTCGTGTTGTGTGTGTTTGCGGCCTGTGTTGTGCTGTGCGAGTGTCAGCTTGTGTGTAATGCGTGTGCTGTGTTTTTGGCGTGGTATCTGATTTGTAAGTGTGTTGTTCTCTTTGGTTGTGGGCACTGATTGTGTCTTTCTGTCTTTACTTTTGAATGTACTGTGTCGGCTGCGTTGCGCGTGTTGTGTTTCTGTGTGGTGTGTTTCTGGTGGGTGCGTTGTGCTTAACATCTGTTGGGTGCAGTTTACGTGTATCCTGCTGTGCTTGTCCTCTGCGTGTTCCTCTGTGGGGCTGTGCGCTGTTTGTGCTCTTTGCATTGATTGCTCTCAGCTGTGCTGAGCGTGCTGCGTTGTAGTCTGTGTGTCCCCTCGTGCGTGGTTTCCTGTGTCCGTGGTTGTGTGGGTTGTGCATTGTGTGCCTCCTTCTGTGTCATATGAAGTGTGTGATCTGTCTGACCTCTGTGTGTCACGTTGTGTTATACACTGTGCTCTGTGCTGTGTCCGTGACTTTCTGTATGTTTCGTGTGGTGAGTTTTGTGAGCTGTGTGTGTGTGTTGCGTGTGGTTCTGTTTGTTGTGTGTGTTGTGACTCTTAATGGTCATGAGGACACTGCAGCACTCAGACTACTGCAACGTGGCATTTTTCGCAGGACACGGGATTTCCTGGGAGTGGGGCTACAGTACAGTTCATGAGCATGACCTGCAGTCTCCTACTTCGGAAGTACCTGGGTGGCTTTCTCCATCAGCCACGTGGTTCAGTACAGTGCCGGGGAGAAGGGGCACATGTCACTTTGGCTCTGGGTTTCATTATCCTGAATGCTTCCAAGGTGGTCAGCTCCCACCGCACCCAAAGTCACTCCCAGGGCAGAGCCACCAAGCCAGGAGGGAGGAAGCTGCTCCCCTCACCGAGCACATTCTGTCTTGGGAAACGGTCACCACTGTGTTGCCGTGGGGCCTGCAGGCCACACTGACGCAGTTTCAAAGTCCTCCACTGGAGTCCACGCTCTGCCTCTCCCTGGAAAGGTCCATCAACGTAGGACAGCAAACGCTCATTGTTCACGCATATGCTTTAGTGTATGTATAAACTTGAGGTTCTTTGTGCGTTGACCGTTTCCTTTGAAGCTTCCTGTGCTACGCGTTGTGTGTATGCTTTGTGTACAGCGCGCAGTGTGTTGAGGGTGTGTGGTGTGCTGTGTTGTCCTTTACGTGATGTATGTGCATGGTGGCCTTGTTTTGCTTGAACCTTGGGTGCAGAGATTGGAGCATGGATCACACGTTTCGTTATGTGGGCGGGGCGTGCAATGTGCGTGGTTTTGTGTTCTGTGTGTGTAGTTTGCGCTGTGCGCATCCTCTGCATTGCGTGTCGTGTTGTGTGTGTTTGCGGTCTGTGTTGTGCTGTGCGAGTGTCAGCTTGTGTGTAATGCGTGTGCTGTTTTTGACGTGTTCTCTGATTTGTAAGTGTGTTGTGCTCTTTGGTTGTGGGCACTGATTGTGTCTTTCTGTCTTTACTTTTGAATGTACTGTGTCGGCTGCGTTGCGCGTGTTGTGTTTCTGGTTGGTGTGTTTCTGGTGGGTGCGTTGTGCTTAACATCTGTTGGGTGCAGTTTACGTGTATCCTGCTGTGCTTGTCCTCTGCGTGTTCCTCTGTGGGGCTGTGCGCTGTTTGTGCTCTTTGCATTGATTGCTCTCAGCTGTGCTGAGCGTGCTGCGTTGTAGTCTGTGTGTCCCCTCGTGCGTGGTTTCCTGTGTCCGCTGTTGTGTGGGTTGTGCATTGTGTGCCTCCTTCTGTGTCATATGAAGTGTGTGATCTGTCTGACCTCTGTGTGTCACGTTGTGTTATGCACTGTGCTCTGTGCTGTGTCCGTGACTTTCTGTATGTTTCGTGTGGTGAGTTTTGTGAGCTGCGTGTGTGTTGGTGTGGTTCTGTTTATTGTGTGTGTTGTGACTGTTAATGGTCATGAAGGCACTGCAGCACTCAGACTACTGCCACGTGGCATTTTTCGCAGGACACGGGATTTCCTGGGAGTGGGGCTACAGTACAGTTCATGAGCATGACCTGCAGTCTCCTACTTCGGAAGTACCTGGGTGGCTTTCTCCATCAGCCACGTGGGTCATTACAGTGCCGGGGAGAAGGGGAACACGTCACTTTGGCTCTGGGTTTCATTATCAAGAATGCTTCCAAGGTGGTCAGCTCCCACCGCACCCAAAGTCACTCCCAGGGCAGAGGCACCAAGCCAGGAGGGAGGAAGCTGCTCCCCTCACCGAGCACATTCTGTTTTGGGAAATTGTCACCACTGTGTTGCCGTGGGGCCTGCAGGCCACACTGACGCAGTTTCAAAGTCCTCCACTGGAGTCCACGCTCTGCGTCACCCTGGAAAGGTCCATCAACGTAGGACAGCAAACGCTCATTGTTCACGCATACGCTTTAGTGTATGTATAAACTTGAGGTTCTTTGTGCGTTGACCGTTTCCTTTGAAGCTTCCTGTGTTACGTGTTGTGTGTATGCTTTGTGTACAGCGCGCAGTGTGTTGAGGGTGTGTGGTGTGCTGTGTTGTCCTTTACGTGATGTATGTGCGTGGTGGCCTTGTTTTGGTTGATCCTTGGGTGCAGAGATTGGAGCATGAAGCACACGTTTCGTTATGTGGGCTGCGCGTGCAATGTGCGTGGTTTTGTGTTCTGTGTGTGTAGTTTGTGCTGTGCGCATCCTCTGCATTGCGTGTCGTGTTGTGTGTGTTTGCGGCCTGTGTTGTGCTGTGCGAGTGTCAGCTTGTGTGTAATGCGTGTGCTGTGTTTTTGGCGTGGTATCTGATTTGTAAGTGTGTTGTTCTCTTTGGTTGTGGGCACTGATTTTGTCTTTCTGTCTTTACTTTTGAATGTACTGTGTCGGCTGCGTTGCGCGTGTTGTGTTTCTGTGTGGTGTGTTTCTGGTGGGTGCGTTGTGCTTAACATCTGTTGGGTGCAGTTTACGTGTATCCTGCTGTGCTTGTCCTCTGCGTGTTCCTCTGTGGGGCTGTGCGCTGTTTGTGCTCTTTGCATTGATTGCTCTCAGCTGTGCTGAGCGTGCTGCGTTGTAGTCTGTGTGTCCCCTCGTGCGTGGTTTCCTGTGTCCGTGGTTGTGTGGGTTGTGCATTGTGTGCCTCCTTCTGTGTCATATGAAGTGTGTGATCTGTCTGACCTCTGTGTGTCACGTTGTGTTATACACTGTGCTCTGTGCTGTGTCCGTGACTTTCTGTATGTTTCGTGTGGTGAGTTTTGTGAGCTGTGTGTGTGTGTTGCGTGTGGTTCTGTTTGTTGTGTGTGTTGTGACTCTTAATGGTCATGAGGACACTGCAGCACTCAGACTACTGCAACGTGGCATTTTTCGCAGGACACGGGATTTCCTGGGAGTGGGGCTACAGTACAGTTCATGAGCATGACCTGCAGTCTCCTACTTCGGAAGTACCTGGGTGGCTTTCTCCATCAGCCACGTGGTTCAGTACAGTGCCGGGGAGAAGGGGCACACGTCACTTTGGCTCTGGGTTTCATTATCCTGAATGCTTCCAAGGTGGTCAGCTCCCACCGCACCCAAAGTCACTCCCAGGGCAGAGGCACCAAGCCAGGAGGGAGGAAGCTGCTCCCCTCACCGAGCACATTCTGTCTTGGGAAACGGTCACCACTGTGTTGCCGTGGGGCCTGCAGGCCACACGGACGCAGTTTCAAAGTCCTCCACTGGAGTCCACGCTCTGCCTCACCCTGGAAAGGTCCATCAACGTAGGACAGCAAACGCTCATTGTTCACGCATATGCTTTAGTGTATGTATAAACTTGAGGTTCTTTGTGCGTTGACCGTTTCCTTTGAAGCTTCCTGTGCTACGCGTTGTGTGTATGCTTTGTGTACAGCGCGCAGTGTGTTGAGGGTGTGTGGTGTGCTGTGTTGTCCTTTACGTGATGTATGTGCATGGTGGCCTTGTTTTGCTTGAACCTTGGGTGCAGAGATTGGAGCATGAAGCACACGTTTCGTTATGTGGGCTGAGCGTGCAATGTGCGTGGTTTTGTGTTCTGTGTGTGTAGTTTGCGCTGTGCGCATCCTCTGCATTGCGTGTCGTGTTGTGTGTGTTTGCGGCCTGTGTTGTGGTGTGCGAGTGTCAGCTTGTGTGTAATGCGTGTGCTGTGTTTTTGACATGGTCTCTGATTTATAAGTGTGTTGTTCTCTTTGGTTGTGGGGACTGATTGTGTCTTTCTGTCTTTACTTTTGAATGTACTGTGTCGGCTGCGTTGCGCGTGTTGTGTTTCTGTGTGGTGTGTTTCTGGTGGGTGCGTTGTGCTTAACATCTGTTGGGTGCAGTTTACGTGTATCCTGCTGTGCTTGTCCTCTGCGTGTTCCTCTGTGGGGCTGTGCGCTGTTTGTGCTCTTTGCATTGATTGCTCTCAGCTGTGCTGAGCGTGCTGCGTTGTAGTCTGTGTGTCCCCTCGTGCGTGGTTTCCTGTGTCCGTGGTTGTGTGGGTTGTGCATTGTGTGCCTCCTTCTGTGTCATATGAAGTGTGTGATCTGTCTGACCTCTGTGTGTCACGTTGCGTTATACACTGTGCTCTGTGCTGTGTCCGTGACTTTCTGTATGTTTCGTGTGGTGAGTTTTGTGAGCTGTGTGTGTGTGTTGCGTGTGGTTCTGTTTGTTGTGTGTGTTGTGACTCTTAATGGTCATGAGGACACTGCAGCACTCAGACTACTGCAACGTGGCATTTTTCGCAGGACACGGGATTTCCTGGGAGTGGGGCTACAGTACAGTTCATGAGCATGACCTGCAGTCTCCTACTTCGGAAGTACCTGGGTGGCTTTCTCCATCAGCCACGTGGGTCAGTACAGTGCCGGGGAGAAGGGGCACACGTCACTTTGGCTCTGGGTTTCATTATCAAGAATGCTTCCAAGGTGGTCAGCTCCCACCGCACCCAAAGTCACTCCCAGGGCAGAGGCACCAAGCCAGGAGGGAGGAAGCTGCTCCCCTCACCGAGCACATTCTGTCTTGGGAAACGGTCACCACTGTGTTGCCGTGGGGCCTGCAGGCCACACTGACGCAGTTTCAAAGTCCTCCACTGGAGTCCACGCTCTGCGTCACCCTGGAAAGGTCCATCAACGTAGGACAGCAAACGCTCATTGTTCACGCATACGCTTTAGTGTATGTATAAACTTGAGGTTCTTTGTGCGTTGACCGTTTCCTTTGAAGCTTCCTGTGTTACGTGTTGTGTGTATGCTTTGTGTACAGCGCGCAGTGTGTTGAGGGTGTGTGGTGTGCTGTGTTGTCCTTTACGTGATGTATGTGCGTGGTGGCCTTGTTTTGGTTGAACCTTGGGTGCAGAGATTGGAGCATGAAGCACACGTTTCGTTATGTGGGCTGCGCGTGCAATGTGCGTGGTTTTGTGTTCTGTGTGTGTAGTTTGTGCTGTGCGCATCCTCTGCATTGCGTGTCGTGTTGTGTGTGTTTGCGGCCTGTGTTGTGCTGTGCGAGTGTCAGCTTGTGTGTAATGCGTGTGCTGTGTTTTTGGCGTGGTATCTGATTTGTAAGTGTGTTGTTCTCTTTGGTTGTGGGCACTGATTGTGTCTTTCTGTCTTTACTTTTGAAAGTACTGTGTCGGCTGCGTTGCGCGTGTTGTGTTTCTGTGTGGTGTGTTTCTGGTGGGTGCGTTGTGCTTAACATCTGTTGGGTGCAGTTTACGTGTATCCTGCTGTGCTTGTCCTCTGCGTGTTCCTCTGTGGGGCTGTGCGCTGTTTGTGCTCTTTGCATTGATTGCTCTCAGCTGTGCTGAGCGTGCTGCGTTGTAGTCTGTGTGTCCCCTCGTGCGTGGTTTCCTGTGTCCGTGGTTGTGTGGGTTGTGCATTGTGTGCCTCCTTCTGTGTCATATGAAGTGTGTGATCTGTCTGACCTCTGTGTGTCACGTTGTGTTATACACTGTGCTCTGTGCTGTGTCCGTGACTTTCTGTATGTTTCGTGTGGTGAGTTTTGTGAGCTGTGTGTGTGTGTTGCGTGTGGTTCTGTTTGTTGTGTGTGTTGTGACTCTTAATGGTCATGAGGACACTGCAGCACTCAGACTACTGCAACGTGGCATTTTTCGCAGGACACGGGATTTCCTGGGAGTGGGGCTACAGTACAGTTCATGAGCATGACCTGCAGTCTCCTACTTCGGAAGTACCTGGGTGGCTTTCTACATCAGCCACGTGGTTCTGTACAGTGCCGGGGAGAAGGGGCACATGTCACTTTGGCTCTGGGTTTCATTATCCTGAATGCTTCCAAGGTGGTCAGCTCCCACCGCACCCAAAGTCACTCCCAGGGCAGAGCCACCAAGCCAGGAGGGAGGAAGCTGCTCCCCTCACCGAGCACATTCTGTCTTGGGAAACGGTCACCACTGTGTTGCCGTGGGGCCTGCAGGCCACACTGACGCAGTTTCAAAGTCATCCACTGGAGTCCACGCTCTGCCTCACCCTGGAAAGGTCCATCAACGTAGGACAGCAAACGCTCATTGTTCACGCATATGCTTTAGTGTATGTATAAACTTGAGGTTCTTTGTGCGTTGACCGTTTCCTTTGAAGCTTCCTGTGCTACGCGTTGTGTGTATGCTTTGTGTACAGCGCGCAGTGTGTTGAGGGTGTGTGGTGTGCTGTGTTGTCCTTTACGTGATGTATGTGCATGGTGGCCTTGTTTTGCTTGAACCTTGGGTGCAGAGATTGGAGCATGGATCACACGTTTCGTTATGTGGGCTGAGCGTGCAATGTGCGTGGTTTTGTGTTCTGTGTGTGTAGTTTGCGCTGTGCGCATCCTCTGCATTGCGTGTCGTGTTGTGTGTGTTTGCGGTCTGTGTTGTGCTGTGCGAGTGTCAGCTTGTGTGTAATGCGTGTGCTGTTTTTGACGTGTTCTCTGATTTGTAAGTGTGTTGTGCTCTTTGGTTGTGGGCACTGATTGTGTCTTTCTGTCTTTACTTTTGAATGTACTGTGTCGGCTGCGTGCGCGTGTTGTGTTTCTGGTTGGTGTGTTTCTGGTGGGTGCGTTGTGCTTAACATCTGTTGGGTGCAGTTTACGTGTATCCTGCTGTGCTTGTCCTCTGCGTGTTCCTCTGTGGGGCTGTGCGCTGTTTGTGCTCTTTGCATTGATTGCTCTCAGCTGTGCTGAGCGTGCTGCGTTGTAGTCTGTGTGTCCCCTCGTGCGTGGTTTCCTGTGTCCGTGGTTGTGTGGGTTGTGCATTGTGTGCCTCCTTCTGTGTCATATGAAGTGTGTGATCTGTCTGACCTCTGTGTGTCAAGTTGTGTTATGCACTGTGCTCTGTGCTGTGTCCGTGACTTTCTGTATGTTTCGTGTGGTGAGTTTTGTGAGCTGCGTGTGTGTTGCGTGTGGTTCTGTTTATTGTGTGTGTTGTGACTGTTAATGGTCATGAAGGCACTGCAGCACTCAGACTACTGCCACGTGGCATTTTTCGCAGGACACGGGATTTCTTGAGAGGGGCTACAGTACAGTTTATGAGCATGACCTGCAGTCTCCTTCTTCGGAAGGACCTGGGTGGCTTTCTCCATCAGCCATGTTTGTCAGTACAGTGCCCGGGAAAACTGGCACACATCACTTTGGTTCTGGGTTACATTATCCTGAATGCTTCCAAGGTGGTCAGCTCCCACCTCACAAAAAGTCACTCGCAGGCAGAGGCACCAAGCCAGGAGGGTGGAAGCTGCTCCCCTCACCGATCGCATTCTGTCTCTTGGGAAACGGTCACCACTGTTTTGCCGTGGGGCCTGCAGGCCACACTGACGCAGTTTCAAAGTCCTCCACTGGAGTCCACGCTCTGCCTCACCCTGGAAAGGTCCATCAACGTAGGACAGCAAACACTCATTGTTCACGCATACGCTTTAGTCTATGTATAAACTTGAGGTTCTTTGTGCGTTGACCGTTTCCTTTGAAGCTTCCTGTGTTACGTGTTGTGTGTATGCTTTGTGTACAGTGCGCAATGTGTTGAGGGTGTGTGGTGTGCTGTGTTGTCCTTTACGTGATGTATGTGCGTGGTGGCCTTGTTTTGGTTGAACCTTGGGTGCAGAGATTGGAGCATGAAGCACACGTTTCGTTATGTGGGCTGCGCGTGCAATCTGCGTGGTTTTGTGTTCTGTGTGTGTAGTTTGTGCTGTGCGCATCCTCTGCATTGCGTGTCGTGTTGTGTGTGTTTGCGGCCTGTGTTGTGCTGTGCGAGTGTCAGCTTGTGTGTAATGCGTGTGCTGTGTTTTTGGCGTGGTATCTGACTTGTAAGTGTGTTGTTCTCTTTGGTTGTGGGCACTGATTGTGTCTTTCTGTCTTTACTTTTGAATGTACTGTGTCGGCTGCGTTGCGCGTGTAGTGTTTCTGTGTGGTGTGTTTCTGGTGGGTGCGTTGTGCTTAACATCTGTTGGGTGCAGTTTACGTGTATCCTGCTGTGCTTGTCCTCTGCGTGTTCCTCTGTGGGGCTGTGCGCTGTTTGTGCTCTTTGCATTGATTGCTCTCAGCTGTGCTGAGCGTGCTGCGTTGTAGTCGGTGTGTCCTCTCGTGCGTGGTTTCCTGTGTCCGTGGTTGTGTGGGTTGTGCATTGTGTGCCTCCTTCTGTGTCATATGAAGTGTGTGATCTGTCTGACCTCTGTGTGTCAAGTTGTGTTATACACTGTGCTCTGTGCTGTGTCCGTGACTTTCTGTATGTTTCGTGTGGTGAGTTTTGTGAGCTGTGTGTGTGTGTTGCGTGTGGTTCTGTTTGTTGTGTGTGTTGTGACTCTTAATGGTCATGAGGACACTGCAGCACTCAGACTACTGCAACGTGGCATTTTTCGCGGGACACGGGATTTCCTGGGAGTGGGGCTACAGTACAGTTCATGAGCATGACCTGCAGTCTCCTACTTCGGAAGTACCTGGGTGGCTTTCTCCATCAGCCACGTGGGTCAGTACAGTGCCGGGGAGAAGGGGCACACGTCACTTTGGCTCTGGGTTTCATTATCAAGAATGCTTCCAAGGTGGTCAGCTAACACCGCACCCAAAGTCACTCCCAGGGCAGAGGCACCAAGCCAGGAGGGAGGAAGCTGCTCCCCTCACCGAGCACATTCTGTCTTGGGAAACGGTCACCACTGTGTTGCCGTGGGGCCTGCAGGCCACACTGACGCAGTTTCAAAGTCCTCCACTGGAGTCCACGCTCTGCGTCACCCTGGAAAGGTCCATCAACGTAGGACAGCAAACACTCATTGTTCACGCATACGCTTTAGTGTATGTATAAACTTGAGGTTCTTTGTGCGTTGACCGTTTCCTTTGAAGCTTCCTGTGTTACGTGTTGTGTGTATGCTTTGTGTACAGCGCGCAGTGTGTTGAGGGTGTGTGGTGTGCTGTGTTGTCCTTTACGTGATGTATGTGCGTGGTGGCCTTGTTTTGGTTGATCCTTGGGTGCAGAGATTGGAGCATGAAGCACACGTTTCGTTATGTGGGCTGCGCGTGCAATGTGCGTGGTTTTGTGTTCTGTGTGTGTAGTTTGTGCTGTGCGCATCCTCTGCATTGCGTGTCGTGTTGTGTGTGTTTGCGGCCTGTGTTGTGCTGTGCGAGTGTCAGCTTGTGTGTAATGCGTGTGCTGTGTTTTTGGCGTGGTATCTGATTTGTAAGTGTGTTGTTCTCTTTGGTTGTGGGCACTGATTTTGTCTTTCTGTCTTTACTTTTGAATGTACTGTGTCGGCTGCGTTGCGCGTGTTGTGTTTCTGTGTGGTGTGTTTCTGGTGGGTGCGTTGTGCTTAACATCTGTTGGGTGCAGTTTACGTGTATCCTGCTGTGCTTGTCCTCTGCGTGTTCCTCTGTGGGGCTGTGCGCTGTTTGTGCTCTTTGCATTGATTGCTCTCAGCTGTGCTGAGCGTGCTGCGTTGTAGTCTGTGTGTCCCCTCGTGCGTGGTTTCCTGTGTCCGTGGTTGTGTGGGTTGTGCATTGTGTGCCTCCTTCTGTGTCATATGAAGTGTGTGATCTGTCTGACCTCTGTGTGTCACGTTGTGTTATACACTGTGCTCTGTGCTGTGTCCGTGACTTTCTGTATGTTTCGTGTGGTGAGTTTTGTGAGCTGTGTGTGTGTGTTGCGTGTGGTTCTGTTTGTTGTGTGTGTTGTGACTCTTAATGGTCATGAGGACACTGCAGCACTCAGACTACTGCAACGTGGCATTTTTCGCAGGACACGGGATTTCCTGGGAGTGGGGCTACAGTACAGTTCATGAGCATGACCTGCAGTCTCCTACTTCGGAAGTACCTGGGTGGCTTTCTCCATCAGCCACGTGGTTCAGTACAGTGCCGGGGAGAAGGGGCACACGTCACTTTGGCTCTGGGTTTCATTATCCTGAATGCTTCCAAGGTGGTCAGCTCCCACCGCACCCAAAGTCACTCCCAGGGCAGAGGCACCAAGCCAGGAGGGAGGAAGCTGCTCCCCTCACCGAGCACATTCTGTCTTGGGAAACGGTCACCACTGTGTTGCCGTGGGGCCTGCAGGCCACACGGACGCAGTTTCAAAGTCCTCCACTGGAGTCCACGCTCTGCCTCACCCTGGAAAGGTCCATCAACGTAGGACAGCAAACGCTCATTGTTCACGCATATGCTTTAGTGTATGTATAAACTTGAGGTTCTTTGTGCGTTGACCGTTTCCTTTGAAGCTTCCTGTGCTACGCGTTGTGTGTATGCTTTGTGTACAGCGCGCAGTGTGTTGAGGGTGTGTGGTGTGCTGTGTTGTCCTTTACGTGATGTATGTGCATGGTGGCCTTGTTTTGCTTGAACCTTGGGTGCAGAGATTGGAGCATGAAGCACACGTTTCGTTATGTGGGCTGAGCGTGCAATGTGCGTGGTTTTGTGTTCTGTGTGTGTAGTTTGCGCTGTGCGCATCCTCTGCATTGCGTGTCGTGTTGTGTGTGTTTGCGGCCTGTGTTGTGGTGTGCGAGTGTCAGCTTGTGTGTAATGCGTGTGCTGTGTTTTTGACATGGTCTCTGATTTATAAGTGTGTTGTTCTCTTTGGTTGTGGGGACTGATTGTGTCTTTCTGTCTTTACTTTTGAATGTACTGTGTCGGCTGCGTTGCGCGTGTTGTGTTTCTGTGTGGTGTGTTTCTGGTGGGTGCGTTGTGCTTAACATCTGTTGGGTGCAGTTTACGTGTATCCTGCTGTGCTTGTCCTCTGCGTGTTCCTCTGTGGGGCTGTGCGCTGTTTGTGCTCTTTGCATTGATTGCTCTCAGCTGTGCTGAGCGTGCTGCGTTGTAGTCTGTGTGTCCCCTCGTGCGTGGTTTCCTGTGTCCGTGGTTGTGTGGGTTGTGCATTGTGTGCCTCCTTCTGTGTCATATGAAGTGTGTGATCTGTCTGACCTCTGTGTGTCACGTTGCGTTATACACTGTGCTCTGTGCTGTGTCCGTGACTTTCTGTATGTTTCGTGTGGTGAGTTTTGTGAGCTGTGTGTGTGTGTTGCGTGTGGTTCTGTTTGTTGTGTGTGTTGTGACTCTTAATGGTCATGAGGACACTGCAGCACTCAGACTACTGCAACGTGGCATTTTTCGCAGGACACGGGATTTCCTGGGAGTGGGGCTACAGTACAGTTCATGAGCATGACCTGCAGTCTCCTACTTCGGAAGTACCTGGGTGGCTTTCTCCATCAGCCACGTGGGTCAGTACAGTGCCGGGGAGAAGGGGCACACGTCACTTTGGCTCTGGGTTTCATTATCAAGAATGCTTCCAAGGTGGTCAGCTCCCACCGCACCCAAAGTCACTCCCAGGGCAGAGGCACCAAGCCAGGAGGGAGGAAGCTGCTCCCCTCACCGAGCACATTCTGTCTTGGGAAACGGTCACCACTGTGTTGCCGTGGGGCCTGCAGGCCACACTGACGCAGTTTCAAAGTCCTCCACTGGAGTCCACGCTCTGCGTCACCCTGGAAAGGTCCATCAACGTAGGACAGCAAACGCTCATTGTTCACGCATACGCTTTAGTGTATGTATAAACTTGAGGTTCTTTGTGCGTTGACCGTTTCCTTTGAAGCTTCCTGTGTTACGTGTTGTGTGTATGCTTTGTGTACAGCGCGCAGTGTGTTGAGGGTGTGTGGTGTGCTGTGTTGTCCTTTACGTGATGTATGTGCGTGGTGGCCTTGTTTTGGTTGAACCTTGGGTGCAGAGATTGGAGCATGAAGCACACGTTTCGTTATGTGGGCTGCGCGTGCAATGTGCGTGGTTTTGTGTTCTGTGTGTGTAGTTTGTGCTGTGCGCATCCTCTGCATTGCGTGTCGTGTTGTGTGTGTTTGCGGCCTGTGTTGTGCTGTGCGAGTGTCAGCTTGTGTGTAATGCGTGTGCTGTGTTTTTGGCGTGGTATCTGATTTGTAAGTGTGTTGTTCTCTTTGGTTGTGGGCACTGATTGTGTCTTTCTGTCTTTACTTTTGAAAGTACTGTGTCGGCTGCGTTGCGCGTGTTGTGTTTCTGTGTGGTGTGTTTCTGGTGGGTGCGTTGTGCTTAACATCTGTTGGGTGCAGTTTACGTGTATCCTGCTGTGCTTGTCCTCTGCGTGTTCCTCTGTGGGGCTGTGCGCTGTTTGTGCTCTTTGCATTGATTGCTCTCAGCTGTGCTGAGCGTGCTGCGTTGTAGTCTGTGTGTCCCCTCGTGCGTGGTTTCCTGTGTCCGTGGTTGTGTGGGTTGTGCATTGTGTGCCTCCTTCTGTGTCATATGAAGTGTGTGATCTGTCTGACCTCTGTGTGTCACGTTGTGTTATACACTGTGCTCTGTGCTGTGTCCGTGACTTTCTGTATGTTTCGTGTGGTGAGTTTTGTGAGCTGTGTGTGTGTGTTGCGTGTGGTTCTGTTTGTTGTGTGTGTTGTGACTCTTAATGGTCATGAGGACACTGCAGCACTCAGACTACTGCAACGTGGCATTTTTCGCAGGACACGGGATTTCCTGGGAGTGGGGCTACAGTACAGTTCATGAGCATGACCTGCAGTCTCCTACTTCGGAAGTACCTGGGTGGCTTTCTACATCAGCCACGTGGTTCTGTACAGTGCCGGGGAGAAGGGGCACATGTCACTTTGGCTCTGGGTTTCATTATCCTGAATGCTTCCAAGGTGGTCAGCTCCCACCGCACCCAAAGTCACTCCCAGGGCAGAGCCACCAAGCCAGGAGGGAGGAAGCTGCTCCCCTCACCGAGCACATTCTGTCTTGGGAAACGGTCACCACTGTGTTGCCGTGGGGCCTGCAGGCCACACTGACGCAGTTTCAAAGTCATCCACTGGAGTCCACGCTCTGCCTCACCCTGGAAAGGTCCATCAACGTAGGACAGCAAACGCTCATTGTTCACGCATATGCTTTAGTGTATGTATAAACTTGAGGTTCTTTGTGCGTTGACCGTTTCCTTTGAAGCTTCCTGTGCTACGCGTTGTGTGTATGCTTTGTGTACAGCGCGCAGTGTGTTGAGGGTGTGTGGTGTGCTGTGTTGTCCTTTACGTGATGTATGTGCATGGTGGCCTTGTTTTGCTTGAACCTTGGGTGCAGAGATTGGAGCATGGATCACACGTTTCGTTATGTGGGCTGAGCGTGCAATGTGCGTGGTTTTGTGTTCTGTGTGTGTAGTTTGCGCTGTGCGCATCCTCTGCATTGCGTGTCGTGTTGTGTGTGTTTGCGGTCTGTGTTGTGCTGTGCGAGTGTCAGCTTGTGTGTAATGCGTGTGCTGTTTTTGACGTGTTCTCTGATTTGTAAGTGTGTTGTGCTCTTTGGTTGTGGGCACTGATTGTGTCTTTCTGTCTTTACTTTTGAATGTACTGTGTCGGCTGCGTGCGCGTGTTGTGTTTCTGGTTGGTGTGTTTCTGGTGGGTGCGTTGTGCTTAACATCTGTTGGGTGCAGTTTACGTGTATCCTGCTGTGCTTGTCCTCTGCGTGTTCCTCTGTGGGGCTGTGCGCTGTTTGTGCTCTTTGCATTGATTGCTCTCAGCTGTGCTGAGCGTGCTGCGTTGTAGTCTGTGTGTCCCCTCGTGCGTGGTTTCCTGTGTCCGTGGTTGTGTGGGTTGTGCATTGTGTGCCTCCTTCTGTGTCATATGAAGTGTGTGATCTGTCTGACCTCTGTGTGTCAAGTTGTGTTATGCACTGTGCTCTGTGCTGTGTCCGTGACTTTCTGTATGTTTCGTGTGGTGAGTTTTGTGAGCTGCGTGTGTGTTGCGTGTGGTTCTGTTTATTGTGTGTGTTGTGACTGTTAATGGTCATGAAGGCACTGCAGCACTCAGACTACTGCCACGTGGCATTTTTCGCAGGACACGGGATTTCTTGAGAGGGGCTACAGTACAGTTTATGAGCATGACCTGCAGTCTCCTTCTTCGGAAGGACCTGGGTGGCTTTCTCCATCAGCCATGTTTGTCAGTACAGTGCCCGGGAAAACTGGCACACATCACTTTGGTTCTGGGTTACATTATCCTGAATGCTTCCAAGGTGGTCAGCTCCCACCTCACAAAAAGTCACTCGCAGGCAGAGGCACCAAGCCAGGAGGGTGGAAGCTGCTCCCCTCACCGATCGCATTCTGTCTCTTGGGAAACGGTCACCACTGTTTTGCCGTGGGGCCTGCAGGCCACACTGACGCAGTTTCAAAGTCCTCCACTGGAGTCCACGCTCTGCCTCACCCTGGAAAGGTCCATCAACGTAGGACAGCAAACACTCATTGTTCACGCATACGCTTTAGTCTATGTATAAACTTGAGGTTCTTTGTGCGTTGACCGTTTCCTTTGAAGCTTCCTGTGTTACGTGTTGTGTGTATGCTTTGTGTACAGTGCGCAATGTGTTGAGGGTGTGTGGTGTGCTGTGTTGTCCTTTACGTGATGTATGTGCGTGGTGGCCTTGTTTTGGTTGAACCTTGGGTGCAGAGATTGGAGCATGAAGCACACGTTTCGTTATGTGGGCTGCGCGTGCAATCTGCGTGGTTTTGTGTTCTGTGTGTGTAGTTTGTGCTGTGCGCATCCTCTGCATTGCGTGTCGTGTTGTGTGTGTTTGCGGCCTGTGTTGTGCTGTGCGAGTGTCAGCTTGTGTGTAATGCGTGTGCTGTGTTTTTGGCGTGGTATCTGACTTGTAAGTGTGTTGTTCTCTTTGGTTGTGGGCACTGATTGTGTCTTTCTGTCTTTACTTTTGAATGTACTGTGTCGGCTGCGTTGCGCGTGTAGTGTTTCTGTGTGGTGTGTTTCTGGTGGGTGCGTTGTGCTTAACATCTGTTGGGTGCAGTTTACGTGTATCCTGCTGTGCTTGTCCTCTGCGTGTTCCTCTGTGGGGCTGTGCGCTGTTTGTGCTCTTTGCATTGATTGCTCTCAGCTGTGCTGAGCGTGCTGCGTTGTAGTCGGTGTGTCCTCTCGTGCGTGGTTTCCTGTGTCCGTGGTTGTGTGGGTTGTGCATTGTGTGCCTCCTTCTGTGTCATATGAAGTGTGTGATCTGTCTGACCTCTGTGTGTCAAGTTGTGTTATACACTGTGCTCTGTGCTGTGTCCGTGACTTTCTGTATGTTTCGTGTGGTGAGTTTTGTGAGCTGTGTGTGTGTGTTGCGTGTGGTTCTGTTTGTTGTGTGTGTTGTGACTCTTAATGGTCATGAGGACACTGCAGCACTCAGACTACTGCAACGTGGCATTTTTCGCGGGACACGGGATTTCCTGGGAGTGGGGCTACAGTACAGTTCATGAGCATGACCTGCAGTCTCCTACTTCGGAAGTACCTGGGTGGCTTTCTCCATCAGCCACGTGGGTCAGTACAGTGCCGGGGAGAAGGGGCACACGTCACTTTGGCTCTGGGTTTCATTATCAAGAATGCTTCCAAGGTGGTCAGCTAACACCGCACCCAAAGTCACTCCCAGGGCAGAGGCACCAAGCCAGGAGGGAGGAAGCTGCTCCCCTCACCGAGCACATTCTGTCTTGGGAAACGGTCACCACTGTGTTGCCGTGGGGCCTGCAGGCCACACTGACGCAGTTTCAAAGTCCTCCACTGGAGTCCACGCTCTGCGTCACCCTGGAAAGGTCCATCAACGTAGGACAGCAAACACTCATTGTTCACGCATACGCTTTAGTGTATGTATAAACTTGAGGTTCTTTGTGCGTTGACCGTTTCCTTTGAAGCTTCCTGTGTTACGTGTTGTGTGTATGCTTTGTGTACAGCGCGCAGTGTGTTGAGGGTGTGTGGTGTGCTGTGTTGTCCTTTACGTGATGTATGTGCGTGGTGGCCTTGTTTTGGTTGAACCTTGGGTGCAGAGATTGGAGCATGAAGCACACGTTTCGTTATGTGGGCTGCGCGTGCAATGTGCGTGGTTTTGTGTTCTGTGTGTGTAGTTTGTGCTGTGCGCATCCTCTGCATTGCGTGTCGTGTTGTGTGTGTTTGCGGCCTGTGTTGTGCTGTGCGAGTGTCAGCTTGTGTGTAATGCGTGTGCTGTGTTTTTGGCGTGGTATCTGATTTGTAAGTGTGTTGTTCTCTTTGGTTGTGGGCACTGATTGTGTCTTTCTGTCTTTACTTTTGAATGTACTGTGTCTGCTGCGTTGCGCGTGTTGTGTTTCTGGTTGGTGTGTTTCTGGTGGGTGCGTTGTGCTTAACATCTGTTGGGTGCAGTTTACGTGTATCCTGCTGTGCTTGTCCTCTGCGTGTTCCTCTGTGGGGCTGTGCGCTGTTTGTGCTCTTTGCATTGATTGCTCTCAGCTGTGCTGAGCGTGCTGCGTTGTAGTCTGTGTGTCCCCTCGTGCGTGGTTTCCTGTGTCCGTGGTTGTGTGGGTTGTGCATTGTGTGCCTCCTTCTGTGTCATATGAAGTGTGTGATCTGTCTGACCTCTGTGTGTCACGTTGTGTTATGCACTGTGCTCTGTGCTGTGTCCGTGACTTTCTGTATGTTTCGTGTGGTGAGTTTTGTGAGCTGCGTGTGTGTTGCGTGTGGTTCTGTTTATTGTGTGTGTTGTGACTGTTAATGGTCATGAAGGCACTGCAGCACTCAGACTACTGCCACGTTGCATTTTTCGCAGGACACGGGATTTCTTGAGAGGGGCTACAGTACAGTTTATGAGCATGACCTACAGTCTCCTTCTTCGGAAGGACCTGGGTGGCTTTCTCCATCAGCCACGTTTGTCAGTACAGTGCCCGGGAGAAGGGGCACACATCACTTTGGTTCTGGGTTACATTATCCTGAATGCTTCCAAGGTGGTCAGCTCCCACCTCACAAAAAGTCACTCGCAGGCAGAGGCACCAAGCCAGGAGGGTGGAAGCTGCTCCCCTCACCGATCGCATTCTGTCTCTTGGGAAACGGTCACCACTGTTTTGCCATGGGGCCTGCAGGCCACACTGACGCAGTTTCAAAGTCCTCCACTGGAGCCCACGCTTTGCCTCACCCTGGAAAGGTCCATCAACGTAGGACAGCAAACACTCATTGTTCACGCATACGCTTTAGTGTATGTATAAACTTGAGGTTCTTTGTGCGTTGACCGTTTCCTTTGAAGCTTCCTGTGTTACGTGTTGTGTGTATGCTTTGTGTACAGTGCGCAATGTGTTGAGGGTGTGTGGTGTGCTGTGTTGTCCTTTACGTGATGTATGTGCGTGGTGGCCTTGTTTTGCTTGAACCTTGTGTGCAGAGATTGGAGCATGAAGCACACGTTTCGTTATGTGGGCTGCGCGTGCAATGTGCGTGGTTTTGTGTTCTGTGTGTGTAGTTTGTGCTGTGCCCATCCTCTGCATTGCGTGTCGTGTTGTGTGTGTTTGCGGCCTGTGTTGTGCTGTGCGAGTGTCAGCTTGTGTGTAATGCGTGTGCTGTGTTTTTGGCGTGGTATCTGATTTGTAAGTGTGTTGTTCTCTTTGGTTGTGGGCACTGATTGTGTCTTTCGGTCTTTACTTTTGAATGTACTGTGTCGGCTGCGTTGCGCGTGTTGTGTTTCTGTGTGGTGTGTTTCTGGTGGGTGCGTTGTGCTTAACATCTGTTGGGTGCAGTTTACGTGTATCCTGCTGTGCTTGTCCTCTGCGTGTTCCTCTGTGGGGCTGTGCGCTGTTTGTGCTCTTTGCATTGATTGCTCTCAGCTGTGCTGAGCGTGCTGCGTTGTCGTCGGTGTGTCCCCTCGTGCGTGGTTTCCTGTGTCCGTGGTTGTGTGGGTTGTGCATTGTGTGCCTCCTTCTGTGTCATATGAAGTGTGTGATCTGTCAGACCTCTGTGTGTCACGTTGTGTTATACACTGTGCTCTGTGCTGTGTCCGTGACTTTCTGTATGTTTCGTGTGGTGAGTTTTGTGAGCTGTGTGTGTGTGTTGCGTGTGGTTCTGTTTGTTGTGTGTGTTGTGACTCTTAATGGTCATGAGGACACTGCAGCACTCAGACTACTGCAACGTGGCATTTTTCGCAGGACACGGGATTTCCTGGGAGTGGGGCTACAGTACAGTTCATGAGCATGACCTACAGTCTCCTACTTCGGAAGTACCTGGGTGGCTTTCTCCATCAGCCACGTGGGTCAGTACAGTGCCGGGGAGAAGGGGCACACGTCACTTTGGCTCTGGGTTTCATTATCAAGAATGCTTCCAAGGTGGTCAGCTCCCACCGCACCCAAAGTCACTCCCAGGGCAGAGGCACCAAGCCAGGAGGGAGGAAGCTGCTCCCCTCACCGAGCACATTCTGTCTTGGGAAACGGTCACCACTGTGTTGCCGTGGGGCCTGCAGGCCACACTGACGCAGTTTCAAAGTCCTCCACTGGAGTCCACGCTCTGCCTCACCCTGGAAAGGTCCATCAACGTAGGACAGCAAACGCACATTGTTCACGCATATGCTTTAGTGTATGTATAAACTTGAGGTTCTTTGTGCGTTGACCGTTTCCTTTGAAGCTTCCTGTGCTACGCGTTGTGTGTATGCTTTGTGTACAGCGCCCAGTGTGTTAAGGGTGTGTGGTGTGCTGTGTTGTCCTTTACGTGATGTATGTGCATGGTGGCCTTGTTTTGCTTGAACCTTGGGTGCAGAGATTGGAGCATGGATCACACGTTTCGTTATGTGGGCTGAGCGTGCAATGTGCGTGGTTTTGTGTTCTGTGTGTGTAGTTTGCGCTGTGCGCATCCTCTGCATTGCGTGTCGTGTTGTGTGTGTTTGCGGTCTGTGTTGTGCTGTGCGAGTGTCAGCTTGTGTGTAATGCGTGTGCTGTGTTTTTGGCGTGGTATCTGATTTGTAAGTGTGTTGTTCTCTTTGGTTGTGGGCACTGATTGTGTCTTTCTGTCTTTACTTTTGAATGTACTGTGTCTGCTGCGTTGCGCGTGTTGTGTTTCTGGTTGGTGTGTTTCTGGTGGGTGCGTTGTGCTTAACATCTGTTGGGTGCAGTTTACGTGTATCCTGCTGTGCTTGTCCTCTGCGTGTTCCTCTGTGGGGCTGTGCGCTGTTTGTGCTCTTTGCATTGATTGCTCTCAGCTGTGCTGAGCGTGCTGCGTTGTAGTCTGTGTGTCCCCTCGTGCGTGGTTTCCTGTGTCCGTGGTTGTGTGGGTTGTGCATTGTGTGCCTCCTTCTGTGTCATATGAAGTGTGTGATCTGTCTGACCTCTGTGTGTCACGTTGTGTTATGCACTGTGCTCTGTGCTGTGTCCGTGACTTTCTGTATGTTTCGTGTGGTGAGTTTTGTGAGCTGCGTGTGTTTTGCGTGTGGTTCTGTTTATTGTGTGTGTTGTGACTGTTAATGGTCATGGAGGCACTGCAGCACTCAGACTACTGCCACGTGGCATTTTTTGCAGGACACGGGATTTCTTGAGAGGGGCTACAGAACAGTTTATGAGCATGACCTACAGTCTCCTTCTTCGGAAGGACCTGGGTGGCTTTCTCCATCAGCCACGTTTGTCAGTACAGTGCCCGGGAGAAGGGGCACACATCACTTTGGTTCTGGGTTACATTATCCTGAATGCTTCCAAGGTGGTCAGCTCCCACCTCACAAAAAGTCACTCGCAGGCAGAGGCACCAAGCCAGGAGGGTGGAAGCTGCTCCCCTCACCGATCGCATTCTGTCTCCTGGGAAACGGTCACCACTGTTTTGCCGTGGGGCCTGCAGGCCACACTGACGCAGTTTCAAAGTCCTCCACTGGAGTCCACGCTCTGCCTCACCCTGGAAAGGTCCATGAATGTAGGACAGCAAACACTCATTGTTCACGCATACGCTTTAGTGTATGTATAAACTTGAGGTTCTTTGTGCGTTGACCGTTTCCTTTGAAGCTTCCTGTGTTACGTTCTGTGTGTATGCTTTGTGTACAGTGCGCAATGTGTTGAGGGTGTGTGGTGTGCTGTGTTGTCCTTTACGTGATGTATGTGCGTGGTGGCCTTGTTTTGCTTGAACCTTGGGTGCAGAGATTGGAGCATGAAGCACACGTTTCGTTATGTGGGCTGCGCGTGCAATGTGCGTGGTTTTGTGTTCTGTGTGTGTAGTTTGTGCTGTGCGCATCCTCTGCATTGCGTGTCGTGTTGTGTGTGTTTGCGGCCTGTGTTGTGCTGTGCGAGTGTCAGCTTGTGTGTAATGCGTGTGCTGTGTTTTTGGCGTGGTATCTGATTTGTAAGTGTGTTGTTCTCTTTGGTTGTGGGCACTGATTGTGTCTTTCTGTCTTTACTTTTGAATGTACTGTGTCGGCTGCGTTGCGCGTGTTGTGTTTCTGTGTGGTGTGTTTCTGGTGGGTGCGTTGTGCTTAACATCTGTTGGGTGCAGTTTACGTGTATCCTGCTGTGCTTGTCCTCTGCGTGTTCCTCTGTGGGGCTGTGCGCTGTTTGTGCTCTTTGCATTGATTGCTCTCAGCTGTGCTGAGCGTGCTGCGTTGTAGTCTGTGTGTCCCCTCGTGCGTGGTTTCCTGTGTCCGTGGTTGTGTGGGTTGTGCATTGTGTGCCTCCTTCTGTGTCATATGAAGTGTGGGATCTGTCTGACCTCTGTGTGTCACGTTGTGTTATACACTGTGCTCTGTGCTGTGTCCGTGACTTTCTGTATGTTTCGTGTGGTGAGTTTTGTGAGCTGTGTGTGTGTGTTGCGTGTGGTTCTGTTTGTTGTGTGTGTTGTGACTCTTAATGGTCATGAGGACACTGCAGCACTCAGACTACTGCAACGTGGCATTTTTCGCAGGACACGGGATTTCCTGGGAGTGGGGCTGCAGTACAGTTCATGAGCATGACCTGCAGTCTCCTACTTCGGAAGTACCTGGGTGGCTTTCTCCATCAGCCACGTGGGTCAGTACAGTGCCGGGGAGAAGGGGCACACGTCACTTTGGCTCTGGGTTTCATTATCAAGAATGCTTCCAAGGTGGTCAGCTCCCACCGCACCCAAAGTCACTCCCAGGGCAGAGGCACCAAGCCAGGAGGGAGGAAGCTGCTCCCCTCACCGAGCACATTCTGTCTTGGGAAACGATCACCACTGTGTTGCTGTGGGGCCTGCAGGCCACAATGACGCAGTTTCAAAGTCCTCCACTGGAGTCCATGCTCTGCCTCACCCTGGAAAGGGCCATCAACGTAGGACAGCAGAGTCATTGTTCACGCATATGCTTTAGTGTATGTATAAACTTGAGGTTCTTTGTGCGTTGACCGTTTCCTTTGAAGCTTCCTGTGTTACGTGTTGTGTGTATGCTTTGTGTACAGTGCGCAATGTGTTGAGGGTGTGTGGTGTGCTGTGTTGTCCTTTACGTGATGTATGTGCGTGGTGGCCTTGTTTTGCTTGAACCTTGGGTGCAGACATTGGTGCATGAAGCACACGTTTCGTTATGTGGGCTGCGCGTGCAATGTGCGTGGTTTTGTGTTCTGTGTGTGTAGTTTGTGCTGTGCGCATCCTCTGCATTGCGTGTCGTGTTGTGTGTGTTTGCGGCCTGTGTTGTGCTGTGCGAGTGTCAGCTTGTGTGTAATGCGTGTGCTGTGTTTTTGGCGTGGTATCTGATTTGTAAGTGTGTTGTTCTCTTTGGTTGTGGGCACTGATTGTGTCTTTCTGTCTTTACTTTTGAATGTACTGTGTCGGCTGCGTTGCGCGTGTTGTGTTTCTGTGTGGTGTGTTTCTGGTGGGTGCGTTGTGCTTAACATCTGTTGGGTGCAGTTTACGTGTATCCTGCTGTGCTTGTCCTCTGCGTGTTCCTCTGTGGGGCTGTGCGCTGTTTGTGCTCTTTGCATTGATTGCTCTCAGCTGAGCTGAGCGTGCTGCGTTGTAGTCGGTGTGTCCCCTCGTGCGTGGTTTCCTGTGTCCGTGGTTGTGTGGGTTGTGCATTGTGTGCCTCCTTCTGTGTCATATGAAGTGTGTGATCTGTCTGACCTCTGTGTGTCACGTTGTGTTATACACTGTGCTCTGTGCTGTGTCCGTGACTTTCTGTATGTTTCGTGTGGTGAGTTTTGTGAGCTGTGTGTGTGTGTTGCGTGTGGTTCTGTTTGTTGTGTGTGTTGTGACTCTTAATGGTCATGAGGACACTGCAGCACTCAGACTACTGCAACGTGGCATTTTTCGCAGGACACGGGATTTCCTGGGAGTGGGGCTGCAGTACAGTTCATGAGCATGACCTGCAGTCTCCTACTTCGGAAGTACCTGGGTGGCTTACTCCATCAGCCACGTGGGTCAGTACAGTGCCGGGGAGAAGGGGCACACGTCACTTTGGCTCTGGGTTTCATTATCAAGAATGCTTCCAAGGTGGTCAGCTCCCACCGCACCCAAAGTCACTCCCAGGGCAGAGGCACCAAGCCAGGAGGGAGGAAGCTGCTCCCCTCACCGAGCACATTCTGTCTTGGGAAACGGTCACCACTGTGTTGCCGTGGGGCCTGCAGGCCACACTGACGCAGTTTCAAAGTCCTCCACTGGAGTCCACGCTCTGCCTCACCCTGGAAAGGGCCATCAACGTAGGACAGCAGAGTCATTGTTCACGCATATGCTTTAGTGTATGTATAAACTTGAGGTTCTTTGTGCGTTGACCGTTTCCTTTGAAGCTTCCTGTGTTACGTGTTGTGTGTATGCTTTGTGTACAGCGCGCAGTGTGTTGAGGGTGTGTGGTGTGCTGTGTTGTCCTTTACGTGATGTATGTGCATGGTGGCCTTGTTTTGCTTGAACCTTGGGTGCAGAGATTGGAGCATGGATCACACGTTTCGTTATGTGGGCTGAGCGTGCAATGTGCGTGGTTTTGTGTTCTGTGTGTGTAGTTTGCGCTGTGCGCATCCTCTGCATTGCGTGTCGTGTTGTGTGTGTTTGCGGTCTGTGTTGTGCTGTGCGAGTGTCAGCTTGTGTGTAATGCGTGTGCTGTTTTTGACGTGTTCTCTGATTTGTAAGTGTGTTGTGCTCTTTGGTTGTGGGCACTGACTGTGTCTTTCTGTCTTTACATTTGAATGTACTGTGTCGGCTGCGTTGCGCGTGTTGTGTTTCTGGTTGGTGTGTTTCTGGTGGGTGCGTTGTGCTTAACATCTGTTGGGTGCAGTTTATGTGTATCCTGCTGTGCTTGTCCTCTGCGTGTTCCTCTGTGGGGCTGTGCGCTGTTTGTGCTCTTTGCATTGATTGCTCTCAGCTGTGCTGAGCGTGCTGCGTTGTAGTCTGTGTGTCCCCTCGTGCGTGGTTTCCTGTGTCCGTGGTTGTGTGGGTTGTGCATTGTGTGCCTCCTTCTGTGTCATATGAAGTGTGTGATCTGTCTGACCTCTGTGTGTCACGTTGTGTTATGCACTGTGCTCTGTGCTGTGTCCGTGACTTTCTGTATGTTTCGTGTGGTGAGTTTTGTGAGCTGCGTGTGTGTTGCGTGTGGTTCTGTTTATTGTGTGTGTTGTGACTGTTAATGGTCATGAAGGCACTGCAGCACTCAGACTACTGCCACGTGGCATTTTTCGCAGGACACGGGATTTCTTGAGAGGGGCTACAGTACAGTTTATGAGCATGACCTACAGTCTCCTTCTTCGGAAGGACCTGGGTGGCTTTCTCCGTCAGCCACATTTGTCAGTACAGTGCCCGGGAGAAGGGGCACACATCACTTTGGTTCTGGGTTACATTATCCTGAATGCTTCCAAGGTGGTCAGCTCCCACCTCACAAAAAGTCACTCGCAGGCAGAGGCACCAAGCCAGGAGGGTGGAAGCTGCTCCCCTCACCGATCGCATTCTGTCTCTTGGGAAACGGTCACCACTGTTTTGCCGTGGGGCCTGCAGGCCACACTGACGCAGTTTCAAAGTCCTCCACTGGAGTCCACGCTCTGCCTCACCCTGGAAAGGTCCATGAACGTAGGACAGCAAACACTCATTGTTCACGCATACGCTTTAGTGTATGTATAAACTTGAGGTTCTTTGTGCGTTGACCGTTTCCTTTGAAGCTTCCTGTGTTACGTTCTGTGTGTATGCTTTGTGTACAGTGCGCAATGTGTTGAGGGTGTGTGGTGTGCTGTGTTGTCCTTTACGTGATGTATGTGCGTGGTGGCCTTGTTTTGCTTGAACCTTGGGTGCAGAGATTGGAGCATGAAGCACACGTTTCGTTATGTGGGCTGCGCGTGCAATGTGCGTGGTTTTGTGTTCTGTGTGTGTAGTTTGTGCTGTGCGCATCCTCTGCATTGCGTGTCGTGTTGTGTGTGTTTGCGGCCTGTGTTGTGCTGTGCGAGTGTCAGCTTGTGTGTAATGCGTGTGCTGTGTTTTTGGCGTGGTATCTGATTTGCAAGTGTGTTGTTCTCTATGGTTGTGGGCACTGATTGTGTCTTTCTGTCTTTACTTTTGAATGTACTGTGTCGGCTGAGTTGCGCGTGTTGTGTTTCTGGTTGGTGTGTATCTGGTGGGTGCGTTGTGCTTAACATCTGTTGGGTGCAGTTTACGTGTATCCTGCTGTGCTTGTCCTCTGCGTGTTCCTCTGTGGGGCTGTGCGCTGTTTGTGCTCTTTGCATTGATTGCTCTCAGCTGTGCTTAGCGTGCTGCGTTGTAGTCGGTGTGTCCCCTCGTGCGTGGTTTCCTGTGTCCGTGGTTGTGTGGGTTGTGCATTGTGTGCCTCCTTCTGTGTCATATGAAGTGTGTGATCTGTCTGACCTCTGTGTGTCACGTTGTGTTATACACTGTGCTCTGTGCTGTGTCCGTGACTTTCTGTATGTTTCGTGTGGTGAGTTTTGTGAGCTGTGTGTGTGTGTTGCGTGTGGTTCTGTTTGTTGTGTGTGTTGTGACTCTTAATGGTCATGAGGACACTGCAGCACTCAGACTACTGCAACGTGGCATTTTTCGCAGGACACGGGATTTCCTGGGAGTGGGGCTACAGTACAGTTCATGAGCATGACCTGCAGTCTCCTACTTCGGAAGTACCTGGGTGGCTTTCTCCATCAGCCACGTGGGTCAGTACAGTGCCGGGGAGAAGGGGCACACGTCACTTTGGCTCTGGGTTTCATTATCAAGAATGCTTCCAAGGTGGTCAGCTCCCACCGCACCCAAAGTCACTCCCAGGGCAGAGGCACCAAGCCAGGAGGGAGGAAGCTGCTCCCCTCACCGAGCACATTCTGTCTTGGGAAACGGTCACCACTGTGTTGCCGTGGGGCCTGCAGGCCACACTGACGCAGTTTCAAAGTCCTCCACTGGAGTCCACGCTCTGCGTCACCCTGGAAAGGTCCATCAACGTAGGACAGCAAACACTCATTGTTCACGCATACGCTTTAGTGTATGTATAAACTTGAGGTTCTTTGTGCGTTGAACGTTTCCTTTGAAGCTTCCTGTGTTACGTGTTGTGTGTATGCTTTGTGTACAGCGCGCAGTGTGTTGAGGGTGTGTGGTGTGCTGTGTTGTCCTTTACGTGATGTATGTGTGTGGTGGCCTTGTTTTGGTTGAACCTTGGGTGCAGAGATTGGAGCATGAAGCACACGTTTCGTTATGTGGGCTGCGCGTGCAATGTGCGTGGTTTTGTGTTCTGTGTGTGTAGTTTGTGCTGTGCGCATCCTCTGCATTGCGTGTCGTGTTGTGTGTGTCTGCGGCCTGTGTTGTGCTGTGCGAGTGTCAGCTTGTGTGTAATGCGTGTGCTTTGTTTTTGGCGTGGTATCTGATTTGTAAGTGTGTTGTTCTCTTTGGTTGTGGGCACTGATTGTGTCTTTCTGTCTTTACTTTTGAATGTACTGTGTCGGCTGCGTTGCGCGTGTTGTGTTTCTGTGTGGTGTGTTTCTGGTGGGTGCGTTGTGCTTAACATCTGTTGGGTGCAGTTTACGTGTATCCTGCTGTGCTTGTCCTCTGCGTGTTCCTCTGTGGGGCTGTGCGCTGTTTGTGCTCTTTGCATTGATTGCTCTCAGCTGTGCTGAGCGTGCTGCGTTGTAGTCTGTGTGTCCCCTCGTGCGTGGTTTCCTGTGTCCGTGGTTGTGTGGGTTGTGCATTGTGTGCCTCCTTCTGTGTCATATGAAGTGTGTGATCTGTCTGACCTCTGTGCGTCACGTTGTGTTATACACTGTGCTCTGTGCTGTGTCCGTGACTTTCTGTATGTTTCGTGTGGTGAGTTTTGTGAGCTGTGTGTGTGTGTTGCGTGTGGTTCTGTTTGTTGTGTGTGTTGTGACTCTTAATGGTCATGAGGACACTGCAGCACTCAGACTACTGCAACGTGGCTTTTTTCGCAGGACACGGGATTTCCTGGGAGTGGGGCTACAGTACAGTTCATGAGCATGACCTGCAGTCTCCTACTTCGGAAGTACCTGGGTGGCTTTCTCCATCAGCCACGTGGTTCAGTACAGTGCCGGGGAGAAGGGGTACATGCCACTTTGGCTCTGGGTTTCATTATCCTGAATGCTTCCAAGGTGGTCAGCTCCCACCGCACCCAAAGTCACTCCGAGGGCAGAGGCACCAAGCCAGGAGGGAGGAAGCTGCTCCCCTCACCGAGCACATTCTGTCTTGGGAAACGGTCACCACTGTGTTGCCGTGGGGCCTGCAGGCCACACTGACGCAGTTTCAAAGTCCTCCACTGGAGTCCACGCTCTGCCTCACCCTGGAAATGTCCATCAACGTAGGACAGCAAACGCTCATTGTTCACGCATATGCTTTAGTGTATGTATAAACTTGAGGTTCTTTGTGCGTTGACCGTTTCCTTTGAAGCTTCCTGTGCTACGCGTTGTGTGTATGCTTTGTGTACAGCGCGCAGTGTGTTGAGGGTGTGTGGTGTGCTGTGTTGTCCTTTACGTGATGTATGTGCGTGGTGGCTTTGTTTTGCTTGAACCTTGGGTGCAGAGATTGGAGCATGAAGCACACGTTTCGTTATGTGGGCTGCGCGTGCAATGTGCGTGGTTTTGTGTTCTGTGTGTGTAGTTTGCGCTGTGCGCATCCTCTGCATTGCGTGTCGTGTTGTGTGTGTTTGCGGTCTGTGTTGTGCTGTGCGAGTGTCAGCTTGTGTGTAATGCGTGTGCTGTGTTTTTGGCGTGGTATCTGATTTGTAAGTGTGTTGTTCTCTTTGGTAGTGGGCACTGATTGTGTCTTTCTGTCTTTACTTTTGAATGTACTGTGTCGGCTGCGTTGCGCATGTTGTGTTTCTGTGTGGTGTGTTTCTGGTGGGTGCGTTGTGCTTAACATCTGTTGGGTGTTGTTTACGTGTATCCTGCTGTGCTTGTCCTCTGCGTGTTCCTCTGTGGGGCTGTGCGCTGTTTGTGCTCTTTGCATTGATTGCTCTCAGCTGTGCTGAGCGTGCTGCGTTGTAGTCGGTGTGTCCCCTCGTGCGTGGTTTCCTGTGTCCGTGGTTGTGTGGGTTGTGCATTGTGTGCCTCCTTCTGTGTCATATGAAGTGTGTGATCTGTCTGACCTCTGTGTGTCACGTTGTGTTATACACTGTGCTCTGTGCTGTGTCCGTGACTTTCTGTATGTTTCGTGTGGTGAGTTTTGTGAGCTGTGTGTGTGTGTTGCGTGTGGTTCTGTTTGTTGTGTGTGTTGTGACTCTTAATGGTCATGAGGACACTGCAGCACTCAGACTACTGCAACGTGGCATTTTTCGCAGGACACGGGATTTCCTGGGAGTGGGGCTGCAGTACAGTTCATGAGCATGACCTGCAGTCTCCTACTTCGGAAGTACCTGGGTGGCTTTCTCCATCAGCCACGTGGGTCAGTACAGTGCCGGGGAGAAGGGGCACACGTCACTTTGGCTCTGGGTTTCATTATCAAGAATGCTTCCAAGGTGGTCAGCTCCCACCGCACCCAAAGTCACTCCCAGGGCAGAGGCACCAAGCCAGGAGGGAGGAAGCTGCTCCCCTCACCGAGCACATTCTGTCTTGGGAAACGATCACCACTGTGTTGCCGTGGGGCCTGCAGGCCACACTGACGCAGTTTCAAAGTCCTCCACTGGAGTCCACGCTCTGCCTCACCCTGGAAAGGGCCATCAACGTAGGACAGCAGAGTCATTGTTCACGCATATGCTTTAGTGTATGTATAAACTTGAGGTTCTTTGTGCGTTGACCGTTTCCTTTGAAGCTTCCTGTGTTAAGTGTTGTGTGTATGCTTTGTGTACAGCGCGCAGTGTGTTGAGGGTGTGTGGTGTGCTGTGTTGTCCTTTACATGATGTATGTGCATGGTGGCCTTGTTTTGCTTGAACCTTGGGTGCAGAGATTGGAGCATGGATCACACGTTTCGTTATGTGGGCTGAGCGTGTAATGTGCGTGGTTTTGTGTTCTGTGTGTGTAGTTTGCGCTGTGCGCATCCTCTGCATTGCGTGTCGTGTTGTGTGTGTTTGCGGTCTGTGTTGTGCTGTGCGAGTGTCACCTTGTGTGTAATGCGTGTGCTGTTTTTGACGTGTTCTCTGATTTGTAAGTGTGTTGTGCTCTTTGGTTGTGGGCACTGATTGTGTCTTTCTGTCTTTACTTTTGAATGTACTGTGTCGGCTGCGTTGCGCGTGTTGTGTTTCTGGTTGGTGTGTTTCTGGTGGGTGCGTTGTGCTTAACATCTGTTGGGTGCAGTTTACGTGTATCCTGCTGTGCTTGTCCTCTGCGTGTTCCTCTGTGGGGCTGTGCGCTGTTTGTGCTCTTTGCATTGATTGCTCTCAGGTGTGCTGAGCGTGCTGCATTGTAGTCTGTGTGTCCCCTCGTGCGTGGTTTCCTGTGTCCGTGGTTGTGTGGGTTGTGCATTGTGTGCCTCCTTCTGTGTCATATGAAGTGTGTGATCTGTCTGACCTCTGTGTGTCACGTTGTGTTATGCACTGTGCTCTGTGCTGTGTCCGTGACTTTCTGTATGTTTCGTGTGGTGAGTTTTGTGAGCTGCGTGTGTGTTGCGTGTGGTTCTGTTTATTGTGTGTGTTGTGACTGTTAATGGTCATGAAGGCACTGCAGCACTCAGACTACTGCCACGTGGCATTTTTCGCAGGACACGGGATTTCTTGAGAGGGGCTACAGTACAGTTTATGAGCATGACCTACAGTCTCCTTCTTCGGAAGGACCTGGGTGGCTTTCTCCATCAGCCACGTTTGTCAGTACAGTGCCCGGGAGAAGGGGCACACATCACTTTGGTTCTGGGTTACATTATCCTGAATGCTTCCAAGGTGGTCAGCTCCCACCTCACAAAAAGTCACTCGCAGGCAGAGGCACCAAGCCAGGAGGGTGGAAGCTGCTCCCCTCACCGATCGCATTCTGTCTCTTGGGAAACGGTCACCACTGTTTTGCCGTGGGGCCTGCAGGCCACACTGACGCAGTTTCAAAGTCCTCCACTGGAGTCCACGCTCTGCCTCACCCTGGAAAGGTCCATCAACGTAGGACAGCAAACACTCATTGTTCACGCATACGCTTTAGTGTATGTATAAACTTGAGGTTCTTTGTGCGTTGACCGTTTCCTTTGAAGCTTCCTGTGTTACGTGTTGTGTGTATGCTTTGTGTACAGTGCGCAATGTGTTGAGGGTGTGTGGTGTGCTGTGTTGTCCTTTACGTGATGTATGTGCGTGGTGGCCTTGTTTTGCTTGAACCTTGGGTGCAGAGATTGGAGCATGAAGCACACGTTTCGTTATGTGGGCTGCGCGTGCAATGTGCGTGGTTTTGTGTTCTGTGTGTGTAGTTTGTGCTGTGCGCATCCTCTGCATTGCGTGTCCTGTTGTGTGTGTTTGCGGCCTGTGTTGTGCTGTGCGAGTGTCAGCTTGTGTGTAATGCGTGTGCTGTGTTTTTGGCGTGGTATCTGATTTGTAAGTGTGTTGTTCTCTTTGGTTGTGGGCACTGATTGTGTCTTTCTGTCTTTATTTTGAATGTACTGTGTCGGCTGCGTTGCGCGTGTTGTGTTTCTGTGTGGTGTGTTTCTGGTGGGTGCGTTGTGCTTAACATCTTTTGGGTGCAGTTTACGTGTATCCTGCTGTGCTTGTCCTCTGCGTGTTCCTCTGTGGGGCTGTGCGCTGTTTGTGCTCTTTGCATTGATTGCTCTCAGCTGTGCTGAGCGTGCTGCGTTGTAGTCGGTGTGTCCCCTCGTGCGTGGTTTCCTGTGTCCGTGGTTGTGTGGGTTGTGCATTGTGTGCCTCCTTCTGTGTCATATGAAGTGTGTGATCTGTCTGACCTCTGTGTGTCACGTTGTGTTATACACTGTGCTCTGTGCTGTGTCCGTGACTTTCTGTATGTTTCGTGTGGTGAGTTTTGTGAGCTGTGTGTGTGTGTTGCGTGTGGTTCTGTTTGTTGTGTGTGTTGTGACTCTTAATGGTCATGAGGACACTGCAGCACTCAGACTACTGCAACGTGGCATTTTTCGCAGGACACGGGATTTCCTGGGAGTGGGGCTGCAGTACAGTTCATGAGCATGACCTGCAGTCTCCTACTTCGGAAGTACCTGGGTGGCTTTCTCCATCAGCCACGTGGGTCAGTACAGTGCCGGGGAGAAGGGGCACACGTCACTTTGGCTCTGGGTTTCATTATCAAGAATGCTTCCAAGGTGGTCAGCTCCCACCGCACCCAAAGTCACTCCCAGGGCAGAGGCACCAAGCCAGGAGGGAGGAAGCTGCTCCCCTCACCGAGCACATTCTGTCTTGGGAAACGGTCACCACTGTGTTGCCGTGGGGCCTGCAGGCCACACTGACGCAGTTTCAAAGTCCTCCACTGGAGTCCACGCTCTGCCTCACCCTGGAAAGGGCCATCAACGTAGGACAGCAGAGTCATTGTTCACGCATATGCTTTAGTGTATGTATAAACTTGAGGTTCTTTGTGCGTTGACCGTTTCCTTTGAAGCTTCCTGTGTTACGTGTTGTGTGTATGCTTTGTGTACAGCGCGCAGTGTGTTGAGGGTGTGTGGTGTGCTGTGTTGTCCTTTACGTGATGTATGTGCATGGTGGCCTTGTTTTGCTTGAACCTTGGGTGCAGAGATTGGAGCATGGATCACACGTTTCGTTATGTGGGCTGAGCGTGCAATGTGCGTGGTTTTGTGTTCTGTGTGTGTAGTTTGCGCTGTGCGCATCCTCTGCATTGCGTGTCGTGTTGTGTGTGTTTGCGGTCTGTGTTGTGCTGTGCGAGTGTCAGCTTGTGTGTAATGCGTGTGCTGTTTTTGACGTGTTCTCTGATTTGTAAGTGTGTTGTGCTCTTTGGTTGTGGGCACTGACTGTGTCTTTCTGTCTTTACTTTTGAATGTACTGTGTCGGCTGCGTTGCGCGTGTTGTGTTTCTGGTTGGTGTGTTTCTGGTGGGTGCGTTGTGCTTAACATCTGTTGGGTGCAGTTTACGTGTATCCTGCTGTGCTTGTCCTCTGCGTGTTCCTCTGTGGGGCTGTGCGCTGTTTGTGCTCTTTGCATTGATTGCTCTCAGCTGTGCTGAGCGTGCTGCGTTGTAGTCTGTGTGTCCCCTCGTGCGTGGTTTCCTGTGTCCGTGGTTGTGTGGGTTGTGCATTGTGTGCCTCCTTCTGTGTCATATGAAGTGTGTGATCTGTCTGACCTCTGTGTGTCACGTTGTGTTATGCACTGTGCTCTGTGCTGTGTCCGTGACTTTCTGTATGTTTCGTGTGGTGAGTTTTGTGAGCTGCGTGTGTGTTGCGTGTGGTTCTGTTTATTGTGTGTGTTGTGACTGTTAATGGTCATGAAGGCACTGCTGCACTCAGACTACTGCCACGTGGCATTTTTCGCAGGACACGGGATTTCTTGAGAGGGGCTACAGTACAGTTTATGAGCATGACCTACAGTCTCCTTCTTCGGAAGGACCTGGGTGGCTTTCTCCATCAGCCACGTTTGTCAGTACAGTGCCCGGGAGAAGGGGCACATATCACTTTGGTTCTGGGTTACATTATCCTGAATGCTTCCAAGGTGGTCAGCTCCCACCTCACAAAAAGTCACTCGCAGGCAGAGGCACCAAGCCAGGAGGGTGGAAGCTGCTCCCCTCACCGATCGCATTCTGTCTCTTGGGAAACGGTCACCACTGTTTTGCCGTGGGGCCTGCAGGCCACACGGACGCAGTTTCAAAGTCCTCCACTGGAGTCCACGCTCTGCCTCACCCTGGAAAGGTCCATGAACGTAGGACAGCAAACACTCATTGTTCACGCTTACGCTTTAGTGTATGTATAAACTTGAGGTTCTTTGTGCGTTGACCGTTTCCTTTGAAGCTTCCTGTGTTACGTGTTGTGTGTATGCTTTGTGTACAGTGCGCAATGTGTTCAGGGTGTGTGGTGTGCTGTGTTGTCCTTTACGTGATGTATGTGCGTGGTGGCCTTGTTTTGCTTGAACCTTGGGTGCAGAAATTGGAGCATGAAGCACACGTTTCGTTATGTGGGCTGCGCGTGCAATGTGCGTGGTTTTGTGTTCTGTGTGTGTAGTTTGTGCTGTGCGCATACTCTGCATTGCGTGTCGTGTTGTGTGTGTTTGCGGCCTGTGTTGTGCTGTGCGAGTGTCAGCTTGTGTGTAATGCGTGTGCTGTGTTTTTGGCGTGGTATCTGATTTCTAAGTGTGTTGTTCTCTTTGGTTGTGGGCACTGATTGTGTCTTTCTGTCTTTACTTTTGAATGTACTGTGTCGGCTGAGTTGCGCGTGTTGTGTTTCTGTGTGGTGTGTTTCTGGTGGGTGCGTTGTCCTTAACATCTGTTGGGTGCAGTTTACGTGTATCCTGCTGTGCTTGTCCTCTGCGTGTTCCTCTGTGGGGCTGTGCGCTGTTTGTGCTCTTTGCATTGATTGCTCTCAGCTGTGCTGAGCGTGCTGCGTTGTAGTCTGTGTGTCCCCTCGTGCGTGGTTTCCTGTGTCCGTGGTTGTGTGGGTTGTGCATTGTGTGCCTCCTTCTGTGTCATATGAAGTGTGTGATCTGTCTGACCTCTGTGCGTCACGTTGTGTTATACACTGTGCTCTGTGCTGTGTCCGTGACTTTCTGTATGTTTCGTGTGGTGAGTTTTGTGAGCTGTGTGTGTGTGTTGCGTGTGGTTCTGTTTGTTGTGTGTGTTGTGACTCTTAATGGTCATGAGGACACTGCAGCACTCAGACTACTGCAACGTGGCATTTTTCGCAGGACACGGGATTTCCTGGGAGTGGGGCTACAGTACAGTTCATGAGCATGACCTGCAGTCTCCTACTTCGGAAGTACCTTTGTGGCTTTCTCCATCAGCCACGTGGGTCAGTACAGTGCCGGGGAGAAGGGGCACATGTCACTTTGGCTCTGGGTTTCATTATCCTGAATGCTTCCAAGGTGGTCAGCTCCCACCGCACCCAAAGTCACTCCGAGGGCAGAGGCACCAAGCCAGGAGTGAGGAAGCTGCTCCCCTCACCGAGCACATTCTGTCTTGGGAAACGGTCACCACTGTGTTGCCGTGGGGCCTGCAGGACACACTGACGCAGTTTCAAAGTCCTCCACTGGAGTCCACGCTCTGCCTCACCCTGGAAATGTCCATCAACGTAGGACAGCAAACGCTCATTGTTCACGCATATGCTTTAGTGTATGTATAAACTTGAGGTTCTTTGTGCGTTGACCGTTTCCTTTGAAGCTTCCTGTGCTACGCGTTGTGTGTATGCTTTGTGTACAGCGCGCAGTGTGTTGAGGGTGTGTGGTGTGCTGTGTTGTCCTTTACGTGATGTATGTGCATGGTGGCCTTGTTTTGCTTCAACCTTGGGTGCAGAGATTGGAGCATGGATCACACGTTTCGTTATGTGGGCTGAGCGTGCAATGTGCGTGGTTTTGTGTTCTGTGTGTGTAGTTTGCGCTGTGCGCATTCTCTGCATTGCGTGTCGTGTTGTGTGTGTTTGCGGTCTGTGTTGTGCTGTGCGAGTGTCAGCTTGTGTGTAATGCGTGTGCTGTGGTTTTGGCGTGGTCTCTGATTTATAAGTGTGTTGTTCTCTTTGGTTGTGGGCACTGATTGTGTCTTTCTGTCTTTACTTTTGAATGTACTGTGTCTGTTGCGTTGCGCGTGTTGTGTTTCCGGTTGGTGTGTTTCTGGTGGGTGCGTTGTGCTTAACATCTGTTGGGTGCAGTTTACGTGTATCCTGCTGTGCTTGTCCTCTGCGTGTTCCTCTGTGGGGCTGTGCGCTGTTTGTGCTCTTTGCATTGATTGCTCTCAGCTGTGCTGAGCGTGCTGCGTTGTAGTCTGTGTGTCCCCTCGTGCGTGGTTTCCTGTGTCCGTGGTTGTGTGGGTTGTGCATTGTGTGCCTCCTTCTGTGTCATATGAAGTGTGTGATCTGTCTGACCTCTGTGTGTCACGTTGTGTTATGCACTGTGCTCTGTGCTGTGTCCGTGACTTTCTGTATGTTTCGTGTGGTGAGTTTTGTGAGCTGCGTGTGTGTTGCGTGTGGTTCTGTTTATTGTGTGTGTTGTGACTGTTAATGGTCATGAAGGCACTGCTGCACTCAGACTACTGCCACGTGGCATTTTTCGCAGGACATGGGATTTCTTGAGAGGGGCTACAGTACAGTTTATGAGCATGACCTACAGTCTCCTTCTTCGGAAGGACCTGGGTGGCTTTCTCCATCAGCCACGTTTGTCAGCACAGTGCCCGGGAGAAGTGGCACACATCACTTTGGTTCTGGGTTACATTATCCTGAATGCTTCCAAGGTGGTCAGCTCCCACCTCACAAAAAGTCACTCGCAGGCAGAGGCACCAAGCCAGGAGGGTGGAAGCTGCTCCCCTCACCGATCGCATTCTGTCTCTTGGGAAACGGTCACCACTGTTTTGCCGTGGGGCCTGCAGGCCACACTGACGCAGTTTCAAAGTCCTCCACTGGAGTCCACGCTCTGCCTCACCCTGGAAAGGTCCATGAACGTAGGACAGCAAACACTCATTGTTCACGCATACGCTTTAGTGTATGTATAAACTTGAGGTTCTTTGTGCGTTGACCGTTTCCTTTGAAGCTTCCTGTGTTACGTGTTGTGTGTATGCTTTGTGTACAGCGCGCAGTGTGTTGAGGGTGTGTGGTGTGCTGTGTTGTCCTTTACGTGATGTATGTGCGTGGTGGCCTTGTTTTGCTTGAACCTTGGGTGCAGAGATTGGAGCATGAAGCACACGTTTCGTTATGTGGGCTGCGCGTGCAATGTGCGTGGTTTTGTGTTCTGTGTGTGTAGTTTGTGCTGTGCGCATCCTCTGCATTGCGTGTCGTGTTGTGTGTGTTTGCGGCCTGTGTTGTGCTGTGCGAGTGTCAGCTTGTGTGTAATGCGTGTGCTGTGTTTTTGGCGTGGTATCTGATTTGTAAGTGTGTTGTTCTCTTTGGTTGTGGGCACTGATTGTGTCTTTCTGTCTTTACATTTGAATGTACTGTGTAGGCTGCGTTGCGCGTGTTGTGTTTCTGTGTGGTGTGTTTCTGGTGGGTGCGTTGTGCTTAACATCTGTTGGGTGCAGTTTACGTGTATCCTGCTGTGCTTGTCCTCTGCGTGTTCCTCTGTGGGGCTGTGCGCTGTTTGTGCTCTTTGCATTGATTGCTCTCAGCTGTGCTGAGCGTGCTGCGTTGTAGTCGGTGTGTCACCTCGTGCGTGGTTTCCTGTGTCCGTGGTTGTGTGGGTTGTGCATTGTGTGCCTCCTTCTGTGTCATATGAAGTGTGTGATCTGTCTGACCTCTGTGTGTCACGTTGTGTTATACACTGTGCTCTGTGCTGTGTCCGTGACTTTCTGTATGTTTCGTGTGGTGAGTTTTGTGAGCTGTGTGTGTGTGTTGCGTGTGGTTCTGTTTGTTGTGTGTGTTCTGACTCTTAATGGTCATGAGGACACTGCAGCACTCAGACTACTGCAACGTGGCATTTTTCGCAGGACACGGGATTTCCTGGGAGTGGGGCTACAGTACAGTTCATGAGCATGACCTGCAGTCTCCTACTTCGGAAGTACCTGGGTGGCTTTCTCCATCAGCCACGTTTGTCAGTACAGTGCCGGGGAGAAGGAGCACACGTCACTTTGGCTCTGGGTTTCATTATCAAGAATGCTTCCAAGGTGGTCAGCTCCCACCGCACCCAAAGTCACTCCCAGGGCAGAGTCACCAAGCCAGGAGGGAGGAAGCTGCTCCCCTCACCGAGCCATTCTGTCTTGGGAAACGGTCACCACTGTGTTGCCGTGGGGCCTGCAGGCCACACTGACGCAGTTTCAAAGTCCTCCACTGGAGTCCACGCTCTGCCTCACCCTGGATAGGTCCATCAACGTAGGACAGCAAACACTCATTGTTCACGCATACGCTTTAGTGTATGTATAAACTTGAGGTTCTTTGTGCGTTGACCGTTTCCTTTGAAGCTTCCTGTGTTACGTGTTGTGTGTATGCTTTGTGTACAGCGCGCAGTGTGTTGAGGGTGTGTGGTGTGCTGTGTTGTCCTTTACGTGATGTATGTGCGTGGTGGCCTTGTTTTGGTTGAACCTTGGGTGCAGAGATTGGAGCATGAAGCACACGTTTCGTTATGTGGGCTGCGCGTGCAACGTGCGTGGTTTTGTGTTCTGTGTGTGTAGTTTGTGCTGTGCGCATCCTCTGCATTGCGTGTCGTGTTGTGTGTGTTTGCGGCCTGTGTTGTGCTGTGCGAGTGTCAGCTTGTGTGTAATGCGTGTGCTGTGTTTTTGGCGTGGTATCTGATTTGTAAGTGTGTTGTTCTCTTTGGTTGTGGGCACTGATTGTGTCTTTCTGTCTTTACTTTTGAATGTACTGTGTCGGCTGCGTTGCGCGTGTTGTGTTTCTGTGTGGTGTGTTTCTGGTGGGTGCGTTGTGCCTAACATCTGTTGGGTGCAGTTTACGTGTATCCTGCTGTGCTTGTCCTCTGCGTGTTCCTCTGTGGGGCTGTGCGCTGTTTGTGCTCTTTGCATTGATTGCTCTCAGCTGTGCTGAGCGTGCTGCGTTGTAGTCTGTGTGTCCCCTCGTGCGTGGTTTCCTGTGTCCGTGGTTGTGTGGGTTGTGCATTGTGTGCCTCCTTCTGTGTCATATGAAGTGTGTGATCTGTCTGACCTCTGTGTGTCACGTTGTGTTATACACTGTGCACTGTGCTGTGTCCGTGACTTTCTGTATGTTTCGTGTGGTGAGTTTTGTGAGCTGCGTGTGTGTTGCGTGTGGTTCTGTTTATTGTGTGTGTTGTGACTGTTAATGGTCATGAAGGCACTGCAGCACTCAGACTACTGCCACGTGGCATTTTTCGCAGGACACGGGATTTCTTGAGAGGGGCTACAGTACAGTTTATGAGCATGACCTGCAGTCTCCTTCTTCGGAAGGACCTGGGTGGCTTTCTCCATCAGCCACGTTTGTCAGTACAGTGCCCGGGAGAAGGGGCACACATCACTTTGGTTCTGGGTTACATTATCCTGAATGCTTCCAAGGTGGTCAGCTCCCACCTCACAAAAAGTCACTCGAAGGCAGAGGCACCAAGCCAGGAGGGTGGAAGCTGCTCCCCTCACCGATCGCATTCTGTCTCTTGGGAAACGGTCACCGCTGTTTTGCCGTGGGGCCTGCAGGCCACACTGACGCAGTTTCAAAGTCCTCCACTGGAGTCCACGCTCTGCCTCACCCTGGAAAGGTCCATGAACGTAGGACAGCAAACACTCATTGTTCACGCATACACTTTAGTGTATGTATAAACTTGAGGTTCTTTGTGCGTTGACCGTTTCCTTTGAAGCTTCCTGTGTTACGTGTTGTGTGTATGCTTTGTGTACAGTGCGCAGTGTGTTGAGGGTGTGTGGTGTGCTGTGTTGTCCTTTACGTGATGTATGTGCGTGGTGGCCTTGTTTTGCTTGAACCTTGTGTGCAGAGATTGGAGCATGAAGCACACGTTTCGTTATGTGGGCTGCGCGTGCAATGTGCGTGGTTTTGTGTTCTGTGTGTGTAGTTTGTGCTGTGCGCATCCTCTGCATTGCGTGTCGTGTTGTGTGTGTTTGCGGCCTGTGTTGTGCTGTGAGAGTGTCAGCTTGTGTGTAATGCGTGTGCTGTGTTTTTGGCGTGGTATCTGATTTGTAAGTGTGTTGTTCTCTTTGGTTGTGGGCACTGATTGTGTCTTTCTGTCTTTACTTTTGAATGTACTGTGTCGGCTGCGTTGCGCGTGTTGTGTTTCTGTGTGGTGTGTTTCTGGTGGGTGCGTTGTGCTTAACATCTGTTGGGTGCAGTTTACGTGTATCCTGCTGTGCTTGTCCTCTGCGTGTTCCTCTGTGGGGCTGTGCGCTGTTTGTGCTCTTTGCATTGATTGCTCTCAGCTGTGCTGAGCGTGCTGCGTTGTAGTCGGTGTGTCCCCTCGTGCGTGGTTTCCTGTGTCCGTGGTTGTGTGGGTTGTGCATTGTGTGCCTCCTTCTGTGTCATATGAAGTGTGTGATCTGTCTGACCTCTGTGTGTCACGTTGTGTTATGCACTGTGCTCTGTGCTGTGTCCGTGACTTTCTGTATGTTTCGTGTGGTGAGTTTTGTGAGCTGTGTGTGTGTGTTGCGTGTGGTTCTGTTTGTTGTGTGTGTTGTGACTCTTAATGGTCATGAGGACACTGCAGCACTCAGACTACTGCAACGTGGCATTTTTCGCAGGACACGGGATTTCCTGGGAGTGGGGCTACAGTACAGTTCATGAGCATGACCTGCAGTCTCCTACTTCGGAAGTACCTGTGTGGCTTTCTCCATCAGCCACGTGGGTCAGTACAGTGCCGGGGAGAAGGGGCACACGTCACTTTGGCTCTGGGTTTCATTATCCTGAATGCTTCCAAGGTGGTCAGCTCCCACCGCACCCAAAGTCACTCCCAGGGCAGAGGCACCAAGCCAGGAGGGAGGAAGCTGCTCCCCTCACCGAGCACATTCTGTCTTGGGAAACGGTCACCACTGTGTTGCCGTGGGGCCTGCAGGCCACACTGACGCAGTTTCAAAGTCCTCCACTGGAGTCCACGCTCTGCATCACCCTGGAAAGGTCCATCAACGTAGGACAGCAAACACTCATTGTTCACGCATACGCTTTAGTGTATGTATAAACTTGAGGTTCTTTGTGCGTTGACCGTTTCCTTTGAAGCTTCCTGTGTTACGTGTTGTGTGTATGCTTTGTGTACAGCGCGCAGTGTGTTGAGGGTGTGTGGTGTGCTGTGTTGTCCTTTACGTGATGTATGTGCGTGGTGGCCTTGTTTTGCTTGAACCTTGGGTGCAGAGATTGGAGCATGAAGCACACGTTTCGTTATGTGGGCTGCGCGTGCAATGTGCGTGGTTTTGTGTTCTGTGTGTGTAGTTTGTGCTGTGCGCATCCTCTGCATTGCGTGTCGTGTTGTGTGTGTTTGCGGCCTGTGTTGTGCTGTGTGAGTGTCAGCTTGTGTGTAATGCGTGTGCTGTGTTTTTGGCGTGGTATCTGATTTGTAAGTGTGTTGTTCTCTTTGGTTGTGGGCACTGATTGTGTCTTTCTGTCTTTACTTTTGAATGTACTGTGTCGGCTGCGTTGCGCGTGTTGTGTTTCTGTGTGGTGTGTTTCTGGTGGGTGCGTTGTGCTTAACATCTGTTGGGTGCAGTTTACGTGTATCCTGCTGTGCTTGTCCTCTGCGTGTTCCTCTGTGGGGCTGTGCGCTGTTTGTGCTCTTTGCATTGATTGCTCTCAGCTGTGCTGAGCGTGCTGCGTTGTAGTCGGTGTGTCCCCTCGTGCGTGGTTTCCTGTGTCCGTGGTTGTGTGGGTTGTGCATTGTGTGCCTCCTTCTGTGTCATATGAAGTGTGTGATCTGTCTGACCTCTGTGTGTCACGTTGTGTTATGCACTGTGCTCTGTGCTGTGTCCGTGACTTTCTGTATGTTTCGTGTGGTGAGTTTTGTGAGCTGTGTGTGTGTGTTGCGTGTGGTTCTGTTTGTTGTGTGTGTTGTGACTCTTAATGGTCATGAGGACACTGCAGCACTCAGACTACTGCAACGTGGCATTTTTCGCAGGACACGGGATTTCCTGGGAGTGGGGCTACAGTACAGTTCATGAGCATGACCTGCAGTCTCCTACTTCGGAAGTACCTGGGTGGCTTTCTCCATCAGCCACGTGGTTCAGTACAGTGCCGGGGAGAAGGGGCACATGTCACTTTGGCTCTGGGTTTCATTATCCTGAATGCTTCCAAGGTGGTCAGCTCCCACCGCACCCAAAGTCACTCCCAGGGCAGAGGCACCAAGCCAGGAGGGAGGAAGCTGCTCCCCTAACAGAGCACATTCTGTCTTGGGAAACGGTCACCACTGTGTTGCCGTGGGGCCTGTAGGCCACACTGACGCAGTTTCAAAGTCCTCCACTGGAGTCCACGCTCTGCCTCACCCTGGAAAGGTCCATCAACGTAGGACAGCAAACGCTCATTGTTCACGCATATGCTTTAGTGTATGTATAAACTTGAGGTTCTTTGTGCGTTGACCGTTTCCTTTGAAGCTTCCTGTGCTACGCGTTGTGTGTATGCTTTGTGTACAGCGCGCAGTGTGTTGAGGGTGTGTGGTGTGCTGTGTTGTCCTTTACGTGATGTATGTGCATGGTGGCCTTGTTTTGCTTGAACCTTGGGTGCAGAGATTGGAGCATGTAGCACACGTTTCGTTATGTGGGCTGAGCGTGCAATGTGCGTGGTTTTGTGTTCTGTGTGTGTAGTTTGCGCTGTGCGCATCCTCTGCATTGCGTGTCGTGTTGTGTGTGTTTGCGGTCTGTGTTGTGCTGTGCGAGTGTCAGCTTGTGTGTAATGCGTGTGCTGTTTTTGACGTGTTCTCTGATTTGTAAGTGTGTTGTGCTCTTTGGTTGTGGGCACTGATTGTGTCTTTCTGTCTTTATTTTGAATGTACTGTGTCGGCTGCGTTGCGCGTGTTGTGTTTCTGGTTGGTGTGTTTCTGGTGGGTGCGTTGTGCTTAACATCTGTTGGGTGCAGTTTACGTGTATCCTGCTGTGCTTGTCCTCTGCGTGTTCCTCTGTGGGGCTGTGCGCTGTTTGTGCTCTTTGCATTGATTGCTATCAGCTGTGCTGAGCGTGCTGCGTTGTAGTCTGTGTGTCCCCTCGTGCGTGGTTTCCTGTGTCCGTGGTTGTGTGGGTTGTGCATTGTGTGCCTCCTTCTGTGTCATATGAAGTGTGTGATCTGTCTGACCTCTGTGTGTCACGTTGTGTTATGCACTGTGCTCTGTGCTGTGTCCGTGACTTTCTGTATGTTTCGTGTGGTGAGTTTTGTGAGCTGCGTGTGTGTTGGTGTGGTTCTGTTTATTGTGTGTGTTGTGACTGTTAATGGTCATGAAGGCACTGCAGCACTCAGACTACTGCCACGTGGCATTTTTCGCAGGACACGGGATTTCTTGAGAGGGGCTACAGTACAGTTTATGAGCATGACCTACAGTCTCCTTCTTCGGAAGGACCTGGGTGGCTTTCTCCATCAGCCACGTTTGTCAGTACAGTGCCCGGGAGAAGGGGCACACATCACTTTGGTTCTGGGTTACATTATCCTGAATGCTTCCAAGGTGGTCAGCTCCCACCTCACAAAAAGTCACTCGCAGGCAGAGGCACCAAGCCAGGAGGGTGGAAGCTGCTCCCCTCACCGATCGCATTCTGTCTCTTGGGAAACGGTCACCACTGTTTTGCCGTGGGGCCTGCAGGCCACACTGACGCAGTTTCAAAGTCCTCCACTGGAGTCCACGCTCTGCCTCACCCTGGAAAGGTCCATCAACGTAGGACAGCAAACACTCATTGTTCACGCATACGCTTTAGTGTATGTATAAACTTGAGGTTCTTTGTGCGTTGACCGTTTCCTTTGAAGCTTCCTGTGTTACGTGTTGTGTGTATGCTTTGTGTACAGTGCGCAATGTGTTGAGGGTGTGTGGTGTGCTGTGTTGTCCTTTACGTGATGTATGTGCGTGGTGGCCTTGTTTTGCTTGAACCTTGGGTGCAGAGATTGGAGCATGGATCACACGTTTCGTTATGTGGGCTGCGCGTGCAATGTGCGTGGTTTTGTGTTCCGTGTGTGTAGTTTGTGCTGTGCGCATCCTCTGCATTGCGTGTCGTGTTGTGTGTGTTTGCGGCCTGTGTTGTGCTGTGCGAGTGTCAGCTTGTGTGTAATGCGTGTGCTGTGTTTTTGGCGTGGTATCTGATTTGTACGTGTGTTGTTCTCTTTGGTTGTGGGCACTGATTGTGTCTTTCTGTCTTTACTTTTGAATGTACTGTGTCGGCTGCGTTGCGCGTGTTGTGTTTCTGTGTGGTGTGTTTCTGGTGGGTGCGTTGTGCTTAACATCTGTTGGGTGCAGTTTACGTGTATCCTGCTGTGCTTGTCCTCTGCGTGTTCCTCTGTGGGGCTGTGCGCTGTTTGTGCTCTTTGCATTGATTGCTCTCAGCTGTGCTGAGCGTGCTGCGTTGTAGTCGGTGTGTCCCCTCGTGCGTGGTTTCCTTTGTCCGTGGTTGTGTGGGTTGTGCATTGTGTGCCTCCTTCTGTGTCATATGAAGTGTGTGATCTGTCTGACCTCTGTGTGTCACGTTGTGTTGTGCACTGTGCTCTGTGCTGTGTCCGTGACTTTCTGTATGTTTCGTGTGGTGAGTTTTGTGAGCTGTGTGTGTGTGTTGCGTGTGGTTCTGTTTGTTGTGTGTGTTGTGACTCTTAATGGTCATGAGGACACTGCAGCACTCAGACTACTGCAACGTGGCACTTTTCGCAGGACACGGGATTTCCTGGGAGTGGGGCTACAGTACAGTTCATGAGCATGACCTGCAGTCTCCTACTTCGGAAGTACCTGGGTGGCTTTCTCCATCAGCCACGTGGGTCAGTACAGTGCCGGGGAGAAGGGGCACACGTCACTTTGGCTCTGGGTTTCATTATCCTGAATGCTTCCAAGGTGGTCAGCTCCCACCGCACCCAAAGTCACTCCCAGGGCAGAGGCACCAAGCCAGGAGGGAGGAAGCTGCTCCCCTCACCGAGCACATTCTGTCTTGGGAAACGGTCACCACTGTGTTGCCGTGGGGCCTGCAGGCCACACGGACGCAGTTTCAAAGTCCTCCACTGGAGTCCACGCTCTGCCTCACCCTGGAAAGGTCCATCAACGTAGGACAGCAAACGCTCATTGTTCACGCATATGCTTTAGTGTATGTATAAACTTGAGGTTCTTTGTGCGTTGACCGTTTCCTTTGAAGCTTCCTGTGCTACGCGTTGTGTGTATGCTTTGTGTACAGCGCGCAGTGTGTTGAGGGTGTGTGGTGTGCTGTGTTGTCCTTTACGTGATGTATGTGCATGGTGGCCTTGTTTTGCTTGAACCTTGGGTGCAGAGATTGGAGCATGAAGCACACGTTTCGTTATGTGGGCTGAGCGTGCAATGTGCGTGGTTTTGTGTTCTGTGTGTGTAGTTTGCGCTGTGCGCATCCTCTGCATTGCGTGTCGTGTTGTGTGTGTTTGCGGTCTGTGTTGTGCTGTGCGAGTGTCAGCTTGTGTGTAATGCGTGTGCTGTTTTTGACGTGTTCTCTGATTTGTAAGTGTGTTGTGCTCTTTGGTTGTGGGCACTGATTGTGTCTTTCTGTCTTTATTTTGAATGTACTGTGTCGGCTGCGTTGCGCGTGTTGTGTTTCTGGTTGGTGTGTTTCTGGTGGGTGCGTTGTGCTTAACATCTGTTGGGTGCAGTTTACGTGTATCCTGCTGTGCTTGTCCTCTGCGTGTTCCTCTGTGGGGCTGTGCGCTGTTTGTGCTCTTTGCATTGATTGCTCTCAGCTGTGCTGAGCGTGCTGCGTTGTAGTCTGTGTGTCCCCTCGTGCGTGGTTTCCTGTGTCCGCGGTTGTGTGGGTTGTGCATTGTGTGCCTCCTTCTGTGTCATATGAAGTGTGTGATCTGTCTGACCTCTGTGTGTCACGTTGTGTTATGCACTGTGCTCTGTGCTGTGTCCGTGACTTTCTGTATGTTTCGTGTGGTGAGTTTTGTGAGCTGCGTGTGTGTTGCGTGTGGTTCTGTTTATTGTGTGTGTTGTGACTGTTAATGGTCATGAAGGCACTGCAGCACTCAGACTACTGCCACGTGGCATTTTTCGCAGGACACGGGATTTCTTGAGAGGGGCTACAGTACAGTTTATGAGCATGACCTACAGTCTCCTTCTTCGGAAGGACCTGGGTGGCTTTCTCCATCAGCCACGTTTGTCAGTACAGTGCCCGGGAGAAGGGGCACACATCACTTTGGTTCTGGGTTACATTATCCTGAATGCTTCCAAGGTGGTCAGCTCCCACCTCACAAAAAGTCACTCGCAGGCAGAGGCACCAAGCCAGGAGGGTGGAAGCTGCTCCCCTCACCGATCGCATTCTGTCTCTTGGGAAACGGTCACCACTGTTTTGCCGTGGGGCCTGCAGGCCACACTGACGCAGTTTCAAAGTCCTCCACTGGAGTCCACGCTCTGCCTCACCCTGGAAAGGTCCATCAACGTAGGACAGCAAACACTCATTGTTCACGCATACGCTTTAGTGTATGTATAAACTTGAGGTTCTTTGTGCGTTGACCGCTTCCTTTGAAGCTTCCTGTGTTACGTGTTGTGTGCATGCTTTGTGTACAGTGCGCAATGTGTTGAGGGTGTGTGGTGTGCTGTGTTGTCCTTTACGTGACGTATGTGCGTGGTGGCCTTGTTTTGCTTGAACCTTGGGTGCAGAGATTGGAGCATGGATCACACGTTTCGTTATGTGGGCTGCGCGTGCAATGTGCGTGATTTTGTGTTCCGTGTGTGTAGTTTGTGCTGTGCGCATCCTCTGCATTGCGTGTCGTGTTGTGTGTGTTTGCGGCCTGTGTTGTGCTGTGCGAGTGTCAGCTTGTGTGTAATGCGTGTGCTGTGTTTTTGGCGTGGTATCTGATTTGTAAGTGTGTTGTTCTCTTTGGTTGTGGGCACTGATTGTGTCTTTCTGTCTTTACTTTTGAATGTACTGTGTCGGCTGCGTTGCGCGTGTTGTGTTTCTGTGTGGTGTGTTTCTGGTGGGTGCGTTGTGCTTAACATCTGTTGGGTGCAGTTTACGTGTATCCTGCTGTGCTTGTCCTCTGCGTGTTCCTCTGTGGGGCTGTGCGCTGTTTGTGCTCTTTGCATTGATTGCTCTCAGCTGTGCTGAGCGTGCTGCGTTGTAGTCTGTGTGTCCCCTCGTGCGTGGTTTCCTGTGTCCGTGGTTGTGTGGGTTGTGCATTGTGTGCCTCCTTCTGTGTCATATGAAGTGTGTGATCTGTCTGACCTCTGTGTGTCACGTTGTGTTATACACTGTGCTCTGTGCTGTGTCCGTGACTTTCTGTATGTTTCGTGTGGTGAGTTTTGTGAGCTGTGTGTGTGTGTTGCGTGTGGTTCTGTTTGTTGTGTGTGTTGTGACTCTTAATGGTCATGAGGACACTGCAGCACTCAGACTACTGCAACGTGGCATTTTTCGCAGGACACGGGATTTCCTGGGAGTGGGGCTACAGTACAGTTCATGAGCATGACCTGCAGTCTCCTACTTCGGAAGTACCTGGGTGGCTTTCTCCATCAGCCACGTGGTTCAGTACAGTGCCGGGGAGAAGGGGCACATGTCACTTTGGCTCTGGGTTTCATTATCCTGAATGCTTCCAAGGTGCTCAACTCCCACCGCACCCAAAGTCACTCCCAGGGCAGAGGCACCAAGCCAGGAGGGAGGAAGCTGCTCCCCTCACCGAGCACATTCTGTCTTGGGAAACGGTCACCACTGTGTTGCCGTGGGGCCTGCAGGCCACACTGACGCAGTTTCAAAGTCCTACACTGGAGTCCACGCTCTGCCTCACCCTGGAAAGGTCCATCAACGTAGGACAGCAAACGCTCATTGTTCACGCATATGCTTTAGTGTATGTATAAACTTGAGGTTCTTTGTGCGTTGACCGTTTCCTTTGAAGCTTCCTGTGCTACACGTTGTGTGTATGCTTTGTGTACAGCGCGCAGTGTGTTGAGGGTGTGTGGTGTGCTGTGTTGTCCTTTACGTGATGTATGTGCATGGTGGCCTTGTTTTGCTTGAACCTTGGGTGCAGAGATTGGAGCATGAAGCACACGTTTCGTTATGTGGGCTGAGCGTGCAATGTGCGTGGTTTTGTGTTCTGTGTGTGTAGTTTGCGCTGTGCGCATCCTCTGCATTGCGTGTCGTGTTGTGTGTGTTTGCGGTCTGTGTTGTGCTGTGCGAGTGTCAGCTTGTGTGTAATGCGTGTGCTGTTTTTGACGTGTTCTCTGATTTGTAAGTGTGTTGTGCTCTTTGGTTGTGGGCACTGATTGTGTCTTTCTGTCTTTATTTTGAATGTACTGTGTCGGCTGCGTTGCGCGTGTTGTGTTTCTGGTTGGTGTGTTTCTGGTGGGTGCGTTGTGCTTAACATCTGTTGGGTGCAGTTTACGTGTATCCTGCTGTGCTTGTCCTCTGCGTGTTCCTCTGTGGGGCTGTGCGCTGTTTGTGCTCTTTGCATTGATTGCTCTCAGCTGTGCTGAGCGTGCTGCGTTGTAGTCTGTGTGTCCCCTCGTGCGTGGTTTCCTTTGTCCGTGGTTGTGTGAGTTGTGCATTGTGTGCCTCCTTCTGTGTCATATGAAGTGTGTGATCTGTCTGACCTCTGTGTGTCACGTTGTGTTATGCACTGTGCTCTGTGCTGTGTCCGTGACTTTCTGTATGTTTCATGTGGTGAGTTTTGTGAGCTGCGTGTGTGTTGCGTGTGGTTCTGTTTATTGTGTGTGTTGTGACTGTTAATGGTCATGAAGGCACTGCAGCACTCAGACTACTGCCACGTGGCATTTTTCGCAGGACACGGGATTTCTTGAGAGGGGCTACAGTACAGTTTATGAGCATGACCTACAGTCTCCTTCTTCGGAAGGACCTGGGTGGCTTTCTCCATCAGCCACGTTTGTCAGTACAGTGCCCGGGAGAAGGGGCACACATCACTTTGGTTCTGGGTTACATTATCCTGAATGCTTCCAAGGTGGTCAGCTCCCACCTCACAAAAAGTCACTCGCAGGCAGAGGCACCAAGCCAGGAGGGTGGAAGCTGCTCCCCTCACCGATCGCATTCTGTCTCTTGGGAAACGGTCACCACTGTTTTGCCGTGGGGCCTGCAGGCCACACTGACGCAGTTTCAAAGTCCTCCACTGGAGTCCACGCTCTGCCTCACCCTGGAAAGGTCCATCAACGTAGGACAGCAAACACTCATTGTTCACGCATACGCTTTAGTGTATGTATAAACTTGAGGTTCTTTGTGCGTTGACCGCTTCCTTTGAAGCTTCCTGTATTACGTGTTGTGTGCATGCTTTGTGTACAGTGCGCAATGTGTTGAGGGTGTGTGGTGTGCTGTGTTGTCCTTTACCTGACGTATGTGCGTGGTGGCCTTGTTTTGCTTGAACCTTGGGTGCAGAGATTGGAGCATGGATCACACGTTTCGTTATGTGGGCTGCGCGTGCAATGTGCGTGATTTTGTGTTCCGTGTGTGTAGTTTGTGCTGTGCGCATCCTCTGCATTGCGTGTCGTGTTGTGTGTGTTTGCGGCCTGTGTTGTGCTGTGCGAGTGTCAGCTTGTGTGTAATGCGTGTGCTGTGTTTTTGGCGTGGTATCTGACTTGTAAGTGTGTTGTTCTCTTTGGTTGTGGGCACTGATTGTGTCTTTCTGTCTTTACTTTTGAATGTACTGTGTCGGCTGCGTTGCGCGTGTTGTGTTTCTGTGTGGTGTGTTTCTGGTGGGTGCGTTGTGCTTAACATCTGTTGGGTGCAGTTTACGTGTATCCTGCTGTGCTTGTCCTCTGCGTGTTCCTCTGTGGGGCTTTGCGCTGTTTGTGCTCTTTGCATTGATTGCTCTCAGCTGTGCTGAGCGTGCTGCGTTGTAGTCTGTGTGTCCCCTCGTGCGTGGTTTCCTGTGTCCGTGGTTGCGTGGGTTGTGCATTGTGTGCCTCCTTCTGTGTCATATGAAGTGTGTGATCTGTCTGACCTCTGTGTGTCACGTTGTGTTATACACTGTGCTCTGTGCTGTGTCCGTGACTTTCTGTATGTTTCGTGTGGTGAGTTTTGTGAGCTGTGTGTGTGTGTTGCGTGTGGTTCTGTTTGTTGTGTGTGTTGTGACTCTTAATGGTCATGAGGACACTGCAGCACTCAGACTACTGCAACGTGGCATTTTTCGCAGGACACGGGATTTCCTGGGAGTGGGGCTACAGTACAGTTCATGAGCATGACCTGCAGTCTCCTACTTCGGAAGTACCTGGGTGGCTTTCTCCATCAGCCACGTGGTTCAGTACAGTGCCGGGGAGAAGGGGCACATGTCACTTTGGCTCTGGGTTTCATTATCCTGAATGCTTCCAAGGTGCTCAGCTCCCACCGCACCCAAAGTCACTCCCAGGGCAGAGGCACCAAGCCAGGAGGGAGGAAGCTGCTCCCCTCACCGAGCACATTCTGTCTTGGGAAACGGTCACCACTGTGTTGCCGTGGGGCCTGCAGGCCACACTGACGCAGTTTCAAAGTCCTACACTGGAGTCCACGCTCTGCCTCACCCTGGAAAGGTCCATCAACGTAGGACAGCAAACGCTCATTGTTCACGCATATGCTTTAGTGTATGTATAAACTTGAGGTTCTTTGTGCGTTGACCGTTTCCTTTGAAGCTTCCTGTGCTACGCGTTGTGTGTATGCTTTGTGTACAGCGCGCAGTGTGTTGAGGGTGTGTGGTGTGCTGTGTTGTCCTTTACGTGATGTATGTGCATGGTGGCCTTGTTTTGCTTGAACCTTGGGTGCAGAGATTGGAGCATGAAGCACACGTTTCATTATGTGGGCTGAGCGTGCAATGTGCGTGGTTTTGTGTTCTGTGTGTGTAGTTTGCGCTGTGCGCATCCTCTGCATTGCGTGTCGTGTTGTGTGTGTTTGCGGTCTGTGTTGTGCTGTGCGAGTGTCAGCTTGTGTGTAATGCGTGTGCTGTTTTTGACGTGTTCTCTGATTTGTAAGTGTGTTGTGCTCTTTGGTTGTGGGCACTGATTGTGTCTTTCTGTCTTTATTTTGAATGTACTGTGTCGGCTGCGTTGCGCGTGTTGTGTTTCTGGTTGGTGTGTTTCTGGTGGGTGCGTTGTGCTTAACATCTGTTGGGTGCAGTTTACGTGTATCCTGCTGTGCTTGTCCTCTGCGTGTTCCTCTGTGGGGCTGTGCGCTGTTTGTGCTCTTTGCATTGATTGCTCTCAGCTGTGCTGAGCGTGCTGCGTTGTAGTCTGTGTGTCCCCTCGTGCGTGGTTTCCTGTGTCCGTGGTTGTGTGGGTTGTGCATTGTGTGCCTCCTTCTGTGTCATATGAAGTGTGTGATCTGTCTGACCTCTGTGTGTCACGTTGTGTTATGCACTGTGCTCTGTGCTGTGTCCGTGACTTTCTGTATGTTTCATGTGGTGAGTTTTGTGAGCTGCGTGTGTGTTGCGTGTGGTTCTGTTTATTGTGTGTGTTGTGACTGTTAATGGTCATGAAGGCACTGCAGCACTCAGACTACTGCCACGTGGCATTTTTCGCAGGACACGGGATTTCTTGAGAGGGGCTACAGTACAGTTTATGAGCATGACCTACAGTCTCCTTCTTCGGAAGGACCTGGGTGGCTTTCTCCATCAGCCACGTTTGTCAGTACAGTGCCCGGGAGAAGGGGCACACATCACTTTGGTTCTGGGTTACATTATCCAGAATGCTTCCAAGGTGGTCAGCTCCCACCTCACAAAAAGTCACTCGCAGGCAGAGGCACCAAGCCAGGAGGGTGGAAGCTGCTCCCCTCACCGATCGCATTCTGTCTCTTGGGAAACGGTCACCACTGTTTTGCCGTGGGGCCTGCAGGCCACACTGACGCAGTTTCAAAGTCCTCCACTGGAGTCCACGCTCTGCCTCACCCTGGAAAGGTCCATCAACGTAGGACAGCAAACACTCATTGTTCACGCATACGCTTTAGTGTATGTATAAACTTGAGGTTCTTTGTGCGTTGACCGTTTCCTTTGAAGCTTCCTGTGTTACGTGTTGTGTGTATGCTTTGTGTACAGTGCGCAATGTGTTGAGGGTGTGTGGTGTGCTGTGTTGTCCTTTACGTGACGTATGTGCGTGGTGGCCTTGTTTTGCTTGAACCTTGGGTGCAGAGATTGGAGCATGGATCACACGTTTCGTTATGTGGGCTGCGCGTGCAATGTGCGTGGTTTTGTGTTCCGTGTGTGTAGTTTGTGCTGTGCGCATCCTCTGCATTGCGTGTCGTGTTGTGTGTGTTTGCGGCCTGTGTGTGCTGTGCGAGTGTCAGCTTGTGTGTAATGCGTGTGCTGTGTTTTTGGCGTGGTATCTGATTTGTAAGTGTGTTGTTCTCTTTGGTTGTGGGCACTGATTGTGTCTTTCTGTCTTTACTTTTGAATGTACTGTGTCGGCTGCGTTGCGCGTGTTGTGTTTCTGTGTGGTGTGTTTCTGGTGGGTGCGTTGTGCTTAACATCTGTTGGGTGCAGTTTACGTGTATCCTGCTGTGCTTGTCCTCTGCGTGTTCCTCTGTGGGGCTGTGCGCTGTTTGTGCTCTTTGCATTGATTGCTCTCAGCTGTGCTGAGCGTGCTGCGTTATAGTCGGTGTGTCCCCTCGTGCGTGGTTTCCTGTGTCCGTGGTTGTGTGGGTTGTGCATTGTGTGCCTCCTTCTGTGTCACATGAAGTGTGCGATCTGTCTGACCTCTGTGTGTCACGTTGTGTTATGCACTGTGCTCTGTGCTGTGTCCGTGACTTTCTGTATGTTTCGTGTGGTGAGTTTTGTGAGCTGCGTGTGTGTTGCGTGTGGTTCTGTTTATTGTGTGTGTTGTGACTGTTAATGGTCATGAAGGCACTGCAGCACTCAGACTACTGCCACGTGGCATTTTTCGCAGGACACGGGATTTCTTGAGAGGGGCTACAGTACAGTTTATGAGCATGACCTACAGTCTCCTTCTTCGGAAGGACCTGGGTGGCTTTCTCCATCAGCCACGTTTGTCAGTACAGTGCCCGGGAGAAGGGGCACACATCACTTTGGTTCTGGGTTACATTATCCTGAATGCTTCCAAGGTGGTCAGCTCCCACCTCACAAAAAGTCACTCGCAGGCAGAGGCACCAAGCCAGGAGGGTGGAAGCTGCTCCCCTCACCGATCGCATTCTGTCTCTTGGGAAACGGTCACCACTGTTTTGCCGTGGGGCCTGCAGGCCACACTGACGCAGTTTCAAAGTCCTCCACTGGAGTCCACGCTCTGCCTCACCCTGGAAAGGTCCAACAACGTAGGACAGCAAACACTCATTGTTCACGCATACGCTTTAGTGTATGTATAAACTTGAGGTTCTTTGTGCGTTGACCGTTTCCTTTGAAGCTTCCTGTGTTACGTGTTGTGTGTATGCTTTGTGTACAGTGCGCAATGTGTTGAGGGTGTGTGGTGTGCTGTGTTGTCCTTTACGTGATGTATGTGCGTGGTGGCCTTGTTTTGGTTGAACCTTGGGTGCAGAGATTGGAGCATGGATCACACGTTTCGTTATGTGGGCTGCGCGTGCAATGTGCGTGGTTTTGTGTTCCGTGTGTGTAGTTTGTGCTGTACGCATCCTCTGCATTGCGTGTCGTGTTGTGTGTGTTTGCGGCCTGTGTTGTGCTGTGCGAGTGTCAGCTTGTGTGTAATGCGTGTGCTGTGTTTTTGGCGTGGTATCTGATTTGTAAGTGTGTTGTTCTCTTTGGTTGTGGGCACTGATTGTGTCTTTCTGTCTTTACTTTTGAATGTACTGTGTCGGCTGCGTTGCGCGTGTTGTGTTTCTGTGTGGTGTGTTTCTGGTGGGTGCGTTGTGCTTAACATCTGTTCGGTGCAGTTTACGTGTATCCTGCTGTGCTTGTCCTCTGCGTGTTCCTCTGTGGGGCTGTGCGCTGTTTGTGCTCTTTGCATTGATTGCTCTCAGCTGTGCTGAGCGTGCTGCGTTGTAGTCTGTGTGTCCCCTCGTGCGTGGTTTCCTGTGTCCGCGGTTGTGTGGGTTGTGCATTGTGTGCCTCCTTCTGTGTCATATGAAGTGTGTGATCTGTCTGACCTCTGTGTGTCACGTTGTGTTATGCACTGTGCTCTGTACTGTGTCCGTGACTTTCTGTATGTTTCGTGTGGTGAGTTTTGTGAGCTGCGTGTGTGTTGCGTGTGGTTCTGTTTATTGTGTGTGTTGTGACTGTTAATGGTCATGAAGTCACTGCAGCACTCAGACTACTGCCACGTGGCATTTTTCGCAGGACACGGGATTTCTTGAGAGGGGCTACAGTGCAGTTTATGAGCATGACCTACAGTCTCCTTCTTCGGAAGGACCTGGGTGGCTTTATCCATCAGCCACGTTTGTCAGTACAGTGCTCGGGAGAAGGGGCACACATCACTTTGGTTCTGGGTTACATTATCCTGAATGCTTCCAAGGTGGTCAGCTCCCACCTCACAAAAAGTCACTCGCAGGCAGAGGCACCAAGCCAGGAGGGTGGAAGCTGCTCCCCTCACCGATCGCATTCTGTCTCTTGGGAAACGGTCACCACTGTTTTGCCGTGGGGCCTGCAGGCCACACTGACGCAGTTTCAAAGTCCTCCACTGGAGTCCACGCTCTGCCTCACCCTGGAAAGGTCCATCAACGTAGGACAGCAAACACTCATTGTTCACGCATACGCTTTAGTGTATGTGTAAACTTGAGGTTCTTTGTGCATTGACCGCTTCCTTTGAAGCTTCCTGTGTTACGTGTTGTGTGCATGCTTTGTGTACAGTGCGCAATGTGTTGAGGGTGTGTGGTGTGCTGTGTTGTCCTTTACGTGACGTATGTGCGTGGTGGCCTTGTTTTGCTTGAACCTTGGGTGCAGAGATTGGAGCATGGATCACACGTTTCGGTATGTGGGCTGCGCGTGCAATGTGCGTGATTTTGTGTTCCGTGTGTGTAGTTTGTGCTGTGCGCATCCTCTGCATTGCGTGTCGTGTTGTGTGTGTTTGCGGCCTGTGTTGTGCTGTGCGAGTGTAAGCTTGTGTGTAATGCGTGTGCTGTGTTTTTGGCGTGGTATCTGATTTGTAAGTGTGTTGTTCTCTTTGGTTGTGGGCACTGATTGTGTCTTTCTGTCTTTACTTTTGAATGTACTGTGTCGGCTGCGTTGCGCGTGTTGTGTTTCTGTGTGGTGTGTTTCTGGTGGGTGCGTTGTGCTTAACATCTGTTGGGTGCAGTTTACGTGTATCCTGCTGTGCTTGTCCTCTGCGTGTTCCTCTGTGGGGCTGTGCGCTGTTTGTGCTCTTTGCATTGATTGCTCTCAGCTGTGCTGAGCGTGCTGCGTTGTAGTCTGTGTGTCCCCTCGTGCGTGGTTTCCTGTGTCCGTGGTTGTGTGGGTTGTGCATTGTGTGCCTCCTTCTGTGTCATATGAAGTGTGTGATCTGTCTGACCTCTGTGTGTCACGTTGTGTTATACACTGTGCTCTGTGCTGTGTCCGTGACTTTCTGTATGTTTCGTGTGGTGAGTTTTGTGAGCTGTGTGTGTGTGTTGCGTGTGGTTCTGTTTGTTGTGTGTGTTGTGACTCTTAATGGTCATGAGGACACTGCAGCACTCAGACTACTGCAACGTGGCATTTTTCGCAGGACACGGGATTTCCTGGGAGTGGGGCTACAGTACAGTTCATGAGCATGACCTGCAGTCTCCTACTTCGGAAGTACCTGGGTGGCTTTCTCCATCAGCCACGTGGTTCAGTACAGTGCCGAGGAGAAGGGGCACACGTCACTTTGGCTCTGGGTTTCATTATCCTGAATGCTTCCAAGGTGCTCAGCTCCCACCGCACCCAAAGTCACTCCCAGGGCAGAGGCACCAAGCCAGGAGGGAGGAAGCTGCTCCCCTCACCGAGCACATTCTGTCTTGGGAAACGGTCACCACTGTGTTGCCGTGGGGCCTGCAGGCCACACTGACGCAGTTTCAAAGTCCTACACTGGAGTCCACGCTCTGCCTCACCCTGGAAAGGTACATCAACGTAGGACAGCAAACGCTCATTGTTCACGCATATGCTTTAGTGTATGTATAAACTTGAGGTTCTTTGTGCGTTGACCGTTTCCTTTGAAGCTTCCTGTGCTACGCGTTGTGTGTATGCTTTGTGTACAGCGCGAAGTGTGTTGAGGGTGTGTGGTGTGCTGTGTTGTCCTTTACGTGATGTATGTGCATGGTGGCCTTGTTTTGCTTGAACCTTGGGTGCAGAGATTGGAGCATGAAGCACACGTTTCGTTATGTGGGCTGAGCGTGCAATGTGCGTGGTTTTGTGTTCTGTGTGTGTAGTTTGCGCTGTGCGCATCCTCTGCATTGCGTGTCGTGTTGTGTGTGTTTGCGGTCTGTGTTGTGCTGTGCGAGTGTCAGCTTGTGTGTAATGCGTGTGCTGTTTTTGACGTGTTCTCTGATTTGTAAGTGTGTTGTGCTCTTTGGTTGTGGGCACTGATTGTGTCTTTCTGTCTTTATTTTGAATGTACTGTGTCGGCTGCGTTGCGCGTGTTGTGTTTCTGGTTGGTGTGTTTCTGGTGGGTGCGTTGTGCTTAACATCTGTTGGGTGCAGTTTACGTGTATCCTGCTGTGCTTGTCCTCTGCGTGTTCCTCTGTGGGGCTGTGCGCTGTTTGTGCTCTTTGCATTGATTGCTCTCAGCTGTGCTGAGCGTGCTGCGTTGTAGTCTGTGTGTCCCCTCGTGCGTGGTTTCCTGTGTCCGTGGTTGTGTGGGTTGTGCATTGTGTGCCTCCTTCTGTGTCATATGAAGTGTGTGATCTGTCTGACCTCTGTGTGTCACGTTGTGTTATGCACTGTGCTCTGTGCTGTGTCCGTGACTTTCTGTATGTTTCATGTGGTGAGTTTTGTGAGCTGCGTGTGTGTTGCGTGTGGTTCTGTTTATTGTGTGTGTTGTGACTGTTAATGGTCATGAAGGCACTGCAGCACTCAGACTACTGCCACGTGGCATTTTTCGCAGGACACGGGATTTCTTGAGAGGGGCTACAGTACAGTTTATGAGCATGACCTACAGTCTCCTTCTTCGGAAGGACCTGGGTGGCTTTCTCCATCAGCCACGTTTGTCAGTACAGTGCCCGGGAGAAGGGGCACACATCACTTTGGTTCTGGGTTACATTATCCTGAATGCTTCCAAGGTGGTCAGCTCCCACCTCACAAAAAGTCACTCGCAGGCAGAGGCACCAAGCCAGGAGGGTGGAAGCTGCTCCCCTCACCGATCGCATTCTGTCTCTTGGGAAACGGTCACCACTGTTTTGCCGTGGGGCCTGCAGGCCACACTGACGCAGTTTCAAAGTCCTCCACTGGAGTCCACGCTCTGCCTCACCCTGGAAAGGTCCATCAACGTAGGACAGCAAACACTCATTGTTCACGCATACGCTTTAGTGTATGTATAAACTTGAGGTTCTTTGTGCGTTGACCGTTTCCTTTGAAGCTTCCTGTGTTACGTGTTGTGTGTATGCATTGTGTACAGTGCGCAATGTGTTGAGGGTGTGTGGTGTGCTGTGTTGTCCTTTACGTGACGTATGTGCGTGGTGGCCTTGTTTTGCTTGAACCTTGGGTGCAGAGATTGGAGCATGGATCACACGTTTCGTTATGTGGGCTGCGCGTGCAATGTGCGTGGTTTTGTGTTCCGTGTGTGTAGTTTGTGCTGTGCGCATCCTCTGCATTGCGTGTCGTGTTGTGTGTGTTTGCGGCCTGTGTTGTGCTGTGCGAGTGTCAGCTTGTGTGTAATGCGTGTGCTGTGTTTTTGGCGTGGTATCTGATTTGTAAGTGTGTTGTTCTCTTTGGTTGTGGGCACTGATTGTGTCTTTCTGTCTTTACTTTTGAATGTACTGTGTCGGCTGCGTTGCGCGTGTTGTGTTTCTGTGTGGTGTGTTTCTGGTGGGTGCGTTGTGCTTAACATCTGTTGGGTGCAGTTTACGTGTATCCTGCTGTGCTTGTCCTCTGCGTGTTCCTCTGTGGGGCTGTGCGCTGTTTGTGCTCTTTGCATTGATTGCTCTCAGCTGTGCTGAGCGTGCTGCGTTGTAGTCGGTGTGTCCCCTCGTGCGTGGTTTCCTGTGTCCGTGGTTGTGTGGGTTGTGCATTGTGTGCCTCCTTCTGTGTCATATGAAGTGTGCGATCTGTCTGACCTCTGTGTGTCACGTTGTGTTATGCACTGTGCTCTGTGCTGTGTCCGTGACTTTCTGTATGTTTCGTGTGGTGAGTTTTGTGAGCTGCGTGTGTGTTGCGTGTGGTTCTGTTTATTGTGTGTGTTGTGACTGTTAATGGTCATGAAGGCACTGCAGCACTCAGACTACTGCCACGTGGCATTTTTCGCAGGACACGGGATTTCTTGAGAGGGGCTACAGTACAGTTTATGAGCATGACCTACAGTCTCCTTCTTCGGAAGGACCTGGGTGGCTTTCTCCATCAGCCACGTTTGTCAGTACAGTGCCCGGGAGAAGGGGCACACATCACTTTGGTTCTGGGTTACATTATCCTGAATGCTTCCAAGGTGGTCAGCTCCCACCTCACAAAAAGTCACTCGCAGGCAGAGGCACCAAGCCAGGAGGGTGGAAGCTGCTCCCCTCACCGATCGCATTCTGTCTCTTGGGAAACGGTCACCACTGTTTTGCCGTGGGGCCTGCAGGCCACACTGACGCAGTTTCAAAGTCCTCCACTGGAGTCCACGCTCTGCCTCACCCTGGAAAGGTCCATCAACGTAGGACAGCAAACACTCATTGTTCACGCATACGCTTTAGTGTATGTATAAACTTGAGGTTCTTTGTGCGTTGACCGTTTCCTTTGAAGCTTCCTGTGTTACGTGTTGTGTGTATGCTTTGTGTACAGCGCGCAGTGTGTTGAGGGTGTGTGGTGTGCTGTGTTGTCCTTTACGTGATGTATGTGCGTGGTGGCCTTGTTTTGCTTGAACCTTGGGTGCAGAGATTGGAGCATGAAGCACACGTTTCGTTATGTGGGCTGCGCGTGCAATGTGCGTGGTTTTGTGTTCTGTGTGTGTAGTTTGTGCTGTGCGCATCCTCTGCATTGCGTGTCGTGTTGTGTGTGTTTGCGGCCTGTGTTGTGCTGTGCGAGTGTCAGCTTGTGTGTAATGCGTGTGCTGTGTTTTTGGCGTGGTATCTGATTTGTAAGTGTGTTGTTCTCTTTGGTTGTGGGCACTGATTGTGTCTTTCTGTCTTTACTTTTGAATGTACTGTGTCGGCTGCGTTGCCCGTGTTGTGTTTCTGTGTGGTGTGTTTCTGGTGGGTGCGTTGTGCTTAACATCTGTTGGGTGCAGTTTACGTGTATCCTGCTGTGCTTGTCCTCTGCGTGTTCCTCTGTGGGGCTGTGCGCTGTTTGTGCTCTTTGCATTGATTGCTCTCAGCTGTGCTGAGCGTGCTGCGTTGTAGTCTGTGTGTCCCCTCGTGCGTGGTTTCCTGTGTCCGTGGTTGTGTGGGTTGTGCATTGTGTGCCTCCTTCTGTGTCATATGAAGTGTGTGATCTGTCTGACCTCTGTGTGTCACGTTGTGTTATGCACTGTGCTCTGTGCTGTGTCCGTGACTTTCTGTATGTTTCATGTGGTGAGTTTTGTGAGCTGCGTGTGTGTTGCGTGTGGTTCTGTTTATTGTGTGTGTTGTGACTGTTAATGGTCATGAAGGCACTGCAGCACTCAGACTACTGCCACGTGGCATTTTTCGCAGGACACGGGATTTCTTGAGAGGGGCTACAGTACAGTTTATGAGCATGACCTACAGTCTCCTTCTTCGGAAGGACCTGGGTGGCTTTCTCCATCAGCCACGTTTGTCAGTACAGTGCCCGGGAGAAGGGGCACACATCACTTGGGTTCTGGGTTACATTATCCTGAATGCTTCCAAGGTGATCAGCTCCCACCTCACAAAAAGTCACTCGCAGGCAGAGGCACCAAGCCAGGAGGGTGGAAGCTGCTCCCCTCACCGATCGCATTCTGTCTCTTGGGAAACGGTCACCACTGTTTTGCCGTGGGGCCTGCAGGCCACACTGACGCAGTTTCAAAGTCCTCCACTGGAGTCCACGCTCTGCCTCACCCTGGAAAGGTCCATCAACGTAGGACAGCAAACACTCATTGTTCACGCATACGCTTTAGTGTATGTATAAACTTGAGTTTCTTTGTGCGTTGACCGTTTCCTTTGAAGCTTCCTGTGTTACGTGTTGTGTGTATGATTTGTGTACAGCGCGCAGTGTGTTGAGGGTGTGTGGTGTGCTGTGTTGTCCTTTACGTGATGTATGTGAGTGGTGGCCTTGTTTTGCTTGAACCTTGGGTGCAGAGATTGGAGCATGAAGCACACGTTTCGTTATGTGGGCTGCGCGTGCAATGTGCGTGGTTTTGTGTTCTGTGTGTGTAGTTTGTGCTGTGGCATCCTCTGCATTGCGTGTCGTGTTGTGTGTGTTTGCGGCCTTTGTTGTGCTGTGCGAGTGTCAGCTTGTGTGTAATGCGTGTGCTGTGTTTTTGGCGTGGTATCTGATTTGTAAGTGTGTTGTTCTCTTTGGTTGTGGGCACTGATTGTGTCTTTCTGTCTTTACTTTTGAATGTACTGTGTCGGCTGCGTTGCGCGTGTTGTGTTTCTGTGTGGTGTGTTTCTGGTGGGTTCGTTGTGCTTAACATCTGTTGGGTGCAGTTTACGTGTATCCTGCTGTGCTTGTCCTCTGCGTGTTCCTCTGTGGGGCTGTGCGCTGTTTGTGCTCTTTGCATTGATTGCTCTCAGCTGTGCTGAGCGTGCTGCGTTGTATTCGGTGTGTCCCCTCGTGCGTGGATTCCTGTGTCCGTGGTTGTGTGGGTTGTGCATTGTGTGCCTCCTTCTGTGTCATATGAAGTGTGTGATCTGTCTGACGTCTGTGTGTCACGTTGTGTTATACACTGTGCTCTGTGCTGTGTCCGTGACTTTCTGTATGTTTCGTGTGGTGAGTTTTGTGAGCTGTGTGTGTGTGTTGCGTGTGGTTCTGTTTGTTTTGTGTGTTGTGACTCTTAATGGTCATGAGGACACTGCAGCACTCAGACGACTGCAACGTGGCATTTTTCGCAGGACACGGGATTTCCTGGGAGTGGGGCTACAGTACAGTTCATGAGCATGACCTGCAGTCTCCTACTTCGGAAGTACCTGGGTGGCTTTCTCCATCAGCCACGTGGGTCAGTACAGTGCCGGGGAGAAGGGGCACACGTCACTTTGGCTCTGGGTTTCATTATCAAGAATGCTTCCAAGGTGGTCAGCTCCCACCGAACCCAAAGTCACTCCGAGGGCAGAGGCACCAAGCCAGGAGGGAGGAAGCTGCTCCCCTCACCGAGCACATTCTGTCTTGGGAAACGGTCACCACTGTGTTGCCGTGGGGCCTTCAGGCCACACTGACGCAGTTTCAAAGTCCTCCACTGGAGTCCACGCTCTGCCTCACCCTGGAAAGGGCCATCAACGTAGGACAGCAGAGTCATTGTTCACGCATATGCTTTAGTGTATGTATAAACTTGAGGTTCTTTGTGCGTTGACCGTTTCCTTTGAAGCTTCCTGTGTTACGTGTTGTGTGTATGCTTTGTGTACAGCGCGCAGTCTGTTGAAGGTGTGCGGTGTGCTGTGTTGTCCTTTACGTGATGTATGTGCATGGTGGCCTTGTTTTGCTTGAACCTTGGGTGCAGAGATTGGAGCATGGATCACACGTTTCGTTATGTGGGCTGCGCGTGCAATGTGCGTGGTTTTGTGTTCTGTGTGTGTAGTTTGCGCTGTGCGCATCCTCTGCATTGCGTGTCGTGTTGTGTGTGTTTGTGGTCTGTGTTGTGCTGTGCGAGTGTCAGCTTGTGTGTAATGCGTGTGCTGTTTTTGACGTGTTCTCTGATTTGTAAGTGTGTTGTGCTCTTAGGTTGTGGGCACTGATTGTGTCTTTCTGTCTTTACTTTTGAATGTACTGTGTCGGCTGCGTTGCGCGTGTTGTGTTTCTGGTTGGTGTGTTTCTGGTGGGTGCGTTGTGCTTAACATCTGTTGGGTGCAGTTTATGTGTATCCTGCTGTGCTTGTCCTCTGCGTGTTCCTCTGTGGGGCTGTGCGCTGTTTGTGCTCTTTGCATTGATTGCTCTCAGCTGTGCTGAGCGTGCTGCGTTGTAGTCTGTGTGTCCCCTCGTGCGTGGTTTCCTGTGTCCGTGGTTGTGTGGGTTGTGCATTGTGTGCCTCCTTCTGTGTCATATGAAGTGTGTGATCTGTCTGACCTCTGTGTGTCACGTTGTGTTATGCACTGTGCTCTGTGCTGTGTCCGTGACTTTCTGTATGTTTCGTGTGGTGAGTTTTGTGAGCTGCGTGTGTGTTGCGTGTGGTTCTGTTTGTTGTGTGTGTTGTGACTCTTAATGGTCATGAGGACACTGCAGCACTCAGACTACTGCAACGTGGCATTTTTCGCAGGACACGGGATTTCCTGGGAGTGGGGCTACAGTACAGTTCATGAGCATGACCTGCAGTCTCCTACTTCGGAAGTACCTGGGTGGCTTTCTCCATCAGCCACGTGGGTCAGTACAGTGCCGGGGAGGAGGGGCACACGTCACTTTGGCTCTGGGTTTCATTATCAAGAATGCTTCCAAGGTGGTCAGCTCCCACCGCACCCAAAGTCACTCCCAGGGCAGAGGCACCAAGCCAGGAGGGAGGAAGCTGCTCCCCTCACCGAGCACATTCTGTCTTGGGAAACGGTCACCACTGTGTTGCCTTGGGGCCTGCAGGCCACACTGACGCAGTTTCAAAGTCCTCCACTGGAGTCCACGCTCTGCGTCACCCTGAAAGGTCCATCAACGTAGGACAGCAAACACTCATTGTTCACGCATACGCTTTAGTGTATGTATAAACTTGAGGTTCTTTGTGCGTTGACCGTTTCCTTTGAAGCTTCCTGTGTTACGTGTTGTGTGTATGCTTTGTGTACAGCGCGCAGTGTGTTGAGTGTGTGTGGTGTGCTGTGTTGTCCTTTACGTGATGTATGTGCGTGGTGGCCTTGTTTTGGTTGAACCTTGGGTGCAGAGATTGGAGCATGAAGCACACGTTTCGTTATGTGGGCTGCGCGTGCAATGTGCGTGGTTTTGTGTTCTGTGTGTGTAGTTTGTGCTGTGCGCATCCTCTGCATTGCGTGTCGTGTTGTGTGTGTTTGCGGCCTGTGTTGTGCTGTGCGAGTGTCAGCTTGTGTGTAATGCGTGTGCTTTGTTTTTGGCGTGGTATCTGATTTGTAAGTGTGTTGTTCTCTTTGGTTGTGGGCACTGATTGTGTCTTTCTGTCTTTACTTTTGAATGTACTGTGTCGGCTGCGTTGCGCTTGTTGTGTTTCTGTGTGGTGTGTTTCTGGTGGGTGCGTTGTGCTTAACATCTGTTGGGTGCAGTTTACGTGTATCCTGCTGTGCTTGTCCTCTGCGTGTTCCTCTGTGGGGCTGTGCGCTGTTTGTGCTCTTTGCATTGATTGCTCTCAGCTGTGCTGAGCGTGCTGCGTTGTAGTCTGTGTGTCCCCTCGTGCGTGGTTTCCTGTGTCCGTGGTTGTGTGGGTTGTGCATTGTGTGCCTCCTTCTGTGTCATATGAAGTGTGTGATCTGTCTGACCTCTGTGCGTCACGTTGTGTTATACACTGTGCTCTGTGCTGTGTCCGTGACTTTCTGTATGTTTCGTGTGGTGAGTTTTGTGAGCTGTGTGTGTGTGTTGCGTGTGGTTCTGTTTGTTGTGTGTGTTGTGACTCTTAATGGTCATGAGGACACTGCAGCACTCAGACTACTGCAACGTGGCATTTTTCGCAGGACACGGGATTTCCTGGGAGTGGGGCTACAGTACGGTTCATGAGCATGACCTGCAGTCTCCTACTTCGGAAGTACCTGGGTGGCTTTCTCCATCAGCCACGTTTGTCAGTACAGTGCCGGGGAGAAGGGGCACATGTCACTTTGGCTCTGGGTTTCATTATCCTGAATGCTTCCAAGGTGGTCAGCTCCCACCGCACCCAAAGTCACTCCGAGGGCAGAGGCACCAAGCCAGGAGGGAGGAAGCTGCTCCCCTCACCGAGCACATTCTGTCTTGGGAAACGGTCACCACTGTGTTGCCGTGGGGCCTGCAGGCCACACTGACGCAGTTTCAAAGTCCTCCACTGGAGTCCACGCTCTGCCTCACCCTGGAAATGTCCATCAACGTAGGACAGCAAACGCTCATTGTTCACGCATATGCTTTAGTGTATGTATAAACTTGAGGTTCTTTGTGCGTTGACCGTTTCCTTTGAAGCTTCCTGTGCTACGCGTTGTGTGTATGCTGTGTGTACAGCGCGCAGTGTGTTGAGGGTGTGTGGTGTGCTGTGTTGTCCTTTACGTGATGTATGTGCATGCTGGCCTTGTTTTGCTTGAACCTTGGGTGCAGAGATTGGAGCATGGATCACACGTTTCGTTATGTGGGCTGAGCGTGCAATGTGCGTGGTTTTGTGTTCTGTGTGTGTAGTTTGCGCTATGCGCATCCTCTGCATTGCGTGTCGTGTTGTGTGTGTTTGCGGTCTGTGTTGTGCTGTGCGAGTGTCAGCTTGTGTGTAATGCGTGTGCTGTTTTTGACGTCTCTTATTTGTAAGTGTGTTGTGCTCTTTGGTTGTGGGCACTGATTGTGTCTTTCTGTCTTTATTTTGAATGTACTGTGTCGGCAGCGTTGCGCGTGTTGTGTTTCTGTTTGGTGTGTTTCTGGTGGGTGCGTTGTGCTTAACATCTGTTGGGTGCAGTTTACGTGTATCCTGCTGTGCTTGTCCTCTGCGTGTTCCTCTGTGGGGCTGTGCGCTGTTTGTGCTCTTTGCATTGATTGCTCTCAGCTGTGCTGAGCGTGCTGCGTTGTAGTCTGTGTGTCCCCTCGTGCGTGGTTTCTGTGTCCGTGGTTGTGTGGGTTGTGCATTGTGTGCCTCCTTCTGTGTCATATGAAGTGTGTGATCTGTCTGACCTCTGTGTGTCACGTTGTGTTATGCACTGTGCTCTGTGCGGTGTCCGTGACTTTCTGTATGTTTCGTGTGGTGAGTTTTGTGAGCTGCGTGTGTGTTGCGTGTGGTTCTGTTTATTGTGTGTGTTGTGACTGTTAATGGTCATGAAGGCACTGCAGCACTCAGACTACTGCCACGTGGCATTTTTCGCAGGACACGGGATTTCTTGAGAGGGGCTACAGTACAGTTTATGAGCATGACCTGCAGTCTCCTTCTTCGGAAGGACCTGGGTGGCTTTCTCCATCAGCCACGTTTGTCAGTACAGTGCCCGGGAGAAGGGGCACACATCACTTTGGTTCTGGGTTACATTATCCTGAATGCTTCCAAGGTGGTCAGCTCCCACCTCACAAAAAGTCACTGGCAGGCAGAGGCACCAAGCCAGGAGGGTGGAAGCTGCTCCCCTCACCGATCGCATTCTGTCTCTTGGGAAACGGTCACCACTGTTTTGCCGTGGGGCCTGCAGGCCACACTGACGCAGTTTCAAAGTCCTCCACTGGAGTCCACGCTCTGCCTCACCCTGGAAAGGTCCATCAACGTAGGACAGCAAACACTCATTGTTCACGCATACGCTTTAGTGTATGTATAAACTTGAGGTTCTTTGTGCGTTGACCGTTTCCTTTGAAGCTTCCTGTGTTACGTGTTGTGTGTATCCTTTGTGTACAGCGCGCAGTGTGTTGAGGGTGTGTGGTGTGCTGTGTTGTCCTTTACGTGATGTATGTGCGTGGTGGCCTTGTTTTGGTTGAACCTTGGGTGCAGAGATTGGAGCATGAAGCACACGTTTCGTTATGTGGGCTGCGCGTGCAATGTGCGTGGTTTTGTGTTCTGTGTGTGTAGTTTGTGCTGTGCGCATCCTCTGCATTGCGTGTCGTGTTGTGTGTGTTTGCGGCCTGTGTTGTGCTGTGCGAGTGTCAGCTTGTGTGTAATGCGTGTGCTTTGTTTTTGGCGTGGTATCTGATTTGTAAGTGTGTTGTTCTCTTTGGTTGTGGGCACTGATTGTGTCTTTCTGTCTTTACTTTTGAATGTACTATGTCGGCTGCGTTGCGCGTGTTGTGTTTCTGTGTGGTGTGTTTCTGGTGGGTGCGTTGTGCTTAACATCTGTTGGGTGCAGTTTACGTGTATCCTGCTGTGCTTGTCCTCTGCGTGTTCCTCTGTGGGGCTGTGCGCTGTTTGTGCTCTTTGCATTGATTGCTCTCAGCTGTGCTGAGCGTGCTGCGTTGTAGTCTGTGTGTCCCCTCGTGCGTGGTTTCCTGTGTCCGTGGTTGTGTGGGTTGTGCATTGTGTGCCTCCTTCTGTGTCATATGAAGTGTGTGATCTGTCTGACCTCTGTGTGTCACGTTGTGTTATGCACTGTGCTCTGTGCTGTGTCCGTGACTTTCTGTATGTTTCGTGTGGTGAGTTTTGTGAGCTGCGTGTGTGTTGCGTGTGGTTCTGTTTGTTGTGTGTGTTGTGACTCTTAATGGTCATGAGGACACTGCAGCACTCAGACTACTGCAACGTGGCATTTTTCACAGGACACGGGATTTCCTGGGAGTGGGGCTACAGTACAGTTCATGAGCATGACCTGCAGTCTCCTACTTCGGAAGTACCTGGGTGGCTTTCTCCATCAGCCACGTGGGTCAGTACAGTGCCGGGGAGGAGGGGCACACGTCACTTTGGCTCTGGGTTTCATTATCAAGAATGCTTCCAAGGTGGTCAGCTCCCACCGCACCCAAAGTCACTCCCAGGGCAGAGGCACCAAGCCAGGAGGGAGGAAGCTGCTCCCCTCACCGAGCACATTCTGTCTTGGGAAACGGTCACCACTGTGTTGCCTTGGGTCCTGCAGGCCACACTGACGCAGTTTCAAAGTCCTCCACTGGAGTCCACGCTCTGCGTCACCCTGAAAGGTCCATCAACGTAGGACAGCAAACACTCATTGTTCACGCATACGCTTTAGTGTATGTATAAACTTGAGGTTCTTTGTGCGTTGACCGTTTCCTTTGAAGCTTCCTGTGTTACGTGTTGTGTGTATGCTTTGTGTACAGCGCGCAGTGTGTTGAGTGTGTGTGGTGTGCTGTGTTGTCCTTTACGTGATGTATGTGCGTGGTGGCCTTGTTTTGGTTGAACCTTGGGTGCAGAGATTGGAGCATGAAGCACACGTTTCGTTATGTGGGCTGCGCGTGCAATGTGCGTGGTTTTGTGTTCTGTGTGTGTAGTTTGTGCTGTGCGCATCCTCTGCATTGCGTGTCGTGTTGTGTGTGTTTGCGGCCTGTGTTGTGCTGTGCGAGTGTCAGCTTGTGTGTAATGCGTGTGCTTTGTTTTTGGCGTGGTATCTGATTTGTAAGTGTGTTGTTCTCTTTGGTTGTGGGCACTGATTGTGTCTTTCTGTCTTTACTTTTGAATGTACTGTGTCGGCTGCGTTGCGCTTGTTGTGTTTCTGTGTGGTGTGTTTCTGGTGGGTGCGTTGTGCTTAACATCTGTTGGGTGCAGTTTACGTGTATCCTGCTGTGCTTGTCCTCTGCGTGTTCCTCTGTGGGGCTGTGCGCTGTTTGTGCTCTTTGCATTGATTGCTCTCAGCTGTGCTGAGCGTGCTGCGTTGTAGTCTGTGTGTCCCCTCGTGCGTGGTTTCCTGTGTCCGTGGTTGTGTGGGTTGTGCATTGTGTGCCTCCTTCTGTGTCATATGAAGTGTGTGATCTGTCTGACCTCTGTGCGTCACGTTGTGTTATACACTGTGCTCTGTGCTGTGTCCGTGACTTTCTGCATGTTTCGTGTGGTGAGTTTTGTGAGCTGTGTGTGTGTGTTGCGTGTGGTACTGTTTGTTGTGTGTGTTGTGACTCTTAATGGTCATGAGGACACTGCAGCACTCAGACTACTGCAACGTGGCATTTTTCGCAGGACACGGGATTTCCTGGGAGTGGGGCTACAGTACAGTTCATGAGCATGACCTGAAGTCTCCTACTTCGGAAGTACCTGGGTGGCTTTCTCCATCAGCCACGTTTGTCAGTACAGTGCCGGGGAGAAGGGGCACATGTCACTTTGGCTCTGGGTTTCATTATCCTGAATGCTTCCAAGGTGGTCAGCTCCCACCGCACCCAAAGTCACTCCGAGGGCAGAGGCACCAAGCCAGGAGGGAGGAAGCTGCTCCCCTCACCGAGCACATTCTGTCTTGGGAAACGGTCACCACTGTGTTGCCGTGGGGCCTGCAGGCCACACTGACGCAGTTTCAAAGTCCTCCACTGGAGTCCACGCTCTGCCTCACCCTGGAAATGTCCATCAACGTAGGACAGCAAACGCTCATTGTTCACGCATATGCTTTAGTGTATGTATAAACTTGAGGTTCTTTGTGCGTTGACCGTTTCCTTTGAAGCTTCCTGTGCTACGCGTTCTGTGTATGCTGTGTGTACAGCGCGCAGTGTGTTGAGGGTGTGTGGTGTGCTGTGTTGTCCTTTACGTGATGTATGTGCATGGTGGCCTTGTTTTGCTTGAACCTTGGGTGCAGAGATTGGAGCATGGATCACACGTTTCGTTATGTGGGCTGAGCGTGCAATGTGCGTGGTTTTGTGTTCTGTGTGTGTAGTTTGCGCTGTGCGCATCCTCTGCATTGCGTGTCGTGTTGTGTGTGTTTGCGGTCTGTGTTGTGCTGTGCGAGTGTCAGCTTGTGTGTAATGCGTGTGCTGTTTTTGACGTCTCTTATTTGTAAGTGTGTTGTGCTCTTTGGTTGTGGGCACTGATTGTGTCTTTCTGTCTTTACTTTTGAATGTACTGTGTCGGCTGCGTTGCGCGTGTTGTGTTTCTGGTTGGTGTGTTTCTGGTGGGTGCGTTGTGCTTAACATCTGTTGGGTGCAGTTTACGTGTATCCTGCTGTGCTTGTCCTCTGCGTGTTCCTCTGTGGGGCTGTGCGCTGTTTGTGCTCTTTGCATTGATTGCTCTCAGCTGTGCTGAGCGTGCTGCGTTGTAGTCTGTGTGTCCCCTCGTGCGTGGTTTCCTGTGTCCGTGGTTGTGTGGGTTGTGCATTGTGTGCCTCCTTCTGTGTCATATGAAGTGTGTGATCTGTCTGACCTCTGTGTGTCACGTTGTGTTATGCACTGTGCTCTGTGCGGTGTCCGTGACTTTCTGTATGTTTCGTGTGGTGAGTTTTGTGAGCTGCGTGTGTGTTGCGTGTGGTTCTGTTTATTGTGTGTGTTGTGACTGTTAATGGTCATGAAGGCACTGCAGCACTCAGACTACTGCCACGTGGCATTTTTCGCAGGACACGGGATTTCTTGAGAGGGGCTACAGTACAGTTTATGAGCATGACCTGCAGTCTCCTTCTTCGGAAGGACCTGGGTGGCTTTCTCCATCAGCCACGTTTGTCAGTACAGTGCCCGGGAGAAGGGGCACACATCACTTTGGTTCTGGGTTACATTATCCTGAATGCTTCCAAGGTGGTCAGCTCCCACCTCACAAAAAGTCACTCGCAGGCAGAGGCACCAAGCCAGGAGGGTGGAAGCTGCTCCCCTCACCGATCGCATTCTGTCTCTTGGGAAACGGTCACCACTGTTTTGCCGTGGGGCCTGCAGGCCACACTGACGCAGTTTCAAAGTCCTCCACTGGAGTCCACGCTCTGCCTCACCCTGGAAAGGTCCATCAACGTAGGACAGCAAACACTCATTGTTCACGCATACGCTTTAGTGTATGTATAAACTTGAGGTTCTTTGTGCGTTGACCGTTTCCTTTGAAGCTTCCTGTGTTACGTGTTGTGTGTATCCTTTGTGTACAGCGCGCAGTGTGTTGAGGGTGTGTGGTGTGCTGTGTTGTCCTTTACGTGATGTATGTGCGTGGTGGCCTTGTTTTGGTTGAACCTTGGGTGCAGAGATTGGAGCATGAAGCACACGTTTCGTTATGTGGGCTGCGCGTGCAATGTGCGTGGTTTTGTGTTCTGTGTGTGTAGTTTGTGCTGTGCGCATCCTCTGCATTGCGTGTCGTGTTGTGTGTGTTTGCGGCCTGTGTTGTGCTGTGCGAGTGTCAGCTTGTGTGTAATGCGTGTGCTTTGTTTTTGGCGTGGTATCTGATTTGTAAGTGTGTTGTTCTCTTTGGTTGTGGGCACTGATTGTGTCTTTCTGTCTTTACTTTTGAATGTACTATGTCGGCTGCGTTGCGCGTGTTGTGTTTCTGTGTGGTGTGTTTCTGGTGGGTGCGTTGTGCTTAACATCTGTTGGGTGCAGTTTACGTGTATCCTGCTGTGCTTGTCCTCTGCGTGTTCCTCTGTGGGGCTGTGCGCTGTTTGTGCTCTTTGCATTGATTGCTCTCAGCTGTGCTGAGCGTGCTGCGTTGTAGTCTGTGTGTCCCCTCGTGCGTGGTTTCCTGTGTCCGTGGTTGTGTGGGTTGTGCATTGTGTGCCTCCTTCTGTGTCATATGAAGTGTGTGATCTGTCTGACCTCTGTGTGTCACGTTGTGTTATGCACTGTGCTCTGTGCTGTGTCCGTGACTTTCTGTATGTTTCGTGTGGTGAGTTTTGTGAGCTGCGTGTGTGTTGCGTGTGGTTCTGTTTGTTGTGTGTGTTGTGACTCTTAATGGTCATGAGGACACTGCAGCACTCAGACTACTGCAACGTGGCATTTTTCACAGGACACGGGATTTCCTGGGAGTGGGGCTACAGTACAGTTCATGAGCATGACCTGCAGTCTCCTACTTCGGAAGTACCTGGGTGGCTTTCTCCATCAGCCACGTGGGTCAGTACAGTGCCGGGGAGGAGGGGCACACGTCACTTTGGCTCTGGGTTTCATTATCAAGAATGCTTCCAAGGTGGTCAGCTCCCACCGCACCCAAAGTCACTCCCAGGGCAGAGGCACCAAGCCAGGAGGGAGGAAGCTGCTCCCCTCACCGAGCACATTCTGTCTTGGGAAACGGTCACCACTGTGTTGCCGTGGGGCCTGCAGGCCACACTGACGCAGTTTCAAAGTCCTCCACTGGAGTCCACGCTCTGCCTCACCCTGGAAATGTCCATCAACGTAGGACAGCAAACGCTCATTGTTCACGCATATGCTTTAGTGTATGTATAAACTTGAGGTTCTTTGTGCGTTGACCGTTTCCTTTGAAGCTTCCTGTGCTACGCGTTCTGTGTATGCTGTGTGTACAGCGCGCAGTGTGTTGAGGGTGTGTGGTGTGCTGTGTTGTCCTTTACGTGATGTATGTGCATGGTGGCCTTGTTTTGCTTGAACCTTGGGTGCAGAGATTGGAGCATGGATCACACGTTTCGTTATGTGGGCTGAGCGTGCAATGTGCGTGGTTTTGTGTTCTGTGTGTGTAGTTTGCGCTGTGCGCATCCTCTGCATTGCGTGTCGTGTTGTGTGTGTTTGCGGTCTGTGTTGTGCTGTGCGAGTGTCAGCTTGTGTGTAATGCGTGTGCTGTTTTTGACGTCTCTTATTTGTAAGTGTGTTGTGCTCTTTGGTTGTGGGCACTGATTGTGTCTTTCTGTCTTTACTTTTGAATGTACTGTGTCGGCTGCGTTGCGCGTGTTGTGTTTCTGGTTGGTGTGTTTCTGGTGGGTGCGTTGTGCTTAACATCTGTTGGGTGCAGTTTACGTGTATCCTGCTGTGCTTGTCCTCTGCGTGTTCCTCTGTGGGGCTGTGCGCTGTTTGTGCTCTTTGCATTGATTGCTCTCAGCTGTGCTGAGCGTGCTGCGTTGTAGTCTGTGTGTCCCCTCGTGCGTGGTTTCCTGTGTCCGTGGTTGTGTGGGTTGTGCATTGTGTGCCTCCTTCTGTGTCATATGAAGTGTGTGATCTGTCTGACCTCTGTGTGTCACGTTGTGTTATGCACTGTGCTCTGTGCGGTGTCCGTGACTTTCTGTATGTTTCGTGTGGTGAGTTTTGTGAGCTGCGTGTGTGTTGCGTGTGGTTCTGTTTATTGTGTGTGTTGTGACTGTTAATGGTCATGAAGGCACTGCAGCACTCAGACTACTGCCACGTGGCATTTTTCGCAGGACACGGGATTTCTTGAGAGGGGCTACAGTACAGTTTATGAGCATGACCTGCAGTCTCCTTCTTCGGAAGGACCTGGGTGGCTTTCTCCATCAGCCACGTTTGTCAGTACAGTGCCCGGGAGAAGGGGCACACATCACTTTGGTTCTGGGTTACATTATCCTGAATGCTTCCAAGGTGGTCAGCTCCCACCTCACAAAAAGTCACTCGCAGGCAGAGGCACCAAGCCAGGAGGGTGGAAGCTGCTCCCCTCACCGATCGCATTCTGTCTCTTGGGAAACGGTCACCACTGTTTTGCCGTGGGGCCTGCAGGCCACACTGACGCAGTTTCAAAGTCCTCCACTGGAGTCCACGCTCTGCATCACCCTGGAAAGGTCCATCAACGTAGGACAGCAAACACTCATTGTTCACGCATACGCTTTAGTGTATGTATAAACTTGAGGTTCTTTGTGCGTTGACCGTTTCCTTTGAAGCTTCTTGTGTTACGTGTTGTGTGTATGCTTTGTGTACAGCGCGCAGTGTGTTGAGGGTGTGTGGTGTGCTGTGTTGTCCTTTACGTGATGTATGTGCGTGGTGGCCTTGTTTTGGTTGAACCTTGGGTGCAGAGATTGGAGCATGAAGCACACGTTTCGTTATGTGGGCTGCGCGTGCAATGTGCGTGGTTTTGTGTTCTGTGTGTGTAGTTTGTGCTGTGCGCATCCTCTGCATTGCGTGTCGTGTTGTGTGTGTTTGCGGCCTGTGTTGTGCTGTGCGAGTGTCAGCTTGTGTGTAATGCGTGTGCTTTGTTTTTGGCGTAGTATCTGATTTGTAAGTGTGTTGTTCTCTTTGGTTGTGGGCACTGATTGTGTCTTTCTGTCTTTACTTTTGAATGTACTATGTCGGCTGCGTTGCGCGTGTTGTGTTTCTGTGTGGTGTGTTTCTGGTGGGTGCGTTGTGCTTAACATCTGTTGGGTGCAGTTTACGTGTATCCTGCTGTGCTTGTCCTCTGCGTGTTCCTCTGTGGGGCTGTGCGCTGTTTGTGCTCTTTGCATTGATTGCTCTCAGCTGTGCTGAGCGTGCTGCGTTGTAGTCTGTGTGTCCCCTCGTGCGTGGTTTCCTGTGTCCGTGGTTGTGTGGGTTGTGCATTGTGTGCCTCCTTCTGTGTCATATGAAGTGTGTGATCTGTCTGACCTCTGTGCGTCACGTTGTGTTATACACTGTGCTCTGTGCTGTGTCCGTGACTTTCTGTATGTTTCGTGTGGTGAGTTTTGTGAGCTGTGTGTGTGTGTTGCGTGTGGTTCTGTTTGTTGTGTGTGTTGTGACTCTTAATGGTCATGAGGACACTGCAGCACTCAGACTACTGCAACGTGGCATTTTTCACAGGACACGGGATTTCCTGGGAGTGGGGCTACAGTACAGTTCATGAGCATGACCTGCAGTCTCCTACTTCAGAAGTACCTGGGTGGCTTTCTCCATCAGCCACGTTTGTCAGTACAGTGCCGGGGAGAAGGGGCACATGTCACTTTGGCTCTGGGTTTCATTATCCTGAATGCTTCCAAGGTGGTCAGCTCCCACCGCACCCAAAGTCACTCCGAGGACAGAGGCACCAAGCCAGGAGGGAGGAAGCTGCTCCCCTCACAGAGCACATTCTGTCTTGGGAAACGGTCACCACTGTGTTGCCGTGGGGCCTGCAGGCCACACTGACGCAGTTTCAAAGTCCTCCACTGGAGTCCACGCTCTGCCTCACCCTGGAAATGTCCATCAACGTAGGACAGCAAACGCTCATTGTTCACGCATATGCTTTAGTGTATGTATAAACTTGAGGTTCTTTGTGCGTTGACCGTTTCCTTTGAAGCTTCCTGTGCTACGCGTTGTGTGTATGCTTTGTGTACAGCGCGCAGTGTGTTGAGGGTGTGTGGTGTGCTGTGTTGTCCTTTAAGTGATGTATGTGCATGGTGGCCTTGTTTTGCTTGAACCTTGGGTGCAGAGATTGGAGCATGGATCACACGTTTCGTTATGTGGGCTGAGCGTGCAATGTGCGTGGTTTTGTGTTCTGTGTGTGTAGTTTGCGCTGTGCGCATTCTCTGCATTAAGTGTCGTGTTGTGTGTGTTTGCGGTCTGTGTTGTGCTGTGCGAGTGTCAGCTTGTGTGTAATGCGTGTGCTGTGTTTTTGGCGTGGTATCTGATTTGTAAGTGTGTTGTTCTCTTTGGTTGTGGGCACTGATTGTGTCTTTCTGTCTTTACTTTTGAATGTACTGTGTCTGCTGCGTTGCGCGTGTTGTGTTTCTGGTTGGTGTGTTTCTGGTGGGTGCGTTGTGCTTAACATCTGTTGGGTGCAGTTTACGTGTATCCTGCTGTGCTTGTCCTCTGCGTGTTCCTCTGTGGGGCTGTGCGCTGTTTGTGCTCTTTGCATTGATTGCTCTCAGCTGTGCTGAGCGTGCTGCGTTGTAGTCTGTGTGTCCCCTCGTGCGTGGTTTCCTGTGTCCGTGGTTGTGTGGGTTGTGCATTGTGTGCCTCCTTCTGTGTCATATGAAGTGTGTGATCTGTCTGACCTCTGTGTGTCACGTTGTGTTATGCACTGTGCTCTGTGCTGTGTCCGTGACTTTCTGTATGTTTCGTGTGGTGAGTTTTGTGAGCTGCGTGTGTGTTGCGTGTGGTTCTGTTTATTGTGTGTGTTGTGACTGTTAATGGTCATGAAGGCACTGCTGCACTCAGACTACTGCCACGTGGCATTTTTCGCAGGACACGGGATTTCTTGAGAGGGGCTACAGTACAGTTTATGAGCATGACCTACAGTCTCCTTCTTCGGAAGGACCTGGGTGGCTTTCTCCATCAGCCACGTTTGTCAGTACAGTGCCCGGGAGAAGGGGCACACATCACTTTGGTTCTGGGTTACATTATCCTGAATGCTTCCAAGGTGGTCAGCTCCCACCTCACAAAAAGTCACTCGCAGGCAGAGGCACCAAGCCAGGAGGGTGGAAGCTGCTCCCCTCACCGATCGCATTCTGTCTCTTGGGAAACGGTCACCACTGTTTTGCCGTGGGGCCTGCAGGCCACACTGACGCAGTTTCAACGTCCTCCACTGGAGACCACGCTCTGCCTCACCCTGGAAAGGTCCATGAACGTAGGACAGCAAACACTCATTGTTCACGCATACGCTTTAGTGTATGTATAAACTTGAGGTTCTTTGTGCGTTGACCGTTTCCTTTGAAGCTTCCTGTGTTACGTGTTGTGTGTATGCTTTGTGTACAGTGCGCAATGTGTTGAGGGTGTGTGGTGTGCTGTGTTGTCCTTTACGTGATGTATGTGCGTGGTGGCCTTGTTTTGCTTGAACCTTGGGTGCAGAGATTGGAGCATGAAGCACACGTTTCGTTATGTGGGCTGCGCGTGCAATGTGCGTGGTTTTGTGTTCTGTGTGTGTAGTTTGTGCTGTGCGCATCCTCTGCATTGCGTGTCGTGTTGTGTGTGTTTGCGGCCTGTGTTGTGCTGTGCGAGTGTCAGCTTGTGTGTAATGCGTGTGCTGTGTTTTTGGCGTGGTATCTGATTTGTAAGTGTGTTGTTCTCTTTGGTTGTGGGCACTGATTGTGTCTTTCTGTCTTTACTTTTGAATGTACTGTGTCGGCTGCGTTGCGCGTGTTGTGTTTCTGTGTGGTGTGTTTCTGGTGGGTGCGTTGTGCTTAACATCTGTTGGGTGCAGTTTACGTGTATCCTGCTGTGCTTGTCCTCTGCGTGTTCCTCTGTGGGGCTGTGCGCTGTTTGTGCTCTTTGCATTGATTGCTCTCAGCTGTGCTGAGCGTGCTGCGTTGTAGTCTGTGTGTCCCCTCGTGCGTGGTTTCCTGTGTCCGTGGTTGTGTGGGTTGTGCATTGTGTGCCTCCTTCTGTGTCATATGAAGTGTGTGATCTGTCTGACCTCTGTGTGTCACGTTGTGTTATACACTGTGCTCTGTGCTGTGTCCGTGACTTTCTGTATGTTTCGTGTGGTGAGTTTTGTGAGCTGTGTGTGTGTGTTGCGTGTGGTTCTGTTTGTTGTGTGTGTTGTGACTCTTAATGGTCATGAGGACACTGCAGCACTCAGACTACTGCAACGTGGCATTTTTCGCAGGACACGGGATTTCCTGGGAGTGGGCTACAGTACAGTTCATGAGCATGACCTGCAGTCTCCTACTTCGGAAGTACCTGGGTGGCTTTCTCCATCAGCCACGTGGGTCAGTACAGTGCCGGGGAGAAGGGGCACACGTCACTTTGGCTCTGGGTTTCATTATCAAGAATGCTTCCAAGGTGGTCAGCTCCCACCGCACCCAAAGTCACTCCGAGGGCAGAGGCACCAAGCCAGGAGGGAGGAAGCTGCTCCCCTCACCGAGCACATTCTGTCTTGGGAAACGGTCACCACTGTGTTGCCGTGGGGCCTGCAGGCCACACTGACGCAGTTTCAAAGTCCTCCACTGGAGTCCACGCTCTGCCTCACCCTGGAAAGGTCCATCAACGTAGGACAGCAAACGCTCAGTGTTCACGCATATGCTTTAGTGTGTGTATAAACTTGAGGTACTTTGTGCGTTGACCGTTTCCTTTGAAGCTTCCTGTGCTACACGTTGTGTGTATGCTTTGTGTACAGCGCGCAGTGTGTTGAGGGTGTGTGGTGTGCTGTGTTGTCCTTTACGTGATGTATGTGCATGGTGGCCTTGTTTTGCTTGAACCTTGGGTGCAGAGATTGGAGCATGGATCACACGTTTCGTTATGTGGGCTGAGCGTGCAATGTGCGTGGTTTTGTGTTCTGTGTGTGTAGTTTGCGCTGTGCGCATCCTCTGCATTGCGTGTCGTGTTGTCTGTGTTTGTGGTCTGTGTTGTGCTGTGCGAGTGTCAGCTTGTGTGTAATGCGTGTGCTGTTTTTGACGTCTCTGATTTGTAAGTGTGTTGTGCTCTTTGGTTGTGGGCACTGATTGTGTCTTTCTGTCTTTACTTTTGAATGTACTGTGTCTGCTGCGTTGCGCGTGTTGTGTTTCTGGTTGGTGGGTTTCTGGTGGGTGCGTTGTGCTTACATCTGTTGGGTGCAGTTTACGTGTATCCTGCTGTGCTTGTCCTCTGCGTGTTCCTCTGTGGGGCTGTGCGCTGTTTGTGCTCTTTGCATTGATTGCTCTCAGCTGTGCTGAGCGTGCTGCGTTGTAGTCTGTGTGTCCCCTCGTGCGTGGTTTCCTGTGTCCGTGGTTGTGTGGGTTGTGCATTGTGTGCCTCCTTCTGTGTCATATGAAGTGTGTGATCTGTCTGACCTCTGTGTGTCACGTTGTGTTATGCACTGTGCTCTGTGCTGTGTCCGTGACTTTCTGTATGTTTCGTGTGGTGAGTTTTGTGAGCTGCGTGTGTGTTGCGTGTGGTTCTGTTTATTGTGTGTGTTGTGACTGTTAATGGTCATGAAGGCACTGCAGCACTCAGACTACTGCCACGTGGCATTTTTCGCAGGACACGGGATTTCTTGAGAGGGGCTACAGTACAGTTTATGAGCATGACCTACAGTCTCCTTCTTCGGAAGGACCTGGGTGGCTTTCTCCATCAGCCACGTTTGTCAGTACAGTGCCCGGGAGAAGGGGCACACATCACTTTGGTTCTGGGTTACATTATCCTGAATGCTTCCAAGGTGGTCAGCTCCCACCTCACAAAAAGTCACTCGCAGGCAGAGGCACCAAGCCAGGAGGGTGGAAGCTGCTCCCCTCACCGATCGCATTCTGTCTCTTGGGAAACGGTCACCACTGTTTTGCCGTGGGGCCTGCAGGCCACACTGACGCAGTTTCAAAGTCCTCCACTGGAGTCCACGCTCTGCCTCACCCTGGAAAGGTCCATCAACGTAGGACAGCAAACACTCATTGTTCACGCATACGCTTTAGTGTATGTATAAACTTGAGGTTCTTTGTGCGTTGACCGTTTCCTTTGAAGCTTCCTGTGTTACGTGTTGTGTGTATGCTTTGTGTACGGTGCGCAATGTGTTGAGGGTGTGTGGTGTGCTGTGTTGTCCTTTACGTGATGTATGTGCGTGGTCGCCTTGTTTTGCTTGAACCTTGGGTGCAGAGATTGGAGCATGAAGCACACGTTTCGTTATGTGGGCTGCGCGTGCAATGTGCGTGGTTTTGTGTCCTGTGTGTGTATTTTGTGCTGTGCGCATCCTCTGCATTGCGTGTCGTGTTGTGTGTGTTTGCGGCCTGTGTTGTGCTGTGCGAGTGTCAGCTTGTGTGTAATGCGTGTGCTGTGTTTTTGGCGTGGTATCTGATTTGTAAGTGTGTTGTTCTCTTTGGTTGTGGGCACTGATTGTGTCTTTCTGTCTTTACTTTTGAATGTACTGTGTCGGCTGCGTTGCGCGTGTTGTGTTTCTGTGTGGTGTGTTTCTGGTGGGTGCGTTGTGCTTAACATCTGTTGGGTGCAGTTTACGTGTATCCTGCTGTGCTTGTCCTCTGCGTGTTCCTCTGTGGGGCTGTGCGCTGTTTGTGCTCTTTGCATTGATTGCTCTCAGCTGTGCTGAGCGTGCTGCGTTGTAGTCGGTGTGTCCCCTCGTGCGTGGTTTCCTGTGTCCGTGGTTGTGTGGGTTGTGCATTGTGTGCCTCCTTCTGTGTCATATGAAGTGTGTGATCTGTCTGACCTCTGTGTGTCACGTTGTGTTATGCACTGTGCTCTGTGCTGTGTCCGTGACTTTCTGTATGTTTCGTGTGGTGAGTTTTGTGAGCTGTGTGTGTGTGTTGCGTATGGTTCTGTTTGTTGTGTGTGTTGTGACTCTTAATGGTCATGAGGACACTGCAGCACTCAGACTACTGCAACGTGGCATTTTTCGCAGGACACGGGATTTCCTGGGAGTGGGGCTACAGTACAGTTCATGAGCATGACCTGCAGTCTCCTACTTCGGAAGTACCTGGGTGGCTTTCTCCATCAGCCACGTGGGTCAGTACAGTGCCGGGGAGAAGGGGCACACGTCACTTTGGCTCTGGGTTTCATTATCCTGAATGCTTCCAAGGTGGTCAGCTCCCACCGCACCCAAAGTCACTCCCAGGGCAGAGGCACCAAGCCAGGAGGGAGGAAGCTGCTCCCCTCACCGAGCACATTCTGTCTTGGGAAACGGTCACCACTGTGTTGCCGTGGGGCCTGCAGGCCACACTGACGCAGTTTCAAAGTCCTCCACTGGAGTCCACGCTCTGCCTCACCCTGGAAAGGTCCATCAACGTAGGACAGCAAACACTCATTGTTCACGCATACGCTTTAGTGTATGTATAAACTTGAGGTTCTTTGTGCGTTGACCGTTTCCTTTGAAGCTTCCTGTGTTACGTGTTGTGTGTATGCTTTGTGTACAGCGCGCAGTGTGTTGAGGGTGTGTGGTGTGCTGTGTTGTCCTTTACGTGATGTATGTGCGTGGTGGCCTTGTTTTGCTTGAACCTTGGGTGCAGAGATTGGAGCATGAAGCACACGTTTCGTTATGTGGGCTGCGCGTGCAATGTGCGTGGTTTTGTGTTCTGTGTGTGTAGTTTGTGCTGTGCGCATCCTCTGCATTGCGTGTCGTGTTGTGTGTGTTTGCGGCCTGTGTTGTGCTGTGCGAGTGTCAGCTTGTGTGTAATGCGTGTGCTGTGTTTTTGGCGTGGTATCTGATTTGTAAGTGTGTTGTTCTCTTTGGTTGTGGGCACTGATTGTGTCTTTCTGTCTTTACTTTTGAATGTACTGTGTCGGCTGCGTTGCGCGTGTTGTGTTTCTGTGTGGTGTGTTTCTGGTGGGTGCGTTGTGCTAAACATCTGTTGGGTGCAGTTTACGTGTATCCTGCTGTGCTTGTCCTCTGCGTGTTCCTCTGTGGGGCTGTGCGCTGTTTGTGCTCTTTGCATTGATTGCTCTCAGCTGTGCTGAGCGTGCTGCGTTGTAGTCTGTGTGTCCCCTCGTGCGTGGTTTCCTGTGTCCGTGGTTGTGTGGGTTGTGCATTGTGTGCCTCCTTCTGTGTCATATGAAGTGTGTGATCTGTCTGACCTCTGTGTGTCACGTTGTGTTATACACTGTGCTCTGTGCTGTGTCCGTGACTTTCTGTATGTTTCGTGTGGTGAGTTTTGTGAGCTGCGTGTGTGTTGCGTGTGGTTCTGTTTATTGTGTGTGTTGTGACTGTTAATGGTCATGAAGGCACTGCAGCACTCAGACTACTGCCACGTGGCAATTTTCGCAGGACACGGGATATCTTGAGAGGGGCTACAGTACAGTTTATGAGCATGACCTACAGTCTCCTTCTTCGGAAGGACCTGGGTGGCTTTCTCCATCAGCCACGTTTGTCAGTACAGTGCCCGGGAGAAGGGGCACACATCACTTTGGTTCTGGGTTACATTATCCTGAATGCTTCCAAGGTGGTCAGCTCCCACCTCACAAAAAGTCACTCGCAGGCAGAGGCACCAAGCCAGGAGGGTGGAAGCTGCTCCCCTCACCGATCGCATTCTGTCTCTTGGGAAACGGTCACCACTGTTTTGCCGTGGGGCCTGCAGGCCACACTGACGCAGTTTCAAAGTCCTCCACTGGAGTCCACGCTCTGCCTCATCCTGGAAAGGTCCATCAACGTAGGACAGCAAACACTCATTGTTCACGCATACGCTTTAGTGTATGTATAAACTTGAGGTTCTTTGTGCGTTGACCGTTTACTTTGAATCTTCCTGTGTTACGTGCTGTGTGTATGCTTTGTGTACGGTGCGCAATGTGTTGAGGGTGTGTGGTGTGCTGTGTTGTCCTTTACGTGATGTATGTGCGTGGTGGCCTTGTTTTGCTTGAACCTTGGGTGCAGAGATTGGAGCATGAAGCACACGTTTCGTTATGTGGGCTGTGCGTGCAATGTGCGTGGTTTTGTGTCCTGTGTGTGTATTTTGTGCTGTGCGCATCCTCTGCATTGCGTGTCGTGTTGTGTGTGTTTGCGGCCTGTGTTGTGCTGTGCGAGTGTCAGCTTGTGTGTAATGCGTGTGCTGTGTTTTTGGCGTGGTATCTGATTTGTAAGTGTGTTGTTCTCTTTGGTTGTGGGCACTGATTGTGTCTTTCTGTCTTTACTTTTGAATGTACTGTGTCGGCTGCGTTGCGCATGTTGTGTTTCTGTGTGGTGTGTTTCTGGTGGGTGCGTTGTGCTTAACATCTGTTGGGTGCAGTTTACGTGTATCCTGCTGTGCTTGTCCTCTGCGTGTTCCTCTGTGGGGCTGTGCGCTGTTTGTGCTCTTTGCATTGATTGCTCTCAGCTGTGCTGAGCGTGCTGCGTTGTAGTCGGTGTGTCCCCTCGTGCGTGGTTTCCTTTGTCCGTGGTTGTGTGGGTTGTGCATTGTGTGCCTCCTTCTGTGTCATATGAAGTGTGTGATCTGTCTGACCTCTGTGTGTCACGTTGTGTTATGCACTGTGCTCTGTGCTGTGTCCGTGACTTTCTGTATGTTTCGTGTGGTGAGTTTTGTGAGCTGTGTGTGTGTGTTGCGTGTGGTTCTGTTTGTTGTGTGTGTTGTGACTCTTAATGGTCATGAGGACACTGCAGCACTCAGACTACTGCAACGTGGCATTTTTCGCAGGACACGGGATTTCCTGGGAGTGGGGCTACAGTACAGTTCATGAGCATGACCTGCAGTCTCCTACTTCGGAAGTACCTGGGTGGCTTTCTCCATCAGCCACGTGGGTCAGTACAGTGCCGGGGAGAAGGGGCACACGTCACTTTGGCTCTGGGTTTCATTATCCTGAATGCTTCCAAGGTGGTCAGCTCCCACCGCACCCAAAGTCACTCCCAGGGCAGAGGCACCAAGCCAGGAGGGAGGAAGCTGCTCCCCTCACCGAGCACATTCTGTCTTGGGAAACGGTCACCACTGTGTTGCCGTGGGGCCTGCAGGCCACACTGACGCAGTTTCAAAGTCCTCCACTGGAGTCCACGCTCTGCATCACCCTGGAAAGGTCCATCAACGTAGGACAGCAAACACTCATTGTTCACGCATACGCTTTAGTGTATGTATAAACTTGAGGTTCTTTGTGCGTTGACCGTTTCCTTTGAAGCTTCCTGTGTTACGTGTTGTGTGTATGCTTTGTGTACAGCGCGCAGTGTGTTGAGGGTGTGTGGTGTGCTGTGTTGTCCTTTACGTGATGTATGTGCGTGGTGGCCTTGTTTTGGTTGAACCTTGGGTGCAGAGATTGGAGCATGAAGCACACGTTTCGTTATGTGGGCTGCGCGTGCAATGTGCGTGGTTTTGTGTTCTGTGTGTGTAGTTTGTGCTGTGCGCATCCTCTGCATTGCGTGTCGTGTTGTGTGTGTTTGCGGCCTGTGTTGTGCTGTGCGAGTGTCAGCTTGTGTGTAATGCGTGTGCTGTGTTTTTGGCGTGGTATCTGATTTGTAAGTGTGTTGTTCTCTTTGGTTGTGGGCACTGATTGTGTCTTTCTGTCTTTACTTTTGAATGTACTGTGTCGGCTGCGTTGCGCGTGTTGTGTTTCTGTGTGGTGTGTTTCTGGTGGGTGCGTTGTGCTTAACATCTGTTGGGTGCAGTTTATGTGTATCCTGCTGTGCTTGTCCTCTGCGTGTTCCTCTGTGGGGCTGTGCGCTGTTTGTTCTCTTTGCATTGATTGCTCTCAGCTGTGCTGAGCGTGCTGCGTTGTAGTCTGTGTGTCCCCTCGTGCGTGGTTTCCTGTGTCCGTGGTTGTGTGGGTTGTGCATTGTGGGCCTCCTTCTGTGTCATATGAAGTGTGTGATCTGTCTGACCTCTGTGTGTCACGTTGTGTTATACACTGTGCTCTGTGCTGTGTCCGTGACTTTCTGTATGTTTTGTGTGGTGAGTTTTGTGAGCTGTGTGTGTGTGTTGCGTGTGGTTCTGTTTGTTGTGTGTGTTGTGACTCTTAATGGTCATGAGGACACTGCAGCACTCAGACTACTGCAACGTGGCATTTTTCGCAGGACACGGGATTTCCTAGGAGTGGGGCTACAGTACAGTTCATGAGCATGACCTGCAGTCTCCTACTTCGGAAGTACCTGGGTGGCTTTCTCCATCAGCCACGTGGTTCAGTACAGTGCCGGGGAGAAGGGGCACATGTCACTTTGGCTCTGGGTTTCATTATCCTGAATGCTTCCAAGGTGGTCAGCTCCCACCGCACCCAAAGTCACTCCCAGGGCAGAGGCACCAAGCCAGGAGGGAGGAAGCTGCTCCCCTCACCGAGCACATTCTGTCTTGGGAAACGGTCACCACTGTGTTGCCGTGGGGCCTGCAGGCCACACTGACGCAGTTTCAAAGTCCTCCACTGGAGTCCACGCTCTGCATCACCCTGGAAAGGTCCATCAACGTAGGACAGCAAACGCTCATTGTTCACGCATATGCTTTAGTGTATGTATAAACTTGAGGTTCTTTGTGCGTTGACCGTTTCCTTTGAAGCTTCCTGTGCTACGCGTTGTGTGTATGCTTTGTGTACAGCGCGCAGTGTGTTGAGGGTGTGTGGTGTGCTGTGTTGTCCTTTACGTGATGTATGTGCATGGTGGCCTTCTTTTGCTTGAACCTTGGGTGCAGAGATTGGAGCATGAAGCACACGTTTCGTTATGTGGGCTGAGCGTGCAATGTGCGTGGTTTTGTGTTCTGTGTGTGTAGTTTGCGCTGTGCGCATCCTCTGCATTGCGTGTCGTGTTGTGTGTGTTTGCGGTCTGTGTTGTGCTGTGCGAGTGTCAGCTTGTGTGTAATGCGTGTGCTGTTTTTGACGTGTTCTCTGATTTGTAAGTGTGTTGTGCTGTTTGGTTGTGGGCACTGATTGTGTCTTTCTGTCTTTATTTTGAATGTACTGTGTCGGCTGCGTTGCGCGTGTTGTGTTTCTGGTTGGTGTGTTTCTGGTGGGTGCGTTGTGCTTAACATCTGTTGGGTGCAGTTTACGTGTATCCTGCTGTGCTTGTCCTCTGCGTGTTCCTCTGTGGGGCTGTGCGCTGTTTGTGCTCTTTGCATTGATTGCTCTCAGCTGTGCTGAGCGTGCTGCGTTGTAGTCTGTGTGTCCCCTCGTGCGTGGTTTCCTGTGTCCGTGGTTGTGTGGGTTGTGCATTGTGTGCCTCCTTCTGTGTCATATGAAGTGTGTGATCTGTCTGACCTCTGTGTGTCACGTTGTGTTATGCACTGTGCTCTGTGCTGTGTCCGTGACTTTCTGTATGTTTCGTGTGGTGAGTTTTGTGAGCTGCGTGTGTGTTGCGTGTGGTTCTGTTTATTGTGTGTGTTGTGACTGTTAATGGTCATGAAGGCACTGCAGCACTCAGACTACTGCCACGTGGCATTTTTCGCAGGACACGGGATTTCTTGAGAGGGGCTACAGTACAGTTTATGAGCATGACCTACAGTCTCCTTCTTCGGAAGGACCTGGGTGGCTTTCTCCATCAGCCACGTTTGTCAGTACAGTGCCCGGGAGAAGGGGCACACATCACTTTGGTTCTGGGTTACATTATCCTGAATGCTTCCAAGGTGGTCAGCTCCCACCTCACAAAAAGTCACTCGCAGGCAGAGGCACCAAGCCAGGAGGGTGGAAGCTGCTCCCCTCACCGATCGCATTCTGTCTCTTGGGAAACGGTCACCACTGTTTTGCCGTGGGGCCTGCAGGCCACACTGACGCAGTTTCAAAGTCCTCCACTGGAGTCCACGCTCTGCCTCACCCTGGAAAGGTCCATCAACGTAGGACAGCAAACACTCATTGTTCACGCATACGCTTTAGTGTATGTATAAACTTGAGGTTCTTTGTGCGTTGACCGTTTCCTTTGAAGCTTCCTGTGTTACGTGTTGTGTGTAAGCTTTGTGTACAGCGCGCAGTGTGTTGAGGGTGTGTGGTGTGCTGTGTTGTCCTTTACGTGATGTATGTGCGTGGTGGCCTTGTTTTGGTTGAACCTTGGGTGCAGAGATTGGAGCATGAAGCACACGTTTCGTTATGTGGGCTGCGCGTGCAATGTGCGTGGTTTTGTGTTCCGTGTGTGTAGTTTGTGCTGTGCGCATCCTCTGCATTGCGTGTCGTGTTGTGTGTGTTTGCGGCCTGTGTTGTGCTGTGCGAGTGTCAGCTTGTGTGTAATGCGTGTGCTGTGTTTTTGGCGTGGTATCTGATTTGTAAGTGTGTTGTTCTCTTTGGTTGTGGGCACTGATTGTGTCTTTCTGTCTTTACTTTTGAATGTACTGTGTCGGCTGCGTTGCGCGTGTTGTGTTTCTGTGTGGTGTGTTTCTGGTGGGTGCGTTGTGCTTAACATCTGTTGGGTGCAGTTTACGTGTATCCTGCTGTGCTTGTCCTCTGCGTGTTCCTCTGTGGGGCTGTGCGCTGTTTGTGCTCTTTGCATTGATTGCTCTCAGCTGTGCTGAGCGTGCTGCGTTGTAGTCTGTGTGTCCCCTCGTGCGTGATTTCCTGTGTCCGTGTTTGTGTGTTGTGCATTGTGTGCCTCCTTCTGTGTCATATGAAGTGTGTGATCTGTCTGACCTCTGTGTGTCACGTTGTGTTATACACTGTGCTCTGTGCTGTGTCCGTGACTTTCTGTATGTTTCGTGTGGTGAGTTTTGTGAGCTGTGTGTGTGTGTTGCGTGTGGTTCTGTTTGTTGTGTGTGTTGTGACTCCTAATGGTCATGAGGACACTGCAGCACTCAGACTACTGCAACGTGGCATTTTTCGCAGGACACGGGATTTCCTGGGAGTGGGGCTACAGTACAGTTCATGAGCATGACCTGCAGTCTCCTACTTCGGAAGTACCTGGGTGGCTTTCTCCATCAGCCACGTGGGTCAGTACAGTGCCGGGGAGAAGGGGCACACGTCACTTTGGCTCTGGGTTTCATTATCCTGAATGCTTCCAAGGTGGTCAGCTCCCACCGCACCCAAAGCCACTCCCAGGGCAGAGGCACCAAGCCAGGAGGGAGGAAGCTGCTCCCCTCACCGAGCACATTCTGTCTTGGGAAACGGTCACCACTGTGTTGCCGTGGGGCCTGCAGGCCACACTGACGCAGTTTCAAAGTCCTCCACTGGAGTCCACGCTCTGCGTCACCCTGGAAAGGTCCATCAACGTAGGACAGCAAACACTCATTGTTCACGCATACGCTTTAGTGTATGTATAAACTTGAGGTTCTTTGTGCGTTGACCGTTTCCTTTGAAGCTTCCTGTGTTACGTGTTGTGTGTATGCTTTGTGTACAGCGCGCAGTGTGTTGAGGGTGTGTGGTGTGCTGTGTTGTCCTTTACGTGATGTATGTGCGTGGTGGCCTTGTTTTGGTTGAACCTTGGGTGCAGAGATTGGAGCATGAAGCACACGTTTCGTTATGTGGGCTGCGCGTGCAATGTGCGTGGTTTTGTGTTCCGTGTGTGTAGTTTGTGCTGTGCGCATCCTCTGCATTGCGTGTCGTGTTGTGTGTGTTTGCGGCCTGTGTTGTGCTGTGCGAGTGTCAGCTTGTGTGTAATGCGTGTGCTGTGTTTTTGGCGTGGTATCTGATTTGTAAGTGTGTTGTTCTCTTTGGTTGTGGGCACTGATTGTGTCTTTCTGTCTTTACTTTTGAATGTACTGTGTTGGCTGCGTTGCGCGTGTTGTGTTTCTGTGTGGTGTGTTTCTGGTGGGTGCGTTGTGCTTAACATCTGTTGGGTGCAGTTTACGTGTATCCTGCTGTGCTTGTCCTCTGCGTGTTCCTCTGTGGAGCTGTGCGCTGTTTGTGCTCTTTGCATTGATTGCTCTCAGCTGTGCTGAGCGTGCTGCGTTGTAGTCTGTGTGTCCCCTCGTGCGTGGTTTCCTGTGTCCGCGGTTGTGTGGGTTGTGCATTGTGTGCCTCCTTCTGTGTCATATGAAGTGTGTGATCTGTCTGACCTCTGTGTGTCACGTTGTGTTATGCACTGTGCTCTGTGCTGTGTCCGTGACTTTCTGTATGTTTCGTGTGGTGAGTTTTGTGAGCTGCGTGTGTGTTGCGTGTGGTTCTGTTTATTGTGTGTGTTGTGACTGTTAATGGTCATGAAGGCACTGCAGCACTCAGACTACTGCCACGTGGCATTTTTCGCAGGACACGGGATTTCTTGAGAGGGGCAACAGTACAGTTTATGAGCATGACCTACAGTCTCCTTCTTCGGAAGGACCTGGGTGGCTTTCTCCATCAGCCACGTTTGTCAGTACAGTGCCCGGGAGAAGGGGCACACATCACTTTGGTTCTGGGTTACATTATCCTGAATGCTTCCAAGGTGGTCAGCTCCCACCTCACAAAAAGTCACTCGCAGGCAGAGGCACCAAGCCAGGAGGGTGGAAGCTGCTCCCCTCACCGATCGCATTCTGTCTCTTGGGAAACGGTCACCACTGTTTTGCCGTGGGGCCTGCAGGCCACACTGACGCAGTTTCAAAGTCCTCCACTGGAGTCCACGCTCTGCCTCACCCTGGAAAGGTCCATCAACGTAGGACAGCAAACACTCATTGTTCACGCATACGCTTTAGTGTATGTATAAACTTGAGGTTCTTTGTGCGTTGACCGTTTCCTTTGAAGCTTCCTGTGTTATGTGTTGTGTGTATGCTTTGTGTACAGCGCGCAGTGTGTTGAGGGTGTGTGGTGTGCTGTGTTGTCCTTTACGTGATGTATGTGCGTAGTGGCCTTGTTTTGCTTGAACCTTGGGTGCAGAGATTGGAGCATGAAGCACACGTTTCGTTATGTGGGCTGCGCGTGCAATGTGCGTGGTTTTGTGTTCTGTGTGTGTAGTTTGTGCTGTGCGCATCCTCTGCATTGCGTGTCGTGTTGTGTGTGTTTGCGGCCTGTGTTGTGCTGTGCGAGTGTCAGCTTGTGTGTAATGCGTGTGCTGTGTTTTTGGCGTGGTATCTGATTTGTAAGTGTGTTGTTCTCTTTGGTTGTGGGCACTGATTGTGTCTTTCTGTCTTTACTTTTGAATGTACTGTGTCGGCTGCGTTGCGCGTGTTGTGTTTCTGTGTGGTGTGTTTCTGGTGGGTGCGTTGTGCTTAACATCTGTTGGGTGCAGTTTACGTGTATCCTGCTGTGCTTGTCCTCTGCGTGTTCCTCTGTGGGGCTGTGCGCTGTTTGTGCTCTTTGCATTGATTGCTCTCAGCTGTGCTGAGCGTGCTGCGTTGTAGTCTGTGTGTCCCCTTGTGCGTGGTTTCCTGTGTCCGTGGTTGTGTGGGTTGTGCATTGTGTGCCTCCTTCTGTGTCATATGAAGTGTGTGATCTGTCTGACCTCTGTGTGTCACGTTGTGTTATGCACTGTGCTCTGTGCTGTGTCCGTGACTTTCTGTATGTTTCGTGTGGTGAGTTTTGTGAGCTGCGTGTGTGTTGCGTGTGGTTCTGTTTATTGTGTGTGTTGTGACTGTTAATGGTCATGAAGGCACTGCAGCACTCAGACTACTGCCACGTGGCATTTTTCGCAGGACACGGGATTTCTTGAGAGGGGCTACAGTACAGTTTATGAGCATGACCTACAGTCTCCTTCTTCGGAAGGACCTGGGTGGCTTTCTCCATCAGCCACGTTTGTCAGTACAGTGCCCGGGAGAAGGGGCACACATCACTTTGCTTCTGGGATACATTATGCTGAATGCTTCCAAGGTGGTCAGCTCCCACCTCACAAAAAGTCACTCGCAGGCAGAGGCACCAAGCCAGGAGGGTGGAAGCTGCTCCCCTCACCGATCGCATTCTGTCTCTTGGGAAACGGTCACCACTGTTTTGCCATGGGGCCTGCAGGCCACACTGACGCAGTTTCAAAGTCCTCCACTGGAGTCCACGCTCTGCCTCACCCTGGAAAGGTCCATCAACGTAGGACAGCAAACACTCATTGTTCACGCATACGCTTTAGTGTATGTATAAACTTGAGGTTCTTTGTGCGTTGACCGTTTCCTTTGAAGCTTCCTGTGTTACGTGTTGTGTGTATGCTTTGTGTACAGTGCGCAATGTGTTGAGGGTGTGTGGTGTGCTGTGTTGTCCTTTACGTGATGTATGTGCGTGGTGGCCTTGTTTTGCTTGAACCTTGGGTGCAGAGATTGGAGCATGGATCACACGTTTCGTTATGTGGGCTGCGCGTGCAATGTGCGTGGTTTTGTGTTCCGTGTGTGTAGTTTGTGCTGTGCGCATCCTCTGCATTGCGTGTCGTGTTGTGTGTGTTTGCGGCCTGTGTTGTGCTGTGCGAGTGTCACCTTGTGTGTAATGCGTGTGCTGTGTTTTTGGCGTGGTATCTGATTTGTAAGTGTGTTGTTCTCTTTGGTTGTGGGCACTGATTGTGTCTTTCTGTCTTTACTTTTGAATGTACTGTGTCGGCTGCGTTGCGCGTGTTGTGTTTCTGTGTGGTGTGTTTCTGGTGGGTGCGTTGTGCTTAACATCTGTTGGGTGCAGTTTACGTGTATCCTGCTGTGCTTGTCCTCTGCGTGTTCCTCTGTGGGGCTGTGCGCTGTTTGTGCTCTTTGCATTGATTGCTCTCAGCTGTGCTGAGCGTGCTGCGTTGTAGTCGGTGTGTCCCCTCGTGCGTGATTTCCTGTGTCCGTGGTTGTGTGGGTTGTGCATTGTGTGCCTCCTTCTGTGTCATATGAAGTGTGTGATCTGTCTGACCTATGCGTGTCACGTTGTGTTATACACTGTGCTCTGTGCTGTGTCCGTGACTTTCTGTATGTTTCGTGTGGTGAGTTTTGTGAGCTGTGTGTGTGTGTTGCGTGTGGTTCTGTTTGTTGTGTGTGTTGTGACTCTTAATGGTCATGAGGACACTGCAGCACTCAGACTACTGCAACGTGGCATTTTTCGCAGGACACGGGATTTCCTGGGAGTGGGGCTACAGTACAGTTCATGAGCATGACCTGCAGTCTCCTACTTCGGAAGTACCTGGGTGGCTTTCTCCATCAGCCACGTGGGTCAGTACAGTGCCGGGGAGAAGGGGCACACGTCACTTTGGCTCTGGGTTTCATTATCCTGAATGCTTCCAAGGTGGTCAGCTCCCACCGCACCCAAAGTCACTCCGAGGGCAGAGGCACCAAGCCAGGAGGGAGGAAGCTGCTCCCCTCACCGAGCACATTCTGTCTTGGGAAACGGTCACCACTGTGTTGCCGTGGGGCCTGCAGGCCACACTGACGCAGTTTCAAAGTCCTCCACTGGAGTCCACGCTCTGCGTCACCCTGGAAAGGTCCATCAACGTAGGACAGCAAACACTCATTGTTCACGCATACGCTTTAGTGTATGTATAAACTTGAGGTTCTTTGTGCGTTGACCGTTTCCTTTGAAGCTTCCTGTGTTACGTGTTGTGTGTATGCTTTGTGTACAGCGCGCAGTGTGTTGAGGGTGTGTGGTGTGCTGTGTTGTCCTTTACGTGATGTATGTGCGTGGTGGCCTTGTTTTGGTTGAACCTTGGGTGCAGAGATTGGAGCATGAAGCACACGTTTCGTTATGTGGGCTGCGCGTGCAATGTGCGTGGTTTTGTGTTCTGTGTGTGTAGTTTGTGCTGTGCGCATCCTCTGCATTGCGTGTCGTGTTGTGTGTGTTTGCGGCCTGTGTTGTGCTGTGCGAGTGTCAGCTTGTGTGTAATGCGTGTGCTGTGTTTTTGGCGTGGTATCTGATTTGTAAGTGTTTTGTTCTCTTTGGTTGTGGGCACTGATTGTGTCTTTCTGTCTTTACTTTTGAATGTACTGTGTCGGCTGCGTTGCGCGTGTTGTGTTTCTGTGTGGTGTGTTTCTGGTGGGTGCGTTGTGCTTAACATCTGTTGGGTGCAGTTTACGTGTATCCTGCTGTGCTTGTCCTCTGCGTGTTCCTCTGTGGAGCTGTGCTCTGTTTGTGCTCTTTGCATTGATTGCTCTCAGCTGTGCTGAGCGTGCTGCGTTGTAGTCTGTGTGTCCCCTCGTGCGTGGTTTCCTGTGTCCGCGGTTGTGTGGGTTGTGCATTGTGTGCCTCCTTCTGTGTCATATGAAGTGTGTGATCTGTCTGACCTCTGTGTGTCACGTTGTGTTATGCACTGTGCTCTGTGCTGTGTCCGTGACTTTCTGTATGTTTCGTGTGGTGAGTTTTGTGAGCTGCGTGTGTGTTGCGTGTGGTTCTGTTTATTGTGTGTGTTGTGACTGTTAATGGTCATGAAGGCACTGCAGCACTCAGACTACTGCCACGTGGCATTTTTCGCAGGACACGGGATTTCTTGAGAGGGGCTACAGTACAGTTTATGAGCATGACCTACAGTCTCCTTCTTCGGAAGGACCTGGGTGGCTTTCTCCATCAGCCACGTTTGTCAGTACAGTGCCCGGGAGAAGGGGCACACATCACTTTGGTTCTGGGTTACATTATCCTGAATGCTTCCAAGGTGGTCAGCTCCCACCTCACAAAAAGTCACTCGCAGGCAGAGGCACCAAGCCAGGAGGGTGGAAGCTGCTCCCCTCACCGATCGCATTCTGTCTCTTGGGAAACGGTCACCACTGTTTTGCCGTGGGGCCTGCAGGCCACACTGACGCAGTTTCAAAGTCCTCCACTGGAGTCCACGCTCTGCCTCACCCTGGAAAGGTCCATCAACGTAGGACAGCAAACACTCATTGTTCACGCATACGCTTTAGTGTATGTATAAACTTGAGGTTCTTTGTGCGTTGACCGTTTCCTTTGAAGCTTCCTGTGTTACGTGTTGTGTGTAAGCTTTGTGTACAGCGCGCAGTGTGTTGAGGGTGTGTGGTGTGCTGTGTTGTCCTTTACGTGATGTATGTGCGTGGTGGCCTTGTTTTGGTTGAACCTTGGGTGCAGTGATTGGAGCATGAAGCACACGTTTCGTTATGTGGGCTGCGCGTGCAATGTGCGTGGTTTTGTGTTCTGTGTGTGTAGTTTGTGCTGTGCGCATCCTCTGCATTGCGTGTCGTGTTGTGTGTGTTTGCGGCCTGTGTTGTGCTGTGCGAGTGTCAGCTTGTGTGTAATGCGTGTGCTGTGTTTTTGGCGTGGTATCTGATTTGTAAGTGTGTTGTTCTCTTTGGTTGTGGGCACTGATTGTGTCTTTCTGTCTTTACTTTTGAATGTACTGTGTCGGCTGCGTTGCGCGTGTTGTGTTTCTGTGTGGTGTGTTTCAGGTGGGTGCGTTGTGCTTAACATCTGTTGGGTGCAGTTTACGTGTATCCTGCTGTGCTTGTCCTCTGCGTGTTCCTCTGTGGGGCTGTGCGCTGTTTGTGCTCTTTGCATTGATTGCTCTCAGCTGTGCTGAGCGTGCTGCGTTGTAGTCTGTGTGTCCCCTTGTGCGTGGTTTCCTGTGTCCGTGGTTGTGTGGGTTGTGCATTGTGTGCCTCCTTCTGTGTCATATGAAGTGTGTGATCTGTCTGACCTCTGTGTGTCACGTTGTGTTATGCACTGTGCTCTGTGCTGTGTCCGTGACTTTCTGTATGTTTCGTGTGGTGAGTTTTGTGAGCTGCGTGTGTGTTGCGTGTGGTTCTCTTTATTGTGTGTGTTGTGACTGTTAATGGTCATGAAGGCACTGCAGCACTCAGACTACTGCCACGTGGCATTTTTCGCAGGACACGGGATTTCTTGAGAGGGGCTACAGTACAGTTTATGAGCATGACCTACAGTCTCCTTCTTCGGAAGGACCTGGGTGGCTTTCTCCATCAGCCACGTTTGTCAGTACAGTGCCCGGGAGAAGGGGCACACATCACTTTGCTTCTGGGATACATTATCCTGAATGCTTCCAAGGTGGTCAGCTCCCACCTCACAAAAAGTCACTCGCAGGCAGAGGCACCAAGCCAGGAGGGTGGAAGCTGCTCCCCTCACCGATCGCATTCTGTCTCTTGGGAAACGGTCACCACTGTTTTGCCGTGGGGCCTGCAGGCCACACTGACGCAGTTTCAAAGTCCTCCACTGGAGTCCACGCTCTGCCTCACCCTGGAAAGGTCCATCAACGTAGGACAGCAAACACTCATTGTTCACGCATACGCTTTAGTGTATGTATAAACTTGAGGTTCTTTGTGCGTTGACCGTTTCCTTTGAAGCTTCCTGTGTTATGTGTTGTGTGTATGCTTTGTGTACAGCGCGCAGTGTGTTGAGGGTGTGTGGTGTGCTGTGTTGTCCTTTACGTGATGTATGTGCGTGGTGGCCTTGTTTTGCTTGAACCTTGGGTGCAGAGATTGGAGCATGAAGCACACGTTTCGTTATGTGGGCTGCGCGTGCAATGTGCGTGGTTTTGTGTTCTGTGTGTGTAGTTTGTGCTGTGCGCATCCTCTGCATTGCGTGTCGTGTTGTGTGTGTTTGCGGCCTGTGTTGTGCTGTGCGAGTGTCAGCTTGTGTGTAATGCGTGTGCTGTGTTTTTGGCGTGGTATCTGATTTGTAAGTGTGTTGTTCTCTTTGGTTGTGGGCACTGATTGTGTCTTTCTGTCTTTACTTTTGAATGTACTGTGTCGGCTGCGTTGCGCGTGTTGTGTTTCTGTGTGGTGTGTTTCTGGTGGGTGCGTTGTGCTTAACATCTGTTGGGTGCAGTTTACGTGTATCCTGCTGTGCTTGTCCTCTGCGTGTTCCTCTGTGGGGCTGTGCGCTGTTTGTGCTCTTTGCATTGATTGCTCTCAGCTGTGCTGAGCGTGCTGCGTTGTAGTCTGTGTGTCCCCTTGTGCGTGGTTTCCTGTGTCCGTGGTTGTGTGGGTTGTGCATTGTGTGCCTCCTTCTGTGTCATATGAAGTGTGTGATCTGTCTGACCTCTGTGTGTCACGTTGTGTTATGCACTGTGCTCTGTGCTGTGTCCGTGACTTTCTGTATGTTTCGTGTGGTGAGTTTTGTGAGCTGCGTGTGTGTTGCGTGTGGTTCTGTTTATTGTGTGTGTTGTGACTGTTAATGGTCATGAAGGCACTGCAGCACTCAGACTACTACCACGTGGCATTTTTCGCAGGACACGGGATTTCTTGAGAGGGGCTACAGTACAGTTTATGAGCATGACCTACAGTCTCCTTCTTCGGAAGGACCTGGGTGGCTTTCTCCATCAGCCACGTTTGTCAGTACAGTGCCCGGGAGAAGGGGCACACATCACTTTGCTTCTGGGATACATTATCCTGAATGCTTCCAAGGTGGTCAGCTCCCACCTCACAAAAAGTCACTCGCAGGCAGAGGCACCAAGCCAGGAGGGTGGAAGCTGCTCCCCTCACCGATCGCATTCTGTCTCTTGGGAAACGGTCACCACTGTTTTGCCGTGGGGCCTGCAGGCCACACTGACGCAGTTTCAAAGTCCTCCACTGGAGTCCACGCTCTGCCTCACCCTGGAAAGGTCCATCAACGTAGGACAGCAAACACTCATTGTTCACGCATACGCTTTAGTGTATGTATAAACTTGAGGTTCTTTGTGCGTTGACCGTTTCCTTTGAAGCTTCCTGTGTTACGTGTTGTGTGTATGCTTTGTGTACAGCGCGCAGTGTGTTGAGGGTGTGTGGTGTGCTGTGTTGTCCTTTACGTGATGTATGTGCGTGGTGGCCTTGTTTTGCTTGAACCTTGGGTGCAGAGATTGGAGCATGAAGCACACGTTTCGTTATGTGGGCTGCGCGTGCAATGTGCGTGGTTTTGTGTTCTGTGTGTGTAGTTTGTGCTGTGCGCATCCTCTGCATTGCGTGTCGTGTTGTGTGTGTTTGCGGCCTGTGTTGTGCTGTGCGAGTGTCAGCTTGTGTGTAATGCGTGTGCTGTGTTTTTGGCGTGGTATCTGATTTGTAAGTGTTTTGTTCTCTTTGGTTGTGGGCACTGATTGTGTCTTTCTGTCTTTACTTTTGAATGTACTGTGTCGGCTGCGTTGCGCGTGTTGTGTTTCTGTGTGGTGTGTTTCTGGTGGGTGCGTTGTGCTTAACATCTGTTGGGTGCAGTTTACGTGTATCCTGCTGTGCTTGTCCTCTGCGTGTTCCTCTGTGGAGCTGTGCTCTGTTTGTGCTCTTTGCATTGATTGCTCTCAGCTGTGCTGAGCGTGCTGCGTTGTAGTCTGTGTGTCCCCTCGTGCGTGGTTTCCTGTGTCCGCGGTTGTGTGGGTTGTGCATTGTGTGCCTCCTTCTGTGTCATATGAAGTGTGTGATCTGTCTGACCTCTGTGTGTCACGTTGTGTTATGCACTGTGCTCTGTGCTGTGTCCGTGACTTTCTGTATGTTTCGTGTGGTGAGTTTTGTGAGCTGCGTGTGTGTTGCGTGTGGTTCTGTTTATTGTGTGTGTTGTGACTGTTAATGGTCATGAAGGCACTGCAGCACTCAGACTACTGCCACGTGGCATTTTTCGCAGGACACGGGATTTCTTGAGAGGGGCTACAGTACAGTTTATGAGCATGACCTACAGTCTCCTTCTTCGGAAGGACCTGGGTGGCTTTCTCCATCAGCCACGTTTGTCAGTACAGTGCCCGGGAGAAGGGGCACACATCACTTTGGTTCTGGGTTACATTATCCTGAATGCTTCCAAGGTGGTCAGCTCCCACCTCAAAAAAGTCACTCGCAGGCAGAGGCACCAAGCCAGGAGGGTGGAAGCTGCTCCCCTCACCGATCGCATTCTGTCTCTTGGGAAACGGTCACCACTGTTTTGCCGTGGGGCCTGCAGGCCACACTGACGCAGTTTCAAAGTCCTCCACTGGAGTCCACGCTCTGCCTCACCCTGGAAAGGTCCATCAACGTAGGACAGCAAACACTCATTGTTCACGCATACGCTTTAGTGTATGTATAAACTTGAGGTTCTTTGTGCGTTGACCGTTTCCTTTGAAGCTTCCTGTGTTACGTGTTGTGTGTATGCTTTGTGTACAGCGCGCAGTGTGTTGAGGGTGTGTGGTGTGCTGTGTTGTCCTTTACGTGATGTATGTGCGTGGTGGCCTTGTTTTGCTTGAACCTTGGGTGCAGAGATTGGAGCATGAAGCACACGTTTCGTTATGTGGGCTGCGCGTGCAATGTGCGTGGTTTTGTGTTCTGTGTGTGTAGTTTGTGCTGTGCGCATCCTCTGCATTGCGTGTCGTGTTGTGTGTGTTTGCGGCCTGTGTTGTGCTGTGCGAGTGTCAGCTTGTGTGTAATGCGTGTGCTGTGTTTTTGGCGTGGTATCTGATTTGTAAGTGTGTTGTTCTCTTTGGTTGTGGGCACTGATTGTGTCTTTCTGTCTTTACTTTTGAATGTACTGTGTCGGCTGCGTTGCGCGTGTTGTGTTTCTGTGTGGTGTGTTTCTGGTGGGTGCGTTGTGCTTAACATCTGTTGGGTGCAGTTTACGTGTATCCTGCTGTGCTTGTCCTCTGCGTGTTCCTCTGTGGGGCTGTGCGCTGTTTGTGCTCTTTGCATTGATTGCTCTCAGCTGTGCTGAGCGTGCTGCGTTGTAGTCTGTGTGTCCCCTCGTGCGTGGTTTCCTGTGTCCGTGGTTGTGTGGGTTGTGCATTGTGTGCCTCCTTCTGTGTCATATGAAGTGTGTGATCTGTCTGACCTCTGTGTGTCACGTTGTGTTATGCACTGTGCTCTGTGCTGTGTCCGTGACTTTCTGTATGTTTCGTGTGGTGAGTTTTGTGAGCTGCGTGTGTGTTGCGTGTGGTTCTGTTTATTGTGTGTGTTGTGACTGTTAATGGTCATGAAGGCACTGCAGCACTCAGACTACTGCCACGTGGCATTTTTCGCAGGACACGGGATTTCTTGAGAGGGGCTACAGTACAGTTTATGAGCATGACCTACAGTCTCCTTCTTCGGAAGGACCTGGGTGGCTTTCTCCATCAGCCACGTTTGTCAGTACAGTGCCCGGGAGAAGGGGCACACATCACTTTGGTTCTGGGTTACATTATCCTGAATGCTTCCAAGGTGGTCAGCTCCCACTTCACAAAAAGTCACTCGCAGGCAGAGGCACCAAGCCAGGAGGGTGGAAGCTGCTCCCCTCACCGATCGCATTCTGTCTCTTGGGAAACGGTCACCACTGTGTTGCCGTGGGGCCTGCAGGCCACACTGACGCAGTTTCAAAGTCCTCCACTGGAGTCCACGCTCTGCGTCACCCTGGAAAGGTCCATCAACGTCGGACAGCAAACACTCATTGTTCACGCATACGCTTTAGTGTATGTATAAACTTGAGGTTCTTTGTGCGTTGACCGTTTCCTTTGAAGCTTCCTGTGTTACGTGTTGTGTGTATGCTTTGTGTACAGCGCGCAGTGTGTTGAGGGTGTGTGGTGTGCTGTGTTGTCCTTTACGTGATGTATGTGCGTGGTGGCCTTGTTTTGCTTGAACCTTGGGTGCAGAGATTGGAGCATGAAGCACACGTTTCGTTATGTGGGCTGCGCGTGCAATGTGCGTGGTTTTGTGTTCTGTGTGTGTAGTTTGTGCTGTGCGCATCCTCTGCATTGCGTGTCGTGTTGTGTGTGTTTGCGGCCTGTGTTGTGCTGTGCGAGTGTCAGCTTGTGTGTAATGCGTGTGCTGTGTTTTTGGCGTGGTATCTGATTTGTAAGTGTGTTGTTCTCTTTGGTTGTGGGCACTGATTGTGTCTTTCTGTCTTTACTTTTGAATGTACTGTGTCGGCTGCGTTGCGCGTGTTGTGTTTCTGTGTGGTGTGTTTCTGGTGGGTGCGTTGTGCTTAACATCTGTTGGGTGCAGTTTACGTGTATCCTGCTGTGCTTGTCCTCTGCGTGTTCCTCTGTGGGGCTGTGCGCTGTTTGTGCTCTTTGCATTGATTGCTCTCAGCTGTGCTGAGCGTGCTGCGTTGTAGTCTGTGTGTCCCCTTGTGCGTGGTTTCCTGTGTCCGTGGTTGTGTGGGTTGTGCATTGTGTGCCTCCTTCTGTGTCATATGAAGTGTGTGATCTGTCTGACCTCTGTGTGTCACGTTGTGTTATGCACTGTGCTCTGTGCTGTGTCCGTGACTTTCTGTATGTTTCGTGTGGTGAGTTTTGTGAGCTGCGTGTGTGTTGCGTGTGGTTCTGTTTATTGTGTGTGTTGTGACTGTTAATGGTCATGAAGGCACTGCAGCACTCAGACTACTGCCACGTGGCATTTTTCGCAGGACACGGGATTTCTTGAGAGGGGCTACAGTACAGTTTATGAGCATGACCTACAGTCTCCTTCTTCGGAAGGACCTGGGTGGCTTTCTCCATCAGCCACGTTTGTCAGTACAGTGCCCGGGAGAAGGGGCACACATCACTTTGGTTCTGGGTTACATTATCCTGAATGCTTCCAAGGTGGTCAGCTCCCACCTCACAAAAAGTCACTCGCAGGCAGAGGCACCAAGCCAGGAGGGTGGAAGCTGCTCCCCTCACCGATCGCATTCTGTCTCTTGGGAAACGGTCACCACTGTTTTGCCGTGGGGCCTGCAAGCCACACTGACGCAGTTTCAAAGTCCTCCACTGGAGTCCACGCTCTGCCTCACCCTGGAAAGGTCCATCAACGTAGGACAGCAAACACTCATTGTTCACGCATACGCTTTAGTGTATGTATAAACTTGAGGTTCTTTGTGCGTTGACCGTTTCCTTTGAAGCTTCCTGTGTTACGTGTTGTGTGTATGCTTTGTGTACAGTGCGCAATGTGTTGAGGGTGTGTGGTGTGCTGTGTTGTCCTTTACGTGATGTATGTGCGTGGTGGCCTTGTTTTGCTTGAACCTTGGGTGCAGAGATTGGAGCATGAAGCACACGTTTCGTTATGTGGGCTGCGCGTGCAATGTGCGTGGTTTTGTGTTCTGTGTGTGTAGTTTGTGCTGTGCGCATCCTCTGCATTGCGTGTCGTGTTGTGTGTGTTTGCGGCCTGTGTTGTGCTGTGCGAGTGTCAGCTTGTGTGTAATGCGTGTGCTGTGTTTTTGGCGTGGTATCTGATTTGTAAGTGTGTTGTTCTCTTTGGTTGTGGGCACTGATTGTGTCTTTCTGTCTTTACTTTTGAATGTACTGTGTCGGCTGCGTTGCGCGTGTTGTGTTTCTGTGTGGTGTGTTTCTGGTGGGTGCGTTGTGCTTAACATCTGTTGGGTGCAGTTTACGTGTATCCTGCTGTGCTTGTCCTCTGCGTGTTCCTCTGTGGGGCTGTGCGCTGTTTGTGCTCTTTGCATTGATTGCTCTCAGCTGTGCTGAGCGTGCTGCGTTGTAGTCGGTGTGTCCCCTCGTGCGTGGTTTCCTGTGTCCGTGGTTGTGTGGGTTGTGCATTGTGTGCCTCCTTCTGTGTCATATGAAGTGTGTGATCTGTCTGACCTTTGTGTGTCACGTTGTGTTATACACTGTGCTCTGTGCTGTGTCCGTGACTTTCTGTATGTTTCGTGTGGTGAGTTTTGTGAGCTGTGTGTGTGTGTTGCGTGTGGTTCTGTTTGTTGTGTGTGTTGTGACTCTTAATGGTCATGAGGACACTGCAGCACTCAGACTACTGCAACGTGGCATTTTTCGCAGGACACGGGATTTCCTGGGAGTGGGGCTACAGTACAGTTCATGACCATGACCTGCAGTCTCCTACTTCGGAAGTACCTGGGTGGCTTTCTCCATCAGCCACGTGGTTCAGTACAGTGCCGGGGAGAAGGGGCACATGTCACTTTGGCTCTGGGTTTCATTATCCTGAATGCTTCCAAGGTGGTCAGCTCCCACCGCACCCAAAGTCACTCCCAGGGCAGAGGCACCAAGCCAGGAGGGAGGAAGCTGCTCCCCTCACCGAGCACATTCTGTCTTGGGAAACGGTCACCACTGTGTTGCCGTGGGGCCTGCAGGCCACACTGACGCAGTTTCAAAGTCCTCCACTGGAGTCCACGCTCTGCCTCACCCTGGAAAGGTCCATCAACGTAGGACAGCAAACGCTCATTGTTCACGCATATGCTTTAGTGTATGTATAAACTTGAGGTTCTTTGTGCGTTGACCGTTTCCTTTGAAGCTTCCTGTGCTACGCGTTGTGTGTATGCTTTGTGTACAGCGCGCAGTGTGTTGAGGGTGTGTGGTGTGCTGTGTTGTCCTTTACGTGATGTATGTGCATGGTGGACTTGTTTTGCTTGAACCTTGGGTGCAGAGATTGGAGCATGGATCACACGTTTCGTTATGTGGGCTGAGCGTGCAATGTGCGTGGTTTTGTGTTCTGTGTGTGTAGTTTGCGCTGTGCGCATCCTCTGCATTGCGTGTCGTGTTGTGTGTGTTTGCGGTCTGTGTTGTGCTGTGCGAGTGTCAGCTTGTGTGTAATGCGTGTGCTGTTTTTGACGTGTTCTCTGATTTGTAAGTGTGTTGTGCTCTTAGGTTGTGGGCACTGATTGTGTCTTTCTGTCTTTACTTTTGAATGTACTGTGTCGGCTGCGTTGCGCGTGTTGTGTTTCTGGTTGGTGTGTTTCTGGTGGGTGCGTTGTGCTTAACATCTGTTGGGTGCAGTTTATGTGTATCCTGCTGTGCTTGTCCTCTGCGTGTTCCTCTGTGGGGCTGTGCGCTGTTTGTGCTCTTTGCATTGATTGCTCTCAGCTGTGCTGAGCGTGCTGCGTTGTAGTCTGTGTGTCCCCTCGTGCGTGGTTTCCTGTGTCCGTGGTTGTGTGGGTTGTGCATTGTGTGCCTCCTTCTGTGTCATATGAAGTGTGTGATCTGTCTGACCTCTGTGTGTCACGTTGTGTTATGCACTGTGCTCTGTGCTGTGTCCGTGACTTTCTGTATGTTTCGTGTGGTGAGTTTTGTGAGCTGCGTGTGTGTTGCGTGTGGTTCTGTTTATTGTGTGTGTTGTGACTGTTAATGGTCATGAAGGCACTGCAGAACTCAGACTACTGCCACGTGGCATTTTTCGCAGGACACGGGATTTCTTGAGAGGGGCTACAGTACAGTTTATGAGCATGACCTGCAGTCTCCTTCTTCGGAAGGACCTGGGTGGCTTTCTCCATCAGCCACGTTTGTCAGTACAGTGCCCGGGAGAAGGGGCACACATCACTTTGGTTCTGGGTTACATTATCCTGAATGCTTCCAAGGTGGTCAGCTCCCACCTCACAAAAAGTCACTCGCAGGCAGAGGCACCAAGCCAGGAGGGTGGAAGCTGCTCCCCTCACCGATCGCATTCTGTCTCTTGGGAAACGGTCACCACTGTTTTGCCGTGGGGCCTGCAGGCCACACTGACGCAGTTTCAAAGTCCTCCACTGGAGTCCACGCTCTGCCTCACCCTGGAAAGGTCCATCAACGTAGGACAGCAAACACTCATTGTTCACGCATACGCTTTAGTGTATGTATAAACTTGAGGTTCTTTGTGCGTTGACCGTTTCCTTTGAAGCTTCCTGTGTTACGTGTTGTGTGTATGCTTTGTGAACAGTGCGCAATGTGTTGAGGGTGTGTGGTGTGCTGTGTTGTCCTTTACGTGATGTATGTGCGTGGTGGCCTTGTTTTGCTTGAACCTTGGTTGCAGAGATTGGAGCATGAAGCACACGTTTCTTTATGTGGGCTGCGCGTGCAATGTGCGTGGTTTTGTGTTCTGTGTGTGTAGTTTGTGCTGTGCGCATCCTCTGCATTGCGTGTCGTGTTGTCTGTGTTTGCGGCCTGTGTTGTGCTGTGCGAGTGTCAGCTTGTGTGTAATGCGTGTGCTGTGTTTTTGGCGTGGTATCTGATTTGTAAGTGTGTTGTTCTCTTTGGTTGTGGGCACTGATTGTGTCTTTCTGTCTTTACTTTTGAATGTACTGTGTCGGCTGCGTTGCGCGTGTTGTGTTTCTGTGTGGTGTGTTTCTGGTGGGTGCGTTGTGCTTAACATCTGTTGGGTGCAGTTTACGTGTATCCTGCTGTGCTTGTCCTCTGCGTGTTCCTCTGTGGGGCTGTGCGCTGTTTGTGCTCTTTGCATTGATTGCTCTCAGCTGTGCTGAGCGTGCTGCGTTGTAGTCTGTGTGTCCCCTCGTGCGTGGTTTCCTGTGTCCGTGGTTGTGTGGGTTGTGCATTGTGTGCCTCCTTCTGTGTCATATGAAGTGTGTGATCTGTCTGACCTCTGTGTGTCACGTTGTGTTATACACTGTGCACTGTGCTGTGTCCGTGACTTTCTGTATGTTTCGTGTGGTGAGTTTTGTGAGCTGTGTGTGTGTGTTGCGTGTGGTTCTGTTTGTTGTGTGTGTTGTGACTCTTAATGGTCATGAGGACACTGCAGCACTCAGACTACTGCAACGTGGCATTTTTCGCAGGACACGGGATTTCCTGGGAGTGGGGCTACAGTACAGTTCATGAGCATGACCTGCAGTCTCCTACTTCGGAAGTACCTGGGTGGCTTTCTCCATCAGCCACGTGGGTCAGTACAGTGCCGGGGAGGAGGGGCACACGTCACTTTGGCTCTGGGTTTCATTATCCTGAATGCTTCCAAGGTGGTCAGCTCCCACCGCACCCAAAGTCACTCCCAGGGCAGAGGCACCAAGCCAGGAGGGAGGAAGCTGCTCCCCTCACCGAGCACATTCTGTCTTGGGAAACGGTCACCACTGTGTTGCCGTGGGGCCTGCAGGCCACACTGACGCAGTTTCAAAGTCCTCCACTGGAGTCCACGCTCTGCCTCACCCTGGAAAGGTCCATCAACGTAGGACAGCAAACGCTCATTGTTCACGCATATGCTTTAGTGTATGTATAAACTTGAGGTTCTTTGTGCGTTGACCGTTTCCTTTGAAGCTTCCTGTGCTACGCGTTGTGTGTATGCTTTGTGTACAGCGCGCAGTGTGTTGAGGGTGTGTGGTGTGCTGTGTTGTCCTTTACGTGATGTATGTGCATGGTGGACTTGTTTTGCTTGAACCTTGGGTGCAGAGATTGGAGCATGGATCACACGTTTCGTTATGTGGGCTGAGCGTGCAATGTGCGTGGTTTTGTGTTCTGTGTGTGTAGTTTGCGCTGTGCGCATCCTCTGCATTGCGTGTCGTGTTGTGTGTGTTTGCGGTCTGTGTTGTGCTGTGCGAGTGTCAGCTTGTGTGTAATGCGTGTGCTGTTTTTGACGTGTTCTCTGATTTGTAAGTGTGTTGTGCTCTTAGGTTGTGGGCACTGATTGTGTCTTTCTGTCTTTACTTTTGAATGTACTGTGTCGGCTGCGTTGCGCGTGTTGTGTTTCTGGTTGGTGTGTTTCTGGTGGGTGCGTTGTGCTTAACATCTGTTGGGTGCAGTTTATGTGTATCCTGCTGTGCTTGTCCTCTGCGTGTTCCTCTGTGGGGCTGTGCGCTGTTTGTGCTCTTTGCATTGATTGCTCTCAGCTGTGCTGAGCGTGCTGCGTTGTAGTCTGTGTGTCCCCTCGTGCGTGGTTTCCTGTGTCCGTGGTTGCGTGGGTTGTGCATTGTGTGCCTCCTTCTGTGTCATATGAAGTGTGTGATCTGTCTGACCTCTGTGTGTCACGTTGTGTTATGCACTGTGCTCTGTGCTGTGTCCGTGACTTTCTGTATGTTTCGTGTGGTGAGTTTTGTGAGCTGCGTGTGTGTTGCGTGTGGTTCTGTTTATTGTGTGTGTTGTGACTGTTAATGGTCATGAAGGCACTGCAGAACTCAGACTACTGCCACGTGGCATTTTTCGCAGGACACGGGATTTCTTGAGAGGGGCTACAGTACAGTTTATGAGCATGACCTGCAGTCTCCTTCTTCGGAAGGACCTGGGTGGCTTTCTCCATCAGCCACGTTTGTCAGTACAGTGCCCGGGAGAAGGGGCACACATCACTTTGGTTCTGGGTTACATTATCCTGAATGCTTCCAAGGTGGTCAGCTCCCACCTCACAAAAAGTCACTCGCAGGCAGAGGCACCAAGCCAGGAGGGTGGAAGCTGCTCCCCTCACCGATCGCATTCTGTCTCTTGGGAAACGGTCACCACTGTTTTGCCGTGGGGCCTGCAGGCCACACTGACGCAGTTTCAAAGTCCTCCACTGGAGTCCACGCTCTGCCTCACCCTGGAAAGGTCCATCAACGTAGGACAGCAAACACTCATTGTTCACGCATACGCTTTAGTGTATGTATAAACTTGAGGTTCTTTGTGCGTTGACCGTTTACTTTGAAGCTTCCTGTGTTACGTGTTGTGTGTATGCTTTGTGAACAGTGCGCAATGTGTTGAGGGTGTGTGGTGTGCTGTGTTGTCCTTTACGTGATGTATGTGCGTGGTGGCCTTGTTTTGCTTGAACCTTGGGTGCAGAGATTGGAGCATGAAGCACACGTTTCTTTATGTGGGCTGCGCGTGCAATGTGCGTGGTTTTGTGTTCTGTGTGTGTAGTTTGTGCTGTGCGCATCCTCTGCATTGCGTGTCGTGTTGTCTGTGTTTGCGGCCTGTGTTGTGCTGTGCGAGTGTCAGCTTGTGTGTAATGCGTGTGCTGTGTTTTTGGCGTGGTATCTGATTTGTAAGTGTGTTGTTCTCTTTGGTTGTGGGCACTGATTGTGTCTTTCTGTCTTTACTTTTGAATGTACTGTGTCGGCTGCATTGCGCGTGTTGTGTTTCTGTGTGGTGTGTTTCTGGTGGGTGCGTTGTGCTTAACATCTGTTGGGTGCAGTTTACGTGTATCCTGCTGTGCTTGTCCTCTGCGTGTTCCTCTGTGGGGCTGTGCGCTGTTTGTGCTCTTTGCATTGATTGCTCTCAGCTGTGCTGAGCCTGCTGCGTTGTAGTCGGTGTGTCCCCTCGTGCGTGGTTTCCTGTGTCCGTGGTTGTGTGGGTTGTGCATTGTGTGCCTCCTTCTGTGTCATATGAAGTGTGTGATCTGTCTGACCTCTGTGTGTCACGTTGTGTTATACACTGTGCACTGTGCTGTGTCCGTGACTTTCTGTATGTTTCGTGTGGTGAGTTTTGTGAGCTGTGTGTGTGTGTTGCGTGTGGTTCTGTTTGTTGTGTGTGTTGTGACTCTTAATTTTCATGAGGACACTGCAGCACTCAGACTACTGCAACGTGGCATTTTTCGCAGACACGGGATTTCCTGGGAGTGGGGCTACAGTACAGTTCATGAGCATGACCTGCAGTCTCCTACTTCGGAAGTACCTGGGTGGCTTTCTCCATCAGCCACGTGGGTCAGTACAGTGCCGGGGAGGAGGGGCACACGTCACTTTGGCTCTGGGTTTCATTATCAAGAATGCTTCCAAGGTGGTCAGCTCCCACCGCACCCAAAGTCACTCCCAGGGCAGAGGCACCAAGCCAGGAGGGAGGAAGCTGCTCCCCTCACCGAGCACATTCTGTCTTGGGAAACGGTCACCACTGTGTTGCCGTGGGGCCTGCAGGCCACACTGACGCAGTTTCAAAGTCCTCCACTGGAGTCCACGCTCTGCGTCACCCTGGAAAGGTCCATCAACGTAGGACAGCAAACACTCATTGTTCACGCATACGCTTTAGTGTATGTATAAACTTGAGGTTCTTTGTGCGTTGACCGTTTCCTTTGAAGCTTCCTGTGTTACGTGTTGTGTGTATGCTTTGTGTACAGCGCGCAGTGTGTTGAGGGTGTGTGGTGTGCTGTGTTGTCCTTTACGTGATGTATGTGCGTGGTGGCCTTGTTTTGCTTGAACCTTGGGTGCAGAGATTGGAGCATGAAGCACACGTTTCGTTATGTGGGCTGCGCGTGCAATATGCGTGGTTTTGTGTTCTGTGTGTGTAGTTTGTGCTGTGCGCATCCTCTGCATTGCGTGTCGTGTTGTGTGTGTTTGCGGCCTGTGTTGTGCTGTGCGAGTGTCAGCTTGTGTGTAATGCGTGTGCTGTGTTTTTGGCGTGGTATCTGATTTGTAAGTGTGTTGTTCTCTTTGGTTGTGGGCACTGATTGTGTCTTTCTGTCTTTACTTTTGAATGTACTGTGTCGGCTGCGTTGCGCGTGTTGTGTTTCTGTGTGGTGTGTTTCTGGTGGGTGCGTTGTGCTTAACATCTGTTGGGTGCAGTTTACGTGTATCCTGCTGTGCTTGTCCTCTGCGTGTTCCTCTGTGGGGCTGTGCGCTGTTTGTGCTCTTTGCATTGATTGCTCTCAGCTGTGCTGAGCGTGCTGCGTTGTAGTCTGTGTGTCCCCTTGTGCGTGGTTTCCTGTGTCCGTGGTTGTGTGGGTTGTGCATTGTGTGCCTCCTTCTGTGTCATATGAAGTGTGTGATCTGTCTGACCTCTGTGTGTCACGTTGTGTTATGCACTGTGCTCTGTGCTGTGTCCGTGACTTTCTGTATGTTTCGTGTGGTGAGTTTTGTGAGCTGCGTGTGTGTTGCGTGTGGTTCTGTTTATTGTGTGTGTTGTGACTGTTAATGGTCATGAAGGCACTGCAGCACTCAGACTACTGCCACGTGGCATTTTTCGCAGGACACGGGATTTCTTGAGAGGGGCTACAGTACAGTTTATGAGCATGACCTACAGTCTCCTTCTTCGGAAGGACCTGGGTGGCTTTCTCCATCAGCCACGTTTGTCAGTACAGTGCCCGGGAGAAGGGGCACACATCACTTTGGTTCTGGGTTACATTATCCTGAATGCTTCCAAGGTGGTCAGCTCCCACCTCACAAAAAGTCACTCGCAGGCAGAGGCACCAAGCCAGGAGGGTGGAAGCTGCTCCCCTCACCGATCGCATTCTGTCTCTTGGGAAACGGTCACCACTGTTTTGCCGTGGGGCCTGCAGGCCACACTGACGCAGTTTCAAAGTCCTCCACTGGAGTCCACGCTCTGCCTCACCCTGGAAAGGTCCATCAACGTAGGACAGCAAACACTCATTGTTCACGCATACGCTTTAGTGTATGTATAAACTTGAGGTTCTTTGTGCGTTGACCGTTTCCTTTGAAGCTTCCTGTGTTACGTGTTGTGTGTATGCTTTGTGTACAGTGCGCAATGTGTTGAGGGTGTGTGGTGTGCTGTGTTGTCCTTTACGTGATGTATGTGCGTGGTGGCCTTGTTTTGCTTGAACCTTGGGTGCAGAGATTGGAGCATGAAGCACACGTTTCGTTATGTGGGCTGCGCGTGCAATGTGCGTGGTTTTGTGTTCTGTGTGTGTAGTTTGTGCTGTGCGCATCCTCTGCATTGCGTGTCGTGTTGTGTGTGTTTGCGGCCTGTGTTGTGCTGTGCGAGTGTCAGCTTGTGTGTAATGCGTGTGCTGTGTTTTTGGCGTGGTATCTGATTTGTAAGTGTGTTGTTCTCTTTGGTTGTGGGCACTGATTGTGTCTTTCTGTCTTTACTTTTGAATGTACTGTGTCGGCTGCGTTGCGCGTGTTGTGTTTCTGTGTGGTGTGTTTCTGGTGGGTGCGTTGTGCTTAACATCTGTTGGGTGCAGTTTACGTGTATCCTGCTGTGCTTGTCCTCTGCGTGTTCCTCTGAGGGGCTGTGCGCTGTTTGTGCTCTTTGCATTGATTGCTCTCAGCTGTGCTGAGCGTGCTGCGTTGTAGTCGGTGTGTCCCCTCGTGCGTGGTTTCCTGTGTCCGTGGTTGTGTGGGTTGTGCATTGTGTGCCTCCTTCTGTGTCATATGAAGTGTGTGATCTGTCTGACCTCTGTGTGTCACGTTGTGTTATACACTGTGCTCTGTGCTGTGTCCGTGACTTTCTGTATGTTTCGTGTGGTGAGTTTTGTGAGCTGTGTGTGTGTGTTGCGTGTGGTTCTGTTTGTTGTGTGTGTTGTGACTCTTAATGGTCATGAGGACACTGCAGCACTCAGACTACTGCAACGTGGCATTTTTCGCAGGACACGGGATTTCCTGGGAGTGGGGCTACAGTACAGTTCATGAGCATGACCTGCAGTCTCCTACTTCGGAAGTACCTGGGTGGCTTTCTCCATCAGCCACGTGGTTCAGTACAGTGCCGGGGATAAGGGGCACATGTCACTTTGGCTCTGGGTTTCATTATCCTGAATGCTTCCAAGGTGGTCAGCTCCCACCGCACCCAAAGTCACTCCCAGGGCAGAGGCACCAAGCCAGGAGGGAGGAAGCTGCTCCCCTCACCGAGCACATTCTGTCTTGGGAAACGGTCACCACTGTGTTGCCGTGGGGCCTGCAGGCCACACTGACGCAGTTTCAAAGTCCTCCACTGGAGTCCACGCTCTGCCTCACCCTGGAAAGGTCCATCAACGTAGGACAGCAAACGCTCATTGTTCACGCATATGCTTTAGTGTATGTATAAACTTGAGGTTCTTTGTGCGTTGACCGTTTCCTTTGAAGCTTCCTGTGCTACGCGTTGTGTGTATGCTTTGTGTACAGCGCGCAGTGTGTTGAGGGTGTGTGGTGTGCTGTGTTGTCCTTTACGTGATGTATGTGCATGGTGGACTTGTTTTGCTTGAACCTTGGGTGCAGAGATTGGAGCATGGATCACACGTTTCGTTATGTGGGCTGAGCGTGCAATGTGCGTGGTTTTGTGTTCTGTGTGTGTAGTTTGCGCTGTGCGCATCCTCTGCATTGCGTGTCGTGTTGTGTGTGTTTGCGGTCTGTGTTGTGCTGTGCGAGTGTCAGCTTGTGTGTAATGCGTGTGCTGTTTTTGACGTGTTCTCTGATTTGTAAGTGTGTTGTGCTCTTAGGTTGTGGGCACTGATTGTGTCTTTCTGTCTTTACTTTTGAATGTACTGTGTCGGCTGCGTTGCGCGTGTTGTGTTTCTGGTTGGTGTGTTTCTGGTGGGTGCGTTGTGCTTAACATCTGTTGGGTGCAGTTTATGTGTATCCTGCTGTGCTTGTCCTCTGCGTGTTCCTCTGTGGGGCTGTGCGCTGTTTGTGCTCTTTGCATTGATTGCTCTCAGCTGTGCTGAGCGTGCTGCGTTGTAGTCTGTGTGTCCCCTCGTGCGTGGTTTCCTGTGTCCGTGGTTGTGTGGGTTGTGCATTGTGTGCCTCCTTCTGTGTCATATGAAGTGTGTGATCTGTCTGACCTCTGTGTGTCACGTTGTGTTATGCACTGTGCTCTGTGCTGTGTCCGTGACTTTCTGTATGTTTCGTGTGGTGAGTTTTGTGAGCTGCGTGTGTGTTGCGTGTGGTTCTGTTTATTGTGTGTGTTGTGACTGTTAATGGTCATGAAGGCACTGCAGAACTCAGACTACTGCCACGTGGCATTTTTCGCAGGACACGGGATTTCTTGAGAGGGGCTACAGTACAGTTTATGAGCATGACCTGCAGTCTCCTTCTTCGGAAGGACCTGGGTGGCTTTCTCCATCAGCCACGTTTGTCAGTACAGTGCCCGGGAGAAGGGGCACACATCACTTTGGTTCTGGGTTACATTATCCTGAATGCTTCCAAGGTGGTCAGCTCCCACCTCACAAAAAGTCACTCGCAGGCAGAGGCACCAAGCCAGGAGGGTGGAAGCTGCTCCCCTCACCGATCGCATTCTGTCTCTTGGGAAACGGTCACCACTGTTTTGCCGTGGGGCCTGCAGGCCACACTGACGCAGTTTCAAAGTCCTCCACTGGAGTCCACGCTCTGCCTCACCCTGGAAAGGTCCATCAACGTAGGACAGCAAACACTCATTGTTCACGCATACGCTTTAGTGTATGTATAAACTTGAGGTTCTTTGTGCGTTGACCGTTTCCTTTGAAGCTTCCTGTGTTACGTGTTGTGTGTATGCTTTGTGAACAGTGCGCAATGTGTTGAGGGTGTGTGGTGTGCTGTGTTGTCCTTTACGTGATGTATGTGCGTGGTGGCCTTGTTTTGCTTGAACCTTGGGTGCAGAGATTGGAGCATGAAGCACACGTTTCTTTATGTGGGCTGCGCGTGCAATGTGCGTGGTTTTGTGTTCTGTGTGTGTAGTTTGTGCTGTGCGCATCCTCTGCATTGCGTGTCGTGTTGTCTGTGTTTGCGGCCTGTGTTGTGCTGTGCGAGTGTCAGGTTGTGTGTAATGCGTGTGCTGTGTTTTTGGCGTGGTATCTGATTTGTAAGTGTGTTGTTCTCTTTGGTTGTGGGCACTGATTGTGTCTTTCTGTCTTTACTTTTGAATGTACTGTGTCGGCTGCGTTGCGCGTGTTGTGTTTCTGTGTGGTGTGTTTCTGGTGGGTGCGTTGTGCTTAACATCTGTTGGGTGCAGTTTACGTGTATCCTGCTGTGCTTGTCCTCTGCGTGTTCCTCTGTGGGGCTGTGCGCTGTTTGTGCTCTTTGCATTGATTGCTCTCAGCTGTGCTGAGCCTGCTGCGTTGTAGTCGGTGTGTCCCCTCGTGCGTGGTTTCCTGTGTCCGTGGTTGTGTGGGTTGTGCATTGTGTGCCTCCTTCTGTGTCATATGAAGTGTGTGATCTGTCTGACCTCTGTGTGTCACGTTGTGTTATACACTGTGCACTGTGCTGTGTCCGTGACTTTCTGTATGTTTCGTGTGGTGAGTTTTGTGAGCTGTGTGTGTGTGTTGCGTGTGGTTCTGTTTGTTGTGTGTGTTGTGACTCTTAATGGTCATGAGGACACTGCAGCACTCAGACTACTGCAACGTGGCATTTTTCGCAGGACACGGGATTTCCTGGGAGTGGGGCTACAGTACAGTTCATGAGCATGACCTGCAGTCTCCTACTTCGGAAGTACCTGGGTGGCTTTCTCCATCACCCACGTGGGTCAGTACAGTGCCGGGGAGGAGGGGCACACGTCACTTTGGCTCTGGGTTTCATTATCAAGAATGCTTCCAAGGTGGTCAGCTCCCACCGCACCCAAAGTCACTCCCAGGGCAGAGGCACCAAGCCAGGAGGGAGGAAGCTGCTCCCCTCACCGAGCACATTCTGTCTTGGGGAACGGTCACCACTGTGTTGCCGTGGGGCCTGCAGGCCACACTGACGCAGTTTCAAAGTCCTCCACTGGAGTCCACGCTCTGCGTCACCCTGAAAGGTCCATCAACGTAGGACAGCAAACACTCATTGTTCACGCATACGCTTTAGTGTATGTATAAACTTGAGGTTCTTTGTGCGTTGACCGTTTCCTTTGAAGCTTCCTGTGTTACGTGTTGTGTGTATGCTTTGTGTACAGCGCGCAGTGTGTTGAGGGTGTGTGGTGTGCTGTGTTGTCCTTTACGTGATGTATGTGCGTGGTGGCCTTGTTTTGGTTGAACCTTGGGTGCAGAGATTGGAGCATGAAGCACACGTTTCGTTATGTGGGCTGCGCGTGCAATGTGCGTGGTTTTGTGTTCTGTGTGTGTAGTTTGTGCTGTGCGCATCCTCTGCATTGCGTGTCGTGTTGTGTGTGTTTGCGGCCTGTGTTGTGCTGTGCGAGTGTCAGCTTGTGTGTAATGCGTGTGCTTTGTTTTTGGCGTGGTATCTGATTTGTAAGTGTGTTGTTCTCATTGGTTGTGGGCACTGATTGTGTCTTTCTGTCTTTACTTTTGAATGTACTGTGTCGGCTGCGTTGCGCGTGTTGTGTTTCTGTGTGGTGTGTTTCTGGTGGGTGCGTTGTGCTTAACATCTGTTGGGTGCAGTTTACGTGTATCCTGCTGTGCTTGTCCTCTGCGTGTTCCTCTGTGGGGCTGTGCGCTGTTTGTGCTCTTTGCATTGATTGCTCTCAGCTGTGCTGAGCGTGCTGCGTTGTAGTCTGTGTGTCCCCTCGTGCGTGGTTTCCTGTGTCCGTGGTTGTGTGGGTTGTGCATTGTGTGCCTCCTTCTGTGTCATATGAAGTGTGTGATCTGTCTGACCTCTGTGCGTCACGTTGTGTTATACACTGTGCTCTGTGCTGTGTCCGTGACTTTCTGTATGTTTCGTGTGGTGAGTTTTGTGAGCTGTGTGTGTGTGTTGCGTGTGGTTCTGTTTGTTGTGTGTGTTGTGACTCTTAATGGTCATGAGGACACTGCAGCACTCAGACTACTGCAACGTGGCATTTTTCGCAGGACACGGGATTTCCTGGGAGTGGGGCTACAGTACAGTTCATGAGCATGACCTGCAGTCTCCTACTTCGGAAGTACCTGGGTGGCTTTCTCCATCAGCCACGTGGTTCAGTACAGTGCCGGGGAGAAGGGGCACATGTCACTTTGGCTCTGGGTTTCATTATCCTGAATGCTTCCAAGGTGGTCAGCTCCCACCGCACCCAAAGTCACTCCGAGGGCAGAGGCACCAAGCCAGGAGGGAGGAAGCTGCTCCCCTCACCGAGCACATTCTGTCTTGGGAAACGGTCACCACTGTGTTGCCGTGGGGCCTGCAGGCCACACTGACGCAGTTTCAAAGTCCTCCACTGGAGTCCACGCTCTGCCTCACCCTGGAAATGTCCATCAACGTAGGACAGCAAAGAGTCATTGTTCACGCATATGCTTTAGTGTATGTATAAACTTGAGGTTCTTTGTGCGTTGACCGTTTCCTTTGAAGCTTCCTGTGCTACGCGTTGTGTGTATGCTTTGTGTACAGCGCGCAGTGTGTTGAGGGTGTGTGGTGTGCTGTGTTGTCCTTTACGTGATGTATGTGCATGGTGGCCTTGTTTTGCTTGAACCTTGGGTGCAGAGATTGGAGCATGGATCACACGTTTCGTTATGTGGGCTGAGCGTGCAATGTGCGTGGTTTTGTGTTCTGTGTGTGTAGTTTGCGCTGTGCGCATCCTCTGCATTGCGTGTCGTGTTGTGTGTGTTTGCGGTCTGTGTTGTGCTGTGCGAGTGTCAGCTTGTGTGTAATGCGTGTGCTGTTTTTGACGTCTCTTATTTGTAAGTGTGTTGTGCTCTTAGGTTGTGGGCACTGATTGTGTCTTTCTGTCTTTACTTTTGAATGTACTGTGTCGGCTGCGTTGCGCGTGTTGTGTTTCTGGTTGGTGTGTTTCTGGTGGGTGCGTTGTGCTTAACATCTGTTGGGTGCAGTTTATGTGTATCCTGCTGTGCTTGTCCTCTGCGTGTTCCTCTGTGGGGCTGTGCGCTGTTTGTGCTCTTTGCATTGATTGCTCTCAGCTGTGCTGAGCGTGCTGCGTTGTAGTCTGTGTGTCCCCTCGTGCGTGGTTTCCTGTGTCCGTGGTTGTGTGGGTTGTGCATTGTGTGCCTCCTTCTGTGTCATATGAAGTGTGTGATCTGTCTGACCTCTGTGTGTCACGTTGTGTTATGCACTGTGCTCTGTGCTGTGTCCGTGACTTTCTGTATGTTTCGTGTGGTGAGTTTTGTGAGCTGCGTGTGTGTTGCGTGTGGTTCTGTTTATTGTGTGTGTTGTGACTGTTAATGGTCATGAAGGCACTGCAGAACTCAGACTACTGCCACGTGGCATTTTTCGCAGGACACGGGATTTCTTGAGAGGGGCTACAGTACAGTTTATGAGCATGACCTGCAGTCTCCTTCTTCGGAAGGACCTGGGTGGCTTTCTCCATCAGCCACGTTTGTCAGTACAGTGCCCGGGAGAAGGGGCACACATCACTTTGGTTCTGGGTTACATTATCCTGAATGCTTCCAAGGTGGTCAGCTCCCACCTCACAAAAAGTCACTCGCAGGCAGAGGCACCAAGCCAGGAGGGTGGAAGCTGCTCCCCTCACCGATCGCATTCTGTCTCTTGGGAAACGGTCACCACTGTTTTGCCGTGGGGCCTGCAGGCCACACTGACGCAGTTTCAAAGTCCTCCACTGGAGTCCACGCTCTGCCTCACCCTGGAAAGGTCCATCAACGTAGGACAGCAAACACTCATTGTTCACGCATACGCTTTAGTGTATGTATAAACTTGAGGTTCTTTGTGCGTTGACCGTTTCCTTTGAAGCTTCCTGTGTTACGTGTTGTGTGTATGCTTTGTGAACAGTGCGCAATGTGTTGAGGGTGTGTGGTGTGCTGTGTTGTCCTTTACGTGATGTATGTGCGTGGTGGCCTTGTTTTGCTTGAACCTTGGGTGCAGAGATTGGAGCATGAAGCACACGTTTCTTTATGTGGGCTGCGCGTGCAATGTGCGTGGTTTTGTGTTCTGTGTGTGTAGTTTGTGCTGTGCGCATCCTCTGCATTGCGTGTCGTGTTGTCTGTGTTTGCGGCCTGTGTTGTGCTGTGCGAGTGTCAGGTTGTGTGTAATGCGTGTGCTGTGTTTTTGGCGTGGTATCTGATTTGTAAGTGTGTTGTTCTCTTTGGTTGTGGGCACTGATTGTGTCTTTCTGTCTTTACTTTTGAATGTACTGTGTCGGCTGCGTTGCGCGTGTTGTGTTTCTGTGTGGTGTGTTTCTGGTGGGTGCGTTGTGCTTAACATCTGTTGGGTGCAGTTTACGTGTATCCTGCTGTGCTTGTCCTCTGCGTGTTCCTCTGTGGGGCTGTGCGCTGTTTGTGCTCTTTGCATTGATTGCTCTCAGCTGTGCTGAGCCTGCTGCGTTGTAGTCGGTGTGTCCCCTCGTGCGTGGTTTCCTGTGTCCGTGGTTGTGTGGGTTGTGCATTGTGTGCCTCCTTCTGTGTCATATGAAGTGTGTGATCTGTCTGACCTCTGTGTGTCACGTTGTGTTATACACTGTGCACTGTGCTGTGTCCGTGACTTTCTGTATGTTTCGTGTGGTGAGTTTTGTGAGCTGTGTGTGTGTGTTGCGTGTGGTTCTGTTTGTTGTGTGTGTTGTGACTCTTAATGGTCATGAGGACACTGCAGCACTCAGACTACTGCAACGTGGCATTTTTCGCAGGACACGGGATTTCCTGGGAGTGGGGCTACAGTACAGTTCATGAGCATGACCTGCAGTCTCCTACTTCGGAAGTACCTGGGTGGCTTTCTCCATCACCCACGTGGGTCAGTACAGTGCCGGGGAGGAGGGGCACACGTCACTTTGGCTCTGGGTTTCATTATCAAGAATGCTTCCAAGGTGGTCAGCTCCCACCGCACCCAAAGTCACTCCCAGGGCAGAGGCACCAAGCCAGGAGGGAGGAAGCTGCTCCCCTCACCGAGCACATTCTGTCTTGGGAAACGGTCACCACTGTGTTGCCGTGGGGCCTGCAGGCCACACTGACGCAGTTTCAAAGTCCTCCACTGGAGTCCACGCTCTGCGTCACCCTGAAAGGTCCATCAACGTAGGACAGCAAACACTCATTGTTCACGCATACGCTTTAGTGTATGTATAAACTTGAGGTTCTTTGTGCGTTGACCGTTTCCTTTGAAGCTTCCTGTGTTACGTGTTGTGTGTATGCTTTGTGTACAGCGCGCAGTGTGTTGAGGGTGTGTGGTGTGCTGTGTTGTCCTTTACGTGATGTATGTGCGTGGTGGCCTTGTTTTGGTTGAACCTTGGGTGCAGAGATTGGAGCATGAAGCACACGTTTCGTTATGTGGGCTGCGCGTGCAATGTGCGTGGTTTTGTGTTCTGTGTGTGTAGTTTGTGCTGTGCGCATCCTCTGCATTGCGTGTCGTGTTGTGTGTGTTTGCGGCCTGTGTTGTGCTGTGCGAGTGTCAGCTTGTGTGTAATGCGTGTGCTTTGTTTTTGGCGTGGTATCTGATTTGTAAGTGTGTTGTTCTCATTGGTTGTGGGCACTGATTGTGTCTTTCTGTCTTTACTTTTGAATGTACTGTGTCGGCTGCGTTGCGCTTGTTGTGTTTCTGTGTGGTGTGTTTCTGGTGGGTGCGTTGTGCTTAACATCTGTTGGGTGCAGTTTACGTGTATCCTGCTGTGCTTGTCCTCTGCGTGTTCCTCTGTGGGGCTGTGCGCTGTTTGTGCTCTTTGCATTGATTGCTCTCAGCTGTGCTGAGCGTGCTGCGTTGTAGTCTGTGTGTCCCCTCGTGCGTGGTTTCCTGTGTCCGTGGTTGTGTGGGTTGTGCATTGTGTGCCTCCTTCTGTGTCATATGAAGTGTGTGATCTGTCTGACCTCTGTGCGTCACGTTGTGTTATACACTGTGCTCTGTGCTGTGTCCGTGACTTTCTGTATGTTTCGTGTGGTGAGTTTTGTGAGCTGTGTGTGTGTGTTGCGTGTGGTTCTGTTTGTTGTGTGTGTTGTGACTCTTAATGGTCATGAGGACACTGCAGCACTCAGACTACTGCAACGTGGCATTTTTCGCAGGACACGGGATTTCCTGGGAGTGGGGCTACAGTACAGTTCATGAGCATGACCTGCAGTCTCCTACTTCGGAAGTACCTGGGTGGCTTTCTCCATCAGCCACGTGGTTCAGTACAGTGCCGGGGAGAAGGGGCACATGTCACTTTGGCTCTGGGTTTCATTATCCTGAATGCTTCCAAGGTGGTCAGCTCCCACCGCACCCAAAGTCACTCCGAGGGCAGAGGCACCAAGCCAGGAGGGAGGAAGCTGCTCCCCTCACCGAGCACATTCTGTCTTGGGAAATGGTCACCACTGTGTTGCCGTGGGGCCTGCAGGCCACACTGACGCAGTTTCAAAGTCCTCCACTGGAGTCCACGCTCTGCCTCACCCTGGAAATGTCCATCAACGTAGGACAGCAAAGAGTCATTGTTCACGCATATGCTTTAGTGTATGTATAAACTTGAGGTTCTTTGTGCGTTGACCGTTTCCTTTGAAGCTTCCTGTGCTACGCGTTGTGTGTATGCTTTGTGTACAGCGCGCAGTGTGTTGAGGGTGTGTGGTGTGCTGTGTTGTCCTTTATGTGATGTATGTGCATGGTGGCCTTGTTTTGCTTGAACCTTGGGTGCAGAGATTGGAGCATGGATCACACGTTTCGTTATGTGGGCTGAGCGTGCAATGTGCGTGGTTTTGTGTTCTGTGTGTGTAGTTTGCGCTGTGCGCATCCTCTGCATTGCGTGTCGTGTTGTGTGTGTTTGCGGTCTGTGTTGTGCTGTGCGAGTGTCAGCTTGTGTGTAATGCGTGTGCTGTTTTTGACGTCTCTTATTTGTAAGTGTGTTGTGCTCTTTGGTTGTGGGCACTGATTGTGTCTTTCTGTCTTTACTTTTGAATGTACTGTGTCTGCTGCGTTGCGCGTGTTGTGTTTCTGATTGGTGTGTTTCTGGTGGGTGCGTTGTGCTTAACATCTGTTGGGTGCAGTTTACGTGTATCCTGCTGTGCTTGTCCTCTGCGTGTTCCTCTGTGGGGCTGTGCGCTGTTTGTGCTCTTTGCATTGATTGCTCTCAGCTGTGCTGAGCGTGCTGCGTTGTAGTCTGTGTGTCCCCTCGTGCGTGGTTTCCTGTGTCCGTGGTTGTGTGGGTTGTGCATTGTGTGCCTCCTTCTGTGTCATATGAAGTGTGTGATCTGTCTGACCTCTGTGTGTCACGTTGTGTTATGCACTGTGCTCTGTGCTGTGTCCGTGACTTTCTGTATGTTTCGTGTGGTGAGTTTTGTGAGCTGCGTGTGTGTTGCGTGTGGTTCTGTTTATTGTGTGTGTTGTGACTGTTAATGGTCATGAAGGCACTGCAGCACTCAGACTACTGCCACGTGGCATTTTTCGCAGGACACGGGATTTCTTGAGAGGGGCTACAGTACAGTTTATGAGCATGACCTACAGTCTCCTTCTTCGGAAGGACCTGGGTGGCTTTCTCCATCAGTCACGTTTGTCAGTACAGTGCCCGGGAGAAGGGGCACACATCACATTGGTTCTGGGTTACATTATCCTGAATGCTTCCAAGGTGGTCAGCTCCCACCTCACAAAAAGTCACTCGCAGGCAGAGGCACCAGGCCAGGAGGGTGGAAGCTGCTCCCCTCACCGATCGCATTCTGTCTCTTGGGAAACGGTCACCACTGTTTTGCCGTGGGGCCTGCAGGCCACACTGACGCAGTTTCAAAGTCCTCCACTGGAGTCCACGCTCTGCCTCACCCTGGAAAGGTCCATCAACGTAGGACAGCAAACACTCATTGTTCACGCATACGCTTTAGTGTATGTATAAACTTGAGGTTCTTTGTGCGTTGACCGTTTCCTTTGAAGCTTCCTGTGTTACGTGTTGTGTGTATGCTTTGTGTACAGCGCGCAGTGTGTTGAGGGTGTGTGGTGTGCTGTGTTGTCCTTTACGTGATGTATGTGCGTGGTGGCCTTGTTTTGGTTGAACCTTGGGTGCAGAGATTGGAGCATGAAGCACACGTTTCGTTATGTGGGCTGCGCGTGCAATGTGCGTGGTTTTGTGTTCTGTGTGTGTAGTTTGTGCTGTGCGCATCCTCTGCATTGCGTGTCGTGTTGTGTGTGTTTGCGGCCTGTGTTGTGCTGTGCGAGTGTCAGCTTGTGTGTAATGCGTGTGCTGTGTTTTTGGCGTGGTATCTGATTTGTAAGTGTGTTGTTCTCTTTGGTTGTGGGCACTGATTGTGTCTTTCTGTCTTTACTTTTGAATGTACTGTGTCGGCTGCGTTGCGCGTGTTGTGTTTCTGTGTGGTGTGTTTCTGGTGGGTGCGTTGTGCTTAACATCTGTTGGGTGCAGTTTACGTGTATCCTGCTGTGCTTGTCCTCTGCGTGTTCCTCTGTGGGGCTGTGCGCTGTTTGTGCTCTTTGCATTGATTGCTCTCAGCTGTGCTGAGCGTGCTGCGTTGTAGTCTGTGTGTCCCCTCGTGCGTGGTTTCCTGTGTCCGTGGTTGTGTGGGTTGTGCATTGTGTGCCTCCTTCTGTGTCATATGAAGTGTGTGATCTGTCTGACCTCTGTGTGTCACGTTGTGTTATACACTGTGCTCTGTGCTGTGTCCGTGACTTTCTGTATGTTTCGTGTGGTGAGTTTTGTGAGCTGTGTGTGTGTGTTGCGTGTGGTTCTGTTTGTTGTGTGTGTTGTGACTCTTAATGGTCATGAGGACACTGCAGCACTCAGACTACTGCAACGTGGCATTTTTCGCAGGACACGGGATTTCCTGGGAGTGGGGCTACAGTACAGTTCATGAGCATGACCTGCAGTCTCCTACTTCGGAAGTACCTGGGTGGCTTTCTCCATCAGCCACGTGGTTCAGTACAGTGCCGGGGAGAAGGGGCACATGTCACTTTGGCTCTGGGTTTCATTATCCTGAATGCTTCCAAGGTGGTCAGCTCCCACCGCACCCAAAGTCACTCCCAGGGCAGAGGCACCAAGCCAGGAGGGAGGAAGCTGCTCCCCTCACCGAGCACATTCTGTCTTGGGAAACGGTCACCACTGTGTTGCCGTGGGGCCTGCAGGCCACACTGACGCAGTTTCAAAGTCCTCCACTGGAGTCCACGCTCTGCCTCACCCTGGAAAGGTCCATCAACGTAGGACAGCAAACGCTCATTGTTCACGCATATGCTTTAGTGTATGTATAAACTTGAGGTTCTTTGTGCGTTGACCGTTTCCTTTGAAGCTTCCTGTGTTACGTGTTGTGTGTATGCTTTGTGTACAGCGCGCAGTGTGTTGAGGGTGTGTGGTGTGCTGTGTTGTCCTTTACGTGATGTATGTGCGTGGTGGCCTTGTTTTGGTTGAACCTTGGGTGCAGAGATTGGAGCATGAAGCACACGTTTCGTTATGTGGGCTGAGCGTGCAATGTGCGTGGTTTTGTGTTCTGTGTGTGTAGTTTGTGCTGTGCGCATCCTCTGCATTGCGTGTCGTGTTGTGTGTGTTTGCGGCCTGTGTTGTGCTGTGCGAGTGTCAGCTTGTGTGTAATGCGTGTGCTGTGTTTTTGGCGTGGTATCTGATTTGTAAGTGTGTTGTTCTCTTTGGTTGTGGGCACTGATTGTGTCTTTCTGTCTTTACTTTTGAATGTACTGTGTCGGCTGCGTTGCGCGTGTTGTGTTTCTGTGTGGTGTGTTTCTGGTGGGTGCGTTGTGCTTAACATCTGTTGGGTGCAGTTTACGTGTATCCTGCTGTGCTTGTCCTCTGCGTGTTCCTCTGTGGGGCTGTGCGCTGTTTGTGCTCTTTGCATTGATTGCTCTCAGCTGTGCTGAGCGTGCTGCGTTGTAGTCTGTGTGTCCCCTCGTGCGTGGTTTCCTGTGTCCGTGGTTGTGTGGGTTGTGCATTGTGTGCCTCCTTCTGTGTCATATGAAGTGTGTGATCTGTCTGACCTCTGTGTGTCACGTTGTGTTATACACTGTGCTCTGTGCTGTGTCCGTGACTTTCTGTATGTTTCGTGTGGTGAGTTTTGTGAGCTGTGTGTGTGTGTTGCGTGTGGTTCTGTTTGTTGTGTGTGTTGTGACTCTTAATGGTCATGAGGACACTGCAGCACTCAGACTACTGCAACGTGGCATTTTTCGCAGGACACGGGATTTCCTGGGAGTGGGGCTACAGTACAGTTCATGAGCATGACCTGCAGTCTCCTACTTCGGAAGTACCTGGGTGGCTTTCTCCATCAGCCACGTGGTTCAGTACAGTGCCGGGGAGAAGGGGCACATGTCACTTTGGCTCTGGGTTTCATTATCCTGAATGCTTCCAAGGTGGTCAGCTCCCACCGCACCCAAAGTCACTCCCAGGGCAGAGGCACCAAGCCAGGAGGGAGGAAGCTGCTCCCCTCACCGAGCACATTCTGTCTTGGGAAACGGTCACCACTGTGTTGCCGTGGGGCCTGCAGGCCACACTGACGCAGTTTCAAAGTCCTCCACTGGAGTCCACGCTCTGCCTCACCCTGGAAAGGTCGATCAACGTAGGACAGCAAACGCTCATTGTTCACGCATATGCTTTAGTGTATGTATAAACTTGAGGTTCTTTGTGCGTTGACCGTTTCCTTTGAAGCTTCCTGTGCTACGCGTTGTGTGTATGCTTTGTGTACAGCGCGCAGTGTGTTGAGGGTGTGTGGTGTGCTGTGTTGTCCTTTACGTGATGTATGTGCATGGTGGACTTGTTTTGCTTGAACCTTGGGTGCAGAGATTGGAGCATGGATCACACGTTTCGTTATGTGGGCTGAGCGTGCAATGTGCGTGGTTTTGTGTTCTGTGTGTGTAGTTTGCGCTGTGCGCATCCTCTGCATTGCGTGTCGTGTTGTGTGTGTTTGCGGTCTGTGTTGTGCTGTGCGAGTGTCAGCTTGTGTGTAATGCGTGTGCTGTTTTTGACGTGTTCTCTGATTTGTAAGTGTGTTGTGCTCTTTGGTTGTGGGCACTGATTGTGTCTTTCTGTCTTTACTTTTGAATGTACTGTGTCGGCTGCGTTGCGCGTGTTGTGTTTCTGGTTGGTGTGTTTCTGGTGGGTGCGTTGTGCTTAACATCTGTTTGGTGCAGTTTACGTGTATCCTGCTGTGCTTGTCCTCTGCGTGTTCCTCTGTGGGGCTGTGCGCTGTTTGTGCTCTTTGCATTGATTGCTCTCAGCTGTGCTGAGCGTGCTGCGTTGTAGTCTGTGTGTCCCCTCGTGCGTGGTTTCCTGTGTCCGTGGTTGTGTGGGTTGTGCATTGTGTGCCTCCTTCTGTGTCATATGAAGTGTGTGATCTGTCTGACCTCTGTGTGTCACGTTGTGTTATGCACTGTGCTCTGTGCTGTGTCCGTGACTTTCTGTATGTTTCGTGTGGTGAGTTTTGTGAGCTGCGTGTGTGTTGCGTGTGGTTCTGTTTATTGTGTGTGTTGTGACTGTTAATGGTCATGAAGGCACTGCAGCACTCAGACTACTGCCACGTGGCATTTTTCGCAGGACACGGGATTTCTTGAGAGGGGCTACAGTACAGTTTATGAGCATGACCTACAGTCTCCTTCTTCGGAAGGACCTGGGTGGCTTTCTCCATCAGCCACGTTTGTCAGTACAGTGCCCGGGAGAAGGGGCACACATCACTTTGGTTCTGGGTTACATTATCCTGAATGCTTCCAAGGTGGTCAGCTCCCACCTCACAAAAAGTCACTCGCAGGCAGAGGCACCAAGCCAGGAGGGTGGAAGCTGCTCCCCTCACCGATCGCATTCTGTCTCTTGGGAAACGGTCACCACTGTTTTGCCGTGGGGCCTGCAGGCCACACTGACGCAGTTTCAAAGTCCTCCACTGGAGTCCACGCTCTGCCTCACCCTGGAAAGGTCCATCAACGTAGGACAGCAAACACTCATTGTTCACGCATACGCTTTAGTGTATGTATAAACTTGAGGTTCTTTGTGCGTTGACCGTTTCCTTTGAAGCTTCCTGTGTTACGTGTTGTGTGTATGCTTTGTGTACAGCGCGCAGTGTGTTGAGGGTGTGTGGTGTGCTGTGTTGTCCTTTACGTGATGTATGTGCGTGGTGGCCTTGTTTTGGTTGAACCTTGGGTGCAGAGATTGGAGCATGAAGCACACGTTTCGTTATGTGGGCTGCGCGTGCAATGTGCGTGGTTTTGTGTTCTGTGTGTGTAGTTTGTGCTGTGCGCATCCTCTGCATTGCGTGTCGTGTTGTGTGTGTTTGCGGCCTGTGTTGTGCTGTGCGAGTGTCAGCTTGTGTGTAATGCGTGTGCTTTGTTTTTGGCGTGGTATCTGATTTGTAAGTGTGTTGTTCTCATTGGTTGTGGGCACTGATTGTGTCTTTCTGTCTTTACTTTTGAATATACTGTGTCGGCTGCGTTGCGCTTGTTGTGTTTCTGTGTGGTGTGTTTCTGGTGGGTGCGTTGTGCTTAACATCTGTTGGGTGCAGTTTACGTGTATCCTGCTGTGCTTGTCCTCTGCGTGTTCCTCTGTGGGGCTGTGCGCTGTTTGTGCTCTTTGCATTGATTGCTCTCAGCTGTGCTGAGCGTGCTGCGTTGTAGTCTGTGTGTCCCCTCGTGCGTGGTTTCCTGTGTCCGTGGTTGTGTGGGTTGTGCATTGTGTGCCTCCTTCTGTGTCATATGAAGTGTGTGATCTGTCTGACCTCTGTGCGTCACGTTGTGTTATACACTGTGCTCTGTGCTGTGTCCGTGACTTTCTGTATGTTTCGTGTGGTGAGTTTTGTGAGCTGTGTGTGTGTGTTGCGTGTGGTTCTGTTTGTTGTGTGTGTTGTGACTCTTAATGGTCATGAGGACACTGCAGCACTCAGACTACTGCAACGTGGCATTTTTCGCAGGACACGGGATTTCCTGGGAGTGGGGCTACAGTACAGTTCATGAGCATGACCTGCAGTCTCCTACTTCGGAAGTACCTGGGTGGCTTTCTCCATCAGCCACGTGGTTCAGTACAGTGCCGGGGAGAAGGGGCACATGTCACTTTGGCTCTGGGTTTCATTATCCTGAATGCTTCCAAGGTGGTCAGCTCCCACCGCACCCAAAGTCACTCCGAGGGCAGAGGCACCAAGCCAGGAGGGAGGAAGCTGCTCCCCTCACCGAGCACATTCTGTCTTGGGAAACGGTCACCACTGTGTTGCCGTGGGGCCTGCAGGCCACACTGACGCAGTTTCAAAGTCCTCCACTGGAGTCCACGCTCTGCCTCACCCTGGAAATGTCCATCAACGTAGGACAGCAAAGAGTCATTGTTCACGCATATGCTTTAGTGTATGTATAAACTTGAGGTTCTTTGTGCGTTGACCGTTTCCTTTGAAGCTTCCTGTGCTACGCGTTGTGTGTATGCTTTGTGTACAGCGCGCAGTGTGTTGAGGGTGTGTGGTGTGCTGTGTTGTCCTTTACGTGATGTATGTGCATGGTGGCCTTGTTTTGCTTGAACCTTGGGTGCAGAGATTGGAGCATGGATCACACGTTTCGTTATGTGGGCTGAGCGTGCAATGTGCGTGGTTTTGTGTTCTGTGTGTGTAGTTTGCGCTGTGCGCATCCTCTGCATTGCGTGTCGTGTTGTGTGTGTTTGCGGTCTGTGTTGTGCTGTGCGAGTGTCAGCTTGTGTGTAATGCGTGTGCTGTTTTTGACGTCTCTTATTTGTAAGTGTGTTGTGCTCTTTGGTTGTGGGCACTGATTGTGTCTTTCTGTCTTTACTTTTGAATGTACTGTGTCTGCTGCGTTGCGCGTGTTGTGTTTCTGGTTGGTGTGTTTCTGGTGGGTGCGTTGTGCTTAACATCTGTTGGGTGCAGTTTACGTGTATCCTGCTGTGCTTGTCCTCTGCGTGTTCCTCTGTGGGGCTGTGCGCTGTTTGTGCTCTTTGCATTGATTGCTCTCAGCTGTGCTGAGCGTGCTGCGTTGTAGTCTGTGTGTCCCCTCGTGCGTGGTTTCCTGTGTCCGTGGTTGTGTGGGTTGTGCATTGTGTGCCTCCTTCTGTGTCATATGAAGTGTGTGATCTGTCTGACCTCTGTGTGTCACGTTGTGTTATGCACTGTGCTCTGTGCTGTGTCCGTGACTTTCTGTATGTTTCGTGTGGTGAGTTTTGTGAGCTGCGTGTGTGTTGCGTGTGGTTCTGTTTATTGTGTGTGTTGTGACTGTTAATGGTCATGAAGGCACTGCAGCACTCAGACTACTGCCACGTGGCATTTTTCGCAGGACACGGGATTTCTTGAGAGGGGCTACAGTACAGTTTATGAGCATGACCTACAGTCTCCTTCTTCGGAAGGACCTGGGTGGCTTTCTCCATCAGTCACGTTTGTCAGTACAGTGCCCGGGAGAAGGGGCACACATCACATTGGTTCTGGGTTACATTATCCTGAATGCTTCCAAGGTGGTCAGCTCCCACCTCACAAAAAGTCACTCGCAGGCAGAGGCACCAGGCCAGGAGGGTGGAAGCTGCTCCCCTCACCGATCGCATTCTGTCTCTTGGGAAACGGTCACCACTGTTTTGCCGTGGGGCCTGCAGGCCACACTGACGCAGTTTCAAAGTCCTCCACTGGAGTCCACGCTCTGCCTCACCCTGGAAAGGTCCATCAACGTAGGACAGCAAACACTCATTGTTCACGCATACGCTTTAGTGTATGTATAAACTTGAGGTTCTTTGTGCGTTGACCGTTTCCTTTGAAGCTTCCTGTGTTACGTGTTGTGTGTATGCTTTGTGTACAGCGCGCAGTGTGTTGAGGGTGTGTGGTGTGCTGTGTTGTCCTTTACGTGATGTATGTGCGTGGTGGCTTTGTTTTGGTTGAACCTTGGGTGCAGAGATTGGAGCATGAAGCACACGTTTCGTTATGTGGTCTGCGCGTGCAATGTGCGTGGTTTTGTGTTCTGTGTGTGTAGTTTGTGCTGTGCGCATCCTCTGCATTGCGTGTCGTGTTGTGTGTGTTTGCGGCCTGTGTTGTGCTGTGCGAGTGTCAGCTTGTGTGTAATGCGTGTGCTGTGTTTTTGGCGTGGTATCTGATTTGTAAGTGTGTTGTTCTCTTTGGTTGTGGGCACTGATTGTGTCTTTCTGTCTTTACTTTTGAATGTACTGTGTCGGCTGCGTTGCGCGTGTTGTGTTTCTGTGTGGTGTGTTTCTGGTGGGTGCGTTGTGCTTAACATCTGTTGGGTGCAGTTTACGTGTATCCTGCTGTGCTTGTCCTCTGCGTGTTCCTCTGTGGGGCTGTGCGCTGTTTGTGCTCTTTGCATTGATTGCTCTCAGCTGTGCTGAGCGTGCTGCGTTGTAGTCTGTGTGTCCCCTCGTGCGTGGTTTCCTGTGTCCGTGGTTGTGTGGGTTGTGCATTGTGTGCCTCCTTCTGTGTCATATGAAGTGTGTGATCTGTCTGACCTCTGTGTGTCACGTTGTGTTATACACTGTGCTCTGTGCTGTGTCCGTGACTTTCTGTATGTTTCGTGTGGTGAGTTTTGTGAGCTGTGTGTGTGTGTTGCGTGTGGTTCTGTTTGTTGTGTGTGTTGTGACTCTTAATGGTCATGAGGACACTGCAGCACTCAGACTACTGCAACGTGGCATTTTTCGCAGGACACGGGATTTCCTGGGAGTGGGGCTACAGTACAGTTCATGAGCATGACCTGCAGTCTCCTACTTCGGAAGTACCTGGGTGGCTTTCTCCATCAGCCACGTGGTTCAGTACAGTGCCGGGGAGAAGGGGCACATGTCACTTTGGCTCTGGGTTTCATTATCCTGAATGCTTCCAAGGTGGTCAGCTCCCACCGCACCCAAAGTCACTCCCAGGGCAGAGGCACCAAGCCAGGAGGGAGGAAGCTGCTCCCCTCACCGAGCACATTCTGTCTTGGGAAACGGTCACCACTGTGTTGCCGTGGGGCCTGCAGGCCACACTGACGCAGTTTCAAAGTCCTCCACTGGAGTCCACGCTCTGCCTCACCCTGGAAAGGTCCATCAACGTAGGACAGCAAACGCTCATTGTTCACGCATATGCTTTAGTGTATGTATAAACTTGAGGTTCTTTGTGCGTTGACCGTTTCCTTTGAAGCTTCCTGTGCTACGCGTTGTGTGTATGCTTTGTGTACAGCGCGCAGTGTGTTGAGGGTGTGTGGTGTGCTGTGTTGTCCTTTACGTGATGTATGTGCATGGTGGACTTGTTTTGCTTGAACCTTGGGTGCAGAGATTGGAGCATGGATCACACGTTTCGTTATGTGGGCTGAGCGTGCAATGTGCGTGGTTTTGTGTTCTGTGTGTGTAGTTTGCGCTGTGCGCATCCTCTGCATTGCGTGTCGTGTTGTGTGTGTTTGCGGTCTGTGTTGTGCTGTGCGAGTGTCAGCTTGTGTGTAATGCGTGTGCTGTTTTTGACGTGTTCTCTGATTTGTAAGTGTGTTGTGCTCTTTGGTTGTGGGCACTGATTGTGTCTTTCTGTCTTTACTTTTGAATGTACTGTGTCGGCTGCGTTGCGCGTGTTGTGTTTCTGGTTGGTGTGTTTCTGGTGGGTGCGTTGTGCTTAACATCTGTTGGGTGCAGTTTACGTGTATCCTGCTGTGCTTGTCCTCTGCGTGTTCCTCTGTGGGGCTGTGCGCTGTTTGTGCTCTTTGCATTGATTGCTCTCAGCTGTGCTGAGCGTGCTGCGTTGTAGTCTGTGTGTCCCCTCGTGCGTGGTTTCCTGTGTCCGTGGTTGTGTGGGTTGTGCATTGTGTGCCTCCTTCTGTGTCATATGAAGTGTGTGATCTGTCTGACCTCTGTGTGTCACGTTGTGTTATGCACTGTGCTCTGTGCTGTGTCCGTGACTTTCTGTATGTTTCGTGTGGTGAGTTTTGTGAGCTGCGTGTGTGTTGCGTGTGGTTCTGTTTATTGTGTGTGTTGTGACTGTTAATGGTCATGAAGGCACTGCAGCACTCAGACTACTGCCACGTGGCATTTTTCGCAGGACACGGGATTTCTTGAGAGGGGCTACAGTACAGTTTATGAGCATGACCTACAGTCTCCTTCTTCGGAAGGACCTGGGTGGCTTTCTCCATCAGCCACGTTTGTCAGTACAGTGCCCGGGAGAAGGGGCACACATCACTTTGGTTCTGGGTTACATTATCCTGAATGCTTCCAAGGTGGTCAGCTCCCACCTCACAAAAAGTCACTCGCAGGCAGAGGCACCAAGCCAGGAGGGTGGAAGCTGCTCCCCTCACCGATCGCATTCTGTCTCTTGGGAAACGGTCACCACTGTTTTGCCGTGGGGCCTGCAGGCCACACTGACGCAGTTTCAAAGTCCTCCACTGGAGTCCACGCTCTGCCTCACCCTGGAAAGGTCCATCAACGTAGGACAGCAAACACTCATTGTTCACGCATACGCTTTAGTGTATGTATAAACTTGAGGTTCTTTGTGCGTTGACCGTTTCCTTTGAAGCTTCCTGTGTTACGTGTTGTGTGTATGCTTTGTGTACAGCGCGCAGTGTGTTGAGGGTGTGTGGTGTGCTGTGTTGTCCTTTACGTGATGTATGTGCGTGGTGGCCTTGTTTTGGTTGAACCTTGGGTGCAGAGATTGGAGCATGAAGCACACGTTTCGTTATGTGGGCTGCGCGTGCAATGTGCGTGGTTTTGTGTTCTGTGTGTGTAGTTTGTGCTGTGCGCATCCTCTGCATTGCGTGTCGTGTTGTGTGTGTTTGCGGCCTGTGTTGTGCTGTGCGAGTGTCAGCTTGTGTGTAATGCGTGTGCTTTGTTTTTGGCGTGGTATCTGATTTGTAAGTGTGTTGTTCTCATTGGTTGTGGGCACTGATTGTGTCTTTCTGTCTTTACTTTTGAATATACTGTGTCGGCTGCGTTGCGCTTGTTGTGTTTCTGTGTGGTGTGTTTCTGGTGGGTGCGTTGTGCTTAACATCTGTTGGGTGCAGTTTACGTGTATCCTGCTGTGCTTGTCCTCTGCGTGTTCCTCTGTGGGGCTGTGCGCTGTTTGTGCTCTTTGCATTGATTGCTCTCAGCTGTGCTGAGCGTGCTGCGTTGTAGTCTGTGTGTCCCCTCGTGCGTGGTTTCCTGTGTCCGTGGTTGTGTGGGTTGTGCATTGTGTGCCTCCTTCTGTGTCATATGAAGTGTGTGATCTGTCTGACCTCTGTGCGTCACGTTGTGTTATACACTGTGCTCTGTGCTGTGTCCGTGACTTTCTGTATGTTTCGTGTGGTGAGTTTTGTGAGCTGTGTGTGTGTGTTGCGTGTGGTTCTGTTTGTTGTGTGTGTTGTGACTCTTAATGGTCATGAGGACACTGCAGCACTCAGACTACTGCAACGTGGCATTTTTCGCAGGACACGGGATTTCCTGGGAGTGGGGCTACAGTACAGTTCATGAGCATGACCTGCAGTCTCCTACTTCGGAAGTACCTGGGTGGCTTTCTCCATCAGCCACGTGGTTCAGTACAGTGCCGGGGAGAAGGGGCACATGTCACTTTGGCTCTGGGTTTCATTATCCTGAATGCTTCCAAGGTGGTCAGCTCCCACCGCACCCAAAGTCACTCCGAGGGCAGAGGCACCAAGCCAGGAGGGAGGAAGCTGCTCCCCTCACCGAGCACATTCTGTCTTGGGAAACGGTCACCACTGTGTTGCCGTGGGGCCTGCAGGCCACACTGACGCAGTTTCAAAGTCCTCCACTGGAGTCCACGCTCTGCCTCACCCTGGAAATGTCCATCAACGTAGGACAGCAAAGAGTCATTGTTCACGCATATGCTTTAGTGTATGTATAAACTTGAGGTTCTTTGTGCGTTGACCGTTTCCTTTGAAGCTTCCTGTGCTACGCGTTGTGTGTATGCTTTGTGTACAGCGCGCAGTGTGTTGAGGGTGTGTGGTGTGCTGTGTTGTCCTTTACGTGATGTATGTGCATGGTGGCCTTGTTTTGCTTGAACCTTGGGTGCAGAGATTGGAGCATGGATCACACGTTTCGTTATGTGGGCTGAGCGTGCAATGTGCGTGGTTTTGTGTTCTGTGTGTGTAGTTTGCGCTGTGCGCATCCTCTGCATTGCGTGTCGTGTTGTGTGTGTTTGCGGTCTGTGTTGTGCTGTGCGAGTGTCAGCTTGTGTGTAATGCGTGTGCTGTTTTTGACGTCTCTTATTTGTAAGTGTGTTGTGCTCTTTGGTTGTGGGCACTGATTGTGTCTTTCTGTCTTTACTTTTGAATGTACTGTGTCTGCTGCGTTGCGCGTGTTGTGTTTCTGGTTGGTGTGTTTCTGGTGGGTGCGTTGTGCTTAACATCTGTTGGGTGCAGTTTACGTGTATCCTGCTGTGCTTGTCCTCTGCGTGTTCCTCTGTGGGGCTGTGCGCTGTTTGTGCTCTTTGCATTGATTGCTCTCAGCTGTGCTGAGCGTGCTGCGTTGTAGTCTGTGTGTCCCCTCGTGCGTGGTTTCCTGTGTCCGTGGTTGTGTGGGTTGTGCATTGTGTGCCTCCTTCTGTGTCATATGAAGTGTGTGATCTGTCTGACCTCTGTGTGTCACGTTGTGTTATGCACTGTGCTCTGTGCTGTGTCCGTGACTTTCTGTATGTTTCGTGTGGTGAGTTTTGTGAGCTGCGTGTGTGTTGCGTGTGGTTCTGTTTATTGTGTGTGTTGTGACTGTTAATGGTCATGAAGGCACTGCAGCACTCAGACTACTGCCACGTGGCATTTTTCGCAGGACACGGGATTTCTTGAGAGGGGCTACAGTACAGTTTATGAGCATGACCTACAGTCTCCTTCTTCGGAAGGACCTGGGTGGCTTTCTCCATCAGTCACGTTTGTCAGTACAGTGCCCGGGAGAAGGGGCACACATCACATTGGTTCTGGGTTACATTATCCTGAATGCTTCCAAGGTGGTCAGCTCCCACCTCACAAAAAGTCACTCGCAGGCAGAGGCACCAGGCCAGGAGGGTGGAAGCTGCTCCCCTCACCGATCGCATTCTGTCTCTTGGGAAACGGTCACCACTGTTTTGCCGTGGGGCCTGCAGGCCACACTGACGCAGTTTCAAAGTCCTCCACTGGAGTCCACGCTCTGCCTCACCCTGGAAAGGTCCATCAACGTAGGACAGCAAACACTCATTGTTCACGCATACGCTTTAGTGTATGTATAAACTTGAGGTTCTTTGTGCGTTGACCGTTTCCTTTGAAGCTTCCTGTGTTACGTGTTGTGTGTATGCTTTGTGTACAGCGCGCAGTGTGTTGAGGGTGTGTGGTGTGCTGTGTTGTCCTTTACGTGATGTATGTGCGTGGTGGCCTTGTTTTGGTTGAACCTTGGGTGCAGAGATTGGAGCATGAAGCACACGTTTCGTTATGTGGTCTGCGCGTGCAATGTGCGTGGTTTTGTGTTCTGTGTGTGTAGTTTGTGCTGTGCGCATCCTCTGCATTGCGTGTCGTGTTGTGTGTGTTTGCGGCCTGTGTTGTGCTGTGCGAGTGTCAGCTTGTGTGTAATGCGTGTGCTGTGTTTTTGGCGTGGTATCTGATTTGTAAGTGTGTTGTTCTCTTTGGTTGTGGGCACTGATTGTGTCTTTCTGTCTTTACTTTTGAATGTACTGTGTCGGCTGCGTTGCGCGTGTTGTGTTTCTGTGTGGTGTGTTTCTGGTGGGTGCGTTGTGCTTAACATCTGTTGGGTGCAGTTTACGTGTATCCTGCTGTGCTTGTCCTCTGCGTGTTCCTCTGTGGGGCTGTGCGCTGTTTGTGCTCTTTGCATTGATTGCTCTCAGCTGTGCTGAGCGTGCTGCGTTGTAGTCTGTGTGTCCCCTCGTGCGTGGTTTCCTGTGTCCGTGGTTGTGTGGGTTGTGCATTGTGTGCCTCCTTCTGTGTCATATGAAGTGTGTGATCTGTCTGACCTCTGTGTGTCACGTTGTGTTATACACTGTGCTCTGTGCTGTGTCCGTGACTTTCTGTATGTTTCGTGTGGTGAGTTTTGTGAGCTGTGTGTGTGTGTTGCGTGTGGTTCTGTTTGTTGTGTGTGTTGTGACTCTTAATGGTCATGAGGACACTGCAGCACTCAGACTACTGCAACGTGGCATTTTTCGCAGGACACGGGATTTCCTGGGAGTGGGGCTACAGTACAGTTCATGAGCATGACCTGCAGTCTCCTACTTCGGAAGTACCTGGGTGGCTTTCTCCATCAGCCACGTGGTTCAGTACAGTGCCGGGGAGAAGGGGCACATGTCACTTTGGCTCTGGGTTTCATTATCCTGAATGCTTCCAAGGTGGTCAGCTCCCACCGCACCCAAAGTCACTCCCAGGGCAGAGGCACCAAGCCAGGAGGGAGGAAGCTGCTCCCCTCACCGAGCACATTCTGTCTTGGGAAACGGTCACCACTGTGTTGCCGTGGGGCCTGCAGGCCACACTGACGCAGTTTCAAAGTCCTCCACTGGAGTCCACGCTCTGCCTCACCCTGGAAAGGTCCATCAACGTAGGACAGCAAACGCTCATTGTTCACGCATATGCTTTAGTGTATGTATAAACTTGAGGTTCTTTGTGCGTTGACCGTTTCCTTTGAAGCTTCCTGTGCTACGCGTTGTGTGTATGCTTTGTGTACAGCGCGCAGTGTGTTGAGGGTGTGTGGTGTGCTGTGTTGTCCTTTACGTGATGTATGTGCATGGTGGACTTGTTTTGCTTGAACCTTGGGTGCAGAGATTGGAGCATGGATCACACGTTTCGTTATGTGGGCTGAGCGTGCAATGTGCGTGGTTTTGTGTTCTGTGTGTGTAGTTTGCGCTGTGCGCATCCTCTGCATTGCGTGTCGTGTTGTGTGTGTTTGCGGTCTGTGTTGTGCTGTGCGAGTGTCAGCTTGTGTGTAATGCGTGTGCTGTTTTTGACGTGTTCTCTGATTTGTAAGTGTGTTGTGCTCTTTGGTTCTGGGCACTGATTGTGTCTTTCTGTCTTTACTTTTGAATGTACTGTGTCGGCTGCGTTGCGCGTGTTGTGTTTCTGGTTGGTGTGTTTCTGGTGGGTGCGTTGTGCTTAACATCTGTTGGGTGCAGTTTACGTGTATCCTGCTGTGCTTGTCCTCTGCGTGTTCCTCTGTGGGGCTGTGCGCTGTTTGTGCTCTTTGCATTGATTGCTCTCAGCTGTGCTGAGCGTGCTGCGTTGTAGTCTGTGTGTCCCCTCGTGCGTGGTTTCCTGTGTCCGTGGTTGTGTGGGTTGTGCATTGTGTGCCTCCTTCTGTGTCATATGAAGTGTGTGATCTGTCTGACCTCTGTGTGTCACGTTGTGTTATGCACTGTGCTCTGTGCTGTGTCCGTGACTTTCTGTATGTTTCGTGTGGTGAGTTTTGTGAGCTGCGTGTGTGTTGCGTGTGGTTCTGTTTATTGTGTGTGTTGTGACTGTTAATGGTCATGAAGGCACTGCAGCACTCAGACTACTGCCACGTGGCATTTTTCGCAGGACACGGGATTTCTTGAGAGGGGCTACAGTACAGTTTATGAGCATGACCTACAGTCTCCTTCTTCGGAAGGACCTGGGTGGCTTTCTCCATCAGCCACGTTTGTCAGTACAGTGCCCGGGAGAAGGGGCACACATCACTTTGGTTCTGGGTTACATTATCCTGAATGCTTCAAAGGTGGTCAGCTCCCACCTCACAAAAAGTCACTCGCAGGCAGAGGCACCAAGCCAGGAGGGTGGAAGCTGCTCCCCTCACCGATCGCATTCTGTCTCTTGGGAAACGGTCACCACTGTTTTGCCGTGGGGCCTGCAGGCCACACTGACGCAGTTTCAAAGTCCTCCACTGGAGTCCACACTCTGCCTCACCCTAGAAAGGTCCATCAACGTAGGACAGCAAACACTCATTGTTCACGCATACGCTTTAGTGTATGTATAAACTTGAGGTTCTTTGTGCGTTGACCGTTTCCTTTGAAGCTTCCTGTGTTACGTGTTGTGTGTATGCTTTGTGTACAGCGTGCAGTGTGTTGAGGGTGTGTGGTGTGCTGTGTTGTCCTTTACGTGATGTATGTGCGTGGTGGCCTTGTTTTGGTTGAACCTTGGGTGCAGAGATTGGAGCATGAAGCACACGTTTCGTTATGTGGGCTGCGTGTGCAATGTGCGTGGTTTTGTGTTCTGTGTGTGTAGTTTGTGCTGTGTGCATCCTCTGCATTGCGTGTCGTGTTGTGTGTGTTTGCGGCCTGTGTTGTGCTGTGCGAGTGTCAGCTTGTGTGTAATGCGTGTGCTGTGTTTTTGGCGTGGTATCTGATTTGTAAGTGTGTTGTTCTCTTTGGTTGTGGGCACTGATTGTGTCTTTCTGTCTTTACTTTTGAATGTACTGTGTCGGCTGCGTTGCGCGTGTTGTGTTTCTGTGTGGTGTGTTTCTGGTGGGTGCGTTGTGCTTAACATCTGTTGGGTGCAGTTTACGTGTATCCTGCTGTGCTTGTCCTCTGCGTGTTCCTCTGTGGGGCTGTGCGCTGTTTGTGCTCTTTGCATTGATTGCTCTCAGCTGTGCTGAGCGTGCTGCGTTGTAGTCTGTGTGTCCCCTCGTGCGTGGTTTCCTGTGTCCGTGGTTGTGTGGGTTGTGCATTGTGTGCCTCCTTCTGTGTCATATGAAGTGTGTGATCTGTCTGACCTCTGTGTGTCACGTTGTGTTATACACTGTGCTCTGTGCTGTGTCCGTGACGTTCTGTATGTTTCGTGTGGTGAGTTTTGTGAGCTGTGTGTGTGTGTTGCGTGTGGTTCTGTTTATTGTGTGTGCTGTGACTCTTAATGGTCATGAGGACACTGCAGCACTCAGACTACTGCAACGTAGCATTTTTCGCAGGACACGGGATTTCCTGGGAGTGGGGCTACAGTACAGTTCATGAGCATGACCTGCAGTTTCCTACTTCGGAAGTACCTGGGTGGCTTTCTCCATCAGCCACGTGGGTCAGTACAGTGCCGGGGAGAAGGGGCACACGTCACTTTGGCTCTGGGTTTCATTATCCTGAATGCTTCCAAGGTGGTCAGCTCCCACCGCACCCAAAGTCACTCCCAGGGCAGAGGCACCAAGCCAGGAGGGAGGAAGCTGCTCCCCTCACCGAGCACATTCTGTCTTGGGAAACGGTCACCACTGTGTTGCCGTGGGGCCTGCAGGCCACACTGACGCAGTTTCAAAGTCCTCCACTGGAGTCCACGCTCTGCGTCACCCTGGAAAGGTCCATCAACGTAGGACAGCAAACACTCATTGTTCACGCATACGCTTTAGTGTATGTATAAACTTGAGGTTCTTTGTGCGTTGACCGTTTCCTTTGAAGCTTCCTGTGTTACGTGTTGTGTGTATGCTTTGTGTACAGCGCGCAGTGTGTTGAGGGTGTGTGGTGTGCTGTGTTGTCCTTTACGTGATGTATGTGCGTGGTGGCCTTGTTTTGCTTGAACCTTGGGTGCAGAGATTGGAGCATGAAGCACACGTTTCGTTATGTGGGCTGCGCGTGCAATGTGCGTGGTTTTGTGTTCTGTGTGTGTAGTTTGTGCTGTGCGCATCCTCTGCATTGCGTGTCGTGTTTTGTGTGTTTGCGGCCTGTGTTGTGCTGTGCGAGTGTCAGCTTGTGTGTAATGCGTGTGCTGTGTTTTTGGCGTGGTATCTGATTTGTAAGTGTGTTGTTCTCTTTGGTTGTGGGCACTGATTGTGTCTTTCTGTCTTTACTTTTGAATGTACTGTGTCGGCTGCGTTGCGCGTGTTGTGTTTCTGTGTGGTGTGTTTCTGGTGGGTGCGTTGTGCTTAACATCTGTTGGGTGCAGTTTACGTGTATCCTGCTGTGCTTGTCCTCTGCGTGTTCCTCTGTGGGGCTGTGCGCTGTTTGTGCTCTTTGCATTGATTGCTCTCAGCTGTGCTGAGCGTGCTGCGTTGTAGTCTGTGTGTCCCCTCGTGCGTGGTTTCCTGTGTCCGTGGTTGTGTGGGTTGTGCATTGTGTGCCTCCTTCTGTGTCATATGAAGTGTGTGATCTGTCTGACCTCTGTGTGTCACGTTGTGTTATGCACTGTGCTCTGTGCTGTGTCCGTGACTTTCTGTATGTTTCGTGTGGTGAGTTTTGTGAGCTGCGTGTGTGTTGCGTGTGGTTCTGTTTATTGTGTGTGTTGTGACTGTTAATGGTCATGAAGGCACTGCAGCACTCAGACTACTGCCACGTGGCATTTTTCGCAGGACACGGGATTTCTTGAGAGGGGCTACAGTACAGTTTATGAGCATGACCTACAGTCTCCTTCTTCGGAAGGACCTGGGTGGCTTTCTCCATCAGCCACGTTTGTCAGTACAGTGCCCGGGAGAAGGGGCACACATCACTTTGGTTCTGGGTTACATTATCCTGAATGCTTCCAAGGTGGTCAGCTCCCACCTCACAAAAAGTCACTCGCAGGCAGAGGCACCAAGCCAGGAGGGTGGAAGCTGCTCCCCTCACCGATCGCATTCTGTCTCTTGGGAAACGGTCACCACTGTTTTGCCGTGGGGCCTGCAGGCCACACTGACGCAGTTTCAAAGTCCTCCACTGGAGTCCACGCTCTGCCTCACCCTGGAAAGGTCCATCAACGTAGGACAGCAAACACTCATTGTTCACGCATACGCTTTAGTGTATGTATAAACTTGAGGTTCTTTGTGCGTTGACCGTTTCCTTTGAAGCTTCCTGTGTTACGTGTTGTGTGTATGCTTTGTGTACAGCGCGCAGTGTGTTGAGGGTGTGTGGTGTGCTGTGTTGTCCTTTACGTGATGTATGTGCGTGGTGGCCTTGTTTTGGTTGAACCTTGGGTGCAGAGATTGGAGCATGAAGCACACGTTTCGTTATGTGGGCTGCGCGTGCAATGTGCGTGGTTTTGTGTTCTGTGTGTGTAGTTTGTGCTGTGCGCATCCTCTGCATTGCGTGTCGTGTTGTGTGTGTTTGCGGCCTGTGTTGTGCTGTGCGAGTGTCAGCTTGGGTGTAATGCGTGTGCTGTGTTTTTGGCGTGGTATCTGATTTGTAAGTGTGTTGTTCTCTTTGGTTGTGGGCACTGATTGTGTCTTTCTGTCTTTACTTTTGAATGTACTGTGTCGGCTGCGTTGCGCGTGTTGTGTTTCTGGTTGGTGTGTTTCTGGTGGGTGCGTTGTGCTTAACATCTGTTGGGTGCAGTTTACGTGTATCCTGCTGTGCTTGTCCTCTGCGTGTTCCTCTGTGGGGCTGTGCGCTGTTTGTGCTCTTTGCATTGATTGCTCTCAGCTGTGCTGAGCGTGCTGCGTTGTAGTCTGTGTGTCCCCTCGTGCGTGGTTTCCTGTGTCCGTGGTTGTGTGGGTTGTGCATTGTGTGCCTCCTTCTGTGTCATATGAAGTGTGTGATCTGTCTGACCTCTGTGTGTCACGTTGTGTTATACACTGTGCTCTGTGCTGTGTCCGTGACTTTCTGTATGTTTCGTGTGGTGAGTTTTGTGAGCTGTGTGTGTGTGTTGCGTGTGGTTCTGTTTGTTGTGTGTGTTGTGACTCTTAATGGTCATGAGGACACTGCAGCACTCAGACTACTGCAACGTGGCATTTTTCGCAGGACACGGGATTTCCTGGGAGTGGGGCTACAGTACAGTTCATGAGCATGACCTGCAGTTTCCTACTTCGGAAGTACATGGGTGGCTTTCACCATCAGCCACGTGGGTCAGTACAGTGCCGGGGAGAAGGGGCACACGTCACTTTGGCTCTGGGTTTCATTATCCTGAATGCTTCCAAGGTGGTCAGCTCCCACCGCACCCAAAGTCAATCCCAGGGCAGAGGCACCAAGCCAGGAGGGAGGAAGCTGCTCCCCTCACCGAGCACATTCTGTCTTGGGAAACCGTCACCACTGTGTTGCCGTGGGGCCTGCAGGCCACACTGACGCAGTTTCAAAGTCCTCCACTGGAGTCCACGCTCTGCGTCACCCTGGAAAGGTCCATCAACGTAGGACAGCAAACACTCATTGTTCACGCATACGCTTTAGTGTATGTATAAACTTGAGGTTCTTTGTGCGTTGACCGTTTCCTTTGAAGCTTCCTGTGTTACGTGTTGTGTGTATGCTTTGTGTACAGCGCGCAGTGTGTTGAGGGTGTGTGGTGTGCTGTGTTGTCCTTTACGTGATGTATGTGCGTGGTGGCCTTGTTTTGGTTGATCCTTGGGTGCAGAGATTGGAGCATGAAGCACACGTTTCGTTATGTGGGCTGCGCGTGCAATGTGCGTGGTTTTGTGTTCTGTGTGTGTAGTTTGTGCTGTGCGCATCCTCTGCATTGCGTGTCGTGTTGTGTGTGTTTGCGGCCTGTGTTGTGCTGTGCGAGTGTCAGCTTGTGTGTAATGCGTGTGCTGTGTTTTTGGCGTGGTATCTGATTTGTAAGTGTGTTGTTCTCTTTGGTTGTGGGCACTGATTGTGTCTTTCTGTCTTTACTTTTGAATGTACTGTGTCGGCTGCGTTGCGCGTGTTGTGTTTCTGTGTGGTGTGTTTCTGGTGGGTGCGTTGTGCTTAACATCTGTTGGGTGCAGTTTACGTGTATCCTGCTGTGCTTGTCCTCTGCGTGTTCCTCTGTGGGGCTGTGCGCTGTTTGTGCTCTTTGCATTGATTGCTCTCAGCTGTGCTGAGCGTGCTGCGTTGTAGTCTGTGTGTCCCCTCGTGCGTGGTTTCCTGTGTCCGTGGTTGTGTGGGTTGTGCATTGTGTGCCTCCTTCTGTGTCATATGAAGTGTGTGATCTGTCTGACCTCTGTGTGTCACGTTGTGTTATACACTGTGCTCTGTGCTGTGTCCGTGACTTTCTGTATGTTTCGTGTGGTGAGTTTTGTGAGCTGTGTGTGTGTGTTGCGTGTGGTTCTGTTTGTTGTGTGTGTTGTGACTCTTAATGGTCATGAGGACACTGCAGCACTCAGACTACTGCAACGTGGCATTTTTCGCAGGACACGGGATTTCCTGGGAGTGGGGCTACAGTACAGTTCATGAGCATGACCTGCAGTCTCCTACTTCGGAAGTACCTGGGTGGCTTTCTCCATCAGCCACGTGGTTCAGTACAGTGCCGGGGAGAAGGGGCACATGTCACTTTGGCTCTGGGTTTCATTATCCTGAATGCTTCCAAGGTGGTCAGCTCCCACCGCACCCAAAGTCACTCCCAGGGCAGAGGCACCAAGCCAGGAGGGAGGAAGCTGCTCCCCTCACCGAGCACATTCTGTCTTGGGAAACGGTCACCACTGTGTTGCCGTGGGGCCTGCAGGCCACACTGACGCAGTTTCAAAGTCCTCCACTGGAGTCCACGCTCTGCCTCACCCTGGAAAGGTCCATCAACGTAGGACAGCAAACGCTCATTGTTCACGCATATGCTTTAGTGTATGTATAAACTTGAGGTTCTTTGTGCGTTGACCATTTCCTTTGAAGCTTCCTGTGCTACGCATTGTGTGTATGCTTTGTGTACAGCGCGCAGTGTGTTGAGGGTGTGTGGTGTGCTGTGTTGTCCTTTACGTGATGTATGTGCATGGTGGCCTTGTTTTGCTTGAACCTTGGGTGCAGAGATTGGAGCATGGATCACACGTTTCGTTATGTGGGCTGAGCGTGCAATGTGCGTGGTTTTGTGTTCTGTGTGTGTAGTTTGCGCTGTGCGTATCCTCTGCATTGCGTGTCGTGTTGTGTGTGTTTGCGGTCTGTGTTGTGCTGTGCGAGTGTCAGCTTGTGTGTAATGCGTGTGCTGTTTTTGACGTGTTCTCTGATTTGAAAGTGTGTTGTGCTCTTTGGTTGTGGGCACTGATTGTGTCTTTCTGTCTTTACTTTTGAATGTACTGTGTCGGCTGCGTTGCGCGTGTTGTGTTTCTGGTTGGTGTGTTTCTGGTGGGTGCGTTGTGCTTAACATCTGTTGGGTGCAGTTTACGTGTATCCTGCTGTGCTTGTCCTCTGCGTGTTCCTCTGTGGGGCTGTGCGCTGTTTGTGCTCTTTGCATTGATTGCTCTCAGCTGTGCTGAGCGTGCTGCGTTGTAGTCTGTGTGTCCCCTCGTGCGTGGTTTCCTGTGTCCGTTGTAGTGTGGGTTGTGCATTGTGTGCCTCCTTCTGTGTCATATGAAGTGTGTGATCTGTCTGACCTCTGTGTGTCACGTTGTGTTATGCACTGTGCTCTGTGCTGTGTCCGTGACTTTCTGTATGTTTCGTGTGGTGAGTTTTGTGAGCTGCGTGTGTGTTGCGTGTGGTTCTGTTTATTGTGTGTGTTGTGACTGTTAATGGTCATGAAGGCACTGCAGCACTCAGACTACTGCCACGTGGCATTTTTCGCAGGACACGGGATTTCTTGAGAGGGGCTACAGTACAGTTTATGAGCATGACCTACAGTCTCCTTCTTCGGAAGGACCTGGGTGGCTTTCTCCATCAGCCACGTTTGTCAGTACAGTGCCCGGGAGAAGGGGCACACATCACTTTGGTTCTGGGTTACATTATCCTGAATGCTTCAAAGGTGGTCAGCTCCCACCTCACAAAAAGTCACTCGCAGGCAGAGGCACCAAGCCAGGAGGGTGGAAGCTGCTCCCCTCACCGATCGCATTCTGTCTCTTGGGAAACGGTCACCACTGTTTTGCCGTGGGGCCTGCAGGCCACAGTGACGCAGTTTCAAAGTCCTCCACTGGAGTCCACGCTCTGCCTCACCCTAGAAAGGTCCATCAACGTAGGACAGCAAACACTCATTGTTCACGCATACGCTTTAGTGTATGTATAAACTTGAGGTTCTTTGTGCGTTGACCGTTTCCTTTGAAGCTTCCTGTGTTACGTGTTGTGTGTATGCTTTGTGTACAGCGCGCAGTGTGTTGAGGGTGTGTGGTGTGCTGTGTTGTCCTTTACGTGATGTATGTGCGTGGTGGCCTTGTTTTGGTTGAACCTTGGGTGCAGAGATTGGAGCATGAAGCACACGTTTCGTTATGTGGGCTGCGCGTGCAATGTGCGTGGTTTTGTGTTCTGTGTCTGTAGTTTGTGCTGTGCGCATCCTCTGCATTGCGTGTCGTGTTGTGTGTGTTTGCGGCCTGTGTTGTGCTGTGCGAGTGTCAGCTTGTGTGTAATGCGTGTGCTGTGTTTTTGGCGTGGTATCTGATTTGTAAGTGTGTTGTTCTCTTTGGTTGTGGGCACTGATTGTGTCTTTCTGTCTTTACTTTTGAATGTACTGTGTCGGCTGCGTTGCGCGTGTTGTGATTCTGTGTGGTGTGTTTCTGGTGGGTGCGTTGTGCTTAACATCTGTTGGGTGCAGTTTACGTGTATCCTGCTGTGCTTGTCCTCTGCGTGTTCCTCTGTGGGGCTGTGCGCTGTTTGTGCTCTTTGCATTGATTGCTCTCAGCTGTGCTGAGCGTGCTGCGTTGTAGTCTGTGTGTCCCCTCGTGCGTGGTTTCCTGTGTCCGTGGTTGTGTGGGTTGTGCATTGTGTGCCTCCTTCTGTGTCATATGAAGTGTGTGATCTGTCTGACCTCTGTGTGTCACGTTGTGTTATGCACTGTGCTCTGTGCTGTGTCCGTGACTTTCTGTATGTTTCGTGTGGTGAGTTTTGTGAGCTGTGTGTGTGTGTTGCGTGTGGTTCTGTTTGTTGTGTGTGTTGTGACCCTTAATGGTCATGAGGACACTGCAGCACTCAGACTACTGCAACGTGGCATTTTTCGCAGGACACGGGATTTCCTGGGAGTGGGGCTACAGTACAGTTCATGAGCATGACCTGCAGTCTCCTACTTCGGAAGTACCTGGGTGGCTTTCTCCATCAGCCACGTGGTTCAGTACAGTGCCGGGGAGAAGGGGCACATGTCACTTTGGCTCTGGGTTTCATTATCCTGAATGCTTCCAAGGTGGTCAGCTCCCACCGCACCCAAAGTCACTCCCAGGGCAGAGGCACCAAGCCAGGAGGGAGGAAGCTGCTCCCCTCACCGAGCACATTCTGTCTTGGGAAACGGTCACCACTGTGTTGCCGTGGGGCCTTCAGGCCACACTGACGCAGTTTCAAAGTCCTCCACTGGAGTCCACGCTCTGCCTCACCCTGGAAAGGTCCATCAACGTAGGACAGCAAACGCTCATTGTTCACGCATATGCTTTAGTGTATGTATAAACTTGAGGTTCTTTGTGCGTTGACCGTTTCCTTTGAAGCTTCCTGTGCTACGCGTTGTGTGTATGCTTTGTGTACAGCGCGCAGTGTGTTGAGGGTGTGTGGTGTGCTGTGTTGTCCTTTACGTGATGTATGTGCATGGTGGCCTTGTTTTGCTTGAACCTTGGGTGCAGAGATTGGAGCATGGATCACACGTTTCGTTATGTGGGCTGAGCGTGCAATTTGCGTGGTTTTGTGTTCTGTGTGTGTAGTTTGCGCTGTGCGCATCCTCTGCATTGCGTGTCGTGTTGTGTGTGTTTGCGGTCTGTGTTGTGCTGTGCGAGTGTCAGCTTGTGTGTAATGCGTGTGCTGTTTTTGACGTGTTCTCTGATTTGTAAGTGTGTTGTGCTCTTTGGTTGTGGGCACTGATTGTGTCTTTCTGTCTTTACTTTTGAATGTACTGTGTCGGCTGCGTTGCGCGTGTTGTGTTTCTGGTTGGTGTGTTTCTGGTGGGTGCGTTGTGCTTAACATCTGTTGGGTGCAGTTTACGTGTATCCTGCTGTGCTTGTCCTCTGCGTGTTCCTCTGTGGGGCTGTGCGCTGTTTGTGCTCTTTGCATTGATTGCTCTCAGCTGTGCTGAGCGTGCTGCGTTGTAGTCTGTGTGTCCCCTCGTGCGTGGTTTCCTGTGTCCGTGGTAGTGTGGGTTGTGCATTGTGTGCCTCCTTCTGTGTCATATGAAGTGTGTGATCTGTCTGACCTCTGTGTGTCACGTTGTGTTATGCACTGTGCTCTGTGCTGTGTCCGTGACTTTCTGTATGTTTCGTGTGGTGAGTTTTGTGAGCTGCGTGTGTGTTGCGTGTGGTTCTGTTTATTGTGTGTGTTGTGACTGTTAATGGTCATGAAGGCACTGCAGCACTCAGACTACTGCCACGTGGCATTTTTCGCAGGACACGGGATTTCTTGAGAGGGGCTACAGTACAGTTTATGAGCATGACCTACAGTCTCCTTCTTCGGAAGGACCTGGGTGGCTTTCTCCATCAGCCACGTTTGTCAGTACAGTGCCCGGGAGAAGGGGCACACATCACTTTGGTTCTGGGTTACATTATCCTGAATGCTTCCAAGGTGGTCAGCTCCCACCTCACAAAAAGTCACTCGCAGGCAGAGGCACCAAGCCAGGAGGGTGGAAGCTGCTCCCCTCACCGATCGCATTCTGTCTCTTGGGAAACGGTCACCACTGTTTTGCCGTGGGGCCTGCAGGCCACACTGACGCAGTTTCAAAGTCCTCCACTGGAGTCCACGCTCTGCCTCACCCTAGAAATGTCCATCAACGTAGGACAGCAAACACTCATTGTTCACGCATACGCTTTAGTGTATGTATAAACTTGAGGTTCTTTGTGCGTTGACCGTTTCCTTTGAAGCTTCCTGTGTTACGTGTTGTGTGTATGCTTTGTGTACAGCGCGCAGTGTGTTGAGGGTGTGTGGTGTGCTGTGTTGTCCTTTACGTGATGTATGTGCGTGGTGGCCTTGTTTTGGTTGAACCTTGGGTGCAGAGATTGGAGCATGAAGCACACGTTTCGTTATGTGGGCTGCGCGTGCAATGTGCGTGGTTTTGTGTTCTGTGTGTGTAGTTTGTGCTGTGCGCATCCTCTGCATTGCGTGTCGTGTTGTGTGTGTTTGCGGCCTGTGTTGTGCTGTGCGAGTGTCAGCTTGTGTGTAATGCGTGTGCTGTGTTTTTGGCGTGGTATCTGATTTGTAAGTGTGTTGTTCTCTTTGGTTGTGGGCACTGATTGTGTCTTTCTGTCTTTACTTTTGAATGTACTGTGTCGGCTGCGTTGCGCGTGTTGTGTTTCTGTGTGGTGTGTTTCTGGTGGGTGCGTTGTGCTTAACATCTGTTGGGTGCAGTTTACGTGTATCCTGCTGTGCTTGTCCTCTGCGTGTTCCTCTGTGGGGCTGTGCGCTGTTTGTGCTCTTTGCATTGATTGCTCTCAGCTGTGCTGAGCGTGCTGCGTTGTAGTCTGTGTGTCCCCTCGTGCGTGGTTTCCTGTGTCCGTGGTTGTGTGGGTTGTGCACTGTGTGCCTCCTTCTGTGTCATATGAAGTGTGTGATCTGTCTGACCTCTGTGTGTCACGTTGTGTTATACACTGTGCTCTGTGCTGTGTCCGTGACTTTCTGTATGTTTCGTGTGGTGAGTTTTGTGAGCTGTGTGTGTGTGTTGCGTGTGGTTCTGTTTGTTGTGTGTGCTGTGACTCTTAATGGTCATGAGGACACTGCAGCACTCAGACTACTGCAACGTGGCATTTTTCGCAGGACACGGGATTTCCTGGGAGTGGGGCTACAGTACAGTTCATGAGCATGACCTGCAGTCTCCTACTTCGGAAGTACCTGGGTGGCTTTCTCCATCAGCCACGTGGTTCAGTACAGTGCCGGGGAGAAGGGGCACATGTCACTTTGGCTCTGGGTTTCATTATCCTGAATGCTTCCAAGGTGGTCAGCTCCCACCGCACCCAAAGTCACTCCCAGGGCAGAGGCACCAAGCCAGGAGGGAGGAAGCTGCTCCCCTCACCGAGCACATTCTGTCTTGGGAAACGGTCACCACTGTGTTGCCGTGGGGCCTGCAGGCCACACTGACGCAGTTTCAAAGTCCTCCACTGGAGTCCACGCTCTGCCTCACCCTGGAAAGGTCCATCAACGTAGGACAGCAAACGCTCATTGTTCACGCATATGCTTTAGTGTATGTATAAACTTGAGGTTCTTTGTGCGTTGACCGTTTCCTTTGAAGCTTCCTGTGCTACGCGTTGTGTGTATGCTTTGTGTACAGCGCGCAGTGTGTTGAGGGTGTGTGGTGTGCTGTGTTGTCCTTTACGTGATGTATGTGCATGGTGGACTTGTTTTGCTTGAACCTTGGGTGCAGAGATTGGAGCATGGATCACACGTTTCGTTATGTGGGCTGAGCGTGCAATGTGCGTGGTTTTGTGTTCTGTGTGTGTAGTTTGCGCTGTGCGCATCCTCTGCATTGCGTGTCGTGTTGTGTGTGTTTGCGGTCTGTGTTGTGCTGTGCGAGTGTCAGCTTGTGTGTAATGCGTGTGCTGTTTTTGACGTGTTCTCTGATTTGTAAGTGTGTTGTGCTCTTTGGTTGTGGGCACTGATTGTGTCTTTCTGTCTTTACTTTTGAATGTACTGTGTCGGCTGCGTTGCGCGTGTTGTGTTTCTGGTTGGTGTGTTTCTGGTGGGTGCGTTGTGCTTAACATCTGTTGGGTGCAGTTTACGTGTATCCTGCTGTGCTTGTCCTCTGCGTGTTCCTCTGTGGGGCTGTGCGCTGTTTGTGCTCTTTGCATTGATTGCTCTCAGCTGTGCTGAGCGTGCTGCGTTGTAGTCTGTGTGTCCCCTCGTGCGTGGTTTCCTGAGTCCGTGGTTGTGTGGGTTGTGCATTGTGTGCCTCCTTCTGTGTCATATGAAGTGTGTGATCTGACCTCTGTGTGTCACGTTGTGTTATGCACTGTGCTCTGTGCTGTGTCCGTGACTTTCTGTATGTTTCGTGTGGTGAGTTTTGTGAGCTGCGTGTGTGTTGCGTGTGGTTCTGTTTATTGTGTGTGTTGTGACTGTTAATGGTCATGAAGGCACTGCAGCACTCAGACTACTGCCACGTGGCATTTTTCGCAGGACACGGGATTTCTTGAGAGGGGCTACAGTACAGTTTATGAGCATGACCTACAGTCTCCTTCTTCGGAAGGACCTGGGTGGCTTTCTCCATCAGCCACGTTTGTCAGTACAGTGCCCGGGAGAAGGGGCACACATCACTTTGGTTCTGGGTTACATTATCCTGAATGCTTCCAAGGTGGTCAGCTCCCACCTCACAAAAAGTCACTCGCAGGCAGAGGCACCAAGCCAGGAGGGTGGAAGCTGCTCCCCTCACTGATCGCATTCTGTCTCTTGGGAAATGGTCACCACTGTTTTGCCGTGGGGCCTGCAGGCCACACTGACGCAGTTTCAAAGTCCTCCACTGGAGTCCACGCTCTGCCTCACCCTGGAAAGGTCCATCAACGTAGGACAGCAAACACTCATTGTTCACGCATACGCTTTAGTGTATGTATAAACTTGAGGTTCTTTGTGCGTTGACCGTTTCCTTTGAAGCTTCCTGTGTTACGTGTTGTGTGTATGCTTTGTGTGCGGCGCGCAATGTGTTGAGGGTGTGTGGTGTGCTGTGTTCTCCTTTACGTGATGTATGTGCGTGGTGGCCTTGTTTTGCTTGAACCTTGGGTGCAGAGATTGGAGCATGAAGCACACGTTTCGTTATGTGGGCTGCGCGTGCAATGTGCGTGGTTTTGTGTTCTGTGTGTGTAGTTTGTGCTGTGCGCATCCTCTGCATTGCGTGTCGTGTTGTGTGTGTTTGCGGTCTGTGTTGTGCTGTGCGAGTGTCAGCTTGTGTGTAATGCGTGTGCTGTGTTTTTGGCGTGGTATCTGATTTGTAAGTGTGTTGTTCTCTTTGGTTGTGGGCACTGATTGTGTCTTTCTGTCTTTACTTTTGAATGTACTGTGTCGGCTGCGTTGCGCGTGTTGTGTTTCTGTGTGGTGTGTTTCTGGTGGGTGCGTTGTGCTTAACATCTGTTGGGTGCAGTTTACGTGTATCCTGCTGTGCTTGTCCTCTGCGTGTTCCTCTGTGGGGCTGTGCGCTGTTTGTGCTCTTTGCATTGATTGCTCTCAGCTGTGCTGAGCGTGCTGCGTTGTAGTCGGTGTGTCCCCTCGTGCGTGGTTTCCTGTGTCCGTGGTTGTGTGGGTTGTGCATTGTGTGCATCCTTCTGTGTCATATGAAGTGTGTGATCTGTCTGACCTCTGTGTGTCACGTTGTGTTATACACTGTGCTCTGTGCTGTGTCCGTGACTTTCTGTATGTTTCGTGTGGTGAGTTTTGTGAGCTGTGTGTGTGTGTTGCGTGTGGTTCTGTTTGTTGTGTGTGTTGTGACTCTTAATGGTCATGAGGACACTGCAGCACTCAGACTACTGCAACGTGGCATTTTTCGCAGGACACGGGATTTCCTGGGAGTGGGGCTACAGTACAGTTCATGAGCATGACCTGCAGTCTCCTACTTCGGAAGTACCTGGGTGGCTTTCTCCATCAGCCACGTGGTTCAGTACAGTGCCGGGGAGAAGGGGCACATGTCACTTTGGCTCTGGGTTTCATTATCCTGAATGCTTCCAAGGTGGTCAGCTCCCACCGCACCCAAAGTCACTCCCAGGGCAGAGGCACCAAGCCAGGAGGGAGGAAGCTGCTCCCCTCACCGAGCACATTCTGTCTTGGGAAACGGTCACCACTGTGTTGCCGTGGGGCCTGCAGGCCACACTGACGCAGTTTCAAAGTCCTCCACTGGAGTCCACGCTCTGCCTCACCCTGGAAAGGTCCATCAACGTAGGACAGCAAACGCTCATTGTTCACGCATATGCTTTAGTGTATGTATAAACTTGAGGTTCTTTGTGCGTTGACCGTTTCCTTTGAAGCTTCCTGTGCTACGCGTTGTGTGTATGCTTTGTGTACAGCGCGCAGTGTGTTGAGGGTGTGTGGTGTGCTGTGTTGTCCTTTACGTGATGTATGTGCATGGTGGCCTTGTTTTGCTTGAACCTTGGGTGCAGAGATTGGAGCATGGATCACACGTTTCGTTATGTGGGCTGAGCGTGCAATGTGCGTGGTTTTGTGTTCTGTGTGTGTAGTTTGCGCTGTGCGCATCCTCTGCATTGCGTGTCGTGTTGTGTGTGTTTGCGGTCTGTGTTGTGCTGTGCGAGTGTCAGCTTGTGTGTAATGCGTGTGCTGTTTTTGACGTGTTCTCTGATTTGTAAGTGTGTTGTGCTCTTTGGTTGTGGGCACTGATTGTGTCTTTCTGTCTTTACTTTTGAATGTACTGTGTCGGCTGCGTTGCGCGTGTTGTGTTTCTGGTTGGTGTGTTTCTGGTGGGTGCGTTGTGCTTAACATCTGTTGGGTGCAGTTTACGTGTATCCTGCTGTGCTTGTCCTCTGCGTGTTCCTCTGTGGGGCTGTGCGCTGTTTGTGCTCTTTGCATTGATTGCTCTCAGCTGTGCTGAGCGTGCTGCGTTGTAGTCTGTGTGTCCCCTCGTGCGTGGTTTCCTGTGTCCGTGGTTGTGTGGGTTGTGCATTGTGTGCCTCCTTCTGTGTCATATGAAGTGTGTGATCTGTCTGACCTCTGTGTGTCACGTTGTGTTATGCACTGTGCTCTGTGCTGTGTCCGTGACTTTCTGTATGTTTCGTGTGGTGAGTTTTGTGAGCTGCGTGTGTGTTGCGTGTGGTTCTGTTTATTGTGTGTGTTGTGACTGTTAATGGTCATGAAGGCACTGCAGCACTCAGACTACTGCCACGTGGCATTTTTCGCAGGACACGGGATTTCTTGAGAGGGGCTACAGTACAGTTTATGAGCATGACCTACAGTCTCCTTCTTCGGAAGGACCTGGGTGGCTTTCTCCATCAGCCACGTTTGTCAGTACAGTGCCCGGGAGAAGGGGCACACATCACTTTGGTTCTGGGTTACATTATCCTGAATGCTTCCAAGGTGGTCAGCTCCCACCTCACAAAAAGTCACTCGCAGGCAGAGGCACCAAGCCAGGAGGGTGGAAGCTGCTCCCCTCACCGATCGCATTCTGTCTCTTGGGAAACGGTCACCACTGTTTTGCCGTGGGGCCTGCAGGCCACACTGACGCAGTTTCAAAGTCCTCCACTGGAGTCCACGCTCTGCCTCACCCTGGAAAGGTCCATCAACGTAGGACAGCAAACACTCATTGTTCACGCATACGCTTTAGTGTATGTATAAACTTGAGGTTCTTTGTGCGTTGACCGTTTCCTTTGAAGCTTCCTGTGTTACGTGTTGTGTGTATGCTTTGTGTACAGCGCGCAGTGTGTTGAGGGTGTGTGGTGTGCTGTGTTGTCCTTTACGTGATGTATGTGCGTGGTGGCCTTGTTTTGGTTGAACCTTGGGTGCAGAGATTGGAGCATGAAGCACACGTTTCGTTATGTGGGCTGCGCGTGCAATGTGCGTGGTTTTGTGTTCTGTGTGTGTAGTTTGTGCTGTGCGCATCCTCTGCATTGCGTGTCGTGTTGTGTGTGTTTGCGGCCTGTGTTGTGCTGTGCGAGTGTCAGCTTGTGTGTAATGCGTGTGCTGTGTTTTTGGCGTGGTATCTGATTTGTAAGTGTGTTGTTCTCTTTGGTTGTGGGCACTGATTGTGTCTTTCTGTCTTTACTTTTGAATGTACTGTGTCGGCTGCGTTGCGCGTGTTGTGTTTCTGTGTGGTGTGTTTCTGGTGGGTGCGTTGTGCTTAACATCTGTTGGGTGCAGTTTACGTGTATCCTGCTGTGCTTGTCCTCTGCGTGTTCCTCTGTGGGGCTGTGCGCTGTTTGTGCTCTTTGCATTGATTGCTCTCAGCTGTGCTGAGCGTGCTGCGTTGTAGTCTGTGTGTCCCCTCGTGCGTGGTTTCCTGTGTCCGTGGTTGTGTGGGTTGTGCATTGTGTGCCTCCTTCTGTGTCATATGAAGTGTGTGATCTGTCTGACCTCTGTGTGTCACGTTGTGTTATACACTGTGCTCTGTGCTGTGTCCGTGACTTTCTGTATGTTTCGTGTGGTGAGTTTTGTGAGCTGTGTGTGTGTGTTGCGTGTGGTTCTGTTTGTTGTGTGTGTTGTGACTCTTAATGGTCATGAGGACACTGCAGCACTCAGACTACTGCAACGTGGCATTTTTCGCAGGACACGGGATTTCCTGGGAGTGGGGCTACAGTACAGTTCATGAGCATGACCTGCAGTCTCCTACTTCGGAAGTACCTGGGTGGCTTTCTCCATCAGCCACGTGGTTCAGTACAGTGCCGGGGAGAAGGGGCACATGTCACTTTGGCTCTGGGTTTCATTATCCTGAATGCTTCCAAGGTGGTCAGCTCCCACCGCACCCAAAGTCACTCCCAGGGCAGAGGCACCAAGCCAGGAGGGAGGAAGCTGCTCCCCTCACCGAGCACATTCTGTCTTGGGAAACGGTCACCACTGTGTTGCCGTGGGGCCTGCAGGCCACACTGACGCAGTTTCAAAGTCCTCCACTGGAGTCCACGCTCTGCCTCACCCTGGAAAGGTCCATCAACGTAGGACAGCAAACGCTCATTGTTCACGCATATGCTTTAGTGTATGTATAAACTTGAGGTTCTTTGTGCGTTGACCGTTTCCTTTGAAGCTTCCTGTGCTACGCGTTGTGTGTATGCTTTGTGTACAGCGCGCAGTGTGTTGAGGGTGTGTGGTGTGCTGTGTTGTCCTTTACGTGATGTATGTGCATGGTGGACTTGTTTTGCTTGAACCTTGGGTGCAGAGATTGGAGCATGGATCACACGTTTCGTTATGTGGGCTGAGCGTGCAATGTGCGTGGTTTTGTGTTCTGTGTGTGTAGTTTGCGCTGTGCGCATCCTCTGCATTGCGTGTCGTGTTGTGTGTGTTTGCGGTCTGTGTTGTGCTGTGCGAGTGTCAGCTTGTGTGTAATGCGTGTGCTGTTTTTGACGTGTTCTCTGATTTGTAAGTGTGTTGTGCTCTTTGGTTGTGGGCACTGATTGTGTCTTTCTGTCTTTACTTTTGAATGTACTGTGTCGGCTGCGTTGCGCGTGTTGTGTTTCTGGTTGGTGTGTTTCTGGTGGGTGCGTTGTGCTTAACATCTGTTGGGTGCAGTTTACGTGTATCCTGCTGTGCTTGTCCTCTGCGTGTTCCTCTGTGGGGCTGTGCGCTGTTTGTGCTCTTTGCATTGATTGCTCTCAGCTGTGCTGAGCGTGCTGCGTTGTAGTCTGTGTGTCCCCTCGTGCGTGGTTTCCTGTGTCCGTGGTTGTGTGGGTTGTGCATTGTGTGCCTCCTTCTGTGTCATATGAAGTGTGTGATCTGTCTGACCTCTGTGTGTCACGTTGTGTTATGCACTGTGCTCTGTGCTGTGTCCGTGACTTTCTGTATGTTTCGTGTGGTGAGTTTTGTGAGCTGCGTGTGTGTTGCGTGTGGTTCTGTTTATTGTGTGTGTTGTGACTGTTAATGGTCATGAAGGCACTGCAGCACTCAGACTACTGCCACGTGGCATTTTTCGCAGGACACGGGATTTCTTGAGAGGGGCTACAGTACAGTTTATGAGCATGACCTACAGTCTCCTTCTTCGGAAGGACCTGGGTGGCTTTCTCCATCAGCCACGTTTGTCAGTACAGTGCCCGGGAGAAGGGGCACACATCACTTTGGTTCTGGGTTACATTATCCTGAATGCTTCCAAGGTGGTCAGCTCCCACCTCACAAAAAGTCACTCGCAGGCAGAGGCACCAAGCCAGGAGGGTGGAAGCTGCTCCCCTCACCGATCGCATTCTGTCTCTTGGGAAACGGTCACCACTGTTTTGCCGTGGGGCCTGCAGGCCACACTGACGCAGTTTCAAAGTCCTCCACTGGAGTCCACGCTCTGCCTCACCCTAGAAAGGTCCATCAACGTAGGACAGCAAACACTCATTGTTCACGCATACGCTTTAGTGTATGTATAAACTTGAGGTTCTTTGTGCGTTGACCGTTTCCTTTGAAGCTTCCTGTGTTACGTGTTGTGTGTATGCTTTGTGTACAGCGCGCAGTGTGTTGAGGGTGTGTGGTGTGCTGTGTTGTCCTTTACGTGATGTATGTGCGTGGTGGCCTTGTTTTGGTTGAACCTTGGGTGCAGAGATTGGAGCATGAAGCACACGTTTCGTTATGTGGGCTGCGCGTGCAATGTGCGTGGTTTTGTGTTCTGTGTGTGTAGTTTGTGCTGTGCGCATCCTCTGCATTGCGTGTCGTGTTGTGTGTGTTTGCGGCCTGTGTTGTGCTGTGCGAGTGTCAGCTTGTGTGTAATGCGTGTGCTGTGTTTTTGGCGTGGTATCTGATTTGTAAGTGTGTTGTTCTCTTTGGTTGTGGGCACTGATTGTGTCTTTCTGTCTTTACTTTTGAATGTACTGTGTCGGCTGCGTTGCGCGTGTTGTGTTTCTGTGTGGTGTGTTTCTGGTGGGTGCGTTGTGCTTAACATCTGTTGGGTGCAGTTTACGTGTATCCTGCTGTGCTTGTCCTCTGCGTGTTCCTCTGTGGGGCTGTGCGCTGTTTGTGCTCTTTGCATTGATTGCTCTCAGCTGTGCTGAGCGTGCTGCGTTGTAGTCTGTGTGTCCCCTCGTGCGTGGTTTCCTGTGTCCGTGGTTGTGTGGGTTGTGCATTGTGTGCCTCCTTCTGTGTCATATGAAGTGTGTGATCTGTCTGACCTCTGTGTGTCACGTTGTGTTATACACTGTGCTCTGTGCTGTGTCCGTGACTTTCTGTATGTTTCGTGTGGTGAGTTTTGTGAGCTGTGTGTGTGTGTTGCGTGTGGTTCTGTTTGTTGTGTGTGTTGTGACTCTTAATGGTCATGAGGACACTGCAGCACTCAGACTACTGCAACGTGGCATTTTTCGCAGGACACGGGATTTCCTGGGAGTGGGGCTACAGTACAGTTCATGAGCATGACCTGCAGTCTCCTACTTCGGAAGTACCTGGGTGGCTTTCTCCATCAGCCACGTGGTTCAGTACAGTGCCGGGGAGAAGGGGCACATGTCACTTTGGCTCTGGGTTTCATTATCCTGAATGCTTCCAAGGTGGTCAGCTCCCACCGCACCCAAAGTCACTCCCAGGGCAGAGGCACCAAGCCAGGAGGGAGGAAGCTGCTCCCCTCACCGAGCACATTCTGTCTTGGGAAACGGTCACCACTGTGTTGCCGTGGGGCCTGCAGGCCACACTGACGCAGTTTCAAAGTCCTCCACTGGAGTCCACGCTCTGCCTCACCCTGGAAAGGTCCATCAACGTAGGACAGCAAACGCTCATTGTTCACGCATATGCTTTAGTGTATGTATAAACTTGAGGTTCTTTGTGCGTTGACCGTTTCCTTTGAAGCTTCCTGTGCTACGCGTTGTGTGTATGCTTTGTGTACAGCGCGCAGTGTGTTGAGGGTGTGTGGTGTGCTGTGTTGTCCTTTACGTGATGTATGTGCATGGTGGCCTTGTTTTGCTTGAACCTTGGGTGCAGAGATTGGAGCATGGATCACACGTTTCGTTATGTGGGCTGAGCGTGCAATGTGCGTGGTTTTGTGTTCTGTGTGTGTAGTTTGCGCTGTGCGCATCCTCTGCATTGCGTGTCGTGTTGTGTGTGTTTGCGGTCTGTGTTGTGCTGTGCGAGTGTCAGCTTGTGTGTAATGCGTGTGCTGTTTTTGACGTGTTCTCTGATTTGTAAGTGTGTTGTGCTCTTTGGTTGTGGGCACTGATTGTGTCTTTCTGTCTTTACTTTTGAATGTACTGTGTCGGCTGCGTTGCGCGTGTTGTGTTTCTGGTTGGTGTGTTTCTGGTGGGTGCGTTGTGCTTAACATCTGTTGGGTGCAGTTTACGTGTATCCTGCTGTGCTTGTCCTCTGCGTGTTCCTCTGTGGGGCTGTGCGCTGTTTGTGCTCTTTGCATTGATTGCTCTCAGCTGTGCTGAGCGTGCTGCGTTGTAGTCTGTGTGTCCCCTCGTGCGTGGTTTCCTGTGTCCGTGGTTGTGTGGGTTGTGCATTGTGTGCCTCCTTCTGTGTCATATGAAGTGTGTGATCTGTCTGACCTCTGTGTGTCACGTTGTGTTATGCACTGTGCTCTGTGCTGTGTCCGTGACTTTCTGTATGTTTCGTGTGGTGAGTTTTGTGAGCTGCGTGTGTGTTGCGTGTGGTTCTGTTTATTGTGTGTGTTGTGACTGTTAATGGTCATGAAGGCACTGCAGCACTCAGACTACTGCCACGTGGCATTTTTCGCAGGACACGGGATTTCTTGAGAGGGGCTACAGTACAGTTTATGAGCATGACCTACAGTCTCCTTCTTCGGAAGGACCTGGGTGGCTTTCTCCATCAGCCACGTTTGTCAGTACAGTGCCCGGGAGAAGGGGCACACATCACTTTGGTTCTGGGTTACATTATCCTGAATGCTTCCAAGGTGGTCAGCTCCCACCTCACAAAAAGTCACTCGCAGGCAGAGGCACCAAGCCAGGAGGGTGGAAGCTGCTCCCCTCACCGATCGCATTCTGTCTCTTGGGAAACGGTCACCACTGTTTTGCCGTGGGGCCTGCAGGCCACACTGACGCAGTTTCAAAGTCCTCCACTGGAGTCCACGCTCTGCCTCACCCTGGAAAGGTCCATCAACGTAGGACAGCAAACACTCATTGTTCACGCATACGCTTTAGTGTATGTATAAACTTGAGGTTCTTTGTGCGTTGACCGTTTCCTTTGAAGCTTCCTGTGTTACGTGTTGTGTGTATGCTTTGTGTACAGCGCGCAGTGTGTTGAGGGTGTGTGGTGTGCTGTGTTGTCCTTTACGTGATGTATGTGCGTGGTGGCCTTGTTTTGGTTGAACCTTGGGTGCAGAGATTGGAGCATGAAGCACACGTTTCGTTATGTGGGCTGCGCGTGCAATGTGCGTGGTTTTGTGTTCTGTGTGTGTAGTTTGTGCTGTGCGCATCCTCTGCATTGCGTGTCGTGTTGTGTGTGTTTGCGGCCTGTGTTGTGCTGTGCGAGTGTCAGCTTGTGTGTAATGCGTGTGCTGTGTTTTTGGCGTGGTATCTGATTTGTAAGTGTGTTGTTCTCTTTGGTTGTGGGCACTGATTGTGTCTTTCTGTCTTTACTTTTGAATGTACTGTGTCGGCTGCGTTGCGCGTGTTGTGTTTCTGTGTGGTGTGTTTCTGGTGGGTGCGTTGTGCTTAACATCTGTTGGGTGCAGTTTACGTGTATCCTGCTGTGCTTGTCCTCTGCGTGTTCCTCTGTGGGGCTGTGCGCTGTTTGTGCTCTTTGCATTGATTGCTCTCAGCTGTGCTGAGCGTGCTGCGTTGTAGTCTGTGTGTCCCCTCGTGCGTGGTTTCCTGTGTCCGTGGTTGTGTGGGTTGTGCATTGTGTGCCTCCTTCTGTGTCATATGAAGTGTGTGATCTGTCTGACCTCTGTGTGTCACGTTGTGTTATACACTGTGCTCTGTGCTGTGTCCGTGACTTTCTGTATGTTTCGTGTGGTGAGTTTTGTGAGCTGTGTGTGTGTGTTGCGTGTGGTTCTGTTTGTTGTGTGTGTTGTGACTCTTAATGGTCATGAGGACACTGCAGCACTCAGACTACTGCAACGTGGCATTTTTCGCAGGACACGGGATTTCCTGGGAGTGGGGCTACAGTACAGTTCATGAGCATGACCTGCAGTCTCCTACTTCGGAAGTACCTGGGTGGCTTTCTCCATCAGCCACGTGGTTCAGTACAGTGCCGGGGAGAAGGGGCACATGTCACTTTGGCTCTGGGTTTCATTATCCTGAATGCTTCCAAGGTGGTCAGCTCCCACCGCACCCAAAGTCACTCCCAGGGCAGAGGCACCAAGCCAGGAGGGAGGAAGCTGCTCCCCTCACCGAGCACATTCTGTCTTGGGAAACGGTCACCACTGTGTTGCCGTGGGGCCTGCAGGCCACACTGACGCAGTTTCAAAGTCCTCCACTGGAGTCCACGCTCTGCCTCACCCTGGAAAGGTCCATCAACGTAGGACAGCAAACGCTCATTGTTCACGCATATGCTTTAGTGTATGTATAAACTTGAGGTTCTTTGTGCGTTGACCGTTTCCTTTGAAGCTTCCTGTGCTACGCGTTGTGTGTATGCTTTGTGTACAGCGCGCAGTGTGTTGAGGGTGTGTGGTGTGCTGTGTTGTCCTTTACGTGATGTATGTGCATGGTGGACTTGTTTTGCTTGAACCTTGGGTGCAGAGATTGGAGCATGGATCACACGTTTCGTTATGTGGGCTGAGCGTGCAATGTGCGTGGTTTTGTGTTCTGTGTGTGTAGTTTGCGCTGTGCGCATCCTCTGCATTGCGTGTCGTGTTGTGTGTGTTTGCGGTCTGTGTTGTGCTGTGCGAGTGTCAGCTTGTGTGTAATGCGTGTGCTGTTTTTGACGTGTTCTCTGATTTGTAAGTGTGTTGTGCTCTTTGGTTGTGGGCACTGATTGTGTCTTTCTGTCTTTACTTTTGAATGTACTGTGTCGGCTGCGTTGCGCGTGTTGTGTTTCTGGTTGGTGTGTTTCTGGTGGGTGCGTTGTGCTTAACATCTGTTGGGTGCAGTTTACGTGTATCCTGCTGTGCTTGTCCTCTGCGTGTTCCTCTGTGGGGCTGTGCGCTGTTTGTGCTCTTTGCATTGATTGCTCTCAGCTGTGCTGAGCGTGCTGCGTTGTAGTCTGTGTGTCCCCTCGTGCGTGGTTTCCTGTGTCCGTGGTTGTGTGGGTTGTGCATTGTGTGCCTCCTTCTGTGTCATATGAAGTGTGTGATCTGTCTGACCTCTGTGTGTCACGTTGTGTTATGCACTGTGCTCTGTGCTGTGTCCGTGACTTTCTGTATGTTTCGTGTGGTGAGTTTTGTGAGCTGCGTGTGTGTTGCGTGTGGTTCTGTTTATTGTGTGTGTTGTGACTGTTAATGGTCATGAAGGCACTGCAGCACTCAGACTACTGCCACGTGGCATTTTTCGCAGGACACGGGATTTCTTGAGAGGGGCTACAGTACAGTTTATGAGCATGACCTACAGTCTCCTTCTTCGGAAGGACCTGGGTGGCTTTCTCCATCAGCCACGTTTGTCAGTACAGTGCCCGGGAGAAGGGGCACACATCACTTTGGTTCTGGGTTACATTATCCTGAATGCTTCCAAGGTGGTCAGCTCCCACCTCACAAAAAGTCACTCGCAGGCAGAGGCACCAAGCCAGGAGGGTGGAAGCTGCTCCCCTCACCGATCGCATTCTGTCTCTTGGGAAACGGTCACCACTGTTTTGCCGTGGGGCCTGCAGGCCACACTGACGCAGTTTCAAAGTCCTCCACTGGAGTCCACGCTCTGCCTCACCCTAGAAAGGTCCATCAACGTAGGACAGCAAACACTCATTGTTCACGCATACGCTTTAGTGTATGTATAAACTTGAGGTTCTTTGTGCGTTGACCGTTTCCTTTGAAGCTTCCTGTGTTACGTGTTGTGTGTATGCTTTGTGTACAGCGCGCAGTGTGTTGAGGGTGTGTGGTGTGCTGTGTTGTCCTTTACGTGATGTATGTGCGTGGTGGCCTTGTTTTGGTTGAACCTTGGGTGCAGAGATTGGAGCATGAAGCACACGTTTCGTTATGTGGGCTGCGCGTGCAATGTGCGTGGTTTTGTGTTCTGTGTGTGTAGTTTGTGCTGTGCGCATCCTCTGCATTGCGTGTCGTGTTGTGTGTGTTTGCGGCCTGTGTTGTGCTGTGCGAGTGTCAGCTTGTGTGTAATGCGTGTGCTGTGTTTTTGGCGTGGTATCTGATTTGTAAGTGTGTTGTTCTCTTTGGTTGTGGGCACTGATTGTGTCTTTCTGTCTTTACTTTTGAATGTACTGTGTCGGCTGCGTTGCGCGTGTTGTGTTTCTGTGTGGTGTGTTTCTGGTGGGTGCGTTGTGCTTAACATCTGTTGGGTGCAGTTTACGTGTATCCTGCTGTGCTTGTCCTCTGCGTGTTCCTCTGTGGGGCTGTGCGCTGTTTGTGCTCTTTGCATTGATTGCTCTCAGCTGTGCTGAGCGTGCTGCGTTGTAGTCTGTGTGTCCCCTCGTGCGTGGTTTCCTGTGTCCGTGGTTGTGTGGGTTGTGCATTGTGTGCCTCCTTCTGTGTCATATGAAGTGTGTGATCTGTCTGACCTCTGTGTGTCACGTTGTGTTATACACTGTGCTCTGTGCTGTGTCCGTGACTTTCTGTATGTTTCGTGTGGTGAGTTTTGTGAGCTGTGTGTGTGTGTTGCGTGTGGTTCTGTTTGTTGTGTGTGCTGTGACTCTTAATGGTCATGAGGACACTGCAGCACTCAGACTACTGCAACGTGGCATTTTTCGCAGGACACGGGATTTCCTGGGAGTGGGGCTACAGTACAGTTCATGAGCATGACCTGCAGTCTCCTACTTCGGAAGTACCTGGGTGGCTTTCTCCATCAGCCACGTGGTTCAGTACAGTGCCGGGGAGAAGGGGCACATGTCACTTTGGCTCTGGGTTTCATTATCCTGAATGCTTCCAAGGTGGTCAGCTCCCACCGCACCCAAAGTCACTCCCAGGGCAGAGGCACCAAGCCAGGAGGGAGGAAGCTGCTCCCCTCACCGAGCACATTCTGTCTTGGGAAACGGTCACCACTGTGTTGCCGTGGGGCCTGCAGGCCACACTGACGCAGTTTCAAAGTCCTCCACTGGAGTCCACGCTCTGCCTCACCCTGGAAAGGTCCATCAACGTAGGACAGCAAACGCTCATTGTTCACGCATATGCTTTAGTGTATGTATAAACTTGAGGTTCTTTGTGCGTTGACCGTTTCCTTTGAAGCTTCCTGTGCTACGCGTTGTGTGTATGCTTTGTGTACAGCGCGCAGTGTGTTGAGGGTGTGTGGTGTGCTGTGTTGTCCTTTACGTGATGTATGTGCATGGTGGCCTTGTTTTGCTTGAACCTTGGGTGCAGAGATTGGAGCATGGATCACACGTTTCGTTATGTGGGCTGAGCGTGCAATGTGCGTGGTTTTGTGTTCTGTGTGTGTAGTTTGCGCTGTGCGCATCCTCTGCATTGCGTGTCGTGTTGTGTGTGTTTGCGGTCTGTGTTGTGCTGTGCGAGTGTCAGCTTGTGTGTAATGCGTGTGCTGTTTTTGACGTGTTCTCTGATTTGTAAGTGTGTTGTGCTCTTTGGTTGTGGGCACTGATTGTGTCTTTCTGTCTTTACTTTTGAATGTACTGTGTCGGCTGCGTTGCGCGTGTTGTGTTTCTGGTTGGTGTGTTTCTGGTGGGTGCGTTGTGCTTAACATCTGTTGGGTGCAGTTTACGTGTATCCTGCTGTGCTTGTCCTCTGCGTGTTCCTCTGTGGGGCTGTGCGCTGTTTGTGCTCTTTGCATTGATTGCTCTCAGCTGTGCTGAGCGTGCTGCGTTGTAGTCTGTGTGTCCCCTCGTGCGTGGTTTCCTGTGTCCGTGGTTGTGTGGGTTGTGCATTGTGTGCCTCCTTCTGTGTCATATGAAGTGTGTGATCTGTCTGACCTCTGTGTGTCACGTTGTGTTATGCACTGTGCTCTGTGCTGTGTCCGTGACTTTCTGTATGTTTCGTGTGGTGAGTTTTGTGAGCTGCGTGTGTGTTGCGTGTGGTTCTGTTTATTGTGTGTGTTGTGACTGTTAATGGTCATGAAGGCACTGCAGCACTCAGACTACTGCCACGTGGCATTTTTCGCAGGACACGGGATTTCTTGAGAGGGGCTACAGTACAGTTTATGAGCATGACCTACAGTCTCCTTCTTCGGAAGGACCTGGGTGGCTTTCTCCATCAGCCACGTTTGTCAGTACAGTGCCCGGGAGAAGGGGCACACATCACTTTGGTTCTGGGTTACATTATCCTGAATGCTTCCAAGGTGGTCAGCTCCCACCTCACAAAAAGTCACTCGCAGGCAGAGGCACCAAGCCAGGAGGGTGGAAGCTGCTCCCCTCACCGATCGCATTCTGTCTCTTGGGAAACGGTCACCACTGTTTTGCCGTGGGGCCTGCAGGCCACACTGACGCAGTTTCAAAGTCCTCCACTGGAGTCCACGCTCTGCCTCACCCTGGAAAGGTCCATCAACGTAGGACAGCAAACACTCATTGTTCACGCATACGCTTTAGTGTATGTATAAACTTGAGGTTCTTTGTGCGTTGACCGTTTCCTTTGAAGCTTCCTGTGTTACGTGTTGTGTGTATGCTTTGTGTACAGCGCGCAGTGTGTTGAGGGTGTGTGGTGTGCTGTGTTGTCCTTTACGTGATGTATGTGCGTGGTGGCCTTGTTTTGGTTGAACCTTGGGTGCAGAGATTGGAGCATGAAGCACACGTTTCGTTATGTGGGCTGCGCGTGCAATGTGCGTGGTTTTGTGTTCTGTGTGTGTAGTTTGTGCTGTGCGCATCCTCTGCATTGCGTGTCGTGTTGTGTGTGTTTGCGGCCTGTGTTGTGCTGTGCGAGTGTCAGCTTGTGTGTAATGCGTGTGCTGTGTTTTTGGCGTGGTATCTGATTTGTAAGTGTGTTGTTCTCTTTGGTTGTGGGCACTGATTGTGTCTTTCTGTCTTTACTTTTGAATGTACTGTGTCGGCTGCGTTGCGCGTGTTGTGTTTCTGTGTGGTGTGTTTCTGGTGGGTGCGTTGTGCTTAACATCTGTTGGGTGCAGTTTACGTGTATCCTGCTGTGCTTGTCCTCTGCGTGTTCCTCTGTGGGGCTGTGCGCTGTTTGTGCTCTTTGCATTGATTGCTCTCAGCTGTGCTGAGCGTGCTGCGTTGTAGTCTGTGTGTCCCCTCGTGCGTGGTTTCCTGTGTCCGTGGTTGTGTGGGTTGTGCATTGTGTGCCTCCTTCTGTGTCATATGAAGTGTGTGATCTGTCTGACCTCTGTGTGTCACGTTGTGTTATACACTGTGCTCTGTGCTGTGTCCGTGACTTTCTGTATGTTTCGTGTGGTGAGTTTTGTGAGCTGTGTGTGTGTGTTGCGTGTGGTTCTGTTTGTTGTGTGTGTTGTGACTCTTAATGGTCATGAGGACACTGCAGCACTCAGACTACTGCAACGTGGCATTTTTCGCAGGACACGGGATTTCCTGGGAGTGGGGCTACAGTACAGTTCATGAGCATGACCTGCAGTCTCCTACTTCGGAAGTACCTGGGTGGCTTTCTCCATCAGCCACGTGGTTCAGTACAGTGCCGGGGAGAAGGGGCACATGTCACTTTGGCTCTGGGTTTCATTATCCTGAATGCTTCCAAGGTGGTCAGCTCCCACCGCACCCAAAGTCACTCCCAGGGCAGAGGCACCAAGCCAGGAGGGAGGAAGCTGCTCCCCTCACCGAGCACATTCTGTCTTGGGAAACGGTCACCACTGTGTTGCCGTGGGGCCTGCAGGCCACACTGACGCAGTTTCAAAGTCCTCCACTGGAGTCCACGCTCTGCCTCACCCTGGAAAGGTCCATCAACGTAGGACAGCAAACGCTCATTGTTCACGCATATGCTTTAGTGTATGTATAAACTTGAGGTTCTTTGTGCGTTGACCGTTTCCTTTGAAGCTTCCTGTGCTACGCGTTGTGTGTATGCTTTGTGTACAGCGCGCAGTGTGTTGAGGGTGTGTGGTGTGCTGTGTTGTCCTTTACGTGATGTATGTGCATGGTGGCCTTGTTTTGCTTGAACCTTGGGTGCAGAGATTGGAGCATGGATCACACGTTTCGTTATGTGGGCTGAGCGTGCAATGTGCGTGGTTTTGTGTTCTGTGTGTGTAGTTTGCGCTGTGCGCATCCTCTGCATTGCGTGTCGTGTTGTGTGTGTTTGCGGTCTGTGTTGTGCTGTGCGAGTGTCAGCTTGTGTGTAATGCGTGTGCTGTTTTTGACGTGTTCTCTGATTTGTAAGTGTGTTGTGCTCTTTGGTTGTGGGCACTGATTGTGTCTTTCTGTCTTTACTTTTGAATGTACTGTGTCGGCTGCGTTGCGCGTGTTGTGTTTCTGGTTGGTGTGTTTCTGGTGGGTGCGTTGTGCTTAACATCTGTTGGGTGCAGTTTACGTGTATCCTGCTGTGCTTGTCCTCTGCGTGTTCCTCTGTGGGGCTGTGCGCTGTTTGTGCTCTTTGCATTGATTGCTCTCAGCTGTGCTGAGCGTGCTGCGTTGTAGTCTGTGTGTCCCCTCGTGCGTGGTTTCCTGTGTCCGTGGTTGTGTGGGTTGTGCATTGTGTGCCTCCTTCTGTGTCATATGAAGTGTGTGATCTGACCTCTGTGTGTCACGTTGTGTTATGCACTGTGCTCTGTGCTGTGTCCGTGACTTTCTGTATGTTTCGTGTGGTGAGTTTTGTGAGCTGCGTGTGTGTTGCGTGTGGTTCTGTTTATTGTGTGTGTTGTGACTGTTAATGGTCATGAAGGCACTGCAGCACTCAGACTACTGCCACGTGGCATTTTTCGCAGGACACGGGATTTCTTGAGAGGGGCTACAGTACAGTTTATGAGCATGACCTACAGTCTCCTTCTTCGGAAGGACCTGGGTGGCTTTCTCCATCAGCCACGTTTGTCAGTACAGTGCCCGGGAGAAGGGGCACACATCACTTTGGTTCTGGGTTACATTATCCTGAATGCTTCAAAGGTGGTCAGCTCCCACCTCACAAAAAGTCACTCGCAGGCAGAGGCACCAAGCCAGGAGGGTGGGAGCTGCTCCCCTCACTGATCGGATTCTGTCTCTTGGGAAATGGTCACCACTGTTTTGCCGTGGGGCCTGCAGGCCACACTGACGCAGTTTCAAAGTCCTCCACTGGAGTCCACCCTCTGCCACACCCTGGAAAGGTCCATCAACGTAGGACAGCAAACACTCATTGTTCACGCCTACGCTTTAGTGTATGTATAAACTTGAGCTTCTTTGTGCGTTGACCGTTTCCTTTGAAGCTTCCTGTGTTACGTGTTGTGTGTATGGTTTGTGTGCGGCGTGCAATGTGTTGAGGGTGTGTGGTGTGCTGTGTTCTCCTTTACGTGATGTATGTGCGTGGTGGCCTTGTTTTGCTTGAACCTTGGGTGCAGAGATTGGAGCATGAAGCACACGTTTCGTTATGTGGGGCTGCGTGTGCAATGTGCGTGGTTTTGTGTTGTGTGTGGGTAGTTTGTGCTGGGCGCAGCCTCTCCATTGCGTGTCGTGTTGTGTGTGTCTGCGGTCTGTGTTGGGCTGTGCGAGTGTCAGCTTGTGTGTAATGCGTGTGCTGTGTTTTTGGCGTGGTATCTGATTTGTAAGTGTGTTGTTCTCTTTGGTTGTGGGCACTGATTGTGTCTTTCTGTCTTTACTTTTGAATGTACTGTGTCGGCTGCGTTGCGCGTGTTGTGTTTCTGTGTGGTGTGTTTCTGGTGGGTGCGTTGTGCTTAACATCTGTTGGGTGCAGTTTACGTGTATCCTGCTGTGCTTGTCCTCTGCGTGTTCCTCTGTGGGGCTGTGCGCTGTTTGTGCTCTTTGCATTGATTGCTCTCAGCTGTGCTGAGCGTGCTGCGTTGTAGTCTGTGTGTCCCCTCGTGCGGGGTTCCCTGTCTCCGTGGTTGTGTGGGTTGTGCATTGTGTCCCTCTTTTTGTGTCATATGAAGTGTGTGATCTGTCTGACCTCTGTGTGTCACGTTGTGTTATGCACTGTGCTCTGTGCTGTGTCCGTGACTTTCTGTATGTTTCGTGTGGTGAGTTTTGTGAGCTGCGTGTGTGTTGCGTGTGGTTCTGTTTATTGTGTGTGTTGTGACTGTTAATGGTCATGAAGGCACTGCAGCACTCAGACTACTGCCACGTGGCATTTTTCGCAGGACACGGGATTTCTTGAGAGGGGCTACAGTACAGTTTATGAGCATGACCTACAGTCTCCTTCTTCGGAAGGACCTGGGTGGCTTTCTCCCTCACCCACGTTTGCCAGTACAGTGCCGGGGAGAAGGGGCACACATCACTTTGGTTCTGGGTTACATTATCCTGAATGCTTCCAAGGTGGTCAGCTCCCACCTCACAAAAAGTCACTCGCAGGCAGAGGCACCAAGCCAGGAGGGTGGAAGCTGCTCCCCTCACCGATCGCATTCTGTCTCTTGGGAAACGGTCACCACTGTTTTGCCGTGGGGCCTGCAGGCCACACTGACGCAGTTTCAAAGTCCTCCACTGGAGTCCACGCTCTGCCTCACCCTGGAAAGGTCCATCAACGTAGGACAGCAAACACTCATTGTTCACGCATACGCTTTAGTGTATGTTATAAACTTGAGGTTCTTTGTGCGTTGACCGTTTCCTTTGAAGCTTCCTGTGTTACGTGTTGTGTGTATGCTTTGTGTACAGCGTGCAGTGTGTTGAGGGTGTGTGGTGTGCTGTGTTGTCCTTTACGTGATGTATGTGCGTGGTGGCCTTGTTTTGGTTGAACCTTGGGGTGCAGAGATTGGAGCATGAAGCACACGTTTCGTTATGTGGGGCTGCGCGTGCAATGTGCATGGTTTTGTGTTCTGTGTGTGTAGTTTGTGCTGTGCGCATCCTCTGCATTGCGTGTCGTGTTGTGTGTGTTTGCGGCCTGTGTTGTGCTGTGCGAGTGTCAGGCTTGTGTGTAATGCGTGTGCTGTGTTTTTGGCGTGGTATCTGATTTGTAAGTGTGTTGTTCTCTTTGGTTGTGGGCACTGATTGTGTCTTTCTGTCTTTACTTTTGAATGTACTGTGTCGGCTGCGTTGCGCGTGTTGTGTTTCTGTGTGGTGTGTTTCTGGTGGGTGCGTTGTGCTTAACATCTGTTGGGTGCAGTTTACGTGTATCCTGCTGTGCTTGTCCTCTGCGTGTTCCTCTGTGGGGTTGTGCGCT